>NW_026636574.1:0-2439108 GCF_028554395.1 Pezoporus wallicus | reverse complement strand
GGTGACGTAGCGGGCTTTGTGAATCGCAGGCTGAAGTTGGGTTGAGGCACGGCAGGGTAAATGAGGATGCTCCGGAGACAAAGAGACTCGGAACGGGGCTGGCGCGTTCCCGGGGGGGCCCCGAGGCGGTTGTGTGGGGTGGGGGGTACCCCACAGGGGCCCTGAGGTGATGGGGTACGTGCCCCACAGCGCCACGGGCAGCACTGAGCACAGACGGAGCCTGTGATGGAGGTCACTGCACGGCCCCCTGGTCACACGCAGCAGCCGTGAGGGGATGGAAACGTGTTGGATCAGAGACAAAGGCA
The DNA here is from genome assembly GCF_028554395.1 of Pezoporus wallicus. NCBI lineage: Eukaryota > Metazoa > Chordata > Aves > Psittaciformes > Psittacidae > Pezoporus > Pezoporus wallicus. The sequence goes on along the minus strand of NW_026636574.1, from coordinate 2,438,803 downwards.
AGGATGGAGACAGGGCCAGGCAAGGGGCAGGCACACTCGGGGGGCAACGGTACCCATGGGGAAAACTCGCTTCTTCTGCAGCCTTCAAGCACCGTCGGGGGGGGCAGGCAGGAACCTGCTCTCTGGCTCCGTGACCGGTCGTGGACCGCGCAGCACAGCTCAGCAGCATCACATACACAGTTCCCTTGCACAGAGACCAAGTGTCCCCCTCGTCTCATCCCAAGTAAGTTCTGAGGCAAAGCACTGCAATCCACTGCGAGCCGGGGCACAAAGACACTGCGGAGCCTTGGATGCTCCTTCGGAAGCCAAACCTTGCCATTAACCCTCCCTTGCTGGGGGCTTTGTTGTGGTCTCTCTACCCCTTCCCTTTCTGAGCAGTGCCGGGGCTGTTCTGAGCCCGCCTGGGCACAGCACTGCAGTCACCCACCCCTCAACTCCACAGCTCCCCACTGCAACAAGCCTGTAACGTCTGCTGACAATTAGGAGTGATCATTAATGAGACCCTGAGGTCTCTAAAGCTCAGCAGGGTGCAGCTGCTATGGAAGCACTTCCCCATACAAAAATGACACAGAACAAAAGCCACAGCATCCCCAGGGTGGCAGCGAGACCCAGAGCATCCCTCTGCCACCGAGTGAGCCCGGTAATGTCAGCCTCTCCTTCCACCTAAGAGGTGAGACCCACGACCACACAATCACCCATCCCCTTCAGGTCAGACTTCGACTCATGGCAGGCAACAACACTGCCAGCGAGGGGTGCAGAAGCAGAACAAGGGCTGCACAGTGATGCAGGACTGCAGCTTGGCCACCTCTGGATCTGGTGTGTCTGAGAAAACACTGGGGAGCAACAGCAAAACAACCTTAGAGGCTGAGTTTGACAGGCGAAATGAGGGTGGTTTTCAATCACACGGGCTCAATCCGTTAATGTAACACCACTGAAAGCCCCCCGAAGACCTGTTAAGATGCAGACCAGTGCGTTGGAACCATGTTAACCTGCCATAGGGATGCTGGGGGGGGCAGACCGAGGATTACTTATTGAAAACCCAAGTCATTTTGTCCATCAAGAAAGCAAAAAGCCCTGCAATAAAAGCAGTCCCTCCTGGAGGGGGCTGATCCCCTCGCTCACAACTGCAGTCAGCAACAGGCACTTGTGCTAAGACGTAAAGGGCTCAGTCCTACCCACCCTCCATGCACGCTGACACCCATGGCTCTGAGGGGGTAACTGAAGGCAGGATGCAGCTCAAGGGGGCCAGGTTTATTACTCTAGGCGCAGTACAGTGCGTTAGTAAAGGCACAAAGCCCTCAGGGATTGGATGTTTTTTAAAGGTGTGACCAGAGTTTTGCCATCTCTGGTCACAGAATGCATCGCTCAGGAATGAATGAAGCAGCAGCAATCCTCAGCAGACCCAACCTTACCATTTAAAGGCACTTTTTTCTTAACCTTAAGCCTTAGAATGGGAAACAGGACAGAAAGAGGCATCCCCCCAGAGACTGCACTTTGTTTCCCCAGCCCCACTTCACCGCGTGGAACGACAGCAGGGCGCATCCTCACTGCATGGCCACCCCTGCAAACGAACAGCCGCACTAAAGGCAGCAGGCATGGCATGAACTTGAGCTAAGAGCTGCAAAACCGCAGTGGATTCAGCAGGTTGGAATCCCTGACACGCTCACAGGACACTGTGGCATTGAGCATTAACCAGATCTCTCTGGACCCAGTGCTGATTCAGTGTATTAAATGCCCACGCTAAGGGCTCGAGGCTCTTTAACAGTTATTTGGTATGATGACAACCACAAAGAAGTCCTATCTAAAGAACTCCTTACAGCTTCTTTCCCCCTTGTGCTGCTTCAAAAGGGAGAAGGCTCTTTAGGAGAAATCTCCCTCTGTTTTACTTGCTCTTCACACTCAAGATCCCTCCTTACCCCATTAAACCAGCTGAAGTCCCTGGGATGTCTCAGATGAGCAGTGGCGTGCAGGGACAGGATGGTTATCACCCACTTCCAGGCTGATCCATGTACTGATCACGAGGCTCCATCAATAGCATCTCAGAGGCAGATTTTAACGCTCCCACTCAGATATAAAAGGCAAGCTAAGGATGCAACAGGGATGCAAGAATTCAGCTTTGCCACAGGGGAATGAGTCTGTTTCAGGGGTATAAACCCCTCGAACCACATCAGAGAGAAAGCTCCGCAAGAGAAGACGTCAAAAGCTGGCAATAAACCCTCCAACCCAGCCCCAGGCTTGCTGTGCGGAAAGACTCCACCTCCTCACAAAACACAGCTTTTTATTTCCATGGAAAATAAAGACACGTGGATATCCTAAAAAGTTTGGGAAAATCTCTGATTTGGTGCCTGCAAGGAGCTCGGCCAATCTGGGCATGGATTTGGCTGGAATTGCTCCTTTTCCTAATGAGCTCTAATCCCCCACATGAAGACAAAGAACCATCAGCATCACAAGCCCCATCCCAGACACGTTCAAAACCATGGAGGAGGCCAAGAAACACACGGAGAATTCAAGCCCTTTGCTCTGAAACAGGGGGAAAGAGACTGAGAAGAAACACAGCACCTTGGGCTGCTCCAGTGCTGCCTTTCAGAGGCTCCTGATCCCACGGAAACGAGGATGCAGTCATTCCAAAGCGGGTTCCCAGGGATTCCTTTCACCTCATCCCAGCCACAGGCACCTGCTGCTGCTTGCGGATCTTGTTGAACAGCTCCATGTACTGCACCATGGTGTCCGAGGGGCTGTAGATGCTGTCGTGCTTGGTGCCAAACACAGAGGGGAGGCCGGGAGCGTGGCTCCCCATGAAGCTCTGCATGAACTCCATGAGCAGGCTCCAGCAGTCGTTGGCTATCACACACGGGCAGTACTCCACCTGGCAATGGAAACCACAGCCCTGAACCTCTTCCTTCTCTCCACCTCCCCAGAGAATGCTTTGCACAAAGACACCTAGGGATATTTAGCATTTAACAAGGATGGACAAATAGACATGAACAGGACATGCTGGGAACATAGAATCATGGTATGGTTTGGGTTGGAAGGGACCTTAAAGCTCATCCAGCTCCAACCCCTGCCACGGGCAGGGACCCCTTCCACTAGAGCAGCTTGCTCCAAGCCCCTGTGTCCAACCTGGCCTTGAACACTGCCAGGGATGGGGCAGCCACAGCTTCTCTGGGCACCCTGAGAAGCAACTCTGGGCAATCCCAGCCTTGGGATTTAAGGACTTCAGTGGTTTTCTGAGTCTGGTCCCAAAGCAGGAGTAGCTGCAAATGCAAATCCTGGAGGAACTCCTCAGAGCAGCAGCGAGACTGCCTGCAAATCCCACCCTGAACTTGAGCTTAGGGTAAACCAGGTTCTGTTCAACCCCGGCTCAGCAGCAGCACTAATGCTGCGACACGGGTGTTCAGTGCAGCAGAGGAAGGAGTCATTCCCCAGCGCTCTGCCTGCTGGCCAGGAATGAGCAGGAGCAGTGGGATCATAGCTGTGGATCAGGTAATGGGATTTGTGTGCTTAGAAAAGCTGGTTTTGAAGGACTTTTCAGCACCTAATTCCCAGCTATCTTAAGGACCGTTGGGTACCAGTCCGGCGGGATGCCTGATCAACCTCAAGCGTGCTCCTAATGCTGCACATTGAGACTTTAGGGAGCTTTTTAGCCTGGTTTGGTTTGGTTAGTGACACTTCAGCGATGCAGAAGGCACAGGGCATTTCTCCTCTCACCAACATGGCATTTCCCTGCCTGCAGCTGTGCTTCAGGCCCTTCACATTCAGCTTCTCACCTCCACGGATATCCCACGGGCGCTGGGGCCCATGGTGACCGTGCCCACCTTCACCAGGAAGTCGCAGTACTGGTAGCGGGTGCCCCTGGTCTCTATCTTGTTGGCTTTGGCGTTCTGGAAGAAGCCTTTGAGCTTCACCATGAGGATGTCGAAGTTGGCATCCGCGATGAGGCAGGGGCCGCTCTCGAAGAGCGCGAAGCAGCTGAGCGGGTACTCGGAGTTGTGCATCACATACATCAGCTTCCCCGTCTGCCCTGCAAGCAGACCAGCGGGATTTGGGCTGCGAAACCACCACTCCCGTGCTTGGTGGTGCTTTAGAGCAGCATCCGGTTTAACCTTGTCCTCCGGGTGCCTTTCATCCCCGGGTGCCGCTCACATGCACGGTGTCAGCAGTGAGCAGAGTGATTTGGGGCTTAAGATTAAACGTTAAAGAGGAGGAAAGAAACCAAACCTGCAGCTCGAGGATAACACACCAGCACCCCCGGGGGGGCTGGAGGATGCGCTGGAGCCGAGACCCCCAGGTCAGCAGAGAGAAGAGGAGAAGCCCCGCTGCCCATCACTGACCCTGGGTGCCGATGGTGGACGCTGCCGTGTGGTAGGTCTCGCAGTCCACGCAGAAGGTGCCCTGCTTCTCAGCGCCCAGCACCTCCAGCTTCCGCGTCAGGAGCTCCACCGTCTGCTGCACGCTCTTCCCCTCCGCCACCGGCACCTGCGACACGCTGCAACGGGGGAGAAGGAGGGATGAGAGACCCGGTACGGACCCGACCCCCCCCCGGTACCCCCATTCCCCACCGCCTCCCAGCCCCGGTACCAGGTCACCCCCATCCCGCCCGCACGGAGCCAACGCCGGAAGGGGCCGAGCCGCGGCGGCGGCCCCGGAAGAGGCGGCTCCGGCCGCACACGCGTGGTCCCCGGTGCCGGTTCTTCGCTCCCCAGCGCCATGCCCAAGGTGCGGCGGACGCGGGGCCCCGGCCCCGGCCCCGCTCCGGGGCTGCCGCTGGCGGAGCAGATCCTGCGGGAAGCGGCTCCTCGGGCTCCGCGGGCGGGCGCGCAGGACGAGGATGAGCGGGAGCCGGGCTACGTGGACGCGCGGCTGTCCCGGCGCATCCTGCAGCAGGCGCGGCGGCAGCAGGAGGAGCTGGAGGCCGAGCACGGCCCCGGTGTGCCCGAGCAGCGCAGCACGGCCCTGGGTGAGCCCCCGGTCCCGGCCCCGGTCCCCAACGCGAGAAGCCCCGGGCTCAAGCAGCGCCGGTCCCCTCCGCAGGCCCCGGTTCCGACTCGGAGGACGATGAGGAGTGGCCGTCGCTGGAGGCGGCGGCGGGGCGCGGCGGGGAGGTGGCGGTGGACCCCGAGGACGAGGCGGCCATCGAGCGGTTCATGAACAAGAACCCGCCGCTGAGGTGAGTGCGGCGGCGGGCGCAGGAGAGGGACCGAGCCGGGGGTCGGTGGAGGTGCTGAGCACGGCCCTGACCCGAGCCCTGCCGCAGGCGCACGCTGGCGGACATCATCCTGGAGAAGATCACCGAGAAGCAGACGGAGGTGGACACGGCGCTGTCGGAGGGCTCCGGCTGCCCCGTGCCCCAGCTCGACCCCCGCGTCCTGGAGGTCTACAGGGGGGTGCGAGAGGTGAGGCTGCCGCAGCTCTGTCCCATCACCGTTGGTCGCTGAGCACCCAGGCTGCTGCCGGGTGATGCTATGGGCATGGGGTGATACCGGGATGGTTTGTGCTCACGGGGGATGCTTTGGCGTGGTTGTGAAACAGGTCCTGGTCTTGGTGCCCAAACGTCGCGGCTTAGTCTTTTATCTGCATCTTTTTAGGTGCTGTCCAAATACAGGAGCGGGAAGCTCCCCAAGGCATTTAAAATCATTCCTGCCTTGTCCAACTGGGAGCAGATCCTCTACATCACGGAGCCGGAGGCATGGACAGCGGCTGCCATGTACCAGGCCACCAGGTGAGGTGGTCTCTGGGATGTTTTCCCTGTTTCTTTCCATAGCTGGACCCAGGTTTGCAGAACCTGTCCCCTGCCTGGTTCCATCCTCACTCTGTGCTTTGCTTTTCCCAGGATATTCTCATCCAACCTGAAGGAGAGGATGGCCCAGCGGTTCTATAACCTGGTGCTGCTGCCGCGGGTCAGGGATGACATTGCAGAGTACAAGCGCCTCAATTTTCACCTCTACATGGCTCTGAAGAAGGCTCTGTTCAAGCCAGCAGCTTGGTTCAAAGGTACTTGGGTTCTCTGGGAGGTCGGTGGCAGGTTAGGAACTGTCTTGGCTCTGATCTGGGTCTCGTCTGGCAACCTGAGGTTCAGGGCTGGTGGGAGCTGCTGGAGGAGCTGTTCTTTCCTGGGTTCAGATGTGATCCAGGGTGGGAGAAGGGGCGATATCACAGGGTGATGGTGAAGGACAGGAGCTGCCTGACCCTTCCCTTCCACAGGGATCCTCATCCCGCTGTGCGAGTCAGGGACCTGCACGCTGCGGGAGGCCGTCATCATCGGCAGCATCCTCACCAAGTGCTCCATCCCCGTCCTCCACTCCAGGTAAGGTGCTGGGTGGCAGAGCTTCTCCTTAGAGACCCCAGCTCGATGCCTTGGGTCTCCCCTTCGGCATCTCGGGTTGGGATCCAGGGCTCAGCATTTACCTTTGCCACCTCTGCCCCCGTGTCCCCGCAGCGCGGCCATGCTGAAGCTCGCCGAGATGCCCTACAACGGCGCCAACAGCATCTTCCTGCGCCTGCTCATCGACAAGAAGTACGCGCTGCCCTTCCGCGTGGTGGATGCCCTCGTCTTCCACTTCCTGGCCTTCCGCACGGACCAGCGCGTCCTGCCCGTGCTGTGGCACCAGAGCTTCCTGGCCTTGGCCCAGCGCTACAAGGAGGACCTGTCCTCGGAGCAGAAGGAGGCTTTGCTTGAGCTGCTCAAGTTCCACAGCCACCCGCAGATCTCACCGGAGATCCGGAGGGAGCTGATGAACTCCAAGACTCGGGATGTGGAGGATCAGCAGCCTGCAGCCATGGAGTGAGCAGGGACAGGGGGGGAAAGCCACAGCTTGAGCTGCTCCCGGGATGCTGCTGGATGAAGTTCTCAGTGTGTGAGTGAAGCCGTGAGGAGCTGGGCAGGAGCATCCAGCCAGGATCCTGCTGCACCGAGTGCTGTGCCCATAGAGCTGGACTGTGCTCCCTGTGGCGGGCAGAACCTGGTGCCATCAGCGCCAGGGAGGGTTTGGCTTGTTCCTGTGTTGGAAAATAAACCCGGAGCAGTGTCCATGGTTTTAGATCCACGGCTGCATCCTGCGTGGTCCTCCCCTACCCCATCCTGTCCCCAGCAGGTGGCAGAGCAAAGCCACCAACCCCAGGTACTGCAGAGCTGCAGCTTCAGTCACTGTGCTGGTGCTGTCCCCAAATCAAAGAGGGAGAAGGGCCCTGGCTGTGGCTTATTCCCTCTGTGCTGCTCCTGCATGATTGGGGGGACAGGGCTGGGACCCCCAGACTGTTCCCAGAGCCCAGAACCACTCATGATGGCAGGGGGCTTGGAACTGGATGATCTTAAGGTCCTTTCCACCCCTAACTATTCTATGATGGGGAAAAGCAGCCCCTCCTCTTAGTGCCTGAGGGTTTCGCCTTTGATCCCCCCATCCACAGCCTGCACTTTCCTTCCTGCTGACTCCACCACCAGTGCTGCACTTCCCGTGGGGATCCACCACCAGAGACACTGCAGGGTTTATGCATGGCAAGTACCCCAAAACCAGCACGGGCTCCCACAGCCACAACCCACACCAGGCTCTGCTGCTTCCTGTCGCTGCTCTCCAGTGCTGGCACCTTCTCCCATGGCAGCAGCAGCAGCTCAGTGCAGGAAGTGACAGGGGCTGCTTGCACCCCGAGTGCCTGCTCCTCGGCTTCCTGAGCTTTATCTCCTTTACAGCAGCCAGAAGCTGATGAGCACGAGCGATAGCCCTGGGCTCGTGCTGCACATCCAGCAAGCTGTCACCCTCCTGCAGCTGCTGCTCCAGTGCTGCTCAATGGGCCCGGGTTTGGTTCTGCATTCACCCCCCAGCATCCCTGAGCTGCTCCAGGGGCTCATCAAGCACAGTGCGATCCCCTTACACCCCACCACAGCTGGAGCTGGCTCCTGCTCCCCGCTTCATCCTGTGGCCGCAGGAAACACAGGGCTGGAGCCCACAGGGACCCCCCCCTCACTGCCAGGGTTGCTCCATGGGGTGACCCGAGGCAGGGCTCTATAAGGGAAGAGGAGGCCAAGCACAGCCCCAGGTCGCAAAGGGAAACCCCTGAGGCCTCCACACTTGTTCATAAAAGACTTTATTGCAAATCCCAGACACTCCTCTGATGCTCCCAGCAGCGGGAATCTCGCCTGTGAACACCAAACCCACTTTACTCTTAAATTAAAACTCATTTATATATATATATGTATAAAAAAAGGGACATTTTCTCTGTGGACAGACAGGCTCCGTGGCCCCGCGTGCAGGAGTTGGTTCTCCTCATCCCAAGGAATGGCAGCCCATTTCCCACCTGGAAAAAGACTCTTTGTTCCTAGTAGCATCCATATAGGAAGAGTTCTACCTCCTTTTCCACATCCCCCAGGGACAGCGGCCACGGAGCAGCACCAACCAGCCTGCCTCAGCCCTAAAGGGTCTCTCTGGCTTCTCCTGGTCAATACAATTCCAGTCTTGAAGGGGTCTCTCTTAGGAAAGCAGCATTAGTTTTTGCTGGGTTTTCTTTCTTAGAGGAACACTTTTTATCCAAACTAACAGACAGGATCGACAATACACAAAAAGCAGGAATTGCTTCTCAAGTGCGCAGCAAAATCTCCACCTTCCCACTGGGATCCCTGTGGGATTTACTCGGCTCCCGGCCCCGAGGCGTGGAGATGCAGCTCAGACTATAGCAGCAAATGTATTTCTTCAACCCTAGTCTGATCTAAGCTACCCGAACCACCAACCGGCCTCCAAGTGCGGCTCCCACTGCGCAGGGAGCTCGGGAAGGGGATGAAGGGGGAAGGCACTCAAAGGGAAGGAGAGGAGAGCGGCAGAGCCCTGCGAGAGGGAGCTCCAACTCTTTCCCCCCCATTCCCAGCAGTTAACAATAAATTAAGCAGCCTCAGCAGGCCCAAACCTCACCTGAGCCTGCTGCCCGAGGCAAGGGCTTCGCTCCTGCCTTCCCCAAGCAAGACACCCCCCCCCCCCCCCAAAAACCCCAAACCTAACAGCAACAAGAAACAAGCCCCACGTTTTGCCCTCCAAGCAGAAGCAGCCACGCCACCCCCCCAAGAGCCAGAGCCCTCTGGCACGAAGCAATGGGGACCAAGGGACACTGAGCCCCTGCTCCCTCCTCCAGGCCCCCAGTTCTCTCCCTCAAGCCATGCGGGGCTGCAGCCTGCGGAGGGAGTTGAAGGATACAAGGAGTCAGGTCAGGTATCCAGGGTCGGAGGCTCTCCATGATCAATGCCCCACACAGGGCTGGAATTCATCACAGTGAACCCCCCCCCTTCCCAAGGAGGTGGTGAACAGCAACGTGAACTGAGCAACACTTTACAACTTCATTTTGGGTCCCGCTGCCCCTTCCCAACATCTCCTGGGCCCTGGCATCACCCAACAACGCTCGCTTCACCCCAGCTACCTGCAGCACTGAGAACCAGCATCCAGCTCCACACTGCCCGCGAGCAGAGCACATCCTCAGCAGCCGGGTGGTGCAAGGGGAGGGGGATGCAGCGACCCTTGGGCGTGCAGGGCCCGATGCAGCGGGGCTGGGCTCTGGGGACGTGGTGGTGGTGGTGGGGTCACAGGTTGACATCCGTGACGTCTGTCGGCGTGCCGGTGGGCTGGCTGCCCGGGTACGCGGCGCTCTTGGAGGCCCGGAGCTCCTGCGGGGTTTGGGATGCCTGCTTCAGGCTCTCGGCTAAGGCTGCCTCGATCTGCTCCTGACAGGCCTTCAGGCAGTCCTGCGGGAGAGGGAGCGACACGAGAGCCCTCAGTTCTCTGCCTTCCAAGTAGCTCTGGGCTTCACGTCTGCCCCATGGAGCATCTAAACACAAAGCAAAGAAGCCTTTCTCCAGCAAGGGGGCATCTCCGGCTTCTCTGGACTTTAGGCCCTGTGTTCTGGTTGCCTTCTCCCTGCTTGAACACATCCTTGAGGAACAGACATTGTGCCCATCAGAGCTCCCAAGAGGAGTCGTGCTCGTGCCTGATCTGCTCCATCCTGGGTACAACAGCCCCGTGCGGGCGGGTGTCAGCCTTTACAGGCACCCAACAGCCACAGCACCACACACCTGGGTCCTTACTACAACAAAGCAGCGGCCATGCAGCTTTCCACGAGGTTTTCACCCTCCTGCTCTGCCCCTCTGTGACCGGCCCCCAGCACTGGGGACACCCCAGGCCCCAAACAGGAAGGTGCAGGGGGCTGCGAGCAGGGGATTTTATTACAAATCAATTTATTAGAATTAATAAGTCATATAATTAAATCACACACCACCCCCCGTTTTCTCCCCACAAGCTGTAACCAGGAGGAAACTCCTCCACTTGGACACCAGGAGCCATAGGAGCCATCACAGGCCAGCTCCTGCACCCACCGAGGGGCCATTTCACACCCCAGGGCTGGAGCTGGACACGGGCGCCCGTTGGGGATCGTCACCCCCCAAAATCTCTTACCAGGAATCACCGGCGGTTCTTAGAAACTGAGAGAGGATGTGGTGAGTGAAAATAGCAACTGCCTCCTCCCTGCCCCCAGGCCCGGGCAATAGCACACAAACACAGCCTGGTTTGGGTGGGAAGGGACCTGAAAGCTCACCCAGCTCCAACCCCTGCCACGGCCAGGGACACCTTCCACTAGAGCAGCTTGCTCCAACCTGGCCTTGAACACTGCCAGGGATGGGGCAGCCCCTTGGCTGTGCACAGCCAAAGCTGGAGCTGCCTGGGCCCTCTCCAGTGAGCAGAGAGCGCAGCAGGGATGCTGCTGGGCTCCATTCCAGCTCCCACCTCGGTGCCTTCCCTGCTTCCCACCTGTCCCGTGCCCCAGCCCCTGCCCCATTCACCACAACAGCAGCTTGGGAGCAGCCGGCGGCTCTGCTCCCCGCTTTGAAGGGCTCTGGCAAACAAAACAGCTTAAAGCTGCACACAGGGATCAGGACCCCCCCTGCCCGTCCCTCCCTGCATGGACAAAGCCTCAGCCCAGCTCCCAGCACTGGTGTCAGGGGACTGAAACCGACCCCGTGCCCGGCTGCTGCCTCAGGGCTGGGGCAGGATTGATCAAAAGGGGCTCCTGGCATGAGAAAGGCTCTGGATTACATCCTGCACTGGGAGTGAGCTGGAAACAGGGAGCCCGGCGGGGTCCCCCTGCCCCATCCAAAGGGCAGTGGGAAGGATGGCTCCCGTCACCGCAATATCCCCAGCAAAGCTCCTGCATCCTGACCCCCTTCCCATGGGAGCCTGGGCACCTGCAACCAGACACCAGTGGAGGGGAGCAGATGCTGAGCCCAGCTTCTCCCTCTGCCCCATCCCACCTCGTCAACCTGATCCCACCAACACCTGCCTGTGCAGGGAACAGACCTTCCCCTTTGTGCTGCTTTTCAAAGGCTCTGCGCTTGCCCCAGGACTGAGGGTGATGGCTGCATTTAGAGATGCTCACTCAGCTCTGGGCACTCCTCAAACCAAGATCAGCTTCATTAGGAAGAGCCTGACTTCATAGAACCAGAGATCAACCACGTTGGTAAAGACCTTTAAGTCCAACCATTGCCCAGCACTGCCAAGGCCACCCCTAACCCATGGCACTGAGGCCTCGTCTCCACGCTGTGTGAACACTTGCAGGGACGGTGACTGCAGCCCTGCCCTGGGCAGCCTGTTCCAATGCCTGAGCACCCTCTGGGGCAGGAATTGTTCCTCAGCTCCATCTAAACCTGCCCTGGTGCAGCTTGAGGCCGTTCCCTCTTGTCCCATCCCTCTAAGAGGAGCAGGCAGGGTTTCCTTGGGCACTCACCACCTCGGTGCCGGTGATGCTGGCCAGGAGCTCGGTCATGGCCTCGCTGCTGAAGTCGCTCACAGAGACCGTGAGGCCGTGGATGGCGGCTCCGATGCTGCCCGTGGCGATCATGGATGGGGGGTACATGGCAAAAGTGTAGTCTAGAGCCAGGACAGGGACACAAGGGGTGGGAAGAGGCAGCAGTTAGTAAGGATGCACACGGGCCTGCAGCTTCCCTGGAGAACCAGAGGGATCACACCAAGGTGCCTCTCCCACTTAGCACAGAAACCACAGGAGCACAGAACGCTTTGGGTTGGAAGGGACATCCAAGCCCCCTGCCCACAGCACCCCAGGGTGGCTCCAGCAGGAGCAGGCACCCACCTGTAGCACACAGGGCGATGAAGGTCTGTGCGTGCTTCTTCACCAGCTCCATCTTGTCCTTCGGCAGTGGGAGCCGATAGAGGATGTAAGCCAGGAAATCATTGGCGATCACCGAGACCAGGTCCCACTTTAGCTTCTCCAGGACCAGAATCTCCCAATCCTGCGGGATCAGATGGACAGCACGTTCTACAGTGGGGCTGGGGCAGGCTCACTGGGTTCAAGGGCAGATAGGACCAGGGCTTGGGACAGTAGAGTAGTGCAATCCAGGAGGCAGGGAAGAAAAGAGGGAACATCCCTGCTCTGCAGCTATGGCACAAACCCAGCCTTGAGCTGTTGTAAAGCCAGGAGTAAAGATTAGCAGAGAAAATGACAGATCTGGCTTCTGCTTCCCAAGGAGCAGTGGGATTAGTCTTTAACACTCCTCTGCTTTGCCCACAGAGGAGAAACCAGAGCAAGGAGCAGTAGGCACCATTCCCATATTCATTCATCACTCCCAGTTAGGTGCTGGGTGCTGCTGTTGTCTCCGTTCATGCTGTGATGCTCTCCGTAAGCATCTGAGCAGAGGTTTCTGCAGTATCCTTCCTGAGCAATGTGCAAGCTGGGAAGAGATGATGGGAAAACCGAGTGCCCCCATGGATTTCAGCTGCTCCTCTTCATCTCTTCCAGCGCTGGGCATTAGACCCAACACCAAGCACTTGGCAGCAGCATCACCCGACAAGTCCTGGTGGTACCACAGAGGTACCAAAGCACCCATCCAGTCAGGGCAACCCCATGATTAGAGCCTCAGCACCAGATCTGGGTGCCAGCATTCAGCTCCCTGCTCTGCCATCAATGTCAAGGTCTATGTGACTCAGCTACAGCAGCAGCTGAATCCAGCTCAGACACCCCATGTCCCCCCCCTTGCCAGCAGGCCCTGCAGCTCCAGGTCTGGCAGGCCAGAGCTGAACTGGGATTTGTATCAGGTAACTCCATTTCAGGCCCTGGTCCTCCCCAGCAGAGCAGCTATTCTTCCCCCAGCAGTTTAGGGTTACAAGGGCAGTGCTGCTCACCAGGGGCCTGCACAACAGATGGGGTTGAAGAAGTGAGATTTTCCTAAGGGCACAGCTTCATTTTCTCCCTTTTATTTCTTAAACCCACGTTTCCCCCTTACACAACAGCACCCTTTGGAGTTGCTCAAACTGCAGCATTGCTCAACCTGCTCAACCCCCTGCGAGGCCAAACGTGCCGGGTGCCATTGCCCTCCCTGCACTGCTCCCACCAGGACACGCTGCTCTCCCACATGGGTGCCAGCCTGCCAGGCCCAATCCATAGGATAAAAGCAAGAAGAAACCTGGGGATGAGCTCCAGAGCCTGAGGATCACAGCACAGGTCACTGAGTGCCTGGTTCAGCCTGGGGATGGGAACAGAGGGATCGGAACACAGGGGCTGGAACAGGGATAGGGCTTGGGGAGAACACACCAGTGGTGAAACTGCAGGAACACAGCAAGGACAGAGCCCATGGAGATGGAGAGCTCCATGTGTCGTCCCTGTCACTCACCTGGAACCCACCAACGGCAGGGAAAGGTGGCTGCTGGCTCCTGCATCAGCCCAGTTGCCTGGGATGGGGCCCAGGACACTGCTGACACCTTCAGCATCACTGCCCAAGGGTGAGAGGTGGAGGCAGCTCCATAGAGAAGGACAAAAGGAGGACTTGGAGACAGATGCTCCCAAAGCAATGCCAAAGGGGATCACCACACCCCAGAGGAGAGCCTCTGAGCAGAGGCAGCACCAATCCAGCACCATCTGGGCTCTTGCTCTTTAGGCCTATCCTCCCAGAGCATGCGGTGTCCACACTGGTGTGGCAGAGCTCCTGGCCTGCTGGGACACATTCTGCCCTAAGGAGAAGATCCAGGGTGCAGAGCAGCTCAGCCACGCGGAGCTTAGGGAAGCCTCTCTCCTGCCAAACCACCCTGCTCCTCTCCTGCTATCCCTGGGGACTTCCCGCTTTCCCAGCAGCGTGTCCTTATCCCTGAATCCCTTCATCTGTGGAAGCAGCAGAACAAAAGCTGCAGGAGACAGGTCTGCGCCTGCAAACATCCTCTTCCTGGCATTCTGTTTTGCACCAAGTGAATCAGTCTCTGCCCAGCTAATGGGAGAGAAGAGGAAAAGTGGGAAATGTCCCTTTGTTTCTGTGGCCTGCAGAGCCCATCCTCCTCATGGAAGGGCTGCAGGCTGCCCACTGAGCATCCCAGAGCTGGGAATGCACCAGTTCCCCGGGCGAAGCTCCCCAGGCCTGGCCAGCATCTCCAAGCTGGAACTGCACAGCAGCCAAGCTTCCCTCTGTGGGCTCGCTGCCCTGAGCCTCCTGGCTGCATCCCACAAGCACACAAACAAGAGGAGGAAAGCAGTGACCATTTCCAAGGGGATCTCAGAGCACTGCCCTGCTGCAGTCCAACAGCCTCAAGCCCCGGTTGCTGCTGCGCTCCCTTGCTGACAGGCTCAACTCCCAAGCAGAGACTGGTTCACTCCATTCAGAGCTCTGCAAACCCAGCCTGGGCTGTGACAGCCCCAGTGGCCTCTCCCCATGCAGTGACAGTTGCTGTGTTCACCCCTCACACCCCTGCGCCTACAGGGAGCCTGTGAGAAGCCCTCTGGTGAAGGCCAGCTCCCCCCCTGCAGCAGCACTGCCTGCAGGAGAAAAGGAAGTTGTGCTCGAGTTCCTCACCCCACTTGATAAGGTGCCACCTCACATGAGCCCCGGCTCGATGAGACACTGCCTGGTGCGCTCTCCAGCTGACTCAAAGAGGCTGGAAGATGCTGCTGGTGCTCTTTGGCACCCACCCAAGCCAGTGCTGAGACTCAGCTACAGAAATGAGCAGCTGTGAAAGTCCATGTGCAAGTATTTAACGTGGGGCGAATGTTTGCTTCCAGTGTTAGAGTCTGACAAGGTGCCAACATCAGGTGCAGGAACAGCCACATCCATCCAAGCAGAAGGTAGAGCAGTGAAACATGATTGTGATGGGAAGTGCTCCATCACAAGCGAATGTCCCTTCCCACTCAGCTCTTGGCTCCTTCACTCCTGCTGTCCCTGCTGCTCCCTTCAGTACCTACCCCATGGCTGGATCCTGATGTCGTTGCCAGGCAATACCTGGCAGTTTGCAAACAGGACCTTAGGTGAAGGATTTCAGCAGCAAGCTAATGTACTAGGAGCAAAGCAGAGATGAAGGTGACCTACAGCTGCTCTCCCAACCTTCTAGCAGCAAAACAGCCTCTTGCAGAGGCCAGAAAAGCCTTTATACGAAAAGAGAGGTGGGTTAGATAATGCCCTCAACGGAAATCCAACTTCCTCCAACTGGACAAGTCCCTTGTTGCATCATTTCCTTCTCCCTAGAATAACTTCACCAAGATTTTGTTTCAGATGTGGCCCTTCTAAAGCGCTGAGCTGGTGTCAAGCATCCCGGCAAGAGGAGGAAGCAAACCACTGGGAATGGGAGGCAGCTTCCTCTGCAAGGCCGGGAGGATGCGCTGCAAGCCGGAATGGCAGCGATCCATGAGAAGAGGCCAGGATGCACCATTGTCCAAACCTTGATGAAGAAGCTCCCCTTCCCCTCCCCACCCTTTTCCACTACAAGACTGTGAAAGAGAAGTGACATTAGCACAGAAGAGGAAAAGAGCAGCTCGCCCGGGTTTTGTAATCGGGGTATTAACTCTTGTCAGGTCCCAAGGCAAAGACAAACCCTTCATGGCTCTTCAGATATTGCTTCCACTCCCTCTCTACAATGGGGAGCAGTGGGAGACTGGAGCAAGATCTGCTCCAAACAGGGTTAAACAAACAGGGTGGGCAGGGAAGGATGATCCTGGGCTATGCAGCATCTCCTGCCCAGACATCCACAGACACCTCAGGGCTGTGGCTGCTCATGGTGCCTTTGCCAAACACTGAGAATAAACCCCTGTGCTTTCCCCTTGGGAAAGAGAAAAGGGATCTTATGTGCCTGGAAAAGCTCTCTTTGGCCATCCCAAGAAGGTTCTCTTGACCCCCAAAATGAAGCCATTCTTGTCCATCTCTACTGCATATCGATTCCAGAGCAAGAGCAAAGGAAAGGCTCCAGAGATGTTGCATGGGCTCTGCCTGCCCCTCAGTGCTCTCCTCTGGAAGCTATAAACACAGCTCAAGATTCAACTGAATAAAACCAACCTCACTGAGAATAAAGCACCAAAACCACTGGAACGAAGCACAGAGAGAGGTGTGGAGCCGAGGGGGGGTTCCCAGCCTTCTCTGGCGCTTGGAAAACCCACATTCACAGCAGAGTTCCCCAGTTAGCAGAACTGGCTTCCGATTCACACCTGAAAGTGTTGCGGGTTCCCTCCCACCCCGGGGATCATCTCACCCACCCCAGCCCCCCCAAGAGGTGCTTTAGAAGGCTCTGACTAACCCTGAGAACCTCTCGCAGGCAAACGGTCTCCAGGGTGTTTGTCACTCGGAGCGGGGCGGCCGTTTCCTCCTCAGCTACCGGCACAAAAGGCCCCCAGGAAAGGGGTTCTGCAATTTCCACCCCGCCTGGCAAAGCTGAACTCAAGAGCTTTGGATCTTTGCTTTAAACTTGTATCAGTCTTGAGACTGATTTTACCCGTTAACTTTCCACTTACAGCTTCATTCCCCCCCCACCCCGCTGCTTGGAAAGGAGTCTGTCACATCACAGCTTCCCATGGCAGAGAGGAGGGAAAGGTCTTCACCAACAGACATCACACCCAGAAGGGCAAGGAGGAGGAAAGGTTGCTTGGAGAATGCAGAGCAAGGTGAAGAAGTGAGGAAAGAATAAGAAGAGGAGGCATGGAGGCAGGGATGCTGCCAAGCAGCAGGATGCAGGAGATAAGAGAGCTGGGAGGAGGGAGAGGGCTCTTGGAGATAGGGGTGGTTACCACGAGCTGCTGAGGCGTGATGGAGTTGTCTGTGTAGATGCAGAGCTTCTCCACGGTCAGGGGCATGGTTTCTCGTAGCTTGGAGGCCAGGAGCATGCAGACTGCTCCCAGGAGCTGCAAGTGGCTCTTGCGCACGGGGACTGAGGACAGGTAGCGATCCACGTAGTTCATGGCCAAGGGGAAGACCTCTTCTTCACACTTCTGCTCCTCACACACCTAAGGACAACAAGGAAAGAAGGTCTGAATGAGCACAGGACTCCCCAGAGCCTGCCTGCACCACAGCTTCAAAGCTCCTGGTTGCGATGGAGCTTCACACTGTATCTGCAGGGCTTCAAAGGCACCTTAGAGCTAAGGAGTAAATTAGCTGCAGGTGTTAAGCCCATGATTTTGGTGGGATTACACCCAGCTGGAGATGGAACAGGGCAATTCCACCTGAAATGGTGCAGAAGAAAAGTCCTCCGCCCTTGGCCACTTGTACCACAGCCATGACCAGAATGCAGGAGCCCTGCATTTCATCCTCTGCTCTTATTTCTCAACCAGTATCAAAACACTTGTCATATTTTACTTCCTTCTTTCAATGCAACCATAAAAAACACTGTGGTTTCTCCTCACAGAGCAGCCAATGCCACCATTCTCCTTCCAGCAGCACCGAGGACACTGACATGCACGGTCACCATCACTGCCAAGTGTCATCTGCCTCTTGACTGCCCATAGGGCTTCACAAAAACCAGGCTCCAAAGCACCACTCCCTCAACCACCCCTCTCAGAAAGGGAATTGCAGAAACAGAACAATAATAGCAGGGAAAGGGAAAAAAAAAAAAACAACTCTAAAAGCAAGATGGTCATTATTTCCTTTGACAGAAGCAGCTTTTGCAGCAGCAGCGGGGTGTGGAGCAGGCAGGCTCTATCCCATGTCATTTGTCCTTTGCAGATCTGCTCTTTCTCTGTTGAGGCTTTGGCCACCTCGTGGAGAGGCCCATGAGATTCCCTCCCTGACCCCCCAGAACTGCATCCCGTAGAGAGCCCCATACAGTTTGGATTTAGGGAAGTAAATGGCAGTGGTGCTGCTTTCCTCCTTTGAGCGGGCACTTTCAGCCCTGCCCAAGCACTGCTGAGCTCTGCCCAGTCGTGGGGAGCAGGAAGCAAATGGAGGTGCCAGCAGCACGGCAGTAATGGCACTTGGGCCACAACAATCCCATGCAATGCTCCAGGCGTGGGGAAAAGGGCTCGTGAAAGGCCTGGAGCACAAGTGTGATGGGGAATGGCTGAGGGACCTGGGGGGGGGGGAGTTCAATCTGGAGAAGAGAAGGCTTAGGGGGGACCTAATCACTCCCTACAACTGCCTGACAGGAGGATGGAGCCAGGAGGGGCTGGGCTCTGCTCCCAAGGAACAAGAGGAAACGGCCTCAAGCTGCACCAGGGCAGGTTTAGATGGAGCTGAGGAACAATTCCTGCCCCAAAGGGTGCTCAGACATTGGAACAGGCTGCCCAGGGCAGGGCTGCAGTCACCGTCCCTGCAACTGTTCACACAGCGTGGAGAAGAGGCCCTCAGTGCCATGGGTTGGTGGTGGCCTTGGCAGTGCTGGGCAATGGTTGGACTGGATGAGCTTAGAGGTGTTTTCCAATGGAGCTGGGGCTGTGATTCCAGCAGCAGCCGGCGCGCAGATACCGCCCTGCTGCAGGCTCCTTCCTCACCCAGCAACTCCCCCCATACCGGAGACCCGACCTCCGGCGAGCCCTGAGGCTTCGGGGCTTTCCTGTCCCCTGGGTCGTCCCTCGCACCCCGAGTCCCCAACGAACAGGGGGGGACGCTCCTGCCCCGCACTGCGGCTGGAGTGGGGCAGGCAGCGTGGAGGGGGGTGCCCGTACCTCCAGCATCCAGAAAGCCAGCATCTTCCGCATGTAGGGCTTGATCTCCCGCTGCACGCAGTGGAAGTAGGAGGCGCGGGGACTGTACCGCTCCTCCAGGCTCAGCAGGTTCTGCAGCACCCGCCGGTCCCCCAGGAGCTGCGGGTCGTGCTCGGCGCGGGGAACGCGGGGGACGGCTTCCACGCACAGCAGCTCCATGGGCGCGGCGGGCAGGGAACGGAACGGAGCGGAGCGGACGGGAAGGGGTGAACGCAGAAGCAGCCTCCCCACCGGCTCCGCGGACGCCGGGAACAGGCGGCGTAACCCGAGGGGCGGAGCCACCGCCGCCTCCAGCCAATCAGCGAGCCGAGCGGCAACGCGCCGAAAGCGGGCGGTGGCCACGCCTCCGGGGGCGGGGCGAGAGGCGCGCCGGCGGGCTGACAGCACGTGGGGCCGCAGCGGGGCCGCTGCTGCCATGTTGGAGCGGAGAGGGAGCGGACACCGGGACCAGGCCCCCCCCGTCCCTCCGCGGCGGCACCACGTCCCTCTCCGGTACCCCCTTTGCTTGCAGGGTCCGCTGCCCGCTCAGCGCAGGGCAGGCAGGCTGCAGAGGGACAGCCTGGGGGCTGCGGCGAGGCTGCTGTCAACCCAACCATCACAGGTCTAAAAGCAGTTAATTCAGTATTTGCTCCTCTATCTTTTTTTTTTTTTCCGTGTGTGTCTGCCCCAAGTCCTTCAAGGCTATGAAAACAATCAGCTGTGTACATACTTGGAGCCGGTCCCTACAAAGGCTTCCACAAGTTCCCCTCGTGTTACTCCTGGTGCAGCTCCACAGGAGATAGCGACCTCAGTGTCTGCCCAGATAAGGCTTTGTCAGGCTTGGCTGC
This sequence comes from Pezoporus wallicus, assembly GCF_028554395.1. Taxonomy (NCBI): domain Eukaryota; kingdom Metazoa; phylum Chordata; class Aves; order Psittaciformes; family Psittacidae; genus Pezoporus; species Pezoporus wallicus. Next base: position 2,419,058 of record NW_026636574.1, on the reverse strand, counting down.
GTTTTCCGAATAATTAACAATTGTTTGGAAATGCCTTTGCAAACTGTACACTGAGCAGCCATTCCTCTGGGGATTTCAAAGTCTTTGGGGTCAGTTTGCACTGACTTCCACAGTGCAGGATCTGCTCTGTGCTGGTACCTGAGTTCGGTGCTGGCTGACCCAGCAGTAACTGCTTTCTAGGCTGAGAAGGTGAAGGCTGCCACTCGGGACACGTTGCTCTGATACGGTTTATACCATACAACAATTCTCGAACTGGAAAGGGGAATGGATTGCCTTCAAACCTGCAAATTAAAACCTCCTCGGATTAGCTCAGGGGTCTGATTTTAATGTGAGCTCCCAATCCCAGCTCCAAAAGCAACCTGCCTGATGGAATGACCAGCCTGGATAAGCCTCCTTGGCACTGGGATGGTGCCACAATGCAGCATTTGCAGCAGCAGTTGGAACCAAATGATTCTAATCACAAATGTGAGAGGTGGGACCCGCAGCAGCTCCTGCTCTGGGCTCCCACAGCCACTCCTGGCTGCTCACCCAGCAATGGTTCCATTGTGCATGGATGGCCCTGTCCATCAGTTCCCAGCACAGGATTCCTGGGCACAGGGAATGGGATGGACACAAGCAGGAATCCTGCAGCCCTTGGGGAGCAGACTGCTCCTGTTCAGAAAGAAAATGGAGCAAGGAAGGACTTTTGGGATGCAGCACCATGCAGAGGGGACTCAGTGGAACACCCGACTGGTTCTGCTGGGGTATCCCTCACTATATACACACGTAACATAGTTTTAAGCCAAGGACCAAAGCACCAAAGAAGTGATGAGCCACAACAGCCATTCCCCCTCCCACAAGTCACTTCTCTGGGTGTCATTTTGACACATTTAGTACTTTCCCTGCATTTTTAGGCATCTAAAAAGAGTCTCTTAATGCAGAACAAACACACCAAATTAATAAGCATTAAGTAAAACAAGACTGAAGCCTTTGTTCTGCCTCCTCAGTATTTCTGTTGTTGTTGCAAATGGAAAACATCTTTTTGATCAGAGGTTGCGAGGTTCCACTGGTGACAGTGAACACAGGTCACACACAGAACACACACCAGAATCCCCTTTCTACACATGGCTTTGGTTTTCTGCAAGGGATGTGACGCTGCCTGAGAACATCCAGCACGGAGATGGGAACGGGAGGAAGGAGAGGGGGTGAATAGATTGATCCCATCCCTGCTGCTTAAAATGAAAAAGAGGAATTTGAGAGGAGATTCTCCCATCCCTTTCCCCACTTCCTTTCACCTTACAAATAAATCTTCAGTGGTGTGGGCAAGAAACATCTGAAGAAGCTATGGGATACATGTCTGCGGACCAGTCAGCTGCTTTTAATCTGCGATGACCCCCCCCGGGCTCTTTCATTGTGAGCAGCATCCCCCACTTGTGAAGGGAAGAGAAGGGCCCCATGGCCCACATTTATAGTAAAAATAGCAGCTATTTGCTTTAGTCAGGCAAAGGGAAACCACAGCACTTGGGTTCTTGGTCCTTCTGGTTTTTGGGCTGTGCCTGTTGAAATTGAAAGTTCTAGGCCTTTTCCCAGACTTGATGGTCGGTGACCCAGTGCCTGGGACACCACTGGGCTCGGTGGCCACTGCGCACACAGCGGCACAACAGGGTCCGTTGCACAAGGAAGTGTTCCCTCCAGATGATGACTTGGCAAAAGCGAGGCCTCTGCAAGCCACAGGATCAGGCTTGGAAAGGGCAAATTACAGCCTGTGGGTGTCCCAAAAAGCCTCTTGTGTGGGTGTGCGGAGGGAAAAGAGAAAATTCCAGGAAAGCCCAATTTTGGTGGCTGCTGTGCAGAGATAGGCAGCTTCCTGGCTTTGGCGACATCAGGAAAGGAAATTCCTTCCGAGTGAACTTGAAAACCCCTGATGGGCTCCAGACTTCCAGGATCTCCAACCAGCAATGTTGTTCTTCGCTGAGTCATAAGGGAGGGCATTTTGGGGTTATGTTGATGATGAATTTAAAAGAGGGACCAGCAACTGGAGCTTTTAAAGGGGACAGTGAGGATGCTGGGCTGATTCTGAGGGGCTGCTGGTGTCATTTGTTGGGATGGCCATTCAACAGGAACACATCCATAAGGTCTTTGCTCCAGGAGGTTTTGGTCCATGTCACTGTCTGGCGATGCAGGCTGTCAGCCAGCAGGATTTGCACCTTTTCTGCACTGGTTTCTATGTCTTTTAGATCTACCTTCAGCCCAATTTTGTTCTACCAAGAGCTGAGCGCTCTTCCTCCTGGGTCATATTGTGACTACAGTATCATCGGTGATATTGAAACGAAACTACTTAACATACACCGAGGACTTGAAAACCAAATCCAATGAGCAAATAACTATATCATTTGCTAAAGGAAATCCCCCAAAGAGAATGAAAACCAGGTACCATTTTGTGAATGTGTGAGAAAGGGTGAAGATGGTATTTCGCACTTTATGGTTTCGTGATTTCAAAGCACTTCAAACACAGAATCCCAGCCTGGTTTAGGTTGGGTTGGACCTTAAAGCTCCTCCAGCTCCAACCCCTGCCACAGGCAGGGACCCCTTCCATAGAGCAGCTTGCTCCAAGCCCCTGTGTCCAACCTGGCCTTGAACACTGCCAGGGATGGGGCAGCCACAGCTTCTCTGGGCACCCTGTGCCAGCGCCTCAGCACCCTCACAGGGAAGAGCTTCTGCCTAAGAGCTCAGCTCAGTCTCCCCTCTGGCAGGTTAAAGCCATTGCCCTTGGCCTGTCCCTAAAGGCCCTTGTCCAAAGCCCCCTTTGTATTTCTTGTAGAGCCCCTTCAGCTATTGGCAAACTGTTCTATTATATCTTACATCCAATTTCCCCCAAAGGGGAGAGATTTTTGCAACTATTCCCAGCAGGACCAAGGGCTGTGGCACACAAGGGCTGGTGAGGATGGAGCAGAGGAGCCGGTCAGGCCAGGGTGCACATGAGTCGCAGCCCATGGGCATGGGGAGCTGAGGGTTTCCTGCACTCAGTCCCATGCTCAAACACAAGCCTGCTTTCTGCCCCCAGAGCTTTCCGCATCTTACTCATTCCTAACACAGAAAAAATGCTTTCACTGAGCTGAAGGGAAGTTTGGGTTGAGTTCAAGTTTAACATCTCACCCCAAGGACGTGTTTCCTAATACCTTTCCCATTACTGGCAACCACTGCATTCCCTTTCCTCTGACTTGGTCAGGCTTTTGAGTGTAACTAATCACTTTGGGGTGATATCATCTGAAAACCCAGCCTCAGCCATGCTTAGATAGATCCGGTGATGATGAGGATTCTGAAGAAGATAAAACTTGCTGCTTTGAAGGCCAAAGTGCAGCTTTTCCATTAACTGAAAGCCCCATCTTGGGCCAATTGTCTCTTTAAACAAAACTAAAACTAGGACTGTTGATGCTCTTGGGGTTTTTGCTCTATCCCTGCACCTGAGCATGCCTGTTCTTGGGCTATAGATCAGCTTAACCTGAGATTTGGCTCCAAATGAGCCAGCCCAGTTTCCCTCAGTAAACCATTGAGGCCAGCAGAGATTTCAGTGTAGTTTCATCTGATGTTTTATGGGAAGCATTAGGACAGCTTTGCCTTCATCTGTGATTTCAGCAGCCGGTTTCTGCCTTAGTTCCTTTTCCTAACAAAATCTAAATGAAGTCACCTTTTCATTGCCTCAGACTCATGAGCCACCCCCAGGTGAAGGCTCAGTTTTGCTCCCAAAAGGCACATTTTAGACACCAGCCAAATTCAGCTGGTAGAGATTGAAAGAAAAGAGCAGAGAAGAAACATGCAAAGCTGAAACCAATCAATTTCAGAAGGCAAATGGGGCCTGGAAAGCCCCCCGGGGGGGCGGAGGGATATATTTAGTTCATTTCAGGGGATTATCTGTGGCTGCCAAATATGCAAATTGCTATAAAACACTGCCCTGCAATTTTACATCTCCAACACATCTCTGTTACAACACCCTGCCCTTGTCCATCCTTCCTGCCTTCCCCTGCCCTGAACTCATCTCCCTGCCCACGTCTTGCATAGATCAGATGGCTTTGGGTTTCTCTAAGAGGTTTTGCTTGCACGACACCATGCAGCTGATGTGGCAGGAGCAGGGCCTCTTTGCCAGCACAAGTGCCAGGCAGTGGGGCTTGGCCAGCTCCAAGCTTCCCAGCGGTGCAGGGAGAAAGGGAATGTGCTGTGGCTGTCCTGGAGAAAGAACCAGTCCTGCCTGGGGAAGTGAGGAGGAAAGGGAGACCTTAGAGCAGCTCCAGTGCCTAAAGGGGCTACAGGAAAGCTGGAGAGGGGCTTTGGACAAGGGCGTGAAGGGACAGGCCAAGGGGAATGGCTTTAACCTGCCTGAGGGGAGACTGAGACGAGCTCTTAGGCAGAAGCTCTTCCCTGTGAGAGTGCTGAGGCGCTGGCACAGGGTGCCCAGAGAAGCTGTGGCTGCCCCATCCCTGGCAGTGCTCAAGGCCAGGTTGGACACAGGGGCTTGGAGCAAGCTGCTCTAGTGGAAGTGGTCCCTGCCCGTGGCAGGGGTTGAAGCTGGACTGAGCTTCAAGGTCCCTTCCAACACAAACCAGGCTGGGATTCTATGATTCTATGAAGGGGGGACTGGCCCAGCTGGAACAGGAGCAGGGAGAAAGGAAAATCCTTTACCTCTGGGAGTGCATCAGGACAGGGCAGAGGGCAGGTTCAGAGGGGTGCCAGTAATGGGCAGGCAACATCTGAGCAGGTGAGTTGAGTCTGTGCTGGATGCGGCTCCTCAGAGGGAGGACGTCCTGTGTGCATGGGAGTGTTTTGGGGGTAGAAAGAAAACAACTGCTACCCCAGGGACTCCCCCCACTTGGGGTGCACCTGATTGTATTTGCTTCAGCACAGGCTCAGGGACTTTGAACTAGAGGCAGACCTTGAAGGTAGAAGCCTTTACCAAGAACTGGCTGCTGGCGCTCGGTTCGCCTCTGGTGTAACTGAAAGGAAACATCTTGTACCAAGGCCACAGCAGGCAGAATGTGCCTGAGCAGCAGCCGGCACTGAACTGAGCTGCTCTCACCTCCAGTCCTGCAGCTGTGTGTGGTGGCAGACCCCGGGGGACCATCCCAAAGCCACCACCTCTGCTGCCAGGCTGGCTTTACCGTGCACAGCACACGTGTCCTCCCCAGGCAGGGAAGGAAGGATGCTCATCCCACCGCTTCAAACTGCAAAGCCAAAAGGGGAGATGTTTAGGACCTACAAACCATAGTGATCAAGTAGGAGGGAAGAGGAATGTCACAGCCCTGTGTTAATAAATGGAGGTACAATCCACACAGCATCACCTGCAGCTTTGAAGACAAGGCTCCTGCTGTAAGTATGACACAGTGCTGGCAGAACACCCTTCCCTGAAGGCACAAATGTGGCTGTATTTCTTGTGACTGTCACTGCCAGGTAGTTCTGTATATCCCAACAGATGCAGAGAGATCACATTCCCTGAGATGCTGTAATAAAATCTGGATGCATTTCTCCCAGCAGTTCTGATGGCTGGATATTATCTACATATGCTTCTGCAACCATGTCATCAGTAATTACTGCCATTAACAACACACTCGTGCAACACACCCTGCAAACACATACACAGCACCGGGCAAGGAGCATCCCCACTGCACTGAGGCAGATCTTTGGTGGAGTGATTCCAGTGGTTGCCCAATACATGAACCATTTCTTCCGACGCTCACATCTGCTCTGAGCCCAGGAGTTGCTCCTCCTGCCCCCTCTGCCCTCTCCTAAGCACCACAGTGGCAAAAGATGTCTCCTGAACATCATAATATCCTAATAATTATATCCTAATAATATATCCTAATATATATATTAGGATATGTAATATATTAATAGAATATCCTAAGCTGAAATCAGAGGTTTCTATGGCTGGCTGAGTTAGAAAAAGTAGCATTGTGTCTTACTCAACTATTGCTACTAGAGCCAGGCTTCAGGCACCCTAAAAGCAAGTCCACAGCTTGTGCTCCTGCCCTGTACCTGTGAGCAGAAACCCCATCCTCACTGCACTACTAGAGCCTGAGCAGAAGAGCATCAGATTCACTGCAGCACACTACCACAGTCAGCCTCCCACCAGGATACTCTCTGTAGCAATTCAAACAGGAACTTCCTACTGCGAGCTGACAAACAAAAGGGTTCCTGCAATCAGGCATGAGTGCTTCTGAGTTTGTTTCAGTAGCTCTTGAGCATGATTTAGAAGGTGAGCTGGCAGACCATGGCCTCAGAACAAGTGCTGACATCTGGGCAGCGAACAGCCTGTGCCAGGGGCTGAGCCAGACCGATTTCAGGGTGAAATCCAGCTGGATAAACTCTGCCCTGGCTGCTGCCACAGGGCTGATCCCTGGTATGTGCTTCACACTGAAGAACACGCTGGTGCTACCTATATTTTGGAACTACACACCATAAGCTGCTGGGGATGGAGAAAAGATGAGAGGATGGCAGCAGAGGAAAGCAGGAGCATCCATGCTTACCTATGAGGGCACTGGAACGACTTCCTCCTTGCTCCCAGCAGATGAAGGCCAGGCCTTGACAGGGAGCCATCACCTCCCTGATGATCTTCCACAGCAGACAAGGGGATCATACAACTGTTGTTGGCTCTTCACCTCCATGGTGGGGGAGACTCCCTGCTGCACAGCCACCTTGCCAGTGCCGTGCAGGCCCAGGGCAATGATAAGTGCAGAACTGCTGCACAGCCCCATCATCAGAGCTGCTGCTATCTGCATAGCTCTGGTCAGGAGCACAGAGCTTGTCAGCCCTACCAGGAACCGTCAGTGCCATAACAACACCTCCTCCTTCCTAATACAGCTGTGCCAAAGCCCATTGCAGGCAGCTGATGGATGCTGGCCCAGCAGCTTTAGAAGCAGCTGGAGATGCTGAGCTTGAGATGCTGGTTTGGACCCATAAAGGTGTTAGGCTGCCAGGTAAGTGGCTGTCACTGGGGCACTGCAGGGATTACTGAGCTCTGCCAGCGGATGTGACCTCTCTGGGAAGCCACGGCCCTGCTGGAAGCCTATGAGGGAATGGAGGAGCATGTGACAGATGAACACACAAGGAACACATGGACAAGGACACATGGGTTGTCACAGCCTGGCAGGCGCAGCTTTGCTGCTCCTTGCCCTGGAATGCCCCTGTCTCTGCTCTCTAAGTGTGACTTTGGAACTGAGATCTCTGGAGTCTCCCTTTTGGCTTCTCCTGTGTGTGTTGGACCAACCTGATCTCTGGGAGGAGAGCTGCAAACAGCAAGGGGAGGAAAGAGACTCTTCAACAGGGACAGCAGTGACGGGATAAGGGGTGATGGGTTTAAACTGAAACAGGGGAAGTTCAGGTTGGAGATAAGGCAGAACTTGTTCCCTGTGAGGGTGCTGAGGCGCTGGCACAGGGTGCCCAGAGAAGCTGTGGCTGCCCCATCCCTGGCAGTGTTCAAGGCCAGGTTGGACACAGGGGCTTGGAGCAAGCTGCTCTAGTGGAAGGTGGCCCTGCCCGTGGTAAGGGGCTTGGAACTGGATGAGCTTCAAGGTCCCTTCCAACACAACCCATTCCATGATTCCATGAAGCATACAGAGAACCAGGCAAAGGGAGGAAGATGAACTGCACTGCTCAATCTGTGACAAATGTGTGGCTCAGCTGGCAAGTGACAGGAGGAGATGCTGGTCTGACACAGCCAAGGAGCTTTCATTTCGCAGGCTGAGCGCTGAGCAGCACACATGATGGAGAGCAGAGTGAGTTGTTTCTCCTTGCACCTGAAGGGCTTCTTGCAGTCAGAAAAGGCAAATGTCAAATTGGCATGAGATTTTGACTTGTCAGCCCAGGCAGAGACAGGAGCTGGGAAGAGGCACCCTTAGAGCCAGAAAGGAAAGGGAGGATAAGGAGAAGAAAAGAAAAGCTGAATCAAGGATCAAGGACTGGATTCTCAACAGCCAGCAGATGTTTGTTCTCCAGGTGGTGGAAGAAGCAGGGGCTGGATTATTCTCAGCCAAAGCAAAGCGTGACCATGTTTGCATAAGAGCATCAATTGCTCTACCTCTGCTGGCAAATAAACCTCCGACAGCTCAAGAACAAGTGACAGTGGTGAAGCACGGACCAGACCTACATCTTCTGCCTGCCCCACGAACCACTGGGGCTCAGATGTGTATAGAAACGATGGCTGTACTGAAGGAAATGCTCCTTACTGGGTGAAACACAGAAACTGAGGCTACTACAGTTACCAAAGGAAATCAGAGCTGGGTCAGTAGAGACTAAAGATGGAAGGGGGGGTGGAATTAACCAAAATATGGGGAAATAATAATACTACTGCTGATGTTCTCAAGGCCTGCAGAGATCACTATCACGGGCTACACCCCCGCTGGCCCCAGGGCACCCTGGTACCCAAAGCTCAGCTATGACAGGGTGGAGCTGTCAGCATCTGCACCAGCCCTGGCCCCCCGCCCGCCCTGGGCAAGAGGAGCCTCAGTCAGCAAAACTAGAGCCTTCAGAGGATGTTTTTCTCCAACAAAGCTGGGAAAGTGGTTGATTTTTCACCTGAAAACAAATCCATCCATCGTTCCATTCTGCCCGGTCAATCTCTGTCCTTGCCATGCTGCAACAGGAAGTTCAGGTTGGAGATAAGGAAGTTCTTCCCTGCGAGGATGGTGAGGCCCTGGAACAGGTTGGTCAAAGAAGTAATAAATGCTCCATCCCTGGCAGTGTTCAAGGCCAGGTTGGACAGAGCCTTGGGTGACATGGCTTACTGTGAGGCATCCGTGCCCATGGCAGAAGGCTGGAACTGGATGATCTTAAGGTCCTTTCCAGCCCAAACCATCCTCTGGTTCTTTGTGGGGTGGAAGCAGCAGGATTTGGCCCCAAGACCATAAAGGGGAATTTTTCCTGAGGTTGCTGGACACAGACACACGCTGTGGGCCCTTGCCTGCCCCAGCCCCAGTGCTGCAGCCCAGGCCTCACCACAGCGGGTCCCCTGCACTGCAGCATGGCCCGAGCTGGGCAGGAAACGTTCATTCCTCCCATCCCACAAACATCTTCCTGTTCCGCAGCAGGATGAACCCAAGACCTCTCAGTGCTTCTATAGCCTTGTTTGCTGAAGAAACAAGGCCCATACAATCCTGCTGCATGTGGCTGTGTTCTCTTTCCCATCTTTTCCAGTCCTTTCGCCGGTTTCAACCAAGTGGGACCGACTTGATCAGGTAAAGCTACCACTGGTGTTGCATCCCCATGAGCCTCCTACAAGCAGGAGAGACCCAAATCACACTTCCACTGAGAAATGGACTCAGTCCTTTGCAGACCCTGGGCAACACACACATGAGCTTCAGTTCTGCCTGACCTTGCTGCCCATGGAAAGTGTCTGGAAAGATGTGCTGCACCACGGCACGACCTGGATGTGGGATGATAAACCCAAGTCCAAGACTTGCTTCCTCTTGTTGAGGATTCTCTGGACCCAAGGTGGCTCCAGCCAGTGCAGCAGGGTCACACATTCCCTGTTCTAACAGACATTGGGACTTTCAGCTCCAGCACAGGGCATCAGATGTCTCCAGCACCCACCTTGTTGCACCCTTCATCAGCAAGAAACTGGGAGTAGCTTTTGTCTTGACCCTTCAGCAAAGCACCCACCACATCACACACATCCCTCCACCCCCCTGCTCCTCACCATGCTCTGCAGAGGACACTTCCCTTTAGCTTTCATCCCCTTGCTGCCACCTCATAGCTCTTCACTGCCTCAATGCCTAATCGTGCATCCCAGCTCCTGTGTTATCTGGGCCCTGAGGCCACCCTGGACCCGTGGCCATGCCAGAAAGGTCAGAGATAAGCAAAAGGTCCTTTTGTGCTCCTGTCTCTATGCCTGGGCTTCTTAGAATCGAGCTGCCCTCAAAGAGAGGCAGATGACAAACAACTGCATGGGAACATATAGTGATAGCGCTTCCATAAGTGCCCTGCACTGTCTTTTAATGCCCAGCCAGGAGGGAGAGGCTGCCCTAAGGTATCAGCAGGCTCATATCCCTACACACAGAGAAGCATAAGGGCAGCAAGAAGAGATGTACAGATAGAAGTGAATCCACTCATGGCCTGGAAGAGGTAGAGATGCACCAGTGTCCTCCAGCTGCTGCAGCCTGGCAGGGAAGCCTGGGAGCATTTAAAGAGGGTGAGACTGATGCCAGTGCTGGCAGCCAGCACAAAGCCTCAGACTTCCCTCCACAGCCCGAGCTGAGGCTGGCGATGGCTCCAGGGCCAGGATGCTGAGCACAGAGCTGGTGTCTAGGCTGAGGCACAGAGGAATTCCCAGTCAGGTCACTGGGCAGGCAGCACTGGAGGGGTCTGGGAACCAATTCCTGAGCCAAGTGAAAATAACCTCTGGCTTTTCATCAGCGATAAGTTAGAAGGTAGATGGAGAAATAAGATCATACACACTGAATCCCACCTTTCTAGGCCTGTCTCATTCCATCAGAGCTGCTGTGAGCTTTGCTCCCAGCTTGGGCCAATAGTGAGCACTTTTAGGAACTCCCATCCCTGCAGCTTAGCAGTGATAACGAGTTAACACCTGCAAAGTGCTTTGCTGCTGTACATTTCCCAAGCAGGCAGTACAAATGCTGCTTCTGGATTAAGAAAGACCATGGAATACCTGTTTAGTTTATAACTGGAATAAGATTTAGATGTCCTGTTGTACTGCCTGACCACATCCTACCTGCACACAGCATCCCACCACTGTGTACAACTCTTGTACCACAGCCTGCAGGAACACTGAGACACCCACTTCCCATCTGCTCCCAGCAGGAAGGCTGGTGCCAAAGGCTTTAGATTCCAACATTCCCCCCAGTAAATCCATTCTGCCTTACTGTCTGCATAGGCAGTGCTGGGGAGAGCCACACTGCTGGGCCTGGGGCTGTTACAGCTAATAAGTGACTTGCAGTAACCTCCAGTATTAATATTTGCACCTCCTCAGTCTCCTGCCAAGGCAGCTCCTTCCTCCAGCCACAGTCTCCTCCATCACTGTCCCCTGCTACTGCCTTGGTATGAAGTGATGCCAAGCGTCTGCATAACTTGGTTTAGGACAGAGCTTGTGATCTATCTGAAAGAGGAGAGACACATTCATCTAAGTGTCAGCTATTCCTGGGAACACATCAACCAGAGACACCAGAAGCTAACAGTGTACCCTGGAAACTCCTGCTTGGGTCAGTAGATGGACTCAGCTCTGAATACCAGCTTGATGTCCATGGAAACAGCAGATCTCTCTTTTTCAGGCACACACTGCTGGAGATTACAGCTGATCCTAAGGTAGGAATAAACTAACCCAGGGACTGGGCATTTGTCCCTCTGAACCTGACAGGGCTCTCCTGCTAGATGGGGTTAGGAGCTGCTGCAAGGCCAAGACCAAACTCATATCCTTTGCTGTTACAACCACCAAAATCCCAAGTGATTCCCTTCCTGATGCAAGCACAAATCCTCAGCCCCTGCTGAGAGCAGGGAACTCAGCCTGTGACCAGTGATGGCTATAGAGTCCCATCCCTGGGGCCAACAGCTGAGATGGTGACATACAACAGGTTTAAAGCCAGGGCTGATGTTTGCCCTCAGTTATCCCCTTGAGACCCCCTCGACCCCACCAGGCTCCCATGTGCAGCACAAAGCAGCTCTCAGCCCGTCCAGCTCCACAACATGCAAACTTATTTTTACCTGACAGCTATGTTTGAAGTATACACAAGTGTTTGTTTACTTCCTGCAGTGAAAGTTAAGAAGGGGAAAAAATAGATGCTGAGCAACGATCTCTGCTCACCTGCAGAGGCTGATGGTTGGCTGCGCAGCTGAGCACTGCAGTGCTGCCCTACAGACACACCACTTCCCACTCCCCATCTCTTGGCACTTCTTGCACCTGCAGCTCTGGCTCAGCCAAGCCCTCAGGCACAGTGAGGTGCCCAAAGGAGATGTAGCTGGTCACATCCACACCACAAAGCATGTGGATGATGCTTTGAGCTAGACCTGCAAACAACTGCTTTAGAGCAGGAATGGTTATTGAGAGCAGAGATGATGCTTGAATCCTCAGCCCCCAAAGGTCTGCTGGACTTAGGCCACTGTGCCCTACATTTAACCCTTCAGGCTTTGCAAGCTGATGGGTTCAAAGAGCTTTAACAGTTGCATCAGAGTGAAAAGCAGCTGCAAGAGAGGCAGAACACGAATGTGGCACAAGAGCTTTGAGCAGACATAGAAGCAGGGACGTTACACAACATCTCAGCAGCAGTTTCGCTGCACACACTGTCACAGCTTGAATCACATAGGTTTTCCCAGCTCTGGTGCCGTCACTGCTGCACTCACACTCCATTACCCGTTTGCATGCTATGCAACACCCAGCAGAGCTGAGCCTCCCCTTGCATAACAAGCAATAATGGGGTTGGATCCTTCCCTGCACTGACCAAGCCACGCCACAGGTCTAGATGTGTACTCGGGGCTCTCTCTTGGGCAAGAGAAAGCTGCTGAGAGAGTTACTGGGTAAAGCTGAGAGGTGTCATCTCCCCACATGAAATATATGGGGGAATCTGCAAAAAACTGAGCCTCTCTGGGGTATTTCCAATGGAGAAGCTGAGCTGGGTTCTGTCAATGCAAGTAAATAGATCAGGCAGACCTCCCATCTTTATTTAGTCATAAGTTTCCTGGCTCAGGCCAGGAATCTAAACAGAGCTGGTTTGAAAGGTGCTTTCCGTAAGCCTGGAGTCCATCTGTGCTTGCCTGGGCCTAGCTCCCCCATAAAACATGTGCATACAGAAACCTGAGCTGTCCTGAGGAGCAGAAGTACCTGAATGCTCCAGTTTAGAACATACCATTTTCAACTGAAAAGCCTTTGCAAGAGAATGCCCCAGCCTCATATGGGAAGGAACAAGGTGAACTGTGCAAAGAACAATTAGGGTTGGATCAAGCAGACCTACACTCATCTGTGTGGAGCAGGGGACCAGCCCCACCCTGCCTTGGGCCACCAAAATGCCTCCCAGAGAGAGCTCTGTGGTGGCTCCAAACAGGGATGCAGGATGGAGCTGTCTGCACAGGGATGTGCTGCTCCTCACCTCTGCTGATGGTGAGGAGGTGGTGACAGCTAAACCCCACAGCAGAGCTGCTTTGGGCCTCGTCAGATGTTGGTGTTGAGACACCAGTGCTGGTCTCAGGCATTGCAGGCAGGGGCACAAACAGTTGTGCTGATGTTCCTTTCATCACCCCCTTGCCCAAGCTGTGGCTCTTGTGCTGCCAGCACACTGCTTACCTCAACTACACGGAGGGCAGAGGGACACAAGGCAGCACTCCTGCACCAGCTCCGACTTCTGCTCTCAAATAGGAAGTTGATAAAACCCTCACTTTTTGGCTGCAAGAAGAAAATCAGATTTCAAAACCACTGTCAGAAGGGCTCAGAGTCCTGCAGCAGCCCTGGCATTAACCCTTTGCAGAAGGCAGCTGGGGCTGACATCAGATACCCTGGTCTTGCCTTGCTCAACCCTTTGGAGGCTTTTCCCCCCTCCCCAAGCTGCTGTTTACATTCTCTTGTAACACTGCTTTTACCTTGGGACCTATCAGATGGCAAAGCTGCCTTCCTCCATGAGCAGGATGGGGGTTGGAGGGGAGGAAAGGGGAGGGTAGGAAAACCGGCTGTCTCAGTTCATGCACACCCACTGCAAGCAAGGAGCAGAGAGGAAAGAGAAGCCCAGCGCCAGGCTGGATGGCAAAACCCTCTCAGCAAAACACTTGGCTCCTGGGGGAAGATCCAGCTCTTCAGTGGCTGCATGGGCTTTCCCAGCCCCAAAATCCTGATTCCAAGACAACTCCCACAAGAGCCAAGTTTCACCTCTGTTTGGAGGTGGATTTTTCCACCCAGCTGGCACACTTCTGCTTGAGAACCCCTTCTTAAGGGACAGACACACAGTGACCTATAGATCTCCAGGGCTGGAGAGGTGCCATTCAGCACCTCAGAACACCCATATCCATGCTCAAGAAAGCACTTAGCATGCAGGACATCCCAGAGGGCTGAGCCCTGGTGTTTGCTCCGAGGATCCACGCTGCCATGGCTCTTTGGATTGAAAGGATTAGGCCTGGGGAACTTCACTTGGGAAAGTCACAGCTTCAGGATCCTTTTGAGTACAGAAAATACCACTAGAAGAGGTCAGTTTTCAGGTTGTTTTGCCCATGTCCTTTGCTGCACTGGCCTAGAGATAGTGCTGACCCTGGTGGGGGTGTAGAGCAGAGGCCCACAGAAGCCAGAACATGAGGACCATCAGCTCTTCTCCACACACATATTTAATGGAGTTTGGAAGCATCCTGCTCCCAGGGGAGGAAATTCTGTAGTTCCTGGGAGGCAGCAGATTTGTCCCACCTCTCAACACACACAAACACCCCTTTGGAACCCTCCTGCCATGCGATGGAGCAGCACAAGCCGTCCCCATCAGCCCTGTTCCCTTTGCAATGTCCCTGTGTTGCTGTAGGTTGCACACAACCTTTGCAGAAGGTCCCAAGCATCAACCCAGCTCTGTGATTCTCACCCCCTTCCCCTCCTCTCTCACTGCCTCTTCTCTATCAGTCTGTGATGAAATGGAGCATGTTCAACTGCCACAGCCAGATGTGGGGACCCCCTTCATGTGTCAGAAGAAAGCAAAAGAATCCGAATCACATATGGTGACAGTTGTCTGCATGCGAAATGGGGCCTGGAGCTCTCCATGTACACCCCAGCCAAGGATCCTTGCTTGTGCCATGGGAACTCAATTTATCAGCTCTTCAGAGAGCTGATCTTACAGATTTACCCCCACACAGACCCTGCTGTCAGGGAGGGTGAGGAACCCTCTCACCCCCCCATGCCCTCCTTACAACTCTTCCTTGGAAGTCAATGCAGATCACAGTTCTGTATGCCCAAATTGCCTTTTAAGCACAGACCTGCTCTTCCCCATCTTCATGGGCCAGTATAAGCCTTGCTGCCCTCAAAGATCCCCCTCCCTCCAGCCAAACTAGATGGTTCTACAGCTATGGAAAGCTTGGTCTGCATCTGCCCTAGGGCAGCCTCCCTTGCTCCCAGCCACACAAGTGTCACCCTGAGCTCCATCAAACCCCCTCTCCATTACACTTCAGTAGGTGTCCATTGCCACCAGCCCTGGGAAGATCAGTTCTTGGAGTGACACCAGCATCCTTTTGTCCTGACAGAGGTCCTCACAGACAAAGCCAGGTGACACACAGTCCTGCTCTGAGGAAAACGCTGTCCAAGGAGCATCATCAGTGCCACCAGTTTCTACCCACAAACACATTATTCACTATTTTGTTTTTGACATTTCCTGGGACAGGGAATATTCTGGAATTTCCCAGCCCACCATCCTTAGGTTGGGCCTTCAAAAGACCAGGGCACAACAGAGAGACAGTAGCAGAGCCAAGTCAGAAATGCGACCAGTTAACAGTGCTTATGGAGAAAGCTTCAGCTGTAGAGAAGAAGAGACATGAGGGAGGAGGAAGGGAGATGCTCTCCATCCCCATGCCCAGAGCAAAGGGGGAACAGACACAAGAAGCCTATCACTGGCCCCCAGCTGGTGCAGCTCCCTGGAGCCAGTGGGGACAGGGCTGTCATCTGTGTGAGCCTTTATCAGCTCCTGTTTCTGCTTTGGGCCTGTCTTGCTCCAAACTCTCAATTTCCAAAAAGGGTGGGAGATGTCCTGGAATCAGCAGCACATCCTGAACAGCTGCTGCCAGCCCCTATCTCTGCCTCACCCCTTGTGCTGCTGCTGCAGCTCCAGAGAACAAGCTGCTAACACAGCGGCCTTGAGGAGGGACCTTACACCACAAGTCCAGAGCGGTCTGGTTGTCTGATAGGGTTCAGTTTGGGGGTTCCCATCATGTGTGGCTGATCCAAGGCTTCCATAGACTGTGTTCCTGTGGGAAGAGCTGTGTGGAGAAAACAAGTTTTCCCAGCTCAGGCTTATTCCAGGCTATGACATGGAGCCCCTTTTTCCTCTCATAGAAGGTAGGGAGCCATTTCAATACCCAAGGCATGAAGCAACTGGCATGAAGACAGCACTGCCTGCATCTCCAGCATGGGCAATGGGAGTTTTCCATGGCCATGGGTAGAAGAAGGAGGTACATATGGACATGGACAACCAGGTCTCTCCACTCATCTGCACAAAGACACTTAAGCACCTAATTCCAGTTGGAATAAGTCTCCAGGCCAGAAAAAAACATGCTTTTGGGGGGTGTATGATTTTAGAGACATCAAGCAATGCAGCTGCTGAAATCAAGGCAGGCCTTCAAAAGGGCAGGTTCTTTGTGGAAGTCCTTGAAAGACAAATTATTTAACAAACCTCCCTCTCCCAACAGCCTATTTCAGAATTCCTTCCCGAGAAGCCTCCCTGTCCCCCAAGAATCCTGTTTTGAGCACAGATGAATAAACTTCACACTTTGTTCTTAGGAAGAATCTTTTATCAGCTTCTTGGCCCGATAGTGACAGTTTTCATTTCATCTGAAGGTAGGAATAGGGAGCTGGATTTGATCAAACAAGAATCAGTCCAAACCCGAGCTCTAAACTCAGCCTGAACCTGCTGACAAGGCCCAGTAAGTTCACAGAAATTCCTACATTTCATCCATTGCTGCTGCTTCTGTATTTGCAGCATCCCACTGGGAAGAAAAAAGGGACTTTCATCAGACTGAGCTCAAATTTACAGCTACAGGCACTTGCTCAAAGTGCTTTGCTAAGAAACTCTGATGCTTCAAATGACAGATTTAATGGGTAAATGAAGGTGACAGACCCGCTCAACCCTCTTACTCTCACCCACTCCTGCAAGAGTGGGCAGCTCCCAACTCTGCAACTCTTCCACTCAAATCACTGCTGGCTCTCCTGCTATTCCCCAGATCCATTTTAAAGACGGGGAAAAATAGCACAGGTACAAAAGGGAAGCTTATTGCTTCACACAAAGACTGACAGCAGAGCCAAACCCAGGCTCTGGACGCTGGTGCGTCTTGGTCCTTGCATCCCAGCAGCAGCCCAGTTTGTACCACATTACCCAACACTGTGAGAAGCATCTCCAAGAGCTTGTAAAACCCTTCAGTCCTACCTAGAAGTTTAGCCATGTCCATGCATAAGACTCAGCTGAGGCATGTGGGCTCTTCAGAACCCGTCCACAGAGCTTCCCCATCCTTTGGGAATGGGAAGCACTCACAAAACCACACCAAGCCCAGCTGGGATAGGTATTCCAAGCTTTCATGCTCTCCTCTGAAGCACAGCCAGGGCAGCCCACTCACAGCATGGCCCGTGAGCTGCTGCAGGAGTCCCTCACGCTGGCCCTGGCTGCTCCCTGCTCTGACAGAAAAGCTACCACAGCTCATCTTGGTTAGCAGAGGTACCCTATCCCACCATCCATCTCTGGGCATGGAGGAGCAGGATTCCTTCCCCCACTTCTACCCTGCAAAGACAACACCCACTGTGTGGTTTCCTGACACAAGAGATACATACTTGTCAAGGCAGCAAGAACCCATATGTGGGAAGTGGCCTCCTCTGAGCTGAGCTCTGTCAGTGCTGGTGCTCTGGGGTAAGGCTGTCACCCTGTGGGGCCAGCAGCAACACCTCACACACTGCAAAGCATCAAAGGCACATGTGAGGCAGCTCTGGCTCAGAGCTGAGGTGGCTTCATCTGGCAAACTGTCAGCCACAGGGTGCAAAAACACACAGGAGAGATTGTCCTGGCCCAGCTTCAATGCTGACAACTGATGTACAAGAGAGACGGTGCCCACCTTACTGTGCAATGCTTCCTCCCACAGCCTGAAGGTGTGTCACATCTCTTGAAGGTGACATTTCAAAGTCAGGCAGATACTTGAGGTGGGGAATAGGCTCATGGCCCAAGGGAAGATATGCCAAATGTGGATACAGGGGTCAGCAAACAGGGATAATTGTGGGTTTGCTGCAATTACATATTGCATTTGCCATTTCTTGGTCCAGGATTCAAGAGAGTTCAAGGTCAGACATATCAACCCATGACTGCTCCATCCATGTGACACCTGGCAGTGTCCCTCTGCCCGTCTCCTCAAACCAAGATCTGCTGTTGCTCAGCAAGTGAAGTTCACATCTAATGGGTTGCACAAAAGCAGCTGAACCCACTCCTCCTCACCTTTGGACCCTAAAGCTTCAAACAGGGACAGAATGGAGAACATCATCCCCTGAGTCACCGATGAGGCAGGAGGAGCTGACCAGAGATCTGCAATAGTTCTTGGCAGCGCTGTCTCTGGCCAGCCTGGAGGTGTGGGTTTACATGCTTGCTGGATGAGACATGGCACTGACTCAGGAACACAGCATGAGCTGGGGAATGGGAAGGAACAGTTTTTGCATCAATGTTGAAATAAAAGGCCCAGCAGGTATCAGTCACCCTGGGCCTGCCTGAAGCTGTGAAGATGTTCCAACACTCTGGTTTGGCCAGAGCTCCAGGACCTCCACGCTGTTGCAGGCTCATCCCGAAGGAGCAAAAGGAGACACTGAGTGGCAGAGGAGGAGCACCTTCAGGCTCCACTTCCAGCACAGACACTCCTGTATGGCATCACCTCAAGCAGGATGGTGGCTTTGCTGCCTGCTCAGAGTTTCCTATAAACATCACATCTGCATAGCTCAGCAGCTGAACCCCAGTACTACCTGCTCAGAGCCAATCCTGCCATGCCTAGGCGTGTGCTGCACCCTTGAGGAGTCCTATGAAGCACACTCCCCTATGAAGAGATGCATTTTATCTCCTGTTGTAACCCTGCTGCCCTGCACTTCAAACCCCTGGCTCTTGCTGTTAGATCAAAGAGCCCTCTCCCACCAGCCACCTCCTCCCTTCATAGTTATAGGTTTGACTCAACAGCTTCAAGCTTTACCCTCAGAAAACTCCCAGGTGCAGCCCCAGCTCACACACCGAGGTGCATGTTGCACCATGGAAACTCTTCTCCAACCCCTGCCCACGTTGCATGGGTTTGGAAAGTGAATGTAAATTCCAGATGGAATCCCTGGGCACTATCCAGAGCTCCCACACCTCACTGGGAGCCCAGGCGGGGCCAAGACCAAACAACAAAGCCAGTAAGAAACGTGCCAGGGGTTTACTTCAAGAGGCTTTAACCAATATACATGTATGTTAACAGCAATTCTGCTGCTTTAGAGATGAGGAGAACAACAAAGAAATAATATTTCTCAAAACAGTAAGGAAAATACTAAAACAACAGCAGCAAGCTGGCTGCAAGACCTCTGCAGCTGAGTTCTCATTCCTGCAAGGCATAAACCAATGTCATTGCAGGGAAAAAATACCCAGACTCTGAGCTGGGCAGTTTATTCCCTGCCTGCCCAGCAGCTTCCTCCACATATCAAGTGTGTGTCACTGTCAAACTGCAGGGTTGAAACCCCCAGAACTGGGTGCTCAAGGAATTTGGGGGCTCACAGGAGCTTTGTAGCAACAAGTGGGTGCAGGGAGGGGTTTAGTGGCATCCTCACAGCTCAGGGGTGCAAGAATTGAAATTCACTGATCAAGTTGCTCAGAAATAACATTGTGGTAAATGCCCCATCCCTGGCAGTGCTCAAGGCCAGGTTGGACACAGGGGCTTGGAGCAAGCTGCCCTAGTGGAAGGTGTCCCTGCCTGTGGCAGGAGGGTGGAACTGGATGAGCTTTAAGGTCCCTTCCAACCCAAACCAATCTGTGACTGGTCACAACGTGCCCTCTGGTGGCAATGGTGCTGGGGTGGCTTGGGCAGACCCAGACCGTGTCAGTGATGGCACTATGACATTTAAGAACACAAACAACAGATCACCCTTGGGCTGTTGAAATCATGGTGCAGAATCCAACCCCTACGTCAAACTCCCTCAGAGCCTTGGGCTTCCCCTACCCAAAGGGCCCAGGGTCATCAGTTCCCACTGTTCTTTTCATATATGAATTTCAGCAACTTCCCCTCTGGGCCTGGACATCCAGAATAACAGCTCAGCTGGATCTCAGTGCTAATGTTCTTCTGTTGTGTGGGGTCACACAACTCAGGGTCACACACCTGGGAATCCCAACTCCCACCTCTGCATGGGAATCAGAGTAAACACACACAAGCTTTTTCCTTTCTCAGTCTGATATCAATGTGAAAGTGGGTTTTGGTGTTGGACAGATGGTGACAGACATAGGAACGTGGGGACAAGCACAGGACACACAAGCACATGGGGATGAGCGTGGGAAGAGCTTCCCCAGGGTACCATGTCACCAGCAAGAAGATTTTGATGTCAGATGCTGCTTTTGATCAGCTCTGAAAGCAGCTCACAAGGAATTCCAGTGCTTACAGATGGGAAAATGACTAGAGCTCAGAATAATGCAACACATCACCCCACTAACCGCAGCCCCCTGAGCATCCCACCCAAAGCCCTTCCCCAACCAAAGCCCCATAAGTACAAAGAGTTACAGACTTGAACAATTTGGGTTTCTGAACTTCACCTATGAAGTTTGGGGAAGGAATTCAAAAAGAACATTCCCAAGAGAGCAGAAAACAAGTGCAGGGCTGTGAAGGGTTATTTACACAATAGCTCCCACACATGAGGAAATGGGGTAATGCAGGACATAGGGAGAGAAGCAGCAAAAGGTGTTAGAGGTGCAGGCACCAGCCAGGAGAGGCAGCAAGTGGGGCAGAGGGAGGTGAGGGGCTCTACAGATCAGGGGCTGACTCTTCACAGAAGGATGCTGGGTCTCAGTCCATGTCCATGTGTCTGTGCTCTACACGAAGCAGCTCAGTGCAGAAACACTCCTGAAGGCAGGGACTGAATCCAGGTTTGCTTCATTCTACACAACGGCTGTAAATAACTGACTGACAATGTGACATTACAAAGTACTGGAGACAAGAGGTCAAGAAGAGCCTGTCCACAAGCAATAAACCAACCAGGAGTTATGGAACAGTTATCCTGTGCTGTATTTATACTGCACCTTTCCAATCTGTGAGGTAACAGAGGTAAATAATACCATCCTCTTCACTGCACAGATGGGGAGGGAAGGGACTGAGGAGAGTGAGCAGCAGAGACCAGAGCAGAGTGAAGTCCTGACCTGCACGTCTCAAAACATGTGCATGGTGCTCCCTGAGCCCTCCTTGGTATCTTCTGCCCCAAACACTTCAGGATCTGCTCCACAGCACTGATCCCTGATGATCTTTGCTCACCTGCTGAGTGTGTTACAAGGAGGAGATGCTGCCTTACTCAGTACTCTGATGGACACAACGTCGACCACCAAAGCACCTGCCCACACTTTCTTCCCCACTTACTTATCCCCTACAAGTGCAACTCGTGCATTGGTTGAATTAACTGGATGCAAGCTGAGATTCAAGGTCCTGGTACCACAGCAGCAACCAGCCTGAGACTCCTACAGACTTTTCAGGCTCAGCCCAAGCCTGCAGCAGCATCCCATGGATGTTTTCAGTCCTTATGTGCCAGAGTTCACTTCTTCCCATCCAAACAAGAAGGGGCTGGCAGTTCTCAAGTTACCCAGCAAATTACAACCTACTAAAGTTAAGCACTCGCATGTCCCCCCTTCTAGCTTCATCTACAATGGCATCTTACTCCCTAGCATGTAGACCGCCACAAGTCCCTCAGCTAGAAGCCGCCATGGCTCAGCATCTGTTAACGCAGCTCTACATCTCTTCTTTACATGCGAGGGGCTGAGACCCTGCCCTACCTCCACCACAGAGCCCTGGCAGGGGTGGACATCCCTGCTGAGTGATAGCAAAGGCGCTGCCTCCCAGCTTGGCAGAACCAACCTGGGAATTCACACAATTCCCTGGGAATTCACACAGGGAAGCCCCCCTGACCCCCTCAGGGTAGGTTAAGACCTTCAGCACAGTTCCACTCCAACAGCATCACTTGTCTGTGCGCACCTAAGGCATCAGAGTGACCTCTAGATCACACTTTCAATCTCCAAAATGCCGTTTCCTCCTACCTTTGATGATAAAGCAGGATCCTTCTGCAGGCATCTTCGCTTTGAAGAATCCAGCCTCCCTCTTCCTCTGCCTTGTCGCTTCCCATACCGCTGAGCGGGTTTTGCCGCTGTCGCTGTTGAAACACCAGTGGAAGCTGCGTTCTCACCCCAACCAAACCCGAGCAGCACCTTTCACTTCCAGCGTGGCAGATGTTGTTTACATCGCTGTCTCTCCCCTCTCACATGCAGCAACAGGTTCACACGAGGTTCTTGCTCTCCCACACACGTACCCAAAGCAGGAAGCGAGGGGTGGCAGCTGTAGCACGGTGGTTTCCTGCTCTCTCTTGCCTGAAAACAACGGACACCACAGCTTTGATCTAAGAGATCTCAGTACACGAGCTGGAACACTGAGGCTCGGCCTGGAGCGCGTATTGCTCCACGCAGGAAAGCCCACGGGTACGGGGTCCCTGGGCGCTTCTCAAGCGTTAATAGGGAACGTTTTCCTCAGGGACACGGCTGTTCGTGGGTAGGGGCACCGCGGGGTGTCCTCCCTGGTGCCCCGCACGGTGTGAGGGCCCCGGCAGCAGCACATCCCCGCGGCCAGTAACCGCGGCCATAGAGACGGGCCCGACCCCACGGCCAGGCCGCATCCCCCCCCCTCCCCGCCTCACACACTACAGATCCCACAATGCCCCGCGCGAACCACCACAGCGCAGCCCGCGCATGCGTACAACTCTCTATAGCGCCAAGATGGCCGACACAGCGACCGGTAGCTCCGGCACGGTAACGGCGGATTCTTACCGGGAAGCGGGGAAGACTGCGGAGGGAGGATCCCGCGGCACCGGGCGGGGCGGCAGCGGATCGGTGCCTCCAGGGCACTGAGGAGGCTGCGGCCTGCCCGCGGGGCTAAGAGGCGGAGGCTGAGGGGAGGGGCGCGCTGATTGGTTGAATGACCGTAGGGAGGCGGGGTTCGGCAGCTGGATTTGATTGGCCGGGAAGGGGCCGCGAGGCGCGCGTGGCAGCGGGGCGGCTGTTTTTAAAGGGACCGCGTTCTGCGGCACGCTGTGTGTGAGTGTATGTGTGCGTATGTATGTATGTGTGTGTTTGTGTGTGTATGTATGTATGTATGTGTGTGTGTAGATATGTATGGATGCATGTGTATGTGTGTATTCATGTGCATGTGTATATGTACGTGTGTATGCATACATGTGAATGTATTTGTATATGTACGTGTATGTATGAGTGTATGTACACACGTGTTTTGAAGTATGCATACGTATGATTGTATGCAGATGTATGCATGTGCCTATATGTACGTGTATGTACACGTGTATATGTGTGTGTATGTGTACATGTGTGCGTATAAGTGTGTGTGTTTGTGTGCATGCATGTGTGTTTGTGTACAGATGTATATGTGCATGTGTAAGTCCGAATGTATTTGTATAGATATGTATATGTGTGAGTGTATGAGTACATGTGTTTACGTATGTATACGTATGATTGTATGCATATGTGTGAGTACCTATATGTATATGCATGCAAGTGTGTATATGTGTGTATATGTGTGTATATATATATATGTGTATGCATACGTACTTGTGTATATGTACATCTGTACATATATATGTGTATATATGTGTGTATGCGCATGTACTTGTCTATATGTACGTGTGTATGTATATCTGTGTGTATATATATGTGTGTATGCACATGTACTTGTCTATATGTACACGTGTATGTATATCTCGGTGTACATATGTGTGTGTATGCGCATATACTTGTCTATATGTACATGTGTATGTATATCTCTGTGTATATATGTGTGTGTATGCACATGTACTTGTCTATATGTACATGTATATGTATATATGTGTGTATATATGTGTGTGTATGCACATGTACTTGTCTATATGTACATGTGTATGTATCTCTGTGTGTATATATGTGTGTGTATGCACATGTACTTGTCTATATGTACATGTGTATGTATCTGTGTGTATATGTGTGTGTGTATGCACATGTACTTGTCTATATGTACATGTATATGTATCTCTGTGTGTATATATGTGTGTGTATGCACATGTACTTGTCTATATGTACATGTATATGTATCTCTGTGTGTATATATGTGTGTGTATGCACATGTACTTGTCTATATGTACATGTGTATGTATCTCTGTGTGTATATATGTGTGTGTATGCACATGTACTTGTCTATATGTACATGTGTATGTATCTCTGTATATATATGTGTGTATGCACATGTACTTGTCTATATGTACATGTGTATGTATCTCTGTATATATATGTCTGTATGCACATGTACTTGTCTATATGTACATGTATATGTATATATGTGTGTGTATATATGTGTGTATGCACATGTACTTGTCTATATGTACATGTGTATGGATATGCACACACATGCGCGCGGTGCGGCAGCGGGGTCCGCTCCGTGCGCGCTGTCCCAGCGGGGTTGTTGGTGCCGCAGCGGGCGGGTGGGAAGCAGGCGAGCACCCCGGCCGATAACTACTACCTGGCTCGGAGGAGGACGCTGCAGGTGGTGGTCAGCTCCCTGCTCACCGAGGCCGGCTTCGAGAGCGCCGAGAAGGCGGCGGTGGAGACGCTGACCGAGATGCTGCAGAGCTGTGAGTGCCCGGAGCTCAGCCCGAGGCTCCTCTGTTCTCTGCTGTCCCACTGGCTCCTCACGCTTCCATCGTTTGGGTCATTTCCCCCCCCCCCGGTGTAATAAATCATCCGTGTGCTGGGCTGCATCCTCAGCGCAGCAGGTTCAGCCTGGAGGAGAGAAGGCTCCTTAAGGGGAGACCTTAGAGCAGCTCCAGTGCCTAAAGGGGCTGCAGGAAACCTGGAGAGGGGCTTCGGACAAGGGCCTGTAGGGACAGGCCAAGGGGAATGGCTTGAACCTTCCAGAGGGGAGACTGAGATGAGCTCTTAGGCAGAAGCTCTTCCCTGTGAAGGTGCTGAGGTGCTGGCACAGGGTGCCCAGAGGCGTTCACGCTTTGATTTTGTTATGCTTTAATTTTACATCCTGTAAGACACTGGATTTTGGGAGCTAATTTTCATTCCTTGCTAAATTTGCCAAAGATTCATTTCTCTTGAAGCTATAAGCATGTGCTCAGTGCCTGACTCAAAGCTCTGGTGGGGTTTCTTGGCTTTTTCCCCCCATAGATATCTCTGAAATGGG
Source organism: Pezoporus wallicus (assembly GCF_028554395.1). Classification (NCBI taxonomy): domain Eukaryota; kingdom Metazoa; phylum Chordata; class Aves; order Psittaciformes; family Psittacidae; genus Pezoporus; species Pezoporus wallicus. Next base: position 2,393,957 of record NW_026636574.1, on the reverse strand, counting down.
CAGGAGCGCCAAGTCCTACTGTGAACACACAGCCCGGACACAGCCCACGCTCTCTGATATCGTGGTTACCCTGGTGGAAATGGGTGAGTGGTTGATAGGACCCCCTGATTCCAGTAGCTGCATTGGTAGGAAGCTCTGTTCCCCCCATTCTGGTGCTTGTGGGCTCTATATAACTGGATGCAGTATGAACATATGCAGAGTGCATCATCTTCTTTCTCATGTAATTTGGAACCCTTGTAAATAAACGTGGTGAAGCTCAAGAGGGGTGAACTGGGGCAGGATAAACTCCTGGTGTGATTCCTGTTTCCTCTTTTGTGTCCTAGGGTTCAATGTTGAAACGCTTCCCGCATATGCCAAGCGCTCCCAGAGGATGGTCATCACTGCCCGTATGTGAGAAATCCCTTCTTTTCTTATGCAGGAAACGGGAAGTAATTTGGCATTTCCCTCTGTTGGTGTCCAGAGAGCTCCAGCTTTTCTGGTGGGGGATGCAGCCAGTGCTCCTGGAAGTGCTGGTTGGGTTAAGGGCTCCTGTAGGTGGAGGGAGGCAGCCTGTGCTGAGTCAGTGCCTTTGCTTTAGTTTTCTCAGTGCACATGAGAGTCCTCAAGGTGGTTTTGTTCTCCTTGTGTAGGAGAGAGGGGTCAAGTAACGCATGTTCCCTTCTGGAATGAGAAACACAGTGGGAAATTACTGCTTGTGGGATGTGCTGTAGGGGAGGTCATAGCTCATGGGGGCTGGCACCTTATGCCTCACTCTTGGCAGAGCGAAGCTGCTGATCTGTGTGTGTGCTTTACTGCAGCTCCTGTGACAAACCAGCCCGTGACTCCCAAAGCCCTGACAGCCGGGCAGAACAAGCCACATCCATCCCACATTCCCAGCCATTTCCCAGAGTTTCCGGATCCTCACACTTACATCAAGACACCGGTGAGTGAAAACAGAGATTTTTATGCCATTTGGGACCTGTTTGAAGTCAGTGACAGCACTTGCTGGAGGATTCTGGCCGATTGACATCTATAACTTGCTGGAAATCAATGTGCACTGTAGGTCAGTACAGGTGGTGAATTTTGGCTGTCTAATGGTGCTCTTCACCTTTCCCTCCCTCCACAGACATACCGGGAGCCTGTGTCTGATTATCAGGTCCTGCGGGAGAAGGCAGCATCGCAGCGGCGCGATGTGGAGCGGGCCCTCACCCGCTTCATGGCTAAGACAGGCGAAACACAGAGTCTCTTCAAAGATGATGTCAGTACGTTCCCCTGTGAGTACCTGTAAATGGCAGCATAACTCCCTTAAAGGTCTTGCTACTGCAGGAGGTGAGTGCTCGTGTTGTGTTTGCCCTTCCAAGGCACTGGAAGGCTGGGAAATGAGGAATTCTCTATTTAAAATGGGGATGAACAAGAGAATCAAAGGCAAGTGGTAGGCTTCCACCCTCACCAAAAGCTTGCTTTCTTCTCGTGGCTGATAGGTGCTAATTTCAAAGCTCATCCCAATCCTGTCTCTCTGCCCCCCTGTAACTTCTGGACAAGTGATTTCTTCTCTCTCACATTCTTGTGGTTGGCAGTGAAGGTTTTCCTGTTTCTCTGTCCATAAAGCAGTGATGAGTATTCCCACTTTCCCAGGCTCACTGACGGCACAGATGCCAAAGTTATCTTGAGGGGAACTAAGCAATGCTTATGATACGGAGGTCAGGAAGGACTTTTTAGGTTGCTGTAATGCTCTGTCCTTGGCTGGAATCATAAAGGGGCCTCAGAAAATAGAAAGTTAGAGACTGCTATCACTTAGGGACAGGGATATTTCATTCCTGATCCTTGGGAGCAGCAGGAAAAGAGTGTGTCTGTGTTTAAAACCAGAACCAGTGACAGTGTTCGATCTAAGTAACTGCTTGGCTTTGTGCTTCATGATGCCTGTGTTGAGGAGTCTTCTCCCACCTTGCTGACTGTGTCTTTTGCCCTCACCCTAGTGATTGCTGCCAGGCCTTTCACTGTCCCCTACCTGACAGCTCTTCTCCCCTCTGAGCTGGAGATGCAGCAAATGGAAGAGACGGATTCATCTGAGCAAGACGAGCAGACAGACACCGAGAACCTGCCCCTGCACATGAGCACGGTACGCTCAGCTGCAGAGGTCGAGGTCGCTGGGGCCTGATGTTCTTCAGCTTATGAAACCTGGTTCTTCATCTGTCTTCCTTGCAGCTGGGCAGAGTGGGGGGAAATGGGCAGCGTGGGTTGTGTTTTACCAAGTGTAAATGGCTAAGCACTGTCATGGTTCCTTAACTTCCTGCAGGGTGCAGTGCATCGTGGCCTTTGGTTTCAGTGTGATTGTCCCACACTGTTCCTGAAGAGAGTGGTTCTTGTGATAGAAATCGAGCCCTCACCTTTAACGCAGCTCCGTGTGCTGCTGTTTGTCTTGGCTGTTGCTGTTGCTGATCTGTTTTGCCCATAGCTTGTATGGTTTTAAACTTCTAAGTCTTGTTTAACCTCACTTTGGTTGTTTTACACGTATGTTGGCAGGATGATTCAGGACCTGAGAAGGAGAACGCTTCGGTGTTACAGCAGAACACCTCCCTGTCAGGCAGCCGGAACGGGGAGGAAAACATGATCGACAATCCCTACCTCCGGCCGGTGAAGAAGCCCAAGATCCGCAGAAAGAAGTGAGGTGTGTGGCCAGTTGGCTGCTCAGAGGAAGAGAAACCTGGAGGGGGTTTCACTTGCACAGCAGCTGGGGAGACGCATGGAGCAAGACAGGAGAGGCAGAAGCAGAATGAGCTCTCTCTGCCTAGTGAACTGCACTCTCATCCTGGTCTGCAGTGCTCCCTCTTCTCCCTCTGCTCTCCTGCTGACTTGGAACAGTCAATTGCCATAAAAGCATTGAAGGCCGCTGGGAATTGTCTGGTTTACTTTGGTTTGTTCTTACTGTCATAGGATTTACTCTCGGAAGAGATGGGGGACATGGAAGGTTCTTGTTGCTCAGTGCATCCCCATGGGCTCTGCAGGATACAAAGGCATCATTCATTTGTGGCTGGCTGGCAGGCTAGGAAAGAAACTTCTGCAACCAACCCTGCCTGGCCCTAGAATCTAAGGAGCATGTATTAAGAGAGGCAGAAAAATCCCAGAGAGGTTTCTTTCTTTGGATTCTTGGCAAGTAAAAGCAAACAGACTTTTCCTTTCTAAACTAAAGGTGGCTGGTGCATCGGTAAGAGAGTGTACAGAGTGAGGATGGCATTTTATTCCCACTTTTCTGTCTGCAGCTGCACTTCAAAGTGCTTAAGTGTGGTGTTTACCCTGTTCTGCTTTGAGGATATTTTCCAGCGGTGTGAATGGCAGCATTCAACAGCTGCTTCAGGCTATTTTTCAGTTCTATTGTTAGTTTCAACGCAGCACAACTCCTTGGAGAGTTCCTGCCTCCACCAGTTGGTTTGAAAGATGCTGTGCTAAAAAACTTGGAATACAGAATAAAGCTGTATGATAAAGCAGTCCACAAGGCCATTCTATTGATTGCACTTTATTTTGCCCAAAACACAAGCTTTTATCAATAAAACTTGCTCTTTTTTTTCCCCCCTCTTTATTTCCCTGGAGCAGAAGACTTTATTTCAGCAGTGAAAATAACTGGTGATGGAAGTATTGTAATTGTTAGCTCCTTCTGGATGGCTTTGCTTTCATTTTCCTCAACCTTTTCTTAGGCAAAATATAAGTTAAATTCCTTTGACAGAAGACTCCTGTAGTTCGATCCGGGCTCCAGAGCATCTCTTCTGGATGAGAGCGTGGGGCAGGGAGAGGCAGCAGAGGCTTCCAGGCAGTTCATGGTTTCCTAGAGGAGTAGCTGAGTGCAAGGAGCCTCTTGCAGCCCCCACGGAGATCAGGGTTCTGTGTGTACATATTGAGGCATCCTCCCAAGCCTCCCTCTTCCCCATCACTCATGGAGGAAGGAGATAAAAAGGAGCGATTGTTTCAGTGAGGAACATTCTGGACTCGGATCTCTAGCAAAAGAAGCCCTGCGTGTGCCATTGTCACTTCTGCGGTGCCTTGGTTGTACAGAGATGTTGTGTATGTTTGTATATATGAAAATGTTTATCTTTTTTTACTTGGATTAAGCATTTTTGGTAATGAGAAAGCCCCTCTGGGGAGGGGGAAAGTGTAGAATGAAACCTGTGATTTCTATGTTCATAATAAAAGAAACTTTATCTCCTAAAAGCAAAACTGGACGAGTCCTTGAAGTTTTAGGGGTGGAAAAGCATCTGAAAGGCATAAATCAGGTCTAAGACAGTGCAGTCTCCAGTGAATCGTACCCCTTCCTGCAAGAGATGGCAGCTGCACATCAGCAAGTAAATCCCTTTGTGACAGCTGCTGCTACAAAGCGATCTCTTGTGGTTGTGAAGGGGCCAATGTGCCTAGGAAAGAAGCAGCTGTTGCAGGGCAGATGTGAGAGCACTTGAACCCCAGAAGTGGGCAATTGGAAGAACGCATTTTGATTTTATAGCTGAAACTGGGCTACAGGTAAAATATGCTACAGAAACACATAAACAGACCCAAAATACCTGAAAGCCTGCATCGTGACTGGGAGTGACAATGAGAACGAATGCTGCCTGCCCTGAGCTTTCCCCTGAGGTTGAATCAAGCCTGGGATCACACAGATCGAGTCTGTGTGTGGAGGCTTGTAAACGTTTATAGCAGTCCCTGGGGTCTGAGTTGTACATTACAGAAACAAGTGATGATGAACGCCAGGACCTTTCTGTTTCAGGCTAAATTTAGCTTAATTAGCAGCATGTTGCTGGAGAACATCTTCTTGTCAAGAGGGAAAAAGCTGGTAATGCAGAAGCACATCATCCAGGGTCTGAGCCATCCCATCCTCTTACCCTCAGATGAGTGCTACTTAACAGAGCTGCTGGCTGTGCACAGAGCCTGGATGTACAGCACCAGGTAAGCACAAACAGTGACAAGAAACCTCTCTTTCTGCAATGCTTTTATTTGGAGAGGCTGCCTAGTGCAGATGAGCATCTTCAGGAGGAGATGGGAAGCAAAGGTGAGGCCTGAGGTGCCCCTCTGGGAGAGGGGGACGTGGCAGCAGCTCTGGCTCCTCAGCTGAAGTATAAACTCAGGTAGGCCACTCGGTTCCGGTGTCTCCTGAATTCCTTGTCTATGGTTATCTAAAAGACAACTCTTAGCTATTGGTGATGCCAAGTGCTTCAGAACAGCACAGGAAGGTGTGAGATGGTGTCGAGACCCTTAAATCTATGTTTCAAATAGGAAAGGCTTTGTTTTCAGCAGATAAATCTGTGCTCCGGTTTCCTCTCTTTGTGGATGGAAACTTCCAGAGCAAATGTCTTAACAGAAGGGGGTTATTTTGGAGGACAGTAATTGTTTTTGCACTTCTCAGATAGAAAATCACTTTATATCTTGTGCCCCAGGCTCATAGAGCCATGTACCCAGCAGCCCAGTGAGGAAATGATGCCAAAACACGGTGCAAACACAATGTAGCCATACAATTTTCTCTGTCAGAAGCATTAAGCAAGGAATAACATCCCCTTATCCCTGTCCTTACCTTTTGTACCTCCATTTTTAGCATCCTCCTTGGTGGCATCGGCACTAAAGACCAGTCTGGGGAGCCAAACTTCATCGGCCAAGTGATTCTTTTGTGTAATTGCTTGTCTGCTTCGTAAGTTCCAGGTCTAAAGAAAACAGGCACAGAGTAGCTTGTTTCTGGAACTGGAGTGTGATGGTTGCAGTACCAGAAGTTACCCACCCTACCTTGACCCATGGGCGGAATGTGTGTTGTGGTATTCCAGGCGTGCAGAAGACTAAAGACTAAAGCAGGGAAGCTTTTTGAAGTTAATAAGAGCATTTCTTGGACCTCAGGAGCCCATCTCCCATTTATGTCTTAGTATTTCTCTCTGCTTATGATGGAAAACACAAGAAAATGAGTTACTTTACCCAGGGAATAATTCCCTATCTGCAGGCTTATGTGGAAATCGCGGTGTCTTAGTGTAAAACGGAGCATAGGCAGGCTGGCATTCCCTCTCTTTCTTCCAGAATGGGTGGTAGGTTGCTGGGCTGGGAGTCACAGTCTGCAAGAGAGAAGATTTCTATAGGGAAGACCATTGCTCTATGCTGTGAGCAGCAGCCTGGGCATCACAGACCTGCTGTTCAGTGCATGCTCTGATGGCACAAACCCCCTAGAATAGATCAATTCTGTACTCCCTACCCCTACCCAGTGTGTCCTATGATGTCTCTCCTAATAAAGGGTTATTCTAGAGAGTCTGGACCAGAAAACACTTGTTTGTTCAGGCAGGAGAGCTGATTTTGCCTCAATATGTCCACTTACATGTGTGTGTATGTGATACAAAGGAATGTGTTCCTACAAATGCATATGTGGATGTTGCCAGAGCTCATATGTTCAATGATCAGTCCCTAGGCTCAACACCTACCACCACACTATGTGTAAGGAGATGTGTAGCCACCGTATGTAGTAAGTTGGAGGCAGTCCCAGCAAATGGGATCAAAAGTGTTGGGAACAGCCTCTTGCAAAGCTGCAGCTCTGCCACTTCACCCCGTGCCTTTCTTACCTGTGGCTGTGTTTGGAAACGCTGGGCTGTCCTTGCTCCTATCACATAGCCTCTGGTGCTCACAGGTTTGTTTTCCAAGGAGTACCTGAAGCTGCTTCTCTGCAATTCAAAAGCACAAGTGTCTTGCTGACACCACTTGCATTAAGGCAAGGGCAGAAGGACTTGAGCAGCAGATGTTATTCCTATTGATTCCTCTCCTTGCCATGGTCTTAGTGCTCCTGTCCTAGGTGTCTTCCATGAAGGAAAAGCTCCAAGCAGGAAAACTGCACTCACCTCTTGGCTCAGGTAGCAGCCTGGCCCAAGCGAAGGTTGTCCCCTGATGGACTTCAGCTGGATTCCCAGCCTGTCTGGAGCATCGTGCAGAGGGAACATTTTCCTCTCTTGGCATGTTCCAAATGAGATCGGCTTCTGCACGTCTGGGAGACCAGGAGATAAAACCAGGCCCTGCTTTTTTTCCCTTCTTAGGTCCCTGAGGCTGAGCATCCCTTTATCTCCCACATAGGAATTTCCCCTGACCTATTAGTGCACCCTTTGGATGCCTGTTCCCTCCTGCCCCAAAGGCTTCCTTTGATCCCAACCTCAGCAAAGAGCAGCTTAGCAGCCTGGTTGTGGGAAAGCCCAATGCCACCATGGCAAAAGGAGCCCTGGTGCCCGCACGACTCACCTCTCCGTCCCCCCCCTGCTGCCATGCTGCCGGGCTCAGGGGGTGTGTGTACTCCCCGGTTGCTATAGGCACGGAGCAGGGAGTGCTGCAGGGAATGGTGGGGATGGCAGCGCCTGAAGGGTGCAGGGAAAAGAGGATTAAAGGTGTCCCTGTGGGTTGTGCTGTGATGACTCCAATGGAGGAGCTGCTGTTTTCACACTGTAAAGTCATAGGGGAGAGGTCTCGGGGGAAGCAGGCAGGACCCTTCTCCGTGCTCTCCTTTGTGACACAACCCCATCTGCCCCATTGTTCGCTCTCTTTATCCCTCTGCCTTGCTCTCATGGGAGGGCACCAAGAAACACTTGGGAAATGCCACCCTGGAATTAAGACCAGCTGGTGGATTCAGGCCCTTCCCTGGGTACAAGTGTGAGCATCATGAGAGGACACAGGAACTGGGGTCAGGTGACCTGAGCTGTCTTTTATCCTATAGGATATCTATCCTATAGGATCCTATATCCTATAGGATCCTTTTCTCCTATAAAAGCTTGTTTTATTTTCCTGTTTGCACGATGCAATGCTCCTAGGGTGGGATTCTGGGTCTGGAGTGGGTGATATATAGGGGATGATGAAAGAGCTTTCCCATGGCACCCTCCCATCTCCTGTGAGATGTGTTTGTCAGCTGGCTCTCAGCAAACTCTCTAAAACCTGCTGTTTTCCCCCAAAACCTGAACCACCCTGGACCTGCCAACCTTGTGTGCACAAGCCATTGCTTTAGCAAGGTGGTTTTGTTCTCCCTGCCCTTGCTGTGGAGGGGACAAGCGTGCAGGTCAGTGAGCTATCCATCACAAACGCATCCCACGTGTAGGTTTTGGATGGGTGGGAGAAGCTCTGGGATGTTGCCAATGGAAACCTGGGGAGAGCTGTACCTGGTTTGGATCTGATGTTCCTCACTGCAGACGGGGACCTTGCTACCACCATGGAGGCTTTCTGCTGCCAGAATGCTCCTCCTTAGTGTGGAGTGGTGTTCCTGGAAACTCCTTGGGAATTTCCTATGGGATTATACTCCAGATATGCCTGCATGTACCTATATACATATAGCCTGTGTTGGGAGTAGCACGGAGAAGCTGTATTTGTTGGAGTAATCTAGGAGCAAGCATGAGCATCGCTATCTCCTATGCTAGACGTTTCTCCCCTTAATGATGGACACGTTTCCAGCTCTGGAGCCTTTTCCTCTCATTTCTTTCCCAAATGGTTCATGGAATGTCTGAAGCTTGTTTGCTGAAAGCCTCTGTGGAGGAGATGTGTAATCCTGATGGCAAAACAGAGGTAAACTCCTTCTGCCGGCTTCCTACTCTTTGCCTTTTGAGAGAGTCATTCCATGAATCCAATGAGGAAACTGAGTTAAAGGAAGAGGTTTCCCTGCACATGCAGCAGGGAAGTTGGCCCTGAAAGCACCGCAGGAGGCAAATCAAAGCAACGTTAATATCGTTTTAACCAAGGAGAGAGCATCTTCCTCCGGCTCCACAAGGCTCAGCGGCTGGGTGCTCTCAGCAATTGCAACACCCAACGGTAGGTGTCAATGTTGCTCGCTCTTCCCTGAAGCTGGAATTCCTCCCTCGCAGCTTTCGGGTAGCATTTCAGGAAGCAAAGGGCTTGCAGGCCACGAAGCTTCGCTGCTGCTCCTCTCTGTTCCATTCCAAGGACAGAGCCGAGGTTCGCAGCCCAGTTGTGGCACTTCCCGATACAATGGATGCTCCATTCTGGCTGCAGGGAAACAACCAGGATAAAGGTTTGCTCGGTTCATCCCTCCAGAGCTGTGTAACCTCCATAGGACATGAGTGGGTTAGAGCGAAAGAGGAGCTATTGAGCAGTCATTTTGCTGATAAGCTCAGGAATCATCACCTACAAAAAAGCATCCCAGTGCCTTGGCAGAGTGATGCTAAATCCATGCTTCTGGGCTATCGCAGATGTTTAACCTGTTTCCCTATATCTCTAACAAAGGATTTAGGCTACTTTCTCCTTCACCTTTCCTTACCAACACAGTGAGTATTTACTACAAGGGGAAATGTCAGTTTATAGCTGGAAACATTCATTTCCCTGGCTCCATGCTACGTGTGTGCATGTAATGTGCCTATTCAAGTGGCTTTGGGTGAAGCACGCCTAAATCCTATGTGGCCTTGGCATAAGTCCCTTATTAATCCGCTGGGAAAAGGAGATTTGGAACCACCTCTGTTGTGTGTAAGGTTCCCAGACCTTTCTCTGCTGGGCACTGTGGAGCAAGCCCTGGTTTTCACCCTGGCAGAACATGAGACAAAGCAGCCACAGCAGATGAGTCACTGCAGTGGTGAATGTCACATCCTGACGGCAGCTCAGCAGGTCCTAACCACTGCCTGCTTTGCCTCAGAGCTCAATATGCTTGATAAGCATTTTATCGTGAAGATCAGAGCACTGTTATCTCCTCCTTCCTGGCAAGCTACATCTGAATCCTGCCGCCTCCTTCCTGGCCATAGCAACAGCTTCAAACTCCTCCCCAGTGCTTGAACCTTCTGGGGCTCAGCTCCTGCTCCAAGGCCCGGAGAAGGGAATGTCCTGCTGATGCCAGCACATGTCAGTGGCCTATAAACTGCCTAAACTGTGCTGTGTCAAATAGTGAACCTTTGGGAGCAGCCAAAAGCAGGCAGAACAAAACCAACGACTCTCTTGTGCATAAATGCCTGCAGCAAGCAGTAATCCTTTATCTTCACTTCACTCAGAGGTGGGTTTTTGTCTTACAAGGTCTGAGCTTTTACCTTGCTTTGTTGGCAAAGGGTTCCCTGCTTGACTTGGCTTCAAATCTAAGAGGAGGAATAGCAAGGAATCACTGATGCTGCTTTGAGGTGTGCTGCTTCCAATGCTCAGTTTGGGAGGTGGCAGGAAATAACGCGTTCTTCCTCTGGGTCGTGTTTTAGACAGAGGGATGGTGGAGTTTCTTCTTGTCAAAAGTGGGGTGAAAGGTACCCAGAGTCTGCTCATCTTGGACCCAAAAGAATAACTGGGACCCTCTTTGCCTCAGCTTTATTGCTCTGCACGTCCTGAGGTTGGGAGTGTGACAGAGCATTAAGGAACGATGGCCAGGGTGGCAGGGACCAAAGATGTGACAGTCGGGCTCCACTTCCAGTCTGGTCTGTACGCCCTTGCTGAACCTACAGCCACTATGCTCTGATACCTGTAAATGGGGTAATGAAAACGGGTCTCTCCTGCCTCCAAGTCACGTATCCCTGTGCAGCACCCAGAGCTGGCGGTGCCTGGGGTGACCGGACCTGGTAAAGAGGAGGTCGCTGGTCCCAGTCCCTTTCTGTTCTGAACACATCCCTCGGTCCTGACACTGCTGCCAGGAGGAGCATCCCATGGGAAGCGCAGCCGGAGCCAGCGCTGCTACCTGCAGCCTCACATGGTCTATCCAGGAGCACAGGCTCGGCAGGAAATGGCTGGTGTTTGGATCCACGGCAAGAAATGAGGAGCTTCAGAGCTCCTCAGGTTCCCTCCTCCAGCAGCAGGCCTCGGGCAGGCACCCTGCCCATACAGGACAGCCCGGAGAGACTTGGATCCCTTTGATTCCTATGCCCCTGGCTCATTTGTTTAAAGGTCTTTAGTTTTCAGCCTGCTCTCCCCAGTATTAACCATTAACTCCTCGGGACAAAGCCTGGATCTGTTCTGCTTCACCCCATCCTCCTGTTGGCTTTCGCTCTCCCTTCTCCCCACCGCTCAGCGAGTGGAACCGGAGCGGTGCCAATGCTCCGATCCCAGCCTCCCCGGGGGAAATTCTTGCCTTGTGCGTGTACCTTCCCAGAAATACCGCCTCTGACTCAGCCGGGTTACGAAACGCTGCAGCCATTTCCCCCGCTACTTCTGCTCAGCCTCATCACTGATTCACCTCTGGTCCCAGGTGTGTTTTCCAAGGGCTCACAGGGCTCTTTTATGAGGGATTTGACGCAGCGACTGCAAGCGCCCATTGCGTGTTCTTCCCTCCGAGCACATCTTTCATCCTCCTTGTTCCGTTGGCACCGAGCTGCTTTAGTTAGGCTTTCTAAACAAACCTCCAGCTCCTCTCTGATGTTGTGAAAGGCTCCGACTTGATTCCTGACCACCCCGGTCCCCAAATAACCCCCGACTGGGCACTGCAGGCATCCTGCTGACGTCCCCTGCCGCTCGGGATGGAGGCAGCGAGCTCAGCCTTGCCGGTGGCATAGCGCGCTCTGTGCCCCGCAGCTCCTTCCACCTACTTGCATCCAGGTGTTGGTCCCAGGAATCCTTTGCCCTGTCTGTGAGCAAGTGAGGACAGGCCCTGGAAAGGGGCTTGTGTGCATAGGGGACAGGTTCACCGCCTGCCTGTCCCAATGCAGGTGTGTGCAGGTGGGCAAAGCCTGCTGCGAACGGGTTAGAGGGATGAGCATGCACCCAGGTGTGCCTTTAGCTGAGGAGATGCCACACGAAGAACCCTTTGTTGGGGCTGCTCTGGGGTTTTCTGCCTCGGTTTTTATGTTACATGGTGTTTCTATAGGCATTTTATGTGGGTTTTGTATAAAATCCATGAATTTAATAAATTTCTTCAAGGATATAATCTCCAAACCCCCCACTTCACATTGATAATGCCTAAACTGTCCTAAGCTATTCCTTAAAGAAATCAGCACCAAGCACTCCATCTTGACCTTCCTGCAGTCAGGATTCCCACTGGCAGCTTCAATCAGGCTGCTCCATGCAACAGGACCTGTTTTCCCCATCTATCTCAGCCCAGCAATCCCCATTATCCGTGAGGGAAGCCCCGGATGCCTCGGATTGGGAGCTGAGCCCATCTGAGAGCTTTGGGTGCTAACACAGAGCCATAGATCTGGTCATCCCCATTAACCTCAAGCAGGGCACAGGACCTTCCTTTCCAGCTTCTCCTTGTTCCCCTGAGCCCCTCAGAGGAGGCTCAGCCCCAGCCCAGCACCTCCGCTCCTCTAATCCCTTCCTAAACTCTCCTGCTGAGCCCGCATCTGCCCCAGCCCCATTCCCAAGCTCCCCATCCTGAGCCATCTGTGCAGGGAGGAGATAAACTCCCATGGAACACGACCAGGAGAGCTCTGGAGCAACTGTTGCTGAGCCGATGCAGGCGGGGAGGAGCTGCCTCCCCGCTGTAATCCAATGGGAAGAGCAGCTGGCTCTAAGCGCATCCCAAAGGAGCCGCGCTCCTCTCGCTGACGGCCGCTCTCGCTCCATCAGCGTGATAAAGGCTGTTGGAAGAATTCAATAGCGCGTTGGGCCCTACAGGTTCTAGCAACCAAATAGCCCTTAAATAAAACATCCAGCGCTGGAGCAGCGGCTTTAGATCCCCTTCGACCTCAGCTGCTTAAAATAGCCCAGAGAGCAGCCTGGCCCCTGCTCAGCTTTCCTCAGCGGGGTGAGACGTGGCCTTAATTCAAGGCACAGACGTTATCTTTGTGCCCAGCCTTCACCGGTTGCTGCCCGTGCTTGGAAGGGGCAGTTTTGTTCCAAACTCTCCCCAGGACGGGGTTTACCTCAAGCGCTTCTGTCCCCATTCAAGGTTTCCGTCCCTGGGGCAGCACAGGGAGCAAGAGCCTTCGCCAGCACAGCCCCATTAGAGCCAAGATGGGTCAAGCCGTGCCTTAAATCCCTTTATGGTGCCATGGGAGGGAAGAGGGTGACCCCCCTGCTCCCGCAGCAGCCGGGGCTGAGCTGCGGCTCAAGGGGGCACAAGGGGGGCTCGGTGGCCCCTTCCCGGTAATTCCCTCCCGGAGCCACAAGGGGGAGCCACAACCACCACGGAGCCCCCTCGGGATCCCCCCCATGGTGGGGCTGGGGATCAGCGTTGGATGGAGCCTTGCTGCCGGCTGAGGAGGCACATGTAGGGCAGGGACAGCGAGGGTGTGCGCATGGAGGGTGTAGAGATGGAGGGTGTACACACGTGGAGGATGTACACACATGGAGGGTGTAGAGATGGAGGGTGTACACGCGTGGAGGATGTACACACATGGAGGGTGTACACACATGGAGGGTGTAGAGATGGAGGATGTACACACATGGAGGATGTACACACATGGAGGGTGTACAGATGGAGGGTGTACAGATGGAGGGTGTACAGATGGAGGATGTACACACATGGAGGGTGTACACATGGTGGGTGTTCACACATGGAGGGTGTACAGATGGAGGGTGTTCACACATGGAGGGTGTTCACACATGGAGGGTGTAGGAGGGTGTACAGATGGAGGGTGTACACACATGGAGGGTGTACAGATGAAGGGTGTTCACACATGGAGGATGTACACACATGGAGGGTGTACAGATGGAGGGTGTACAGATGGAGGGTGTACAGATGGAGGGTGTTCACACATGGAGGGTGTACACACATGGAGGGTGTACACACATGGAGGGTGTACACATGGAGGGTGTTCACACATGGAGGGTGTACAGATGGAGGGTGTTCACACATGGAGGATGTACACACATGGAGGATGTACACACATGGAGGGTGTACAGATGGAGGATGTACACACATGGAGGGTGTACAGATGGAGGGTGTTCACACATGGAGGGTGTTCACACATGGAGGGTGTAGGAGGGTGTACAGATGGAGGGTGTACACACATGGAGGGTGTACAGATGGAGGGTGTTCACACATGGAGGATGTACACACATGGAGGATGTACACACATGGAGGATGTACACACATGGAGGACATGCACACTGTGCCACTGCCCCTGGTGCACAGCATCAGATGATTTGGGTTGAAGGCACCTCAAAGCTCACCCATTTCCATCCCCCTGCACTGGACCAGGTTGCTCCAAGGTTTGGAGCGCTGCTGTCCGCAGGTTATGGGAGAACCCGTGTGTGCTGGGGACGGGAGAGCATCTCACCAGGGTTATGTCGCTTGGGCTTGCAGGGCAGGAGCTGTACTTCAGTGCAGAGCCCATGAGCCCCTGCCTCCTGCCCGGTCCTATGTGAATCCAGCCCCATTCTGTGCTGGCCGGGGTCCCTCCGAGCACATCCAGCACACAGCTCTGCCTGCTGCAGCCAGCACTGGAAGCGCAGGGAGGCTGAGGACTTGGAAGAGGCAAAAGTGAAATGCATCAAAGCAACCAGCACTCATTGACTTGCCCAGGGCGATGCCGCAGGGGAGGAACGCGCTGGGGCGTGGGATGGGGCACTGGGAGGAAGGGCAGTGTCTTGTGTCCGTATCTTTCATCACAGGGACTTTCCTGGGGCTGATCTAGGGCAGAGAGAGCCTTGAAACGCTGCCAGGGTGCTTTGGGGGTAGAGGAGGAAGCGGAAGCGCCTGCATCAGAGTCTCCTGCAGCAGCAATCAGGCACGGTGAGGGGGGAGAAGGGACTTCCCTTGGGTTTGCTGAGCCTTGGTTGCACCCATAGGGGGATGAACAGAGCCATGGATGGGACACAGCCTGGACGGGCTCACTCTTCCAAGCATCCAGCGCCCTGAATGGGCTCCCCATCAGGAGCCCCTTATTGCCGCCCCAACCCCTATAAAGCCTTCAGGACCACCACGAGGACCCCACAAGCCCTGCAGCAGGCTGAGGATGCTGCGGTCCTGCCTCTGCTCCCAATGGAAGCAGCGTCCGTGCTGCCTTCTTTGGCTCGGTGCTGGGTGCCCGTCACCCACGTCACCTCTGTAAGCAGCTCTGGCCCTCATCCTGCTGCGGGGCTGATCCTGCTGACGTGCGCAGAACACCCCACGTCAGGGAAAGGGAAGCACAGGCCTTTTATGGGTGCAGACTCCAGCAGAGTCTATTGGCCCGAGCGGAGGGGAGGGCTCAGCGTGAGCGGAGCTGAGCTCTGGCGCTCATTCAGCTCCAAGGGCTGAATTTCAGGCCTGGCAGAGCTCCTCTTTCTCTCCGCTCAGCACAAGAGCTTCCCTTCTCCTTTACAAGCATCATTTCAGTGCCGATAATGCTGGTCCAGAGCTCATTTTCCTTCTCTGACAGCAGCCCCCGTTCCAGCTGCTCTCACGCAGCTGCATCCCTGTGCTCAGGCAGAGGAACAGGCATCCGGTACCCACAAACCTCAGTTTCATGTCCCGAGGAAGCACCCGAACGGGGGAGCTTTTAGGGGTTCATAAAGGCTCTGTTTGCTGAGCAAGAGAACTGGAGTGGCAAAGCAGAACCATTCCATAGCTCCAGCTCAGCCTGGGAGCTCTCAAGTGCCTGGGAAAGGGATGAACCAGACCTGGATCAAAGCATACTTGAAGTTCAGGGTGGTTGATATATATATGCACACATATCTGGACAGTTTATAAGGGGTCTTTTAGGTAGGCTTGAATGCGATCCCTGCCCCACTGCTCCTTGGCTTCTGGGAATCTTGTGTCCTCTATGGATCTTGTGGCTTTCCCAAGCTAGACACATCCATAGCCAGGCACCAGCTGCAGCTCTGGCCCGGCTGCTCCATTGCTCCACAACGGCCTCCCTGGGAGATAAGCTCTGTCCTGTGCCTGTGTGGGATGGGTTAAAGGGGTAAAACACTCACAGAGTCAGGCCTTGCCATAGGGGAGCATCACACCCAGCTCTTTAATCTCTCACCTTATCAGCGGCCATGGGAACCTGCCCGGCAGGGTCCTAGAGGGAGACACAAAGTGGCTCCATGGGGAATACTTGTGCTTGGCTCCTGTTGGTCAGAAGCTTTTCTAGCCCAAGTGTGAGGCCTTTTCTTTGCATAGTTAAAGCTGCATAAAGTGTCATTAGGCAGCCCTGTGTAATTAGGGCAATTATGGACGGTAAGAACCCCACAGAGTAATTGTGGCCAAGTTTTAGCATCCCCAAGGGTGTTTCTAGGGCCGAAGGTGGCCCTTCAAGTGATGTACCTGCTTACATGCCTCTAAAGCACTCATCTTAGGCGTGTCTGGGGTGGCATCTTTGAAGGGGACACATTCTGCTCCTGCTGAGGCTCATCTGGATGGAGAAGGGCTCTTTCTTCTTATAGAGTAAGGTTTGTATCTTGTTTCTGTTCTGACCAGACTGAAACTGAGACCAGATGCGAGTGACCCACGGTGAGCTGGGACCCGCCACAAGAAGGGCTCGACCTCAAGAGCTCCATGGAGGAGCACGGGGTCTCCGAGCAGAAGCTCACTTGTTTCTTGATGAGGAATTCCAGCCTGGTTCCCAGAAACCTTCCCGATGGTGCTGACGTGACAAAACTGCCTCCAAGTGTTTTGTTGATAGTGGTGGGGATGGGAGTTCTGCACATACCGGGAGGTTCCTCCCTTAGTTCCTGTTCTTTTGAGACTAAAGGCAGGGCTCTGCTTTCTTCTACCCCTTTACTGGCTTCCTGCAAGCCATCATGGCCACTGACCTCTCTGCCCAGGCCGTATCCTGCTCTTCATCTTGGCTCTCGACCTGGTGTCATTCTATCCTCACCCAGAGAAACAGGAGCCAGGAGCTGGCTGATAACTGCACGTCAGCATCAACCGATACAGGAGGCAGAGCTGCCTGAGCACTGGGACCTCAGTGTTCATAGAGTCCCAGCCTGGTTTGGGTTGGAAGGGACCTTAAAGCTCACCCAGCTCCAACTGGACACAACAGGGACCCCTTCCATAGAGCAGCTTGCTCCAAGCCCCTGTGTCCAACCTGGCCTTGAATACTGCCAGGGATGGGGCAGCCACAGCTCCTCTGGGCACCCTGTGCCAGCGCCTCAGCACCCTCACAGGGAAGAGCTTCTGCCTTATCTCCAACCTAAATCTCCCCTGTTTCAGTTTGAACCCATCACCCCTTGTCCTATCACTACAGTCCCTATGAAAAGCCCCTCTCCAGCATCCTTGTAGCCACATTCAGACACTGGAAGCTGCTCTGAGGTCTCCACTCAGCCTCTCTTCTCCATGCTGAACAGCCCCAGTGTTCTCAGCCTGCCTTCAAATCAGTGCATTTAATGCTTTTGCTAGCTTCTAAGAGGTTTGAAATCCCAGTGGCTCCTCTCCCCAGCCCAAAACACACATCAAGAGCCCAAACTCAAATTGGGTTTTATTCTTTATTCCTTTCCTCTGCTTTCAGCTGCCTCCCGTGTTCCAGACCCCCTCGCGGCTCTGCAGAGCTCACGGTTTCAGTTTTCCTCTTAGCATTAACCTTTCCTTAAGGAAAAGCTCCCCCTTTTTGCAGGGGGGGAAAGAAAAGCTTCAAACACGAGGAGATCTCAGGCGCTGGCAGCTCTGAGCAGGGATCTCCAATGGTGGAACAGAACAGTTTGAGCACGTTGTGCCTTTGCTAGGAAGAGGGAAAAGAGCCATTTATGGCAGGCAAATGTCTATAACTGCCAAGCAAGGGCTCCCCTGGGCTCTGGAGCAGCCGGGCTGTAGGTGCCTGGGTTATTATGGGCTGCTTTGTATGGTAAAGGGAGCCTCTGGTTGCCTGCTCGCTGCAGAAACTGCTTCGCTCAGGAGTGCTCTTGAGATGGAGGGAGGGGAAGGCAGGAATCTGGGCCCCTTTGAAGCTCTGTTTCCTCTTCCTGCAGCTTCCAAGGGCATGGATAGGAGGCAAAGTTAGCATGGAGAGAGCTGCAGGCACAGCAGGGAGCGGGGGTCCCTGGTGGCTCGCATGGGAGTGATGGGTTCCCTGCTCCACTGCGCCATGTCCTTAGGGAGCATCCACGATCCGGCCCCTCTGCATGAGCAAGGGTGTTTTCAGTGGGGAAGGGCTCTTTGCAGCAGGGTTTGCCTCACAGCGACCCTCCAGCTCCTTCCACTCATTCGAAATGCACCTTTTCAGGTTCACAAGACTCCAGGTGGTTTTCCAATGGGAAGCGAGCCTCCATGTGCATCAGGAAACAGAGGCACGTACTGAGAAGTGAGTTGCTTTTGCCACTACAGAGCAGGTGGGTGCCACAGCAGGATCAGCCCTGTCTTGCTTTGCTGTGACTCAGTTTTACCTCCTGGGAACAGGGGGGGGAAGAAATCATAGGATCATGGAATGACAAAATGGTTTGGGTCGGAAAGAACCTTAAAGCTCATCCAGCTCCAATCGCTGCCGTGGGCAAGGGCACCTTCCACTAGAGCAGGGTACTCCAAGCCCTATCCAACCTGGCCTTGGGATGGGGCATGTTGTTCCTTTTACAACCAGTATCTGTTCCTCCTGTGACACAGCTCACCCCATTCTCCATCCTTCCCCATCCCTATCACAGATCTTCCCTTTGCACAACTGTCACCTTGTGGCGAGCAGCGTCCGTGCTTTGGATCTCCAGTCATTGCTATTGGCATCTCTCAGGCACCGTGACTGGGTTTTGGTGCCTGCTGGAATTCCAGAGGTGCTGTTTGCTCCCAGCCGGCCTCATTGACCTCCCTGTAGGACACAGGGACATAGCTGTCTGGGGTGGGAGTGGGACCATCCCTGCCATTACAGGTGGGTGGGGTACAGCTGGGTCCCAATAGCATTAATTACAGCATGAGCTGGTGATGAGGACAAGCACTGGTCAGCAGGGATGCCCTGAAGCAGCCGGGGTGCCCAGCGATCCTGGTGGCTCAGGATCATCCATGCTCCAGCAAAGTGCTTGGACCCAGTGATGCTTTGAGCATCCCATCCCATCCCATCCCATCCCTGACATACCTCCTGGAGACTGTTTCCAGGATAGCAAAGCTCTGCTTCGATGAAGGAGGTTGAAAAGAGCCTCTTGTGTGAAGCTCCTGGGTTCTCCTAAAGCCAGACCTGAGTCCTGAGCCAAATTGAGCAATAGATCCAGGCCTTGGCCAGGCACCAAGGTCTGACCTGAAACCGGCTCAGGAATCCAGCCCCCACCTTCCTCTGCTCAGATGGACCCAGATAAAATCACAACTCCCTTAATTTCCCCTAAACACGGGTAGAAGAATGCCCCCAGAGACGCTGCGAAAGCCTCCTTGGGGCTGAGCCACTGAAATATGAAGAGGGAGCTTATGTGCTCTGTGGATTGAGAGATGTGGCTCTGCCCCGAGATCCAAACCCGCATGAACTCTTTGTGCAACTCAAAGCCATGCCCAAACCCAGAGTTTTGAGTAAATGATCCCCACTTTAATAACTAACCCAGTCTGGTCACACCCCCCTGGCAGTGCTGGGTGGATTCCAGCTCTGAAGTCAGGTATCTCATAGACATCAGAGCAGCTTCCAGTGTCTGAAGGGGGCTACAAGGATGCTGGAGAGGGGCTCTTCATAGGGACTGGAGTGACAGGACAAGGGGTGATGGGTTCAAACTGAAACAGGGGAGATTTAGGTTGGAGATAAGGAAGAATATATACATAGGAGGGTGCTGAGGCGCTGGCACAGGGTGCCCAGAGAAGCTGTGGCTGCCCCATCCCTGGCAGTGCTCAAGGCCAGGTTGGACACAGGGGCTTGGAGCAAGCTGCTCTAGTGGAAGGGGTCCCTGCCTGTGGTAGGGGTTGGAGCTGGATCAGCTTTAAGGTCCCTTCCATCCCAAACCATTCCATGATTCCATGATCTCCTCAGCTCCGGCCTCGCTGGCTTTCTTGAGCCTCAGAACTTTCTGTGGGACTTCTGCAGGAGGCAGAGACAAGGAAACCACCTCAGCTTCCTCTGCTGGCGTCTGCAAAGAGCAAGCAAACACAAGCAGGTCTGCCTTTGCTCCGATGCTCAACTGGGCTTCAGCGGTACCCTCGCATGGCTGCGCTGGTGGCGTGCGAAGCGGAGGGCGGGTGGATGCAGGTGGTGCGCCCTGTCCAGGTGCAGCATCCCACCAAAACCCCCTCAGCCAGGGAGGGCGAGGAATCCTTGGGAACAGCCTGGAGCGGTCCTGCAGAGTCCACCTGCTCCCCAGGAGCTATCTCCCCAAGCAGGGATCAGCCTCTTGGCTAAGGGCACCTCCCAGATGTAAGCCCTGGAAGGGAGTTGCCCGGCTTTATCTGGCCTGGCTTTGTGCACTAATTGATGTTTGCAGGCTTTGCTGGGCTCTGATGGCTCCTTTCCCATTTGTGGGTGTAGCCTGAGAAGAACCCCAAGGACCTTCTCCCAGTGTCCCTTCCCTCCCACACTGGAGCCTGGACCATGCGCACGCTGCAGATGGGAGACAAAAGTCCCCCCATAGATTTGCAGACAGGGCACATAGAGACCATAGGGAAGGGATTGGGCAGAGCCTGGGCAGTGTGGATTATAGCTGACTTAATCTGTGCTGTGGAGCTGAGCTGGAGGGGAGGGAGATAAGGGGAAACCAGATCCCTATGGCCACATCCATAGCCTGGGCTGGTAGCAAGATTCAGCTTGCTATAGGCTAGAGGAGGCTGAAATCTGGATGTCCCAGAGCTTCTTCTCCTCTTCTCTTCTCTTCTCTTCTCTTCTCTTCTCTTCTCTTTTCTCTTCTCTTCTCTTCTCTTCTCTTCTTTCTCTTCTCTTCTCTTCTCTTCTCTTCTCTTCTCTTCTCTTCTCTTCTCTTCTCTTTTCTCTTCTCTTCTCTTCTCTTCTCTTCTCTTCTCTTCTCTTCTCTTCTCTTCTCTTCTCTTCTCTTCTCTTCTCTTCTCTCCTCCCGTACCTGCTATACCGAGGCTTTGATGTGTGCATGGGACTGACTTGATCTCTTCAGCCTCCTGGGAAGCACAGAACTTCCCAGCACGGTCCCATTTGCTGGCTGACAGCCGATGTCGTGTAGAGCCTTTGAGCGATGGGCGCTGTGGTGGTACTAAAGATGCTGCAATCAAAACCGCTTTCATCTGTCCCCGTCTCCTGCTCTTCTCCTCAAAGCGTGGCTTAATAAACTGCTCCTCAGCCTTCCCAAACCACCCTCAAGCCCAGCAGAGCCTCTCGGTGCCGACATGAGCAAGGTCAGTAAATCCAGTCACCAGCTGCTACAGCAACGCTCCTGTGGTGCTCCTGCCCATCTCCTTCACTGGGCCATGGGGTTGCCATGGAGCTGCAGCACCGTTTCCCTGCACTCGTGCTCTATGCACGCTGCTTTGGGCAATGTGCAGCTCCCTGCCTGAGCTGGGGTTTGGCACAGGAGTCCCATTCTCACCCCCTAAAAAGCCCCTGTGTTGTGCTTTCACCAGCCTGGGGTCGGTTGGTTTTAACTTCTCATTTCTAAGAATACAAAAACAAACCCCTTTTTGGTAGCATGGCTGCGTGTCGGTGCAGGGTGAAACCCCCAAATGTAACCCTGCAGCTCCCTTAGAGGGAAAGGGCTGGATCCACATCCAAGGAGGGAGTTTGGCCTGACAAGCTCATGGGAAGGGCCCTGTGTCTTGGAGCAAGCTGCAGCATCTCTTGGGCTCGGTTTCCTGCCCTGCTGGTTGTCTGCGTGTCCCGCGTTAGCCCAGCTCCCGTGGTTGCCCATGCGGGTCTTTGTGGCTCCGGTGTCCTGTGTCACTGGTGGGTTCATCACCAGAGCTGGTGTGGCTTTGCCCGTTCCCAGCAATGGGGAGGGAAATGATGTTTTGACTGGAGCCAGGGTTTATTCTGGGCCTTTCCATAGGGGGAAAAGAGGAGAGCCCAGGGAGGCAGACACACCCCAGGGTGCTGCAATAGGGAGAAGTGCCTCTGCACACATCTGTGCCTCCCATGTGCTGTTTACCCTGGGCTAGAGGGGAAGATGTTATCACCAAGGGGCAGGACAAGGGGCACGTCTCACTGCTGTGCCTTGCTCCATTGCTGAGATAGAGCCAGGGCTCTGCTCTCTTTATCTCATAAACAAGCCTGTTCCAGGCTTTACAGCTGACAGCTTTCTCTGGACCTGCCTGTGCAAACACCTCCAGCCCCGCACGGCTCTGGGGCTGCTCTGTTCCCTCATCCCCTCTCACCCTCCCGAGCTTTGTTCCACAGGAACAGGGGTAGGTGGAGGCAGTCGCATCCTGCACTGGATGTGGAAAAAAGAGCAATAACCAAATGCAAAGAACAGGAAACCATCTCTGAAATCAGCGTGAGGTCACCTACGCACCTTCCCCGAGCAGGCAGCCTCATAGGGAACTGCAAGGCTGAGCTCTGTCTCCGGCTGATAACACTGAGCCTTGAACAAATGTCCTCTTACACAAGACACCATCAGCATAGAATCATAGAACAGTCAGGGTTGGAAAGGACATTAAGGTCATCCAGTTCCAACCCCCTGCCATGGCCAGGGACACCTCACACTAAACCCTATCATCCAAGGCCTTGTCCAACTTGAACACTGCCAGGGATGGAGCATTCACAACCACCCTGGGCAACCCATTCCAGTGCCTCAGCACCCTCATAGGAACGAATTTCCTCCTTAGATCCAATCTAAACATCCCCTGTTTAAGTTTTAACCCATTACCCCTTGTCCTGTCACTACAGTCCCGCCCCAGCATCCTTACAGCCCCCCTTCAGATACTGGAAGGCTGCTACGAGGTCTATGAGCATGGGCTCAGTAAGACCAAGGAGAAACCCCAGAGTGCCCTGAAGGCGGCTGGAGCCAGCGAGTGCTCAGCACCACTGGAAAACCGGGTCCAAAGTCCTAAGGAGTCTGAGGGAAAAGCAATTCTCTGCGTGCGACTCCCTTGAGTACAGCAACGTTTGCTTCCCAGAGCACTCCTGCAGAGATGTGCCGTTCACAGGGGGTCAGACAGGCTGTTTTCCATGAGGAAACATGGCATGCGGTAAGGAGAGTGGATCAGAGGGAGGCTGTTAAAAGGCAGCTCCTAGGAACTATGGGATCCCTCCTGAAGCCCTGGGCCTGGGCTACAAAAACCTCAGTGCTGAGGGTGCTGAGGCGCTGGCACAGGGTGCCCAGAGAAGCTGTGGCTGCCCCATCCCTGGCAGTGCTCAAGGCCAGGTTGGACACAGGGGCTTGGAGCAAGCTGCTCCAGTGGAAGGGGTCCCTGGATCAGCTTTAAGGTCCCTTCCATCCCAAACCATTCCATGGTTCTATGATCCACACACGGATCCGCCCAGGAGCAGAGGGGAGTATTTAAAGGTCCCTGATAGCCTGCCCGTGAACCTGCCTGGACATGTCCCCAGTGTGTCCTGACATGTCCCATCCACAAATCCCCAGGCACTTGGAGCATGGGGAGCAGGAAACAGACCAAACAAAGCACCAAGCTGACAAAAGACATTCAGGCACCAAAATAGATGCTTAGCAAAGCCCAGTGTGAGGAGCTGCAAGGTGGAAGGGTGCCCAGCCTGGCTCTGTGCTGTAAATGTGAGCTATTCTAGCAGCTAACAGGTTAAAAAGGCTTCATTTACGTCCATATCCTCCCTTTCCTCCCCTCCTTGAGTTGCATTTCACACGGTTCAGTCACAGCCTTATTTCACAACCGTGTGTTTTGAAAGGACTCCTATTAGCTCTAAGTGTAGGCTGCGCTTAGGGCTCTTGCTTTATTGTTTACCCTGCCTGCTAGGCCTGTTTCTGGGGTCAGGCCCAGGTTACCCATTACACTGGGATTAAACACACCAGCCCAGCTTACCCCTGGGCTTTTTTCCCCTCAAATTCCCAGTGATTTGGCTTAACCGGGGTTAGCGATGAGGTGGCTGCTGGCACTGCCCTCAGAACCGTCTGTGGAGCCAGACAGAGGGATTTGAACCAATACATCTGTTAGCTCCACAAAGCAGAGCTGTTGCCGGATTACTTTTCCCCCTTCAAGTAAAGAAAGCAAGCTCTTGGCTTCCTAAATCTCTAAATCACTCCCAAGTCCTTCCCAAAGACGGGGGGAAACTGGGAGGCACCCGCTCAGAAGCGACAGCGGATGCGGGACAATTCCCATCAGGAGGATTCGTATGTTAATTCTCTGTAGCCCTTCTATTGCTCCTAATAGGGGTGTGGGTTCACACTGGGGCTGTTGGACCATCACGGTACCGGAGGAGAACAGCTCGGAGCTGGTTCGTGTCTCCTGTGCACCAAAAGAGGTGTCATCGTGCCCCGAAATCACAGCAAGGCCAAGCGCAGCGTGGGAACAGTGCCTTGCAGGTGCACAGGAAACACTGGGAGTTGCTGGCGGTGAAGGGAGCAGCTCCCTCTGTCCATGCTGAGTGTTAACCCGCGATTGAAAGCCAAATGTTCCCCTTTTACTGTCAAATTTCCAGCTCAACTGGTTTGGAAGCTCATTTGGATAAACAGTGTTTGAAAGCCTATCTGCGCTTTGGTTTCCTGCCAAACCAGTTGCAGATCCAGTCTGGCCAATTGCTATGGAGAAGTTTATTGGGTTCTGTTCTCTTTTCTTTTTGCTTCAGTTGGCATCTAAACGCTCTCAGCCATTTCCAGCTAAACACAGGGCAGAAACTCATCCAGAAACCCAGTTCTAACTTCTCTTGTTCAAATGAAGTCTCTTTTCTGATGGTGTTTATTGTGGAATGCCTCTGGAAGCACGTATGGAGTCTGATGCCCTGTCTTTAAGGCATCAGGCTGGAAATCCTGGGCACGTAACCCGCTTAGAGCTCCTTGAGCTCCACAGGAAATCTCTTCTTGGAAGGGCTTAACAAAGTCAAGCTGCTTTCCCAGCCCAGGGCCTGTGTCTGTCCATAGCAGCACACACAAGACAAGGGCTCTGAGCTGTGCAGAGGCAGGCGGTGGAAAGCCCATGATTAAGGAATAAATGGAAGATCTGAATTTGGAGAATGGTGCCACCACTTGTGGAGCAGGGGGGACCAGGGGAACCTGCCTGCCAGGGCCACATCAGCACCAGCACTTAACCAACACTGTTAGCCCTAATGGCAAAGGAACCTGCGCTTGCTATTAGTGCAGGCTGGAGGACAGGAGACCTCTTGCTCCAATTACTGTCCAGTGACTCAGGGCTGGATGATACCATCCAAGTACCTTTTAACGTGTTCCTTCTCCTGGATGGGAAAAAACAAGCCCTTTTCCCTGCTCTCAGCTTGCCTGGATGGACTGTGAGCTCTGCTCAGGCCTCCTCCGCTTTACTGCACAGCAGTCAGGGGGTTATTTTTGCTTTGGCTTTTAGGGATCTGTTGGTATAAAGGGGATCTTCTTCACGGGATGGGCTCTCTTGCTTCCAAGCGTGCTGCTGAGGGTGCTGGTGTGTTTGAAGCAGTGAAGCTGTGCATGGACAGGGCTCGCATCCAGGGGCCTCTGGCTGCTGCATGCCCCCTACCCTGCACTAGGTTTCACATGCCCCCGGGGGCTCCTTCGTGTGTGCTGCTGACTTGAAAAAGAAGAAGAGGAAGGAAAAAAACCCTCCTTAGACTTTAATCCTTGGGTTTATTTCAAAGCTTACGAAGGCAAAGCTGGTTTACAGCAAGAGATTTGCTCGATTCCTTGTGGATGAATGGAGCGGCAGATGGAGAGGGGAGCAGAGGATTCAGGGAACCCTTGGCTCTGTCTTCTTCCTTCTTCCCCTACCTCTGCTCCTGCTGCCCAAAGTGCTTTCCTTGGAGCTGCACAGAACACAAAGGGGATCAGCACAGACCCTTGCTTGGGTGCTACCTGTTGTATCAGGGAATCATGGAACGGTTTGGGTTGGAAGGGACCTTAAAGCTCACCCAGTACCAACCCCCTGCCACGGGCAGGGACACCTTCCACTTTGCTCTGTTGGTTACCCATTGCTCCATCCCCATCCTCTCACGCTTCAGGTGTGACACCCCCCCCCCCCCCCCCGTGCCCATAGGAATGCCAGAGGTGCCAATAAACCGAACCTCCAGCAAAAGGCCTCCCAAAATCCTATGGTTTGGGAGCTATGGGAATAACTGGAGCTGTGTGACCTGCGTGTAAGGGTGCTGGGAACCTCTTCTGAGGTAGGCAGGCAGTGGTGGTTCAGCCGGAGCTGCGGCAGGGCAGCATTGGCAGCCGTGTGCCGGCTGCAGCACGCTCCTCCTCACCGGGAACACCGGGAGCGGCACTGTGGGAACCGGCGGTGTCTCCATGGGGCTGCTCCTGGGGCACAGGCAAACCCAGATGATCTAATCCCTGCCTCGGTTTGTTCCAGCTGCACCCACTGCTTGTGGAGATGCCAAATGAGGCCCCAGCCATAGGAGGAGAAGGCGTTTTCGCTGGGGATCACATCAGAGCTGCGGCTTCAGCGCATGCCAAAGGAGGCATCTGGGGCTGCGAGACAATGCCTTGGAACAAGCCCGCTTCTCTGCCAAGGGAATATTCATTCCGAAATCCCATCCTGGTTTGATACTGACTCTCTCATGGTTGATCAAAGGCAAGGCAAGAAAAAGAGCTTGGCCTCCTCCTGCTGCTTTAGCTTGGGGCCAGTTTCAGCAGGAGCTGCCTTGGTGCCAGCAGCGGGGCAGCTTCTGCTTTGCGGTGGCTTCACGGTGCTGCTGGCATCGCACTAAGCACCAGGGCTGTGCGCTCCTCCTCTGCCCTCTCGCTGGGCTGGATGGTGGCAACCGAGGACGCTTGGTGCTGCTCCACACATGCCTTGGCTTGTTCTCCCTGTTCCATGATCCGACACGTCCTCCGTGCTGCAGCCGCCTCCCCTGGGATCCCGCTCATCCTCCCGCCTGGCTGCTGGCTGGAGGGAGGGATGGTGCCCTTGCTCCTTCACCCTAAATGCTCCTCAGGAGTGGGACAACAGCGGACATGGCAGTGTTCAGTGTTCACCCCCTGGAGCCCGCACGCTGTCGGGACCTATTGGATTGGATTTAGCCTTGTTCAGGGAATGGGGAAGAAAATTTGGCGATGGGAGCCTGGTGGGGGGGACACAGGCTCCCTGCACTGGGGACAGAAGGGTGTCACTGCCCCCAACCACCCCAGCGACCGCTCTGTGCTGTTTGGTCCAAGGCAGTTCCACTGATCCAGTGATGCCGAGTACATCCCAGCGCCTGTGATGGGCAGCAGCCGGAGAGGGCACCGGGACCGGGCTTCCACCACCCCGGACCCCCCCATGGTCACCTCGGACACGGGGTACCCCTAGAACCGGATCCCCGGGTGCCCCTGCGCTGGGGCAGGGGTGCAGGGACATGGGGGGGGGGGGGGGGGGGGGGTTACAGGCCCCCATCTCGACCCCGGCCCCGTCCCCCCCATCCCGGGTCAGCCCCAAAATAGCGCCCGGTGCCTCCCCCCCTCCCCTCCCCTCCCGCCGCCGTTGTTACCGCCTGGGCGCCGTGACGTCACCACTTCCCCGCGCTGAGGTCAGGTTCTATTTGCATACCGCGTCTCTCAGCCAATCAGCGCCGCCACCGCCCCTGACGCCATTCCCGGGCCACCCCATATAAGGGCAGCGCGGAGCGGGCGCCGTAGATCGCGCACCGGCGGTTGAGGCGCTCCCGGCCCCGTTTCCATCCCGTCGCTGAGGGCCCGGTCCCGGTCCCGGCATGAACCAGCGCCGCGGGCCGCGGCAGGACATGGTCCCCGAGATCGCCGCCGCCGTCGGCTTCGTCTCCGGGCTGCTGCGGACGAGGGGCTGCGTCAGCGAGCAGCAGCTCCAGGTCTTCAGCGGGGCGCTGCGGGAGGCGCTCGCAGGTGAGGGGCAGCGCAGCGGCTTTGCGGAGGGGAGAGGAGCCCCGTTGGGTGTCCTTTGGAGCTGCCGGGGTCGCTCCCGGCATCCGGAGTCTCTCTTTGGGTGCCTGCCGGCATCCTCTCGTGTCTGTGCTGCCCTCGTTGCTTTCGTGCCTTTGGGTGCCCACGCGGGCACGTGTAGGGATGCTTGCGCCTCCCTGAGCGCCCATTGGTGTCCCTGTGGGGCTCTGGGGCAGCATCTCCAGCCCTGGAAGTGAAGCGGATCCCTGCTTAGTCTGCGGGCTTTGTGCAGCCCGTCTGCTTGAGGCTGCGCCTGCTGGGATCAGGGTACAGATGATCCGAAGCTGATCTCTTTGCCCTGTGCCGGTTGGGGTTTGGCGCTGCCATCCCCGCTGGGTGGTTCAAGTGTCTCCTCCCAGCCTGACCCAGCTTCACGTTATCCGCCCTAGGGAGGGGTGGCTGGTTTGCTGCTGTGCTGAGATAAAGGGGTAGCAGCATGCCCCGGAGCTTAGGGAATGACCTGGATGTTACTGCTTGGCTGTGGTGGTTTGTCGTCCGTGATACGGTATCTGCCATGGCCACCGCGGTGGTTGGGGTGAGGTGGTGTTGGGGTCCCATCACTGTGGCTGGGGTGTCTGGGACCCGAAGAGCTGCATTCCTGTGCCTTGGAGCAGTTGAGCGCTCGGATGTGGAGCCTCTGTCTGCTGGAGGCAGCCTAAGGAGGACAGCGAGGTGTGGGAGCCGCTTGGGACCGCAGCGGGGCACAACCCTCCTCCGAGCTGCTGCTCACAGCTCTTCCCTTCTCGCTTCCCTTACAGAGCACTACAAACACCACTGGTTTCCTGAGAAACCCTTCAAAGGCTCTGGGTATCGCTGCATCCGCATCAACCACAAAATGGACCCCCTTATCAGCAAGGCAGCTAGCCACATCGGACTCAGCCTCTCACAGCTCTACCAGCTCCTGCCCAGCGAGCTCACGCTCTGGGTGGACCCCTACGAGGTCTCATACCGCATCGGGGAGGACGGCTCCATCTGTGTCTTGTATGAAGCAACTGCAACAAAACCAGGCAGCTCCTATGGGGTGCTCACCTGCAAGAACCAGCTGATGTTGGGTCGCACCAGTCCTTCCAAGAACTACATCATGACTGTCTCCAGCTAAATACTCTTGTCCGTACACTGCCAAGACACAGGCTACTGTATACCTCACGCGAGGATCTATTTTGAAGATGAAGAGCTATTTATATTTTTTAAAAAAATTCCAAGAAAATCCATAATTAAAATATTTGGGCACCGCTTCGGGCTGGAGCGGTGTCTTTAGGTGCCTTTTTTAAAGCTGTTGCAAGCTGATGAGTTTTTATTCTGAAGCCGATATCTACCTAATTAGTGTTGGATGGTCATTTGGGGCTGGTTTGGTCACTTGGGCAGCTTGGAATGGAGG
The DNA here is from genome assembly GCF_028554395.1 of Pezoporus wallicus. Lineage (NCBI taxonomy): Eukaryota > Metazoa > Chordata > Aves > Psittaciformes > Psittacidae > Pezoporus > Pezoporus wallicus. Next base: position 2,365,003 of record NW_026636574.1, on the reverse strand, counting down.
ATGAGGGGGAAGAGCCAGGCTGGGAAGTGTGGCTTGGTGGTGGCTCATTCTGTGTCACCTTTTCGCCACCCCGGTACCCAACACTGTTGCTGTATTGCAGTAGTGTTGGGGAAAGGATGAAGGAGTTGCTGTCTTCCCTCTGCTAACTTGACTCCTCAGCTGATCTGCTCTCTCTGGGGCCTCACCTCAGGGCTGGGTGATGCTGGGGACCCTGGATCCCTCTCTTTTGCCTTTGCACATCTCTGGACCCACTTTGTGAGTATTGCAGCTCTGCTCTGCCCCACTCCCAGCACAAAGTGAGGGGGACCGTGGCCTGCCTCCATCCCCTCTGTCTTTCCTATCTGCTGCTGAAAGGGGCCACGTGGGTACCTGTGTCCTGGTGTCCTGTGAAGTGGAGCAAGGCAGAGATGCTCTGGTGCTCAGGCTGTGCAGAGGAGGTCCCCAAGATGAACACTGGAGCACTGCTGGGTCCTGGTGCTCCCTGGTACCTGAATCATTGAGCAGCTGTGAATTACAAAGCCTTTCTGCTATGTGCAGCTTAGACACCAGCCCATGACCCACACTACTCTTGTGTGGCCTCCTGTGAAAGCTGCCTAATCCAATGCTGATGACTTTGCAGAGTCTTCTCCAGAAGAGCTGAAGCGGCTCACCTTGTGCTGTGGAGGTTGGTGTGTGAGAACCCCCTTTTCCCTTAATCAGAAGTACTTTGGGGGGGGGGGGGGGGGGGTGTCTTACCCCTCTTTGTGGGGTGGTTGGATGCTTTGGTGTCCTAACGCTGCTTTTAAAGTCACAGCACTTCCTTCCCCTCCCGCAGTGGGTGATGCGGCCGGCCCTGGGAGCTGTCTCCGCTGACCCCTTGGTAAGGGGCATCACTTGGTTCTGAGCTCTTGGTACACAAGTTCGGCACAATTAATGCCTGCTCCTGTGCTCTGTCTGTTCAGGCAAGCCTCCTCTTGTAGTCCCAGGGGTGCTGGTCTTCAGGGAGACTCTGCCCCAGTGCTGGTCAGGATTTGGCCTTCAGACCTACAATGGGGTAGGAGCTGAAAGTGCTGCCCCAGGAGCTTGACCTATTGGGAATGAGCCTTTCCCAGGGTGTTGTGTGTCTGTTGCCTTTTTACTTACCAGCTCCTCCAGCAATCCTGCATTGAGGAAGCAGGACCTGGCCATGGTGGCTGTAATGAAACTTCCCCAGCTCTGTCTCTCAGCCCATGGGTTTTAACCTCCCTCTTCTCTGACCTGGCACTGACTGGTGTAACCAGAGTCACTCTTGCCCAGCCTTGGATGAATCAAGTTCTCAGACGTTTGTGCAATATATTTCCACCTCTTGGGTGCTCTGGGAGAGGAAGGAAGCCTCCAGCCACCACTGTCATTAGCTTGGGTTTTCATAGGTAAGCACAAGTCCCCATCTCTGACCCCCTAAAGGAAGCTCAGCTCCTTGTAAGCCTCAAATCCTGACTTCCAGACCTGGAAAAGCAGCCCTTGGGAAATGTCAAGTGGGGGAGTTGTTTGTCCTTGGAACGGCAATAGCAGACGGTGGCTCTGGGGTTGCATCACTTCCCTTCTGCATCACTTGAATTTCTCCCATCAGCAAAGCTGAACTGAAGCACTTGGGGTTTTTCCCTTGGTGAACTTGTGCAATAGGTGACCTCACCGAGAGGGGAGCACTTGGGAGCTTGCAGAAAGCCATCTCCCTTTCCAAGGAAAAGGGATCTTGGTGCTTCTTGGACCTGCTCACATGGAAAGCCCGTGGTGAGAGCTGCAGGCAGTGGTTGCTTTGCTGGACCCCTTGGTGATGGGGAGTTTCCTGAAGGCTGGTACTTCCTCGGGTTCTTGTTTCTCATGTTCCTCCTTCTGACTCCTTTCCCTTCCTTTTCCCAGAAGAGCTCTTCAGGAGCAGGCCACACCAAAGGAATCCACTAGAATTGCCCTTAACATGCCCTCACTTCCACAGCTAAAATAGCCAAGGCTCCTTTTTGTCCCTGGTGTGGAGGAGCCTCATGGTAAAGGTGTTGGATTTTGGCTTCAAACCCCTAACTGGGGGTATGACCCATTCCTCTCTTGTAGCTGGTTAAAGCTGTGAATTGCTGTTCTCTTGCCTTCTGCCTCCAAGCCTGATGCTCCACCGTGGTGCTGAGTGTGTGTGTATGGAGACAATGGATTGGAGGGATTCCCTGGTGGGGTTTTTACCAGCTGGACTGTTGACCGGGACCTGCTTTTGTATGGGGTGCAAATGGGGAGTGAGTTTGTAAAGCTACGTGTGGAGGGCTCCTCTCACTGTACAGTCGTCTTTTTATATCCAGAACGTACAGATCCTTTGTCAGATGCTTTTGTTACTTTAATAAATATGTAGCAGCATAAATGAGCCGTGGTTTCGTGTTGGAAGCTGGGGAAGCTCGGGTGAGGGTTGGGATTGCAGCCCAAATCCCACGCTCGGGAGTGCTGTGGGCTTGGCTCAAGTGTGGGTGACTCCTAACGTCGACTGTGTCAAGGAGCTTTAGAAAGAAGCTGCTTAGTCAACACGCTGATCCTCACCCCGACCCTCCGAACCCATGGAATGAGGGCTGGGAATGGGTCTGGTGACTTAACACGGGGCTGTGGGTGTCCTGCCCTGTGCTGACTGCAGGGTTCTGGCTTGGGGAGCAGGAATGCGGTGTCCTGCCAAGGCATGAGGGTGGTGTGTAGTCAACTGCCCAACCCTGGGAATGGCACCAATGCAGCAATTAATGACCTGAGCGTGGTGCAGGGGCAGGTCCTGGCTCAGCAGCCCTGAGGAATCCTCGGCAGAGGAAAGGTGAGGGATCACGGGGCTCAACCACTCAAGCCCATGGAGGATGCTCTGGGCCTGTCATGGCAAAGGCAGCTGGGTTGATTCACAGCAGATCCTGTTTTGGCTGCATGGAGAGGCCGTGACTGCAGCCTTGCTTGCTCAGGTGGGGATGTCCAGCTTGTGCTCAACCCCTCTCTGCTCTCCTCTTCAAGCTGACCTCATCTAAAGCCTTTCTCTAAACCATCTTGGGCTGGTTTCAGCCCCAAACTCCGTTTTTATGGAGGTTGGGAGTGCTTAAATCACATCACAGCCTGGTGGGTTCCTTGTGCCACGGGGGGCATGGGCCTGTCCCCAAGTGGGGGCAAAGCTGCTTTGGTCATAGTGTGCCAGCCCCGAGAAGAAAACAACCCATGGGGTGATCTCTGCTCCTGTCTGAGCTCAGCCCTTCATTAGCTCCCATGAGCACACCCCAATTGCTGCTGCCGGTGGAACAGGGATGGCAGGAGGAGCTGGTGTCCCAGGAGTTATCCCGGTTCAAAGGCTGGGTGAGGGCAGAGGATGGTGGCCTTCCTCCCTCTGGCCCGGCAGAACCAGCGTACAGTGCTCTGTGACCCATCATGCTGGGGTCCCTGCCTGGCATCTGGGGCAGCATCATTGAAAAGGTGAGATAAAAATACAGCTCTTACACCATGGAGCATCCCGTGAGGAGTCAACCAGCCCCTGGCAGCCTTTTAGTAACTGACTCAGCTTCTATTCTTAGTTTGCTCGTCATTTTCCTGCTGGCAGGATCCCTGTTCCTGGTGTACAGGCTGGGTTAGTACCAGGGGGAGCTTCTTTATCTGCCCACCCCCTCCACCACAAGTTCTTCCTAAGCCTAAGAGCTCATCCCAGTCTCCCCTCTGGCAGGTTAAAGCCATTGCCCTTATCCTGTCCCTACATCCCTTGTCCAAAGCCCCTCTCCAGCTTCCTTGTGGCCATCCCCATCCCTACCCATCCATCCCAGCCCCCTCCCCGGTGCTGGGACCGGCTCCATCCGTCTCCTTTACGACCTGATGGGGGGGATAAAAGGGGTTTGTTGGCAGCAGCAACTGGGGCATGGGGACAACCGCTGCCATCTGCGCGCCGGGGCCGGGTGCTGGTGCTCCTTTCACGCACCACTGAACTTTGCACCTTTTGTTTCCCGGGGAGCAGAGCGGCCCCAGCAGCGCACGGGTCAGGGCAGGGCTCGCCGGGGGGGCCGGCGCCTCTTGTTCAGTGGGATAATAGCGGTGGTTGTGATTTAGGGGGCTGCGGTGTTGGGTAACGCGGTGCTGAGCGCCCCCAGTGCCCCCACGCTGCACCCGGCAGCACAAGGTGCCCTGGCGTTGTGCTGCGGCTGCTGGTGCTCACTGGGGAGCATCCAACCACAAAGGGTGCTGTGGCCATGTCCCCAAGGGGTGCCATGACCCTGGTCCTTGAGGGAAGGCCATGCCCGTTGTTCCTGAGGAGCACGAAGCCCCTTGTCCCCAGGGATGCCATGCCCCTTGTCCCTAAGGGATGCTGTGGCCCTTGTCCCTAAGGGATGCTGTGGCCCTTGTCCCTAAGGGATGCCATGCCCCTTGTCCCTAAGGGATGCCGTGCCCCTTGTTCCCAAGGGATGCTGTGCCCCTTGTTCCCAAGGGATGCTGTGCCCCTTGTCCCTAAGGGATGCCATGCCCCTTGTCCCTAAGGGATGCCATGCCCCTTGTTCCCAAGGGATGCCGTGCCCCTTGTTCCCAAGGGATGCCGTGCCCCTTGTTCCCAAAGGATGCTGTGCCCCTTGTCCCTAAGGGATGCCGTGCCCCTTGTTCCCAAAGGATGCTGTGCCCCTTGTCCCTAAGGGATGCTGTGCCCCTTGTCCCTAAGGGATGCCGTGCCCCTTGTCCCTAAGGGATGCCGTGCCCCTTGTTCCCAAGGGATGCTGTGCCCCCATCCCTGAGGGATCCCCTACCCTGGCAGCAGCAATGAGGAGAGAGCAGGGGATGGTGGGAGCAGCCAGAGGCTGTCCCGGGGCTGTTTGTGCTTCCTCATGGAGCAGTGCCTGGGCTTTGTTCAGGACTTGGAGCCATCACCTGCTTCCTGCTGAGCCCCGGCTCCCAGCCCAGCCTGGAGCTGGGAGCTGGGACGAGCCCTGCGTGTCCTGGAAGCACGTTTCCCGGCTCCGAGGAGGGATCATGGCACTGTCCCAGGAAGGGCTCATGGGGCCACATCAACTACAGAGGCAGCGTGCAAGGAGCTGTGAGTCCCCTGCCAGCCCCATGGCCCAGAAGGAGAAGGATTTAAGGGTCTGAGCCTCAGGACCCACCAGCTCATGTCAGGAGGTGCTGGAGCATCCTTCAACGGGGCTGGTACCTGCCCCATCCCCTCTGCCGGGGCCTCTCATCCCAGTGGGCATCCCTGGGAGCTGTCGGGGTCAACGGCAGGGGGATGCAACAGCCTCTCCTCTGGGGAGCCTCCGGGAAACGTGTTATTGGGAACAGGCTGGAGGCAACAATATCCCTAAGCCCCGCTTGTCGCCGGCATTCCCAGCTGCCAGACGAAGGGCGAGGCCCATTTTCCCCCTGACAATGCCCTTTTACCAGGGAGTTTGTTTCTATTATAACACGGGATAAAGCAGAGCAGGAGAAGGCTGGGGCTGGAGCGGAGCAGCTGCCCCTGCTGCCTCCTCCAGGGCTTTGTTGTGAGTTAAAAGGCCATGCCGGGGCTCAGACACCCTATACGGTCCCATAGAGCATCGCCTCCTGCTCCCCGTGGGGGGCTCTGTGGAGGGACGGGCTGGGATCTGCCCCTCCTCAGGCACAGACCATGTGTTGGGGGTGCTTAGAGGAGCCTGGTGGGGGCCCCTCTGCCAGTGTGAGGGGCACTGAGCTTTCCTCTTCCTTCCTTTGTCCCCTTTGGAATGACTGCTGATGGGGTTCAGCTGCAGCCCCAGGGCCATGCTCCTGGAGCCTATGAAGGGTTGGGGTGACAGAGCAATGACACCCCCCCCCCCTTCAGAAAGGGATGGAGAGGAGCGATGCTGAGCCCGTGCCCCACATGCAGGGCACAGGGCTGGGACGTGGAGCAGGGACAAAGCCTGGCTTGGTATTTCCCGCACGTGCTGCGGGACAGATGGCAGTGGAACAAAAGGGGAGGCGAGAATGGGAGCTGAACAGATCGGGAATGTCCTGCCCCATCCCCAGAATCCCATCTCCATTTGCTGCCCATGTGGAGCAGCAAGACCAGGACCCCCCTGTCCCTGAGAGCCTCAGTCTTGTCCCTGTGAAACGGGTTCGTCCCTTGGGATCCTGCTGTTGTGCCGGCCCCGTTTCCCCCTGCCTCTGCGCTTTCCTTATCTCTTCCTATGGGCTGGATCCAAGCAGCTGGTTAATGATCAACCTTTACTGCCCGTTGCAGCCGTGGTGGTGGCACCGTGACCCGGCCGCCGGCCCCTTTGTCCCCTCCACTCAGCCAAGGTTTGAGGTGAAGAACTGAGCAAAGGGAAGCGCAGGGATGGGGCCGTGCCTGGAACCCACGTCCCTGGATGGGGCAGTTGGGGCAAAGCCGTTTTCCAAAGGGGAAAAAAACTTCCGGGGTGGTTGTTAAGTGCAAATCCTGCGCTTCCCTTCCCAGGGAAACGGGCTCCTGAAGGGAGGTTTGTAAAGGGCTTGGCAAGGGTTTGAGCTGCAAAGGGATGAAGTGAAGGAATGTGGGGGGAAAGAGGCTGGAAAGAAGCAAAGAGGAAATATGGGGGGAGGGAGGGAATCCTGCCCATCCTTATGGGAATGCTGAAGTTTGGGTCTCATGCAGGGACAGACACAGGGTGATGAGGGGGGTCAGCAGCTGCTGGTGCCTTCTACGGGAGCCCCACAAAGCCTCAGTGCTGGGGCACAGCCCCAAGGGGCCGGGGGAGCTCTTTGTGTTGGTTGGTTTGGGGTTTCCCCCCCTCCTTTGTGCTGCTCTGTGGGTCTGCACAAAGCCCTGAGCTTCCCCCTTCCTCCTCCTCCTCCTCCTTCCCGGTGGGATGCAGGCAGTGGGGCCCCCTGGACACTGCATCCCCTCCCAGCAACAGGAGGAGGGGGATGAGGAGGGGGACGAGCCAGCCCCACCACAACAAGGTGGTGATTGGGCACTCCTGGGCTCGGCCAGGACCAATGGGGCCTGAATGGTGAGAAGTGGGGCAGGGGGAACTGACCCCATCACCTCCACCCTAAGGGATGCAGGGCCCCAGCTGGTGTAAATCAGCAATCCCGGTGTGGATAAAGCAGCAGCGAGTGGCTGCTGCTCTTGGGGTTTGCTCTGCTGGGAGCAGACCCTGCTGCTGGGTCCCTATGGAGGGGATGGGTTTGTTTTAGGTGGAGCCTGCAAGCCTCATCCCCTGCTGCTCCTGAAGGGATGTGGTTGGTGTAGGGTTGGGGGCTGCAGCTCTGGTCTGTCCCCTTCCCACCCGGCCTGCTGGGTGCTGCCCACAGGAAGAGGAGGATGATGATGGGCTGTGGTACCCTTTGGAGCCGTCCTGCCCTGGAGCTGCAGGGCTCTGGGACATCCCGAGGGAGCTCAGCACATGGCTCTGCTCTCCCTATCCCAAAGCAGGATCTGGTTTGCCTCTCCCTGAGCCCTTTTTCCCAGTGGGAGCTGATTTCACCCCATGTCTCAGCCCAGCTTCACCCAAGCAAGTACTGCCTGTGGTGGGCACCCATGGGTGCTATGGTTTTGGCCAGGGCCACCCTTCCAGCCTGGACAGGACCATGTGTGAGCAGCAATGCTGGCATCTAGTGACAGCCCCTGGGGCTGGCTGGGTGTGCAGTGGGATCCCTTTGGTTTGGGATCCAGGAGAACGTGAAAGCATCCCAAGAATGGGGACCAGAAGCGTTGTGCCGGCGGTGCCGCCATCCCTTCCCTCGCAACCAACGCTTTTCCATGTGTGGAATATGCACGGATCCATGCGGGATGCGCTGGAGCAGCAGCTCCTCACTGTGGAGAAGGCGGTTGCTGCACATATCCTGGCTGGTGCGACCCATCCAGCCTGGAGAAGCTCTGGTGTGCAGGAGCCGCCCCCATTCCCAAACTCTGGCATCTGCTTTTGGGATTCCTCAGACACGGTGCGTGCACTTACAGAAAGGGCTTTATTGGGGGGTATGAGATGTAGAGCTCATGCGCCGGTGGTAGCACAGGGTTGGCTTTGTGCCTAGTGTCAGCATGCAGTTTAAATGCGGAGGGTCTTGGGTGACCTCTTGCAGGTCAGCCCCAAAGCTCAGCTGCCCCTTTGGTTCCCAAACTAAAACGTCCAAGGAACCAAGTCACTGCAATGGTGTCGTTATGGATGGTGTAACTGGGAGACCATGGAGCTGGGGGTGATGGCACTGGGAATTGCCTCATCCCATGAGCCTGGGCCTGCCCTGAACTGGTGGCCTGGGGGAAGGTGTGAGCCTCCCTTGGGGGCTGTTTCTCAGGGTGTTGCTCTCCAGCCTCAGCAGTTTCTCCTTTATCTCTGGAGCAGATGGAATGGGGAAAGAAATAGGGGAAAGAGTGGATTTGCTCTTCCCCATCCAAGACTGAGGGATGCTGGGGTATTTTAACCCTTTTCATCTCCCAACCTTCTGATGCTGCTCCCGGGGCCCGCAGGCTTGGGGGGAGTCCTTTTGGATCTGGTGGTTCTGCAGGACCCAAACCCCTCCCCATGGGGTGCTGTGTTTGGTGGTGGGATGAGCTGCATCCCATCCCTCTGCATCTTACCCAGACCAGGGAGAGAAGGTGAATGGGTGCATCACTTGGGGGGGGGGGGTCAGAGGGGAAATGTCCCACTCTGTGTGGCCAGAGAGCTGGGAAGAGGGAGCAGATGGGGGACAAGAGCTCCTGTGAGCTGGTGTTGGAGCACCCGGACTGTGCTGCTGCGGAAGCCAAGTCAAACCGTGTCAAGCTGCATTGAACAGGGGTGAGGATCTCCCGGGAAGGGGGGGAGCCAAGTCCTGAGCTGGGGAGGTGCCCGGGGCCGGGTTAGATCTCGATGATGGTGGCTCGGCGCAGGCACAAGGGCGCGTCGGGGGGCACCGCGTTCCGCTTGATCTCGTTCCCATCCAGCCGCAGGACCTGGAGCCTGGAGTAGTTCATGACATCCACCACGGTGCAGAAGCTGCTGATGGAGAACTCTGCGGGGAGAGGGGAGATGGAGAGCTCAGAACAGGCTGCAGCCCCGGGCCCTGTGCTGTGCCTGAGTGAGGTGAGAAGTGTCAAGGGGGAGATGCTCAGGAGATGGGTCTGAGGGTGCCGACCTCAGAGTTGCTTTATCACAGAATCCCAGCCTGGTTTGGGAAGGGACCTTAAAGCTCCTCCAGCTCCAACCCCCTGCCGTAGATACGGACACCTTCCACTACAGCAGCTTGCTCCAAGCCGCGTCCAACCTGGCCAGGGATGGGGCAGCCACAGCTTGTCGTGATTTAAGCCTCTGAGGCTTCGCACGCTGCATCCTGCAGGCTCGGGCACTGCGTAGCACGTCCAGGAGGTTGGACATCCCTGTCCCCACCCCATGCCCGCAGGCATCCCCTTTCCAGGCCCCACTGAGGGATGCTCCGTCCCAATCCGGGGCTGGCTTCGGAGGGATGGAGGGGATGAAACCAGCTCCAAATGCTTTGTGTAAGGTTTGGGCGAGAAGCGACCGCCTAGATGGCAGCAGAGCTCCAGGCCGGCTGCTGCCGGGGCAGGCAGCGGCTGCTGCGGGACCCCTGCATCGGGCTGGGGGCTCCGTGGTGCTTCCATGGCATTTATGGACAGACGTTAACAGCTACAGAGGGCAAACACTTGGGAATCTGCTCGTGGATTCGTGTTTCCCTGCTCCCTGGGTCGAGCGTTCCCTCTGCAGCGCCCCATGGCTGCACTGACGCATCCCTGTCCCCATCCCAAGGCTTGCTCTGGGGGTCCTGCACTGCACCGGGATGATCCTGCCCTCGGCAGATGAGAGCAGAAAACCTGGATTTTCCCAGGATTCTGTTTGGCTGGGTTGCTTTTTTTTTTTTTTTTTTTTTCCTGGCTTATTTTTATAACCAGCAGCCCCAGAACAATCTGTTCCTTTTATTTATTTGTGTATTACATGGAGGGAATTCTGGCCCTGGCAGAAGATGCTGCATTCACGGCTCTAATAACCCAGAGCTCCCGTCTGTCCCAGCCCTGGCAGGGATGTGTCCCCTGCCTGCAGACCCAGCCCTTGGAAGGGGTTTGGGGCTATGGGCTGTGCTGGTGCCCTGCAGGGTGCTGGTGCTGCTCCATCCCTGTCCCCTGCGTTAGCACTGGCCAGGGGGATGCTCATTCCCATGTGTAGTGACCACGGGGCCCTCCCCACCTCTGGCTGCTCTGTTGGTGATGGGTGCGATGCTGAGCTAAAGGTGAAGTCCCCTCCCCGGGCTGGGCATCAGCTTCTACCCCCAGTTTCTGTTCTCTAACCAGGCCTCTGCTGAGCGCTCAGCAAAACCAGTGTGGTGCTGTGCATCGCTGCTGTGTTGTACTGGGACACATGGGGCAGCGTTCCTGCCTTGCTGAGGGCCATCCCGAAGTCTCCCAGATTCCAGCTTCCTGCTCATTGCCGCAAGCAGTGCCCCATGGGGAGGTTCTGCATCCCCATCTCCCCATCCCACCACCATCCCCTGCTCCTCCCTGCTTTGGTGGATGGGTTTTTGCTCACCGTTGATTTGGTTCCCTTGCAGGTAAAGGTTCTCGAGGTTGGTGCTGACCCGGGGGATCTTCTGGAGCCTGTTGTAAGAGAGATCCAGCTCCAGGATGCTGCTGCTGTTGAACGTGTTGGTGGAGAGACCTTGGTTTGTCAGGCTGTTGTGGGACATCCGTACATAGAGCAGCTTGGGAGAGACCTTGAAATAGTCATCGGGGATGGTGTTGATGTAGTTGTACTCTAAGTAGAGCTGTTCCAAAGCCATCGGGAGCCCGTCGGGGACTTTCCTGAGGTGGTTGTAGCTCAGGTCAGCGAGGATCAAGGACTTGAGCCCTTTGAGGGATGCTCCCATCTCAAAGATGTAGTTATGGCTGAGGTACAGGGCCGTGAGGTTCTCCAGTCCCTCCAGGGCATTGGAGGGCACCTTGGAGATCTGATTGTAAGACAAGTGCAGCTCCCTGAGGGACCGGGGCAAGGGGCTGGGCATCTTGGTCAGGTTGTTGTTGTTCATGTAGAGCCTCTCCAGGCTTTTGAGCTTGGCAAACACCCTCTTGCCCATCTTCTCGCTGGAGATGCGGTTGTTGTGCAGCGCCAACCACTCCAGCTCCGTGGCGTTGTCGAAGGCTCCCTCTTGGATGGCGGTGATGAGGTTGTTCTGGAAGTAGACGTACTTCATGCGGGAGGGCACGAAGGGCAGGTACCTCAGGTTCCGGGTGTCGCAGTACATGGCTGAGGAGAAGTTGGGGGGACAATCGCACTCTTGGGGACACTGCCAGGAAGATGCTTGCTGTGGTTCAGGCCCGGGCTCTGCCTCCGTGTCTGGAGCTGGCAGGTAGGAGTACACATAAGGGGTGTTCTCATCCTCGTAGTAGGGCACGTAGTTATAGGAGGACATCCGGGACTGCCGCATGTAGTACTGCAACCAAGCCATGTCTTCTTCTTCATTGTACTGGCCCAGGGAGACTCCACAGAGCCCAGCGAGGATGAGGATGGGGGCCCAGTGCATGGTGCTGGTGCTGGAGGGACCTGGGTGTGGGGAGAAAAGAGGAGGACCCCATCAGTGGCATCAGGGATGGAGGCAGCTGAGCTGCCCCCTGTGTCCCAGGGCTCCAGTGGGGTTGGAAGTGACCATAGCCCTGCGTGGGGTTGGTGGCGCTTGGAAGCAGAGCTGGAAAACCCAAAGATGTGGCTGCAGACATGGCCCCTGTTTGCAGGTACCTGATTGTCCCCCTTAGGCCTGCTAGAAACCTCCATCCCAGGGGGTATTTGCTTGCAACCCCTTTACTTGAGGGTATGTGGGATACAGCTGAGGATGGAGATACAGCACATGTGGTCTGAAGCTGCGCAAGGACACCAGGGGTGCCTGGGATGCACGTGCACTGGCTCTGCATGGGGAGGAGGGTGGGAGCTGCAGGAGCAGGCTGCTGGAGCTCAAGGCATGTGTTGGTGCAGCTCTATTTATGCTCTGCTGGCTGGTGACAGGCTTTGCTGTGGGCTTCATCCAGCTCTCCCTTCCCCCGTGGCAGCGCAGGATGCTCCCGCTGCTGCTGTGGATCCTGGTAAACAGCCCCTGCTTTTCTGGAGGGAAATCACTTCCAAGCTCTCACTTCCCAACAGGAAAAGGGGCAGCAGCCACCGGCCCCTTGAGGCCAGGTTAACCAGGAGCCATCACCAGACCTGGTGCTTGGACCCTGCCGAGGGCTCACAGCCAGGGCAGAGCAAGGCAAACCCCATCCCTGAGCCCCTTGGCTTGGGTGGGCTCCGCTGATGCCCTGCGCCGTACGCAGGGTGCTGTGCCCAGCACACCACAGGAGGCTCCAGCTCATCCCAGCTCCTCATCCCAGAGCAGACAGAGCAGCCTTGGAGCTTGAAATCCCTCCAGGAAATACATGGGCTGTGCTGCTCCTGCCCGCTGGCTCCTATAGACGTGGCTGGAGCACAGAGCTCTGGGGCTGCTGGTGCATCGCTGCCAGCTCCTGCTCCTGCCTTGCAGGACACGTGGCCGCTGGGTGCTCCGCACCATGCTGGGTGGCAATGGGGTCTCTGGATGGGACTCCCCCCCTCCATGTCCTCACCCTGCACTGAGGAGGGATGTCCTGCCTGGCAAAGAGGGCACCGTGTGCTCCGAGGCTGCCCTGCCACCGAGGCACCCTGGCAGGCTGCTTGGGCTGGAGGCAAAGCAGGATTGGGGTGGTGGCAGGCAGGGATGGCTCCCATGCATCCTCCTGCTCTCCCTCCTTCCCCCTTCACTGCTCCCGCAGCCCAGGAGCAGATGAGATGTGGTCCTCCGGGATGCAGTGTGCGACCGGGGAGCTTGGCAGGCACTAAAGAGCTCCCGCTCCAGGGCACTCTGCCTGATGGAATACCGGACCTTGCTCTGCGCTGTACTGAGCTGCTTGGGGGGGGACAGACACCCTCTGTGCAGGGTAGGATGGATCCATGGGGTCCCTCCTGCTGTTCTCATGCCCCCCTTCAACACAGTGGTAACCTCAGAGCTTGTCCTCAGCATCGCTTCATTGGAAGGATGCTTCTCCCCACCCTGGTGGGGTGGGATCTGAGCTGAGGGTGCTGGGCGCTAAATCCATGTCACCTCTTGGTGTTCCCAGGCTAATGGGGTCAGCTCCTCTACCTGAGAGGGAGCAGGGTTTGGAGCAAGGGGCTTCCCGGTCTGTGGCCATCCATGGACCTGTCCCATTGCTGCTGTGCTGGGCATGAAACCAGCCCCCCCCCCCCCCCAGCAAAGGCAATGGGCAGAGCTGGGGTGGGTATTGATGGCTATGAGCATCCAGCTCCCAGCCCAGTGGCTGAGGACCTGTGGGCAGCAGGAACGGGCATCCCCGCCTCGAGCTGTGCCACCCGTGTGGCTGGCATGTGGATGGAAATCGGGCTTCAAACACCACATCCAAAACCCCATCATAAATCCAGGGACTTACCGAGGTGAGAGCCGCTGTTCCAACGCCTCGCTGCTCTGCTGCGGGATGGCCGGGCTGTCCAGCAGCATGGGATGTGTCTCCCCCTTCGCAAAGGCTGGTGCCTGCCCTCGATCCCAACTCAAATATTGTGCTTGTGGTCCGGGCAGGGTGTTTTTGGGGGAGTGACCTCCCGGCAGCAGGCAGTTTGCAGGAGAGACTGGAAGAGACCCTAACGCTGCTGGCGTTATAAATAACCTGCTTCTTCTTTCCTCCCTCCTCTCCCTCCCTCCCGTCTTTTCTCATAGGAGTGTTGGCACTTTCCAGGCTCCCTCTGTTTAACAAGTTAGTGGAATCGGGGATGTTGTTTTGAAGAGGGCTCTTGTCAGGTCTCCTGTGTTTCTCATCAGGAGGCCTGGGGCCACGATTGAAGCGGATCTGATTTGGAGGTGCTGAGGATGGGATTCTCGGGGAGAAGGGGGGGGGAATTCTCTTTAACTTTTGCAGCACCAGGAGTTGGTGCCGGCTCTGCCTCAGCCCCGTTTATGCAAGTCCTGCCATGAAATATTTAGGATAAACATTTCCATGCACGATAAGGCTGCGGCATCCAAAGTAAATAAATTGCCTACCAAAGGGCCGCTGTGACAGCAGGAATCTGTCTGCAGCTTGGCAGGAGGGAGATGCCAGCCTGGCATCCCTGCAGGCTCTGCCCATCTGCCTGGAATGGGGCTGATGCAGGGGTAGGTACGTGGGGACAGGGCAGGGGTGACCCATGGCTGGGCAGAGACACCAGAGCTCATGGCTCTCCCTGTGGCAAGGCTCACACCTCCCAGTGCCAGCCTTGCCCTGGGGGTACCCAGTGCTGTTGCAGGCCCCCCCCTCCAGTCCCCATCCTCCTCTCAGTGCACTTCAACTTTGGAGGCAGCACTGCAAAGCATTTCCTCCCACCAGGAAAGGAAAGGAGGAGCCCCAACCACCCACCCATCCCGTGCCCGGGTCCTCCCAGGAGCCTGGAATCACTTGGAGAAGCTCCGCCGGTGCCAGGCTCCCCCCGGGCTTGCTTTCTCCTTGCTTTCCACTGAGATTTCCCAGCCAAAACATCCTCTTCCCCTGGGGAGCCTTGCAAAGATCCTTATCCCTTCGGAAGGCCCTTGTTTTAAGGAGAAGGAATGCGCAGGGTGGCTGAGGGACATGCTGTACAGTGGGGACTTTGCCAGGAAGCTGGGCTATTTGGGAAGGACGAGTGTGCCTGGAAAGCACAGCTCGCTGCACCGCAGCACGGCGCTGGGATCTGCAGGGAAAGGATTCAGAGAAAGCCTTGGAGTGGGAAAGGAGGACAAGGAGGGTAGCACTGCCTGAAAGGAGGTAAAGCCCTGGTGAAGTGTGTGTGGGGCCCATTTGGCTGGTAGCATCTCTTCTACCCCATCGAGCACTGCTGTGGTGTGGGATGGAGGCGGACTCTCACCAAGGGCAGGGAGCTGGTTGGAAGCTGATGCAGAGAATGACCCTGCTTGGAGGGGTTTATTCCCGCTGCCAGGAAGCTGTATTCCAGGGAAGACGGTGGGGAGGGTGGTGGCAGCCAGTAACATCTGCTGCTTGGCGCTGGGATGGTGTCAACCAACGTCACATCTCTGGCAGCTCATGGGGTCCCGGTGGCCAACAGCTTGGAGGCTTTCACAGGGCTTGGATGTTGCTCTGGAAAAGCAGATAGTCCCCAGCCAGGTCAGATAAGGAGCACGGCTTCTCCAGCTTCTGGAAGTTAAAACAGTGATGACCCGGGACGTGCACCCTTTGAGGGATGCTGTCCTGCAGCATCCACTGGGGCCAGGCACTCACAGTGGGTACCAGGGGCTGGTGGTCCCCTGGGGAGCCAAACTCACTGTGAAGCCCCAACCTGAGGCCGCAATAGGAGCAGGCAGGGCAATGGGGTCCTTCAGGGATACAGGGATCATTGGGGCCTGTTGGGCTCTGTGTTGGCTGTTCTGGGTGGAGGGAACACGCTCAACCTCCGCACCAAGTCCTACAGCCTCCTCTCCGAAACATATCCCAACGCCAAAAGCAGGGCGAAGCCTCCCTTGACCTCCCTTCTCACCCCGGCCTCCCTTGTCCCTTCCTTCTCTTTCAGCAACACATTCTTCAGCCCAAACAACATTCTTGGACCAAGATTTGAGGCAATCTGGAGGGAGTGGGTCACTCAGAGGCGGTGCGACTGCTGGAAACTCTTGACTGAGGCCAGCGGGGCGATGCTCCTGTGTGTCAGCACAGGGCGATGCTCCCGGCATCACCCACTTGCCATAGGACATGCTTCATAGCTTCCCTTGGGTGCAGTGAGCTGCCAGGACTCAGCCCAGGCTTTCCCTGGCTAGTGATGAATGCAGCCCTCGGATGGGAATCCTTGCCCTGTCTGCTCCCTGCTGCAGGATGCTCAGGGTTGTGAAATCGCATCCCATGCCCCAGCCCGTGCCGTGGGGCTCCAAAACAGAGCTCACACCAGAGAGGTGCCTTGGCACTAAAACTAAGCCAGCTCCTGGTTCTCACCCATGTCCCTTTGCTGCTGCTCTGTCCCCATGCCCTGGCCATGCTATGTGTACCTGGTGTCACCTGCAGAGCAGCCCCATCCTTGCTCATCCATCGCATTGTGGTCCAGCAGCGACTGGGGCTGGGCTGTGCAGTAGCCACAAACACCTCCACTTTGCCTCCACATCTCTTTGGGGGGGGGCACAGGGGAGGGTGACCAAACCCCACATTGCCCCCTGCAGACCTGGTGCCACTGCCAGCACTGGGAATGCTGGTTTGGCTTGGGAAGCCTTTGCCCCATCCCACTGTAATTACAGGCTGCCTTTGGGGATATGGAGCTGCGTGTAATAACTCCCTGGTCTCTTGGGGTCTGCGGGTTATTATAGGGTGGACTCAACCCTCCCAGACCTCAGAATGTCCCTGTGGCCTGTTCCATAGCTCCCAGCCCCATAGACATGGCTCAGGATCTCCATTGCTCTCAGTGTGCGTTCTCATCCCTATAAACCCAAATGCACTGGATTTCCTCGATCTCCATCCACGGGCTTCCCATGCAGCATGGCTGGTGCCCTGGGCTGTGCTGGGAGAGGCTGCCTCAGCACAAAGAGGGTCAGGGCTTATTACCACCACTGTAAAAATGTGTTTGAAAAGGTTAAGGGCTTAATTTGGAGCAGAGCTGGAAACTATGAAGCGTTTCCTCATCGTGTCGCTGCCTCGCCTGTCCCTGGACGCATGCTTTGCACTGCTGACATCTCCATGGACAACGGAGCCTCGTTATACACTGAAATACACTGGGGAGCCTCCAGGCTTTGCAGAGGAGCCAGGAGAGCCGTTTGCACAAGGTTAACCAAGTGCAAACGCACTGAGGACAGCGAGGGACCTGCCAGCCACAGAGATCCCAAAGTCCCATCAGGTGTCCCAGGCTCTGCTGCTGCTGTGATTTATGGCCTGCGGTTGCGATGCTGCAGCTCCCTGCTCCTTGCTGGACCTCGGGAGGGGACAGGGACATGGGAAGCTTCAGGATTCCACTCCCTTCTCTTCCCCAGCGTGGCACTAAGGTAGCTCCGAAGGCTGCCAGGCGCTGGCTGCAGCATTCCAAGGAGGAGGAGGAAAAACCGGAGCGTTTCCTTGCTCAGAACCTTCGATTCATGTTTTCAAAGGCCCTTTGAACGCTTGGCTCCTCTGTGAAGCCTCCCTCCTCTCCTGAACAAACAGCAGGAGGGAACAGGTTCATTCCAGCCCATTGATGGGGAAAATCTCCCGTCATGTTTCCTACAAGCAGGGAGCCTCAGAGCCCTCTTGAAAGCACCAGGCACAAGGGCCCCATCTCTGCCTGTCCCCGGTTCCAGGTCGCCCCAGTCCAGCTCTGAATGCTCTGTGAGGTTGGTACCCAAACCTCCCTGCAAACAGGGCTGCAGATGCGCCCGGAGCCAAATATAACCCCATGTAGAGATTAATAAGTCATAACCAGCAGTCTGAGCTGCGACAGGCAGCAAACAAGGACAGGTCCTGGTGTACAGGGTCCCAGCTACCCCATGGCATACCCAGCTCATCCCTGGTTCCCCTCAGCTCTGGGATGGCCATGGCACTGAGCTCCCTTCCCAAATGATGCTCGGGCTGTTTTTCTCTCTAAAGCATCTGAAATATGAAAAGAAGCAAAAAGCAAAGGGAAGCATCAGCTGCCTGGGAATGCCATCAGCATTCCTGCCTGCTCCTGCCACCTGGCTTCCTGCACTAGCAAACAAATCAACACATCCCAGTGTCCGGAGCCTCTGTGCATCACTCGGAGCAGCACTGAGCCCTGCCAGGGCCACACTGCAGCGAACCTGAGGCGCCAGGCTCCTTGCAAGCTGCAAACATTCCTCCAGATTAAAGGCAGGAACGGTTTTCCTTGTTTTTAAAGGAAGAAAAAAGGCTTTGGAGATAAACAGGAGCAAGAAGCCGGGTGTGGGCGTTCAGCTGAATCGAGTTGTTTGCAGGGAACTTGGGGTCTTGGCAGCACTTCCCTGATGTATGGCAATGAAAAGAGCATCCAGAAGGAGGACGTCCCCTGGGGCCTGGGGTGGTGATGTCCCCACTGGGCTCTGGAATTCCTTGTGCCCCATTCTCCTGTCCCCATCCTGGAGGGTGGGTGCTGGCTGCGGGGATCCAGCGGCGCTGGGGGTGGGCTGGGTGCTGCAGAGCTCACGCGGGTGCTGTCAGCCCGGCAGCAATAATTAGCGATGATCAAAGCGGCTCCTTCCCGACAGCCCCGAACGAGGATGCTTGGAAATAGGAGGAGGAAAACAACGCCCGCGGCTGTGTGCAGGCACGAGCCTTGTGTGGGGAGAGGGCGCTGAGCTGCTCCTGCCCCTCCAGCACAGGTGGGGTGGGTTTGGGGGGGCTCGGGGTCAGGGGATGGGGAAGCAGCATCCAGGTCCCCATCACTGCATCTCTGTGAGTCAGGGGACAGAGAATCAACCAGGTTGGAAAAGACCTTTAAGATGATGTAGTCCAACCATTGCCCAGCACTGCCAAGGCCACCACTAACCCATGGCACTGAGGGCCTCGTCTCCACTGTGTGTGAACGCTTGCAGGGACGGTGACTCCAGCATTGCCCTGCTTGGGGCACCTTTTAGGGCAGGAATTGTTCCTCATGTCCATCTAAAGCTCCCCTGGTGCAGCTTGAGGCCGCTTCCTCTTGTCCTGTCCCTTGGGAGAACAGACCAACCGAGGGAGTTAAGGCAAGGAAGAAGTGCGATGGTGCCGCTGCTGAGCCACCACATCCTGCCATCAGCCTCCCCTGCCCCAAGCTGGGGCCATCCCCATCACCCACCTGGGTTATCCCAGTGGAGCGTGGCACTGCCTGGTGCTGGCACCCACTCCTGCACCCCAATCAGAGGTGAGCAGAGCCCTGCTCCCACTCCCTGCCTGCCTCTCCCTGCTCCTCCTGGGGCTGGTTTGAGGAATCCCTGCTTCGTTTTCACTCCATTTCCTCCGTCCCTCTCCCAGGACAACGTGTGGGGGCTGCCTGGAGCAGGGATGCTGCCAGCGGCCTCCACTCCACCTTTTCCAGCAGAGACACCCCTGGCTTCTCCTCCTGCCCTCGGGGTGCCCTGGGCGAAGCCGTTTACAGGACCCAGCTCCTCTTCCCCGCTGCTGCTGGGGGTGTGAGATGCTCCCACGCTCTGCTCCATAGAAACAAGCAGGAATCCACGGCAAACCCCTGTCCGGCGCTCCTGGCCTGCTCCCCAGTGCATGGAGGCGTCTGGAAAAGCCCCTTTCTCCCCAAAACTGGTACCAGCCATTTCCCCATTCACTCCTGAGCCATTCCAGGGCTGCATCCCCCTTCATGGACCCCGGAGGCCCCATCCTTATGTTCTTCATCCTTGTGTTCCCTGTGAGGAGCAGGAAACAAGGGGCATCTGCACCTCGGGAATGGGAGGGAAAGGCCATGGGTCCAGTTTTGGGGGTGCTCTCTGCGCTCTCACCACATGCTCCCTTTGCTGTTTGGAGGCAATGGTGCTCTCTGCCATCACAGGCAAGCGTGCTGTGCAAGCATCACACCCTGTTGGGGCCACAGGGCATCCCAGGGGTGTGAAAACACTGGGCATGGTCTGTAATTCCTGGGAAGAGCTGGGCTGGTTTGTGGCTCAGCCCCAAGTGCAGCATCTTTTGCCCACCTCAAGGGAGTAAATGAGGTGCCCAACGCATGGCTGAGATAAATACTGTGCTGAGAGTCCCCAAGAGTAACCTCAGGGCACACAGCTCCTGCTGTATGGATTTCCTTCCTTTGTTCCTTTCAGGACATTGCTCCAGCTCCTGCTCTCTTTGCCCACAGCCAGCTCCCTCCCTCGAGCGAGGGCTTGGCTGCCTGCATCTTGCTCCCTTTCCCCTGCAAGGCTGGGATGCTGATGTGTAGCTCCGATGTGTAAGCTCCGATGTGTAAGCTCCGATGTGCAAGCTCCGGGTCTCTTTGGCTCCCCAGGTCCTCCAAGGCTGCAGCAGCGGCTGCGAGGAGCAGGCAGCCAGGAAGCCGCCCCTGTAGACGCTGCGATATTCCTCCAGGATCCATCCCGCACATTCCCGCCTGTGCTTGGAGTGGGAACGTGCGCTTCAGAAGCAGCGTGGGGATTAACGGGCTGTACGGAACAGGGCAGCCTCCCTGTGTGTCCAAGCCCCGCTCCAGCGGCTCCTCCGGAGCATCCCGGCTCAAAGCTGCACTTCCAGGGAATCTGACCTTTCATTAATAACCCAGCTGTGTTAGTGGAGGGATGAATAATACATGAGCACAGCCAGCCCTGCGCTAAACTGTGTGTGGAACTTAATGAATCCTCTCTCGTCAGGCCCCGAGGGCGGGTGAGGAAGCGCTTCGCACCTCTCCTCCGGGTATCCCGGCCCCAGCAGCCCCATCCATGTCACCCCGGGGTGGGGAGGGGGGGTTCCCTTCAGCAATTCCTTTCTGGAGCTTCATTCGCTGCGTGTTTTAAAGGGGAAGATTCCCCTTTGCTGTGGAGCTGCTGGAGGAAACCCCGGCAGCATCCTCCCAGTGAGCGTTTCCTGTGGGAAATAACATTGGCTTTTTCTTTCCCCGACCTTTTCCAGCTGTGGCTGTTAATAATGTGAAATCCTAAGTAAATGTCTCCATTCAGGTGTGTTTAACAGGAAACCGTGAGCAAACACTATCACCACTGCTGCAATCTCCAGGAGACCCCCAGGTATTTAAGTGGGAATCAGCTCCCAAGATGGCCTTGAATCCAGTGATGGCCTGGGAGGGCTGGGAAGAGGTTTGCTTTGCTGCTTTGATGGTGCAGGGACAGGGTTAGTTTGAGTCCAGGGATCCTGCTCTTTGCTCCCTGGCTTGGGCCTCGCAAATGATGGGGATGCTGCTGTACGTGGGTGCTGTGTGGGGTCAGGGATGGAAACCGGCTCTCCCTTTAGCACAGAGAGCCTGGGGGGACCCCGCCTGTCTCCCTGTTCCTGGTGATGGTCCATAGGCTTTTGGCACTAGGGATGCTCCCAACATCCCTGCTCCCGGCTGATGTTGGTGCAGCAGTGAAAGGATGAAGAGTGTCACACGCTGGGAGCAGGGATGTGGGATGAGGATGGGATCATGGGGTGGATTTCAGAGCTAGCACCTGTCCCATTGACATGGCAAAGCTCTTCCTGGTCCCACCAGCAGAACCAGCTCCTGGAGCTGCCTCTCCCCACCCCAGCGTGCAGCATTTGGGCCAATGTGCTGGCAAATGAACACGTTTCCACCCATCCCCATGCACAGACGTTGCCCTTGGCTGCACACAAGGGGCAGCTGCCCCCAGCTGAAGGGGCTTTTGTTGGGGAAATGCCTGCAAGAAGCATTTGAAAGCTCCTTCCATGTTTCTCTTCCTGCCTCCTTCTCCCAGTCTCTGAGCCCAAGCCCCTGCACTTCCAGCTCCTTCCCAGCCTTTCATGCACCCAAACCTCCTCCTCTCTCCCTCCCATCCCTCCCAATTACACGTTTCCGAGGGAGGTTGCCTTGAAGTGGCTGCAGCTTCAACAGTCCCTGCAGGTTGCCTCTGAGGAGCGGTTTCAAAGGCTTTAACTGCTCTCTGGTAGCAGCTCCGTGCTGCTGCCAGGAGCTGCTGCAGCTCTGGGATGATGGGGTCTGGGCATGGGGATGGATGTGGGGACCGGCATGAGGATCTCATGGCCCAAAGCACCATTTTCCATGTCAGAGCCACCAAACCTCGCAGCCCTTGGTGCCCCTGGTGCAGCTCTGCAGAGACCAGGTATGGAAACACCTCTTGTTGCATCCGTAGCTATGGCTGTTTCCTTCCATAGCCAACAGCTCCGTAAGGAGCAGTGTGATTTCATACATACATCAGGATGCTGTCTAATGGAAAGAAGCCGGGTGTGGAAGCCGCACTGGAGCGATGGGGAAGGCTCAGCCTTGAATCCGGGAGCTCTGACGTGGTGTGAGAGGCTCAGGATGGCCCCTCCTGGGCTCTGGGGATGTTTTCCAGCCACTGAGCAGAGGATGGTGCCAGTTTGGCGCATGGTCCAAGGAGCCACTGTGATGGGACAGCTCTGGTGCAGGGTCCGAGGGACATGGAGCAGCCTGATGCCGTCGGGAGGAGGCCCCGAGGCCCCACACAGATGTTCCAGATGTGCATTTCATTCTGATTTAATCAGCTCTTTCCTGTGTGTCCACAAAGCCGTGACCTTCCTTCAGACACGTTTCCAGGGCTATTCCCCAGCCTCTCCCCCTGCACTGCCACCATCTCCCACCACCAAACCCCTCACTTGCTGTTTAATCCATGCAGATGAGTTATGAGCCATGAATGGTCTCTGATCCTGGTGCGAATCCCTGTAAACCACGCATTTGGCTGGTTTTCCATGCGTGTTTGTTGGAGCACATACTGTACATGGGGGAGTGGTGCCCTGTGGACAGGGCATTGGGCAGATGGCCGGCAGAGCACCATCAGCTAGGAAACCATCAGGGCTTTTGGTGCTGTACGTGTATACGTGTACTGCCTCTGTCCTGACCTGTATCAATATTAATCCCCAGTCCTGAACACTGAGCACTGGTGGCACACCTGCAAGAGTCAACCCTCTGGGGAGTTATTGAGTGATTCCTGGTCATGAAACATCAATGTTTTCCTTGGAGGTCGGCAGCTGGATCTATTGATCCATCCATCCATCCACCCATCATCCATCCACCCATCCATCCATACGTCCACCCATCCATCCATCCATCCATCCATCCATCCATCCACCCATCATCCATCCACCCATCCATCCATATGTCCACCCATCCATCCATCCATCCATCCACCCATCATCCATCCACCCATCCATCCATACGTCCACCCATCCATCCATCCAGCCATCCATCCATCCATCCATCCATCCACCCACCCATCATCCACCCATCATCCATTCATCCATCCATCCATCCATCATCCATCCATCCATCATCCATCCATCCATCCACCCATCCATCCATCCATCCATCCATCCATCCATCCATCCATCCATCCACCCACCCACCTATCATCTACGCATCATCCACCCATCATCCACCCATCATCCACCCCTCCCTCCCTCCCTTATCCACCCATCCACCCCCAAACAGCCCGTGCCACCCCATGTGTGCAAAAACAGGACACAGGGGCAGGAGCAGGAGCAGAATCCACACGGATACGATGGGGACCCATGGGATGTGCTGTGGGGCTGGGGGACGAGCTCCTTGCGCTGTACAGCCCAGTGCAGGCTCTGGAGCTGCTGGCAAGGGCCGTGCTGCTGGCGAGACGCTGCTGGATGGCTCCAGGTTTTTCCAGGCCCGTGTCTCAGTTTCTCTTGACTTTATGTGTTTTTATTTCCTATTAAAAGCCGCTGTCTCATTTCCTCCATGAAAAACAAGGCTCTTTCAGCAAGATGAATTCCTCCAGCTCCAGCAAAGCCCCGGTCTGCACTCAGAAACAAACAGGCTGTGTGGGACCTGTCACCTTCTCCCCTCTCCTTGCCCCACATCACCCACTGGGCTTGGAGCAGGGCAGAGATGGTGAATCCCATCCCCGGGGGGCGCATGGATGGTGCCTGCTGCACGCATCCATCGGGCTGGTGCCATTTGCTGCCCTGCTCTTCCCCTTCCCTCCTGGGAGCCTTCTGTGCGTTGGGCAGGGTTTGCTGGTGGCTAAAGGAGGAGAAACCAGCGGCACTTCTCCAGGCTGCTGCATCCCGTTGCCATGCTGGGAACAGCAGGAAAGAGCCCTGGCATCTGCAACCCTCCGTCCGCAAGGGAGACAGATCCTGGGAGGCCCCAGGAGCAGCTCCCAGAGCATCTGCCTCGGCTGGAAGCACAGCACAGATGCCTTCGGGATGAAAACACTTCCTCCACCCTCCACCTCCACCTGACATTTGGGAACGCGGAGCCGCAGCTCCCCGGAGCTTTTCCCGTCTCTCCTATTGGAGCCATTACACATGGCTCTGGAGGGAGCCAGGAGGGAGAGGATCCTCCCTAGACTGTGGTCCGGGTGTTCATCCTGGCCGGCAGCACCGCACCAGGCCTGGGTGGGTTGCCTGCATCCCGGGATGGGGCTGGACACGGGGTGTACTGAATTGGTGGGTCCTCAGCATCCCTTTCTGATGGCTCCGATGGGTACCACGGACGTGGATCATAGAATCATGGAGTGGTTTGGGTTGGAAAGGACCTTAAGATCATCCAGTTCTAACCCCCTGCTATGGGCAGGGACACCTCACACTAAACCATATCCCCCAAGACCCCGTCCAACCTGGCCTTGAGCACTGGTCCTTGCAGGGCAGAGCCGAGCTGCACGGTGCCAGCATCCCAGCATCCTTTCTGGAGCCCAAGCCCCCAGAGGGGTGCCTCCATGGGGCAGCCCTGCCCCTCACACTGGCTCTGGCTCAGCTCCAGCCTGTCCCTCCATGGCAAACACAGTGATGGACACGGCCGGGGGACAGCAGCTCCTGGGATGCTCCTGAGAGCTGATTCTGCAGGGCTGGCAGCTCAGCTCTGCCTCCCGTCCCTCCTGCTTCCCTCAAAATGAATGTGCAATATTAAAGGATCAGAGCTGAGCTCCCCGGGTACAGAGAAACAACAAAACCCTCTTTATTTCCCAGCCCCGAGCTATGGATTTGGGATGAAATGTTGGTGCTGGTGGGCGTGGAAGGGCACTGCAGCCACAGCTTAACAGCCACGGTGCACATCAGGACAGGGCCACATCCTGCCCCTGCGCAGCTCCTTGGGAGAAGCTGGGGCTGTCCCTTAGGAAGGAATAAAGGAGAAATGAGACGAGGAGCGTTGCTTTGACAGCTTCTCAAGGTTTCCTTCGGGGAATGAGGGGAACAAGCTCGCCCGGAGGATGGGATTTTCCAGATGCTGGGAGAGGGGAAGGGAAGCAGGGGGTGGGATACATCAAAGGAAAGGCACAGCGCTTCCCAGAGCGGGTATTCCCTGCAATGCCTCCGGTCTTGCCAGGTGTGGGGTGGGAAGCAGCTGTGATTACTGAGCGCAGGAGATTGCATTAGGCAGGGAGTTATCAAATACCCTGAGCTGGATGGGGCAAGGGAGGTTTGCACCTTCAGTGAGTGATTCCAGCCCGGAGGAGCTGCAGAGGCACTGGGGGCAAACCAGTGCAGGCCCCACTTCCCACGCTGTGAAGGTGCTGTGCTGGGAGCTGAGGATGCTCTGGCCCATGGTGAGCAGCATCAGGTGAGGCTCCATGTCTTGCCCTGAGGTTTTTGGCTGGGTCCAGCAGATGTTTGGGGTTCGTGGGCTTGACTCCACTGCAGAGATGTTTGTGTCCTCTCTGAGGGCTTGCGGGGCTCTGCAATCTGGAGCAGATTGAGAGTGTGGGTCTGGTGGTGGTCTGCGGGGACCGGCTGTGTTTACCAGGCTTTGGGAGCACTTGGGATGAGGGAGGAAATAACACATGCACAAAATCCTCTGAGGATGGAGAACTGGGAGGGTTTGCAAATACCAGAGAGGACAAGAGAGGTTAGAAAAATCTGCAGGAAACACAAAGGCCCAAGTCGGAAAAAGCAAAGCAAACCCATCTGGAGGGGACCAGGGAACAGCGCATCGCGGATGCTGGGAGCCCTTTGGGGCAGCAGGCCTGGGAAAGGCATTCTGGAGGTGCCTGCTCAAGTGTCCCCCCCTTAGGAAGGGGCTCTGTCAGCTCTAATCCCCGCTCGCTGAGGCAGCAGCCAGCTTCTGGCAATGTCTGTGGGTCTGAGCTCCCCGTGACACCGGTGAGCAGGGGCTGGCAGGAGCCCATGGAGCTGACCCGGGGCTCTGGCTGCAGCCTCGGGCTCTTGTAGCTGCTTTATCCCATGGGCGCCAGCTGGGATTGCGATCCCAGGCTGTGGTGTGCCATCCCTGGGCTCCCGTCCCAGCCACCTCGCTCGTGCCTCAGGGGTCACTGTCCCTCGGCTCTAACTGTCCTGAAGTGCAAAGGCAATAGGAAGGGAAGGGGGTTTGAGCAGTGGGATCATAGATCACAAACTGGTTTGGGCTGCAAAGGACCTTAAAGCTCCTCCAGCTCCAACCCCTGCCACGGGCAGGGCCACCTTCCACTAGAGCAGCTTGCTCCAAGCCCCTGTGTCCAACCTGGCCTTGAGCACTGCCAGGGATGGGGCAGCCCAATTTAGTCAATGTTCCCCTTTCCACCACCCTCCTCCTCCTCCCTGTGTGCTGCAGAGTGCCCGGTTCCTGCACAGGAATCCCTGAGCTGCTGCTGGTCTGTGGGAGCCGGGATGCTGCCCACGGTGGGGCTGGTTAAACAATGTCCCTGGATCATCTCCATCCCTTGAGGCAGCTCCCAGGGAAGCACCCTGAAGGTCACCCAGGGCAGTGGGAGCAGGGATGGTTTATGTGGTGTAGAGGCTGCGGGAGGATTAAAGGTGGATTGATTGGCCCTTAATAGCTCTGCCATAAATTCCTTCTCCAAACTGCTGTTTGAGAGCAGTGAAACCCTGGTGTTCCCAGAGCTCCCTTGCTTATTAAACAACTAATGAAGTGATTTGATTAAGCGCAGGGAAGTCTTTCTGGCTGCCCTCGTGCTTTGAAGCAACCTGGGATTATTAAAGCTGTTCCTTGGGAGATGCTGTGCTTTAAGACGTGCCTTGTTCACCGTAGCTGGGTTGATGTTGCAGTGAATTGCTGTGATTTCTGGTTGTCACTTGGTGTGTGGGAGCGCAGGAGATGCCCAGCCAAGCTGATGGGCTCAAAACTAGAGATGTTTAAGGCTGTGCCGCTCTGCCTTGCGTTGCCTCAGTAGCTCAGGGGTTAAGTGACTTTGTGGGCAATAAGATCCAGAGCTGGTGGGTTTCTCCTGTAGAGATGATGCTGCTGGGGCCTGAGCTGCAGCTGCAGAGCAGGGAGCGATGGATACCCTGGGAGGAGAAGGGAGAGGGCTCTGGCACCCACCCTACCTACAGTGGGAACCAGCATTATGATGGGCAGCTACTGCCAGGGGCTCCTCTAATACCAATAATGAATAGCAACAGTAGTAAAAGGAGTTGGTGAGCTTGAAAGCAGAGTCCAGGCTGCGGAGGGAGAGTGGGCAGGAGCAGCATGAGTAACAGACATGAGAAGAGAGGAGGCAATGTGACCTCTGCAGATACACAAATTACTCAGCTCCTTCTGGCTGCATCAAAGATTTTCTGACTCACCAGCCTGGGGATTTAACCCCTGGATCCCGGGATGCAGGGAAACGGCTGCTCCAGCTCCTCGCCACTCCGGGAGCGTGGCCGGGGGCTGCCAAGCATCCCCCATCCTCTTCGAGGTGAGGAAGGCTCCAGGTTCCCCCTCTCCCTAGGTTTTGGGGGCACAGTGGGCTTGCATGGGGACCCCAGGACTGAAGGGGTAGAGGGATGAGGATGGAGGTGCAGGGATGAGCTCCATCCCTTCCAGCCATGCGCAGTGCCAGCTCCAGAATCCTGCACATGGTGCCTTATTTGCCCCTTTCCCCCCACTCCCCAGAGCCTTGGGAGCTGGGTCCAGGGGTGACCAAGAGAGGGGGATCTGCCTTCCCAGATTCCAGTATAAAGCTCCAGAAATCCCCCCTGGTTTAGCTTCACTTTCCACATCCCCATCCCTGCTGGGGATGGAGGACTCAGATGCAGCCTTCAAACAGCCCCATCTTCTCTTGCTCTCCCTCCTCGAAGGGGTTAAACCCCTCCCAGGCTCGAGGTTGTTCTCTTGTCTGAGGGATTAATTGGAACCAGGTTGCTGCTGAGCAGAGCTACTTGGTTGGAGAGTGTCTGAAGGGCTTCACCCCTCCTTGAACCTGGCAAGAGGAGATGGGGCAGAGCCTGAGATGCTGATGGGCATCCGCATCCTATTCCGAGAGCAGGAGGGGCAGGTCTGGAGGGATGCAGGAAGCTTCTGCTCCCTCTCACCCCAAATCACCTGGAAAAACAGGAAAGGAGAGAGGGGAGACAGATTCCAGCACAGTTGCAGGAGGCAACTGTAAAGGCTGGACCCATGGAGCTGTGCCAGGGAATGGCTGGAAAGGGCTGAGAGCAAGTGGGGAGAGACGGAGTGATAAGGAATAGAGCTCAGCTAGGTGGAAAATACAGGAGGAGCTTGATTTATTTGCTGTTTCCCTTCATCTCCTTCGCTTCCAACTCTTATCGTGGCTTGGGAAGAGTTCATCTTGAGCCTTGTGCAACGATGGGACCGGCTCCACGGGGCAGGAAGAGGGCAAAACCATCCCCAGCGAAACAAGTGCGGAGCTGTGATGGAGAATCCTGGCTATCGGGCTTCTGGACTTGGTTTAAACCAAGCTGGGATTTGCAGCAGGACAGCTTCCATTGTGAGATCTCCTGTTGTTCCAGGGGAGGCAGGGACCCCATCCGCAGGAGCCGCTCCTCCTGTGGTGCCTTTTCCATTTCTGGGCCTGGGTTGAGCTCTGTTGAAAAGCAGGGAGTGAGTGAGAGCAGTGCCTGGAGCCGGATGGGAGCAGGGGTTTCAGTTTCATTGGAAGGGCCCCATATTCGGCCTTTTTTTTCCACTCCAAAATAATGCAAAAACACAAATAAGCCATTTCCCGTAAAACAGCACTGTTGGAAAAATCTCCCTTGGAGCTGAAGGAAACATTTTTATTCCATACAATCAAAATATTTCACTCCTATTTTTACCTTCGCTCAAGTCCTTGATGGGAAACGGAGACTGTTTTTAGGGATGTGTTTTCACCTGCGCTTGGGGGAGTGTTCTGGGGTCTCTGTCCCTTCCCAAAGCTGCTGCCATGTTCCAAAGCAAAGGCTGGGGCTGAAGGAAGGGAACTGAGGGATGTTTCCCAGGGTCTATTCCCACTTTCCCAGCTCGTGCCCCTGGAATGGAAGCAGTGAGCCCCAGCATCCCAGACCTGAAGAAAGCACTCCTAGTGCTGCTCCATGGGAGATGCTGAACCCCATAGGGGGAAATGAGGCACCCACCTTCCCTTGTGAATGGCTGAAGAGGTTTCTGCTCCATCTCTTTGCACAGCAGAGCCTCAAGCATTTGGGTGATGAGTGGCCCCATGAAGCCAGGGAAGGGCTGGGGGATGAGGCTGCTCTGGATGATTCCAGATGAGCCCGGGTTAATCACAGCCCTGCTCTTCCCCAGCATGGAAGGGAAGTGTTTATAGGGAGAGGGGTGTGAGGATACAGCCCTTGGAGGGCCGCTTCTGGAATGGTCTTGGAAATCTGATGCTTCCTCTGATGTTTCCCTGCTCTCAGCATCTGCCCCACGGGTAGGACCTGTGAGGAAGAGTTAACTCTTCCCTGCAAGCACTGTGCATCCTGCTGCAGGGAAAGGGATGGGGCTGCAGGCCTGGGCATGGCCAAGTGTGAGAATGAAATAACCCAGCTCAGGAAAGGGGGAAGAACCCACCGGGTTTCTCTTAGGGAGGGAAAAGACCTATGTTCCATAGGATCTTTATTCCTTGAAAGAGGCTGAGACAAGAAAACAGAGCATTTGCTTTCAGAGGAGGAAGGATGCTGGGCAAAGCAGACGGGGTTTTGCTCTCACGGTGAGAGCAAGGGAGGCAAGCAGGGGTTAGGGACCAGCTTCTGAGCGTGTCCTCAACACACCACAAAGGGCCATGGGGATGAAGATGTCCGGGTGTGGGGAAGCAGGGATGGAGGAACGGTGCCTGGGGCAGGCAGGGTCCGTGAATAAGGAGCTGCAGAGGGACAGGAGCCTGCAGGGCTCTAGCCCAGAGGCTGGGGAGAGATGGATGAAGCCAAAGCCCTTGGCAGCTCTTAGCAGTTAGAAATGAGCTGAATTTATGGCTGTAATATTTGGAGCAGTTTCTGAGCACCTCTGGGGCTCCGACAGCCCTGTTTGCTGCGCCAAGCAACACAGGCAGATCTGCTTCGTGTGTAACGTAACGGGGCCGCAGAGATCCCTCCCCACACCAGGCCTGTGCATCCGTCATCCCCTGGCCTTCCAGCTCTCGGTGCTCTCTGGTTTCCCCTCGCCATCACACATGGAGGAGGATGCTGGTGTGGGGCAGCTCAGTGCACTCAATGCTGATCTCCCCACACCAAGGCACAGGGCTCTCTCTTCAGCCTGGGACATCTCCAGTGCTTTTGGTGCCTGTGGCTGAATGGTTTTGGAGGTGGCTGTCCTCAGGCTGGGCTTTTCCTGGCGACAGGAAGCTCATGGTGGTATCCCCCGCGGCTGAAGGGACAGCGTTGTGTTCCCAATGGGATAATGCACTGTTGGTATCACCTCGCTGTAGGAGCACTGTTAATACAGGAAAGAGCAATAACCAGGGTGTCCCCAGCCATGCCTTGGCCAGGATGGACCTGCTTTACCCTAAATAGGAGCACTTCTCCAAGGGGCAGCAGCTCCTGAGGGATGGGGCTGTGCCTTCACCCCACTGGGGACCATGGTGGCGGCACAGGGAGCACAGGGTTGGATGCCTGAGGCAGTCCATGTCATGCGCGGAAAGGATCGGGCTGGCGCCTGCCTTCGGAGAGGAAAAGTACTGGATTGGAAGGAGGAGGAGGCAAGGATGAAGGCCAAACCCAAGGGAGGACGAGACACGACTCAGGTGTTTCCATTGCAGCTTGCCCAGACAGTGCAGAGGAGGTGATGGAGGCCATGGGCGCAGGGTGCTGCTGCAATGGCACCAGCCATATCCACCCTCTGCTTTCCCCCCCAAGGGGCACAGGGAGCCCTGGGCAGCAGTGACAGAGCCGTGTCACCCAGGATGGCAATGGGGTGCCCATGGCAGCTCAATGACTCCTTTCCTTCTGCCTTTCCTATTGCCCAAGGCTTTGTCCTTGTCGACTCTCTCACCCCAATGTCCCCGTTCCCCCTATGTGTGGGCAGCCCTTCATGCATTTGATGATGTATTTATATAAACCCCTACTAAAGCCTTGGCCTGAGCAGCATCTTGTGATGCTGGGTCCCACTGGCTAATTGGGGGGTTGGCTCCAAAGCCTTGCTTTTGTGGTTTCCATTGCACTTTGTTGGAGTCGCATTGAATCACCCCCTTGTTCTTGTGTTAACCAACACTGGCAGCTCTTCCCACTGCGGAGCTGACACCAGGAGCCCTTCCACCCTCTGAAGTGCTGTTGTGGCTGCAGGAAGCCTTCCCAGCTTGGTCCTACCCCATCCCTGGTGCCAGCGTGGTCTGAAGGGGGTTGCAGTCCCCCCTTGTGCTGTGTGGATAAGGAGGAGGAGAGGGGAAAGCTGTCCTCTCTTTAGCTAAAAGCTAAAGGAAGCGCGGCTGCTGAGCTGCAGAGCTCGGGGTGCCAGCACAGGGACCCTGCAGGGTGCTGCGAGAGAGCAAGAAGCAAGCAAAGCATCACTGAGAGCACAAATGGGGTGCGCTGCTCCCCTTCCATCAGCTCTATGGAACACGAGGTCTCTTCCCCATGTGAACTGCCGGCTGGAGGACATTGTCAGCCCCATCCCTGTGTGGGGCAGGATGGAGGGGGGGTCACCCTTGGTGTCCTAGTGCCATGGGAAGGGTACAGTTGGGTGAAAAGCGAGTCCCCAGATTGACACCATTTAGCCCCAGGGGTAAACTGCTCCCCTGGGCTGGGGTGGCAAAGGCAATCCCAGTCCCGCATCCCATGGCTGGGAGGTGATGGAGGTGCTGGCCCATGCTGGGCATGGGGCAATGGTGCTGCTGCTGCTTTGTGCTGGGGAGAGGGGGAAACCAGCCAGGGAATCTCCTTCCCTCTGCTCCGAAGTGCTTCATTCTCAATGTGATGTTCTGCTAAACCCGGCTCCGATAGGAACTGGTTCGGTCACAGGTCAGACTGCTGGAGCTAACCCGGAGCAGGGAAAGGGCATCCTTGCATTCCAAGCTGGAGCAATGTGGCTGGGGCAGTCCCTGGGTCCTGCTTCTGGCCCCTAAATCCGCTCCCTAAACGCGTGCCTCAGTTTCCCCTCCTGCAAAGGAGGCAGCGGGATGCGGAGGCAGCTTTGGCTCAGCCGATGGGACGTGACCTCCGCTGGGCAGCAGCATTCCTGCGGGAGGGAATCGCTTCCTAGGGAGCAGCCCCACGGTGCAACACAAGGCTGGGGAGCCCAGGGGATGGAGGGGCCCCTGGTTCCTGCAGCACCGCATGGTTCATGCGGCCATGAGCTGATGGGCTCAGCAGCCTCGGCCCTGCTGCCAAGAGCTAATAAGCGGCTGCTTTGCAAGGGGAAAAAAAAAGAAAGAGGGGGTTTGGACTTCTGTGCCTCGGAGAAATGAGCCGGATGATTTCATCCCTGAGAAATGCGAGGTTTGGTGCACGCTGCATCCCCTCCCTGCGCTTAAAGCAGCCACAAGCCCAGCACAGGGGGTGGGAAGAGGGGTAGGAAGGGGCTGAGGGATGCAGGGAGGCGTGGGGGGCTTGGTGGTTGTGGAGTGGTGGCCACTGCTGGGGACAAGGGCCTGTCCTGCTGTCACCCCATGTGGGATGTGGGGTCCTTGTGTGCCACGATCCCACCTTTGGGCTGGTCCCTGTTGCGGAGCTTCAACCCCTTCCTTCACTTTGCTTTTCACTCGGCAGGGACCAAGGCTCCTCTCACCCACCCCTGTGATGAGGTCTGTCCAGTCTCAGCCTGCCTTGAACAGACGCTTTTCCCTAGGGGGAGAGCATTGCTTCCAGTGTGGCTTCTTTCCTGGGGTGATGGAGCGGGTCCCATCAGGGTGGGCCGGGCTGCAGACTGCTCTGTGTGTGTGTGTGTGTGTGAGCCCCACTGTGCCATGGCTCTGGAAGCACTGTGGGTTGTCTGAACTGAAGAGGCAGCTGGGTCACAGCCCTGCAAGCACAGAGCTCCCTTCTGCCTGGGGTGATGGGGGATGCGGATCCTGCTTCTCCCCCCTCCTTGTATCCTCAGGTCAGACTGGCACTGGGACACGTTGGGATGCAGGCTCATGGCACTGCTTGGCTCTTCATGCACTGAGCAGCAAGGGGCTGATGGCTGGGGTGGGAGCTGAGGTGCATGGGGTTTGTGCCTGCACCAGGAGCCAGCGAGGGTGAGGAGCTCCCAACCTTTTCCATTCCCTAACCCTGCCCTGGCTGCTGTGATGCTCGGGCACCCGCTGCCCGAGGCTCTTCTCCAGGGGATGTTTGCCCATAGGTTTAATGACCAGAGCAGCGGCTCTGCTCTGAACAGGCTCCACTTGTTGTTGTTTTTCCTCTGGGGCAGGGGTCAGCTGCCTTTTTGTCTGCTTTTCCTGCTCGGGATTGAATGCAGCTTGTTCCTTCCAGCCTGGCTCTGCCTCTGTCCATCTGTGCTGGGGAAGCCGCATGTCCTGGTCCCCGGTTCAAGCAGTGCGAGATGCTCAGGGATGGATGGAGAGGCCGTGTGATGCCTGGGGAGAAGGGAAGAACATGGAAGGGATGCAGGCCACAACCTCCTCTTGTATCCCTCCCCTTGATGTGTGCTGGGGTGACAGCAGTGACACAAATGCCCTCCCCAGCCAACCATGGAGCTTGAACCTGCTCACCTTCATCCCTCTGGAGTGCTTTGGCTTAGGGTTGCTTCGTTCAAGCACCTTCCCCGTGTCCCCTCATCAGCCAGGCTCATGCAGCATCTTCCCAAGGTGTTTCCAGATGTTTGCTGGCGATGGAAACAAAGGCCTGGAGCATTTCCTGCCCTTGCCCCATGTGCAGCTGGAGGGGGGGATAAAGCACATCGTGCAGCATCCCAGCAACAGGAGAGCAGGATCCATGCATTACAAAGCAACATACTTTTCCCCTTCGCTCACTTCCCACTCCAGAGCTTTACTTGGAGCCAAGTGTTTCTCCCAGGCTCCTGGTGACGTGCTCCCAGAGAGCTTTGGGATAAGCTGAGTTTAACTTTCCAGGTCGGTGGTCACCCAACCCCAAATAACAACAGGAGAAGGCACGCGGCATCCTCCCACCGCCATCCCGCTGGGAATGGGGCCATCCCAAACCACTGGTTTTGGGGGGGACCCATGGACTCCCCTCATCCCCTTCCCATGGCAGCGGTGGTTGCTGATGGAGAGCACGGCCGGCTCGTGAGGCTTTGCTGCCTGGGGTTTGACATTATACCCACTCAGACTGAGCGGCCGCGGGGACATCTTGGGTTTCCTGCTGCTTTTTGCCCTCCCCTCCTTTCTGCAATGCAATTTTTTAGCTCTCCAAAGGGACTTTTAAGATCTGGCCCTTAGGAAATAGCAAAGCTGCTGTGCCATAAATCAAGTGTGTTTGGACAGCACTGAGCACAGCGGAGGCTCCGCTTGGGCCAGCGTGGCCGATGCTGGGATAACGTAAAGAGCAAGCATCTCCCTCTGGCCAAATAAACATGAAGCTGCTGTTGCTGTGGTGTGGGGAGCAGGCTGGTCTGAGCACAGCCCTTGCCTGTGTTTGAGCCTCTGAGCTGCTTTGCTCTGTGGAACTCCTCTTTCTGAGCCCCCTGAGGCTGGGACCATGGGCTCTTGGTGTGTGCTGTGGTGTTGCCCCTGGTCAGGAGGGAATGGAGCTGCTACAGGAGCCTGAGGTGCTGGAAATGGATATGATGAGGTTCAGGATGGGACCTTCTGCCAGAGGAAGGGGCTGCTGGTTTAAGTGTGCCTGATGTGCCTGCGTGAGCGCTATGGAGTGGTGCATGGGGGGGATGGATAATGATGGATGAGGGTGCTCCCTGCATCTACCATTTCCCAGCTGGACACAACAGAGGCACTGGTTATAATGGTTTTGGTTTTTTTTTTTTCTCACATCCTCCCTCTGCTGCCTCTTGTTTCCTCATCTGGGGTGTCTGCAATGCTGCTGTGGGCTCCCTGCAGGAGCCAATGGGGCACGGCTGGGTGCTGAACCCTCGCTGTGCCCCATGGGCTGGTGGGATGCAGCCTCTGGGCTCCTTGGGACCGCATTCCTCCCTGTTTACCCGCCTGGTGCTGTCCCTTGTGTTGCCCTTGGTCGAGACGAGCTGTTCCTGCAGCCCTGGCTCCGTCTCCCAGTACTTCCATGCTCAAACATTTCCTCTCCTACCTCCGCCAGACCAAAGAGGTATTTCTGTTACAATCCTCTGCAGGACAAACAGGCCGTGGCTGGGAAAGGGGATAAACCAAAGGGATAGGGCATCACGGGGACCAGGGCTGAGTGGGATGCTGCAGGGGCACTGAGACTGGGATCTCTCCGTGCCAGCAACGCTGTGAGCGCAGGTTTGCTCTGTGGCCACGCTCCATCACCCCCTTCTATACAAGAGCAGGGCCAGATTTGCTCCAGACACAGAATAAACCGAGCTCACTGTGCCCATTGCCACGTTTGAGGCTGCAGCCTGTTGTGTCTTCAGCATCTCAAAGGATGTCTTTGAAGGTGGATTCGCAACTTGGACGTGGAAAGAAATTCCTGCAGGAAGCAAATTCAACAAACCAAGTCCTTTGGCTGGGAGCAAACTGTGTAAGCACCAGGTTTGCTGATGGTTCTAGTGCTCCCCAGCCCCAGGAGCTGTGTTAGCAGCGTCTCAGGTTGGGTAGCACAGTGGATAAGGTCTAAGGAATGAAACCTTTCCATGCCTGGCATCACAGGGTGGTTTCTGTGCAAGCAATTGCCCCATTCAGTGCCTCAGTTTCCCCTCTGTGAGTGTCTGTTGGGTAGCAGGAAAGAAACTCCAAGCCATGAAGCATCCCCATGGATCTGGGGACTTCTGACGAGCTTTGAAAGCAGCTGGCATCAGTCTCCACCCAGCATATCCTTTCCCTATTGATTCTGATCCTTCTCCAGCTGGCAAACACATGTCTCCATCCCGACCCTTTGTTTAAACGATGTGAAATACCGATGTGGTTTCTCTGTTCCTTTTCCTGGCTTGCACTCAAGATACCTGCTGGGCTCTAGGCATCTCTGCAAGGTGAGGGCTCTGCCCTTGGACCCGCACTCAATACCCCAGTCTGGGGGTAAGAGGAATGGCACTGCTGCTAGGAACAGATATACTGATGGGCTGTGGGGAGCTCAGCGAGTGGGAACTTTGGGAGAGGCTGATTTGGGCTCTTTGAACCCTGCTGCTTTCAGCCAAGTGTGGAAGTGCAGGATTGGACCCTCCTTGGGCAGGCTTTGGACTGGGCTTTCAATGAGCCAAAGCAGCTCAGGTTTGCTGGCCCTAATGCAGACCAGCTTGGCTGGATAAAGGATGGCTCCATAGGGAGGGAGATGAACCCCTGAATCCCACAGGTAAGGATGCTGTGCCCCTGGGATGTGTCTGCATGCAGCAGGTCCCAGGCTGCCCCTGAGCTCCTCGGAGCTGAAATGTCCCCTTGAGCACCCACAGAGCAGACACCTGGGGGTCCCTCAGCTGCATCCTCTTGGTGCGAGGCAGGTTTCCAGCCCACGACCTGCCTGGGGCTCCATGCAAAGCCCGTGGTCCAGCACCACCACCTCCCTGCTCCTTACGAAGCTCATTGGGATTTGCCTTAAGTCTCATCCAGGCAGCAGGAGCAGAGACCCAGCATGGGGTGGGCTCCCTTCAGCAGGGGTTGGGAGGCAGCGGGATGTCCCTGTGCCAGCGGGGACCGGGCTGCTTGATCCCTGGGGACCACACAAGCAGCCCCCATCCCATCCCATCCCCGTTGCTGGCAAGCTCCCTCCCAGACCCCGCGCTCCTGGCAAACGGGGGCCGTGGGAAGGGGAAGGGCTCCCTCATTACCCTCATTTAACCAGCGCTGTTTTGAAACACGGCCTGGAGCAGCCTCCGCAGCAGAAGGGGCTGTTGAGCCGCAGCCCGGCCGCGTGTGTGCGCGGCGCCCGGTGCCAGAGAAAGACGCGTTTGTTGTCGTCGGGCCCCGGCCCCGGCCCCGGCCCTCCTCCGGCTCCCGCCTCCCACCCACCCATCCCGGCAACAAAACCCGCGGCCGACCCGGGACCGCTCGTGGCGGAGCCGCGGAGGCGAGAGGAGGAGGAGGAGGAGGAGGGAGACGGCCAGAGAGGAACTTGTCTTGGGGATTAATAGGAGGCAGGAGGAGGGAGAGGTGCACACAGGTAAGCTGTGCGCAGGTGATCCCCCCCCACCCCCGGCTCTTCTCATCTTGCCTGACCCTCCATCCCAGGACACTGCACTGGTCCATGATGCTCCTGCCCCTCTCCAGCCTCCTTTACCTGGGAAGCAGCATCTGCTCCTTTCTCTTTCCCCCTCTCTTCTTGGTTTTTTTTTTTTCCCTGTTCTTTGTTGGAACGGGAGTCTTTGTTCCTTCTCTTTGCTCCTGTTGCAAGAGTTCCTCTCGGCATGGGGCAGGATGGGTGCTGGAGGGAGGAACTCGGGGATGCACAAAGTCCTGGGTGAGAGAGCATTGGAACTACTGCCAGGGGCTTTCTGTGAGGGCAAGCGAGGACCCCCCCGTGTCCCCCATCCCACATTGACCTGGGCTCTCATGCTCACCACCCCACACTGCTCTGGGATGCAGAGCTGGGGACCTGGGAGCTGCAGAGCCCCAGCCATGCCCAGGACAGACCTGGGACCCAGGATATGGGCGGTGAGGCTGGGAGGGGAGCAGACACCTCCAGAGCCGGGAACCCCCAATGTGGGGTCACTGAGCTGAGCTTGGCATCCCACAGCCAAGCTGCGGGGTATGGGGATCCTGGTCCCAAGGGATGGGGGCTTCATGCAGCCCCTCTCTCCATGTGGGGAGCAGGGAGATTCCCTGCCCTGCGGATGGGACCAGCATCACATTGCTTTGAGAGCAAGGTGGGGGAGAGCAGCCGAGCAGCACCTCCATGCTTCACTTCCCAAGGAGCTGGTGTTCTGCCCTACATGTAGGTGCTGAAGCCCTGCTCTCCTGCCCGGCAGGCAGAGCTGTGCCCGGATCCCATAGGGATGGGACACCACTTTTTCTGCCTCGGTCATAGAGATTGGAGCCAGCTCCTTCCCTCCATGAGGGTCTCCTTTTGGAGCTCTTTGTCTGTGCGCTGGTGCAGGCAGGAGCTGATGGGAGGAAGCACCAGGGCACTGATGTTGGCTGAAGTCGTGGGGAAAGCCTTTTGTTGCATGGAAAAGCCTCATCCCTGTTTGAGAGCTTTAAGGAAAAGCATCTCCAGGGCAGAAAGTGGAACTCCATCCATCCCCTTGGCAGCTGAAGGCAAAGCACGTCGCACATGAGGGCTTGGAAGCGTTCCTGGGATCGCGGGCCCTGCCTTATGTGGTGTGCGGCTGGCGGCATCCCGCAAGCTGCTTCCTGGGATGCACCCGGAGCTGCCCTGGGGATGCAGGAGCGAGGGGCTAGGTGCTTTCCCTTGGGAAGACTCCGTAGGAGGTTTCCTCTGCCCTAGGAAGAGGCTGGAGGGGAGGGATGAGGCAGCGGCAGCAGCTGATAAGGCATCAGAGCAGTTTCCCACCCTCGGAGGAAGCGATGCCTGGGGGGACCAAGGCGAGGAATCCGCCGTGGGATGTGTGTGGGGCCGGGCTGTGATCACTTCAACGTCTTCTGCCATGGTTTCCTCCTGCGTGTGTCCATCCAGCTCCAATGCGTGTGGCAGAGAGCTCTGTGGGCAGGCTGAGCCGGGAGCAGCCCTGGGAAGTGTTGGGACATGCAGCAAAGGAGGAGGAGGGAGGAATTGCTGACACGGAGAAGGCAGCAGAAAGGCGCTCTCTGCCAGGGCTGCCTTCCCACGGACCCTGTTGCGGGAGGAGGGTGCTGGAGGGAGCAGTGGATGCAATGAGCCTGGTGACTGCGGTGCTGCGGTGCGGTGGGATGCAGGAGCCGAGCCCAAAAGCGTTGCCTGAGAGCCCGAGCTGCTGTCCTGAGACGCCCATCCCCTGCATGGACACGGCGCTATCCCTGCAGGAAGGGCTGTAGCGGGGGCTTGGTGCCCCGCCGGCTCCAATCCTTGCTGGGAAAGGGCGAGAAGAGCGGGTTGTTGCATCAGGGCTCTGCTCCCCGGGGACCGGGGGGATGCCTGGGTGACAGCACGTCTGCCCTCCCCTCCGAGGACAGCCTTGCACTGTAGTTACCCTTTTCCACCATTCCCAGCTCTCCAGCGCCACGGGATCCCTGTTTCGGTTACAGGAGCCGGCTGTTGGGGTGGTTGGAAGCCAGCGAAGGAGCTTTGCGGGTTCCTCTCGGTTATCTATAGCTTGTCCTCCTTGTCGTGCCCCATCGTGCAGGTTCCCAGGCTGGGCGAGGGCATTCTTCCAGCTTGGGGGGCTTCGGGGATGAGGGGAATTGGATGGGAAACCTATCAAAGGAGCTAGCAGGGGTACGGGCAGCACGATGGAGAGGGTCCCTTGTCCAGCCGTCAAGGCTTTCCCTTCTCCTCCCATAGCTGCCTTTATCCCTCCCTCTGCAGCAGTGGGGCTGGGTACATGGATGCTCCCTGCGCATCCAACTGCTGCAAGAGGGTGTGGGAAGGCAGGAGGCACCCAAGGGAGAGCATTGGGAATTCTGCCTGTGACAAATCCCCCCATGACCTTTACACAGCTCACTCTTGCCCCGGGGTGGGGTGGGGGGAGTTTTGCCTGCCCTTGGCTGGGTTGTGGGGCTGACAGCGGGTGCTGTGGGTCAGGGAGATGCAATGACAATGAACTATTCAGGAAGCGAATACCAGCGGCATTTGGGGCTGGAATTTCCAGCTGTTCTGCTGGGGTTTTGTCAGTTGTAATGGGATGAATGAGGGAGCAGCTGCCTCTTCCTGGGGAAAAAAAACCTGGGCTGGCATCTGTTGGGTGCCTTGGTCTCGCAGCCGAGCCAGCCCGCAGCTCGGGAGGTGTCAGAACCATTTTTATCCATGAATCCAGCCTTTTCTCCACACCCGGCAGCTGGTTTCCTGACCGCATTCATTGCTTCATGGTTTAACTTTATTCCAGTTTCACGGATTCCTTGTGGGCACTTGGGATCTGAGCTGCCCTGTCCATCAGGGAGTGGTGGGAAAGGTCGAGGGGAGACCTTTGCAGAGCCGGCATTCCTGCAGGATCAGGGTGTGGGGTTTGGAAATCTGGCTTCTTGCGTTCATGCCAGTAAATTCAACTGCATGGAACTGGATGGAGAACAGGCTGCTGACTGCGTCGGGTCCAGCTTTGAACCTTCCAGTGTGCTGGAGACAACTGTAAAGCTTGTTTGGGCCTCAGGCTTGTTGTTATCCCTGTTTTCTGCTTGTGGGGACCGCTGGCTGTGAGCTGCTTTCCTGCAGTTTGCTTGGAAGTGGGTCCCGCTTTCCCAAGCAGGCTGGAGCATGGGAGGCAGAGCTCCCATGGGCAAGGAAGGGAGAGGGGAGATGGTCGTGGTCATGGGCACAGGGATGTGTTTGTCCCCATGGGGATGGAGATTGGAGGTTTCACAATGGATAGAAGGGGCTGCATCTGCCTCCTGACACTGTACTCGTGGGCTGGCAAATGCCACACGATGCTGCCTCTCTCCAGCCTGAGCTCTGGCTCCCTGAGCCTCTGCTGTGTGCTGAGCATCTGCAGCGTGTGGAGGGGATGGTGCAGGCTGCTGTGGGACCAGGTCGCTCCTGGAAGGGCTTGAGATAACCAGCGGGCTGACAGCTCTGTCCTCCCGGTGTCATTGCATGGGGTGGCCCGAGCTGAGCACTGGCCTGCGAGTGGAGGGAGCCAAGCGCCTGGATTGCAGCTGGAATACCACATCCCATCTGCCTCCTCCCGTCTGCAACGGGCCAAACACAGACCTCAGCCCGCTGCGGGTGTTCAAACCCAGGTCCGAGTTTTGGAGCCGAGGCAAGAATCCCATGGAGAGGCCTGGGATAAGGCGCGGGGCGGGGGGGAGAGCAGGGAAGGAGCGGGATGCTGCGGGGCCAGGGGGGGAACCGCACGTACGGCAGCTCCCGGTCCGGACCCGCCCGTTCTCTGCAGCCCCGGGGCGCTCGCAGCGCAGGAGCCGCACGTACATCCCGATGGGGAGGTCTGGCAGCGATCGGGCCCCGCTGCTCTCCCCTTGTTCCTCCCTTCCCCCTGCGAGATGCCAGAGCCCTGATTGAAAACAGCCGGCGTGAGGCTCGTAGGGTTAAACAGAGCCAGATGGGAGCGGGCGAGACAAAAAGGAAAGTAACGGCCTGGGGCTGGAAGTGGGAGGGGGCGAGAACAGGATCTTTGCTTGGAGCAAGTTAATTACTTGGAGCCCCAGGAATGCAATGGGATGGCTTCAAAGGGAGCCGGGCCGGCCCAGCCCTGGGAAGTGACCCATTTAAGGGTCCTAAGGGCATTGCTGGGTGGGATGGGGACCCTGTCTCCCCATGGGAAGCGGTGAGCAAAAGGGGTTGGTGTGGCTGCCCCAGCAGCGCTGGGCTGTGCTGTTTGCTGCTCAGATGAGGGCTGGGAGCATTTCCCTGCTGCTGCCCAAAGGCAAAAGCTATGGGCCTGGCTCAGCCCTGTGTTTTCTGCTCACACTGGGCTGTGCTGGGATGAGTGGGGCCATGGTGTGATGCCCCTGGCCCTGGGCTCCACTCTGTGCTGGCGCAGCGAGAGTGCTGAGCAGATAAAGCCTGATTTCCCTCCATCATCAGCATCATTTCTGCCCCATGCTCTGGTCCCAGCAGCACCGGTTCCCACAGCAGATGCTGTTGCCCCAGGGAACATCTCCTGGGACAACTGTTCCCCATCTTCCTCTGAGTCTCCTCATCTTCCTCCCTGTCTCATCTCACTTGATTCTCTTTCCCACCCTGCCTCTGCTGAGCTCCTCCATCTGCCTCGCTGTGCATCCAGCTTGGCTCTGTTCCTGCTGGGGTGACAGAAGCCTGGCGAGCACCCCGAGGTGTCTGCCCAGGAAGCCACAGCCCTGCAAGTGTAGGAGCATCCAAAGCACCTTCTGTGCTCGGGGCTTTATGGGGAGCTTGTCTGCAACAGGCTGGATCCCTCCATCCTGCCAGGCATCAGCTGCTAGCAAGTCTTGCAAGGACCATCGCCGCTGTGCCAGCCTGCAGCAGGGAGGATGGAAATGGGATCAAACCTTAACAGGCTTGATAACGACCCAAGAAGAGGGAGGGATGGAAACTCTCTGCCTTGGGGCAAGCAGGGACCTTACCTCATCCCTTCACATCTCCTGCTTCCACTGGGGCTCTCCACAGACAACCAGCCCAGCACCCTGCAGCGGTGATGAGTGGGTTATCTGGGCAGCAGAGAACACCTTTCATATTGCCCATGTGTAATCTTACAAATGCCCTTTTTTATCACTCGGCCTTGGAAATGGGCTGTCTTGCGTTAAAGCCTCATCCCTGCAGCACAGGACCATCCATCTCTCTGTCCCACTAACTGCTGCTGGCCTCCTGATGCTGCTGCTCAGCCAATTTGCTACTGAATCGTTGATTTCTCTTTGGCTCAAGTGCAAATTAAACCTAATCCATCAAGGTCTCTGAAGGGGAGCTCCATCCTTTGGGGAGAGTCAGGGTGGTGGCGTTCCTGAGGGGGTGAAAAGAAGCCCCAAACCAAAGGAAACAACTCCCCACACACACTCCCATGGCAAAAGGCTGAGCCAGAGAGAGGGGATCTCAGTGACTCAGGCTTGAGGGTCTTCAAATCCAGCTTTGATTTGGATTTGAAGAGAGCTTCCAAGGGGAAGGAGAGGAAAAATAACAGGGATGGGAGGTGATGCGGTACCCGAACGCGGCGCTTCCTAACCCATCTCTTTGCGCTGCCTCCCTCAGGGAAACATCTGGACCATGAAGGTGGCCTTCAGATTGCTTCTCCCACTTGTTCTTGTGCTGGTCTCGGAGGTGAGCGGGCAGCGGAGGAAACCCCCCCGGAAACCCACCCGCCCGCCCCCCGAGTTTGTTGAGCCCGTGGAGCCCACAGAGCTGCCCCCACCGCTGCCCCCGGGACCCCCTTCCATCTTCCCTGACTGCCCCCGGGAATGCTACTGCCCCCCGGACTTCCCCTCTGCCCTGTACTGCGACAGCCGCAACCTGCGCAAGGTCCCCATCATCCCGCCCCGCATCCATTACCTCTACCTCCAGAACAACTTCATCGACGACCTCCCGGAGGAGTCCTTCAGGAATGCCACGGGGCTGAAATGGGTCAACCTGGACAACAATCGCATCCGGAAGGTGGACAGGCGGGTGCTGGAGAAGCTGGAAAACCTCATCTTCCTCTACATGGAGAAGAACCAGCTCAAGGAGGTGCCTGCTTTCCTGCCGCCCAACCTGGAGCAGCTGCGTCTGAGCAGGAACCAGATCTCCAAGATCCCTGCTGGGGTCTTCAACAAGCTGGAGAACCTGGTGCTCTTGGATCTGCACCACAACAAGCTAAGCGATGGGGTCTTCAACAAGAACACCTTCAAAGGACTCAAGAACCTCATGCAACTCAACCTTGCCCACAACATCCTGAGGAAAATGCCTCCCGGGGTTCCCAGTGCCATCCACCAGCTCTTCCTGGACAGGAACAACATCGAGGACATCCCCAGTGACTACTTCAAGGAGTTCCCCAACCTGGCATTCATCCGGCTCAACTACAACCAGATCTCCGACAAGGGGCTCCCCAAGAACTCCTTCAACCTCACCAACCTGCTGGTGTTGCACTTGGCCCACAACAAGCTCACCAACGTCCCTTTCATCAGCCCCAAGCTGGAGCACCTCTACCTGAACAACAACTCCATCGACAGTGAGTTGTGCTGCCTGGGGGGAACAGATGGGATTGAGGATGGGGGCTCGGTGGCGTTTTCCACCCGCTGGGTTGCGAACCCTTTAAAGGGGGACGTAGTGATGGGATGAGCTGGGAGCTCTTTGTAGGTGAATGAGGCCCAAAGGAGGATGGATTTGCGCGGGGCTGAGGTTTGGGGTGGTAGCTGAGGAGCGGAGCTCAATTCCCCCTGGTTCTCGAAGGGCTTTTCTTGCTCGTTGTCATGGGCAGTTCTCTGGGGCCATTTCCCCATTTGAACAGTTGCTTCCCCAGCAGGGCTCAGAAATAGGGATATTGAGAAAGGAGCCTCTGTGCACATATTTTAAGAGCAGATGCCAAAACACGCAGTCAAGATGGTTAGAAATAACCCAGCTCCGCTCTCGAGCTCAGCCTCACGGAGGAAGGAACAGGGAGAACAAGGCAGGGATGGAGGTTGCCTTGGCAAAGCAGCCGGCGCCGCAGTTTGATGCGAGAAGTGCTGGCCTGTGAAACGTGTAAACAGAGCTCGTACGACGGAGGAGAAGGCAGAGCCCCATTCCCGGCCACCCCAGATGTCCCTGCTATGCGAGGTCCGGCAGCCCGCTGTGCTATCCGTGGGGAAGCAGGAATGTGCTGCTCCTGCCAGAAACCCTCTGTGTGCACCAGGAAAAGCCTGCTGGGCTCTGCCCTTTCTGGCTGTGAGGGGTGTATGGGGGCTGCAGGACCCGCTCAGGGCATTGCTGGCAGGATGCTGGTCCCCACCGGTGCCGCTGTGTTTATTGTGTAGTGATGGTGTGTGGATGCAAAGCATCCTGCTGCCAAAGAGGGGTTGTGCAGCCACAGCGCAGCTCCAGCTGAACATCGGCCAGCAAGGGACAAGCAAGGAAACTGCTCTGAGCAGGCACCCACTGAGAGCGCTGTGGGGTGTGATGCCAGAGAGGGGGGAAAACACCCTCCCAAAGCCACATCCCTACTCTCAGGAGATCGCTGCTCCCAGGGAATAGTGAACCAATGATGAATGTGTGGTCCAAACGCTGTTAATCTGCATTGTGTTTAACCAACACCAAACTGGAGCCAAGGGGAACCCTGGGGTGAAGGTGGTGATTGCTGCTGGTCCTGCTGGGGCTGCCCATGGA
Organism: Pezoporus wallicus; assembly: GCF_028554395.1. NCBI lineage: Eukaryota > Metazoa > Chordata > Aves > Psittaciformes > Psittacidae > Pezoporus > Pezoporus wallicus. Next base: position 2,320,545 of record NW_026636574.1, on the reverse strand, counting down.
GAGGAGCCTGCGTGGCTGTGCCCATCGTGTCCCAGCTTTGCCTTTGCCTGTTTTATCCAGCTTTTGTAAGGTTTCAGTGCCTGGAGCTGGGTTTATTTTCCATCCTGCAGACCCTGGGGTGAGGAGAAGCACGTGGAAATCCAGAAGCAAGCAACGAGCTGGTTGCTGATGTTATCTCATGGTGCTGGAGCACGGTTCCTTGATGTTTTGTTGAGGGCTTAGGGCTGCTCGGCAGGTTTCATGTTTGGAATGACGCCTTCTTCCTCTCAAATGACACCGTACCCATCACCGTGCTGCGGCTGAATGTGACCTACTTCGTTTCTGATCAAAAGCGGGATTTTCCTCTCGCTGGAGCTGTGCTGTTTTCTGGAACAGGCTGGGAATGCCCCCCCCCCCCCCCCCTTGGTAGCAAAGCAACCCCATTTTGGGGTTCAACAGGCAGGCAGGGAGGGGGGACTCAAGCCTCAAGCATCCCTCTCTGCCTTCCCTTTCCTCTAACCCGCATCCCGCTTTTCCTCTCCTCCCTGCAGAAATCAATGGGACGCAGATCTGCCCCACCTCGCTGATGTCCATCCAGGACTTCTCCCCCTCCGACCTGGACAGTGTGCCCCGGCTCCGGTACCTGCGCCTGGACGGGAACCTCCTGAAGCCCCCCATCCCCTTGGACCTGATGATGTGCTTCCGCCTCCTGCAGTCCGTGGTGTTCTAGCCCTGCCCGGCAGCGCGGCTCTCCCAGGACTTGGCTTTGCACAGAGACTGAACCCACATCCATGTCTGAGACGTGGGACCCTCTTTGCCTCCCTCTCCTTCTGCTCACATCCCTCCTCCATCCCTCCTCCTTTCCCCTCTTTCCCCCCTGCAGTGCACGCGTGGCTTGTGCATCCTTGGGGACCACAGTGTGAGGGACAGCACCGTGTCAAGCAGCCACCCCAGGTCACAGCATCAGCCCAGGGTGGCTGTCACGCTCACCCCAGCTCCCTGCTTGTGGGCTCTGCCTTCTCTGCCCTCCCCCAGGCCAGCCCTGAGGCTGGCTCTGCCTCTCCTCTTCTACCCAGCAGGGTTTTAGGAGATTGCATTCAGCCCAAGCCAAAAGCATCTCTGGATGGAGCTGATGGGGAAGCCCAGGGACCACTTCACTCCAGGACCCTGCACCATCCCTCCGGGATGCATACAGAGAGCCTGTGATGTTCCTCGGGAGTGATGGAGGTGGAGCAGGGATGCCTTGGGCCGGTGTGCCAAGGGTGCAGGGGTACAGGGTGAGGCCAGCGGGTGGCTGGGGGAGCAGGGTGTGCGCAGGCAGAGGGTGGTTGGTGTGGCAATGACGCCTCATGGCCATGTCCCAGGGCCCCAAGCAAGGGACACGCTGGTGTGGGGGTTTGCCCTTGGCTCTAGGGGTTATTCCCTCCCAGTGGTGTGGCTTTGGCAGGAGGGAGCGGGGAGGGTGCCTGGCCCCTGCGCTGGAGCTGGGCTCTGCTGCGCCCTGGGTGGGTTGCACCTTCCCCGCAGCAGCCCATCACAACCCCTCCTTTGCAGAGCAGCCCCTTCCCCAGCTTCCATCCCAGCAGCATCATTCCATGGTGCCGCAGCCCCCTTCCAGCCCCCTGCATCCTCCCATGTGGAGACGAAGGACTTGGTGCATCGGCTTCCAGCTAAAACCCTGCACAGGATCCATGGCATGGGACCCCCAGGCAGGGCAGAGCCAGCAGCTCTGCACTGATGCCAGCAGGACACTCATGTTTAGGTACCCAAGGGCTGATGCAGGTGTAAGCCTGGGGCTGGGTTGACCTGCAAGGCCTCTGCTTCTCCCCCTGTTCCCTCCTTGATTCCCACCTCCTGGAAGTTTTACTCTCAGTTGCTTTCTTGAACCACACACATGGATTTGCCTCTTTTTATTTTGGTTAGAAAAAAAGAAAGAAAAAGGGAAGAAAGACTCTTTTGGAACAGCTGTGTTTTATCCTCCCTGTTTCACATGTATCACTTCCCTCTTTGATAGCTGTACTGCATATATAGGGTGTCTGGGTTTGGGGGGGGTTGGTCTCTCCTTTTTCCTTCCTGATTCTCAGGATTTAGATTTAAGGCCAAGCATTAGAGGGGAAAGAAAAAAAAGAATCCAATTGAAACACGTATTAAAGCAACAAACCAAAGACACCAGCTTGGTACCTGCACTGCGTTCAGCCAGCCTTCCCCAAGACAGGCACGGACGGGCACCGTGTCCTGCTCCTTGGGGTTGGGATGGGGATGCTCCCTGCAGCCTGGGGACGCGCTGGCTCTGAGCCCTGAACCATGGAAGGTTTATTCACCCCCTGTGCTAATTCAGCCTTATTTTCCCATGAGCAAATCCTCTTCCGAATCTTCCTCCCGTGGGCTTTGTTGGGTTCGACAGGTTTCAACCTTAAACCCGGAGACCCTATGTATATATATAATGTGTATATATACTGGTAGACTGTACAGATATAGCTAGAGACATATGTAGTTCTCGACTGATTTCAACTTAATGGTATTTTCACTCCTACTCTCCGCAGCAGTGGAAATAAAATGATTCACAAGGGACCCAGCACCGCGTTTGGGCCTGCCTCCCTCCGATCCATCCTCATCCTCCTCGCTGCGGGAGCCGCCGCTTCCCTCAGGACCATCTTTCCTCTGTTGGGCACAACCTTCCCAGCAGTGGGAGCTTGGGAGAACCCTGGGAGTCCCTGCGGTGGGAGGGCTCCGGGGGTGTTTGTGGTGTGCCCTTTCCTGAAGCGATGCTGGCTTGGACTCACAAGCAGCAGCGCGGCTGCGGGGCGCTGCTTGCGGACACCTTGTGGAGCTTGGGCCTGTCTTAATGAGCACCTCTGCTAATGAAAACGAGCCTGGCTGACCTCAGCTGCAGCTCCGTGGGCTGTGCCTGCAGCTGAAGGGGCATCGTTGTCCCTGCGAGGCAGCTGGTGTCCGTGTGGGGTAAATGAGCTTGGGCTGATCCATTCCCCCCATCGCCTTCATGCGCCCGGAGAAGCTGGACCACTACCCCCAAGGTGAGTGTGCCCTGCGGGAGCAGCACGGAGGAGCTCCAGGGCGCGCAGAGGGGCAGGGGGCCCCTCTCCTACCCGCAGCATCCGTGCCCAGGGCTCGCTTTCACACGAGCAGAATGGATGTAGGCAGCGCCTTCCCCTCCTGCCCATCGCCGCAGCTTCAGAGCTCTCCTCTCGCTGCTGAACATGAATCACGAGCCGAGAGGGAGGGTGGCCGTGGGCTGGGTGCGAACGCAGGGGCTGCAGCGTGGGGCTGCTCACGGGAGCAGGAGGGGATGCGGGGATGCGGGGATGCGCAGAGCAGGCAGCGAGCAGCCCTTCTGTGCTCGTGCTGGAGGAGAAAACCTCCCTGTTTGGGACTCAGGGTGTGAGTTGTGCCCTCCCGGGGGTGCATTCACTGCCTGCCTGTGTCCCCCCCACCCCGGGAAGGCAGTCCTGGGGGGCTGAGCGCTGCAAAGGGGGGTTCAATCCTTCCCTCTGCACAATCGCTGTGCCACTATGGGAGGGGGACCTGGGAAGCTCTACCCTCGCCGTGTGTGTCTTGGGGAAGGCTGGGGGGCTGAGTGGGGCTGCTGGGATGGGCACCAAAGGTGGGTGCTGATCTTCCCAATGCTGGAAAGGGGGATGTGGGCTGGATATAGCGAGAGGCAGTTTGGAGCGGGATGAGTGACTGCTCGAATCACACTCCCCCCCCTAAATCACTGCTGACCCCCAACCCACTTGTGGGTGCCAGAGCAGGGCTTGCACTGATGATGCCATGGGTGCAGGCATTCACTGCTGCCTCTGGGGACAAGAAGTGGGGGCAAGGACGGGCACCAGTTCCTTCTGTAGGGCAGTAAAACCACTGCCCCAGGGCCCCCTGTGCAGCAGCTAACCCTATGCTGGGTTGCTGGGCAGGAGCTCCCCAATCTCCCCCCATCCCATGTCCCCTCCAGCCATGCTGGACCGAAGCCCCCAGTGAAGGGGGACTTGGCAGTGGACCCTGGACCTGCACCCCTCCAAGGAGCAGGCAGAGCTCAGCTGTAACTGCCACATCTCCTCCATCACTGCGCCTGCCCAGCCGCCTAATGAGGGCCTTAATGAAGATTAGTGGTGGCCCCATGCTCTGCCCCACGCCGAGCAAGGCAGGGATGCTGGGGGCGAAGGGGACTGCGGGTCCATGGCCAAAACCCACGCTGGTGGGGGGCTGTGGGGTGTCCCCGTCTGCCCAGCGAGCACCAGCAGATGGGTGCTGCGTCTCTATGGGTGGGTGAGCGCGTGGGCTTCAATGTGCCTGCGGGAGAGAAGAACATTTTCACAGCGGTGGGTGGCTCTGTGTGTGTGCACCAGGCTGCCCAGCACCGCGAGCAGCCCGTGGGGCTGCCGTGCACCCCCTGCCCCACAGCCCAGCCCCACAGGACACATCCCTGGCAATGACATCCCCTCCTCATAACCTCCAGGGGATGAAGCCCCCCTCGGGTTGAGCCTTACCATGGAATGTTTGGGCTGGAAAGGACCAGCCTGTTCCAGTCCCCTGCCATGGGCAGGGATGCCTCACACTAGGCCATGTCACCCAAGGCTCTGTCCAACCTGGCCTTGGACACTGCCAGGGACGGGGCATTTACCACTTCTTTGGGCAGCCGGTTCCTCACCATGGGTATCACACATGGGGGGTATCCATCGGCCCCACTGACCCTACAGAGGGAGAGATGGGGTCATCCCCATCCTACCCCAGTGAGTGGAAAAGTGCTGCCTTGGTGGCACCTGGGCTCGTTGTGGTAGGGATGAAGCTGGATCTGGGGCCTCTGTCCCCATTGCCCATGGGGAAGGAGCACAGCAGAGAGCCAGGGTTCCTGGCATCGCTTCTGCTTCCCCATTGCCCAGCCTCACCCATTGAGGGTCCAGAGCAGGACCCCGATCCCTGCATCACCCCTGGACCCCTTCCCCAGCTGCTGGAGGCTGGGAAAGCCGGGAAGCGCGGGGCCTCTCCTTCCCAGCTGCCCAGCCAGGCGTGAAATAGGCTGAAAAGAAAAGGGCTGGTGACGTTCCCGGGGCAGAGGCCGTTTGTCCCCCACTGCAGCCCCTGTGCGGTGCCGGTTCTTCCTCCCCATCCCTCTTTGCTCCCGTTTCAGAGCACCCGGCCCCATCCTGAGGGGTGCTGCTGGAGCCCCCCAGGACCGCGGTCCCACCACTGCTGTGGCTGGATGCAGGATGCGGATGCTGGCCTTGCTGTGCATCGCCAGCCTGTGGCTGGGGGCAGCTTGGGCTGTGCCAGCCAGGGAGGAGAGGAGGAAGGCAGAGAAGCCGAATGATGATCTTGAGCTCTACGACCCGGACAACTATGACCTGACATTGGACAACTACGGCGACATCATCGACCTGAGCAACTATGAGGAGCTCTACGACTACGGTGACTTTGCTCCAAAGGTGAGGGGGACCCGGGGCAGGTCTTCCCTGGGTGCATCCCAAGGAAGGGGCTTGTCCGAGGGATGCGGAACCAGCTTCATGCACAGCCCTACAAGCCCTGGTGGCTTTTCCGCCCCTGTTGCTGTGTTTGCAGGTCGAGGTTGGCACCCTGGCTCCTCGCCCCAAGAACCCCGTGGCTCTCCCAACCCTGGGTGCTGCAGCTGAACCCATGAAGCCGCAGCCTCCGAGCCCCCCAGCACCCATCCCTACGCAGGGTGAGTGTGGAGGCCTGGGTGCAGCACAAAGGTGGGGTTTGCTTCCAATGGGATGCAGCCACACATCCCTGGGTGCTCTGGAGGAAAGGGAGCAAATCCTTTTGCCCCCAGCAGACAGCAGCAGTGATTTGCCCAGAGAAGCTGTGTTGGACACAGGGGCTTGGAGCAAGCTGTTCTAGTGGAAGGTGTCCCTGCCCGTGGCAGGGGTTGGAGCTGGAGGAGCTTTAAGCTCCCTTCAACCCAAACCAGGCTGGGATTCTATGGCTTGCTCTGCCCAGGCAGCGAGGTGATGGGGTGAATGTTAGCAGGAAAGCTGCAGTGAGCCATTTCTGAGAAACAAGAGCTCCAGCAGCAACACTTTAATGAGCAGAGGCATTGCAACAGTCGGACAGAGTAGCAATTACATTAGTGACAATTAAAATCCTGTAGCGAGGGATAAATATCTTCATTCATTCTCTGTCACTCTGGACTAGGACAAATTAAGTGGGAGGCAAAGGGAAATTGTTGCCTTGCTGCTTTGAACTCCTCCACTAATGGATGCTGCATCTCATGGGGCCTGGGAAGTGGAGGGGGAGCCTAGGGAGGGGGGAAACACGGCTTCACCCCTCCTGCCACCCTGCCGGGACCCTCACACAGCCCAGACACGTGTTCGGATGGATGCAGAAGTGTTTTCCTTCTGTACCAAAACCCAGGGGGCTGAGTGAGCCCTGGGTACCACACTGCTGCATTTGGCATCCTCACCTCTCCCCCTCTCCCATGGGAGGCATCTGGCTCTGAACAGCATCATTCCTTAGCAGCATCCTTGGCTGGGAATGTCGGTCCCTTGGTGAGGTGCCCTTGGCTGATGGAGGTGCTGGGGCTAAAGACTTGGTGTCCCCACAGCATGGGCACATCCTCCCATCTCCCTGCATGTCGGGGTGCTCTGGGGGTGCTGTGCCATGCCAAGAGCTGCCCCTGCACCCGCAGGCCTGCCCAGCTGCCTTCTCTGCCTGTGCATTGGCACCTCCGTCTACTGTGACGATGCCGACCTGGAGCACATCCCATTGCTGCCACCAGAGACCACCTACCTCTATGCCCGCTTCAACCGCATCGGCGCAATCCGGGCCAGCGACTTCACCGGGCTCAGTACGTCCAGGTGAGGGAAGGGGGAACGAGTGCTTCCGCGTGGCTCCCTCTTCATCTCCTCCCTCCTGTCCCAGCAGAGAAGCTGAAGCGAATAGACCTGAGCAGCAACTTCATCTCCTGGGCGGATGTGGATGCTTTCCATCAGCTTTCCAGCCTGCAGGAGCTCCTCCTGCCCGAGAACCGCCTGACGGCGCTGCCCGAGCTGCCCCCCAGCATCATCCGCTTGGATGCTCGGCTCAACAGGATCCCCAGCGCCGGGCTCCGGCATGAAGCCTTCAGGGTGCGTGCAGGGATGGATCCGTGGGTTTGGCCATGCCAAGGGGTGGCAGGGATGGCGCTGAGGGCCAGAGCACGGTTTCATCTCTCCCCTCTTCCCGCAGGACCTGAAGCAGTTGCAGTATCTCCATCTATCCGACAACCAGCTGGACTATATCCCAGCGCCCCTGCCCCAGAGCCTGCGCTCCCTGCACCTCCAGGTGAGATGAGCCAGGGACCATGTCTAGCAAAGCCCATCACATCCTCATCCTCATCCTCATCCTCATCCTCTCCTATGCCTTTGAACCTGATTTCGCCCTTTGCCTCCCTGGCCAGAACAACAACATCCAGACGATGCACGAGGACACGTTCTGTGACAGCCAGGACCACAGCCAGATCCGCAGGGCGCTGGAGGACATCCGCCTCGACGGCAACCCCATCAACCTCAGCCTCTTCCCCAATGCCTATTTCTGCCTGCCCCGCCTGCCCACCGGCCGCTTCTCCTGAGCCCCACGGCCCCATCCCCACCCCAGACCCTTCTGCCCCATGTTGGGGTTAAGGCACACGTGTTTAACCCCAGTGTGAGCTGAGCCTCCGTGGACTCGGCTCTGGTGCACATGGAGCAGGAGATGGGCAGCTCTAATAAAGCAAAGGCTTTAAAAATGCATCCAGTATCTAGTTCTCATCCAGCCCTGCAAAGATGGGGCTTCCCTGCGTCCCGCTTCCTCCTGGGGCCTTGGGAAGATTCCTCTGTGTGTGCTGTCAGGGTTTCCTGTACAGGGATTGGGATCTGCATTGCTCCAGAGGGGATGCTTTGGCCACATCAGGTTTGACCTGTGCTGTCCCCTCAGCGGTCCCCAGGCCCATCAGGGGGGTGTGTGGCTCTGGAGGAGGGTTGGACAGCCAGATGTGAGCTGTGGCCACTGCTGGGCTGTCCCCATGTGTTCCAAAAGAGGATGCTATAGGAAACCTCAGCACAGGGCAGCACAAGTCCTCCATCACCCCAGACCTCCTGCATCCCATGGACATGCTCTGCAGGGACCCCAGTCCCCAGAGGGAGCTGGCACCCAGGGGTGATCTGCAGCGTGAGCCTCTGCGTTCAGATCCCTGGGTTTGGGTCCACCTCAGGAGGACAGAAACCCTGGAGCAACACCGGAGCCTGCGAGCCATATCCAGCAGGAAAGGATCCCTTGGAAGGAGTTAGAACATCTCATCTCATCCCATCCCAGCTTCCAGCACCCGCAAAGAGCTGCCCAGTGGTGAGATATTTTAAATGTAATGCATTCATCCTCTGTATTTTTATTCCCCTGTCACAAACACGCAGCGAGGGATGACACATCCCCGGAGAATCCAGCATCCCCAACTGCAGCCACCCAGCTCAGCCCACATCCTCCAGGCCTGGGGCTGCAAACTGAGGCGGCTGGAAGAAACCTCACAAGAAGATCCAGCTTCTCCTCCCCGGGCTGCAAACGCTGCTGGATGCTCATCCCTGTGTGTGTGTGCACCACCAGCATCCCCTCGCCTCTCTTTGCCATGCAAAACCCAGCTCAGACGTGGGTTACGTTGACCCAAAAGCCTTGGTAAATGGGGCTCTGGAGCTATTCCAGCCTTCCCTTTCAGGTTAAAGCACCAGGATTTATTGCCACTGTTGTCATCCCTGAAACAGCTCTATCTCTCCCTCCTCTCTATTCCCATATCCCTCTTCCTTTCCCCATCCATCCTCCTGGCACCTTTGCACTATCCTTTACCCCCGGTGAGCTCATCTGCTCCGGTGGGATGAAGGATTGCTGCAAGCCAGGCTCCAGCGGGATGGAATTGGCCGCCTTTTCCCACCACCAAACCCTGGTCCTTCGCATTCATCCCACTAGATGGCAAGGCAGAGTGTTTGGGAAGGCCCGACTTCAGCTTGGGACTGCGAACTCACGCCCTGCTCTTGATCCATCTCCCTCCTGGGGTGGTTTGGGGCACGTCCATGCAGCTGGGGAATAGCCCAGGTGCTCCGTGTTGGAAAAGGATTAAAGGGAGCTGCAGAGGGGAGAAGGGTTTGCTCCATTGCAGCAAGGTAGGTGGAGGGGTGGCACTGAGGGATATGGGGCTGCTGGCTTTGCAGAGACCAGACTTGGCTCAGAGCAATGGGGGTTACTGGGGCTCAGCCCCCGTTCTGTTGGTGCAATTATTACCTTGGATCTCATGTCCTTGCTGCTGCCTTGGTGAGGGAAAGAAACCTGTGTCTGTCCTTGCAGTGTGATGCAGGCAACAGCAACAACCCTCTTCTGCCACTATCCTCGTGGCCCTTTCCCACCCTGCTGAAAGGCCCTGTCCTCTCTGTGGGGCTGGACTGGCCCCAAGCACCTCAGAGTGGCTGAATGGATCCTGCCCTGGAGCAGGGAGGATGCGGTGGCTCTGGGCATTATAGCCAGAGGGAAAGCCCTGCCCCAGTGCAGCCTGGCTTGGTGGCACGTCCGAGACCTTGCTGCCCTGTGTCCCTTTGGCTGGGGGTATCTGGGAGCCCCGGCTCCTCTCCATCCTTTGGTGCTTGCCCAGCACCAAGGTTCCGCAGGGGCAGGGTCACCCCCTGCCTTTGGGGACCTGCCAGCACCTGGAGCCATTCCCGTGGTGGGGGCTCCATGGGGTTGCACAGCCTGCCCCATGCATGGATGCACGTATGGGGCTGCACATCCCTGCTCACAAACATCCCAGCATCGGGGCCAGCAGACCCGTGGTGGCACACGGGGCCAGGCAGGAGCAGGGGATGGAGCAGAGCACCAGGGGGCAGGATTAGTGCTGGAGCCATGTTAGAAGCCAGGAGCTGGAGCTGTGCAAAGGCAAAGCCTTGCTCTGATCTCGGGAGCGTTTGCTGAGTAACTGCAGGAGCTGTGGGTCTCAGATGGGAATGGCAGCCCCATGGCTGATCTGGGGCATAAAGAGCAACCCTGGCTGGAGGGGATGTGCAAGACAGGCTCCTGCTGTAGGGATGGACAGGGAGCAGCAGAGTAACCCCAAGCACCGACATCTCCCCCCTGCCCTCTCCGCCGGACCCACAGCACGCAGCAGGCTCCGTGCAGGGCTCCCATCCCTCTCATTCCCCTCCATCCCTGGCACCCCCGTGTGCCATCGCTGCCGCTCTCCTCGCTCTGCTCTGCTGCTCAAGGTCACCTTCCCCGGGTGCTCACACATTGATTGCCTGGCTCGAGCAGCACCCGTCTGCCTCGCTGAGCTCCTGCTCCCGCGCCAGCTCAGCATCTTGCTGCTCCCTGGGAGAAGCGGCTCCATATGGGCTCCCCCCCCCATCCTCCCTCCTGCTCTCCCCATCCACGTTCTCCTCCCAGCCCCAGCCATGCAGCACTAAGGGCTGGGAAAGCCTTCGAGCACCAGGGAGCAGCAGCCTTTGTCCTCCTCTGCCTCATGGGGAGCTTGAAAGGAGCACGTTCCTCCCCTTGGGTTGATTTAGGAGGTGGGACAATGGGTGGCAGCCTTGCAGGACCTCTGCCTGCCTGAGAACTGCCTCCGTCCCCTTCTGCTTGAGCTTCCTCCTGCGGGTCCTTAATCCCCATGGGAAATGAGCATCGCTGTGCTCATCCCTCTCCCTGCTCCCACCTCCTCACCCAGATTTCCTCCTTGTTCTCCCACCAGCGAGACCAGGAGCAGCCTGTGTCGTGCAGGACCGCATCCCTGGCCACAGAACCATCCCCATCTGTCCTTTGGCAGCTTCCTTAGGGCTGGGGGGACCAGGCCAGGAGCAGAGTGGTGGTGGCTGGGGTTAAGGACCTCAAACAGGAACTGGAGCAGCAGGAGGAGGAGGATGGAGGCTCTTGGTCCTTCTGGGACCCAGGCAAGCTGGGAAGAGGCCACAGTGGCCACATCCATCAGCCCTGTCGCCCAGCTGTAACCAGGGCAGGTAACCAGTGGGTCTATTGGCCAAGCGTGCAAGCAGTGCAGGATGGAAAGAGACCCCTGAGTTGTGGATGCTGAGGAGCTCCTGGCCTCCTCCGGGCTAGAAATCACCCTTAAAGCTGCTGGGGAGGGAGCTCCATGGCCTGGCTCCCTGAGTGAATGAGGCATGGCTGGTAACAGCTTTATTTATAGCACTTCCCTGCTGCTGGCTCCGAGTTGTGCTGGGTGGGAGACGGCTCGGGGCTGGAGCTCCCAGGTCCAATGTGTCCCTGTCCCCAACCCGGGACCAGAAACTCGCTTTGCTGCCTGTATAAGCACATCTGGAGTAACCACAATCAGCGCCTGAGGGCTCTACATCCCTAACACCAATGGAGTCAGTCACAGTTTAGAGCTGCCCTTCTTTTACCCTGAAGGATCCCAGTGCTGGGATTCATTTAGATGGGAGTTGCAAGGGCTCCGGAGATGAAAGTGCTGCTCATGAATGATCACTGGGGTGCAGACAGCGGCCTGGGCCCCTCCAGGGCAGCTCAGCAATGGAAATAGGCCAGGTGGGGGGACAGGGACCTGCTTGGGCTTCTCCTCTCCCCATTTTCCACTGGGAGGAAAAACAGCAGAAGGAAGAGAAAGGAGAAGACGTTTCCTTCCCCCCCTCCCCAAGCTGTGAAGGGTGAAGCTTAAAAATACCCTATGGAAAAGCAGCCCCCCTCCCTGCAGCACGCCCTGGGGCTCCGCAGGCAGCACCCCAGGGCTTTCCCGGCTTTCCTCCTCCATGCTCCGGAGCAAACGGGATTCCTCCCCACGAGCTGCTCCGGGGTGGGAGATGCGACCGGGATGCAGCTATTCATAGCAGCGCTGTGTTAGGGCTTGTCAACAGGAGCCCTGATGCATGGGAAAGGTTCCTGTCGGAGCACAGAGCTCAGTGGGGGCTGCAGGAAACCAGGGGGGGATGGAGCCAGGGATGCAGGGGCTCTAATGGAAGCATCTTTCCCAAGGAGATGGGGCTGGGCTGGAGGATGCTCAAGCCCATGGTGTGTAAGCGATGTCCCTGTTCAAAGCTGCTCGGGGTATCCCCAAAATAGAGGGGTTCTCCCCCCGATGCTGCTCTCCCCTGAGCAGTCCTGGCCTGTTGCTGCAGAGGGAAAAGTGGTTCCAGCATCATTTCCAAGGTGACCCTGTTCCTGCCCCGCCTCCTATCCTCTGAATGGGCCAAACTCTCTGAGCAGGGGGAGATGATGGGATGCAGGAAAATGCCACCAAGTTTGGCTCTTCCATGATGTAAGCCAGGCTTTTCCAGGGCTGCTTGGACAAGGACCAGTGTCCTGCTGGGAATGTGGGTCCCCCCCAGCAAGGATTCATTCCCCAGCTCAGGCCTGCATGGAATGGTTGGAAGGGAGCTTAAAGCTCCTCCAGCTCCAACCCCTGCCACGGACAAGGACACCTTCTACTCGAGCAGCTTGCTCCAAGCCCCTGTGTCCAACCTGGCACTGGTTTAAGGGGGGATGGATCCTTGAGGAAGAGCTTGGTGCAGCAGCAGCCGCCATGGTGGTGTGTGGTGGGCCCCAAGCAGGAGGAGGAGGAGGAGAAGAGCCGGGCTCGGTGCTGCTGATTGATCGCCATCCTTTAAAACAGCCAGCCTGGATCTTCCATTTCTGTGGGATGTGGAAAACCTGGAGAGGGGGAAGAGAGAAACAGCTTTGAGAGGGAGCGAGTGCGAGCATCGCTAATTTATGATCAGAGAAAGAGATGCTCGAGCTTGAAGATTCCAGGGAAGGGACCTGGTGTTCAGCTGATGAGAAAGCTCCTCTACTGGGGCTTCCCCATAGTGCAAATGGCAGCAGTGCAGAGTGTAGGAGTTTGGGGTAACTTTTCCTGCCTGTCACTCCCTCGGTGCTTTCGGCTTTCCCTTGTCTCCCTGCTGAAGATCCAAAGCCATCCCTGCCCGTGCGAGGCACTTCCCTGTGGGGCTGGGGGCTCGCTGCCACCCCGGAGCTGCCTTTTTGCTCTCTTTTTCCATCGCTGCTGGGTAGGGACCATGAGATGCTGCTTCCTACAATCACCTTCGCACCCAGGCAAGGAGGAGGCAGGCAGAGCAGGGTAGGGAGGCTTTGGGTGGCCACTTCATCATTGCAGAGAGGGCAGGGACCCTTTGGGTAACCAGGACCCACAGGAAGAGCCCCTGTGTCCATCCCTGGGATGGGTGATGTGTGGATGGAGGTTGGGGGGGGGGGGGGGGGCTGGGATGCATCCAGCCCCGTTTCCGTGCCGTGGTGGTGAGGTAATTGAGGTTTTACTGCAGTGGGCCGTGGATAGCTTCTCTAAGCATCATCTCCTAATGCTTCCCTGAAGAGCCAGGCAGGGCACATTAGGAATCAATGCACATCGCAAATGGACTGCCTGTGCGCCCTCCTCCACCTTCCCCTGCTCTCTGGCTGCCTCCATCCTTTCCCCCTCCTCAGCACGGCCAGACCTGCACCCCCCTATTCCCAGTGTCACCCAAGTGATGGGGGGCCCCGGGGCTGCAGCAGGCGGCTCTATCCCCACCCTGGTCCCACCAGGATGGAGCAGCCGGGCACTGATTGCAGCGGGTGATGAGTGTCTGTGTGGACCAGCCAAGCAGAGAGGGGAAAAACGACCCCAGCAAGAGCAGGGATGGGCTCTGCATCTCAAGTGGCTTCCCAGGAGATGCCAGACGGTCCCTCCTGTGAGGGCCAGGGAGCTGTCACCTCCTGTCTGCGGATGGGATGTAATGGCTGTGATGCCACAGTGAGCTCAGCTTCAGAAGGCAAAGGCAGCTGGAAAGTGATTGCTTCAGTGTGGAGCAGCCATGGGGCTCACAGAGGAGAGCCCCAGGGTGGGCTTTGCTCCATCAGCAGGCATTGCCCTGATTTACCCCTTTGTTAAAGGGGAATCAGATACTTAGAGGGCTCTGAAATGTGCTGGGCACCACCCCAGCCCTGGTCCTGTCACCCCCAGCTCTGAGCGCTGGTGGCAACGAAGGGATGAGGTCTCTGTAAGTGAGGGGAAACTGAGGCACAGAGTGGAAGGGCATCTTCCAAGGACTGAGTGAGCCATAGGGGAGGACACAAGCCCCTTGTGCTCCTCCCTGGCCTCAGTTTCCCCATAACCAGGAAACCACTCACAGTGTACCATGGCTTAGCACAGGGATGGAGAGCCCTGCAGGGGGATTTGGGGATGCTGGAATCCTCCATGGGGGAGGAATGATGGGGGCTGTGGAGCAGGGATGGGGTGTCCTTGCTCAGGGTCCTGTTCAGCATCTTTTGCCTGCTCAAGCACAAACTATTCCGTTTCCCTGCAAGCCTCCTGCCTGGATCCACGCTGCCCTGGGTGTGCTGAAGAGATGGGACACACGTGCTGGCGGCAGGGATAAAGGGACCCCTCAGATGGATGGACGAGGCTACAGCACCTCTTAGGTAAGTGGATGAAGGAGCTGAGGCCTCCAGCTGGTCATTGGGTGGCTTTGCCAAGGGGCTGATGAGGCTGGGTTTGCTCTTCCCTGGCATACCGCTGCTGGCACCGGGATGCCTGGATCCGATGGGATGCTCCCATGGCTCCACCGATGAAACCTGCATGAGGGCATGTGCAGAGATCAATGCTTGGGCTTATTAATGATGATTAATTAATGCAGCCTGCCCCGTGCCCGCTGTACTGCTGATGGACACCAGCAATGGGAGCATGGGGAGGGCAGGGGCTGCTGCAGCACCTTCTGCATCCCTATTTCAGCGTGGTTTCAGTGGGTTTGTCCGGTGTTTGCTCCCAGAGCTACTTTAAGCAGAGAGAAGGGGCTGCCCATGGAAAGGGACCCAGTGTGTGTGTGCTGCAGGGAGGGGGATGCTGCTTTTGGGACAAGGGGACTTCGGGAAGAGCCAACGGCCCTGAGCTCTGTGGTGGAAGGGCTTGAATCGCAGACAGGCTCTGTAAATATCATAGAGCCCTGAATGGCTTGGATTGGAAGGGACCTTACAGCTCATCCACTTCCAACCCCCTCCACGGGCAGGGATATCCCTTCTCATCACCCCGAAAGGTTAAGTACATACGTGGGTAACGTGTAATGGATCATCTGGGCGCTGGCACATGTCCCTCCCGTGGCATCAGCTCCCTATTAGAGCTTTCCCCCCACCATTGCATAAGGAGCTCTCGGTGACTCATGGGTTTAGGGGGGGGAGAAGCGAGCGGCGGCTCGGAGGCGGCCGCCTGCGTGTGTGAGGTGTGAAAATCAATGCTCAGGTGCTTGGGGTTTGTGTTTGCTGCCGAGCAAACCCTGCTCCCAGCCACTGCTGCCTTCCCCCATGGCCGCACCAGCACCACGGCTTGGGGTGCTTGGCTCTGCGCCCTCCAACGAGCTCCCCGTCCACCCCACATCGCCTCGTGTTGTGGGTTTGGTTCCTGTCCTTGTCCTTGTGGCTCTGCCTGTGACCCGCTGGTGCCAAGAACAGACCCCACATCAAACCACCACGGTGTCAACAGCAATGAGCATTGGTGGCTGAGGCCGTAATCAGGATCATAACCCCCATTAGGGTGATAAGGGAGAGCACACAGGGCTGCTGATGTGGTAATGTCGTGAATCCGCTTTGATTCATGGACCACTGATGCACTCGCTGTTTGCCATCCCTGGCATCAGCAGAGCCCCTGCTTGTGGCTGCCATCGTGCCTCGTGATCCCAAGCTTGGAAACTTGCCTTTCCAACATGAATTATTGGGACTTTGGAGATGTGGGTGCCTGGTGTCCCCGCTGCTCGGTGCAGCCTCACCCTGCCCCAAAGCTGAAAGGAAACATCAAGGCAGATGTTATCAAGTAGGGGAAATTCCTGCTCTGCCCCATCCTGCTGCTTTGTCTCGCAGACACTGAGTGTGGGGATGGCTGGGAACGCCGGCAGCATTCAAGCAGCTGTTTAGGAGCAAAGCTCCAAATCAATCTGTAACTGGGGCCCCATCGATCCGTGGCTGCGCCGCTGCAGCTCTCCGCTGTGTTCTGATCCGCTTTACCAGTCACAGATGACAAAGTCCCAGCAGTTGGGGGTAGCCAATGGTGCCAAGCACTTCTCAGGTGAATACTATGGGATTTTTCCCTTAATAAACCCACAACAGTTTACAGCTGCACGTGGGGGACCGGAGCAGCATCCGCAGCAGGGATGCTGTTGCCTCTCTGCTGAGATGCTGGAGTGATGCTCCAGCACCCAAAAACCTGCCAGCAGAGCCCTGTTGCAGGTCCAATGGCTATGGAAATGCCTCCAGCAATGGGGCTGTGTGCGTTATGGGGGGCGATATCCAACCATGTGCCACGGGGCTGGGTTCTGGTAAGCCTTAGCCGAATTGGGTTTGCTCTGAAAGGAGATGGAGGTTGGTTGAAAGCCGGCGTGTTTGTGGGAAAACATTGATTTCACCAGATTTCTGTTTCAACATGTTTTGTGGAAGCAAAAGGAAAGCTTTCCAAATTCTCCCAAGACCCCGGCTGAGCACTTTCTCAGCAGAGCAGAATCCATTTCTCCGCTCCAAATGACTTCCTTTTGCAATGTAAGTGAATGTGTTGCAACATCCCCCGTTGAAAGGGGGCTGCAATCCTGCTGCAGAGGGCAGGGAGGATCTCAGGGGCTGGGATTAACTCGTTCTGGCCTGGGGTCTGCGTTGTCAAAGTCCTGCTCCCTTCCTTTCTGAATGGTTTCCTGGTGTGGAAATTGCTTCGTCTATAAGCAGCAAATACAAAGGGCAGGCAGGGGAGCCTACATAGAGGCAGAATAGCTCCTTTTTGTGCTATTTTCTCTGATAAACCCTACTTCTGCAGTGCTTTTACTGGCCTTGGTCAGGGACTTGGCCAGGTCTTGGTGTCCACTTTGATGCCTTTTGGGTCTGTGGCCTCCTTTGCAGTCAAAGAGAAACCTGAAATCACAACAAGCCCATAACTGACCTGCTAGAGGATGTGCTGGCAGTGGGATATCCGGATCCCAGCCAGGGATGGTTTGAGGAGTGTGGAGGGATACAGGGAAGAGCCAGGAGCTATTTCAGCTCCTTGTGCCACCCCCTTCCTCCTGCTGCTCCAGCTCGAGTGCTAACAAATGCTTTACAAGGAGCTGTGCCAGCGATGCTCGGAGCAGCAAGAGAGCAGATCCTCGCCCTGCCCCGTGCAAGGGGAATCCCTTTGATGCTAAAGTGGCTGCAGGGGGAAGGAAGAGGAGCGGGCACGGATGGGGCTGGTTCATTGCGCAGAGCCCTGGCAGGCTCTGCCATGTCCTTCTGCTGCTCTGCGCTGAGAGCTGTTGGGTTTGCAGGGGCCTTTCTGCCTCCTGGCTGGAAAAACACCGTCTTGCTCCACGTATCCATGACAAGATGGGTGTCCAACAGCTGGGGAGGAGGGCTGGTGCATCCCTACCCTTTAGAGGGGGATAAAGCTTGGAGTGGGGCAAAGATGCTCAGCACTTGGGATGCAGCAAGAAGGGCAAACCCCAGGGGTTTCTGAGCATCCTGTTGTGCTGCCTGCTTTCCTCCTGCCTTTGCAGGGTGAGGGGAAGCACTGGCAGCCTGACAGGGCTCTGGTGGCCTCTGGTAGCTGCTCGGGTGGTGGGAAGGCTCTGAGCAGTGATGCTGAGGCCGTTCGGTGTTGTCATCCGTGACGCAGATGTGTCACCGTCCCCCGGGGTCCCCATAAACAGCTTGTGCCAGCTCCTGCCGTCACCACAGTCTCTGTCTCCACAAGCACAGGTACCTGGGGCAGGAGCATCTGTGCTCACAGTGGGAAGCTGGCCGCAATCCATGGTGGATCCATGCTGGGGATGGAGATCCCTGCCTGACCCTGAAGGCTGTGGGGATTTGGGAAGGACACGCTGGCTCTGCCTTCCCCCTTAGAAGCTCCCCTGTCAGTGCAATGTGGGGTGCTGAGAGTGCTGCAGTTTGGTCTCAATGCGAAGCTGCCTCTCCCAGGGTTTTCCTGGGGTGCCTGCAGACAGGATTCCTGGGATGAAGGCAAGGGGGGAATCCTGGGGAGCAGAAATCCTAGGGGATGTCGCTTTTCCCAAACCATCCTGGGAGATTGGGGTGGGGGAGAACCATGGAGCCTGGCTTAAACCTTGGACCAGGTCGCAGCAGGGGGAGCATCAGGGCTGAGCCCATCACCTTCACGTCCCCTTGCACATGGACAAACACCCCGGGGCACCCACAGCTGCTCACCAGGGACTGGTCCAGGCCCCTGCCTGACAGCTCATCCCTGATGCCACCCCAAGCACCAGCGCAGGGTTGTTCTGTGCCGGTGGGATGCTGCTCCCCTCCGCAGCAGCTCTGTCCCCCCTCTCCCAGGCTCTTCTCCTTCCCACAGAGCCCCCAAAGCAGCCGCTCAAACCCCCCCCCCACCTCTTGGTGCTTGCGATTCCTCGAGCCCGGGTGGTTGCCAGGGTTTCCCCCGGAGACCTCGCTCCTGCCTTTCCCTGCAGGAACGCTTTCCTAAGGAGTCTGGCGTGAAGAAACGGCCCCCTTGTTCTGCTGCGAGGAGCTGGCTCTTTTTCCAGTCACAAGGGTGAGCTGAAGCAAAACTTTCCATGCTGAGCAGGGACAGAAAGAGAGGGAGAAGGAACGAGCCCTCCTTTAACAAACAAATCCAATGCAACCAAACCAGAGCGAAAACCCCATCACAAAACAAAAGCCAGAGGAGCCGAGCGCTGCCTTTCCCCGTCTCCCTCCTCCTTGGAACAAGCCCGTTTGCTGAAGCGTGTTTTAAGCAGGAGCAGATGCCAGCGTTCCTTAGGCTGGGAGGGGTGAGCTGAGCCCGGGAGGGACATGGAGATAGAAACCAGATTGTGGCAGACAGACGTGTCTTTAATTGCAGCATGGGTTGTGTGCTGGGTGCTGGGAGCATCCTGCCCTGCCATGGGAGCATGCCCCAGCACCACTGCCTACCCATCACTAGCTCCGGAGGCCAGAGCATCAGAGATAGGGTTTAAAAGCTGTCCCCATGAAGCCTCGCGATGCTGGGAGCTGGGGCTGTGAGGAAACCCCTGGTGAGAAGGAATGAGCATCAGGCGCTGCTGTTTGGGCTGGGAAATGGGCTGAGAGCTGCCAGTGGAGCTCTGGTTGGAAGCATTGCAGAGGGAGGGATTGATGCTTGGATCCGGGGTCTTTTGGGTCCTGTTCATTCTGCAGCATCCTTTGCTTGACCGGAGGCAAGCATACAGCTTGTTCCTGCATCATTGTAGGGACCAGGTGAATCCAGGTCTGCCTGGGATAAGGCTCTGGATGCACATAGGAATGATGGTCCCCATCCCACAGTGCTGGCTCTCCGCATACCACCAAAGCGATGGGACAGTCACTTAGGGAAGGGTTTGCTCCAGGGCACCTTGCAGAGCTACAAAGAACCCTTGGTTTCTTGACTCTGTTTTTTTAGGATGTATCTTTGATCCATGTGTTCCTTGGGTGGTTTTCTGGTGCAGACAGGCCCATCCACAGCCTCTTGATGGCTCTGGGGTCCTGGAGAAACACCACAAACCTGAAGGGGTCAGGAATACTGAGCTGTACAAATGCTGGTGTCCTGGCACACCGGGATAGCATCTGAGATGCTGGCACAGCACTAGGATCTGCCTGGATCTGCCTGGATCTGCCAACTCTCAGTTGACTTTTGCAATGAACCTGTTCTTCCCAAAATCTCGGCTATAGGTTCCTCCCATGAGCGGTGCCCTCTGTCCTGCTTCTGCTCCGTGATTCATCCCGAACGCTCTCGCTATTGCTCCCATTAGTCACACTGGCATCAATTCTTCTTTGACCAGACACTCATCAACTTTGCACAGCCTTACGAGTTAACATCCAAATGATGGGTTAAAGGGCACAACGCACACCCCTATCATTCAAAAGGATGAACCTGCTTTTGCTCTTTAGCCCATGGAGAAAAGGAACAAAGCAGCCTAAGTGCAGCCAGGCTTCTCTTGGCTTATCCTGCAAGCTGGATCCCAGGGCCGAATCCTTCAGGACGGCTTCGGGAAGCAGCACGTGGTGTGCTGAGATGGGCTGACTTGAGGTGCTCATTTCCAAAGGATCCCCCAAGAGGAAACTCTCTCCTCTGAAGGTTTGTATCCGGATGCATCACTCTAAGAGAGGCTGGCTTGGGATGCAAGCGGCAGCGGGATGGATGCCCCAGGCCAGCATCTGCAGGGGTTCAGTCTTGTCAGGTCAAGGGAAAGATTTGCCTGAGGGTTCAAGGGTTGTCCCTGAGGGCATGGAGCGAGTCCCATGGGGACAGCGCAGCCTCCCTCCTCCAGCCTCCTGGAGCGGGTCCAGCCCTGCGGCATGGGCAGCTCCAGGGACAACAGTGACAGCCTTAAAAGGGGTGACAAGAGCAGCACCCTGGCTCTGGTGCCAGCAGCACCACTCCAACAGCGACAGCTCCCCAAAGAGCTCCCTTCCTCCATCATCCTCTTCCCAACAGCAGCATCACAAGCGGCTCGGGGGGGCATCTCCCCTGCTCAAAGCCGGGCGATGGGATCCTTGTGCTGTCCCCAGTCACCCTCAGAGCAGGGGAATGGCGCGGCTGCGATGCCAGCAGCCACCTCAACTGCTCCCTGCAGCTTTGTGGATGCTGCTTGCGAGAGCTGATGTGGGAAAGATGAAAATCCCCCTTCCCCTGGAGGTGACGCCTCCTTGGGGGGAAGCAGCGCTCGCTGCAAGCTGGTGCTGTCGTTGCTGGAAAGCGGAGCCTCGAGCAAACTATTTATAAACCGAGTTTGCTTTAACTCCTGAAGCTGAGCCACGGCTTGAGACAAATGGGAAAAGAAAGGCAAAGAAACGCAGGCAAAGAAACGCAGCACAAATAAATAGGCGAAAGCCTGAGGTTCTCCATGGGAGGTATCTGCAATGGGGCTGGGAAAGGGGCTTCTCAGCAGGCTTCCAGTGACCCAAGGGGCTAAGGACCAGTGGTGGCACTGCCTGAAGGATGGGGCTGGTGGGGTTTTGCCGCTCCCTGGCTGGCGGTTAAGCCCCACATCCCCTCTGCCATGGTAATCACCATGGAGGGAGACACCGGGGAGCTCTGTTCAGCTGCTGCCTGGATTTGTGCTGGGGATTTAAGGGCTCACATCACTCAGGTTTTACAAGCTTGTTTGTCACCATCACCTCCAATGCCAGCAGGGTCCGGTGACACTGCCCAGCCCATGCCATGTACTGCAGGGCACGGTCAGGATGGAGCAGGCTGCCCCGTGGTGCTCCTGCATCCTCTCGTGCTCCTGCATTTTGTGATGCTCCTGCATCCCATGGTGCTCCTGCATCCCACAGTGCTCCTGCATCCTCTTGTGCTCCTGCATTTTGTGATGCTCCTGCATCCTATTGTGCTCCTTCATTTTGTGATGCTCCTGCATCCCATGGTGCTCCTGCATCCCTTGGTGTTCCTGCATTTCACGGTGCTCCTGTATCCCGTGGTGTTCCTGCATTTCATGATGCTCCTGCATCCCATAGTGCTCCTGCGTCCCATGGTGTTCCTGCACCCCTTGGTGTTCCTGCATTTCATGATGCTCCTGCATCCCATGCTGCTCCTGTATCCCATGGTGTTCCTGCATTTCATGATGCTCCTGCATCCCATAGTGCTCCTGCGTCCCACGATGCTCCTGCATCCATGTGGCACCAGGGGCTCCTTGGTGGAGCTCCTTCAGGCTGTTGATGGGTAACACCTCCCTTTCCTATCTTTTATTTTAAGCTCTTTCTCGTGCTCCATGGGACTCGCTGGCACGTGCTCGCCCGCGGTGTCTCCGTGTCTCCCTCCACATTCCCTCACTTCCAACCCCCCCTCCAGCCCACCTCGAAACACATTCATCTATTTCTGCTGCAGGAGAGAGCCCCTTCGGGAAGCAGGTCCATAAATCACCAGCAACACTTGGAAAGAAAAATCGTTATTGTGATGAATGGGGTTTTATTTCTCTTTTAAGAAGAGGGATCAGGAGAGACCAGGGCAAGGGAGAGCAGGGAAGAGGAGGTGTTGCATTTGCTATTTCTGACAAGTTAAGGGGGGTAGCGCTAATTGCATGAGAGCTGTTGCAAGAGAAAGGGAAAGAACCAAGTGTTTGCTGTGTATCCCTGCTGGGGGTGGAGGAACACAAGCCTCTGTGAAGGCTTTGCTAGGACTCTGCACCATCAGAACACTGTCACGCCTTAGGGATGCTGTCCTGGCCATGGCATGGTGCTTGGTGTTCAAATCCACCACCAAATGCTATTCCTGGCTCCACCCTGTGGGTAAGTTTCCCCTGGTCCCAGCAGCACCCGCATCCCGCAGCATCCTGCAGCATCCTGCATCCCGCAGCATCAGTTTGGTCCTCGCTTGGCCTTGGGAAGCAGCTCCAGCAGCCAAGGGGAAGCTTTGCACAGAATGACTTCAGGCTTTGGCCCTGGGCTCCCAGGAATGGGAGCTTGTGTTAATTAAGCAGCAATGATCCAAGTGGCAGGGCATTTCCTGGGGATTAATGACTGGTTGGGAGGAGTTAATGATTTGGGATAGATCCAGAAATCCCATTTACCCCAGCCGTGCTGGGGCTCAGCACATGCTTTGTGCCAAGGTCAGCACCACTGTTTTCAGTCATTTTCTTATTATTAATAAGAATAATAAAGTGTTGGAAATGGATTCCCCTTCCCTCCTTGTTGATGCAGCTCCATGGCTGTGGGTAGGATATTGGGGGAATGAATGCCATTTGTATGGAGCCAGTGTGGTAAATGGAAGGAGCATCCCACCCCTTAGGATGTCCTCCCAGCACCTCCTGGGCATAGGAGGGTGTCAGGGACAATGTCCTGCAGCTTCCAGCCTGGATGCACCAGGATGGTGATGTGTGGAGGCTGCAGGTTGGACCCAACCTGCTGTAACGTTGTGCCTGGAGCAGATCAGGATCCGGCCTCTCAGCAGCTCTCTCTGATGGATGTTTTGGGGTTGTCATGGCAATGAAAGAGCCTGGTTAAGCCTTGGCTTTCCTTTCTTCCAAGGGAAGAAAGTTTGCAGACCTGACTGGAGGTGTGGGCACCTGTTGGGATGCCTGCACACACATACACACACATACACATGCACATACACATACACACACACACACTGGAGTAAATGCACACCGGATCCATCCCAAGGAGGTGAGAGCACCTCATCTCTGCTCTCATTGCCTTGTTGTGGTGGGTGATGCAGCTCCATGGGGTTGCAAGGCCAGTCCTGCCCTTTGTGATCACCAGTCATTCAGCTGCATGACACCCCTGTCCCCGTCCCTGCCTTCATCATGGGTTGGGATGATGGGTGCAGCACCGGGGTTGAGCTCTGGATGCTCCCGTGGGATGCAGAAGTGGAGGGATGCAGCCAACGTGATGCTTGGGGAAAGGGGATGCAGGATAGACCCTGATAGATGCTGTTGGTGGAAACCAGACCCTGGGCAATTCCTACCCTTGTCCTCCCCCCTCACCCCAGCCAAAAGAGAACAATCCCAGCACAAGCAGATGGCAATGTCATCACTACCATAGTGAAGAGCATCCAGGCCTGCAAGCATCACCATCTCCTAGCCAAGGGGATACCTCCGGCCAAGCAGCTCAGCTCTCTCTGAAGCCAAAAAGGAACTCGCTCAGCACTTTGGGAGCAGCCAGGGACCATCCATCTCCTTGTTGGGAGCAGCACTCATCTCCCAGCCCCTGCTGGAATCACAGTGCTGCTGCCCTGCTATAGCCTCTTCAGCTCCCGAGCTGCTCATCCCCCTCTCGCTCCTATTACTGGAAAGGTTTACGGCCGCTCGCTGTTTGTAATTAATCATTTAGGTTTAATTGCTGCTCCTCTGCCTGGCAGGGGCTCAGCAGGGATTTTATTCCTCTTGGCTGCTTCCCTCAGGTATGTTCCAGGACTTGCGACACGCTGAGAGCAGGCACCCGAGTTCCACAGGGTGCAGATTTGGGTGCTGCCCCTGCACTCAATAACCAGCACCCTGATGGAGCCCAGTGCAATGATGAGCTCCCACAGCAGCAGCAGCAGCAGGACTCCATGGGACCACAGGCTGTAGCAAGGGATGTGGGGATTGGGGCTCCTGGATCCCACTCACACCAAGCCTTGGGGATGAGGACACCCTGTGAGCCATGGGAACAACCCCATTGCCAAAGCAGCAGACCCAAGGAGCAGTGGAAAACGTGAGTGTGGAAACCAGGCAGTGAATTCAAGTTTGCAGCAAGATTGCTCCCGTCCCATTGAGGTTCCAGTGGCCTCTGGCTCCTTGGGAGATTTTTCATGGGAATTAAAGTGATTTTGCAGGTAAAATGGCTTTGTCCCCGGAGGTTTTCCCCTGCATGGGCTCTTCCCCAGCTATTCCCAGCCATCCACATCCCATGCGGACAGTGCATCCTTTGCTGCCACAGGGAGAGCGCTGCAGCCTGGGACACTGCTGCCAGTGCTGCCTGCACCTTGCCTGCACTTTGAAGCTGAATAATTGAAAGCTCATGCAACAGCCACAAATATTTAATAGCTTGTTCATCAAAGATTTAGCCCCGTTAAAGCTGTCATTCCACAGGGCTGGCAGGGCTGCAGGCAAGGCAGCAGGAGGCACGGAGCGGGCAACAAGGAGGAGATGCTCTGGCAAGAGGCAGCCTCTTCATCTGCTCTGCTCCAACACCCCCTGTCCCGCAGAGGCCATTGCATGGACTCAGCTGCTTCAACTGGATCCCTTGCTCTTGGCTCAAAGCATCCCAGGGCCAACACGGTCGTGGCTGCACTGGTGGCCAGTGCCTAGCCTGGGAGCAGTCCCTTCTGTGCTGGCATAGCCATGGCACAGGGATGGACACGAGCCCAGCTGCCTGCACTCATTGCTTTGCTCCTTGGGTGCCAAGCAGGCAGGGGGATGGCTGGGAGGCCTGGAGCCTCCACAGCCACCAGCAGCAATGGCAGGAGGAGATACAAAAGGCCGTCCTACTTAACAGGGTTTACATAAGGAGACGTCTCCATGGTAGGAGGGAAAACAGGCAGGGTTTGGAAGCGGTGCTTGGAGCACTGTCTTTGGAGGGGCATCCCTGGGGTTGGGTGAGGTGGCACTGGACGAGGGAGTCCATTCACCCACCGCTGTGTCCCCAGGGCAGCAAGAGCAGCCCGTAAGAGCATCCCCCAGACAGTGCTACCCTTCTGCTGGGGCTGCATGGGCCAGCCAGGTGCCCTCCCTCCCACCTGCTCTCCCAGAGGCTCCTCATCTCTAATTAACACTCTCATTAATTAACAGAGTTAATGGCCTCTTTGCATTCCACCACCAGCCTGGTCCTTGCTGCTGGTCCCTGAGATGCTGCACTGATTGCAGGTGATGCTCTGCTGGGGTAGGGGGGTGCTTCGTGCGGATGGGGCTATGGGTGGGCTCTCCCCCTCAGCACCCTGCACCGGGAGCACCCGGTGCCGGATCCCTGCCTGGCCCCCGGTGACCCGCTGGCCTGGGAGCACAGCACCTCCGCCAGTGCCCGCAGGTTCGCTCCCCTTATGGAAAGGCATGTCCCGAGCGGCTCGTGGATGTGTTTATTCCTGGCAGCCCTTGGCGGGTGGCAGCGAGCAGGATTAGCTGCTGAGGAGCAGGCACCTGCTGCCAAGTTCCCCGAGAGGCACTGACTGCAGCAGGGCTCGCTGGAGGGATGCTCTGTGTCAGCAGGGACCATGCCTTGGCTGGCCTTCGGCTCCCCGTCTCCCAGGGATCCGCTGCTCCTGGGAGGAGCGGAGCTTCACAAAGGGAAGGAAAGGGGAGAGAATTCCTCATTTCCACTCTGGGAAATGCACCAGGCTTCCTCTCAGTTCGGCTCGGACAGGAGCACCGGTGAGGCAGCACTTGTGGGAGGGTGTCCTCTGAAGAGGGACGGAGTGGCAAAGGACATGGAGAGGCCTGGCACTGAACTGTGATGGGTCCCAACACTGCCCTCGCTGGGGTTCAATCTCTGCCAGCGTCTGGATCTTCCCAAGGGGGCCTTGGGGATGCTGGGAAGCGCTCAGGAGAAGTAAAAGCTGGCTGCCCTGGTGGGAAAGCAGCTTAATGTCCTGGTGGCCTTGGAGCTGGCTGAGGCACAGGGCCAGGGAAGGGCAGCAGACCTTCCCTCCGCAGGTAGCACAAGTCGGATGCGTGCACCATGGACACTGCCTCTGCCCATCCTCAACCCTCCGTCCTCAGGGTACCCACAGCCCCTGCAGCTCTCCGGCCATGCTGCCGTCTCTTTGGTTGGGCACTTGTGCCTCTGTCTCTCCACATCCATCACTTTGCCCATTTCTGTCTGGTTTATGCCCAACTGCCTTCATTATTCGTTTTCCTCGCAGCATCTCATTATCTGTATCCCTTGCCCACCATTTGCCTGCCCTGGTGCTGGCTTAGGGCTGAAGGGGACATTTAGGGGATGCTTCTTCCCTGTCCAAATGCTCTCCTAACCTTATCCAGGGTATCCTCAGCTTCCAGACAGAAGCAGCCAATAACCCTCCCTTGGATCTGTCCTGAACACCTGGTGATGGATGCAAAAGCCCATCTGCGCCCAGGCAGCCGGCTCAGCCCCATCCTGGTGACCGGATAGGACCAGGTGGATGTCCACAAGCTGCAGCTCTGTGAGGCTTGGAGCTGCTGCCTTATGTGGAAGCCCATCCCCACTAAGAGCAGGGCTGAGAGCCACCAGGTCCTTGCCACAGAGCCCATCACAGGGTCATTGGTCCCTCAGCCCTGAGCCGAACCCATCCCTTGGAGAGCTGGAACCTGTCCATATCCTCGCCATGAGCCCCACCCCAGCCTTCCCCCATCACCCAGCAATCCACAGCTATTCCTGCTTGGAAGTTGTGTCCCAGTTTTTCTCGCTGTTTACATTCGGTTGCCTTCAAGGGTTTGCTTTGCTCCATGTTTTAATGTAATTCCCCCAGCCATCAGCCCAGGATGCAGCTCCTGCCATCGTGTTCCTCTTTCCTTGAGGATCTTTGTTTGAGAGGCTCATTTGACTTTGGTGGCAGCAGGGAAGGGGGGGAGCACCCCTGCACCACCAAAGCAACCTGATGATGATGGTCAAGCTGCAGAGAAAGAGCCATCACTGCATCCTTGACCCGCTCTGGGAGCCTCAAGCTGCTGCCCCACATTGGGGAATGGCCCTGGGGCTTTCCCCCCTGCAGCTGGTGATGTCCTGGCTGGTTCTGGGTTCGTTTCTTTCCATGCAGGCTGTATTTGGAGCAAAAACGAAGTGCTGAGGCACAGAAACACTTTCACTTCCCTTAAAGCCAATAATAGCACCCAGTGACTGCAGCCAGCAGCCTTCCTGAGCCTTGTGCAGGCAGGAGCGGGGCTGGAGCCAGGGAAACTGAGGCACAGGAGACCTTGGGATGCAGTGATAGCCCCTGGGCCTGGCAGCACCCACAGCAGCATCTCTACAGCATGAAAACAGCCCCAAATCCCCTTGTCCCGAAGCCAAGGAACCCTCCATTGTCCCCCGCCATGGACAGAGGCTTTCCCACCATTCCAGCCCTCTCCCCATCAGTGCTGATGGTCCATTCTGCTGCCTCCTTTTCCAAACAGCTCATCTGTGCTATCTGGTCACTAACGAATGACTCCAGCAATTTAGGGGTAAATCCACTCCTAATTAGGATCAGATTTAAGGAGCGAGCACTAGGAGAGCTCTTTGGTCGCCTCCAGTCAGGATGAGCTGGGGATTAGAGCCTGGAGGGCTTGTTAGTTAATAAAGGACTTGATTAAGGCTGACTTGGTGCTGGAGGAAGCGGCCCGGGTGAGTTGTGGGGCTGGAGACGCTGCTGTGGTTGATGGCGGTGGTGTTGGCTGAGGAGCTGGGATAGATCCACCCTGGCTGGGAGCTCTTTTGCTGTCAGAAGGAGGTGTCAAGGTGGCTGTGGAGCTCCATCGGGTGTGAGGCATTTGCCATCTGCTTCCCACACTCCCAAAATGTGCCCAAGGTCTGAATTCCCCACCATGTTTTCAGACTGCGGGGGACCAGGGCTCTCCATCCCCTTGCGAAGCAGCTTCTCCTCCTCTGCAGCTCCTGGCTCATCCTAACAAATCCCAGGGAAAGAAAGGGAAAGGAATGACGGGGAAAGGGAGCTTCCTGCATCCATCTCCCTCTCTGCTCTCATGCTGCATCGCTGGAGCCTGTCCTCAGCAGACCCATGCCTGGTAGTTGCGGTGGGTTGTGTTTTGTATCACGCTGTGCCCAGGGCTGGTTCCCTTTGCTGGAGACCCCCAGTGACCCACGCTGGAGAATGAGGCACTTGTCCTTGCTCGGAGCCAAACCAAGCGAGTCCCCTGCTCGGAGGCAGTAGATCAGCGCCAGAGCTGATGCTGGTGCCGGGCAGATGATGCTAAGAGAGAGCTGGAAACACAAACCCACCCCAAACAAACACCCTGGAGATGGGGCAACTTTCCGTTAGAACCATCGGTCACTGGAAAATCTTAGTGGGGAGCAAGAGGGAAGGAACCAGCTTCTGCTTTCTGATAGAGGTTCCTGCTGCGGCCCCGGCGCACAGGGTGTGTGAGGGAGCGACTTAGTCATCACGGGCAGATCCTGCGGGCCCCTCCGGCTGCCTCCAGCCCTTTCCCTTTAAAGGCATTGCCTGAATTACGCTGCTTCGGAGCGCTCATCAGCTGGCGATGAATGACAAACAGCATCTGATGTGCCCAAGAGCTGGGCACTCATCTCCTGCGCTGCCACAGGGAGTCAGCCCGCTCCTGCGGCTGCCCCGGCTCCGCTCGCTTTGCTCTAGGATGTGGGTTGAAAGCCCCGTTCCCAATCCCTGCTCGCGTCCGCTGCGGGAGGAAAGGGCTGATGGCAGGGATGGAAGCAGGAGAGCAGGACGAATGGGAGGCTTTAAGTCAGAGGGGGAGCGATGGGGCTGGAGGGTTCAAGCTTCCCCAGCTCTCCTTGGTGGCACACAGGCCTCTTTGTCTTGTTTCCCCCTGCACCATGGGGAGAGCTAAGCTCAGACCCACACCGTGGTGGACCCAAGGGACCACATCTGTACTTTCCCTCCTCCCCATTGCCTGCCCACGGTGTCACCCGCATGACTGAAAGGAGAATCCCTCAGACCCAGTGCCTGGTATTGGTACCTGCAGCCCATTTCCACCTCGGCAGAGCAGAACAATTCCTGTTGAGCTCAGTGAAGAGCACCAGGGCTCCTCTCCCCAAAGGCTGTGCTCCCGTGCAGGCCATCGCAGGCGCTTGGCTCACATCTTCCTCTGCAAACCATGGGCTTAGCCTATTTACAAACACACGTACAAAGCTCCCTGCTTGCCAGACCACACAGCCCTGACCACGCTGCGCTCGCCAGCACAGCTCACAAGTATCCTGCCCCGGGTATATGGGGCCTTAAATACACAGAGATGCATCCTCCTGTGTCCTGCCTGCTGCAGCATCCCCTTGGCTGTGGCGCAGGGATGCTCACTCCCCCTCCTGCCTCCACACCCTGTTGCTTCCCTCCCCAAAGCAAATGCCTTCTTTTCCTGCTGGATCTCTGCTCTGAACTCGTACATTCACATCCTGCATGTATGAGATGTGTCAGGCGTGACCCGGGCTCACAGGAGCTGCCAGCACAGCCCTTGGCCTCCGTTAGTTAATTCCTCCTTGGGGAGCAGGGGATGTGCCAGCGTTTGGGCCTCCCAGCGTTGCTCGGGGCTCTCCATCACTGTCGTGTCCTACATGGAGCAAACTGGGGCTGGCAGAGAGGGGAAGAGGGAAGAGAGAAAACGTATTGGTGCCACTGGAAATGAAGGGCAGGCTCCCACGTCAGAGCGAGGAGCGGATCAGCTGCCTCAGCAGTCAGCGGGGAAACAAGTTGCTGGCGTCACCGCTGATGTGAGACACGTCTTGCAGAGGAGATGCATCTGTGCTGTCTTTGCAGCGACAGCTATTCCAGCCCTGGTGTTAGCATTAGGGCTTGTTGGCATTGGGGATGCCAGGTAATTCCCAGCCCTTTGTCCCACGGGAGGCTGGGGCTGGGCTGGGGGATGCAGAGCTGTCAGCGTGCTCATCCTTTGGGAGCCCCGGTGTTACTGCAGTGGTGACACCCCGACTGCACTGCTCCTGCACATGGATGCCTGGGAATGGAGCCCGGTGTCAGGCGAGGGCGGCTGGTCGGGAGCCAGGGCACTGAGAGCCTGACCATCACCAGTGCCATGTGTCAGTGCCTGGTGCGACAGGCTGCTGGGAGGCCCCTGTTGCCCTTCCAAAGGAGGCAGGGATCTGCCTTTCCGAGGCTGGTGTGCCTGGATGCTGAGGCAGGGCTTGGTGTCTGCAGGGAAAAGCTCTGCTCTCAGCTTGCTGGGGATGCACAAGACCAAGGCAAGCACCCGATGTCCAGTGCTTGGCTGCTGTCCATTGCACCTCCATCCTTCCACCCGGTGCATCCAAGACAGTGCGGGCTGCAGGCAGCACTGGCCCTGCTGCTGGCTCTCCTTCCCTGTGTGATTTACGGATGCCGGGAGCTTCATCTCTCCCCATCATGACTCATTTTGTTCTCACTGAGGCTTTAATTTTTAAAGAGGCTCTCTTGGGTGCACGGGGTTTAATACCTGCAGAGGCTCCCATCAGGTGCTGGGGAGCTTTTCCCATCACCATGGATGGGGATACAGGAGGAGGCATGGCTGAGGCTGGTGGCCCTGAGCACCGCTGCCATCACTCCCAAGACCACACTGTGATAGTAGATACATGGCCAATGGAACTGAGAAGAGGGTCCCATTGCTCAGCCCGCAGAGGAAGGATGCAGAGAGGATGGGGATGTCCTCACTGCTGGGAAGCAGGAGCTGAGAGGGAAAGAAAGCACTGGGGCCTCGGGACGGTTCCCTTGGCCCTGCAGCCTGTGATAAGCCACAGCCACCAGCGCTGGCTTCAGCCAGCTCCAGGGACAAGCTGGTTGTGGAAGGTGGGAATGGCTCCGGCTGCACAAACGGCCTTGACCTCCCTCTGCTCCAGAGGAGGGATGGAGCTGCTGCAGGGAAAGTGTTTGCCTTCTGCCATGGAAAGTGATGGGATTGTGACCCATGGAGGGTGCTGGGTTTGTGTCCCATGGAGCTGGGTTTGTGTCCCATGGAGCTGGGTTTGTGTCCCATGGAGGGTGCTGGGTTTGTGCCCCATGGAGCTGGGTTTGTGTCCCATGGAGGGTGCTGGGTTTGTGTCCCATGGAGCTGGGTTTGTGTCCCATGGAGGGTGCTGGGTTTGTGCCCCATGGAGCTGGGTTTGTGTCCCATGGAGCTGGGTTTGTGTCCCATGGAGGGTGCTGGGTTTGTGCCCCATGGAGCTGGGTTTGTTTCCCATGGAGGGTGCTGGGTTTGTGCCCCATGGAGCTGGGTTTGTGTCCCCACGGAGGGTGACGTTTGCTGGAGGGATGCCGAGCTCCGGCCTGTTTGGATAGCGGCGCTGCTGTTTGCATAGCGATAGGAGGGGCTGCCGGCTGTGTTTGCTCTGTGCATGTCAGGGTGCGAGGTGCAGAGCTGTTATCCCGCTCCCAGCGCTGCAGCGGCAGCTGGAGATTGCTCCAAGCCCCTGTGTCCAACCTGGCATTGAGCACTGCCAGGGATGGGGCAGCCACAGCTTCTCTGGGCACCCTGTGCCAGCGCCTCAGCACCCTCACAGGGAAGAGCTTCTGCCTCAGAGCTCATCTCAGTCTCCCCTCGGGCAGGTTAAAGCCATTCCCCTTGGCCTGTCACATATTTGCACTGTTTCCCAAGGAACTGATGCTCATCCAGGACCAGGAACACTCCCCACGGCACAGATTGGTCATCACCCCCAAATCCCACTTACTAACCCCAAACTGTCTGTCCCAGTGCTTAGGGACCCTCTGGAGCCGCTCTGGCTGTGAGTGTGGGCATGATGCTCCTTGAGGAAAGCTTCTCCCCCATTTCTGTGATTAATGCCTTGCTCCCCCCGCGGCCGCCCGCAATCCCATCTATATCCATGGCTCCCCACTCCTCCTCGGCTCTAAAATATTTATAACCCCCTACATTAGGGCTCTTCTTCTCTCTCTTTGCCTTTCTTCTTCTTCCCCTCTGCCTTCCAGCCGGGCTCCCCGAGCCGCGCCGCACCAGGAGCCGCTTCATTTTAATATAACTCAGCAAGAGGAGAAGCTGCGAGGGATAATTTGGGCTTTGCTCAGGGAATGCGATGCTTTTTTTAATTGCAGTCATCTGCAGCTCCTTAGCGATGTATTATTGATGCTTATTATTCAAATAAAGCACTCCTCTCTTTTTGTCTTCTCGGGGATGCAGTTGGAATCATGGAATCGTTTAGGTTGGAAAAGACTCTGAAGAACATTGGGGCCAGCGCTGCCAAATCCATCGCTAACCCATGTCTCAGAGCACCACATATACATGGCTTTTGAATGCCCCCAGGGATGGTGACTCCACCGCTGCCCTGGGCAGCCTGTCTGGACAACCCTTTGGATAAAGGAGTCTTTTATAGTCTCATCCTCCCTGGTGCAACTTGAGGCTGTTTTGTCTTATCCTGTTGCTTGATACCTGGGAGAAGAGATGGATGCCACCTTGCTACAGCCTTCTCCAGCATCTCCACGGCCTCTATGCACTTGCTCCAGCAGCTCCATGTCCCCATGTGGGGTTCTTTGGGCTGCAAAGGCAGGACTTTGGGAGCAGCAGGATGAGAGCAGTACCCTCTTGGAGCACTGCTCCTGACCCCACAGTATTAGGAAGGGGCAACAAGAGGGCACAACCCCCCCCCCCCCTCGAAATGGACCTGCTGGGCTTAACCCTGCCACTGCCGTGCTGTCCCCATCCCTGTTGCATCCCTGTGCCATTGGCCCCATATGAGCTCCGCAGCATCGCTGTGCCGGGTACCACAGTGCCCAGGCTGGGACCAACAGCATCCCCTGGCTTTTCCCTTGGCTCTGGAGGGAAGGCCCCAAAGCAGGGCTCAGGAGCCTGGGTGCTCCTCCAGCTCCCCAGCTCCGGGGCTGACAGCTTGCGAGCGATGGAGCGGCTCTCCCGCGCTGTCACTTCTCTCTCCTCCCTTTCAGCACTACCCACCGCCTTGTCACTCCTGGCAGCAGGGACTCTCCTCAGTCCCACTAAGGTCCCGGAGCTGTTACCGCGATGCAAACACCGCGTACAAGGTTCCTCCTCTGATGTGAGGAAGGAAACGAGGGCAGAACTGGAGGGAGAAATGTTCATTTGGAGAGGGAGCCGGGGATGCTGCCGCTTCCCTTCCTCAGGAGGGGACCCCCACATCCCAAGGTGGGGGCACGTCCATTGCCCTACCCACAGGGTGCTCCGTGGAGAAGGAATGAGCTCCAATGTGCTGGTGAGGCTTCATCGCATCCCTGTGCCATGGCGTATCCCCCCCCCCCTGCCCACGGGTGCTTGGGAAGAAGCAGCTCCGAGGCTCCTGCTGAAAATACTCCGGGTTTAATAACAAGCATTAATAGATGTAGAGCCTGTGGTGGCTCCAGCTCCGAGTGTAGGGGTGGGGAAAGGGAAAGCGCCGTCAGTCACAGGGCTCCCAGGGAAAACACAGCGTGGCTGGCAGCTCCGTGATGGATTCCTTAGGTGAGCAAACAGTTTTGCCTCCTAATTACACCCATAAAGCAAAACTGGGCCCAAATCCTCCTCTTCTGTTTTCGCACCCCCCCCCCCCCCCCCCAATGAAGCAGCTGCCTAATTAGAAATTAACAGGTCTGTTAGAGTAATAGAGAGCAGAAACGCTCTGGGAGAGGCTTATTAGCAATAGCACGGCAATGGGTGTATTGGCAATGCCCTGGCCGTGGGGTTTTTCTGGGGCTGCAAAGCCATGGGGAGCTGCCTTGGAGCAAAGGGAAAGCCCAGAAACAAGGGGGGGGCAGAGCAGGAAAGGGGTGTGATGTGATGGGACCCTTCCATGCCCAGCACATAGGCAGGAGCCTGAGCCTTGCCGACAGGCGTCTGTGGGTGCTGAAGCTCTGCAGTGCTCAGGGAGAGGGAAAGGAAACCTGAAACCCCTTTTGCATCAGCCCCGTGCGGCTGCAGCATCACTGGGAGCACCTCGGGTAGCCCTGACATCCCCAGGGAGCTCAGAGCCACGGGACCCCCCGGCATTCCCAACAAAGCCTCTCCCGCAGCAGCGCTCCGGGGTTTATTTATCCCAAGTGAAATCGCTCTCCCTATATTTAGCCTTTGAATGGAGAGAGATTTCACAGATGCCCGACTGCCTTGCGCTCAGGAGTCAGTGTTTCCATTAGAAACCCTGCGGGTCCAATCCTGCTCTCCGGCACCATGACAAAAACCTTCCCCGCTGCCGGATTGATCCCCGCGGGGATGAGATCAGGATCTGGCCTCGGGTTTGGATGGGTTTGTAACTTGGCTGATACAACTTGGCTGATTCAATTCATTCTGCGCTGAGACTCCACCTCCAAGTTCCCAGCCTGGGAGACATTAAAGGCAAATTATGACCGAGTTCCATACTGGTTTTGAAGGGAAACCATCAGTTAAGCCTGGTTTTTACACAAGAACCCTGCAGGCTCAGCTTCTTCTATTTTGGGCTTATTTATTTCATGTTGCTGCTGGGCTCTTTTAGGCCAGCCACTGCTCAGGCCAGGGCCTGCCGCCTGCTTTGCTTACAGAGCACCCAGCAGGAAAGCATTTGGAATAGGAAAGAGGTGCCAAAATCTGGATTAGAGCTGAGGTTCCCAGCGCAGCAGGGTTTAGGTCCCTGCCTGTGGGCTCTGGTGCTGCTCAGTCACAGTGGGGCTCTGCTAATAGGGGGGAGAGCATTGAGGACCACCAGCCTCTGCATCCCTCCCCTGCCTGCATCCCTGCCATGGGAGCCAATGTGCTTCCTGATGGCTGCAGCAGCTGGAGCTCTGGATGATCCTGGATAAGGAGGGGCAGAAGAAGGCTTGCTGCCTTCTCCTTCTTCTTCACCTTCCATCACCTCTCCAGGGATAGCAAAGCCTTGTGTGTCCCAGCAGTAGGAGAGCGGGTGGCCCTGAGGCTGAACAGGAAGGAGCAG
Organism: Pezoporus wallicus; assembly: GCF_028554395.1. Lineage (NCBI taxonomy): Eukaryota > Metazoa > Chordata > Aves > Psittaciformes > Psittacidae > Pezoporus > Pezoporus wallicus. Next base: position 2,285,691 of record NW_026636574.1, on the reverse strand, counting down.
GAGGGAACCCTGGGAAGCAGGGGCAGGAAGAGCCCTTCGGAACGGGTTTAGATCCGCAGCTTCCACGTATGACCCCAAAACACCCCACGAAGGAACTTTTCCCTGGCGGGTTGTGGGGATGCACGGGTGCGAGCAGGCTCCTGGCTCTTCCTCCATGTGCTTGTCCTTAGATGTGGAATGGAAGGGGCTTTCAGCGCAGTGTTTATGGTTGTGCTCGCTGTAATGGAAACACACGAGGCAGGAGCTGCTGAGCTGGGTAACTGCAGGCTGCCACTGCATGGGAAGGAGGGTTTCCAAACGCCTTTGGGCTACTTCAGCGAGCACAACCTCCCTTTCCCCCCCCCAGCCACAGCCCCAGCACCAATTGCCCTGTTAACGACAGCCTCCCGGAGGCAGGAAAGCCGATTTCCTTTCAGGAGTCCAAATCCAGATGGTGAGAGATCCCTCCCAAGCTCAGAAAACCTGTTTTAAAAGGCCCTTATGTCTCAGTGGCCGTTGTGCCTCCCAGCCCACTGGAAGCACTGTCTGCTGCCTGCACCACCATCTATTCTTCAAGCTGGTTGGGGACTCGTCGTGGTCAGGGCCATCTGCTTCTCTATTGCTGGAGGGGGAGCTGGGCACCAGCTGAAAGCTGTTGTGTTCCTGCCCAATTTCCATCCATGGAGCTAAGAAATGGAAGATGCCTCAGGTTGCTTTTTGAGATAGAAGTGATGAGTGTCCCCTGCCCTTGTCCAAAGCTCCAGGGTTCCTATGGCCCCTTTAGGATTGGAGCTGCTCTAAGGTCTCCCCTTAAGGAGCCTTCTCTAGCCCAGCTCTGTCCTCCTGTCCCCGTAGCAAAGCTTTCCCCCTCCCGTGCTACAAAGCACGGGAATAGGTCACTGCTTTGTGCGGCTGATGGAGATGCTTTATTACACCCAACACCGCCGCACTCATTCCCTTGACTCCAAACAACCTCCCGTGCCCCCGAACCGCCCTGCCCTGGGCTCACCGGAGCGGCCGCATCCCCTCCCGATGAGCCGAATGGAAGGAATTCCACCAGCACACGGTTTGGGCTGCGGCTCCTCAAGCCCTTGGGGAGGAATTTCCCCCCCGTCCTCCCCAAGCAAAGGGCTCCAAGTGCTTTGTGGGGCTCTGTGCTCAGCGCCATGCCCCGCTGTTGCCTTGGGACTGCTCAGGAATGCAGAATTATCGAGGTGCAGGCCCTCGAGGGGGGAAAAAAACGTTACAAACGCTAATGAGGGCTTGTGCGTGCACAGATGTTCCACTGGTTTAACTTGAACCGGGTTGCGTGCCCGAACGTGGGGATACCGGCAGGATTAGCGCTGATTTAAGGTTGCCTACACCCAGCGCTGCGGCTGCAGGGATTCGCACGTGCTCCCCTCCCCGCTTCCTGCTGGAGCAGGGAAAGGGTTGGGATCCTCTCTGCTCAGCCCCCTGCAGCTCATGGGGTGCTGGGGGACGTTGTCACCCAAAGGGGCGTCCTAGGGCTGTGCCGCACGGTTTGCGGGGCTCAGCGCATCGCAATGGGCACACCGCAGTGCCCATGGGGAGCCCCAAACCCCAGTACCCATATGAGGAACCCCGAACTCACAGTGCCTATGGGGAACCCCAAACCCCAGTACCCATATGAGGAACCCTGAACCCACAGTACCTATGGGGAACCCCAAACCCCAGTGCCCAAGGGGAACCCCAAACCCCAGTGCCCATATGAGGAACCCTGAACTCACAGTGCCTATGGGGAGCCCCAAACCCCAGTGCCCATATGAGGAACCCCGAACCCACAGTACCTATGGGGAGCCCCAAACCCCAGTGCCCATATGAGGAACCCCGAACCCACAGTGCCCATAGGGAGCCCCAAACCCCAGTGCCCATATGAGGAACCCTGAACTCACAGTGCCTATGGGGAGCCCCAAACCCCAGTGCCCATATGAGGAACCCCGAACTCACAGTGCCTATGGGGAGCCCCAAACCCCAGTGCCCATATGAGGAACCCGAAACTCACAGTGCCTATGGGGAGCCCCAAACCCACAGCACCCATGAGAGCCCCAGTTTTGCTCACGGTGCTATAGGGATCTTTCCCCCCACTCCTTGCCCGGAGCGGGGAGTGCTGTGTGCATGAGGATACCCTCACTTCTTGGGGTACCCCTGTACTGCTTGGGGGTGCATTAATGATGCTTGCCCAGTGGGGAGGGAGACGACCCGCACGCTGCCTGGGGGTGCCCATTGGGGTCACTGTACTGCCTGGGGTGGGGGGTCCCCCATTGCTCGGGGGTCCCTACATTGCTGTGGGGGGTATCCCCACTCTCCCATAGGATTACACCATCCCCTTCCGTCCCCCCTTAAAGCGGCCCGACGGGGCGGGCCGCCACCTTAAGAGAGCCCCTCCTCCGGCGGGTTGGGGCGAGCCCTTCTCGGCTCGGCTCGGCACGGGTTGCCATGACAAGCATTTTCTCCCGCTAGCTCCGGGTCCGTTCCCTTTATATCCCCCCCCTTTTCCCTTCCCCTCCTTCCCATGGCCAGCCGAGGGGGCTCCGTTGCCAATCGGGCGCTGCAGGGATCGAGGTGAGTGGTTTTTGGGGTGATTTCGGGTGGTTTTAGGGTGTTTTAAGGGGGGGGGGGGGAAGTAACGTGCCCATCGCCCCACCCGCGGCGGGGGGCCCCCGCCGCGGGTGGGGCGATGGGCACGTTGCTTTCCCCCCATCCCGTTCCTTCCCAGTGGGAATCGCGCCTTCGGACCCCCCCCTCTTTTAACATATAGGGTGGTGTAAGCTCCATTCAACTTGTTGCCTGCCCTTTGATGGCGGGGGGGCAGCGTGGTACTGGATGGAATTGAGTGGGGGGGATGCGGTGCTGTGGGGTTGATGGCCCCATAATTCCCATAGGGAAAGGCGGTGTGTGTGTGGGGGGGGGGTTGCGGCAACAGAAGGGGGTGTGGGGGGGTCTTTCCTCATCCATGGGGCACGAAGGAGGTTGGGGGGGGGGGGGCTGCGTGGTGTTTGCCTGTGGTTTCCCCCACACACACGCTTTGCTTGCACCCAGCCGGTTGATAGGGACCACGAGGAGTAAAGGGGAGGGGGAAAAAGGGGAGGAAAAGGGAAATCAAGAGCTAAAGGCGAACCCTGCCCACATGGCCGGCAGGCAGGAGCCTCCTCCGCACTCCTTTTACCCTTTCCCTGCATCCCAAGCCTCCGAGCATCGCTTCGGGTCCAAGGAGCACCCTGGGGCGGTGAAGGGGGTGATGGTTTGGGTGTTCCCTTCCCTGCCTGGCCGGAGGGGAGTGGAGATGTGGCGAGGGGGAAGGAATGGAGGAGGGACAATAGGTTATTGTGCTCTTATCTCTGGAGACCTGGGCTTGGGTGGGGGCTTGGATTGCAGAGCTCAAACCAGCGCAGCCTGTTTGTGCCCGAGGTGGGGTGCAGAGGGGGGTGCCCCCCCAACCGCTAATGGGGCAGGCGGGTTTGTGCCCTCAATCTTTCGCTTCCTTGAGCGCTCAAACGCACCCACATTATTTAATCATGAGCAAGAGGAGCTGACGTCCCCGCCAGCCCCACCTCGCAGCAGCACGGGCTTCCCTTCCCTGCTCCATGTGTGTGTCCGCCTGGGTCAACCTCCAAGGAAATCCCACCCTTGGGATCAAGGGGGCTGGAGGTGCCCCCAAGTAGGGAAGGGGCTGGGTGGAGAGAGCCTTGGTGGTGGTCTTGGAGGCCTCCCGACCCCTTTAATTCCCTAAAGCCCGTTGGGAGCGGCTCCCTCGGAGATGTGGATCCTGTGCCCCGTGCCAAGGCGGGTGCCGCACCGGCGCGGCCCAAGGGATGCCCGGGGTGTTGGTGCTGAGCTGCAAATGGAGCTGGGAAGCACCCAGGGCGTTGAGGCAGAGCTTCCCCGTTCCTTGTCCTTGCCCTGTACCTCGGAGCCCGGCCCCTCGGGGTGCGGGCTCCATCCTTGTCGCACCCTCGCTAGTGGCAGCGCCGCGGGTGATGTGCAGGGTCCTCTGCAGAGCCTGGGCTCTGTTGCTGCAGGCGAGGTGGGGCGAGCGCTGCAGGTACAGGCTTGAGGGGGTGAAGGGTGTCGTTGGGTGTTGTCGGTTGAGCCGGTGACGGAGGGAATTCCCTGCTGTGGATCCGGCTCTCGCTGCGCGCTCTGTGCTCGGTCGGGATCTCTTGCTGCCGGTGTGGCTGGAGCATCACGGAGCCTTGTGTGCAAGGAGCTTGGGATGTGCAGTGCTGGAGCCACCCCGGTCCTTGGGCAGGGAGGGCCCCGTTCTCCTCTCCACTGTTCTGCAGCACACCGGGGTGGAGCTGTGCCTGGAGTTCCCTCGTCTTCCCCAAGGCCTTCCCCTGCTGCCTGTGCAGGGAGATGAGCCTGCTCCTTCCTTCCCTGCCTGCACCTTGCAGGGGCTGCGGTTTCCCTGCCTGCTTCCTGCTCCTCTATTGGGCTCTTTGGGATTGTTTTCCGCCTTTTCCTGTTGTTTTCCCCTCGCTGTTAGGCCACGAGCAGGGCTTGCCCGCAGTGGTCGCGTGTGCCTGTTGCAGCAGCACTGGAAGGAGCTTGGTGCTGAGCAGCAGCTCTGCAGTGGGGACTTGCTGCCGATGCCTCTTTGCTGCTGCTCTGTGGCATGGACCAGGCTAGGGGAGCAGCTCAGAGTGACCGTGGCAATGGGATGCAGGTCCTTGGATGGGGGAGATGGCTGCTGCAGCATAAATGGGTACCACCTCCTTGGTGTTCCCCAGCTCCTGTGTTGTGCTGGGGGCAGCTGGGAGCGGATCCAGGCAGGGTGAGGGATGCTGTGTGATGTGTGTGGGCTGCCTGGAGCTTACTTGATGAGGATGGATGGAGGCAGAGATGTCCTCTCCATCATGATTCTGTACATGTGGAGATCTGATGTGCAGAGGAGGAAATAGATCTGCAAGTGAGCTGGGAATATGAACCCATCACTCTTGCCTTCATGCTGTGCCTGGGGTGGGGGAACAAGGACATGTCCTGCGTTGCTGGTGGTGGAGATGCTCCTGGGGGATAGGGAGAGGGTGGTTGGTGCCTTCCTCCTCTCAAAACCAGGGCATGCAGAGGCCTCCAGCACTGAGCAGTGATGGGATGGAGGAGAGGGACAGGCAGGTGACAGCCCAGAGCTTCCCACTGCGTTTCCCAGTGACACTGGGACTGCGGGTCCGGACTTGGGGTCCCTGGATGCAGTTGGCCACAGGAGCCACGTTCCTGCCACCTCCTGCCAGTGCTTTGCGAGGCGGAGCTAATGAAACATCTGACTTTGATGTTTTAATTACTTGCTTTTGGCTTTAATGCAGGGGGATAATAGAGTTTCCATGGACTTATAAAACCTGTGCCTCTATTTGTTCATTAGAAAGAGGAAAGGGGGTGGGGGGAAGAATCGCAGGGAAGCTCGCCCTGGGTAGAGAAAGGAAGAAAGCAAATGCCTGAGAGGTGCGGAGCGCTGGTGACTCTTTTAAAGCAGTAATTAAGCAACTTAGATCCAGGGAGAGCTCTCTGTGAGTAACCCATGAGTTCCGTGTCCTCCTGGATTTGTGAGCTTCTGGGAGGGGTCTTGGGTTTAAAGGTGGGAAGCTGATGCACAGCGACGTGCTCCAGGGGATGCAGGAGTCCTGGCTGGGAGCATTCCTCTGCCTGCACTGCCTGGGCAGGAGGGTGAGGGATGTGGGGACCGTGGTGAGGTGGGATTGTAGCATCATGGAATGGTTTGGGATGAAGGGATCTTAAAGCTCATCCAGTTCCACCCCCCCTGCCACGGGTAGGGACACCTTCCACTAGAGCAGGTTGCTCCAAGCCCCATCCAACCTGGATGCTGGGTGCTTCTGGGATGTTGGTGCTTCTACATCGTGGCATCGTCCTAAACACTGTATGGACCGAGGGGACACTGCACATCGCTGACACTGGCCCTGCTTGTGGTCCTCTCCCTAAATCCTGTCACTAACTCGCTTCGGAGCAAGGGAACGGGCATGGGGAGGATCACCCCGCTGGGCAGTGCCAAGGGCTGGCTCTCTGCGTTGGCGAGGGTCCATGGGGAGCCTATGGGGACGCGCTGCTCCCCACTGCGTGCACCCCCCGGCCCGGAGACTCCTCAGCAGGGCGGCGGGAGCCAAGCCTTGGCCACTTGTCCCTGTTTTCTGCTGACGGGGAAACTTTTCCTTCTCCGCTTCCATGGCAGGGATGAGTCGGCAGCTGGGCTGAGCCGCGGCGCCGGCAGCCAGAGGAGCCGGGCGCTGCTGCGGCTGCAGGGGCCGGGCTCCATCGCCCCTTTTCCGCCTGTTTTATGCCGTATTCCCGTGTTTTCCTGCTGCTGCTGTGCCTGGGCAGAGCGCGGCGCGTAGGAGTCCCTACCCGGAAGAGTTTGTCCGGTGGGGACGGGGAGGGAGGAATCCGATCCCTCCTTTTCCCAGGCTGGGATCCCAGCGCGCTTGAGCTTCCCGTGGCCCCCGCCAGCTCCAGAGCCCCCTGCGTGGCTCCGGCCTCCTGCTCCGTCGCGGCTGGCACGGGAGAGCCCCCCGACACGGATCCGGTGACTCCTCCAAGGCTCTTGGCATCTCCTCTTTGTCTCCGGCACGGAAAGGTCAGCGCTGCCCAGCTCGCCGCGGTCCGCTCCGGAGCTGTAAATAATCCGGATCCTTCAGGCTCCGGGGCTGATCCCGGCATCCTCCTCCTGGGGCAGAGCAGGGATCGGGCCGGTTGGCGATGCCAGCCGGGGGCTGACTCCAGCGCTGCGGAGCCGGGGGGACAGGCGCTGAGGCCCGAGGTGCTCGCTGCAGCAGTGGCAGGAGCAGCGCGCCCTGAGCCAAGGGCAAGAGCCGGGATCGCGGCTCCCGGGATCCTGCCTTCCCCAGGCTAAAAATAAGCTTTTGGCCCTCATGGAGCTGCCTCTGCCCTGGGCGGGGGGGGGTGGTGTGTGTGTGTGTGTGTGTGTGCAGGGGACCAGCCCTGCCCCGTGGTGTCAGGGCCTGCCTGGGGCTGGCCGTGCCCTTTGCTCTTTGAGCATCGGATCCAGTGATGGGATTTTCAGGTCCGGGCTCGTGTTTCGGACAGAAGGTGGCTGCTTTTCAGCATGGTCTCTCAGGATGCTAATTCAGGACCCTGCTGCAGCAGATAGAGCTTTACTGTTCCTTCCCCAGCCCTCGCTGGCCCACAGGGTGCTGATAGCCCTGACCAGCCCCATGGGGTGCCCTCGGCTTGTCTCACTCATGGAGATGCTGGCGCTCCATCTCTCTGTGCTTCAACCCTCCCCGGGGTTCGGTGGCACGGCATCGCGGTGCTCCAGCTCTTCTTCATCTCTTCTCACCTTCTCACCAGCTATTTGAAAGCAACCCCGGGGTTGCTGGAGCACTTGGCTGCGCGATGCTGTGCGAAGGGCTGGTGGGAAAGCTGCTTTGTCACTTGCAGCTCGGAGGCTGTTGCTGCTGCAGGCAGCTGAGGGGCATGAGGATGAGGGAGAAGATGGCTCGGTCCTCTAGCATCTTCCCACCTCACCCCCTTTCTGCAGGGTTAACCCCCCCCCCCCCCCAAGCTCATCGCTGCCTTATGGGAGAGGAGGGCTCCATCTGTGGCACTCGGGTGCCTGGTTCGCTCTGTGATGCTCCCATGAGCGTGGCACCTGGGCAGAGCAGCCGCGGCGCCGGCTGCATGCGAGCCCTGCCGTGACATCCCGCTGCAGCTGCCAGCCGGCAGCGCGTGGTGCCGAGCTTCCCCGGCATTCCCAGCCCGCTCCCCCCCGGCATTCCCAGCCTGCTCTGGAGGGGCAGCCCCGTGGGCACGTGGCGGAGCTGAGAGCAGGGATCCGGTGCGGCCTCTGGGATGGAGGCAGCCCTGGGGTGACCCAGCCTGGGAGGGAGCTTGTGCTCCAGTGGGACCCTGGTTAAATATTAGTGCTGCCTATGGGGAAGGGAGAGGTTGGTTGGAGGGAGGAAGGGGTTTGCAGAGAGGCATCAGAGGAGAGCTTAGAGCAGCTCCAGTGCCTAAAGGGGCTGCAGGAAAGCTGGAGAGGGGCTTGAGGGACAGGCCAAGGGGAATGGCTTTAACCTGCCCGAGGGGAGGCTGAGCTGAGCTCTTAGGCAGAAGCTCTTCCCTGTGAGGGTGCTGAGGCACTGGCACAGGGTGCCCAGAGAAGCTGTGGCTGCCCCATCCCTGGCAGTGTTCAAGGCCAGGTTGGACACAGGGGCTTGGAGCAAGCTGCTCTAGTGGAAGGTGTCCCTGCCCAAGGCAAGGGGTTGGAACTGGATGAGCTTTAAGGTCCCTTCCAACCCAACCCATTCTATGGATCAAGGGCAGGCTGGGTCTGTGGCTGGTGCCGGCAGCCGGCACCACCAGGCTGACAGTGGAAGAGCCCGAGTTGCCGGTGGGATTTGCTGTGGGGCTGTAGCCACGCTTGAATTGTGCCTTGTGAGGGTCGCATCCCTTGTGCCAGCGCCGCTGCTGGCGTGCAGGGGAGGGGGGAGCTCCAGCACCATCCCACCTCTCCGCATTACTCAGTGCCGGGGGCTTATCCCGTGTGCAGGCAGAGCTGGCAGCGAGGCCGGGCTGCGAGTGCCTGGGGATGCTGGGGGAAGGAAAGGAAGCGCGGGGTGAATCAGCTGCAGGGAGCTGGGACCAGAAGCTTGGCTTGGCTGCGGAGAAGCTGGGAGCGTGGCTGGATCATTCCGGGGTGTCCTGGTGCAGACGTGGCTCTGAGTCACCGCATCCTGCTTGGGAAAGCGCAGGGACCCACAGCTTTCACCCGAGCAGCCGTGAAGGGTCTTTCGGTGATCACTCGTTCATTGTAGGGCCAGGGCTGCTCTCATCACCCAGTGACACATCTGGAGCTGGGGGGACCCTTCCTATAGGCAGTGTCCCATAGAGCTGTGGCAGTGTGAAGCTGCCCAGCCTGCATTTTCCGGTGTGACTGGTGCTGCCTATTTTTAGTTGTCCAAATGAAGCTTGTCTCAATGATGTCTTTTGAGGTTTATTTGAGGGAGGAGGCCTCAAGTGGTGTTATTTCCCAAGTGACAAATTGCTCCGGAGCCTGACCCCAAAGGGACTGTCCGAAACACACGAAGGGAAGGACCAGAACAGCTCAGTGTGTCCAGGCGGTGATTCCTCTTGGAGAGCTTCAGGGAGTACCTGGGGGTGTTTCCCAAGCCTTTTCCTCAGGGGGGAAGGAGGAAGCAAGCAGCCAAGACCCGTTCATCTCCCCATGGGGGCAAAACCAGCTGCATACCCTCAACCCGCTACCTGCTTCAGCATCCCTGGGTGCCTCCCGCATGGCTGCTCCATGGAGTATTAAATCCATGGGCTGCTCTTCCCAGGGGCAGTTTGAATCCTTTGGCATGTGCTGGGTGCCAAATGCAGCCGATGGGATGGCAGGAGGTGGCTGCTTTGCCTGCGGGAGCCATGGGTCAGGGAGCTGATGTTGCTCTGTAGGTGCCTGTTTTGGGGGTGGCTCTCTGGGTACCCAGTGGATGCTCGAGGGCTGGCTCCCCTCAGTGCAGCCATGGGTGAGCCAGAATCCTTCTGCAGCGTGCTCCGGCTCCATATCCGCCCTTCAAGCCTGTTGTGCTAACTCCTGACCCCACTGCCTTTCATCTCTTCCCATTCATTGCTTCCCTTCTTGGCATTGTTTTTCCCACTCTTTCCATCTCTCCCTGTCTGCGCCTCCTGTCTGTGGCTGTGCTCATCTTTCGTGCACCTGGTCTCACCTGGCTGGGCAGCAGCTTGGGCATCCCACCCCTCCTTTACCTGGGAATGGCCCTTCCTCCTTCCCTTCCCCTTAGCATCTGGGTGTTTCTCTGCAGGGCAGCAGCCGGGGGATCCTCTCGCTCCTGCAGTTGAACGTGAAATGCATCAAATCCTTGCAGGATGCTGCAGTTTGTGCTGCTGCAGCACCGGGGGGGTTCGGTTCGGGACACCTGTGCTGTGTGCAGGTGTCCTCTGCTCTCCATGGGCAGATGCAGCCTGCAGCGAGGAGGCTGGAGGTGTTTCCTGCCCTGCCGGGCACTGCTATTCACGGGACTGTCCCTTTTCCCTTTGGAAAGGACAATGAGGGATCCTCCCTTCCTCCTCCCGCTCCCCCCCCCACACACGCAGCTGCCTGCACAGGCTGGCTCCAGCTCATTGAGGTGATGGCTTTGGGCAGAGCGTTGCTGAGAAGGGACCCAGAAGAGTGGGGAACGGAGGGGCCTCCCCAGGGTGTGGTGTAGGTGGTGCTGGGGGACCCCGGATGGTGCTGGGGGACCCTGATCCGAGCAGGCTTCCTCGGCAGTGACACTTGGTCGCTGCGTTCCATTGCTCTTGTAATGCAGAGGCTGAAAGCACTCGCTCTGACCCTGCCTGGGGTCAGAGGATGATGATGGATGCCACAAGGGGATGCAGGCTCGCTGCAGGCGGCGCGGCTGCCTCCTGTACCCTGGCACCAGCCGTGTGCTGGCTGTGGTGTGAGCCGCTCGCTGTGTTCCCTGCCGATCGCCCTGCTCCATCCCTCCGTGCGCTGCCGGCTGCCAGCGCAGCGCCCCTAACCCCCGGATCGCAGCGGTAATCTCTGCCCTATCGCTGCTAAAGCTGCCATTTATCCCCAGATTAGCGCTGGGGCTTGGATACCCACCCCTCCAAGTGCCGGGGAAAGCTGCCCACAGCTCCGTATCCAGCGCAGTGCGGAGCGGCCGGTGGCCGGCTCTCACCTCGGGTGACCCTGGGTTGTGCCATGTAGGGCTGCTTTGTTCCTGTTGCTTGGAACCTGCGGGCCTGGCTCCTGTGCTAGCGGGGGCATTGCTGGGCTCTGAGCCCCACCGTGCAATTGGGGTGTCCTTGTCCTTGTATCTTGTCCCAGCTCTTAAGCAAGGGAGTCTGATTGAAGCAGAGCTCAATCCAAGCTTGGGAATCATCGCAGGTTCAACCCCAGGAGGGATGTTTTAGGGGGACACAACCTCCAGGCTGCCCTCTCCCTGCAGGGTGAGGTGGGATCTGTGGGCACAAAGGATGCGCTGGAGGGGGTACAAGGCACTGTCCCACTCGGAGGGATGCGGGAGGTGGGAACCTCGCCAGCGCTGGCACTTGAGGAAAGGGATCTCCCAGTTTCCTGGGGTTCCTGGCACAGTTGGGAGCCTCTGGGGCGTTGCCTGAAGCCGGGAGGGAGTGCGTGGGGTTGGAGACGCTGCATAAGCAGGGTGGCAGGTCAGGATGGTGCTGGGCGCCTGCGGCGCAAGGGCGTGTGCCTGCATGGAGGTGGGACAGGGCTGGGAATGGCGGTGCCCAGCACATCAGGGCTCCATGGCTGCATCCGTAGTGTTGGATTGGGTCCTGTTTTGGGGTGCAGTGGGCATCGTCCCCAGTCGTTGGGAGCGGACGTGCAGCATCCATGGGGATGCTGGTGCTGTCGGCACGGAGCGCTGCAGCAAACACCTCTTGGCAAGGGCTCAGCTTCCATCGGGCGACCTTTAAATGTATTGGCACTTAATTAAACAGGGGAGCGGTGTTAAAATGCAGTGACACCTTGTGTAGGCAGAGGGCTGGAACGTGTTGGCTGGCTCTGGATTACCTTGGGGCTGTGGCTGGCACTTCTGGGAAGCGCAGCTCTAACAAAGAGGCTTTGACAAGCGGATCCGGTGCGTGTGTTCCCCATCCACCCGGGCACATCCCGTCCTGGGTACCCCCAAAGCATCCATGTGGTGGGATGCAGCCCAGAGCCAGGGCTGGAGTGTCTGAGTGGGATGGGTGTCCCTTCACCTGCTGGCTCCCGTTCTCCTCCTTGGCATTTCACACCCTGTGGATGCAGCTTCACTTTGGTACCCATTCCTCAAGCAGGTCCCTGCTCTTGACATCAGTAACCAGTTCTCCAGCCGCAGGACTCGTGTGGTGATGTGGGATGGGTGCACGTGCCCTCCTGCACCGCTGCCTTATCCCAGCAACTGCCTGGGATGAGCTCCTTCCCCTGCCCCTCCCCGTGCTCTCCTGGCCCATCTGGCTCTTCCCTCGCATTTATTGGTACGGAGTTTTCCAGGCTGTGATTTCCCTCTTGTGCTCTGCCCAGATTTGCTCTCCCGATGATACCACGGGGCTTTTGCTCTGCAAGGGTTTAATTTGGTGCCCGGGATGCAGGCTTTCTTCCCTCGGATAAATATTGCCTTTCGGTCCTTCTGCGTCTCTCCCGCTCTCCCTCCCTCCCTTTAATTAGACTTCTTACTGCATGGAACAGTTTGCAGTTATATATGGAAAACAGCCTACACTTTCCCAGGAGCGGGGCATGTCGGGAAGGGAAACGGGAGCAGCCGGCGCGCTCTCCCTGGGAGCTCGTGTGTTTTTCCTATCGCAGACACGCTTTTCCAGGCTCTATTCCTTAACCCTTTGGAGCAGGGAGGGTGCCCATAACCCCCCCCCTTGGTCACTGGCTCACCCCCTTCACCTGGAATTCCCCTCTCTGATTGGACTTCTGAATGGGAAAGCATGGATTTGTGGGCCAGCGCCACGGATACCTCCTAGCCGGGATCACGGGGGACGTTATCCAGTGCCCAGCACACCATCCATCCGGGATGTGATCCAGAGCAGGACTGCGCGGGAGCCCTTGGAGCTGGGTCGGTTGGGAGCTGTGGGTGCTGGATCCGGGGGCACCCATCCCGTCCCCCTTCCTTGTGTGGTGAGGGTGGCTGGAGGGATGCTGCCGTCCCCAGCCCGTTGCCGTGTCCTCATGGTTGGGATCTGAGCATTGGGTCAACCCTGTGCTGCCTGCTTTGGGGTGGTTGAACTCGATGGGGTTCCCCTGTAGAGCATCCCAGCTTTGGGGGACCCCTGCTCACCGCTGTGCTAAGGCACTGATGGTCCGTGTGGTGTCAAACAAGCTCTGCTCCCTCTGCCTCAGTTTCCCTGTTGGAACAAGAGGATATTTCATCATTATTGCTGCTGGTTTGGGTTCTGCATTGGGGTTTTTCCTCTCTACCACCCTAGGCAGGAGCAGCTCATTGCAGTGCTGCCATTGAGGTTGGTGCTGTGCTCCCCCAGGTGTCTTGGGGTGCCTGGAGACCCAAGGGCTCAGCCTCTCCTCTGGTTTCCAGAAGCTGATGCTTCTCTAAGCTGCTGCTGGGAGGAAGTGACTGGGTCTATTTTAAGCCCCCGGGGATCTTCAGGGTAGGAATCCCCTGTCCCTGTGTAATACTGCTATAAATACCCCTGTACCCATGCGTCCTGCCTGGGTGCTGTTTGCTGGGGAGGCTCCTGGTGCTCTCTGGGTCGGTTCTTGCCTGCTGGTTTTCACCGGGTTTCAAGCGGAACAGGATGGAGTTGGGATTGCCAGGGCTGGCAGAGCGCTGTTGCTGTGCTCAGTGTGGTGCTGCCCCATGTGTGTAAGGAGCAGGGATGTGTGGGGAGATGAGGCCCATTGGAGAGCATCTGCATCCAGTGCTGGGCTGCCCCATCCGATGGTGGGAGCCCCAGGAGAAGCTGCGTGGGGATGGAGCATCTGCAGAGGGGTGGGATCCCAACTGCCCATCCCATGGGATCATCGGCGTCATCTCCCTCCTGCAGCAGGGTGCTGAGACCAGCGAGCATCCGGGTGTGCCATGAACTGGGAGGATCCCGGCTGGTCAGAGCGTGGGGCTGGGATGTGACGGTTGCTCAACATCCATTAGGTCAGTGGTGCTGCAAGAGGAGTTTGGGAGGCGGAGTCCCAGGCCTGGTTTGCTGCCTTATCTATCATCATCCCTATCTATCCTATCATCAAGTCCACGCTCTGCAGTCTTGAAGTCGCCTAAATCCCAACCTGTTCCCTCTGTTCCTTTGGTCTTGCTCTAGGCTGTAAACCCAGCACAAGAACAAGCACAGGGCTGTGTCTACGGTGGGGCTGATGTGTTCCATGGGGGAAGCCGGTGGGAGCTCCTTGCCCTGCACACCTCCGCAGTGGGGCATTGCAAAACACATTGAAGGGCAAGGAAAGAGTGAAAGAGTTGCCCAATGTGATGCCTCATTGCCTGGTACCCCCCCGGTGCTCCCGGCTGGGGTGTGAGGAACCTGTTTCTTGATGCTGTGAGAGGGAGAAGGGATGAATGAAGCCTGGTGCCAGGGTCCATCGCAGCCCCTGGTGCTGCGCACTGGGGATGCTTTGCCTGCCCAAGGGATGGAGGGCAGCAGGTATGTGCTGGTTGGGGTTTGCTCTCCGTGTGCTGCTGCATTCCTCCACTGCCTGTGCTACCTTGTAAAGCACAAAAGGATAATGAGAGGAGCGGGGCTGATTTAGTGCAGGCGCCCGCGAGAGAAATACCAAGGCCTTAGATGGAAACATTCCCCTTGACAGCTCGCCTGGAGACTCCCTCCGTTCCCTTTCTTTTTCCACCTCCCTGGAATTCCTCGGCTGCTGCACCCTCTGGCTCAGGGAAGCCCCGGGGCTGAGGGCAGATTCCTGAGCCCCCAGCACCCACCAAGGCTCTGGCAGCTGGTGCCTTTTCCATGTGGATGCTAAAAGATGCACGGGGATGCAGCGGGTTTTGGGGGACCACGTCACGGATCGCTGCGTGCTCCATGCCCCCGCAGCTTGCCCTGTGTTCTCCTGCCTCCAGCCCCTTCCCTGCCTCTCGCAACAGCTAATTGCTTCCCCAACTGTTTTCCTACCTTCGTTAAACACCAGGGGAAATGGAGCTGTAATTAGTGGGCTGATGGCAGCTGCTCGTGTTCCCGGCGGAGTGGCCTGCAAGGAGAGATGCTCTCTCGGAGAAGGTGGCCTTTGCTTGCCTTTCACTGGTGCTTTCCACAAAGCCTTGGTCCCCAGTGCGTGGCTCAGAGCTGCCTTTTGGTCCCCAGACCCTGCTAACAGAGGAGGAGGATGGCGTAGCGCTGCTTGGGCAGGGTGATGCTCTGGTTTCTTCCTCATCCCTAGAATCATGGAATGGTTTGGGTCGAAGGGACCTTAAAGCTCCTCCAGTTCCAATCCCTGCCATGGGCAGGGGCACCTTCCATTAGAGCAGGTTCTGCTCTAAGGTCTCCCCAGAGCCTTCTCTTCTCCAGGCTGAACCCCCCCAGCTCTCTTACCCTGTCACCCTAGTGCTGGTGCTCACGCTTGGCGACAACCAAGCCCATCCCGGTGAGGTGATGGGTTGCTGGGGACACGAGGGCTGATTCATCCCCTTGCCCGTGTCTCTTTGTGCCACAGGACCCTGGGGTTCGCTCCCATCTGCAGGAAGCGTGTTCCTCGGCACAAGGTGTAGGAGGACTGCTCCAGCTCTGTGGGCTGTGCTGACGGTGCCATCGGGGCCAGCTGTGTGTGATGGCATCACCCATTGCCTGCAGGAACCGGGTGGGTTCCGTGTGTCCCCACTCACTGAGGGTGCGTAGGACCCAGCTGGGGATTGGGACTTCAAGTTGTGCCTGAGGGGATGGTGGGTTCATCCCCCATGTGGATGCAGGAGGCGGTGATGCTGCCTTTCCCAGGGGGTTAGAGTGGGAGCAGCCTCCAGCTGCTCCTGGCCCTGCAGCACGTTTGCACTGGGGTTGGTGTTTGCGGGTGCAGCATCAGCCCTGTGCTGTGCTCTGTGACTTGGTTACCCCTGGCCCACCACCTGGCTGTTTCCAGCTCCTTTATCACCTCCAGGGAGTGTTTAGTCGTGTGTCCCCCCCCCAATTCTTGTAAGGTGAAGGCTGAGAGATTCTTCCCCTTTGCTGCAAGGATTGCTCAGAACGGAAGGGAGATGCCCAGAGAAGCTGTGGCTGCCCCATCCCTGGCAGTGCTCAAGGCCAGGTTGGACACAGGGGCTTGGAGCAAGCTGCTCCAGTGGAAGGGGTCCCTGCCCGTGGCAGGGGTTGGAGCTGGAGGAGCTTTGAGGTCCCTTCCAGCCCAAACCAGTCTGGGATCCTAGGGTGCTGCTGTCACCGGTGTCTCCCCCATCCCAAGGTTCTCCCACACCCATGGAGCATCCTGTAGTTGGTGTCACTGGGGGGGGGGGGGGGGGGGTGTCCCACTGGTGGGTGCTGGGGTGGCCCCACTGGGAAGAGAAATGCCCCTGGGGCAGCCCCAGGCTACTGCTGGGGTGGAGGAAGCGGATGCTGCAATGGGAGGAGGAGGTAAGGTCCTGTGGGTGATGCAGGTGCCTGCCCAGGGCTGGGCCATGTCTGGTCTCTGGTCTTGGTACCCAGGGCCTGCAGGAAGGAGCACAGAAGGAGGATGCTTGTGTTGCAGGGAGAAGGGGCTCAGACCCGGCTCCCTCGTGCTGCTGGTGCAGGATGCTCCGAGCGCTCTGTTTGGGGTGTTCCAGCCTGGCTTTGCCTCTTCCACCCTCCCCTGCTTGGGGCATGGCCCCGCTCCACAGTGTCAGTGTGGAAGGTGCAGGCCCCCACACCACGACCTGCTCTGGCATCCGTGGTCCTGCGCCTCCTCCTTGGATGCGAGCGAGCGCTGGTGGAAGCACAGCCTCTCAGCTGGAGCTTTCCATTTCCAAAGGGAAAAATCTTAAACCCAGGCCAGGAATGGGGAATTTGGGGGTTTTGGGTGTTTTTTTTTCCCCTCTTTGCTTGGCAACATAAGCTGCATCCCTGACAGCTTTACATCGAGTTTACCATGGCAACCTACAGCAGCCCAGCATTTCCAATGCCCCATCCCTGAAGTGGGAGAGGAGATGAGCCCTGGTGGGTGCTGCTGAGGGGCTGGGAGTGAAGGATAGTGAATGGGGTGGCCTCTTGTACTGCTGCAGCCAGGCGCATGCTTGGGGAATGGGATAAACTGTCCTCCACATGGCCTGAGGGTTGCTCCATGGGCCTGATCCTGCCTGGCGAGCGGGTGGGATTTGTGGCTCCGGGCAGGGGATGTGGTGGCTGGTGTTGCTCTTCCTCAGCACGGTGCTTTCCGCCCTGGATAGCGGGAGATGTCCAGGCTGGAGCGAGATGCAGGAGGAGCTGAGGTGTGGATTTCTCTCTCCTCCATGGGTGTAGAACCCAGCAGAGCTTGCTCAGGGCTTGCTGTGCTGGGGTGGGCAGGATGGTGTTCACCATGGGTCTGAGTGTGCTGAGCCAGGAGGATTCATGCCCTTTCCTACTGGCCCCGGTGCTCAGGCAGCATCTACAGCCTGGTGTGTGCTGGGCGCTGGTGCCATGGGCTGTGCCACCCGCCGTGGGCTGTACCACGCAGCCTGGCGTGGCTGAAGGTGTCGCACGTGGCGTGGCTTAGATACCCCTTGTCCCTCCGAGCATCCCGCTTTCCTCTCCTTCCTGCTTCCTCCTTGTGTCCCGCTCCGAGGGCTGCTCCGGTGCCAGCCCGTGGCCACGTTCCCAGCCAGGACAAGGTCTAATGTGGCTGTTTGTTATTCCGGGCAGGTTTGCCTGCAGCACCACATCGGCTGCTCCTTCCCGGAGCCTTCCTGCTCCTGTCCCCAGGCCCATGGATCAGGAGCATCCGTGTCCTTCACGCTGCCACCTCCAAACTGCTCCTGGTCTGCAGCCACCCTTGTTCTGCTCAGGGATGCTCTTTGGGGGGTGATAATGCATCGCTTGGGGGTCCCATGCAGCCATTCCCACACAGGGCAGTCAGGCTTCTCTTGGGTGCTCCCCTCTGGGCTCTGCTTTCTTGCCCTGGTTCCTAAGGGACCCTCAGGGGGGACCCTTCTGCCTCTCCAGTGCCTGGGGGACTCTGGGAATGAGTTATTGGAGTTGGGGACAGGTTGCTGGATGCTGCTGGAGTCATTAGGAGCTCATTGGAGCGTTGGCTGTTAGGGAAGGCTGAGTGCAGCGCCCTGATTGCCTGGGATGGATGCTTCCAGCCTGTCCTGTGGGGCAGGAGCAGGTTGATGCTCTGACCCCAAACGGGGCTGGAGGAGGATGCTCGCAGCGGACAACAGGAGCTTTCCTCCACCAGGGTCCCTCCTGTCATTAGAGCAAGCCCCTGGGGCTGGAGGTGCTGGGCATGGGCTGGTGATGATGGGTGCCCCTGAGCTCCTCCAGGGGTAATTATGGACTAGGCTGTACAGTGTTAATTAACTGTCTTAGCCTCTAAGCTCTCATCAGAAGTTCTTGGTTGCTATGAAAGAGAGGGGAAAATGAGTGTGTTGAGGTGGGGGGAATGAAGCTTTTTACTCTTAATCAGCAGGAGTCTGTTTAATTGAACCTGTGCCCTCCTGCCCCCTGCTGCCAGCAGCTTCGTGCCTCTGAAACATAGATGAGCTCAGCTCTGTGAGGAGCCATGGGGTGACCGGGCTGGGTATGGTCGAGGATGCTGGGTCGGGGATGCTGGTGAGCTCTGCTTTATGGGGCAGCAGTGATGCTCTGCCCGAGGGTGCGTGTTTGGGTGCCCCAGGAGCTGCAATGCATTGAGGGGAGGATGTCCCTGTGCTCCCCATCCCTCTGCTGCCTGCAGTCAGTAGACAGGACCCTCCTGCAGTGATGTCCCTGAGGTTCCGTTGGTGCCTGTTGCCTCCTGATAACACCAAGAGCCGCCCTGGGTGTTGCTGGTGGGGTTGGAGCTCCCAGGGACCAGGGTGTGCAGGGAGGGGTTGCAAAGCTGGTGTGATCAGGGTTGGAATTGGGGGCATTTGTTGCAGGGTGCTGTCGGGATGGTCCCCTGATGGTCTGGTGCCTGTCTGGGATGGCTGGTGCATCCCCTGTGCTCCTGGGAAGCAGCGATGGATGTTTTCCCTCCTCCTTCCCATCTCTGCTTGCTATGTTGCCTCTGATGCTGCCTCAGTGACCGTTCCCCATTTGTTATTCATTTATATCGCTCTAGGAAAGGTTTCATTTTCTCTCCATAAAGAGCCTCCCTTGCAGGCTCTTTGCCTCTGTAGTGCTGCAGAGGTGCCTGGGAGCATCGCTGCTGCCATCCGAGCTTGCATCAGAGAAAGCCTTTTCTTTCCCCCTCTGACCAAAGCAGCTCCCCCTTCAGTGGACCCCTTCCACTGGAGCAGGTTGCTCCAAGCCCCTGTGTCCAACCTGGCCTTGAGCACTGCCAGGGATGGGGCAGCCACAGCTTCTCTGGGCACCCTGTGCCAGCGCCTCACCACCCTCACAGGGAAGAGCTTCTGCCTCAGAGCTCATCTCAGTCTCCCCTCTGGCAGGTTAAAGCCATTCCCCTTGGCCTGTCCCTACATCCCTTGTCCCAAGCCCCTCTCCAGCTTTCCTGCAGCCCCTTCAGGCACTGGAGCTGCTCTCAGGTCTCCCCTTCAGGAGCCTTCTCTTCTCCAGGCTGCCCCAGCCCAGCTCTCTCAGCCTGGCTCCAGAGCAGAGCTGCTCCAGCCCTCACAGCATCTCCGTGGCCTCCTTTGGACTCACTCCAACAGCTCCACATCCTAAAATTCCCATCATAAAGCCCTTTAGGTTGGAGAAGACCCACAAAGCCATTGAGTCCCACCATTAACCCAGCAGGTTTTAGCAGCTTCCCTGCTTCCTGCTGAATGATTCCACTGATGGAAGGTCTGGGTGCTGCGAGCCCCATCCTGTCGCTGCCGTCTCTTGGGATGCTCTCTCCTACCTGCCAGCACTGCGGTGATCCGGTGCTCCCGGGCCAGCAGCCCATGCAGGAAGCAGCTGTTTTCCACTGCTGAGGTGTATTTTTAACCCCCGGTGAATGGGAGCGTTTCTGTGTGCCGGGCGGCCGGGCTTGAGTGAAGAACCACCTGGGAGCTCTTCCTGCCCGGCCCCCGCGCTGCCGATGGTTTTCCCTGCACTCAAACACCCCACACAGCCCATGCCGAGCCTATCCCTGCTCCCTCCCAGCCCAACTCCTGCTCAGCCAGGTTCTATGGTGACCCCCGGGGCTGGATGAGCGTAAAGGTGCCTCTAAACCACGTTCCTCCTGGTGGGTGCCCATCCTTGGGTACCGCTGCATCCCGTGTGTTTATGAGGAGGCCTTCCGACGCTGATATTTTTGTTTCCCATCCTTGTTTTTGCAGCTCCAGTTGCTGTGGTATCCAGGGAGCCCTCCTCCTTCTGCAGGAGATGCACGCTGGTCGTTGCTAAGGTCGCCTCCGCGGTAACATGCACATCCTGTTTACACCTTTATCCGGAGAAGTTGGGCTTGGATAGAGGCACCCTCTTCACCCGGGCAGCCCCCAGGGAAGGGGCCGTCCCGAGCATCCCCTCACCAGAGCCTCGAAGGAAGGTGCTGCAGGAGCCGCCAGCCGCAAGATGACGAACAACGTGGCCGACCACCACCCCGGGAACTCGGTTGCTGAAGGCAACCATGAGGGGGACTTTGGTTGCTCCATGGTGGAGCTCAGGAACCTCATGGAGCTGAGGAGCGCCGAGGCGGTCGCCCGGCTCAATGACTCCTATGGCAGCGTGCAGAACGTCTGCAAGAGGTTGAAGACGTCGCCGGTTGAAGGTAAGCGGCTGCCCTGTGCGGGGGGACCACTTGCTTGGGTGCCTGTGGGATGCAGCTGGTGGCTCCGACAGCGTGGTCCCATCCCAAGCCTTGTGGGAGGTGGCTCCCTGCATCCAAATGGAATGATCACTTAAGGCAGAGAAGGAGGCAAAAGAAGTGAAGCATCTTCCCTAGGGATCCCTTGAGGCATAGCCTGGAGCCCTGCATCCCCTGGGAGGTGGGATGCAGGCAGGGGCGAGGAGCTGATGGGGCATAAGAGGGATGTGTGGGAGCTCCTCTCTGCTGCTGCCCCCCAGGTCAGTACCAGCCGTTCCCCTATATAATCTTAGTGCTAATGGAGGGCTGTGTGTGGTGGGGGTGAAGGAGAGTGTGAAGGTAGAAAGGGCTGTGTGGAGCTCATCATCCCTTACCAGTGAGCAAGGGCAGGCACTGGGTGGCTGTGGGTGTCTTTGCACCCCTTCCTTGGCATTAAAAGAGGGGGAGAGAGCCCCTGCTTACCTGGGCTTGGGAACAGGATGCGGCCCCAGGGCGCTGTGTGGGCTGGGGGCTGTGGCTGTGCCTCGGCGCTGAGAACTCGGTGTTATTCTTAGCGCTGTAAGCTGGGGATTAGCGTGTTTCCCAGCTGTGAGCGGGACCGGGAAGGAGAGACAATATCGGGATGTCATTAGAGAAGGGGGGGGAGTCCCGGTGGAAATACCAAGTCCAGGTCACAAAACAATGTGCTTGGCTTTGCCAAAGTGGGAGCGGGATCCTTGGGACTGGGAGGAGAGGGGAGGGAAGGGAGAGGACCCGAAAGGCTCGGCCGTGGCCCTGTGGCAGGGCTGCCCCTGGATCCGGGCGCTGCTTCCAGGCAATGATGCGTGTCGCTGTGTCTGGTGCCCCCAGCGCATCCCTGCCTCTGGAGCTTTGCTGTGTGTCCCAAACGCCGTCCTGTTGAGCACTGAGAGCGAAGAAAGGGGATTTCCTATAAGCTGGGGTTTTTAGGAAGGGATTTTGAGGCCTGAGTCACCTCCACCTGATCCCATCGGAGTGAGGTGTTCGGCTCCAGCTGTGTCTCTAGGGTGAGACACCCAGGGAAACCCCAGCAAGGTTGGAAGCTGCAGGCTGGAGCATGTCCCTGCCTCGATGCATCCCTGGGGAGGTAGGGAGTGGGATCCACTGGCTCTGGAGAGCTTGGGGTGTGTGTGCAGGTGGGATGCCCCAGCTGGGGTTTAGAGGATGACATGGAACGTGGGGAACACCAGCCACATCTTGGCGTGTGCAGGGTGGGATCTGTGTGTGAATTCCCCCTAGGAAGTCATAGAATCAGAGAACCACGGAATGGTTTGGGTTGGAAGGGACCTTAAAGCTTATCCAGTCCCACAGGCAGGGACCCCTTCCACTAGAGCAGCTTGCTCCAAGCCCCTGTGTCCAACCTGGCCTTGAACACTGCCAGGGATGGGGCAGCCACAGCTTCTCTGAGCACCCTGTGCCAGTGTTCATGATGTGAAGGGTGAAGGTTTTGCCACCCAAAAGCAGCTTTCCCAGCCTGCAAGGTCTCTGATGCAGGGGGGTGTTCTCCTGCTGTCCCTTGTGGCCTCCATCCAAAGCTTCCCATCCACATCCCCACTAACCGGGTCCCCCCAGCCCCTGCAGTGGCCCCGGTTGGGAGGGACTTGCTGGCAACCTGGAGCCATGGTGCCCATGGCATCTGCTCTTTGCAATAGGTGAATTGGAAACCCCAGCACCTCCCAACCTGCCCCAGGAGGGTGTGGGAGCTCTGGGGTCATGCCTATGGATGGGACATAGGCTTTGGAAGGAGCCACGTGTGCAACCTTCCATGCCCTGTGGCAGCATCCCGCATCCTCGTGCGGGAGCACGTGTGTGCCCGGCGCACGCGGTGCCTCCCCAGCCCTGGCGCTGAGTCAACCCACAGCAGTTAGCCACATTTTCCATCCATCCATCCGGCTGCAGACCTTGGGATGGGTGAGAATCGGGGCTGGGAGATCCCAGGATCCTGCTGCCTCGTCACGGCTGGGTGGGGACCGGGCGCTGCTCCAGCGCATCCCCTCCCTGCAGCCGGGGTGTAGTCTCAGCAGAAGGTGGGGTGCGTGGAAGGGGAAAGGGATTCATCCTGATGCTTCCTTCTGGATGGGATGGTAGAGCTGTCCCAAGCAGGAGGAATTGGTCCTCCCGGGAGGGCATCGCTGCCAGGCTGCTCCAGGCACAGGGATGCATCCAGGGCCAGTGTTGCTGCTGCCTGCCCGGTGCATCTCGGGAGCTGGCAGCAGCCCCATGGGCCATCTTAAGGTGGAGACAGCTGGGGGGGCTTGGTGCAGGGCTTGGTTAAGGTGGTGCTAGGCATGGGGGGGGGGGCTGTTCTCACCTGGGACCCCATTGACTTTTTAATGGCTTTTAAATGCAGGGGATGACCAGAACAAACTGTCTCCGATTGCTGGCCCATGCCCTGGGATGGGAAGGCTCCTGTGCCCCCCTTTTGCCCCCCTCTTGCCCCCCTTTTGCACCATGCTCATAGCACTCAGCTGAGCTCAGAGACTTTCCCATTGCACCAGGTCGGTCGTCAGAGTGACTGCTCCTTGGAGCTAGCAGGAAAAGAGTGAAGGCTGCTTTTGCCCCCTTTTTGCCCCCTTTTTGCCCCCTTTTTGCCCCCTTTTTGCCCCCTTTTTGCCCCCTTTTTGCCCCCTTTTTGCCCCCTTTTTGCCCCCTTTTTGCCCCCTTTTTGCCCCCTTTTTGCCCCCTTTTTGCCCCCTTTTTGCCCCCTTTTTGCCCCCTTTTTGCCCGCTTTCCCCCCCCCTTTCCCATGTCCATAGGGCTGGGCTGAGCTCGGAGACTCTCCCGCTGCGCCGAGCCGGCCTCCGGAGCGGTGGCTGCTCAGAGCTGGCAGGAGAAGAGGGATCAGGTGGCTCCGGCGGCTCCGAGCACCGCTCGCGGTGCCAGATTTACGGCTAATTTGATGCCGCCTGTAAACAAGGCGGGCAGTGCCAACTGGCGTTAACCGGCACTCGGGCTCTCGGTGCGGCTGCAGCACCGGCGAGAGGCGGCTCATCCTGCCCCATCGCGGTCCCTGCGTGCTCCCTGCCCCATGGAGGGACAGGAGCCAAGCTCTTGCATCCCCTCTGCCTGCTCCCCGTGCCCCTGTGCAGGCAGGGTGCTGCTCCTCACATTGGGGTTTTGTTCCCATCTCCGTCCCTCCTCTCTCCAGGCTTGTCTGGGAACCCAACTGACCTGGAGAAGAGGCGGCAGGTCTTCGGGCAGAACTTCATTCCTCCCAAAAAGGCCAAGACGTTCCTGCAGTTAGTGTGGGAAGCGCTCCAGGACGTCACGCTCATCATCTTGGAAATCGCAGCCATAGTCTCCTTGGGGCTGTCCTTCTACCACCCGCCGGGTGGTGACAATGAACGTGAGTCCCCTGTGGTGGTGGTGGGACTGGTGGGGGGGACCTGCTTCAGCTGCCGTGCAGGAGCAGGGCTTTGGGATGGATGCTGTCTCTGGCAGGCCATCATGTGGGTCAGTGTAGTGCAGATGGAGCTGGGAGCTACTTCTGCTCATCCTTGGGATCCTTGCCATCCAGGCACCTGCATTGATGGATGTGTCTGGGCATAGCCAGCACCATGGCACAGCTCAGAGCTATTCCTTGCTGCTCTCTCAGAAGATGCTCAAAGAGCAAGAGCCCATCTGGTCCAGTGGCCTCCCAAGTCCATGGGGCTTCCCTTTTGCTTTGGACATAGAGGGACCATGCTGGCTGTCCCCTGGTAGCTCCAACTACGACACCCCACATGTGGTGGTTGGGCAGTGGTGTTGGATAAGTTTCTCCTTCCCGGTGCTGGAGGAGGTGAGCAGGAGCAAGTATCCGGAGGTGCAGGAAGATGGTGACTCACCCAAGGGTCAGGGAGCAGAGGGAGGCCTGGGTGCTCCAACTGGGAATAGAAGCTGGTTGTCTTGGCTCTTTCAGCCCAACCTCTGCCAAAAATGAGTAGTAGGAAGGAGAACACTGAAAGGAATCAGATGCCTCCAGGGAGGTAAAACCCCTCTGCTGGGAGCAGGGGAAGCCCTTGGAGCAGCTCAGGGAGGAGTGATTGTCTCTATTCATGTGTCACTCAGTGGGGAGCGGGTACAAACAGGGTTTCTCCTCCGCCTGCAGTGTGTGGCCAGTCTGCGGGCGGCGTGGAGGACGAGGGCGAGTCGCAGGCCGGCTGGATCGAGGGGGCAGCCATCCTGTTCTCGGTGATCATCGTGGTGCTGGTGACGGCTTTCAATGACTGGAGCAAGGAGAAGCAGTTCCGGGGCCTCCAGAGCCGCATCGAGCAGGAGCAGAAGTTCACGGTCATTCGCAAGGGGCAGGTGATCCAGATCCCGGTGGCGGAGATCGTGGTGGGAGACATCGCGCAGATCAAGTACGGTGAGTGGGGATGCATAGGGGCTGCCCCTCTGCTTTGGAGCCTGGGGCTTCCTCCTCTCTGCTTTGCCAGCCCTTTTTGCCTTGAGGGGAAGTGTTGCCTCCTCCAGTGGTTCTATTCCGCAGCATCCCATGGCCAGGAGCAATGGGAGATGCTCCTGGGGAGGTGCTGGAGCTCAGCCAGGCTCTGCACACAACATTGGGTTGGTTTAGTGACCTGTTGGATGCAGAAAGGATTCCTGTCCTTGTTGGTGAACCATTCCTTAGGAAGGAGATGTTGGGCTAAACTAGGTCCTGCTCCTTGCTTACCAGGGGGAATGCTCATCCCATGCAGCTCCTGGCAGGAAGGAGATTGGTCCAACACAGTCTTCGTTTTCACACAGAGCTTTTCCCTTTTGCCTTCCTTGGCTGATGTAATGTGTAGCAGTTTGTATGTATCAGGAGGCTTTGGGCTGTTGACTCAGTCAAACCAGACGGGAGAAGCACTGATTGAGCAGAAGTCCTCCCAACAAATGCTTTCCTACATCAGGGAAGATTTTGGACCTACTGGATATCATCTTATAATAGCCATCTGTCTTAGAATACCCATCTGCTGCGTCTCCCCTCCCTAGATTTGGTCTGAGATTGAATTCTGAGTCCTTTTGCTGATACACAGAGCATCCTTCCCGTACTGGGGTGGGCAGGGTGAGCTGTGCTGACCCCCTCTCTGCTCCTGTCCTAGGTGATCTCTTGCCAGCGGACGGGATCCTGATCCAGGGCAATGACCTGAAAATAGACGAGAGCTCCCTGACGGGGGAGTCAGACCAAGTCAAGAAATCCCTGGAAAAAGACCCCATGCTGCTCTCAGGTGAGGAGCTGCGAGGGGTTTGTGCTGGGTTGGGGAGGAGATGGGATGTGGTGCTGGTGTCCGGTCTCACCGCGGCCTCCCTTCTGTGCCAGGTACCCATGTGATGGAGGGCTCTGGCAGGATGGTGGTGACTGCTGTGGGTATCAACTCCCAGACAGGAATCATCTTCACTCTTCTGGGGGCAGGAGAAGGAGATGAGGAGAAGAAGGTGAAGAAAGGTAAGGAGATCCATTGAACCTGCCCTTTCCCTCCTTTTGCCTTTCTCCCTTTCCTGGGAAGCATCCACTGCTGTGTGTCAGGCTGCCCCCACCTCTGTGGGGTGCGTGTTAGTGCCCATGGCCCAGGCAGGTACAGTGAGCTCTGGAGGTGCAGGGGGATCCCTCCCTGCTCCCTGAGGAAAGCCTCCAAGCACCCAGACCTCGGCTCCTTTGGACACGGCTCCAACTGTCTCTTCTCCAGCAGCCGCAGCCTGGAGCTGTGGGATGTGGTGGGGGGTCAATGCTCAGAGGGACAAGTGGCCTAGAGCGATGCCCCACGGCGCTCATTGCGCAGCCTTGGTGGGAAGGTGAGTCCTGGCTGTCCATAGGGTGATAGAAACCCATCCAGAGCCTTGGGACGATCTCTGCTGGCATCCCGGAGCTCCCTGGTGATGGAGGCAAGAGGGGAAGGAGGGTTGGGGAGCAGCCCGGCAGGCTGAGGTGCTTCTCACTGTGCTGGGAGTCGGTGCCTCGGTGCTCACATCTCACTGCTTACTCCCCTGCTCTGTGCCAGCTTTAAAGCCAGCATCGGCTTGGGGAGCTCCTGCTCTCCCCCGTGTCACTGTGCTCATTGGGAGCAGCCGTGAGGTGCGGGGAGCTGGCAGGAGGGAGCTGCTGGCAGCAGCACCAGGGAGCCCTTCCCGGGATGTGATGCCAGGTGCGGGGAAGCATCCGGATCCGCTCCAGGCCGTGTCTGTGCTGGGCTCCTGCAGCTCTGCTCGCCCAGGCCGGGCAGCTGCCTTCCATTGCTGGCACTGGGAGCTGAGGAGCTCTTGGGGTTTAGCTGCCAGCTTGGAGGTGGGAGTAAGGGATGAGCTGTGGGAATGGTGCTGGTGCGGGAACAGAGGCTCCCAGGCTTGGTACTTTCCCAGCCTTTGCTCAGCCCCACAGCAAACCAGCTCTGTGCCTTGCAGCCCTCAGCTGGGGAGTGAAGTGGGGCAGGGGCTTCACCAGCTTGTCCCCTTCATGGTGCCAAGGGATGATGGGGAGAAGTGCGTGAACCCCTTGTCACTCCAGGCTTGCTTCAACTGCAGGAGCCCCATGTTGTATAGAGGCACACATGGGACCCCCTTGCCCATCACACATGTTGGGGCAAAGCCCCTCGCTAGGGGTGTAGTGCTGCCCATGGCAGGGGACAAGTCTATGCCTCCTGTGTGCATCCACTTGCACCCACAGCAGCGGGAGGTAGGGAGCACAGTGCCTGGCACGTGCTGCATAGAGAACAAGCTCTGCTGCGTGGTTCCTTCTCCCCGAAGGTCTGAGACGTCCCTGGGCACACTTGGAAGCACTGCCGAGGGTTGCAGGAGGTGCTTTGCAGGTGGGGAAGCCTGAAGCCTTAGGGATGGGGTGCCTAAGGGAGCACAGGGCGCTCCGGAGCCTTGCCAGTGCCGCCAGCTATGGACCGAGTGCGGTGCCAGCAGGGAGCTGAGCCCTGTGTATGGATCCCACCAGAGCGTGTGCGGCCCCTTCGGAGCAGGGCTGGCCCTGGGCTGTCCCAGCAGCCGGATGATGGCCGTGGGTCCATGTGCTGAGCCCTCCACCCTTTCTCTCTTTGAACAGGTAAAAAAAGCGGAGCCCCCGAAAACCGCAACAAAGGTAACCAGCCTCTCCATCCTTTGAACCAGCACCACACTAACTACTGAGCATTCCTCCTTCCTTCCTTCCTTCTTTCTTCTCATCAGTCTGTGCTCTTTGCTGCTCCGGCGGGACTCTCGCCTCGTTGTCCTGGGAGAGGGTGCAGCAGTCCCGTGGCCAGTGGCCCCAGCACGGTGCCCTCTGGTACCCACCCTAGGGCTGTGTGTAGCTGCGATGGGGCTGGCTGGCTTTCCCCATGGCCACGTTGCCCTGCCTAGGGCAAAGCTCTTGTGCAGGAAGGACAGGGCTCTTGCAGCAGCCTGGACCACCGACAGAGCATCCCTTTATTATCCATGTTGACATGAGCCTGGCAGTGCCCCTCGGAGGCTGTCCCTTTGCAGGGCTTGTGGTGGGGGCAGAGATGTGGGTCCCCTGCTGCTGTGCGTGGGCTGACGTCCCATGGGGCCTGGCCAACGTGACGGTTGTACCCTCTCCTCCCATGGCCTCGACTCCGTGAGCGTCTCCTCGCCAGTGTTTCTCACACTGTTCTTTGCAGGCTGTGGAGGAAGCCCATCCCTGCACCTCTCTCTCCACCTCTCTCTTTCTTTCTCTCTCCTCTCAGCAGTTTGAGTTTCCCTCCTTCCCGTCAGACTGTGTCCGGGTGCTTGTTCTGTCCGTGTCGGGTCTGTTGTAACCGTGGAGGTGTCCGATGTGGAGCTGCTGGGAGCTACCAGGCTGGCTCCAGCAGCAGCCAGGAAGGGACAGGTCCTGGGGGGCCTGCAGGCAGCTTTTGGGGGGGGGTCCCACCCTCTTCCCATCCCTCTCCGAAGCTTCCAGCTGAGCTGGGGCTCCTGGTGCAGGCCTTCAGTTGGACCAGGCCATGATAGCCGCTGAAAGCCTGGCTATCCCGGGTCCTAAAGATGTGATGGATGGCACAGGGCTGGGATCCAAGGAGCTGGCTCACTCCTCTTCAACCTCCATCCCAATGGCTAACCGTCTCCCTCCATCTCACCCCCTCTGTCACTCCCCTGGCAGGTGATTGCTGCTGAGCTGCCCACAGGTGGCACTGGGAGGGACTGGGGATGCTCCTCAGGAGCCTGGGAGCACTGGAGGCTCTCTGGGGTCAGCCCAAAAGGCTCCCCATCTGCTGCACAGTGCAAAGCAGCCATAGGGGAGGCTAAAAGAGACCTGCTTCCACCCCAGACCCTGGCCAGAGGGTTTCTTGCAGTGCTGCCTTAGAGGTGTGACCGGTGCCAGTGTCAGCTCTGAGGATCCTTTATCCATAGGGTTGGGGTAGATAACAGAAAACTGCCCCATAGGGAAGAGGCAGGGCCCTGGGACAGGAGGTTTCCATGTGCTCGGATGCGTGTGTCTTCGGGAATGGTTCTTGTTCTGGGTTTTCTCTCTCTCACCACCATTCTTCTCAGTGGTGTCCCAGAGGTTTTCCTGGTCTCTCTCCTATTCACACGTGGTGTCTTGTTTTACCTTGGGCTGTAGCTAAAACTCAGGATGGTGTGGCCTTAGAGATCCAGCCCCTGAAGAGCCAGGAAGGGGTGGAAAATGAGGAGAAGGAGAAGAAGAAGGTGAAGGTGCCTAAGAAAGAGAAGTCTGTGCTGCAAGGGAAGCTCACACGCTTGGCAGTCCAGATTGGGAAGGCGGGTAAGTGGCCCTCCATGGGCTGTCTCCTTGCTGTCCCCTTGCCCAGCATCCCCTCACCTCCTCCTCTGCCTCTTCTTCCCCCAGGGCTGATCATGTCAGCCATCACGGTCATCATCTTGGTGCTGTACTTCGTGATCGACACGTTTGGGGTGCAGCGGCGGCCCTGGCTGGCAGAGTGCACCCCCATTTACATCCAGTACTTCGTCAAGTTCTTCATCATCGGTGTCACCGTGTTGGTGGTGGCTGTGCCTGAAGGGCTCCCGTTGGCAGTCACCATCTCCTTGGCCTACTCTGTGAAGGTGAGACCGCGGTGCAGTGGGGTCGCCATGGGTATGATGAGGGGATTCAAGGCTTTGGGCTCTGACTCGCCTGGTTGTGGTGCCTGTTGCAGAAAATGATGAAGGACAACAACCTGGTGAGGCACTTGGATGCGTGTGAGACCATGGGCAATGCCACCGCCATCTGCTCGGACAAGACGGGCACGCTCACCATGAACCGCATGACGGTGGTGCAGGCTTACGTGGGGGATACCCACTACCGCCAGATTCCTGATCCCGAAGCCATCCTGCCCAAGATCCTGGACCTCATCGTCAACGGTGTCTCCATCAACTCAGCTTACACATCCAAGATCCTGGTGAGCTGGAGAACCGCAGCCTTGCATGCTGGGCTTCCCGCCTGCAGCTCCCATCCTGCTGTATCCAGGTTTGACATTGCGTTTCCTTTCCTTCCTCCCCTCCAGCCACCCGAGAAGGAAGGGGGGCTACCCCGGCAAGTGGGGAACAAAACCGAGTGTGCCCTGCTGGGTTTCGTGCTGGACCTGAAGCAGGATTACCAGGCTGTGCGGAACGAGGTGCCAGAGGAGAAGCTCTACAAGGTCTACACCTTCAACTCGGTGCGCAAGTCCATGAGCACGGTCCTGAAGAACAGCAACGGCGGCTTCCGCATGTACAGCAAAGGAGCCTCCGAGATCATCCTCCGCAAGTAACCATCCTCCTTCAGCACGCTGGTCCTCTCCCCATCCCATGGGCTTTAGGCTGAGATGCCCCATGGAGCTGTTTTGTGGGGGGGGCTGCAGGGTGAAGGGTGCCCAGTTCTGGAGCAAGGAGGTGCCGCTGTGCGATGTGTTTAACTCTTTTAGGGTGACTTTGGGAAAGGGATGGGGAACCTGGGTGACCGGGGGAGCAGATGCTGGCAGCATGTGCTCCTCCCTCACCCTCCATCCCGCTCCTGCGTTAGGTGCACCAAGATCCTGGACAAGAACGGTGACCCCCGGGCGTTCAAGGTGAAGGACCGGGATGAGATGGTGAAGAAGGTGATTGAGCCCATGGCCTGCCACGGCCTGCGCACCATCTGCCTGGCGTTCCGGGACTTCCCTGCCGACGCCGAGCCCGACTGGGACAGCGAGAACGAGATCCTGTCCGACCTCACCTGCATTGCTGTGGTGGGGATAGAGGACCCTGTGCGGCCAGAGGTACCGAACCCACCTCTGCCCTGGCTCCTCTGCATCCATCTCTGAAGTACCCCACGCTACCAGCTCCATCCTGCAGGCGTTTCTGTCCCCTACCTGCACAGAATGACCTGGTGGCAGGGTGGTTCTGCCCAGTCTTTCCCCCCTGTTGCTAACAGGGGTCTGTGCATTAGGGTTCTACATCAGTTGAAAGGTGCAGAGAGGCACCATGCAGGGCTGATGCAGCTGGTTCCTCCCTCGCAGCTCTGCCTCTGCCGGGGCAGGCAGCTGGGCTAATGCAATAAGCCCTCCAATACCTGCCTCCTGATTACATTTTGGAGCTTGCCCCCACACTCCCGCCTTGCTTGCATCTTTCCTGATTAGATGTTCAAGTATCTGGGGCTGGGAATTGCATTACAGATGCCCCGTCTGCACCGGCTCTGGAGGCCACTGATTCGATTTGCTAATTTCTCACTAATATCCTCTTCCCCCACCGCTCTGTAATGGCTAAACCCATTAGTGCTGCTGGAGCAGGGTGGCTCAAGTGCCCCCGTTTTGATGGATCGCCTGGCCAAGCCCTGGCGCCCAGCACCGCAGCGTGATGGGGGGGAGGCAGCGTGGTTGCCTTCCCCTTGGGGCTGGAAGTTCTCGTGTTGTCTGTGCTGGAGGAGCTGCTCTGGACACACACATGAGGCTGGGAGCAGGGCAGGCATCTTCTCCAGTCCCTGGTGGCTTTCCCTTGCTGCTTGTGCTGGTGCTGGAGGGGGATTTTTGGTTCAGCATCACATCCACAGTGTGAGCACTGAGCTCTGGGTGGAGGCAGGTTCCTGACCCCACCAGGGCCCTTTCCAGGTCCTTTTAGGGAGGATGGGAGAGGAGCTGCCTGTTTCTGGGGATACTTTGAGCATCCAGACCCATCTGTCCTTGTCCCCCAGGTGCCAGATGCAATCCTGAAGTGCCAGCGTGCCGGCATCACTGTCCGGATGGTGACTGGGGACAACATCAACACCGCCCGTGCCATCGCCACCAAGTGTGGCATCCTGCTGCCAGGGGAGGACTTCTTGTGCCTGGAGGGGAAGGAGTTCAACCGGCTCATCCGCAACGAGAAGGGAGAGGTGGGAGGGCAGCCCCAGGGCCTGCTCTGCGGGGAGGGGGGGTGTCGGTGTTCCTCTTATCTATGGGTAAATGCAGCTGGTCCCTCTGCTTGCTGGCATCTGTACCCAGTGCAACTGCACCGTTCGGGTGCTTGGAGGTGGAGGCTCTGTCTTGTAGCATCACGGAATGGTTTGGGCTGGAAAGGACCTTAAGATCACCCAGTTCCAGCTGCCTGCCATGGGCAAGGACACCTCACACTAGGCCATGTCACCCAAAGCTCTGTCCAGCCTAGCCTTGAACGCTGCCAGGGATGAAGCATTTACCACTTCTTTGGGTAACCTGTGCCAGGGCCTCTCCACCCCCAAAGAACTTCTTCCTTATCTCCAACCTGAACTTCCCCTGTTTCAGTTTGAACCCATCATCCCTTGTCCTATCACTACAGTCCCTGATGCAGGTCCCTCTCCAGCATCCTTGTAGCCCCCTTCCAACACTGGAAGCTGCTCTGAGGTCCATCCTCGTGGCCTCCTCCGAACTTGCTCCAACAGCTCCATGTCCTTACATGAGGACACCAGAACTGCACACAGTGCTCCAAGTGAGGCAGAAGGTTCCAGGGGGGCTCCTGCCCTTTCTCACACCTGCTTTGTCCTGCAGGTGGAACAGGAGCAGTTGGACAAGATCTGGCCCAAGCTGCGTGTGCTGGCGCGCTCCTCCCCAACAGATAAGCACACGCTGGTGAAAGGTGAGCTGGTCCCTCACAGTGTCTCATCCTGCTTGGCACGGGGACTTTTGCAGCCTGGACCCTGCCCTTGGGGCTTAGTTTCCTCTCAACTGCTTGTCTCTGTTCCAGGTATCATCGACAGCACCATTGGTGACCAGAGGCAGGTGGTGGCTGTGACCGGGGATGGGACCAACGATGGCCCAGCTCTGAAGAAAGCTGATGTTGGGTTTGCTATGGTACGGATGGGCAGTGGGTTTCCCACTCTCTTTGGGTGCAGAACTAATGGCACACTTGGTTATTCTCATATTTCTGGATTAGTGAAACTTGATTTTGGAGGCTTGGTTTAATTCTCATTAAATTCATAGCAAAAGATTGATGAGAAGCAATCAGTGGGATGCTGCCTTATGGCTGGGCTCCTCTGTCCCAGCTGCAGGGACCACATCAAGCTAAAGGTGCCCTGGTACTTGCAGGGACCTGCCTGGCCCTGATGGCTGAGCTGTGGGGTCAGTAACTCACCCAGTAAGTCATCCCTGCAGTTCTTCACCCAGGCTCCTCATGTGCAGGAGCAGCCCTGCCATGGGGCCAGGCACTGGGCTTTGCTGGGGGCTAAGTGCTGGACCTCCAGAGAGTGGGGAGCAGAGGGGACAGCTCTGTCCAGCTGCATCTGAAGCTCACACCCTGCAGCAGCAGCCTGGGTGTCCCTGCCTGAGACAGAGCCGGCTCCTTACGAGCCTCAGTGCATTCAATCACTGCAAAGCGAGCGCCTCTGTGTGCCAGCGGGGAGAAAAGCAGCGAGCTCAGCTCCCGCCGAACAAACGTGGCCAATGTGGGGCTGAAAAGCAGCACTGACCCAGAGCCCATGTCTGTTCTTGAAGGCTTCGCTGCTAAGGAGCCTCTGCACACCGAGTGCTGTGGTAGAACTCGCTGTCAAACACAGGCTGGGCTCCGGCTCCTCGGGCTCTGGTGGATTTCTCTCTTGGGAAGAAGCGGAGCCAGGCGGATGCCAAGCATGGAGCTTGCTCCGTGACTCACCCTGTTGCTTTCTCCCTGCTCCTCAAGGGCATCGCAGGCACGGACGTGGCGAAGGAGGCTTCGGACATCATCCTGACGGATGACAACTTCACCAGCATCGTCAAGGCGGTGATGTGGGGCCGCAACGTCTACGACAGCATCTCCAAGTTCTTGCAGTTCCAGCTGACCGTGAACGTGGTGGCCGTCATCGTGGCCTTCACGGGGGCCTGCATCACGCAGGTAAGGGGGTGCTGGGCTTGATGGGAGGAGAGTGGAGGCTCCTGCGACATGAGGAGGGAGAAGAGGGTGGTCTTGGTGGTGTGATGTGTTCTTCCCCCCCCATTCTCTCCGCAGGACTCGCCCCTGAAGGCTGTCCAGATGCTGTGGGTGAACCTGATCATGGACACCTTCGCCTCCTTAGCCCTGGCCACAGAGCCCCCATGTGAGTCCCTGCTGCTGCGCAAGCCCTATGGCCGCAACAAGCCGCTCATCTCCCGCACCATGATGAAGAACATCCTGGGGCACGCTGTGTACCAGCTCGCCATCATCTTCACGCTGCTCTTTGCAGGTGAGCTTTGAGGCCCCAACAAACAGGAGGGTGGTGACAAAGGGGCAGAAGTCCCAGCCCTGCGTCTCTTGTTCTTCATTGTCACTCGGTGAACTTGTGTTGGCCAGGACAGAGCTTATTTAATCATAGAACCATGGAATGGTTTGGGCTGCAAAGGACCTTAAAGCTCTTCCAGCTCCAACCCCTGCTACAGGCAGGGACACCTCCCACTAGAGCAGCTTGCTCCAAGCCCCTGTGTCCAACCTGGCCTTGAACACTGCCAGGGATGGGGCAGCCACAGCTTCTCTGGGCACCCTGTGCCAGCGCCTCAGCACCCTCACAGGGAAGAGCTTCTGCCTACGAGCTCATCTCAGTCTCCCCTCTGGCAGGTTAAAGCCATTCCCCTTGGCCTGTCCCTACAAACCCTTGTCTAAAGCTCCTCTTGAGCTTTTTTGTAGCCCCTTTAGGTACTGGAAGGCTTAACAATAGCAGATGGGAAGCAGGAGGGTAATAAGGAAGAGGGGGTTTAGTTCTAGAGCCGGGGAAGCAGCTTTTCAACATCTTTAAGCATTCATTGGAGCTAGCACCGGGGGACTCCAACTGGGTCAAGGGATTATCAGCAAGAGCCTGGGATCCTAATTCCACCTCCCGCAGTGCGAAGTGGAAGTGAGGAGCCAGGATCTCACCTTCTCTCTTCTCTGTCCTTCCCCATCCCCTCCCCAATCCCACTTGTCTGCTTAGGGGAGAGGTTTTTTGACATCGACAGCGGCCGCAATGCCCCGCTGCACTCCCCGCCCACCGAGCACTACACCATCGTCTTCAACACCTTTGTCATGATGCAGTTGTTCAACGAGATCAATGCCCGCAAGATCCACGGCGAGAGGAACGTCTTCGAGGCCATTTACCGCAACCCCATCTTCTGCTCCGTGGTGCTGGGCACGTTTGCAGCTCAGGTGAAGCTTTGGGAATGAATGGTGGGGCTGGGAGGGGACTGTGCCGCAGGATGATCAGTGTCTGCTGCAGTCACTGCCCTCAGCTCTGTTCTGGCCCTTTATTCTGCTCCAGCAGCTTCTTGGTGACACAAAGCCTGGTTATCGGGGTCCAGAGTGTGTTGGGAGGTGCCAGGGCCGCTCAGCGCGTCTCTGGTGTCCTGTGAAGTTAATAGCATAGGTCATAGATCATTGAATGGTTTTGAAGTTCATCCACTTCCATCCCCTTGCCATTGGCAGGGATGGCTCACACATGTTGCCCAAGGCTCTGTCCAGCCTGGCCTTGAACACTGCCAGGGATGGAGCAGTCACCACTTCTTTGGGCACCCTGTGCCAGTGCCTCAGCACCCTCACAGCAAAGAGCTTCTTCCTTATCTCCAACCCGAAACTCCCCTGTTCCAGTTTAAACCCATCACCCCTTGTCCTATTTGAGGTCCTTGGCTCCTCTTGTGATCCCTGGGAAGGGGGGAAGAGATGTGTGGCCTTTAGGGGACCTCGTGTGACTTGTTCTCTCCTGTGCTGTAGATCCTCATTGTGGAGTTTGGGGGGAAGCCGTTCAGCTGCTCCGGGCTCACCCTCAGCCAGTGGTTCTGGTGTATTTTTATCGGAGTGGGAGAGCTCCTCTGGGGCCAGGTAAGAGCCAGTGTGAAGAACCCACCATGTGCCATGCACTTGCAGCCCAGCCTGCCTTCCCCTCCTCATCCTCCCTGGTGTTTGCTCAAGGGGGGGATGCTCCATCCCAGCAGTGAGGAGGAGAGGTTGTTCATCTGCTCCTTCTTCCCACCCTGCTTCCAAGCAGTGGTATCCGGGTGTCCCAGCTGAGTCCTGGCAGTTCGTTGCTTGCCTTTGGTGGTGGGCTCCACGCAGCCCCGACCTGCAAGCTAAGGAGCTGCTCTCTCCCTGCCTCTCCCCAGCTCATCTGCACTGTCCCAACCAGCCACCTGAAGTTCCTGAAGGAAGCTGGGCATGGCATCACCAAGGAGGAGATCCCAGAGGAGGAGCTGCCTGAAGACGTGGACGAGATCGACCACGCTGAGATGGAGCTGCGGCGCGGGCAGATCCTGTGGTTCAGGGGTCTCAATAGGATACAGACACAGGTACTGTGGGGCAGTGGGGATGGGGTGGGGCTCTTCCTTCTCTCTCTTTCCTTCTTTCTCTTTCTCTCCAGGGGCTCTGCCTGGATAGAGGCTGCTGCTCAGAGGATGCCATCACCTCCTGGGCTAGACTTCTCCCACCACCCGTGCCTTTCTGGTTGGGGAAGCAGGACAGCCTGGGTTTGGGCCAGGGGAGGCACAAGCCTGTTCCCATGTGGAACACAGTGTCCCGCAGCCTGAGGCTGGATGTGCTGCTGATGGGCACCTCATGCAGCAGAGGAGGGTGCTCGGAAGCTGTGGGGCCAGGGCACAGGAGCCTCCAGGGCTCTTGGAGGTGTCAGCTCTGACGCTGCTCCTGGTCACTGTGGGGATGCTGCTCCCAGAGGGGAATGGGCCCAAGAGGAATCTGCCTGCGTGAGACCCTTGCTGGTCTCACTCCTCTGCTGTCCTTCCTGACAGCTCTTTGGCCAAGGGCTCTTGCCACCCCTCCCTGCCAGTCTGCAGTCTCCTGGCCTGGAGCTCTTGGCCCCACAGCAAGGAAAGGGAGGAGAATCAATCTGTTAATGTGGTTTTCTACATCAGCTCTTTCTCTCTGACTCAGTTTTTCCTGAAAGGGTGTTTTTTTTAACCCTGGAATGCTGCTGGGCAGGGCAGGGAGAGTTCCCTGCAGTGAATCACTGTCTCTTGTCTTTCCTTGACGCTGGGGCAGAGGTGCCCCATGGAGGAAAGCTGTAGGTCCCCCACGTCCCCTGGCATGCAGGGCTGCTCTGAACCTTCTGTTCATCCTCCTCTGCTCCTCCAACAGATGGAGGTCACCAAAGTGGCCCAAGACACGGAGCCAGCACAGCAGCCGTTTTGTGCTGTGTTAACTTTGCTTCTCTGTGAGCTCTTGCCTTGATGTTTTCATGGTGAGGGAGAGCCTTGACTCCCTTCCTGTGGTAAGGGGCAGATGGGCTTTTCTGCAGCCCAGGGCAGTGCATGGGGCTGAGCAGACAGATCTCTGTGGCTCATTCACATTGAGAGATGTGCTTGGAGCACTGGGCTGCTTTGGAAGGGTCCAGTTGCATATGAACAGCTGCAGTACCAGTGGCCATGTGTGCTGCTGAGGCTGAGCCTCACAGGTATCTCCCTGCAGCCGTGATGGACCTGGGCTGAAATGAGCTCTTGCAATATGAAGGACGGTCCCGGATGCTGGCAGGTCCTGGAGCCTCTTTAGCAGCTCCTTCCTCTGCCGTGGAGCAGAGAAGCGAGCAGGTCAACCTGAGCATCCTGGGGCTTCTGTCCTGACTCGGTGCGGGTTGGAGGAGAGCACAGGGCTCTTTCCTGCAGGACTCCTGTGCACTCAGGAAGGGAGGTCCCTCTGAGGAGGGGGATCAGCCTGGAGGAGTGAAGCAGTGTGTAAAACACCCCCAGGGTGAGCATGTGGGGCTGGAGGAGGTGTCCCTCCCTAAGGAGCTGTGCAGCCGAGGCTGCTCTGGTCAGGATGGGGCTGGAAGCCACAGTGGTACCTAGATGCTGCTGGGTTCCTCTGGCCTCGGTGCGCAATGACAGAGCAACTGTGGCTCATCCACTGAGGGTGCTTCCTTGCTGCATCCCTGCAAGTCCTGTGCAGAGCGTGAGCCTGGGGGAGAGGCTGGAACATCTCCCAGCATGGCTGGCTGCCATGGAGCATCGTGTATCCCAGGATTCAGCCCCCCATGTGCATCCCATGGGGCTGAGGGCCCAGAAACCCTTTGCCAGTGCAGTTTTCCGGACCACCGGCTGCCAGCTCGCACCTCTGCCCACCCTCTCTCTTTCTCTGCTCCTCCTCCAGATTGTCAGGATAACCCAAGGTGTTGCCTCTGTCGCTCCCCTCCCACCACAGTCTCCTTCTTGGTGGTGGGCTAAGCCCTGTCCCTGTGAGCCTGGGACCTCTCCTCTGCTCCCAGAAATGCCAGCCACAAACCCGGTGTGGGTTTATGGGAGTGCGGGGTGGGGGGCTCCCTCCTCCCCACCTCTCCATCCTCCTTCTTCCTTCCTGTCCCTGTGTGTCTGCCCAACCTCCCTGCTCCCTTCCATCCCCATCCCCTCTCCCTGTCTCTGGCCGGGGCGACGCTATCTCACTCTCTGGTTCTTTGCAGATGGACGTAGTTTACACATTCCAGACCGGCGCCTCCTCTTTGCAGGGAGCCCTCAGGAGACAGCCTTCCATCGTGAGCCAGCACCACGATGTAAAAAATGTTTCTAGCCCAACCCATGTAGCTCTTTCCTCCGTCAATTCCACTCCCACCACTTCTGCTGTTGCTGCTGCTGCTGCATCTCCTCCTGTGGGCAGTGAGTGATAGTCTATTACAATGCATGACTTCTAATAACCACAGAGAGCACCTGCACCAACCTAACCCAGCCTGTTCTCTCTCCCTCTAAACCTTGACTCACACTCATTTCCCAAATGAAGGATGGGGCGGGAGAGCAGTTTGAAAAAGGAATAGTTTTTATGCAGTTGCATCTTTAACCCTGGTCCTTTCCCCCCACCCCATCCCATGTTGCTTCCTCCAGTTTTACCTCTTCTCCTCCTTTGCAGGACTGATGTTTGAGTCCACCCTCCTGAGGGGTGCCAAAACTGGTGGTTCTAGTTCAGAGAACCTTTGTGTTCACGAGCAACTAAAAAGCATTGCTGTGAAAAGGGCACACTGCACCCAAAAGGTGTCATTGCCTTCCCATGCAGCTCTGCCCAGCCCTGGGATGCCCCAGGAGGGCAGGGATGGGCAGAGACTTTGCTTTACCAAAGCTGTTTGGAGGCAGAGTGGCCGTTCAGACCTTCCCACAGCAGTCAGTGTGCTACTGGGATGAGCTGAGCCGTGGTAAGGGGCTGCCTGTGTGCTCCCTGCCTCTTGCATGGCTGTGAGAAGGGCTGTTTGCTCCTCGGCTGGGTGAGCAGCCGGTTACCGCGGCTCAGCCGGCCCATGGTGATGCATCAGAGCTGCCCGGAGCCTTGCAGCTCAACCTGCTGTTTGAGAGCTGGCTTGTAAGCAAGCAGCATCCCCATCCTGCCTGTGAGCTTGCATGCTGTGTGAGATGGGGCTGAGCGAGCCCTGGAGCTCGGCGGCGACAGCACCGGGCTCCACCGGTGCCCAGCTTGTTCTGCACACGCTGCAAATCAGTGTGTGCAGACCAGACATACGCGACTCTCTGCATGCAAATGGAGATGGAAAACGTGGCCCTGCTGAACACCAGTGGGAAAGCTGGATCCTGGATCTAGCTGTGGGCTTCCAGTCCAAAGGAAAGCCCTCTCTGGTGCAGTGCCCCTCTCCGTGTTCATTGTGATATGTATATACAGGCTTGTGAGCACATGAGCGTGGATTCTCTCTCTTCAGGGCTGTGCCAGGCTGGCCGTAGGTAGTGTTTCTTTCCTGGATAATTGGCTTTTTTTATTGCACAGTCATTTTCTGTGTTCTCCTCTTATTGAAGAAAGACCTTTGGTGACTTTTGGAATAGCTTTCAGTCTCCACTGTTTGTGCACTGTGGGAGAGAAGAGAGAATTCCTGATCATTTTGTTTTCTCTCTGTTTAGCTGATGCTGATGCTTGATGTTGATTCTGTTTAACCCCGGTGTTTCTGAAGCAGCGCAGCTGCCTTCTGTTCCTGACTGCATCCGTGCACCACCGAGACTTCCTAATGGAAAGAAAACCGGCTTAGAGGGGTCTCAGGGTAGTGGGCTTGGGTGGGTGAGACCACACCATGGGTTTTTTGCAGTCTGTGGATGAATGTTCTCCCTGATCTGCAGCAAGGGACTAGATAACTTGGATAGCTTGTGCCTTTCCAGGCAGCAAACAGCTTGACAAGAAGCTAACCCAGGTTGCTAAGTCTTCCCTCTGTTTCCTGCCTAGACTTCTCTCTATTTCCCTCTGCTGCTTCCCTCTCCTCTCTCTCAAAGCTCCACTTCCCTCCATACAGATTAACAGTGTCCCTCTGCCTTCCACTGCACTTCTGAGGGATGTGCCCCTCTGGAGTGCTGGAGGAGAAGGAATCTCAGGAATGACCCTCAGGAGATGGTTTGCAGGGCTGAGCTGGTCTCCCATGGGGGTTTTGCCCTGCTTTGAAGGAGCTGGGCAAAGCAAGTCAGGGTCAGTGGTGGAGCTGCTGCTGGCTGCCCACAGAAGATGTCATTCCCATCTCCATGTGAGCAGTGGGATTTGCCCAGCACATTGTGGTGCTGCAGCACTGGTGTGAAATGAGAAGGATGGAGGTTGTGCAGGTTGTGGGTGGAAAGGAGGGAGGTGGGATGTTGGCTCAGTGGGGAGGATTTTGGTTTTGGTTTTGCTCTTTCAGAAGGCAATTCCTTACTGTTGGGTTCCTTTGACAAGGGAACAGCTGAATTAATTTCACAGCAGTTGCTGACAGAGATAGTTAAATCGAAGTAAGAAAAGCTTCAGGAAAGCTGTGGCTGAAGCTTATTGCTAGAGCAGTGATTTCTTGTGAGCAGTGCTGAAGTTTATTGAAGGCAGGGATGCGGTAGATGGGGTCTGGACTCACCAGTGCTCGAGGTGGTGGGGTAGGAAGGGCTTCTGTGAAGCTACTCCTGCCTCTAAGCTTGTACCAGGCTGCCCAGTTCCCTTGGGCTCTCTTAGTTGTGGTTGGTTCAGTTGAGTTTGCACACTGCATTGTAGGGGCAGGGGCTTTTATCAGTGCTTGCAGTTGCTGTTGTTAAGGCGTGGATGATGTGACAGGTTCTTGGTTGAAGGTGGCCTGCTTGGTGGTCTCCTTTGTGCTGTGCGTTCACACTAAACACTGAATTTATCCTGGATCTGACTGTGGGGGTTAGTGCAGCAAACACAGCTCTGGATCTCTGGGCCCAGCTACATAAATCTTCACTTTTGCAGGCCAGCTGGTGCTCCAGCATCCCGGGGGGTACCTGGCCCACTCTCATCACCTCATGAGTGCTTGTCATCCAGCTCATGTGTGCGTGTGCAGCTCCATTGGTGTGTGCAGGGCTGGTGTGTTTGTTTCCAGCTGGGATGTGCTGAGCCTGTGCCTGGGGGTGCCACGTTGCTGCCCCAGGTAGGGCAGCACCATCTCTGAGCCAGATGGAGACTGGATTCAGCCCTCCTGAGAGGGGAGCCCTGGAGCATCTCCCAGGTAAAACCTCCAGGGATCCAGGCATGAGACTCTTCCTTGGGCTGCCTCTCTGATCTGGTTTTGTGAATGCTGTTTGTGCTGATACCAAAGATCCCCAGCAGGCTCTCGCTGGCTGTGCTGGTTGGTGACTTCCCTCCTATCCTGCCTGTGTACCAGACCAAGGTGGACACTTTAACCCAGCTCATCTCACCAAGAAGAAGGGTGTAATCTCTGTTCACCCACCAGATCTGCAGCCCATTCACAAAGAAGTGGCAGAACAAACATCTTTATTTGCCTTGTCACCTTGCAAGGGGATATCTGAATCAGCAGCTCTGTGCTCCCTGGGCAGTGGCTGGGTGATGG
Source organism: Pezoporus wallicus (assembly GCF_028554395.1). Taxonomy (NCBI): domain Eukaryota; kingdom Metazoa; phylum Chordata; class Aves; order Psittaciformes; family Psittacidae; genus Pezoporus; species Pezoporus wallicus. The sequence continues at coordinate 2,244,328 of NW_026636574.1, read as the reverse complement.
GGAGGTTCTCAAGGTGTAGCTTAGGGATGCTGCAGAGGAGCATCCTTTTTGTGGGATGTGTGATCTCCTCCGTTTTGCACCCCAGCTTCAGTCCCCAGGGATGCCATGCAGGGAAAACAGTGGGGACTGGGTTCCTTGAGTGTTGAGAGCAGATGAAGGTAGCTCCTGCTGCTTCCACGGGGCAAGAGATGGAGCAGGATGACTGGCACTGCTACAGGGAGGTGTTACCGATGTCCTTGCTGTGCTCAGTGATGCTGAACAAAGTCTCACAGTGTTCTGGAGGCATTTCCTTCCCAGAGGAGAAGTGGAGCAGATCTCCTGGTCCCAGATGACCTCTGCTTAACAGGTCATAAGATGACCTCTCTTGCTGTCATAAGACACATGAGAGCGTGTGCAGGATGCTTCGTGCTTGCTGACAATGTTGTCAGTAGCTTCCTCCTCTAGAAAGGCAGGAGATGTCCCAGTTCCCTTGGGAGACCCTGAGCTGCTTGGTTTGTTAGCTCTGCTTCAGAACCCCACGTACCGCATCGCCCTCCTGCAGTTGATGCCTTCTGGCGTCTTCTGGAGTGATGATAGCCCCAGTTCACCCAGGACAGTTGGAGCTCTGCTGCACTTGGGATGCACAAGTCATTGGCTCATGCATGCCGGTGGCTGCACTGGGGTAGAGAGTTCTGCTGCAGCCCCACGGTGCTGCCACCTCCTGCCCCTCTGTTCACTGGGTCTGATGCTTGTCACCCATCCATCCAAACTGTGACTTGGCTGCAAGGGAGGGCGAGAGCTGGAGGCCTCAAGGCTGGATTTCCAGAGCAAATGGAGGGATCAGTGAATCCACCACTTGCTTGTTTCCAGACCTCTCCTTTCCAGTGCTATGGAGGTAGCAGAGCCATATCCCGGTTGTCCAAACTGGGCTCTGGATCTGCTTGGAACACACTGAGTCTGGCTTGTGGCAGGACTGGCAGCCTGTGGATGTGTGGCCAGGCTTTCTAGCAGAGTTTGAGATTGATTTTTCGTGCAGAGCATCCAAAAGAACAACGGCCTTTGGAAACTGCTGGGTCTTCTTCAGCATGTAGGGATGGATCCAGAGCTCCAGCCCAGGATCCAGGTGGCAGCCGTGTGGGCAAACTCGCACAGATCTGGCTTCCTTCTTGCATGCTTAGCTGGGTCCAGTTTTAGTGCTCATGGCATCCACTTGGACCTGCTGCTTCACATGGGCTTGAAAAGTTTGTGACACCTTTTTGAAGCCCATTCCTTTCTATAGGTCTAAACCCAAACTAGAACACACACAACACGGCTCCCACAGTAGTTTGGTTTTTTTTCTGCTGTTTGTCTAACCCACCTCTTTTTTGAGTCGTAGTTCCACTTGTCCTCGTTTGTACACACAGATACGCGTGCGCACCCATAATGACAACTAATGCCTTTTGGCTTCTGTTCATTGGAAGTGATGTGGGGGTTGGTTGTGGGTTTTGAGTTGTTTTGTGTCTTTTCTTGCAGCTTCTGAAGTCGCCCCATAGTCGGTTGATTCCCCATCACACACCTAGTGCCTGAGTCTGATCCATCTTGGCCCTCCTAGTTCACCATAGATGTTTCATTTCGACTTAGCTGTCTGCTCAGTGGTGGTTCTTGTTGTTGTTGTGCTTTTTGTTGTGTCTTTATGAGTTATTTTGCCTTTCTCCTGGGAGCTCTGGCCCCTCATAGCAGATACTAACCCCTCTTCTGTTTATCCCCCACGCTCCTCGCCTCCGGCAGATCAAAGTGGTGAATGCGTTCCGTAGCTCCTTGTACGAAGGCCTCGAGAAACCCGAATCCAGAAGCTCCATCCATAACTTCATGACTCACCCAGAGTTCATCCTGGAGGAAGATGAGCCTCGAACACCATTCCTTGACGGCGCTGAAGACAACCCCGAGACTGACGGACTCAAAAAGCGAGGTGGGGGTATCCTGGGTGGATCTACACCCCTCAACAGAAATAACAATGCAGTGGACAGCGATCAAGCTGAGCTCACCGTCCCGGAGCCTGAAAGCCCCTTACACAGCTTGGAGACATCAGTTTGACCTTAGAACTTTGAACCCCCTCTCCTCCTCCACCTTCGCCCCTCGCCCTGTGTGACACCGGCACCAGTAACTGATCACACACTGCGGTCACTTCGTGTCAAACTGCTCATACGTATATCATTTTGGCGTTTCATTTTGGGGGGGGTTGTTTTGATTTGGGTTTTTTGGTTTTTGGTTTTTTTTTTACCATTATTTAGCAGTGGGAACCAGAGTACCATGATGCTGGGTGTTGGGAGAGAGGCGAAGCCAAACTTGTGCATCTCCATCCCTCATTTTCAGTGGTACTCGCCCAAGTGAAGCAGCCAGGTTATTTCCTCTCCGAGAGTTGGGCTCCATGTGTCTGTTGTTGGGGGGGGGGGGGTCACGTTGTAAAATGCATGTTCAAAGGAAGTTCAAGTTCTTGTAGTCTTACACACACGTGCTCAGCCTCAGGGCTGGGAGCATTTGTGACTTTGATTTTTATTTCTTCTTTTTCTTTTAGTTTTTTTTTTTTCTCCACTTGTGGTTTTTAGGGTTTTCTTCTAATGTTGGGGTTTGTTCTTTGCTTGTGGGATTTGCCCCCAAGAACTCCACAGTGAGAAGTGGGGGAGAAATGACAAATAAATGAAAAATCAACCCAGCCAGGGGAAGGTGTTTACTCACAGGTTTGACAGATACAGGGATGTATACACCAGTCTTCCACCTTGAAAATGGTACCTAGCCTTTGCAGTTCCTCCTCCATGTGTGTACGCACACACTCCTCTCTCTGTTTCCAAAGCAGTCATTGGTAGATAAGGACTGAAGGTGACTTGGCTGTAACCTTGCTGGATGTAAAAGCTTCTGGTTTCTCTACAAAGCAAGGTGGAGGTGAATTGGCAGTGGAAGGGTGGTGAAGAAAAAACCCATGGTTGTGAGAAGGGCTCCTTCCTGGGGAGTCTTAAGAGATTCATCTCTTCTGCTTTTGAAGAGCTGTGAAAGGGAGAGCCTTGCAAAGGTTGAACAGCTCCTGCCAGCAAGAGCAAAGGGACTTCTGCCCGTTCTGGCATGTCTGTACTGTTGGGTTAAATAATCCTTTTGCCTTGGAGTACAAGCTCTGGTTAACTGCTGAGGAACCCCAGAGGATGCTCCAGCCATGCCCACCAGCTCTGTGCATCGCTGCCCAAGCGTTAGCAGGCTGAGTGGAGAGCAAGCATCAGGTTATTGACACTCCAGTGGGTCAACCTCTCGATTGTGGAAGGGGTAAGTCAGGTTCAGGCTCTAGCCAGTGGAAGGGGAGGAGGCTCTAGCACCCATGGCAGGACCCTTGATTTGCCCGAGGTGCAGGTTGGCTGGTTGGTTAGCTGCAGGTCTTCCAGCAAAGGTGCTGCATGGAGGCTTTGCCTCACTTCCTGCTTTCTTGAAGGTCATCTCTTCACCCTGCATCCTGCCTCACCTTGGTCTCTTGTAACTATTTGGCAGGAGTCCTGTTTTAGTGGACCAGAGGCCCCCAGTGTCCTCTGAACTTGACCCTCTTGTGAAGCCATGGGACTGAGCAGGATGCAGCAGTTTGCTTTGCTTAGGCTTAGTTTCTTCCCCTTGCTGGTGCACCCCTGGTTACTGGCCCCAGGCAGGCAGGGCTGGAGGAAGCTCCACTGCCTTCTCTCCTTCATCCTGCTTGGCTTGGTTGGAAGCAGAGAGAATGTCGTTGTAACTGGCTGTACAACATCATTGTGTTTGCCTAGCGTCCATCCCTGGAAGCAGAGAGCTTTGAGTGAGAGGTGGGGCTGACTGGTTTCTTCTTTCCTTTCCTTTCTGAACGCACAGCAGAATCTCCCGTGCCTTCTCCAAGCACTGCCTGCAGCACCACCTGCCACGCGAGGGCCCAGTACTTTGCCAAGAAATAAGTGTTCCTTAACCACCAACACAAACCAAGTGTCTTTGTTTTGTTGCCAGCCCAGCACTGACTCGTCCCTTCCTTGGGGTGGGAGGAGGGAAGTACGAGCTCACCCCATTCCTGCCCAGAGGAAAGGTCCTTCTCCCAGGTGTCCTGGCTCGGTGCTGGCAAAGGGGGTGAAGGCTGGGCTCTACACTGCCAACAGCAAGAAGAAATTGCCACCACTGCCCCATCTCAATTGCAAATTCAATGTCAAGCCCCCTGCCCTCCCCGTTCCTTCCATACATGAGCCTGAGACCTACCCTGGGCAGGGCAGGGGGGGGTTACCCACAAGTGGCGACAGGAGAGCCAAAAGGGGTGGTTGTGGGGTTTGAGGCTGTACTAAAGGTGACATTGCTTCAAAGATCACTTTTTTCTATGTTAAATATTTGAGAAAAAAGAAAAAAAAAAGGTGAAAATATGGTGTTCTTACACAGAAATATTTATTAAATACTTTGGGGGGAATTGCACCAATTTTCTTTCTTTTGATATTTTTTTAATACCTCAGACCTGTTGCAAAGACTTAAACCAACAACAAAAAGCCAACTTTGGAGGCTCTCAAAGTCACTCCCAGAAGGTTGCCACATGGGTCTGGTTGTTTCTGAGTTGATCTATTTTTGTTGTTCTAGTTTCCACGTTGTGGGGGGGGGGGAGAAAGAAGAATTCTATATAAATATTATGCAAAAAAAAAGATATAAAAAAATATAGTTTTCTTTAGCTCAGAAATGGATATTTTTACGTCAGCCATATGTATTTTGTTTAAAAGACAAAAAAAAACTAACTAAGCCTTGAGTCGCGTGGCTGTGTGACAGCAGTTCACAGGCGGATGCCAGTCAGCTTCCTTTTCTCCAAGCAGCCATCTTTATACTAGATGTTAGTTGGATGACAGAAATGGGGTTTTTATATATATATATAAATTATGTTGGTATGGCTGGTTGCTTAAAGTATCAACGTTTATTGTGCATACATCCTTCTTTTGTTTTTTCCCTGTAAAGTATGTTTCCTATTTAGTTTCTGTGATATACTGGCAGCAGATTGGGTTAAGTTATTGAGGATGCTACAAAAGAGTTGGGGGAGATTGGTGCTCTACATTGAAAGGCATGGTCAAGCAGCATGAACTTGTGGGGACTCTCTGCAACATGCCTTGAAAAGGGGGAAATATATATATATATTATTATTTTCTGCTTTGTCTGAACTGCCACGAGTGTGCACGGGGGGAGAGTGCCATGCCAGACAGGAACCGAAGTCATACCCTGTGCTCCGTGTTAACTTGCCTTGGAATGCTTTGTTATTAAAACACTCTGAACATACGTTTGCATCCAGTTCTTAATAACAGTAGGGTCGCTGGTGGTGGTGGTGGTGGTTTTAATGTGAAATAAATTGGCAGATTGGTACCAAAGACATTTACACCACGTCCTGTGTGCGTTGCTGAACCGGCATTTTTAGGCATTTGCATTCTGTGGTGAGGTTTCCTTTGATTTGCACAGGGGTTTTACTTCATTTTCAAAGGTTTTTGTGCAATAAGCTTGGAGGAAAATTTTGAAACAATCTCAAGAAGGAAAAAAACTAAACCAACTTTTAGCATGGGCAGCCTCTGGCTTTCCCCAGTCGAGGAGTAGCCATCCTGTAGTGCTCAGCCCCTTCAGAAATGCTTCTCGGGGGTGACATGCCATTGGGGTGAATGGAAAAGCCCCATCCCAGCTCCAGGGATGCCGTTGCCCTCCTGCAGGGACCAAGCACATCAAAGAAGAGTCCTTGCAAGCTTTGTACCTCTTGGCGCAGGACAGATGTACCTGTCTGCCATCGCTTCTCGCTGCTTGGTCCAGCTCCTTCAAGTTTATCAACCCATAAACCATCCTCCTGCATCCCAGCTCTCCCCAGTGGGGCTCGGTGACGTGGGGGGACCGCTCTCCTACCTGCAGGGCAATGCCTGGCTGTTCCTCTCCAGCATCTCTCTGCTACCCTGCCACCGAGCCGGGCTGATCTCGGGCTCTGCCTCTGTTATCCTCCTGCTCAACAACAGAATGGAGGTTTCCTTCAGCAAAGCCCATGGCTAAAACTGCCTTTAGTTTATTTCCTCCCCTTAAATAAATATATATATATATACAGTATTAAATCAACATTTATGTGTGTGTATATATATTTATCCAATGCTCTCACAACAAACCTTTCTTTTGAAGAGGGCACGCAGACCTGAGTTGTTTTTTTTTTCTTTTCCAGTAACTAAGTATAATAAGCACTGGTATTTTTGTACAAAAAACCCAAAAATACAAAACAAAAGACTATTACGTGGTATGCATGACATTAAAACAAAAAACAATGGTGGTTTCAAAGCAATATGTACCCTGGTGTGTTTGCCATATCCTAGAGTCCAGCTTCAAGTGCACCTGATCTGTAATGCATTTTGATATTAATCTCTATGTACAATGTTTTGCATGTAATTTATATGGTTCTCGGGGAGAAAAACCAAACTTGAATGAATTGTCAGTTGGTGGCTTCTGAGACAACAGACTCCAAGCAGGGATAATAATCCAAATGGAAGCAAAAGAGCGGTTGAGGGGTGGGAAAGGGGGTACATAGAAATCTGAAGGGGGGAGAAGGGTCCTGGTTTGGAATCAATAAAGCTTTGGCTGTTGAGCAGAAACGCTGCGCAAATGCATCCAGAGAATAAAATGTGCCCACATGTACCTGATGCGTGTCCACCAGCTTGTGAAATCCATCCCACATCCTCTCCTAGGATGCTCAGGCTCCCTGTCGGAGCAAGCTGGAGCGTGGAAGTGGGGCCCGTGGGGTGGGAAGAGGGATGGGGATCAAAAGCATCCCATCCCTGAGCAAAGACCAGCACCGGCTGTCAAGTGACATCCAAACCAGCGTGGCTGGGCTGTGCATTGAGCTGCCCTGGAGCCCTAACCCTAACCCTAGTCCCCCTCCCTGATGGCACCTCTTGAGGTGCTGCATGGTGGAAGTTGTGATCCCCGGCTTCAAGCCGTGTCCTCCCTCCCTGCTGGGACTGTTGTGCCTCCATAGAGGCCCAGATAAGAAGGACAACGGGAAATAACCCCCCTGAAACACTCGATTCCCAAACGTATTGATTGCACTGGGGCTGTTTGACTCCCTGCCTTCAATGGAGGGCTGGTTGCTCCTCTGCGTCTATAGTAACACCAAGGCCAAGCCATGAGGAGAAGATGGAGCTGGGGGAGGCTGAAGGGATGGGGCTCAATCCAAACCTTGCCCACACCGACCTGTGGAGCTGGGTGACACGAACATGGTGGAAAAGCTTCCCTGTGCAGCCTCAGCCCTGCTTTCTGTGGGCAGTGCCCATGCCCTCTTGTACCACCCGGGACACCAGCATGGAGGGAAGCTGAGGGAGGCAGGTGGAGGTCTATGGGCTACCATGGAGCCTGCCTTTGCCAGGACCTCAGAGGTGTTCCCAAGGCCCAGGGTGAGCACTGGGAAAAGAGGCTTAAAACATAATAGAGCGTCCAGCTTGGAAAGAGCAGCTCTGAGGTGAGGCACTGCCACAAGGAAGGAGATGGCTCCCTCAGACACCCCAGCCTGGCGCCATGATGGGCAGGGCGCACACCCTGACTGGAAGCCGGGTGCAGGGCACCGCAGCCGGGCTAGAAAGGAGGGGAGGGGAGAAATTATCCCATTCCCACCATGGCGAAGGGATTTGTCTGGAGCTAAAGGAAACGCTGCGATTCCTCGGAGGAGAAAAGGGCAAAAAACCCGCCCGGCCGCTTATCTGTTTACGCTTCCTGCCCGCCCGCCTTGTTTATCGGCGCCGCCCGCCCCTCTGTGCAGCCTCAGTGGCGGAGCTCCGCCCCAGCCGATTCCAGCGGCCGGAAGTGGCGGGCGTGAAGCCGCTCCGCCCGCCATCTTGGCAGCGGGTGGCTGAGGTAGCCCTGGCCCCCGGCGCCATCTTTGAGGCTGGCAGCGGGGAAGGCAAGAGCCCGAGCGGCGGCCCCGGCGGATCGAGGCGACGCGGCGGCGGCGGCAGAGGCTGTCCCCTGGGGTTCGGTAAAGTCCCCGCTCGCCGGTAACTAGAGCCGTTCGTAGACCGCAGGGGCTGGGGAATGGCCTCTCACCAGCACCGGGTCCTCTGCGCTCCCCTCAGAGGAAGCAGGCCGCGGCCCCCGGGCCCGGCGGGGTGGGCGGCCCTGAGCCCTCCACATCGGGGTGTCTGTAGGCAGTGGAAGGGGGGTGCTGGGGCAGTTCGGGTTCTCCGTAGGCAGCGGGAGGGGGGAGGAGGCGTTCTCCCCAGCCTCGGCGCCGCGGGACTTTGGGGACGGGGAGTGCTTCCCCTGTGCTCGAGGTAGGCCCCAGGCCCCGCTCCCCCATTACAGGCCCGCAGCTCTCCTGTTCCCTACCCCGGCCCTCCCCTCTGCCGTTAGCCCTTCTGTAGGGCCTGGCTGTGCCCCGTCCGCCCCGTGCCGGTGGTCCCCCGGGAAATGGAAAGCTTGGGTAGTCCCGGGAGGGTTCGGTTGTTCGAGTTGAAGATCCCAGTGCAGGTGCTTTACAAATGTATGCTTTTGTCAGTTAAACCCTTGTGCCTTCCTTCTGTAGCAATGCGTATAAGGGGCGTGCTGTAATGTAGTCATCTGACAAATTGCTCCTCCGTTTCCTAAAGGAACTAATTGCCTTCAGGATCTGACTAACTCTGGATGCACCCGGTTGTCATCTTAATTTCTCCTTTAGGTTGCTTAAAAGAACCCAGTTGGGTGACATTTGTTTGTTAAGAATTGGATCCGAGAGGTTTCTGTTTTCTTACGTTGATGTTCATAATGCAAGTGGAAGGTGATTTTTGCTGTTGCAGGGATCAGTACTGGGGGCTCATGGAGTGTTCCCAGAGCTGGTGTTCTGGGGTGGATGCTGAGATAGAGCTCTGGGCCATCCGTGCTTCTAATCTAAACCACTGTGTTATTTGACTGTTAAAAGAAGATCTCCTGAGGACGGGGGGGTTGAAAGAGTATCAGAAGCACCACTGTGGCACCCGGGTGAATTTGGACACACCTGAAAATGCTCAAACTGAATAGATAGGCTGGATTTCTTGCTGGATAGTGAGGTGTTCCAGGAGGAAAGCCAGTCTGGAGAAAACTTCCTCTTGCTGTCGCTTCTCAGCTCAAATGGCACCTTTCCAAATGGCTGCTTCCAGGGGAAGTTGGTTCTTTTTGAGCTTTAATACAACACTTGGGGAGAGAGATGAATCATCACAGTAAATTGCTGCCAGGGCCTGGTGTTGGTTTCAGCTAAAAGACCCTTGTTCTTTCTCTATTTCTAAGTATCCCAGTCTCACCCAGGAGCCGCTGTAGCAGCTTTAGCAGTCTCCTTGCTTTGGAATGGATTCGTGATGGCCATTGGGACAACTAGAAGGAAAAGCTGGTGGACAGAGAGAATAATAGAGAGCCACCCACTAAAAATATAGGAAGGAAGGGGTTATGCATTAAGGGAAAGCCACCACATTAAAAATTGGTGCTATGTAAAAATCGGTTAGGGATTTGGGACCTGCAGGTACTGTTACACCTGCGTGTGCTGCTGTCATGCCTGGTGTCTGAGCAGGATGGAAGGAGCTTCCTTGTGGGACACAAAAAGACCCCACACCATCCATGGCAAGCCAGGTACTTGTCTGGGGACACTGACTCCTTGGTGACATCTCCATGCAGAGTGTGTGATCCATCTCCCTGATGATGTGCTAACAGGGGTGTTAGCAGCGGGAGGTTGATGTGTATTCGAAGCTCTCATGTTGGCAGTGATGCTGTGGCAGAGCCAGCGGGCTGGTGTTTCAGCTGGAAGAGGAGGTTGAGTGGACTGCAAATGTGCCTGGGGAAACGGGAGCTGTCAAAGAGATTGGCCATGGATATGGCTCATACTGGCACAGCCGTTGCAGTTGCAGTTGGAGCATCTGGAGAAGATAGAGGGAGTTTACTTCATGAAAGCAATACTGCCGAAAGCCTTATGATGCCAGAAATTAGGACAAATGCATCTGTTGTGTGAAACTTCTCAGTTGACCCCCAACATACCTGGCACACTCCCTTGCATTGTTGAGCAGGGACTTGCCTCAGGACTTGAGCAACGCTTGCAGACCATATGTCTTGGACCTCTGTGATGGTGCTGCTGGTAACCTGAAACTTGGGAAGCACTTCTGGGTTTTTCTGCTGTTCCTCATGAATTTTTGCTCTGTGAAGGTGATGTATTGAGCTAAGATAGGCGTAGTTGTGCTTTAACATCTCCAGGCTTGGTTGTTCCTGTTCTGTCTTTGCCTACTGAATGTGTGCTTGGTAGGAGAAAAGACATGAATCTTGGCCATGGGACTCAAGACTCTCAACCTCATGCTGCTCTGAAGGAGCTCAGATACAAAAATGCACTTAAATAACAGATAAAAAGAACTATTATAAAACTCAGTATTGAAGATACTCTTTTTGAAGGCCAACTTATTAGAAGTTCATACAGATTGTAGCACTAGACCTTTCAATTCTCTGATGTGACCGATGGCATTGTAGAAGAAACTTTTTCCATGGCTTTGGAGAAAGCAAAGCACAAAAAAACACATTTAACTGTTGATATGTGGACCATGAACCAACCGCGGACAGCCTGACAGTGATGGCCCACTGGAGATCTTTGGATACACTGCACCACCAGGAGTCCCTTTTTAGAAAGCAGCTCCTTCCCCCTGGCTTTACTAAAACTTGTGCAGTAGGAAGTGTCCTACAAGAACCAAGTTACCAAATTCATGTGTGGCTTTCCCTTAATCCCTTACTGGCTTTCCAGCTCCTGACAACACCACTGAGCTTGTGCACACAGTGCTAGGTTAAAACTAATGACTTGAGCACAGGAGCACTGAGAACAGGTTAGCAGGCACTTAAGAGATTTCCTTGCTCATGCTGCTAAGGCCCACCAAATTCTTCAGGAGCTCCAGCACTCAAACCGTCTTCTACAGGATCACTTGAAGCAGGAAATTGCTCTTCAGTGAACCTTTCATTACCTTTTATGTGTTAAAGTGACTTTAAACCAGAAGGTGGAGCAGCATCCTTCCCTGAGGAAGAATGGGGCTATTCTCAGTTCATTCCAGTAGTCCCAAGTGTCTGATGGGTGCAGGATTCTTGGCCTGCAGGTAGAGGCCAGTGGAGAACTATAGTTCTTAATCAACCGCTGCCATCAGTCCTTCTAGCTTTGCAGAGCGTGTAGAAAGTTTCAGCTTGAAGGCATTATTGTCATTCTTGGACTGGGAGATGGGTGAAACCGATTCTTTTACAGAGCTCAGATCTGAATGCTTTGTCTTGGCCACATCACTAGATCCTTGCTTTGAATAATTCCTTCTGCATCTGTATTCAGTTCAGGGTTATTCTTTGACAGCCAGTCAGATCTTTTAGGAACAGACGTGATTTGCCTCTTTTAAGGAAGAATGTCCTCAATCAGATCCCTGAAGTGGCACATCTTCAAACAGAATTGCTCTAGTGAGGGGCAGCTGTGCCTTCCCAGTAGTAGTAACTCACACCACAACTCATGGCTCTGACTTTTAGAGATCACGATGAAAGATGATCCTGACTCGGTGGCAGAGGAAGCTGGGCCAATCCATCTGCTTTCACCTTTGCTTTCTTGGCTGCAGCCTTGTGGTCTTTGCTCTGCAAGGCTCTTGAGTGCTGTCACCCTCACTCAGCACATGCCTGCAATCCATGTTTAGGCAGCATTTAACAGCTGGAGTTGACTAGAAGAAATGTAAAGAGTAGGAATGTTGAGTATTCTGCTTTGGACAAACAAGCTTTAGATTTACAGAGAGAGTGAGATGTTTTAGCAAGAGGTTGTTCTGCACTTCAGTTCCTGGTGCTCCTCCTTCCTTGTCATCCAGCTATTCTAACAAACACGGGTGTTAAGCATCTTTATTATCTTTTAAGAGGTTAAAGGCACAAGGAAGAGCAGCAAGAGAGACTGTCCAAGTGAAATACCTCATACCTTATAACCAGAAAGTGCCCATAGGCAGGTGCAGTAGTACTTCCCTCATGCATTTGTTGGAGTGACAAACCATCCTGTTCCCTTCTTGCTCCTTGATCCAGGACAAAAGCAGGGCAGCAAGCTGGAGGGTCAGACCAGGGAGTAGGGCTGTTTCTTCACTTCCAAGAATGACAGGCTTGTAAAACAAACTGCAAACTCTCCTTGTGCATTTATCCTCCCTTGGTCAAAGGTAGACTTTATAGTACTTGTTGACACGAAAAACCCTGACCCCCACCCCTACTGCATCTGTAGTTCTTTTATTTTTCCTAAAGGAATTCAGAATCTCTTCAAACAAAATCTTGGATAGATTTCTGGAGGGGAAAAAAAAAAAGGGTTTAAAATTCTCATCAGCTTCCATGAGAGACCTGCTGAGTGCTCCAGAGTTACTCATTTGTACTCAAGAGTTTCAGGGGTTAGTTCAGTTGATCTCTGCTTAGTGCTCAGGGTGTGTGTTAACTGCTCCAAGGTTAAAAAAAGAAACCAGAAGAGGTTTTAAGTTAACCTTTTTTAAAATGAAAGGATTATTTCTTTCCTTTTTTTGTGTGTGTGGGTGGGAAATTTGGTGGTTTTTCTCTTGTGTTTCTTTTAAAGTTTTGCTTTTTTCCCATTCCTTAAACAAGATCCATTCACATTCTGAACAGCTCTTGAAGTCTGCTCAGGAATATAGAAGGCAGCAAACAAAGTGCTGAGCTGCTCCAAGGGGTTTTCTTTTCTCCCCCATGGTGGTGGATAAAGTAATGTTGCATTGTACAGGCGTCCTTCACGTCCTAGGGAAAAGAAATGCTTCTAGACTGTGAATTCCTTCCCATTTGTGTTTGAATGCCTCTGCTCAGCAAAGCAGTGGTCCTCAATTGCCATCTATTTCCTTGTTGGCTTGTGCAGACTCGGGAGTCGTGCTTGAAATCTCATTGAACTATCAATGGTATTTGGAACACGTTTGGAGAAAGGCTTCTTGGCAAAGCTCTCCATGAAGGAGCACCAGTAATTTTTAGCAGTAGATGCACAGGGATCTGTATGACACCAAGTCTGTTTTGGAAGGTGCTAAAGGTCAAAAGCAAATAGTCCCATCGATACTGAGGAAGGGAAGAAGCCCTTGCACTTAACCACTGCTCTTATTCCCTCTGTCAAGCGGTCAAAACCCAGTAACTAATATGAGAACCCAACTTTTGCTCTCTTTGTTTTAGATTTGGGAAAATTCCCTGCAAAAAAAAAAAAAAATTATCCTGGGAAATTCACTAGTGTTTGTGTGAGTAAAAAGGTTCCAACCTTTTATTCTTAATTTGTAAGAACTATTTCGTTCAGTTTTGTCCAAAAGGCTCAGAAACACTTTGCACAGAAGTGTGCAGCATTTTAGTGAAAGGGGTCACAATCACTTAAAATTGAACTTTATCTGGTCTGGTTGCAGGTTTTGTGGCATTTAGTATCTTAAATAAGAATCACAGCATCTGACTTCACATTAAAAAAAAAAACAAATTGCTTGTAGCTAAATAAAATCAGTTCAGCTCTGGTGGCACCAAAAAATCATCCCTGTTGAATTGGACCTAAGTCATCTTTCCAAGCCTCCCATGATATTACACCAGTGGCTAATGATGGATATATGGATTAGGGACCAGCATATGATGGCAATTCATAGTGTTTGCTCTGCTATGAAAAGAAAACAAATTATTTCCTAAAACCAAAGGAATTCCAAATTGTTAGTATCATGCAGCCATGCCACTGGCCAAGTGAACATTTCCCTGCTTCCCAGAGCTTGTCATACCCTGACCTGCTGCCTTCCTGCTGGTGATTGATTGCAACTCGACGTGGCTGATGGGGGCTCAGAGCTGTTCTCCACTCGGATATCATACAACATGTACTGTGCACGTGTGTGTGTTTCCACTGTATGCATGTACAGACCTATGCATCTTTGTGTGCTGGCCTCAGATCACTCCTGTTCCATATTTCTTTCTATTAAAAGCATCAGCCTCAAAGGCATAGTCATCAAAATATTCCGTAGATCTTTGATTTTTGCCAGTTCCCTCCAAAGAGAGACTTTGTTTGCATTCCTCTGTGGCAGATAGCCCAAAATTCACATTTTTCCTCTCACCTTTCCTGACTTTGTTACCCCTCACTCTTGCTGTGTGTATAAACACGGATGTGTATGGATATACATATTTGTGGATTTATACACACAAAGTCTGTTTTTTGCTGTACAGGTCATAAAGATGGGGGAAGATTTTTGTGTTTTCTTAATAGGTGAAGAAATCTTGAAGACCAGAAATTGCAACTTTACTGCATTTTAAATTAAAAACCAAACCAAATTAAAATGGCAGTTGCCCGGCTGTGGAAGATGGAGCCTCATTTTTGCAGCCACTTTGAATCACAAGTTCATCTTTAAATGCCCTGGGTTGTTTTTTTTTTTGGTTTTTTGTTTTTGTTTTTTTTTCCTCTTTTTTTTGGTGTTTTCCTGTTTTGAAGAGCTAACTAACCCTGGCTGTCTCCAGTCTGACAGTATTCCAATGGACTTGCTTCCTCCATTAGTTGTAAGATGTTTAAAAGCACATCCTATGTTTGAATTGTGGATGAGAGGTTCCCTTGGCAATGTGAGGAGGAAAAGTCTTTCTACCCCTTTATTATTAATTCACGGATTCAGTGTTGGTTCGGCCTACAGGAGAAGTTAACTGGAAGTCTTTGAAGATCAGTATCTTCTTTGCTGAAGTTGGCCAGGTATGTGAACAGGGAGATCTGTGGGGATGGGAATAGAAAGCTTACTGTGTCACTTATATTTTATAAGAATTACTAGTTAACCATTGACTGATAACTCAAATGTATGACCACATTTTTAAGACTTGGGCTTCCAGCAGTAGTGTCTTGTGCTCTAAGGCATGTAACTATTGCTAGGGACACAGAAGAAAATGCTTGCTGACAAAACCCATTCAGTTTCACTTAGTATTGGGATAGTTTTGTAACCAGCTGATTTCAAGATGTTGCCCCCTCCTAAGAGACTAATTTTGTTAGCAGGAAGCAGCTGGAAAAATGCACATTTCTCCATTATTTTTCACTTGATGCCTTCCTTTAGGGTTACTTTAAAAAAGAAGATTTCACTGATCAAGACAGTAGAAGATTTCAGTCCAAGAAAGTGAAGCCAGCTTCAGACTGGAAGACTGGAGGAAGTCCCTATTGAGTGAACCTGTAGAACCATACTAAGGCTTTGTCCATTATGTCTAACCAAGGAGATGACTGCTACTTCTATTTCTATTCCACGTGTAACAAGGTATGTTTGGGTTTCTTTTGCTTTGGGCTCAGTTTCTATTTTCTTTGTAGTTTTAAGAGAGGAGGGGGAAGAGTGGGACTAAACCCACAGACTCCTGTTAACTTAATAAGCAGTTAGTTTTGGCTGCCAGTTCTGAGATCATGGGTATCTTTTTTAGGCTGTACCATTTCATTTACCTTTTTGATTCCCTTTTGGCTCCAGGGAGACAGCTGCTCCTTCCGCCACTGTGAAGCTGCTCTGGGAAATGAAACAGTCTGCACACTCTGGCAAGAGGGTCGCTGTTTCAGGAATATCTGCAGGTTCAGACACATGGAAATCGACGTGAGTGTGCCTAAAGATATGTTCTCAAAATAAATCGCTGAAAGCAGTTTTCCATTGCTGTAGGTGGACTGAATGTGCTTTTGCATTGCTTTAAAATGATGCTGGGGGGCAGGAGGAAGTTGGGAAAGGAAAAGATCAATTTCTTATGCGTATCTCAGCACGAAATTGTTGTATTAGGTGCTGACATTATGCTCTTAAGAGGAAACGGCAACCACATTGATATGACTGCTTAAATGTGGTAGAGCAGGGTGGCAGCAAGCAGCCTGCACTCACCTCCTGAGGGCTGGGCTTTACAGTGGCCCCTGGGTTTAATCTGATGCCATTGTAACCCCTTGGGGTAGTACAGGTTAGGGAGAGAAAACATGGGAAGGAACCAAGGCTCTGAAGATAAACTTTGGTAGATTTAATTAGGCAATTGAAGACATTTTCCTCTCTGAATAATCCCAGTATTTTGCACCTTGCATTAATTTATCCCATGTGAATTGATGTGCGAGAGTGCCTGTCTGCTCAGACTGGGTAGGAAAGGTAGGTAATAACTTGTTGGTACAGCTAAGCTTAGCTAAGGCTAAATTGTTATAGCTAAAGTACTTCTAGTGATAAATTGACCTTTGGAGTGGTGTTTCAGCACTGCACAGCCTGTCTCTGATCCACTTGTGGTGGGAAATGTCTCTTTGCAAATCAAGGTGAGCGTCACCACAAGCTTTGCTTTCTTTTTGTCCTCAGAAGAAGCGCAGTGAGATTCCTTGCTACTGGGAGAACCAGCCAGTGGGCTGCCAAAAATCCAACTGCGCTTTTCATCACACCAAAGGACGTTACGTTGATGGACTCTTCTTACCTCCGAGCAAAAGTGAGTTTCTTGGGTCCTTCTTGAAAGATTAAGTAGTTAATCTTGAGTATTGCTTATGAGTGGGTACAATGCCATAGAACTCATAAAGGAACTGCTAGTTTATGAGGGCAAGGAGAAGGCTGCAGTCAGGTGCTCAGCTAAACAGCATGTCATTCTGGTATTTAATCTTTTCTTTCATGCTCAGCTTCTCTGTGCTTTGTGGGATCTTTGCCTTTCAGGTTGCTTTCCCCTCATTTAATCCTTTCTGGGTGGTGGGGCTTGAGATCTCTGCATGAAGGGAAACATTGCTCATAGTGTAACCTGGGTTGGGGAGCAGGGAACTCTGAATTCAGTAGTCAGCTGGATTATCTGCCATATCTACACAGTGAGTGCAACATTGGGGTCAAAGTTCTAAATGGTTGCATAAGAGCTGCTCTTCCTCTTCCTCTAGCTACACTTCCAAGTCCACCTGAGTCTGTGGAAGATGATGCTAAAATGCCTCAGATGTCACTGCAGCAAAACAAACTTTCTGTTCAGTCAAATCCCTCTCCCCAGCTGAGGGGGGTGATGAAAGTGGAAAACTCTGAAAATGTCCCAAGTCCTACACATCCCCCAGTTGTAATCAATGCTGCAGATGATGATGAAGATGATGATGGTGAGCATTTTTTCTCTTAAGTGAATGTTTAAATCACAGAATACCTGAATTGTGTAGTGGATCGTGGACTGAAATGTCATTGGGTGAGCTGCATAAGCATGAGAAATCCCATCTAATCCCTATTCTGCAACTGAATAGGTTTATTTTTGCTTTTCAGACCAGCTTTCTGAAGAAGGAGATGACATTAAAATGGCCATCCAGCAACCAACAACAGAAACCCATAATGGATTGCGGATAATTTCCACTAGGAAATCCAGTGCTAATTCCAAGCAAGGTATCCCAACAGCTCTAATAGGGGGGATTGGAAGGAGAATTTTGCAGTGAACTTAAAAGTATGTTCTAAAACTGCATTAGAACACAGGGTCAGCAGTCAGGTATTCCCATGAGCTCATTCCTGTCTAATGATGTCACGTGTACCTTGCTCAGACAGGTAAACTCCTCCTTGTTTACTTCTATAGAACAAAATAGAGCCACAGAGTGGAGTTGCAAAGCCTGCAAATGTGTCCTTCCAAGCAGTAGAAAGCCATATCTAATGACAGAGGAATCTAATATGTAGATGGATTAAAATACTGCAAACTGTAGGTTTTACCCTATAAGGTGGGAGGAGAAAGGTGCCAATTCTTTACCAAAGTGCCATCTGTTGTATAGCTTTTTTTTTTTTACTTGAGGGGAGTGTTGGCAGGGTTTATTCAAAACACTTTGGGAAGGTTCTGAGCTGGTAGAAGCTGGAGGCTCTGTGTGTGCCTTTCAGCCTCAGTTTCTCAGAGCCTGGTTTGTGTTTTCAGATGATAATTTGAATTTCGGAATAAAAACGCTTGAAGAAATCAAATTGAAGAAACTAAAGGAGAAAACAAAAAAACAAGGTGGTGAGTTAGTAGCCCCTGTTTCTTTCACTTCTGCCTTTTCTCATCCTTCTGATACTCTGTGGATAGTTGGCTGTGCAGTGGGGAATACAACCTTTTGCAGTGTTGGGATCAGGACGGGAGATGATTGCAGCTGAGAGTTGCTTGAGGGCCCGAATTCCGTGTTTAGCTGGAGGTCTTGAGCTGCTTTGGCATGTGTCCAGAGAGCTGGTATTCTGGATTGGAAGTCCAAGGGCAAATCAGAGGCAAAAATGCACTGGTCATTGTACGTTTGACAGGAATGAATAACTAATGGCTTTGGTCTTTGTGATAGTTCTGTTTGGTTGGATTCTTTTCCTAAACATCCTTCTCTTTTGCTTGCTCCGATCCAGAAGGTCCTTCAGGAATTTCTGTTCATCCCCTCCAATCTCGGACTATTCCTGTGCCAGAAAAGGAGAATGTACGAACAGTAGTGAGAACTGTGACGCTGTCTGCAAAGCAAGGTAACAGTGAATACTCTCATTGCCATTGCATGTCTCCTAAACCAAAAGCTTAACTAATAATGAAGATAATTCAGACAGTCTGCTGGTTGAATTTTTCTCATTAAAACTATGCTTTTATCCTTAAAGGAAAAGATTTAGCATTTGTAGGTGCTCAGTTGTGCTGCAGTAAGAGATCAAGAAGTGTGTTTAACAGCCTGACTTCAAGCCATAGCTAATCATACATTAGCACCATCCTACAGACTCTCAAACGTGCTTAATTTGACTTTAGTTGAGAAGTTGAGTGAGATTTGTGAATGAGTGCATGTGTTGACAGCGTGTGAGAGGATTGGTGCTGGGGTGAAGTGCAGAGAGAGAAGTTGATGTCAAAACAAGTGTCAGTGTGCAAATGAAGGGATAACTGGGGACAAATGGAAGGGAAGACCTCTAGAAGATGGTGTTATGCAGGTAGCCGGTTTCTGAAGCATTGAAGAGGCTGACAGTGGCAGTTGCATACAGTAGTGATATGAGTGATACAAATGGTAGTGTTTAAATCCACACAAATACCTTTTAAAGGCAAAAAGGTGTAGAGCTGCTACTGGTAGCCATCCACTTGTGTTGTTTTGGCTACAAGAAGAGTGTCTTTTGGGGACATAGGCTAGAAAGACAATGCTTTTACTGGCTCCTGGTTTCTGTGTGCTAGACATTACCCTTTGTTTTAGGGGAGGAGCCTGTGATTCAGCTGAACATTGCTGAGAGACTGAGCAAACGGAAAGCCTCCACAGGTAAGAGCTTTTTGTGAGCTGTGGTTTGGGTGCCCTTATCTAAATGTGACTGGGTTTGAGGGGTTTTATTTGCTGTATGAAGGAGGAAAATACGTTTTGGAAGAGATCTGTACTGACTGCAGAAATGGCAAATTGTTTTAGCAACTGAGAGGCAAATACAAGAAAATATACCTGGAAGAACTGAAATCTATGGCTGAGTGTTCTCAAATCATCCTCCTGATAAATGTTCTTAAAGTATTTCTTGTTTCCTGTCTCTTTGAAGCTGCCAAAAGTGTCATTCCACTGAAGCGCAACCTTACTGAAAGGCTGGGGAAGAAGATAGACATGCTGGAGAATGCTGACAAAGCCCCCAAGAGAGGTACAGCCACTAACCTGACATCTGGATTTGATGTGCAGATTGTCTGGGTTAGGTTTTCTGTTTGTCCTTTCTTCTAATGGTTCTTTATGTGTCTTGGTTGAGGGCTTGGGGTAACTTGGAATCCCAGTGATGTCCTGTCTCATTTCAAAATGTGAACACAAAATTGAGGTTTATGCACTCTCCCTGACTCTTTCTTTTCTGTCTTGTAGTTCAAGTCCCCAAGTCTCTGAAGGAGAGGCTAGGATTGCCCTCTGAACAGACCAGCACAGAGACAGGTAATAACTGGGTATTAAATAGGCCTTCCCCTTTTTTCATTCCATAAACTTCCAGACAGTCCTAAAAGTGAATTTAAGTGATCTGCCTGATTCCTCTTGCTCGAGTGCTGAACCTGCCCTGCTGGCTGCTGTCAGAGATCTGGCTCTGGCTCTGTGTGTGCTTTCCACTTGTGCCTCAAGGTTTCATGTTGCTGCTGCGAGCCATCAGAAGCTGCAGGATGCTTAAGCTCAGGTGGAATAGAACCACTGCCAGGGGCAGGGGTTTGAGATGCTGACAGAGGAAGACAGCCTGAGAAAGTAACAAAATAAAATACAATGATGGGGCTTTGTGCCACAGCTCTCTGGATAGCACTGGTTTGCAAAAACACAGGTGGCTTAAAGGAGGAGAAGGTTATGCAGAGAGATACTGTCTTAAAGGTGCATTCTTGGGAACACTCAAACCTGTTTTTCCTTAGTACTGTGACAAATGTGGGGGGCTTTACATGTTGTTGGACTCTCTTGAAATGCTGATGCTTTTCTTTGGTGATGCCAGAGAAGGCTGCTAAGCCGACAGGAGAGTTCCACGTGAAAACACTGGAAGAAATTCGCCTTGAGAGAGCTTCTCAGCGACGAGGAGAACCTCCAGCTAAAGCCCAGCCTGAAGAGCGTTGTAAAGCAGAAGATCCCAACTCGGGGGCAAAACCTTCCCCTGCAGTTCGCATCAAAACTCTTTCAGGAGCCCTGGCTGAAAAAAACCAGAAGCGATTGGAAGAAGAGAAGCAAAAACCAGAAGAGCTTCCTCCCAAGACAAAAGCTGAGGGTGAGCCCAGGAAGCAGAGCGTGCTGGCTCCATCTCTGCCCAGCAGAGTGCCTCTGGCAGAGCCAGCGGGGAAAGCCAAGCCAGGGGAAGTGCGTATTAAAACCTTGGAGGAAATCAAGCAGGAGAAAGCTCTGCGGCTGCAGCAGAGTGGAGAAAATGTGCCAGCTCCACCAGCACAACCCGAACCTGCCCCAGCAGGGAGGAGACTGTTACGGATCACCAAGCTCATAGGTAATGGTTTGGTACCTGCTTCCCCTGTTAAGCAAATCCAGTTTGCTCAGGATTCTTGTTGCTTTTTCCTTCTGTGTATTCTAAAGGATAAAAGAGTTAAGGCTGCAAAGGTAAAAAAGTACCAGAATATCCAACCATATAATTTCCCATGAATTGCATAACTTTTCTGGATTTCCCACTGGAAACTTCGTTTATTGAGGAGCTTTGTAGTTGAATTCCTCTCTTCTGGTGTTTTTTCTGCTGTCTGTTTGTGATATGGGATCTTCCCTGTGCTGAATCCACATTTACCTTCCTCTTTGGCATGTGTTAACTTCCTGATACATGTGTTTGTGAACACATATCAACATAATGTGCAGGCTGTTTTTTGTCCAAAATGACAGAGCATTAAAGATCTCATTGTTAAGATGATATAACCCATGTAAAGAGATAATGTGATGATAGGAAAGAGAGGTCCAGTGCTGCTTAGATTGTTTGCTGTAGCCTCTCCCTTTGTCCCATTATTAGCCAGGAAGAAACAAACACACCAGGGAGGCAAAGGGAACCAAGCTGCTTTACTTCTGCTGTTGATAAAACCATTACTGTTTTGTTCTTGTTTTAAAGCACCTGGAAGAGAAGAAAAGAAGGTGGTGGAATTGAGCAGGCCTTCTCCCAAAGCTGTCTCTACACCTGCAGAGGTGAGTCCTTTGTGAAGACGTACATGTATTCATACCGTTTGTGGTAAGTTTTGCTATATTTTCTTTGCACCTCACTGCATGCTCTTCCCACATTTGGTAAGTGCTGCAATGAAGCCGTCTGTTGCTTTCATAGTGTTTCCAGACAACACTGAGATCTTCAAGCTTTGAATTAATGTGCTTGCACCTGACAGTGCATAAGAAACCCAGTTAAGAGCAGATAAAATCTGTGAGGTTAATGTGGAAGAAATGGTTTCGTTCAAGTTTCTCTCGCTTGAAAAGAATATAATAAATTACAGCTAGGGCCTTCTGCTCTATTAAAGCAGCTCGCTGTGTTGCAAGTTGCAGGCTTTTGTATTCCCATAGCAAAGCAGCATGGATCTTGTTACAGGCAACATGGTACGGAAAAAAAGGTCAGATCTGAATGGTCATAACATGCTCTGTTCCACATGGAGCCATTTCAGAGGGCTTGCCACTCAGGTTTTCTTTTTGTCTTATTAGTCCTTTGCTTTTGTTTCTTTCCAGCTCTCTGATCAGGGCACAACTAATTCTAAAGTTCAAGTGAAGAACCTTGAAGAGATAATGAGGGAGAAGCGGCAACTGAAACACCACCAAGAAGAGAAGCTTCAGAAGGAACCAGCTTCTGTGCCACCTTCTGCTGAAAAACCCATCAAGGGCAAAACTCCACCATCAGGGAGCCCTGAAGCTTCAGGATCAGCGCATCACTTTGTGAAGAAGACGTTGGTGAAACCTCTGGAAGATGGAGTTGAAAGCCCAGGGAAAGAAGCTGCTGTATCACCAGGGAAACAGGCAGCTCCACTCCAGGAACGGAAAGCTAAGAGTAGGTGTTGAGACTGTGTTAAAAAGAGTTCCTTTAGGTATTGTTTCAAAAAAAGATGGCAGTTTTCATGTTGTAACTGACTCCTTTTTGCAACTTCTTTGCTCCTTTTTATGGCTTGCTGATAAACAAGAGTTTTCTCTGTGGAAGATCCTGCTGGAAATCTTGGCAATGACAGTGTAATGTAGTGGCCAAATCTATTTAACTAGAAGGATGATGGAACTGATAGGAGAGAACCTCTTGGTTATTTTTTTTTTCTCCAGAGGCAGAACAAGACTGACTTAAGTTCTCCTTTTTCCTCTAGCCAAATCCAAGGCATGCCTGAAGGTGCCAGATGAGAAAACCACCTCTCCCACAAAGCATACCCTGAAGCGTAAGGCAACCGAGAGTCATCCCTCTGCCGTGGCAGCTGTGAAGCCCTTGAGTACCACTGGTGGTGACACAAAGGAGCCTCCAGCTAGAAAAGCAGCTGTGGTAAGGACAGTGTCTGAAGCAGTAGTGGGTCCCTGGTAAAATGTATGCCCAAGTTTTACCCTCCTCTTGGAGAATAGATGGAAAATTGCAGTGTTTTACAGCTCTGTTCCCTTTGAAATCCCAAGGTGCTCTGTCAGATGGTTGTAGTGCCATCCTGCTTTTTATTAGGTGAATAGCAGTGCTTCCATTAATACTCTGCTGGGATTCTCTGTGCTGTGAAGGATTTTATCCATTAATGCTGCGTTCTTAAAGACACACAGTCATCAGTAAACTTGAGTTTATCATAGAATAGTGGAGTGGCTTGTGTTGGAAGGGGCTTTAAAGCTCATCCAGTTCCAGTCCCCTGACACGGGCAGGGACACCTTCCACTAGAGCAGCTTGCTCCAAGCTGCATCCAACCTGGCCTCGAACACTGCCAGGGATGGGGCAGCCACAGCTTCTCTGGGCACCCTGTGCAAGTGTTCATGATGTATTTTGAGTGAATCCTAACTTCAGGAGTGCTTTGGTTCAGCAATGCTAAGGGAGAAGGAGCAGAGGAGGAATATACAAAGAAGTCTTTTACCTGTGTATCGTAAGAACTGTCTTGCTTCTTCCTAGGCCATTGTTCCTGCTTTGCCAGAGGACAGCCTCAGCTCCATACCTAGGGGAGAAAAACCCCAAACCAGGTAACAGCCACCACGTGTTCTTTTTCTTGATCACTGTGTCTTTCACATGAAACATAAGGGTTTTTTTTTCACATGTGGAAAAAAGTGGAGGTTTGAGATGAGGAGTCCAAAGGAGCAATTAATCTGCAACAGTTGTCTAGCAGCCAGCAGGAATACTAGGCTCTTTCCTTCCAATGCTGGAGGTTGGTACAGCCTTTCAGTGAGTTTGTGGGGTTTCTGAATGCCTCCAGAGGTCAACTTCTTAACCTTTTTACAGTCAAATTAATAAAGGTCTCTGGCCACAAAATGAAACTTTCTTTGCCAGGTTCTGTCTTCATGGAGAGATCCCCAGACAGAAAGATGTACCTGCTGATATAGTCAGCCCTAAAAGTAGCCTTAGATTAATGGTGTAACCATGTGTAAAGTTGAGGTGTAGGAGGGATTAATGAAGTTTAAAGAGCTGGTTTGCAGAAACCACCTCTCTGGTTAAGTAATGCCATACACTGATTCACTCTCTCTTGTTCTTCAAGCCCTGAGCTGCACGTGGGAAGCCAGGCAGGCTCTGGGGCACAGTCAGAGCTCTCAAGCTCAACTTCAGCTTCATCCCAAGTGGCAGTGAAGACGCGCCGGCTGAGCTCCACCGGGGCTGGGAAAGCACCTTTGTCTGTAGAAGATGACTTTGAGAAGCTGATTTGGGAAATCTCAGGAGGCAAACTGGAAGCAGAAATTGATCTGGACCCAGGGAAGGATGAGGACGACCTCCTCTTGGAACTGTCAGAGATGATCGACAGCTGAACTGCAGGATCTTAACATTAAAACAAACACACACACACAAAAAAAAAGAAAGTAAGAAATTAAAACTCTATTTTTCTGCTGGATACCCAGAGGTGATGATCCTTTTTGTAGCTGAGGCTTTGCAATGAGTCTTAAAGCACAGTTGAACTGGTAGAAATGGGCAGTATCTGCACCCAGTTGTCCTACATTTCCCTGCTGGTCAGAGTCAAGGTCCTGTGCATCCGTTCTGTTACTGTCAGTGGCCGCTGTCGACGTTGGGAGGACAAAGCACTTGTTTCTTCTGGGACAGAGAGCTCCCCAGCTGCAGACTCTGGTGGTTGTGAACTGCTGTACTGGTGCAGTGATGCTCTGAAGGCTTAAACCTAAAGCTTCTTCTTTTCTTCTTTCCCCCCTCTTCCTTGACAAACCTCAACATTCAGCACCTTTCAAAGCCTTGGTAGTCTCATTTCTTGGACAATTGCTATCTAAAGCCTGGAGTTACTATGTCAACTCTTGAGTTTTATTTATGTATGTTATCATTTGGACTTTAATCTGTTGGGGTAACTTAATGGAAATAGCGAGGTGGGAGGGAGCAGGATAATGAAGTGGTTTGGACCAAATGTGCTGCCAGGGGCAGTGGTTGGGCTCAGTCCATCCTCAGGGATGATAACAACACCGGAGTGAAAAGCAGCAGCTCTGCAGCACAGCTCCACAGCCCCCTCCTGCTTTGTTGTAGGGTACCAAAGCTGGGGGGGGACAATGCATTTTGCTGATGTGAATCCTGGTAGGATTTTGGAATGGGTTGTCAGGATTCCTCTGCAGGAAACTGGTGAAGGAAGGATTGGTTTAAGTGCCTCTCTGTTCCAAGAATCACTCCCCTGAACTGCTGGATCATCTGGGAAGTAGCAGCTGCTTGGACTTGTGTTCAAGCACTGTCGTGGCACCAACCCATAGGGAAGCATCTTCCTTGGAAGCTGGTACTGCTGCGGGACCAACCACATTGTTGCTGCCTGGGAATGTCCTGGGAATCCTCCCTCAGCCGCTGTCCCACCACCAAGGCTTGCGCTCTGGGTCCATGCAGGAACAGGAGCCGGGACAGGGGGTTGGAATCTCCCTTTGTGACCCCTAAGACAATAGCTGAGACTGGGGTCTGTGCCCCCCAGTGCCCACTTTCCCTGGCACATAGGTTTTCAGTTATTTCCTTAAGTTTTTGAAGGACTTCACTCTCTTCCTGCTCTCATGTGAAGCTGTCGGGGCCCTCAGGCTTTCACTGCAACTAGTTGTAAATACTTTCTCTTTGGAAGAAAACACTTGTGTGCTTTGATAATCCACTGTGACGTCTTCGTTCCGAGAGGAGGAAAAAGGTTGGAAACCAAACTTCAGGAAGCTGCTGTTGAGGCTCTGCAAGCGTTCACCCATCCCTTCCCCTGCTGAAGGATGGAGGGGCTGCAGCCAGGAGGAGCACCAGCGCTGGGTGAGAAAGGGTCTGGCCCCGGAGGTGGGGGTTGATGTACACCATGCTCTGTGTAAATATTTTATTCTCCCATTTTATATTTGTATTGTATTTAAGGCAGTGAATGACCCACCGCCTCCACCCCACTTGCACTGTTCCATGCCAACAGCAGTTAACAGTGTTTTTAATAAACCTGCCATAGAAGCTGTGTCACTGAGTGCTCATGGGGCCCAAAGAGGCTATGGAGGGGGTGGCAGTGGGTCGGTGGGGGTGATAAGGGGCCATAGAGGGGGATATGGGGATGACAAGGGAGCCACCCCTTTAACCCGAGCAGTAGAGACAGCAGTCCTCCCGCCTTCCTAGAGCGGCCGGGTCCTCCAGCATCCCACAGTTCCTTGCGCGGCGGCTCCTTCCGGCGGCGGCGGCGGCGTGTGGAGCAGCCATGGCGTACCGCGGGCAGGGCCAGAAGGTGCAGAAGGTGATGGTGCAGCCCATCGTATCCTTCCTGCGGCCGGGGGGGAGGACCGGGAGGGGGGGGGGGGGGGGGGGGGGGGGAGCGGGGTTATCGTGGCTGGGCCGAGTCCTTAACGCCCCGCTGCAGAACCTCATCTTCCGCTACCTGCAGAACGTGAGTACCGGGTGAGGGGACGGGCGGGAGCGGGGTCCGTGCTGAGGTGAACCGGGGCCTCCCGTTGGGGGTGCGGGAGCAGAGCCGCTCGGTCCGGGCTCAGGCTCACACAAAGCTAAGGCGGAACAAGGCCTGATGATGCTCTCCGGTGCTGGGCCCGCAAAAGTGGTTCCAAGCGGGTGTCACACCCTAAAAACCGTGTGAGAGACACAGCTCCGAGTGCTGCGGTGGCCGGAATCACTGCATAGAGCAGAACTGCTTGGGTGGGTTCATGTCTCGTTTGTTCCCTTCCTCCTCCATCACTTTGCAGAGGTCCAGGATCCAGGTGTGGCTCTATGAGCAGGTGAACATGCGGATAGAAGGCTGCATCATCGTGAGTATCGTGGTGTCTTCGTGGGCTTGTGTAGATTGGGGGTTATATCTTTCCTTTCACATTCACCAAGCTGTTAGTGTCAGGAAAACCTAGTGTTGGGGGGGGGGGGTAGAAACGCTTCATGTCTCTCCAGTGAATAGTCTTAGTGGTCAGGTCAGCGTAGGTAATGGTTTGTGTCCTTGTTGAAGTTTAGACCAGGGTCCTCAGCTCCCTGCCTGTTTTATCCCTCATTTTTAGGGCTTTGATGAATACATGAACTTGGTGCTCGACGATGCGGAGGAGATTCACTCCAAAACAAAGTCCAGGAAGCAGCTGGGTAAGCCCGTGGGGGGTGACCTGGAGCCTGAGCTTCCCTTCAGCCACACTTCAGAGCACAAAACACACATCTGGGAGGTTGAGTTTGGGGTACAGGGAGCAGATAGTGGCCAGGTCTTGGTTCCTGGGCTGGTGGTTTTGGTTGAGAACCTGTCTCTGTCCCAGACGTGCTTTTGTCTCCCAAAGTGACAGCATTGGGGCTGCATAGGCAGCTCCCAGCACCTGGGGCACTTGCTGTGGTGTCATCAAATCAAAGTGGGAACCACCAGGATGCTCGTATTTAATCCTCCCTGATGAGCACAAGCAGCAGTATAGGATGAGCAGCAAGTCCAGGCTCTTGGTGGGGACAAAGCTGCTGCTCAGACACCCGGTGCAGGAGGGGAGGTTGTGTCTGATGTGCTACAGTGTGAATTGGGTCTGTGGGGTTGCTCACACCCAGCAGTGCAGCCGTGTGGGGCTCTGTTTCTGATCAGAACCCGGTCTCTTGTCGTGGAGGTGACCTCTCGCAGTCACCTTGGCTGGTGTGAAATGGTTTTTGGAAGGTATGAGGTTATTGGCAGAGTGTCTAATTTCCTTTCTCTGTGTTGCAGGTCGGATCATGTTGAAAGGGGACAATATCACCCTGCTGCAAAGCGTTTCTAACTAGGATGTGTTGTTCTTCACTTAGAACAACGGTTCTGGTGCTTCAGATGGAATAAAGAGCTGGTGGGAGCAGGACCAGCTCATAGAGAGGGCGTTCTGTGTAGCTGGGGTCACTGGCAGGGCTGAAACCTGCCCCTGCCCTTGTGTCAGTGATTTGGGTTTTGTAGTTTGAAACAGCGATGATGTGTATCACAAATAAACGTTTTTCACAGTAACTGTAAAGGGAAATCTGGTGGGTTTCTGCCTCAGGCCCTGCCCTGAGGAGAGAAGGGGGAGAAATGTCCTCAGGGTGATATTTCACTATGGATCCGTGATAGATGTTTGTGTGTTCTGGGATGTTCCAGCTGTGTTGGAACAAGGTGGGCTCCTCTATAAGTGATGTGTGGTCCTGCAGCTCACATAGCTCTAGTGAGGGGTTTGGGGCTGGGCTGTAGGAATGCAGCATTCCTAAACTTCACTGGTAGGCAAGCTCCTAAAATCACTTGTGTCTTCAAGTCAGGGCAGCTGCTTTGGATTAAATCTCTCTTGCTTCTTTGGGCAGTCTCTTGATTAAATAAGTTGGGATATCAGATGTATTGGTTGGGTTTTATCATGTTGGTTTGTTTTCATCACCCGTTTGAAGATCTGGTTGTTCTATTTAAGGCCCCACAAGAGCTGAATTGCTTATCCCATGGAACAAAGCGATGTTCCCTCACTCATGTGGGACTGTTGGCCCCTCTACTGCTTTTCTGATGGAAAGAGAGAAAAGGAAAGGTTTGGCTGTAATTGTTTCTCAGGGACCAAGGTGGCTGGGATGGTGATACATTAATCCTGCCACAGAGGCTGCACCAGGTACCATATAATAAGCTTTTGGTATTCCAAAACTTAAATTTGTGCATCACTTTAAGCCTGAAAACAGAGCACTGCCCCCTTCTATGGATGGGGCAGCCACAGCTTCTCTGGGCACCCTGTGCCAGCGCCTCAGCACCCTCACAGGGAAGAGCTTCTGCCTAAGAGCTCATCTCAGTCTCCCCTCTGGCAGGTTAAAGCCATTCCCCTCGGCCTGTCCCTACAGGCCTTTGTCCCAAGCCCCTCTCCAGGTTTCCTGCAGCCCCTTTAAGCACTGGAGCTGCTCTAAGGTCTCCCCTTAAGGAGCCTCCAGCTGAACCAGCCCAGCTTTCTCAGCCTGTCCTTTGAAGTAATTATTTCTCTTTCCAAATGTAACTTTACAAACTGTATGTTTAGAAGCTTATTTAATGGGCTGGGTTGCATCATGTCGCTTGGCTCCACTTTTAATCCAGGGCCACTGGAATAACCCTGGCTCAGAGCCTGCGCGGCTCCGTCCTCCTTCCACCTCACACGTGGCTGGCGAGCGGCTGCTCCTTGGAGAAGAGCTGGATGTGAGGAGTAAACCCTGGTTCTTCTCAGCAGCACTGCTGCCAGCTCCAAATTGTGCACTTGGAGTCACCGTAATGCCTCCTAAAGCTCCTCTGCTCCGTGATAGCATCGAATTAGCACCAGCGAACATCAATATTGGAGGAGGTTGATGATGGGAGGAAGGAAGCTCAGGGGTAATCAGCTCTGAAGCATCTCACGATAAGGTACCAAAATGGGCTGTAATTACGTGCGTGGGGGAGTTGCAGAAGGAAAGAAGCTCCCCAGCAGGAAGCCATGAAAACGGCACAGAGCCTGCAGGAGAGTCCAGGAGGAAACACAGCCCCATTGTTTGAGGAGCTCTTGGCACTCGAGTGCTGTGGTCCAAGAACACAGCTTCCAGGCATTACCAGCCCAGCGACGGGCCACAAAAACAATTCCAAACTGGCTTCCCAAGAAGCACTTGTCTGTCCTCATAAAACCACACCACTGACTCATCTAAACGCTTGCTGATTTGTTTTTAACCCCGAATCCTTCCAGCTTCCTGAGTGTTTCCAAGCTGCAGGGAGCAGGAAGGTAACGTCTGGAGGGAGCTGCTTGGAGCTGTGCGCTGCCAGGGAGACTCAAAAGCTCCCTGCAGAAGAGTGCGGTAGACAGAAGAGGGTGCTGCGGCCTCGGCCACCTCCCTGCCCCTCCGGCCGAGTGTCACAAGAACACCGAGTTCCCGCAGCATTCAAGCAGCTTTCCTGACTCCCAAACAACCTGGAAGAGAAGCAGGGCGGTGCGGGGCTGCCCTCCGATGGGTGACGGGGTGCCCGGAGCTCCTGGGCTTCCTGCTGCGGAAGGGGATGAGGAGTAGAAGGTTCTGGTTTTGGCATTGAGGAGGAGCAAGGTAGAGTGAGCGCTTACAGCTGGGCTCTGTGCTTGGAGAGCTCCCCTCGCTTGGCTTTGCTGCTGCCTTGGTGGTTGCTTTTGCAGACGATCCTTGATCCTTTCCTTCTGTGCAGGGCTGGGGGTGATGGGTTCAAGGCTCCTTTTGAAGGTGCCTTGAGGTGGGATTATGAGGAGTGCCCCAGTGCTGGGTTGGGGTGCTAATCCCATGCTGGAGTGTTCCTGCATCTCTAGGTTTGGAGGAGAAAAGTCCCTCAAGCCCTGCCGGCACTTGGGGGGGATCTGTCAGCTCCCAAAATCCAGCTTGGATAGCATCCCACCGCACCCCAAATGGCTGTTTGCTAGGAGCAGAGCTCTCTCTTTGTTAAAAACAAGTGATTGAGACCTGCTTCTGTGCCAGTGCTGGCATGGGGTGTGTAAGACAGAGCTGGTGCTCCAGTGGGAGAGGGTTGGGGCAGGTGAGAGCGTGCTCACATCCAGATGGATCTCTGCAGTGTCTGAGGTTTCTCCTTTAGAGGTGATCCCACCTTTAACCAGCCCTGGAAGATGCTTTGAGTAAATGTTTGTGCCTTTTCCCTGCCTGTGGCTATGGGGTTCTGGGAAAAAAGGCTGCAGTTCTTCCCTTCTGCACTGGGAATTGCTTGTCCTGGCCCAGCCCCGTCCTTCTCTGTGCTTGTGAAAGAGTCCCCTGAGGAGCAGGCGCAGTGGTCCTGCCTTTCTTTAGGGGAGCATCAGCTCTGTGGTTCTTTTGTAGGATATCGTGATTTATGGGATGGTTTTATGTGTGTTTGAAGTTCAGTTTGAACCTAGATCCCAGAGCCAGGCGCCTGCCTGCAGGTTGGTGCCTTTCCTCGCTCTTCAAAGGCATTGCTGCACCTTTGCTCAGGGATGCAGGGCATGGCCTGTGCTGGCAGGAGCATCACAAACAGGAGCAGACCCCTCGTGTCCGTGGCCACTTGCCATCAGCATTTAGTGTGTTTGCAGGCCTGTGCCCTGTGAGCGTCTGTGGAATAAGGTGGGATGTGTGGCTATACAAGGGGAAAATCTCCTTTCCCGTGCCCTGCCACCCTCCTTGAGCCCTTCTCACCACCTCCTGCTTTAGTGCACGTTATCAGGGAACTTATTTCAAGTGCTGGTATGTTTTAAGGCTTGTGTGCCTAAAAATAATAGCATCAAACAGACAGCAGGGGAAGGTCAAGGACTCGAATGGTTTAGAAGCTGTCCCCTTAGGGCACCATCGGAACATGGAAAACCCGTGTGGAGGGCAGAGGCAGGAGCCCGGGATGCACTGTGCTGCTTTCCTCTATTCCCTCCCTGTTCTTGTGCTGGCAATGGAGCCCTTTGGGGTTGTTTTCACCATTTCCATGGGCAATAAAGCCGATCCCTGCTTTGGCTGTGAGCGGGGTGGTACCAGCAGGCAGCGGGATGCCAGGCGCAGAGGGGCTGTGGCCACGAACTGGCTCCAGCAGGTTCTGTTGGTGGCAATGCCCCAGTCCCGTCTCCATTGGCAGCCCACACACAAGGTGCCCAGCATGGCAGCAACACCCCCCCCACCCCGTGGGGCCTTTTCACATTCAGACCCACCAGGGGCATCATTGCTATTGTTTGGAACAGCGCTTGGAAAGACGGAGCACCGGGCGCTGTGCCTGCCCTCGGCGGGGACGCTGCCACACTCGCAGCTCAGCCTGCCCCCCGCGCTGCTGCCTCGCATACCAAGGCCTTCAGTGTGGAGCTTGGACCGGCCTCGCTGCCTCTTTCCATGCCCCTCACCCTAACCTGGGCTTTGTTGCCCTATTTCCTATGCGTTTCTGAGCTGTCGCATCGACCCCATCACCCCAAAGACAACCCGGTGCTTTTCCTCCCTCCTGTGCCTCCAGCTGTGATGTTTAAGCCTGATTTCCCCCACACTTGTCTTTGGGATGTGTTTGTACCCAGCACAGTTCTCTGGCCTTGTCGTGAACGATACCGGTCTGTCTGCAGTGGGAAAGAGAGATAGATTGATGTTTACAGCTCTGCTCCGTGGGGCAGGATCTGGGGTCTGGATGGGCTGGGACACAGCCACGAGTTAGCTCCAGGTTTGGACAGCTTGTTTGACTGTATTAAGAACCAGGATGCTCGGGTCCTGTTCTAGGATGTGCCTGCCTCACTAAGAATAGGTGTCTGAAGGCTTTGCCTTCCTGCAAGGACCAGAGCTTCCAAAGCAGACTGCCCTTTCCTGTGCATCCAGCCCTGATCCCGGCTGCTGCTTTACCTTATCTGCCGTTCTCCAGCCTCTTGTCTGTGAAATAGGAGCAATATCTAATAGTCCCCGGGGGGGTGATGGCTGATGACGTGGTGTGATGCCCTCAGCTAGCTGAGTGGAACAGCGCTGCGTGCTGCCTCCCTGCCGCTCCTGCTGCCAGCAATCTGGTCCATCCATAAAGCTGAGTGTGCCAGGGATGTTTCTCTTCTGCTCCCTGTTGAGTGGGTTAGGAGTTAAGGAGACTGTTTAGGAGGTTGCTTTTCACTTTGTAAACTGAGCTAAGAGGGAGCCAGGTCCAGGAGAGGGATGGTTAAAGGTTTCAAGGGTTGCTTGGCTGTGTTTTATACATGAAGTTGCTGCAGAATCAAGGGGAGCTTTGCCCTGGCCATGCTCTGTGTCAGCACCAGCACCCCTGGGCTGCTCTTGGGGCCCCTCTGCCCCTTGCAGGTGTCGGGGGGGGACAGGAGCAGCGCCAACGGGAGCCACGCTTTGGTGGAGCCGGGTTCGTGCAGCAGGTACCAGCATCCGCTCTCGAGAGGGCTTTGTTGTGAGCTGGGTTCGGAGCCCATCCCTTTATCGTGCATCAACAACAGAGCCAATATTCACATCGAGGAAGTGAGATAAGATCCGAGCCCAAGGTGGGCTCCCAACGGGGTGCGTGAGACAAGCACAAGTCTGGGGGGGAGAGGGAAAGGGGGGCTGCGGTAGGAGCGCTTTATCTGAGAGGAAACGGCGCTGTTCAAGGGGGGGCCGTGTCCGTGTGTGCCTGCACATGTGTGTGTGCACGGAGCATGAAAGAGCCCCCGGAGCGGGACGAGCTTCCCGTGCGCACCCAGGCTGGGGCTGGAGGCTCAAAGGGTCCCCATGGATCCAGGGATCCTGGAGAAGGAGCCAAAGCAGCTCCTAGAGCCAGGGGGTGCAGTCTCCAGGGGATGGATGGGTGCCCTTGGTGCAGGGTCCTCAAGGGAGGAGGCATCCCCTTGCTCCATGGCCGCTCAGGGCAGGCGGTGCTGCAGTGCCCGTAATCCAGCATCTCTTATCTCGCCTTCTTTTATTCCCAAACAGCTTCCATTGATCCCCAGGCAAATCCCTCAGTGCTTTGTCCGGAAATTAACCTTGGATGCATTTGGGAAGCAAGGTCCATCCTCATCTTCTGATTAGAAGCAGTGGGAATTCCCAGCGTTAAAGCACAACCAAACAGGCCCGGGTTGAAGTTATACCTTTTATCAGCTGCAGTTCTTCCCTCTCTTCGAAAGCCCCAAGCCTGGTGTTTGCTCTTGCAAAGCTGAGCTTGGTCTGGGACTACCAACAGCCTGAGATGGGTTTTTCCCCCTCACAGGGTACCCAGGGAACACTGAGGTGCATTGATTTGGGCAGTGGAGGCTTCCTCCCCTTCCTGGCTGCTGTGAGCAGCAGCATGCTGGAAGAGCATCCCTGGGGACAGCATATCTCTTCCCTGCTCCATCAATCTCCCAGCCCACCTCCGGCACCAGAGGGCTCAGCTGTGGGCTGGGAATGACCCCCGGCTCCTTCTTCCTCTGCCAGCCTTTGCATAGCACCCACATTGATTTTACATAGGAAGGAGCTATGCAAAATAAGCTCCTGGGCTTAGGGTGCTGCACAAACAGCAAAGGGAGGAACCCCAGGGCTGTGGCATTGATGGTACCAAGTCCCTTTTCCTTGGTACTGATGGAGAGGTGAGGCTTTGCTATGGAGTTTCCTTGTCCTGCGTACCTGGGGAATGTCAGTCCTGAGGGGATGCTGGGTGGCGAGAGGAGGAAAGGGAAACGTAGGAATGGTGCCAAGTGGCCATGGGGCAGCTCCTATGGATCCAGAGAGGGGAACAGCAACCAAAGCCCCATCCAGCAGCAGCTCCATCCTGGCGGCAGATGTGGCTTCAGCTCCCATCGTGAAAGCAGGGTGGGTTTATCCCCCTCACCCCGGTTTGCTGGGGGGGAGCTGGAGTGATAAAACCCTCCCTGCTCTCACCCCATGTCCATGGGGCACGGGGGGGGGGGTGTCTCTGCACGCTCCCATGGCCCAGCAGGGTGGTGGGGCAGGAACCATGGAAGCTCATTATTTAGTGTCCCACACACAGCGCCGGGCTGGCCCTCGGGAAGCCTCCATCCACTGCGCGGCTGGGATCTGCATCGAAAGCAAACAATGGGATCCCCAGAGACAACAATGCCCCATTGTCCTTTGAAGCCAGAACAATGAAACAATGGACTGCAGTCTGCTCCCTTTATTCCCAGGCATCCCCCCCCCCCCCCGGCCCTGTCCTGCAGCCCCAGGCACTCACACCATCCCTAAGGATCCTCATCCCTTTGCATCGCTCCCATCCCTCCACCCCAGGGTGAGCCTTGGGGTTCCTCGTGGCCTCCCCACCCTGAGAGGAGGAGGAGGAGGAGGTTTCTTGCAGGCTGTGATCCACCAGCGGGAAGGGATGGGAAAGTCCTGCTGGATCATGAGGGCTCTGTCCCGGAGAACAGCAGCGCTTTGTTGTCGCCCAGGATGGCCACTTGTGAGCTCTGGCCGTCACGGCATTCCCACAAGGTTTCCTGGTGGATCCTCCTCCTCCTCAAGGCCTGGGAACTCCCAAATGCTCTACAGGAGCATAGGGAAGAGGCAGGAGGGGATGGGGTGCAGGGGGAACCCACCATGCTGGGGGGGGGAAGCAGGCAGAGATGGGGTACAGGGGGTCTCCAGCACCCTTCAGGAGCTGTAGAGCTGCTTTCCTCAAGCTCTGTTCCCTGGCTGCATCCTGCTATCCCCAAGGATACCCCTGAGCTGTCCCTTGCATCCCTGTGGGTCTGCAGCCCTCCTGGAGGGCACCGAGTCACTGCGCAGTGTAGGGGAGATGCTGGGGGCAATGGGAATGCTGCCGTTGGGTGCTCTCCTCCCTTCGCTGGTGCCCAAAAAGCAGGGATAGGGAAGAGCCAAGGTTGTGTTAACCAGGGCCTGGCCTGCTTGGATAAGGGCTGAGCTCCCGGTCCTGGCTCCGGGAGCCCCGATCCATGCCTCTGCTTCCCTGGCGCTGTGTCAGCACTGAGTTGGGGTCCCGTGTGCCCTTCTCCCAGTGCTCCTTTGCCACGGAGGGGATCCCAGTGCCTGGATTGGGGCCTGGGGACCCTGGTGTCCCCAAAGGCCACCACCAGCCTCCTCCTGCCCTCCCCGGGGGCTCCAGCTACCTACGGGCAAAGCAGCCCACCTGAATAGGTAATGAATGGAGGAGAGGAAAGCACCCGGAGCGCATTGTGCTTCCAACGGGAACAATTGCTAAATACAAATCACAGCGAGCAAAGGGGGAGAGGGAGAGACAAAAGCCCGAAGCCCAGCACAAAGGAGAGGAATGAAATGGGAAGTAAAGTCAAACAAAAAGGAGCCGGGCTGAGACAAAAGAAGGGAACAATATCCCCGAGGCAATAGGCTCCTGAACAATGGGGACAGTGACAGCGGCACAAAAGGCACAGTGTTTGCGAGTAGACGTTATCTCACACAGCCACTGGCAGGCCTGGCCCTGGCGCTTCTATTTTCAGGGATGCTTTTGTGCGGCGCTGAACAATGTTCCTTGCATGGCTGCAGATAGGGACGAGGGGGGTTTGGGTCATTCTTTCCCTCTCTTTCTTTTGCCTTCCCGGTGCCAGCGCTGTAATAAACCCAGGTTCAGCCCTTGGGAGAGCGGGGCAGAGCCAGGGGATGGCTGGGCAGGGACCCGCCGGTGCTGGGGTGGATGAGCATGGGTTGGTACCACCTCCTGCGAGGGGCAGGCTGGGCCCCTATGGCAGCCGGTGTGAGCAGGGTGGTGCCTTGGGTGACTCACAGCCAGCCCCAAGCTTTGCTTTTGGCCGGCTCAAAACCGGGCAGACCAGAAAGATGGCTTTTCCCCGGCTGCTTTTGTTCCCAGCAATCAAGCTTTTAACCTCTTCGGTCCCCTCTGGGATGAGACCAGCAGCATGGGGCTCGCCTCCTCCTTGGGCAGGTTGCCCATCAATTGCCCTCTGAAGCATCCCGCATCCTCAGCAGCCCCTTGGGATGGGCCATGGGAGCTGGTGTGTGGCTGCTCCTATCAGCCAGGCATTCCCGGCCCGTGATGGAGAGTTCGTCTGGAAAACGGGGGCATCTTGTGTCCAGCTCTTCCTGGAAAACCTTCCTTTGGGGCCTTCCCAGTTGTATCCCAACGTCTGGGCCTGTCTGGCTGCATTGTAAAGCCCAGGGTCACGCTTGTGTGGTTATGAGGGGTTGTTATTGCAGGGTGTTGTCAAAGCACCCGATCTGCAGCACCCAGATGCTTTGTGATGCACTTGGACCTGGAGCGATATTCCCACAAAGCTCCCATCCCATGCTCATGCCCTTTTCCTCTCCGGTCCCATACTTGGAAACCCATCCCTCCTACCCCATCCCACCATACCCCGAACCATGGGGGACGTCACCCAGGTACCATAAGTGACTTGGAGGAGGAGAAACGAGGGTGCTGTGAAGATGGAGCCAAAGACACCCCCGTATCGGCGCCCATCTCCCCAGACACCCAGTGTGAGCAGATGGGCTCCGCTCGGGCTTTGAAGAGCTGCATCTTCTGATATCGATCACGTTATCTGAGGGTACATCCTGTTGCTAAGTTTGGCTGCTTCCTCCCTTTAACAGCTGTTTGTGCAGCCACAGCTGCTCTCACCCTGCACCATGGGGGTGCTGTGTGATGGGGGGGCCTCACTGCTCCCAAAAGCGGATCCTGGGCTTTGTTTGG
Source organism: Pezoporus wallicus (assembly GCF_028554395.1). Taxonomy (NCBI): domain Eukaryota; kingdom Metazoa; phylum Chordata; class Aves; order Psittaciformes; family Psittacidae; genus Pezoporus; species Pezoporus wallicus. The sequence continues at coordinate 2,207,533 of NW_026636574.1, read as the reverse complement.
CTGTGGTAGAGCAAGCTCCCATGACCCAGAGTGGGGTGTTTGCAGCCTGAAACCACCCCTATGGGGGCTGCATCCCCGGAGTGTGAGCAGCAGGTTAGGAATGGAGAAGGCTCCTTAAGAGGAGACCTGAGAGCAGCTCCAGTGCCTATAGGAAACCTGGAGAGGGGCTTTGGACAAGGGATGTAAGGACAGGCCAAGGGGAATGGCTTTAACCTGCCAGAGGGGAGACTGAGATGAGCTCTTAGGCACAGGATGATGCTCTTTGGTCTGTGAGAGGTGAGCACACATGTTGCTCTGGGCAGCCCTTTGTGGCCATCACCCAGACCTCGGGGCTGGAGCTGCCTCTGCTCCCGCTCTGCCCGTGTTGGGGATTTCTCTCTGTCTCTTTCTGATACAATCTGGTGAAGTTGGAGCTCTTGGCTGCAATTTGCTGCTCTTTAAACCCTCGCTAACCCTTAACGTCCTAATGACAGCAGTAATGATGCTCCGCATCCTGCGGTGCCACCCGTCTGAAGATTACACTCGCTAATTAATGAAGCCCCGACCTCCCCCTTCTGCTTCCCTCGCTGAGGAAGAAGAAATCACTGCGAGTCTCTTAAGAAAGGACATAAAGGCAGGGAAATCCAGGCACCAAACCAAGACAAATGGGGATTTGGAGACAATCCGGGCCTGTGTGACCTGAGGAGTGGACCAAGAGGGAGAAAGGATAAAAATGCCAAGCACAGCCCGGCCAGAGAAAACAACCGGCAGCTTCAAAACCCGGGCAAAGAAAAGCACCAAGATGAAGGGAGTGACAAAGCATCAAAGGGAAGAGAAACCAAAGGCGTCGGAACAAAGGACAAGCTGGAACAAAGGACCAAAGAGGGGAGAACAAAAGCACTAAATAGAAAACAAAGGCAGGGGACAAGAAAAGCCCCTCTGTGGGGCTGAGCTGCAGGGTCCCTGGGTGGTGCTGCGGGTCCCCGCTGGAGCCGGGCTGGCGGAGGGTGCTGGAGCCCAGCATCGCCTTTGAACTGGAGGCAATGGGCTCGGCCTCGCCATGGACGGCTCCCCGCATCCCGCTGGGTGGTCCGGCCATCCCGTCCCTCCCCATGTGTGGCTCCGGCAGAGCCTGCTCAGCATCACCCCCCTGTGCCCTCTACCAAACCCTCCCTGCCCCATCGGCTGTCCCAGCCCCATGGCATGGGAATGGATGGGGATGCTCCCAGGCGGCGGCTGCATCCTCCCAGCCTGTGGCTTTCCCATAGGAGAGGAGCCATGGGCCGGTGCTGTGTGTGTGGCTGGCCTGGTCCAGCCTGCTGGGCTGGGCTCCGGGGACCGCAGTTCCCATCGCCTGGATTAGGAGCAGCAGCAGCATTCAGGTTGGGAATAGGGATAGTTGCAGAGATGCGATGCTGTTTTGTCTCCTATTCCTCTCAAATCCCTTTTTGGAGCTGAAAGTCCCGGGTGGGGTTGTTGGTCTGGCTGGGTTACCTACGCTGCCTTGCAGGGGGATGTGGTGGGTACCCGCAGGGCTGGGTGGCTGGCATGGGGTGAGGATGGTGGTGGTGAATGGGAGCCCCACTGGGGCTGGGGTGCTTGTAGCTGCGATGGTTTCGGAGTGGCCGCTGATTTCAGCGTCAACCTGACAGTGAAAATCCCCCTTCCAGACCCAAAACGCGGTCCCTGCTCTGTTCTCCATCACCTGCCCTGGCCAAAGCCACCCTCCTCCCCCAGCACATCACCCACAGCAACGTGCAGGGACGGGGCCAGGGCAGTGTTTAGCAGGGTTTGTGCAGGGTTTCACCACGGTGTGTGAGCGCTTTCAGCCCCAGCATCATGGGCTGTGCTGCAGGGACCGTTCCCATCGTTCCTAAACGTTCCGCCCAGGTACTGCTGCTCATGCACCGGCTGTGATTCCAGCTCTGCTCTCCTGCACCATCAGGATCTGCTCGATCTTACTTTGCTTTCTGGACGAGCTCTCTCTGAGCGTTGGCTTAGAACTGAGCTGCTCCGAGTGCGCTCCCCATAGAGCAGTCCTGGAACATCTTGGTTTTATTATGGCCAGATTAGAGCCTGTTGTGCTGTGGGCGAATTCGTTTGCTCAGCCCCGACTCCCTGCAGTAGCCGGGCACTTCCAGTGCTGGGGAAGAAGGCAGCACGGAGCTTCCAGCTGCTGGGAATGCCTCTGAAGTGGCCAGGATAAATCGTGGTGTTTGGGGGAAAATCATTTGTGGGTTAATTCCTTGGAGCTCCCCCACCACCCTGCTGGGAGCCCATGAGGGAGATGCTGCCAGCTCGGGGGTGGTTTGGGATGCGCTGCTTCCACAGCCGCGGTCCCCAGTGTATGTGGCCCAGTGGATTCCCACTTTAAGCCCGTAGGAGCTCTGCCAGGGAGGTTGATGCAGGGAAAGGCAGCGCTTGGGATGCATGGAGCAGGTACGAGACCATCGTGGCAAGCTGCCCATCACCAGGGATGCAGAGGGCTGGGAGAGGCAGGTCCTTGGTGCGAGCATCCCTATGGACTATGGAGCTGGATTCAATGGGGTGAACTGAGGGCAGCCCCAGAGCCACTGTGGTTCTAGAGGGTTTGGGTATTGTCGTATCAGCTCGGGTTTAATGGGCTGCAGACGTCTGTCTGTCCATCCGTGCGAGACCACAGCGTGGGCCCCCTGTGCGTGCGGCTGGGGACACGGTGCTGGTCCCATCAGGAGCATCCAGGCTCAGAGCCTCTTGGCCTGGGGGCTTGTCACCGGCTCTGCTGATTGCAGGGCACCTTTTGGGTGCTGTCCCAGCACAGCTCTTCCTTGCTGAGAAGAGCAGCACTTCCCCTCGCTGCAGATGGGGACAGCCTGGAGATGCCATCATCCCACATGCATGGGGGGATCACAGGATGCACAAGGCAGGTCTGGAATTGGAATGTGGGGAAGATTTGGACCCCATCACCCCCCCAGCAGTGCATGGCCAAGGCTCCTGTGTTGCTCCTCTCCTTCCCCTGGCCCTGCTTGTGCTGCTGCTTGCCCAGAGCCTTGGTGCTGCTTCTTGGGATGCTCTTGGGGTTACCCCAAGGATAACATCGTGTTCGGGGGGGGGGGGGGGGATGAGATCCCCCTCTTCCACCATGTGCTATGAGGGGGGGGCTGTGATGGGACCAGGGAAGGGAGGCAGGAGAGGGACCCAATGAGCCCAATCACTGCAGTGTGGTGAGGAGCTGAGCTGATGGCTATGGGGGGGATGCCACCTCGGCATTGCCACCATGGCAGTGACCTCACCGACAGCATCAACGCCTTCAGCATCCCTGCATTCTCATAGGGGAGCCGGTGGCCGGGGGGGTGCTGCTGCCTGGCAGCACCCACATTGCTCCCCATTAGCAATCCCTCTGCAGCTTTCCCAGGCTGGTGAGGAGCGAAGCACATGCCCATTCCCAAACAATGGGCCCCCACTTCCGTGCAGGAAGCAAGGTCGGATTTGTTCTCCCTGCTTTGCCCCCTCCGGCCAGTTCTAAAGGGGCCAAGCCATTGTCTGAACCATTTCCATGACTCAGTCACCAGTATCCTGCGATCGGGAGGCCGGGATTCGCAGCCAGCACAAAGCAGGAGGCCCGGCTCCATGGGCTCCGGCCCCGGACCAGGGTGGGGGGCTTGGGAAAAGGAAAGGGAGCGCTGGATGTGCCCCCTGCGCTGGATCTTTGCCCCCATCAGCTTTCCTGGTCCCTCCACCCATTGTCCCGGCTTCCTTGTGCTGAGGGAAGCAGAAAGCTCAGGGAGGGAATGCAGAGTGGGAGCCAACGTTGCTTGGAGCATCCAGGTAGAGAGGGATGGAGCAGGAGCTGAGTGAGCCCCGGGAGACCCTGTCTGAAAGGATGGGGACTGTCCCATCGCATCCATCCTGATACCCTGCGGTCCTGGGGCTGCCTGGAAGGTCCTTGGGGTGCCCAGCAGGTCCTGGGGGCTGCCCTGTACAGCTTGGGAATGCCCCATGGGTCCTGGGAATGCCTCACATGGAGGTGGAGCTGGGGGTGTCAGTGGTGTGGCTGGAAGTTGGACATGGAGAGGGGCAGAGCAAGGATGGGGACAGGACCCATGGAAGCTCCAGTCTGGAAGGTGATGCTGGCCCCGGGGAGGGGGGGGGACATTCCAGGCCCTGTGAATGCCACCAGGGCCACTGGGGATGGGGAGGAAGGAAAGGAAAGTGAAAGTCCATCCGGCCGGGCTGTTGCTATGGCAACACGAACTAAGCTCCTGCTCCCCCTTTTTTGGCTCCCTTGTGCTGGTCCTCGGCCCCTTTGTGGGTTGTTTCCCTGTCTGGTTTTGAGGGTGCGATTCCCACCTCCCCCTGCCCCTGGAGCAGCTCGGGGGTCTCCATGGGCTCTTTTGTGCATTCAGCCAACGATAACCATCTCCCTCCTGGGACTTTTGGGGCATGGGATGGCACCGGGGGCAGCCAGGACCCCAAAGTGGGGAGGGGGGTGTTGACTGGTGCAGGGAGAGCTGCCTTCATCCTGCTCTGCTGCACGTGTGGTGCTTGCTGCACAGCCCCGGGAATGCTGTGTCCTCTCTGGGCCTCAGTTTCTCCATCAGCGAAATAGGAACGTGTACCCCCGAGCTCCTTGGTGGGTTTGGGTCTGGGGGTGCTGCCTTTGCTTTCCCAATGTTGCTGTGTTGGGGTGGGGAAGGAAACTGCTTGGAGTCAATGGGAATTTTCCCCGCTGGTCACACATAAACAGTTCTCTTTCCATGTTGATGTAACGTGATGAAGATTTCATCATGCAGAAAAGACTTTGTCAACATTCATTTGGCCAAACCAGCCTCCTCCTCTCCAGCTGCAGCACCGTTTGGCTCCCAGTGAAGTAGGTTCTTTTCCTTTGGGAAGGCGAGTGATGGCATTCCCATCACAGCCACCGGTGGGATATGGGGTGCACGGGGTGAGCTCCTCACCCAAGGCCCTGTTTCACTGTACATGTTCCAATTGGGTTATCCAGGTTACCCAGCATATCGACTGCCCACTGCTCTCCCTGCTCCGTGACACCCTTGTGTCCCAGCCCCATGGTGGCCGTGGTGGTCTGAGCACAACTTGGGGGTGCTGTGGGCTTGGGGCAAGGCTTTGGGGTCTCTCTTGCTGTACCAGGGCTCTCTGCAAGCCAGGCTTTGTTCCAGCCCCTCGCTGCGAGCCGGTGGGGAAGGGGGGGGGGGTTGGTCCCGAGGGTCCCGCGATGCTCCCCCCGCGTTGTCCCTCAGCCTTTGGGGGTGTCCGGCCCCTCCGCAGGACCCCAGGGACGGGGTGGGCGCAGCGCGGGGGCTCCTGGCGCTGTCACTCGAGGGTCCCCCGGCGGGGCTGGGGGTCCCGAGGGGAGGGACGGGGCAGAGGGGCCGCCCCGGAGCCGGCTCCTGGCTGGCTGGACCCGTGTCCCTCCTCCTCTTCCTCCTCCCCTCCTCCTCCTCCTCCTTCCCTTCACCTCCTCCTCCTCCTCCTCGCTCCCTCTCTCCGCCCGGCGCCGGGGCAGCTCCCGCCGGAGGCGCTGGGGACATGGAGCGGAGCTGAACCGGGCGCGGCGGCGGAGCCCGCACCGGCACCGGCGGCAGCGGAGAGCGGGGAGCAGCGCTGCGGAGCCGTGAGTGCGGCCGAGGGCACGGCACGGGGTGGGGGGGACACGGCACGGGGTGGGGGGGACACGGCACGGGGTGGGGGGGGCACCGGCATTGCTCGTGGGGCACCGAGCATCCTCCTGGGTCCCGGCGGAGCGGGGCTGGGGGGCAGCGTGGCAGGACCCCCCCAAAGCGCCTTTGCTTAAACAGGAGAAGGGAAAAGGGGAAAGGGGGGGGAGGCAGGACCCGTCCTCGACAGCCCCGTCCCCGCTGCAAAGTTAGGGGCTGCGAACTCTCCTCCGAGAGCCCCCGCCCCACAGCAGAGCAGGGAGAGCGGCAGGCAAAGGGTTAAGCCATGGGCAGCCCCCCGTCGGGGGCAGAGGGTCGGCAGGTAAGGGGTTAAACCATGGGCACCCCCCGCCCTCCAGCCCGGTCTTGGCCCTGCTGCCGGGGGTTGCTCCCCGGGACCCCCATCCCAAGGTTTCTTGCCCCTTCCAGCTGCTCGCGGTGGGTCCCGGTGGGTCCTGCCTGGGGACCTGTGCTGGGGTTCGGGGATGGGGGGCAGCGGGAATGGGGGTGCGAGGCCTGCCCCCCCCCCCCGTCAGGGCTCTGGGGGTCAGAGCACGCTGTGCCGGCACAGACGGACACCCAGGGCCTGCCCGCCGCGTGTATCCGTGGGGCTTGGGGCTGTGTGCGGGTGTTGGGACCCTGCGGTGCTCTGGGTCCCCGTATCTCGTCCCCATGCGTACCTTGTCCCCATCCCTCATCCCCGCCCGCACCGTGGCACACACGGGACACCCCTGTCTCGTCGTGCATCTCCTGTCACCTTTCCAAGGCACGTTTGTTGGGGAGAAGCGAGCTCTGCCTGTTGTGACGGTGTTGCTCCGGCCAAACTTGCCGGGTGTTTGTCGGGGGTTGTTGTAACAGGCAGCAGCGGTAGAGACCGGGGTCAGCACTAAATGCTGGCACCTAAAAGCGGATGAAGCTTATCACTGAGGTTCCACCTTCCCCAGCAGCCATGCTGGGTCCTGCCCGTGCCTTGGAGTCGTGTGTCCGAGCCATCCTGGCCAGGTTTGGGAATGGGGAGGGGGCTGAAGCCGAGGGGTTTGCACTAAGGGGGTCCCACAGCCGTCGAGCGTTGCAGGGGTTTGGGGAGCAGTGGGGTGGGAGATGGAGCACGGCCCCAGGGACCTCCGCAGTTCGCCATGGACAAAGTTAGCAGTGGGGAAGAGTGAAAGCCCCTGAGGAGCTGCATCACGGCTCGGGGAGAGGATTCCCTGTGAAATGCACAACTGAACACAAAGCTTTGCTGCTTCCCACCTCCTGATTCCCAGTGTTCCGTGCAGGGGGGGTCGGTGCCAGTGGGGGATGATGCCCAGGACACGTTGCAGACCGTGGTTGCGTATTGAGTCTCGGTTACATCTTGTGAAGTACCTTGAGCATGGAAAACACTTGACTTCCAAAGCAAAGCTGGAGAGTAATAGATTTTAGGAGTGAAAAAGGACCATTAGCTCAGCTAATGTGATTTCCTCCATAGCACAGAGCAGATAATATCACTCAGTTACTCTCCTATTGAGCCAATAACTCGTGTTTGTAATTCATGCAATTTCCTTTTAGTTCAATTTAATTTGGTACAGAATCCATTCTGTTGACACTGATACAGTACTTTTTTATTTGAAAGCCTGTGATTTTGGAGGCTTTATGTTAAAAATAGCCATTCTCCTTTAAAAAACATGAGCAACTAAAGGCAGTTTCTGTATCATTTTTGGGGGAAACACATTTTCACCAGCATCTCCCTTGGTGTGTATCTGTTTCCTTCGGGATGGGCAGGGGGCTTGCATCTGATCTGGCATCTCATGTTGGGGTGAAATCCCTTTGGAGCAGGGTAAGAGGAGCAGAGATCCCAAATCTTTACCAACTGTTTTTCTCTTGGTGCCATCGGGCAGCTCAGCTCCACCCGTTGCTGGTTTCACCCCATCTGAATCAGAGCACCCAAATCATCCCTCCCTAAAAGTCCTTCTGACATCCAATTGTGTTCCAGCATGTCCTAGGGGGAATTGCTGGACTTCTTGTCTCCCTGCCCACACATCCATTTTCTGAAGGGTTACCAGGGGAGCCATGCCCTGGCACACTGGGATGAGGGGAGATGGAGCACATCGTAAACTTGCTATGTGCTGGAGGGGGTTTGATGGCGCTCCGGGATGCAGGGGATGGGTTCTTCCCTCGATCCAGCCTTGCAGTGGGTTTATTTTTACACTCCTGTGCTCCCTGGGGCACTTGTCCCTGCTCTCACTGCCCATTCCCTTCCTGGAACCCACTGGATCAGGTCCAGGGATGGGCTGAGGGGTGTTTTGGGGACCTGGTGCTCTGTGACATGGCAGAGCTCATGCTGGCTGTTGGAGTGATGTGGTGGCTGCTGGCCGGAGCATCCTTTGGGGTGCTGGAGTCATCCTCTGGTGAGTGGATGGGGTGGCGGATCAAATCCCTATGGGATCCGATGGGCTGTGCATGGGATGCTTTGCTGCCTGCCAGGGGAAGCTGGGGCCACCTCTGCTGTCCCCAGCCATCCCACAGGCTCTGCTGCGAATCTTTCCCATTCCCTGGGATACAGCAAACCAAAGCAAACTTGGAAGGGTTTTGGTGGGGTTCTGGCACTGCAGCAGTGCTGGCAGCTCCGCTTTTGGGGGTCCCATTGCAGCCTGGCAGGGTCGGGGCCAGCCCATCCTGCCCAAGCCCCGCTCTGCCTGCCCGCTGCGATGCTGCCTTCCAAATACTCCAGCTTTATCCCGTTGCAGACACTCGCTGTGGGGTCGGTGTCGGGCCGGCTTTGTGCGAGCACGTGGAAGTGCAGGGCTCAGGAAAGCTGCTGCTCCCGAGGACACAGCCAGCCTTTCCCAGGCGGCTGCGAGGGATGCGATGCGCTGTCAGCGCAGCTCCGCTCCGTTTGGCAGCCCCGAAGTTCCCAGCCAGGCCGATGAAGCACAAAGTGCTTCTTTCCCTCGAGAAATGGGTTTGTTTGAGGCAGGAATAACCCGCTGCGGGCAGGGCATCGCAACTGATGTGCTGGGGAAAGCGGGCGGCCTCTTTTGTTCTCTCCTGCGGCCGCGCTGCTCTGACAAGCCGAGGACCAGTGATGAAACACTTTCATTTCATAGAACCAGGGAGTCCTGAGGCTGGAAAAGAGGTCTGAGGTCTTTGAGCCCGACCATTAACACAGGATCAAGTCCATCACCTCCTTACCCCTCCCCGGTGGGTCAAAGCCCCCTCTGCAGGAGGGAGAGCTCTGGACCCGGGGCAGCCCCAGGGCTGGGTGTTCCCAGCTCAGGTCCATTCCAGCATCGCAGCCACCCCTGACAGGGCAGGGCTGGGCTCTGCAGCGCTTTCGCTGCTTTATTCTTCCCCAACTCGGTGGAGCTTTTGGGTTCGTTGCGTTGAGGGCGGTTTGGGTCACTCGGGCGTTTTGCACGACGCAACATTGAGTTTCCACCCCGTTTTAACCCGGTCGAGAACACAGCAAAGGGAGCTCAGGGAGTGCAGTTTATGATGGGTCTGGTGGAAAAGATCTTTTTGTGCTTTACCCCTCATCTGGTGCCTTTTGGGGGGGTAACTTTAGGAGTGCTCTGCTCCTGTGGATGGAGGCTTCTCACTCCGGGTGCTGTGTGTGCATGGGCTCCTTGGCATCGCCGCTGCCAGGGTCCAAGGCATCAGCTTTGGGGTGTTTCTCTGCTATTTGGAAGCGCTGCCTCCTCCTCCTCCCTTCCTCCCACTCTGCTTCCACCTGCTCCAGGGCCACATGTCCCAAGCTGGAACCACTCCAGCCCCAAACAAGGGGCCTTGGTCTGCCCAGCTCGGTGCAGGGGCCGTGCAGGACCCTGGCTGATTGTGTGGAACACCCCAACTGTGTGCATGGGTCAGTGCAGTGTCAGAGGAGGGGATGCAGAGGCTCCGTCTGCCTCTACAAAGCATCTGTACAAGTGCACTGGAGCTTGTTGGGATGGAGGGAGCTGCTGAAAAAAGCCTCATCCCCATTGCCCCCCATACACCCCAAATGTCTCTGCAGCTGCTGTTAGCTCCAATGTGGAGTTTTCCAAAGGGAAAGCTACCTACATGAACGTGGTACCGGAGGGAAGCTCCCTTCCCTGCCATTGCAGCCCTGCAGTGGAGGAATGCAAATTGGGTGATGGCTGGGAAATAGCTGGAATTCTGCCTCTCCATCATTTAATGCTCCATTACCACCCAGGCCTGCTCCAGGCATGTGACCGTTAGGGAAGATGTGGTCTGCTGGCTCCTGGTGGCTTATCACAGAGGAAGGAGATAACGTGGCTCATCATTAAAACCTCCTGAAGACCCCTGTAAGCCCCCAGGAGCCCAGGCCCAAATCTGCTGGTTTAATTGTGCTCAGTGGAGGCAGCTTGGGGCGGTTCATTGTGTTAGGGAGGAGAGAGGATAAGGGTATAAAACAAATGAAAACAAGTGGGGCAGCAGCGAGCCCGGTGGGGGCATTTGAACCTCTTTGCCCATGTAAAATGAGTCGGAGAATCCCAGCCTGGTTTGTGTTGAAGGGACCTCAAAGCTCACCCAGTCCCAACCCCTGCCACAGGCAGGGACCCCTTCCACTGGAGCAGCTTGCTCCAAGCCCCTGTGTCCAACCTGGCCTTGAACACTGCCAGGGATGGGGCAGCCACAGCTTCTCTGGGCACCCTGTGCCAGTGCCTCAGCACCCTCACAGGGAAGAGCTTCTGCCTAAGAGCTCAGCTCAGTCTCCCCTCGGGCAGGTTCAAGCCATTCCCCTTGCCCTTTCACTTGTAAAATGGGGCTATCACGAGACGATGGAGAAGCAGGTACCCGATGGCATCACCATCACTGCAGCAGCTTCTGCCGCCACCACGGCGCTGGGGCTGCACCTTCCACTGCTACCGGGTGAGAGCCAGAAACAGAAACTGTTTGGACATCAAAGTGAACCCCTTGCGTTCAGTGTGGCCGTGTGCTGTACTCAGCACCCATCGCAGCAACGTCACCCAGCACAGCTCTTGGGTGCCTGGATGGGTGTGGGTTTGCAGTGAGCAGCCCTCATTGTGCCCCATAGTCTTCCTCTCTAGCTCTGCCTGGCTGTTGCTACCGGTTTGCTGCTGGTTTGCAGGCTGGTGATGTGCTGGGTGGCAGAGCACAGCTGCTAAACAACCCACATCCCTCCTTCCACCATCCCATGGCGTGTCCCCACTGTATCCCTGCGGGGTGCGGAGAGGAGAAGCATCTCTGCATGCGGAGATGACAGGACCGGGGTCTGTGGAGAGGCTTGGGCAGGCACCTTGGTGTCCTGACACTGGGGACATGGGGATACTGGGGCCAAAATGGGGCCACAGAACAAAGCTGCAGGGCAGGATGAGGGGGGGGGGGGTGTGCGTGTGAGCTCCCCCCCAGCACCATCCCCTCTGTTTCACCTCCTAAAAGTGAGCTGATGTGGGTGTAGGAAAGGCTGTGCCCTGGCCCTGCCTGCCAGCCCTGCCTGCCTGCTGCTGCCCACGAGGGCGTAGGGAATGCCAAAGCCTGGCTTATCTTTTGTCTGGAACAATAGAGGGCTCGGCCCTATTGTTCTACCTTGCACGCCCAGCCGGAAAGCGGGTCCCCTGGGGCAGAGGCTTGCACACGAGTGGGTACGGGCAGGGACAGCCTGTGCTGCGTGACCCTGCTGCCCATGGGGAGCTCAGCTCCCGACAAGCTGCTCTTTGGGACCTTTCCTGCTGCTTTTTGTTGCTGTGACACAGGGATATCAGGAGCTGCTGGGTTAACGTGGGGCTGGGCCCCAGGGCTGCAGGCTGCAGAACCCATCCGTACCTGCAGCGCGGGCAGAGGCTGAGCGGTGTTTGCCTCTCGCAGAGGTTGTGATTTGGGTCTTCAGGGTGGCATCAAACACCTCTGGTCCCCCTTGTCCTCCCCATGCTGCCCCAGACCCACCCCGCAGCACTGAGATGAGCGTGTTCCTGCCTGTGCCTGTGCGGGCAGAGCAACTGTTCCTGCCTGCAGCTCCGCTAAGCCATACGGGAGCGCACTGGGACACAGCACGTGGAGGCAGGAGCTGCCAAAGCCCCAAGCTCGGGAACCCCGGGGGAAAACGGGATAGATGGGATACAACAGGGAAGGGGGGAGACATGACACAGGTGCCATTGGGCACAAAGAGCCCCTTGTGCACTTGTGGGGCAGTTGGATACCCCGGTGCTAACGGGGACGGCTGCAGCTTCTTGCTGTGTTCTTATTGTGCAATGAAAGCGATGCTGGTGGAGCAGTAGAAACTCGTTCCCAGTCTCTGCTCCCATAGAGGAGAGGAGCCTGACTGCACAACCAGGGTTCCATGGGCTTTATGAGAGGGGAGAGGTGTGAACCCAGCACTGCAGGATGGTCGAGGTTTGGAGGGTCGCTGCGGCTGCACCCCTTGGGACCACTGGTGCCGGCTGCGAGCCCCATTGCTGCTGCAGGATGCTCAGCTTGGGGCAGCACTGTGGGGATGAGCTGCCTCCTGAGCCTGAATCCACACTTTAAACCATGGGTAACCCTAGCACAGCCACCACAGCTCGCACTAATGAAGGGGAGAAATGAGCCCCAAAGCATTTTCCTTGGGGGTCTTCTTCCAGACTCAGCCAGCCGTGGCTCTTCCGAGCTGCAGCACAGTGGGAGCAGAGTCAGGGCTGCTGTCAGTGTGGGGATGCGATGCTGTGGGGCAGATCCTTCAGACCCGTCCTTCAGGCTGCCTTTGCTTCCAGACAGGAGGGTGAGGATGGAACCCTGCCTCGTGGGGCAGCTCCCATTGCACCAGCATAAAAAGCTGTTGCTGAAATGTCAAATGGCCCCAGCAGCTGGAGCCTCCCCACTGAATGTGGGCAGCAGCTGGGGAGGGCGAAGTGGGTCCTTTGCCCCCCCGTGTCCAGGCATAGAGTCAATCATAGAGCCAACTCGGTTGGAAAAGACCTTTAAGACCATCAAGCCCAACATGTGGCAGTTCAGGCACAAGGATCCGTTTGTTGCAGCTCAGGATCCCATCCAGAGGGATCCCAAATGGTTCTGGGCACTGTGTCCCATGGTTTGTGGCTGCTCCCGTGGGCTTATTTGCCATGTGAGAGGCACCGGGGCTGGCTCCAAGCATCCTTTTGGTGCCTGGCTCACTCAGAGAAACTCAAGTGCAACTAAGATGGGATGATGCCAGCATTCCCAAAGCTTGGGGGCAGCTGGGAAAACAGTGGAAGGTGTAAAATGAACCGGGAACCTCAGCAGGGGTAGGGGGTGATGGATGCCGCAGATGCCGTAGGATACCATAGGATGGACCCAGATAGCATCTAGGGTCCTGCACGGCACAGAGCTCACCCCTGGGTCCTCCTTGGCTGGTGCATGGGGAAAGGCTGAGCCCCTGGCTTCCTTCCCTTCGAAAGCAGGGGAGGAACAAGGTCGGCGGGGTTCGCCCCTCCTCAGGCCATAGGGAAGCGTTGTTTACCGAGCAGCCGAGTCAAACGTGCCCCGGGCTCTGCCTGGAAACGCTGAGTGAGGGAAATCACACCAAAAACCGACACCGAGATTGGCCCCGATAAGCCCCGGGGCTGCTTCGGGTGAGGAGAGGGCAGAAACTGCCAAGGAAAGGAGGGAGACAAGGTGCTAACGGCGTTCCATTCCCAGGGTGAGTTGGGCCCCGAATCCCTCTTCATTCCCTTTGGGTTTGTGGATCTTCTCCAGCTCCTTCCCCATCGCGGATGGGTTGGCGTGGATGGGTTAAACTGGGGAGCGGGGAGATGGAATGAGCTGGGGTGAGGGGAAGGGGTTTGGGAGCAGCCCCGAGGAGCAACGCTGGGTGCCAGGGAGCTCCCCCAAGCACCCACCGCCCCGCTCGGCAACAGTGGGGCCTCATCCGGACACCCCAGTGTAAAGGGACCCAGGAGGCAGGCAGGATTTGCTGCCTTGTTTTGCATCCAAAGGAAACTTGCTTTAAAAGTGATTTCTGATGTGGGAAAAAGGGGAAGAAAGAGTAAATCTGGGCTCTTCAGGGTGAATACCTGGTTTTCAGAGTAAATACCTGTTCTTCGGGGTAAATCCCCATTCTTCAGAGTTCTTCCTGACTGTGCTATCAATCGTTAGCTTGATGCGATGCTTCTATGTTTCTCTGATAATGTTAAGGTCTGGGGTTTGGGCTTTTCCCTGTTTAGACCTGCAGGGAAGGGGGGTTTCTTCTCTCGGCACTTTGCCCCATCCATCCCTGCCCAGCACCCCCAGGTCTGTTCTTAAAGATGCTTTTAACCTGAAAACCTTCCCTGGACAAGAAGCCTGCAAGGGTAAAACACCCTCATTGAGTGGGAGGAGGAACCCCAACGCACCCTGCAGACTGTGTGGTCTTGAGGCCAGGAAACGGGGATGACCAGCGCGGTCCCCTGCCATCACGTGGGATCATTCCTGCGCCTTCTTCCTCTGTGCCTTGCATGGGTTTGAGTAATTCCAGCGTGATGGAGTTTCCTCCGCTTCCCTGATGAGCTCATTCCCTGTCCAATAAATCTCACAGCCAGGAAGTTCCACCTGAGAGTCAGTTTAATTTCCCCTCTCCTTGAAACCATCCCTCTCAAGGAAAAAATGGGTTTGGGTCGTGGCTGTGAGGACCTGAGCCAGTTTACACCCAGGGAGGGAAGGATCCGGCTGCCTCTTGGTATTTGATCTCATTCTGTGGCTGGTTTTTGTCCGTGGGGCATCCATGGGGTTTGGGTTGCTGGGGGGCAATAGGGAGCAGGTGAGTAATCCCTTCTGGTAGGACGGGAAGGGGGGCTTAGCAGCAGCGAGTGTCCCTCTGCTACTTCATGAGAAGCCAGCACAAGGTGCCGAGAAACCAGCGATAGCAGTAAGGTGGAAACTGTGAGTAAGAGGGTGAGACGTGGCCCAGTTAACCCATCAAATGGCCCCATGTACCCACAGGCAATGTCTTGTGCTTGTCTCATTGGTGTCATGGGGGGGCTTCCCACCTGGAGCATCCCGGGCTCCATCACCTCAGGTCAGACCCCCTCCGACCCACGGCACTGAGGGGGTGAGGTGCAAGTGGGATATTCCAGGAGACACAGAAAAGCAGGAGATGAGGCTCTGGGGGCAAAGCTGCCCTTGAAGGACTCCATCTGCTTGGTTGCTCCAACACGGAGCTGGGACCTCCCATATGATGGGGCCAAGCATCCCAGAGCCTCTTCTTCCCCTTGCTGCAGCCTTTGAATTCATCTCTTTCTCCCTATCCTGCAAGTGCTCACTTAAGTGAATTTGTGATTAATAGGGGTGGTTTTCTCTCTCCCCTCAAGTTTTGAAGAGTGGGATTGATTCCGTTTCCCCCTGAACCTCTGCTGGCATGCATCAGGCAGATATGCATTTCATTAGCAGTCCTGGCTATGGCCCGGAGGCCTTTGAGGAAGGCAGGTTGGGTTTTGGGGGATAGAATTAGTAAATGATGTGCTAGCTGGTTGTAATCCCTTCAGGGTTAAAGCTTCCAAGCGCTGTGCGGTAATAGGAGACCTGTGTTGCTGCTTTTCAGCTGAGTAGATGGAGAATTGATGCTTTCCTCCCTTCAAAGAGCAGCCCTGCGGCAGCAGGAGCTCTTCCAAGGGTGAAGAAGGAGACATCGCTTATGGGGTTGAGGAGGGGACAGAGGGGGCCTGGGTGCTCTGGGCAGCACATGTCGGGGGTGACCCCCTGCTCCTTCCTGCACCGGGAGTTTCCATGACGCTGATGCTCTCACTGTAGCATCACCGCTTTGCTCTGACCCCATAGGGATGTTTCCGAGTGTTATCCTTCAGGGGGGAGAAGTTGCCTTCAGGGAGCTGATGGTGGAGGGAGGTCGCACAAAGACCCATCTGTTTTGGGGGAAATCCCAGCTCCCGCTGGCGCCAGAGCTTTTCCCATGGGATCCCAGGATGGAGAAGGGGCAATTGGGGTCTCTTTGGGATGCCTGCTGCTGGGTAGGACATGCCTGGCGGCTCACACGGGCACTGTGGCAGGTCTTAGCACTCAGGTCCCAGCCTCTTGCTCTATTCTCCTACCCCCCTGGGGCATTCCTGTCCCCAGACCCCCCCTTGCCACCAAAGATCTCCCTTCATGGCGTTGCTTCTGCAGCTTTTCCGGCACCCCGAGCTCGCAGCAGCCTCTCTGCAGACGGAGGTTGCGGCTTTCCGCGCTCCCACCGCTGCCAGGTGAGATGCTGAGAACAGCCCGAGGATGCAGAAAGCATCGCATAGAGCTTCCGCTGCTGCAAGCGCCCGGATGGGTGCCACAGCCCCGCGGGGTGACACGTGTCCCTCGGGTGCTGCTGCCCATGGGGGACACGTGGAGCTGCGGCTCTCTCATAGGGCAGCATTGCTGGGGTTCAGCACCCAAAACCTGCTTTTTCAGCAGCACTAAACCCGCTCTTGCGCTTTCCGACCCGTTTCGCCAGCGTGGTGCTTATCCCCATCCATCCCTGCGGGTGGCAGGGCCCGCATCCCTGCTTTCACCATCCCAAGGAATAACTCAACCGCGGAGGGATGCTCTGGATCCCCAGGGAGGGAATGGCAGCCCCGTGAACTTCCCCCTCTCCTCGGCTGTCCCTGGCCATCCCTGCCCGGGCACGCTGGAGGAAGCCATCCATTCTTTTATGTGCGAAGGCACGCCGGTCGGAAACGCTTGGAAACGGCTTGGAAAGGACGTTCCAAGTCTGGCAGGAAAGCGGCCCCGCTCGTCTGGCAGGAGACGGGCTATTGTCTGTCCCGGTGGCCGGCCAGGATTCCTCGGGCCCTGCTTGGAAGAAGCCAGCGTCTGTGTGCGCCATGTTTTTCCCTCTGCCCTCCCTGTCTCGGGGGTGCCGGGGGCTGCGAGCGCTGCACGTGGATGGGGTGTGCTTGGTGATGGTGCCGCACGGCCCTGGCTCATTGGCGTCGCTCTGGTTGTTCACGTGGCTGGTCCCCTTTGGCTTGGTGCCCTGCGTGTCTCTGGGTTCATTACCCTAGGCCATGGTGGTGGGATGCAGCCAGGGGATGGGTGGGCTTGTTTCAGGGATAACTGGGTACCACACTGGGATGCTGAAGGGAAGAGTCTGCTGTAACACAGACTGAGCATCTATCTATCTATCTGTCTATCTATCAATCATCTATCTACCTACCTATCGTCTATCTACCTACCTATGTATTTATGTATGTATGTATTTATCTATCTATATCTATCATCTATCAATCATCTATCTATCTACCTATCTATATACCTATCTATTTATGTATCTATCTATGTATTTATCATCTATCTACCTACCTACCTATGTATTTATGTATGTATGTATCTATCTATCATCTATCTATCTATCTACTGATAAGATTTCTGCTGGGACTGAGGAGAAAGAGGAAGGAAAAAAGCCCTGAGTACCTCCTCTCTGCCCTGGTCAACCTGATGGGCAGGTTGGGGCTCCCCCAGCCACCCCCCTTTTAGTGCCCTTCTGTGGGAGCCCTTTGCTATTCCTTGGGGTAGGATCAGCCCAAGGGGGGAGTGCTGGGGTATGGGGCAGGGTGTGGGACTATTCCTGCACGATGGGGCTGATGAAGGTGGCCGTGCTGATGCCCTCACACTCTTCCTCACGTCGCAGTACAGGAGGCTCAGTGTATTTGTGGCTCTCTGGCCTCCTGTGCTGATACCTTTGCAAAGAGCTTGGGTTTCAGAAGCCTCTGTTCCTGCTTCATCCCTGCCCAAGCCACAGGCAGACACAGGCAGATGCCCTCTACAAAGCGAGCGCTGCCCAATCCATTGGGAAGAGGCTCTGGGTCCTGGAAGGGCCTCAGCATCACACTGGTGCCGGGCAAGGGGGAGGGTTTGCTCGCACCTTACCCCCATTCCCTGGGCTTTTAAGGCGCTGTGCAGCGGCACAGAGGGGCAGATAGGATCTGCTGGCAGGCAGGAAGGGTGGCACGGCCACCCGGAGAATGGCAGGACGTGCCGTTTGTGGGTACGCATGGAGAAAGGGAAGCTGTCGCCATCCCGAGGAATCCCGGCCCTTGGACTTGCTGGGATGGGGTTTGGAGGCACAGGGAGCCCGCAGGGCACGGGCGCTTTAGGGTTTTGTTGCTTGTGGGGTTGAGTCCCTCTTGTGCTCCCCAAAAGGCCGTCGCCAAGGACTCATGGCTCCGGTTTGGTCCTTGGTCCGTCCCAACACCGTTCCCTGCCTCCCCCTCAGCCCTGCATTTAATGGGGAACGTTAAAGGCATAGATCCGTTATGCTCCCAGCGCCAAAGCAATTGTTCCATCCCTATTGTCTGCCACAGGCAGCCCCTGAGCTCAGCACCTGAGCCCCAGCACCAGCCCTGTAACAAGATAACGGAGCCGGTTTCTCCTTTTTCTTCCCTTTTTTGTTTGGCAGAGCCTGTGATAAAGCCACAGTGAGGCCC
The DNA here is from genome assembly GCF_028554395.1 of Pezoporus wallicus. Lineage (NCBI taxonomy): Eukaryota > Metazoa > Chordata > Aves > Psittaciformes > Psittacidae > Pezoporus > Pezoporus wallicus. The sequence goes on along the minus strand of NW_026636574.1, from coordinate 2,189,562 downwards.
CTTTCAAAGAGCCTATTAAAGTACCGGCCCCATTTTAAGAGTAAACTTCCATTGGCACCGGGAGGTTCCGGACAATGGGAATGTGACCTGCCGCAGGAGTGGGATGCTGCTTTTGTGCCCGTCAGGCTGAAGGCACCGGAGGCATCACTCTGTGCTGCAGCATAGAACAGGCACATGGGCAGCATCCCATTGCAGGGCAGAGCTGCAGGATGCATTGAGAAGGGGTTTTTTTGCCCTTAAAACCCCAAAAAAGAGTGGAAAGAGGAAGCATTTATGCATCCTCGGGTCCTGATGTAGGAAAGCACCCAGGGCACGATGCTGCAGGCACCATTCATCAGTGCCTCAGTTTCCCCACCTGTAGCGCAGATGATGGGCAGTGGGGCAGGGCAGACCCCACCTTTGGGAGCCAACAGAGCCATGGGCACAGCTTCCTCCTTGGCTGAGGCAGGTGATGGGCTTGCGGCCACGGATCAGCCACCCCACCACGGCCTGGCCAAGGTGATGCAGGGCAGGAAGGGCCGGTGCAGGATACGGGGCGATGCCGATGAGGATGGGAGGAAGCTGCGGGGCTGGGGAGCGCTGGTTTGTTCAGCACAGGGCAAGGGAACCGAGATTAAACAAGGCCCCGCTAAGATCAGAAAGGCTGGCGCGCACAGTGCCCTATTGTGGAGCTGTCACACTTCCCTTTACTTTATTGCTTTTGTCCAACACCCCATTGTTCCACTTCCTTTTGTCCCCTATTCACAGCCCTGGCTTTTCATTACCCAGCCGGCCTTGTTGTTTTCGTTTCTTTTGTTTGAAGTTCCTGAGAGGAAGGTTTTATTTTCAGCAGTTTGATTAATTCGCAGCTTGAGCTGGGCTTTGTTTGTTGTGTAATTGCTGCCCCCTTGGCTCGGCCCCTCCACCCCACAGCACTCATTCTGTAGTGTAGGATGGAGCAGAGCGCAGGGGTCCTGGTTATGGGGAGGATGCTCTCTCCTCATCCCACCTCAGCATCCCCTGTGGTCCCACAAGCCGGATCCAGGTAGTGGTGGGGGTAAAACCCTTCCCTAATGGTCTCCTTTCCCCGTTATTCCTCCCTGCTTGAGGGGGCCTTGGGGATGTTCTCAGCTCTGCTCTGGAGCCAGGCTGAGAGAGCTGGGCTGGGTCAGCCTGGAGAAGAGAAGGCTCCTGAAGGGGAGACCTGAGAGCAGCTCCAGTGCCTAAAGGGGCCTGGAAGATGTAAGGAAGAAATGTATGGTGAGGGAGATGAGGCCCTGGCACAGGTTGCCCACAGAAGCTGTAGCAGGACCAGGATTTGCCTTAAATCCCATCACTTCCCTTAGGACTTTGTTGCTCCATTCCCTTCACAGCGCAATGGATGATAGGTCTGTTTCCCTGGGGCTCCTGCCATCTGAACCCCTGGAATCCCTGCAAATCCGAGCTAGGGAAGCTCATGGCAAAACCCAAGTCTGTTGCCATTGGAAAACCATCAGCACAGGACACCCGCTATGGGGACAGGCTGGATAAAGGGGTGCCTGTGCTGAAGCCCCCTGTGCCCCGCAGGATGTCCATGAGGAGCCCCGTTTCTCCGCCGCTGGAGCTCGATGGCGCGGGCAGCATGGTGAACTGCACCATCAAGACGGAGGAGAAGAAGGAGGGCGGCTACGAGAGCCCCCCGGGGGCTGCCCCCAGCACCGAGCCCCATCCCTGTGACCCACCGGGGCCCCCACCGAAGGACAGCGGTGACCCACAGGCCCTGCTGCAGGTGGGTCTGTGGCACACACACACAGACTGGGATGGGGTCCCAATGGGCATCGTGGTCCCAATGGGTATCATGGTCCCAATGGGCTCCTGGCACGGGGGGGGTTGGTTCATTCCTCATCCTGCTGCTCCCCCCAGGGCTTTCTGGCTGTGGTTGATGCTCTTGGGGCAGCCCTGTCACCTCCACGCATGCTCCATCCCTTCAGCTTCCCTTTTGCATTGCTTTTGGCTGTTCTCTCCCCCTGAGCAGCAAACTCAGCCCTCCCTGTGCTGCCTCCCAGTGTGGGGGCCAGAGCTCAGAGCTGGGCAGCCTAAACCAGTAGGAACCTCTAGGAAACAGTCAGAATCCCAGCCTGATTTGGGTTGAAGGGACCTTAAAGCTCATCCAGCTCCAACCCCTGCCATGTTCAGGGACACCTTCCTCTAGAGCAGCTTGCTCCAAGCCCTATCCAAGTCTTTGCAGCATGAAGAGCAGAGATGATCTCAAGCCGGGCCTGGGGGTAATGTGCCTGGTCCAGCAGTCACTGAGCAGGGCTTGGAGCATCCCATCATCCCAGCACGTCCTGGGGACATCCCCATCAATAGCACTGTGTGTGGCAGGAGTCCCCCTCGCCCGCTGGCGATGCTCTGGAGCCCAGGCGCTCTGCCTTCGAGCCGGCCGTCAGCAGCCAGGACAAGCTGGACTTCAACAGGAACTTGAAGGAGGGTGAGAAAGGTTCCTCTGGGGCCTCTCCCTTTGTGCCCCTTGGTGTGCTCCCAAAAACGGGAATAATGCCCACTGTGGGATGGGAAGAACCATCCTGTAGCGTGGTGCAGAGCCTCACTTGTCCTCTCCCTGCTCTGCTGATGCCGGTCCCTGCGGTGTGGACAGTGATGCCGACCATTGAGAAGTTACTGTCCAGTGACTGGAAGGAGCGGCTGCTGGGCAGGAACACTGCTGAGTCCAAGGAAGTGAAAGGTGAGGCATCCCTGATGAACACCTCTTTATGCCTCCCCAAGCATTAGCTATTCCCTGGCCATGCATCACCCATCAGCACCCAATAGTGGTGATGATCATGGAACCACAGCCTGCTTTGTGTTGAAGGGACCTTAAAGCTCCTCCAGCTCCACCCCCTGCCACAGGCAGGGACCCCTTCCACTGGAGCAGCTTGCTCCAAGCCCCTGTGTCCAACCTGGCCTTGAACACTGCCAGGGATGGGGCAGCCACAGCTTCTCTGGGCACCCTGTGCCAGCGCCTCAGCACCCTCACAGGGAAGAGCTTCTGCCTAAGAGCTCATCTCAGTCTCCCCTGGGGCAGGTTAAAGCCATTCCCCTCGGCCTGTCCCTACATCCCTTGTCCCAAGCCCCTCTCCAGCTTTCCTGCAGCCCCTTCAGGCACTGGAGCTGCTCTAAGGTCTCCCCTTCAGGAGCCTTCTCCTCTCCCTGCTGGTGCAGATGATGACCTGCAGCATCACCCAGCAGCACGGTGCTGCTCACCCTCCCCAAGCCCCTGAGCTCTTGGTTTCCCACAGGAACCCAGGAGAGCCTGGCAGAGAAGGAGCTGCAGTTGCTTGTTATGATCAACCAGCTCTCCACGCTGCGGGACCAGCTCCTGACGGCCCACTCGGAGCAGAAGAACATGGCCACGATGCTCTTCGAGAAGCAGCAGCAGCAGATGGAGCTGGCGCGGCAGCAGCAGGAGCAGGTGGGGGCCTATGGGCAGCCTGGGAACCATCCATCCCTTTGGGATCCCTTTGGGATCTGCTGGCTGTGGGTGCAAGGACCAGGACAGGGTCCCCTGGCAGTGGTGGTGGCTTTGGTGTCGGGGGCAGCATCACTTCTCTGCCCAGAAACCCTCATCCCAAATATCCCCCATCTCCCTCGGTGGTGCTGGGAGCACCGGTGGCAAAGCAGATGGGAACTGCACTCTTTAGCATAATGAAATCACACTGGGTTCTTCCTGCTCTCTGCTCTTTGAACACCTTTTTGCCCTCTCTGGTGGCCCATGCAGTGCTAAGGGCAGGTGATGGGATGCCCCCGGGTGGGGATGACACTGTCCTTCCCCTATGCCCATCGAAGGGGCTCAGGGGCAGCTCAAGGCCCTCCCCATAGCCCTCATGGGGGTGCTGGGCTGAGCCCCGCTCTCTCCCCTCTGCCAGATCGCCAAGCAGCAGCAGCAGCTCATCCAGCAGCAGCACAAAATCAACCTCCTGCAGCAACAGATCCAGGTAAAGGTGGGGGACGCCCCTCTGCGTGTCCCCATTCCCGTTGCAGGGGTGACTGCAGCCCCCTGGCACCAGGATGGCCCCCACCGCAGTGTCCCACAGCGCTCTCTCTGCTCCTGTCCCCTCTCCCTCCAGCAGGTCAACATGCCCTATGTCATGATTCCTGCCTTCACCCCCAGCCACCAGCCTCTCCCTGTCACTCCCGACTCCCAGTTGGCACTCCCGATCCAGCCCATCCCCTGCAAACCAGGTGAGTGGGGTCCCCACGGCTGCCCCAGCCCCTCGGGGTGTCCCTGGCCCCACAACCCCTCTTGCTCTGTCCCCAGCAGTGGATTACCCGGTGCAGTTACTGCACAGTCCCCCTCCTCCTGCACTGAAGAGACCCGCCGGCTCGGGCCACCTCCAGATGCAGGTACAGCCCCAAACCCCCTCCATCACCGGGGCTGGGATGCTGCAAGGGGCTGTGCATCACCCCCACGTCCCCTCTGCCACAGGAGACCTCGCAGCCGCTGAACCTGACAGCTAAACCCAAAGGATCCGACCTCCCCAGTGCCTCCAGCTCGCCCAGTTTGAAGATGAGCGGCTGCCAGTCCCTCACACCGAGCCATGGGGCCACCAGGGACCTGCAGACCAGCCCCTCCAACCTGCCTCTGGGTGGGTTCCCCACTGCCTTCACTGATGGATGGTCCCATGCCGCCTCCCTGGGACAGGGGAGCTTGGGATCCCTTCTCCCTGGGGTGGGTGGGCACCGTCATGGTGGTTGCTGGGGTGGGATGGGGGTGCTGGATGCTGCTGTTGATGGTGGCAGTGTGTCCCACCAGGGTTCCTGGGTGAAGGCGATGCCATCACCAAAGCCATCCAGGACGCGCGGCAGCTGCTGCACGGGCACAGCGGAGCCATGGATGCATCACTGAGCAACCCCTACCGCAAGGTGATGGTCACCGTCCCCCTTCCCGACCTCCCCATCCGCAGGCCAGAGCCAGGTCTCCTCCCGGGGGCTTGGAGCCCGTTCCTGACTCTGCTCTCCTGCAGGACCACGTTGGGATGGATTCTTCCCCGGTGAAGGAGCGGATGGAGGAGACCCCTGCCCAGCGGCTGGACGAGGCCCTGTTGAGCTGTGAGATGGATGGTGAGGATGGCTGGGAGCACCACGGTGTGAGCCGGTGCTTGCTCCGTCCCCTGGCATCCTCTGGTTTCCCTCGCAGGCTCCCGGCACTTTCCGGAATCCAGGAACAACAACCACATCAAGCGGCCCATGAACGCCTTCATGGTGTGGGCAAAGGATGAGAGGAGGAAGATCTTGCAGGCCTTCCCAGACATGCACAACTCCAGCATCAGCAAGATCCTGGGTGAGTGAGCGCTGGGGATGGCAGCGCGGGGCTGTCATCCTCATCCCCATGGGTGGTGAGCTGCTCCTTGCATCTCGTCCGTGGCTTTAAGCAGCTGGAGCTGCACATTGAGCAGGGGTTGATACCTGAGGATGGATGATGCATGGGCAAGGAGCTGGTGGAGGACACCCAGGCACCATGGGCAAGGGGCTTGCCTGCTGCTGTGCCTCGGTTTACCTGGGCCTCCCTGCTTGTGGGGCAGGAGCTCCTTGGGGAGGCTGGGTCATGCTAGTGGGTGAAGGGCACCAGGCAAGGGGCACGCAGGGGCTCACAGGAGGAATTAGGTGATGGGGGGGATATCTCTGGAGGTCCCCAGCCCAAAGCCCTGCTCCGAGCCTGGACAACTCTGTAATCCCATCAGGATGCTCAGGGATGCGTCCCGTTGACTGTTGAGCATCACCAGGAATGCTGAGGCTCTCCAAGCCCATCCAGCTTGTCTTCCTGTCCCCAAAACTGGACACTGGGCCAGCTGCAGCCCCGAGGGGGTGAATCCCATCTCTCCACCAGCCCCTCTCCCACCCTGGCTGTGCTTTGTGCTGCCCAGGGTGCTGGTGACAATGGCAATAAAGGTCAGGCAGTGCGAGCCACACCGCACAGCCTATTGTAGCTACTGCACCTCCTCACCATAGCTTGGAGAGGATGGTTGAGAGGTCAGGGCGTGGGGCAGCCGTGTGCCCGTCCATGTGCCATTTGGACAGGGGATGGTGTGAGCATGCATTAACTCCTGCCCTGGCCGGGAGCCGGTGTCACCGCAGCAGGCAGGGTGTCAGCATGGCCCCGTTGCTCCCATCCATGCAGGATCCCGCTGGAAATCCATGACGAACCAGGAGAAGCAGCCCTACTACGAGGAGCAAGCCCGGCTGAGCCGGCAGCACCTGGAGAAATACCCCGACTACAAGTACAAGCCCCGACCCAAACGAACCTGCATCGTGGAGGGCAAACGGCTGCGGGTGGGCGAGTACAAGGCATTGATGAGGAACCGGAGGCAGGATGCCCGGCAGGGCTACGTGCTGGGGTAACGCATCCCATCCTCCCGTCCGAGTGGGAGCAGGGTGAGGAGCATCCCCCCCCCCCCTTGGATACTGACTGCATTCCCGTATCCCACAGGCCCCAGGGCAGCCAGCTGCCCCCCAGCTCCTCAGATGTGCTGTACCCGCGGCCGGTGGGCATGCAGCTGATGGAGCACTACCTGCCCCGCAGCATGGAGCCCAGCATGCCCGTCATCGTCAACACCCGCAGCCTCAAGGAAGGGGATGCAGGGGAGGACGGGCACTCGGTGCCTGATGCTGAGATGTTCCGCTACAGCGAGGAGGAGGACTCGGAGGGTGAGGACAAGAGTGATGGAGAGCTGGTGGTGCTGACGGACTGAGCGGGGCCGGGGGGGGGGATGCAGGAGGGCTGGTTGCCACCAAAGAGGAGGTCGCAGCATCCCCCCCGATGTGATGGGGCTCGGCTGAAGGGCTGCACTGGGAGCAGAGGAACACAGGAGACCCCGCTGCCTGCCTGCAGATAGGTCCTACAGAGGTGGGCACCCAGCATTTTGGGTTCCCGGGGCGGGGGGTGATGAGCAGTGATGTGCTGCATGGCCGGGCTGTGCCCACCATGGGCAAGCTGGCAGGCACTGGTTCATCAGCAGGGACATAGGCAGCTGAGGCCACATGGGATGTGGGTACCACGGCTGCTGAGCTGTCATGCTGGGAGGGATCTGAGGGCATCCAAGTGTGGGGGAACCTCCAGAGCATCACCCAGGGGTCTTCTGCACAGACCCTTCCTTACCTGCGGTAGCTGCCAGCCCAGGGACATGGGATGGGGACATGGGATGGGGACACGCTCGCTCACCCAGCCCCGCTCTGACCAACCTGCTGTGTTTCCCACTTGGTCTTTAGAGCTTGCCAGCAAATTCCCATGGAGCCATTTTTAGCTCCCTCCTGGCCTGAGCATCAGCCAAGGGCTCCAAGGAGCCCTTTATGCTCCTGACAGCTCTGGCCCGCTTTGCACGCCAAGTGGGTGCCTGTTCCCTGGCTGCGGTGGTGGGTTCGTGTTCCATCCATCCCTGGGCACCTCCTGCCCCCCAGCTCCGTGAGTCTCAGGCTCTGCCTGTGCTCCGCAGTGCAAAAGCCCCCAAAAGGGAGAGAAAAAGAGCATCCATTAAAAGATACCTTCAGAAACCCCACTTGGCTGCAGGCAGAACGCGGTCTGGAGGGGTTCGGGTGCAGCTCGGCATGCGCGCATGCAGTGTCCGGTGTTCCATGCAGTGCCCGGCTGTGCAGGCAGTGTCCGGTTGTGCACAGAGCCCTTGCACCGCCCTGTGGCAACAGCGAGGAACAGGAACCGCAGCTCCGGCTGCAGCCCCACACTGCATGGATCCCTTGTTGGGATGCAGAAGGAGCTGTACCAGGGGGATGAACCCTGCAGTGGGGGCTTTGCAGCAGACCCACATCCTCAGCCCCATAGCGGGGGTCCGGAGCAGCAGCTCTGCAGCATCCAGGCCCCAGCGCTGCTCCCCCGCATCCCATGGGGCTGCCATCGGGATATGGCTCATCCAAGGGAGCATCCTGCCTCCTCACCCAGCCAGGAAACACCTTGCTCCTCTCCTGCCCTTCCTCAGTGCTTTATTTATTCCCCATCCCTGTGCTGCTCTGGGGCTGGGGTCCCTGGGGTAAGGGTACCAGCTCCAAGCGTGGGATGCGCTCTGCTGCAGAGGGGGCTGGAAGCAGATGTGCCCAATGAAGATGCAGTTTTTCCTCTCTCTGGTTCTCTTTGGGTATTTTTTTGTTCCTCTGTTGATTTTTTTTTCCCCCCTTTTTTTTAAGATTGTAAATATAGATAGAGCTTTATTTTGTTAATAAGACCACGAGTAACTTAACCTGTATATTTCACATACTTGTTTACAACTGTCTCCCACACCCCTTGCCACAATAAAGGTGACTTTTTGGAGCAGAGAGCTGGGTCTGGGCTTTTGGGGAGTTCTAAGGGCTGGATGGGAGCTCTCAGCCCAGGCAAATGGGGGTGCTTGTTTCCCCCCTTCCCTGTCCCTCTTCTAGCACAGCCCTCTCCTACAGGGCTCCCTGCCTGCTTTGCACTTGTGCTGTTGCTCAGTCCTTTATCCTGCCCTGTCCATCCATCCATCCATCCATCCATCCATCCATCCATCCATCCATCCATCCACGATGTGCCCCAGGCTGCTCCTTCTCCTTCCCCCCCTCTCTCATGGCAGCAAGTTTGGGGTTCATCTTCCCTCCCTGTGCTCACTCCAGCTATAAAGGCCCAGTTGCACCCCCAGGGATGCTCCGCCTGCTCCTGCACCAGCCCCCATGGATCGGGCCAAGCCCCATTTCCAGCTACTAGCAGCTTTTATTTTGCACCAAGACAAAACACCAGATGCAACAAGAGTCCTGGTTCTTGCTGGGTGGGTGCCTGCGTGGAGGGGACTGGCTCCTTGTCCCCAGACCACTTGCTGAGCAGCCAAGGTAGGGGCAGAGAGGGCCAATTCTACTCCCCCAGTTGATGCACAACCACTGGCATGAGCTGGACAGTGCTCAGCAGGCCAGGATCGCCCATGATGGTACTGAGAGGGGATGAAGTGCCCAGCTCATGGAATGGATGAGCTCTGTTCAGCCTCCCGCCCCTCACATGGGTACCACAGGGATGATGCACGTGTGAGGGGCAGGATGGGGAAAGCGGAGCTGGGATGCTACAGGGGAAGCCATGAAGCTGATGGCAGTCAGGGAGCAAAAGCAGAGCACAACAGAGGGTGCAGGCACCCACCAGCAAAATCACACTGGTTGGTCCCAAGCCCATGTAGCTCATGGCTGGGGCTATGATAAAGGGTCCTATGCTCAGAGACAGCCCCAAGGCCAGGATCAGTTTAACCCAGCAGAGGGGCTGCTTTGGGGCTGGGAGCCCAAGCGGCACCGAGCAGGCAGGGCAATGGGGACAAAGGGAGCAGCGAAGGCAAAGCGGGTGCATTGGGCAGCAAAAGCAACTGGGCAGCTCTGGGGACTCCTGAGCAGATGGGGGGGAGCCTTTTTCCCCCCTCGGGGTCAGCACAGAGGGAGCAAACCAGGTGCCAGGCGGAGCAGCAGCGGTGCCAGCAAGGCACGGACCTGCCGGGCACCGGGGCTCGACGTTAAGGCGGTGGTAAAGGCTTCCTCACGTAGATGGGGGCCTCTCCGAGGCCGTGGTCCTCTCTTAGCATCTCGTGGTCCAGTCAAGGCAATGTCCAGAGTCTCCTTTCATCGGTGGCTGGGGCAGAGCTCTCCTCTCTTCCCCCTTCCCACCATCCGGACCTGCCCTCGCTCCCTGGCTGGGCTGGGAATGGGGCGAGGGGGATGCGAGGGCTGTGGATGCAGCAAGGACAAAATAGCTCAGGGTCTCAGAGGCTGGAGGTGCTATTTAGAGACCTGCAGGGCTGTGACCACCGGCTTCATCTTGAAGTACTGTTTAAACCTTAGCTTTGCATATCTGCCGAGAGGAGAGAGGGATGCCCATGAAGCCCCTGGCCACAGAGGATCCCTCCAGCAACAGAGGGACCATCGGGATCCTCTTGCTCCTGCCATTTAACATTGACCTGCTCTGTGAGTCAATGCCCCCCCCAGCCCTGACAGACTCACCTTAAGAAGTTAAAGTCTATGGTAGAGTACTTATCCTGGATCAGGCCCCAGCATGCCCAGAGGAAATGGGATGCCTGCAACAGACGAAACAAGGATCAGGAATGGGCATGGAACATCCTTGCCTGCGGGATGAGCTGCTCATGCTTCTCCTGGCCAGGTCCCAGAAGCCCTATGGCTGTGATGACAGGACACGGGGTGGCAGCCAGCTGGGCATGGCCCATGTGTTTGGTTTGATACCCTCCAGAGGCTGGTGCCAGCCAAGGAGAGGGATGCAGCAGGAGGGATGCTGAAGAGCTGCACAGCCTGCTCAGGGTACCAGCCTCTGCGTCGGGAGCTCCGGCCAGGAAACCAGCCGGTGTTACACCCCAAGTTTCCAGAAGACTGGCAAATTCCATGGGCAGATAGAGCCAAAGAGGGCTTCCTCATGCTTGGCTCTGCCTGGCCTCTCTGAAGGGAGGCCCGAGGCCACAGCTATCAGAAACACACGGTCCCTCACCATGTGTCAGTGGGTTGGCAGGCACCCAGTGCTATCTTTGACCCAGCCCATGGTCTCGGGGCCTCTGAGGTGCATCCAGGCTCTTTGGGGCAGCCTTGTGCCCCCAGAGCTCCCAAGCTGGCTCCTGCATCTCCATCCTCACCTGCAGAGGAACCCAACCCATGGGCAGCCCTCAAGCGATGCCGGCTCCTTCCCATCTCCACCACTCACCAAAGAAAACTTGTTCACTTGCACGTAGAGAGCCTCCAGCTCCTCCTCGGACACCCCTTGGTTGCCCTGGGTGAGCTGCTTGTAGGCCTGCAGGTAGGAGCACAGCCACTGGAGCTGGGTGTCCTTGCTGGGGTAGAGGCTGTAATCCACCTCCTTCACACCTGCGAGGGGAGCAGCATCAGTGATGCTCTGGGGGCACGAAGGGAGCCTTTCCCCAGGGCAAAGCAATGAGACCACTGCGCTCTCCCCATGCACGACTTATGGGGCATCTTCAGTGCCATGGAGAGGAGCCCAACCCACCTGCAAACTCATTGAAGTGGTTTCCAATGTCAAAAGCCTGGTAGTTGTAGCCGGTGTATTCATAGTCTATGAAGCGAACGTGCCCTGTGGAGGCAAAGGCAGGGGATGGGAGAGGAGCTGAAGATGGAGCTGCCGGCCCTGGGGAGGTGGGTGAAGGACAGACCCCTCCAGCACCGCCACAAACCTCGTGTCCCATCATAGATGATGTTCTTGCAGAGGAGGTCATTGTGGCAAAGCACAACGGGGGACCCCAGCTGGGGGAGAGTTCCCTTCATCCAGGCCAGCTCCTGTTCCAGCACCTCCAGGCTGGGCACATCCTGCTGGAGGCTGGGGAAAGGGATGGGGTGGAATCACTTCTGCTCACGGGGAGCCTCCCTGCCTCCCTCATCAGTGACACAAAGCAGGGTAAATGAGGCCATTTTGGGGGAGGAAGGCAGGGTTGGCTGCGTGGTACCCAGGGGGATGCCACAGGGCAGCTCCCTTCCCTTCTCCCCCCCTAACATCCACATCCAGCCCCAAGCCCCCAGAACTCCCAAAGCACCCAACTAACCCCCAAGCAATGGGAATGCGTTGTGCTCTGCCAGGGCACGTACTCTCTCCCATGTTCCAGTTCCAGGAAGAGAGCTGGTTAATGATCACCTACTTGGGTAAAGGCTGCAGCAAAGATACCTGCTGTGTCCTGCTCAGGGGACAGGTTAATTATTCGCTTGCCATCGGGTTCATTCACCTCCACAACCTCCTGGGGCTGCCCGAACCCTTTCCAGACACCCCAGCAGTCACCCGGCGTGAACCCAAGGCACCCAGCAATGGGATGAACTGGTCTGAAGTGGGAACTGGTTGCTTCAACCTATACTGACTGCTTCAATCCATACTGGCTGCTTCAATCCATACTGGCTGCTTCAATCCATACTGGCTGCTTCAATCCATACTGGCTGCTTCAATCCATACTGGCTGCTTCAATCCATACTGGATGCTTCAATCCATACTGGATGCTTCAATCCATACTGGATGCTTCAATCCATACTGGATGCTTCAACCCATACTGGCTGCTTCAACCTATACTGGCTGCTTCAATCCATACTGGCTGCTTCAATCCATACTGGATGCTTCAATCCATACTGGCTGCTTCAACCTATACTGGTTGCTTCAACCTATACTGGTTGCTTCAATCTATACAGGCTGCTTCAAACTGTACTGGCTGCTTCAATCTATACTGATTGCTTCAATCTATATTGGCTGCTTCAACCTATACTGGCTGCATCAATCTATAACGGTTTTCTAGCATCTCTACCATCAGGCCTGCTTCAGATCCCCACATACTGGCTGCTTCCTAAGGATCTATACTGGCTGCATGCTCTAACACAGCACAGGTCACCCCCAGACTGCAGGAGGAAGGGCACTGGAGGGTGCATGGAGACACCTCCATCCCACCAGCTCTTGCGGCTTGGCCCTGAGTTAGCTCATGGAGTAATCCTGATCCAGATCTGGCTGCATGGCTGGATCCATGACCCTTTCAAGGCCAGGTTGGACACAGGGACTTGGAGCAAGCTGCTCCAGTGGAAGGGGTCCCTGCCCGGGGCAGGGGTTGGAACTGGGTGAGCTTTAAGATCCCTTCCAGCACAAACCATTACCTGGGACCTGGGGCTCTTCCCCCCAGTCCTGTGCTTGGAAGACTTAGGGATGGGTGGGCAGCGGATGCCCAAGCCAGAGCCTGGCTCTTTGGGATCCCTCTGCCTTTACCTGGGGTTGGATACCTTTGGGCTGAGATCCGTCTTCACGAGGGTGAGGTATTTGTGCAGCTTCTGCCAGAGGATGGGCTTGGGGAGGCTCCCATTGGCATGGATGGCGTGTACCCGGGCCATCTCCTGTGCCACCAGCCTGGAGGGAAACACAGACATGTGGGTGAGAGGTGACCCTGCACCATAGAACCGTGGTTGGGTTGGAAGGAACCTTAAAGCTCATCCAGTTCCAACGTGGAGTTAAACCCAGCTGTGCTTTGGCTCCTTTATCACCCAGCACGCCCAGGTTTGAGCACATCAGTGATGTCTGGAGCAAAGGCAGCAAGGGGGAGAGCTGGAAGCGAGGAGCAAACCCCTCCGTGTGGAGAAGCAGCATTTCCCCTGTCCCATGGCTCATCCCAGGCCCTGCACACCCAAGGACATGGGGTCCCTGCTCACCTGAAGATGTGGGGTTCCCGCACATGGTCGGGCCCCAGCGCTATTCCTGGCAGGAACTGGTAGCAGAGCCCATTCTGGAAGGCGCAGTAGAGGTCGGGGGCGCAGCCATGGGCACGCAGCACCTGGAAGTTCCTCAGCTCCGTGTCCCTGTCCACAAAGAGCTCCGTCTTCCTGCCATAGACACGGACCAGCACCGCGTCCACCATCCCTTCATCCGTGTAGCAGGCCACGAGCTTGTTGGTGATGCCATCGGTGAAGAGCTGCAGGGCAGAAGGGTGGCAGAGGCGATGCCTGGACATCCCCGCCGCGTCAGCAAGGTGTGTGGGGGAATCTCCCCCCCAAGCAGACCCCATGGAGGAAGGCAGAAACAGGGAACGGGTGAAAGGAAGCACGAAGCAACTGCACCCATAGCAGCGGGGAGCGTGAGTTTGCAAGGTCTCGATGTACGAGTTGGGCCTGTGCATGGGGCCACGAGGCTTCAGCTGCACCAAGCTGGTGCTCTGGGAGGAAATCCTGCTGTTTTCCACCTGGGAGCTCAGGAATAGCTGGGGCCAGATGTGCATCCAGCACACTTGGCACCCGCACGGCCCCGGGAATCACTCCCAAAACATCAGCGTCAATCTTTTGGCACCAAATGAAAGGGAATAAAACCACAACAGCAAACACCACGGAGCAAACACATCCCCATCTCCTCCTCCCGACCCTCCCCGCGGGGCCGGGGCACTGATAGGCAGGGATGTCTCTGCTGGGGACGTCTCCTGTCATCGCTCTGATGGCTCCTCACAGATGGAAAGGGAGTTTTGTTCTCCCGTCACCCCGGCTTGGCCTCCTGCCCGCGCACATGCAGGGGCTGCTGCCACCCCTGCTGCCTGCGCCCAGCTCCTGGCCTCATCCTGCTGATTTCAGCTGCTTCCAGTGCACTGAGGGGTCCAGGCTCTGCCACCCCACAGGAAACCCCTGCCCCGTCACCCCCATGCAGGATGCTCAGCCCCACACAGCTCCCACGTGGCACTGAGGCCAAGCTGCACCCCATGACGCTGCTGTCTTGATCCCATCTGGGAGCGGGTGTGATGTGGTGGAGCAGGAGGGGGGCGAGGGCACATGCTACAGCAGCAGCATCGCTTGGGAGTGGGATGGATAATTTTAGACATCCCACTCGGCAGCTCGCTCTCCTTCCTCTATAGGGTGCCTATATATAGGGTGTACTCAAAACTCAAAGCAGTGGAAATGAGAACACCCAGAGGGAGACGGTGCTGATGCCCCTCGGCTGGTGTGGGATTCCTTGGGCCTTCTCAAACTGCTTTTCCCAGGGCAGACAATCTGTTTCCACCACAGTGCATGCTTGGCTCTGTCCCCTCCTTATCCTGTCCCTAGAGGCCAGAAATCCAGCAAGCAGGAGATGTCACAGCCCATCCACGCACCCTGAGGCTGGTGTCCATCAAGCTGCAGGTGAACGGCTCCACGTCAAGGCACTCGGTGCTGCTTTGCCTGCAAAGCCCTTTTGCCGCTTTGTTTTGCTGCTCAGCCCCTTCCCGTAGGTTTAACGGGATTACTGAGCCTTATCCCCCCCCGAATTCCAGGCCACTCACTCTGGAGACTCACACGTGGCTTGCCAGCACCCTGCACACAGCACGCAGGGGCTCGCCTGGTTTATCTGGGGAATGAACAGGCCTCTTGGGAGATGCCCGGTGCTATTCCTTAATGCACCCAAAGCACAGTCAGCTAGGAGCAGGGCCGCTGCCATCAGCCCAAATCCTTCCCCTCTACAGCTGCGGAGCAGCAGGAAAAGGGGAACAGGAGTGCAGGGCACCTCGTTGCCAAAGTCAGGCTAAAAACAGCGCAGGCACACTGGAACGCTCACAGGGGGTTGGCTCCAGGTCACTGCTGCTGGCTGAGGGATGGAGGAGTGCGTGCTTCCCAGGGAGCGTGCCTGGCTGACTCATGGATTTGCCTGTGCTTTATCCCTGTGGAGGTGTTCCTGCCTAGGACAGAGCTCCAAGGATGACGAGCAGGAGCCCTGGGAAGCGGGCACAGCCTGGAGCATCCTCTTCCCCATCCTCTTCCCCATCTCCCATCCCCTGCCCCAAGCACCGGGAGGGTTTTCCGTGTCCCTGGCATAGCCCCTGCCAGCAGCTGAGCACCGGCACCAGGCAAGGAGGTGGTGTGAGCTGGGCATAGCTCCAGGGTGAGGAGGAGAGTGAAGGGGACTCTAATAGGAACCAGCTGAGGACCAGAGCACGGCTTCAATCCCCTCCCGAGCAGCTCTTTCAAGAGCAGCAACGGGAAACCAAACTGGAGGGATTCCCCCCAGCTCCTAAGGGATTTTTTTGCCCTTTCCCTTTAATTAAAAGCACCCGCACGCACACACAAGCTGCTGTTGAACACTGACCCCCTCTGATGCCCGGAGACAGCCTGGATACCAGAGCTGGGTCCTTCCCAAGCAACCATTGCCACTGAGGTCTGTGCTCGGGGCCGCACAGAGCCCCATTTCCTGCCCCTACAACTCCGCTCTGAGGACCTCCAGCTCCCAGCTTCCTGCCCATTGCCGTCTGCCCTTTCATATGTGTTTTCCTGCAGCCTCTTGTGTTTAATTACACGGGGCTATTAATGGGTTTTTAATGACACTCCAAGCACTCTGGAGGACACGCACACACACGTGTGTGTGTTTATGTGCACCCACCTCCACAATCCCATTGCCAGAGCGTGGTGAGAGCACAGGCACCACCAGCCTTGTGTTCCCACCCCTGGGCAGAGATGAAGAGGGGGAAAGGGATTCCCATGTCAGGCAGCTGCAAGCCCCTCTCCCAATCCCTGCCAGCTTTGGACAGCCAAACCCTGTCCCATGCAAGGAGCCCGGCGCTGAATCCCAGCTCCAAATCCCAGCTCCCATCCGGATCCATGCTCAAGCCCACATAACCTGGCAAAGGTGCAAGCCAAGAAGTAACCCAAGCACAACCTGCTACTCCTGCGGGCAGCGCTGGGTGCAGGTAGGGGTGCAGCACCTGCAGGTGAATGTGGAGGGACCAGCGATGCAGCCCCCCAGCCTTCACCCACCTATGTCCCCCTATGGGGACACACTTGCACTCAGTGACTGCTGAGGGGGTCCCCAAAACCTGCCGGGGGGGTGCAGGTCGGTGGCATCGCACCTCTGCACATCCAAGAGTGGAGGGGAGAACTGGGGATGTGGGACAGGACGTTGCACCCCCCTAGGCGCCTCCTATAGCCCCCCACGCTGGGTTCTACACCCACCCTCATGTGCACCTCGTACCCCCCCCCCCATAGCACCCCGCGGGGAGCCCCACAACCGCCCTCGGGTGGACCCTGCACCCCCCACTGGATGACCCCCGGGATGGGGAGGCTGGAGCGGGGGTCTCCGCGCTGCCCGTTCCTTCCCCCCCCCCCCCCCCGGGATTTACCTTGGTCTTCACCCTGCCCGGCTCCCAGCCGGGTCTGAGCTCCCGGACCAGCCGCAGAGCCCCGGGCACGACGTCGCCCTCGTCCACCGCGATGCCGAGGTGGGGCACGGCCGGAGCCCCCCCGTTGCCGCCGCCCCGCTCCGGTCCCAGGCAGTCGGGGCAGCGGCCGGGCGGCTCGGCCATACCCAGCTCCCCGCTCCCGGAGCCGCGGCCCATGTGCCGGGGGCTGCGGCGGGGCCGGCGGCCGCGGGGAGGAGCCGCTCGCCGTTGGGAAGCCATGAGTCACCGGCCCGCCCCCCGCGGCAGCGCCCGCCCGCATTGTGAGGTCAGCGGGACCCGCACCGGCATCCCCGCACCGGGATCCTGCTCCTTGGAAACCCGCACCGGGATCCGCAACCGGGAACACGCACCCTGGAATCCGCTCCCCAGGATCCGCACTGGGATCCGCACCCGGAGATCCGCACCGGGATCCTGTAGCCGGGAAACCCGCGCCCTGGAATCCGCACCCCAGGATCCGCACCCCAGGATCCGCACTGGGATCCGCACCCGGAGATACGCACCGGGATCCTGTAGCCGGGAAACCCGCACCGGGATCCGCACCAGGGAACCCGCATTCCAGGATCCGCACTGGGATCCGCACCCGGAGATCCGCACCGGGATCCTGTAGCTGGGAAACCCGCACCGGGATCCGCAACCGGGAACCCGCACCCTGGAATCCGCACTGGGATCCGCACCCGGAGATACGCACCGGGATCCTGTAGCCGGGAAACCCGCACCGGGATCCGCACCCCGGAATCCGCACCCCAGGATCCGCACCGGGATCCTGTAGCCGGGAAGCCCGCACCGGGATCCGCAACCGGGAACCCGCACCCTGGAATCCGCACCCCGGAATCCGCACCCCAGGATCCGCACTGGGATCCGCACCCGGAGATACGCACCGGGATCCTGTAGCCGGGAAACCCGCACCGGGATCCTCACCAGGGAACCCGCATTCCAGGATCTGCACCCGGGATCCACACTGGAACCCGCACCCAGGACCCCCGCCTGGATGCTTCCCCCTCCCCACATCATCCTCGGAGCCATCCCGGGGGGCTCCACACAGCCCCACATCCCTTCGGGGTCTAGGATAAAGGGATGGAGATGCTGCACCAGGGATGCGCTCCCGGAGAGCTGCGTAGCCCCTGGACCAGCCACTCCGGTGCCTCTGAGTGTCACCCACCGAGCACTGAACCCCCCGGGGAATTAGAAATGGGCTGGGGAGGGGAAGATCTTTAATTACAGATGCAGCACGATCCCCCTCCCCACGCTGACCCCACTCCCACCAGGCTTTATTATCAGAGGAAATAACAACCACACGTAGCTGGAACAGTGAAATGTCACAGCTGAAACCAGCTAAATGGATCCTGGAGACGTGGGGAAAATCATTTAAGGGAGGGGGGGACTAAAATGAACCTGGCCAATTCCCCATGGTTTTGAATACAGAGCGAGCGCTGTCAGCTTGGGTCGGATGGGCATTAATTGTTCCCAGCGCTTGGCTGAGCCTGGCCTAATTGCTCGCCCATAATCAAGACCCGAGTTAATGCGAGGGGCGGTTGCGGGTTTGGGTTTGCAGCCGCAAGGAAATTGCCTGGCAGGCGATGAGAGGTGTTAATGGCCTGGCTTAAGGGGCCCCGGAGCAGCACTGCCAGCAGCCCAGGCTGATTTCCCTCCCACTGCTTGAAAACAACCGGGCTGAACAGGAACAGACCTGGAACCACCAATAAAAGCCCTATTTTAGGCCAACCGGACCATCTTCTGCTATAGGCAGAAGCCATCATGGGGCTTTAAGTCACTTGTTTCAGGTTCACATCCATCCGAGTCTCCTCCAGACCAGAGCCTTTGCGGTGTAGGATAGGACACAGGAGGCTTAAGTTAATTCCAAGTGGAGTTTCCCTGGATGCTGGCAGGAGCATCCCAAACATCCCTGTGAGAGGCAGCTGGTGTCAGCCTGTGCTTGGGGCAGTGCAGGGAATTCATCAGCAGTCAGTGCTGGCTGCAGAAAACAAGGATGAAATGATCCTGCAAGATCAGTGCCTTGCTCCAGGCTCTGCTCCAGGAAGTGCTGTGCTCTGCTGTACCAGCACGTTTCCCAGCACAGGGCTTGGATGTGGACCACAGCACCTGAGCTGGTCAACCTGGAGATGACCACCCCTCAAATCTTGTTTTAGGTCTGCACCCTTCACTGCAAGAGAGACATTGAAAGGGCACCAGAGCTGGTGCAGGGCCTGGAGCACAAGTGTGATGGGGAACGGCTGAGGGATCTGGGGAGGTCAGTCTGGAGAAGAGAAGGCTCAGGGGGGACCTGATCGCTGCCTACAAGTGCCTGAGAGGAGGATGGAGCCAGGAGGGGTTGGGCTCTGCTCCCAAGGAACAAGGGATGGGACAAGAGGAAACGGCCTCAAGCTGCACCAGGGCAGGTTTAGATGGAGCTGAGGAACAATTCCTGCCCCAAAGGTGCCCCAAGTAGGGCAGTGGTGGAGTCACCGTCCCTGCAAGTGCTCACACACAGTGGGGACAAGGCCCTCAGTGCCATGGGTTAGTGGTGGCCTTGGCAGTGCTGGGAACGGGTGGACTGGATGAGCTGAAAGAGCTTTTCCAGCCTCTTGGGTTCAGTTCAGTGAGTGCTGCAGAGTGCTTGGCACTGGGGAGCTGGAAGCACCGCAGCTCTCCCGTGGAACTGGAAATGTCAGCCCCCAGCCGGGAGCGCTGCTCTGCCCTTCCAGCTGGCACGGGGCTGGCAGCACCAGCGTGCTCCCGCTGAGCATCGCTGCACCCGGCCAGGACACAGACAAGCCTCTGGTTGTGAGCTGGAGCCAACGGGCAGGAAAACAGAGCCAGGAGCTGGGATAGACTCAGCCACTCCCCATCGGACCCACAGGGACCTTCCCCTCTCCATGCTCCTGACCTCCCCTAGGAAAGCCGGGCGAAGCCTGGGTATCCCATCTTCTGCAGAAAGACTGCGTTCATTGTTTGAAAAGACCCTGATTTCGTTGAATCCCAGCCTGGTTTGGGTTGAAGGGACCTTAAAGCTCCTCCAGCTCCAACCCCTGCCACGGGCAGGGACCCCTTCCACTGGAGCAGCTTGCTCCAAGCCCCTGTGTCCAACCTGCCCTTGAACACTGCCAGGGATGGGGCAGCCACAGCTTCTCTGGGCACCCTGTGCCAGCGCCTCAGCACCCTCACAGGGAAGAGCTTCTGCCTAAGAGCTCAGAGGATATAAATGCAGTGATGGATCCTAGCAGGGGAACACCTGTCCTGTTCTCGTACTGCATGTGTCTGACTCCTCCCCTCTGCAAGTGTAAGCATCCACTCAGCATCCTTTTGCTCTAAGATTGTTTAATACTAAAGTCATGGCGAGGGGCCAGGTTAACACCAGCTAAAACTCTCATTAAGCACCCAGGTTATCTTTCTCCCATATAAAGAACAACATGAGCAGTAACCGCTCATCCCTCCTCAGTCTGCAGCCTGCAAGCATCTCCATGCCAGCAGCAGCTCCCTGTGTGCCACTTGTACTATTGCACATCAGCCTGGGAATCCCTGGAGGTGCAGCTCTGGCCTCAACATCCTGCTTTGATTCCCAGACACTTTTGGATGTGTTTAAGGCTCCGTTCTTCCCATTAGCAGAGATTCTTGGGAAGCAGAGCAGGGATTTAGGAGCAGGAGAAGGGGAGGTTGTGCTGTCGCTTCAATAAAGAGAGGAAACCCGGTTTGCACTTCAAATCCTTTCTTCCCAGTGGTGATGCTCTCGCCTCCGCGTTGGTCCCGGTCCCTCTCCCCAGCCCTGCCCATCAGCGAGCTGTGGCAAAGCCGATGCGGTTGTAGCGCCGGTCAAACTTGGTGTAATAGTGCCCAATGAAGCTGGCGCCCAGGATCCAGAGGGGACCAGCCGGGGGTGGGATGTCCAGCCCTGAGAAAGCCACCACGCAGATGTCCTCCCCATACTGGGATTGCTGCAAAGAGGAGACGCACGCAGTGATGGAGGCTCTGCGGTCTCCAGCTCAACCGCCTCTGCCTGGCTTCGATATTCCTTCCTCCAGGAAGGAGAATCCCTGCCTGTGTCACCCCAGCTCTCCCTGAAACCACCCAAGGAAGCAGCAACAAGTTGGTTTGGGGGAAAGCAAGCAGCATTGTCCTGGGGTTCATCTTGAGGGGAGCCAGGAGAGTGCAGCTCTGATACACACAGAGGGATGCAGCTTACCCGAAGGATGTAGGCTGAGCCGCTGAGCCCAAAGGCCTTCCCACCCAGGTGGAAGGAGATGTTGGGCAGCTGAGGGACTTGGTCACAATCCACCACGTACTGCAGGAGGAGGAGACAGTGCCGAGCTCATGTGATGGGATTGGGATGGGCTGGGGTACAGGCAGCCGAGGGTACAGGCAATGAGGTATGGAGTGGGGTGTTAGGGGGATACTCACTCCTCCTTCAGCCATTTCTGCTGCCCCGATGGCTTTCATCAGCACAGAGATGGGGCCAGCAGGGCCAGTGATGTAGGATGCTCCTGTGTCAACAGCAGCTGAGCAGCCATCCTTGCAGAACAGCATTTCAGCCCCCACAGACACCCTGGAGCAGGAAAGGGGAGAGGAGCAACCATGAGCTTCCCATGGTGACCACAGCTTGGTTGCCAGGACTATGGGTGAATGTGCCCCATCTTTGTCCAGGGAATGCTGGCAGGCAGAGCACACGCTGCTCCCAAAGCACAGCCTCCAGGGGCATTGGGAACCCTCCCCTCGAGCTTCTCAGATGTGGAAGCTCAGCTTTATCACGAGTGGCTTTCATTTGGTTGGATTCAACAAAGCAGAATTGTTTCAGTGCCTCACACTCCTCCTGCAGGACTAACCGGGGTTAAACTCTCCCACTGCAGCTTCCAAGCGGGATCAGCCCACGGAGCCACCCCCTCTGCATTCCCCAGCTCCTGGCTGAGCACTGAGATGCAGCTGGGTGCTGGAGGAACCAACCCCGCTCCCCTCCAGAAGGAAAAACATCCACTAGGAAAACACATCCCCATGGACCACCTTCCCCAGCATCCGGGAGGCCTTTTCCAGCCCATGCAGGGATTGCAGGATGAGGCCCGGTGCTGAGCAAAGGCATTCCGTGTGCTCACCCCTTCATGCTGATCTGCCAGTAGCCGCTCTTGCTGACGTTCAGGTAGTGGAAGTCCCCAGTGTAGTAGGCTGGGTCGCTGCCTCCGAGGATGATTTCGCCTCCGGGTTTCAGGGCAGCATTCCTAGGATGCAAAGTGCAGCGGAGTGATTCCCCTTGGCTGCTGATCCCCAAAACACAGGGAGAAGGGACCAGCCTGACCCGGAGAGCAGCGGTGAGAGCAAGCTGGAGCGGAAGGAGCCCCGAGTTAGTTCATAGGGGTGCGAGGGGAGGGGGTGCCACATGCTGAGGTCTCGGAGCAGGTCAGAGCTGGCTCCTGCAGTGTGCAAGCTCCTACGGGCCCTTGGGATCAGCAGGAATGGGATCTGCTGCCCGGTGACTGTTAGTGGGTGCTGTCCCAAGAGTGCTCATGCTTTCCATCTTCTTACTTTGAAGCTCTGCAAAGAGAGGGATGCTCCATAAGCTTGTGATCCGAGAGTGGCTGCATCACTGGGGTGCAGCACCCAGACAAGGCTGCAGTTGCAGCCAGCATCATTAGGCTTTGTTTGCTATTGATGGATCCACCTTTAGTAGAGGTAAAGAGCTACTGAGCCTGCTCTAAGCATGGGGTTGTGGGTCTGGTTGTCACTGGTACCCATGCCAGGACCTGCCCTCACACTGCTCCTTGGGGGGGGGGGATGCTGGGGCAGAACAGTTTGGGGCAAGAAGTGAAAGGTTTGGTTGCTGATGCAGGTGTTTCTGCAGCAGATTTGGGGGGTTTATCATTCTTCCTAAAGGTGAGACACGAAATCCATCCTGGCAGTTATTGCTCCAGCTCCTCCAGCAGGGCTGGTGACATTGAATCCGACAGTGACAAATGAGCATGGAGCAGCTGCTCCCAGCCCTGGCAGCTCCAGAGAAGCATCCACATGGATCTGCCTCTTGTGCTGCCTCATTCCAGCCCAGCTCCTGGAGGTACCCTCCCTGTGCTCATGTCCTCCATCCCACCCCAGCTCCTGCAGCCCCAGCCATAGCCTTATCCCAGTCCCAAGATGCAAACCCATGGTTGCAATGCCCATGCCCTGCAAAATCCCACTCCCCCCTGCTCCCCACAAGACCCACCGGCTGTAGTAGACTGAGAACACGTCCTCCTTGAGGATCTGCTGGGAAAGGATCCGGTCGAAGACAGGGGTGATACCATCGATGGCCTGGCTGGGGTAGCCCATCCCCAGCACCCCATCGAACCTGGCGAAGATGAAGGGGAAGGCAGGCAGCACCGTGGCCTCAGCAAAGACCTGGATGATGGGGATGTCTGATACCTGGGAAGGGCAGGATTGTTCTTGTGGCAGCACAGGGGTTTAATACCCCAAAGAGCCTCCTTACTCTTGGGTAATTGAGGATGCTTATATAGGGGAGCAGAGCCACACGTGGGCATCTCCTTGCTGAGGGGCCACGCTCACCATGACAACGTCCTGGCTGAGGAAGCCTTTGACACTCCCTGTCCCATAGCGGATAGCAAAGCCCGTGCCGTTGGCTATGTACGTCCGGGACTTGGAGGAGTCGTAGCGGCTGTGGGAAACTGGGCAGAAGGAGAAGGGGCACCAGGGTGGCGATGGCAGCACCAGCTCCGTTCCCCCAACCCCGTGCCCCAGCGCCAAGGGACCAGACAGCAACAGAGACCCCCTGGGCAAGGGGAGATCCACTCTGAGCTGGGATCTCTTGGGATGGAGGGAGGTGCCCCCCTTCACTGAGCTGCAGGGGATCACCCCCGAGCCCCTGTACTCACTGCAGGCGCTGTAGAGGGGGGAGCACTTGTAGGACGGCACCCACAGGTTGGCCGAGCCCGTGTCAAAAACCACCTTGAAGGTCTGGGCAGGGGTCCCAATGCTGATCTCACCAAAATACTGCGTCTGGAAGAGGCACAACGCGGAGCATCGCTGGGGACCCAGCTCAGGATGGGGGAAGGCTCACGCAGCCCCGAGCCCCAGCAGCAAACACCCTGCAGGGTGGGAGCGGGGCTGCACCGGGGTGGGACTCACATCCAGGTAGTTGGTGAGGAGGGTGGGAGCCGTCCCGTTCTTGGGACCGGCCGCGCTGCCGCTTCTGCTGTGCCTCAGCTCGGGGAAGACCTCGGACACCTTCACCCCCATCTCCTGCAGCGTCTGCCGGATGGACGGCATCCTCCGCAGCGCGATCCTGTGGGGCAGGACACGGCTGGGGGGGCCGCGAGCATCCCCGCATCCCGGCCATTCCCACCCCATCTCTCCAACCAATCCAGCCGGGCGGCTCTAGATGGCAGCAGCTCCCCGCAGCACCGTGGGGCTGCCGGAGAGGCCCGGGGGAGCTCCCGGACCCACGGCGTGAGGGATGCCCCAGAGCATCTGCCAGCCCCAGGCTTGGCTTGTTCGCTTTGCAAGCCCATCCCTTCTTCTTGGCCTCCGTGGTGGTTTGGGAGACAGGGATGCTGGCAACGCATGCGGTGCTCAACTGGAGAGAGGAAGAGGAGTGAGGAGGAGCTGGGGTGCTAGAGCAGAAAAGGAGGAAGGGTTTTCCCAGCAAGGACGCAGCAGGAGAACCCTTTGGTCCTCAGCACCCAGAAGCAAGAGGAGACAGAGAAACCCGGCACGCTGTGCAAAACACACGCCTGGTACCTCTGCAAAGCCTGGGCTGTTGGGGGGAAGATGGTGGCACCCCAGGTCACGGCCAGGACCAGCAGATACTGCTGCACCCTCCTGCTGTGTCCTGCTGGCATCGTGCTCTCCCTGGGCAGCCACCTCCTGTGCCAGCAGCACTGTCACATCCCAAAGGGGAGGATGCTTTTATAGCCGGGTTTCTGCATCCCTGTGGGTTTCCCCTCCCTGCTGGCTGGGGGAGGGCTGGGGATCCCATGGCTGGGTGCTGATGGTGACAGTCCCTGTGGAGGGTGGCGTGGTCAGGATAGCCCTGTGCCTGGCAGAGGGAGCTGTGAATACCTGGGAGCTGCAAACCCACATTCCTTGTAGTTAATAGCGCTGGTACACATCGGTGCCCAGCCATCACTGGTGCATCAGGGCACTAATGTCAATTAGAGGAGCTGGTGGGTGATGCTGATGCAGGGGCTGATGGTGGCCAAGGAGATATCCCCGAGGTTCATGCTCCAGAGGAATGGGGCTTTCCCCGAAGCTCTGGGATGGGGACAGCCAAGAGCACTCAGCCACAGCCCCCCCCACCCTTGGCCACGCAGACACCGGTGGCAAGCCTACCAGACCCCACTGCCCTTATGGGGCTGCTCTGAGCACGGTGGGTGGGAACCTGCCCCCTGAGGTTGCCTTAATGAAGAGCCTGGGGAAGAGAACAGCTAAACTCATCACAGCTCATAGAATCATCATGGGGTGGTTTGGAAGGGAGCTTAAAGCTCATCCAGCCCCAACCCCTGCCACAGGCAGGGACACCTTCCACTAGAGCAGCTTGCTCCAAGCCCCATCCATCCAAGTGTCCACAGCCTGGCCAGGCACATCACAGCCGGGAGGAAGGGCCCTTTCCCCACTCTCCATCCTGCACAAGCAGGGTGCAGAGGAGCCCAGCGTGGCTCTGGGTGCCCGAGCTGCTGTGCCCAGCCTTGCCCTGTGATTTGGAAGGGAAACGCTGCTCAAAAACCTCAGTGTGGGCTGCAGGAGCGCCTTGTACCAGGCGCATCGCTGGTCCCCTGTTCGCGTGCGGCAGCGCAGGGTGGTGGGTGCTGGATCAGGCCCTGTGGCTCCCAGCCCAGTGCTTGACCTCAGGGAACCTCAGTGGGAAATGACTGCAAAGGCAATAAAAATGTTCCTGGAAGGAACCTGATGGCTTGCCCCTGCCTCAAACGCCCCGTTACACAATCACAGCGGGGTACTCCTGGTGAGGATGGGGTTTAAGGCACTGCTGTCACCCTTGTGATGGTGCTGGGGTTGAGGGGGACACCCCACAAGCTACAGACAACTTCCCCCCGAAACGGGGGCTCTAACATCTCCTTTCCCCATGGGATTCTGGCTGGGGCACTTGGAGCCAGGGCAAGGCTGACCTCGGCAGGCTCTGCCCCATGGATTGCAGCCCCACTGCCCCCGGCCTTGACGTCCTTTCCCACGCTGGGTCCCGGTGCTGCGTCACTCAGGGGACCCTCATGCCCTGGCACAGGTTGCAGCGAGGTGCAGGGGTCAGGAGCTAAAACATGGTGAGGAGCCACAAACATAAATCCACTTCCCGGGCATCCCATGGGCTCTGCCTGCTCCGCGGAGCATCGTTCCCCAAGGGAGAGGCCAGGGCTGAGTGTGACTGCAAAGGAAAGGGGCCACATCAGCCAAGGGGAGGTGGACACAGGGCAAAAGACATCTGCAGGCTCTGGGGAGCTCTGGACATGGCTTTCTCCTAGGACAGACATATGGACTCCTCTCCATGGGGCAGCCAGAGCAGGATGCTTTGGGTACCAGGGCAAAGGCAGCACCAGCCTGCTCCAGTCCTGGAGGAAGACAACCCTTCCCTGCCACAGGAATGGCACCACAATCCCTTCGCTTGGAAGGGAAAACAAGACATAAACAGGCAAAACCACCTTACCCAAGCCCACTGTTACCTTACAGTGGCCAGTGCTAGCCCTGAGGTTGACCTGCCTTGCTGGTAGCACCAGGGCTGAGGATGCTCCTCAGCACAGGGTACCTCAAGGCATTTTCCAGTCGCCTTTGCAGCAGGGATGAGGAGCTGGTGCATGGGAAAGACTTGATATGGGGCTTAAATAACCTGCAACGGGTGGTTTTGTGCACAGGGTTAGAGGAAGGAAGGAGCCCGAGGGCCAGGCAGTGCCCAGAGGAAGGAGCACTGGGACATAACAAGCTCTGGACCACATCAATATGATCCCTAGCCCTTCAGGAGACCCAGAGCACAGGGAAGAAGCTCAACTTTGCCCTGACAGCCTCAAAGCATCCCTTAAACCCCATCTGGCAATTACTGAAGGTAACAGGCCACCAGGCAAGGCTGCAACCTCAATCTGTGCACTGCTATGGGGAACCTGCTGCAAGGGGCTGGGGGTTCCTACAGTTACATGCCCTACAAAGAGCAGCTCACCTGGAAATAGCAGGGGAAAGCTCTTCAGTTATTTCCTTGCCTGCTTTCAAGGAGTCAAATGATCAAGGCAGGAATGAATGCAGGGATAATGCTTTCCAGAGAGAGAGGAACGCTTTCCTGCAGGATAAATGGGTTCCTTCAGTGCTGGGCTGAACAAGCACACTTCTCAAAATAAAACCTGAAATATTCAGTAGTTCCCTCTCTAAATGGGGCTCATCAGGAAGCTTTGCTGAGCAGCCCTGCTCCTTGAGGGATCTTGTAAAGCAGCCCAAGAAGGCAAGCACGGTTCCGGGCTTCCCACACTCTCCTCCAGACCATGAGGTTGTTGTTAGTAAAAACACAGGAGGCTTCCAAAGGTGCTCGGTTCCAGATGACTGAAAAGCTCAAGCATAGAAGCAGCTTCTGGGGAGGACTTAGAGGAGGCTCCGGACGGCACCAGCACCAGGGGAACTGGGCCATTGACGTCAAGCAAACCAGAACTGCTCTGGCAGGGCTCGTAGAAAGGGCAGTTCAAGAGCCGGGGGGAAAGGTTCCCCTGCAATAAACCATGCCCTGGGCCTGGAGCCTGCTGCGGAGCATCCCTCACTGCCAGCCAGGGATGGGGATTCTGCTCCTCTGCTCTCATGGGACCCCTCTGCAGCCCTGATCCAGCTCTGGGGCAGCAGCACAAAAGGGACGTGGAGCTGTTGGAGTGAGTCCAGAGGAGGCCATGGAGATGCTGCGAGGGCTGGAGCAGCTCTGCTCTGGAGCCAGGCTGAGAGAGCTGGGCTGGGGCAGCCTGGAGAAGAGAAGGCTCCTGAAGGGGAGACCTGAGAGCAGCTCCAGTGCCTAAAGGGGCTGCAGGAAACCTGGAGAGGGGCTTGGGACAAGGGATGTAGGGACAGGCCAAGGGGAATGGCTTGAACCTGCCAGAGGGGAGACTGAGATGAGCTCTTAGGCAGAAGCTCTTCCCTGTGAGGGTGCTGAGGCGCTGGCACAGGGTGCCCAGAGAAGCTGTGGCTGCCCCATCCCTGGCAGTGTTCAAGGCCAGGTTGGACACAGGGGCTTGGAGCAAGCTGCTCCAGTGGAAGGGGTCCCTGCCCGTGGCAGGGGTTGGGACTAGGTGAGCTTTGAGGTCCCTTCCAACCCAAACCACTCCATAATGTTCCAGCCTGGCTTGATTTTCCCAGCAGGGTGAACCAAGAGCACACAGCTGCTCTGCAGCCCAAGTACAAGCTTTCAGCTGGGGTGAAACCAAGACAGGAATGACAGAGGGGCTTTAGGGATGCTGCAGCCCTCACTTACCCCTGTGATATCCAGGCACATGCTTCCTCTCTCATCCCTCCTCAACAAGCAGCTCTTGCTCTGCTCTAAATCCTTGTGCTTTATCATCAAAGCTGTCCCTGATACCAGGGGAGCTGAACCCAACTCTCCCCTCCTCCTGCTCACAGCCAGGCTGATGCCAGGAAGCTCTCTTTAACCCTTCTCAAGCACCTTCTGCTGCAATCTGCACTCAACGTAAAGGCAGAGACCCCAAAACCAGCTACAGCTTCCCCTAAGCCAGACCTCCTATGGATACAGCACAGCCATACCGAGCTCAGGGACAGGGCTGCCCTGATTTATACCTGCCCATCCATTGGATCCCAGGGGCTCATCCTGGCTGCTGGGGCTGGGTTTAGGAGCCCAAATGAGTTCTCCCACGCCAGCTGAGCAGCCAGAGCAGATCCCAGCTCTGCTTTGACCTGGTCCAAACCTGCTGCAGGAGCTGTGAAGTGCCACAGGCAGAGCCACCAGCTCCAGCGAGAGGAAACAGGTTTAACTCCAACTCCTTAATTAATTCCTGCCAGTTAAGAGGGGCATCCACACAGGGACCAGCTTTGATGTGATTGCCTTGGCTTAATTAAACTCCTGCTTGCACCCAGCTTCCCAAGTGCTCCCAGGAACCCGGCTCGCATCCCCTCTGCTTGTGTCTGATCGTACAGACCCAATGGGCTCCCCAGCCAGTCCTCCAGGAGCGCTCCTGGGGAGAGGAGGGACAAACCAGCTCCTTTGGAATCATCTGAAGTGGGGCTGGGAGAGCTCTGCACTGTGCTCAGGTCCCTGCCTGCTGTGATGCTCTCCCAGCCCCTCGCAGCCGGGGATGCTCATCCCGGCTCTGCTCCATCCCACAGGAAACAGGTCTATGGGAAACAGAAGTCCTGGCCCGTAACACTCAGACATCCCAGCACTGAAACTCTCCCAGCCCAGCACCTCAATGAATTCAGAACCCCACGTCATTCGCTTTTTCTTGGTCACTGAATGGGACCGGGGTGATTTATCCTCCTTGGATCAGGTCATGGCAGGTTAATGTGGTTTAATGGGTGTTTTCCTAACCCCCCCCCCCCCCGCCCCCTTCCGCAGCCCACATTCCCATGGGATCCATGGGAAGGCAGTGCCAGTGCAAGCAGGGCTGCCCGAGCTGGATGGGGCTCGTGAAAGGTCCCTGTGCCATCTCCAGTCATGCATGGGAAGGTCCATGTGCCACCTCCATTGGTGGCCATGGGAAGGTCCCTGTGCCATCTCCAACCGTGCTGATGGGAAGATCCATGTGCCTTTCGCAGCCATGCCAACGGGAAGCTCCATGTGTCACCTCCAGTCACTGGTCTCAGACACACGTTTTAATGGAGTCTTTCAACAAGGGAAGACAAAAAGGCAGAAAATAACACAAAATATTCCCAGATCCCATCTGAACAGTGTCTGCTGCTGGAGCCTCCTCAGGAGCTGCTCCTGAGGCATCATCCCCATCACAGGGTGGTTCTGACCAGTGCCAAGGGCCCTGGGGCTGAGAGAGGCAACAGCTCCCGATGGAAGAGCTGGAGGCAGGGCTTGCTCCATCCCGTTTCCAGTGACTGGGTCCTTCTTGCAGGTCACACCATGGAGCTGCTGTCTCCCACCTTCTGCAAGAGCTGCAACAGGGGCAGAGCCTGATCAGCCACCTCCAATGATGCCCACGTTGGTCCCTGTGCCACCTCCAGCCATGGAGCCACCTCAGCCCCTGTGAACCATGCCCAGCGCCCTGCTCACCTTGCTCAGCACCGGGATGTTCACCAGCGAGCCAAAAAACCCAAAAGCCACAGGGAAGAAGCTCCTGTATCAAAGCAAAAGGCTCTGTTAAGAGCCACCGCAGGGCATGAGGAGCTCCCTCTCCGCAGCCCACCCTGGCTGGGTGCATGGCACGGACCTGAAGAGGGTGATGAAGCCGTAAGCCTCCAGCAGCATGCCCAGGATTGGCCACCGCATGAGGACAATGATGACCCCCCCGAGGAAGAAGCTGGTGCCCTTCAGCTTTGGCCGCTGGAAGAAGAAGGTGAAGGTCCTCCTGAAGCCGATGATGAAGACCAAGCCGGAGAGGAAGAGGATCTGGGAGGATGCCAGGGAGCAGGTCAGGGAAACCCAGCCCAACGCTTTGCTCCATCCTGGGCATCTGTGCCTGCTGTGGGTTGGGATTGGGAGGCCCAGTCCCACTGTACTCACGTTCCCAAAGGCCAGGAGCACTGAGTCGAAGTACAAGAGCACCCCGAAAAGGACGAAGAAGATCCCAAAGCCGACCAGTCCCACGCCGATCCCTGTGTAGGATGGAGGGCTGAGGATGGAGCTCACAGCTCAGGTCCCACCTTGGGGGTGCTCTTCAGCACCTCCCTGGCTCACTCCCTCCAGGAATGCACTTTGGATTTGTCTCCAGAGCTTAGAAACAGCCTTTCCACCTGCCCATGGGAAAGCCGTTTCCAGCATCTTTCGGAGCAGTGGCATGAGGGTGTCAGTGCAGGCAGCTGGTGGGAGAGGCTGGGAATGCTCTTTGGATGAGCCAGGGTGGCTGTTCCCAATGCAGACCTTGGGCAGATGATGGGGACAAACCCCGCTCTGCAGGACCCCAGTCCTTACACACTGGTCCCCACATCCTGGCCACGCTCCCACTGCATCCCCCCAACCGGACTTGCCATTGTCCCTCTCCCTG
Source organism: Pezoporus wallicus (assembly GCF_028554395.1). Classification (NCBI taxonomy): domain Eukaryota; kingdom Metazoa; phylum Chordata; class Aves; order Psittaciformes; family Psittacidae; genus Pezoporus; species Pezoporus wallicus. The sequence continues at coordinate 2,158,856 of NW_026636574.1, read as the reverse complement.
CCCCAACCACCCCAGCCAGCATCTCAAAACTGTGCCTTGGTCCCACGGGAATGGGCATCACCTCCAGGACACAGCCACCCCACATCTGCTTACGCTGGAAGTCAGTCAGAGACACCATCTTGGCAATGGGGCTGGGCCACGGCTTCCACGTGCCCTCCGCCGTCAGTGACCCTTGGAAAGGCCTTTAGTCCCCACGTCATCCTGGAAATCATTAACAGCCTGGAATTGCCTGTGGCACCTCTGGAGCGGGATGTGGTGGTTGGGCATCGCTGTGGGGTGAGCACCGGTGCTGGTCCCCTGCCTGGTCCTGTCCTCCCTGAGCATCCTCCTTGGATGTGCTTGGAGCAATCCCTGAAACAGGGGGAAGAGCAGCTCCCAGTGCCTGTAGGGGCTGCAGGAAACCTGGAGAAGGGCTTGGGACAAGGGATGTAGGGACAGGCCAAGGGCAATGGCTTTAACCTGCCCCAGGGGAGACTGAGATGAGCTCTTAGGCAGAAGCTCTTCCCTGTGAGGGTGCTGAGGCGCTGGCACAGGGTGCCCAGAGAAGCTGTGGCTGCCCCATCCCTGGCAGTGCTCAAGGCCAGGGAGGACACAGGAGCTTGGAGCAAGCTGCTCCAGTGGAAGGGGTCCCTGCCTGTGGCAGGGGTTGGAGCTGGATGAGGTTTAAGGTCCCTTCCAACCCAAACCATTCCATGACTATGCTATTATTGTTATCTGAGGTCACCTCCAGACAAAAGACTCTGACACCTTCTTGTTTCTTAGATACTTTTATTTCTCTAACACTAGCAAACCCCCCCGAAAACAAATGCCTCCCTCCCACCCTCCCCAGTGCATAAATAGATTTCCTCCCGATGCAAATCCTTTCTCGGTTACAAGTCACTGGTATATGAAGTGTTATGAAAAATAATAACCAAAATAAAACTAAGAATCGAGTTCTCTGAAAAACAAAACAACAAAACAAACCCAAAATGACAACCACGGGGGTTCCACACCAGGGCAGGGCCTTGGGGAAGGCTCGGATGCATCCTCATCCTCTCCGGTCCTCGGAGGTGGGAATTGATGCCTATGGGGCTGTGAACCCTCTCGGCTCCCTGTTGGAGCTGGGATACAACCATGCACCATATGTGGTCCCCAGTGGTGTCCCCACAGTCTGTGTAAGGGGGGGGTCTGCCCCGGTTACACAAGCTGGGGAGCCCACCCCGGCCAGGGCAATAAATGCATCATCTCTTAAAACTTACAGTCTCTTTATACTTTATTTTTAAATAAATTTGCTTTTAATAAAAGCAGAAAAAATAGATATTTTTAAATAGGTTTTTTTGTTTGTTTGTTCCCTCCCCCCTCTGATAAATTGGCAAAGAATCTGCTTTTGGAACTCATGAGCAGGGCTGGTGCCAACCACCCTGCAGAGACAGAGCTCAGCACAACACAGTACCTCCCGAAAAGAAGAGAAACCCAAATATAGATATATATTATAAATGTATAATTTCCATAAAACATATATTAAGGCATGTAATAGCAAAATAAAGGGCCAGCTTTATGAGCTAAGAGGGCTGCGGGAAGCTCGGGAGCGGAGCGGGATTTGGGGCTCTGGGATCCTACCGGTATTGCTGAGATGGGGGCGATGGGGATGCAGGGGGATGGGGTCAGAATCAGGCCAGAAAGGAAAGAGCTGCAGGATGGAGGGTTTCCAGCTCCTCACACCACCCGCCTTGCCCGTGCCAGCCCTGCCATACACACGACCTGGTGTGGAATTCCACTTTTCCAGGCAGAACCAGCCTTGTTTCCCTCCCTCCAGAAAGCTAAAGAAAAGGGGAAACTTGCTACAGGGAACCCAGACGAGTTGAAGGCTCTGGAGCACAATGGCCAGGTCTTGGGGTAAGACCTGGTGCCAAATAGGGTTGAGCCAGGGTACCACCTGGCCCCAAACCCCTTCCCCTTCCCTCACCATCCCATCCACCACAGAGGGATCCCTGCTGAGCCTGTGGCATCACTGTCCCATCTCACACCTCCCATTGCCATGCAACATCCCCATCCGTGCCCAGACCTTCTGCTCCGTGCCAGCGGTGCACCAGTGCCCCAGGCAGCCCCTTACCCCCCTGAGCCCAAGCACAGTGCTCCCCCAGGCACCTCCGTGTCATCCCCAGTCCCACCTCCATCCATCCTGCTCCTGATACAGCTCCTTATCCTCCTGTGGGGTGGGACAGGCCAGGCTCTGCCAGCCGGACGGATGCTAACAGCAAGTTCAGAGCACAGGGAAGGGAAGATGTGCCCGAGGAGCAGAGATGGAGCATCCATGTCCGGTGTATGGTGGAAGCACCATCCACGGTGGGCGCTGGCTGGTCTCCATGCAGGAGAACCCCTTCATAGACCTTTGGGAGACCAACACATCAGCACGGGGAGCTGGGGAGTCCCATGCTCAGCGGCACAGCAGATGCTCCTGCTTGGGCATCCACACAAGCCTGACACCCAGGACACCGTGGATGGCAGCCCAGGGGCTCCTTGGGGACCACGCTCTGCAGTGGACACCCCTAAAACCCCACACGTCTCCTCCAGGACAGGGCAGAGCCGCCGGTGCTGTCGGTGCTGCATCTTCCCACTCGCCATCCATGGGAGAGAAAGGGGGGTCCAGGAGAACCGAAGACGATGGCGAGAGATTTGGTGTCGTGTCGGGGGCTAAAATGTGGCCCCGTGGAACTTGATAGAGCCGGCAGCAGCCAGGGCTTGAGCTGGAGGGAGAGAAGAGTGGGGCTGAGCTATGTGTGGGGTGGCTGGTGATGGGGTAGCCCCTGTGCCCACCCCATAGACCCATCTCCTCCCCTGCTTGGAGGAGAACCTAGCGCAGATTTGGGTCCATGCCCCCAGCTCCATGGGGGGAACCTCCAAGCAAGCAGGGGGCTGCCGTGACGCCCAGTTTGCAGCCACCACCATGGACGTACCAGGGTGGGTGTACCCCAGAGCCTGGCTGCGAGACCCCCTTTTGGCACCCTGCATTGACAGGCTGAGCCCCCCCCTGCCCATTCTGGGGTCTCTGACCCAGCCCAGGGGCTTCACTTTGGAGGACACTTGCACTTGGTCCATGAGAGGAGACGGGGCTGACGTGGCTTGGGAAACGTTAGCTGGAGCAAGCAGCGATGGATGGACACCGGGAGCAGAGGAGGCACCCCCAGACCTTCCCCCCCCCCCAACCATGGGGATGGAGAGAGGATGGGATGAAACAGGAGAGAATTGGTGCTTACTTCATGGCTCAGACACGCATAAAATGGCTGTTGTCGGCGCCGCGGGGTGTTTCAGACGAGAGGGGGTTGGTCGGTGGAGTCGGGGAGGCTGGGGAGGTGGGAGGGCTGGGGGTAGCGCATTGAGCTGGAAACGAGAAACGGGAGAAGGGGCTGAAGAGCACGAGGTGCCGGTGGCAGCCAGGGCAGGGAGGCGACCAGCGAGAGGTTAGAGGGGGGGGAATGGAGAGGAGGGCAGGGGGGAAGCAAGCGGGGATGGGGGACACAGCCACAGCAGCCCCCGGCCGCAGCGCGCACACGTGAGCTCCCTGCAGGGCTCCTCATGGACAAGGCACGGTGTGTCACCGCACTGGGTTGGATATGGTGTCACCGCACTGGGTTGGATATGGTGTCACCGCACTGGGTTGGACATGGTGTCACCGCACTGGGTTGGACATGGTGTCACCGCACTGGGTTGGATATGGTGTCACCGCACTGGGTTGGACATGGTGTCACCGCACTGGGTTGGATATGGTGTCACCGCACTGGGTTGGATATGGTGTCACCGCACTGGGTTGGACATGGTGTCACCGCACTGGGTTGGACATGGTGTCACCGCACTGGGTTGGACATGGTGTCACCGCACTGGGTTGGATATGGTGTCACCGCACTGGGTTGGATATGGTGTCACCGCACTGGGTTGGACATGGTGTCACCGCACTGGGTTGGACATGGTGTCACCACATTGCATTAGATATGGTGTCACCGCACTGGGTTGGACATGGTGTCACCGCACTGAGTTGGATATGGTGTCACCGCACTGGGTTAGATATGGTGTCAGCACACTGGGTTGGATATGGTGTCACCGCACTGGGTTGGACATGGTGTCACCGCACTGGGTTGGACATGGTGTCACCACATTGGGTTGGACATGGTGTCACCACACTGGGTTGGATATGGTGTCACCACATTGCATTGGACATGGTGGCCACCACACACTGCATGGCCGGGAGCTCCATCCTGCAGCCTTGCCAGGGTTGATATCTGGTGCTGAAACCTGGGCCCAGCCAAAGAGGCTGCTCCATCCTTCCATGCTCAGCACTGCCGCAGGGAAGGCACTGCCGGCATCCCCAGGCTGGGTCTCCCCCTGCTCCAGGATGGATGCAGCCTGGTCTCCTGCCCATATTGCCCCTTGCTCCTGGTGCCTTGTGCAGCCGATACCCCAGTCCTGCATCCATGACACTGCCCATGGTCTGCTCTGCCATGGGGCTGGCAGCTCCAGCCCCTATCCCCTGCCTGGTCCTTACCCGAGAGCATGCGGCCCCGGCGCGAGGCCTCGGCAGCCAGAGCACAGGAGATCTCGATCCTCTTCTCCTGCTCCTGCAGCTGGGTCTCGGGGTCCTGGGGAGCATCCAGCTCCCCCTCGCCCAGGGGGATGACGTTCTGCAGGCTGCACACAGCACCGGCATCAGCACCCATGTATGCACCCAAAGGGGCAGACCCCATGGGGACGGCCAGGGAAGGGGGTGCAGGCGGGTGGTTGGTGCCCCAGGGTGATGGGGGCAAGGGCACAGCGGCCTCACCTGGATTTGGCAATGAGGGTCTTGATCCTTTCCACCTTCTTCTGCTTCTCCTTCATCTCCTCGGGGCTGAGGGGCATATCCGGCTCCAGCTCCACGTACCGCTCGGGGATGAGCACTTTGTCCGGTGTGGAGAGCTGGGGGCAGTGGCAGGGATGAGCTGGGTGCTGGACACTGGGGACCTGTGTCCACGCTGACCCCAGCTCCCAGCACCCAGCAGGCAAGGGCAGCCCCTGGCCAGGCACCAGCAGAGCCTCCAGGACCCTGACCAATATAGGGTGGATTGACACTATAGGGTTGAGCTTAAACAGTCTTCCAGTGCCTGTAGGGGCTGCAGGAAACCTGGAGAGGGGCTTGGGACAAGGGCCTGTAGGGACAGGCCAAGGGGAATGGCTTGAACCTGCCCGAGGGGAGACTGAGATGAGCTCTTAGGCAGAAGCTCTTCCCTGTGAGGGTGCTGAGGCGCTGGCACAGGGTGCCCAGAGAAGCTGTGGCTGCCCCATCCCTGGCAGTGCTCAAGGCCAGGTTGGACACAGGGGCTTGGAGCAAGCTGCTCCAGTGGAAGGGGTCCCTGCCCGTGGCAGGGGTTGGAGCTGGAGGAGCTTTGAGGTCCCTTCCAACCCAAACCATTTCAAACCTCAGAGCGAGGGGTGCCCATGCCCAGGCTGCAGCTCCCCAGGACAGCTCCTCCTCACCTCCTTGTTGATGTCCACATCGTAGTGCTGTGGCTCCAGCTCCATCTTGCGCAGGCGGGCGATCTCCTCCTGGGGGGTCTCATAGACCTTGCTGGGGTCATCGGAGCGCAGCGCTGCCTCCAGGTCGGAGATGTCCACCTCATGGATGCTGCGGTGCCGGCGCACCTGCGAGGGACCCCGGTCCCACTGAGCACCCCGGGACGCCACCATCACCCCTTCCCCAGCCCCGGGGTCCACTCTGCTCCATGAGGGACCTCTGCAGAGCAAAGGTGGTCCAGGGACTCACCACTTTATATGAAGCGGGTGCCTTCGTGCTGGGGGGCTCGGGCTGCTGGGTGCCAGGGAGCTGCAGGCTGCGCCGCTTCTCCTTCATGGAGCCGCTCTGGTGCCGCTTCATGCGGTCGATCTGCTCCTCCACACTCATCTTCACCTTCGTCTCGTTGGCGAACACAGCGCTCTTGGGTCTCTCCTGTCGGGGAGCCCAGCCCCATGGTCATGCATCCCCATCCACAACCCCACCTGCAACCAGCTGCTGCGCCGAGGGGAGACGTGGAGCCATGGAATCAACCAGGTTGGAAAAGACCCTTAAGATGATGAAGTCCAACCATTGCCCAGCAGTGCCAAGGTCACCCCTAACCCATGGCACTGAGGCCTCATCTCCACGCTGTGTGAACACCTGCAGGGATGGTGACTGCAGCCCTGCCCTGGGCAGCCTGTTCCAATGCCTGAGCACCCTCTGGGGCAGGAATTGTTCCTCAGCTCCATCTAAACTGCAGTAACAGGGTCCACGACTGCAATAGAGACCCCCTTTGCTGTCCCAGCCGCAGCACCCGGCCCCAGCCCTTGGACACGAGCCCTACCTTGGAGCCGAGCCCGTTGGCCATGCCACCACTGCTCCTCCGTGGCACTCCAGCCGCTGGCATCACCTCCTCCTCTGCTGGAGACTTGGTCCTGGGGGGCACGATGCCCACTGCAGAGCAAACACCAGGCTGAACCCCCTTGGGGACCATGGTCAGGGGCCCAGCAGGACACCGGGTGGGAGTGGGGATGTGCCATTCCCAATGCCATACCCTTGTTGAGAGCTGCCTGCTTCTCTGCCTCCTGCTCCTGCCGGAGCCCCTCGGCCTGGGGACCAGGGGGTGCTGGTCGCTGAGCATCCTTCTTGCTCTGCTCAAAGCTTGGCTTGGGCTGCAGGAGGGAAACGGGTCCCCTGTGAGCCTCTGTCCTGCCTGGGGACAGAGCTGCTGCTCCCCACAGCGGTGTGGTGACATGCAGCCCCGAGGAGCGGATGGACACACAGACATGAGCAAGATCCATGCCCTCCGGAGGGGATGTGGTCTCACAGGGGCAGGATCTGGCACCATGCAGCAGCAGAGAGTGAGCAGAAGGCCAGTTTTGGGGTCCTTCCCTGCTTGCATCCCATGGGAAAGTCCTGCCCAGAGCCCAGGCATCAACACCAATGTGATGGAGGGGTCCAGCACCAGGCCAGGGAGCACAGTGTGCCCCCCCCTCAACCACCCTGTGCTCTGCGTGGGCATGATGCATCCCAACACCCCTTACACCCCACAGATCAGCATGCAGCCAGGACTGGGATACCCCACGGCTGCTGGAGGTGCTCCTGCACCCATAGTCATGCCCAGAACCATTCCCAACACAGCACAGCCACTGCTTTGTGATGCCAGCCCCTGTGTGCATGCATCCTGATGCTAGGAATTCCTAGATCTGTGTTTGCCCTGGGTGGGCAGGAGTTGGGGGGGGGGGGGGAGTCACCCCCATTGTCAGAGCTTGATGGGGAGCCATGGAAGGACAGCAAAAGAGGTGAGGAAAGCAGAGGGGATGATGCCAGGGGCTACCCAGGAGGAGCCAGTCCCTGTCCTGAGCAAGAGCAATGAGTGCAGGGGACCGGGCAGGGGCAGGAGGGCCATTGCCCATCGCTCCCCTTGGAGAGGGCAGGTACCAGCCACATGCTGCAATCCCCATGCCAACTGTCACCTCCACACTGTCCCTGTCCCCCTGCCAGGGCAGGAGCGGGGACGTCCCCATCGCCTGCCTCATCCCAGCCCCGATGTCTCGGGGAGGAAGAGGATGCGGCCGCTGCTCTGGAGAGGTTTCGGTACCTGTCCCCTCTTGGCCTCGCCGCCTTGCTGCCAGGACGGGGAGGTGGGGTAGGGCCAGAGCCGGCTCTCGCTGGGGAGCGGAGGGATGCTCGGAGGAGACTCCAGGGGCACGTAGGACTTGGGGAGGGGAGGTCGAGGCGGGCCTGGTTCCTGGGGTTGGAGAGGAGCGGGAGGCGTGAGAGCAGAGAAGAGAGAGCCGGGGAGGAAGAGTGAGTTAAAGATCCAGACAACACAGAGCAAAGCAATGAGCTGAGGAGGGAGAGCAGCTCCCGCGGCTCCGTGCTCCCTGTCCCCATGCAGGGAGGTCCGTGCTTCCCTTCGCCTGCCCCTGAGCATGGGGCTGACAGCCCCCGAGTGTACCAAATTCCACCTTAAACTTCACATGGAGGAAGGTGAGGAGCTGCCAAACCCCGAGCAACGGCAGTGAAAGGGGACTGTGGCGCCAGCAGGAGCTGGTCCTGAAGCCAAAGGCTGCAAAGCCCAGCTGCAGCCCCTGCAAGGACCAAGGGTCCAGGTGTCACTGGGAGACACCACAGCCCATGCATGTGGCCAAAACGGTGTCCCCAGGCAGAGCCATAGGGAAACACAGACACAGTCTCTGCCTGGTGCCTGAGCATCCCTCGGGATGAGGGCTCAGGACCCGAGGGCTCAGGACCCAAGGGCTCCCTTGGGCCATCCCCTCTCACTCACCTCACCAGGTCCTGGCTTCGTGGGCGATCCCTGGGAGCCAGAGACGAGGGAGAAGGGGCTGAGGGGGCTGGTGAGGCTGGCGGAGCTCAGGGGGCTGGCGGGGCTGTTGGAGCTGTACGTTCCTGAGGGGCCCATGGCCACTGCGGAGGAGAAGAAGGGCATCCCATCAGGGCCTCCGTGTGCCCAAGTGGATGCTGCCGTCTGCCTCATGGCACCGGGGGTTTGGGCTGTGCGAGGGATGGAGCCCGCTCACCTCTGTGCTTGGCCGTGTCCGTGCCGCGGGATGGGTTGTTCTTCCTCAACCCCTCCATCACATCCTGGATCCGCCAGATCTCCTTCTGGATCTGCCGGTTCAGCATCTCGTTCTGCAGGGGAGAAAAGGCAGTGGGCAGAGAGGGTCCTGATGTTGTCAGACTCCCAGCCCCAAGCCATGGGACCCACGGGTGCAGGCACAGCCACAGTTTTGCTCCTCAGCAGCACGGGGAGCACTAACCCAGCCCCGTGATGGCACCTAGAGGTTCCTCAGCCCCCCTGGCCAAAGCAGGACACCAAGGGCTGAGCATGGAGCAGCCGCTTGCACATTGGCTCCTTGTGGGGAGCAGAGAGCGGAAGGAAGCAGGGGGCTTCCACCTCCATGGGGACGGTGTGGGGACCACTCACTCACCTGGATGTCCAGGTTGAGCTGCTCCCAGAGGTCATCGTGCAGGGTGGACACCTCGCTCTCCAGGCTCTCGTACTCAGCAGTGCTGTTTGCCAGGGCCTGGAAGGGGGAAGATGGGTTGGTGGGAAGGGTTTTGGCTGGATTATCCCATGGCTGGCAGCAGCAATGAGAGTGGGAGCACCCAGGAAAGCAGGGGGATGCTGCACCCGACAGAACCCCCCAAGCAGGGAAGGAGGAGAAAAGAGATGGTAGCAGGTAGAGGACATCCAGAGATGGAGCAGAGGAGGAGCCTGTTACCGTGCTGGCCTGGGACAGCTCCACACGGATATTGATGAGCTGGTTCTGGAGGGATTCCTTCTTGTGCAGCAGCTTCTCTGGGTAGGCAGGTTGGCTCCCAAACATCTCCAGCTCCTGGTGTGTCCCCATCAGGGCACTCTCCAGGCTCTCCTTGGGGGAATAGACGGAGGATGCAGCTCTCAGAGCCTGGCTGGTGCAGGAGCTACGGGTCCTGTCCTCAACAGGGCATTAACACACAGGGAGTCCAGGACTGTGGCATGGCCGGGGCATTGGGCCCAGGCTGAACAAGTCCAGCTCCCTCAGCCTGGCTCCATGGGAGAGAGCTTAGAGCAGCTCCAGTGCCTAAAGGGGCTGCAGGAAACCTGGAGAGGGGCTTGGGACAAGGGATGTAGGGACAGGCCAAGGGCAATGGCTTTAACCTGCCCGAGGGAGACTGAGAAGAGCTCTTAGGCAGAAGCTCTTCCCTGTGAGGGTGCTGAGGCGCTGGCACAGGGTGCCCAGAGAAGCTGTGGCTGCCCCATCCCTGGCAGTGCTCAAGGCCAGGTTGGACACAGGGCTTGGAGCAAGCTGCTCTAGTGGAAGGGGTCCCTGCCCGTGGCAGGGGTTGGAGCTGGAGGAGCTTTAAGCTCCCTTCCAACACAAAGCAGGCTGGGATTCTGTGACCTCCCCCAGCTCGGACACATCCCAGCTGATCTGTCCCCAGGTGATCAGGACACGTTGCTTCCTCGCCATGAAGTGCCAGCAGGGCACATCCATCGCCGTGCAGCCAGGTCCATACCCAGCTAGCCCCTAGAGCTTGCCCATCGCGTACCTTCTCTGCTCGGAGCTGCTGCACCAGCCTCTCCTGCTCCCGCAGCACCTTGTTCTGCTCACAGAGCTTCCCCAGCAGCTTCTGCCAGCAGGGAAAGAGAAAGGAAGGACAGGATGAGAGCCCTGCTGTTGGATGCATCCACGGCAATGGATGTGCTCAGCCAGGATGCATCTCTATGGGGGGAGCAGACAGGGGCAAAAGCAGGGGGTGAAGAAGGAGTTGCACAGGATGGATGTTTGCTCTTACATCGGTGTCTTGCTCGCTGATCTTGTAGGTGTGCACTGTCTCCCTGTAGGCCTCCGGGAGGGGGGTCACCTGCAAGAAGAGAGTGGGGTGAGGCAGCTCCCAGCCCTGCTTCCCCATCCCTGCGGGCAGGGAGAGAACAGGGAGCTGAGTCTCTGGAGGCATCCGTCCGGAGGCAGTCGGTGCTGCAGGCAGCGCAGGATGCCGGGGCTGGAGCCAGCCGGGATGCTCGGATGAAGACACAACCTCCCTCCCCCTTCCCAACCCATCAGCTGAGTGAGCAATGGGAATTAGCCAGAGACAACCTACCCATGGGATGCCAAGAGCCGAGTTAGAGATGCCTCATGACCCATTAACTGCCCGTGTGTACACGCCACCATTCCAGAGGCAGGGAAACAAAGGCAGAGAGGTGAAGCTGTAATCCCACCTCACAAACACCAATAAACCAGCAGCTGCACCAGGGCCTGTTTACCATCCAGCTTCCCTGTGAGTCATTTGCCTTTCCTGGAAAACTAAATTACTAATGGGACCTCAACAATTAAATGCCTCCAAGATCTCGAGATGAAAGGCATTAAGGTAGAAGGAAGGGGATTATTATTGCTAGAAAGCAAGACGCTGCTTTAGAGCCAAGCTACAGGATGATGGAAATAGACTTGAACCTGGGAAATGCCAAGTGGGGCTGGAGGCAAAGCCTGGTGGATTGGGATCTGCTGCCTCCAGGCAGGGAGCTGGGCCAGCCAGAGCATCTCAGCATCTCCAGCTTCACCCTCCAGCACATCCCTGTGCACAGCAGATGGAAACAGGCAATTTCCCCACACTAAAACCCCAGCAGTCACCCATCTAGGAGATGCCCTGGGCAGCACAGTGGGGCCTCATGGGGCTGGCAGCATCACGAGCTGACGATTGCAGCAACCCAGAGACACATTCCCAAGTGTTCCCAGCCTTCCTGTGCTTGGAGCTGCTGCCCAACATCAGCAGGGAGATCCCTGCAGCCCTCACCGGGCTGGGGAATCCAACGAGCCAGAGCCTCAGCAGGTAAAAGGTTGTTTCCTCTCCCTGCTACAGCAGTTACAGCTTTGGTTTAAGAGCTTTGCATTCCTGTCTTTAAGTCATCCCACATCTTCCTGCCCTATCCACACGTGACAACAAACTGAGGGCGAGCGCAGCAGCCAAGTCCAAACGACGATGAGAGCTCAGGACTGCTGCATCCGCACCTTGTGCTCTTAGCACAAGGATTTACCAGCTTTTAACGGCTCATGGATGGATTAGCAAAGCCTGTGATGGACCAGCAGGTACCCCAAGAGCGTGATGTGCTGCAGCCGCATGGATGCTGGAGCCTGCATGAGTGGGAATGGCAGGAGGTGACCTCGGGGATGGAGCGTGGCCGTGTGGCTGCCATGCACGGCCCCGTGGCCGGAGGCTTACTTGCATGTAGAGCTGAGCCCTAGGGGAGGAGGTCTCCACCATCCTGTTCACCATACTGATGAGGGTTTCGCTCTCGCTCATCTGCGGCAGACAGGGAAGGAAAGATCAGAGGTCAGCAGAGATGCGCCCGGTGCAGTCGGAGCAGCAAGGCGGCTCAGTTCGGGAGCCCTCAGGGCAAGATGCCACCTCCAAGAGATGCCCCAGAGCCTCAGCCACATGATGGTGGCTGCCCCGGGGTTGCTGCTGCTCCGTTCTGGGCACTGCAGAACAGCCTGGGCTTGGTTGCACGCCCTGAAAGCGTTGTTGAAGGGAAAACACAGATAAAGGCGCGCCAGCTCCGAGCTGGGCAGCAGCAAACTGCACACACACACACACACACACACACACAGAGGCTTGCACAGAGACACCAGACCTGCAGTGCAGCGTGGTCCCAACACACTGACAGACAGAGGGGCCCTGCTCCTGCACTGACAAACAGCTCCGTGCCCTGTGCTCAGGGCTGTGGTGATCCCTCTTGAAGCACAGATGAGCTGTGGCCGCAGCATCCTTCGGTGCTGCACAATGGAGCTGCATCGCTGCCTTTGCCTGCAGTGATTGGAGCCCCTTGCACCCCGTGGATAGGACCCTTGAGGTCCTGGTGATGGGTGTTCAAGCTCAGGGACCAAAACCTCGACTGGTCAGCAAGGTGGGTGCTGCTGAGCAGCATCCCCACGACTCGACAAGCAAGGAGAGAGAAACCAGAGCAGCGAGCTGTGTGAAAAGAGCCGCTTGACAGCGTCACTCCAAATCAGTGTCACCAGAGGTCAGCAGGAGAGGAGGAGGAGACGCAAAGCCTGTCTCAGGAGTGGTTTAAAGAGCCTTGGAGAGCCAGCCTTGCTGCTGCGACACAACCAGAGCGCTTTCATTGCGGCGAGTGCTCCTGCCTGTCCTTGGCTCTGCTCCACGGCAGACACAGATCCCAGCGATTACCGCACCGACGGGGATTTGCAGACTAATGGGATTGTCTCTGGAGCAGCTCCCTTAGTGCCAGCCTGGCTTTTGCAGGCAGCACTGCTGATGGCTCCCATCCGCAGCTTTAGACTTCATCCGGTGCCTGCAGCTCCCACCCCAGCAGTCCCCAGCTGGATTTGCTCCCATCCCTGCTTCCTGGGATGAAGTCAGTTCACAGCTTTCATCCAAACACCCCCTGGCATGCGGAAACCAGAGAGCTGCTGCTCTGCTGTCGGTCCCAGTGAGGGTCTCACACCCAAACTGCATCAAACCTCTCACCTTTGAGGAGGAATTATAGAACCATGGAATGGTTTGGGTTGAAGGGACCTTAAAGCTCATCCTGTTCCAGCCCCTGCCATGGGCAGGGACACCTTCCACTAGAGCAGCTTGTTCCAAGCCCCATCCAGCCTGGCCTTGGGGAACAAGGCCAGTATGTCCCCAGAACACAGCATCCAGCACCGTGCACGGGTGTCCTGCACCACCCAAGCCCTGCACGGTGCAGGGGGGGGTTCAGAGCCAGCTGCCTCCCTCTATACTCCCCAGATCCATGTCAGAACCTGCCCCAGCTCCCCCCAAACCCCTTATGGGCTCCAGCATCCTACACAGGAGACACCACCAAGGGGGTTTTCCACCAAGCCATGAGCAAACCCTACAGACGGGAGGGATGGAAGAAGCAAACCAAAGACGACTTGTGCTGCTTTAATGCCAAGAAGGGTGAGGATGGATGTTAGGGGAAGAGATGCTGTGCTGGGAGGGAGGGGGATGCCGCTGGGGACAGGGCACACGGGGACGTAAGCAGCGTGAGGCTCGCAGCCAGCTCTGCCTACCTGCTGGTCCAAATACTCTAGGTTTCTTTGCAACTGAAGGTCTAAAAGTTCATCCTACCAGGAGCCAGCAGGCACGCGGCAAGAAACAACACACAAAACATATAAAAGAAGAAGCAAAGCGGTTAGGTGAAGGCTACGGAGATGCGGAGACCTCTTGGAAGTGAGAAGTGTCCCTGTGGATGGGCCCTGCAGGAGACCCGCTCTCCTCCCCTTTCCCTGTGTCTCTGGCTAGTGAGGATGGATGGCAGCATGGGTGGCTTATGGTAACTCGTGCTTCTCCCTCCTCCAACAATCTGTGCTGCCCCATGGCTTTGGGACTGTGCTCTATGTGTGTGTGGGGGACATCATGGTCTCACCCCATCAGCTCCAATGGGAAAACACAATGCAAAGCAGCAGCTGTATCCAGAACTGAGGAATGAAGAAGGGGAGAGGTGCAGGGTGTGCGCCAGCATCAGCCAGGGACCACCCTGGCCCAGCAGCACACGGGATATAGGGATCCCCCATGACCTGGGGGATGCAGGGTAGGAACCGGGGCCTTTCCATAAGGATTTCCTTTGGGTATGGCAGGGAGGGAGCAGAGACAACAGCACAAGGACCTGTGGTCCCCACCTGCCCACAACCTGCAGCAGAGTGATTCCCCCTCAGCCACCAGAGCCAGGACCCTCCCAAGCCAGCCCCACATCCCCAAGGGACCCTGCACCCCCCGGTGCCAGCCCCTCAGCCCCAGCACCATACGTACCATCTTGTCGTGGATGGTGGGTGATGCTGGGTAGTGGTACGGGTACATTCCCGCAGGGACGGGCCGTCTGTCCCCCAGATAGTCATACTGAGGAGAGAGGAGACCCCCCCCAAACCAGAGACGTGAGAGAGGTGTGTGAGGGGCCACAAAGCAAAGGCAGACCCCAGCCCTGCAGCAGGATCAGGCCTGGCTTTGGGGCACAGAGCAGTGGGACAGGGACACCAGAGCTCGCTCCTTGGGAGCGCATCACTCGTGGTGGCCTTGGGCATCCCATCAGGCTCACAGGAGCAGCCAGGAGGGAACAACCACAGCCTGGATGCAGGATGCCAATGGGACACCTAAGGCCATGGACTTATCTCTGCCCATGGCACGGGGGTTGGAACTGGATCATCATAAGGTCCTTTCCAACCCAAACCATTCTATGATTCTATGACTTGGTGGCATTTTGAGGAAGGCAGTGAATAGAATCATGGAATGGTTTGGGTTGGAAAGGACCTTAAGATCATCCCGTTCCAACCCCCTGATATGGGCAGGGACACCTTGCTCTAAACCATGTTACCCAAGACTCCATCCAACCTGGCCTTGAACACCACGAGGGATGGAGCATTCCCAGCTTCCTCGGGCAACCCATTCCAGTGCCCCAGCACCCTTACAGTAAAGAACTTCTTCCTTATATCCAACCTGAACTTCCCATTTCCCCTGTTCTGCCTGCAGAGAGGACAAGCGGTACTGCAGCATCCCTGCCCTCACATCCCCAGCCAGGGTCCCCCTCCAACCCCCTGCATCCCGAGCACCGACGGGCATTTACCTTTGGAGAACTGATGGATCTCCTCATCATGAAGGTGGTGGGGTCAGCGTAAATCTCCTCTCCCCGGGGCGGCAGGCGCTCAAAGCGGGCACTGGGCGAGCGCACCGGGGAGTAAACCCGTGCCCGGGCATAGGAACCTTGGCTGGGCGAGCGGGGCACGGAGTGGGACCGGGGCTGCAGGGACATGCGCCGCAGCGAGCCCGAGGCTGCATCCACCTCATCCAGGTAGGCTGGCTGCCTCCCAGGCCCGGGCAGCCAGAGCGGGACATCCTGGCGGCCGAAGCCGGGATGCTCCTTCCAGTCACGGAGCTGGTAGGTGCCTCCATTGCGGAAGGAATGGCGCTTGTCCTCCAGTGCCCAGGGCGGGCTCACCCGCTCGTAGGCTGGCATGGAGCAGATGCTGTCGGGGCGCACGCCGGGGGGATAGTACTGGTAGTCCTCGGGGTACTGGGGTGAGTAGGGGGAATAGTAGTCGGGTACCCGGCGAGACATGGGGTAAAACCTGGTGGGGCTGGAGAAGGGAAGGAGAGAGGTGAGAAACAGGCTGGTGGCAGGCTCCTCGCTCTGAAGGTGGGGGTCCCAGGGGGCAAGGACTGCTTTAGAGCAGGCAGATCTGATGCCAGAAACTGGAAAGCTGGCTGGCTAGCATCCTTCCTCTTAGGGACCCTGTGGTAGCATCCCTCCTCCCAGGGACCCTGTGGTGGCTTCCCTCCTATCATACCTCTTCCCATGGACCCTGTGGCAGCATCCCTTCTCCCAGGGACCCTATGGTAGCATCCCTTCTCCCAGGGACCCTACGGTAGCATCCCTTCTCCCAGGGACCCTGTGGTAACATCCCTTCTCCCAGGGACCCTGTGGTAGCATACCTTCTCCCAGGGACCCTATGGTGGCCTCGCCTCCTGGCATCCCTCTACAAAGGCTCTGCGACATTCCTGCTCCTAGGGACTCCATGATGACATCCCTTCCAAAATCCCCTTTGTCTTTTTGGGGTGCCCCCCCCCAGCTCAAACCTATCCATGGGGTCAGCCTAGAAAGGAGATTTTCTGACCCAAGGAGGGCTCAGAAAGCAGATAGGAAAGGGAAACCCATCCTCAGAGCATCCTTGGGGAGAAAAGGAGCAGGACCCCCCCTCCCCGTGCTCTGCCCTCACCTCCTCAGCTCCTCGGGGGGCACAGCCCCACGGCGCGAGTTCACCCATTGCTGCAGCTGCGTCATGGAGCTCTTGCGCTGCGCCAGCTTCTCATGGTTGGTGCGGGGAGCGATGCTGCGGCGCGGGGCCGCACTGTCCCCATCGCCGGGGGGGAAGGCGGTGCTGCCGGGGCGGCTGGGGGACGGGTACAGCCAGCCATTGGGCTGTGGTGGCCGCTCCGCCGGCACCCGCGGCGCTTCGGGGTAAGGGCTGCCCGGCTCCGAGGGCATCTCCGGCCCCGCGATGCCGTTGGCTTTGGCCAAAGGCTCCTTCTTGCTCTCCATCCTTTCCGGCTTCCTCTCCATCTTCTCCGAGCCGCGGCCGTCGCCTTCGCCCCGGGTCTTGGTGTCGGGGTCAGCTTTGGGGTGCTCGCGGTGGGAGGTGTTGTGGTGGTGGTGGTGGTGGTGGTGTTTGCTGGGGGGGATGTTCTCAGAGTCTGGCTTCTCGTGTCTGGGGGTGCCAAGACGGGAGAGAGCGTTACCTCCCCTTAGCCATGCCGCACGGTGGCATCCTGTCCCTACCTCAACTTGGGGGGGGGGGCAATGCTCCCCCAGCTCCATTCTACAGAGGGACATGGTGGTCCATCACTGGGGTACCAGGGGACGGGGATAAGGGGGAGATGGAAGGTGCTGACCTCTGTGTCGGGGGGATCTGCACCCGGGCGGCTTCGCCCATGGCTTGGATCCAGGATTCCTGCTCCTCTGTGTTCTCAGCGCTGAAGAAGTAGGTCCGGATGCCAGCGTGCTCGGCCTGGGGAGACAGGGACTGCCCGTTACTTGCCGGCATCTCCTCCACCCAGCACACCGTCACCTGCAGGGAGGCAGAGAAGTGGGGAGAGACACAGACAGGAGGGTGAGAGCCCCGTTTCCACCCCTGCACTGCCCTGCTCTGCAGGAGAAGCCATGGTCCTACCCCTCTGCCCAAGCCACGTGCATCCTTGCTGGCACCAAATGGGAGGAAGAGCCAGCACCAGCCCTTATATCCTCAAGGGGGATCCCCTTGGGAATAGCCAAGAGGTTGCTGCACCCCAGTACTGAGCAGGTCCCTTCAGGGTGGGAGAAGGGTCTGTGTCCCATTACCAGACATGCACGGTTAGCAGGAAGGTGGATTCTTGGCCCCCAGACAACAATTTTGGGGGAAAAAGGTTTGTTTTTAGTCCAAGATGTCAGTGCCCACCCTGCACCTGGAAGGTGCTGGAAGGGAGGTCTGACTATTTAAGGCCTGATCAAACCTTCCACCTTCCCCCTTTTGGAAAGGGAAGGGGGGAAGGAAAAGGAGGCAGCAGGAGGTTTTGCCCCTGAACACCTCTCGGGAGTTCAATCCCTTAGAAGAGTACAAGAAAACTCAAAAACGGGGGTGTGAGTGAACACATCCCTTGGGTTCCACCTTCCCCAGAGCATGCAGCCTCCTCTGCAGCCGGAGGACAGCCCCAGTCCGAAGCGATTCCCCCCCCAGGATTAGTGCGAGCGGAGCATGCAGCAACCTGCGGTCCCTCGCCCTCCGCATGCATCAGAAACACAACAAGGTACTACCTAGGTGATGGCTGGGTGCTGCCGTGGTGGACGGCCACGAAGAGGGACCTCCTGTCCGGGGATCCTCACCCGCGGAGAGAGGAGGAGGAGGAGGAAACACAGACACGGGGTCAAGCTGCAGCGTGGTGGGTGCTGCAGCACCAACCTCCCCCGGCCATCGGGACCCTCCTCTGGGCACAGCCATCCCAAACCCCTCATGAGCAGATGGAGAGGCAGGAACGTGCCTCGTGAGCAGCAGCTCCTCAAGGCTCTTTCCCCACCAATGTCATAGGATCAGAGAGTGATTCGGGTTGGGAAGGACCTTAAAGCTCATCCAGTCCCAACCAGGGACACCTTCCACTAGACCTGGCTGCTCCAAGCCCCGTCCAACCTGGCTTTCAGGCAAGGAGACACGTTTTGGCACCTCCAAGGCCAAGGCCTTCTCTCTGCAACCCCCTATGTGGGCAGGAAGGTTTTTGCGCTGCTGTACATGAGCACAAGCCAGCCCATGCACTGACCCATCAACAAGCGAGTGCCAGCATCACCCATGACCATGGGCACCAGTTGTGCTGGGGAAGGTGCACAGTGATGCTGCAGGTACACAAGAGGCAGGGAAGCTCAGACCCTGCT
This sequence comes from Pezoporus wallicus, assembly GCF_028554395.1. Classification (NCBI taxonomy): domain Eukaryota; kingdom Metazoa; phylum Chordata; class Aves; order Psittaciformes; family Psittacidae; genus Pezoporus; species Pezoporus wallicus. The sequence continues at coordinate 2,140,431 of NW_026636574.1, read as the reverse complement.
CTGAGGGATGGGTGCTGCAGCAGGTGCTCTCTGCTTCTTCTCCAACACCCACAACAGCACAGGAAGATGGAATAGCCTCTCATTAGGGGCTATTCCTTTGCAATTAAACTTCCCTTTTCCTTCTCATGCCACTCAAAGCAGGCTAAAAGAGCTAGGGCCACCTCCCTGTGTCTGCCTCCGGAGTGGTGCCAGGCTGGCTGGCAGCAGGATGTGGAAGGGGAAATGGGGCAGGAAGAGAGGTGAGAGCATCGCTGGTGAGCACCCAGCTTCCAGGTACAGCTCAGGCCCAGGAGGTGATGCCCTTGCCCCACGCGTGCCTCAGTTTCCCCAGCACAAGGCACATCCACACAGCACCCAGGGTACCGCTGGGGTTACTGCAGTCGCCCTCTCCCCAGCTTGCCCCATGCCCCACCACCAAGCAAGAAAAGGAGCAATGGGGGACCCTGTGAGCATCACCCCCATCCCCTGCAAGCCCCAGCACAACCCAGCGCTGACCTTGAACGTGTGCTTCCTGCTGATGTTGTCCGAGGGCTGCACGGCTGCCACGCGGAAGCTGAGGAGCGGGATGCTGCCCAGGATGCTCTCCTCCTTCTCATCTGGTGGGCAAAGGCAGGGGTTACACACACGGAGGGGATGGGGGCCCCGTCCACCCCACGGCAGAGCCCCACGAGCCGCTGCGAGGGCACGGACCCATCGCTGCTTCACACAGGCAGGGAAAACCTGTGGGAAAGCGCTGCCTGCCTGTTGCTCCCGTGGCTCTCGCACAACAGGCTGCTCAATTATTCATGCTCGCCCTCCTCTTCACTTCGCTGCCAGGGCTGAGCTGACAGGGAGCCAGGGAAGGCGCCTGCTTTAACCCCTCTGGTCCCCAGTGTGGCAAACGCCAGCACAAAGGGGTGCTGGGCACGGGCACTGCTGAGCCCTGCAGACCCCTTTGCCCACACTGAGCCTGGTAACGGAAGCATGGAATGGTTTGGGTTGGAAGGGACCTTAAAGCTCCTCCAGCTCCAACCCCTGCCCCAGGCAGGGACCCCTTCCACTAGAGCAGCTTGCTCCAAGCCCCTGTGTCCAACCTGCCCTTGAACACTGCCAGGGATGGGGCAGCCACAGCTTCTCTGGGCACCCTGTGCCAGCGCCTCAGCACCCTCACAGGGAAGAGCTTCTGCCTAAGAGCTCATCTCAGTCTCCCCTCTGGCAGGTTAAAGCCATTCCCCTTGGCCTGTCCCTACATCCCTTGCCCAAAGCCCTTCTCCAGTTTTCCTGCAGCCCCTTTAGGCACTGGGAGACTGCAACAGCCCAGGTTTGCCCTGAAGCGCCCGGCTCTTCATTGCTGTACCTTTGTAGTAGAAGAGGCAGCGATCCACCAGCACGAACCAGCGCTTGTTCCACTGCTTCACCCCCGAGCTGGCCTGCGAGAGAGGGGCAGTGAGTGTGGGTGCCCAGGAAAGGGGCGGCACGGCTTTGGGGGGGGGGCACCCAGCAGGGTCAGGGCTCAGATACCTGCTTGTAGAGCCACCCGCTTTTGGTGACAGCGGCATTGGGGTTCCTCTTCATGGAATTGGAGCGCTTCCCGAAGGCGATGCCCTTGCGGGAGGAGCGCGATGCCTGCAGAGGGGCAGAGGAGCTGCTCAGTGCCGGGGGGGGGGCCCTGCTCCCTGGCTCCGTTGCTCCCTGACGTGCTCCACGGCCCCGGGCACCCACCCGGCCTCCGGGGCGCTCCGGGGGCCCCTCGGCCACCATGGTGTGGTTTTGGGGCTCGCTGGTGACGGGCGCCGCTCGCTTGCTCCCCGCTTTGCTGGACATGTCCGAGGTGGGGCTGTGGCACAGGAGAGCTGAGTCAGCAGAGCCCACCTTCACCCCACCCTGGTTCCCCATCACTGCCCACTCGCAGGCTCTAAACCCAGAGGAGCTGGAGCCAAACCTACTTGTGCGGGTCAAGTCTTGAGGTGTCCTCGGGGACCTGTCCCGTCACTGGGTGCAGGAACGTGTTCCGCCTTTCATTGTGGCTGCGGAGACAGCGAGGGGGAGCCGTGGTTATTGTTCCTGTGTGCCCCACTTTGCCTTTAGCACCACATCGGCTGCGCTGAGAGCGATGCTTCACACCAGCACCAGGGCTGGCTCCCTGCTCTGAGCATCACCCTCCCATGCCCCCACTAACCCCCCACTTCAGATCTGCTCAGTGCACCCCATCAGCGAAGCCAAAACAAGGGCTCTGGTGGCAAAGCCCTTGGTACTTCTGCTGGACACCATACACATCACCATAAACCCCACTCAGAAGCAGCAGCAATGGTCCATTGCTGTACCTGCAGCGACATCCCCATCATCACGTCCTCCCCTTTGGCTCTCTGCTTTTAGAGCTATTTGCCACCCCCCCCCCCAAACGTGTGTCACAGACCCCACACATCAGCCCAGGACCCACCACCACAAGCTGGATCAGCCCCAGCTCTGCCCCTGTGCTGCTTTGGTGACTTGGGGTGCACCCAAAGGCGGCTGTATCCGGTGGTGCTGGGCTCCCCAGTGGTTCCAGGCTCACAGGGAGGAGCAAGACACGGCTCCGGGCTCGGCTGGCAGCGTTTGCCATGTCCCTGCCCCATCTCGCAGAGCCGGTATTGCCAGGCACCCCGGCACCAGGATGAGAAACCCTCCTGGGGCCTCGCTGCTGGAGCTGTGTCAGGAGCAAAGGGTTCAGGGCTCCATCCAGGGATGTTTGCGTTGCACCCCGTGACATTCCAAAGGATGCCAGGACGTGGATGCCCCTCACCACCCGTGAAGCCAGCGTGCCATCGGCCCGGCACGCTGCTCATCCGCTCCCTGTCAGCACCACAGGGGAAGTTGGAGCAAGGAAATGCAGCTGCCAAGACCATCCCATCCACACACGCTTCACCCGACCTGGGCTCCAGCCAGGCTCTGGAGACGTTAACCACTTTGTACCCAAAAGAGCCCTGCTGGGCGCTGCTCCCCCTCGCAGGTCGCATCCTGCACCCTGACATGGAGCTGCTCTCCTCCCCGTCACTTGGGGTCACTGTAAGAACCTGAGCAATGTGTGTGCACCTGAAAAGAGGGGCAGCGCTCGCACCCCAAAATCACCCCCCCCCCCCCCCAGCACCAGTGAGTGCCACAATGGACACGAGTTATCCATGGGAACAGCCTGCCCAATCCATGCCTCCACAGCAGAAAGGGGGGGTTCTGCCACCCAGGGATGGAGCCGTTTACCCCCAGCAAGTGACTTTGGAGGGATGCACCACAGTGGTACGGGGCAGGGTCCAGCACCCCCCCAGTGCTTACACACAGGGACCATGCAAATGCCAAGCGAGCAGCACCTCGACCACACCAGCCCTGGAAAGTGGGGGCTGCCAGGAGCCTCCAGAGTGCCTGACCCCCAGCCAGGGACATCCCCTCTATCACCCTGCACCGCAGCAGGTTTCCAATCCCACTCTTTCCCTGGACAGCCCCCCTGCTCCATACCCCCCGCTGCTTCTCCTGCCACCCACCCCAAGCCTCCCTCTAGCCCCACATATGGCAAGACCCCAGGAACGAGCCGGGAAGCATCCTTAACACATCTCCCCGGGCTGACCCCGCTCCAGAAACTCCCGAGATCCCATCACCTCCCAAGCACTGCAATGCAGCAGCCACTGCCCGGGGCTGAGGGTCCCCCACCACCGCCTGCCCACAGCACCCCCATGCTCCTACCTCACCCTCCGGTCTGCCCGAAACTTCAGCATGATGCCAAGGGCCCTCCCCGCTCAGCGCCGGCTCCCGGCTCCCGGCATGACCGCGGTGGGCACGCTGTGCCACCAGCACGCTCCGAGGGGATGGCTCATGCCACGGGGACAGCGGCCCCGCACGGGGATGCTGTCAGCGAGCCAAGGGTCTCACTGTCCTCTCCCGGTTGTCCCGGTGCCCCCCCTCGAGCCCTGCGCCGGTGCCATTGGTGCTGGGAGCTCCGGTGCGGCCGGGGCTGGCGAGCCCCCAGTGTGCGGCAGCGATGGGGACAAGCAGCTCCCGCTCGCGTCCCCGCGCAGAGGAGAAGCGAAGGGCAGCGCGGCGCTCGCCGCCTCCCCCAGCTCAGGTGAGGAGCCAGGGAGCAGCAGCCAGCGATGGAGGGAGGGATGGATGGGGCAGGACAGGACTGGGGGGCTGCCGCCCCCCCCACACACACACCCCGTAGGGCAGCAGTGCACGGAGGGGGGATGTCAGGGCGCTGAGGCAGCCGCGCTGAGATGAGCTCTGTCGCTGCCCTGGATTCACCGCCTGCATCCCTTCCCCCTGCTGCTGTCCCCGAACCATCCTCATCCCCCCCTCCCCTTCCGCGTTGCTGCCTCTTCCACAGGTCACGCCAAGAGAAAATCCCGGGAAGCGGGATGGGAGCAAGCACCGAACAAGCAGGGGGGTGGCACCACACGGGGTATTCACCAACAACCCCTTCAGCACCCCCAAAAGTCCGGGGAGCCCTTCACACCCTGGCAGGATGAGAGTGGGGAGGAGCAGGATGAGGGCGACCCAACCTCCGAATGGGCACGGCACTTGGGAAAGCGAATGCAAATACATCAGGGCTGTTAGGATAATGCCGAGGGAAGGAGGGAGGGATGGAAGGAGGGAGGGAGGGGGAGAGGCAGCGCTGACAATTCAAAGAAACCTCCAAAGAAGGAAGCGGAGCACGCAGAGCCAGCTGGGCTCCATCACAGCACATCCCTGCTCCACCAGCACCCCCGGACCACCTTGGGACACGGCTCACCCGCGGTGCTGCCCGGCCTCTCCCAGCCACTGCATCATGGAAACCAGCCCTGTCTGTCAGCTGGGCCAGCACCAGTGTCCAGCTCAGGGATGCTCCCGCTGCTCCTCGGCTGGCAAAAGTGGTCCCTGACAGGAGGGCGGTGAAAAGCAGCCAGGGATGGGAATCACAACCCCAGTGTGAGCAGAGGATCAGAGAGTCACAGACTGGTTTGTGTTGAAGGGACCTCAAAGCTCCTCCAGCTCCAGCCCCTGCCACAGGCAGGGACCCCTTCCACTGGACCAGGTTGCTCCAAGCCCCTGTGTCCAACCTGGCCTTGAGCACTGCCAGGGATGGGGCAGCCACAGCTTCTCTGGGCACCCTGTGCCAGCGCCTCAGCACCCTCACAGGGAAGAGCTTCTGCCTAAGAGCTCATCTCAGTCTCCCCTCTGGCAGGTTCAAGCCATTCCCCTTGGCCTGTCCCTACATCCCTTGTCCCAAGCCCCTCTCCAGGTTTCCTGCAGCCCCTTTAGGCACGGGAGCTGCTCTAAGGTCTCTCCTATGGAGCCAGGCTGAGGGAGCTGGACTTGTTCAGCCTGGAGAAAAGAAGGCTCCAGGGACACCTTAGAGCAGCTCCAGTGCCTAAAGGGGGATGTGCCAACCAACAGCATCACTGCTCCCAAACCAGATGAATCCATCCCTTTAGGGCACCCTGGGCCAGAGCTGCTCTCCATGCATGCAGGAGCCGAGCGGTGCCATTCCTGCTCTTGTTGCAGGTACACTGTTGGCCACCAGCCACGCATAGACCCACCACAACACTGGGCAGCACTAGCCTCAGTTTCCCCCTGTCAAACCCACCAGCACTGGTTTGTCCCCATGTCCCAGCAGCAGCAATTCACCCGCTCCTCACTCAGCCACTGCCACCCTCTGCAGGGAAGCAGATGGGGATCAAGGTCCCCCAACGGCCGGAGGCACGTGGCAGCCTTCTGCTCTGTGACAAAGCTGATGCTCACCCAGCACAGAGGAAGAGGAGCTGCCAACCGAAGGGCTGTGGCCCCTTTTGGGGATGGCAGCCTTGGGAATGGTGTGGCAGGAGCAGGAAAAGCTGCTCCTGGGTGTTCTGGAGCTGCAGCATCCTCCGCATCACCCCTAATGGCGCAGTCACTCCAATGGCACAGGGGGGTGCACCAGGAGCCTTTATCCCAGCTCAGATAAAGCCTGGAGCAGGCTCCTTTCTCCATGCACCAGCTGGGCTATTTCACACTCATTAGTATGAGAGGGAGGGCAGGGACATGGATCCTCCACGGCCCATGGAGCAGACACGCTGCAGGGCTCTGAGCAGCAGCTCAGGGATGAAGGGGCTCATCTGGACCTCCTGGGAGGGCTGTGGAGGAGAAAGCAGTGCTTTCCCACAGGGAAAACATCAAAGACAAACCCTCCAAACCTCCTCTTGCTTTTTCATCAAGGTAAAGAGCAAGCAAAGGGAATAAATGCACCCACATCACCCTGCAGTGTGAGCAGAAGCTGCACTGGGTGCAGGAGGTTGAGCTGCTTTGTATCTGCTCTCCCTGCAGCTGAGGGTGTGAGAGCATTAACACCACCCAGCTGGGAAGAAGGTGAAATGGGGACAAGCAGGGAGCTATTTGCCAGCACTGGGAAAGCTTGGTGCACCCTGGATGCCGTGGAGCAAAGCACTGGTGGGTGATGCCAGTGGTGCTGCTCCTGGGCAGGATGCTGGCTGCATCCCGACCCATCCTCATGGGGAAAGTGGGATGCTGGAAAAAGCCCACTGAGCTCGGGGGGTTCCTCTCCAGGAGCTGACAGCCAAGATCCCATCTTGTAAGATGGATGCAGCCAAGCAGCCCTCAAAGCCCCCCGGCCAGCGTGTAACAGACATCAGCTAATGGGAACCATCCCTGCGCCGCGGCCATCCCCGGGGCGTCGGGGCTGTTATCTGGTGACTGCGAGCAGGAGGAGGGGAGGTGCAGCTCAGGGCCTGCCAAGCCCTAAATCCAGAGCAGAGCAAGGGGATACAGGGAAGCCAACCCCGGGATGCTGGGCTCTGCCAGCCCAGGACCATGGCAGGAGCAAATGATGCCTGTAAACACCCCCCCCCCCCCCCCAAACAACAGTGAAACCCCTCATCTGGAGGTGTTACCCCTGTTCTCAGGGCCAGCATGCAGGCAGCTCCCAAGCAAGGGGCTCATGGCCATCAGCCAAACACGCCCTGTACTTGGCCTCCTTCCTCTGTTTTTCTATCCCTTTCTTCACCTCTCCCTCTCCTCCCGAGCCACATCCCTTTCCTCGGAGCGGAGCCCTTGGAAACCCGTTTTCTCCCAGTTAACTGCAGCGCTCAGCACCCATGGGAAGGGATGTGGGGTCACCCCAGCACCCTGCAAGGAGAACATTCACCGTCAGACGAGCAAGTGCAAATGCTGAGTCCTTGCAAAGGGAGCCCAGCGGGGAACAAAAGCATTATAACACGCTAATAAATCAGAACCCTGCACTCCTGGGGCTGCCCCATGCAGCGCAGGGGGTGCAGGGGGCTCGGCTCAGCCCCATGGGACTGGTGCAGGATGTGTTCGAGATGCAATAGGGGAGAAAATAAGGAATAAAGCCTCAATTCTGCAGGCGCAGCACGAGCGGGTCTGGCGGAGCCGCTGCAGCCGGGGGACATGTGCCAGCAGCAAGGCTGCTCCTCCGGCTCCGGCTCTCCATCCCCGGAGGCAAATGCGGGATGAAGAGCAGGAAGGAACCCCCTGTGCCTGGCTGGGCACTGCCATGGGCTCATTGGAGCCGATGGCAGCCCTGGGAATCCCAGTGCCTGCCAGATCTGCAGCACTCTGGGAATAAAGCGGGCACTCTAAAACCAGAGTTCCCTTTTCCTCCAGCCCATCCCCATACAGGGACCAGCAGCCAGTTCTCCTCCATAAACTCATCCCTGCCCTAATCCCGGCCCCGCCATCCAGCTGAGCAAGCGTTTCCGGCACCATGACCGTAAGGAATGGGGCCAGGAACCGGTGCATCCCTCTGTGCTAACAAACCCAGGCTCCAGCACCCAGCACAGCCAAGCAACACCCACACCCCAAACCACGGTGCCTGCCTGCTGCAGGCAGTGAGCACCATGGCCAGGCTTTACCCCTGCTCCTACAAGCACACGCTCTCCATCAACGCTTCCCATCAATGCTCTCCATCAACCCTACGAGTCCCACGGGATCCTTGCCAGGAGGGAAGGCAGCAAACCCTGAGCTGGATCCGGCCGGGAAGCAGCCGGGCACAAAGTCCTTGGCAAGGGCGGACGGCGGCTCCCGCGCACCCACAGCTACCATGGGCACCGTCACCAGTGTCACACAACCAGGAGCCGTGTCCCAGGCAGGGACATCCCAACCAGCCGGGGTCCATAGGGAGGGAGAATGGGAGACGGAGCCAGAGCGGGATGGCCGGGAGCAGGGGGAAGTCCGGGGATTTCCAGAGAACAAAGCGGCTGCTGGCAGCCGGCATGGCTGGAGGTGGGAGGCGAGTTCCCGGCTCCCGCTCCAGCTGGGGTTGGGAAAAGGCACAAAAAGCACCCGGAGTTTGTGTTTTATCTCCCCGGCAACCCCGGCTCCGGCCCAGGCCCCGGCCAAAACGCGTTGGTGGAGAGCTCGGGGCAGGCGCAGCAGCATCCCATATGCATGGGGTGACATCTGGGGAGCCTCACAGCCGTGCGATGGGGTGGCCCAGGACCCACGGCAGAGCCGGTGACAGCCCTGGCAGCACCGTGGCCCTGTTTTAACCGTGTCACTCCATCATCTTTCCTTAGGGACAGAGCCCAAATCCCATGTGCACCGGGTCACCGGGCTCCTCAAGCCACCGTGGGATGGGACAGACCCACATCAGCTGACGCAAGACATTAGGGGCATTTATCAGATCAGGATGTGATCCTTCAGCCTCTCCCCCTGCACTCCACAGCCTCCCACTGATTTGGAACCACTATGGAGCTGCAGAGCTTCCCCCCTTCCCTTGGCCCAACTGTGGCCGGGCTTGGTGCTGCTGCCGAAACCCAGCCTGGGAGTATGGGGGTGCCTGGGCAGCTGTGATACCCCACTAAAGGGGATGCACTAATGCAGCCTCCATGCCACAAGCTGGCTGCTTTAAACCTCCACTAAGCTCTTTAAGAAACCACTTCCAGCGGGCAGAAATACCTGTCCCAAGCAATCAGTGGAGCTTGGCATCAAAACAAACCCGGCCCCAACCAGGTCAGGTCAGGAGCCGGGATTATGGCAGCGGCGCTGGCGAAATCCTACTGGAACAAATCCCCAGCACCTGCTTAACCCATCACCCACGATAATCCCCGCGGCACCCCGCCGCCTTCCCCGTGCTCCGCATCCAGCGGCTGTGCCCAGCACCCGGCTGCTCTCGGCCACCGGTGGCTGCAGACAATGGCCCACGTGTGCCACGGCCGGTGCCGCCGCTCGCAAGCACTCACCGGTGCCACCGCGCGTCCCCTCGGTCCACGGCGCTGGCCGAGCCCGCGGCTCTCCCGCAGCCGCAGCCGGGCTGGATGGTTTCCTTCCGAGCCCATGGACACCGTCATTGGTATCAATCATTAACAGCCACGGCGGCTGACGGCAGCTTTAACCCCCTCGGCACCGCGCGGGACCAGCACGGGGAAGCATCTTCTGCTTGTGTCCAAAGCCCCTGGATCAGCACCGCAGGACACGGCAGGGATGCCAAGGGGTGTCAGCAGGGATCCACACCCCCCCCCCCCCCGCCGTGGACCCCATTCCCGCAGCACATCAGGTCTCTATGCACCCCAACCTGGTCCCTCGGCATCAGGGGACCCCAGGAGGGATACCCCATGCACTGGATCCTGCCTCTGCATCCAGCCAAGCCACCAGAGCTCAGCCCGGTGGGAGCCGCAGGAGACCCTGCTCTCCCCATCCTCGGGGTAGCAGCAGCATCCATGCCAAGGGGTGAGCCCCACAGCCCTCTGCCCCCTGCGGAGTGGGGCAGGAGGCACCTCCATCCCTGCCTCAGTGCTGGAGCTGCGATCCCTCAGCTCAGGGGTCTCAGAGCTCTCCCTCGCACAGCTTTGCCAAGGAATATCAATGGCTGTAACGTTATCCAAGTGTGTTTACAACCCAGCCGCGGCTCTTGGCTCCCGAGGCTGCTGCTCAGCTGGCACTCGATGCTGCCAGCACCCTGATGCCAGGGTCTCCTGCACGCTGCGGTACACCTGGGACTGTGCGCATCCCCATGGAGAAGGGAATGGAGCAGGAGCAGAGGCTGTTCCTATGCCTGAGGTCCGGGATGTGGAGGGACAGATGTCCCCGTCACCCCCCTGCCTCTTGCTGCGTTACCCAACCCACAGAGGGGTTGAATGATTAACCTCCGGCTGTGCCATTGCCTGGAGACAGCAGAGCCCTGCTCTGCCTCTGCACAGCCCTGCACAATGGGAGCAAATCCCTGTCCCGTCCCCCCCCGTCCCCAAGCCCAGTCGGTGTCAGCATCGCCACTGCCCCAGGAACATCCCATTCCAGCCTGCATCTCCCCGCAAACGCAGAGGGACATGGAAGGGGCTCATTCCCCATCCCCATCCCAGCTCCCATGGGGTCCCCGGCTCTGGAGGTACTCACAGCCCACGACACCCCGCTGTCACCGCAGCATTCAGACACGGATCCGCAGGGAATTTCGCCTTCTCCAGCCCCAGCTGCGGCCTCGGGAGCGGCCGGGCTGCGAGTGCTCCTAAATAACCTCGGACAAACATCTGCACGGCACCACCCCGCGCGGCCGGGAGCAGGGAGCTGCTGTGGGATGGTTTCAATCATGATACGAGACCATCAAATGGCTAAAGAATCCCACAGACGGGAATGAGCTGGGGATAACTGCAGGCACGGCGGCTGATCAGACCCGCTGCCGGCAGGAGGGCTCGGCTCCCCGCGCCCGTGGTGAATCCCTTTGGATACAGCCACGGCTTCTGGATTTCCCGTTCCCCACATCCATGCAGGACATGAAGCCACAAGCAAACAGCCCGAGCTGGGAGCACGTGGAGGGCACAGGGCCCAGAGCAGGGAGCAGTGATGCTGGGTGCTGCTGTTAAGCTTCCCCCTGCTCTTGGGGTTCCGCAGAGCCGGGTGCTCCTATTCCCACTCACTGAGCCCACCGGGATAGGGATTGGGGTGAGCCTCAGCCTGGGCTCTATCAGCCGTTGTGCTGCTCCCTGTGGAGGCTTTTGACTGATTTTATCCAAATCGCCCATTTTCCACTCTCACTCGGGTGCTTTAGCAAACAGATGCGTTCAAAGTGGTAACAGCAGCACCCCGGGGTGCAGGGGGCACAACACGGCCAACACCAACACAGCACCAATGCCACCGCAGCACCCACACCGGGGTTCAGCGGGGCTCTGGGGTAGGGGCTTGCAGCAGCTCTGGCTCTGCCCCAGCTCATGGTGAGCTCCTGGGCTGCTCAGCGCCCTGACCTCCCGCAGTCAAGTCCCGACTCATTCGGCACATTCCTGGCATAGCCGGCTGTGCCGCGCGGTGCCGGCACGGAGCCCCAAGCCTGTCGGAGCGCCGAGGCTGGGAGGGTGCCAGCAGCACGCTCATGTCTCGTGGCTCCTGCACCCCAGGGCTCCCTCATGGTCTGATGTGCCCATGAGGATTTATCCCTGCGCAGGAGCAGCCTGGTTCTGCCTCCTGTGCCGCGGTGGAGCTGGTCCAGGCAGCGGGCTGTCATCGCAAGGCAGCCCATCATCCTCCCCAGCACCCCAGCTCCCGTCCCAGTTGCCTTCTCCGGGCTGTGCCACACGTCCCTTACGTTGGCACGGGTGTGATGGAGGTATATGGGGTAACTCTCCCATTTTTAGATCTGTTCCTGTACCTCCGCAGGCCTCGGAACAGCTTGTAACCGAGCTGTGATGCAACAGCGCGCGCACCCCGGTTGTGCAAGTGCCTTGCACCGATTCGCTCCCGAGCACGGGGCTGGCCGAGGTTCTCCCACCCTCGGGTCCGCAGCCTCTGGAGCAGCCCATGATCACGGTGTGGGTGCAATGGGGCACCCAAGTGCTCCCAAAAGTGCTCCCAAGTACCTGAGAAGAGCCAATGGTGGGGATCTGCCATGGGCGGGAGCTGAGCCTGGCACCCATGGGTGCCTCCAACTCTTTCTGACAGTCCCGGAGCCACCAGCTTCCGTGTACAGAGCGGGAATCTCCCCAGACCTGGGGAGGACACAGCCCAGGGGACCTGGAAGCTCTGGTCTCCAGCACGACCATCCTGAGACACAGCCCCCAGGGGGCACATCCAGTACCCCCCAGCAGCTCATGTTCCCCATATCACACCATTCGCCTCCTTCAACAGCCATTAAAGGTTCAACCCAGCCATCAGCACCAGTGCAAGGATTGGGTGCAGCGATGCCCTTGCTGCCCTTGAATGGGACAACCCTGCTGTTATTGCTATCCCCAACCCACCACACCCTGGTGTGGCAGGGCCGGGGCAGCTGGGGACAGCTTCCCAGTGAATCACTGGTTGTTCCCAGCTTCCCAACTGCGTCCCAATTAGTGCGCGAAGCCAACAACAGCCCCGAGGGGCAGCTGCAAGGGGAAAGCAAGGAATTTGCTGGGGGAAAAGCAGGGCTCAGTAGTGCGGCGTCGGCTCAGCAGAACGAGACCTTCCCCTGCATGGAGTTTAGTCACTGTGGGATGTTTCCAATTGGAAACCAGGACAGTTCCAGGCTGAATGCACGCCAGCCTTCCACTTCCCAGAAATCCCATTTGCAAGTGAGCCTCTTGCCAGTTCCCCCTTCTCCCCAGCATCACGTAAACAAGTATCACCCCATCATCCCGATGGGGAGATGCAGCACAGCCCATCCCCGCCGCCTCTGGCTCTGCATCCATAGTGCTGCCCATGGAGGGAAGCTGAGGATGGGATTCCTGAGCCTGACAATGCTGGAGCTGGTTCATTCCCAGCCTGGTAAGTTCCATTGGCAATGGCTTTGAGGTGGTGGCACAGCCTTTTGCAGCTGCCTGCAGCGTGCCTGCAAGGATGCTCATTGAGGGGGCAAGCGCAGTGCTTGCCCTCCATCAGGAACTGGTTTGCTCAGCTCTGTGAAGAGCTGGAGGCTTGTGCTGAATTTCCAGAAGGCAGAGATGGGGCAATACATGTGGGAAGAGCAGCTGGGTGCTGGAAAGGTGGGAGATCCCTTCGCCAGGCGCCTGCAGCACGGTGGCTCTGGCTTTCCTTTGGGTTTGGGTCAGGGGAGGATCCACCGGTGTCTCCAGTTCAATCTAGCCCAGAGGACACAGGGAATCAAGGGAACAGCCAAGGGAACGCAGTCACAAACCTCAAATCCTTAGGGAACCAGTGAGTGGAAAGAATCCAGCCATGCCCTTGACTTGCCCTGGTGTGTTCTCCCCCTCCACGCTTCTCCGTGCCCCAGCAGGATGGAGCAGGCACCACATGGGGCCCGCAGAGGGGACATCCCTGCTCTGTGCCATGCTGGGCATCACCAGAAGCCGCTGAAGGTTCCTCCTTGTCACAGGGTTAATGAATGGCCCTGCAGGATGTGAAGGAGAGGCCCCTGGAAGCAGGGACCAGCTCGGAGCCTGGTGCTTCCCTCACTGTCACTGGAGGGAGAGGGGAGGAAGAAGCAGGATGGTGCCAGGATCAGGCTCAGCCATAAACCCCCTGCCCTGCCAGGGGGGAGATCAACCCTTCCCCCCGGCATCCGTGGAGCAACGGGATGGAAACCACAACGAACCCATGCTGCAGACCAGAGATCCACAACAGCCACATGCTGCTGCCAGACAGGGATGCTGGGGCATCCTCCAGCACTGGCAGGACACTGGTACCATCATCCCAGCAGTCTGGGTGGGAGGGTCTAGGGAGGAAGGGGCTTTTCCAGGCTTCAGGAAAGCCCGGGGGAGGGGCACAGCAGGGTAAGCAGAGGGTTGCTTTAAAAAAGCCTTTCTTAAACCATCCCTTTAAACAGCACAAAGCGGGCGAGCAGCTGGGTCTCTCCCCTGGGAGGAGAGGCAACTTTAAGCAGCACTTCCAGGAGATTGCAGCGTTACTCCCAGCCAAGGGCAGGGACAGCAGCTCCCCCCTGCCAGCCATGGACCGGGCGGGCAGGATCCCACCAAGCATCCCAGCTTTGAAGCGGGTGGGCAGGACCCCAGCGCACATCCCCACTTCCCTGGTAGCACTGGAAGCAGCAGGGCGCTGTGTGTACGCCCCGGGTGCCTCTGCCCCACTCCCGGCTCTGCCAGCCTTATCTCGGTGCCACACCTTCCATTGAGCTCCATGAGAGGTGTTTAACCCCTGGGAGAGCGCAGCCGGGCTTTGCCGTGCCCGTGCCCGGTGGGATGCGCTGCCCATCCCTGCCCACGGTGCGAACATTCCCCCCCTCCCCTTGCTGATGGCCAGGGCTGTATCCGCAAGCAAAACCACCCTCCCTACAACCCTTCACCCCATCCATGGCTCTGCAGCCGCCCTCTGGCACAGCCCAGCCCTCTGGATGCGCCGGCACGGTGCAGACCCCTCCATCTCCATCCCTTCGGCTCCAGCGCTGGGGGCTCTTCCTCCATCGCCCCCGGCTCCTTCCTTACCCCCACCACAGCACCCACTGCTGGCTCCCCCTCCCTGCTCACCGGGTGCTCGAGGGCAGTGGGCTCGGTGCCGAGGAGGGAGCTGATGGTGAAAAGGGGGAGAAGCGCCGGTGGCCTCCGAGAGCCGCCGCGTCCGATAAGCGAGGTCTGAAACCTGAAGCTGGAGGTTGGCTCCTTCCTATATAAACAGGCGCTGAGCACACACACACACATCCACACCCCGCTCTCACGTCATTCCCACTGCTCCCGGCCACACCAGGCACCTTCCAGCCCTGCGCTGGGATAGCCACGGCCCCGGCCACCACTGCCCGAGAACCCCCGACACCAGTCCCGGCCCCCAGTGTGCTCAATGGACACTGGGTTCTGCTGTGATCCAGATGGGATTTTAATGCTGTGGACAGGTCTGCTTCCCAGTGCTTTGGGAATGGGGCTGGGACCCAGCAGTGGGCAGCACTGGTGCTCAACCCAGCAATATGGGAAAGGCTGGGAAGCGCATGTTTAACCTCATAAAACAGCCCAAAGGGACTCAGCCCCGTGCTGGATCGGCTGATGGGGTGGCTGCTGGCACTGGTGTGTGACCCAGGGTGATGGGTGCCGCTCACCAGCCCTGCTGAGCCTCACCATGGCCACCGCGGTGGCCTATAGCCAGAAGGCGGCTGCACCGTGGCAGCGCGGGACTTCCTTGTGCGGGATGAAACAACCCAGGAACACAAAACCCTGCCTTGTTTTCCTCCGTTCTCCAGGCTCGCCGGCAGCCCAGAACCGGGGCAGCCACATACCATCGGTGAGGCTGGGCTGTGCTTGCTTCACCCCTGCTCCAGCCTGCGGGGCGAGCGGGGATGCTCCCAGGCATTGCCCATGGGAAAGGGGAGGGAGCCCCAAAGCTGCTTTGCTGGGTAGGGGTGAAACCACTCCATGGCACGGAGAGGGTGGGCACATCTATGGGGACCTCTCTATCGTGCGGAGAGCAGCTCATGGCTGGGGGCTCTTCAGGAGTGCAGCCTGGGGTTCCCCGTGCTGGCTCCAGCATCCATCCATCCATCCATCCATCCATCCATCCATCCATCCATCCACCCATCCATCCATCCATCCACCCACCCATCCACCCATCCATCCATCCATCCATCCATCCATCCATCCACCCATCCATCCACCCACCCACCCATCCATCCATCCATCCATCCATCCATCCATCCATCCATCCATCCATCCATCCATCCATCCATCCATCCATCCACCCATCCACCCACCCATCCATCCATCCATCCACCCATCCATCCATCCATCCCAGCTCCCCGCCCCGGTTGCACAAGCGGCCCCAGGGCGCTGCCGGGCTGCGCACAAACAACAACAGCCTGTTTATGAGCAGGCAGCGCCCCGTTCACCTGCATCCAGAGTGCTCACTGCCTGATCCCAGGCGGGAACAGTGCGAGACGCGTCCATCCCCATAGACCCCATTGAAACGCTGCCTTCCCAGGCACCAGCCCTGTGGGTCCATCCCCCATGCAGCATTCTGTAAAGGTACTTTGGAAGAGCAAATTTGCCTTTGGAGTACCTGGATTGACTGGGCACGATGGGGATGAGATGGCCTCGGGCAGGGATTTCCTCCCCAGGGTCATCCCAAGGGACTTCGGTCCCACAGCAGGTCCTCCTGCCCCACTGGGACAGCACCCATTGTGCCCTACAAGCAGCGCTGGCTCTGGGCAGCACCAACGTCTCCCCTCTCTGGCTCCTCTGATGCACACCACTGTGGCCTAGCAGCACCCGAAATAGTCTTCTTCCAGCAGACCACAAATCCCTTGGGAATGAAGCAGAGACCAGCAGCAAGGCCCAGGCCTCCTGCTGGCATAGACTGAGGTATTTTGAATATACCACTTCTAGTTAACCAGCCAGATGAGCCCAGGGTCATCTTGGCCAAAAAACAGGGGGGTTTGTACATTCTTTTGCTTGAAGAGGAGCAAAAGCTGCTCCCAGCCCTGGTTTCTGCACCATCCATGCACCGAAAGGTGCCTCCTCCATCCACCCATGGAGCAGAGCAGCCACCCCACAAGCGTGGCACCCCCATAAGCAGGGCACTGAGCCCTGCACTGCATCCCTGCTGCCGCAGCGCCGGGACACAGAGCATCGCTCCCCAGCAACAACAACCCGTGCCTGAACCCAAGGTCCTGCTTATCAGTAGCACAAGCATGTCTGGTGATAAGCCCAGGGATAAGATAAGGCCCCCTGCAGCCTTGCTGCTATCACAAGCCCTTCCTCCAGCACTGTACCCCAAGGCTGAGGGGTGCTGAACCCCCAAACACCCCCTTAGCAGCACGCAAGCAGCCTCTCACCTCGATGGGCTTTAGGATTCATCACATTCACACTCCAAGCATCGCCTCTTGTTTATGAATCACTCAATCTGCTTGATATGGAGGGGTGGGAGAGGGAAATAAGCATGAACACCCCCCCCCCCCCTCCCAAACCTCCCCTAGCAAAGCATCGTCAGTGGAAGCCTGGCAGGGGAGGGAAGAGGCGAGCGCAGTGCATGAGGCTGGCAATAAAAGCTGGAACTGCTGATGATCGCTGCTCAACCGACCTGAAAGGAGAGCTGCTGCTGCCGCCGAGAACAGCCCCACAGGCCCTGGGCACAGGGCTTCACCCGGGGCTGGCACCCACCTGAGCCTTCCTCGCAGCACTTCTCCTCCTCCTCCTCGCTGCCCCTCATTCATCTCCCTGCTTGCGGTGCCAGGAAGCAGGAGCTGAGCATCCCCCTTGGGCTCAGCATCCCACATCCCCGGGCAGGAGGATGCAAACCAACGCCAAGGAGGGAAAAGCAGCTCCTGGGGACACCCCAAACAATGGGGGCTCAGCCCCGTCTCCCTCCTTCCCACCCGACTCAACCATGCCTGGGCACTGCGAGGGGAGGGGATGGGGTGCTTGGAATGCGTGGTCCCATTCCCAATCCTACACACGGGATCTGCCAGTGTGTGTGGGGGCACCCCCAGCTCCAGCAGAGCCGGCCTGGCCTTTAAAAGAGGAGGATTAGGGAAAAATAAAAGACCAAAACAACCTCCCCCCCCCCTCTCCACGCATGTTTGCTTCCCAGCATCCGTGCCAGGCTATAAATACCCAGCACTCTCCGTTCCGGCTGCGGGGTGGCGGGATTTAAATGGGATCGGAGGGAAACAGCGCTGCAGGGTTTGAGGGATGCTGCGCCAGGATGGGGTGGTGGCTCCTCCCCTGGGGCAATGTGGGCACAGGGAATGATGATGGGCAAGAGGTTGGGCAAGCTGGACCCTGTCAGCGGCAGCCATTCCAGTGGGGCAGGCAGAAGAGATCCCCAAGGAGCCCTGGAGGCAGCGCGGTGGATGCCAGGAGGGAATGAAAGGCAGCACTGGCAGGAGCTGGGGCAGGCTGCCAGGCACGTGCCACCTCCCAGTGCCCCCAGTGCCACCCACTGGGAGCACTGGGAGAGGGGCAAGTGCAGAGCAGCCCCCTCTGTCCGGACATCCAGCCCTGGATCTCTCCATCCCGCTCCATGGATCCAGCACTGAGCCTCCCCCCAGCACCCTGCAGGGGAGGATGGGGGTCCGGGTGTGATGCTGGGGGTGCTGCAGGGAGCAGCCGGGACCAGGGGAAGCCCTTCCAAGTGCAATCCCTGCCTCGGGATTGCTGCCTCATTAGAGAGCAATTAGAAACTCATTACGGGGTGGTAACACCCAAACCCCATCAGGAAATGGGACTGTGGGTGCCAGATAGAGCACGCGTGCTCCGGCGCACCCCACACACTGGAGACGGGACACGTCAGAGGGAGGAACCTGCCCTGGGAGAGGTCACCGGAGCAAATCCCCACTGTGCTGGCTCCGTGCCTCAGTTTCCCCACTTGTTGGGAGCTCCCTGCCTCTCCCCACAGGCATTGATACAGCCCATGCTTGGCTGCCCTCCCCTGCAGCACCCCTGCAGCACCAGCGTTGGCTCTGCCTCGGTGAGGAGCATCCTGGTCCCACCAGCCCCATCCCACTGTCCTCATCCCTCCATCCCCGTTCCATCAGCCACATCCCAACATCCCCATCCCCTCTTCACCCCAGCAGTGGGATGTTGCCACTGAGCCCCATTCCCATGGGATTGGGAGCTGGGGTCTGTGCTGCTCCGCCACCCACAAGCATCCTGCTGGAAGCTGGAGGAGCCCCAAGAGCTCTGAGCCACCCCAAACCCCTGCAGCATGTGCCCATTCCAACTCCTAACATCAGGTGAACTTTAACTGCACCAATAACATTCCTGTTGGCTCCCACCTTATCCATGGGGGGTTAGCACAGGGTATCCACAGCCCAGAGAGGCCACCAGCCCTGACACTGCACCCAAGGACACTGGGGAGGGGGACAAACAGGAGCTGGACCCTCTGCCCCATCACCCTGAGGCACTGCAGGGACACGGAGCCTCCTGTGACAGCAGCAGGGACAAGGTCACAGCAAGAACAGATCGCAGCTAGCAGGGAGGAGATGTGGGCAGGATGAGGATGGGATGCGAAGCAGCAGCACTGATGGCTGGTGAAGGGCCTGGCGTCTCCGGGCACAAGGGGAAGAGATGGGAAACGAGCTCTTCCTTCCCTCCGGGAACTCATCACGGCAATTCCAACTGAGTGTTGGAGCCTGGCGGCCCTGGAGTTTTCTCTCGGAATCCTCATCTCCCTGACAAGAGGGAGAGCAGCCGGCAGCCAGAGCCGGAGCTCTGTGAAAGGTCACTGCGTTTGCACATCCACAAAACAGGCATTTATAAGAGAACAGGGCAGGAAAACATACCCCATGCTCACACAGTGGCACCGGTGAAACTGGGATGGCAAAGGAGCTGGGAGCATCGGCCTAGGGTCCCCCCCCCCCAGCACCCCAGATTTAGCAGGTTGGAACCATGCAGTTGGCTTTAAAATCACCAAACACAGGCAAAAGCAGCACATTTCTACCTCCTGATGTGTTTCCCCTTTCTGGGCCCTGAGGGTGCAGCCTCATGGTCAAATTCTCTGCAAGAATAAAGGCTGGAAAAGGAGCTCCAGTGCAGGAAGCTCATCAAGCAGATGAACACCTCACTGCAAAGGGGGGGGCAGAGCCAAGCCCCTCTGCGCTGCAGGGCCCTGGGGTGCGGGTCCCTGTGCAGCATCACCCAACAGTGTGGAACCGGCCGAGCAGGGCTGGCGGGTGCCGGGGCTGCCGGGGCTGCCAGACTGGTCCTGGCTGTTCAGCCGCAGCACATCATCCACCCGCTGTGTCCCCACCATGCGGCAGAGGCCATCAGCAGCCACACGCCTGCTCCTAACGTGGCACTGGATGGCCATTACCTGGTTGCCAGCAACAGTGAGAGGCTTCAGGTCTCGGGGGCTCCACAGCTTCTCACTGCCCATCAGGTACCAGTGGCTCTGTGGTGGTGGCCGCGGGAGGAAGACGGGCATTGGAGAAGAGGGAGGATGCAGGAAGATGCTCTCAGGACACGCCACAATCTCAGCTGCAGTCCCCAACCCCAGATCTCAAGGGAAAGAGGATGAGGAGGGTGGTACCTGGCCAAGGGAGGCGACACAGCAGGCACAGGGGCATCATGGACGCGGCACAGTGGGATCAGAGATACGGAGCAGGGTGGCTGTGAGGAGCGCCAGCCACACACAAAAGCCATCTCATTATCCCCTAATTAGTGCCTTGCCAGCTCCTGCAATTAACACCCATGCAAGTGGCTGCTGTTGAGGTAAACAGAGGGTTAGGAGCACCCTCGAGAGCAGGGGGGGGCCTGGCAGGGTGCAGACCACCCATGGGCATGCACTAAGGAGCAGGGGACCCTGGTGCTGAGTACTGGGGCCCTGAGCCCCAGGGCTGGGCTGGATGCTCTCACCCAGCAGCCCGGCAGCGGCAGCACCTGGTGCTGCTGGTGGCAGTGCCTGGAGCATCGCAAGGGAATGGGGCATCACCCAGCACTGTGGCCAGGAGCAGCCGTGTTCCCAAGGAGGAGAGGAACCTCTCCTTTAGAAACATCAAAGGAAAACAACCACCAGGTCCTAAATGGCCTTTCTCCAACTGACCCAGAAACATGGATCAGGAGCTGCCTCATCCCTTAATTGAGAACTTGGTGACTTTGACTCTTTATTAAAGAGCTTTGCTGGGTGCATGGATTAAGGGCACAACCTGATTCCCTGCATACCGCGGCCGGAGCAGCCTCACCCCGCAGCTCCCGCGTTGCAAGAAAAACCGCAACCAAACCAGAGCAATGCCGACAACCAGGAGAGCCCCGACCTTCCCCCACAGAAACAAGCCATTCCCAGCATGTTTTCCACGTTCGGATGCTGAAAGGAGTGGGAAGAGCTGGGGGGAAACAGGAGCCCTGCCTGCCCATCATCCCATCCACAGGATGCCAGGGAAACCCGGGTGGTTTTGGAGACTGGCAATGTGTGAAGCCCAATACCACACCATAGTGGGAAGGGGCTGCATGGAGCTGCCAGATCCCAGAGAGAAACAAGGGTAACGGGGAGATGGCACATCCCTCGCTGCACTATTTCTGCCTGCTGCAGATTATCGTGTTTCAAGCTAAGGAAAACAGAAGAGGGGGATGCTACTACAAATGTATGAGAGAGAGGAGCAGCGATGGAGCTGCTTCCCCCTCCAGCGAGCAAAGACAGGCGGGAGAAATCCCCATCCCAGCTGATTCCCAGGGGCAAAGATGGAGCAGGAACAACCCAAGACCCTGCCTGGCTGCTGAGGGTTCAGGTGGCTTTGGGAGGGGGTTAAGCCCCACGCTGCCCATCTGGGTTGGTGTTTGTGCCCAATGCCAGGCCCTGTGTGCACACACATGCACGTACATGTGCACACACACATGCACAGACATGCAGTCTTCCCAGGGCAGCAGACAGGGTGATGCTAATGCACGATCCCCATGGCATGGAGCAGCATGGACACTGCTGCCCTCGCAGCCATCAGTACCCAATGCAGTCAGCCCATCCAGGCATGGAGCTCACTCTCCTGCCTGCTCCTGCCCGTTTCTGCCTCCTCTCCTTCATTCCCTCCAGCCCAGCTGCTGCTCCCGCTGGTTTCTATGGGAACTCGGTAGGAAAACACGGCAGGGGACAGGCAGGGATGTGGGCATAGTGATGGGGTGCTCAGGGCCAGGATGCTGCAGTGGGATGGGTGCCCATGGGGCTCCCGGCATGGGCTGGGGGTGCCGGGGCTGCTCCCCCCAGAGCAGGCTCTGGCCGAGGCTTTGGTGCTCGTGTGATTTTCAATGCCTTGGCCAGCCCCAGTGGGATTCCTAATCCCGGCTCTGGCTCCCCGAGGAGCTGGATCGGGATGGGCAACAGGGATGGGTGCACCTCAGCTGGGCAAGGAGGCTCCAGCTCCACCAGGGCCACGCTGGGAAGCCTCATCCTATCCCAGCTGAGGGAAGGGGACGAGCGGGATGGTGCGGATCCGAACAGGACAGGAGCTCTCCTTCAGGAGGGATACAGGGAAACTGGAGCAGCCACGCACGCTTACAGAGCCGGGTGCATGCACACGCGTGTGCCACAGGACGAGCCATACCGGGAGCAACAGTGCAGCAGCCCCAGCTCCCAGCCGGGGGTGCACGGTGGGATGAGCAGCGGGGTGCAGATGCTCTTGACGTGGAGATGTGGGAGAAACCAACGGGTGCTGCTGATTCCCAGCTGCAGAGCAGCGCCTCAAACGGCCTCTCCTGCCTGGAAGATGTCTTCTCCTCCAGCAAATGCCACCCGGGTTCCTTCCATGCCCGATCCCTGGCACCTCTCCCCATGCCGGGATGGCCTCGCATCCCTTCCCTGCTGCTGCTTCCCTCTCCTCCCTGCACGGAGGGATTACGCGGCCGCTCCGCAGCCATCTGGACGGGGGAGCTGGGCCCCTGCACCCAAGGGACCGCGGCGCATGTGACGGTGGGATGGCGGGGCCAGGCAGCACGGACCAAACCCGGCATTCAGCCCTCCCACACCATGGCCCCACACCACAGAAAGACCCCGCAACGAGGTGATGGAGGGGGACCAGAGCGGGGGTCCCCACCGAGCCATGGGGGAGAACGGTCCCTGGGGACCCATCCGGCCGGGGTTTCACAGACTCGTGGCGGATGGAACATGCCCCCCATCATGTGATGAACCAGGCGCTGCTCCCTCAGATCCAACCGTGGCGCAACAAAGCTGCGATTGACGGCGCGGGGCAGCGGCTCCGGCACCGCCAGACACCTCCGTGCCGGGGGGGTCCACGGAAGGCATCTCACAGGCAACCGCATCCCCGAGGCAAGGCTCGCCCTTGCTCTGTGCTGCTCCTGGAGGAAGAGGAGGAGGAGGAGGAGCAGGAGGCTGGCGCCCTGCTCGCAGCAGCAGCGAGACGGGAGGCGCGAAGGCCAAGGAGGCACTCGGGTCCCTGGGAAGCGGCAGACGACATCTCCGGCTCCATCCATCACATCCCGGGCTCCATCCATCGCATCCCATCCTGGCTGCGACCTCAGCAAAGCAGCCAAGCACAGCGGGGTTGGTGGGGCTCTGACCCATGCCAGCCCCCCCCCGTTATGACCATAGGAGTTTCGGGGTGCTGAGCTCCTAAAGCCGGGTCTCTCCCAAAGCTTGGGTTCAAGCCTGGGAGACCCCATCGGGCGGTGGTGGGGGTCCGGGGGCACAAACCAGCACACAGCACAAGAACACACCGCGGGGACAGCTCGGGGGGGGGGGGCTCACTTGTCACCCATAGCGCGGCAGGAGGGGTGAGGGGGAGCCTGGTCCCCGCTGCACACCCTGCCCTAGCCATGGGGTGCGCTCAGAGCACCCCCGGCGGGCTGTGATCCCCCCCCCATAGACAGCACCCGCGCGTAGCCCGCTCTCCCGGTTCCCGATGAGGGGATGCTCCGCGCTCCGCAGCGCCGAGGAGGAGGAGGAGGAAGAGGAAGAGGAGGAGGAGGATGCAGGGAGCCGCGCTGCGGGCACTCACCGTCCGGGGCGGGCAGCAGCCGGGCCCCCCCCCGGTGCCTACGATCGCAGCATCCTCCCGGCCAGCCCGAGCCCGAGCCCGAGCCGGAGCCGCAGCTCGAGCGGGAGCTGGGCATGCTCGGGGGCCACCGAGCGGCACGTGACGCCGGGCTGGCACCGAGCACCGCGGGGGGGCAGCGCCGTCCCCCGGCACCGCGGACAACGGGACCGGTACCCCCCCGGCAGCACCGGGGAGGGGAGGATGGACCGAGATGTGCCCCCCCCTTCCCCGGGGGAGCGCTGACAGCCTGCATCCATCCCAGCATCAGCGCGCTCCCCCTGCATCCATCCCAGCATCAGCCCGCTCCCCCTGCATCCATCCCAGCATCAGCCCGCACCGTGCTCCCCCTGCATCCATCCCAGCATCAGCCCGCACCGTGCTCCCCCTGCATCCATCCCAGCATCAGCCCGCACCGTGCTCCCCCTGCATCCATCCCAGCATCAGCCCGCACCGTGCTCCCCCTGCATCCATCCCAGCATCAGGGAACAGCCCGCACCGTGCTCCCCCTGCATCCATCCCAGCATCAGCCAGCACCGTGCTCCCCCTGCATCCATCCCAGCATCATAGAATCATAGAATGGTTCGGGTTGGAAAGGACCTTAAGATCATCCAGTTCCAACCCCCCTGCCATGGGCAGGGACACCTCACACTAAACCATCTCACCCAAGGCTATGTCCAACCTGGCCTTGAACAGCCGGGACCATGCTCCCCCTCCATCCATCCCAGCATCAGGGGACAGCCACAGCCATACTTTCCCTTGCATCCCAGCATCAGGGAATCAACCATGACCACACTTCCCTCCACATCCTCCATCTCTTGGGGCAGGGGAGCCTGCTCGTCCCCAGGCAGGCTTGTGGGACCCGCTGCAGCCGATCAGGCAGTATCACTGGGATCTGCTCCCCAGGGAGAGGATACAACAGGCAGAGGACAGGCAGCAAAACACTCAACAACCACAGCTCGCTCTCTGGAGCTCGAAGGCCACCCTGGGCAGTGCCAAGGGTCAGTAATGGCCCAGGCAGGGCTGGGAGGACTTTTCAACAGCCTGGAGATGTGTGCTCTCCAGGAAGGAAAACCCAGTGGCTGCCCTTGATCCTATAATCCCCCATTAACCACCCGGCATAAGGGGCTGAGGAGGGGGTTGGCTTTCACTGGATGCTCTGCCTCCTGTATCTCCCCCTCGATCCCCCCCAGCACTGGGTGGGATCATCCCTCCCTGGCAGAAGGACCCCAGCATCCCTAAAGCTCCACATTGTCCCCCCTCCAAGGCCACTGTCCCCTGCTCCACAGGCAGCAGGGACCTGATGGGGTGGCTCTAAGCCCCCCCTTGCCCTCCTGCACCCTGAGCTGGCCCAGGCGGGTACCAGCATCACATGGAGCCAGCGGTTCCCTTCTCCACAGCTGGGTCCTGTCCAGTGTAAGGCATCCCTGCCCATGGCACGGGGTTGGAACTGCATGACCTTAAGGTCCTTTCCGACCCAAACCGGTCTGTTTCTGTATGCAGCAAGGTGCAGGGCATGCACCAGCCACAATGCCTCCTTGGGGGTACAGCAACCAGCTCAGGCCATGCCAGGAGCCTGCTATCTCCAGCCCAGACCTGCTCCACAGCGGCATTCCCTACCACCATGGGGCTCGGGGAATCATGGACATCCCCTGCCATGGAGAAGCATCCCGGACGCACTGCAGACACGAGCTCCAGCCTGCCCGGGGGGGGGATCCCCACCATGGTGATGGTTATGGCTGCACGACTCGATGTGGGGCTGATCCAAGGACACCTTGGCTCTGCTCGACAGATTAGACCGGATAATCCCGGTGCTTTCTGCAGCCCTTGGGATCTTTGCTCTCGCTGGGTTTACGGCTGGCTGAGCACACAGAGGGACCTGCAGATAGCAATGGGCTCAAAGATCCCGTCTGGAACACCCTCACCCAGCAGGAGCCGGCTCACAGCCCTGCAGCTCTGTGTCTAGACACCAGCATCACCCCGCCAGGGTCCCAGCTCCTGCACTGGAGGCAGGGATGGGGTGAGAGGCAATGGGGAGCAACCTGCTGGGATGAACCGGTGCTCCTGGAGCAGCACCTCGGGCCAGAGCCTCACTGAGTTACGCTCAGCGCAGCACCACCTGCCCTGGGGACCCTGAGCTCCATCCCAAGAGCATCAGGACTGCAGAGCCATGCAGAAAGCCCTCACTGGGCTCCAGGGGACCGTTCCCTGCAGGCTGATGCAGGGTGGGGGCTGCTTGGCTTGTCCCACGCCACCCTGCAGCTCCCGTTGCCCTCAGAACACACATTTGCATCTGGAACGGTGACTTGGCACCAGAGCTGCCTCCTGGGCCTGTCCCAGCAGCTGGGTGCAGGATGTAGCCCAAAGCTGGGCCTGGTCCCTGCTTAACCATGTACAGGGACCACCGCGGCCGTGCAGGGACAGGTAACACCAGCCTGGCCTCAGAGCACATGGAGCCAGGCTCAGAGCTGGGCTGGGGCAGCCTGGAGAAGAGAAGGCTCCTGAAGGGGAGACCTGAGAGCAGCTCCAGTGCCTGAAGGGGCTGCAGGAAACCTGGAGAGGGGCTTGGGACAAGGATGTAGGGACAGGCCAAGGGGAATGGCTTTAACCTGCCAGAGGGGAGACTGAGATGAGCTCTTAGGCAGAAGCTCTTCCCTGTGAGGGTGCTGAGGCGCTGGCACAGGGTGCCCAGAGAAGCTGTGGCTGCCCCATCCCTGGCAGTGCTCAAGGCCAGGTTGGACACAGGGGCTTGGAGCAGCTGAGGGTGGGAGCAAGAGGCAGAAGCTTCTCCCCCAGACCCCTTCTCACTTACTTGATGAAGTAGAAGCCCCCGTGCACTGTGGTGTCCACCTCCCAGCCTCGGGGCAGCCCTGGAAGGACAAGGCAGAAGCAGGGTCACCCTCCATCACCCCAAGACATTGCCCTCCCCACTGTCACACCAAGGTCCCACTTCACCAGGAGCAGCCACAGGGAAGGGTAGGGGAACACAGGCAGGGAGCTCCAGGATGCTTCTGACCCTTTCAGGATGCTCCCGACCCTTTCAGGATGCTCCTGACCCTTTCGGGATGCTCCTGACCCTTTCGGGATGCTCCATCCTGCCCTGGTGGGTTCTTACATGCTCAAACTGCATTTTTAAAGCAGTTTGGGTCCCCTCTCCATCAGTGACAGGTCTGAGACCACAGAAGAGTCTCTCTGCTGAAGTAGACTCTTAAAAGCTCCCCCGAACCCCCCTGTCAAGCTGGATACCCCATGTCCAGGAGATGGGGCACGGCTGTGCACATCAGTCAACCCCTCTCAACCCTCCCCACATTCAAGGATCAGCTTTTTGGGGTCTCCATTGCATTGCTGGGGGCTTTCACGCCATATCTACAGGTTCCAATGCCTGGGGAAGGCAAAGAGCACCCACCAAGACCCAAGAGCCATCCCTTACCAGCACAGGAGAAGTGCCCGCTCTGGATGGAGTAGCCTGTGCTGGGGTGCACCCAGCTCGTGGACTTGGTCTCATCACTGTGGAAGACAAGGATCGGGGATGTCAGCACCCAGGGAGCCCGTTCCCATCACCAAGGGTGACTTTTCCAGACAAAGGAATGGAAGGATCAGGTTTTAGCATCCACCAGGCTGGGGCAGCAGTGACCCAAGGAGAAGAGGGGTGGAAGAGGGATGAGCGTGCGCTAGGAAAGCAGCCAAGTGCAAAGGTTTGCAGCAAGGTGTTCCCACCCCAGACTAAGCCCCCCCTACCCGCAGCAGCCCCCTTACACCCCAGCTCAATCCCCATCCCGTAGCCACAACTGTACTTGATGAAGAAGACGCGTCCATCCCCGCAGACGCCGTAGGTCCACCTGCCCGGCAGGTCCAGCCAGTCGATGTCATCCCCCATGGGGACAGCAACGGGGCGAGGGGGCTCAGGCCCAGAGCGGGGCCAGCGCCCGGCTTGGGATGTGCCCAAGCACTCCGGGTCCCCCCAGGAGTTTGCTCAGCTCCGAGCTTCCACCCGGGCTCTGTTTGCTGCGGATAACCGAGGAGGGAGGGAGAAGGAAAGAATTCCCAACCAACCCCATCAAGTTAACCCCCTCGGAGCTGCGCTGACACCCTGCCTGCGAGCCGGGCTGCTGGGGCACAGCTCTCCCCATGACTCTGCAGGGCTCAGCCCCCGTCACAGCTTCCTCCCGCCGCTGCCTACTCGCTGTAATTACCACCCATTAACTCGGGGTGAGTAATTACGGAGCGGGTACTTCCCTCTCCTGTTCCTTTCAAACAATGGCAGGTTCTGCTGCCCCGTCTGATGTCGCAGCCAAGCCCAGGCTGTATGTAGGGCACCCTGATGATTATCTGCAGCGCTTTCGGAGCTGCCCGGTGGGTATTTTCTCTCTGCCTGTTCTTAGCCCTCAATTAAACGGCTTTTAAGGGGAAAGGTGGGGTCCGGGTGGCTGCGAAGGAGGCAATTGTCCTCCTGCCTCAGCGGCGCCTCGGCAGAGCTTCTCATGGCACAAGGAGGAAGATGCTGGGTCAGGCCTCAGAGGTGGAAGGGAGGGAGCTGGTCCCCACAGCAGGGAGGAAGTCGGCTGGAGCTCATTCCTCACATCAGAGCCGTTCCCTGCCAGGATTCAGGGAAACCAGTTCCCCTGCAGCCTCGGGAAAGCTCTTCCTGTGCTTCTTTGAACACCGGGTGAGAAAAACACGTCCGGTGAGTCCCAGCGAGCCCATCACAGAGCATCGGAGCGGACCCTCGTGTCGCAGGGAGAGATGCCACACCAGACACCCCATTCTGTGTCCCACACGTGCCGTGGATAGGACTTGAGGAGGCCACAGGCTCCCGTGGCTCACTGGAATGACGTTGTGCATTGGGGTTTGCAACACCGGGCTTTTTGCCTGGTGGGAACAGCCTGACACAGAACCTGCCCCGGTTTGACCCCAGTCACACCACTGCTATCAGTTACCATCAGTGAACCCATCCACAAAGCATCAATCACCACCGGATTAACGACCACAGGAGCCCCGGGGCGATGCTGCTGTGATGCACCCCAGGATTAGGGGCCCTGCTCTGCTTCTCCTGTCAACACTCTGCCTCCATAGAGCTCAACACCCAGACCATAGCGAAGAACAATGCTCAGCGCTTAAAGCAGCTCCATGCAGTGGCGCTGCACCTCAGAGCAACTCAAAACCAGGCGCTGGGGATGGAACTGCTTCTATTGTGTATTGAACCCATCGCCCCTCGGCCCCTCTCCAGCATCCTTGTAGCCCTCTTCAGACACTGGAAGCTGCTCTGAGGTCTCCACGCGGGTTCTCTCCTCCAGGCTCAGCAGCCCCAGTGTTCTCAGCCTGGCTCCATCCAAAGGCACAGCGAGTGCCACGCTCTGAGCTGCGGGCAGGAGGACGCCTGTCCCCGGCTGCTCCTCACACCCAGCCCATTGCGGGTGACCTGCCCTGCCAAGGCAGCAGACAGCGGCCGAGGACCATCCCTGCGTGGGTCACGCATCAGGAATGTCACAGAACGGGGCTGTTGTTGCGCTCACCCCACATCTGTGCCCATCCCTCCACAGGGGGCTGGGTGGCCACGGGCTCTGCAGTGGCCCTGGGGGGGTGGTGGTGGTTGTGGCTGCACATCCCTGCGCTGCTGTGCGGTTCTGGCACCATCTCCTGGACAAAAAACTCCATCAACCAGACCTGAAATGCAACTGCAGGGCGAGCCATGTGCTCCCATGGATGCAACCCGTGCGTTGTGCCTCCTGCCTGCCTGTCAATAGACAACACTGTAAGCTCAGGCTGTCGTCTCCTCACTCTTTACCCCACAGACTGCCCATATGGGGACACCACAGCCATCGCACCCCTGTGCTTTGTGATGCTGGACAAGCAGGATTTCTCTGCTCCTTCCCATCTTCCCCAGCTCAAGCACAGAGCTCAGACACCACCTCAAGCGAAAGAGCTGCTAAGCAGAAAAAGCCTAATTGCTTCCTAGCCTTTCTATGTCTGGTTGTAAACTGCCTGTAATTTGATAGATGGTGCCAGGGAACGCTGCTGCTGGGGTTGCTGCTCCACAGCACAGACACCCGGCTTGCAGGCAGACGTTTAACAGCCTTTTAGCACCAGAATAACACGTTTCCCACCAGGCACAGCAGCCCAGCGCTCCCACATCCATCCCCAGCACTCCCAACCCGCGTTACCATAGCTCCAGCATGGAGAGGTGCCAGCAGAACTTCCCTCCGGCTCTAGACGGGAAATCTTTACACCCTGCTTCCCCTGTGCCGAAAGCCTGGCTTCATTTCACATCTGCACTACCTCCGGAACCTCAAACAGCGAGCCTAGAACAAGGAGGCTGCATGAGAAGGGGGAAAGGTGCTGAATCCAAATGGCCCTGGTGCTGGGTCTTTGTCTCTTCTCAACACAAAGTCCCTGCGAGAGAGCTGGGCCCGTGTCCCAGCCATTCCCAGCCCAGGGCTGCTCTTCGCATGCAAAAGGGCTGCAGTCTGCAGCTATTTTCTGTTCCTGGTTCCTGGAGTGCCTCCTCTCTGGGTGATGGGCAGGGAAATGGGGCAGCGGCTCCCACAGGCAGGGAGCAGCTCCCACTGGGGGTCACACAACAGCGGGGTAGGAAAAGCCACAAACCACAGACCCATCAGCACCAAAGCCCTGTTTTCCAAGCAGGACCTCTCTTTGCTCTGCAGGTATCGGGTACTCATCGTGGCAGCAAGTTTCCCTTTGTACCTGTGGCAAAGCCAGCTTTAAGGTCCCTTCCAACCAAAACCAGGCTGGAGCTCTGTAACTTGAAAGCTCGCCCTGCAAACCGTGACTCCAGAAGAGGTGTGACCAACCAGCAGCCCTTGGTCTCATTCCAGACATTCCTGCACCGTGACTGTCCCACGTGGAGCAGGGATAGTGAAACCAGGGACTCAACAGTGGCACCTCAGATGTGTTTCAGTGCAAAGCCTGAAAATGCTTCCAACCCCCCCTCAAAATACCTTCAGACCTGTGCAGTGCTCATTGTACTTCAAGTTACACAAACCAAGGAGCAAAGTAACCCCAAACCTCAACACTCTGTTCCAGTGAGGGCAACAAGAAGTGACTTACACGTCACCTACACATGGTGAGCTCGCAACGGTGCCACCACCATCGCAATCAACCATTGCTTTACCACCTAAAACTCCATCTACCTACTGGAGCGCTCTCAGGCACCCCAGAAACCAGCTTCCAAAGCGCAAACATCAAGCCCCTTCTCCTAAGCCTACGGTGCCAGGAATGAAAGCTGATGCTGGAACAGAGAAGAGACCTCTAGCAATCAGCATGTACATTAAAATCACTTTATTACTACAACAGTCTTACATTTGGTAAAGATAAGCAACCTGTAACTACCATGGCTCTGCTCCTCCTGAAAAAGGAAGTGCATGGGAAGGTTGAAGACAACCAGCTAAGTAACTACGTTTGTCCTAGTAGCTTGTAAGTAGGAAGATGTTTTCATTACTGTCCTTCAAATGTTTCCATCCCATCTTGCTTGGGCTGCGCTTCGAGACTGAGGTCTCCATAATTCAGCTGCATCAGTAACAAACAGCTTTAGGAAAACCCATTTATAGACATTCCCCCCCCCTGGTTTCCAGTAAAAAGCTACACAACGCATCCAGGAACAACCAGTCACCACCTCTTACATTCAGATTCCCAACAACCAGGACAAAGTCCAGTCTGAGTTTTCTCCACTGTGAAGATACATTTCTCTTGTCACTTACACAGAAGCGAAGCAGGAGCAAGTCCTCCAACGCTGCAGGAATTTCAGCAGCATCACACCGAGGACAGGATTTGGGCCCCACAGGTCCCAGAGGCAGTTCTTTTACATGCATACAGACAGGAGGATGGAGGCTGAGCACCCATGGGTGTCTTCAGATCCTGCTCTTTTAAACTTTATGAAACCAACAGGTAGTGAAAAGAAACAAACCCAAAATGAAACTAAAAGCGCCTTCATTTGGCCTAAAAGCAAATACCTGCTTTAGGAAGCTGTATTTAGACAAAACCAACTCTCAACTCCACAGCTTTGTGAGGAGATGCTGAGCAGGAGAGCATCACCAGGAGGGTTCACTGGGGGCTTCTGCCCGGCAGGTGGCACTGTCAACACAGGGATTCCATCCCTAAAGCGCAGCATCCTGTGAGCCCAAGGACCATCAAAGCCAGACCTGGATACAGGATGAAACAACGTTTGTCCATATAAAAGCAGAGAGGGAACATTTGCACCTGAATACAATCTTTAACCGTTCAAAAGGAGACACAAAAGTCATTAAAAGCAGCCTTCTGGAGCGTGTGATGGGATGAAATACATCCAGCAAGGAGGGTGCGTGAAGACATCGCATCAGCCTAAGGACACACTGGGGGTACCTGTCATGACAAAGGATCTACCAGAAGGGAAGAGGAACTCACAGCACACGGAAAAACCCCAAAGCCTGGAAACCGCAACAAAAACACAGGAACCGAATGAAAATGTACTAAAATTTAATCATTCATAAAAGCTGTAATTTAATCTGTGACAGTAAAACACAAGAAGCAATATTAGAGTTGGTTTAGTATATTATATATTTTTGCTTTTAAAGCCATAGAAATCAGTTATCCCAGGGTATTCTTTTTTTTTTTTCCTATAAAAGACCCATTTTTCCAAAGCATTATGCACAAACATTTTTAATTAGAATATAATGGCAGAATGAAAATAATGATATTCTGGAAACTTTTAAATATAAAATGAAGTCAATGACTCAAAAAGTTATTTGTTGCAGTGAGTGCAAAGGGAAACTTCAGGGAATAGAGATCTATCATTACAGATATAAAATATAATGGTGGGACATTTTTAGTGCTTGATGGGGAGAAATGACGAGAAAATGGTCAATATGAAGTTTTAATTATAGAAGCAATATCTACTATTTGAAATGCATCCATGCTCCTTTGTATAATCAGACACTAGAGTCAATGATATTTATGTTCACTTCTGTTAACTGCTATTGCAAAGGAGGAGTACTATTGTCTTAAATTTCCAAGAGATATACACAGAGCAATTTCTTTTCCCAAGGGACTGTGTGCAAACCAGGTTAAGATCTCAATTCTTCTCATAGTATATAAAAAACAGGAGAAGCTTCTTCAGATATGTGATTCATTTCCATAAGGGTTTGAAGTCGGGAATGCTGGCACTTTCCACGTAGGCAACAGTTCTTCATTCCTGCAATCTAGAGAGTGAAAAACTGATATGAAACATAGATGGGAGGAAGGATGTTTCTCAACCTACGGATGAGATGAATGAGCTCAAATGCAGGCCTGAAGCCTTTATCCAAGCTAGTAAAACCACACAGCATTTCAGCAGGAGGAGCTTATCTTCCCCCCAAGTGCTGGGGTTTGCTCCTGCCACCTTTTGAGTTCACAAGTACAGCAAGGAAAGACTTTGGAGACTATTAACTCTCAACAAGCAGCTCTTGTTTTATCATGGCTGCAGCAGAGCTGTGACAGACAGCTCCCACCCTGGCTTTCTGCTGTGATAATGCAAGTGCCCTTCCCATCCATCAGGCACAGCCTTCAAGTGCAGTTTGAATTCAGCAAAGGATGCACAATTGGTGGGAGAGGGTTTTCATCTTTTATATGTAGGAGATGCTCTTAACGAGTTGGAGACCTTCACCTGTAACAAGCAGGCAATGCACCGGGCAGAGATTTACAAAGGATGAGGGAGACCCTGAAGTATTCTGACCATCTGGAGCAGATCAAAGAATCCCAGACTGGTTTGGGCTGGAAGGGACCTTAAAGCTCATCCAGACCCAATCCCTGTCATGGGCAGGGACACCTTCCACTAGAGCAGCTTGCTCCAAGTCCTGTCCAACCCGGCCTTGAACACTAAATTCAGATCTATCACCTCAGGAACAGAAAAAGCCTCTTAAGACCTGCTCTTCAATTTCTTTTCCTAAAGCCATTGTTTCCCTACAACCCTAAGCTATTATTTTCTGGCATTCAAAGCTCAGGGTAAGAGACTTCTCAATCAATAAAGCAGAAGTCATCAGAAGCCAAGTTAACTGCATAGCTCCACTTACCCTACTCAATCACAGCTAGGCTACAGAAATGGCCATGTCCAGCACGAACACCCTAACAGCTCATGGGGTAGGCCTAGGTGTTACTCCTCTCTAAAACCTGAAGCTACAGAAATGCTGTTTTCTTTAAGGAGTGCAACGGAACGGTAGCTGTAAGCACACCAAGTACCCTGCCAAGATACACAGGAAGATTATTTATAGCCATGTCCAACCTGGGGATGGTTTTCTGGTTTCGTTTTGGGCAGGATTTTTTGGGGTGGGCAACTTTTTATTTCTCTGCGTTGAAATCCATGTCCCACCCTTTCAACTTACAACTGTCAGCAGAGGGAAGGAAGAGGAGTGAGTCCTCTCTCTGTTGGGATCTGATTGCTCGAGCTCTAGGTAGAACTCAGCTCTTACCTGGCTCAGAGCTGCTGCACGATGGGAGTCTAGAGCAGCAGACATGATTTCTTTTTAGGCTTCTTCTTTTCCACTGGTGTTTTCCTATTTATCTGTCTGACCAGGTCATAAAAGATCTGAAAATGAAAAACACAAACTGAAAAATCAAAGTGATAAAACATGATGCAAGTGTCCTGGTGGCTGCAGCTGGAGAGATTCCATTAAACTGCTTGCATTTCATAAAACATGTTTTTTCCACGTTTTTTATGGAACAGGAGAGCACAGAAGAGCACAGAGCTCACATCAGTGTGCAGAATACAAGGGAGCTGTAAACTCACATCCTGCAGCACACAGCTTTCTCCTTCAGGCTGTGCATGACCAAACGCTTCAGAAGAGGACGGCAATGAAATGGCAACAAATCCCTTGCTTTGGAAAAGTGGGAAAAAACTGGGGAAGGACAAAATGTCTTTTAAAAGACCGGAATAACATCCTCAAGGATCATCATCTCTGCAGAGTGCTGCTAGGCCAGCAGCGTGTTCTCTCCGTAGGGAAAGGCATCCCTCCTCCTTGGCTTCTACCTTCAGAAATGGTCTTCATTCACCCACTGCATAGGATGCACTGTTCATTTGTCTCTTTGCCAAACACACTGGAGCTGTAACCACCTCACTTCTTTGCCTGCTCTTTCGGGTTTAGTAATAAAATTATGAAGGAGAAGCAAAACATGTGCTCTGAACTCTGGTGTTTCTAGAAGGGGATGCTTACAAGGGCCTCTTTCAGCTGCAGGGACCAGTTTCTTGTGAACACTTCTGCTGTGAGTTGTTTTCCCAGCAATATTCAACCCATTTATAGCAAAATGAGCTTTGCAAAAACACTTGGAGCCAGGTCATGGTATTGAGGAGAAACATTCAAACCTTCAGAAGGCTCCACCCTTGTCCTTGTTTACTTTTTTCCTTCCTGGAGTGGCTGACAGCTCACAAATACTTGTTGATCCCAAGGAAATTCAGAAGACAAAGAAACAGTTTAGAAGAAATGGCAACCACTGGAAACCGAAGGTTTTCTGACACACTTTAACTGGTGCAGAGTTAAAGAGTTTCAAAGGAAATGAACACGATGGTGGCTTTAATCAAGCTCTTATGTAAAATAAAGCTCCTTTCCTAGCTTACTGCTACTGCTTTCTACTATCAGCAAAACCAGCAGTTTGTACTCTCCAACGGACACAGTAAAGATGAGGTACAAAGAGATAGTTTCTGGAGAAGAAGCCTATTAATAACTGGCAGCGTCTCTGCTGGTATAAACCAGCTTTCAGTATTTAAGCCTTTATAAACCAGAGCCAAGATGATCTGAATGTGATTACGATGGGCAGGAAGAGTCACTGTCTGGAGGCACCAACTATCCATGCTCTGACAGATGAGACTCTTGAACGTTTTGAGGTAGAACCTCCTCACTTTCCAAGGGCTGAAGTAGGGGGAAGATCTCTCTGAAAACATAAGTCAGATCATTTAAGTGCTAGCATTAGGAGTGCAGAAGTCTGTAACAAGGTTTCAGGAATGCCACTGTCCCTAAGAGTCGTCAGTGTGGGGCAAGAGCATCACACACATCACCAAAAAGGCATCTGAGGTGCTGTTACTGAGATCAACTCTGTAGTAAAAGCTTATCATCTGGATGAAAGGCTTGCTTCACTTCCAGCAAATGCATGCAGAAATCTCCCTTTCACCTAGATTTTAACATAGATAGAAGTGCAAAAGTAGGGAAATACCGGAAAACACTTCCCCAGTCCAGGAACCAGCAGAACAAATGAATAACCAGCAGAGTCAGTTGCTTGATTCATGGCGTTTCTCCTCTTTGATTTCTTCGGCTTTTATGCTTTTCATAATTAGACAATATAAATTGGTATAAAACCAAAAAATTAAGATCACAATAAAACCAGAACCCAATCTTTCAGATAATAATTTCCTTCTTTCTGATCCAAGCCTCACTGGAGGCAGAGACACGACAGGGAAACAGACAGACACAGGATTCACACGTTAAGGATGGCTGTAAGCTACAGGCTTGCATTGCCTCAGGACAGCTCCCTGTTCTGCCTCCTGGAGAACCCCTTCTCCCACACAGCTCTCAAGAGCTTTAAGGCACTTCTGGCTAATGGGAGGTCAGCCTCTGCCACAAAGTGGGGAAATACAAGTAAATCAGTTTGCTTTGCTCCACGGCGACGTGTGTGGGGACTGAGCCGCTAGTTTCTTCATTAGCACTCAGTTTTACTACAGCTCAGACACAGAAATCCCTCCTGGCAGGAGTCTAGCTCAGCGAGCTATATTTACCAGGTTAGATTAGTGCACACTAGAGCAAGGCTAATCCCAACCACAGAAGCTGCAATTCATGCAGCCTGGAGCTCCCTTCCCGTTCAACAGGGCAGATACAGAGCTGCGCAAGTCCCACCGGCTGCCAAGTTAACGCTGGGTCCGGTCCAAGATCCTACTGCTCCTGCTTATCACACAGCCTCCTCAACGGTCCCAGTTATCTCCTGGCACCAAACCTGCTATGCTCAGTGGGGTCACCTTAGCTTTTGTGGCTGGAAACCTGGCCTCTGTCACAGTCAGATAATTCAGAGCAGAGCATAAAAACTTGGTGTCTGATGTCAAGCAGAGCTGAGCGACCCCAGGCAGCAGCAGAAGGCACACCAGCTGCAAAGGTGTTTCTCATTTAGACACAGGGAAATGCTTAGATAGCTGGATGCTTGCACGTGCTCTCTAAGTCAGTGGCATGCTGCAGGAGGTCTCTGATGGGATGCCTGCCTGAGCAGCCAGACGTAGCAGGAATGTGAAAGGCAAATACTTCAAAAACAATAGCCAACACCATGCAACTTGACAAGTACAATGGGGCATAACCCCAGCAGCAGCAGCTATCTTGAAAAAGTACACTTTCCAGATAGAGCTTATCTAAGATAAGAGTCATCCAGTTAACTGGGCTTGCTCAGGACCCTCTGCTATTCATGTCCCCTGACGCAGGCCATAGAAAGCACTTACCTGGAGAAGTCACCTACCCTTTACAGAGAAAAAGGAGCAGATCTCCTTAGAACAAACAGAAAGCAGTAGCTAAATACACTGCATCACAAGCCTTTCTTAAGCTGAGACTCCAGAACCAGCCTGAATCTTCACAACTAATATATGAAGGATCCCTTGCTGATTTAATGCAGCGTTCACGCTGAAGCAGGAAAGACAAAGGAGCAGCCAATAGTTACCTCATTAACGTTGATTTTAGACTTCGCAGATGATTCTAGAAAGGCACAGTTACACCACTGTCTTGCTAAGTTCTGACCCTGTTCTTTGCCGACTACACGCTCTTCCTCCAGGTCACATTTATTGCCAACCAGAATCATTGGAACCTGGAGAGGAGACAAGCGAGAACAAGAGATACATCAGCAATTTAATGTACAACATTGTGGCTTACAAAGGCATGAGAGGAGGGTAACACAGACAGTATGAATGCCAATACAAATGAGAGGTTCAGGAGATCTGACAGGCTACAGTGGAATTTAGATGTCTGCTGGGAAAAGGCTGAACTAAGTCCATACTATTGACACGCTGGTGCACTAACAATTAAACACATAGGGGACACTATAAAACCCAACAGTCATATTGCAGCACAATCTTCAACCAGTAAAGTTTTATTTTCAGGTCTCTACGTCCAACATCATTCTAGTAAAAAAACCATATAATACTGACATGTAGGAAGGTTGGACTTCATGATCTTAAAAGTCTTTTCCAAACTATCTGATTCTATGGTTCCACGACTTTCATGTCACAGGACACTAAACTGCCTGCCAACTTAGCCCATTTCAGCCAACAGCACATACAGCACGCGTCTGAAGACACATTGGATGTGTCAGCCCTTTGACTTGTCTTGTCACCCTGCTGTCAAACCACACAACAATAAATGGAAACACCTTTGAAAAGCTCTGCCCTGGACAGGGAATGAAAAGGAATATTCTTGTGCAGCCAAGAAACCCCATAAGAACAAGAACAAGAAAGCCCTGTGCACAAGAACACCTGCCCTTTCCACTTCCTATGCCTGAGAACTGCGGGCTACATATGGATTTTGGAGCTTGCTTTGACAACCTCCATCTCACAGATCTCAGGGGATGATAGAGCCAGGGCAAAGGTGGATTCTGAAGCATGAGACCAGAGATGATGAGCAGGACGCACTGCGGTGCTCTGTGTGCACACACCAGCATCCTGTTTCCCTTATGCTATGTAGAAGCAGAAAAGAACTGCTGATAATGGGTGTGCACCCCGCTCCATTTCCTGAAGCATTTAATTCTTTGAACAGAAAATGAGTACTTTCCAGCTGGAAAATAAATCATCATCCACTTCCTCCGGCGATTTACAACATGCTGTATGTTTTTAATCGACTTCAATGTTCATCTCTGTAGTCTCTTCCAGATTCAACTACACTCCAGATCCATTTTTGTGTTTAAAACTCACAGCCGTACTGATTAGAAAATGACCACACTTTTATTTTGGGGAAAATGAGGTTTATTTATTACATCAGAAACCTGAAGTCACAATACAGATGAGGCACAGCCAAAAGCAGTTTATTTCACATCAGAAAACAACGGGATATTTCTATCTTAATCCCATTCTTTACAGTTGCCTAGATAAGAGAAATTCTCTGACACCAAAACATAAACATGCTAACATTATTTTCACATGTTAACAGGTAAAATAGAGAAAAAAAGTGATACTTAGATGGTTAAACAGGACAGGTTTGAAAGACCTGAAATACTGCGTGAGGTTATTTCAAAAGGTAGTAATGGTTTATTAGAGAGCCAAAACCAGAGTTTGATGAACAACTAGCTTTTGATCCTCTACCATTTCATGCAGAAGACTGGGAATTTAAACTCTGTTAGACGTACATAATTGAATGGCTTAAGTACTAAGGTTTTAAGAGACATGTTCTGAAACTACAGGAAAGAGTGTGTTTGCCTAACTCAGCAGAACACAGCTGAAACGTTCAAAGGGCTCTCAGGCTTGGATTCAACAAGTAACATCCCCCCTAACACAAACCAGAAATGCCTTTTAATAATTAAATCAAATCACTGCAGTAAAAACGAAAGCAAGTCCCTGCTGCCCCATGAACTTGACCAGCTTACGGTGCAAATTCCCCTCCGGCGAGCGCAGCCGAGGCAAGCACTGGGCTCTGACGGGAGGCTAATAAAGGACTCCTGTTACCAGGGATTTATGCAAACATAGTCCCTACCTAAATGGAAATCAGTTTTGCATAAATAGAGGTTCAGCTTGCTAAACGAAGGAGGGAACCAAAGCCATTCAAAACAAGGTAATCAGGATACGGGACAAAGAAGATCCAAGGGAAAGCAGCAGCGTGGGGAGGGTGCTTCAGCCCCAGAGGAGCTGAGCTGCGGGCTGGGTTCATCCCTCCCTGGTGCACTCAGCTCATGGCTCAAACTGCATTTTCCTGAATGCCTATTTAAATACAATACACATGGCTTAGTGAGGATTTGGCCTAAATTCATGTCCCTGCCCTGTTTGCCCATTTTACAGTGCAGGAGGGCTGCACAGAGGCAAGGGCTGCGAGTGAAGAGGATGCTGTGGCTTCCACAACCCCACTGGCAAGCACCAACACAATCCAAAGCAATCAATGTCAAAGGCATCAGCTACCTTTAAGCTCTCAGTGTAAAAAATCATGCAATCTTTTCCACAATCCTCAGGGCAAACCTTTGAATACATTACTAACTGGTAGGCAAAAATAATTTCAACTTCTTTTGGAGGAAGTCTACTTATAGAGAGTTCCCACACGTCTCCACCAGCCACAGGGCTCCCTCCAGCCTCACTACATCACACGCTTAAGAAATTAAAAGCCAAAGAGTTCCACTTACAGGAGCTGGGGCCCAAACTGGAAATACAGTCAATGGTTTTCTTCTGCCAAACAGAACTGAATGCAAACTATCGTAATGTCACTCTTCCTTACTTAAAAGTTGCCCAGAGAAGCTGTGGCTACCCCATCCCTGGCAGTGTTCAAGGCCAGGTTGGACACAGGGGCTTGGAGCAAGCTGCTCTAGTGGAAGGGGTCCCTGCCCATGGCAGGGGGCTGGAGCTGGATGAGCTTTAATGCCCCTTCCAACCCAAATCAGGCTGGGATTCCACGAAAATTACAACCTTGCATCAGTAGCTAAGACTCTTTCAGAGTCTCTTAATGATTTAATTCAGTCATCCTTTGGGTTACAGATCTTGTCAAGAGGCAGAAGGAACAAAGAAAACTGTCGAGAGTTTAAAAGCCTTGGGCCATGAGGGTGGTCTGCAGAGTGCCAGCACCATTCACAGGGACATACAGGTCCATAGGGCAAAACTGAACCCTCCCTGCTCACACATGCCTGTCATGGGAGCAACAGACCACAGCCACTAACCCTTCAGCATCCTGCTTTCCTTCAGAGGAGGGATACGTGTA
Organism: Pezoporus wallicus; assembly: GCF_028554395.1. Taxonomy (NCBI): domain Eukaryota; kingdom Metazoa; phylum Chordata; class Aves; order Psittaciformes; family Psittacidae; genus Pezoporus; species Pezoporus wallicus. The sequence continues at coordinate 2,100,291 of NW_026636574.1, read as the reverse complement.
TTTTCATACAATAATCCAAAATCCCATAAAAGCAGAGTTTGGTCAACAGCTGAGAAGTTGCTCTCCATCAACTCCCACCATTCCCAAAGACTCTTAAGACTTCCAGAAAGTCTGGAAATGAGAAAATCTGGGTTCATTATATCCTTTAGCAGGTGCTGGACCTCAAATAACAACACTGGAAACAACCAACACCACTACGAAAACTTACTTCAGTATGAAACTTTGCTGTACAGCAAAGAATATTCTGAGAAGGAAATCCTGCTCACAAATCCCTGCATGGTTACTTACAAACACTTAAACCATTTGCAGAAGAAAAACCATTCTACTTACATCTTCAGTGTCTTTAACCCGTAAAATCTGCTCCCGCAGGTCCTGTAAGTCGTTAAATGTGGACTGTGCTGTTATAGAATATACTAGTGCAAACCCTTGGCCGTTCTTCATATAGAGATCCCTCATCGCTGTGAATTGCTCCTGTAATCAAACAGTTTTAAGAGCAATTAGCTACTGAATGCACCTAATGAACATTTACAAAGGAATACTTTTATGGTAATGGAGGCAAGAATGTAGTACTGTACAGTATGCATTTCCATTTTACCCCTTACAGAAATCCACCTAAACATGTAAATTTAATAAAAGCATCGACACATCCCTTTCCCTTTGGTTTTCTTCTTCCCAAAAGAGATAAAGGCTCCTTGAAAAAATGGGAAAAAGAACAGAAGCAGCAATAAAACTACATCTCTACATACTGCTGTATGCCCCAAGCCATAACACAAGGTGTTAAGATTTGGCTGACGTATTTTGTAGTGCTCTTCCATTTATTTTCTGCTATGGTGTTAAACACAAGTCTGCCATCAGACCAGTTTCCCCAGGCAACAGACATGGAGCAGAAATTCAATTCCTGCTCTACCACGATACGGGAACAGGCCTCGGTGTCACAGCCTCACTGTTCAATTGTGAGCACAACAGGGTGGGAAGGCACTGCCTGCTCACCTCTGAACATACACAACTACATGCTACTCATCCCTAGCATGAAAATGGCTTAAAGGCTCACTGCAATGAAATGCAAGAGCAGGCTGGAATATGTGTACCCAATGAGAGCTGCTTTGGCCAAGCTTGTCAAAGGAAGCTTCACCAGAACCACGTAACAATGATTTCTGCTTCCACGCCTGTGCATTGCTGTTGGTAATTTTCAAAGCTTTCTAAATAAAAACTTTTAGGAAGCATGTCCTCCCCTGTGATGGGCACTCAACCATGACAGGGCTCTTTGTTTAGCAGCAGGACTTTGCACGGTGGTAACGCTGGTATGGCAAAAGGAGCTGCAGCACAGCCCTGGCTGCAGGCTGGGAGGACGCTGGCCTCAAGCAGCATGAAACAAGAACAGGGAGATGCCACCACAGTAAGGGGTATTCTGAAATCCTCTCCATGTAGGCTGAGGAGGCAATCCTTATGCATTGCCTGGAAGTGGCTTCAATGTGTCTCTGTATTTTGGACACTTGCAAAATTAATCTGTAAAACGATTCTGTGTCAGTACGTTGATAGCGAGATGATGGTGGATGGCAGTGAAGAGGTGAGGGGCAGGGGAACCACCAACCCTTATGTCCCAGCACTAAGGCACCGTCTGGGGAATGGGTTCACTGTGCTGCTGGCAGGACTGCAGGCAGCTCTCACCACACTGGGGTTTGGGTTATTTAACAAACTCATTCAATTTAAATTACTGCACAGAATCCCAGACTGGTTTTTGGTTGGAAAGGACCTTAAAGCTCATCCAGTTCCAACCCCCTGCCACGGGCAGGGACACCTTCCACTAGAGCAGCTTGCTCCAAGCCCCTGTGTTCAACCTGGCCTTGAACACTCCATACCAATTAGAAAATGGAATTGTACTTACTGTCCCTGCTGTATCGAGGATTTCAAGCATACACTGTTGACAGTCTACTTCCACTTGCTGGGGAAAGAAGGGAAGAGACAGTTAAAACTGAAACAGGACAGGCAAGAGGAATCTCAGCTTTATTTATGCTTGTACCACAAAGCCAGCCCCCTGCACTTCCCTTAAGTGCTAAGAGAGGAGCTGCTATTAGAGGATTAGTTATACCCCAAGCCAGGCATTTGGGTCAGCTCACTTACGCTCCAGGACTCTGGTGATTATAAGGGCTTAGATGAGCCACTCATTGTAAACATCTCAACTTAAGTGAGGTCATAAACATCTCAACTCAATCCACCCTAAAACTCAAAGGACATTAAACTTCCATTTCTCTTTGCTGCTGGGATGAAGGGAGTAGGAAAGAAAAAGCAAAAAGTTTAGTGATCCTCACTGTTTGGCTTAGCAAATCTTCCACTCACTGAGCAACGCCTCAGATGCAACAAGGTTAATTCCAGGGAAGTGAGATAAATTTAACAGCTGAACTCAGATCACAATTTACATTTAATTATCACAGGCACAAATGTCACCAGTTTTTGTTTCATGTTTTGGTGCCTTTAATTATGGTAGCACTAATGCTAATGTGTAAAACAATGGGTTACTTGACATCAGTGGATTGAAGAAAGCAGCTCTGTTGATAGAAATGCATAACGTGACTGTGTCAGGGATGCTGACAAGGACTTCTGCTCAGCAATTACAAGCCTGCATCCAAAACAACCACAAAGAATTTTATATGGCTCCAAAGCAAGCAGAATGCATTTGAACTAAATGGTGAAGCAGCCACGGTGTATAGAACTCTTATAGCAACTTCTACAGAAAGCAAATATTGGTACCTTTCTGTTTTGAAGTAGTAATTCTATGTCAAATCACAGCAAACAGATCTGGGTGGCAGTCTGCCCCTCGTTTGGTTGAGCTGTTCCTATCCCCAGGCCTCAACGAGCACTGGCAGGAGATGGGCAGTACACTTGTCTGCCAGCCAATACAGCTCACATCCCAGTACAAGTGAAGGCACAGGCAAAGAGTGGAGAGTTGCAGCCTCCAACTGCCTCAACTGGAGCCATCGAAGACTGAGAGTGAAAGCTCCTGGTTATATGCAGTAACAGAGATTTAACCCTCCTGATAAATAGAACTAAGCTAGTGAAGTATTCCATAAAGCCAGAGGAAACTATCTGCATGAAACCATTTCCAAGGCTGACGCTTCTCTACACCATCACTTTCCTGCTGCAATGTTGTGCAGCCATAAGTTGTTCCCATAAAAGAGCCTTCCTCATTCCAATGAGCTTTTGCTGCATTGTTACAAAGGAGCAAGCTCTATGAGAGTCAAAAGAAATACAAACGCTGTTATTTTACCTTTCTGTATGAATCTTCTATTGTTGGATCATATTTTTCAACAAATATTCCCTGAACAAACTGTACAGTCTGGGGAGAAAGGAAAGAAGGACAGCATTAAGTGAACTGAGCACAATCAGTAACACTGACCGAGAAGCACTTTATGAGAAAGTAACATCACAAAAACTACTCAACACTGTGAAAATTCAATAGAGAGAAGGAGAGAAAAAGACCTAAGTTTTCATTTCTTTTATATAAGATTCGTGTACTTCCTGTTTCAAGAATCGCTTTATTCAAGCACATTTTCATAGTGTTTTCTGAAAAACTGCTTGCTTGCTTGTTCACAAAAGATGCTACCCTCAGAAATGCCTTTCTTCTAGTGCCTGTGACTTCAGAAGAATAAAAATCACCAAATTTGGAAGGCTTGCAATTCAATCAGAAGAACAGGCAATCTGTACACTGTGGAAAATCCACATTTCAATGCAAATCACAGCAGAGTTCCGTGGAGCTACTCTGGATTACATGCCCAGAGCACAGACATATTTCAGAGCAGCAAGTTAAATCTGGAGTTTCTCCAGCTACTCAATTTGTATTAACCCATTAAAGGAGGAGACATCACTCATTTCAAAGAGGAAGCCTTTCTTCCCCTTTGTACCTATTCAAAGCGAATTTACTCTAAACACTTCCCAGCAAGCTGTCATTTGGACATGGCCCATCTCTGGATGTCCAAGCTCTGTACGTGACCTGCTTTGGCTCCTGTCACTCTGCAGCTTTACTTATCCTCTGCAAGGCAAAGCTTTTTGTTCCTTCTCACCCCGTGTCTCCACCCTCTTACCTACAATGATCTACACTAAGGCAGCAACACAGCACAGGGGTGTCCCAGGTATGGTTGATGGTTGTAAAACAAGGTGGTGGTGGTCTGTAAAAGTAAGCGCTAAGATCCCAGCACTTAACTCTTATCTCTTTAAAACCACAAACAAGGGTTTCAGTGCAAATCCTGCAAAGTCACTACCTGCTTTGGGCTGTGTTTTGTTTGGACAGAAGGCTGAGATTTTTCTGCAAGAGGGTTCACATCTGTCACCCAAGCGCTTGCAAGCTTTCAGAGGGTCACATGCCAGATACATGCAGAACACCTCGCTGTGTGCTGGCAACTGAGCAGCTCCTCATGGTTTGCTTTCTTTTAACATAAGAAAAGATTTCTAGTACTACCTCATTAAAAAATCATCCTCCATCACTAAATAAACCTACCTTACACTCTAATGATCAAAGCCTTTGCTTCTCCAATATTTACTTGTCACACTGAATGGCCGTCCCAGCTTGCCCTTTAGATAACAAATCTCAGCAAAATCATTGTAAGATACCACTATTAACTGTATGTAAGACACCTGGATACACCTGGCAATAGCATTTACCCACTGACACTCCAGAAGATATTTACCCTTATTAGAAATGGGGAGAAAATTACCATACAGGAAACAAATTGCAAAATAACTGTGCCTTAATACCTGTGAAGTTTTTCCTGCTACCCTGCCATCCTTACCCAAAGGCACAATCAGCATCGTATTGGCACAGAAGAGTTAAAGCAGTAAGGAGGATTTGCAGTGAAACAACACCATATTGTAATCTATGCTCTCAATGAAAACAGCTGAACACCAGCCTCTTTGTTAGACAGTTCAGCATCTACAGCTCGAAGAAAGGCATTTTAAAGCAACCTCTCTGTGATTTTAAATCCCACCTTGCAACCTCTCCTTGCTAATGCTTTTAAATAAGCAGGCAGTCACCTTGAAAGCTAAATATTACTCACTCTTAGCTACTAATTGGCACTTACCGTGTGCTGTTATAAACACAATGGATCCATGCTGCATATGAATTACAATATATGCTTACTTAGCACCTAGGTTGTCAAGAAGAATTTAGCTTTTGTTTACCAGACTGAGTATTTGCATTTCAGCTATTGAAAAGGCCAGTGATGGATGCTGATTCAGACTGCACATCACAAGTAATGAAATTCAAGTATGTCAGATGCTGAGTAATTTTGATGTACAGCGTAAGCGCCTTAGTTTACCTAGTGAGTAAAACATCACATAACAAAAGCAAGATAATCAAGGGGATGCTCGTGCAAAAAGCAATACAGATTGCTTAGGAGAACAATTTTACACCTACATCTTGTAAAGATTAGGAAGGGGTCTCTGAGAGAGTACATCAAATTTGACAGCTAACTGCATAATCTTTCCTCATGTTCATCTGGATTCTGCATACCAATCTGGATACCAAGATTACTAGGAGCTCATTTCAGCAGAACAAACAGTGCAAGAAGCAGTGCCTACAACATAAAGGGCTGGTCAGCTATTATCATCTGCTGTGAAAAGGAAACACAGTGCAGTTCCTTGTTTTAGATAACTTTACACTTGACCAGTTCTTTGCCTTTCTTGTTGGAGTGAGCTGCTTGACTGATCGGTGATAAATAGGTGACAGAAATCTCTTACAAAGCTTTACTATCAACTCTGCTATGTAAACCTCTTACTAGAAACAACACAAGTACTTAAGGAGTGCAAAGTGGCATCACCCTCTTCTTAGCCCTCTGAACTGCACACGCTGGAGGTGACTTCTTGTTTTCAGCCCAAGCTGCTCACTCAGGTTCTATCCAGGATGGCAAACACACAGCCTTCAAGGTATGCAAGGCTGCAACTACCCCCTAACTCACTGCCATACATGGCCACACTTCACTCGCTGTTTTAGTGTGGGTTAGGCTTTTAATACTCAGACATAGCCATCCAGTCATTTACAGCATTATAACCATGCAGGAAGGAAGAAACTAAATGCTAACTCTTGTAACAGTGATTGATTGCCTGCTGCTTCTCCAGAACCATGAAACACATTCACAGCAGTGCAACAGCAGCTACCTGGAAGTCACTACACAAATATCCCAATGATTTTAATAAAATGGGCTTATCTCATTGCAGATACCACTTCCCACAACTCACCAAAGCGGACTTGCCCACACCTCCTGAACCAAGGACCACTAGCTTGTACTCACGCATGGTGTGGTCTGTTCAAATAGCGACGACCTGGAAAGCAGGAAAAGAGCCAACAGTTAAAAGTTTACCCTGAATTTGCAAAGGGTACAAATTTATGACCCTGTCTTCTGAAAGCAGCAACACGCTCCCCTTCTTCGAGTGCTCCTGAGAGCAAAAAGCTCCTTAGTAACAGCTACGTATGGGTTTTACAAGCTTAGATGGCTGTTCTTACAGCCTAAGTATATATGAGATGCCCAAAGGGTTAGGGGCTAGGGGACCCGTTAGCCTGCTGGGGCTTGGAGAGGAAGAGGATGACTACAGCATGGCACAAACACAGCGCAGCCACACACACATGCTCCCAGCTGCCTGTCCTCTGCATTCTCCACATTTTACAGCAGAAAACAATGAGTATCAGACCAGAAAATTACATCAGAAAGATGCAAGCAGAGAGGTTTCTTTCTCCCACCCACCCCCAGCAGGAAAGGATGTAGGTCAGTACTTTCTCTCTGGAAAAGGTCAGGCCTAACACACGCCTGCCAAGGCAGAACCTCTCTGCTCGCCCAAGCAGGGACTCTGCCTTTTTATGGCAATCTCGCAACTCCCTCAACTCACTACCCAGCACCAGAAACCTTCTCATTCTCCTCGAGATTCCCTGACAAATAAGGCAAATGACAAAGCTGGTGATAAACATTTTACACTATGTTTATAGTATAAGCCAGGCCGGGCTGTCCCTATCAACCCAGCTCAAGCAAACAATGACCTCATCTTCCCCCCTCTTCCCCCCAGCAAGATAGCGCTTTCTTCCCAAGTAAGGCTTCAGAAACACGAGTGCTATGAGGCTGGGCAAGCTGCATTTCTCAAAGGCATTTCAAACCAACGTTGCCACAGGATTTATGGGTTCCCTGGCTCCAGTGGGAGGATGGCTCTAGAAATAAATACATACTCGAGGTAGTCTGATGGAGAAATTGTCGACTAGCGTTAACAACAGCCTGCAAAGAACAGGGATTGTATTTTCTGGACAACTCCCTGACAATCTGTGTCTCAAGTTTATATAATCATTAAATCAGGGTTGTTCCCCCCCATCATTTCAATTCCCAAAGGAAAGCTGTAGAACAGAGAGTCAAGAGGAAACCCACGTGCTTCCACGCACCCACAGCTGCTGAACACGTTACTGGAGACCCTGCCCAAACATCCTCCTTTTAACCCTCATTTCCTCAACCACAGCATGATTTATGGTCTAAACGTATAAAGAGAAGTAAAAAGACCCCCGTGCAGCTGGAGAGGGGCATAAAAATTCTGCAGCTCGCTCGGCACGACTTGAAGCTCATTTTTAAGCCAGAAGAACAGAAATACAGGGCTCACCTGCCTGCACTGAGGCTTTCTTGAGTCACGTAACCAAGCTGCCCTTCCCTCACCCAAGCCTTAGAGGGGGAATAAAGCCAAAGCTATCAGCAGCAGCCCTTAGTTTTAAGCACCTTGGGGTGGTTTTTCTTTGACTCTTGTAGCCTACATGAGTTGCAGTTGCTTAACTTCATAGAAATTGTGAAATGAAGTCAAACTGAAAGGGATTTTCCGGAATGGTAACTTTGAGTATCTGAAAGCAGAGCAAGTGATGGCTATGCACTCTAGTACACCGGCAACGTGTTTGGTTAGAATTCTGGCAACCGTAAGCTCTTCTGCTTGAAAAGTTCCCCAAGAAGTGACATTCACTTCCTTCCTTTCAAAAATCATGATTCTGCATGGGAAGGAGAGGGGAATTCCAATCAGCGATGATTTTCCCTTTGATGAGCCTTAGGAATTAAAAGGCAATGCATTTTTTACAAAGCATAAATCCAAGTTATTGATCCCCTTCATCTTCCTACAGTTCCACAGCCTGGTCCACCTAAGAAAACCCAGAAAGCAATCAAGCTAAGGGTTAAATTTAGCTGTGAACTCTTTCACTTCTTATTTATAGTAAAACTACTTGTGGGAAAGTTTCAGCTGGGAGCTGTACAAGACCAGCTTCTCATTTCTCCTCTACAGTATTTGCTGATGTCTTTTTTTCAGGTGCAACAGGAAGCCAAGATCCTGAAACTTTATTACTGAGCCCTATTACTGAGCCTTCTTCCTGTAAACCCCACACGCCTTAATTATCTTGTAGCTCTTTCACAAGTACGTTATCTGTTTATACAACATGAATAGAGTGCTCAAGAAATTACTATGCTGCATCCTAGCCAACTTTTCATTTGGCAGCTGTTTATGCCCACCTAAATACAGTTAGACACAGTAGCATTCATTTCTATCCAGAGCTCTGTGTAGTGGAGTTGCACGCTGTGAAGCAACAGCTATGTTTCAAAAGGGAATGAGTATTACGGGTGTTAAGTGTTTCTTTCGAGTAAAAAATATATGATCACTAAGGAGTGTAAAAAAAACCCCAACTTTTAGTGTTGTTGTAAATGTTGTGAAACTCATTAGTTCCAACCCCCTGCCATGGGTAGGGATACCTTCCACCAGAGCAGGTTGCTCCAAGCCCTGTCCAACCTGGCCCCAGGGATGGGGCAGGCACAGCTTCTCTGCCAGCACCTCCCCACCCTCACAGTAAAGAACTTCTTATAATATTTCATCTAAATCTACCCTATTTCAGCTTAAAGCCAGGATTAATCTCTTCATTTCCTTATTCTTTACCAGCAGCATCGCCTTGATGCTACTGTCACCAACACTGCCTGGGAAGCAACAGAAACAGGCAGTCAGTTGTTCACAGCATCAGCCTAAAGATGCTCAGCTCCTTCCTGAAGAAGGAAAGAAGGGCCCTACCCTGCGAACAGATGGAAAAGTGAGGAAAAGATGCAGTATATCTTGTTTAATATACAAAAGGGAAAGGAAACGCAGGCAGGATGGCAGAAGGATGCAAGTGCAGATGAAGCTGTAACCTGAAACACAGCTCCAAGCACCTGCTCACCTGCATCTTCATCCAGGCAGCACTCACACTCTCCCAGCAGCACAAATGGTCTTTCACCCTGCTGCAGCTGAGTGGCTGAATCAGGGGATGAAGAAGCAAAACTCTCAGGGTATTTCCCAACCAGCGGAAGCAGCCAGGCAGAGGCTGTGGGGAGGGCGGTGTGGGGAGAGCAGCTGAGGCCCTTCAGGAGAAAAACCTGACGCAAACATCAGCCTCTCTTGTCAGAGAAGCTTCACCAGCTCATCAGGAAGTTTGTAATTTGGGTGGTGGGGTGAGAGAAGCATAAAGAAGATAACTGAACACAGCACTGGAAGCGAGTGGGTGCAAGAACTTCACACTGTGCTCGCTGTGAGCTGCAAACACCCAAGAACGATTTAATCCACCTGAAGGAGGCAGTTTGTATGTATTAGTTTCCCCTTCTCCAAACACTGATAGAGCTATGAGTGGCAGGAGGTGCAGATACGCTGCTCAGGGCGAGGAAGACAGTGGTAAGAGCACATGGGCTGATGGTTTTGTATAACTTGATGAAACTCTGGCCATAACTGATGACACAATCGCCATTAAGAAGATAACAAAAGACTTAAAAATCAGAGCAGACGCATTCTTGACTCAGCCTTAAAAAGCCTGGACTGTAATCACAGATCTGTATTTTGAGCTCTAGCAGAGGACATCAGGAAAGACAGAACACGAAGCTGCAGGGTTTCTTTTCCTTACTACAGGAAGTCAGATTCAAGTAACCCTTATACCTTACACATTTATCCATTCAAAAAGCTCCCCAACGTGTGTTTTCACAGCTAGAAATTTCATTTGAAATATATAGAGAATATTAAAACCCTCCTACCTTGGCATAAAAGATCTCTCATCAGTGTTAGCAGCCTTACTGAAGGTTTTTCCAGGCTCCCTAACAAGGGACTAAAAGAAAAAGAAATTAAGAATTAATCAGCTTTCAAATGACAGTGTATGCAAGCAGCAAATCTTCTCTTGATGCTTTCAGACCAAAACATGCCTGTTACAAAATCTGCCCTTTGCCTTATCAATGGAGCTCTACGCAATGTCTGAATACTCAAATTGAACTGCCTTAGAAACAAGAACTCCAGCACAGTTTAACCTTGCCTCTAGGACAGGGAAAGACTGAGGGGGAAGCCAATGGCAGAACACAATTTCTACTTGATTAGGTCATTAAAATTGCTTTACGAATTGGAGATGCAGTTAAGGAAAACCATAGGAAGGAGACACAAAGTTGAACATCATTAGGTTAAAACATCAAGCTCACAACTGTAAAGGTCACATTTCTGCTTAGTGCAGGACTGCACTAGCTTTTGGGAGTGAGAAGTAAAACCTGTCCCTGTGCTCTGCAGCTCTGCTCCATCCCCCCTCACCTTCCATCAGATCAGGCTCATTCTGCCGCCTCGTTGGCTTGAGATTCCATTTAGGAGCACAGGTTACTTGCAATTTTGTCTTGTTTTTTAATGAAAATTCCAAGTTTCTTATTGTTGCCTACCAGATTTAATAGCAATCAAATGCAGTCTGCAGACATGGGAGGAAAAGATTGCCATCACAGGGGGAAGTCCTCTCTAATCATCTAAATAGCTTGCTTGTTGTTCCTTGACAGCAATTTTGACTGGCTTTTTATGTGAAGTTGCCACTTCTGCCCACAATCTGATGACTGCCCTTGCAAATAGTTCGCACACATTTCCAAAGTCTTTTTCCCTTTCCCCTGTCACCACTTCCCCCTCAACACCATGGATTTAACCCCCCAAAAAATACTGATGACCACCCTCCCTCGATTTCTGACCATTCACTGTGCAGCTAACCCAGGGGTGGGAATTTTAAAGAACAGTTCAATGAGCAACTCCTAATGAAAGTCAGCAGGATCTGGGCTCCCAAATCCTTTCTTTCAACTTGGAACTCCCTCCCCATTGCCTCTGCACCTGCAGCGCGGCGTGGGAAAGCATCACCCCTGAAACTCGGCGCAATGTGTTTGTGAAGAACAGGCTACAGAAAACGGCTCAGCAAAGATATTTAAAGCCTGACTCAGTACTAAATGAGTCAGAAAGCCACGGCTGGACTGAGAGGCAAGGGGAGGCAGAGCAGAGGGGGAGGAACCTGCTCCTCCGCAGCTCCCGCTCGCTGTGGTGAAGCTGCTTGGGCATCTGGGACAGGCACTGGTGTGCCACAGCACCTGAAGCAGGGCTGGAAACACCACCGAGGGCACTGGCTGAGCTTCCACTGCACGCTGAGCACGTGTTCAATGGGGAGGTTTAAACAGACAGAGCCACATTTTAACAGATTCACAGGCTCCATCCATTCTGACAAACTGGATTTGATTAACCCTCACCTGAAAGCTGGCTGCTATGGGATCTCCAAGCACTTGGGGGCTTCCCATGCTCTCCAGGTTCTTTCCTCCCCTCCTGCATTTTGCTTTTTCCACAATGAAAAGACAACTTTCTTCTGCAGTAAAGATGGGAGCTACGTAAGTCAAATCACCTTGTTCCTGGGGACTTTTTCTCCCTAATACACTCTAAAGATAGCACTTTGAAAAGACAAACCGAGAGCTGCATAACCTGGTTTGATGTTGTACCAAGTTTGCAATGCATTTTAGGAGACGGAAACTCAGTACTTTCTACTATCAAGAATTCAGGAGAAAGCCAACTATGTATAAAGCAGCTCAGCTTCAAATCACCCCAAGTGATTTTAAAGGGGAGGAAGCATCACTTAACTGCTCACAATGGGCATGGCTGTGATAAAACCCCACGACTGCTGCAACACCTACAAATTAAGCCATTTTATGGAATCCATCAGGTTTCTTTCTTATAAGAAGCATACAGCATCCGTGCTGCACCTCTGCAGCCAAGAGACATGATCTCCCAGCACACCTCTGCGTGCAGGGAGGCTGTGCCACACACCAGTACCAGGCACAGTATCACTGCACACAGGAAACAGAAGCATCAGGCACTGGTGCTATCAGGGCATCTCTGAAATAAATCCAGCATCCTGCGCTGTACCTCTCCAGCCCATGCATGAGCTCTGCCATGTCCTGGACCCTGCTTCCTCCTCCATCTACACATAACAGTGGGATGGAGAGGGACAGGCCATCCTGCCAGCACAGACATCACACGTGTGACACTACCTGAAGAGCATCTACAGGGGCAGCTGCTGCCTTTCATTAACAGCCCAGGCTCACAGGCTTTAACTGCCTGAGTAAAGGAGAAGGGCAGGTCAAGGCTTGGAAAGCCACTTTGGTATTCAAGGCCCCATGAGACAGCCTGGCTTTACTCAGCTACCTGCTCTTCCAAGAGCATTTCTGAATGCTTCCAAGGGATAAAAGAAGGAATTGTTCCCCTTTTAATGGTAGACTCATAGGAAGTTTAAATGAAAAGCAGATAATCTGGGGTTTGGGAGGGGAAGTGTGGGTCCAAAGTACTTCTCTTTAGCAGCTCAGCATAAAGCACTCCAGCGCCATGGGCACATCCCACCTTAGAGCTACAGAAATCAAAACAGTTTAGAAACAGGTAACAAAGCTGTTGGAATCCTTGTCAAATATTTTTCCAACCATAGTAAGAAGTGAGTCTACAGCAAAGCAGAGCTCATCCAGGCAGGTCTTGCTGCAAGCATTTGCTTGGCTCCAAACTGTACACACCTGAAAACAGGGATTTTTAGCGAAAGCCTGACCCAGTCTCAGCTACAGGGCTGAAGAGAGATGACAGCTCAGCAACACAGAACTTGTTTTCACTCAAAAGGCATGATGCACAGCCCTAGTTTAAAAAAGGGTGAGAGAAAAGGAACAGAAAAGAGCAAGGCACCAATCGAGCACACACCAAACCACAAGCATCAGCTCCTAGAGACAACGTGAGAGGGCCTCTCAAGGCGCAGCTTCTACAGCCACGTATACTTTTAACCTGACAAATATCTTCCTCTCTTGTTGTTCCCTGGAGTGATGCACTGGGATGGAGAAAGATAGGGAAAGATATCCCTGGGGTAGAGGGGAGAGAGGAGGGAGCAAACACCACTCACCCAGCTTTAGGGAAGGAAGAAAAGAGAACAACCTCCTGAGCACTGCCCTGCTTGTCACCCACACCTCCCTTGCTCATTTTCACATGCAGAAACCAAATTACTTAACATTTCCAAGGGGAAACGTGCTATCAGCACTTTACAGACCTGTGAGAGAAACATGCAGGTGTATGGGGCTGGCTGGACCCTTGTGGCCATAGCTTTCCTGTTCCTTGAGAGGGGCAGATTCTAGGGATGTTACAGCCACGTGTTGCAGCTATTTTTACCCTGGCACTTCCATCCTGAGTCGTGGCTACTCCAAACAAGACTGTTTGATTTTGAACTCTAAGTGCTCCTCATGCCAGCTTTTTTATGTTACTGTGAACTTGGCCATGAAAAGGGGTAGGGTTTTTTGGAGAGTCTACTAAACACTGCTCAATACCCCACCAAAATCCCTTCATTACCAAGAGCTGTGGTTGCAAAGCAAACTCAAATCCAGCACTTCAGCAAAGGCAAGATTTATGATGATCAAAATCACATTAAAACTGACGGATTCCCTCCACAATAAGAAAACCCAAACAAACACAAAGAACGATGCAGCAATGAAGGCTGGAAACACGAGACCCAGGGCTCTACCCTCGGCTTCACCAAGGACCTGCACTTGCCAAGCTGGAGGCACAAAGTGCCCTGTTTTGGCACTGCCAGATGACAGCTTCACTCATTGACTGCTTACATATTTGTTATACATCATGTTCTTGGATATTATATTACTCAATGAAGTCAAAAGCACATTAAATACTTCCCTAAAATTAATCAAAGCTGTCAACGATTATGCAATTGTTACACATGAGCTATGGAAACGTGTTGGGAGGAGCGATGGTGGATCACAAATGAAAGGGTGTTTGCAAATCACACAATTATTTAACAGACACCTCCCATAAAAAGCAGTGAGGCATACACCACCACAGACTCATCCTATAAGCTAGCACAGAATTCACTTAAATAATACAAATCATGGCCATGGACTCACTTGCCAAGTCCCTTCTCCAAGGCAGTGAATGTCCCTGTCTTTAGGGCACACAGAAAACCTCCTTAATAACCTCTCCTGATGCCATTAACATCACAAAAATCAGAGGGAAGAAAAAAGACCAAAAAAAGGGACAAGAAGCAGGACTTCAATGTGACTTTAAGGTAAATTAACTTCCATTCAGAGTCTGCCTCTTTTATTGCTCATTATCACTCTGGCATCTGACACCCAAGTAAATGTCTTCTATATATTAACATTTTATTATAGCAGCATACATCTCTTGTACATTATGGCAGGGATCTCACCCTCAATTTTACACTTTTAAGAGTAACAACTTTAGAATTTCCACTGATTGCTTTCAACATCAAATCAACTACAACTCAAGGCAAGAAGTGTGTAGCTAACTATAAGCACCATCATGTCGTAGGATACATCTCTACTCAACTGCAGAGCATTACTGACTGCAGCATCCATACAGTCCCCCCAGGTTTATAAACTTTTGTTCTCCATAATTTAGTGCAGGGGAAACACTGAGTTATTATTAGGACTTAATCCACCTATTTTATACTCCTGTAACTCCAGCGTTAGAAAACAGGTGTTTTGGACATTTAGGAACACACGTGCTCCTCAGGGGAGCCTAAGAACACCAAAGAACTGAATCAAAGAACCGCAGAATGGTTTGGGTTGGAAGGGACCTTAAAGTTAATCCACTTCCAACCCCCTGCCACGGGCAGGGACACCTTCCACTAGAGCAGCTTGCTCCGAGCCCCATCCAACCTGGCAACCTGAAACAACTCATAAGTGAATTCCAATTCCCTATAATAAAACTTGGGAACTGGATCTAGTCCTGAACCACGACTGTGCTAAAAAGCATTGTAATAAAGTAACTATAAAGTGAACTCACTGGGATTAGTGAAAAGCATGGCAATATTTCAGTATTATAACATTTCATACTCCTCTAAGAGAAAATTTTCACCCTTTGTCCATTTACAGACAAGAAGGCGGCAGCGTTTTAATGACATACCTTGTCCAAGTGAGAGGCAATCATGATTCTGTCAATCATGATATCTACATACTTGTTGTTGGTTTGAAGTACTAGCTAGAAACCAAAAACCACAGGCAAAAGCACGTGCAAAAAGCCAAGCCAGTGATAAGCCAAATGAGCAAACAGGTATCTGAGAAACCTGACACTCTTCGGAGATGTTATTTGAAGTGTTCAACTGGAAAAAGGCAAGAGAGCAGCCTGTAAATCTTGCACGCATCCATTCTCCACAGCTGAAGTCCCGGCCGTGTGCTCCTCTGAACCGCATCCAAATCGCCCGTTTCTGCACAATTTCACATCCTCCGCAGTGCATTGAGGAGGTTACTGACGCAGGGCCAAGGCCATAAAAGCCTGGGCTAAGAGTAAAGTCCTCTAGCAACAGAGTCGTCTTTTCTGCCTTCAGTGCTGTGCTGAGCAAATTAACTACAGCACACACAAAAAAGGCAGGGAAAGAACCTTCCGTGGAGACAGCGGTAATTCCGCAACGTGAAAAAGTGATTTTATGCCCAAACAGACCGAGATTGATCTTCTGCAGTCTGTGATCTTTTCTGCAACCAGCTTCATGCTGAACTTGCCATTTTAAGTATGAGAATGTTAACTTCTATGTAAGCAACTGCCTACTTATTCATTTGGAATTGCTTTGCTCTAGAGGCACTCCAGGCAAGGAACAAGCACTTTGGGCAGCCAAAGCTGTGCTGGAACGGCTAATTGCTTTCTTGTCCTATTGGTCTGCACTTGCAGAAAGTTGCTAGGGACATGTGCCAGGCGAAGGCAGGGGAAAGGAAGCCAGAAGCAAAACCCAAAGACCAACAAACACCGTGTCCCCAGATTAGAACAAACCACTGCATCACTCACCGTCACTGGCAGCAGCTCCAACTGGACTGCAGCACTGTTGCAGATCTACTACTAATGCACACTGCTCTGCAAGCAGGAGGAAGGACACAGCATCATAGAACTGGAGAATGGTCTGGGTTGGAAGGGAGCTTAAAGCTCCTCCAGCTCCAACCCCTGCCATGGGCAGGGACCCCTTCCACTAGAGCAGCTTGCTCCAAGCCCCTGTGTCCAACCTGGCCTTGAGCACTGCCAGGGATGGGGCAGCCACAGCTTCTCTGGGCACCCTGTGCCAGCGCCTCAGCACCCTCACAGGGAAGAGCTTCTGCCTTATCTCCAACCTAAATCTCCACTGCTTAAGTTTGAACCCTAAGCTATAGTCCCTGATAAGAATCTCTCTCCGGCATCCTTTTAGGCCCCCTACAGATACGGGAAAGCTGACATCCACCTGAACTGGGTGGATCTAGAGGAAAATAGACTTTTCTCAATTATATACATAAAACAGTTTAACGGGAAGTATTGTGCAACCACGTTATGGAAACAGACGATGAACCACACAGCCAACACCTGCATAGCAGAGAGCCAGCAGAACCAAGGCCCTCCCAAGCAATAGCATCCACTCTGTCATATCTCCCCATCTAGAGCTCCTTGAGTAAAGCAAAGGGCTTTACACAGTTCAGAGGAGTTCTCAACAGCTTCTTCTTAAGAGAAGAAAAAGACTTCCTTTCCCCCTTCCTCATCAGCAAAACATGCAAATGTTAAAGGGCATAAACATTAGACATAGAAGCTGTTCATGGGACTTCCCCCATCTGTTGTCCACCAAAGCCACAGCCCACCACTGATTTTGAAGACCTACAGAGTGGTTTTACCCATTTTCTTTACTGGAAAAAATGGTGTGACCTTTCTTAATACAGATTAAATACCAGACAGACTCTAGAAGGCTCAACCACAGCACAACACCAACTACATCAGACTTAGGAAGAATAATCTGTTGTGCTGATAGTAGCTTGGCAACGTTCTTAACTATGTTCTTCCTGGTTTATGTAATTACAGTAAATAAGTGGCAGGAGGTAGCCAGCAACTACAGCTTGCACTTTATTTCTGCAGTAATAGACACAACAGACACTGGTCCCAAAGCCCTGGGCACTGCTGGGGGCTGGAACCCTGTGTGTCCTTACTTGGCCTCCAGCATCTAATTTTTGATGGAGGGATCAATAGAGCTTCCTCATGATTAAGGTTAGAATCATAGAGTATTTTGGGTTGGAAGGGACCTGCAAAGGTCATTTAGTCCAAACCCCTGCAATGAGCAAGGGCATCTTCAATTAGATCTTTGAAACTTCTCAAAAGTAAAAGACTGTAGAGGTTTAAACAGCTCTTCAAGTGTATTTCTACCCATCAATGATAAATTCTAAGCCTCTAAACACCACGCTGCCTGTTAGCATGGACCCCTGCCCAGCTTTTCAGGAGCCTGGGCTAACTTACAAGCGCCAGAAAATACTGAGATTCTTTAAATCTTACAGGCAAAACTGCCACAAACAGTTTGTGTGTATACACTGCATTTGACCATGCAGACCCAGCTAAAGGTCAGGTTTGCATATGCAGTCTAATTTTCACTGCTTTAAAAATGCTTTGCTGTTTTGTGTGTGTCAGCCACAAGCAACCAAAACACCTACTGTTCCCATGCAATGTGGCTAATTAAACGCCTGTTTTAACACTGAGTTTCTTGAATGAAAAGCCCTACTTACCATATGGCCACTTATTAATACTACATTGTTTATCAGTTTAAATAAAACCCCTCCAGTAATGAGTATCCATGCAAGGAGTACTTGAACGCTGCTCACGATGGATGTATTTAAGTACTGTAAAGTAAAACTGTACCTTTTGAAATGTCTTCATTTTAAGGCTTAATAATAGTCTGAATAACAGGAAGTTAATGTACAGAATTAACTGTAAACAGAAGAAAAAGTAATGGTTTTATTAGTTTTCATAAGTAAATGAAGTTATTTAATGTGGTACTTAATCCATCAGTATTTAGCTCAGTCCCTTAATGCTGCTTCCTGGAATCTGGGGGCAAAGGGAAACTGAGCTGTCTTTTACAACAAAAATCAGATTTTCTTCCACATGAGATATAACTGAAGGAATATTCAGAACTGTTATTAACACTTTAGTGCTGAAGTCTGACGGGAATTTTCACGCCAGGAAGTTTGAGGACCAAACCACTGGCAGACCCAATCTCCACACTGGGGGTTCTCTGTAGTTTTCAAATCCTCCTGAGCCTACCAGGCTTAAAAGAGGCCAAACTCCTTTGACCACTTACCCTGGAATTTCCTTTGTGGAAAATAAAAAGGTATTTTTATTTTCTAACTAACCCCTAAAGGAAATAGCTCTGACACTTTAAATCAGTTTTCTGTGAGCCACTTCAGTATTTATAGGTCAAGCTTGATTACAACCAAAATAGATTATTCTATAGCTGTCTTTAAACACCAACAGTAAAACAACCCCAGGGGCAGTTGGACTCCTGCTCCCACTGTGTTTAACACATGAGGATGGGAGGACACAGCCTAACAAGACGGGTACCACTGACTTCTCGTCCACCCCACCAACAGTATTCAATCAGGAACAGAAGTAAACTCTTCTCTTGTCTTGGAAATGATAAGATGTAAGGCAATAGTAAAAAAAATGAAGTATGAGGATGCAAATTTGTTTAACACATGGCCTGGAGACAGCCAGCTCTGCACTCTGAGCAAGACCTGAGAACATACGACACTGAATTTGAATGTTAACTGCCACTATGCACCATTTCTGGGCTTGCCATTTTAGTTAGGACACCTTCCCATCACAGTTAAAACTCCCGTTCAGCTCTGCTTTTCTACAGTTAACCTATAAATACACCATCAGCCATACAGACCCACAGGCACTACAGGCACCGGTTTGAAACTGTATTTAGGAGCTTTTTTAATCTTCTGCCCATACAGATGCAGTTAACATGAATTCGGCATGAAAAGGACAATAAAAGAAGTTTCAGTCTCTCAGCTTCACAGACATGACTTAGGTTTTCTGACAGCTGCTAATGGCAGGCTCAGCTACTCTACTGCCCCACTCGAGTGTCGGTGCTCTCTGGACTTGGACTTGATACTGCATTTGTGATGAGGGCTTAGAGCAAACAGTTCATTTAACAGAGAAGCTACAAGTACTGATATTAGAGAATAAAGGAAGACTCACTTTCTCAGAATCACACCATTGAGGAAAGCGTCCTGGAGCATTAAAACATCTGTCTGATCATTTCCAATGAGATTCCTAAAAAAGCTTTGTTCTAAACCTGAGTGCATGCAAGTAGTGGTCAATATGCCAACGCAGTGTACTAATGAAATAAGATGAAGCCGTAAGAATATTGTAATCCCTATGGCTTTCTTTTTCATCTCTCTGATGAGTTAAAAAGCCCTAAATGTATAAATATTTCATGAGATAGGCTGCCTGGAACCATTTCAGTCTGTATCTTTAATCTTCATGTTATTTTCAACTCCAGTTAGCGTCGTAATCCAAAGCAGAAAGCAACAATTGGCTGAATTTATTTTCTCTTCAGCTGTACTTATTTCATAAATCCATCAAGATCTCTGTCCTCCAGGCCTGATAGGCAGTGAGTTAGCCAGCACAGTACTAACACATCAAACCTCAGGGTAAAGCAAGATGTGCTGGAATGAGAGTACTTACGCAAAAAGCAGAACTGCGCCAGAAATAACCTTCCCCAGTGAACTATGATTTACTTCAAGCCATCACGTGGTAGGTGGCATATAAAAAGATATTATTCTGCGTGTCAGCTGTCTGTAATGAAAGTTTCCCTCTTCTCAGCAGCCCCTCCCTACAACTTCCAAGTTTATTTGCATTAGAGAAAAGACTATTACATAAAAAGCAACATAAAAGGCGCTGCAACCAATACATCCAGCCAAACTGCTCCTCCCACATACCCGGTGCTTTCCAGAGGAAGGGTCTATTTCCAATTAATGTGTTAAAAACGCGAGATGCCCAATTCCACACAGATTATTCACTGGGGCAAAACAGCAGTCTTCTAGAAGCACGCAGCACCCACGAGTGAGTGCAAACTGCAGCCAGCTACAGCCAGCGATGCTCAGATCTTCTAAAGCACAGACTTCACAGCTCTGGGTTCACACGCAATGCCCTAATTTAAATATGACAAAGTCACATTTTTGTCTGTATTAGAACATGACAAAATATTTCAACACCCCCCCCAGACGTTCCAGAATGTGCAGTTCTAGCTGCTTACAAGTGAAATGCAACTGTGTTTTTCTGTAATGCTCCAGCAACCAGCAGTCACACAATGCAACCGACTGACAGTGAGCTACCAGTTGCAGTACGCGTCCAAAAAGCAGGTTTTTGCAGTTAACTTTCAACAGGGCAACAATTACCTATGACAGAAATGCTCATCCTACTCCTTACATGAGCGTGTGAAGCATCAAGGCAGCACACAGTCTTGACTCCCTCCTTCAAGTGATTAATAAAGATGTTTCAGCCGTAACACAGCCACTGCTGTGGACATCCCCAGACCTCTTGCTTCAGCTGGATTTAAATACTTTCCATCTTATCAATATTCAAAAGAAATAACAAACCCAAATGACTCAGGCCACCTGCTCAATGGGGCTGCTATTGACTGAAAATATGGGGAGCGAGGAAACAAAGTGAGAAGGGTGAGAAAGCCAAGACAACCACCTATAAGATGTGGGCTATAAGCAGCCCTGGAGCTTCCTTTTTTGCTGTCTGTCCTATGTTACCTGCTCCTTCCCTGCTGTAAAAGCCCTGTAGAAGGTCAGACTATCCCCCCAGATAAAGGGGTTTGCTCATCAAAAGAAAACAAACAGCAGTTTTCAAAACATACCAAGGTCTGTCTTTGCCAGCATCTGGATTTCTCAATCCCAAGAACTAAATACGTGCTTTCCCCTGGGTTCACACCAAGCCACCACAGCTGCATTGAGGAAGTGCCAGTTCAGGTATAGCAGGTATTTCCCAACAGCCAGCACCCAATACCTGCTGGACCACTCGCAGCACGGAGCAGTAACACACATCAAAACATCAGCAACACACACATCAAAACATCATCTTCATGTGGCCGCATTCAGATTCCTGCAGAGTTACCCTACCTGCTTCAGCCAGCTGACATGGGGAGAAAAGAGCCTTTTGTCATGCCCTGTAGACTTCTATCACAGGAGAAAAAGAAACAACACAGCTTTAATCTCACCTTTAACTGGATGCACTGGCTACTACGGTGTTGTGAAAGCAATTTGCAACTACAGAAGTTATAAGCCCCAAAAGGATTGGGGATCAAAATTAGGGAAGGTTTCCGGTGTCCCACTTCTTCCCACACATACCTTAAAGGATCTTCCCACAGCAGATGAATGCAATTTGACTTTAAACACACCATTTCTGATTAGGAATGTAACACTCAGTGCCTCCTCCTTGAACACCACCCATCTTCCCACAGGCTCTTCATGTTAATATCATTAAATGGACTGCTTTAGACAACCCTAATTATTGCAGTATTTGCAAGGCGAGAAGTGATCTCTCAGTAACTACCTTCTGTCCCAGAGCTTTGGAGATCAAACCTTGTCTCATACCAAACCTGGAAGTGAAATGGCATCAGTAGGTCTACCACCAGAACAGATTTTAGAGCATTCCAGTGTAAATACCAGGTACATGCTGTGCCTGACCAATGCGCTGATGTCACTGAGGTCTACACAGCTTCCCCCTGCACTCCCCTTCCTCCAGAAGAGAGCTCAGAAAATAGGCATTAATAACATTATTACTATCACAGGAAAGAACAGGAAGCTCCTAATAATGAGCCATTTAGCTCCAAATGGTCTCAGTCAGCCTGCAGATACGTAAACCCAACTCACTGTTGAGTGAACTTAACAGTCACCAACAGCACGAGCAAAGCCAACTGAAAAACAAGCAAAGACCCTAAGTTTGTTGCAACAGAAAAGCAGACTGATAAATGCAGGCTGCTCTTTACAAATAACCCATTACCACTGAAGACAGAGAGCAAATATTCACCTATTTATCCACCACCCAGAAGAAGCCACAGGTCATGTTCTTTCCAGATGTAGCAGGCAAAGCAGATGGCCACCACGTTACCTCTGCTACAGTCCAAGCACAAGACAGACAGAAGGACACTGCCCTAAGTCAGATGTAGGAACTGCAGTTTCTTCTTCTCCCTGAGCTATCTCAACGCCCGAGAGCGCACGCATCAGCAAGGGAGACACTGGGGTGTGTGACTGTGTTTAATGACCATGAAACCACAGCCTGAAGCTCTGGCCACTCACTGCATCTTGCCCTCCCTACCAGGTAACACAACCATGCCACGTAAACTCACTGAAACAGAGCGTAATTCGGGTTGCAATGGGTCCCCAAACGTCTCTGCTACAAACCCCTGCTCCTAACGGGGCTACCCTCAGAGGCAGACCAGGCCACTCAGGACCTTGCCCATTCAAGTTCTGCATTTGTGCAATGACAGAGATGCCAAAAGATCCTGGGCAGCCTGCTCCAGTGCTTAACCACTCCCAGAGGAACAGCCTGTCCATGCTTTAGCTGGTATTTCCCTTGTTGCCACTTGTCACCATGGCCTCTCATCCTTTCAGCCTGCAGCACTGCCCTTCCCCTGCCATGGCAGGCTCAAAGAGGCAGGCAGGGTCAATCACTTGGTGACATGCCTGTGGATGTTGAGATAAAACCAAACTCACACCGTGAGGTTTCAGAACCTACCTTGCTCATCCAGCTTCTGTCAAACATTCTCGGTTCCATTTGCTTCTAACACTACAGAGTAAACTGATCCTAACAGGCATGAAACATCCACTTTATACCAGCTATAATCTGAAAAACCTTGGGTTTCTTTATGCATGGAGATATCCCTTACAGAGGCAGGTCCATGCTCTGGCAGTGGGGTCCTCCCTGAAAGCCCAGAGGCAGGGACACAAATACAGGCAGTAAAACACCAGAGTGGGGGGTGCTTTGGAGCAGAACCAGTCATGAAGCTAAGACTATGGCATGCCAACCTCATGCCACGTCACTCAGAACACTCAGACCTGTCTCAAATGCAAATCTCAACTACACTGGGTTTAGACTATCACAGAATATTTAAATAAGATATCATTCCTGCAATAACTTTCCTAGGGGCTTTAGGACTTTTAGGGAAGAAAGCTAAAAGCATCACTGAAATACAGAATTAATGTCATACGACATTAGATACAATTTTATCAACATGTAATTTGCAAGTGCACATGCAGGCAATTCCAGGGTTATTTCTATTTCAACACACTCATATAGAAAGTGTACTCTCTGATACCTTACATTAGGTAACTTTTTTACATCCTTCTCATTGAGAAGCCAGTAATGAAAGTATATCTTCTTCACATTTATTTTAATCCTTTATCTTCTAGTGTATTATTTGAACAGTTCTTCATTTAACCAACACTTCTGTTTTCATTCTAATATTGGTGTTGGAGACACTAAACTGGATCAGTTTGACTCCTACTTGGTTCTTGCTTCCAAGTGTTCCTGAATGCTCAACAACGGGAATGCAAAGGAGCTCAATTTTTGACTTGCCCAAGAGCTCTAATACAAGCACAGAGGATGAATAACCCACTACTAGTTCTAAGTGTACTGCCTGAAAAAGAATATAAAGTTAACCATTCTGGGAAGTGTTTTACCCATAAATATTGTGCCTCTCTTCTTAGACTGACCAATGCAACCTACTTGCAGATATACAGTTGAAATAGATTCACCTTCAAAACTTTAGGCTTTATTTAAACATTTCCATTAACTGAACTATATTGAACTTGATTATATTTGCAACCCTCATAGCAGGAAGCATATTGTATCTTCAATCTGCAGAATAGCAGCCATAAGCTAATACAGCTGTAGTCATGTTCCAACCTGGGCTTTATGAATTAAAACTAGGTCCTCCTTTATCCTCTCTGTCCTTATGATGCCAGCATGTAATCCAAGGAGAAGCCTGTTTGAGAGGTGGACTTTTTAGGACATTCATTTATACCCAGAGAGCAGCCTAAGAACCCGAAATCTCAAATCCTGGCTGCTACCACACTTCAGTACTGCAGCAAAGAGAACACAAGTTTGACCATCTCAATGAGGCAGACTGGATGGAACGAGACAGCTCAGCAAGACGAACTTCTCTTTCAAACTTCCTAATATCCCTACTTAATCTGCCATTAGGTGTCAAGTTGCCAGCACCAGAAACTAGTGTAAAGTGTGAGCACAAATGCCCATGTGAAAATTTGACCCTGGATTTATGAGCACTCCTCCAAGAAGATGCTTTCATTAAAATTCTGCTTCATTTCCTATTGCTCCTTAAATAAGAAAGAGTAAAAGCAAATCAATCACTAGTTCAGAGCTCAGTATAAAGCGAATTCAGGCTATACTGTAACCACCATCCCCTCTTTAGAAAACCCAACAACCACCCACCTCAAATCAAGGCTGAAACCAAATTCAAACACACTGGAACGAGCTTTAAAAGTCAGTCTCTCTCCAGTCTGCTTCTGCAGAATTAAACACACAAAGCTATCAGAGGAGCTTGATGTTTAACATTAACCTGGCTCATCAGAAAGCAATAAAATAGGAAGTCTCCCATATTATCCTATAAACAGAAGGTCCTGATGAGGGTCCAGAGGCAGACCCAGCTGCCTGAGCCCTGAGGAGCTCTGCAGAACTCACTTCAGCAAGGCTGAAAGTAACACCAAACCGAGGGGAATTCTCAATTTCAAACAGCTACAAGTAAAAACCAGTTCAAATATAAAGAGTAAAGACTCGAACTTTATGTGTATGCAGAAGATTCACTTCTTTTTGTCTAGGATGAACAGATAATACGTTCCTGTCCTCAGAACATTAGGATTCCTCTTTAAGATGACTCTTTATAAGTCTCTGTAAAGGTGCACAGAAGCAATGTGTTCTCTAAATACTAAGCACAAGTTCAAAGCGCCACTGAGGGCACTGTGCATCCACGTGGTACAAGAAAAACCCCTGCAATATATAGTACAAACAACCGCTTAGAGCTGTTTATGCCCAAGACTATGATTCAGTACACAATTAAGACTTTTATGTCAGAGTATGTCCTCATGCTACGCTCCTGCTCTCCAATTCTGTTTCAGTTTAAGGACAGCCCTCAGACTGGATGAACAGCCACTAAACGCATCACAAACAGTCTGTGTATTTGCAGCTTACGGCTTCAAACAGAAACCGTTCTGATCAACCACACAAACACCAGCCTGCAAAGAACAGCATTACCGCGTCGCTGGAACTACACCGCGCTAGTGACCGAGTCCATTTGGCACGGAGTCCTCTCGGAACCTGCAGCAAAGCTACTTACCCTAAAAACGGCTGCACCAGAGCCAGGACACGTGATGACAGACACCGCTCAGCTCCCTTCCACTCCTCAGAGTTACAGCCCTGCCAGCACCAGCTGGGCCTTCTAAATGTCATCAAGGTTTCCCTCACACCACACGTGGTCCCTTGATCACCAACACCCTTCGGGACACACAACCCTACACCTACAAAGGCCATAGAAATACCTGCTTTTAAGAAGCATAAGGGAGTTTTCCATGGGTGATCTTAGCCTGACACAACCCAAGTGCTCCTCTCCTGGCGCACAGAGAACACTGTGCACAAAACCAGATTATTTTTAGAAGCTGTGTATGTGAGCACAGCACTTCCTGTCGACTCCACCTTGTACCACGCGCGTATTCGCATCCTCATTCCCAAAACTGGGATTTCACAACTTCTGCTGCCTGCCACAACAGAGAGAACGAAGGGACAACGTGCCGAGAACTACAACCTCCCACTGTCTAACTCAGCATTAAGAACTTCTCTTGGAGTTTGTCTGCCACCCTTCAGGCAATCGCATCAGTAAATCAATGGTGGTTTTTGCTGCCATAATGACGAACAGAACATTAAATGTTTTTATTTATCACACTGGTCTTTTCCATAGCAACAGGATGTGAACACGGCATTCCCGGAGCAATGAAGTCACTATAGCAACATGATAATGATGTCAGTTTAATCGGCCAGCAGTTCATCCTTGGGACATGGTGAACTGCGCCGCCTCCATCAGTTACGAGAAGCCACAGACAGCAGAGAGGCTCCATCTAAAACTTCCCTTTAAGTCGCCTCATTTCAGATAACTTCTCATTAAAGGCACAGACCTTCCGCTGCTAACGCACTGCTTTCTTCCTCCATCGCTCCAGCCCTCACTGCTTCCAAGTCTCCCATATCCCCACATTAAAACCCATTCAGAATCCAAGGGACCTTGTCAGCACCAGCGGGAGTTTGCAACCTCCCCTTGCAGTCGGAATAAGCAAGGATAAAAACCACCACCACGGCAGACAGCTGCTCTCCACGCAACAGCCGGCTTCCTCCATTTAACTCTGCAGATAAGCTGTGTCTCCCTTTGCGTGGAGCACTACTACTACTCACAGAGCAGCACAAAGGCAACAGGAATCACAGAGTGCTGATCCAATACCCTGACGGCGGAGAGGCGTTTTCAAGTCAAGCAGCTATTTTAAGTGTATTATCTCCCTTGTTAGGCTACTGAAAGGAAAGAGAACAAAGTTTTCAAGGGTTGCCCTTCCTGTTTGCAGCCCTTTTCCAAGCTGTGAGCAAAGCAACACTCAAGAGCCGATTCCAGCTGGGATTGACTGGGTGAGTCCAACGCCCAACCACCGTAGCTCAAACACTGCAAGCAAAGCCACTAATTCACAAGTATCTAAACACAAAAGTTTTCCCTACACAGAGAACAGTTTGTCTCCTTAAAGGCACTGAAGGAAGAACCATTTCAGAGCCGAAGGGCTGCGAGACAACGGGTCCCTGGGCTCGGAGGCTGGGGACAGAGCAGTGCTGCCCCTATGGCCCATGAGGCTGCTCAGGACAGGCTCTGAGCACCCACTTGTGCCCTTGGCCTGGCGCAATCCCTCCCACCCAAACCCCTGCCCGCCCACAGCCCTCATCCCCGCTCCCCGTTTACCTCCAAGCGGTCTTCGGGCACGACACGGGAGCCTCCCGCGCCCCGTTACATCTCTGGGGACGGCGCACACCTGCCTCGGGGAGACACCGAAAGACTCCCGGTTATTTCCCGAGCCCCGCCGTCACCCTTCCACCGAGGGCCGCCCGCCCCGCCTCGGGCCCTGCCCGCCCGCCCGCACAAGATGGATGTCCAGCCTGCGCCCGCCGCCCGCAGGCACGGCACGGGATGGGATGGGACGGGCGGCCCGCAGCGGGGAGCCCCGCACCGCCCCGCCCAGGGCCCAGCGCCCGCCCCGCCGCGGCCAGGGCCGGGGACGAAGCCGCCTCCCCCTCGCTCCCGGCGGGGCTTCGCCGCGCCCCTGGGGAGGGAGCGCTGGGCCCGGCCCCGCTGACACCGCCTCGCCCCGGACCCCCGCCGCCCTCCCGGGGCCGTCCCGCTCCCCCCCGCCCCGGCCCCGCGCTCTCACCGCGGCCAGGCCCCAGCGGGAGCGCCCGGAGCCGGCCCGGCCCCGTCGCTGACACCCCCCCCCCCCCCCCCCCCCCCCAGCGGGGCCCCACCGCGCCCGCTCCCTGCACCCCCGCTCACCGCCGCCTTCCGGGCCGCCTCCCGCCGCCGCTGGGCTCCGGGCTCGGCTGCTGTGCGCGGCGGCGGCGCCGCGTCCGCTCCGCCCTCACCGGCCAAGGCCTGGGGAGGAGCCAGCGGGGCGGGCCGGGGCTGCGGGGCCGGGGCTGCGGGCGGGGACGGCACCGGGGCGGCCCGCGGGAAGTTGTGCGCGGTGGCGGCGGCGGGGCCGAGCAGGTGCCGGGGCCGTTCCCTGCCGGGCCTCAGGGTGAGGGGCACCCGGCCGGGCCTCGGCTTCCCCGCGGCCACGCAGCTCCAAGGCCGCGGAGGGCGCACGGAAAGGAGCCAGGCGCTGGGTGACACCAAATGGAGCCGGGGCCGCGGAGATAACGAGGCCGAGAGCGGGTCCTTACCGAGGGGAGGGCGCTGGTGGCAGTGCGGGACGGGGGTGATGCTGCTCCGGGTGCGCGGGGCTCAGCGAGGCCACCGGGCACAGAGCGTGAAGAATGAAGAGCTGTGACCGCCAAGTGGGGTGCGCCCGCGGTGGGACACGGGAGCACCGCACGCAGGTCCCGATACTGGGGTTGTGTCCCTTTAGGGTTCACAGGTACCAGCAGCCACGCATGAAGGAGCAGGTCAGGAGTTCACCATGGTCACTGCACAGGGGCTCCTGCTCTGTTAGGTTGCTTCCTTAGCCTTAAGAAACTATAACTCGGCTGTAAAATACATCCTCAAGAAAAGCTGATGTCAACAGTTCATAGATTTCAACGCCTTTCAGTTTCCCCCCTGGTTAAAAATGCATAAGCGCCCCATGAGGAGCTGTAATAGCTTCTATGATTTGAATGCCTAACTCTCCATGAACAGCACTTAAAATGCAAAGGGACTGCTTGCATTTGCAAGCACAGCATCACCTCTTTAAATAACCAGGGACAGGGCGAGGTCCGCAGCCACCATCCCCAGGGATGCTAAATATTACTCGTCTGGCTTCAGAGAGGAGGAAACCAAGACAAAGGTTAAATGGCTTATCCCAAACCAAGGGGCAGTGGCCAGAAGACACACACGGCTCAGAGTCCCTAATCGAGAAAAAACCCTGCTTTCGTTCTGCTCACAGCCTGTGTGTGCGGTACAAATACCCAGCACAGAGAACTCTGCTCCCACACACAGCTTGTGGCTGCTGATGCTCATCCCTAAATCCCTGTTCTTTATGGCTCAAGAAGGCATCTCCTCCCCTGGGGACCACTGTGCTGGGAGCGGACGGGTGAATCACTGCTTCTCAATTTTTATAGCTGGAGGCAGGTAAGCTCAGCAGAGGGATTTCCACCTTCTCTTTCTCTGCAGGGCTTCAGGCTTGCCAGCCCCAGCAGCAGAGCTCAGTCTCTCCTCCTGCAGTGTTGCAAGATCATCTGCCTTTAAGGATGCTCAACAGCAGCGGCTGAGTAACTTGTTTCCTTTGAGTACAAACATCATCGTGACATCTGTGGCCGTAGGAAGCTCCTGGCTCTGTGTTAAGCACATGAGGCTGCGTGTGGGAAACACGCAGAGACAAAAATCAGCCATAACTTCTGATTTAAAAGCTACAAAGTCCCTAAAATGAAACTCATTCCTACCAACAGAAGCAGCACAAAGAGACTTATAGCCTTGAAGAGGCTCAGTATACGTGGGAAGATATGAGTGCTCCGCAAGGCTTTACCCAAGGCTTGCTTTAAAATTAAAGGGTTTATAACCTTTGCCCCAAATATCAATGCATCTGCAGCTTTTCCCACCCAGCTACTGACTGGAGAATCTTATTGAACCCAATGAATCAAATACTTATCTGTTTCATGGCTTGTGGACCATCCAAGTTTCAAAACAATAAGGGTCCAGGCACACTCAGGGCCTGATTCAGCAAAACAAAGCACCTCTTTGATGTCAGTTCTGGGAAGATTGGCTTTCCCCCCCTGTTTTCTGCAGGTTTGAGTGGAAGCTGATAACTTCATTGCTGAGTCAGACTTTGCAAGTACATGAAATTAGATCTGGGCAAATGTGAACCTAGTTGTGAAATGAGGAAGAGAAAGGGGTCCAAGTTCAGCTGCAATCAGAGGGATTTTTCCTACCGAGTTTAACAGGGAATAAATCTGGATCTTCCTTTCTCCCAGCTCCAGCTGCTGCCCTTCCCCTTCAGCAGGAGGGATGCAGCCCTGCAGACAGACGGACACTGCTGGAGCCCATGTCACTGCTGTGCTGCTGCACCTTCTCGTGCCGTGGGGGATTGCTCAATCTGTCAACGGGACGTCCACACCTTGTCTCTCCCTGTGCTTTTCCCAGTTTCTATCAAGTCCCATTATTTCAGGGACATCTACCCTGATGTCACCACAGAAACCTGCTTGAAGTGGGTAAAACCTGCTGGCATCCCCAAACCACGGGTGTCTGCTCCACACCATCTCAGCAACACAAGGTTAGAAGGCAAAGAGAATCGAGCCTTCGCATCCTGCCACAGACAGGACACAACCTGTATGTCCCGGAGGGATATCCAAGATATCCAGTGGCCCTTAGCATTGCAGGTTTATACAAAACACTGCCATTTATCACAACCCTTCACTTTGTATAAATCATAAATTGCCACAAGAATGTCTTTTCTGAAGTCTCCAATCTAAATGCCATTGGTATTAAATTATACCGGCATTCCAGCTTTTCCTGGTAATTGCAGCAGTGAAAGACTGAAGGGAGGATGCTCATCCCCAGCACCTGCATTAGGACTGCAATTCTCTGCCTGGTTTTGCAGCTGAGATGCAGGGGTTGCACTGAGACTTATGCAGACAAATGGAAGTGAATCATAATCCCTCAGGACCTTTCTTGACTCCAAAATGAAACCTGCCCAATTGGATAAACTGTCCCAAGTGCAGCTGATGTAAATAACTATCAAGTGCCTATTGCTGATCTGATGATATCCAGAAGCAATTTGCATTCACACAATGAGCTTGGATTCCTGGCTGGTAGAATCACAGGACTAGAGAGCAGAAGTCAGCTCAGTAACACACATCAACAGCACATTTAAATTGAAGTGTATTTGACACTGTACAGGCTAATACCACATTAGTGTTGCTCGAGCTGTCAGAAGTAAAGGTGCTGACTGCATAATGACATGGTTTAGCATGAGGTGTCCCTGCCCATGGCAGCGGGGTTGGAACTAGATGGTCTTAAGGTCCTTTCCAACTGTAACTGTTCTGTGATTCTAGGATTGTGTCCTGGTTGAACTTAAACTGCACAAGAAAGGAGCTGCTCCTCTCTGAATTTACAGTACATTTTTAACCTGTAGTTGTGGAAGAATCAGGGGAAAAATAAAAGCTCATTTCAAAGAGCTCAACGTGAGCTTTTGAAGTGCCAACAACAATATTTTCCTTCGCAGATGGGATCGGAGTGTGTCATTAGGAATAATGAGTTAATTACGTTAAGAGTTCATACCCACATCACTGGCACTGCGCTGACAGCAACTCCCGCAGCCAGCAGCACAGATTCAGGGGTCACTGAGCAGGCGCCTCATCTCCCATCACCAGCCCTGCAGCTCCCTGGTACAGCGCTCCAGAGGGTGCCACGTCCTTGCCGGGGATCATTCAACACACACCAGCATCTGACAAGCTCTGTGGAGGCAGGTGAGGCAAACATCGCCTCAAGAGTAAACGGCACATACATTGAAACAGAAAACATCTAATTCAGCAAGTTCATGGGGTTTAAACACTCGCTTTGTTTAAACGTGGCCACACAATGACTGTGTTACAGCCAAGGCTGATGTGTAATTAGCAGGTAAGAGGAGCAACCCAGCCACTTGTCTACAAGCTACTGTAGATTTCTTCATTACCTGTTCCTGGTCTCTCCCCAGTCCCTTCCAGGGGCAGTCCTGGTAACCAGCAGCATTGCACATAGCAGGTACCACACCATGGCAGCCCTTCTTCCACCCTTGGCCAGCTCCACACCAGCAGCACTCCCAGGCAGGGCAGGCCCAGGGCTGCAGGACAGGGTTTATAAAGACACCAGTGAGTTAACAGTGAGCTCACCTGTACCTGGTGAAGAGCTGGGTGTTTCCAATCAGTGCTGCTCCACTCTCCAAAGCAGACTTACTCATCCCATCACCTCCAAGCTGCTCCAGCAATCTCTTGACTCCTGCTTTCAGGTGGCAGCGGGACCTTGTCTGCAAACAGCTGCTTCAGGAGAAGCTGTTCCTCAGCTCTTTATAGTACCTGCTCCACTGTAGTTACGATTACAATAACACTTTGCCTTGTGATAGCATTCTTCACTTTCTGATTGCTTCCTGAACACAAGCTAATAACGCTGGCTCAGTGCTTCTTGCTCAGCAGAGTAGGTAGTTTCCTATAGCAAGGCTGCTACTTCATGCTAACAGTAAAGCAAGCACTGGATAAGAGGGAGCACAAACGTGTCTGCTCGTAAAGGTAATGTTCCCCTCCCAAGTACAGCAGCCCTTGGTCCTTTTGGGCATACCCAACCATGACTCCATCTCTGAGATGAGCTGTTGCCTCCTCACCAGGTCGTGAGTCATTTCCACCCCACTTATGACTCAGATGATGGGAAGTGCCTGAGGAAGGGCTGGAGGTCTTGTCTGTGTTCCTCCAACCCTCATGAGGTTTTCCCCCCGTGCGCAGGGCTGGGCTGCACCGACCTGCAGCTAAAGATGATGGCAAAGGGTGAACTCTTCAAAAGGGGAGCCATCGTCGTGCCTGTCCCTCGTGAGCAGTGTGCACACGGCTGCATTGCCAGCAGAGAAGCAGCCCAATTACATCCTAGAAGCATTTGGGGGTGCTTTGCTTTTCAACGCTTCCCTCTGTTGCCCTTTGGAACGCAAGTGTTTGTATAAATAACAGCAGATGCGTTTGGAAATAGCTCATCCCCCAGCCAGTGTTTAGCCATAGAAATGAGCAAAGATAAAACAGTTGCATATGATGTGAGAAACGCAGCAGATGGGCTGGCAGGCAGGAGCAGGCCAGCCTGTGCTGCCTGTGTCAGAAGTGGACACTGTCGTGATCTGCCTGCACAGATTGCAGCACCCGGGGCTGCAGCAGCTCCCTCTCGGGACCCAGCAACACCAGGAGCAGGCTCTTAGTGCTGCACAATTGCTTGTTTCAGCATGGCTGAGAGTGTCTGTGTGTGAGGTGCTGGCTCCAAGCAGCGAGCTTTGGGGGCAGACGATGCAGAGCACCCATTCTCTGGGCGCCCTGTGCCAGCGCCTCACCACCCTCACAGGGAACGCTCTCACAGGTCCTCAAGGAACAGGCACTGGGGATGAGGGTATTTATCAGCCAGGAGACCTCCCACCAGCCAGGAGCTGCTGCCCCATTTCGTACAGCAGAATGTGCATGGAGCTTGTGGGGTGACTGCAGCCAGTTCTTAGAGTTACCTTCGGAGCAGAAACCCCCTCTTGTCTTCGCAGCATTACAGAAACCGCAGCGCTATCAGCCCATGGCATCTCCTGTCTCGCTGGGTGTTGTGGTCAGGTCCCACGTACCAGCCTGACGGGTTCTGGCTGATGGCTCCTGTCACCACCACGTGTGGCTGCCGGGGCACGTCCCCAGGGAGGAGCCAGGGTTCCCCATCCCCATCCCCATCCCCATCCCTCCAGCAGCTCCCGTGCTCTGCTCTGTGCCCTGCATCCCTCAGCAGCGAGCAAAGGGGCAGCTCAAAGCTCCAGCCCCTCCACACTGACCCTGCTGGGATGAGCTGCAGCCATGGAGGTGCCCTCTGTGGCTCCAACTGGGATCTTCCGGGCACGCCGCTGCTTTGATACCAGTGGGAAACCAGCAGCTCCTCAGTGCTGGCTCTGCTGGGGCTTGGTGGCTTCTGATGCTTCACCAGGAATCTTCAGCTGGCAGCCCACACACAGGGGTTTTCCATTGGGATTTGATGCAGAACGGGAATGACTGATATCTGTGATTGCTAAGGAGCATCCTCGGTGTGGTTCCTCCAGTGTCACCACGTCCGCTTTGTACACAGTGACCTGTGCTGTGATCCCTGCACAGATCCATAGGAGGAAAAGCATCCCGGAGCCTCTGGTGCGGAGCTGCTTCTCCTCCAAACCCAGCCAATGGTCCCTCAGCACTGGTGACACAGCTCCTGGTCCTGACCCCACGCTGCTTCTGGCCAGCGAGGAGGAGGAGGAGGAGGAGAGCAGCTTCCAGCTTATCTGGTCCATGGCAGAGCCGGCACACAGGGATGGAGCGGGTCCTTCCCAAAGGCAGCAGCGGTGATGCTTTGCCTGTGTGCCGGTGGAACCGTGCTGTGCCAGCAGGGCCGGGGGACGTTGTGCTTGGGCTGTGAGCAAGCGAGCGGTGCCAGCAGCAAACTCCATGACCCCGGAGCAAGGCGAGTGCTGCTCCCTCAGACTCATCTCTCCCATGTCTCGCAGAGCAGCAGCTGGTCCATCACCATCCTCACCTGCTCCATCACCATCCTCGCATGCTCCATCACCATCCTCGCCTGCTCCGTCGCCATCCTCGCCTGCTCCATCACCATCCTCACCCGCTCCATCACCATCCTCACCTGCTCCATCACCATCCTCACCTGCTCCATCGCCATCCTCGCCTGCTCCATCGCCATCCTCGCGTGCTCCATCGCCATCCTCACGTGCTCCATCGCCATCCTCACCTACACCATCACCATCCTCACCTGCTCCATCGCCATCCTCGCGTGCTCCATCGCCATCCTCGCCTGCTCCATCACCATCCTCACCTGCTCCATCACCATCCTCACCTGCTCCATCGCCATCCTCGCCTGCTCCATCGCCATCCTCGCCTGCTCCATCGCCATCCTCACCTGCTCCGAGCTGAGCTCCCAAGCCCTTCCCATCTGGAGCACCCCCAGACCCCCAGCCTGAGCAAACAGAGGGCATTTGATGACTGCTTGCAGGCACCTTCCTAGCAATGCCCATGGCTGCTTGCCTGGTGCCAATTGATCCTGACCTGGTGCAGGGATGCATGGGGATGTTGCTGCTTTTTCCTTCCCACTGAGCAAGAATCAGGAGCTGGCTGTGGATCGGCTGCCGGAGCCCAGCACTGACCATGGCGCTGGGTCCTGGTCCACACTTCAAACTGGGTGTGAAAACAAGGGAGAGCAGAGCCAGCAGACTGCCCTGAAAACCTTCTTGTGGGTTGAGACTTGAAAAGACTGGAGCTGCTCTGAGGGGTACTAAAAATGGGCTGACTGCAGCTTCAGAGTTGAAGGTGAAAGTGGCACCACGTGGACAAGGAGGTTTTGGGTAGCAGAACATCATACACACGGAGCTGGATCCAGGAGGACTCACAGCAATAGCAGATGCAGCCCTTGGACAGGGTGGACCAGCAGCTCCTGGGGGATGCTCGTGAGAGCTGGTCCTTCTCCATCCTTTAAAACACAAAGACACCCTCAGAGATGCTCCACAGCGCCACGGGGGCTGGACACATGGGGGGCCGGGCAGGGCAGCGAGCTCCCCATCCCTACAAAGCTGGGTCCAACAGAGACCCCTGCGTGACATCTCTGAGCCTCTGCTCCTCACAGTGGCAGAGGCTTTCAGCTGCAGCTCCAGGCTGGGCCATAAACAGCCTATTTGTCAATGGCCACGCTGTTTGGAGAGCCGATTACAGTGTTTGCCTTGGGTAACCAAGGAACCCAAACACACCGGTTTGTCCTATAACCATAGCCTATAACCTATAACCATATAACCTAGAACCTATATAACCTATATAACCTATATAACCTATAACCATAACCTATAACCTATAAACCTATATAACTTATAACCTATAACCATAACCTACAACCTATAAACCTATATAAGCTATATAACCTATAACCATAACCTATAACCATATAACCTATAACCTATAAACCTATATAACCTATATAACCTATAACCAGATAACCATGGTGTTATCTGCCGTGGACCCTTGGCCATGTGCTCATCAGAGCGGTGGTAACGGGGCTGCCCTGAAGATCCTTCCTGCTTTAATGACTGGGGAGCAGAGCACGAGGCCATGGCAATGCCAGGGATGGGATTTCCTCTGTAAATTAAACTTCCATGAGATAAGGAGATCAAACACTGGCCACTGTGCAGCTCTTGGCAAGGCTGGAATGGCCCTGGAGCAAGCTGCTCTAGTGGAAGTGTCCCTGCCCGTGGCAGGGGGTTGGAACTGGGTGAGCTTTAAGGTCCCTTCCACCCAAACCATTCTGGGGTTCTGTGATTCTACACCTTGGAGAGAGCTCAGGCCCTTGACTGTGGTGTTTCACCCCATTCCGCCCCTGCCAGCCTTCCCTTACTTAGGTGCAAAATCGTCACAGAAGAGTTTGTAAAGTGTCAGAACAGCTTCTCTGGTGTCAGCTGAATGAACAGCGCCTCTTTAAAGAGCCTCCTGCCAGCTCAAGCTCCCTTTTCGCCTCCCTGTGATTTCCTTCGTGCTGGTTTGGATGGGGTTTTGGAACGATCTCTGATGAAGAGTGAGGCTGGGAAGCTCTGCGCTGTGCTGCCCTGCGGCAGGATCCTGTGTCTGCTGCCACCTACCTGATAGCAAACGGAGAGGTGATTCCCTCCCGTGTTCCATGGGAGGTGAATGCTCAGAGCTCCAGGGGTGATGGCGCTGTGGCTGTGCAGCCAGGCAGAGAGGAGCACCTCTGGGAACAAAGCATTCCAAGCAAAGCCGCTTGGAAGAGCAGGAGGAGCTCGGTGTGTTTGTTCTGCGGGATAAGCGGGATGCCCCCATGCCCGGGATGCGCAGAGGGATATGGAGACGTTCTGATTTACAGGAGCCTGGGCAGGGACAGCCCTGGGCTGGGATGCGGGGAAAGGCAGCGCTGTGATAGCGTTACCCAGGGGGTTAGAGCTGGATGAGCTTTAAGGTCCCTTCCAACCCAAACCAGGCTGGGATTCTGTGGTTCTACTGCACAAATGGGGCTCGTCTCTTCGCAGCAGCCCCCATACCCTTTAGGCCTGTACCTAATGGGTCAGCAGGAAAACACAGCATGATACAGGTCAGTGCTGGCCCCAGGGACTTTGAGAGAAAGGAACAGCCTTGGGCAGGATGAGCTGGATAACCAGGGGTGAATCACTGCTCCCACAGGCTGGGAAAGAAAGGTCAGTGCTGCGCCCATGATTTAGCATCAAATGGGGTCCTGTGCCTTCTCTGCCCTGCCTGCAGCTTCACCCGCTGCACAGCCACACTCAAAGGGAACCATAAAAACTCCAGTTGTAAATGGTATTAACTTTGCAGCACATCAACACATTCATCCAAGCCTTGTCCCTGCATTCCTGCCCTGGTTGCACGTGGAGTTCCAGGGGCTGACAACCAGGAGCTGTCTCAAGGCTGCAGCTGAACCCACTGAGCTGCACTGGTTTGACAGCCTCATCTCCCTCCTACACAGGCTCCCCAACGAGCTGAGCAAGAAGAGCAGACACAAAGCCTCATGCCAGGTTTCGGCTTTTCTTGTCCAAAGCCACGTCTCCCAGCTGAGCAAACCCATGGAGGGAGCAGAAAACATCCCAAATGGTTCTGGCTGTTTGCTGAGGACGGGTTTCACTTCTGGAGCAGCATCTCCCTGCCCAGGCGCAAGGCATCAAGGAGAGGGTGTCCAGGAACTGCTGTGGAAAGCACCATTCCCGAGAATGGGATCAATGGGAGCCGAGCCTGGAGCTCCCACACTGCTGCATTCCCACCCATGGCTGGACACTGACAGTGGTTCTTTATCATCACAGGGAGCAACTGACACCATGCCCAAATGGGAAGTTTCAGAGGGAATCCACAAGGATGCTGCTCCTGCCCAGCCCTTCCCAGCTCGCAGCGTGCTCTGACAAGACCCTCCTCTTCCCAGGGATGGGGAAACCGAGGCACAGGGCAGGGACATGCCATTGGTCACCAGCACCAGGCTCCAGCCTCGCCTGTGGGCTCGTTGTGCACCAGACCACAGTCACTCTCGTTAAACCAGATGGGACCCTGCTGCACATCCACATCCTCTCTCTGCTTTGCTTTCACTTCCTTTCAAGGCAGGGACGCGCCAGGACAGCACTCGCCGCCCACCACCTCTTGGTTCATGAGCTGCTGCTTTCCCTTTCCTTTAGGGCAAACGTCACAGCTTAAAGTCCCAGAATAAAACCCAAACCAACCCAAACCTTCCCCAGAGCTGGCACAAGAGCAGAGCCTGCTGGAGAGGAAGGAAAGAGGAACGAGAGCGCAGTACATGGATGCCTCAAAGCGCCGAGGCCCTGCTGTAGCCCACGAGCATTGTCCAGCTCAGGCAGAACAAAAGCTGCTGCTGCTGCTGCTGTGCCTCACATGAGCTCTTCGCTGGGTGGTTTTCTTCCCTGTATCCGTGTGTCACTTAAACACTTCTTTTCTGGAAAATCCTTTCTCCTCCCCTCCGCCCCCAGTGTGAAAAGGGAATCAGTGCGCAAAGGCGCAGCTGAGATTGCAGATAGCCCATTCCCTTCTGATCCTTATCTCACCAGGATGTAGGAGGATCCTTGGGGAATGGCTGGAAGCTTTTCGCTGGAGCCATCCAAGAAACAAGCTGCCTATAGCCTTTAAATGGCAAATCCATCAAGTGCTTGGGGACCGGGATCCAAAACACTGTTTAACCCCATGAAGTACAACATCCCTGGGCTCTGCCACATGGGAGCTCCTCCTCGAGCCGCCTTCTCCACACAGCTCTGCAGGCACTGCTGCATCAGCTGAATAACGTGATCTAAACCCACACCTTTGAACCCTGATCTAAACCAAAGCCTTCTGGGCTCCCCAAGAGACTCTGCCTTTGCTGATACCCACCTGATACCATGGAGGGGTGGTAAAATGAATCCTGGACCCGCATGCAGCTGAGCCTGATCCTTCTTACTCACGGCCCCTCCTGCTGCCGGCTCCATCAGCCTGAACAAGGCTTCAAATCACAACTGTTGTTAAGAAAACAAATTACTGCGTGCGGCAGCAAAAGCATCCAAATACTCCAACACAACTAGCAGGAGGATCCTCTTGTTACAGCAGCATGTATTCCTGTGTATACACGTGCCCAGAGCATCGCCAGCAGCAGCACTAAGTGGAGGACTGTTAGCACCGATGTGCATTGCTCAGCCATGTGTTTCCCTGTTTCAGCAGGAGCACTGGGCATGTTTAGGGGAGAGCAGTTTGGTAGGTACAGGAGGGAGCCCTTCGGTTGGGATGTGGGGTTGGATGCCTGTGGATAACAGTGGGAAGGGGAGGGCAGAGCCGATTTCCACACCAAAACGCTCCCTGATCCCATTTGGCTCCTGCGTGCAGGGAGTGTTCAATCGCTTTGCAAGCCATAACCCCCCCCCAAGCCCAGTGTTTCCTGACACTGGGGCTGAAGGTGGCAGTGGGAGAAGGGCTGGGAGCCCACAGGAGGAGGATGCAGCACCTCGGGGTGTCCCTGGTGCAGGGCTGTCAGCGGCAGGGCACAGGCTCTGGTGACAGAGGAATCACAGCAGCCCCGCAACCGGGTCCTGTTGTATTTAGGACAGGAAACAGATGCTGCCTGGCGGAGGAAGCAAGTGGGGGAAACAAGTGCACCTTGTGCCTTCCCTGCAGGAACACGGTGGGAACAGGGGGTGCTGGACGGAAACACCCCAGTACGGCCCCAGGCAGGGCAGGGGCAGCTCGGCTGGGTTTGATGGCATCGCCCTTGGCTGCATCAGTGGGGATGAGGACCCAAAGGGCCTCAGCATCCTCCCGGTGAAGAACTTCTTCCTAAGACCTGATCTAAACCTGCCTTCTCCGTGACTGCTAAACAGGACGGACACAAAGAGACCCAACAGCCTGTGCCCTGGTAGGACCAGCAGCTTTGTGGGCATCTTTTACACAGAGACAGTGCCCCCATGGGAAAGCAACCTCACCACCACCACCAGCAGTGCACAGAGATGGGTTTTATTAACTAAGCAAAACCCCCATGAGCACGAGCAGTGCCAATCTCCCCCCACATCTCTCCACTCCAAACCTCTCCCATCTTTTGCCTTAGGAACACAAAGGATCTTCTTTATCTGTGGAGTTTGCTGGGAACCTGGGCCTGGCATCACACTGCCTGGAGCTCCATTAGCTGAACACACACACACACACAACCATTGCCCCAGAGTGCGTGATCTGAGCAGCATCTCAGTGTCTGTGCCATGTCCACCCCTCTCTGGTTGCTCCCATCAGTTGACCCAGCCTGGAGAGCTCAGATGCTGCTCGCTCCCTGCTCTGTTTGCTGTACACTGGAAAGAGCGGACTCTGCCTTCTGGGGCAGGATGTAATTCCTCAGAATGAAAACGTACGTTTCCTTGAGCTTCTGGATTTTGAAGGCATAGACGACGGGGTTCATGGCTGAGTTGGAGTGGGACAGCAGGATGCTCAGGTAGGTCAGAGCCTGCGGGGTGCTGCAGGAGGGGCAGAAGTAGGAAACGCAGTTCAGGATGCCCAGAGGCAGCCAAGATGCTGCAAACAAGAGGAGGATGAGGGCCAGATACTTGGCCATTTCGTACTCCTTCCCACAAGCTGTTTCCACACTTGCTGAGCTGGGGCTTAGCTTTGCCCACATGATATAGAAAATCTCGGCGTAGAGCGCACACATGAGGAGCAAGGGAAGGAGGATCCAGGCGAAGAAGCTGAAATACACCACATAATCCATCCTCATCACAGCCAGATAGTGACACTCGATGTAGCTGGAGCTGCCCGTGTGCCGGTTCCATCCCAGCATGGGGACCAGCCCCACCAGCACAGACACAAGCCAGCAGAGTGCCAGGCTCACACAGATCCTTTTCTTGGTGACGGCTGCCCTGTACCTGGGTGGGCAGGAAGCATCAGCCACGTTAGATGTGGTTCTTCAGAAAGGGGAACTACATCTGCAGGAACCTGGGCTTTTAAGCACTTGTTTCTGGTTGGCCTCATCCCAGTTAAGCACAGCTCTGTGCAGTCGGTCCTTCGCAGCCTCTGACATTTAAAGTGTGCTTTGGAACTACAGGGGAACCTCCCAACAGTCACCAACCCCCTTTAAAGAGAACCCACAGAAAGGGGTCAGACCCTTTCCTCGGGAAGATTGGTTCATTTTGACCTGCATCGGGCTGTCTCGAGGGGAAAACCTAAAGCCCATCAGGCTTCAAGCACACCCCCATGTATGAGCATCCCTTCCCTGACTCTCAGAAGCTGAGGATTCTTAGGCACCGATGGGGCTCCATTGCCCACATTTGGGAGCCTCTGCCTTTGTGTGAGTTTCCCTCAGAGAACCAATGATGCCCAGGGAATCCCTGTGGTGCAGGGAGAAGGAAAACATAAGGGGGAAGAGAAATGGGGAAGAGATGATGAGATGGGCCCTTGGCCCAGACTCACCTGGTCGGCAGCTTCACTCGCAAGTACCTGTCGACTGCAATGGCCAGGAGAGACAGGATGGAGGCATGAGAGAAGATCATCATGAGGCAGCACATGAAGAGGCAGGAGTAGAAATGGGTGACAACTCCGAGGCTCACTATGACAGCCAGCGGCATGACAAGGATCCCCATGGCAATGTCACTGAGGGCCAGGGAAACGATGTAGAAGAAGGTGGTCTTCTGCAGAGCTGGGTTCAGCTTCACTGCCCAGATCACCAAGGCATTGCCCACCACCGCAGCTATCCCAATGACAGACTCCATGGTGATATAGATCACATCCAGGCTGCCTAGTGCCATTTTGGACTGTTTACATCCAAAGTGAAGCAACGCTGTGCTGAGCTCTCATTTTCGGCCCCAGCAGCTGGGTCAGAAGCCAGCTCCTCCCTGATGTGCTCTGAATGAAGTTCCTCCTTCAGAACTATGCACACAGCTCCCCAAAGATGAGCAGATTTGTCCACGAGCATCCATCTATCAGACCGGTAAAAAGCCCTGTGACATCTTTTCTGTCTCCTTGAGGTTTATTTGTGCTTCTGTAGAAGAGTCAACGTTATCTGGTGGCACCTGGCACAAACCACAGGGGCTTGTGGTAATTCTGCTAAATTTTAGCCCTGATAAGTACAATCTCCTCCCTGTGCAGTCTCGCAGGGTGGATTAGCCAATGCACAGCTCTATTGTGGCTAGATTGCTCTGCCTTCTTTGAGGCCTGCTCCATCCATACGGTGTGCAGTGAAGGTGTAGCATCAAAGAAAACAGGACCAAAGGGCCTGGAGTGACCCTGTCTGTTCCCTTGCCACAAGGAAGGGGTGAGGAAGGCAAATGCAAAGGCATTCAGCTGGGTTTTGGGTGAGCAAAGGGCAAATGGAAGGAGCAACATTTTGACTGCTCCCCTAAGGTCCCACACAGCTGTGGTGCCCGGGAGCTGTGCATGCAGCAGGCACAGGGCAGCAGAGGCCCTACCAAAGCCCCTACACAGTGGTCTCTACAAGAGGCATCTTGCAGCAGCCACAGGAGTGGAAGAAGACAGAGAACGGAAACCAAAAGCCCTGAGAGGAGCCGCACAGTGAGGGCAGGAAGTGGGGAGCATCTCACCCAGGTCATTTCCTATGGATGCTCATAGCTGCACGGTGCAGGCTGCCCACCCTTGCCCAGGTCCTTCCCCGAGGAGCAGCTCCTTCAGCTCACAAAAGCCTTGCCTACATCCCAGCCATGACCTGGGATTTGCCTCCTGCACCCACAGATATCCTGCATCAGCTCTGATCAGAAAACCAGCACAGACTGGGACTGTCTATGGAGAGCTCGCCATGTACCAAGCACCCTCCCGGCCGGGAGCGAGAAGTACTTGCGTTGATTCCAGGAAAGC
The DNA here is from genome assembly GCF_028554395.1 of Pezoporus wallicus. Lineage (NCBI taxonomy): Eukaryota > Metazoa > Chordata > Aves > Psittaciformes > Psittacidae > Pezoporus > Pezoporus wallicus. The sequence continues at coordinate 2,057,886 of NW_026636574.1, read as the reverse complement.
AGAATTTGTCCAACTCTTTTGACAGCAGAGAATAAAGAAGTTTCATGTATTTCTGGCTCCATCTCCTCCTCAGGATGATATCACTTGCCCATCCTCAGTTTTGCCAGAAAACTGGGTGGAAGAGGTGGAGAACTCGGTGTCCAGGAAACCAAATACCACCCACATTTGCTTAAGGCTTCATTACACTGATATAGCACCATCCACCTAATCCTTTACTCATTATTCGCTCCTTCTTGGAGCATGTGTGCTTCTATTTGCCCAAGAGCCAGGTTCTCCTGCGACTCGCAGGCTGACCCGAGCTCATGTTTGCATCTCTTCTCAGTTTCATCTGAAATGGGAGCAGCTCTTTCACTGCAGACCCACATCAATGAGCATTTGCTCACCCGCAGCAAGCGGATCACAGCTTTCACAGCCTCTCCCTGCTACTTCCCACACCTTTCCTCAGTTTCTCCATCTCCCATAAGCAGAGCATAGCAAAGTGTGCTGCTCTGAACATGGCTCGGTGGGTTGTCATGCTGATTTCAGGCAGAAATGAGGGCTGAAAAAGTCACCTACAGTGCAAGTGTTCTTGTCAGATTGAGAAAGCTCCAAGTAAAAAGCGTTTTTCAGCCACCTCAGGGCCTTCACTGAAATGGTAAGCCCTGGATTATATCAAGTATTGGAATATAACAGAGCACCCTCCTAAAGTCCCCTGAATTGCCTCATTTCCTATAGTGACCACAGGGCGATTATCTAGATTGATAAGTGCCAGCTTTGTACATAAATTCTGGTTACAGTTCTCCCATTTCTAAAACTGCAACTTGGAAGAGGAAGCAAAGTGTTTGGTTATAGGCAGCTGGCAGGCAGGCTTGTGGAAGCTCTTCCTTTATTGTTTGGGGTTTTTTTAACTTTCCAAAGTCCTGGACTGATACCAGGCTGCTGGAGGGATGCTCCGAGCTTCAGATGGGTCCAGAGAAGGGAACATTCCCTGGATACTAAGGTATTTGCAGCTGTGAAGAAAGGCAACGGCTGATTTGCTGCCCAAGTATCAAGGATGTGAAATACTGGAAGGGGTTTGCACACTGGTGAGTCACTGGAACAACTGAGCACCAGAAACCAAGGACGAATCCTACACACAGTCATTGTTGCCCCATCCCTGGCAGTGTTCAAGGCCAGGTTGGAAGGGGCTTGGAGAAACCTGCTCTAGTGGAAGGTGTCCCTAGATGGAACAAGATAACCTCTAAGGCTCCTTCCAACCCAAACCAATCTATGATTCTGTAGCTCAGCCCAGGTGGGAACATCTCCAACAACTCACCATGCTCAACACCAGCCAGGAGCTGCACAGCAGCCAGGAGCTCAACAGCCTGCATGGGATTTACATCGGTACAGAGTGCTTGGTTGCTGTCTTGGCCACTTTGGGAAACATCCTGGTCATCTGGGTGGTGAGGATGAACTCGACGTCTCAGAACATGACTCTGCACTTCATCGTTTCCCTGGCGCTGGCTGATATCGCGATGGGGATCCTCGTCATGCCCCTGGCCATCGTGGTGAGCCTGGGCATCAGCGCCCACTTCTACACCTGCCTGGCCATGTGCTGCCTGATGGTGGCTTTCAGTAACGCATCCATCCTCTCCCTCCTGGCCATCGCCATCGACAGGTACCTGCGGGTGAAGCTACCAACCAGGTGAGTGCTGGACCACCACGGGCCCCTCCACTGATGCTCCTGCCAGCTTTCCAACCCCCAGCCTCTGCCCGAGGGCTGCCACCACCCCTCTCCTCCTTAACTTGTCACTTTTCTAACAAGTATTTACACTAAATGCCAAATATTTGCCCCAAAATGCCACATATTTGCCCTAGAAATGCGTGCTTGGGCATGAAGAAAAGACTTGTTCCTAAAAGCCCAACCTGAGTTGAACTCTCTAGAGCAGGAACCACTCCCTGCAGTTAATAATACAACACAGACAGACCCTGGGGATGCTTGTACAGGGCTGAGAACTCGCTGTTAGTGCTAGTCTGAATTTGGCCACACAGGGTGAGCCTGTGGCTGAGCAGTTGAATTCTTCAGCTCTTTTGTTAATGCTGAGAGTACTGAAGATTTCACTGGGTTTCTGAGTCTTCTAAATAAAATCCCTTTCACTGTTTGCTGAAAATACAAAAGAACTAACAGACTTAAGAGCTGATTTAAGAAGCCATTCACTTTGCATGTTGGAATGGAAAAGCACATGAGCTAAAAATCCAGAGCATAACATCAAGCATGAAAGTAGCAGCAATGGGGAAAGGACCTGTAAAACTGAAAGATGAAAGAACAGTTTGGTCCTACAAATGGCATAAACCAAGTGTAAAGAGTAATGGACACCCAAGGAAGCTGAGAAATAAGACAGAACTGCTAATAATGGCAACATCGAGGCAAAAGGGGCACTAGGATCAGAATGAAACAAGAAATAGCTGAAATCATGCAATTATAAAGAGGAGAAGTTGAGCCTAGTTCTTCTTAAGGGTGCTGCAAAGCAACTGGTACAAGTGGAGAGTTAAGCTTGTCTCAGAATAAGATTTGGGTTAGTGCTCCAAATCTGTGACCATGAACCTGTAATATTTGAACATGCAAGTTCCTGAAACCATCCTTAACCATTTTAACTACTTCTGTTTAATGCAAACCTGGGTTTTCTTCCTCCACAGATATAAAAGAGTCACTACAGAGAGAAGAGTTTGGTGGGCACTGGGTTTGTGCTGGTTTCTGTCCCTGCTTGTAGGATTAGTCCCCATGTTTGGGTGGAACAAGGCAGCAGGAAGCACCTCGGAGTTTCTCAGGTGTCAGTTTATCTCGGTGATGAGGATGGATTACATGGTGTATCTTATCTTCTTCACATGGACCCTTGTCCCTCTGCTCATCATGTGCGCTCTGTACCTTGAAATCTTCTACATCATCCGGACGAAACTGAGTCAAGGTTCAATCAACACAAGAGGGACAGGAGGGTTTTATGGACGGGAGTTCAAGACAGCCAAATCTCTAGCACTTGTTCTCTTCCTGTTTGCAATATCCTGGTTGCCCCTGTGCATTATAAACTGTGTTTCCTATTTTTGCCCCACGTCTCAGATCCCCGAGGTTTTGATGTACTTGGGAATCCTCTTATCCCATGCCAACTCTGCCATGAACCCCATTGTCTATGCTTGCAAGATAAAGAAGTTCAAGAACACATACCTTTTAATTTTAAGGACCTATATCCTGTGCAAAAAAAACAGAGCCAGTTCTGTGCAAAAAACCACAGAGCAAACACCAGAAGAGCAGTCATAAATCAAGAAATGTTGACCTGCCTGTATATACCAGACCATTGACAACCACTTTGTGAAGGAACTGATGGGAAATGGGGGTTGTGTTTTGTCTACTCCCACTCTTGCACAAACTGCTTTATAATAAGGGCAAGCTCCTCTTACCCAATCTGATGCACATTTGACATTAAGCCCAAAGCAACCATTTATGGTCTTCTGCATTGGGTACTCCAGAGAATTCTGCTTGGTGGTTGCTGAGCTTCCAGGCAAGCATCTTCATTTAACAGGACCCTCTAGGTTTTATGGATTAACTTGACCATGATTTGGTAGACCCATGACCCAAAGAACTGGTAACAAGGAAGATGTTTTGCTCCAAGTGCCCCAGCTTGGATCTATCAGCAGCTGGTAAAACCCTGCTGCTGTGAGTCACACAGCTGAGCATCTCAGGAAGGCCAGATGCTGCACTGATTCTGGGGACCTCTGCTTTGCAGGACATCCTAACAGTGGGACACTTCCATGGCTTCCAAAGCAAGACAGTGCTCACCACAGACTCCTGCAAAACTAACTCAGACACAGAGCACCAGGCAAGAGCCAAAGTGCTGAACACACCCAGCTGCTCCTTAGTGCTGGGGACATACCAGAAGGAGATGACTGTCAGAAAATAAACTAATAATATCTTTAAGTTCTTCCCTCCTCCCCCAGCTGCCTGACCAGGGATAGAATCAACAGTTCCAAACCCATCACATGTACATTGTCAGAACTGGTTACCAAACCCCATCTACTTGGGGGATTCTTCCTGCACAGCATATCCTCGTGTTTCCTACAATCAATCCTGCTTTGCTAACACCTGATTTAAATGTGATTTGTGCTGCAAGACTCCTCTGTAAACCTGAAGAACAGTTACTCTTTGTAGCAGCCTGTTACAGATCTGATGACTAAAGATGAACGTAAAGATGTGTCTAGATATGTCTTTGTATTAGTTTCAAAATACAGAAAGGATACTGGACAGAAGTTTTGCCAGTGTTGTTTTGATTTTTGTTGCACAAGGATCAGTTTGGTCCACTGAAAAATAGGATAAGTATGTTCTTTGTTGTTGGTAATGCAGCCACTCACAACCCAGGCACGTCCTCACTGAGTATTCTTACACCCTTTGTCTTCTCTGTCAATTTAGACTAAATCTGAGCCTGAATAGCAAAACAAAGGACACACAAACCCTCCTCTATTCTGATTAGCAGATGCCAATGTCCCAAATTCCTCTATCCTTCCATAAAACAGAGTTGGCCGATGGCTACTGGTAAAAGCTGTGTATGACTGGATAAGGCTCTTGGCATGGGAAAGAGATAGCAGAAGGATGCTCTGAAGTGAATCTGGGACTTACTAGCAGCCACACAACAAACTGAGGTCTCTGTCACCCTCCATCTCCAAGGGCTCTAGGTAGGCACACAAAATTGCTGCACTGTGGTTGGTGCCATGTCACAAAGTACATGAGATGGTTGTGATGTGTCAGTACAATTCACGGTGAGGAAACATCTACATGAAAAACCCAACATGCTAACTGGTCTCAATAGGAAGTCACCTTTTCTTGCACTTCTAACAAGATCTAACAGTATCTAACACAGGAAAGCAGCATTCCTCTTGGTGTGGTGAAGACACATTAGTGCAAGCCTCGTAAATTTTCAGACCATCATACTTCTCAGTTGCTCAGAGTCCTGTTCCTGGTCCTGTAGAATGGTCAGCACGCCTCTCAAGCCAGAGTTCAGAATGTGATGGTGCTTGTGAACCTGTGTTTCAATGGGCCCCTGCACTTCCACCAGCTTCTGCAGCCCCAAAGGCCGGCAGGGCAGAGGCGGAGCAGCTGCTCTAACTGCTTGTTGGAAACACACCAACCGAGCGATGAGGGAAATCCATCTGCCCATCACGGCTTCGTGCTGCCATCAGGTGGCCTCACTCATTTGAAGCTTCTCATATGTTGGACTTGCTGCTTCACAGGAGGCAGCAGGACCCAAGCACTTGTCCTGGCCAAAAAATTCCCCTTCAGAGGGGTTCACAATAGCCCTTCCAGAAAAGAGGAATAACTGCAAGAATCTGACACTCTGGTGACCAGAAACAAGGCAGCTTCTGAAGCTCACAGGGCTGAGGCAGCAAGAAGCTTCGCTCTGATTCAGCCTTGCAGGAGAAGCATTAAACAACTGATGGAGATCATTGCACTTAAACAACAAACCTCCCACCTGCAGGCACAGGAACATGCAGAGAAGCTTCTCTGTGCCCCTGCTAAGAATGACTCACTAGTGTCAACTTGTTCCCCAGTTTATGAAAGGGGAATTTTAACTTTCTACAGTCTATTTAGAACACTGGGTAATTAACATTTTCAGAAATGGACTGTCACACTGTGATTGTGCATTTCTTTTTACATGACCCAACTGGGAAGCAGATATTTGCATACAAACATTTTGTTATCATAACTTCAGGAAGCAGAAAATAACTCACTTGGCAATTAAAAGCCAAGGAAAACATAGTCGGTGACAGAAAAGGGAAACACAAAGGCACAGACATGAATGGACACAGAGTAACATTTCCATTTCCATTGGTCATTCAAAGCAACAGCAAAGACATAAATGGGAACTTTACAAGTGCAGTGAGATTTCTAGAGATTGGGAAATAGGGTATAAAAAGCAATTTGTCCACAACCACAAAGAAGTTTGGAATAGGAGACATTAGTTTCCCCTGGTAACTATAAAATGAGCTGATGTTAGACATACAGCAGTGTTGGTATTTCCCAGCACACTACAGGCCTTGATATAATGTTCTGGCAGCATCCGATGTTCAGAAAGTGCAGGTGTCTTCGTTTCACTAGAAGCTCCATCATCACACAGCTGCTGGTGCCCCACTCTGCTGGAAGACCAGAGAGGCGTAGGCAACATCACTCTGGGGATGTGAAAGAAGCCACAGACATTAGAGAATGTGCAAGCACCTCGGTATGGATTTCCTGCTTTTAATTTGTCCTCAATGCGACACACCACTAGCAGTCAGTCTGTCCCTACATATGCTGGATCAGACCAGTTAATCTAGCTCAGCATCCTGGGTCAGCTCTGCATTATGGGCTCTCAAAAAATCATTATCATGGAGGCAAACTGCAGAAATACTTGCCTTTGAAAAGATTTCCCCCTGACCTGGTTGGTTGGACATGGCCCTGGGTGACATGGTCTAGTGTGAGGCACCCCTGCCCATGGCAGGGGGGTTGGAACTGGATGATCTCAAAGTCCTTTCCAATTCAAGCTATTCTATGATTCTATGATCTGCCCAAGTAGTGATTTAGTTAAGCCCCAGATACCTGAAATATGTAGGGAGAACAGCATTTGAGCCCTGTGATAACAGAGGAGTATCTTTCCTCTTACTGTCCAGGCACCTCCTCAAAGAACTCCCTGGACTACTCTAAACAGGCTGAACAGGATGCACAACAGAAAACACTTTTCCTTAGTCAAAAGAACTGTCAACTAACACTCGAGCCTTGCAAAACCAAAGCCCTTTTCTCTTCCCCCAGTTAATATTTATCTATCAAGAATCTGAAGTCTTTACATGTAACATTAGGAATAGTTGTGACCTTTACCTGGATGTTCTTAGCAGATTCCTCAGTCACTGCTGGGAGGGGAACTTGATCTTGTAAGGTCTGGTGGGATCTCTTATACTCTAGGGAGGAGAAGGACACCAGCCTCAGCTGTCTGCACTTGTTGCAGACAGAGTGCAACACAGGCTTAAGAGTGGGGTGACAGAGCAGCTCCAGAGCGTGTGGCTCAGACACAGCTTATGAAATCCACCACAGACTCTCACTGCAAAGTGAAGTGTGGCAGCCTGAGCCCCTGCCTGCTGAAAGTGGGATAAAAGTGACTGATGGATGTGGTGAGAACACACTGCGTGGCCAGTGCTAGGACCATAAAACCCAACCTAAAAACCCACACCCCCCAAACCCTACCACGACCAAAAACCCACAGCTCATCAGTGCAGAAATTAATTCTTCCATGTAAAGAGCCCTTGGGATGATTCATGGGAGGTTACTGCCAGGAATGACAAGTTCACTACTACATTAGTTATTCAAGGGAGACATAATTTGAGCCTCTTTCAGAGTAACTTTCCTAGAAGTTACTTTGAAACCCTGATGCTGCAAGATGCAGCCCAAAGAGTGTAGAAACTTCACACCATCTGTGTTGAGATGTGCAGCACAAGATATTAAGCGCTCCTCTGCCGCCAGGTCTGGATCATCATGCTATTTCCTCTGCTGTCACTTACTTTTTCTGAAGAGGTGGATGACTGCAAAAACCAGAACAGTCACCAGGACACCAGAGATAAAGGCTAGTGATACGTAGAGTGTTTCATGGCTGTTGATACACAGGAAATAGTGTCAGAATTCCCAGTTCATCAAACTGGAATGTAATGTATCATTTATCCCAGCCCCGTGAGATTAAAGATTCATATCTACATTAAGCATCACTATGAATTAAATATCTACTGCACAGACTGGAAATTCTGTGCAACCGTTTAAAACCCCAAGACATGAGACACATTGCATGTAACTCCTCCTTTACAGAGCGAGTCTGCAGTCTCTGTGTTTGAAGACAGGAAATAAAAAATGGAACATTTACTTATCAAGCCTGCATTTGACTTCTGAACCTTTGAAGACAGCTGCAGAGGTGTATGCAGTGGTACGTACAGTAATAGTGGTGGCAATGGGTTCTGGTGCAACTGGAAGTGAAAAGAACAATAATGAAAACCTGGTTTAAAAGTGTGTTAATTTCTCCAGTGATGCTACAAGCAACAAGAACTGCAGAGTACTCATCATTTCTGTAACATTTATCTATCAGAGGGCTGAAAGTGGAAACAGCAGACAGAAAAAATGAGTTATTTAGACTCTTACTGTCTCACAGAGGCCTTTGGCATCAATGCAGTTCTTCGCCAAACACATACACCTCCTGCTAAGCCACCCCCCCAGCAGCTCTTCTCAGTCAGGATGGTATTATCTTAGGCAAGGATACTGCATGTAAGAAAACTCCTCAAAGAAGGAAATACCTGCGTTTACTTTTGAGGATCTCACTCCCATTCTCTCCAAACACTAATGAACAGTAAGGGAAGCTAAAAGGAAGGGAGAAAAGTTATATTTATATACATATACTAGAGTAAAACAAGCCTGTCACCCTCTTCTAACTCACACTTTAATAGTTTTTAATCAATTTTTCAGACATCTTCAACTGGCACAAACCCAGCAACCTCAGTGTGAATCCTCCTTCCTAACACCTTGTTCCCAAGCACATGTGCATGTTCATTATACTCCAATGAACAGGCTGCTTTCTTTCAAAGATTGGAGTATATTTAATAACTAGAGCACCCACATTATTATTTCTGCAGCAGTTAGAAGTGAGTGAACTTTCAGAATGAGCAGCAGCTTTCAAAAAAGCACAGACTTTCTCCAACAAGGAATGAACAGTAACTTTCTTCTTAAACTTGGGGGTGGAAATGTAAAGATAAGGAAGTATGAGTCGACTACAAAGTTCCTCGTCTAGGACTAGCCACTACAAGCCTTGCAAAGTACACTGTAACAGTGAGAGTAGCACTGACAACGGCTTAAAAGCAGGCATCCTATTCTCTGAATGCCTCTTGCTGCCCTTGTTGCCTAAGAGTCAAACCATTATGACCCCTCAGTTTCCTACCCCAAGTCCTACCCCAAGTTTCCCAGTAGTAAAAGGCAGGCCAAGATGTGACACAACTCCATCTTACCTTGGACCATGGAGCGGCTGCCCACCTGCAGGTTGAAGAGTCACGAGGTGTTGCCACTGCAGGTAAACCACTTGCTTTGTGCGAAGAATCAGTCCAACTAGGGAAAGCTCAAGTGCCATTCACAGCTGGGGTTACACAAATGTGGAAGTGGAGCAACTTCACCTTTTTTTTTTGCATTTTAAAAACCTCAGGAAAGTGAAAAACATCTGCATTCTGAGGAAGTGTCCACAAAAAAAAAGTCAGCTTCATTTTCAGTTCGATGCTTACCTCTCAAGAATACCTTTTTGCTGAAATGTTGCACTGAAAAGTTTAAAAAAACCTCCTATTTCACCAACTCCACTAAAAACAAGCCCTTTCCCCACTGCAGGACCAATTCGTGCAAGTGGCATTGTAAGCACACCCTAGTCTGCTTAAAGATTATTTACTACAGAGATCACTTCCCAGCACACAAGGGCTGACACTGCACACAGGTAAGTGCTCTCCTCATCTGGGATGTTTGAGATGTAACAAAATCCTTCAGGGAAAATATTTCCTATTAAAAAAACCTGAAAGGCTTAGGCTGTATAACACACACTAAACTATTCCCCGTGTTTCCTATGAATACCCAGGAAAAAAAACCACACTCTAGAATAAACTTATCCACTTCACCATTTTCACTCTCATACTGGGGATTTCAGTTGAAGCGAAGTCTTCCTGTTGCTTTTGACACATTTCCTGCCAGCTACATCCTCTCTTCTACGAACAGAAGGACACTGTTGTCACCATTTGAAGCCTTGTTACGGAAGTGGTTTGGGGGTTTTTCAGATAATTTTTAAAAGGATATTTGTTCAGGTACCACCAAGTATCAGCTCAGGTGAACGGGAGCATGGGTGCTCATCTGATTTTAGAACATGTTCACAATTTCAGTAGGTATCTACAGGTCATTATCACACCGAATTCTACAACAAAAACCGATCACTGTAGTAGAACCTGAATTTTTCACAGTGAAGTTCTGTGTCTGCTCTCTGGAAGTGGTCATGAACAAAAAGGGAACCAAACCAAACTGCACATACTGACTGAATAATCGCCCATGATGAACTAACTAGTGATGTATGTGACCAATCCAGCTACTTCAAAAAGTTGCTACTGCTAGTAAAAGACAGCAGAGGATTTTGTTTGTTTGTTTAATGATACTTTAGAATTGTACAGTTTTCAACAGTAAGAGACATGTCAGTGGAATTGGACGTGGTTACGCTGTTGCCTGGGCAGTCTTCGATAACGCCTTCAGGTCCAAAATGCATTTTGCAATACTCTCCTTCTGCTGCAAAGGAAAGGAAAACAGCTTTCAGGAGACAGACTTCATGAAAGACATTTAAACAAGTAAAATATTCTTTTGAATGCACTTTAAATACTCATTTTTAGAAGCACAAAATGGGTTACAGATCAGCAGGGATATGCAGTTGTAACTCCTGAAGTCAGATTCAAATCCAGTCAGTAACCTGCATTAAAACATCTGCAGGCAGTGCTAGGAACATGTTTTCTGTCTTTTGTTCTCTGCTTCATTCCTTAGAAGAAAGCTCATCTAGAGCCCATCTGCAGATCTTAAGCTGCCATAGTCTTATACAGAGAATATGCCACTCAAGTTCCCCATTAGCTATACAACTTATCACAAGCCTAGCTCTGTGCTGTACCACTACCACACACCACCTTAAATCACCAGCAACACAAGCCCCTGATACCAAGTAACTGAGCTTTGCAGCTCATACTCAGCAGCAGGAGTGTGTTGCAGCCTTGTCTGGAAGTCACCCAAAGATCACCCATCATCTTCTGGCTTAGGCCAAAATCACAGGACAGCAAATATTCGTACAGACTAAAATGTAAAGCAGACTAAGACCAAGCAAGTACCTGCTGAGGTGTGATGCTCTGAACAACGCTTTTCTCCACCCACTGAATCATGTGATCTTGTTCTTTCTGACGCTTTAAATTCTGCATAGCCACTTGATAGTCCAGCCTTTTCTTTACTTCGTTGTACACTGTCAGTAACCTCTCTCGATAATTAGCTTCCAGCAACATTGCGATATTATTCTAGACAAAGATGATGAAATCAAAGGGTTAATGTTTGGCAAGAACACAAAACAGCAGAACACATTCTATAGCAAAAGCTGCTGGATCTGGCAGTGGAATGGGCCCTGTCTGCAACACACCAAGGGCAAACGGTTCACTACTTGGTAGTCAATTAAGAGGCACCCAGATTATGCAGCAGAGAATGCAGAGGAAGTCAGCAATAGGGATGGAGCTGCATACCCGCTTAGCGTCAAAGAGGTAACTGCGGCCTTCAACACGCCACTGCTCCTTCTTCTCCTGTTCAATGGCAGCCTCGAGACCTTCAATAGATTCATTTTTCACAGCTTGAGCTTTAGCAAGTTTCTCCTGAAAAGAACAAACAAAAGCCATGCCTCAGGAAGAAAGTAAGCTGCAAGAAAACAACTGATCTGTAATTCATTAAGATTTGAGAAATGTCTGAATAATTGTGCCAGGGTTGAGGTTAAAGGATGGCAAGTTGGCCAAACTAGAGTTCACAATCAAGTCACTCCTGCTGGCATGAGGTGTTTCATTTCTGAAGTAACACCACCAACATAAGATCTAAACCATACCTTATTTAAGCAACATTACTCAGATATTTACAACAGGCTGGACACAGTACTCTTCCAAATCTTCAAGGAGATAACCTAGAATAGTTAGTAACTACTACAGTTAGATTATGGTTTGGTTTGTTACCTCATTAAGTTTGTCAGCAAAAGCTGCTACATCAGACCCATATTTCTTTATACCATAAATGATGACTGATAATATGCAGGCAGCTGCAACCGTCTCATGGTTCACTACATAGATTTCCTTCGACAGAAAGTACAGTATGAGTCCAGTTCCAAACATGTAAGGCCCTGAAGAAAAAATAAAGCAGCATCATTTGTACAAAGCAAAAAGAGGCTCATTGCAGAGGCAGCTACTTACTAGAAGATCATGAAGTACTCTCTTTTACCATCAGGAAAAGCAGAAACACAATACCACCAACAGTGGTACAAGGACACCCGCCAAAGGTGGAAGCAACTTGCAGAATGACTTCTGCTCATTCAAAAACAGGCAAAAAACTCCATATAAAGGTTTTGAGGATCAGCAGGCAAAGCAATCTTCCTGCAAGATCAAGCTCATGACATTCCTTTAGTTTTTAATTAAAGCTAAAGGAGCATCAGAGCCAGGAAGTGCCGCACTGTCTTATTCCTCCCAACCTCCTTCTGCTTATGTTTTTACCTTTTCAACAGGCAGTAGTGGTGAACAGAACTAAATGAGCCTAATTAAACACACCATTTGTAATAAAGTACACATTCACCTGTAACTCCTGTTTTAGGATACAGGAACTGGAAAAACTCCTCAGGGATCAAACCATGGCGCACTTCTCCTCCTTTCTCAGGCAGAGGTGGCAAAGGAGCCAAGTGCTGTTTACTTGTATGCAGTGGTCTTGTGGCATGCAATACACTGAAAGTAATTAAGAAGTTTCTATTAAGCATCTTACTTTATAAAACAAACAAAACGAAAGCTCAAAGGAGGTTATTCTACCCTCTACTCTGCTCTCGTGAGACCCCACCTGCAGTACTGCGTACAGCTCCAGTGTCCCTAACATAAGGGCATGGAACTGTTGGAACAAGTCCAGGGAAAGGTCCACAGGGATGATCAGGGGCTGGAGCACCTCCCATAGCTGAGAACATTGGGGCTGTTCAGCCTGAAGAAGAGAAGCTGTGCGGAGACCTCAGAGCAGCTTCCAGTGTCTGAAGGCGGCTACAAGGATGCTGGAGAGGGGCTCTTCATTAGGGACTGGAGTGATAGAACATGGGGTGATGGGTTTAGGTTTAAACGGGAGATTCAGGTTGGGTATAAAGAAGCAGATCTTCCCCGTGAAGGTGCTGAGGCGCTGGCACAGGGTGCCCAGAGAAAGCCGTGGCTGCCCCATCCCTGGCAGTGTTCAAGGCCAGGTTGGAAAGGGCTTAGAGGAGCAAGCTGCTCTAGTGGAAGGTACTGGATGATATTAGGGTCTTTTCTAACCCAATTCTATGATTCTATGAAAACCACTACCCTTAGGTGCGGGTCAAACACATCTCCCATCAAATAGGGAAAGCATCCACCAGACACGCCTCCTTTGAGGAAGTGGGTGGGACTACATAACCTCCAGAGGATCCTTCCCACCGTTAACAAGTTATTATTAGAAAAATAAAGTGAAAGCCCCAAACTAACGTTATTTAAACCCAACGAGCGGCGCCTTCCGAGGCGCTCCCCGTCCTCCCCAGGCTGCCAACGCCTCAAGGGGCCGGCAGCGAAGCCGGGCCGCGCAGCGCACCGGAAGCGCCGTTAGGCCTCGCTCGGAGGTCAAAGCCCTCAGCGCGGCCCCGCTGCCGACCCCAGCCCCCGGTACTCACCCCACGGTGACGGGAGGCGGCAGGCTCCTCAGCGCGGCCTGGGCTGAGGGGGGAAGAAGGGCAGAGAAGCGGGTCAGGAGAAAGCTCATGCAGGATGCTCCCCCTCAGCCCAGCCCATCCCGCCGCCCTACACCCCATAGGGACAGCGCTCCCGCCCGGCTCACCGGCGCGGAGGACGAGGCGGGACAGCATAGCGACCGGCACCGGGCCCACAACCCCTCCAACCCACTTCGTCCCCAACCGGTGACCGCCGGCCGCCTCAGCGACAAGATGGCGGCGGCAAACGCCTCGCGAGACTGAGCGGGGTGGGGGGAACGAGCTCTCGCGAGAGGAGGAGGCGGCGCGCGCGCGGCGCGGGAGCACGTGGGGGCGCCGCTCGGCTCCGATCCCAGTCCCGATCCCGATCCCGATCCCGGTCCCGGTCCCGATCCCCATCCCGATCCCGGTCCCGGTCCCGGTCCCGATCCCCATCCCGATCCCGGTCCCCGTCCCGGTCCCGGTGCCGCCATGGAAGAGCCGCCGCCCGAGCAGCCCCCGGCTGCTGAGCAGGAGGCTGCGGAGGCTGCGGCCGGCCCCGAGTGGAACATCCCTCCCAACGCGCCCGCCTGCATGGAGCGGCACCTGGAGGGCGCGCACTACCGCGCAGGTAGCGGGGCCGCGGCCCGGGGATGGGCAGCGGGGTCGGGGCGGGGGGGACCGCTCGGTCCCCCGAGGAGCGGCGGCGGGCGCTGAGCGGATCCTTGCCCTCGTCCTTCCCCGCTTCCTTTGCCTCTCTCCCAGACGGGGCCCTGTTGCTGGGCGCCTCGGGACTGAACGGGCGCTGCTGGGCCGGTTCCCTCTGGGTGTTCGCCGACCCGCGCCGTGCCCCCAGCGAGGGTTTCTGCACCGCCGGCGTCCAGACCGAAGCGGGTGTCGCCGACCTGTGCTGGGTGGCTGACAGGGGCATCCTGGTGGCCTCCGATTCCGGTAAGCGCCCGGGATCCCGGTGGTACCCCCCCCCCTTGCCCTCCATCCTAAGGTGGTTCCCTTCTCGCTGAGGTGGGTCCCTCCCCATAGGCGCCGTGGAGCTCTGGGAGCTGGATGAGAAGGAAACCCTCATCGTCAACAAGTTCTGTAAATACGAGCACGATGACATCGTGATGACGGTGGCCGTCCTGGCCGGCAGCACCCACGTTGTCAGCGGTGGCAGGGACTTCTGGTGAGTGCCCCCAGCCCGCCTGCCCTGCGCCGAGGGCCGGGCGCTGGGTGCTGAGCGCTTGCTCTTGTCCACAGCGTGAAGGTCTGGGACCTCCCGCAGCAGACGGTGCTGCACTCCTACAGAGGTGAGTGCCACCAGCGTGCTGGTTGCTGCAGGCTGAGCTTCTTCCTGCCTGTCTCGCTTGGGGCTTGTGATCTAATGTTTGCCAGTCTGAGTAGTCTCTGGCACAGATTTGTTTGTCTCTTGTTCCTTTTCCCCATGGGATGAATGCTGTAAGGCTTAGTTTGCCTTGCAGCTCTAAGCGTAGAGTGTTTCTTCTGTACTGAAATCTTGCTTGTGCTGGTGTGTGATCTCCTAACCTGTGTTTGGGGTTGAACAGCCCGTTCCAGATGCTGATCTCTGGAGAGAGATCAGATCAGGATTGTGCTGTCTGCTGACAGCAGAGACTGAGCTTTGATTGATCCTCTCCCCACTTTGTAACTGACCTCTTGTCTGAGGGGGCTTCCTCAAGCTTATGCAGCTTACAGGGACTTTGCAGCAGCTCGGGTTGGATTTGGCAGTTCATCAGTTTGGTGGGAAGACTCGGCTATTGCTGAGCAGAAGTTACCCTGTGTTTAGGCATAAGCTGGTCTTTATCACGGTGCTGTGCTTTCAGAGGTCCTTGGGAGTGTGTGGGAAGGCTGGGTACAATCTTTGAGGCTCTTTATTCTTTGTGATTTTGGTAGCTCACTCCGATGCGGTGACATGTGTGGCTTCCTGTCCTGGTAAGGACACCATGTTCCTGTCCTGTGCGGAGGTAAAGCTCACTCTCTGTCTAAATCTACCTGATAAAAGTAAGATTTAACTTTAGTTGCAGTTAAATGCACTTCCCAAGAAACCACCTATTGTGTCACAAACTGCATACCTGTGTTATTTTAGTGTTCTAGTCAATGAGCTGACAATCAGCTCACCGGGCTGATTTCTACAGGTTTGTATTAAAATGTGGGAGCTCCTTTGGATCACTGGAGGAGCTAGCTTGAAGTTAATGGCAGCATCCTTTTGGAAGCGGTGGTGTGGTTTGGAATGCGGCTCAGTAGCAGTTCTGCAGTGAATCTGAGTTTATGTCTAGCCCCTGCCACAAAGGGATTGTAAAATCTTTCTCATTCACTTTGGATTTATAGGACAACAGAACTTTACTCTGGGACACCAGATGCCCCAAACCAGCTACTCGAATTGGTACGTTTCTGCCTGCAGTCACTGCTTTGTGTATGAGTTTTTGTTAGAGGAAATAAGTCATTTTGTGCCTGACTTCAAACCTAGCAATGTGGCGTTTGCCTGGAAAAGCCTATTAAAACCTAAAGACATCTAGCACCATGCAAGTGCAGCAAGCTTTAAAGTCTTTGTTTCAGTGCAGTAGCAGTGCTAAATGAGGTAGTGTAGGAGTATCTTTGTGCTGCCTCTGTTCACACACATCCTGATTTATTTACTCGCAGTTTGCAGTGCCTGTAATCACCTCCCTACCTCAGTCATGTGGCATCCACACAAAAGTGACATCTTTGCTCTGGGTAAGAAGTGATCTCCTTACTTGCCTTGCAGCACACAAATCAAGGTCTTTCTTTTCACGTGACGATTTTGCTAATAACTTTGTTCTCTTTTCCTCTCTTGAAGGTGATGAAAATGGAACAGTTGCACTCGTAGACACAAAGAACCCTGATTCTGCCCTCAGCTCCACTGTGCATGCCCGAAATATCACGGGGTTTGCGTTTTCTACACATAGGTACAGTCTGATCTACTGGCATAGGATGTGTGACTGCATACACTTGGGAGCCTTATTTGTTTTGAAACCTATTTTAAAACCACCAGGTTTTGTCTTTGAGAAATCAATAGAGAAGAGCAAAGTGAGCCAAACAGTGTTCTTGCCTTTTGAAAAGAGATGTGTCAACATACATGAGAACACTCCTGCAGCAGTCAGAATTACTGACCCACTCCCTATGGGGATCTTTCTAATTACAGTCACCATTGCTTGAGGGATTACTTGCTTTCTGACGCTAATATTCTTGCTTAGTGTGCTGACAGCTTGCCATATGATGATGAAAACGTTCTGTAAGATTTAGCACCATAACAAGCGTGCTTGTCACAAGTCTGTCCCTAAGAAGCTTTCCTGTATTTGCTTGTTCTAACAGTGGTCTCATCTCTCTCCTCTAGTTCACCCTTACTGGCTTCAATCAGTGAAGACTGTTCAGTAGCTGTTCTTGATTCAGACCTCTCAGAGGTGTAAGTACTAGGCAGAATGTATTCATTACTGTGGCTGTTTGCCTTGTTAACTTCTCCTTAAGTTAATTATTTACCCATATGCTGGGTGGAAGATGAAGGTGCTCCTCAAACAGGCGAGCATCATCCCACCAAACTCGCAGTTAAGCATTGCACAAGCCCCTAACCCTCTTAGTGACCATGCTTTATGGCTGATGGAGTGTTCATGTTTTGCAGGTTCAGAAGCCGTTCTCATCAAGACTTTGTGAAAGGCTTATCATGGTCTCCTTCAGACAATGCCTTGCTCACTACAGTTGGATGGGATCATCAGGTTTTACATCACACTGTCCCCATACCGACTGCTGAAGCTTCTGGAGTCAACTGTGTAAAGGAATAGTTTTATAAACTCATGGTCCAAATTCCTTCCTGGCACTACTTTGATTCTGCTGAAGTCAAGGGGGTGTGAACTGGAGTTCACGGTAGAGGCTGTTGTCTGCCTTGAAGCTTGTGACTAAGGAGGTTCCTGTAGTAATTTTGAGTTAGGCATAAGTTAGTTACAAGCCAAGCTTTACCCTCTCCCTGGGAGCTCACTTCACCTGTGATAAGACTTCAGTATTTTATCCAGAGAAAAATTGACTTCAGGCACAGAGGAGACTTGGGAAGACAGAGAATTGCGTATAATTAAAAATGAAGGCTCTCAATTCCTCCCTCAGTTCTCCAAACCATCCATGGAGTTTATAGAAACATTGGGGTGGGAAGATTAAAAACAACAAGGGCAAGAGCCTCATCCTTGAGCAAAGTTCTTTGCTGTGTAAATCAAGTTTTCCAATTAAATGGGAAGATGTGTTGGCATTGAAAGACACTTGTCCTTAACGCAGCGTGTGTTTTAGAGGTTGGTCATCAATATCTGCTAATGTGGATCCTGTGGTGAGCACTGTTTAAATGCAGGTATTGGAATGGCAGTGCTTGGTGTGAGGAGCTGTGTATGATCAGGATCCCAGCTGTGGCCCTGTAGTTACACACCTTTGTGACAGTGCATGACAGGCTGAAATACTGGGACCTGTGATCAGCGTTGGCGGAGCAGCTCAAAGGGCCATTACTGTAGCATGCTGAAAGCCAAGAGAAGTTAGTTGCTAAGGCTGTTTGACACCATGTTTCATCTCCTCTGTGCTGAAGACAACTTCCTCAGAGATAAGACCTGTGAGCAAAAGTTAATTTAAGGGAAAAACTGGATTAATGACTTCAGTTTTCATTTGCTTGCTCCTATAAACAGGCTCTGCTTAGTGATAAATGATAACTCCTTACACACTTGTGACTCCTTGTGCCGGTGACATTCCGTAATCACCGAAGCAGACTCCACAGAATCCTTAGGGTGTTTTTTGTGGTATGACACATACTTCTCAAACAAACTCAACTGTTGCCCTGGAACGTATTTAACTGAAAACCAGATCATTGCTCTGCATGCTTTGCCACTGCTCGAGATACGGCTTGGTCTGGCTGAGTATTTCCTAGACAGAATAAAGCAGGTCCTGACTACTGAAACGAGAAATCCCATTGGAATGAATGCTACTCCTGTTTCTTTAGCACGATAGCAACACTAACACACCATTTCCACTGGGCTTAACCCTGCATAAACACAGGCTTAACTTTGAGGCAGACTAAGCTTTCCCAGCCTCCATACTTTCTCTTTTTAACCACATTTGCTGCTTGAATTCCCACATCCTACAGGTGCTGACAGAGCAAAACTTCCTAATCTAGAACAGTGGATGGGAAAGGTAAAAAAGCTTTGCTAAAAACTGACAAGTTTCCTCCAAAGTCCAACCAAAACCATTACCTGTTATGGACCTCCAGTGGTGTGCTGAGAACTGCAACAGGTCTTGTGCTGCTTGTGAAAACATTGTCTGGGGGGGTGGGGATGGAAGACGGTTTTCAACTCAATCGTAGTTTTCATTTGTAAGTGGGTATAAGCTTCTCCAGGCCACTTCTGTAGTAAAGAACCAGCCGAGATCATGCACACAGTTAAAAGTTGTGATTCCGATTGCCGAGATTAAAACTGTTCTTAAATAAACGTACACCGTATCACTGTTTGATGCCAGGGTACTATGATTCTTCAGCACTAGGGCAAGGCAGGCTGGAAGCCCTGCTTGTTTGCAGGAAGCTTCTCTTTCCAAAACTTGGAGCGGGTTTTCCATTGAGAAGTTAAAACTGTCAAGTATTAAACCATGGTAAGTTCCTCCCATCACCACCCGGTGAGCAAAACACATAATGGACAGTGAAGCCTATATGGACAACAGGGCATTATTGATATATTATTCCTGCTTTTGCAATGGCTTAGAGACTTCTAGCAGCACAACAAAATAGAAATGCTTCAGCATCTTGTCATATCTTTGGGTGAAGCTTTATGTTCTGCCACAGGAGGGCAGCAGCTGCCAGCTTGAACGGCACAGCAGCTTCCCCCCCAATTGGAGTGTCTATTTCTTGAGCTTTACCACTTATATTTGGTTTTTTTTTGCCATCATAAGAAGCACAGAGGGATGACAGTGTATCTAGGAGTCCCTCGTGTTGCGTTGCCTTGGCTCCTAGCTGCCCTGGTGCTAGCAAGGCTGCATTGAGCAGTCGCACCCGCATGCAGGCACAGCCACCAGTGGTCCCACAGCAGTACCTGTTGACTTGGTGGCTACGGAATGGAGCAGATCCCATGGGGTTTGTGGTATTCTCGCCCTGTGCCTGCACTCCACACGGTTCAGGTTGGGGGACACTTGTGTAAATACACTGTGGCTGGAGTGAAAGCTTCAAACATTGCACGCTCCCCTCATGAAGAGCCTGGTTCTGTAGCCAGAGCATGCAAATAGCTGTAATTCAGAGGAATAAGCCACCGAAGACAAGCCTGCCTTTTATGTTGCTGCTCGCATTGCT
This sequence comes from Pezoporus wallicus, assembly GCF_028554395.1. Classification (NCBI taxonomy): domain Eukaryota; kingdom Metazoa; phylum Chordata; class Aves; order Psittaciformes; family Psittacidae; genus Pezoporus; species Pezoporus wallicus. The sequence goes on along the minus strand of NW_026636574.1, from coordinate 2,038,083 downwards.
CACACCACGTTTTCAATTGGAAGTGCAACATTCGAGTTAGGACTTGCAAATAAGCATGCCAGTTCCATTCCTGATGAAAAGCCCCAACCCAAGGACTATTTATAGAAGCAGCACAGGCTGAACTGCACAAGCTCCTCCGCCAGCCTGCCTAACCAGCTGGATGCGAGGGGTGGTTGCAGTGATGGGGCACTCAGGGCTTGGTGCCCGTTCACTCCTTCACTTCTTAAAAACACTTCAAATTGCCACAGGGTTTATAGCAGGTGAGGAGAAATTGGACCCAGCCCTATATAAGCTGAAACTCAGACTGTTGCTGAGGCCGGTTTGAGCTGCATTTCCCTGTCCTTTTAATCTTCCATGCAAAAGATGACAGTCTTACAGCAGACGGACCACTTAAGCAATGCTAAAAGAAGCCAGACCACACATCATAAAACAATACGTCCAGACATATTTAATGCAAGAAAGTTGGTGTTCAATGGCACTCATAAATAAGAGACTTTGTTCAACACTTTACAAGTAAAGCTCTCAGTTATACTACATTAGCAGGTACCTTTGAGGAAGAAGCAGCTGCAGGGGGTAATTTAAGTTGCATCAAGGCTTGAATGACCAAACTGCATCAGAGAGGGTTGAAGTGAGAATCATCCCATCGTCAGGCTTCAAACTGGGCTATAAGGTTGGTTGCTGGGCTCCATCACTATTCCCCTTAGTTTCTTCCTCTTCTATTGCTAAATTCATATAGTGAAACAGAGCTGAGGAGGAGCAGCAACAGGAATCAGGGCACATCTGTGTGCTGTCCTGACACAGTTACCTGACAGAGGAAGAAGGGGGCTCTTCCCATCCCTGCAGCTGAGAGGCCCTTGCTTCATCCGTAAGTGCTCCGGCTGCCAACAGCTCTGACAGTGGTTTCTTTGTACCCCAAACAGCTCCCAGTGGCCCCAGCATAAACGTGGTTGTTGCTGAAATCTGAGGCTTGGGCTTAATGCATTCAGAAGGAGCAGGGAGAGCCCGAAGTGTTTAAAGAATAGAAGGGTTCTACTGCTTAAAACATGCATGCTAACCAGTTTTACAACTGCAAGCATGTCCTACCTGATTTACTTACAGCTTAAGTCCACTGTGCATTCCCAGCAGGGGAATGAGTGACGGCTGTTTCATAGAGCTGACATTATCATCCTTCTAATATTAAATATGAACACATACACAGCTAGAAACAAGACACTCCACGCTGTATAACACCATCTTACAAGTACCTAGGAATTGCATGTCTAGGTGAAACAGTAAATGTGAAACTCAAAGCAAGTGCTACCAGTGGAGTTCCACATTTTGCCCTAAGAAGAAAACACTCTTGTGTTGGGGATACACTATAATTTAGGAGAGTTCTTGGGGGAAAAATCGCTCATACAGCCACCCCCCATTTCAGGGCAAAGTCAATGTTGAAGGCTGATGTCTCCCAGCAAACCTTTACGTTTAAAACTGCTTTTGAGAACTCATTTGCAGTTATAACTTCGTATTTTGGGAAAACGATATCAGGAAGGGGGAAACAATCAGGTTGCAACATTATCAGGAAGGCTTCTTCGGTTTGGTTCAAGTTCAACTTCATCCAACACTAAACCATGACCCCAAAGCCACCCAAAGAGGGTCATGGCTTCACTTCTGCAGTAAGAATCCTCCAGATACTCCTCCCATGGAGAAGCTTCAGTGTTTTAAGAGGGAGGGCTACTCTGCATGGCACTGGCACACCTAAATACCCAGCGTGTTACTCCATAGTCGCTTTGCTCCATAAACATTTGCTAAAGACCAACACCCAGATGTTTAAAACGTGTTCTTTCAATACCGGCTGCGGTGAGCACGTCTGGAATCCTTCCAAGTCTCTGCCATTCACCGGCATAGAAATGCCATTTGAATTAGCTGTTAGACCCATTGTGGTAGTTGCATTCTCATTTTATTCACAGCAAAGGCAAGTTCAGAATACTCGGCGGCTGCTGCAATGCTCGAAACAGCCGATCAATTGTTAGGTGAAGTTGGAAAGAACATGAACCAGAGAACATCAACGACGTGGCACTGCTATCGAGATAACTCTTGCGGTAACTCCACCCCGAGGGAAAACGCATCACTGAGTTTTGGAGTTGAATCGGAGAGCAAAATCTGCTTCCAGGCCCACAGACACAGGAGTGTGCAACGCAGGCTTTGCCGGAGTGGTACTAATGGTATTGATAGGATTGAAAGGAGAAAGTGCTTTCCATAAAGGTAGACTCATGTCTCAAAGTGCTTTTAGTCTGTCAGTGATTAGAAAACATTCTCTACAAGTTTTTACACTTATCTTACAATGATTCTCAGCAAGTTTACTTAGAAGGAAGCTCCTCTGTTTCTGGTTTCGGGAAGTTGGGATTGAACACTTTGGTCTCTTATGAGGCTGCATTTCTCACTCTGTAGTGTTTTATACTCTTTAAGGCTACTCATATCTCTCACCCCACGACTTAACCATCACTGAAGGCACTGGCAGGAAGAGCAGGCAGGCTTGCACCCAGCACCCAGACAAGCACTTAGGGAAACCAGCTCCCTTAGGTGTCACTGCAGGCATTCCACACACCAGGAGCATCGAACACTCTACGATTACACTGAAATTTAGCCTTCTTCGTCCCCCAACTCAGACAAACCAAAGCCAAGTCTCAGTATAACAGTTTAGAAGGACTCTATGGCTTAGCTTTTAGAGGTGGGGTTTACATGGGGATGAAGTGGCAAGAGACCCCTCGAGGAAAGCACCACCAGCACAGCACCTTGGTGGGTCACTGACACCCACCAGCTGATAAAGGAAAAGGACTGCTCAAGGTTTTAAGCCTCCAAAGTGCTTTACAGGCATCCATCCATGAGGAACAGCCTTCCTCCATGACTAACAATCCCCAACAGAAACACTTAGTGACCAAAAGGCATCGGAAAGCAAGGGCCCATGCTCCCAAAGCTGCTCCCTGGGGAAGGGGGCTCAGATCTCGGGGGCAGAGATGTCCCTGGCTCAGCAGGACAGGCACTGAAAGACAGGAGCTGGTTTTAAGGCACTGGAGTAATTGATTTGCTTAAGGCTTTTGTAGGAGGTAGGGACAGAAGAGGTTGGGATGTAGACATCCTAAACTCCATTTCCATCCAATCGGCCTCGCGTTCTTACTTTAATTCCCTTACATTTAGCTTGCTTCCATTTGGCACATCTCCCACTTGGTTTCTCTCTTTTCCTGAGCATTTTGATTTAAACCAACTGAAAAACCCAACTGAAAACCATCTCTCCAGTGGTGATGCTCTTTAAAGAGAACTAAGGATACTTTCTGGCTTTCTTAGAAGACCTATCAGTCTGCAGTTTTGAAAGGAATACATTTGGGGGAAAATAGGAGAAGAAAAACCATGTTTGCTCACGTAACGAGACAGCAGCCTGTCCTCTGTAGTAACTACTCTCCATGACAGTCATCCAAGAAGAGTCCAAGTCCCAGGTTCACTCCCCACCTTCTCCATCAGTGGTTTCAAGCAGTGTGTTTGCCAGGCTGGGTTGGGACCATCCCTGGTGCCCAAAGGGAAGCAGACGACCAAGTGAGATGCCTTCTTCTCGCTTCCCAGCCGGATGAAGGTGGCAGAGCAGCCCTGAGGACAAGCCTATCGGTGCCCGCTCTGGTAGGTGTAGGAGATGGGCTGCCGAGCGCCAGGCCTCACCGTGAAGGTGTTGGTAGGTCCACTGTACTGCGAGGTGCCATGGAGAGGTCTGGAGGGAAAGCAGAGGGAAAGCCATCGAAATCCAAGGAAACCCTTTGGGTTTATTCAATATTGCAATTATATATTCTTTTATCTAGTGGAGCAGGGTGGCTTTTGTCACCGTTTGTCTCCATTCAGTGGCACGAGGCGGAGAGAGCCATCACTATGGCTGGGACCAGTGCGGCATCCACGGTCCTGGACTGAGGGGGCAGGAGATGCGGAGCAGGCATAGCCAGGCATCAGGTGGCACCACATGAGCCAAAGGGCAGTGCCTTATCCCTGCCCTCTCCTTCCCATCCCTCCCCTCCCTCAAACCAAAGGGACACGGGAAGGCGCCAGCTCAGGGCTGCACGTACCTGGGGGCTGCCACCGCGCTGGGGGGTGAGAAATCCCCATTCTGCCCCTTGTACTTGGCATCGGCGCTGCCGTACGGAGCCGCTTTCCCAGCGCCATCAAGGGACGTCCTCCGGCCCTGGGCACTTGTGGGGCCGTTCCTATGGCCGGAGCTGAGGCGGCGGCCGTTGTCCCCAGCCGAGGAGCTGTAACCCCCGGGGCCATAGGAGGAGAGGGTGCCCGAGGCACGGGGGGGTGCAGCAGCCCGGGGGTAGGAGCTGTCGGGCTCGGAGACATAAAGGCGCTTCTTGATGAGCGGGCGCGGGTTCGGGCAGCGGCTGCTGTACCCGGCAGAGCTGCTGTAGTCCGGGTACTGCGGCACCAAGTCGCTGCTCCTCCTGCTCGGCTCCAGGGCTGGGGGCTCGGGGTTGCCCCCATAGTTGCGGCCGTAGCCGGGCCACCTGAAATACCGCGGGGGCTCCGAGCCCCGGCTGCTGTCGGGGAAGCTGGGGCACTTGCGGTTCTCCTCCCGACTCGGGAGAGGCCCCTCGGTCTCATCCGCCTCGTTGCTGAATTCAGGGGGTGGTGGGATAATCCCATAGTCCAGCACCGCCTCCCCGTTCTCCTCCTCCCTGTGCACACCGCGGCGGGCCGGGATGGGCTGTTTCGGCTGCCCTGGCTCAAGGAGACCTCGCAGGAGGCTGGAAGCATCAGCCCGCCGGTGCCCGGGGATGCTCATGGGCTGTGCATCACCCGCGGCGCGTGTATCCCGGCCCTGCTCCGAGGAGCTGGAGAAGGATGGAGGTCTGCTCCATCCCGACCCCGCTGTTCCCACCGCAGGCGGCCGGGGCACCACGGTGAAGGAGCCAGGCTTGGATTCGTGGCGGTAGAAGCTGGTGGAGGCGGTGTCTGACAAGGCACTGCTGGGTTTCAGGGGCAGCTTGGCCCGTGGCACGGCTCCCACCTCACCCCCCTGCCGGCCCCGCTGGGCGCGCTGCCGGGCTGCCAGCAGCAGAGCCATGGGGGACCCCGGCTCCACGCGTTCCCCCGTCACCGGGTGGATCAGCTCCTCCTCTTGCCCTGCTCCCGAGGGGCTCCTGGACAAGCCCATGGGGCCGGGTGGTTCAGCCGGGCTCGAGGCACAGGGTGGCTCTGCTGAGCTGGCCCCAGCCCTGTGCACCTTGTACTGGAAGATGGGCGCATCGGGCTGCGGTGCTGAGCTCTGTGCAGGAGAAACAGGGGGTGATGGTGAGGTGGGAGCAGGGGGCTCCTCCACAGTGCCTTGAGCTGGGTCTGGGGGGCTCACACTGACGTTGAGGGGCTCGGGAGAAGGGGTCGAGTTCTCTGTGGGCTTGCTTGTGGCATGAGCAGGATGGTCCTCGTGCCCTGGCTCATCCTTCTCCACTGCAGCCACTGGTGCTGGGAGCAGGCTTGGGGCTGGTTTTGGCAGCACTGGTTCACCTGGGTCAGGAGGGCTCTTCCTCAGGTCAGGAGGGCTCTTCCTCATACGTGGGGTGCTGCCACCATCCTCGGAGCCCTGTTTCTGGCTGCTGAGCCCCACAGCAGGTTTCCCTTCTTTCTTCAGGGACAGCACAGCCTCCAGCTCATTCCTGATCTTCATCACGCTGCGGGGCTGTGCAGTGGAGCCGCTGGCCGGAGCGGGGAGCACCGTGCTGGGAGAGCCACCATTGGCAATGGGGATGCTGCTGGGTACCTCTTTCTTCTCACTCTTCCCTTCTATGGGTAACTGCACATCCTTCCCTGCAGGTTGGGGCACACTGAGGCTGGGTTCATGGCTGCTGGTGTGGTTGGTACCAGCATCCACGGGCTGGGGAGCAGCCGGCTTCTCCGCTGGCTTCTCCTCCCTCCGTGGGGAGCGCAGGAGGGCAGAGAGCTCGTGCCGCAGCCTGCTCAGGTTGCCAGCATCCCTCCAGTCATCCTCAGCGGTCGGGTAGTCCGGAGGAGGGAGGTCCAGGTCGTTGGCAGTGAGGGGTTCAGGGTTTGGAGGAGGAGAGTCTTTCTCGGCTGTTTTTGGCTGGGGAACCTTCTCCACCTCGGAGCCTGGCTGCGGGGACTGGTGACCAGCAGGATTCACCCCTCGGCTGAGCCCTGCACCCGGCTTGGGGCTCAGTGGTGGGGGTGTTGGCTTAGTGATGGCTTGTCGCAATGGGGAATTCCTTTGCTCAGCTTCTCCTGCGTAAGCCTTGGCTGCGGGTCTGATGGTGAAGCAGGGAGGGAGGGGGGGCCGGGCATGGGGCTGCCTGGGGAAGGGCTCCTGCCCCATGGGCTGGTTCTCCTGCACCGGGATGGAGGAAGACCGGGCTGGGGCTGGCGGAGGCACCTTGAAGGACCTGGGGAAGGTGAGGTGAGGCTCGGGACAGTGCTTGGGCTGCAGGCTCTCCTTTGGGCCAGGGGCAGCAGGGACCCCAGGCTCGGCAGGGCAAAGCGGACCCTCAGCATCCGCCTGCCTCGTGTTCAGCACTGTCTCGGACTTCCACTTGGAGATGCCGGTGGTGAAGGGAGCCGGGGCCCGGTTGAGCGGAGGAGCTCCCGGTGGGGCTGGCGGGATGAAGTCCGGAGGAGCCGGTGTGCTGGGCGAGGACAAGGCGGAGGATGGAGGTGGCGGAGCTGCCATGGCAGGAGGTGGTGGCACCACCTCAGGCGGTGGTGGTGGGGGCAGCATTTCGGGTGGCGGAGGGACCGGCGAGGCTGGTGGTGCGGGTGCCGGTGCTGTTGGAGGGGGTGGTGGGGGCACCGATGGTGGCGGAGGGATGTCTTCATCCAGGTCATCCCCATCGAGAGCCTGCGGGCGCAGGTCCCCCACCGAGCTGTACATTCGGTAGTTCCCATTGACCTGGGAGCCAGATCCTGCAAGGAAGAGTGAGAGCACGGCAGCATGAGCACCTTCTCCATCAGTGCAGTGGTGGCCAGCGTCGCCTCTGGCCAGCTATCCTCCTAGCAAGGCAGTTTATATTGCTGAGCAGCTCTTTGAAGCTGGCAGCACTGTAACAGCCACTACACCTCACCCCTTAGAAATGAATTCATTTTCAATGACTTCAAAACCAAATTAATAGTAGACTCTGTTTTAGCACGAAAATCCCATGATCACACTGTCTGCTCCAGAGCTTGGTACCCGCATCCTTCCTTCCCCAAGGGCACGGTGCTGCTGAGCACTTAGTACCACCCAGGACTCAGCAGAGAAGATCCCTTACCAAGAGCTGGTTTTTCCTCAAAGTCTTCTGGCACTGACGGCGTTGGCACAGCCACCCCATGGGATTCCTGGGCATTCTGCAGTAGTTGAGAAGAAGGAGCTGTTAGGTTTATGCCCAGGGTATCAGAGCACAGGCCCTAGCCTGTATAACTGGTAATTTGTCTACACAAACAGGAACCTGATGGGATGCAGGGCTGTTTCCAAGACATGGAGTTATAGGGCTTAAAGGGATGAACAATAAAGGTTGCACAAGCCACAGAAACAATCCCCCTGTGCTGGTCAGGCGAGGAGGGGCTGGAGAGGAGCATGGCTATTTCACATCCACATTTAGGGCTCCCCAGCATCCGTTCCTCACCATTCACATCGAAGCACGGGTTTTGTGGGCATTGCTCCCCACCAAGCACTGCCAGCTCGCACCACAGTCAGGTACACACCACCCTAAAGTCACAGGCAGACTTCCAGCTTTTTGGGAAACAGCAGATGTGAACACTGAGGAAAACTGCTGCTTGTGTGGTTTGTGTTTCACTCTCAGTTACTCCCTTCGCATTCATGCTGAACACTCAGCAGTGCCTTTAGCTGGTAAAGGACCATGCAATTTAGCAGCCTACACATCTGCGAGGATGCTTTGTGTAATTACAGCCACCCGCCATGAGATATTCATGGCACACTGACTCACCTGCAGTGCTGACCAGGGCTCCTGTACACCTACCAGGAGCAGAAAGCCTCTCCTTCCCTCCACTGACTCACTGCAGGGAGATTGCAGCTGCTCATCACACCTACATTAACGTGTCCTGAACACAAACTGATGCTGAATCAGGCTGTGACGGAGGCAGTGGCCTGGACTTCCACATACCAGCACTGGGAGAGACCCATAGCACAGAAACAGCACCATGAGCAGCAGAAGCTTGCAGACCCCATGGGCAATGGTCAGGGACACACCGTCCCATTCCCCGGCTCCAGGGTCCACCCTCTTGCACTCCTACTTACCTGGGGCAGGTGTTTGCATTAGCTGTTAACAGCCCATTATCCTGCCATCAGCCTGCACCAGCGCAGTGGTGTTCTGCATACAAAAGCCTAGATAATGATTGAGCCGTGCCCTTTGCCTTTCACTGGTATTATCGCTATTTCTACAGGAGATTGCTACGGGATTCCAAAGTCTCCTTGATCAAAGGTTAAGCTGGGTTTATACAGCCAGCCCCATCCAGGGTGCAGACAGTGCATTAGCATCACACACTGCCCTGGGCATGGGGAATGAGGAAGAGGGGAGCTGCTGGGGCAGAGCTGACTTGAGAAGCAGCAGCCTGGGCTCCCGCAGAGAGCTTTTGACAAAGCAATAAGGAAGTACAGGTTTCACTTGCAAAGGCCATCAGATGGACCAAGGATCCTCTATAACCACAAAGATCCCTTCTGAATAATGAACCGGTTATTGGCAAGCCAAGAGAGAGCGAGTGGAAATTCACATTCCTGGGGTTGCACAACCGAACGGACAACTTCATGCTGATGGAGAAGGCGAGGTTTGCTAAGGCATTAGGACAGCTCTGTTTGTGGTAAAACAACAGACTAGGTGAGCCCTGTAGCCTCAGCTGAGACCTCTTTAGTGCTCCCGATGATACGTACAAGGAAAGATCCTTAACTTCAGCTGGAAGCCAGAGGGAAGACAAAGACTAACAGAGGCACTTCAAGGGCCGATAATGGAATTGTCCAGAGCAATGAGGAAACAACCACAAAGAGGAGAATCTAAACCAGCTCCAGCAGTTCCCATTTGCTACGGAAATGTATTGCTGCCAGCCTGCAGAGCACACGGAGATCTGCTCATTTGCAGGGAAACAAAGATGTCTGAGCCCCGCTTTCCAAGCGCCATACGCATCACATGTTTGGGTAGGAGCAGAGAGGGAATGGCAGTCGGAAGAGATCTATGCAAAGCTGGAGGAAACAGTCCACAGAAAGGAGGAGCGATTTCGGACGTGTCATTTCAGCAGGGCCTCAGGACTGGGCGAGCCTGTCTCACACCGAGAGTTTCTGCAGCAGTTGCGAATGCTCAGCATCTCCCCAAACCCTCCCATCCCCACGTCATGAGCTGCCCTCTGAAATGGAAAGCATCTCCATAGGCTGCCAGGCTCCAGAGATGCACCGGGAGATCGCTTCCCTCTGCCGCGCTCGCTCGGGGTGTGCCCAGCCCAGCAAAGCTCCAGCTGATTCAGAGCAGGGCTGGGGGGAGCGGTGCGCCAGGAACCAGCATTTCCAGTTTGCGGTACCTGGATCAGATTCCTGTGCGGGGGATCCCGGCGGGGGAGCTTTCACTGCAACCACCAGGAATCGCTGTTCAGTGCGGGAACACAGCCAGAACCCCCCTGTTCTAGCGAAGGGGACCTGCCTGTCCTCGTGGTCCCCAGTCTCTCAGGAGCCCACGATTCCCATAGAATCCCAGACTTGTTTGGGTTGGAAGGGACCTCAAAGCTCCTCCAGCTCCAACCCTTGCCACGGGCAGGGACCCCTTCCACTGGAGCAGCTTGCTCCAAGCCCCTGTGTCCAACCTGCCCTTGAACACTGCCAGGGATGGGGCAGCCACAGCTTCTCTGGGCACCCTGTGCCAGCGCCTCAGCACCCTCACAGGGAGGAACTTCTGCCTAAGAGCTCATCTCAGTCTCCCCTCTGGCAGGTTCAAGCCATTCCCCTTGGCCTGTCCCTACATCCCTTGTCCCAAGCCCCTCTCCAGCTTTCCTGCAGCCCCTTCAGGCACTGGAGCTGCTCTCAGGTCTCCCCTTCAGGAGCCTTCTCTTCTCCAGGCTGCCCCAGCCCAGCTCTCTCAGCCTGGCTCCAGAGCAGAGCTGCTCCAGCCCTCGCAGCATCTCCATGGCCTCCTCTGGACTCACTCCAACAGCTCCACGTCCCTCATCCATTAAATGAACTGGGTTTAAGGCTGCCTCTTACAAGAAACCGACCAATATACAGCCAAAAGACACCTTGGTCCCTCTGACACCCCAGGATATCTCCAAATGTGAAGAGCTATCCCCAGACACCTGGTTTTGAAGCAGAGCTATGGAACTTGGGGGTTAACTAGAGGAATTTATTCCCCCAGGAGGTCTGCCAGCGCCTGCAGAGCCCAGGAAGCCAGGTGGGCAGGGGGATGTGGTGGTACCCAAGAGGCAGGCAGCAGAGCCCCCTTTCCCGCAATCCCTGCTGGGACTCGGGAGCAGCCCAAGGGAAGGTGATTTGGGGGGAAGCATCCAGGCACAGGAAGGCTGTGGGGCAGGGCGTGTGCATCCTCCTGACTCACAGCTGTGCCTCGGAGGTGGGTGCAAAGAAAGGGTTAAGGCCGGAGCTGCAGAGCGGCTCAGTGCAGACAGGGACGTGGCAGCGGGAGCGCCTGTGCCAGTGCCAGTCCTAATCAAAGCTCATCAGAATAATGCAAATACCCAGCACACACCAGTCCTTCAGAAATGTTTCTTATTCCTACCGATTTCCTCAGTCAAACCTGTTCCTCTTGGAAGAGAAGGACAGGTTTGTGAGGGACCCTCACAAGAGCAATAAGGGGGAGAAAAGCCCCAGAACCAGCAGGAAAGCACCACGGCTTGGGCGACAGCCCTGAGGGTGTATCTCAAGGACGTACGTACTCTTTATTCCTCTATCACATACACTTCCACTACTATAGCATCTGAAAGCTCTAAGAAGGTGCAAAGGGCCAGTTGCCCTCTAGAAGCCTGGAGGGATGGGGTGCCCACTATGGTCGCACACCCAAACTGTGCTACTAGAGACGAGTCTCTCAGGACCAGTCTTGCAGTTCCCAGGTGAGGTTTTTCACTATGATCTTTGGGAAAGCATCACAGAGGGCACAACCCCTTTGTAGAGCCTGTGTAACCCCATAACCCCCGGATTATGCTCTCCAATGGATATAATAGCCCCTCCTGACAGTTGTCACCCCCCACCCCAAGCTGCCCTCCCAGTGACACCCACACAACGCCAGGAACTCCCAATGGCACCCAGGTGACAGCAACCAGCCCATTCTCTGCTGAAGGTGGTGGCTGCTCTAAAGGACAAGGATGTAGGAGGAAAAACATCCTTTGCTGTCAGAGCCAATTTCCTTGTCAAGACCAAAGGCTTTGATTGTTTGACTGTCTTTACCGACCTCCAGTGACCTGCACTTCAGATTTAGCTATTGCCATCTCCAGACTATCTCTCAGCAACCAACACCTCACTGTACTTGCACACACAGCAGCAGGGTTGAAGCCAGCAGTGAGTGCATGTGGCTCCTGGAATCCCAGCTGGGTTAAAGCCACCTCCAAGCCCTCTGGGTCTGGCTGCTTTGGCACTTGCTGCTCACCCCCTGCATCCAGATGGAGCACCGGGAGTGGTTTCCCTTATACAGGGATGGAGAATCCTCCTCTGCCCAGGTGCCTGCTGCATCACCTCCTTGTTCCTCTGCTGTAAACAGGGCACAGCTTTGCTATTGCTGTCTCCAGCAACATGGGTGATCCAGAGCGAGATACTGCCAGCAGCGGTGAGATAAAACGTGGTGCAAGCCAGATCTATCATCTACATGCTCAGCAATTTTACCTTTAATTGAAAATACAAATCTAATGATGCTTACGCCTGATGCCTGAGCATCTTGCTTATGTCCAACACAGCCATGAACTCAGATCACCTCCTAATCCAGCAGCATTATTATAGAGTGGTTCTGCTTTTCATTTACTTTCTTCCCTCGGGTAGACGATGAGAGCAGCAGCCAGCCCAGCTGGTTCTGGGCACTGCCACAGTGAACCCCAGCACCGGGCTGGATACTCACAAGGGGTAAGAACGTCAGCAGCGGCCGGACTCTCGGACGTGGTTTCAGCGTTGCCGTGCCAGAGTCAGTCATTGTCCCAAAGCGATTGTCGCCATAATACACTTCAATCACATCACCTGAGGGGAAGAGGAGACTGTTAGGATGCGCAGCCACAGCTCTGTGTTTGAGGCAACAGGAAAAACATGGACACCGCTTAATTCCTGTGAAGAATTTGCTGTATCAGCTCCCAGGAATGGCCAAACCCCATTAGATTCTGAGGAATACCCAAGTGTTTTGAAGATGGGGGGAAAAACGTCCCAGGTGCTGGCAATGCAGCCCCACACTGCAGGGCAAAGAGCCTTCCCAGAGCTCCAGATGCTGGAGTTTAATAAGCACAGATGTCAAGGTCTATTCTGAAAGGCTTATTTCTAACAGGAGCTGACTGAAATGTGCCTCAGGAAGGTCAAAAGTTAGTAGAAGCACTCAATTCACTCCCCACCCAGGTGATGCTTAGGGAAGGAAAATGCTTCAGGAGCAACTGCATAGTGCCACGAGGGTCTGGCCCCTGGGAGAGCAGGTCCAGGGCTGGCACCCACAGACCAGCTCATGGACTTGATGACCATAAAGGTCTTCTCCAGCCTAGTCAGTTCTGTGCTAAGCTTGGTCAGGATCTGACCTTGGTCAATCCATCAGCAGCTGGAATTGAGGGGGAAGGCAGCAGCAGAGCCCGACCACACCAGATGGAGGGAGGGAGGCTCCTGCCCTTCCTCACCTGCTGACCGCTGCATCCGAGTTAATTACAGGTTCTCTCAGCCCTATCATGACAGCAGGTCCCTGTCATGACACCACAGAGGCAGCAGAGGCGTCCCTGGCCCTTGCCTTGTGGCAAGCAGGAAGGGGCGAGCAGAGGGGAACACCTCACTGCGCTGTTCCGACACAGCGATGGAACCGGGACACAGAGGGGCTTCCCAAGGAGGATTTTCCCCTTGTTTTGGTCCCATCATCCAAGGGCAGCAGGAGGGAGGTGATGGAGCTGCTCTCCCTGCTGTGGCTGACCACCACCAGCATCCCTAGCTGTGCTGCTGGAGCAACCTCTGTCTGACCATGCAATTGGTACCAGGGGACGAACAGTGCCTGCCACAACACATTGACACCTCAGCCTGCCTTACAGAGACGTGCTCTGGACATCATCCCACGGAACACTACTCTCAAGGAAGTCACTAAGGCAGAAAGCAGCCACAGAGCCCCAGCATTGCAAGCAGGAAAAGGCACCAGGTCCTCCAGGTTCCCAGCCCTGTGCTTTTACCCTGAACCACACCTTTTTGGGCCAGGTTTATTTCTGACCGTGAATAAAGCTCATAAAATTAGTTTAATTATGCTCTTTGTGGCTGATTAACAGCATGAATTAACAAGCAGAAGCACCGGAGCACGTAAACCCCACCTAGGCTGGAAGGAGACACACAGATCGTAGCCAGGGAGACAAACATTAAAGGGAAAACGAGGGAAGGAGGAGGAAAACAAGCAAAATGGCTGTGAGCAGAGAGAGAAGGGCAGGAGCGCTCCCAAACAGCCTTCCATAGGGGTTTCAGTGAGAGGAAAGAAGCAACCAACCTCCCTCTGCACCCTGCAACACCAAGAAGTGAAGAGCTGAGGTTTTCCCCCCACTAAAAGAGCTTGGAAGCGAATCCTTCCACTAAAGTGTGAAGCGCAGAAAGTTTCTGTCGAGTATCAAGCAATTAAAAGCCAAAGAGCAGAAAGGTGGAGGTTGTAAAAGCTCCACACTGAGGCAAAGGGGCCGGGCTGCATTTCTAAGCCCCCCAAAACCCAAAGCAGGACTGCCTGCCTTAGGAGCTGGCTGGTGGTGTCACCAAATCCCTGCCCTGCTTGGACAGGCAGAGATAGGGCAAGAAGTTCACAGGGAAACAGAGCTTTAGTGAGGAAAGAGGAGGGCAGATGCTTCTGGGAGCAGTCTCGCTGATGGAAAGCACTTGCATGAACACCAGGAATGAAGAACCCGGCCACGCCAGGGGCTGGGCCGCAGCTACCACAGCCTCTGCTGCATTGATAGTTTGGAGGCAGACGAATTCCACACAACCTTGAAACCTGCCACTGCGTCCAGCAGGAATGCCAGCTTCTCCTTTCTCCCACCCACTCCACCACAAGTTACCCTGGGATACACCCAGGAGCACCCATCCTGCTACCACTGCCCTTATGGTCAGTCACGATGTCCTCTCCCTTCCACTACAAGGGATCCTTTACATAAAGGACATTTTCACTGAGCCCCAGACTGGTTTGGGATGAAGGGAGCTTAAAGCCCATCCAGTTCCAGCCCCTGCCACAGGCAGGGACCCCTTCCACTAGAGCAGCTTGCTCCAAGCCCCTGTGTCCAACCTGGCCTTGGATTTCTTTAGCTTTCAAAATACCAAGCACTTCAGTTTGTGTGGTCCTCCCAAGAGTTAGCAGGGGACAGGAGGAGCTGCTGGCTTCTCAAGGACAGCAGAGATGCCATCAAATGATCATTATTGTCCCATAACGCCCGGGGTGACCCCAAACCCAGTGAGTAAGCAGCAAGAATTAAGGCCAATACAGCATGAGAGTTTGGATTCAGACAGTCTGGTGGAGCAGTGATAGAGTAGTTCAGAGACTTGAAATGATGGGAGTTTATATTAAACAAGGCGCTAGGTAAACCCAGTGAGAAACTGCATTAAAGATCACAAGGTCTTTGATCCTAGATTACTAAGCATCCCTAACCTGAATGCGCTTAATTAAAGTCAAATGAGGTGCTTGTAGTTGTGTTTCCTCTGCTAGATAAACAGGACTTGCCTGCTAAGAGCCTGTCACCAGCAAGACCTGTGCTCTGCCAGCCTCGTTTCCTGGAAGGAGGGATCAGGAAACGCCTTTGGAGGCCGCAGGAAGCGGCTCCCTTCTACCTTGGCTACACTTGGGGCACTTTCTGACATTCAGACCTGTCCTGGAGTTGTGTCCTCAGCCACGGGGAGTCAAATAAGCAAATCTGCACTGCATGCAATGGAACTTCTCCCTCCTTGAGGGTTGCATCACCTGGAGTAGGCGCAGCAGGTTTGACGCTGGGGTATCCACAGCAAGGAGGCGGCATCAGTCACTATATTCAGGAATCTCTGAGTCAGTGACATGCAGACCTACACCCATTCCACATTGCTTAACTTGTGTTTACTTTGTACCAAAAGCTAAGGTGGGGATCAGCAGCAGCAGCGGACTCCTTCTGGCAGCGGCGATGGCATGAAGCTGCACAGCAAAGAGTCAACAAACAGCGACGGGGCTTCGCCATGGCACTGTGGAAACCAAGGGACAGGAAGATCTGAGCCCTGGACTGAGGAGCTGTGAGCACAGCGTTGCTGGTGAGGAGCCCACAGCTCAGCACACGCTCCTCTGAGCATGGTCACTCAGCGCCGGTGTGTCACTCTCCCCTCCGCAAATTAACATTAATGATATAAACGCCAAGGGGATGCTGAGGAGTGATTCAACAGCTTTTATATAGGCTCAGATTTCAAGGACTGCTGGCTTTCGCTTTGGAAGCTGATCCACACAGCAGTTCCCCACACCTGAGAGGAATGCCTTTGTACTGCAATTGCAGCCACGGAAATCAGGCTGGTAATAAGCAGACACAGCAACTTCTTTTCTTTTTCCTTTTTAAATCCAAGCCACATCAGAGAGAAGCTCGAATCCTCCTCAGATTTACAGCCCGTAGAAACAAGCGCGTTTCCTTTCGTGCTCGAGAGCTGTGTGAAACTCTCCGTCCCATTTTCATTTTATCTTTAGTTTCACCAGCTCAGCCTTCAGGGTGTAACCACCTTGCAACAGCATTAATGGACAATACTTCAACAGTGCACAGCTCAGCAAGCACCCAAGCCGTTCCTAAGCTTGGAAGGAGCTGTTGGAATCTTACAGCCACCAAACTTCATCTACAACCTGCTAATCTTTTATCTACCTGGCTCCACGACTGTTAATTTGGCTCCCTCCTCCATAAGCCTCCAGGGCACAGTATTGCAATTAAAACCACAGGGAAATACAAATAAACCCGGGGAAGGGGCAGCCCTCAACCCCCTCCAAGCGCAGAGCCCTGCACGGAACAGGTTTCTAAAGTAAATAAGTAAAAGCCGGGGAGGCGCTGATGGAACGCGGCGTGGGAAAGAGCTGCTGGGAGCAGTAAAACGGACCCAAAGCAGCTCGCTTTAGGCAAGTTGGACCTCCCGGGGTGGGCCGGGACCCACCGGAGCCCGGCGCCGGTCTCAGGCTCCCCGGAGCCCGCAGAGCGCACGCCCCGCTCGGAGGAGCCCGGCTCCGTGCGCCCGCCGTTCCCGTCCCGTTCGTTCCCGGTCCCCGCGCACGGAGCTGCCCCGCTCCCAGCCCCGGGAGGTGAGGAGCGGACACTGACCGGTGCCACCAGCGCTGTCCGAGGTCACCTCCTGCGTGAAGATCCAGGGCGGGTTGGTGGCGAACAGGGACGCGGCGGCGGGGCTGGGCTGGCGCTTCCCGAAGAGGCGGCTGAAGGTGCCCTGCACCGAGTGATGCTTCTTCATGGTGGCGAGCCCCGGCGCTGCCCGCCGCGCTCCGCACCGGCATCCCCGCCGCACCGGGGCCGCTGCCACCACGCAGGGATGGGGGGGGCCGGCCCGGGAGCGCCCCTCCCTCGGCCCCTCCCTCCATCCAGGTGCCTCCCGTCGCACCCGGGCCGCCTCTGCCCCGTGAAGCACGGGGTGGTTTGTGTGGGAAGGGAGCTCAAGGCTCCTCCAGCTCCAACCCCTGCCACGGGCAGGGACCCCTTCCACTGGAGCAGCTTGCTCCAAGCCCCTGTGTCCAACCTGGCCTTGAACACTGCCAGGGATGGGGCAGCCACAGCTTCTCTGGGCACCCTGTGCCAGCGCCTCAGCACCCTCACAGGGAAGAGCTTCTGCCTAAGAGCTCATCTCAGTCTCCCCTGGGGCAGGTTCAAGCCATTCCCCCTTGTTTTACCACATCTGATTCCTCCCCCCCAAACCCGCCCCGACGCACACTATCAGCCTTTTCAAGTTAGCCCCATACTGAGCATCCAGGTTTGAGATCTGCAGGTGTCCTTGAGTACAAGGAAATGCCAAATGGAGCCAAGGGAAGCTGAAGCACAATCTTTTCCTTCTGCTCTGTGTGTGTGTGTGTGCTATGAAGCAAATTAGCACTGAGCTTTTGGGGAGAGCACCCAAGTCCCCATCCTTCACGTGCAGATCCCCACTAGCCTCAGGGGGACTGTCCTTGGCCTTAAACCTCACCCCAACCCAATGCAACCTGTGTGCTGTGAGTGCTTGGGACTTCCTTGATGCAAAAGCTTAAAGACAGTGGGACTTGACCCCAAATCTTTCTTGGTTTCAGGTGCAAAAACAAGTGTCTAAAATTGATGGCAATTTTCTGTGTCATACATGTCAAAAATGAGAGTTAATGAGTAACATTGGTTATTAATGCTGGATCTCTGGAGAACTTTAAACCCCACATACCTGTCACAACATTAACTGAACACAGCTCACAGCTTCAGGGCAAAGTCACCCTCTCTTATATCCATTTCCACCACATTTTTAGAGTTAAATGATGGAGGTTTCTTTTTTTTTCAGTGATAAATATCACTTAATCACTTTGAAGTTAAGATTTTTACCACCTTTCTTTTTTTTTGCTACAAAGCTCAAATTAAGACATTAAATCACCTGTGAACAGTGAAAAATGAGTACTGTTAGGGTATTTCAAAGGGAAAATCTAATTATGGCATAAACTGTCAGGCAGCACTTAAATAAAGTGAATTAAGAAAAGAAGAGTTAAAATCTTGTACCACAGGAATTCAGTCCTGCAGTTGTAAGTGCAGAATCACACAATGGTTCAGGTTGGAAGGGAGCTTAAGGCTCCTCCAGCTCCAACCCCTGCCACGGGCAGGGACCCCTTCCACTAGAGCAGCTTGCTCCAAGCCCCTGTGTCCAACCTGGCCTTGAGCACTGTCAGGGATGGGGCAGCCACAGCTTCTCTGGGCACCCTGTGCCAGCGCCTCAGCACCCTCACAGGGAAGAGCTTCTGCCTAAGAGCTCATCTCAGTCTCCCCTCTGGCAGGTTAAAGCCATTCCCCTCGGCCTGTCCCTGTCTAAAGGGGGTGTGCACAATTATGCCCAATGCCCCATGCTCCAATGGCAGCCGGCTCCCAGTCGGCTCTTGCAGCAGCGGTGCTGCGGAAGGGACAGCTCTGTGCCATGCACAAGCCCTGCAATTAGCGGGACTCACGCCTTGCTGACAGTTATCTTAACTGCTGCCTGTGTGGGGCAGGGAGCGGGGACAATCCTGCAGCCATCTGCCCAGGAACACGCCACAGGGACCCACAGTTGGGTTTCAGTTGGGATGGGAGGCAAAGGGATTGCCCTGCCCGCAGGCAAGAGCAGGAAAAGAATGGAAACTGGGAAACAGCACTGCCCCAGAGAGCTCTGTGCAGGACCCAATCCTGTGAACCCCAGACATGGAAAGAAAATTCACTGACACCTCTTGAAAGCAGGAATCGGATGAAATGAAGGACCTGGAAAGGGAGATTGACATTAGATATTAAGCCAAAGTTCTTCCCTATGAGGGTGCTGAGGCGCTGGCACAGGGTGCCCAGAGAAGCTGTGGCTGCCCCATCCCTGGCAGTGTTCAAGGCCAGGTTGGACACAGGGGCTTGGAGCAAGCTGCTCCAGTGGAAGGGGTCCCTGCCCGTGGCAGGGGTTGGAACTGGAGGAGCTTTAAGGTCCCTTCCAACCCAAACCAGTCTGGGATTCTATGATGGGCAGGACATATGTGCTTGCTGATATTCAGTCTTTGAGTGACCAAACTGAGCAGGATACACAGACAAAGTGAAGGGAAAGGGGAAAGAGAAAAGGAGCTATTTTAAGAAGAGAAGCCAATAAAATCCCACGGAACGAGAAAGCCTGGGCTCGTGAACGGCGGTGTCCTACGAAGTGTCATTGCACCAGGGACACATCAAAGGGGCTGCAGCGCCGCAGGGATGCTCTGCAGGAGGAGAAAGGTGTGATTCAGCCCTGGAGAACTGCTCTGCCCTGGGGCAGGGGGGACTCCGGAGCAGCTCCATGGCTGTGAGCTGTACCCGAGCCACCAGCAGCGATGGCTGAGCCTCACCCTGGGTGGTGCGCGTTGGAAAACACACTCCTCACAACAGGAAGGGATGAGTGTTCCAAGGTGAATTTATTATCGCAGTGAACACAGGAGCTCATGTGCACCCTCCTGTCTGTTCCAGATGAAAAACGTTTGCTCTTTACCTTCCTCCTCCTAATAAAGCACAGACCTCACCCCGGGAGACCAGGGAAAGCCCAGGGCTTGCAAGAGCAGCACGGAAGGTTTGCTTTTGGCAAAGCATGCATGTGAAAGGGGCAGCAAAGATGCCCAGCGTGGCGGTACGGCTGCTATTTTAAGGGAGGACAAGTGCCACTCTCCTATCTCCATTGAGGCCACACAGCTAAAGGTGGGCCGAGCACAGAGCTCGGGAAAGCACTTGGAAGATCGCCATCGGATTTTATGGCATAGAAATAGCCATGTGAGCTCTGCTGTGATGGAACACGCCACAGTGTGAGGCTGCCTTTGATCCTATTACAAGTAAACACCCCAGAACAATCTGCTTTTGCATCAGCGTGAGGAGCAGCACTCTGCAGATGCACAGGGTGCATCCGCAGGTGTGTGAAGCGCTTGTGTGGTGCGGATCCTCATCCAGACCCGGGGAGGGATGGGAGGAGAAACCCTCCGGCCATGGACGGGCAGCAGCGGTGGCTCCCGTTGGATGCAATCCCTCCCTTGTCCCATAGGAGAAGCAGCTCCCTCCTCATCTCCGTGGCTGAGCCCCTGTGCTCCCCAGCACGCCGGGCCCGAGCAGCCCTGCTCAGCCTGGGTCCCACTGTGACAGCTCCCACCCTCATGGTCACAATGGCTCCGATGGTCACAATGGTCCCAATGGCCCCAGCAGCCGCGGCAGCGCTGCCTCCAGCTCCAGCACTGACAGCCCCGTGTGCCGGGGTCCCTGTGTGCGGGTCCTCAGCAGGGAGATGGCCTCGCAGGTGGGAGCTCACGGCTTGGCAGGAGGGATTCCTGCTTTCCCCATCCCCTTCCCATGGGCGGCCGGGACGGAAGGGTCCTGGTGGTGCTGGTGTGATGCCTCATCCCTGCCCTGCTGCATCACCATCATCTGTGGAGAACTCAGAGCAAACCCTGTGTGACAGACCTGGGATGGCTCCATAGGGACAAGCGCAGGATCAGGGTTCTCTTGCTGCAGGGCAAGGGGGGTGGCAGAAGCACAGGGCAGGACGGGCAGGGGAACCCTCATCTAGAATGGATGTCTGAACCCTTGGTGATCCCTTGATTTACTGAAATCGTTGTTCTCTCTGTGACCCCACCTGTGAGGATGTTCCTTGAGAAACAACAGGCAGTTTAGCAGGGATTAGGGATCTCTAAACACATAACTGGACGCAATAGGATTATGTGGGATTCTTCATTCAGCCACTGAGCTCTGGCAGTGCCATAAATAGCACCGAGGACATTGAGCTGATGCTTCCCCTCAAAGACAGGGATCACGTAAGCAGATGCACTCCCCCAGCAAGGAGGATGTTTCTGCACCCTTAGGTGCCCCAAGGGATGAGCAGCAACACCCGGGGCAGCTGAACCCCATCACGAGAGTGCTTCACAAGGCACGGTACCCTGCCTGTCACTGGGAACGGCTGTCAGCCCCTATCACCGACTGCGTGCAAGGCTTGCACACCTCAAAAGCATCCACATGACTTAGCAGTTGGGTTTTCAAAGCAGCCACGGCCTCTGCTCCCCACCCCAACTGCACTGCTTTAATAACACGAACGCCTCCCTGCTGGGTGGACGCACCTGCAGTCGTGTGCGTACTTGTCTCTTATCTTCCGAAGCGAGAAAGGCCACGAGCTATAATCATGCACACATGTGAACGGGATCGTTTCTGAGCAAATCCGTGTTCGGGGCAGGGCCACGCAAACCACACTGAAATGATGGTCATGGTACAAACTGTGCTCTTCAGGAGCCAAAATCCATCTCTTTAAGTGGAGAAAATGGGGGTAAAGTGTTTAAGTGCTGGATGAAATAATGCTTGTCCTGAGCTCCAGCAATGGAACCTTGCGAGCATCTGGCAAATGAAATGGGGAAATGGGTAGCAAAAAAAAGGTGATGAGCCCATGGGGATGGGGGCATTTCCCTCGAAGGGGATTTCTAAACAGTTTGCTGGTGTCCCCCTCCTAACAGGTTTAGGAGGCAGTGCTCAGAGCACAGGATCAGAAATAGAGCACCCGGTAAGCCAGGGCGTCACGGAAACTAGGAAACCTCTTTAGTGGGTTAAAAATAAAGGCAGACAGCAAAGCGTTTATTTAGGACGCCCAGGAGTAAAGCAGTTAATTGCTGGGGAAGAGCCAGTTTCCATTAGCACGGAGGAGTCATCAATGAACACAAGATAACTGAGTCATGGTTAAATAACAGCAGCACAAACAGCTGCTCAGTCAAGCAGAGCCTTGGAGCAGCCAGGGGTGACAGCTCAGCCCCATGTGTGTCTTGGGGCACACGTCCACACCGCCTCCTCTGCAGAGGGGGGATGTAAATGCACAGTGAAGCCGGTGATGGACCGAGGACCACAGGGGCAGCTCGTGCATAGGGCTGGTGGCATTGGCTTTGCCCCAGGACTTCAGCAACGTGACCCAGCTGGTGGTGGGGAAGAGCTTTGCCTGTTATCAACAACCCAGATTTTCCCTGCACATCCCCAGGAGGGCGAAACCCACTTAGAGATTTGGGAAGAGCAGTGAGCACAGCAGCACAAGGCGCAGGGTGGTGGTAGGCACCCACAGGGTGACCCGGAGGCTGCTGAGCTGATGCCCCAGGCTGTGTTTGCAAAGGATAGCGTTATGGTTCCGTCACCACTGATACATCCCATTGCGTCTTGTGGGTCAGATGGGGTTGGACCATCTTCATGGCTGGTTTGCCATAGCTGTGGTTAGGTGCAGGCTTTACAAGGAACAGGTACCGCTGTCATTTATAGCTGTCACGGTTGAGATCTCCATCTGGGACTGGGGTTCCTTGTGCCAAACACAGAAAGGAATTGCATCCTCCAAAAGAGGTGGAAGGGGGAGCCAGGTCAGACTGACAGCAGGGACATCAGAAGCTGGGTAGCACTTTATATTCACTCTGCCCTGTTACAAATAACCAGTCAAGAGAGAATCAAGTGCTTTGAGTCTTGCCATGGGCATTTCTCACTATGATTTCCTTCATTTCCACTAAGCCTTTTCTGTGTTTCCAGTGCATCATTTGATTTTAAACTCACTTTAAGCACTTTGAGCAACGCCACCTTTGATTTTTAGCTAAAGAAAGGGCAGTGTTCAAGGCCAGGTTGGCTAGGGTTTGAAGCAACCTGCACTAGTGGAAGGTGTCCCTGCTCATGGCAGGGATTGGAACTGGATGAGCTTTAAGGTCCCTTCAACACAAACCAGGCTGTGACTCTATGAAATGGAAATAGCTGCCTTCTCTGCATTTACACTGCCTACTGACTGCCTTTGCAATGGGTGCAAGCAGGCTGGTATTCCATAAGCTCTGCTGGTTTGCTTAACTTGCTGCTTTTTGGTTACTAGTACAGGGGCCTTCTGCCCTGGTGAGGAGAGCAAAGTGTGCGGTCAATTGCAGTGCGTTTGTCTGGTTCTTTTGCCCCATAGAGGACTCAGCCACCAGAAGCCCCCGGCAAAGACCACAAGAGACCAAAGGGAACAGAGGAGACCAAAGAGAAGCAGGATGCCTCCCACTCGCCGCCCATCCCAAAGAGCCAGCCCCCTCCAGCACAGCCCCACAGGGCCCGGCCTTTGGCTGCCCACTGCATTCCTTTTGTCGCCCATTATGGGAACCGTCAGCCCAATTCCTTCCATTTTCTCTTCTACCAATCCACTTGCTCCAACTCGTACAGCCCCTTCTCCACGGCGCAGAAGGCAACGTGCGGGTACCGCTTCCACCGCGACACCGATCACACCAGGAAGGTGATGGATGTCCCGAGTGCAAACGTTGTGAAATGGAGACCCATCCGGGGCAAAAAGCCCCAGGGAAACCCAATAAATCCCAAGGAATGAAAGCAGTGATGTGTTCTGGTGTGACTTCAGCTTCCCGCTGGGTGTCTGAGCCACAACCAGGGAGCACCGCAATGGCTGGTGAAGCTGTCACTGCTCCTCAGACAAACGTGCAGGGTGGGTTTTGCTCTCAAATCCTAGCCCTGTTTGTCCTGTCATTTGTTGCTACCAGCTTACGTGGAGGCAGTGTGTGAATGGTGACCCAGCCAGGCCCATCTGCACAAGGAACCTGGCTTCTGCTCGTGCTTTGGAAGGACTTCTTCATTCACCAGGCTTTCCCCAGACACAGGCAAAGCGTTGTCCTTTGTGAATGGAAAAGCGTGTTTCATTTGTGGTGCTCAGAAAAGAGATGCTAATTGGAGCTGAAATGGCGGGGGTACGTGCCTGCAGCTCTCCTCAGAATGCAGCATGAAATATCTAAGGCAGAAGCTCTTCCCTGTGAGCGTGGTGAGGGATTCTGATCCTGGGCAACTGGATGCACCGCTAGCAAGTACCTGAAGGAGCTGCTGAGCCTGCATCCACATTTAATACCCAACCTTTCTGCTATTAATGAATGTCTCAGTACTGCAACCCTTCTGTGTGCCACAGGACGGGCTATCCCAGCCACATCCCTTTGGCAGTGGGTCAGGGTCCAGGGCACCCACTAAAGCACCACTTTGCTCGCAGAGCTGTGCCTGTTGCTGCTGGCCAGTGTAGGATTAGCACTTCCCAAGCTAATTCCTTCTTTGTAACTGTTTTACACTTGCAGAGCGCCACTTGCTTTAGCAGAGTTACTCCTAATTTGCAATACTGAGCTCTGCAACACATAAAAGCTGGGCTTTTTGTCTTAAAGTTATATACATGGACACAAAAGTAAGTGTTACAGGACAGACTCTCTGCAGGTTGAGATCCAGTTGTCACATCCATCTTATTACTAGTGGATGATCTGGTCCATGCTACTTTATCTCCCAGTCCTTCCCTGAGTGCTGTGCATCAGGGTAAAACCAGCACTGGTTGTGGTCATATTTACATGGTAATTCATCATAAATGAAAATCAAAGCTGCATTCAACAGCACTTGCATCAGCTGAGTGCTGGTAACATGGGATGTGCCGTGTCCAGCACTGAAGAGATAGAGCACAGGGCCCCATCAGCTGGGAGGAATGAGAGCTTCCCTGGGAGAGGATCATCACAGCGTGTGGTGTCTGCATTTAGAGCACTTAAAGCTTTACCAGTCAAAGCAATTATGTTCCTATGTTGGTGCCAGCACACCAAATTTACCCTCATGCAGCAGCTCTTACAGGAGAGGACATGGTGCCTCCCCCTTCCTGAATTTCAGGCTCGGACTGGAAATCCTCCAGGCAGAGGAGACCAAACCTCAGTAGCAGCACTTCCGAGTGGTTCTTCTCTTTCTTCTCGCTCTGATTTTGGTCCAAAAGGTATTACTTACGTGACCCCCCCCCCCCCCCAAATCATAAATGAGGTGGATTAGGAGATTACATCATCTCAGAGAAAATTCCACCCTCGTAATCCCCTGCTGGGCCTGTAATCTGCAAGACTTGCCCATTTTACCTCCTTTCTATTTTAACCCTCAACTCTTAATGCCTGGCAGGAGCCCATCGCCCCCCTGCGCCTCATTGGCCGCCGGGGAGGGATTTGCTGGGTACTTAAATGCCACCCTCTTGTCCAAAGAGGATTTTGTGCTTTGGAGTTTCCCTGGGGAGAGGTGGCTTTTGCCTCCATCACCCACACACAGGCAGCTGGGTTCTTCCCAACGAGTGATCCCTGCAGCGCACCGACACCGAGACTCTAAAGGCAAGAAGCAGAAGTCAAGAGAAAGCCCTCAAATTCCACCTCAAAACACCCATTGCTTTGGCTGCAAAGTGAGCCGAGATGGGGAACATGGACGGGAAATCCGTGGAGGAGCTGAGCACCACCGAGTGCCACCAGTGGTATAAGAAGTTCATGACGGAGTGTCCTTCGGGCCAGCTCACCCTCTATGAGTTCAAGCAGTTCTTTGGCTTAAAAAACCTGAGTCCTGCTGCCAACAAATACGTTGAGCAAATGTTTGAGACGTTTGACTTTAACAAGGTAAATATCGTCCTCCCCGCTCAGCCTGGGCAGGGCTCGGCTCTGGGTGTGATGTGCATGGGGGGTACGTGGGTGTATGTGGGATGGATGTCCCTGTGCGTGGCAAAGGGCTTGGAACAAGAGGATCTTAAAGTCCTTTCCAACCCTAACTGCGCTAGGACTCTGTGTGTGTCACTGTGGATGGTCTGATTCTCTTTGGCATCATAAATGATAGGTATGTACAGTGAAAAATGGCAGCAAAACCTCCCCATTTACTGCCTGCTCTGGGAGAAATAAGATTTGGCCCTGAGCTGATGTTTTCCTTTTAAATGACTCAAATAGTTTGGTTTTATCTGTGTCTGTGATCCGTTTCCAATGAGGTGCCCTTTAACCCTCATATATCGAGTGTTGTGACAGAGGAAGAAGCGAGTGGGGTGAGAACAAGTGCTGCATTCATGCAGAAACAGAGAGTTCCCAAGCGTGGCACGAGCTCTGCTTTGCAGAACAGACCTGGTTTGGTTTTCCATTGTTTTAAGTTATAGATGGACTAGAGTTTCATTGCTTTTATTACATGTGCTCAGTCCCATACAGTAAGGAGCTCAGGCCTTTTGTTGCCCATGGAAAGGCTTTGCATCTCAGGCTGTGGCTGTGCTGCATCCCTGGAGCAGGGTAGTCCCAAAGCACCTGCACGAGATTGGGAATGCTGTTTTCCCAGCTCTGGAGCCAGGTGAGAGAAGCAGATGGATGCTGTGACTCCAAGGGGAAGAAACATCCAGGGCCTTGGAGCAAGCTGCTCTAGTGGAAGGTGTCCCTGCCCGTGACAGGGGTTGGAGCTGGATGAGCTTTAAGGTCCATTCCAGCCCAAACCATTCATGATTCTATGATTCTATGTTTAAGCCTTTACCTTGCTCACTGCCCCGTGTTTGAACGCCTGCCTGAAAAAGGAATTGATGCACAGGAAATCCTGCTGGGAATGGGGCTTAGTATCAATTTATACCTAATCCGGCACCTGCAGCAGCAGGATAAAGCAGATGATCTATTCCTGAACAGGCCTTGATGGCTTTTCTCATTGACAAAACGCTGGCTTATTCTCTATTGATGACTGCCCATGGTTTGTAGTGTCTATCATTTTCCTTCAAAGCGCTCTCTATCCCAATGGTTTGTGCCATCAAAATGCTCTGTGGCACTTTAGCAAGCACCCTAGAAGCTGTGAACATCACAGGGTGGTGGCATTGGTGCCAATGGTACCATAACCCGGCCTGGGAGCCGTCTGTGGGTCCAGCTGAACGTCTCTGAATGCTGTGGTGTGAGCTGGTGCTCGGCAAACACCGGGGAGGAAAGTCAAAGATAAAAGTATTTGTGCTTTCGAGGTAACAGAGTGAAGCAGACACACAAATGGCACAGGGACAGAGCAGCTCCTTCCCAAAACACTGGGGGAATTCCTGAGCTCATTCCTCTCTTGAAGCTTTGCATGGGAGAAAAAAGCAGCGGAAAAGAGCTGTAAAGGATAACATCAGGTAATCCATCAGGGTTCATCTGTGTAAACCTGCTCCTCTTTGACCTCTGAATTACCACTGCTTTGCATAGGCTCCTTCCGCTCAGGCTGGCTTTGAAGGTTAGTCTAAGCCATGTGCACCCACTGAGTTTGGTTGTTATCAACACATAACAGCCCTGTGTGGATTAACAGAGCCCTCAGCACATGGAGTCTTCCAGTGGGGACATCCATAAACTGGCCAGGAAAATCTCTTCCTGCCTGACTCTTTGCTTCGAGTCTCGTTCAGATTCTACCCTTCTGCTTCCAGGACGGCTACATAGATTTTATGGAGTACGTGGCAGCTCTGAGTCTGGTCCTCAAAGGGAAGGTGGATCAGAAGCTGCGGTGGTACTTCAAGCTCTACGATGTGGATGGGAACGGCTGCATTGACCGGGGAGAGCTGCTGAACATCATCAAGGTGAGCGGCTCAGCCTTTCCCATTCCTATCACCCACAAGGGTCCTTGGATGCAGGTACATAGAAAGGCTGCAACAGGAATGTTCCAACCCAAAGGACACCTCCCTGGTAAATGAACAGGCAGTGGCCAAACCTGCTGCGTGTCCTCTGCCAGTCCCACCGGCCTGGCCGCCCTGCCTCAAGCACCCCACTCCGGCACGCTCAGCCCCACAGCAAGCCCTTGTCTCCCCATCGCAGGCTGTTTAAGCACGTCCACTGCAACCCAGGCTGAGATAAGCACTTCGATTTAATCGCAGGATTTGCAGAGGTGGACGGCTCCTGGCTTATCCCAGTGCGGGCGCTTAATCTTTTAATGCATTGATTGCCTTTTTAAGGGATTTTAATCTCTGGGTTTTTTAGCAAGGATTTATTCCTTTCAGAACTAACTGCCTGCATCAAAGCTTTGGTCTCTCACATCTGGTCACTCAGCTGCTGGTACCCACCGGTACACAAACCTCACAACACTCGGTAGTTATCCTGTGTCCTTCTTCCCCTCCAGGCTATTCGAGCCATCAACCGGTGCAACGAAACGATGACGGCTGAGGAATTCACAAACATGGTGTTTGACAAAATCGACATCAATGGAGATGGTGAGGAACTTCCTTACGCAAAGCCAAATCCTGCTCCCAGCTTCCCCCTGCCCTGCAGGCCACAGCAATTCCAGATGCTGGATGGCCCAAAACACCAGGATGTGGAAGAGAGCAGCTCCCCATGAGGGTTTAACTCATCCCCTCCGTGGGCTGGAGCCACTGCAAACTGTCCCTTGTTGTACTGGCAGGATTTAGCTGGGATGGGGTTTGGGGGGTACGACACAGACCTGGGACACCAGGAAGGACCCCGTGTTATGGTCCATGTAACTCCAGGGGGGCTGCAGTGGGAGCAGAGAGGCTGCAGGGCTGAACAGACCTTTTCCCACTGTGCTCCTGCAGGCGAGCTTTCCCTGGAAGAGTTCATGGAGGGCGTGCAGAAGGATGAAGTGCTGCTCGACATCCTCACCCGCAGCCTGGACCTGACACACATCGTCCGGTTGATCCAGAACGATGGGAAGAACCCGCACGAGCCGCAGCAGGAGGCAGAGGCTGCCCAATAGGCTCCTGGGATGCCTTCCCTTCGTCCCTGCTTCCCTCCCTTTGCATCCTTAAAACAAATGTGTTTGTGGGAGCTGCCCCAGCACCAGTGCAGCCAGCGATAGACTATAGGGACCAGGGTCTGCTCCTAAGCTACCGCTCCCCTGGCACATGGCTCAGGGGAGTCTGGGGCTCTGCCTTGGTCCTGCCCAGTGCAGCAGTGAAGAGGGGTGCTGTGATGGCAGCTCACCGTGCTGGAAGCACACATCTCCCCCCAGGACTGCCAGTGGGACCTCTTGTGTGATGCAGGGACACAATGCACCAAGAGAGCCTCACACCAAGCAGCGGCCAACACCAGCATCTGCAGGGGATGAACCCCAGGGCTGCCAGCACTGAAAGGAGGTCCCCAAAGGACACACGTATGAAACCTGCACAGCAGACCCGAACCTTCTCTCTCCATGCACATTTCCAGAGCACAAGATCAGCATTTTTAGCCGTTGCTGCTTTCATTTGCTATTATTCTGTTAGCAATCGTTAATGATCATGTAAGATCATTGCCCAAGGAGGTTGTGAATGCTCCATCCTTGGCAGTGTTCAAGGCCAGGTTGGACAAAGCCTTGGGTGGCATGGTTTAGTGTGAGGTGTCCCTGCCCATGGTAGGGGAGTTGGAATGAGATGATCTTAAGGTCCTTTCCAACCGTAACTCTTCCATGATTCTATGATTCTAAGAGAAAACCACCTATGAGCTAGAAAAAGGGGAGTGGTGAATGCAGTGGCTCCTCTTTGTTTTTAAAGCATTAAAAACACAGAATGGTGCCTTTTTTGAACAACTATCTGAACTTTCAGGGCATGCTATTAGATCTTAGGCAGAAACTGTTCCCTGTGAGGGTGCTGAGGCGCTGGCACAGGGTGCCCAGAGAAGCTGTGGCTGCCCCATCCCCGGCAGTGTTCAAGGCCAGGTTGGACACAGGGGCTTGGAGCAAGCTGCTCCAGTGGAAGGGGTCCCTGCCTATGGCAAGGGGTTGGAAGTGGATGAGCTTTCAAATGCCTTCCAACCCAAACCAGGCTGGGATTCAGTATTTCTGTTTGGAATACCTGGAAGGGCTGCGATGGCGGTAACCTGAGAGGGGAAAAAGCTGTGCCCGTTTGTAGGAAGATTCCTGCGTGTCTCCTCAGCTGCACAACAAAACCTCTCCTCCAAGTTACGCTCTGTGGCACCCTCGAGTGGTTTTAACGACAACGGCAGCAAACTGCACGCAGTCTGAAGGGCTGTGCTGCTAGAGATGGACCAGACACCATGTCCGCACCATGAGCATCCGCAAGCACCTGAGTATTCCTGAGCAGGCAATGGGTACCATCCATGGCACAGTGGGCTCAGGGACCGTCCCCTGTGGAATAAACCCCAGTCACCCCTTATTAAAGCATCCTGGGCACAGGAATCTTATCTCCCGGTGCTGATAACCAGTGCCAGGAGCAGGGGCTGTGCCCAGGACCCAGCACACGCACAAGGAGGTTGTGAGAGCAGCAGCCTCAGCCCCACACCAAGCTGGGGTTGTGCCTTGGCTGCTCCTCGAGAGGGATTTCCTCACCTCATATGAGGCAATACAGGACACCAGGAAGGAGCTCCTGGCTAGATGAAAGTTGTTATTTGGCATTGGATGCTTGCAATTCATAAGCAACTTTCTGACCATTTTTCCTGGGCATCTTTTTCATTTGACTGTGTTTCACCATGAAGCTTTTGTAGTGCCATTCTCATAGCGCACTAATAAAGCTGTTTGACAAGGCTCTTGCAGGTTGTGCTTTTTCTCCCTCAGTCAATCGTTCTGCTTCCAGCAGGACACATTTGCTGTCTCATGCAAGTGCAGAAACCTTTGTTTTGGCATCATGAAGCTGCCAGAGGGGAGACTGAGCTGAGCTCTTAGGCAGAAGCTCTTCCCTGTGAGGGTGCTGAGGCGCTGGCACAGGGTGCCCAGAGAAGCTGTGGCTGCCCCATCCCTGGCAGTGTCCAAGGCCAGGTTGGACACAGGGGCTTGGAGCAAGCTGCTCCAGTGGAAGGGGTCCCTGCCCGTGGCAGCGGTTGGAGCTGGAGGAGCTTTAAGGTCCCTTCCAACCCAAACCATTCTGTGATTCTAAATAGAGGGTATTTAAGGGGGATGTGTTTGAGATACTTTCTAAATTTGAGGTGCACTTCCCTTTGAAGGGGAGGAGGAAAGTCATCTTTTCCCATCCTGCCAGACCTGAGCACAGGTACGGTGAGGAAACGAGTGTGGTGAGACCACAAGAAGTCCCTATAGTGACCAGCAAGGGGCTGTGTAAGTCCTGGCATGGCCGTTCAGTTCAACATGACATGGGAAGCTGCACATGGGTGCTTTGGGAATGACCCAGACACAAACCTTACCCCTGGGCAGCCACCAAGCCCCAGCTATCCATGGGTGAAGCTCCCCTCTGAGAGCATAGGCAAATAAAGAGCATGCAAAGCAGAGCTCTGTGCTTCCCCCAGGAATATCCCAGAGCATCCCAAGATAAGATTCCTGCTGCTCCCTGGTGCCTCTCCCCACCAGCCTCCTTCAACAGCAGCCTCACCTTCAGCTTTCTTACCTGATTATTCCATCTTCAATCCTGCCCACCTTCAGAGGCATCAAACGTCAGAGCAGATGGTAGAAGCTCAGGAACATCACATGGCATTTGCCTTTTCCAAGCCATCCTATCTCCCAATTTAGACCCCAAGGAAATCCGATCAGTCAAATCCAATCCTAGCTGGGCTGTAAGTCTGGAAAATGGATTATGCAAAAGGTCTGACATCAACAGCTTGATGTGAACGTTGCACTGAGTTTGGGAGGAGATCAAAGCGTTTATACCTATGGGTTTAAAAATAGGACTAAAACTAAAGCACCTTGTGATTTCTTGACAAAAGATTACACAACTGATAATAGGAATGATTTTCCACTGGGTTATGCCAGCACTAACACAGGCCTTATCCAACACAGGCCTTATTCACCATGGGCATTGCCACCATCCTGGGGCTTTCCAGGCCAGCGGAGATAGAACCATCCCACTACCACGTCCAGTGCTTTGAGTCCTAAATGCTTCGAGGTTCCTGCTTCAGTCTTGGCAGGATTAGAACAGGCATTGTCTTCTCCACCTGGTAGCTGTCTTACCCAGGTTAGCTGTTACACTTAACACCTCCTTAAATTCATTAAGTCAGTTCTAAAGACGCTGCTTTTGGTCATACTCAGGTCTTTGCCTCCATTCTGAGTGAAAACAAATACTCCAAACCAAGCAGAACTTTCATACACAATTCCTTTATTAAATCCATGTGTTACAAAACTTCTACCACCAACCGTCCAAGTGCTCAGTGTTAGGATGCCCTCTACCACCCCAACAGAGGACTGCTGGTGCGGGGGGCACCCAACAGCTCCTTCCTCTGCCTGATGCGACCAAGCGAACAGAGTAAGAGAACTGAAAGCCTTGAAGTAAACCTGCACAACGCAGCTATAGTCACTAAGCATCCACGTAAGGGTTGTGTGAGCAGCAGTGTGTTAGGTTGGTCGAGAGGCTGAAATTTAAGGAAGTAGAGATTTGCATCCTCCCACGAAAACATTTGTTGGAAAACAAGCTGGAAAACCAGTGAAGAGAATTTCTCTTCCAGGCAAGCGAGATCTTCTCTTCTTCTCAGGTCAGAAGTCAGGTTTTTCTTCCAGCTCTTTGGCTGTTCAGCTATTGACCTGAATGAGCTTTAAACAGCTGCCTTACAGCAGCATAAACTGGAAGTCTAATGAGCTTTGATAAGCGAGCATGCCACAAGCTGGCGTGTATTTCCAGAGCACTCTTCAAAAGGCCATTTAGACATGGAAATGTGCATCTGAACTCTAGCAGTGATTGTGTCTTATCCCTATGGATCCCTCATATTCCTGAGTTTGTTCCATTGGTTAAATTGCCAGGACAAAGCAGCAAGCTAACCAACTAATGAAAGATAATACAGTCAGAAAGGCCACAAAAAAGGGATTGCAAATCTTTTCATGGGTATGAGCTGGCCCACTGATCCCATGGGAAAATTAAGCCACAAAAACTCGTGTTATTTTCTTGCTAACAACTAAGGTGAACAAAAACTTTGTTTCAACCCAAACTCTCTTTCCACATAGATGTATATATGTAGGAATATGGGATAGAATAGCAGCTCAGCCTACAACTGTGCAAACTTTATACCTATATCCCGTGGCTAAATTAAGTCCAGTGTAAAACCACTGTACCACTTTAGTAACTCGGATTCTGTCACTTGCTCCATCCTGTGGTCCTGCTGATAAAGCAGCACCAATCCTCTCACTGCAGAGAGCAAAACTCTGCTCTTCCCTTCTCTCTCCTTCCACTCAAAACTTGTCCCAGTGCAGTGAAAGTCCTGGAGCTCCTCAAGCTCATTCAGTCTTCACAGGGCAGGGAAAGCTGTTTAGAGTGATGATGCAGGTGAGAAACAGGGGCTCAAAAGGACCAGAACCACACTTGTGCAAGTCTGACCTCTACAAGTGGCTGTCAAGAAGAGGTACATTTTCTATTGCTGCTCAGTGTTTGGAAATAGCTTTTTTCCAGCCACACAGAACCCAGGTCTCTGAACAGGAAGAAGCAGCAGAGTCTGGTCCCCAGGAGGGAGATGCAAGATGGAGTTACTGCTCCACCTCCCAGCCCACACCTTGTTTTCCTCAACTGTATATTGGCCTGGCTCTGCTTATAATCCAGTTCTCACACTTGAGAGTCATTTGTTGGTGTTCAATATCTTACATTAGCAGTACAGTCTACTAAACATACATATAGACATCCTGGATGTATGAAGACTGCCAGACCACCTCTTCTGCTGTTACTTTGGGGTTGATGTGTTTGTGTCTCACAGGCATGAATGATGCCAACACTAGTCTGCACTGGAGACAGTACCACTGTCACTTCCCAATCCCATCTGTTCTCAGGCTAAAACCCTGCTCAGGATCCACTACAGGAAGCCACAAAGTCTGTCCCTTGGGGTGCAACCAAAAACCACAGCTGGCAAACATGGTATTCTGTACATAGACTGACTTATTCATGGGGTACCTGCAGCACATGGGTTTTAGATTGAGATAGGGCTTCTTAAACCACTGAAGTTTTCATCTGGATGCTGAGACTGTATTAAAAAGGAAAACCACTACCACCCTAGAGCAAGAGAGCCACAGTTGTAGTCAGCATCACATTTTCAGCTGTATCAAACCTGAATTTTCTCAAAACAAAGCACTCTTTCTCCTCTGCTCCAAGATCCATCCCCCAGGGTTTACATCCATTTGTAACATCTTCATCACCCACTTGTCTTTCCTGGCCCCATCAATGAACTCATCAAGAGACAGCTGCCCTGTGTATGAGATGAGGGGAACAAGATGGGGAGACAAAACGTGACCAGTAAGACAAGAAGAGGAAGGCAGGAAAGAAATCCATCTATGTTTCAGAAAATATGCTAACAAGACAAAAGCTGTACTTCATTTCCTCATGCACATCAGCCCAGCTAGCTGACAGAGAAACCACCAGGCTGGAACCCAATGCATTCACACCTACCCCAGCCCATCAGCTAACATGAAACGCTGCATTAGCTTACACATGCTCTTCAGGAGGACTGCAAGTCTGATCCTGCAAGCTCCAATTTGCCTAGAGCTACTGTCTTTACTCAAGGTATTTGTGCTGGGACTGGGACCTACACTCTGGCTGCTGAAGGCTTTCAGAGGATGTGTGTGGCATCAAAATCCAGCCAAAATAGTGTATTATACATATATATAATCCTCTGTATTATGCATAATTATTTTGTCCTGCTGCACCAACTTCCCCCTGATTCCAACAAGCAAAGCAGAACCAAACCCAGTGTGTCTGAGTAACATAACAGCCCTAAGTGATTTCTTGATAGATGGAATTAAAGTAGCCTGCCCAGCACAGATAACTTCATTACACATGAATGCAATCTGAGCCATCCATCACTTACCATCCCCGTTCTCATCCACTAACTGAAATATCCTGTCCACAACCTCCTCTGGCGTGAGCAATGGCGTCCTCTCCTCCACCTCTGACCGACACACTTTCTTCAGCTTGTAGATGGACTGAAAAGAAGTTCACAGATTAGAAGGACTGGAAAATGAAAAGCAGTGAACTCCATTATCCCCCCAGCAGCGTAAAGGTCTTATACAAAGGCTGTGGTTTGAACCTCTCTGCAAAGACCTGTCACTCGACAGCCTCAGACCTTTAATGAAACCTCTGACCTTACGCTCACACACACTGTGGATTACTTCAGTTGCTCTTTGAAGCAACTGCACTCCCATTTTCCTTACACATCTTGGTCAGACCTCAGGGTTCCTTTGCAAAGAACAAGGAAAGGGTTTCACAGCTGGGAAAATCTGACTTTGGAGTATGACTTCTTAACATCTGAGGCCAGGCACATCTGGACTTACCCTGCCCTCTCCCCCCAAGGAACCCGCGCCCAAGGTGCAAGATCAAGCCTGCATTAGCACACATTTTGACCCACTTTGTCACTGGAAAGGGGCAGATTTTATCCATTCCTCCCATGACAACCACCTGCTCGTTATTAACTTCACTCCTTAGGCTGACAGGGTTTGTCTGAACTCTTAACAGAGAGGGGATTAGGAAGAGCCTAACACAGCTCGGGCCAATTCCTGGCTGACCTCAAAACTATAATTGAACCTGCCCCAGACACACACCCCAGATCCTCCTGGTGCTGCAGGTAACAAGCTGGTCACACCTTCTGGCCAAAAGGCTCTGTCCACAGACCCAGTTTCGGTTTTCACCTCGGGTATTTGATAACCATTGACTGAGCCTCATGGGTACTGCTGGGCAAGGGTCAGCATCTGCAGTCCAGCACAAGCACCAAGATACTTACCTAAGGACATTTGCCTTAAAATAAGAAGCCAGGTACCCTGTGTGTGACTGTCTGCTAAGCCCCGTGCCTCCTCTCACACAGTCACTAGTTACAGCTAAGTGCAGAACAACAGAACTCAATCACTGCAGGAGGGATTTCCGCACTGATTTGTGCCTCTCTATATCCTCACCAGCTACTAAAGCAGGAAACCTGACTCCTGTAACAGGCATGGGGTGAAACTCTCTTGTGCTGGTGACTGCAATGGATCTTGGTGTAAGAAGGATGAAAGGAAAGGCAGAGCAGAGATAGAGGAACTTCACAACAGCACCCAGATGCCTTGTTTCTGAGCAGCAGCAGAGCCAGGCTGCCTGCAGCGGGTAGAATGATTCCTCAGCCACCCCATGGGGCTCCATCAAACCACTGAGCATGTAACCCTTCCTCCAAGGTCAGGCAATTTCACTTCCTCACTACCCACAGCTGCCTTGAAACCTGATTATCACAAACCCCATGTACATCACTACATTGCCAAAGAACAGTGATTGCTTAAATGAGTGATGAGGCAATGCCTACTTACCTCCACAATTTCCAACAGCTCAGGTTTATCTATGCAGCCATTCCCATCCTTGTCATACACTTTGAATGTCCACCTCAGCTTGTGTTCCAGTTTTCCTCGTAAAACGAGATTCAAGGCAGCTACATATTCCAGAAAATCAATGGTATTATCCTGTCGAAACATGAAAGCAGCTGCTGAATGATACTTAACTGGGAATACTTGATATAAAACCGCTTACAAAACCTGGATTAAAACTGCCAAAAGATAATCTATGGGACAGCTATTTCACAGACCATTTGTGCCAGTTTGAGACCCCAGCGCCCCAAGGATGAGTCCATGAGGAGTGTGACACTGGAGAGGAAAGCAATTTGACACTGCAATAAGGGGGACATGCACCAGGACTCCAGAGATTGGTGATTTAAGTACCCCAACGACAGCACAGATTACATGGAGGACAGGGAGGCAGATGAGGATCAGTGCAGGAGGTAGTGACTTTTTGGGAAGGGCTTGCCATTCTCAGTGGCCTCAATTGCTTCATCACCAAGATCAACACCCAACCATCACCCCATTCCTCCATCCTTCTCCCCTTGTTTGATCTTGATCCAACTGAGGAAGACTTCAGCCTTGGAAGGGATGCAGAGCTCCCTCCACAGCATCCAGCAGACACCTCTCATGCAGATCAACACCATCCCCAGGGATGAGCCAGGGCCCCAAATCACTCTACAGCCTTCCCCACCCCATCAGCAAACCCCTAGGTCTGGGCTGTGCACCACCTTCCTGGCACTGAAATGCTCTGCAACAACACAGCCATGATGAAACACTGCTGCTACTGGACTTTGAAGGCCAGCAAGCATAAAGAAACAATTGAGCTTCTTACCATATTACTGATGGTCCTTCAGATGGTTAGGTCCTGCTTAACTGACTATATACCATGGGTACATTCAAGCAAAACCATGGGCCTAAGCCTAATTTGGTGTTCTTAAAACATACAAACACAAGCATCCCTTGGAAAGGGATTTTCAGACTCCTTAGAGCTGCTCCTCAAAATGGGACTTCACCTCCTGCCCACTGCTTGATCCACAACACTTCAGGCACAGCTTTCCGAACAGGGTTGGGACCAGGACCTTCAGTAACTTGCAGGAATCTGGGTTTGCCAACTTCAAATTCCAAGACCAGCCTGACCAGCCCACACCCTCCAGAGCTTTTCCTAATCCTTCCTGACAAACTGACTTTTGCTGCCTCTTTCATGTGATTCTGTCACTGGCTGCAAGGGAAGCTGAAGGGACATTGGTGTATTTGAGGTATGACAGACTTGTTGCCTCTTTTCCTGTAGTTAGACACAGCAAACCCTCTACTTTGAGCATGACCAAGAGCTCTGGGGGGGAAAAAAGGAGCAAGCATTGCTTGCCCATTTCAAGATGACACAAAAGCCATCAAATGACATTTGGTTTGAGTATCTAAAATAGCACAGGCTACTATGAGGTTCTTTTGCACCAGCATATGGGTATGCATGAACTGCTACTAAACCAGAAAGCCCACTTTTCCCAGGTGTCTGATAACAAACACAGCAATGGGAATTAAAACCAGAATGTCCCAATTGTTCAGCATTCCTTTGCTTTTGAGCAGCTAAAATCAATATTTTGTTACATGCCACCTGCTCATACCGCATATATACACTTCATCCAGTGTATAGCAAGCCTGAGTAGGACTTTCCTCTGTCTATAATTCCCCTTCTATCATAATAGAGATGCGTTCCTCATGTAACCATCTTGGCTATTTGAAGCTCTTTCAACACTGTCTCAAAAACTGGCTGCCTAAAGCTCATAGGATCAGGGAATGGTTCAGGTTGAAGGGACCTTAAAGCTCCTCCAGCTCCAACCCCTGCCACGGGCAGGGACCCCTTCCACTAGAGCAGCTTGCTCCAAGCCCCTGTGTCCAACCTGGCCTTGAGCACTGCCAGGGATGGGGCAGCCACAGCTTCTCTGGGCACCCTGTGCCAGCGCCTCAGCACCACCAAATCCAGGTCCAAAGAGCAGCAGAAAGACATGAATTATTAGATAAATAACTTCAAAACCTCCTCACCACTTACCCCATTCTTATCAAAAGCTCTGAACATGTTTTCAATGTACTCTGCTGCTTCACGGTTATCCTGGACCCCGAAGAACCGCTTGAATTCGTGCATGAAGAGGGTCCCACTGGGACATTCGACCACAAACTTCTTGTACCATTCCTGCAGTTCTGCAACATCAATCTCTGTTTGCTCCCCTTCAGCGTTGGTGAATTGCTGTCCCATTCTGCTCCGTAAAGCAAGATAAAAACAACCAAAGGAAAACCCTGCCAAAGCCTTTTGCTTGTCTCGTCCTTTTGTCACCTTTAGTTGCTTGCTCTTTGTCCTCTTGCTGTCTTGTGCCTTTACTTGATGGTAATATTGCCTTGCTGTTTCACCTTCTTTATGTTTTGCTTTCTTCTTCCTCTTTTCCTCCTAGTTTTCACCACCACAGCTTTGGGTGCTCACTTGGTGATCGTACAGTTGCTTCTCTGCCTTAGAGCAGTATAAAGCGTGGCATGAGGCATGTTTAAAAATAGCTAAGATCATTAGGAGATTCCCACTTATGAGCCACGGAGACCTTCAGATGTTCCAGGCTGTGCCCTATTTAGGGCCACAGCCCAGATGCTCAGGATCCTTCTGCACACTAATAGCTTCATGTCAAAGAACTTGAAAGCCAGGGTTCACTGCTGGGGCTTGTATAACCTTCTTGTTGGGGATACCCAGTGGTTCAGAGAAAAGGGACGTGGTATCAAACACCAACTACAGAAAGCAAGCCCTGAAAAATGAAGCACACAGCACTCACGTGAAGAAATCTGCTAATGGATAAAGTTAATTAAATGCCTACTATAGGCTTTTCTCTATATAAAGTGACCAAGAGAACAAGTAAATGCATGCAGCTATAAATACACGTCTCATTTCCACAATTCATTCATAAAACTCTCAGCTAAAAGAAACAGAATTATTTAATTTCTCTAATTTTTTAGACATTGAGCTATTCTTATTTTCCCTCCATGCCTTTAATTATTAACACACACCTCCTACTTACTCTTACTAACAAATATTGCTTGCTTCTACTTCAGAGCTCTACTCCAGCCTCTTTCCATGCCAAAGGAAGGCCCCAAGCCCCAAGCCCCAAGCCCCAAGCCCCAAGCCCCAAGCCCCAAGCCCCAAGCCCCAAGCCCCAAGCCCCAAGCCCCAAGCCCCAAGCC
Organism: Pezoporus wallicus; assembly: GCF_028554395.1. Classification (NCBI taxonomy): domain Eukaryota; kingdom Metazoa; phylum Chordata; class Aves; order Psittaciformes; family Psittacidae; genus Pezoporus; species Pezoporus wallicus. The sequence goes on along the minus strand of NW_026636574.1, from coordinate 1,999,128 downwards.
CCAAGCCCCAAGCCCCAAGCCCCCCCCTTACATACAACCTACTGTGCTTTGCTTTAGTTGCTAGAGCCACCAGCTTTTATCCATGTCATTCCAGGTGTTCAGAATTCAACCATTATCCATGTCAGCTGGAAGGAAATTGCCTGTAGCTATAAATGTGTCTGAGCCAGCCTGGCATCTGGATGGGATTCTTCCTTTAAGAGGATTGAAGCAGCATTGATAGGAAATAGTAGGCTCCCTGTTGCATTAATCCTTAGGCCCAAAGGTTTTATGCTGTTTGCTTCTTTAACAAACTGTACTTTTTTTAGTTACTTTGGGATGAAAAGCGTCTTACATGGATCAAATTTCAGTGTAAAACTTGATACTGCAGAACAGGGCAGTGATTCACGTCCTACAGTAGGAATAGGGTTTGCTCTGAATCTGCTTGCTTCTTTAACTCATCACTGGTAGTGCATGTGGCTGTGTGTGTAGATACAGATATGTAGTAAAGTATAAGTTTGCAGTTCTGTGTGTAAGCATACCCAGGCAATGCATGGTTTCATTTCAGAGTCTTAAGTGCTGTGCTACTTCTATCCTCCTTTTGCAAGCATGGAGTTGGATGGGAAGGACTAAAGCAGTTACTAAGAAGACTAAGGCTGCTCTCTTAACAGGAAGGTACATTTTAATCTTGTTTTAACAGGAGTACTGTTGGTCTTTGTGCCTTAAACAATGTAATGTAATGAATACACTCCATCCTTCCCTTTGTAAAGGTTTCAGCCTACACCTCTTAGATGACTTGTCTGCAGCAGAACAGCTTGAAATCTGGCTCATCAGAAAAGGTTACACTGGATCTATTCCCCAGCCCTGGTCTCTGCTGGACCTCCTGGAACAGTCTTTGGCACAGTCACTGTGGTATTTATAAACCAGTTCTGTTGTGTTTTCCACTTCCCCATCCTCAGTTACAAAGATCATGTAAAGAAACAGCTTTTTCCCTCCAATATTTCACAGAACTCCAGACTGGTTTGGGTTGGGAGGGACCTTAAAGCTCATCCAGCCCCAACCCTGTGCCCTGGGCAGGGACACCTTTTACTAGAGCAGCTTGCTCCAAGCCCCTGTGTCCAACCTGGCCTTGAATATTTGTTGAACCATCCTGGCAAGCACATGGGTTCTCTCTGGGTCGTAAAGAGCTGCTGGGAGACACAGGGTGGGGAGACCTCATGGCTCTTTCTCCAGCAGCACATCAGGGGAGTTCTGCATGTGCTGGGGTGAAGCTTTCCACCATTTCGTGCTGTGCTGCACCACGGCTGCATGCTGGAATGCGAGAGCTGTGAGCAGACAGCAAGACTCCACATGCCCAGGACATTGTCTTGCCTCATTGCATAATGTTGTTTTGCCTTATGGGAACTTAGTGATCTGTTCCCAGGAGAGAAAATGGTTCCTCTTTGTTTTGATGACTCCAGCCTTTTCCAGCTAGGAACAAAGGACTGCAAGAGACCTGGGTTACAAAGCTTAGCTGGTGTTATCGCAGGTATCACGATACAATCGTGTTGATAAAAGTACTGATGTTAATTTGGCACCAAAATAAAAGCAAATCCTATAGCTCCTGGTATGAAAATTCCTCTGCATTGTCCCAAAGTGCGCGCTCTGTACACTGTGTGAAAGAGCTGCTGTCGCACAGCCAGGAGATTGCCGCTTCATGAAGTACAGTTTGTCAGCCAAAGGCTTTCTTCATCTGACTTAAAAAAGATGCAGGTAGAGGTAAATATAAGCAGAAAGAATAAAAAGTGAAGGGGTTGGTGCTGTTTGGCTGCTGGGTTAGGATCAATGCTTTATATATTATGTCAGAGCGAACACTTTGGATGGTTAGTTGCAAACAGCTTACATGCCTCATTACATGTCCTGCCTAATGAGCTATCCCTAGATTCTCACCTAGACAGCTCAGAAGCTGCAGAGTTTCCCAGCTGAGAGCATGGAAAAGGAGAGCTTGTTTCCTGCCGGTTCACTACCACAACATGCTGCCACACGCTGCAGCGCCGGCTGTAGAGACTCAAGAAAAACACAAACCCTGCGTTGGGCTGGAACACTCACTGGTTTGGCATCCGCGTTCCCACTCGGGGAAGGCACGGAGCCTGTAATAAAGGTGCAGGCGGGCACAGCTGCGGGAGGACCAGCCTCAGTGAAACTGGAGGCAAAGGAGATCCTAAACCCACGCTGGAGCAGCCCTCGCCTCTCATTTTGCTCCATTATGTTCCATACCACAGCCATGACCTGCCCTAAGACCCCACTCATGGGCTGGGCAGTCAAGGGTCCTTATAGAGGCTCTAGAAACAGCAAAGCTCTGCCCCAGCTGGTCCCAACTCTCTGCCTCAGACAGCCCAGGTGTGTGGGTGCGTGTGCCGCATCACCCGTGTCTGCTTCCTCAAGCGTCAGCCCACAAGGAAAGCAGACCTGTGGCATCCTTAAATTTACCCATCACCACGCAGGATGGGCATGTGGACAGGAGGAATGTGGGGAGGATGAAGGCAGCCTTTGAGAGATCAAAGATCCCTCATAGTTTGGCTGGGAGTTCAGCTCTCTGTCTGTGTCTCTTTCCAGCTGCTCGCTATTTGGCCATATATTGTGTTTTTATACAGTGGGAATAACTATGGGGGATAAGGTATTCATCATCATGGAATGGTTTGGGTTGAAGGGACCTTAAAGCTCCTCCAGCTCCAGCCCCTGCCACAGGCAGGGACCCCTTCCACTGGAGCAGCTTGCTCCAAACCCCTGTGTCCAACCTGGCCTTGAACACTGCCAGGGATGGGGCAGCCACAGCTTCTCTGGGCACCCTGTGCCAGCGCCTCAGCACCCTCCCAGGGAAGAGCTTCTGCCTAAGAGCTCATCTCAGTCTCCCCTCAGGCAGGTTAAAGCCATTCCCCTTGGCCTGTCCCTGCAGGCCCTTGTCCCAAGCCCCTCTCCAGGTTTCCTGGAGCCCCTTTAGGATTTTTCTCTGTATGTGAAGACTTTCAAACGTTCACCCAGGGCTGCTCCCGGGATACGTCAACCTTCCCAAAGCCGGGATTCAGCACATGAATGGAAAGAGACGGGAAATCCCCCGTTTTCTTCCCGTTCACTGAACCCCATCACTAACTCCCGCAGGCTCCCTCGCTCCTGACTCACGGCTCCGGTTTCCCACCCACGAGAAGAACCGAACCGGGGGTGGGGGGGGTGTGGCCTCCGGGCAGGGGGCGTGGCCTGACGGGGCGGGGCGGCGGCTGCGCCGGGCGCACCTGGGCAGGTGCGGGCGGGGCTCAGGCCGCGGGTGTCGCCGCGCTCCGCTGCCCTCGCCCCCTCCGAGAGCCCCCGCGGGCCCGGAGCCGCCGCCGCCCGCCCGCAGGGAGGGGTAAGTGTGCGGGGCGGGGGGCGCGGGACCCCGAGCCCAGCCCCACCCCACCCAACCCCGCCGAGCGCCCTTCGCGAAGCCGCGTCCCGAGCGGGGCTCCGGGCCGCGGGGTTTGGTTGGGACGCGGAAAGCCGCGGGGCGGAGGGGGCCCGGCGGAGCGCAGGACGCGCTGGTGGCCGTGGGAGGGTGGCGGGACGGGGCCGGTGGGAGATGCGGGGTCGGGCTTGAGCGGGGGGGCCGCGGGAGGGGGGCAGCGGGAGGGCAGAGCCCGGTGTCTGTGGGGCTGCGCGCTCCCTGCGGCTGTATTCGCCTCAGGCTACGTCTATCGGGTTGGTGTAAATGAGGCCCAAAGTTAGGGCGAGGGTGACTTGTCCCGTCCCATCCCATCCCCTCCGCCTCTTGTCGGACCGGAGCCGTTACCATCCTGGGAACCCAATTTATCGGTAACGGCTCATGCCCCTTCCGAGGCACCAAGGTTATCGGGCCGTGGAGGGGTTGAGGTTATTCCACTGGGCATATGGTAAGGGCTTGTAGTGCCCAGAGGGTGTTGCTGGCCCCGAGCAGGGCAGGGAGTGCGGGTGGCTGCAGGAAAAGTGATGTACGGGTCTCTGAAACGTGGAGCTGCGGGTTCCTAGTGCAGGGAAGTGATTAGGTGTTGGATACTCAGCTGAAAATTCAGTGTTTCTGTGTGCGAATACTAATATTAAAGGGTTGAGCTGCTTGCTGCTTGTCTTTGAAAATACAATACAAATCCCTGAAATACAGGATAATGCAGACAAAGGTAATGAGCAGAGGCCTGCGGTGTAGCTGCAGTGGTCCTGGAGAAGACCCCTGCCTTCTTTAGAGGCTTCATGACAAGGGTGGAGCGGAAGCACACTTGGGTGTGCAGGTGGAGAGTGAAAGCTTCTGTGCAGTGAGGCTGAGATCGGCGTCAGGTCACACCATCCTCTGTGATGTTACACTGGTTGGCTCCGTGCTGGACCCCCAGAACGCTCACAGTCATCCAGGATTGTCCCTGACCTTGGTCTCTCATCTGCGGCCCTCAGGGAAGTGGCTGCAGGATGTCTGCTCATTCTTGAGCTTGTTTGAGTTGTTCTTGTTGGGGTGAATGTCTCCTCTACAAGGAAAAACGTCTGACTTAATAATAATTGTGGTACAGAGAATAATTACATCACTGACCAGAGATGCATTAGCACCACAGGGATGTGCTAATTACCCCCCCCCCGCACCAGCAAATTTGAGTGGGAATAAAGCAAACTGGAGGATCCCTGGGTATGTGCACTGAGGAGTCCTGAGTGCTGCCTTTGGTAATTCCCATTAATAGTGTGAGATATTCCCCGAGCTCACCCTTGGCTCCAGGAGCCTCTGGCATTGGTGGACCTGCCAGATCGAAGTTGAAGGCTGTAAGAGGCTGACTCACTGTCTGAGCCCAGCAATGGGATTCAAGTTGGTTTGGTCTCGGTTATCGTGTCAACAAGTCGTTAGTGATAAAAGGTCATAAAGCATTGTAATGTGGTGTATTGACAGACGCTGTCTGTGAGCAGAGGGACAATTCCGACCTCATTCGGCAATGCCATTACACCTCCATGGGACTGAATGTATTTTGTTTGAGAGGCACGAGTTTTATTTCCTGATGTGTGGGTTTGAATTCACTCCTGGTCTTGCAAATGGGTATGTACATGGTGTATGTTATTAGAAGCAGAGGGAACTGCTTGTAAAGTTAAGAGGTGATGGAAACAAGCTTTAGTTTCCTTGTTACAATGAGAAGTAATTCTTCTTTTTGCAGTCGATATCTGGATTTGGTCTCAATTCTAAGTCCAGGATTAACCTGGACTTTGTGTCTTTGCAAACACGCTACTGCAAGTTTAATTCTGATAGTGTTTTCCACCTGGGGAACTAAGACAGGAGAGTTTCAGAAGCACAGGAATAACTTTGATGACTGCTTTCTGATCCTTTGCAGCTCCTGGGGAGCAATCTGCTGACATGCCCAGGTCCTTGATGAAGCACATGTTCAAACTCTTACTTAGAGATGATTTGCAGTTGAATCTGAATGTCTTCTTTACTTAACAGAGAAAATAAGCTGTGTTCAGATGAATTTTCTGTGAACACTTGTGTCTGAATGGGATCTGCAGGTATTTCAACAAATAAAACCTGTTCCTAGACTAGTTCTTGGATAGGATGTTTTTCATCTTCTCTTATCTCTGCTACTAGACACATTTTGCAACTCCTGCAGCAGTATTCAGGGCTTATGGCAAAGGTTTTGCCTATCCTGTAACTGCTTTATTCATGTAATTTCTCACATCTGCTTCAAGATTTACAAATGAATATGGGAAATACACCTTCAAAGCACACTTGTAGTGTAAAACCCCCCTCCCAAAACCTAAAGATACCAAATGCTGCCTGTTCTTGCAGAGGAATAATTGTTACTTCTGTTTGTTTGCCTTTGTCTCTGTTCTGCACAGGAAAAATACTGTTGGTTGGCAGCAAATGTATTAGCAACACTAGGATACTTGAACAACAGCTTTGATAAGTTAATTAAAGCATTGCTCTTAGGAAAAAACCCTAAACATTAAGTCAACATCACTTGATTCCTAGCAGGAGTGTGGGCAGACTTGCAGTTCATGTCCTTCTGGATAAACATCCTGGTTACTGTAGGTCAGTGATGTTTGTGCATGGTTTCAACTGCGTTCAGGGTACTCATGAAAAAGTCATTCTGTGATGAAACAGACCCCTTCCCTTCAGCCTGATGCTTCCAGCTTCACCTCAACTGGGGCAAAAGCCTCTGGTTTGGCACAAGTTCTTTTTTCTCCTCCTCAGTGCAAGTCTGACCCGACTGAAGAAGCACTAAATCAGGCCCTTTTGCTAAGGCATACGTGGAGGCTTTTGAAACTCTCCTGCCTGTTCTTGCTGTGGCTTGTTTGTGGCTTTATCTCCTGCACTGCGTTTACGGCTCAGGTTTGATTGGGGCTCGCCCTCTGTGTGCTCAGTTCACACACAACGCTCTCTGCTTCCCGGAGTATTTAACAGTGAGTTGTTCTTGTAACAGTTATGGTCCCTGTTTAGTGATGTGTTTGTAACTCCTCCTGGCAGGAAGGTCATCTAACTGAACCCAAATTAGCGTTTTCAAGGTGCAGGAAGACAACAGACAGCAGCAGGGTCCTCTTTCATGGAATTAACTGTATTTAAAGCATCTAAGTCTCAGTTAACCCTTAGCAGCTGCTCTGCCTTTTGTAGACAATGGCATTACACCCACGAAGAGTCCGCTTGAAGCCATGGCTGGTGGCCCAGGTAGATAGCGGGATGTATCCCGGCCTCATCTGGCTAAACCGAGAGGCGAAGCGGTTTCAGATCCCCTGGAAGCACGCAACTCGGCACAGCCCGCAGCACGAGGAGGAGAACACCATCTTCAAGGTGAGGGAGGGGAGAGCTCAGACACACCACGGCTCCTAACCAAAGACAAAGGGTTGAATTGTTGGCCCAGAAGCTGGGCAGCTATTTCAGTACCTGTTTCCAGGGACATTTTGTCCTGTTTCTTTGACCTCAGAAAAGCCACTTTGTGCACCTGGATGCCAGGCTTGGCACTGAAAGGCTGTGGAGTTCTTTAACCCTTTCTGACCACCTAAGGCCAGATGATGTCTGATTCCTTGGGCTCTGGGAGATGACTGCTGTTTACTCTATTTGCTCGGTTTAGGATGTGGTAGCTGGCCTGTTCTATGCAGCAAACCATTAAATACTGTTACTGTTAAATAAATTTGAAGAGGTCCACCGCAAACTTCCATTGCTGCTGTCCTTAATATTCTTATCCCAAGGGATTCATTATAACTCCTACACTTCTTTGAGGAACTTCTGACCTCTGCCTCTGAGGGATCTTGGCCTGATAGTGTGATCTGGGGCTGAGGGAGGGAGAGGACCAGTTGGATGGCTGTGGCTGCTCTTCTACTCTGTTCCAACCGAGCCCATTCCGCGGTGTGCAGGTTATGGCTCACTGTCAAAAATTGCTTGTGGTGCTGAACCTGAGAGACCTAGAAAAGCTCAGTGCCCAATGCTGTAACACTTATGCGTAATGTGTATGAAGATGCATGCATGGGGTTTGGAAATTTGGGTTTACATCTTGTTTTCTCCTCCTCCTTCTAATGGGAAAAACTATTAAAAGTGGGATTTTCCATTGCTGTTATCAAAAGAGGTATAGTTCAGACTTCTGCAAAGAGAAGGATTTTACAGCGAATTTGTTTGGAAGTTTGATTTCTGATAAAAGCTGCTCTGTTGAGAAGGCTGGACTGAACACGGTGTACTTTGTCCCCAGGCATGGGCTGTGGAAACAGGAAAGTACCAGGAAGGAGTCGATGAGCCTGACCCTGCAAAGTGGAAAGCCCAGCTCCGATGTGCTCTTAACAAAAGCCGGGAATTCAATTTGATGTACGATGGCACCAAGGAGGTGCCCATGAATCCTATTAAAATTTATGAAGTGTGCGATATCCCGCAATCCCAGGGATCAATCATTAATCCAGGTGAGGGCCTTGCTGACACAGGGCTGGTTACCGAGAGGCGCTTGTCCAATGTGAGTTCTGTTCCCTCAGCGTTAACTCTCAAGCTGCCTTTGTGTGCAAACCTGGCTGTGCTTAAGCTAAGAGGACACCGAATCATTGTATACCTGTATTAAAATGAATAAAGCTGTACCTGGTCAGCTGAACAGTCACATTGATGATAGTTTATCCTTAGCTTTCTGAGTTATGTGTTAAACTGAAAATAGCATGTGGTATGGATCCGATTTTCCCTTTTCTATTTGGAAAATACACAAATAAATGTCCAATATAGTGCAGAGCCAATATGAAGATCACATTATTATTTCAAGGAGTGCATCACAGTGTTTCACACCCATCAACTACCCACAAGAATGTGCTTGTTTGTAGGCTCCACTGGCTCAGCTCCGTGGGATGAAAAGGATAATGATCTTGATGATGAAGAGGAGGAGGAATTGAATCAATCTCAGCATGTCCCTATTCAAGAGACATTTCCATTTCTTAATATCAATGGTTGGTGGCATAGACTAATGTATCAGTGAAGGAATTTGCTTGTAAAGTGGTTTATTGAGGAATCACTTCCTTTTTGTAGATTCTCCAATGGCTCCAGCCAGTGCAGAAAACTGCAGCCCCGAAGCTGTGTGGCCAAAGAATGAACCTCTAGACATGGAAATGCCCCCAACAGCACTGCAGCATGACTTCTTCAGCAGCCCTGAGCTCTGGATCAGCTCTCTACCAAGTATGTATATGGATTTCTACAGCTTCTGTCCTTGTTTTGACTTTTTCACTGTGGCTGTTTGCCCCTTAGCATGGGCAGCCGTATATAGTTTAAACATCCCTGTGTAGTGTGGGTTGTGTGGTGTGTGCCTGCTGCTGATGCAGTACATGTAAAGGTCCGGGAAAAGCCATACTGACAGGTTCTCTCTCAGTGACAGACCTAGAAATCAAGTTTGAGTATCGAGGGAAGGAGACCGGGCCGACGACGACTGTAAGCAACCCGCAGGGATGCAGACTTTTCTATGGAGAGCTGGGTCCTATGCCAGACCAGGAAGAGCTCTTTGGGCCCATTAGTTTGGAGCAAGTGAAGTTTCCAGGAACAGAGCAAATCACCAATGAAAGGCAGAAGATCTTCACAAGTCGGTTGCTGGATGTTATGGACAGGGGACTGATCCTGGAGGTCAGTGGCCATGCCATCTACGCTGTGCGGCTCTGCCAGTGCAAGGTGTACTGGTCTGGTCCCTGCGCGCCTTCTTCCACCACACCAAATTTGATTGAGAGGCAAAAGAAGGTCAAACTCTTCTGTCTGGAAACGTTCCTAAGCGGTAGGTAACTTCTGCTTGTGGAAAAGAGCTTCCGATGCTGGTCTGAGCACTTGGTGGCACTATTGGAAAGGGTGGGTGCACTAGTTAGTTTGCTTGTGCTTGGAGCATGGGTAGGAGCCACCACCTCCCTGGTTCCAGAGGACATGAAGCAGGTGTGCATTGGAAGAAAGTCAAAGTACACTCGTGTAATGCTCTGAAAAACCCTGGAGGGCCTTGCTGTAAAAGAAAGCTCTTCTGGTGCAAGAAATACACTATAATTGTGTATGTGTAAGAGGTGGCTCAGCGTGTGGGTAAGACCTGGGAATGTTTCTAACCAGATGAGAACAACCTTGCAGCATTGTGCTTTCCTTGCTAGAGCTGATTGCCCATCAGAAGGGACAAATTGAGAAGCAGCCACCATATGAGATCTACTTCTGTTTTGGAGAAGAATGGCCTGATGGAAAGCCCAGGGAGAGGAAGCTGATTGTGGTTCAGGTAAGAGCTGAGGCTCTGAGGTGACATGCACGTTGCTGGGGACCGGTGCGTTGGCTCTGGATGGAAGCCTGCAGACATTGTTCTTCCCTGTTTGGGTTATTGACACCAGGAAACAGCAATAGGGCTGATGGGTTTTGTGACAGCAAATACAAATGTTACCCAACAGCATCAGTCTGTGCCTGTCCTTAGGTTAGCGTGGAAACCATCCCCTGCACCCAGGGCAAACCAGCAGGACTACAGTGTGTGCCCCAACCGCCTCTTTCACGCAGGTCATTCCCGTGGTGGCCCGGATGATCTATGAGATGTTTTCGGGTGACTTCACGCGCTCCTTTGACAGTGGCAGCGTGCGCCTGCAGATCTCCACCCCCGACATCAAGGACAACATCGTGGCCCATCTGAAGCAGCTCTACCGCCTGCTGCAGAACCACCAGGAGGGGTGGCCCATGCAGGCGCCCGCCATGCACATGGCGCAGCCGCTGCCGGCGCAGTGACAGGCGCGTGGCTCGGCCCCGGGCTTGCTTTATGTTGTACATACAGAAAAAGTTATTTCTTACCGAGTGCCTTGCCTAAATCTGAATAAAATCAATGTAAATCTGGGCTTCTGATTCGGTGTCAGTGGTCTGTGGTACCTTTGGGAGCATTCAAAAGCAAGGGGATTACAGGGATACCGTAAGCTCCTTCACTCTTCCCAGCTCTTTGCTAAAGAAACTCATGTACAAATCGCATTTTCAATGCTGTAGTATTTTTTTAATCGACCACTGGTATTTTGTATATAAATACGTGATCATTCTTTCTTTCTTCTCTGATCTGCTCTATTAGACCTGCCTGGAGCATATCACTTTATTTAATTTCATTTCTCTCTTTTAAAGTGCTTCTTAGCTGCAAGCTGTACAGATTTATAGTTAAATAAACCAGCTCTACGTGCTTTGAGAAGCCTCCTCCTCCTCCATCCACCTCTGGAAGCAGGGGCATGGCTCTGTGCTGTGCTTCTTACACACACACACGCATACACATTGCTTCCCTCAGCTCTGGCTGCATGTGACGGCAGCGGCCTGCTCCCAAACGCCTCCTTCCTTGTCGGTGACGCCGGCGAAGCCAAGACCGGGGCGGAGCGGCCCCATCGAGTGTGGCCGGGCCTGCGCCGGAGCGGAGCGGCCTGGCCGGGCGGGCCCCAAGCGCTCCGCCCCGGGCTCCCTCCTCCGCCGGTGCCGCGGCCGCCCCGGAAGCGCTCCGCCCGGCGGTCGCTTCCCGTGCGCGTCCAGCGGCCATGGGCGCGGAGGTTCCGGCGGGCAGCGCGCTGTTGGTCCCGCAGCTCGTGGCAGCCGCTCGGGAGGAGCTGGGGGCCGGGGCCCGGCGGCGGTTACCGGCGGTCCGGGCCCTGCAGCTCGCCGGGGAGGTGCTGGCGGTGGCGGCGGGGTTGAAGCCGGCGCTGCTGTACGACTGCGGCGCGGCGGGCCCCGGCGAGCTGCGGCGGTACTTGGAGCGGCTGAGGGAGGCCGGGCTGGCCCCGCTCCGCCTCCATGTGCTCAGCGTTGAGGGCTCGGCGCTGCTGCTGCAGCCCGGGCTCGCCCGGCGGAGGTTGGCGGCCGTGCTGGGCGCACGCCCCGCGCCCTTCGTGGATGTCTCGGCAGGGCGGCAGCGCCCGGAGCTCTGCGGGCCAGCGCAGGCTGAGGCCATCAGGGGCCATCTTGAGACCCTCTTGGCCCACTTAAGCGCTGCTGAGGCCGCCAGCGCCGGCCCCGTGTCCTCCAGCGAGGTTGTCCCCGCAGGCTGGAACCTCTGCACCATCGTTGGGGTGCTGCTGGGCTACCCCGCAGCGTACACCTTCTGCGTGGAGGAGAGCACTGAGAACTGCCTGGCGCTCACGCCGCTGAGGGTGTTCACAGCCCAGGCCTCCTGCCCCAGGATAAAGGACAGCCTCGGGGTGCAGATCTACTCCTTCAGCATCCCAGAGAGCCTGTGCGGGGAGCTGGAGGAGGCGCTGGGGGCCTGGTGCGAGGAGCTGAAGGAGGCATTCAGTGCGCAGAGTGACTTTGTAGGTCTGTGCATCTCGAGCGAGGTGGTGTCTCTGCCAGCGGTTGCCTTGTAAAACACGAGCAAGCTCAAGACTTCTTGGCCTTTCTCGCTTGCATCACGGACTCGGGATTCCCCGTGTGTGGCCCACAGGAGGCCATTGAGCACCAAAGGGTGAAGTGTGATGCACTTGGGCCCCCGACCTCATAGGCTGGTTGAAATCAAATGCATAGCATTGCAGAAAAACAGCGTGGATGTACACATGTTTTTTAAGCATCCATCCTGACTGCAGAGACTGCCCCGTGCAGTCAGGTTTTAGTTATTTGCTGCCAACGGCTGAGGATTAATAAACGCAATTGGAACACCATGTTATCTTGAGTTCCTGAAGCTTATTGTAGGCTCCAGATTGTATCGAATGAGGGGCAAATGCTGCAGTAGAACTTGCACCGTGCAGCTCCAAAAGGGGCTTAAACCCCTTGTCTTGGTTGGATTAATGTGCTAGCAGTGAAGGGGAAGCAGATGTGGGGATGTTTGGCTACAGGATGGTATCAGAGCCGTGGGCTGAGCGGGGCACACAAGGTGGGAGATGGGAAAACTGCTCAGTGCATGAAGGAACTGTGCTAAAACACCTCCCTGAGCTGGGCTTCTTTGTCAGGTACCAGTAGTGATGGTCCAGGGTTGAATACTTCCCATTTAGGGAGGAAATAAGAGAACCCTGTAGTCCTCTCATGCCTGAAAACCAGGAAGGATAATCCCAAGGGCATGAGATACCACATCCCTCCCACCCTGCACAGGCCCTGGCAGCAGTGGCTTTGTGCCTCAGCACTGTGGGGACTGGGCAGCACAACTTTCAGCTGGTGCAAAGCAATCAGAACAGCCAAGGCAAGGGGGATCTCCAGCCTTTATTGGAGCTGCAGGAGTTTGGGGTGAGGAGTGTGGAATGAAGCTTCCATAGACACTAAACACGCAAGTACGAAGCAGCAGAAGGTGCACTGCAGCGAGGGAATGTTGCTGGTGGTGAAGAAGTCAGTTCCTGCAGTGAAGTCCCTCGCTGAGAAGGTCCCTCATGGTCTGTAGCTTGCAAGGAAGGAGGCTATGGCCATTGTTACCACTGCCACCAGGAGGGGGACCCAGTGACCGCGCTGTCGCTGCAAGGAGAAGCAAGTGTTACGAGGAAATCGGTGGGGAGAAGAAACTTCTCATCCCTAGCAAACACGTCAAAATGGGGATATTTATCTGGGACCTTAGAGCAGCCTTCTGATACCTAAAGAGGCCTACAAGAAACCTGGAGAAAAGACATTCACAAGGGCCTGTAGGGACAGGACAAGGGGGAATGGCTTTAACCTGAGACGAGCTCTCAGGCAGAAGTTCCAGCATTCCAACACAAACCAGATTGGGATTCTATGATTTTTGCAGACCAGTCTCCAGCCCTGGTCCAAAAGCACTGGGAGTCGGGGTGAGGAGCATCTCCCACCTTCGCCTGCTTGCTCTGGAAGTGGTTGAGCTCATCCCGGCACTGGCGCAGCCTGGTCAGGCAGGAGCGGTATTCCTCGCTCAGGGCCTCCAGCTCCGAGCGCAGCTCCATGCACTGCAAGCACAGCAAGGGGCCGTTAGCAGGAGGGATCCCCTCTCCTCCGTACCCACCGACAGCAGCAGGGCTCCTGCAGAGGCTGCAGTGCTTCGCCCGTGCATGGGCACTGCGGTGATGGGGGACTTTCACTCCTGCTACCCGTGTGTCCGTGTGTACCTACAGGGGACAGAGCAGATCTCGGCGTTACTGGGGATGTGGTGATGCCACAGCCTGTTGCCATCTGGACTTTGCTGCCATCTTTCACCCCAAATGGGAGAGAGAAGCAGCAGTTATTTTCATGACCATGGAAGTGTGTGGGTCAGGAAGAAGACATGGAGTGCACACTCATGGCAGGGTTTGCCTCTCCTGCTGAAATTCATTCTACGTTTCACTGACTGCAGGAGCAATTACAAACTCCTTTAAACTCCTTGAAATATGGAACAGGTTGTGCTGCGTAACCCCAAAACCCAGGGAGCACCTTTTGACCTGGACAACCCTGCTGCCTTTCTGATGAGCAGTGCATTAGCAGAAGAGGCTGCAGGAGCCAATGGGGGGTAATGGAGTCCCTCCCCAGTTGTTCCCTTTTAGCTGTGATTGTGCTTCATAAAGCCCTCCCCCAGGTGATGCCTGATGGTGGTGGTGTACTCATCGGCCTGGATTAGTAGGACAAGCTCCTCTCCTGTGTGCCTGTAAGCTCTGCAATGGGAAGTTATAAATCCTTTTTCAGTAAGTCCTTGATATCTGATTACTGCTGTAAGAGTTGTGGGGCTGTTTGTTGGCAGGGGATATGGTTTGATGGGAAACACCATGCAAGCTTTGAAATTTTGCATCCCAGTTGTAAGGGCATTGGTTTTGTTGGCTTTGTTATGTGCAAGCTTTTTCCTTCTTGCCTTCTTTGTGCTCAGGGTTTCAGCTCTTAAAGTGTGGCTTTGGCTTTTCTGAGGCTGAGACTCTCCTGTCCATGAGTTTGCATGGAGAGGGCTCTGCTGGTGTCACCCTGCGTGCAGAGGCTGCACTGGGGGTTTAGGTAATGCTGGTATCAGGATAAAAAAAACTGGGGGGGATAATCCTTACAGGAGATTCTAAACTTTCAAGAGCTTTGGTGCCTTGTCTTGTGCTGCTGCTGGAGTGCTTACACCAGCATCTGTGGTTCAGTGACTTCCTCACCTCATTTTCCTTTGCTGTAAGCTGGAATGTCCTTTTCTGCATCTCATCCTTCAGGCTTTCTTCTCCCCACTCCTCCTCCTCCGGGTGCTCTAACAGAGGGGTTTGCTCCTCCTTGGCAGGAGTGAGAGGTGGGGTCTGCGTGGTGAAAACCTGGTCTAGAAAACAGTCAGGCTTCTGGTGAGAAAGAGGTCCAGGCGTTCAGTTTGCTTTAGAGCTTCGCTCAGTGTAGTTTAAAGATAATACTTGTGTGCTACACACACAGCAGAGGACAGGGGAGCTGGCTATCATAGGCCTGCCTCTGCAATAGAAACAAGTTAATCATCTTTAGAGGGGTTTCTAAGAGTTGCCAGAAAGGGAGGGGAGGGAGAGTTACAATGCCTTTTATTACCTTTTTTTTTCTCCAAGTACAACTGTAATTGCAATTATGAACAGGAATATATTTTGTTTTGGGGGGAAAAATGGCATAGCCACTGAAGTAGAATTTGCAGTGAAATCCATTTATTTTTACAAGTTTTTGCCATCATAAATACACTTAGGGTTTAATGTTAACTAGAAAAATATAATAACTTGGTTTGTGCAGCTTTAAAATAATCCTTTATTCTAACACAGTGTGGACTTCTCCTAGAGTCAGGTCTAACATTCCTGTGTCCAGTGTGAGCAGGGCTAGGTGGGAGTTACAAAGTTTGCTGACCTTTCCTTTGTGCCATCGTCTCCTGGGGCTTCTGTTTGTTGGTCTGGTTCTCTATCAAGTCTGTGAATGTCAAAAGTCAGTGTTACAATCCCCAGCACTGATGCTTTGGATTGCTTTATGTGTGTTTGTGTTACTTACTGTGCAAATGGCTGATTGTCGCCTCCAGCTTTACCCTCTGGTTTTGTTCTTCTTGCAGTTTATCTGAAATAATGGTAGAAGGGAATCAAGGTTGATGTAAAACTGCATCTTTATGCAGGGATGGCAGCTTCCCCCTTTTCCACAGGTGTGGAGGGGATGTTGTTGGCTGCACTGGATGTTCTTCTCTGAAGGGATGTGATTTTTAGCTCTGAAGTGCTCTTTCAGTTTTGGCAGTTTTTTCTAGTGTGCCTCTATTAATTTATGGTTTATTTTAAAGCTGTTTGAGACTGTTCTGAAAACAGAACCACCACCCATTTACTCTTCCTTAGTCGTGCTTTAAAACAGCCACATAAAGTATGTGTGTTTCCTTGTCTCTATCTGAATTGGTGCTTTAGGACACTACTGGCTTGTATTTATACACTGGTAACATCCACCACCACGCAGCAGCTCCTCAGACAGTAACCCAGGCAGGCTTGCCTTGCTGCGTTTGATGGGTCTAACAAGGATGCAAAAGTCCTCATCAAAGCTGAGGACCCTGAGATTTTTTGTTTTCAGGTCTACCATTCCAGCCTTTCTCCTACAAGTCACTGAAGTCCTTTAATCTGGTTGGAAATGACTTCAGGAGCCCTTTGGAAACCAGAAGGTTTCGTGGCAAGCCGAGGTGCACAGCACAGAGAGTGAGCCTTTTGCGAGTGCACGTAGTTGGGTTTAAGGAACAGGATTTTAAGAGTGTTTTCCTTATATCCTCCCTCCTTACGTTCACCTGGAGGACGGACCCCCACCACCATTCCCCTGCACATGATACCTTTGATGGCACGGATGTGCTCAGCCTTCAGGTCGTTGTCCTCCCGCAGGGCACCGGCTCGCTGGTGGAGCGCAGAGTGCTCGCTCTGCAGCCTGCACAGGGCCTGGTGGAGCTGCTCCTTCTGTGCATCCGCTTGCTGCAGGTGAGAACAGCCCCAGCATCAGCTCAGCTTCGAGTTGAGTGTGTGACCACTGTGCTCCATCAACAGGGTTTTGTTATTCAGACACCTGAACCCTTGGGCTCCCAGTATCCACTGGATGCCGTTCCTGTGGGGAATTGACGTACCTGAAGTTCGCTCTGCAGAATATGGAAGCTGTTTTTGAGCTCAGTGTGCGCCGTGGTCATCTGGGTCAATTCAGCTTTGAGAGTGGTGTAGTGCTCCTTCCAGAAGGCAAGGTCCTCTCTCGTCACTGCCAGGCTTCTCTAGGGAGGAGAGCAAGGACCCACGGGTGGGCTGTGACTGGTGGTGTGGTGGGACCATGCCAGGCTGCTCTGAATAACGCCTGCAGGTGCTCATGTGAGCTCTGTGGGGCTGGGGCAGCACTGCCTCTACCTGTGCGGCGGTGGTTGGAATAACCTGTGTGGGGCTGATGCCCTCTGATGGGCAGAGTGAACCTGGGCAGAGGCTTGGTTGTGGTGCTGGCTGTATTTAAGCCTGGTAATACTTGGGAGATGATTTACTTGTGTTTTCTGACAATTCCAGTTATCCTGTGTGTCAAAGGAAATTTGGGGAAATCTATTTTCATATAATAGAGCAGCTCCAGAAAAGATGTCCCTGAAGCCCTCAGCTCCCTGGATGTGTGCGTGGCTTGTTCCCTGTGTGAGTGCAGAGCAGAATGGGAGGGCTGTTCATCCCAGTTGGACTAGATTAAAGCAAACCTAGGTGTAAACCATGTTGCTTACCTCGGAGTTTTGCAGCTGCTGTTCAGTCTGGAGTTTGTCCTCCAGCATCTTCTGAAGAGCCTCTTTTGCCTTCTCCTCGTAGGTTTGCTTCTGGTCCTCCATGTCTATCAGGATCTTCTTCACACACTCCTTTGAGTAACTCTTCAAAGGAAGAATTGAAGTGATTGAAGGGGTCTTACCTGACTTACCTCTAATCTTACTAAGCCTGAGCATTAGTAAATCCAGAGTGTAAAAGCCGCTGCTGATTTGCTTGTGAAGCATTGCTTCAGCAAGGAGGACAAATCATTTTCAGATCCGTATCTAATCAGATTGCTCTAGAAACTGACACCTGACTTCATCACATGCTTGGGTGTTCTCTTTTCGTGCCTTTCTTCACCCATGGCTGTTTCTCAGTGAATCAGACGTTACCTGGGTGCAAGCCTGCAGCTGGTTTTCAAGCGCCCTTAGTTTGCACTTCAGTTTATCTTCATTCAGCTGACCCTGGGGAAGAAACAGGTGAGCTGATGTGTGGAATCACGGACTATACAATATGCCCCCCAGTGTTTTGTTGGCTTGCGTTTTGATTCGCTTTCTTCCTTCATCTATAACATTGTGTCTAAAGTCCCCTCAGTATCTCTTCAGTGCTTAGAGTTCAAACAAGCCTTCACCATCTCAGAATAAACGGGATATGGGAGAAGTAAGACTTTTATGTATAAAAGAACACTCCTGGGGCAGTTCTACTGGTTACTGAGTGCAGCTGCTTGCAGTGAGATGAGAAGAGAAAGGGGATTTCAGGTTAGTCTGGATGAGTCTGACAGCACAACTGCCTGTCCCCATGCACAGCCCTGTACCTGCCTGATGGCTCCTCCCTGCAGCACTCCTTCCCTCAAGTTCCAGCTGGTGCTAAGGTCTTGCCTTGCTGGTTCCCTTAGGAAATAGGCTGGGTCTGTGTTGCAACATCTGGCAGTTAGGCAGGGGGTCAGAGGGCAACAGTGATTCATTTCTCTCATTATAATCTCCTCTCAGTGTTAGTCAGACTTTTGTTTCATGAAACCAGCCTGCATGCAAATTGAGATAGAATTTCCACCGAAGAGTTCACGTGGGCTGTTTTTCCACCACCGATACTGAGAATGCTGCTATCTTCTCTGCTTACTGCTGTTTGAAGTCAAACCTCTGAAAAGCAGCTCCTTGATGTTACAGGAATAGCTGTTAGACCCAAGCAAAACCAGATTCTCTGGTATTTTAGCACTGGTTAGGTTTACACAGTCCAATCCCAAGTAATCTTCCCAGTTCAGTTGTTGGTACAAAGAACAAAAGGCTTTATCTTCTTAGGAAGTAGATGGGATTTTAAAAAGCATTTTTATAAGTGAAATATTATGCCTAATTTTCCTCTGCAGTTTATTGTATTTTATTCTACCTGGTTGGAGGATGGAGGCCTTGTGGCTGTTGTGCACAGATGTGAATGACCATGGAAAGTGCAAGGCAGCAGAGTGCTGTGCCTTTCCTATGCTTCCCAGCAGAAATGTGTTGGCAGCCTCCTTTCATGGAGATACAGCTTATAAATCGGGGAAAAGAACCTAAAGGTTTCCTGAAATGGAATAAGTTGTTTGTCGGGGCTGCTACCAGAACAGCATGGCAGCGTGGGGTGAGTGAGTGTGGGAGGAATAAGAAATGATGCTTCTGACCAGAAAAGTTACGTGAGCAAATCGTCGTGGAGCCTGCGTTGAGGATTATCTACATGAAAAGGACTGCTTTCAAATCAAAACACCAACAAACCCCCACCCAAACTAACCAAAACCTAAGCCCAAAACCACCCACTGGGAGCCAGGAAGAGGACAGGATTAGGGTTAACTTGCTTAAAATAGTCTGGCCTATACCATATTTGAATCCTCTGTAGCCCTCTTCTTCAGAGAGTGTGAGGTTACCTGAAGAGGCAGCTCCAAAACCTCTCCCAAACTCTTCTGCATTTCTCTACTGCTGTCATTTAAATATTGCCATATGAGTATTTTAAACTGATTTTGGTTGTCTTGTGATCAGTGAATTCTATGATACTCCTTCCCTTATTTTAGATAGCTGGTGTAAATCAATAATAATAAATGCTGTTTCTGGAAGGCTTCCAGTTTGCCCAAACACAATGCTTGTGCTAGAAAATCAAGTGCATATAGTAGTAGCAGTAGTAATTATGCACTGGAAATGACAAAGAGCATAAACTCTGCAGAGCTTCAGAGTACTTCCAAAAGCTCTTAGGCAGAAGCTCTTCCTTGTGAGGGTGCTGAGGCGCTGGCACAGGGTGCCCAGAGAAGCTGTGGCTGCCCCATCCCTGGCAGTGTTCAAGGCCAGGTTGGACATGGGGGCTTGGAGCAAGCTGCTCTAGTGGAAGGTGTCCCTGCCCAAGGCAAGGGGTTGGAAGTGGATGGGCTTTAAGGTCCCTTCTAACCTAAACCATTGTGTGGTTCTATGACTTCCACTGCACAGCATTGTCTGTACCTCCCTTTGCCAGCTCTCCTGGAGAAACCTCTTGTTCCCAGCCTCTCCCTGCACCTCCCCTGGACCACCTCCAGCATCTGCCTTGCTTCTGGCTCCTGTGCCAGCAGCAAGGTAATTTTTAGCCTGATGGAAAGCAAGAGGCAGCAGCAAAGCCTCTGTTGTGCAGCAGAGATAGCAAGAAGCAAAGTGCACCCACCTCTTTCTAATCTGAGGTTTCATGGCTACGTCCTGCTGAGTGTGTCAGGATGCTTTTTCCTGCTCATATTATATTTGAAGCAGCAAGCGAAGGCGGAAGTTTCTAACCACAGCATGTCTAACACAAGGGGGTTTTATGCCATCTCACCCAATCGCTCACTTTTCTGCCCAACAGAACTTTCAAAGCACTTTTTTAAAGGTGCAGTGGACTGTAAATTCATGTTTGATTAAGTAACCCTGTTTAAAATGCTTCATACCTTGCATAAAATGCATCACTTTAATTTTACCTCCTGATAAGAAATAAATCTGGGTCCTGGTTCAGTGCTGCCCACAGGTTTTGTTTGAGCTGTGAGGAAATGGTTTGATGCAGAGCCATGGTTCACCCATCGTGCCCCCATCGTGGTGCTGGGTCCTCCAGTCTGTGTCTGGGGCCCAGAATATATCCCTGAAGGAAGTAGGGCAGTGGTGGGATGGAGGATATCCCCACAGATCCTTGTGAGGAGCAGGCTGGATAGCTGGGTGCTAGATGGAATGGATGGATGGGGCGCGGGTTAGCTGTTGTGTTCCCAGGTTAAGCAGCAGCCTCTTTCCTCATCCAGGGCAGCATTTGCCAGCACTTGGGTTCACCACTATGCTGCATCTGAAACTTTTATTTTGGCCAAAAAAACCCTGAAGTGGTTCAAAATGCTTGAAACTTGTTTTGACAGGGATGAAAATTTGGTGCGAGATGGTGGTTTGGGTTTATTCCAGTTTCGTAGCTGTTTCCACACTTCTGGTTGCTTTTTATTTAGGAAAAAGCAGGAAAGGCAAGTATAAAACCCTCTAAAACCTTGCAGAAGGAAAGGGTTTTACACTTCCTGTTGATCTGAAAGCTAAGTGTGTTTTGTAACAGTCTTTTGGGGCACAAAAGGGGGGAAAATGTGAGGCAAAGTGATGCCCTAACTTTGTCTTGTGTTAAGCCCTCCCTGAGAAGAAAGATGACAGCAAGGAAAGAGGCAGGACAAGCAGCTACTTGCAGGGGAATGGCTCCACATGATGTCTTGTTTGCTGGGTGACAGCATTGTCTTTTAAACCTGCAAAGCACTGGAACTGGGCAGAGCTACAGATAGAAAGGGAGCCCCATGGGGTGCTCGTGCTGCTACACGCAAACCCAGTCCCACCCATGGCCCAGCAGGAACCTCCTGCAGCTCTCTGGTACCTGCCAGGACTTTTCTGATGCTTGCAGCAACGTGGAGAAAAGCTCCTGCAAAATCACCATCTTCTGCTTGAGCAGCAGCTCACGGTGCAGGGCCTCCTATGGGGAAGGGGAGAGCTGGTCAGTGGGGACAGACAGGTCTTGGTGTGCTGTGGCTCACGTGTGGGACTTCTTGGGCATGTTACAATTGGGCAGGCAGCACCCTTTCATGCATTGAGGGACTCTTCATCAGGGACTGTGGCGATAAGACAAGGGGTGGTGGGTTCAAACTGAAACAGGGGAAGTTCAGGTTGCAGATAAGGAAGAAGCTCTTTACTGTAAGGGTGGTGAGGTGCTGGAAAAGGTAAATGCTCCATCCCTGGCAGTGTTCAAGCCCAGGCTGAACAGAGCCTTGGGCAACATGGTCTAGTGTGATGTGTCCCATGGCAGGGGGGTAGAACTGGATGTTCTTAAGGTCCTTTCCAACCCAAACCGTTCTATGATTCAATAATGATATTGTTCAAAACACATGTAGACAAGGCCTTGGCAGTGCTGGGGAATGGTTGGACTTGATGATCTTGATCTTAAAGGTCTTTTCCAACCTGGTTGATTCTACGATTCCCAAAGTCCTGCTTTCTCTGTGGGCAATTCACAGTGTTTGGCACCTACCTTGAGGTAGTTGGATAACTGCACCATTTCCTGAAAGGGAAAGGGCAAATGTTTGAGAACAGTAGGGTTGTTTCTGTTTATAAACACTTTATGAGCTGGCTCCAAAATCCAAGTATTTTGGAATGAAACTGAAGCTAATGGTCTGGAGGAGCCTGCTGGGCTGCAGTTGTTTGGTTTTCCCATGGAAATGCCTGGCTTTTGCAGCTTACAGCATTGGAGTTGTGGCATCTTTGCCATGTCATGTGTCGAGTCAGGGCTGCTACTGAA
The DNA here is from genome assembly GCF_028554395.1 of Pezoporus wallicus. Classification (NCBI taxonomy): domain Eukaryota; kingdom Metazoa; phylum Chordata; class Aves; order Psittaciformes; family Psittacidae; genus Pezoporus; species Pezoporus wallicus. The sequence goes on along the minus strand of NW_026636574.1, from coordinate 1,977,396 downwards.
TGAGACTAAGAGATATTATGGAGATGCTGGGAGGGCTGGAGCAGCTCTGCTCTGGAGCCAGGCTTAGAGAGCTGGACTGGGTCAGCCTGGAGAAGAGAAGGCTCCTGAAGGGGAGACCTTAGAGCAGCTCCAGTGCCTGAAGGGGCTGCAGGAAAGCTGGAGAGGGGCTTGGGACAAGGGATGTAGGGACAGGCCAAGGGGAATGGCTTTAACCTGCCCAAGGGGAGACTGAGATGAGCTCTTAGGCAGAAGCTCTTCCCTGTGAGGGTGCTGAGGCGCTGGCACAGGGTGCCCAGAGAAGCTGTGGCTGCCCCATCCCTGGCAGTGCTCAAGGCCAGGTTGGACACAGGGGCTTGGAGCAAGCTGCTCCAGTGGAAGGGGTCCCTGCCCGTGGCAGGGGTTGGAGCTGGAGGAGCTTTAAGGTCCTCCCAACCCAAACCATTCCATGACTCTATGATATCCACGGGTCAGAAGTCCCTGTGTTTTTCTTACCTTATTTAAAACTGCTATTCCACAACTGAAATAAAGAAGAAAGCATGTTACTGAGGTGAGCGTCGTGGTGGGGTCTGTAGCAGTCAGTGGCTCTGGGCACCAGCTGCTCCAAGCAGAGTGCTGGTATTTGCACAGTGGAAGCTTGTGCTGAGATTAAACACGTGCATTGGAAGCTGCTGCTTTGCAGGTATCTGAATCCCCAGCCCTGGGAGGGAGGGGAGGGCCAGCTTACTCTGTCTGTTGGCTTGAGTCTTTTGCTCCTGCCCTTGGGTTTGTAAGGGTCTGTGTTCCTGTGAAAGCAAAGTGAGAGGATGTGAACGATCCCCCCTCCCTGAGGGGCTATGAAGTTCTTCAGTTTGGGTGTCCATCTCGGATGACATTGCTTCTAGAATGGAGAACTGCTGCTTAAACACCATCCAGTAACACAACTCAATAGGGACCAGAGGAGAGTCCTGCTCAGATGGATGGAGAAGTGGAAGTGATCCTGCAGACTGAAGTTATCCCCCAGGCCCCTGGATACTCTGGGGCACTCACAGGGAAGCCATAGGGCACTGATGGTTAAGCTATGGGTTGGTTTATCCTTCTGCAGGAGGAGTATTCCTGGCATGTGCAGGGAAACTCAGGTTGGGGTGGTAAAACCCTGTGCAGGAGTGGGGCTGCTGCCAGGGGAGCTTGGGTTAGAGAGGAGCATCCCAAATTACTTGATGGAGATGTGGGAGAGAAACACAAGCACCCTTCACCTACCTTGGGTGTTCACACCTCGCCTGGGGATGGCTTCTGCTGAAGTGCTGCAGGGGATGCTGAGGCCGAGCGGGGAGAATGCAGGGGGGAATGTGGGGCAGCTCCATGGGTGCTGGAATGAGAGAGCAGCTCGAGTCAGCATCTGAGGAACGGGCTGTGAGGAATGGAGGGGGGGAGCTGTGGCCAGGTCAGTGTTTGTACCTGCAGTGACTGGGTGAAGAGCAGCAAGGAGATGCCAAGAAACCATGGCAAATCATAAGGATCTGCTGCTCTGGCTCCAGAGCTCTGTGAGGAAGTGGGAGAAAACCTCCTGGTTTAGTGACCTGAATGGCAGCAGGAGGCAGGTAATTGCTCTGAACTCTCCTGTGGTACAAAGGGAGCTTGAGGCCATGTCTGTGGAAGTCATCTTGTGTTCCACTGCCTCTGCTCACAGGGGGTTGTGGGGCCCCTAAGATGAACTCGCAGCCTACCAGGAGAGTTGTTCATTTTGTATGGGTTATGAACTTAGAAGGAAATCTGTTTGGCTCTGAGATTGAGGTGTTTTGAATTGCCTCTTTCTATAGGTGTTACTCAGGCAGTGAGCCCTCTGGGTCATTGTTAGCTGTGCAGCACAGGGCTGGTGATGAGTACCAGGGAATCTCATTCCTGCATCCTTCCTGCTAACAGTGAAGGTGCTGGAGGGAAGCCGGGTGCTTAGAGCTCAGTTTTCGAGGGTAAAAGTAATTTATGTAAGTGCAAAGCTATAGTCTGGCAGTTAGGAGGTGGGGTTGTGCTGGGAGGAATGGCAGAACATCTCCATCTGGTTCAGGGTGTGGAAATCAGGAGAGGAGCGGGAGGGAGGCAACAGCATTTATCCGTGCTGAACTCCCCAGCTTGTTAGGAAATGCACACTGTGGTCTGTGCAGTCCTGCTTTTTGGATGTGCTTTGATGTGTGGGTGCTGCAGTGCATGCTACCCAGAGCGGGTTACCTGGAGCAGGATGGATGGTCTCAGCTCCAACCGCGCAGAGGGATCCAGCGGGATGCGCTGTCCCGGCGGCGCCCTTCCAGCATGATCCACCCCGATCCTCCTCCTCAGGAACTCCCTTTGCCGGGGGCTCTGCAGTGGGTCCGGTGTCCCCGTCCCGGTGTGGCGGCACGCTGTCACGTTGTGCCGCCGCCGCCGGTTCTCCCGCATCTCGTGCCGCCGCTCGCACTTCTCATCGTAGCTCTCGTGCCTGCGCCGCGGCCGTGGCTTCTGGGGCTGGTTGATCATGGTGTCTGTGACCGCTCCGGGGTCCTCTGACCTGCTGAAAGCCAGGGGAAAGGCATGGTCTGAGTGCAAACTGATTATTCCTAGGAGTAAATGCACATCCTGGAATCCTTGGGCAGTGAGTGCAGGCGAAGTTCCTGGAGAAATCTGTTGCTTGTGAACTTGCATGCGTTGGCTGTGTAAACACATGGTGCTGTTCTTGCCCCTCTGTTGGGTGGGTGCTGACCTGGGGATGCTAGGAACAGGATTTCAAATGCAGCCTCAGGCCTCACTACCAAGTAATGATGCTTCCTCGGGAGAGACTATTTCCTGATAAAATCCCTCTGTTATTCAAACTGATTCTATCGGGTATGCTGTTACAGTTCTTTAGCTAACCTAAAGAAAAAAGTGGAAACACAGGAAGAGTGATAGAATCGTATCATAATTTATTTGTGTTGAAGGGACCTCAAAGCTCCTCCAGCTCCAACCCCTGCCACGCGCAGGGACACCTTCCATAGAGCAGCTTGCTCCAAGCCCCTGTTTCCAACCTGGCCTTGAGCACTGCCAGAGATGGGGCAGCCACAGCTTCTCTGGGCACCCTGTGCCAGCGCCTCAGCACCCTCACAGGGAAGAGCTTCTGCCTGAGAGCTCATCTCAGTCTCCCCTCTGGCAGGTTAAAGCCATTCCCCTTGTCGTGTTCCTACATCCCTTGTCCCAAGCCCCTCTCCAGGTTTCCTGCAGCCCCTTTAGGCACTGGAGCTGCTCTCAGGTCTCCCCTTCAGGAGCCTTCTCTTCTCTTGTTGTTGATAGCTGCTGTTTCTGCTCTGAACTTCTCATAAGTGTGCATTTCTTTTGCCAGTTTATTTTTTTCAATAGGTCCTAACAGAAGTGCTGGTTTGTGAGTTAACTCTTGAGAAGCTGCGTTTATTTCTGAGTGGTTTGCTTCAGGCACAAATTCTGTCTCTATTTCTGGGGTCTCTGTGGCCTGAAGGAGGAGCTCCTCCATTCCAGCTCTGTTGCAGCCATCTACGTGTGCACGCAGGGTGTAGATATGAAACCTTCTCCCTCTTGCTGACTTCTCTGCATGGTTGCAAGCCACCAGTGCATTATGACCAAAGTCCACTAGAACATACTAAGCTGAGCAATAACTACCCTCAAGCGCTCTTCTTCCTCCCCTTGAGTTAAAGTTGTGTCCCAGTCTCTTGTCCCCTCACCCCATCAGCAAAGAGGCTCATCATCCCTGTGCACATCCCATGTACATTGCTCAGAGGGTGCCCAGCCTGGGGGGACTCATCCTGGGAGCTGCTTTGACCATGTCTGGAGCTTTTCTTGTGTTTGGCAAATCCCATTAATGTAGAAAGGAGGGGGGAAAACCCAGTTTAGTTTCTGACAACTCAAATGTCCTTCAGTGTCAAAACAAAACCATCAAAACTTCATTGGTGTCACTCTGTCTCAAGCAATAAGGAAGTAGTTCAGTCTAATGGGGAAAAAAATGGGAACAAGTAACCCCTATTTAAATGTATAATACCTCTGTGCTTTTTAGAAAGCATAAAACCTGCTCCATAATCCCCTTTATTGTCCTTGTGCTAACTGTGGTGTGCTCAAAGCTGGTTGCCGGTCCCATCTTCTCGCTGTGGGTACTTCAGCTCTTGCTCTGGGCTGGGAAGGTGTTTGCAAACCCCCATCCAGGACAGTGCTCCCAGGGCTGAGCCTGTGATCAGGGTAAAGCCATTCCCCTTGTCCTGTCCCTACAGGCCCCTGTCCAAAGCCCCTGTCCAAGTTTCCTGGAGCCCCTTTAGGCACTGGAGCCACTTTAAGGTCTCCCCTTAAGGAGCCTTCTCTTCTCCAGTCTGAACCAGCCCAGCTCTCTCAGAGATTGAAAGCAGGTACAAAAGGCTGAGCAGGTTGTTCCCATGCAGCTTTCATGTCTGTACCACACCAGTCCCACTGTGCTCACCCAGGGCTTTTCCCCATGGTGCACACTTGCTTTCCCTGGCCCAGAAGCCAAGGCAAGATCTGGCAACAGTGCCCTGTGATCATCTCCCTTAAAGCTGAGTATGAACCCCATAGCATGGGGCAGAGCCTGTGTCTACAACCAAACTGTTCCCAACTCTTCTGGATGCTGTAAAAGAGTTTTTCAACCACTTTTTCTTAGTTTTAGAAATGGCCCAATTGCATGTTCAGTCCGGCCTGTGGATGTCCTCCTCCATCCCTGCTCATCCAGCTCTTCCCATCAGGAAGCTCAGCCCCTCTCCCACCTCTCTGGGCTGCCCAGCCTGGTGCGGTGCGTCCCAAGAGCAGCATTCGTAATAGATTCAGTGAACCAAAAATGCTCTTTAAAGCAAGGTAAAGCTTACAGAATCACACAGTCCATTACTCACCCCACACTGAGCAAACTGTTAAGGCCTTCTTGACAAGCTAATACTCTTATTTCCTCCTTTTGCTACCCTGAATTACCCTCAAACACGTCCTTTATCTTTGCTTTCCTAGCTGTTACTCTTCTTGCTTCAAGGGAAACAAAAATCCCACCCCAAACAAAAAAGTGCTTCTTGCTGGTTCATGTTACAGCTTCCTGCTGTCAAAGTGTAGGCTGAAAGTGGGGCAAAAAGAGGAGAAAAAGGTGCATGCCGCTGCCTTTAGCGCAGCGTTTTCTGCTCCCCTCCATCCCTCACCACGCTGGTGCTGTGGGCACTTACCTGACCCAAAGGTCCTGTCCTACCCCTCAATGTCCACGGCAAAGCTGGGTGTTATCAGGCATGAACACGCTCCAACTGCCATCTCTGTGCCAACCACCTCGTTCTGCTGCTCTCTGCTCTAAAACAGGAAACGTTGCAGCCGAGCCCCGGTTCCTGTCTCTGCTCACAGCCTGGCTGCGGGGCGCAGGGGCCAGGCTTGCTGTGAGATTTGGGTTATCTTGGGACCCCAATGTCCCCAGCTTCTCTCTAAGCAGAGCTCAGTTATCTTTTGGGCCATCTCCCTGCAGCGGTCTCCAACAGGCTCAGGTTGGGTGCTGGTTCATGGAGCTGCTTTTGTGGCATTTGATGACTGAGTCTCCCCGAGCTGCTTTGGGGTAGAGAAATCCAAGCTTGGGGAAGTACAGTAATGCTATTATTTTAAGGCTTTTTGCAGATTGGAAAGGGGAAAAAAGTGTGTATGGGCAGCTGAGGAGAGGTCAGCAATGGCCAGGAATTCATTAAGGTCTTTAAGAGAAGTGAAAGCTGTGTTAATGCAAATCATGCAGAGAGGTGGGTTTAACCAGCTGGGCCCTGATAAGGGCTCTGTGCCTTTTGGAAAGGAACACAAGTAAAAGCAGAGATCTTGTAACACAGGATTTATTTTTACAAAGACCAGCCTAGAAGGGATATATGACCAAATGAAAAAGGCACGGTTCAAAGAGGCTCTTGAGGCTTTGGGTGCTCTGTGCTGTTCATTCTGGCCTTGGCTCAGCACCACTGCCTTTGTGGCTCTTGGTGTGGGAAGGCTGATCAGGAAACCTGCTGGTGAGCAGGATGCTGGCAGCAGATCCTGCTGTCAGGAGCTTCTCTAAAGAAGCCTCTTGGTCGGAAAAAAGCCAAGAGTTCACTACTAAAAAGGATGTTTTAATGCTGTGTGTTACTGACTTCTGGTGTATCCTAGAAAGGCAGAGAGAACTGGGGTTGTTCAGCCTGGAGAAGAGAAGGTTCCTAAGGGAGACCTTAGAGCAGCTTCTAGTGCCTAAAGGGGCCAACAGGAAAGCTGGAGAGGGGCTTTGGACAAGGGCCTATAGGGACAGGCCAAGGGGAATGGCTTTAACCTGCCAGAGGGGAGACTGAGATGAGCTCTTAGGCAGAAGCTCTTCCCTGTGAGGGTGCTGAGGCGCTGGCACAGGGTGCCCAGAGAAGCTGTGGCTGCCCCATCCCTGGCAGTGCTCAAGGCCAGGTTGGACACAGGGGCTTGGAGCAAGCTGCTCCAGTGGAAGGGGTCCCTGCCCGTGGCAGGGGTTGGAGCTGGAGGAGCTTTAAGGTCCTTTCAGCCCAAGCCAGTCTGGGATTCTTTAAAGCTGTCTCAGATTGCCAGGGTGCATCAGCATGGGGCTGTCCTGGTGGTATGGAAAAGGGCACCCAAGTAGCCAGATTAACACCCAAACCCCTCATGTCTGGCCCAAGGTGTCCTGGCATGCTTCCTGCCCTGGGTGCTATGGTCTTTTGATGTTTTCCACCTTATAGTTGCCCCTGATGAGGGAGTCGAGGAAGTCGGGGGCTACGGCCCGGAGGAGCAGCAGGTTGCCCATCAGCCGGGTTGGGTAGTACAGCTCCCGCTGGCGCAGCGCCCCGCTCTTGATGATCTCCAGTGCACATTCCTCCTTTGGCGCTGGTTTGTGCCGCACGGCGTGCGAGACCGCTCGCACCGCGTTCTCTGCAGGGATGGGAGGAGCAGTGTCAGATGGAGGGGCTGCCGTGGGCACTTGCTTCCTCCAATAAACTGAGCATCGGTCCTACTTAGAGTAGGTAAAACTATAATTATAGCAATGGCCTTCCCGTTCCTTTCTACCTCTTGAGTCACCACAGGGTGGAAGCTCCACCTCCATGGGTTTACTGCGAGGATAGCAGGGACAGAGCTCTCAGACCACACTTTAAGGAGCTGGAGTTCTGTTTCTATGATTGCACAGCCCCTGCAGCTTGGGTTCCAGCAGTGGTGGCAAAGCAAGGTGCTGAGCAGCCTGGGGCTGCAGGGCAGGTCATGGGCTTGACTTGGCTCTGCCTGGAAATGCATTGTCATGGGGTCCCAGTGATGCTGAGCTCACCTGTGTCAATGTAGCCCAGGACGCAGAGTGTGATGGAGACATTGACCTTTTCCATGATGAATTCCTGTCTCAAGGAGCTGAAAAACCCTTCCAAGGCGAACTTAGTTGCAGTATAGGGAGCAATAAATGGGGTGCCAATTCTACCTGGAACAGAGACACATCAGACATCAGGGTTTGTGTAGTGGGCAGATCAGGCTGCGTGGCTCTCCCTTCCTCTTGCCCTTCAAGTAGCTATGCTATTGAGGTTTAGGGAGTTGGAGTTTGCTGTGATGAATGCTTGAGAGAAATAAATAAATGCAGGAATGTTTAAATGTCGCATATGGCATGAAGTACCTTCAGTTGTGGGCACTACTGTTTGTGTTTTGCTGTATGTATTCCTGTGTGTAATATGTGGCCATGCAGTGGTGTATCATCGACTTCAGTGCATGAAGGTGATTAGTGGATGCAAAGAAACTGGCAGAACAGGACATAGAATATAACCCCCCCAGAGGACTCAAATTGTGCATCCAGGATAAATCCTATGCTAATCCTGACTCCCAGTGACCTGTAACTTTCTGCTATATGGTCCTTCTTCTGTCTTTTGAAGAGGAGGTACAGCAGGGATCCCCTGCAGGCAGAGGAAGGGATGTGGGCAGGGAGAGCCTGGCCCCTTGTGTGCTCACCTGCCATGGATGAAAGGACAACAATGCTACCATCACTCTCCTTCAGCATGGGAAGGGCAGACACTGTCATTGCCACGTAGCTGAGGAAGTTGATCTCCAGGAGCTTTCGGATGTGCCCAACATCCCCATCAAAGTAGTTGAAGTAGCTGTAACCGATGTGATTTAGGATGAGCATATCAAGGCCGCCTGCAAGCAGAGTTTGCTGTTAGGATCCAGCATCTCAAAACAAACCAGCTTTTTGGTGGCTGGGATTGTCCCAAAGCACCTACCCCAGGTGTTCTCAGCCTCCTTCACCACCACATCGGGGAACGTGGCGTCCTCCATAGAACCGCTCACATAGCGGGCGGACGTGGCGCCCAGCTCCAGGCACCGCCTCACTACCTGCAGTGACAGTGAGAACAGTGGTGGCAATGGAATCCCCTCCAAGGACCACCCCATCCCATGAGGATTGTTCCGTTTTGGGGTGGATGGGCAGCCGTCACCCTGTCCCACTGGAAGCCCTTCTCCCTTTATGGGAGGAGACACATTGCTCAGAGAAGTGTTTCTGGCTGCAGAGTTAATAGTACAAATATTTCCTATTTATAAATAGGAATATGATTGCTCAACTTTGATTTGTTGTATACAGGATGCAAAACCAGCTCAGACTTTGAGGAAGGGCAAAGGTTGATCAGACCAGGCCCTGAGCAGATTAGTGGTGATGATCAGAATTCACAGCTGAAGACTGCAGAGAAGGAAACGCTGTGCTTTCAGCTTTGACCACACAATTTGTTGTGGTAGGGGTGTCGGTGTGTTAGAACAGGGGAGACAGTGGACTGGATCTGTGGGCTGCGTGGCATCCCCACATGCATAGGATAGGGTGGATGTCTGTGTGCCTGTGGGGTTCAGGGTTGTGAATGGGGTTTGCCAGCCCGACATAAGCTCTGCTTGCCATTTACTTTCTTCAGCTTGGCCTCCGTGCGTGCCGTGAGCAGGAGGTGGGCCTCCATGCGTGCGAGGTGATAGGCCATCTGCTCCCCGATGCCGCTGCTGGCTCCGGTCACGATCACCCGCTTCCCACGGAGCATCTCTGGAGAGGAGGATGCAGAGCTCAGAGCTGGCACAGCCCAACTGCTCCCCGCCCCTGCCCCTGGTTGTTAATCCCAGTTTGGTGGGGAGCGTGTGTGAGGCTTGAGCTCTGCATCCAGCCTGAGAGGGCTTTTGGACATGGCAAGGGTTGACAAATAGAGTGGGAAACTGCATGTTTCCTAAGTAAATACTTTGCAGAGATCAGGCTGCTGTTGTGATTTAAGTCCAGCCCAGGTAGCTCAGCACCGTGCAGCTGTTTGCACACTTTTCCCCTCTTCAGGCAGGATGGGGAGGACAATCGTGAGAATGTAACCCCCATGGGTTGAAGTAAGAGCGTAACAACTGAAGTATAATACACTACTACTACTACTACTAAGGGAAGTACCAAGGGGAGAGAATATAAAACTCAAAGGGGGAAAGGAAAAAAACCCAAGTGATGCACAATGCAATTGCTCAGCACCCACTGACCAATGCTCAGCCTGACCTGAGCAGTTTCTTTTGGGTACCTCCCCCCAGTTTCTATACTGGGCATGATGTGCTGTGGTATGGAATACCCATTTGTGTAGCTCGGTTCCGGTGTCCTGTCTTTTCTCCCTCCCAGCTTTTTGTGCCTCTCCTCACTGGCAGAGCACTAGAGGCTGAAAAGTCCTTGATCAGAGTAAGCAGTACTGAGAAACAACTAAAACATTGTCATGTTATCAACACTGTTCCCAGACTAAAGCCAAAACACGGCACTGCACTGGCTACCAGGAAGGAGAAAAATAACTTAGAGCTGAAACCAGAATCATCGAATCATAGAATAGTTCGGGTTGGAAAGTACCTTAAAATCATCCAGTTCTGACCTCCTGCCATGGGCAGGGACATCTCACCCTAGGCCGTGTCACCCAAAACTCTGTCCCGCCTGGCCTTGAACACTGCCAGGGATGGAGCATTTACTGACAACCATGCACCCCAGCAGACCCACTTGTAATTCCAGGAGCTTTCCTGTGTGATGCAGAGTGCTCTGACCCCCTGCACTGGGTGTTAACTGTGCTTCTCTCCCATCCCTCAGCCCTCCCGTGCTCCAGCTTTTCCATGTGTGCTTTGAAATGCCCTTCCAACAGCCAGTGCTCTTCCATGTGGGCACACGTTGCTGCTCTGGCAGCAGCCTCGCTGGTTGTGGGTTTAAATGTGATTTTTCCAATGACTTACCTTCATTGAAGTTCTCAGGAGCTGAATAAAAATAGTAGGCCAGCACCAGTCCCAGCAAAGGGATCAAAATCTTCAGGATCAGCCCCATCCCTCTGCAGAAGTGCAGGCAGGAGCAGGACAAGCTCCAGAGCTCTGCCTGCAGGGAGGTGGATGTGTCAGTAGGTTGCAAACGAGGCGGGGAGTGATGGCAGTGTTCAACTGGTTCTGACCTTGCACACGTTTTTGCTTGTATCTGCTGGGCCCTCCTTTTTGCTTCCGGTGATTCAGCAAACATTAAACTAATGAATAGGAAGTGTGCTGTGGACTTTAGGCTGTCCCTTTGCACTCTTGTCCTGCCAGGAACAATAGAGTGGTTTGGATTGGACCTTAAAGCTCCTCCAGCTCCAACCCCTGCCCTGGGCAGGGACCCCTTCCACTGGAGCAGCTTGCTCCAAGCCCCTGTGTCCAACCTGGCCTTGAACACTGCCAGGGATGGGGCAGCCACAGCTTCTCTGGGCACCCTGTGCCAGCGCCTCAGCACCCTCACAGGGAAGAGCTTCTGCCTAAGAGCTCATCTCAGTCTCCCCTCTGGCAGGTTAAAGCCATTCCCCTTGGCCTGTCCCTGCAGGCCCTTGCCCAAAGCCCCTCTCCAGGTTTCCTTTGCCATTTAGGCACTACAGCTGCTCTCAGGTCTCCCCTTAAGGAGCCTTCTCCAGGCTGACCCAGCCCAGCTCTCTCAGCCTGGCTCCAGAGCAGAGCTGCTCCAGCCCTCCCAGCATCTCTGTGGCCTCCTCTGGACTTGCTCCAGTCCAGACTTTTAAAGGGCAAAATCCACTCTATGTGCTGGTTTGTGTAGGTGATCTCAGGATAACCTGCACAGTAACTCTGGTTCCTGAGTTTGTCTTAGAAAGTGAGAAGCAAACAGATCCTGGGGAGTGCTTCAATGGGAAGGGTCTGGGGAGGCTGCACACTGCTTTATCTCAGGATAGGTAATGGTGCTTAGGTGCCTGGATCCATTTGAGATGTAAATGCATCAGCTTGGGCACTGCTGTCAGTGCCCAGGAAGTGGTGTGGAGCCCACTTGGGATGTGGTTTTTGCATTCCATGTGCATCACTCATGGTGCCTGAACTCTTAGCCTGGGGTATCAATGCAGCAGCTCCATCCATCTAGAAGGCATCTTCCAGTTATGTTTGTGTAGTAATCTACCAAGTTTGGGAAGTTTTATTTGGGTAGCAGAGTGCATTTAATTTGGCCGTAAAGCCAGGAAAAAATAGGCTGAAGGGCAGTGTCCTGGGTTCAGCAGTAGCAGTCATTTTTCTCCTCCTTAGTTTAGTTGAATCCTTCTTTTTGACCTATGCTAGGACATTAGGAGTGAAGCCGTGGCTGCACATGCACAACAGGCAGTTACTCCCAAAATGAAGCAATGAGGGATTATCACAAGGACTCTGCCGCCCTGTGGAAGGCGAGTCGGGGGCATCATGGTGGAGCAGAAGGGATAAACCCCGCAGCGAACGCACAGTTGGGTTAGAGACTTTTATTTCATAACTGGCTTGTTCCCCATGTTTCCCTCAACCGGGAATACCGGGAGGGGACCCCCCCTCCCCATCCCGCACAGCCCCGCATCTCCGACGCGCCAGCACGGTGCGCAGGCAGGACCCGTGTCCGCCGGCAGAGGAGGGTGTTGCACCGGGGAACCCGAGCTACCGGTTCACCGAGCCCGCAGCTCCGTTACCGGGAGTCGGGGGCCGGCGCTGGCCGCTGCCCATGCGGTCCAGCCGGTACCGGCTGCGCACCAGGCGGTCCAGCAGCTCGGCGGCGCAGTCGCGCAGCAGCAGCGGGAGCCGGGTCGAGCCGTACCGGTAATAGAGCTCCCGCCGCCGCAGCGCGCCTCCCTTCAGGATCTCCAGCGCGCATTCGGCCCGCGGCGCCGGGGGTACGAGCAGCACGTCCGCGGCGGCCTGCAGCGCGCGGTCTGCGGGAGGGGGGAACGGCAGCATCACCGGGGGGGACCGAAACAGGCACCTCCGGTTCGGGGTTCAGCCCGGGGAGAGAGAACACTGCCACCGAGGGGCCCGTCCCGGTGACGAGAAGCCGGTAAAGAAGGGCTTGTAAACGCTAAACGTGGACCTGTCGGTCTGCGCGTGGAAAACAGTCAATGCGTGAGATTGGGCTCCCCTCCGCTGCCCGGTGCATGCAGAGCTTGCTTTCCCACCCGCTGTTGCATCACTCAATGGCGTTAATGGGAGGTGGGTGGCACGAGGAATAACGGAGTGATTTGAGTTTGAAGGGATCTTAAAGCTCATCCAACTCCAAGCCCCTGCCACAGGCAGAGGCGCCTTCCACTAGAGCAGGTTGCTCCAAGCCCCATCCAACCTGGCCTTGAGCACTTGCACTAACTGAATTGCAGGTTGTAGTAGCGGCTGGCTTTACATAGCATGGGGCAAGAGGCAAAAACCACCAATAAGGGTGGTTTTTGGTGGGAGAGAGGTAGAATCACACACACACCAGGAGCAGCGTGTTTTACTTGCCCTAGAGCAGGCCTAGAGGAGAAGCAGCAGCAGTTAAAGGGGAGAATCAGTAGCAAAGGGAGTTGAAGGGCAGGATGAGAAGCTGAGATGATGCTCAGCACCTGGATCAAACAGCACTGATCTTACCAGTGTCGATGAAGCCAAGGATGCAGAGAGTGATGGAAACATTAATGTTCTGAATGTGGAATTCCTGCCTCAGGGAGCTGAAAAATCCATCCAAGGCAAACTTAGTTGCAGAGTAGGGGACCGTAAAAGGAAACCCGACTTTACCTGGACACAGAGTGAAGGTCTGTTATAGCACGGAAAGCTGCTCTGCCTGAACCTCTCCTTTGTCCTTCATCAGATAAGCTCCCTTTTGGGTAAAATCCAAGACTGGTTTGTATTGAAAGGGACCTCAAAGCTCCTCCAGCTCCAACCCCTGCCACGGGCAGGGACCCCTTCCACTGGAGCAGCTTGCTCCAAGCCCCTGTGTCCAACCTGGCCTTGAACACTGCCAGGGATGGGGCAGCCACAGCTTCTCTGGGCACCCTGTGCCAGCGCCTCAGCACCCTCACAGGGAAGAGCTTCTGCCTAAGAGCTCAGCTCAGTCTCCCCTCAGGCAGGTTCAAGCCATTCCCCTTGGCCTGTCCCTACAGGCCCTTGTCCAAAGCCCCTCTCCAGGTTTCCTGCAGCCCCTTTAGGCACTGGAGCTGCTCTCAGGTCTCCCCTTAAGGAGCCTTCTCCAGGCTGACCCAGCCCAGCTCTCTGAACCTGGCTCCAGAGCAGAGCTGCTCCAGCCCTCCCAGCATCTCCGTGGCCTCCTCTGAACTCTTTAGAAGCATACTTTACTGTTAGTAAAATGTCACCCTGGCACCTGAACAGCAGCGTTAATTTTCCCACAGGCTTCCAGCTCTTTTAAGGTCTTAAGGCCGAGGCTCATGTCCCTGCTCAGGGTATGAGCGACCCGCAGTAACTATGAAACCCTCAGGGGGGAGAGATGGAGCAAAGTTTAAACTCTGGATGCTGAGCTGATCAGAAGACAAACCACCATACGGGCTGGGAGGGGGGACATCTGTTAGTAATTTAGTTTCCTGACTTAACAGAAATCTATTAAACAGAGTCATGTTTTTGTGAATAGAGTCAGTCAACAACTCCCTCCACAAATATTAGCAGGAACTTGACCTACCAAACCAGATGGACACGCAGAGAACTGATGCAGTGCGAAATCACTGGGTTTCCGCTTTCCTCCCCCAAAACTGGGGGTGTTTGAGCTCTGCTGCTCTAATGGCCCTGACAGCAGGATGTGGGATTTAATTACAGGGCTTGTCAAAAAGCACACTGGGGTGATTGGATTGTATCAGAGAACAAATTCCATTGAGAAAATGCAAAATAGATACGTATTTAGGTTGTGTGTGGGGGTGTTTGGGTGTGTTAAGCAGTTATGGCTCCTTTAGAATGCATGGACTCTGTGTGCTATGTGTGAAAATCAGCCCACGGTGTCTTTTGACTGCATCCCGTGTCACCTACCTCGCTTCCCACTTACCTGCCATGGAGGAGACCACCACGATGCTGCCCTCGCTCTCCTTCAGCATGGGCAGGGCTGACACGGTCATTGCCACGTAGCTGAGGAAGTTGATCTCCAGGAGCTTTCGGACGTGCCCAACATCTCCATCGAAATAGCCAAAGTACGACGTGCCCACGTGGTTAAGAATCAGCATGTCCAGGCCTCCTGTGAGCAGAGGAACAGGCATGAGTGCTGGGTGGGAAAGGGCTACAACCATAAATCAGAGCCGTTCCTGGGAGCAGAGTAAATGTAATCAAAAGAAATCAGGTTTTTGGGTCAGAGCCGTGGTCTCTCATCTCTAGAGCAGGGGTTTAGCCCAGATGGTGGCTGCTAGTAAATGTTTTATTGTGATTTGGGGTTTTGTTGGTTCAAGACACAAGTGCCGTGGAGCAAGGGAGGTCACCCTGGAGGTGTCTGTGGGCCCGGGGAGGAGGAGTGCTCCACACAGAGCTGAAATACTGCGTTTCCACAGCCGTGACCCATGACCGCAATAGCAGGGCTGCTGTGGGCCTGATGGTTTCAGAACCCAGTGGCTGGGGGTGATGAAATCCAGGGCTGTGGTACTGGAACAGGATGTCACGAGGGCACCGAGCTGAAATTGAGAGTGCAGTTCAGTTTGAGTGATGAAGCCAGGTCTGAAAGGGCAGAATTAGGGGGAAAAACTCCCTCCTGTCTCACCCTATCTCCATCTCACCCGCTTCTTTTAGCAGACACATGGCAGAAAGGCACATGTCCAAGGTGAGGTGCAATATTCCGCTGTCAATGAACGTACCCAGTGAGGTCTGTGCCTCCTTCACCACGTGCTCAGCGAAGGCCATGTCCTCCATGGTGCCGCTGATGTACTGTGCTGATGCTGCTCCCAGCTCACGGCACCGCTCCACAACCTGTCACACCAACAGCGTGCATCAGAAACCGCTGCCCTGCCCCAGGGAACCTGGTGTGGTAGCAAAAGAGGGTGTCTGCGTTCCCTGGGATGTGGTTTGGAGTGTTGGGAGCTTCAAAGGGAGCCTGAAAACAGATTCCTTTGGTGAATGCGTTACCCAAGGCAGTCTGGCTCTTTATGGGTGCTGGAATTGCATGTGTGTAGGTGAGCAGGAGATTGTATATCATTGCCATGGAATGAGGGTGTGTGTGTGCTGAGGGAGCCTGTGTGTATGGGCCTATGTGTACATAACTAAGCAAGTTCAAATATCATAGTATGTGCTATGCAGAGTGCATGTATCTGCAGAAGAGGGACTTCTGTGCAGGCAGGAGCCTCAGGCAGCATGAGGATGTGTAGCCATGAATGTGACTGTGCCTATCTGGCCTTTGTGCCATGGCAAGTACATGTGCATATGTTCATGTGTGTACCTGTGATGCAAGACTGGCCTTCACATGTTAGTGTGTGCACTGCCATGAACATGCATGTGAGTGCTCGGCTTGCCATTTACTTTCTGCAGCTTGGTCTCTGTCCGTGCTGTGATCAGAATGTGGGATCCCATCCGTGCCAAGTGATACGCCATCTCCTCTCCAATTCCGGTGCTCGCTCCGGTGACAATCACCCTCTTCCCTTTCAGCATCTCTGCAGACCAAGGCACAGGGATTTAAGTTATCCACATGCTACTTAGAAAAGATATACATTAAAACCTCCCCTACCACCTTTCACAGTAAGTAAACTGGAAGCTCAGTGAGCCTGCAAGTGCAAAGGGTCCAGCACCAGGGCATCTCTTCCATCTGCTGGGAAAGGCAGCTCCTCACTGCCTGCAGTGCCATGGGAACAGCGCCTTTTTCCACAGGTCAGGACACAGCTTATCACCGCCCTGGCTATTTTGTAGTGGAAATCACCCACAAAGTGCATGCTTCAGAACTCAGAATCCAACATTTAAGTCATGGTTGTAAATTCTTCTGCTACACAATGGAAAATAGAGTGTCCAGAGCCCTCTTCTCACACCCGCTGCCTCACCTGCTCCCTCAGGCAGCGTTTCTGCATAGTCCTTGCTCATCTTGATTTAATATCTCTGTTAAAAGAACTTGCCAGTATCAGCCACCACACAAAGGGCTCAGACGTACTTTGGTCCGAGCTCTGTTACAGTTTCTATGCAAAACACTCAAATGTGGCTTTAAACAGTTTTCCTTAAAGACAGATTCGCTTTTAATACTTACCCGGTTTGAAAGTCTCCCTCGCAGAATAAAACCAGAAGGCCAAAACCAGTCCCAAAAAGGGAATGAGAATCTTTTGCAACTGACCCATCCCACTGTGGAGCCAGGAAATAAAGCATGAAGAGAGAAGGGAAGGAAAAGTCCCTCTGCTGAGCTGCTGCAGAGGGAAGCAGCGATGCCAATCCTTTAAAACCTGTTAGTGAAGGAGCTGCAGCTTCCAAAGCACTGGAAAAATCAGAGCTGGCTGGCTGAGGGAAGCAAACCCTTGGGTTTAGGTGGCAGAGCCTCGGCCTACCCGGCGGTGCCGGTTGGGTTCTGCCCGGCTCTTTTCATATTTCCTGTCCTCCGTTAAAATGCAGAATTTTGCACAACACCCTGAAGAGGTGTGTCTTTGCCGAGCAGCATCAAGTTTCACTTGGAGAACATCAGAGGCAGCCCCGGTGCAGGTGGTTAAACAGCGCCTTTTATTCCTGCTGGCATCTCAGCTGGGCGCATGGGAGATGCGGGTCAGGTACCCGCGGCCCCTGTGCTGCAGGGTGACAGCCAGCTCCATCTGCATTAAAGGTCCTGTGCTGTGATCATAGCCTGGTTTGGGTTGGAAAGGTCCTTAGCTCATCCGGTCCCAACCCCTGCCGCGGGCAGGGACCCCTTCCACTGGAGCAGCTTGCTCCAAGCCCCTGTGTCCAACCTGGCCTTGAGCACTGCCAGGGATGGGGCAGCCACAGCTTCTCTGGGCACCCTGTGCCAGCGCCTCAGCACCCTCACAGGGAAGAGCTTCTGCTTTATATCCAACCTAAATCTCCCCTGTTTAAGTTTAAACCCATTCCCCATTATCCTGTCACTCCAGTTCCTGATGACGAGTCTCTCTCCAGCATCCTTGTAGCCCCCTTTAGACACTGGAAGCTGCTCTGAGGTCTCCACTCAGCTTCTCTTCTCCGGGCTGAACAGCCCCAGTGTTCTCAGCCTGTCTTCATACAGGAGGTGCTCCAGTCCCTGATCGTCCTCGTGGCCTCTGGACTTGCTCCATCAGCTCTGTGTCGTTACGTTGGAGACACCAGAACTGAACACCAGAACACCATTGCTGATCTGCACCCTGAAGCAGCTTTCTGACACCACGATGCTGGGGAATAGGGGCCTAGTAGCGTGTACCATTGCTAAACAGCTCCAAAACCACTTTGCTGAGACAGATGAGGGAGAAGGGGCTGAGCTGAGCCCATCACCAGGGATGCAGCCACCCCGGTTCTGAAGGGGCCACTTCGGCACAGGGAGGTTTGGAGTGAAACCCTGGCTTCTGATTTCTGCAAAGAAATAAGGGTCTTTGCTGCTGTGGTTCCTGCTTTGAGTTTTGTAAGAGCTTTTGACTTACTTCTAAGTGAATATATTGTGAGGAAACACCACTTAACGTCCGCTTGCTCCCTGAGTCTTGGCTGCAGCTCGTTCAATGCCGTCGATCTTATGCAATAGGTGCACATGATGTGCAAGCTTTGGTCTGGTGCTGGGACCTTGATCCTAGAGTACAAGTACCTGCAATGTGCATGGAATGGGGATGCTGCAGTAGATTTGTGTGTTCCTGAAGCTGTCTTGTGAGATTCTCTGCTTTCTTGGCTAGGGGAAAACATGTTTGTTGGGACCAGAGCCTCATCTGCAGTGTAGGGGCTGCACCGTGGTCTGATTTACGTAGGCACAATGCTGCAGTTGTCCCTCTTGGACCCCTCTGCCTGAATCAGCCAGGAGGAATTATTTAAAGACATCTTTTTCCCCTATTGCAGCTTTCAAAGAAAGATGAGTTAAATTAGGAGCTTACCTGGTAGGGCAGTGGGGCTCTCCGGTGTTGCTTCTGCTTTATAGATTATTATTTCCTTTTCTGCCTTTCAACTTCATTCTCAACCGAGAAGCCCTCATCCCAGCTTGGGAAAATACCACCAGTATGGTCGCTCTGCTGCTTCCTCCCTCCCTTTGCTTTGGATTTGGGTTGTGATCATGGGGCAACCATTTCATTCCTTGACGTGAAAAGCAGAGTGCACTTACCTCAGCTGTGATCTTGTCTGTGTTGCCGGCAGGGAGGGAGACCCCTTCCAGGTATTGTTGTTTATTACTGGAGTTGGGATACTGCAGTAAAGCAATAACTGACAACCTTTGTGCACTGTCTGCAAGCACGTGGGGAAGGTATCATGCTCCTTGCTCTGCATCAGCACGGGGAGACGTGGGCCTGGAGGCAGTCTGCTGGGTACGGAGCCAAATGCTTCTCTTGCCTCGATGCTGTGTTGCTTAATGAGACTTGTGGGTTTGGGTTTGGTTTTCGTGCAAGACAAAGTAGCTGATAATGACTGAAATACTGCATGTTTTGGACACACACTTTTTATAGCACCAGCTTTGCGTGTGCCACTTAGGGTGTCTCATGTGGAAATGAAGCGTGGGGATGCTGGCGTGGTCCCCATCGGGGCTGGGGGCCGTGCTGCAGGCTCTGGCCACCCTTGGCTGCTGCGTGGGTTTGCTCTTGGCCGCTGTCGCCCTTGCAGGGTGCTGCTGCTCCTCACTCCCACTCGCAGCTTTTTCTGGGTTTGTTTTGCTTTCTGCAGCGTAAGAGCTTGTTTTTGACTGGTTTTAACCTCCTCCTGGGGGTGGGGAGCGACGGGAGGGAGAGCAGGGCAGGAAGAGGAGACTATGGAGAAGTGTTTTCCCGTCCCAGCTGGTGCTGGCCCTGTGCTGCCAAACCTTAGTGCCTTGGCAGAGGGAGCCCAGTGGCATGTCCGGCTCCAGCCCCGTGTGAGTGGGAGCACTGGGAGCAAGGGGGAGATGCCTGTTGCTTCTGAAACTGCTTTACCCAGATTATGAAGGATGCATCCTCCCCACTGGAAGTCATTTCTGCATCGCTCGCCTGTTTGAAGCGTGTTTCTCAAGGGGGTGATGCTCGGCGTTGCTCCAACCGCTCTGCACAAGGGGGGTTCTTCATTTAGTGCCGCCTGGAGGAAACGCAGAGATGAAGGAAACTTGTCCTGACAGCAAGCTGGCAGAGCACAGGAGGGAGCTGCGGGAGAGCCCCCGCTGTGCCCGCAGCCCTGTGCTGCCTGGAAGGGAGCACGTTCCAGGGCAGGGCTGTGGCTCCAACAGGCTTCTGCACGCAGCTCGGGGACTTGGAGCCCTTGGCAGGGGCTGGGATACCACTTCTGTCGTTCTCTTTTGAGTGATCCTTGTTTCTTTCAACTCACCAAATCCTTGTTAATGCAGAGGATTCCCCCTCCTCCGCTTGCCTTTAGCATGTAGACATTTAAACAGTATTTTGCTTAGCCAGCTTTCCCAGCATACTTTACCATGAACACCATAATCCCTTTCTTTGCTGTGTGGAGTCCTCAGAGCAGCCTTCTATCTGAAGGGGGCCCACAAGGGTGCCGGAGAGGAGCTCTTCATCAGGGACTGTAGCAATAGGACAAGAGGGAACGGGTTCAAACTTCAGCAGGGGAGATTTAGGTTGGGGATAAGGCAGAAGCTCTTCCCTGTGAGGGTGCTGAGGCGCTGGCACAGGGTGCCCAGAGAAGCTGTGGCTGCCCCATCCCTGGCAGTGCTCAAGGCCAGGTTGGACACAGGGGCTCGGAGCAAGCTGCTCCAGTGGAAGGGGTCCCTGCCCAAGGCAAGGGGTCGGAAGTGGATGAGCTTTCAAATCCCTTCCAACCCAAACCAGGCTGTGATTCTTTACAGGTAGAAGCATCACCGTGATGAAGCGCTGCCCTCGGTTTCACTCGCATTAGGCTGATGTGGATGTCAACATAATGCTGTTGAGCCATGACAGATGTGTGTGTGTTTTGGCACAGCCACGTGCTGCCGTGTCCCGCAGGCGGTGCTGACATCCTGCAAGCACCATCGCTGTCACGGCTGTGCCACTCCTGGAAAACACACTCTCAGGTCCTAGGGTTGATGCCTCTGTGACTGGGTTTGGGTTGACACAACACTGCTTCTTACTGCCGGTGCAGGTGAAGTGCTGTCATGTTCATGTCATTTCTAAGCACTAAATCACTGGGGTTTTCACACCCAGTGTGACCAAATCAGGAATTGCTGCCTTGATGTTTGATTGTTGGTACTGTGGCTGCTTTGGGTCTTGGCCGCTGTCCATGTTCCCAGTCCCCTTGGTGTTGGGTGACAGGCTGATATACTTATCTGGGCCCCTAAATTTAGCTTGGCAGCTCTTGAAATACCCAGGGTGCAAACTGCAAATATCAAGTGAGAGCTCTCCGAAGATATTTGGCTCATGCCTTTGGAGCAATTGGCCTGCGAGGGAGGGCTTGCAGGGTCTTGGGTGGCCTTCAGCTTCAGGTGTTGAAAGCCTGGACAGCAGTTCCAAGCTGAAATAGGATCTTTGAAGAGGTGCTGCAGGATGGGTACAAGTACTCAACAGGTTTCACACCAGCTGCAGTTTCCCTGAGGATTTAATGCACCAGGAAAAGTCACATTTACAGGGTAAACTGGGTTCAGACAAGTCTTAAAGAGAACAAACAGAAATCAACCTCGTGCAAGCTCAGCAATGAAACTCATGCTTTGGGCAACATGGGGCTCTCCTCAAGAGCTAATCCTTCAGGAGTTTGGTTTAACTTAGCTGTAAATACTCCTTATGCTTTATGTAGCTTGCCTGATGCGTCCTTACTAGTACTGACTGTTCATCCGGTTGCTCTCTGGTATATCCCAGTCCTTAAAACTTGTCTTTGTAATTCACACAGGGACTTTTGGAATGACTTTGCCGTGCTCTGTTGTGTGTGGATGCTGTTTGCTGGCTGCATTTGTGCCAGTTGTACTGGCCAGGATTTGGTGGGGGAATAGAGCTGTGAGGGAGGATTGGGAGGTGGAGCTGGGAAACAGGCTGGTTTGGAAAGCTATGCCGTGGTTTAAAGGCAGGGAAGTTTGCTGAAGCCTTTTAATCTAACCCATCTGGCAGGTCTGTCGTTCATCACAGCTGAAGTGGTGTTGAATGGATTACTAAGCCTCCATGCACCCTGAATTTATCGTTGTGGCTGAAAGATGGTCATTGTGGTAAAATCAGCCATGAATACGTGTCTAAATCACCACTCTGCAGAGAGCCAGGCCTGCCTTACATTAACACAATCCCCTGTGGAACTGGTAACGCATAGGCTTGACCCCTTGGGCTCCCCTTTCAGGGTAATACGTGGGCAGTAACAACCTTTGAACTTGTAGTACTTCAGGAGGCAGGAGATTGGCTTCTGCAGGACACGACTTCCCCAAGGTGGCTCCAGAACTGCCGGTGCAGTGCGGTGATTTAGCTGTCTAATCCCATTAGCTGTCTTAGGAGGAGCTATTTTGATTGCTCCATGAACCTCTTTGCTTTAAGCTCCTAAACCCTGCGACTGGATCGCTGTGAAGAGGGGGTGTGGGCAGCAAGGCACTGGCATGATGAGAGGAGGCCATGTGTGTGCTAGGAATCTTCATAGAATCACAACCTGGATTGGGTTGGAAGGAACCTGAAAGCACATCCAGTTCCAACCCCTGCCACGGGCAGGGACACCTTCCACTAGAGCAGCTTGCTCCAAGCCCCTGTGTCCAACCTGGCCTTGAACACTGCCAGGGATGGGGCAGCCACAGCTTTTCTGCTCCATCTCCTCATCATTTAAATTTCCCTATCCCATGAGGCAGGGTGGGACACCTGGAACTGATACAGAAGTGCTAATCTTGGGACCCAATGTGTGATGAGCAGAGTTTGCAGCTACGTTAGGCAAAGATGTGATTCTGATCTCTGTTTAAGCTATTTGTGAGCTGTTTAGTTCAAGTGTGCTGCTGGGAATTGCAGGTCAGCTTTCCCTGTCCCTGAGGCTGTGCCGCAAACATATAACGTGGAATTGTGGGGGGAGGATGATGGATGCTCAACAGTTTATGGCTTTCTTCAGGCCTGAGTTCTTCCATGTCTTCCCATGAAATTTCCATTGGTATCAATGAGGTGTTGGATTGTTCAGCCTTGCCAGAGACCTAAGGCTTGCTTATGGACTGAAAAGTACTTCTCAAAGGCCATTTTAAAGTGTTTTTTGCATGAAGAAAAGGTGCTTTACACTTGATTGAAAGCTTGAACAGAGTTTTTGTGTGGGATTCCTCCTCCAGTCTTCTGTCCCACTGGCCACTGAGCACATAAAGAGGGATTTTCTGTCACAGGTGTGACTGGCAGGGCTATTTCCCTTCCTTCTATAGCACAGACTCTTTCAGCTCTGGCTCTCTGGGCTAACATTCCATAGTCCCCAATGCCACAGGTTCCTATTAAGCTCAGGAAAGGGTTTTAAATAGGTGCAGGTGCTCTCATGAGGCTGGCAGTGCCCTCAAGCTTGGATCTCTGTTTCCACAGCCTCCAGCCTGGCTCTGCCATCATGCCTCTCCATGCCTCAGTTTTTCTGTCACCTCTCTAACAGTGGAAGCTAACATTACTCTGTACAGTGAGGTGGCTGGGGTGTGCGTGTGTGTGAGGGATCCTGGGAATGAATGACAGATGAGCTTTAAGGTTTTAAGCTGTGCAGCAGCCATAGCCTGTTAGTGGATTGCTGGGGGATGGACAGGGGTGGGTTCAAACAGTTCTGGGCCATGGCAGAGACAAATGTGTGCCATTAAACCCACATAACCCCATGAAGTACAACCCCGCCTCCAACTTGGGGCATGTTTGTCTCCTAAGGTAAATGCCACCTTCTCCCACTACCCGAGTTGGACTATTTTGTAAGGGGAGCAGCTGCTGGAGGTACAGAAATGCCACCCCATCAGCCCCAGCACAGACTCAGGAGTGGGATTTATTGTGAGGGTGCAGTCACCACCCTCAACTGTTCCCTGGGCACCCTCAGCTACCCGAGCCAGAGGTGCCAGTGACATGTATTTGCACATCAGAGATGGCTTTGAGAATAAACACAGCTCGAGAGCATTGGTACCATATAAAATATTTATTGATCTTGCAAAATGTTGTAAAATGCATCTGTAATAAAAATAAGAAACCATGCTGTGCATCTTGCACATGTTTATACCAACAAAAGGTATTGTTTCCCCACTGCTGCACAGCAGCAAATATAACCTTTCACTTCTTCCAAGTCTTGCACTTGCGGTCTCCACCTTCAGCCAACACTTCTCTCTTCTTGCTGGAACCACCACCAGGTACAACGGGACAGCAGAGTCTTGTGCTTGGTTGCTCAGCGGGCACCCCTCTGGTGCAGGGCTCTTAGGAGGCGTGCTGCCTGGTCACCAGGGCCCTCTGCATCACTCCTGGCTTCTTGCTCTTTCCCAAGATCAGATCCTCCTGTTTGTGGGGAAGCGTTTGCTCTTGCCTCGGGGCAGGTCTCTTCTCCTCCTCTAGCCTCCCTTCAGAGGTGAAAGGACTGCACACTGTCTCCACCAGACCAATGACCACCCCAAAGAAAGCCAGCACACTGCCCAGCATGTACAGCTTGACCATCTTCCTGTTGGGCTTCTGGCTCAGCATTTCTTTGGCAAAGGGAATCAGCTCATGCATGGTTTCCATTTTTCGTTATTGCAGTGGGTCTGGAAGATGTCAGGTCTACAAAAGAAGGAGAGGGACATAGTTAAATCCAGCTGCTTTTTCCCTGTAGTGCTCAGAGCTCTCCAAGCAATGCAAGCTCTCCCCAGCTCTGTTTTAAGTTCGGATTTGGGATTTTTCCTAGAGGCTCACTCCAGGAAAACACATCCACCCATGCCCCCCCGGCTGGGCAGACCCTTCCCGTCCAGCCAGACCCCCTCGGTTCTTCGCACAGCATCCCCCGGTACCCCACATCTCATCCCAGCGCATCTCCTTACCCAGCGGCGGCAGCTGCGGGGCGGGGAAGGCTGCGGGCTGGCGGGGCTGGCTTCGGCTCGGCTCGGCTCCGCTCGGCTCGGCTCCGCTCGGCAGCTGCTCCCCTCCGCTCCCCGCCGCTGCCTTATATCGCCGCCGGGGCGGGCGGGACCAAGGCGGGGCCCCGGAGGGGGTGGGAGGCGGGGGTGCCCCGAGCACGCGGCCAGCACGAGCCGGTTCCCGTCCCCCATCGGCTTGGCAGCTCCCGCCCCTGATCCCGCCAGGCTAAAAAAAACCCTCTCTTTTTTTTTTCCTTTAATTTCCCGTTTTACAAAACTCCCTGGCGCCCTCCCCCCTCCCCCCCCCCCCCAAGTGTCCGATTCCAGAGCCAGGGATCTTAGGGATGCTCTTCCACGCTGCTCCTGTAAGAAACGCTGAATGTGTTATAGGAGCTTTGCGGAGCTGGTGCTCAGGGGTGAGAGTCTGCGACCACAGCGTGTAAAATACGTGAGTGCCTGAGTCTAGGGCTTGGATTTGCTCATGGCTTGGTGTAAGGTTTGGGTTGGTGCACAGTGTGCTCCAGCACAGCAGGGAAGTGGGTAAAAACGTGCCCTGGTGAAGCATAACAGAGGTATTGCCCGGTGAGGTACCCGAGTGATTACCCTAGAGAAGGCATGAGCAAAGGCATTGCTCAGGACAAGGTGCAAAAATGTTTGTTAAAGGTTTCTATGGGTTCGTGGCAAGGAGAACTGTTAGAAATGGGTAGGCACAATGTGTGACAGCACCTTGATGTCTCAGAAATAAAAGAGTAGCTGGGAATTCATAGAATCAGGTTTGTGTTGGAAGGGACCTTAAAGCTCACCCAGTCCCAACCCCTGCCACGGGCAGAGACACCTTCCTCTAGAGCAGCTTGCTCCAAGCCCCATCCAGCTTGGCCTTGAGCACTGCCAGGGATGGGGCATCCAATTCCTAAGCTAGTGAAAGTTACAGGCAACTTGTTAAAACCCTGCTTTTCACTTTTCCTGCATTTGATGAGGAAACTCTGTAACCCCCCGCTGTGTCACTCCTTGTGATTCATCTAAAGGATGGAGTAGTTCCATTTTGGGGAAAAACCGAAGGCTGCACTATCACATTTTTTCCCTGGCGTGCTGCCGGAGCTCCTTGCATCACTAGCACACTGCAGGTTGCATCATCTGCTCCCACCCGTGGCTCCATCCATGCACATGAACTGCTCTGGCTGGAAGAACCAGAATGCATATGGAAGTTACTAAAGCCACAAAGAAGTTGCTGAGATTTACAGCTTCTGGTTTTGCAGGGCAGATGATGGCATCTGGAAAGATTTCTCATCTGATCTGTAATGGTTGAGATGATGGGAATTGCTCTGCCAGGGTAGTGTATAGTATATAGTGTTGAGTTGATACAGTATCAGCACTTGAAAGAGTGGTGGGTATATAACAGAATCACGGAGTGGTTTGTGAAGGGACCTTAAAGCTCACGCAGTTCCAGCCCCCTGCCACGAGCAGGGACACCTTCCACTAGAGCAGCTTGCTCCAAGCCGCATCCAACCTGGCTCTGTGTGGAAAGAGGTGAAGCTCAGTGGGAGCCTTCCCACTGTAAAGGAGGCTGCTGGTGGCTCCTCAGGCTGGATCTCCTGGAGGGGCATCCAGGGCTGTTTGTAACCCCTGATGTGGTGCAGCCTGAAGCAAGCTGGAGCTGAAGGGAAAGGGGCAGAGGAGGGCTCTGAGGAACTGCTGCATCCCTTTTTCCTTGTGCTGGAGGATCTGCACACCTTTCCTTTCCGAAGGACTGCCCTGCGGGGTTGATCCTACCCAAGTTCTGCCCTAAACCCCTCAGAAGGGTTGAACTAGATGATCTTTAAGGCCCCTTCCAACCCACAATGTTCTCTGCAATTAAGTGATTCTGGGATGAGTCACCCCTCACTCCTCACATCCCGCACGTCCGTCCATCTTCCCCTACCCCCCCCCGCAGCACATGTGCTGGCCGGGAGATCATTGCAGAGCAGGCAGAGAAAGGCTGCTGCTGACAGCTCGGGCTTTTGAATGTGCTTAGGAAACTGATTGCAAGAGTGGCTGTAAAAGTTGCTAAAGACTCGTCTGTCCCTCTCAGTGTCTGGGTTTGGGTTTTTTCTACGTTAAATAAAAGGTCCTTATCTTCTCTGCCAACTTGGCAGCAGAGGTTGCAGCTGATTCCTGCATTCAGACTGTGTTTTCTCTTTTGCAAGGCTCTGAAAACCGACCATTGCAGGAAAGCTAGCTGGAGCAGACAGCAATTAGACAGGAGAAGTTCTGGGTCACCATCCCTGCCGGCAGGGTTGGGTGCATGGCCAAGCTGCCAGCAATTTGGGGTGTTAAGATGGGCTGTAACCTCACAAGGATGAGCGGTGCTGAGCTGTTGGGGCCCTGCACAAACAGCAGAGAGCAGAGCACAGCCCCAGAAACAAAGGTCAGTGGGAAGTGTTGGAATCGTGACGTTTTGCCTAAAAAAAGGTTGTTGATGGTGGTTTTTCTGGGTTGTTTGTTTTGGGTTTTGTCTTGCCTTTTTTAACCCTCCTAAACCTTACATTTGAAGGTCTTTTTTCCAACCTGAAGGCTGCGAAAGGTACATTTTACTCATTAAATACCAATGGAGATGCCCATGCAAACCCCCAGTGCAAAGATGTGGAGCCATGGGATGAGCACAGAGATGATGCTGAGGGTTACCCAAGCGGCTGATAGTCATCTATGGCAAACACCTCTTACAGCAGCACTCAGATTGTGGTGATTTAATTAAATAACATTTAATTTTGTTTCAAATTTGAGTACCAAAGTCTGTGCAAGTTCCTTGTGTGGACATTTAAATTGGATTAAGAGTGGATAAAAGGATTAATGATTAACACTAAATTAGACTAATTTTAGCTGTTCCTAATCTTATTTAGGAGAGTCTGCACAAGGAGGTTGTCAGGTTTAATTGCAACTTTGATTAAACCCGGCTTTGTAGCTGGGATTGCTGCTGGAGTCGGACGTCATGTGGAAGCAGAGCTCTGCCTCAATTTGCCAAGCAGCGTAAGCACCTCAGGCTTAACCTGAATATCACGGGCCTGGGGAAGGCCGGGATGTGTGTCCCCTTGGAGCGGCTCAGGGAGATGATGCTCTGCATCCCGCCTCCGGCTTTGGAGGCTGCAGGTGAAGCCACGCTGCAGCTCTGCCCATAGGAACCCACATTTAACTCTCCTGCTGGGGTGGATCGTCTTGCACAGGGATAACCTTGGAATGGGAGCACTGGGAGCTCTGCCCTTTGCAGGGAGCGTTTCCAGCACTGCAGAAGGGCTGGTGAGGGCTCGGCTCTGATTTCAGCTGTGTTCCTTGGCAGGGGCACAGCTCTGTGATGGCAGATGCCTGCCCTGGGCAGGTGCTGGGCACGCTGCGGGTGCGTGATGGAAGCTCCAGGGGAGAGCTGATGGGAGGCAACCATGGTGTGAGGATGACACTTGAGTAGGCCCCCACTTGGAGCACTGTGTGCAGTTCTGGTGTCCCAGCATAAGAACATGGAGCTGTTGGAGCAAGTCCAGAGGAGGCCACGAGGGTGATCAGGGGCTGGAGCACCTCCCATACAAAGACAGGCTGCGAACACTGGGGCTGTTCAGGCTGGAGAAGAGAAGCTGCATGGAGACTTCTGTAATGCTTTTGTGCAGAGTTGTGAGTCTGGGGGCCCATCCTGCCCTTGCTGGGAGGCTGCCACGTACCAGGTGGCAGCTTGGCCTCCATGGCCACCGGAGATCCTGTTCCATTAGCCCAGGCTGTGGCTTTGGGTTTTGCAGAGGTACTTGAGCCAAAAGACTGAGCTGACCTCTGCCTCTTGGTGACAGCTCTCAAAACGTGGCACAGCATCACCTTGGTGGGAGCACTGCTCAGGTGTGAAGATGTGCTGCCTCATCTTCCACAGCCGTGTGTGGACAAGGGTCAGGGCCTGCTGGACTTTGCCTATGACAAGCATGAGCTCTGTGATGTGGTCTGGGACGAGGGGCTGTGCTCCCTGCTCCAGCCTGGGGACGGGAGCCAAGATGGGGCAAACCACTTGTACTTTGCCCCGGCAGGATGGAGCCACACGTGCTGCAAGCCCTGTGTTTTAATTCTAGCAGGTAGGGCAAGGAGCAAGCTGCATCAGGAGCAGAAAGCAGTGTGACTTCCATTGCACTTGCGGTGTTAAGGAGCATACCTGGCCTAAAGGAAGCTCCTAAGTACCCAGGAGGACAAATAATGCAGGTGCTGTGCTGAGGAGGACCAGTCACCCCTGAGGCCTCTGTGTGTAGGGTTTTCAGGATGAGAGTTGGAATTTCATTTGGAATTCCTGAAATGCTTTTAGGAGAAAACATGGCAATTAGCAAACACAGTATTTTAAGTCGTGGGCTGGAGTGGGGAGGTGGCTTTGCTGGTCAGCTTTTACTTAAAATGGGAAAGGAGAAGATTGGCTGGAAGGAAACATGCTTTCATTCCTGAAATCAGGAATAAAAGTTACAACATGGGACAGCATTTCTTACCCCTGACTTATTCCCATGCAGCTTAAGTGCTTCCAGCTCCAGGTCTCATATTGCCTTCCAGGTTTTTGCCCCTTATGTTTCCACAACAAGGTGCACATAGGCTGTCCCTGGCCTAAGGATGGAGAGCATTGGGGTTTCATCCCAGCTATACAATTGTACTCATTTAGCATCCTTTTTCCTTAATGGAGGTTTTGTGTTTCAAGAGATTAAGTGTTCTTGCACTCAGTGCCCTGCTCCTGATTTCCACTTCGCTTTGTGTTCCTCTGAGCTCTGGGGAGAGAAGGTAAAAGCTGATTGAACAGCATCACTGCAGCCTGGTCAGTGCTGATTAACTGGTGTCACACCTCAACAGCTACATGGAAAGCTGCTGCATGAGGAAGGTGTCCTTGGAAAGAGGTAAAGTGCTCCTGAGCCTTTAATCCAAACAAAGCAAATGTCAGATCAGAGGAAGTAAAACAAAGCCACTCACACAGGAGTCACATCCTGTTCAACTCTGGCTGCTCTCACTGGAGCAGGATTGTTTCCCAGTTCATGTCCCAGCTCCCACTGGGAGCTGCCCAAGGCTGATGAACTCTCAGTGCTTCCTCCACCACATGCATCCCGCTCCATCAGAAACCTCAGAGCCTAGGAAGAGTGCAGGGAACCTGACCTCACGTGGCAGCAGGGCTCCAGCAGCCTTCCTAGAGAAGGAGCCTGGTGATAAAAGCAGAGGCTTGGCAGGTATTAGTGTTGAAGAGCATGAGCTTGTGACAGTGAGTGACACACGTGCCTCAGCTGGCAGGGATGTTCCGTGCCCTCCCTTCTTTTTAGGGGGAGATAAGCTTTTAAACAGCTTGAACTCTTCTAACATCCATTGCTCTGGGTCCAGGATTGCATGATGTGGAGCTTTTCTGCCTCTGAAGAGCACCTCTGGGACAGAGAAGCTGCTGAGCAGAGACCTTGTATGCACCACAGAGCATGAGCTCAAATGATGATGCCCATATGAACATCACTGAGTGTGATGCGGTGTTGTAGTGTGGAGCAGGAGCAGGTTGTGCATCCCATCCTGGAGAAGGTGCTTCCAGCAGAGTCCTGTCCCCTAACGCATTGCTAGGGCAGGGAATGTCCGGTGACCCAGAGCACCATTTCCTGCAGGAGCTGGTTGGTTTTGTTTTCCAGGGAATACCTTACCCAGGGCTCTGCCCCAGCTCAGCACAGGTTGGTGTAGGTTAGCTTCAGGCTAAACTGCAAAGGCACTGGAAGTCCTGAGAGCATCTTTCTTGTCCCTGCCCCTGATCACAGAGGATTGCTCCAGCAGTTTTTGTAGTGCTTTTTTACCATTCTGTCTCCTCTGTATTTAGCCAGCCCTGCTGCCTCGATGTGCCTCCATCTGTAACACAGCCTCACTCCCTGGAACCCAGGACCGCGTTGTACAGGGTGAAACAGGCAGAGTACAGCCCGGAGCAGCATTTGAGCTCCCGTGTCCTATTGGGACACAGAACTGTGCCTGGGACCCCCTGTCCCTGAGCACCCAGCTGATCACAGCTGCTTTTTTGCCTTCATGCTGTATTGATTTGCAGTAGATGCTCTGTAAATGTGACTGTTCCTTGCTTTTGGTCTTGTTTCAACTTGCAGAGCCTGGAATCCCGGGTGATGTTTTACCTGCTTTGGCAAGTCCCAGGGCCCAGGCTGGAGGAGGAAAGGCTGAATTGAGTTCTTTTGGATAATTCATTGAAGCAGCTTGCGTTTGAGGTAGGATTTTCCAGTCCTGTTTGTGTGACAGAGCTGCTTTACAGTAATTCAGGGTGGAGCATCACCATTTCAGAGCATTGATGCTCAGCATTGCTGGCTCTGGCAGGAGCTGGTTGTGCATCAGTAGGTGGCATTTACAGTCTCTCCAAGAGGAGACTCAACCTCCTGGTTTGCCTACCAGTGGTTTAGGGGCAGGTTTTAAACCAGGTAGAACATGCAGCGGCCATTTAACCAAGGTTTGCAAGAGTGCCATGTCCAGCAAGCATCACTTTGCCTCCTGTAGCGTGGTCCCCCCACCAGAGGAGGGATTTAGGGAGTTTGATGTGATTTCTCACACTTCAGGCTGCTGACGGTTTCAATGTGCTTGGGTCTGCTCACCACCAGCCTGTGGGAATGGTGCGGGCACCCCACAGCCCATCTTATGTCACCGTTTCTCTGTAAAACATCGCAGTGTTTCTTCCTGCTTCTTTTCCTGCTGCCGGCTAAGACGGGGAGGAGACATCCTGGCTGCAGGAGGAATGTGGTGTTACCGCATTGCTGAGCAGTAACGGGTGAGGGCAGGCGCACCCAGCGCTGGGGCACACCTCGGTGGAGGCCAAGCCCGTGTTTCAGGCACTGTAGCCTGAGGGGCTGCTTTTTCCCCCAGCTCTGCGAGCTGAGCTCCTCATCCTCAGCGTGAGGACGGGCAGGGAGCTTAACACACACCAGCAAAGCAGCAGGAGCAAAGATCCGGAGTAACTTGATGTGATTTGTGGGGTCATTTCAGTAAAGTGAATGGAACCGGCTTGTTCTGAGGAGGAAAAGCTGCGTTCTAGCTGAGACGCAGCACATGAGCAGTGCCCGGGAGCGCTGGGAGAGGGGATGTATGTGTGCTCCATGTGTGAGCTGCGGCTCAGCGCTGACGGAGCAGTCACCGGTTTGAACAGTCTTGTTAAAATTTTACTTGGATGGCACTGTAAAAGCAAATAAACTGATGATGCTGTTTCTATTAATACTCACGTAAAGCAACAGTGACCACTGAAATGTGTCAAGTGCAAGAGAGCTCTGAATTAGGTCCAAAGTAGGGGATGTGGGCTCCTTGTCAGCGAGGTGCCCAAACAAGAGCTGTGTTTCTTAATAAACGTGACTTTTTGACTCTTTTCACAGCAGGTGAGGTCGCAGGATTGTGTTTTGTAGGTAACGCTCAAGCTCATCTTAAGTCATTTTGTGTCTTGAGAAGTTCCAGCGCTGCAGACAGGAGACTGGGTCTGTGCTCGAGGTCGCCTTCAGCCTGAAGTCTGATGCGTGAATAGACAGTGAGGTTATAACTCACGTGGACATCCCAAATGAGGCTTTAAATGATCAAATTGAGGTGCTGATGGCAGCGCTGCTGTTGCCACCGTGATGCTAAGCACGACACGAAAACCTGTCTGAGAGGGTGGGTGCACCTTTGGGGGCATCACTTAGTGCCAAGGTGTGCGGCAGCTCTGGAGGGAGCTGGTTTCAAGCTGCCTTGGTGATGTCCCAGTGGTGGGAGATCACACGAGTCCCAGGTGGGTCGGCTACAGATGGGCTTTCACTTGCTGGTTACCTGCTGTCGTCATCCTCATGCGAAGTGATTTATGCCTGCGGCCACGCGCCCCGTCTGGGAGCTGTCAGGAGTTATACAGTAACTGGGTGTGTGTGTCTGAGGATCCCTGAATCACTCCCTTTATCATCACTGCACCCACAGGCACCTTCTCTCCCAGGTGAGGCAGCTGCTGATTAAAAGCCAGGAGAGGAGCCAGCACTCAGAGGGCTGCTGTGGTTGCAGGAAGGGCAGAGAGCCCTCGCTGTGAGCCAGGGACGCCGTGGGGACCGGCGCTGGTGCTGCTGCTCACGCAGGGAGGAGGGCAGGTGAGGTTTCTGGCTCCCGGGATGTGCTGGAGCTGTTCCTCCTCCGGGCTCTCCTGCAGGACGCACTTTGTAATGGGTTTTATGGGTTTCTTTCTGTAGAAGGAGCCTTTGGGCCGTGGCGTGCGCTGGCAGGTTTTGATCTGGAATTGATTCTCTGGAAGTGAATAGATTCTGGAAGTACAGGGCCAAGTGGGATCGGAGAACAGAAAGTGTGGTGTGCCTGGGAAGAGGGGGTTATATGGGGGGTGTGTGTGTCTGTGTGTGTATGCTGGTGTGTGCATGCTGCTTAGGGCACTGTTTCTAGCCATACACTGGGACCTGGCATCAGCGCCAGCTCCCTGCCCATGCGGATCGTGGTGCTGGGGTTGTGGCTTTTTGATGTCCCTGGGGAGCCACGCAGTCATCAATTACAGCTCTGCTGGGAGCTGGTACCTGTGGTTCACCTCGGCAATAACATAAAGATCCAAAGACAGCGTTTGGGAAGAGGAAGATCTCTTACAGACTTTAGGAGAATCTTGTGCACGCTCCCTGAGTCAGATGATAAGCTGGGATTCTTTGTGCATCAAAAAATACAATCTGAGTGTCTGATTTTCCTCTTTGTTTTTCATTTTTCACCCATGTTATTCTCTTTTGGATCAATTAATATTATTTCCCTGTAAACTGAGAAGGAGCGGGAAGGACCTGGACTGAGATTGGCCTTTTCTGCTCCTTTTTGCTCATGCTGCACATTCTTCCCTAGGTGTGTCCTTGGTGGAATGGAATCTCGCTGCCAGCTTTGGCCATGGGCGTTATTTGTCCTCCTGGGTAAGGCTTACCAGGTAGTGATTCTAGAAGGATATGGGGAAAGCTGACTAAATAGAAACGCTGCTAATGTAAGCTTTGTGTTAGTAGGAGTATTCTGGCAGCAGGTGGGAGACTGGTATTTGCTAATAGTGCTGGTAACAGCCTGCTTTCTGTCTGTAGGGCTGGCTATATAGGGAAACAGGGGACACCAGCCAGGACTGTTCAGTGTGATGGGCAGGGAACTGAGCATCCCAGCAACACTGGGGGCATGGCAAAGAAGTGTTCAGAAATAACCGTTAGTACAAAGCCCTTTAAAGAGTGCCTTTTTCATATTAAAACTAAAGGTAGCTCAGGGACAAAATACCTTTGTCCTGTCTGCATTTTGTAGCTTTGTCCCAGGCATGACCTGGTAGTTGGTGTGTTGTAGGACCAGCAGATGTGCTGGTTGATGTCTCTGCCGCCTTGGCTCAGCCCTGTGTCCTGTTTTCCTGCTGCTGCAGCAGCCCCATGGGTGCTGAGAGCACAGGAAGCCTGCTCCCATGGTGCCTGCTACCCCCCCGCCGGAGACCTCCTCCTGGGACGAGCCCACCTCCTGAGAGCATCCTCCACATGTGGCCTCTCCAAGCCTGAGACGTACTGCACACCCCATGGAGAGGTACGTTCACCTCCTTCCTCCATGCTCCTCAACCTTGCATCGGCATGCCAATGGCTTTACCCGTCCTGTCCTTCCTGCTCTTCCGTAGGGATGTATTTAACCCATTTCAGGTATTTATCCCCCTTCCGACTGTGTTGGGTCATTGCAGTACCTGCCCAGAGGAGCTGTGGCTGCCCCGTTCATGGCAGTGCTCAAGGCCAGGTTGGACACAGGGGCTTGGAGCAAGCTGCTCTAGTGGAAGGTGTCCCTGCCCATGGCAGGGGGTTGGGACTGGATGAGCTTTAAGATCCCTTCCAACCCAAACCATTCAATGAACACAGTGGTAGGGAAAGGGCAGCGAAGCTCCAGTGTGAAGCACAGGAGTCAAAGTAGAGGCTCTTGCCTCCAATATATCCCAAGCCTTCCTATCCCCAGCCATTTTAGTTATAAACTAAACTCAACTCGTATTTCGGTTGTTGAAAATGAGACCATTTCAGGTCTTTCACGAAGACTTGGAAAAGCTCCTGAACCGAACAACTGTTTTCTGTTGTTCTGGCTGTGCGGGGGCAGATCCTGCTCCGGAGGATAACGTTTCAGCCAGCTGCAGATTCCCAGGCTCCAAAGCCGCCACCAAACCACAGTAAGAGTTTGAGGATAAATCTGCCTGAGCAGAGAGCTGAAAAGCTGCAGGGGTGATGTCCCCTATGGGAGCCCTTCCTAAAGCCTTTCTCTGTCGGTCTGGCAACGTTAACCCTGTAATTGCCATGGAAGGAGTTCGAAAGGGAGCAGGTTCAATGTGGGAAAGGCAGAAAGGGTCTTTGGAGAGATGCTGGAGAGGTAAGGAGATGTCAGACCTCCGGGGAGGCTGGGTTTGCTACAGTGAAATCCAGCTCCAGTGAGTCAGCCGCCTTCTGGTTTTAATTCCCCTTCAAGTTGAAGTCCAAGATGTGGCAGTCAGTGGATTTCTTGTGGAGCTGATGGTGTTCTGCTGGGCTGGAGAGATCTTCACTGCTCTATGGGCTCAGAGATGGCTGGAGCTGGTGGTTGAAGTGAAGCTGGGCAGCTCCCTGGCCCTAAAGGGTGTGAGCATCACATCCTCCCGCATGCTGGGCTGTCTGGCCTTTGTCAGGCCCTTTCCCAGGCTGACAGTTGCAGCCAGGCTTTTCCTGCAGTCAGGCTCCCATTTGCTTTCTCTGGAGCCACTTTGCTGCTCCAGGGAGCAGGGCTGTTTGCTTGCCTCTCCAGCAAATCCCTGCTGCTTCTCATGGGTGCTTGTGCCCATGCATAGGAAAATAGGCAGCAATTATTTCTGCTTTGACTTCTTCTTTCTCCTTCTCAATTTCTGTTTATGCTTGAGGAGAACTGTACATAAATATAGCTCTGAAATCTTCACTTAACATTGACTTTTGACAGTGACTTTTACTTGAAGAGGGGTTTATACTATGGGAAGCGAATATCTGCACAAGCTTGATTAAGCTGGTTGTCCTAATGCCAGCCGGAGTGGACTAGTTATTCCCTTTGTCTGGTCTTGAGAGATCATTACGAGGGGCCTTCAGTTGTGATCATCTGCATCATTTGTAATCTTTGCAGTGGAGACTCAGCATCTCTTTGATGGCTGTGATATACTTTGAGCAGAAATGATCGATCTGTTTGATGCAGAGGTGGTGAATGAGGCCCCATGGTGGTACTGTGGAGGAAGCATCATTGCAGCTGTCTCTTCTAGTCTGTTTTCGTATTCCTTATACCATGCCTTACAAGTACCAGGGTTAAAAGAGATATGGAACAATTAACACTGATAGTTTCAGTTGGATTCTCCAATTGAGCTTTGGCAATGGGGTCTTTGCTTCCTTACACATTCTTTCCTTTGCTAAAATGAGAGATGCATCGTTACTGCTAGTAAATTCCTCCAAGATCCTTATTTCTGTTCTGCAGTTGTAAAGGCTAATGGGAGTTTTGTGTAGAGCAGCTTGTCGCTTTGCAGGAGAAATCCCCATGTGCTCAGCATTTCCTGATTTTCCCTTCCCTCTTTCTAGTTCCTAATTTAAGCAAAAATTAATCCCCTGAACTCAATTCTCCGAGTCCCATCCCATAAAAAGTAATCACATTTCATGTATTAACTCTTACGTCTTCTTTTTCTTTCCTGATTGCAAGTCTTGCCCTCATTTTGTTGCCAAATAGGTACAAATTTAGAGCGGGTTTTGCAATCTCAGCAGAGGGCATGGGATGAGGGGTTGCTCTCCCCTCGTGCCAGCTGGCAGGTCCACGCTGTCTGACCCCACCACCAGCCCATGGGTCGTCTTTTGCAATCCTGGTGGGTCACTTGCTGTGGGCATCGATTTCAGCCTCTGCTCCATTGTCAGCTCTGGCTCCAAGTCCCTCTAACCTTTATACTTTGCACTACTAATTGCTCCATTCCTTGGCTGTAGGCTCAGTGGGGTGAAATCCAGGAGGGACACAGCACTGCCATTTATAGCATGGGGGAATGCAGCAATGGAAAGAGAAGTGATGGGGGGTGGAAGCCAGGCAGGCCAATGGTCTGGGCTGGAAATCACTTAGTGCTTGGGAAATGGTGGCTTGAGTCAGCATAGAAGGTAAAAGCAAGAGGGGAAACTGAACATAAAATAGAAGAATAAAGTGAGCCTGGATTTGGAGCTGTAAAGGCACTGATGTGTGTGGAAAGAATCTCATTGACTGAGGTGTGATTCAAGGCCCTGTTAGCTTGTCTCACTATTTAAATGCGAAGTCTGGTGCTTTGACAGGAGTATGGAGCAGCTTACACTGCCCAGCTCCGGCCGGGGGAAGGCATGGTGTGGCTTCCGTGTGGATTAGCAGGTCCCATTCCCCTCACTTGCCCTGGCCCTTCCAAACAACAGCATGAGGGCTGTGCAGCCTTTGCTTCACTGCTGCAGGCAGCAGTACCCTGCTGCGGTGTGTTCGCCCCCGGCTAGATTAACACTTCTCTGGAGAGAGATCATTGCTTTCCTCCAGGATTGTGCAATGCTTTCAGTTTAAAGACATATCCAGGACTACAGACTTCTCCCATCTCTTGATTAATTTAGCAGAGTACCACAAACGCCCTGCACATCACTGAAACCTTTTGCTGAAGAAGGTGGTAGTGAAGCTGGATGTGCTTGTGCTTCTGCTGCTGCTCTCTTTCCTACATCCTACAGGGTGCCAGTGCCTCAGCACCCTCATAGGGAAGAACTTCTGTCTAAATTCTCATCTCGGTTTCCACCCTGTCAGGTTAAAGCCATTCCCCTTGTCCTGTCCCTACAGGCCCTTGTCCAAAGCCCCTCTCCAGGTTACTTGTCAGCTTATTTAAGTCTTTTAATACTTCGGGTATTAAACATTGTTTGGATAAGGTCAAGGACCAGTATTTTTTTGCCTTCTCTCCCCTGCTTTTCACATTGAGTACTTATATAAAGTGAGTATTCATATAGAGTATTTTTTTGCTCTTCTCACCTGCTGAACAAAAGGTGGGAAGTTACCTTTATCACCCTTGTGCCGTGATGACATGGGGTCATCCAGGTGGGAGCTGAGGTGAGAGGTACCAGAGGACCCTGAAGGAGTCAGTGTGCAGAAGAGCAGAGCTCCTGGCCTGGCAGAGCTTCCTGCTGCTGATGGCTGGTCACAGCTGCCTGGCAGGGGCTGGGCTGTAGATCTCTCCCCGTGGTGTTTCAGCACCGAGTCATCGTTGTCTGCTTCCAAAAATACAGGCCAATGGCTGCAACAGAGGCTATGGGCAAGAGCAATGCTTCTGTCTGCCTTACTGCTGCTGTCTGATGGGGACATCTGCTTGCCCACCTGCATGAGTCAGGGAGGGAGCTCAGGACTGATTCAACGCATGCTGCCTGCGGGGTGCTTGGGCAGGCCCTCGGTGTGTTGGAACAGGGGAGAGCAGGCTCAGAAGCCTCTGTGCCTCCCAGCCCCTTTGCTTTGCAGTGTCACCGCTCAGACTCGGGGGTTTTAACACAAATGCAGCCACAAAACAGCTGTGGTCAGTGGGACCGCAGGAGGTCCAAGCCCCTGCTCAGAGCAGGGCTTCTAGTGTTGGGTATTGCTTCACCGTGTCAGGGCTTTGCAGGGAGCAATTTATATCCCCAACCCGTTGAAGGGAATACAGCAGCTACTCGGTGCTTACCTTATTCTGGCATTCAGACACACCCTGCTCTTTGCCGCAGGGATCTGTCCCTACCTGCAATGAATGTGCAAAGGTAAACCCCCCTATTTCCCATTAGTTTTTCCTCCTCCTCCTTTCTCTGTATCCTTTTTTTTTGCCACACAACTGCAAATCAACACATATGCTGGGAGACATCACGTCATTCCCTTGCAGACAAGCTGCAGAGGAGACAGGACCCCGGCGATGCGTGCAGGGTGTAGGGATGAGCTGGTGCAATAGGGGGTTTGCAGACTGTCATCCTGGCAGATTCTAAATGAAGTTTTGCTGAGGGGAGATGGAAAGTGAGAACAGACGGGGTGAGGAAAACAAGCACCCACGTGCTTGCTTTTAAGCAAGAGAAATGAACTTCATTTCCTTAAACCCCATCCCTAGGATGTTTGTTTCCAGCTTGTGTCTTCTCCCGCATCTCTGCTGTTGCCTCTGAATTTGGGGGTCACAGGTAAAACCAAGCTGAGGGTCAGAGCCCTCTATTTGTGTGTTGAGTGTGGCCTCGGGGCTCATTTCCCAGTGTCACTTATGACCAGCCAAGCAGGGATGTGACATTCGATGTTAGTGCTGAGGGAGATATCTGTGTTTCAAAATTGAAGCACAGTCTGGTTTATCGAATACCAGTTGCTCACTGGGATGTTTAACCATGATAACATAACCATGGGTAACTTCTGCCTTTTCCTGCTCTGTGAGCTCGGCATGTCCTGCAGCTGCATTATCACGGAATGAGAATGGGCTGGAATAGAGAATGGCATAGCTTGGCTTTACCAGGTGCCTTTGTTCCCAAGGTAACTTGTTCTTGCTGCCCACCCTATTTATTAATAACCCTCAGTGTCTCTGTGGATGAATAAATTCCTACTGCTTTTCAGGCTGTCCCCGGATAAACTTGGACCAGTAATTACTGTCCCTATAGAATATTAATTGTGCAAGACCAAGCAAGGCTCCCGTATGGGAGGCTGCGTGCCAGGAGCCCGACTGACACAGTGCCTCTCACTGCCATGCAGCTGGGTGAAACCAGGACCCCCGAGGTCCCTGCAGCTATGCAAGGTCTTCATTTCATGACTGGAGAGAAGCAGCTTCCCATTTTTGCTGAGGAATAACTTCAGTTTATTTTGGGCTTGTGCTCCTGTGCCAGGAGGTTTTATTTCAAGGGCTCTCAACTCGCATTAAAATGGCAGCTCGAGCTACTTAAAATACTTTGGTCGGAGTCCATCAGCTTCAAATGGTTTGAGGTTTTCTGCCCCGGCATGAGCAGGAGGCATGGGAGGCTGCTCAGCCCTGGCTCACGAGGTCAGAGCAGGGGGAGAGCCGCAGAAACACGCAGCAGAGAGGGCACAAGGGCACTTTGCACTGTGTCCCCGCATACAGAAGTGTTCAGGTGCA
Organism: Pezoporus wallicus; assembly: GCF_028554395.1. Taxonomy (NCBI): domain Eukaryota; kingdom Metazoa; phylum Chordata; class Aves; order Psittaciformes; family Psittacidae; genus Pezoporus; species Pezoporus wallicus. Next base: position 1,938,175 of record NW_026636574.1, on the reverse strand, counting down.
TGATGTAATGTATGGGCAGTTTTACAATAGCTGGTTGTTCTTCTGCATGGCTTTTTTGGTTTTCCCCTCCACGATTCCCAAGATGTGCATCTGTTTGTTAGAGGGAAATGCTCGCTTTCCCTGTAAAACAGCCACCTCCCAGATCACCTTTCAAAAGGCAGGAATTAACTTCCCCAAATCTCTGAGCCTCCATATCCCCTATTTTGGGTGACTCTTACAAGTAGCTTGGAGGCACAGAGGGCAGTTAGTGTTTCCCACGCAGACCTACAACTTCTTTTACCTCCCTATAGGCTGTTTCAGCCCCACATCCCCTACCCACTTGTCACACACCACTTCTCCTTTGCTGATGGTGCTGCAGAGCCAGAGCTGCAGTGACCCAGCTTCGACTGTGACCTCTTCATCTCATTTGTCACATAGTCCTGGTCTATTCCCGGCAAGCCCAGCTCCAAGGGAGCTACTGAGCCTTTTGCTATGCTGGTAAAAAAGGAAGGGGAGATGTGGGGAAAGGTGTGCACGTTGTAAATCTCTGCTCAGCCTGGTGCAGGGCTGTCATTTTTGGTACTTGCCTCTGTCCCAAGGAACTTTGAGACACATAGGTCACACAGTCACCACCAGTCGTAGCAGATCCCCCCTTGTGCAATGGCTTTCACAATTTGCTCCAAGGGTGTGAAATGAATTTTGCTTCCAGGGTTAATCTAAGCCTAAACTGGGGAGGGGGACAGAAGATTCCAGGGCTGCCTGAGGATGGTCCATCACACAAGCTTCATTTTCACTTAACACTGCATTTGAAGTGTGCTTGCAGCTTCAGTGCCAACACTGGGCGGTAGCTACTAGAAGGTACTTGTGTCTCTGGCTGTGTGAATGGTCTAATAAGGATGAGTGAATCACTCCTGATGAATAATTCAGCTGAGATTAACCTTTCCCCTGCAGAAAGTCTTTGTGAAGTTTAATCATGGTTGGGAATTGTTCTTTCTGTGGGTAATTCCTGTAGCTTCCTGACCATTTGGTGCTAGTAGCCAGTATCCAAAACGACTTCTTCTGCCTGGACCTGATTATATTACTTCTGATTCTTACTGGCAGAGCCAGGAGGAGTTGGTAGAGCCAGGGAAATGGCATGATTATATATTTTGAATTCTCTGTTTGCTTGCTCTGCAATATTGTTATAAATATTGCAGTTAGCCAACTCCTGTTCTGCAATATTTATAGACAGAGAACATAAAGACTCTGGAAAATATTATGGAAACAGATCAGTATAAAGGGAGGATTTCTCCTCCATATCGGTCCAACTGCAAAAGGTTCCCAGGTCTCGGGCTGAATAGAATCAGGCCTGGGTTTTGTTAGGACCCAAAACCAGCCCATGGTCTGAGCTCACATCTCACTGCTGCCCCATCACCTTTCTGGTCAGGGCCAACCTACTCCGTGTGTGGTTTTGTGTGAGACCGAGCAAAAAGGTAATTCTGGACAAAATTCTCCATGATTTTTTCTTTGTTTTTCTGTTAAAAAAAGGTAGTTTTGGTGAAGCCAAGTCCATTTTTGTAGAAGTGAGACTTGGTTCGTTTATGTCATGAGCCTGTATCAGGAGTAAGGCATCGTGTGTAACCCGTAATTCACCTTTTAAAGGGGAAACCAGAGATCTTTGTGCCACTGTGGACTTCCGGCCAAGTGACCTCTCCCTCCTACCCCAGCATGTGTATGGGGTCGTGTTTAGGGTTTGGGTTGGAATTGGCTCTTTTGTTCTAAGTATCAGATGGGGAGATTCTAGCACGGAGCAGGGTATAAAGTGCTTTTTGTCACTGGATGTCTCTCCTTGGCCACTGAAAGCTGATCTCTTCACTGGGGTCTCCAACGTGTCCTGTTCCTCTGGTGTCTCCTTATGCCACCACAGCAGCTGAGGGTATCTCGTTGCCTTCCCGGTGTCAGATGTGCCTTGTACCAGATGCACTTCTCTCCTCCAGGCCCACTTTCCTCCCAGGACAACCTTTCGGAGCCATCCTCTGGCAAACGCTGTTCCTGATCATTCCCAATTTCTCGGGCTTTGGGACATGTTGATGTGAAGCTCATGTACCACTGCTCCTTGTCTCTTGCTCAATCTCTTTCCTGTTGCTTTCTAAACATCTCTGAGCCTGCCCATGTTAGTGGCCGCACGGAGCGTTGCCTGGTTAGTAGAATGTGGGTATTTGTTTGCTCCTCAGGGACTCGGGCTTTTCCCCTGTGCCCGTGCTGCATCTGTTTGCTCCTTGAATTACTTGCTCAAGTGAAGGGCTGAACTTTGAGCCACTCGACTTCCCACCCACTGACTTATCACCCACTGAGCTGTTTGCTCCCGCTGTGCTCCCGCAGGAGGCTGAGCATCACCCCGAGAGTGGCCTTTTCAGTTCACCCAAACGGGCCCCTCGCTGTGTGGAAAAGGCAAACTGGTCCTGGAAAGCTGCAAAGAGCTTTCTATCAAGTGTTGTCATTGTGGAAAACGGGGTTTGCTTAAAAAACAAAGTCGTTTTGATGGTTTGCCAAAAATGGGTTTTAGTTGAAAGCATTTTGGTGCTAGTTTTTAGTCCATAAAACCAGGATTTATGTTTTCTAACGGGGCTTGAATGGGACCACTTGAGTTCTGGGTATCATTAGTCTTATTGATGGTGGTTCTTCAGCTTTTGGGATGCGGTTTGTTCCTCAGCAGCCCAAGCTGCACTTGGGCCCCTCACCCCTGAGGACTGCAGTGGGGTCTCTCTGGCCACACCAGGATGGTCGCTTCCACTCTTCCTTTCTCTTCCAGTGGAGCATGAGGTGCTGCCGGTGCGACTCGCGGCTGCCGCACGCCTACAATGGCCACCGTGTGGAGAACGTCCTGTCCTCGGCCGGGCACGCGCGCTGGTGGCAGTCCCAGAATGGTGAGTACCACAGGACAGCACAGCTCCAAGGCACCAGTGGTGAACAGCATGAGGGGAGGAGGTGCTGGATTCGGTCGATGGGAGGGAAAGAAGGCAATAAGTGGTTTGGCTCTGGCAGTGAAGCGGTTTCTGTTCCTCAAGCCCACAGTCTGCACCTCTGAAGCTGCCTCTCTGTGCCCGCAGGCATGGAGCGCGTCTCGTTGCAGCTGGACCTGGACCAGACATTCCAGCTCGGCAGCATCCTGCTTCACTTCAGGGTTTGTGGCTCTCTGCGAGATGTGGGGATCTCCGTGCACAGCTCCCGTTGGGCTCCTGAGAGGAAGCACACTAGGGTCCCCATCCCTCCTTTTTCCTGGCTGTTCCTCTGGGTGTTTAGGAGCAGCAGAGTGGGGTGGTGGGTCTCCATCTCTTGAATGTCTGCCGAAAGACCTGTTTGGTGCTGATGTGTACTTTGTGGCTGCAGCAGGGCTGGCCAAGGGGAGCAGGGGGAACCCAGAAGTTGTGGGTAACCTGCAGGGGAGGGGATTGCTCCAGCAGCCTGCAGAGACCTGAGCCTGGAGGGAGGAGAAGGAAGAGCAGAGGCATGCCCAGGCCCCATGGTGGGAGCCGGCTGGGGTGTTGCCACTTACAGATGTGCTTCTCCCCTCTCTCTGCAGTCACCTCTGCCCGCTGCGATGCTGATCGAGCGCTCCACTGACTTTGGCCAGACCTGGGACGTGTACCAGTACCTGGCCTCCGACTGTGCAACCGCCTTCCCCCATGTCCCCCGGGGCTCCCCTGAGAGGTGGCAGGATGCTCGGTGCCAGGTTCTGCAGGGGCACCCTGTGCACGGGGACAAGGTAGGATCCGTGGGGGCTTGGGCAGGGATTCCCACATGTGCCTGTTCCCACCGCAGTGACACTGGGTTTGGGGTGGGTGGCCTTGTGCAGCACTGCTGAGACACGTGGTGTTAGAGAGGGATGGAGCCGTGGGCATCCAGCACTGCTGAGGGGAGTCCTTAGGAGGATTCCTGATCCTCTGGGAGGAGAGCCCTCACTGCTTTGGGACAAGGGAGGTGTTATGTTGGTTTTCCTGCAAGATCATAGAATCATAGAATAGTTTGGGTGGGAAGGGACCTTAAAGCTCCTCCAGCTCCAACTCCTGTCATGGGCAGGGACCCCTTCCACTAGAGCAGCTTGCTCCAAGCCCCTGTGTCCAACCTGGCCTTGAGCACTGCCAGGGATGTGGCAGCCACAGCTTCTCTGGGCACCCTGTGCCAATGTCCAGCAAAATTCTCTGCAACTCTTAAAGCTTTTCCCTGTGTAGGTGATGTTCTGCAGAGGCAGATCCCGAGCACCACTTCCCAGAGCATGAGAAGGCACCTTGTGTTTCCTGCTTTTTGAATGTACTTTTTCTCCTCTAAGGTGAAATTCAGCATCCAAGACCTGGCATCTACCATCACTACCTCTAACAGCCAGACCATCGAGAGTAAGTGAGCAGCCTGTTTCATGTCTGAGAAAGGGAGGGGAGGATGATGGATGCACCTCATGGTTCTTCCTACGTGTGATGGAGAGCACAGAGGCAGGTTAACGCCCTGGGGGGGCAGGTCCTCTGCAAGCAAGGTCTTTGCTGATGCCTCCATCTCTTGCTCTGCATCCTCTGTGTGAATTGCAGCGCACTTCTGCTGCTGGTGCCTGGGTGCCTGCTGCCCCCTCACACCTCTCCTTGGTCTCCAACAGAGCTGGGGCAGTTCACAAACCTGCGCATCAACCTCACCGGGCTTCCCCACATCCCACGCCAGGGATATCACTCACCCAGCACCTTCTATGCCTTGACTGAGGTGCAGGTGCTGGGGAGCTGCTTCTGCCATGGACACGCCGACCGCTGTGCCCCTCCAGGAGACCCACACACCATGGTGAGCACTGGGCTCAGGGGCTGTGGGGGTCATTCTCGGGGGGACACGCAGAAGGCTTCAGGAGGCTCTTTCGTGCCCAGGAGGATTTGCTACTGCAGGCTGTTAGCTGTTGTAGGGTTTTCTGTGTGGTTATTGTAGGGTTTTTAGTGTGGTTGTTTTTGATTAGGTGGTAGAGGTGGTGGGACTTGCCCAGCCTGTCCCTGGTGCTGCATTAGCCCTGGCTGGGGGCTGGAGCTTCATTGCTGTGCAGGGGTTAGGGGCCAGGCACGTGCTGGAAAGGCATCGGGAGGATGAAGCTCTAAACCCATCAGGCACCGGGCAGGAGGGGTAAGGTGTTGTCTTTGCGGCAGGTCCACGGGCACTGTGTGTGTCAGCACAACACTGATGGTCCCAACTGTGATCGCTGCGCTGCGCTCTACAATGACCGGCCCTGGGCACCCGCTGAGGACAACGATCCCCATGAATGCCAAAGTATGATGAAAACCTTTCCTCTCTCCTCCCTTATAACAGCTTTTCAGTCCTTAGAGCAGCTCCCAGTGCTTAAAGGGGCTGCAAGAAACCTGGAGAGGGGCTTTGGACAAGGGCCTGTAGGGACAGGCCAAGGGGAATGGCTTTAACCTGCCCGAGGGGAGGCTGAGATGAGCTCTTAGGCAGAAGCTCTTCCCTGTGAGGGTGCTGAGGCGCTGGCACAGGGTGCCCAGAGAAGCTGTGGCTGCCCCATCCCTGGCAGTGTTCAAGGCCAGGTTGGACACAGGGGCTTGGAGCAAGCTGCTCTAGTGGAAGGGGTCCCTGCCCATGGCAGGGGTTGGAGCTGGAGGAGCTTTGAGATCCTTTCCAACCCAAACCATTCTATGATTCTTCCTGAGGCCTTTCCTGAACCCTCTCCCTAGCCATGAGTGACCGGACTGAGCCCGGAGACCTTTACTGGGCCACTTTGTGGGGTGGATGTTAGCACACGACTCGTTTGCACACTGGCTTCGCGCATGGCCACACTGTCAGATGGGTACCAGTGTCAGCCTGGTCTGTCAGCGGGAGTCACCGAGTCACGCAGGGCCTTGGGCACCCTCTAGTGCCGGAGCTGCCGCTGCCGGGGGTTGCAGCACTGCACGGACCGTTTTGGTGGGGTTTTTAGGGTGCAACTGCAATGGGCACTCGACTTCGTGCCACTTCGACCCCGAGCTGTACCGTGCCAGCGGCGGGGCGAGCGGCGGCGTCTGTGACCGCTGCCAGCACAACACCGAGGGCAACAACTGTGAGCGCTGCGCACCCCACTACTTCCGCAGCCAGCGGCAGGATCTCGCCCATCCCGAAGCCTGTCTGCGTGAGTGCCTGGAGCCCCCCCCGAGCACCTTCCCTGGGCCCCACATCCTCCCCTCAGCACTGCTGTTTCCTGCATGTCTGCAGCCTGCGAGTGCGACCCGGACGGCACCGTGCCGGGCTCCATCTGCGACGCGCTGACGGGGCGCTGTGTCTGCAAGGAGAACGTGCAGGGCGACCGCTGCCACCTCTGCAAGCCGGGGTTCTCCCAGCTGGCCAATGCCAACCCCCTGGGGTGCCGCAGTGAGTACAGCCCCTGAGACACCCCCTGCACCCCACCTCTGTGCTCAGCATCCGCAGTGGCTCTGAAGGGGACCTGGTTCCCAGCTTTGATTTGGGGGTTCCAAGCTAAAGGCCTGATTTGCAGAAGCTGGTAAATGCATCCCCAGGTTGTGGCCTGTCTCAGGTATGAGCTTGTCAAAAAGCCCAGGGAAGGTGGAGTTTGGGACATGTGTAAGGCTGTGTCCCCTTCCCAGGAAGCCGCAGGGGATGCAGGAGGTGAGTCCTTGCAGGCGAGCAGGGCTGTGCATGGGAGAGGGCAGCTGTGGATGGGTTCAACATCATGCATGTGGCTGGGCTGGAGGGATGCTGAGGCCCCTTGAGCTGCTGAGTCCTGCTGCATGGCTGGAGGAGGTGGTGTGTTGTTAGGGCAGGGGTGTGGGTCCCTTGTGCCGAGCTCAAGTATGAAGGGGAGAGCCAAGAGAGCTCGTCTTTGGATGGCTGCGTGGTCATCCTGTGGACCTGGCTCTGTGGGAAGCGAGGCTGGTGCTTGGCACCCATTTTTAACATGACAAACCCCTCCCTGTTTCAGGATGCACCTGCAATGTGCTGGGAACACGGCAGGACATGCCCTGCGACGATGAGACGGGGAGATGCTTCTGCCTGCCCAACGTGGTGGGCAACGACTGTGACCAGTGTGCGAGCGAGCACTGGGACATGGGCAGTGGCCACGGCTGCCAGCCCTGTGGCTGCCACCCGCATGGCTCCCGCAGCCCCCACTGCAACCAGGTACCACCAGCCCACCCCAGGCATCCTCAGGGCACATTCAGCACATTGCAGCAGTGTTTCTTTTTCATTTCCCTGCTTTCTTTCACGCACACACCTGCAAACATGCTCTTCTTTTTCCTTTGCTGGGGATCACTCAGAGAATCAAAAGCATCTCTTGAGTGGCTCCATTGTCCCATTCCATCTGTGGGAGCCTCCACAAAAAGGGCTGTGCATTCCCTAGGGTGTTCTGCTCTTATTTTCCTTTTCCCATGTCCTAGAAAACACCGTGACAGACTACTCAGGAGAATAGAAGAAGGTGGTAATTATCGAGGCAAGATTAAGCCATTTGAAAAGGCCTGGTATTTAGTAAGGAAGTCCTAATAAGAGATCTTCATACAGGCGAGGCAAGCTAATTATCCCCATTTGTCAATGGAAAGCGTGTGTGTCACTTCAGGCCTAAGAGACAACTGGGAAAATTAAAGTTAAATGTAACAAATAAAAAACTATGACAAATTCAAAGAGCCAAAGATAGGTCCCAAATGGGCTCAGCGCAGGGAGGAGACCTGCGATCACAAAGCAGCTGCTTGTGGGCGATCCCTTTGTCCTTGAAATAAAGCTGAAAACTCTGCTGTGGAATGCATGAGCTCTTTGGAGATTGCATCCCCATGGTTGAGCCTGCAGCCTGACACAGCAGCATGGACATGTCCCAGGGTGCAGGCTGAGCAGGGAGAATTGCCCATGTGCTGGTTTTAGTGCTCAAGAGCAGCTGAGGAAGGGCTTTCCTAGGAAAGAGCCCAGAGCTGGGTCTCCCTGATGGGTTTCTCTTCCTTCAGTTCACAGGACAGTGTCCATGCAGAGAAGGCTTCACAGGACGGACATGCTCTGCTGTGCAGGAGCAGGTGTGCCCTGACAGGCACTACGGAGACATCCGGATGGGGTGCACAGGTAGGGAGCATCCCTTTCATTGTGGCTTGGTGTTTCTTAGCACTGTGAAATCACAGGTTAGCTGGAGAAGAGCACTTGGCCCATGTCCTGACATCAACATTTCCTCTGCTGTTTTGTAAGAGAAATTTTCTCTCTGCAACAGCCTCCCAGTTCATCCCCAACTCCAGGTATCTCCCAGTCTCCTCCCAGCAGCCCTGGGTGAGCCCCATGCAGTCTGGCCCTGCAGAGTCAGGGACTGGGCAAGTGGCTTGGGGGCTCTTCCCATTCCTCTGCCCAGAGAAGCTGTGGCTGCCCCATCCCTGGCAGTGCTCAAGGCCAGGTTGGACACAGGAGCTTGGAGCAAGCTGTCTAGTGGAAGGTGTCCCTGCCCGTGGCAGGGGGTTGGAACTGGATGAGCTTTGAGATCCCTTCCAACCTAAACCATTCCATGATTCTGTGATTTCCTGGATTGTGCAGGGGTTTTATTTCAGGTTGTGTTGCCATTCCATTAACAGGGTCTGATTATATACATATATAAATCTATATTTTCCCCGTTTTCTTGGGCTTCACCTCTATACCTCTCCCCCTTTCCATCATCCAGAGTGCAACTGCGACTTCCAGGGCACGGAGGACGTGGGCTGTGACAAGACCACAGGCCAATGCCTGTGCCGCCCCGGTGTCATGGGCTCCCGCTGTGACCAGTGCCAGCGTGGCCACTGCGGCACCTACCCTGGGTGTGAGCTGTGCCACCCTTGCTTCCACACCTACGATGGGGACGTCCAGCGCCTGCGCCTGCGCCAGGCCGGCTTCAGCAACAGCACCTCGGGGCTGCCACCTGGGAGGGGGGGGTCCCACCTGGGCCCCCGCCTCTCGCAGGCAGAGGACAACGTGCAGCAGGCTCAGGGCATCCTCAGCCGCTCTGCTGTGACAGAGCAGGGCCTGGCCCAGGTGGGCAGCGTGCTCACTGCCATCAGGTGAGGCACGGGTGCTGCTATGGGGTGCATCCCTTAGATGGGGGATGTTGCAAAGGCAGGAGGCTGGGGGACCAGGTCATGGTTGGCATCATAGAATGGTTTGGGTTAGAAGGGAACTTAAAGTTCATCCAGTTCCAAACGGATGCCGGGGTGTCAGAGAGCTGCAGCCCAGCCCTGCTCCCAGCTGCCTCCACAAACCTGTGTGGGGTATGGTGTGTTTCTGGCCATCAGCTCTCCAGGTTCAGAAGTGCCTCCTCACTGCGTGCTGTCAGTGTCAGAGCCCTGCTTTCTGTCTACAGGTGCTTTGCTTTCTCCTTGAATTCCTATTTTCTGCTTTTTCTCTCCCAGAGAGCAGGTCCAAGGCATAAATCCTGACCTTCGTTTTCTGGATGACACTGTCTCTCTATCGAGGGACCTTGAAGCACTGAACAGGAGCTTGCTTATCGCCAACACCAAGTATCAGAGCAAGAAGACCCAGTTTGAAACCAGCCGCAGCAGGGATTTGGCAGGTAGTGCTGCAGCTGTAATCTCTCTTAATTTGCAGCTGTTAATTTACCTCAATGTGCCTGTGCCTGGTTATTTCCCACTGGTTGGGTGGATGAGATGGAGTTTTTAACCTGCTCTCAGCTTAGGAAAAGCAAATAGATTTTCCCTCCTCAGCAAGAGGGATGCTTTATGGCAGCCTCTGGTCCATGACTGGATTCACACTCTTGGGTTACTTGCTCCTGTGTTTTGGGGCTGGGCAGCTCGCTCCACGGGCACCACATTCCTGTCCCCAGCACAAACCCCACTGCAGGGGAGCAGTGGGAAGGGGAGAGACCTGCTCTGAGTGTGTCACCGAAGCTGGGAGGAAGCTGAGATAATGAAGGTTGTGCACAGATGGAAGGGATGGAGAGGTGGGGAGGAGAGCCAGGCGGCTGTCAGGCGCTGAGAAGAGCTAATTAAGCCCTGTGATGATGCTGGTGGTAGGCTGCCATTATATCCCTAATTCTCTCCAAGTGTCTCGTTGCTGCCTCCCCCTCTCTTCTGTAGCACAGGGCTCAGCTGGCTGGGGATGTAAAAGCTGCAGCAAGTGGCTGCTGCCTGGGCAGGTTGGCTCTGCACCTCACCGTCTGAGCAGGGCTTAGAGGTGCATGTCCTGACCACTCTTGTTCCAGGCTGTGCTGCAAGGGAATGGTGGGACCTGCTTGGGAACAAGGAAGAGGGCTCCAAAGGCCCTGTCCTGCTCTGCCAAAGCCGTTCTGGACTTCACAGAGCAAAGTCCAGGATCAGCACGTGCACGTCATAGAATCATAGACTAATTTGGGTTGGAAGGGACCTTAAAGCTCCTCAAGTTCTAACATTCTGCCATGGGCAGGTACATCTTCCACTAGAGCAGGTTGCTCCAAGCCCTGTCCAACCTGGCTTTGAGCACTGCCAGAAGTGTTCAAATTGTCTTGCTCTAGTTTTCTTTCAATCTTTTAACCCCAACCCACCGTTCAGGCCTTCGGGAGAGCTCTGTCACTCACTGAAGGAATGGCCTGAAAGGCATTTGGTAGTAAGAGGAGCTTTTTTTGTTATGCCACAGTGACTAATCCCTGTGGCTGTGCCCTGCTCCTCTCTGTGCACGCATCCACTCGCAGGCTATAGTCGATGCCTTCATTTGTGTAGCTATGCTGCATTTATGAGTCACAGAGGTATTTGTGTCACTTACGGGTTTTATTCCTGCAGGAGCCTTCAAGACGATCAGATCTGCTTACCAGACATCCACCAATGCCAGCAGCCTCGTCGCTGGTGCCTCTGGGCTGCTGGCTGAGTCCCGGGAGAGCCGCCGGCGCGCTGCGGGGCTGGAGGGGAGCCTGGCAGAGACCACCGCCAAGCTGCTGACCCTGAAGGGCGAGATAGCCTCATCTCCCAACCTGACCCCTGTCATAAACAAGGTGAACACACAGAGCGGTTTGCTGACTTCCCTGCTGCATGTAGCTTGTTTTCAAGGGGGCCCTGTAGCGCTCAGGAGGCAGAATGCTCATTCTGCAGTCGTGCATCTTGCCCCAGAGAGTCCAGCATGGCAAGACAAAGTCTCTGTCCAGAGTGGCATCCAAACAACTTGCTGTTTTGGGACATCAATGGAGAATTTAGGGGAGATGTAAAGGAAATTTTGATGAGCTCTTAGGCAGAAGCTCTTCCCTGTGAGGGTGCTGAGGTGCTGGCACAGGGTGCCCAGAGAAGCTGTGGCTGCCCCATCCCTGGCAGTGTTCAGGTTGGACACAGGGGCTTGAAGCAAGCTGCTCTAGTGGAAGGGGTCCCTGCCCGGAGCAGGGGTTGGGACTGGATGAGCTTTAAGGTCCCTTCCAACCCAAACCAGTCTGGGAATCTATGAGCTGTCTGAGCATCCCTTGCTTGGGGATCACTGATACCAAAGCGTTGCCCACCACCCGCTCCCAGGCACGCACTTCTTCCTCCAAGGACTCTCTCACGTGTCAGTTCTTGTATCTCAAAGTCCCACTTAATTTCTGGATGAGATTTCTTTCATTTCTTCTTTGCTGCTTTGTTATTGCCATGGAGATCCATTTCAGTGTCTCCTAATGCACGGTTGCTGTGGAGACCACCAACCTCCCCTCTCTGCTTTTCAGGGCACCAACACGTTCCCAAGCGACCAGCCTGTACTAGCGCTTGCACTGGCTGTGGGTTTGCATGTACCCCTGGTGCAGTGCACCCTTTGGTGGGTGGTAGCTTTAGAAGATGCTGTGCAATTAAAACCACTGATGTCCAGGCAGGAGGACAGGGTTGTCTCATCCCATTGTCTCTCCCAAAGCAAACTGCACAGGTTGGATGGGGCTTTCCTGCCATGAGGGGAAGAGTTGCTCTCCTGCAGGAAATGTTTGTTCCATGTTGATATGCTGTTACTCTCCATGAGCCACTGGGGTTCAGCTCCTGCTTTGCTCAGGTTTATGCTCCAGCTTGGGGTGGGGAGGAGATGCTGACATCGGTGGGCATTCAGCACTGCTGTACATGTGCATAGCTGTGGCTGCCCTTCTCTGACACACTCATAGGCTCCATTCATTTGGGCTGTGTCTATTTGGGATAGCCATCACCCCACTGGGAAGGGCTGGCTCCATCCTTGTTCCCGTGCAGAGCTCCTACAGCACAAACCCAGCAAGCTCCCCAGCTCCCATGGGGAGGGGATACTGTGATGTGCTGGTTTGCCTCCCTGTGGGTGCCAAGCTCTCCCCAGCCACCAGGTGAGTGTCCTCACTGCCCCATCGCTCTCTTCCTCTGCAGATCTGTGGTGGCTTCCGAGTGGAGACCTGCACTCCTGCCCGCTGTGAGGGGCTGCTGTGCCCACGGGACAACAGCAGTGCCTGCGGGTCCGGCCCCTGCCATGGCATCTTCCCACTGTCCAGGGGGGCCCTGGCCTCCGCTGGGGAAGCTGCCAGGGAATTCCGCAGTGTGAGTGCCCGGCTCCGGGAAACAGCACAGTTGGTGAGTGCGAGCCCATGGCCAGGCCCCACAGTCCATCCCTTGGTGTCAAAGCAGAGGCTGGGGGGCAGTGGAGGATGAGCTGTGGTCCATACCCCATCTCAGCCTGTTTGAGACTTGGTTGGTTGGGCAGCCTCAGGAAATCAGGAATTTCTGAGTGGGAGACTCCCTGCTGTGTGCGTGGGTCCTGCCTCCTTCTCCCAGCACAGGAGCCATGGAGTTAAAGGCATGTGAGAAGCTCTGGAAATGTCACCAGGAAGCCTGTTCTCCTTCTGCTTTGGGATTCATATGGCAGAAGGGCTGAGGTTATCAAAACCTCTCTGTTTCCTCAGGTGCATCTGCGCTAACATTTGATGCAGGATACTAAAGTACATGTGTTAGTGCTCTTGCAGATTCTTTCTATGGCCTCTTGGGTGCTTGCAAAGATAAAGTGAGTTTTCAGAGTAATTCAAAATCCATTTCAAATGTGTTTTAGCGTCCCTCTTTGAGAGCTTCCTTTGGAAATCTAACCCTCAGTCTTCAATATTTACAATCCTTTAAAGCAGTGGCATATTAAGAATGAGCAATAGCATAATTCCGGAGTGCCTTGTCCTGCTCACTCGGAGTTGAAGTAGGGCTGCTGGGATTCCAGATCAAGAAGAAATGGCTCCATCAGGATATTGTCGTTTGCAGATTAAAACAACAGAGACGTCTGCAAAGCAGATTCAAAGCAACACTCGGAGACTCGTGGACCAGATGAGTGTAACACGGACCCAGATAGAAGGAGACGTGCGGCGCATCCGGCAGTTCATCCAGCAAGTTCGAAACTTCTTGTCAGGTAGCACTCTGCAAGCTGTGAAGGATGTGCATGCAGGTCTGTGCAGGGAAAACTCTACTTATAGCTCACCCCAGTTAAGCTCTCTGATATCCACTTCATCTGCACATGGGTATTTACACAGCAAAGACAATGCGCGTCCCCTGAGGCAGCAAGGGAGGGCAGGAAAACAGAGGAGGAATTTCAGCAGTCTGCGTTTGTCAGTGGTTGCAGTGTGGCCAGCTGACTTGCACAGGTTTAACCGAGCTGTCCAGGTCGACCCGAATGAATCCCGGCTGTTTCAGCTGTGTCAAATTCCCTGGGGTGTCCCCAGGACAAACATCCTTGCAGAGACATTTGGAGGCTGCCTGTGAGGGATGTGGGGCAGGAGGTAGCACACGGCCTTGACTTGCTGCACGTGCAGCTTCATGGAGGGGTCTCCAACATCCCTCGAGGAACTGCTCTTGAATGCAACTGAATCAGCAGAAGTGGAAGGCTGTGGAGGAAGCAGTGTTTTGTCTGTAGCATGGACACCAGCTTGCTTGATGTCCTCCTCTTGGCTGCAGTGCCTTGTGCCATCCCCGGGGGCTTGAAGACAAACCCAGCCCCACGGCTGGTTGTCTCTGTGGATCCGCAGTTGGCATTGACCCGGTGCAGACCATTGACCCAGTGTTTTCTGGCCACACTCACTGACCAGAGATAAACAGAAGCTTTTCTCTGGAGCAGACTATTAATCAGTCCTGTAATCCAAGGGGATGACTTATTGTTCACAGACAGATTGTAATAACATAATGAGCCTCATGAGCATTACCCGAATAAGAAAATCAGGTCATTTGGTGCTGCCTGGTGTTAATGATGAGAGAAGATGTTTCTGAGCTAATCGCTGGGCTAATGTCCCTTGGGCTCTGCCTGCTTCTGATTCCTCAGATTTATTAACTGTTATTTGTGAGATCAAAAAAGGTTTGTCTGGAAGCACAACCTCATCTGCTCAGTGAGGTCCGTGCTGGGCTTAGCCGTGGTGTTCTTATTGCCAAATTAAAGGTATCATTTCAGTCCTTTCCTGAAAGTTTTGCTGGTGTGAATGGGAGGTGCACGGAACTCAAGGAGATTAATTCAGGGAGATCCTGGGAGCTATCTGAAATAAAGAGACTGTGTGCATGAGAGCATGCGTGACTGGATGTATGTCTGATCCTCCCTTGCATCTGCACTCCCACCTTTCCCCTCTCCCATTGCTGACGCTGGCTGTTGCTCTGCAGACAGGGACACGGACCCTGCCACTGTCCAGGAAATCAGTGACTCTGTGCTTTCCCTGCGTCTCCCCACGGATGCTGCTGCAGTCCTGAGGAAAATGAGCGAGATCCAAAAGCTGGCCACTAAGCTGCAGTGCCCAGAGAGCATCCTCGCCCAGACGGCTGAGGACATCGCGAAGGCCAAGCAGCTTCAGCAGGAGGCAGAACAAGCCAGGTCGGTTGGGGTTCAAGGGCTTTTTGGCAGCCGAGGTCAGTCAGCTGGAGTGAACGTGGTGGCTCTGAGTTGGGTTGAAACTCAGCTCAGCTGGAGCGGTGCTGACTTGCACAAAGTGAAGTTTTAGGCCAGGATCTTCCATGCCCATACAGTACCTAAAAGAGGGAATCTGCAATCTCTACAAACACCCAATACAAACAAAAACTCTGCCTGCCAAGAATAGATCCTGTTACAGATACAGAATGAGAAGATCTTTACCAAAAATAGTGGAGGCTTTTCTCTATCTCTTGAGTCCCTGTGATGGGAGATGACAGGGTTGCCCTGGTATTACTTGATATTGGTGACCTACATCCTAATTGCACAAGAGAGCAGGAGGAGATTAAATGGGCTATTTGTTTTCTGGGTGAAAGTTGGGAGGATTATCCTGTGCTCCCTTAAAAAGTAATTACAGCGTGTCCTTGTGAATTTGGAGCATCTGCTTTGTCACATGTTGACTTGCAGCAATATCCCAGCAAGAAGGTTAGTGAGATAAGTATGTAAACTCCTTGATAGTGTCAGACACCTGCTTAACCTGCAGGGAGTGATGAGACAAGCTCCATCACCTGGCCTGAATAGTCCCGCTGCAAGCAGGAAAGTATTCACTGAAACTGGTTCAGTGGTTATTGCTTTCCCTTGGATACTTTTTCCTGCACCACTTACAAAATAAAGCTTTCTAACTCATTTGAAGGAAGGTGTTTCTCTCCCCTTCTCAGTTTGTCTCTTCTTTTAGGGCTATGAATGGAACTAACACTTCTCTCCAGAGTGCAGTGTCTCCAGATGTGTGGGTTTGTGGCTTTTGGGGCAGGGAGGTTGCTGTCTTCTCGGTGACAATCCTGTCTTGCTTCTCAAGCTTCCTCATTTTGCCTCTGCAACCTTGACTTTGACTTCCAGCCCATGCAATTATCTACACTTACTCCTGGCTTTTCCCCACATTCCCCCAGGAACCGGGCGAGTGCTGTGGAGGGCAGCGTGGAAGAGGTGGTTGGGAATCTGCAGCGAGCAAAAACGGTGCTTCTGGAGGCCCAGGGTGCTATCAAGGGCTCTGGCTCTTCCCTTCGGTTCATCCAGGAGCGTGTTAATGAGGTAGGTGATGCACGATGACGTCCCAGTAAGGATACTGCGCCCTGCTCACCGCTCCATTCTTTCCCTCTTGGTAGAGTCCTGCAGCAGCACAGCTGGGAAATGGGTCTGGTAGAGGTTTCTCTGTAAAAGTCTCTTCTTTCTGACATGTCTCACGTGTGTGCTTCTCCACATTCCAGTCATGGTCCCCGCTGACATGAGCCCTGTGCTCGGCTGCACAGGGAGGCGTCCCCACTCCCTGCCAAACCCCGCTTAGAATCCTAGAATCCCAGACTGGTTTGGGTTGGAAGGGACCTAAAAGCTCGCCCAGTTCCACCCCCCTGCCATGGGCAGGGTCACCCTCCACTAGAACACATTGCTCGACTTCTGCAATGCATCCATAGGGAAGCGTAGCTGCACAGAGGGGAAAAAACCATCGGGAGTGGGGTTTTGGATGCGATTTCCTTCCTGATGTGGAGCTTTCTGCTTCTAGATCAAGGCCGTTCTGGGGCCAGCCGAGAAGCACGTGAAGGCGGTGGCGGGGCAGCTGGATGGGCTGATGCAGAGGCTGCTGCAGCTGCAGAGCGGAGCGGACCAGAACCGCCTGCGGGCCACGGATGCGGGGCGCACGGCCACGGAGGCGGGCGAGCAGGCCAGGACCGCGCAGCAGGTACCGCACTCGGGCAGGGTGGGCACAGATGTGCTCCTATCTCCCCCCTCGCTGTCACCAGACAGCAAAGCCAGCTGTGTCCTGGCACGTTGTTAGATAAGGTGAGGAGGCTTCCCTGTTCAAGCCGTGGCTTGCACGTTGTTGTGTCGCTTCTAATGAATCTGATGCAGTATCCCACTGCTGCCCCTTTCCAGGACCTCTCTCAATCCTAATGCCCTTTGCTGGAAACTTATTCCTGCCGTATCTCCTGCCTGAGGCAGGGTAGCCCGGTCGGCATCTTTGAGAGGGCATCACAAACTTATGCATTTGCATAAGGTAATGACAAAGCTGTAGCACAGCATCCATTTAATATTTAAAATGGATTCAGCATTAGAAAATCCCCTTCCCCCAAGGCTATTTGCTTGATCCTACCTGGCACTGCTTATTTCCTTTTCCACAGGCTTTTGAACAAGTGAAACAAATGTACACTGAGCTGAAGGGAAGGATGGAGCAGAGCCCAGCTCTGGGAGAGCAGGGCAGCAGGGTGCAAAGCATAGACCTGGAGGCACAGGCTCTGTTTGAGGAAACGATGGCCATGATGCTCAGGATGGAAAGTAAGACTCTTTGTGAGCTCTGTATACCAATCGTATGCACTGGGGAAGGGCTTTTGACTAATGGATGTTTGGAGCAGTCATGTTGGTCTGGGGAGCAAGGGGAAGGCAGGATGTTTGTTTTTCTCACCCTCCCAGAGCTATGCAGGAGGGAGGTGGAGGCTCAGCCCAACCTGATGTGAAGGGCAGTAGCCGTGATGCCTTCCTCCTGTCCATCACCACCTTCCTGCCCTCTCTCCTCAGCTTTAGAGATGGAAATTCAGGAAAGCAACAAGGCTTTGATGTCCAAGTCGGCCAGGCTGTCGGGCCTGGAGGAGCAGGTCGGAAGGATCCGGGATGCCATCAACAAGCGAGTTGCCTACTACGAGAGCTGCTCGTGAGTGAGCTGCCTCCCTCCTCAGCACACACTGACTGGTGTATTTATTCCCGTTTTCCAGCTGCAGTTCTCATGTTCTCCCAGCGTCTCTATTTTTAGCAAACTGAGTTTCTGGACCTCTGGAAAATAGGTGCACTGAGCCAAAGGAGCAACCCCATGGAGAGGGTTAACCTTGGCTGGACTGGCTGGAGCTGCCTGCTGGTTGGAGGAGAAGGGGGAAAGACATGGATCTTCTGTGGCAAATAAAACATCTCCAAAGTTATTTCCAGAGGGGTTTATAAACAAGAAGCTCTTCTTTCTTTCTCTTGTTTTAGCCAATTCAAACTCTTTCAGCTGCATTCAGTTGCTCCAATTAAAACCCTCGTGTGGGGCCTTTGGAAACTTTTCATCTATGCTGCAGTTAATCTGTAAAACTTGCGGTGGCTTCAGTACTTCCCTCTTAGATCTTTCTTCAAATAATCACATCACAGAAATGGAGCACTTTATCTCCAGCATAATTACAACATACCTATATGTATACAAATAAGAGAAAAGCAATCTCCTTCTCAAAGGTGAAGGCAAATGTCTTGTTTGACTTTCTGCCACAATCTGCTTAGTTGCCACATAACGCTGTGCCAGAAAAATACCAGAGGGAGCAGGTCTGCAGATGCACAGGGAATGCTTTAGAAGGGACTTAATAGACCGTTGCCACATCAAATTTCTATGAATAACCAAGAGGCACTTTACAAAACAAAACTCAGCTTTATTAAGCAAGTATTTATTGTGCAATTACAGACTTGGAAGCAGGGAACTTAAACCTTTCTGTGATTATTATCAGACATATGGAGATTGCTAGCAGGTTGTAGCTCTCCTTTTGTAGCTGAAGTGAGAACCGTGCAGCCCGGGCAGCTGGTGGATGCCGAGCTTCTGAGTGCCAAAGCCTGGGGCTATCCAAAATCCAAGATGTGGATAGGGTGAAGATTGTAAAAATGACCTGTCACTGAGTAAAGCTCTGCATGGCTTCGGTTTATAGGATTTACATTGTGCAGTGCACTTATTACGCGTTGGACAACTAAACAGTATACCAAAAACAAAAGCTTACAGCACTGAGCGATGTCGTATGGATAATGTACACTGAATATGCTAGCAGTAGCCTCAGACTTTCCCTTGCCTTCTCCCAGCTTTAATGATCCATAAACACCCCGAGGTCACTGCACTGATGGATTCCTGGGACTAATGTGCTGCTCGTCACCAGTTGGTCGCTGCTCTCTGAGATGCTGCTTCCCGGCGGGACACAGCCTCCTTTCTTGCTTGCACTGTTGATGTCTGGCTTTGAAGTGCAGAAAAGAGTAAAACAGCCCTTCTGTTTCTGCAAGAGACAGGATTTCAGTTGAGGATTGAACTTTGTTTCACTAGGCTGCTACCTTCAAAATGTGCTCTGTTAATAAGCAGTAGCATGGGGGTTAGGAACAGCTTAGATCCCTTTGTGTGCCTTAGTTATAAAGGGGAATTAGATGACTGATCTTTGGAATGGACCTTTCTGGAGCCTGTAGTAGATCTTACTTGCATTTGTCTTTTCTATTAATCCTTTGTATATTACAGTCCCGTTCATACAATCTCATCAGAAGAGAGTGTCATACAAGAAGACAGGAGGTAGCTCACTTTATGTAGCTTTGCACAGCACTATGCTAGCATATGCTCCACTTTGAGGAACATTCTTTATTGCAGGATCTAGCAGCAGTACTTTTTACTGCTCATATACAATGTGGTACCAATCATAACAATTTAGCTAGGCCAGAATTAAGCCAAGCTGTGGTCAAGCAGGACAAAATGTTCATGGTTGTACTATGCTCAGCTACAAAAAACCATCTCCATGCTCCAGTCTCTGACAACAAAGCGACGTAAACTGACCTGCCTGGACCAAACTGGGACAGGGCACGGCCCTTCAGGCTGCAGGGATGCCCTGCCTATGCCCAGCCATGGACCAGCAGCCTGTTGTCAGCCCTTTGCCCATGGTCACAACTGGGACCCAGCTGAAAAGACTTTATCTGAGCTGATGAAGCTGTTTGCTTCCAGTGGGATTCTCACTGAGTAGCTTTGTGTAATTGTAGCACTTGATACGACAGGTCTGTGCCTGGCTGCCTTTCACATGTACCTTGGGCAACCCTGTTGTGATATAAAGGTTGGATTCAGAGTCACTGGACTGGCCTTGGTGGAAGCTGGAAGATGTTTTCTTCCTTGAAAGATGGTTCAGTGAAGGCTTTTCTGTTGCAAAAACCCTTTGAGTTGATGTATTTAATGCACACTCACTCGGCTATTTGTGCCTTTCCCTTTTCCATGCCATAATGGGATTAATGAGAGCAGAAGGTGACTGGATGCTGTGCACTTACCGCTGGTGATGTGGGGAGCCCGGTGCCTGTCTCCTCCTCACATGATCAGGCAAACCCCAGTTTGGCCAGTGCCACAGTGAGAAGAGTGTTTACTGGTTTTCATGGGAACGAGGACTTCTGATTTGAAATGACTGGTTGGGAATGGAAGAGTTGGAAGAGAAAGAGCCAAAAAAGAGAAACAGCAATATTTAAGATCATTCTGCAGGTGAAGGGAAATTGTGGTTTTAATGTAAAGGACATCAGCTGCTGAGTAAAGGACATCAGCACCAGCTGAGTAATTGGCATCAGCAGCTTTAAGCACAGGCAGTCCTGGTTTCTGGAAAGCAAATGTGCTCCAGCCAATGGAGTGTGGCAGCAGAGCCCTGGTGCCTCAGCTCATTGCAGGCTCTGGCAGTTCCTACAAGCACATAAACACTTGGCTGGGTACTGCTACGCAGCTGCCATCAAACCATGTGCTTCTGTCCCTATTCCCCCCTCCTTTCTATCTCCACCTGGGCTGGCAACTTACATGCCAGGCAACTGCTTCCAGAGATGGTATCTGAAGGGGGCCTATAGGGATGCTGGGGAGGGACTCTTCATTAGGGACTGGAGTGACAGGACAAGGGACAAGGGGTGATGGGTTAAAACTTAAACACGGGAAGTTTAGATTGGATCTAAGGAGGAAATTCTTTCCTGTTAGGGTGCTGAGGCACTGGAATGGGTTGCCCAGGGAGGTTGTGAATGCTCCATCCCTGGCAGTGTTCAAGACCAGGTTGGACGAGGCCTTGAGTGCCATGGTTTAGTGTGAGGTGTCCCTGCCCATGGCAGGGGGGTTGGAACTGGATGATCTTAAGGTCCCTTCCAACCCGAACTCTTCTGTGATTCTATGGTTATTCCCATGCACTTTGTTGGAAGTTATGGCCGATGCCTTGGTACCTACTGGGATTTTGCAGACTTTTTAAGCAGCACCGTCTCGGAGCAGAAAGATGTCTTCGTTTTCTCGTGCCCCATGCAGGCAGGACCGCAGCCACAGGAAGTTCTGCTTGGTGGGCTGTGGTTGTCGGGCAGGACCAGGCTGCTGCCGGTGCGCTGGACGGTGGGTCCGGTCTCCGAGGGGCTTTGCGGCTTCTCCTCTCTCATTCTTGTGTCTTGCTCCAGCTGAGCAGGAGGGTTTGGACAGGCCTGAGAGGGGTCCGGAGGCACTGACGTCTCCTTGTCTTCCTCTGGTGTCGCTGGCCGGGTGGCTGCCATGGGTGTGCTGGGTCTGGATGCCTCCGAGGCTTGTGAATCGGGCAGGGGGCTTTCGGCCGCTGCGTGAACGCTCATGTGGAGCTTCCTCATGTGGTGCACAACGGCGGCGGCGTTGAAGGCTTGCTGGGGGAGAAGACAGAACCCCGCAGTGAGCAACTTGCGAGAGGGGTGGCCATGAGGTGGCATCTTGAGGGGAGATGAGCGGTGGCCATGAGGGGTAAGGGGGGCAGCTCTATAGTGTGGGGCCACTGTGAGGGGTGGCTGTGAGTGGAGATCATTAGGAGCAGCCATGAAGAGAGATCGGTTTGCCCTTAGTGACATGGTTTAGTGTGGGCTCGGCAGATGGGCAATGGTTGGGCTCAATGGTCTGAAAGGTCCTTTCCAACCTGGTTGATTCTGTGATTCCATGCCAGGCTGGGTGGGGGCTGCAGGACAAAGGGGATGTCCCCCTGAGATGACTGCACAGTGTGTGGAAAGTGGGAAGTGCTCCTTCCTGGCATAAACACTGTGGTTCCCATTGAGCACAAACTGATGATGTTTCTGGAGATGACAGCCACTTCTACATGAGGAAATCGTGGAGAAAAAAAAAGATTTCATGCAGAAATCATGTAGGAAATTGGCAGTGTTCAAGGCCAGGTTGGATGGAGCTTGGAGCAACCTGCTCCAGTGGAAGGTGTCCCTGCCCATGGCAGGTGGCAGGGGGTTGGAACTGGAACTGGATGAGCTTAAGGTCCTTTCCAACCCAAATCATTCTATGAAATCAGGGGTAAAGTAACCACACTACGAAACAGAGGCTGGCACTGAATTCTGAATGCACTTAAAATGCTGTCACACACATGGTTCCTTTGGCATGCCTTTCTCCACCTAAATTCTTGCTAAAAATCTTGATATAAAGGAAGCACCGATTTATCTTCAAGGCTGAAAGGAGGAAAAGCTGAATTAGGCTCCCCAAAAGATCTGCTGATGGAGCACCCACTTCACTCCCTCACTATTGAAGGCAAATAACCCTTTCCCCCTTCCCTGCGAGGCCACTGTAGTGCAGTGTTTGTGGTGAACCTACCAGTGCGCATTGCAGGAGGGAACCTCAGTCCCAACATGCTATAAACAGTGACTGCATCCAGTTTTCAGGCAGCCCTTGCAGGATCTCAGCTTTTGGGTGCTTCCCCACACAGCTGAAGCCCGGCGTGTTGCTAGATGACAGCAACTGGCATTTGTTAGTGGAATGGCTCTGGGCTTCCACCAGTGAATGACTTACCCTCCATTTGCTCTTTGCAAAGTTTTTCTGGATCTGAGCACTGACAGATGGGTATATGTCACGGTGGAGGGCTGTATTTCCATTAATCCTGCAGATGGGGAGAGAAGAAAATGGGCTCGTAGGCAGATGGCATTTGTAAGGCATTCCACATTCTGGAGGCAACTAACTGCTTTGTACGTTCAATCAGCAATAATTAAACCCCAAGGAGAAACAGCAACAAAATGTAACGCAAACACACACTTCAAAGCTTGGGAAAGCTCAGGGTGGGATCTCTTCCTTGCCTCTGTTTATGGAGGCAAATATGCACAAATTGCATCTTTAATTATTCATCACTTTCTTTCTAAGCACACAAGAAAGAAACACCCAGGGCCATGCGGAGGCAGGCAGTGACGTTAATAACGGGGGCTGAGGAGACACCCCTGTTCCCAGCTATCACTGAGCACGTGGAGCCAGAGGCGGAGGCTGGTAAATCCCTGTCCACCAGCCCCTGCCGGGGCCCTGATGCTCTCACCATGGGTGCCGCAGGGCTTGCTCACAGGTAAACCTCGTGCTGGGGTTCTTCTCCAGTAAATGTCTGATGAAATCCTTGGCTGGGTGGGAGGGGAGGAGAAAGAAGCACAGAGAAAAAGGTTATTTTCTGCTTGTTCCAGGATACGAGCCTAACGGGGCATGGCAAAGGCTAGTGGTAAACATCACAAAGGTCGGCCTCAAGAAGGTGCTGTACTGCTTCGTTATGTCGTTAAAGGGAGATGTTTGTGCTGAAAGGCTCCAGGTGAAAAAACATTAAACTTCACATTTAACTACATTAATCTGAGTTCACCTAAAACATAACGTGAAAAACCATAAGAAAGTGCAAACTGAGCAGATTTAGAAGTTGCCTTGCAGAGCCCTTATCCCTCCCTTATTTTTCTTCCCTTAGTTTGCAGGGAGGATCGCAGTGGTTGTTATTAAGTCCTGACAAACCTCCTGCTACTTTTGTTGTATATATCAAAGACTGATGTTCAAAACACGCTGCTAAGGTGCTGGTTTCAGTAAACTCCATGCAGGTGAGCTACACGGGCAGGTTCGTCTGGTGGAAGGGTGCAGCGGTGACTGACGTGGCTCGTTGTGTTGCTGTAAGGAAGTGTGACTTGATGGGGTGAAAAGGAAAGGGGAGAAGAAGAGAACCCCCATGCAAACAGGAAAACAAGGTGAAAAACCTGGAGTTCCCTTATTTCCAAGGGAAACCTAAGCCCACTCTGAGCTCACTAGGCATTTATTAAAATCAGAGCTACATTAACAGAGGCTTCAGCCTCTGCGTTGCAGGAAGGATTCAAAGCACCCCAAACTCTGCCAGTGCAGCCTGGCTTTGCTGTCATCACGCCTCTGCTGTGGTGGTGGGAGCCTCTGCAATCACTTCCCACATCTAGGGGTTCACTGCTGTGTGCGTGAATCAGTTCAAGACTTCATCCTTTCCTATCCCTGCTGGGGATGTCAAAGATCACAGGGCTCTGGATTGCAGCTTTACCTGATGCGGAGATATCATCCCAAAACGGAGACTCAAACTCATAGTAGCCTTCCTTAATCTTTTCAAACAGTTTGGATTCAGTCTCTTCGTAGAAAGGAGGATACCCACACAGCCTGGAACAGAGCAGAAAGCCAGTGGTCCTTCAGTGCTGGCATCCACAGCAGCCCGGCAGACAACACAAGTGAGTAACAGAGGAGGCTGTTTTATCCACCCATCTGTCCCTCACATCTAAATGTGTTGGTAAAGCTGCAGAAAAGAGTTAAAAACTTAACTGCAGCAGCAAAAGGACAAGGCCACAGCTGGTACATAGCTGCATGGTGTGGGAGGAAATGAAACAAAAAGTACCAGGGAAGATTGAATGATATTTGTAGGCAACTGGAAAAAAAAACAACCCAACAAAGCATGAGGCACATAATAGAGAAAATGTGATTCCTTTCATCTCCACTCCAGTGCTTGATTCCCCACATCCCTTTAATTTCTATGCTCTAGTGAATCTGTGCAAAGGAAGAACACAGCGCTGCTGAATACCCGCAGCAAAATGGGAGGTCCAGTATCGCCTCCGCTGGCACTGCTGCTCTGCAGAGGTGTATGAAGCGATGGAGGAGTGGGGAAATAAGTGGGATGTTGTTTGCTCTTACTCACAGGATATAGGTAATGACTCCGATGGACCAGCAGTCTACGGCTTTGCTGTATGGCTTCTGGGCAAGGACTTCAGGGGCTGCAGAGCAGCAAAACCAAAGGACAATTCTAAGCAATAATAACTTATCCAATACAAGGAAAATCAGCAGTTTCTTGTACACTTGGCCTCTGAGGTGCCACAGAATGGGCCACTAACAGCCCCATTCCCCAGCTGGATTTTGTCATTGAATGGAAGTACCACAGACAATTTCTGCCTGCATCCTGAGGTTTTAACCAGTAAGCTGTGCACCCAATCTGGTGGACATTACACAAAATCCCATGGTGTTAAAATGATTTTTGTATTTTTTCACTACATGATTCATGCTGAAATCGATTGCTCTGAAAATTATCCTTTTCTTTGCACTTTTGAACAATTTGAGCTTTTTTCAGTCTCTGCACTCATTTGTAACCCAGTCTTTATGTGGTCCACGCACTGCATCTGTGACTAACACGCTGTTGTTAATAATGACAAGGTTTTTTCCTTTCTGCTACACAATGCACTGCACATGCACAACCCTTGTTTTCCAGACAGTCCACCAGCACCAGCCCATTCCTGGTCCCTGGCTTACCAACGTATCCCGGAGTCCCACAGGCAGTGGACATGATGCCGTTCTGTTCCATTTTAGACAAGCCAAAGTCCGTGATCATGATTTTGGAGTTCTCTTCAGGAGTAAGGTAAAGAAGGTTTTCAGGCTGCGAACACACAGTGGTTAGAGGTTGGAATGTGTGGTGGAAAATGGGGAAGCCAGGGGCAGAGGTCGTGAAGCTCCAGTCACGTCAGCTCCGTGGGGTGCTGCTGTTGCTGAGGGACAGGTCTCACCTTCAAGTCCCGGTGAACTATCCCGTTTTCATGGAGGTACTTCACGGCTGTCAGGACCTGGTGGATCACCACACTTGCATCCTTCTCGGTGTAAACTCCTCGTTCCAAAATGCGGTCAAAGAGCTCTCCCCCAGATACCCTGTGGGAATGGGAGTTCAGAAAGGAGAAGACTGAAAAGGTAATGAAACAGAGCAAATCATGCTGTTGTGTTGGGCAAGCCAACTTTCTGGTCCTTGTACAACTCTACCTGCAGCAGAACCTGGCCTTGAGCAGCAGTTTTTTTGTGAGGCTGATGGATGCTCTTGGATGCAATTTCAGGGTACCAGTGAAGTGTTAGTGGGAAGCCCAGGGAACTTGGGTAATTTACAAGGCAAATCCCAGCAGGTCTGAGCTGCAGGCATCCAGCAGAGTCTCCAGGCTCTGCTACACAAGCGGAGATGTGGGGATTTTTGTGTGATTGCTTCCTTTAGCTAAATTTGCAAGTTAGCAGTAGCAGCCTGGTGCTTGGAGCTGGTGCCCACAGCGAGCTGCTTTCTCTGCAGCTGACATGTTGCCCATTTTCATTTCTAGAAACCCTGCGTGGCACAGCTTTAATTAGAAATGCTTCTGTCTCTGCCCTGCTAAACTGTGCTGAATTAATTTGCATAAATAGATCCTAATCTTGGTTTAGAAACTTGCTGCTAAAACCAACATGGGCTGAGGTCCTGGTTAGTTCAACCCATGCGGCTCTCGCCTCCTTAGTGAGGGGTGTTTGGGCATGCAGCTTTTACATGGGAGGGACTCTGGTGTGTAGGTGGGGAAATAGGGTACATCATCCTCGTCCTGCCACTCTTCTTCCTCTGTGGCCCTCAAAGAAGTGGCTCTGCTGATACTTACAGCTGCATGACCAGGTAGAAGTGGGTTGTGCTCTCATAAATATCTTCTAAAGTCACGATGTTTTCATGCTTTATTCTGCAAAGATAGATCACAGAATCACAGAGCAGTCTGGGTTGGAAGGGACCTCAAAGCTCCTCCAGCTCCAACCCCTGCCACGGGCAGGGACCCCTTCCATAGAGCAGCTTGCTCCAAGCCCCTGTGTCCAACCTGGCCTTGAACACTGCCAGGGATGGGGCAGCCACAGCTTCTCTGGACACCCTGTGCCAGCGCCTCAGCACCCTCCCAGGGAAGAGCTTCTGCCTAAGAGCTCATCTCAGTCTCCCCTCGGGCAGGTTCAGGCCATTGCCCTTGTCCTGTCCCTGCAAGGATGTATGGCTCTGTTGGGGTTACAAACCCAGCCAAGGAATGAGGGCAGAAACTTTGCTAATCTGCTAATTCACAGTAACATTTATACATCCTTTAAAAAGAAATATATATTATTACTGTAGAGCCACACACCTTAGGAAAAGATATTTGTCCCACTTTACATTACAATGTCTATATACTCACTTTTTCAGCACTGCTATTTCATTCTCCAAGCTGCTGTCCCTTGTGAGAGGAGACTTCTTGATGCATTTCAGAGCAAAGAGCTTGCCAGTGCTTCTTTTCTTCACTAGGAAAACTTCAGAAAAGGCACCTCTGCAGAGAGGAAAAGGAGTTGGATTTCAGCAGCGGCTGCTGCTGTGAACTGGGAGAATACTCACAGAGAGAAAGAGGAAATAGCAAGAAAAAGCAATATGGTAGTAATTTAAGTGGATGCTGATCATAGACCTCGAAGGTCTATGATTCAAGGCCAGGTTGGATGGGGCTTGGAGCAAGCTGCTCTAGTGGAAGGTGTCCCTCCCGTGGCAGGGGGTTGGAACTGGATGAACTTTGAGGTCCCTTCCAACACAAACTGTTCTGTGATTCTATGCTCTCCAGCAGCCCCAAACTTAGGACATTCAGTGCAAGATTTAGATACCCCCTTTTCCCCCAGTTTTCTCTGTTCATAGTGAAAAGCTTAATTTTACGTTGTCCATCACAAAGCTGTGTTGAGGTACCGGACAAAAAGGACCCCTGCAATGAAATGAAATCCCATTCTTCAGGTCCATCTGTGGAGGCAGCCAAGTGAGTGTGCGAGGCTGTGGGTGAACTTCAGCTGTGCTGGGTTTGGAGCACACCTCGGGGGAAGCAGCTGGCAGACAGGGTTTGAGCCCGCACCTTGGGTGCATGCAGGAGGAGGCATCGTCCATGGTCTCTTATTTACTGCCTTTCAGGGCACTGCTGCTCTTCAGCCTGTTGGGACTGGGGGAATTTTCCCAGGCCAAGTGAGGGGCTGCATCCGTAACCACATCACTAACAGGTGTGTGCAGCTTGGCTCCTTGTTGGGGTAAACATCCCCTATGGAAAGATCCCAACAGCCTCCACTCTAACCGAAATTCCTGCTTAATACAAACCATACTTCCTCCAAGCCCCCATGGTCTTAAAGCAGTCCTTCCCTTGTCCTGGTCAGCATTGTCCCGAGGGCTGAGCTAGCTGAATTGCATGAGAGAGCCCAGTTAGGTTGCAGTTTGGGTATATCAACTAATGTGCTGTGTATCTAAAGTGCAAAATAACCAGGTAACATCAGTTAATATTTTCATTTAGCATTCTCTTTTCTGCTAATACCTGTGTACCCTTAGTGACAATGTGACAATGAGTGTCTTGTATGTTCCTGATAAAGGTTCAGTGCAGCAATGAGCAGGTATTTATAACATGCCTAAAGCTCGTAATCCTGTTAAAGGTCTGTCTCAGGCAGCTGAGCACACGTGTCAGGACAGTGACAGTGCATACTTGGCCAGGCTGGTCCTCAGTAATCCTCATCAAATGGGCAACAGATTAATTGATGGCAGTTAAAGGGAACTTGGCACTGAGTCTGCAAAGTCAGGTAGGGAGCTGGAGGGCAGGGTGAGGAGGGTGAGTGCAGTGGAAGCATCTTCTTGGTTGGGTTGGGATGCTATTGCAGCAAACCCAGCAAACAAAGGCTGTATCTCCTGTAACCTACTAAGCAAAGAACCCAGCGTGCTGTGCAGACAGACTGGAACATGGAGCTGTTGCCCTCTGGCTCATGTGTCTTTGTTAGTGAGTGGCAGCCGGTGGTGCTGCTGGTGATGGGGAGCAGGAGCCTAAGGCAGCTCCTCACTTGGCTCTGCTTTCCTCCTCCTCCTCCTCCAGTGGGGCCCTAGGTGCTGCTGAAACAATGTGCAAGCCCATTGGGGTTGTGAGGAATTGGCTGTGGCAGGGCTGGTTCCTAGCAAGGAAAAAACCAACCCAAACCCCAAACCAACACCCCGAAACTCATAGATTTTCTGATGAATTTAAACCTTTGCTTCACTCAGTCAATAATACGTAATAGTATTCTCTCTTCTGACCCAAAAAGGTGGTGTTGAGACCTTTTCCTTGTTTCTCCTCTGAAGGTTGTTTTATGGAGATGCCTTTCAAGTACCTCAGAGCTCGCAGGGAATAGGCAGGGACATTCCCATTAAGGTCGCTAATCCAGCAGTGGTGGATGCTGGGGGAAGGTGATAGCAAGTTTCCAGGTACTTTTAGGTCCTGGATCTTCATTTATATTCTTCAGCCAGCTCAAGTGGTGCATGTGGGAAAAAATCCCAATTTCTAATGCTGAATTTTCCTGTTAATGCAATAGTAGGAAATGAACAACCTACAAATCAGATGCTGGGGCATCTGTTCTATATATCTGTCCCAAACAGTTTATAATAATTATGCCCCTTATTAAAAAATGATGACTCAACAAGTTGGCTGGGAGAGAACAAAGGTTTTTTCCAACCTCATTCCTTTGGGGAAAGCTGCTGGATAATTTAACTCCTTTCCGAGGCTGACCAGGGACATAATGATTTAAAATGGCACCGAGCTCCGGAGTAGCTGTTTTGTGGGAGCTTTGCTGTGGGTTCTCAAGTCACAGAAAATGTGGCCGTGACAGAACTCACTGGTGGAGGTAATTCAATTCCACCTCCGCCACCTTGGGAATGTTGTCGTGTCTCATGCACATGAATAGGCAAATTAAGCAGTTAACTCACACAGAAGTATGGTACAACTCGAACATCCTTGTTCTTGTTTCATCCCCCACCTGAGTCAGGGTTTGAGCTAAATAGATGATGTATTATTAGGATACCTCTCTCAGAGCCATCCCCTGACCTTGCTTGACCTTGCAGCCGCAGCGGACCAGTGCACCCAGCAGGAAAAGAGCAAAACTGAACTAAAGCTGCCACTCAGGCTTGGAGGGCCAGGAGGAAAGGGCAGAGCTGGCCTGGAGCCGTGCTGCGGGGCTGGGTGGGAAGGAGCCGCTTTGGTGCTGCTTGGCAAGTGCAAGCCATGAATCAGAGCAGCAGCGACGGGCACCAGCCCCTCACCTCGAGACTGGGGCTTGGCTCAGAGGGGGTCGGGTTCTTGTGACATTGGCCCAGGTTGGAGTCGCTGCCTGGGGCTGGGCAGGCAGTACCTGGCCGTGGCCCTGGCTGCAGAGCAGCTCTGGTACTTACGATCCCAGGGCCTCCATGAAAATGAATGTTTTTCGGATGTTGCTCGTCTGTTTCTTCCAGGAGCTGCTGTCATCCTCTTCCTTGCGACCCATCTCCTCCAGAGTGGAAGCAGGGGACGCTGTGAGGAAGAGGACAAGGAGAGGTGACTGGGGTGGAGGGTGCTCGCGTGAACAGGCTAGCTGGATTCGGGATGCTCTGAGGGGTGCTGGCTTGGCAAGGGCAGTCAGACTTTTCAAGCATGAGAAATTCTGTGCTGGTTTTGCTACTCACGACTGCTTGTGCTGACCATGTCCCTGCTGTTATGTCCTGCTCCAGCCTTCAGTGCAGCCTAGTACCAGCTCAGCTGGGTAGGAACTGGTGACCATATGGTAATCCTCTGTTGTCAGTACACTCATTTAGCACGTGTTGGCAATTACAAATGTTTATGTTATGCTTCATATTTAGTGGTTAAAAAAGCCCTGCTGAATGGTTGCTAATTTTAACTAAAGCATCTATGACTTAATGGATTACAAGTTAGGTGCAACCAGCAATGGAGGTGGATTATAGTTTAGCTGCTTTATTGCTCAAATAATAAATAGTTTAAAAGAGCTCGTGACTGCAGGGAGGGGAACTGATACAAAACATTCTGTTGCTGTGTCTTGTGCAGTTTGCGCTGCTGTCACCTTTTATTTGTGTTAATTGACAGATTGCTTCTGCTCTGAGTCACAACCTTCCCCCTGCCTTGTGTTCCCAGGGAGCTGATGTGATAGCAGGGTGCCGGCAGGCTGCTGAGAAGGCAGAGAGATGCCCAGCTTTGTGCCCTGTCTGCTCACGGGACGCTTGACCTTGGTCAGGTCCCAGCTCCCCACCGCTAAGCTCTTTAGAGTGCAGGCTGGGCAGCAGGGCTGTAATAGAGAAAGTAACAGTGTCTGCCTGCGGGGAGCTCACCGGAGCAGTGGGGGACTTAGTTAGGGCTTACACAAGGTCTGGGAGGTGTGAAATGTTATACAAGCATCTAAGAACTCTTAATGAGATCAGGTCTAACAGATCTACAGATCTGGAAGTAGCTGGAAGGTGAGAATGAAGCCCCCAGGCTAGACAAGAATGTATGAAAGTAGTGGCTTGTCCATGCTATCGGGGTATGAAAGAAATGCACTGAAAATATCCCCAGGCAGGGGGATGCTGGGTGGTGACAGCAGCACCCTTGGCATGGGGAGCATCCCCTTGGAATGTGGAGCACCACACTTCCTGAGAGCAGCAATGGCTGCACCAAAGCCTGTGGGACGCAGCTGAGCCTTTGAAAGGCAAAGCACAATCTTAGGTGGAAAAATAAGTGTTTTGGGAAAGGCAGAAGTATTAAAGCAGCAAAAAAAGCTGGAAGAGCTTGTTTCAAGACAGGCAGTTGAGATAACTGAGTTCCTCCTGTACCTAGTTCATCTCCTGAATTAGCATGGGCTCAGGGTTTCCAGCTCCTTGACCCAGTTTTTTAAAGGTTAATTTGACATTATTGAAACCAGAATTGATGCACTTGTAAACAGTTGAAGGCTTCAGTCCATAAAGCCACCAAAGGCCAGTGTGCGCTTGACCTTTATTTACCTTCTAGATTGTGATGCATGTGTAACCCTTAGAAATGCAACTCCTTATAAGACCCAGCCATCCCTTCCTGTTTAGAATCAGTGCGGATCAAAAGTTCTTCACAAAAAAACCTTTCTGCCAACACCTTGAGCCCCCAAATGAAGTTTTCTTTTGCAGCCATTTGCCCACCCCAGATCTCAACAGATCTGGACGGTCACGTCAGGAGGATTTTCAGCAGAGGCATTCAGCTGCTGGTGGAAGGTGAGTTTTATCCACTTGAAGCAATTCTCAAATGCGTGATGCCAGTGTGGTGTTGAGTGATGGGTAAGATTCAGATGCCCTCTCCATGTCCCAGCTGACTGTCAAGCAAAGAATAGGAAGTATAAAATAAACCAAACCCAAGTAGGTCAGCCTGGCCCCAGGGACAAACAGTATTTTAGTCTCTGTTCCTGTGCAGCCCTTGCACTGAAGCACAGCCCAGTTGTCATGGGGGGCAGGCCAGTAGCAGCACAGTGCAGAGGAATCCCTCCTGGGATTAAACATTCTCATGTTAAATTCCTTGTGAATTGAACAAGTTTCTCTTTAAAAGGGATTTTGCTTCCAAAGGAAGGTAGTACCGTGTTTTCTTCAGTCTCCTGTGAATCATCTGCTCATCTTATAGTTCCTCCTTCTGTCACTCTCTGTGTACGGCATTTGGTTTTGCTGGTATCTGGAGGAAAGGCTGGATGAGCAGCTCTGACTCCCTACACGTGTATTTGATTTCCTGCTTTCTCAGTTTCTCTGTGCCATCATGAGCCAGTCATTTCCTGCCTCCCCTCGCCTTTCTGCGAGGAAGGGGAGTAAAGTGCTGCTATTTTGGGAGCACAATAATGAAATGTTTGAATTGCCTAAAATGTAAAGCTGCATACGTGCTCGGTTGATGAATACTTGCTCACCTTCCTCCTTCCCCATCTTGCATCACATTCTTCTCAATACCTATTCCTTATTCCTCTTTTGATGCATAGAAGAGCGTATGCAGAGGGGCATGGTGCAGGACACAGAGTCTGGTTGTGACTGTAGGATTATGAGACCTGGTTGAGCCACTTGTTGCACTTTGCAGCAGTTTGTGAGACTGCAGTGTCCGATATATTTGTTGTCTGGGGTTTGTTATTTATTCAGGCTCTGGCCCAACAATGTCCTAACCTTTCTCAGCACTAGTACACAGTGCATGGATAAACGGGGTTTAAGCTACTTTTATCTATTTAGTTGAATAAACTTTATGGAGTAGAAAACATTGTAAGAGAAGTTGGGCAAACAGACTTTGTGCTTGGACTGGCAGGTTTTCCTGCCAGGTGATGTATCCATCCGTGTGCCTCCATCACACTCCTGACATCCCTTGGTTGGCAGGTCCACCCTGGCACCCTGGGCATCCCCCCAGCTTGGTGGGCATGACTTCCAGGCATGGCAGTGGGATGCACGGATACAGCACACCCAATATGCACTTGAAAAATACTGCATTATTTTGAACACCCAGTGCAGAGAAGGGTCCCTGTTTGCTCTTTCACCCATTCACCTTGTGACAGTGCAAGAAGTGTGTTAAGATTGCATAATAAAGTGGAACTACTTGTTAATTAGACCTGAGGTAAAGACCTTTGGAGATGAAAGTGAGGTACTTAACGTTGCTGTAATCTGTTTAGTTTCCCTCTTCCCCATCACAACAAACCAAGCAATATATGCAGGATTTCAGTCTGATAAGTATATGCTGAAAGTAGGAAACAGTTCCAATATTAATGCCTATCCTTTGGGCTCTTCTACAGACTAAGTCAATAAATGTGGCTGCTATACTCAGTCTGCTCCAGCAAATGACACATCATTGCTTAGAACGTAATGAATGTTATTATGACCTTGCTTAAATATTTCCTGAAGGAATTTGTTCTACTTTCATATCTCTCAGTAACAAATCCATCTGCAGACAGACACTCTGCTTCTGAATGGATTATACTGCATTAGCAAAATTATTGTGAGACATGATTAATAGTCTTGTGACAAAGTTCCATGTGGAGGGGGAAGACACATGCTGCTTTCATGATTTTGCCTTTGGAATGGGCAAGAAGTTGACAGAGAATATAAAATCAAAAGGCTTTGCTTTTAAAAATACACCAAAACAAGCAATCTGCATGTGAATGAATGAACTGCCAGGCCAGCCTCTGTGCTCAGGGACAAAAGAAATGGAAAACACGAGCTCGCCATTAAAAACAAATCCACGTTAAGCATCTTGTATTCATCCCACCGCTCCATCGGTCCAAAGGCAGCGCATGGAGTTGAACACTTGCAAAAATCACCATTTTCATTGTAACCGTTTCAGATGCCTTTAAATACTTTGGGAGTAAAAGGTGAGAAGGCAGCTTTCTATGAAATTGCTAAATACGAGAGGTGCAGGATCCGAGGCTGAGAGCCTGTGCAGAGAAGTCCCCCAGTATTTCCCTGTTACTAGACAAAATCCCACTTAAAACCCCCCATGTTAACCAGAATCCCACCTGCTCCCCTGCACAGCACAGGCAGGAAAAGCAAATGGCTATTAAGGAAATGCTGTGTTGCTTACCCAAGTCAGCCAAACAAGGGAACTTCTGTCTGCTGCTGCCTCTGCTCGGCTCCCGCGGTCTGGAGGGATTAGAGCTCGCCTGGGTGCTCACGGGCAGTGGGGAGGAGGAGATGCTCCGCTGTGATGGTAACCGGGGAGCGCTTCCAGAGGAGTGAATTGCCAGGAGCACGAGCTGCCTGTGGGTGTGCGTGCACGTCGCCGTGGATAACGGCAGCGGTACCTGGCAGCGCGGACACGGGAGCACGAGAGCTTCGCCGGGGGACCCCGAGCTGCTGCTGCTGGGAGAAGCGGAGCACAGTGAGCAGCGGGGGCTGCTCCTCGCATGCACCCAGCTGGTACTGAAATGTTCCTGGGTGCAGGGCAGAAATCATTCGCCTTAACCACAGAAACGACTTCTGGTAGTAGCAAAAATCATGGAATCCCAGGCTGGTTTGGGAAGGGAGCTTATAAAGCTCATTCAGTTCCCACGGGCAGGGACCAGCTTGCTCCAAGCCCCTGTGTCCAACCTGGCCTTGAGCACTGCCAGGGATGGGGCAGCCACAGCTTCTCTGGGCACCCTGTGCCAGCGCCTCAGCACCCTCACAGGGAAGAGCTTCTGCCTAAGAGCTCGTCTCAGTCTCCCCTCTGGCGGGTTAAAGCCATTCCCCCTTGTGCTATTGCTACATGCCCTTGTGCCCCATTTCCTTTTGTTGGGAGTTCTGCAGGGCCACGCAAGATGGATGGGGGTTCCCACCAGGATGCTCTGGCACCCCAACCCTCTCACCTGCAGCACTGGGAAGATGATGCTCTCCACCATTTTTACATGGCACATTAAACCATGGAGAAAAAGCACTGCAGCAGGGCTCAGTCTCCATCACTGGAGTTCTGACTGTTTTAAACCATACAGTAGCTCTGTTTTGACTTTCAAAACCTCTGTGTGTGTGTGCCTTCCCAAGAAGCACAGCACATATGAATATAGGAAATAATAATTCTTTGAATTTTCTCTATAGTGGAGAATTTTTCGATGGCAATAACAACTTTACTGACTGCACTCCGCTGATTTACACTGCCATCTAGAATAATGCATGAAAGAAGTACCCATCATTGTGCAGTTTAGTTTTATATCAGGAATAAATCAACTCTGAGGCAATACTAGAAAATCACATTATTTTTCTTAATACTTTCGTCTTCAGTAGCTTCATTCCCTGGCGATGGCTGTTTGGTTTTCTTCATTTGTTTGCTGCTGGGCTCCAGCCCTGTAACTCTGTTGTGTTAGGGACTGTGGTCAGAATTCCTGGATGTGGATTTGAATGTGAAGGTTTTCTTTAGTGCCAGGTTTCGGTGGAATCTGCATTGATCCGATAGCTTGAAACCTTTGTGCCTGTGGTGCTTGGTGCCCTCCTGTGCCCGGCTGTGGGCTGCTCTGCTGCTGTGCCTGAGAAGGCTGCTGGCCACTTCTGCCTCTTGTTTTCATTCCCATCTATTGATTCCACTTTTAAAACATTAAAACAACTGAATGCTGTCAGTATTATTGTCTCTATGGTGCTCAGTTCTCAGCTTATTTCTTATTTCATAAGATTTGGTGTCTGATCCCAGGATTTTGTGTGCCTTGCGTGGAGGAGAGGAGCGCTCATGGCCCAAGCACCAAGTTACCCGCAGGGTGCTTAAGGGGAAATGAAATGAAATATGACGTGATCCAACCTAAACCATTCAATGATTCTTTGGTGATAATGCAATTGCTTTGGGAGAAGCTTAAGGCAGAAGTAATGAGAACAAAGGGAAGCGTTTACTGCGCTCCAGTCCTTGGAGTTTGTGTGATGTTATCAGGCACCAGACAGAAGTAGGAAGAAACTTGCCTGAAAGACAGGAAAGCGGAGCAGGGCTCTGCAGTACCTGAGAGCTGCAGCGTTCCCCACATCCACAGCGTTCAGGGTTTGGCCTTCAGAAACACACTGAGAAAAACACCAACAAGCCAGTGGGAGCAAGAGGGAGAAGGTCCCTTGTGTGCTTTGCTGTGGGAAGAATCAATCGAGATGGTGGCTCTCGACCTTGCCTGATAGAAATCCAGGACAACAGGCAATTCAGTTCAGGGCCTTTTCCTGAGCACTCAATGGGCTCGAGTTAAAATAACAGTTATTAACCAAAGCCACGCAGAGCAGGCAACAATCTAGTTCTTAATGGCATGAATCAGACGTGAGGAGGTGTGATGGAAACAGGCAGCCCAACATGCAAATCACAGCAGAGGTGTTTGAAAGGCACCGTTAGCCCTGAACCTGTTCTTCTGCTGAGAAGGGACCTGGATGCTTCTGTGACAAGTGGCAAAAGGCAGTATCTCCTGAACACTCTGTGTCAGCAGGGCTGTTTGTGCAGGAGGCACATGCATGGGGGTTTTCAAGCGGAGGGGTTTTGAGATGTGATGCTCTGGGTGTAAATACAAACTTGGAAAGCAAATCCAAAGAATCAGTGTTGGCAGCCTCAGGGTTTTCCAGGAACTGGACTCAAGGGTTGTAAATCCATGGGCCTGGCAGCACCAGAACGAATGCAATCCCACGTGGCTGTCCCAGCCTTGTCCCTGCCTTTGCTCGGCTGTAGCATCTCTGGAAGTCCCTGGCTGGTGCCTGCAGAGAGCACTGCAGCACAGCCAATGAAACCAGCATGGACTTTGGAGCAAAATAAATACACAAGGACTTTAGCGAGCAATGCAATGGGGATTTCCGAGAGGTTGGTCAGGGTAAGGTGCTATTCTGGATGAGCTCCTTGAAATAACAGGTAATTCAATGGCATATTCCTCTCAAGTGGAATCTGTAAGCGTTCTTTGTTTTCCTTTGTTGTGTTAAAGCAGACACTGACTTTAAAGCGAGGAGGTTCTTCATTTGTAGCATGATTGCTATATAGTGCATTTCCCATGTTGATAGTTCATACTCAGAGTTGACTAATAAGAAGTAGCAGCCAATTAGGAACCTAAAAGGGCTTTTCATTAGCTTTCTGAAAAATTAAGTCCTAATGATGTAGGTTTGAATAGCTGTTTACTCAGGGGGTTAGTTATGCATCCATGAGAAGCAAAACTTCATTCTGTTGACTGGGGAGGGGAGGCTCAGGAAATCACAGCGACTGTGGCTGGTGATGCATGGGGAGCCTGGAAAAGCTCATCCTTGCCAACTGCTGCTGTGACCACTTGTTTCTCTGGAGAGCTGTGGAGGGAGCAGCTGTATTTCACTGGACACATGTAGGAAACGGCAAAGCACAGCCAAGGACAGCCTGGGACAGCGGTGGAGACTGCTCCAAGAATCAGCAGTGATGTGCCTGTTCTAAAGGGAACACTGGACACCATGGTGTCTGGAGAGCACGGTGAAGTATCAGAAAGAAAACTGGCATGTAGAAATTCAATGGGTAGGTTTAGATTAGACATTAGGCAGAAGTTCTTCCCTGGGGATTGGAACTGGATGAGCTTTAAGGTCCCTTCCAACACAAACCAGCCTGGGATTCTATGATTCTGTGCTGAAAATTACCCACTTAGAGGGTGCAGCTAAGACAGACATGCAGGTCACCTGAGCATCAGAGCCATTATCTGCCATGAACACTGTCACATTTCACAAGAAGGAGGTGAGAAGGTTCCTCTGACAAGAAATGGTTTTGATTTAGTGCCGCTATAATGAACTGCATGGAGTGTCTCAAGATGACAGAGTACCTGGAAGGTAGTCTGTTCACGCGTAAGAACTGCCATCTCTTTAAAGAGAACAGAGAAAAGATTACTGAAATAGGTTTGGATATATTCCCTGTGCCAGAGCAGACATGTTAGCTGCCAGAAACCATCCCACAGTTATTTCCAAACGGTCGGAAAACAGATACACTCAATAATTACATCCAGCAGGATCCGGGCAGATAAAAACATCTCTGAACATCACCAATGGTCCGTTAGGAGTAACGGCACCCCAATTCTGCTAAGCCATGGCTCTGGTCATCTCACGTGTAGGTGAGTAAAGGGAATGCTTCCAAGTGTTCAGCCAGGTCTTGTGGGAAAGCCGAGGACCACGATACAGAGCTCCAGTCAAGGCTACCAAGGTGCAGTTTGCAATTTCAAGCAAAGGCAGCTTTTGTCAGTCCTCCCACGTGCCAAGAGATGGACGCCGGGGCTGCGTATGAAATGTTTTGTCACGTCGCTTCCACTTTTGAGCAAGCTGATGAAAAAAAGGCAGAAATCCCTCAGACATGTTGTCTTCCCAACTCCTGATATGTGTTGGCTACTTACAGGGAGTAAGAGAAGTCTTCGGAGCAGATGTGAAATTCAGCTCTTGTTTGCTCGCTTGTCATCACTCCCGAAGCAAAACAAACACTCCTGCTCCTGCAGAAATTAGCCCTCGTGTCTTGCTGCTCTGCCTCACCACGTGCTTGCCCGATCGTCCCCATGAATCATAGAATCAACCAGGTTGGAAAAGACCTTTAGGATCAAGTCCAGCCTTTACCCCAGGACTGCCAAGGCCACCACTAAAATGGTGGTGGACTGGTCCCACTTTAAGAACCAGCCAGTTCCACTGGTATTTTCTTTTTGGAACATGCTTACTAATACAACCTTTTAGTTTACTTTTTAGTGGTTTGGTTCCAAATATTGTGGGAAAACCATCTTTTCCAACCTAAAATTTCTAAAATCTGGGTTTGTGAAATGGCTGAAGTCCTTATTTTAATGCCAGCAATAAAGCTGCTGTGAAGCACCAGAGGAACAGCACTAGTGAGCCCAGCAAACTGTAAGTCAGTCCATGTGGCAATGAGGCTGAAGAGATCCCTCATCTAAAAACTATCTAGAATGGCAACTTGCTGGACCTGGGAGTCGGAGGTAATCCAGAGACAGCCACCAAAAGTGATTTCTTGAACAGCCTCCTGAACAGTGAGCTCTCCACCATTTATCAGTACTTTCCCTGTGTGAGTTCCTCTGCCTCCGGAGGGGTATCTGACAAGTACACAGAGCCACCTACAAACTCCAGGTAGCACAGAAGCAACCAGGATATCGGTTTGCTACAGATCATAGACTGGTTTGGGTTGGAAGGGACCTTAAAGCTCATCCCCTCTGTCAGTTTATAGCCAGTTCCCCTTGTCCTGTCTCTACCTGCCCTTGTAAAAAGTCCCTCTCCAGATTTCTCGTTGTCCTTTTAGGTGCTGATAGGCTGCTGTAAGGTGACATAGTCCTTTTATTAAAAGCAAAGCAGAAGTTTTCTAAGCACATTGGAGAATAAGGCTGGAATGGCTGAGTGAAGAAAGGGATAAATCCCACAGATAGGTGCTGAATGTCGCTGGGGTTTTGCATGCCGGGAAGGAACAGCGCTGGCTGTCAGCAGACAGACGAGCACACCCCCGGCTTCGCAGCCTTTATTTAGCAACCCCCTTTTCACAGTTGTTTCAGGCAGGGGAGGTTTCCAAACACACGCTCGCAGCTCCTCACACAACTGCAAAAGCACAGTGCCTGCAGCGGGGTGGCCTCTCTGCGGCACCCCGTGGGTCCCCTCGTCCCACACAGGCATCGTGGATTGCACGACAGTGATGCAAGAGGTGTTTTGATACCGGTGTGGTGGAAATGATGATGACTAAAGTCTAAAAGCACGTCGAGCTGCCCCCGTGGCCAAGGGGAAGAAGGTGATTTTTAGGTCTGTTTTCCCCACTCCCAAATATCTGCTTTTTTTAGTGAAATTGGCAGCAAGAGAGTTTTGTCCCCCAATGAACAACAATGATTTAGGGCACAGTGATGACCGTGAACCCCGAATTCAGTGGTGTGGGTGTGTTCCTTAGCCCAGCCCCTTTGCCAAGGGTTTTTCATATGAGACCAGAATTATGACAACCCTTAAAAGCATCGTGAAAGTGCAATAGCTTCTAACGTCTGAGATTTATATTGATGGCTTTTGTACCAGTGCCACCTCCCTCCTCATAAAGCTGCACATCAGCTTTGAGATGCCAGACAGGAGACCACCTGCCTTTCTCCTGATTTATTACCAGAGTCATCTGGTGCCATTTGATTCCTCCCAGTATGATACCATTCATTATTTATATTGCAAAGAACTAGAAATAGCTGTCAGGTGTCCTTCTTCAGGTTGGCACTGGCAGAGAGGAACGCAGGGTATTCTGAGCATCGCTGTCATAGTGCAAGATGTCAAAGAGAAACTACCCTGAGGATGCCTTTGAAAGAGCAAAATGAGGAATGAAAGTGTGATTTCCGTGCCAGATACCACTCGGACCCTGTGCCGTGGGGAGATCCTGCTTAC
Organism: Pezoporus wallicus; assembly: GCF_028554395.1. Classification (NCBI taxonomy): domain Eukaryota; kingdom Metazoa; phylum Chordata; class Aves; order Psittaciformes; family Psittacidae; genus Pezoporus; species Pezoporus wallicus. Next base: position 1,898,090 of record NW_026636574.1, on the reverse strand, counting down.
CACCCCCTCAATGTTCACAAAGAGCTCTAAGAGGACTTAGTCCTTTTCTTCTTTCTCCTTAAACCAGTCGGTATGTTTTGAGCTCCACTGATTTGGTCAGTGAGGTTCTCCCGAGTTTAACCAGCTGTTCTGGTAAAGAGGTTTCTCGGCTGTCAATCTTACTGGTTCATTTCATCTTAAAGGTTCATTTCAAGCTTCTGGTTCATAACAGAACCAGGTTCTCACACCTGTCATTCTCACAGCTCAAATCACAACCAAAGCTCTGAGCATCTCTCCCAAGGATACGGAGGGAAATCACATAGAGTTGAGGTATGAGATGGTGATAGCACACCATCTGTGAGAGCTGCCACCACACAAGACAAAGGTGTGCTTAATGTGAGAACTTTGTGGTTGCAGCATCAAGTTCGTTATTTCCTGAGTGTTTTGATCAGTGCTGCATCCTCTTGACTCAGTGTAAAACCAGATTTGGAGGAAAAGAAAGGTGAAAGGACAGACAGGATGGGAGCTGGAAGGGGACAAGGGATTCAGAGCCAGGAAAATCTGGGTTCTTGGGAAAAGGTGGTCCTTCTGGAAGCACAAGGCCTTTAGATGCAAATGCAGCCTGGAAATCCTTCTCACGTGGTGTTTCACTGAATTAATATTTTCTGCAGATAAATAGAGAAGCAGATGAAGAGCAAAGACCACTCCAGCAGATACTTCCTAGCAAAGCATTTTCTTAGTGTTGTTTTGTGTTGCCTTCCCACTTTGCTTAAAGCAATATATCCAATCACACATGATGTATTAGTGCGGATCACTGCCAGGATAAGGAGCCAAAGAGTGAGTATCCAGGAGGCTGCAGATGCCAGCTCCCTGGGGGACAAGAGGGACACTTGCCAAAAGGAAGATAGTTTCCAGAATGAATCTTACTAATGAATTTGCAGAGATATCCCAAAATCATACATCCAGGCAGCTCTCTAGTATGAAAACCAGTTGTTCCTAATGGAAGTGTTCAAGGCCAGGTTGGACACAGGAGCTTGGAGCAAGCTGTCTAGTGGAAGGTGACCCTGCCCATGGCAGGGGTTGGAACTGGGTGAGCTTTGAGGCCCCTTCCCAACCAAACCATTCTATGATTCTGTGTTTCTGTGACGTCTTTGTGTTCGTTCAGCACAAACCACTTTGATTTATTAATCCCAAATGAGCAGATGCTGTTGACTCGCAAAATATTTACTCCTTGAGCAAAGGTTTTGCCAAATGGCTTTTGCTGTTGGGAGAGAGCAGAATATGGGGTACTTTCCCTGGATGCTGTGGGGATGGGATTTGAGCACGCTGTTTGCATATGGCTCTCTGGGAGCAGGTGCAGCCTGGCAGGCTGGGCTGGCACTGGGGCCACATCACACCCTTCCTGTGCTTCACATTCTGCCAGTGAAACGGTGTTTATCAGCAAAAGTTCATTTGAACTGTATTAATCTTTGAGGCTCTCTCTTTGTTTCCCTCCCCATCCTGCAGAAACCTACGCTCACTTTTCTCCCTCAGGGAAAATGAATTCAAACAACTTTTTGTGCAAGAGAAAATCAGACCATTTCCCCGAGGCCACAGAATTCCTCAGATATCCATTTCAAGGTGTTTATTACAGCCTTTCATCCCATCCCCTGACTGTTGAGACCAAATTCCCTGCCTGGCAACAGGTGGGATGCCAATGTATTTTTAGCAGTTTGTTTGCTTTGATTGAACCCTTAAACAGCATCCTGCTTTTAAGTCCTTGAGTTACCTTGGGGCTAGCAAGCTCGGCTGAACTTCTCCACACAAGGAAGTTCTGGAGTTAAATTCGTACCTGTGATGAGGAACCATCCTGGCTGCAGAAAACTAGGGGTTTACTCTTTACTGAGGGGCCCTGGAGTATGTCATAACTATTAACTGGCACACTGAGCAGGGAGCTCTGGATTTGATTTTACAGCAAGGGAAGCATCAGAGATTGATGTCACCTCAGTAAGGGCTGGATGAGGGTGTAAGGTCATCTTCGGTCTTAGTTCTCCCTCAATCTGACAAAAGACATAGGAATGCACCAAATGCCCTTAAGACAGGGATGTCACCCCTTTCTGCATGATCTTGTGCACACAATTGTTTGTGGGAAAGCACCAGCTATGTACAGATTTTCTCCTTTCCTTTGTCTGCACGAGGAGAGCTGTAGCCATCAAGAACCTCCTTGAAATTTAAAAGGGATATAAAGGAAGATAAATTCATCCTTTCTCTGAGCTTTTCAGACTTTCGATCCTTTCAGTGCCATTGTGTGTAGGAGACATTAGGTTTGTTGGCAGTGGGCTGGCTCCTTGGCTTTGCTAATCTAATAAACCCCCTGGATTAAAAATGCTCCTGCAACCAGTAGCTGGCTGGAGCCCAACCATGAGTCCATTCCAGTGCCCAGGAGTTATCCCAAGCAGAGCTCCTTCCTGTGGAGGTAGAGGAAGGCAATGGGAGAGACAGAGCCACCGGAGCACAGGGATGCTGACAGAATTTTTGCACCAAAATTAGAGCATTGTGCTGTGCCAGAGTCTATTACATGTTTGGAAGGGTTTATTCCTGCTAATTCCTGTACATGAAGTAAAATTGTCGTCTGTTGTAGGAAGTTGTGACAAGCCACAGCAGAGGGAAGGAAAGAGGCACGCTGCTGGGGCAAGGCTGTCCTCAGGAGGGGTGAAATGCAGCACCTCTGCCAGCCCCTGGCACCCGCTCCCCTGCTCCTGGCTCTGCAGAGGTTACCCACCCCGAGCTGCACGTACCAACTCACTGGGTTTTGGCTAGACAAACAAAGCCAAATCCCATTCCCACTCCTTGCCACAAGCATGCAGCAGCAAGACTTGGGAGGTGCACATGTGGATGCACAAATCCCTGTGAAAACTCTTTGGAGAACTTCTTAATGCTTTCCGTGATGAATACAACAGGGATCATTTCTTCTAATGGACCAACGTCTCTGCAAGCTGTCAGCCACTGCTGCAGAGAGAACAAAGCATCTCCCTTGTGTTCCACTGCAAAGGTCTTAATGAAGCTCTGCCCATTTGTGGGAAGCCTGAAAGTCTTTGTGCTTGTTCCAGCAGCGAGCCGGATACAGACCACCAGAGTTACCAAGTCTCTCTCTTGGGGCCTGGCTAGAAACTGAATTGCTTTTATGAAAAATATGTTACTTCTGGTCTTCTTTTACCCATTTGTTCAGGCCTTTGCTAAAATTATCCTTTGAGTCATAGACAGCTCTTTTAGGCTCCTCCTTTTGTTCTGCCCCCTCAATGGCTTTTAATAATGAAGTGTAACGGAGAAGCTTTGATTGGATTCCTCACTCAGTTGGTTCATTAGGTATATCTAAATAAGGTACAAATGCATTCCTTTGGACTCAATTCCTTTTCCTTTCTCCAAACTGAAATACCCTGTTCTCCAGAGGGTTCTTGCTTGAGAACTGACTGAAGGGAATTATTTCAGATAATTAAGATCACTAAGCGAAGTAATTTAATTTTCTTCCCTGCCTCTTCCTCCCTCCAAGAAATGGAACTGTCTGGGTAACACCTGATCAATAAAAAAACCTTTTCAAAGGTTCCGCTGGCCAAGTCTGCTGTAAGTTAGGAGAGACCAGCATGGAGTGAAAGCCAGGAGGAAGGGTCAGCAAAGCAATGAAATTTCCAGTTAGATTATTTGAGGTTCTGGGGGGACCTGGGTTTTGGTTGGTTTTGGTTTTGTTGGTGTTATTTGTTTTATTGGGCTTTTAATTCTGTGCCTTTGCGGAGGGCAGAGCAGGGATAGTAGGTTCAAAGACATGAACCTCTATGGCCAACTTAGTTGTACTGAAGTCAGCTGTGCTGAGGCAGGGTTAACCTGGCTGAGACCCAGCAGGTGAAGGAGATGCAGAATGATGGGAGAAAGGTGAATTGCATTGAAATGATGAGGCTCCATCGATGATAAATGCAGCAAACCTACCTAGCAATGACTGTAGAGGAAGAGCAAAAGCGAGGTTTAGGGTTTTAGAAGACTGCAGAAGCTGGGCAAGGAAAGGTATTTGGGGTTTTTACTTTCTTTACCTTTTTTGTTGTCTTGTATTTTCATTGTTTCTGACTGATTGTTACACAGCTTGGCTGCAATGTGTGGTTAGGGAAGTCTGGAAGAAATTTGCTCTAGCTCTTTTGTCAGAGTGAGTAATCAGAGGAAGGGAGGATTGTTTTTCTCTAAAGCACAATGTTTTTCATCTTTACTAACTTTCTGTTTAAAGCTGGAGAAGGGATGAGGCTGGGAATGCTTTCCCTTTGTGCTTGCCCTTGGGGTGATGAAACAGGGACCTGTTTACCAAACTCCTTTTATGTAACCAAAGAAACTGCAAAGCAATGCGGTTTCTCTCTTCAGTGAGATCCTGAGTCATTCCAGTTCCTGCTGCTTTAACTCACTATGTCTTTTGTCTTTTCTTCTTGTCTCAGCGGTGTCCTATCTGTGTCCCATGCTGCTTGTGCAGAGAGCTGTTGCTATTCCTATAGAAAATGCCTTCTATAGTTCCCTTTCCCTGCAACTGTGGTATCTCAGACTGCAAGTTCAGAAAGTCCTCAGTCTCTCCTCAGTACTGGATACAGACAAGCAAAAAATAGCAATACTAAGTCTTAAGCAGCTTTCAGGGTTTAAACTTTATTCTATCCTGGGTTGTGCCTTAAGCTCAAACCTCATCTGTAGCTGGGTCAAGCCTTCTTGACCTGGTTTGGTGTTCCCTTGGGCTGTGTTGGGAGAGTTTAGCTCCAGGTTTGTGGGCAAAGAGGGTCACTGATGCAGGAAGGGAGCTGGGGATCTTTGTTGGAGTGGAAAAATCTCCCAGTGCTGTAGAAATTCACACAGGAATGGCTAAGAAATGAGCTGGACACTGAAACACTGGGGATGTGTCTGAGTGTACAAAGTACTTCTAAAAGTCACTTTAGGTTGGAGAAGACGGGCTCCCTGCTTGTGTTTGTGCTTTAGACTGCTTTGTCCTCTCTGGTCAGAGTTTGCTAGAGGCTGTTGCTGCTTTTAAGGTCATTTGTAAGATGATGCATGCTTCAGAGGAGCAAAAGGTCTGGGGCATTTAAATCTGGCTTCATAGAAAGAACAGATGCTGGACAGAGTGTCCAGGTCTGTTAACAAATGCCTGCAGAGCCTTTGGGAGCAGGGGTTACTTTCCGTAGCACCGGGCTTCCCACCTGTTCATTTCCAAAGCCTGGCTCAGGATTTTCCAGTCACTTTGTAATGAGTGCATGTTTGTGTTAAAGCTTCCTGTGGTGTGTTCATTACAGTTTGTTTTACAAGGGCTACTCAACAAAAAGCACAAACACTTCAGCAACCTGTCAGTGCCGGGCTTTGAAGCTGGCGTAGGGGTGAATACCAAAGATCTGCTATCTTAATAAGTACAGGAGGTTACAGAGATGTTAATAGCTGATCTTGCAGAGCTGATGGGATTAAAGGTGGTGGAATGAGATGCCTGTAAAACATAAGGTTCTGGGTGCTACTGTTTTCTCCTGAACTCAAATTAGCAGGTTGTGGCTTCGCTTGCTTGGATGAACGTGCTTGTTGGTGCGAGCCCGAGTGGGAGCACGCGTACCTTGGGCTAAGGATGGGAACTGACAGAATGGTCTTAATTCCTTCAGTCTTTGATGGTATCAACCTCTATCAGAAATACTTGAAGTAAAGCCTACGCTTTGTGGCTATAAAATGCAATCTTTCAGTTCACAGCTTTCCAAACAGCAGTGCTGTTGTGGTTAGGAAGCTTTGTGGGCTGAAGGCATACAGTGTGCATCTTATCAGCACCTATTCCTGCAGTGTTCTGTGACATGATGCCAGGAGGGCCCCGGGGATGTGGCTCTTGCCCACAGCAGCCAGAAACATAGGGGTTTTTCCACCACTGTGGCAAACTGGAACATTTCTTTCCACAGTGTTGGGATGCTGAGCAGCTCACACATGTGGGTCAGCAGAAAGGAAGAGGCACCTTGGGGATCCCAGCCTGCTCCAGGGCTGTGTGCAGGGAGGTTACACTGGGAAAGGGTCACCCCAGCAGGGATTTGTGGCAATGAAGTTCTTGTGCTTTAACCCCAGCAACAACTCAGCCCGGGAGCAGCTCCCCTCTGGTGGGATGGGGAGAGAATCAGAAGAGTCAAAGTGAGAACTCGTGGGCTGAGATAAAAGTGGTTTAACAGGTAAAGCAAAAGCTGTACACACATGCAAAGCCAATCAAGGAATTAATTCATTGCTTCCCATTGCAGGCTAGTGTTCAGCCACTTCCAGGAAAGCCGGGTTTGTTCAATCTGTCCTTGTGGTTCATGTGATGAGATTCCAAGATGCAGACTGTCTTCTGTAACAGCTACAAGTCCTGCTTGAAGTCCTGAAGTAGTCACTGTGGGTATGGAATAAGTGATTCCATGTCCTAGCTCTTGGGATTCTGTGTTTATTAAGGGGTTGGAGCCCTTTGCCCATGTTGCTTTCACAGTCTGTACCCTGAAATGTTCATAGTTTCAAGCCCCAGTTCTGCAGTAAGATGGTTTTGGCTGGATCTTTCAAGATACCTGTATGTGACGAGTAATAACCTGTCCAGAGGTGGTCCTGCAGCAATGAATTAACTTACTGTGTTTTATGATGTTTGGTGTGCCTTCTCGGCACCCAGAGCATCTCGGATCTTTGATCCAGAAGGTGTGATTTATTGGGCAATTATACATCTACACACCATCACTCATGTTGGAAAGAGGCACTGTGATCTCATCAGTCTGGGGGCATGTGACATGGAAGGACTGATGGATGAAGAAGCCAGGGAAGTATTGGTTCAAGCCAATGCATTATTTTCTACATTAATATTGTGCAGACAGTAGCAAATAGAGATCGTGCACAAGTGTTAGTGTTTTTCCATGATGAAGAATTGCCCCTCTGCAAAGTTTCATTTTAATGACGAATGGTTTTTGGGCATCAAGTGATTTCTTATGTAAATGTTAGTTCTTTTGTTATACAAAGAAACAGGGAAAATAGACAAATATTTTTCTTGGGCGGTCAGGAAGGAATCAGTATGTGTGGCTCTGTTTTGGGGGATGATGTGGAAAACAGCATCCTGCAGGCCCTAGTGTGGGTGTGTGACTGCTGGAGCCATCTGAGTCGGCACAACTGGTGTTTGTCCCTCCAAGGGCAGCGAGCTGCAGAAGTTGCAGTGTGTTTCTGTAAGGAATGGTGGCCCAGGCCATCCCCTTGTAGCTAATCCTTACTACAGGCTTTAGGCCTGGGTGGTGGCTTTGGGTAGGTTGAGATCAGGAGGAGATTTTTCATATGGTTAGTCCTGTTGACTTTCCAAATGGCAAATGGCTCCTGAATCCAGGCCAGAATGTGCATTATATGACGTGGGTTTTCCCCTTCTCTTACTGTTCCTTTTTAATTTGAAGGTCGTTCCTTTGAGTTTAGCAGAGGCTTTTCTGTTGATGAGTAATGCATTCCTCCTGCTATCTGTTCTACCTTGTAATACTGAATTTATTAATGTATCAACAGAGTTCTTCTCGCATTCATCAGGGCCAGATGGTGGTAAGAGGGACTTGTGCTTTAAAAATTACCTTCCTTGTCTTCCCAAGCCCCCACCAGCAAAGGGTGGGGATTAATCTTAGACTAAAAGTGTTTCACTTGATGCCTGCCTCCAGAAGTCATTAGTAAGATAACCAGGTAATGAGACTGATGTAAGAGGCCTTGACAGAAGAGAGGGTGAACCACTATGCAGCTCCTTTGCTTTTGTACAAGAGGCAGCACAGCCTTACATTGGCAGCTGCTGATGGCGATGATCTTTGCTCTGCAGACCACAGATATTCCAGAACTTAAGCAGAGATAGCCTATCCCCACTGGAGTGATTCAAGTCATTAGTGTGCCTCTGTAGGCTTCTCATGCCTTGTATTTCTTGAGGTACTACAGACAATTGGAGATGTGTGCACAAGTCTGAACTTAGACCATAAGGATGAACTCATTTGTAAGTAGTGTTCCTATTTCTAGCAGCCTAATGCTCTTGAGCTAAAAGGCATTAATGCTGATTTGCTCCTGGCATCAAGCATCCAATTGTTTCATGTACTTTCCGTGCCTGTTGGCTCACACTGATTTCTTGTGTTTTGTGTCCCAGGAAGATGTGACCCCAGGCTTGGGGAGCAGCAAGGTCTCAATGTGATATTGGTTTTGGTTTTGTCCTGTTGTCAGGGTAATGAAGATTGTCCCCTGGGTTGCCTGCATGTTAGAGGGATGTGAAGGTTAGTTTGAACTTACCGGATAAAAATGCCAAGGAGTGTATTTTGGACCATTTGGCTTGCTTGGTCATCAGGCAATGGAGCTCTGAAGGGGCACCTTAGCCTAAACGTCGTTGCTCCAGGTTTCGCAATCCCCAAGCAGGGGATGGGTGTATTTTCCCCGGCCCCCACTGGAGGTCACTGGAACATTGTTAACCATTGTCCCTTAGAACAAAGGAACGGCAAAAGTGATATTCATGGAAATTAGTGTTTGAAATTTTCAGAGGTTTTACCGGTTTTAGGTATGACAATAAATCCCCAAATTGCTTACAGGCTCTGTGTGCAATAGGCTTTTTGTAAGCATTTCTTATGCCCTGAGAAGACATCAGCAGAGTCTTGATTCTACAGAAGTATGAATCAACTGACAGGAATTCTGAGAGGCTCCTGGAATGAGTTCTCTTTACCCCAGCTTTCTTTGCCATATGCTGATGGACGTGCCCTAAGTGCAAAACCGTACCTTAAGCCATTCCGTATTTATCAGCAGGAAACCTAAATATTACCGTTGCCAATCATTTTATTGTGTACATGTTGTATATGCTGGGAAGAAGATGAGCAGTTTGGTGCTCTGCAAAGGTCATCTTGTTAAAATTGGCTCAGAGCAAGGAGGCAGAGAATGTTTTGTTGTTTCCCCCCTTGCCCTCCTGCAGGCAGCAGTTCCTACTCAAACTTTAGGAAGTCTGCTCAGATATCCCTCCTGTTCTGGGTACGGATCCCCCTGGTGCATGAGGAGCCCTCTGCCCTTGGTGCTGGAGCAGCAGCAGATGCTAGACGAACAGGATCTAATTATCAGTAATAAGAAAAGTTTGGCAACTAGTCATGGTATCACAATTAAAAAGACCCCAAACCCAACACAGCTTCTTCTCGACCCGTCTGTCAAAGTGTGTGCAGTTGCTGTTAATGATAGACTGAATAATAATTAGTATGAGCTAAAAGGCTCCTTTTGTGTTCCCAGTGATATTTAAAGCCAAGAAATAAACTCCTGACTTTTGGATGGTATCCAGTTTCATTATAGTACTGGGATTTATATTTTAGTCTTTAGGTGTAAAGTGCATTTGTGAAATGTATCAGTTCTGGGCAAATTAGGTGCTGTTTGCTGTGAAGTTTTGACTGTGAGAGTGCATGCAGTCAGTCAGCTAAGCAGTGCTTGGCCTCCTTGTGTGGGAGGAGTTGGGGGTTTCCACTTGTGATGTAGGTGCTTCCTTTAAATGTGTTCCCACAGGCAGCTGATGGATCCAAAAACCCTGCTGGAGTGGTTTTCAAATGGATATGAGCACATGAAAAAGCTCCGAATGCAGCACTCGCCACCAACGTTTCTGTTGCAGAAGCACCATGCGATGCTGAAAAATGTTCAGCAGGAGTTTAAACTGCTCACAAGCCCATAGGGAATGCGGATCTGGGGCAAGAAGGGAGCAGGGTCATGCAGTGCAGCAGCTTGTGGGGTTCTGAAGGCGTCTCCAGCAAATAGAAAATGCTAACATTGGCCTAATGGCCTTGCTGGAGGGGCTGCTTCAGACATGCTCTCCAGGCGAAGAGTTAAACTGAAGTGAGACAGAGTTTTGCTAGTAGCTCTTAGGATGCTTGTCCTGCCTCTGCTACCTGCCCTGGGCTGCTGCTTTGTGCACCGGAGGGAGATCTGCTGTCAGGCTAACAGCAATGAAAACACTTGCGTTATAAAGACCTCAGAAAAGTAATGCTTGATTGTGTTTAGTGAGTAATTTTCTGAACCTAAATAATAAGTTCATTTCGAACTGATGATGAATGCAGGAACTTCAGCCCTGAACCATGGAGATTTGATTAATGCATTAAAATGATGAGGTACTCGGTTGGAATAAGAATGTACCTGCCTATGAGCTCTCTGTTACATACTGAGTTTGAGGGAGCCAGGCTGGATGCTTGTGAGCACAGTTGTTCCTGTAGACTCAAATGGGGCAGGCCATCTTCTGACGTGTTCCTGCTGGAGCAGCTCTGCTCTGGAGCCTCAGAAAGGTTGGGCTTTGCCAAATGAGCCAGGAGCAGGGGTGGCTCCATTGGCATCACAGCCCCAAACCCGGGCCTGGACCAGAGCTGGAGCAGTGCTCCTGCTTTTGCTTCAGTTAAAAGCTTGTCCTCAAATGTTTGCACTAAAGCCCTGGAGCCCCAAGGAAGACGATGCAAATAACTTGACTCTTTTCCCATGGAAGCAATTAAGAATCTGTGTTAATAAGAAATCAAGTTGTTTGTACATTTTAATGGTTTAAAAGATGCCCTAGGGAAATCACAGCCAAATAAGACACCATTTGAGGCAGCCCCTCGCGAGTCAGGCAGCTCCACCTATGTTGTAGATATGATCAATTAAAAATTACCAGGAGAAAATGATGTATTTTAATTGAAACGGTTTACACAGAAGGGTTTTTCATTGTGATGGTTAGAGCCTAGAGGGACGGCGTCGTTGTTTTGTTTCCTCCTGTTTAAGATGAAGAGAAGCCATCTTGCCTGGTTGGGAATGCCATAAGTAGCATTAGTAGGAAGCTTTGTTAATTCCAGCCTGGTTTGGGTTGAAGGGAGCTTAAAGCTCGTCCACTTCCAAGCCAAAGGAAGGGACACCTTCCGCTGGAGCAGCTTGCTCCAAGCCCTGTCCAGCCTGGCCTTGAGCACTGCCAGGGATGGGGATAAATGCCAAATCGTGGTGCTGTGGGGAACGGATGGAGCTGGGGGGAAGTCATGGGCACCGAGTGCGTGCAGGGGAGGCTGTGGGGCTGCTGCGAGGGCTGGAGCAGCTCTGCTCTGGAGCCAGGCTGAGAGAGCTGGGCTGGGGCAGCCTGGAGAAGAGAAGGGTCCTGAAGGGGAGACCTGAGAGCAGCTCCAGTGCCTAAGGGGCTGCAGGAAACCTGGAGAGGGGCTTGGGACAAGGGATGTAGGGACAGGCCAAGGGGAATGGCTTTAACCTGCCAGAGGGGAGACTGAGCTGAGCTCTTAGGCAGAAGCTCTTCCCTGTGAGGGTGCTGAGGCGCTGGCACAGGGTGCCCAGAGAAGCTGTGGCTGCCCCATCCCTGGCAGTGCTCAAGGCCAGGTTGGACACAGGGGCTTGGAGCAAGCTGCTCCAGTGGAAGGGGTCCCTGCCCATGGCAGGGGTTGGAGCTGGAGGAGCTTTGAGGTCCCTTCCAACCCAAACTGTTCTGTGATGGTTATGATCTGAAGGTGGCAGAGCACAGCTCTGTCCCACTCTGCGTTCACTTGGGAGTGTTGCGCTACTCAACAACTCTGCTTGATGTTTTTCAGCCATGAGAGCTCATGGGTTTTGTGAGCTTCACACGCAATCTGCCAGCCCCAACACCAGCTGGTTCTGTGCGTTGTCCCAGTGGGCAAAGGTACAGGTACAGGTAATGGGTTAGAAGAAAAAACCCAACTCATTAAAATGTGAAGTTTATTTTTTCTTTCAGTTCTGTCATTGCAAAGCCCATTTCATCATTTGGAGTCCCAGCTTGCGCTTTACGTAGCGTGAGCGTTGGCAGCACCGTTTCTCCTGTGGCTTGGAAACGATCCTGCAAAGCAGGCCTCTTGGTTTATAACGTGCTAATATCTGACATATGCGAAGAGCATGAGCCATGGTTTTCATACTGCCTCAGTAGCTGAGGAAAATATTAATGTGACAGGAATAGAAGATGGAGCTTAAGGCACAATGCTTGTGTTTGAGGCAGCTGAGGAATGGGGAGTGACTGACAATTGTGTTCACCGCTGCTTGGGCGTGTGATACGGATGTGGGCTCTATAGGGCTGAATTACTGTGATTTAAGAAATTAATGGAGCTACATTTCGCTTTATGTAATTTACGTCTGCATGTACACAAAAATCAACAGATTTCATTATTGTTGTGGCATGTTCCTTCCAACTTGTTCACTCCTATGATGATTGCAATTTGTTTCTCCTGGAACTTGTGTAAGGCGTGACAAGACACCAAAGTTATGGTGCGTTACACAAAGGACTCCTTTGCATATTAAAGACTGTGTTGTCACTTGACTAAATTTGGGAAAACATCTACCACTGTGAGTGTCATTAGGGAGAGATGAATTCCAGTGCTCATTACTGGGGTGCTCTGACAAATAGGTGGAGGAAGGACTATAAAGTGGCAGTGTGCTGCTTTTTTCCCTGAGCCTTGTCGAGGCTCATTTTACTTCTCTCAGCCTCTCACAATGTCAGTCCCTTCATAATAAATGCAGCTCGCATATGAGCAACCCCCCGGACTGATTTCTTTCCACTAGAAGAAGTGATTTAAAAGAAGCCGAAAAAAGACATTGAATGTGTTCATTATTGATAATCTTAAAGATTTACTGTGGGCTTTCAGAAAAGCTGCTGCCTTAAAGCAAACTGCTTTTATCTCCTTTTTGTTTGCTTAGTTGGCTTTTGTGGGTTTTGTGTTGTTTCCTGCAGCAGCTCATGTAGGTAGGAGCTTGAGGTTTGTTTTCTTTTTCCTGAGGGGGGATTTGCCAGCCCCTGCCAGCAGTGGGAACTGCACAGGGATGCATTTTGGCACTGCTTATGTGGGGACTCTCGCCATGTCATCTTCTCCCTGTTGATGCTCTCCTTTTGCAGAGCGTGCTTTCAGTAACCTGATGCAGGCTTTTGGGAAGCAAAATGCCATGTAATAGCCTTTTGGGCACAGAAGGCATAACTGGCCATTGGAACTCGCAGGCATTTGGAGGCCTCATGGCTAAGAAGGATTTGCAGGGTTCCAAGTAAAAAAGCTGGGAAGTGTTTACCCCAGTGCTAATAGGAAATAAAAGGAACTTGGTGTATTCTTGTTGGATTCAGTACAGTGTATCTCTGTAACTAAGTTCAGGGTTTTCCTGTACGTGTAAGTGGGGACTTAGCAGGCAGATGTAAACTCGGTGCCACGTTGAAGCAAAAGCAGAACTGAATGAGCATTGTTTTTTCCCTTAGCAGCTGGAATGAGCCAGGGAACTGGTGCACGGATCGGCTGATTCCTGTGCTCTTGCTCGCCCTTTCCTAGGATGCCTCTGCCTTCCACACCGTGCTGTTTGCTTCTGAAGCAAGAGATATTTCCCAAAGGTCTCTGAGCATGGGTAGCTGTATTTCATCCCCATAGCTAATTCAACAAAGACTACTGGAGCATAGAGTATCGGAAAACATTTTCTCTGTGTTCAGAAAGCAAAACCATATGCTCAAACCCTGTCATCAGTTCAGAGGCGTTTAATAACCTCATACTTCACCAATCAGAATAATTAAACAGGCTCATTATTTTAAATATTCATTTTGTCCAGATTCCATGTTTGGCTTTCTTGGTCAATTTGGTTCTTGCTAATCTGGGGGAAGGAAAGAATGTTCTCTAGTGCTTAATTTGCATTAAAAACACTATAATTTGTAAGTAAATTGGAAAGCTTTTAAGCAAAGAGGGAACATCAGTGACTTGACAGTCAAAGCTCTCCTTTGTTTTTCAAGCATAATGTTCCCAAAAGATGCTCTTCTTTTCTTGGAATTACATGGCGGGAAGAATGGAGCCGTGTAATTGTTCATTAATCCATGGTTATTAGGAGAGTGGCGGGAGAAAGCACCAGCAATGAAAACCAAACCCGGAGCGGGGAGCATCTTTCCTGGGATACCTCTCCTAGAAAATTGACTTTTAAGTCGTTCAAGGGGGTAAAATAATTGTCAAAAGAGGTGTTGTGTCTGTGTCGTGGAGGAGCAGCCAGGTGCAGTAGGACCCCTCCCTGCCTGCTCCTGAGCAGCCCTGTTTCTGGGATCTGGCTTTCTGCTTTCCACTACTCCCAGCTGTGCAAGGCTTCCTCATACTGGTGAGCTGGTGAATGTCCCACAAGGAGTAACAACTGAAACCTGGCCAAAGGAGTAAAAAGATATGTCACTGTGGCTCAGCAGCGTGTGTGAGGGAGCTTCTGTTGTCTTACTTGACCAACCCGACACAAAGAAAATATCTTCAGTGTTTTGATTTTTAACAAACGCCCAAATAGGCTCTGCTTTGCTACTGAAGCCAGGACACCTCTTTGTGCTATAGCTGATTGCATGGATGCTCTTTCAAAACAATCTTCTGTTGTGTTAAAGATGTTGCTTTCTTTGTTGCTTCTGCCTCTTTAGGGAGGAGGAGGAGGAAAGGAGAGGAGTGAGAAATGCAGGAGAGAAGCTTCTTTCAATGTAAATCTATTGTTAACTGCATTTTTAAAATCTTCTCAACCTTCAGCTGAACACTCATAAAAGAGTAGTGACTGTGAATTATGAGCCGTTCCACTTACCTTCATTATAGTTCTTACATTGTTGTGATACTTGAATGTATTTTTGTACATCTTTTGGGGTTCTTTTACTGTGCACGTGGTTCCTGTGGCCTTCATTTGCTTTAGGACTCTGCATCCATAATTTTGTTATGGATATATAGGGCTAGAATAAACTCAAAATCTGTTTTTTTCCATGTCTCCAAAGTAATTGGATCCATTTTTCCATTATTGTGTTTCTAGGCCAGGATAATGCAACAAATACTGGTATAATAATGAAGCAATCTCGGGGGTCGAGAGGACTAGTTGTGTGTGCAGAGGTGGGCTCCGTTCAGAGCCGTTAAGCTGCTCCCTCTCACTGAAATCTGGATTTGGACCTGCTGTGGCACTCGCACCATGAGTACAGGGAGCAACTGGAGTGGAGTGCTGCATTTTATATCCCATATATGTGTGTTCCCCATTGATATGGGCCCCAGATGATGGGGTGTAGGGAATCCAACCCTGGGGGTTCTTATTTCTGCATGCAAATGTCTGACAGGATAAACTCGCAGAGGATACTTCTTCATTTTGATTTGATTTAGTTTTTATTTCTTGATTATCCTCTTAAACATCTAGAGATGTAATGGCAGCCATGAAAACCTCTCGGAAGGAAAGGGAGAGAAGATTGGAATAGCAGTAAACACTGACAGAAAGAGCTGAGCTCTTAAATACATATACCTAAAACCACAAAGTGACAAGCTTTGCTTTTTTTTTTTTGCCAGGCTTAGCTTTTTCCTCCCAGTCATGGAGCTTTGCTTGGAGCCAGCAGGTGCTGTTACTGATGATTGTATTTATCTGCTGTGGCAAAAGGATGGCAAATCAAGATGGATATGTTTCCACCTGTCTGAACTGACAATTTATCACCTTAATTCCTAATGGATCAAGCATTTGCTAAAAGAGGGTAATTGTTTGGATGTGAAACTTGGCTTTCTTGATGCAAGGGATGGATGATGTGTCAGGTTGTGGACATAAAGTATAACATCATATTATGCTAATTCTTGTCATGCTTGTGCATGTAATCTGATAGTATAAACCAGTGACTATCTAACATGTAAAAGTAGTGTCTCTTACTACTTTTGTGGGGAATGCTCACTACTAATTCAGAGGGTGAGAGCTGTACAGAGGCAGCCTGTAGTAGAATAACTGTCTTAAGAAAGCTGATGAAATCAGGTGGAGTTCTGGGTTATTCTGCTTCCATGCCTAGAGCTAGCTCTTGATATGGCAAACTCTAAGCCATGGTGTTCCTGCACAGAAAATTCAGTGCTGTTTTATGTGAGGAAATGGTCTCTTCCTCCCAGGAAAAGGCATTGTGGGTTTCTTCTGGAAGTACGTGAGCAATATGAGAAGAAGGTAGCGTTTGCCTTAGAAAGAGGCATTTGTGAGAGGCACACCAAAGTTCCTGGTGAGTTGATGAGCATGATGTTAAGGAGAGCACTAATAAGCAGATGGAGGAGCTCTACCTTTGTAAAATGCCTTTCACCACTTGCCAGAGTAGCAAATAAATGTTTGATTGCCATTAAGAAGGTAGCTCCAGCTTGCTAATGTATAAGTAGGAAGATCAATTATCAGTGTGTGGAGCAGGATCATCTTCTGAAACCCTGTAGTTCAGCCTGTTCTCCTCGCTAAGCCTTTTAATCAGCCATCTGGGTTTGGAGAGGAAGAAAAGCCTGGCTCATCATGGAGGGTATTACAGCCATAAAATTCATGCACCTTTGATGGGAAGCTGCTGGTGGCATATGTTATCTGTGGCTGTTGAACACACATTTGATTCGGAATACAACCACGGGGTTGTCAAGGATGTGATTGTTCTTTCTAAGCTGCCTGAGGAGTGTTAGACCCTATTGTTTTTGACAATGCACCTCAATTAGGTCTTAAAGCTAAAACTGGTAGTACATGCTCTGAAATTGGAAGAGTTGTGGTGGATTCCTCGGGGAACTCAGCTGCTTGATTTAGGCTTAAGGATGATGTTTCTCCACAAGGGAGTCACCAGTCACAATAATTACATTGCTGTCTTCTCATAATATGATTTATTTAGATGCTGCCGTATGAATTAATTCTCTCTAATTGCTGCTCTTCTCACTGTAAATCAAGGTTTCTCGCTTTCTGGAGAGTAGTGAACATGATCCTACACTGAAGTAATTAGTCCAATTAGAAAGGAAAGCAGATGTGGAAAACCAATTACTTTCAGGAATATGTCTGCTCCTATGTAGTCCAAATGCCATTCAATCAAAATGTAGTAGTTTAATAAAACATTGCTTTATTTGCAAGCTCTATCCAGCATTAAGACTTCACTATCTCTTTTGGAGAAGCCAGTTTGGGCTGGCTTTGCGGGTGCTGAGCTTGCTTCCGACTTAACTCCTGGTTTGCACTTCCCTGAGAGAAGACACATGGAGAGATCACTGTGAGCAAGGGCAGGATCCCCTTCCTTCTTGGAGACACTGAGCTGCAGTGAGAATGAAATGAGCTTGGCATTTATACACTTGCCAAGGAAATAATCCAGCAGAGAATATTCCAGTAGAGGTGGAAATGGGTCATTACACTTGCACACCCCATTTTGGATGTGAAGCCTGTGGTGGGACTCATCCTGAGCCTAAAACCACATCAAAGGGATGAAATCCCATGGGTACTTCCCAGAGCTGGGTCGGTGCTCTCTGTTTTCTGTTCATCCGGGACCCGGGCACAAACTGGGCAGCAAATGCCCATCGGCATCCATATCGTGTCCTGACCCAAAGAACTGAAAAGCTGCTGTTGTAAAGGAAACACAGTATAACGGTATTAGTTGTGCTGGGGATGTGAGAGAGAGCCCAGTCTCTCACTGGAGTACTCTACATGGAGCTGGAGCCATCAGTTTCCCTCTGTCACTCATTTTACAGCTGAGTTCTGCAGTATTGCTGCAGCAGCAAGGTTCCCTTGCTCTGTTCAACTCATTGTAGTTGTTAAATGCAGCCTCAGGTCTCTGCTAGGAGAGAATGGCCGCCAAGCTGCAGCCAGCACTTGCAGTCATGCTACATCAAAGCAATTCTGCAAAGCTGTAGCCTAATGAAGATTTCCATTGGACAGGCAGGAGCCTGTGTAGTTGGAAGAGGTGGTTCTGTGTTCCTGTGCCCATCATGTCTCGCCCAGTTTGGAAACAGGAGTTGTTTAGGATGTACTTTGTTTAGCATACAGGAGTAATCAATAAAACATCAAGTGCCAGCAATGGAGGGAAGCAAATGCTCGGCACTTCTCCCTGTAATTAATTCCACAGTGCTGTTCCATCACAGCCCAGCACCAGGAGGGGCAGGACCAGAGAGCAGAGCAAACACAGCTTGTCTGTCTGCAGCGGGAGCCAAACGAAGTCAGGATGGTCTCTCTGGGGGTTGTTCTTTAAGCTCTTCGTTAAAATACCTGCAGAGGAGTTTTGCATTGGAGGCTCACCCATCTATTTTGTTCTCTTTCCCGCACAGAAGAGTGTTCTCATAATTGGTCCATTAAAAGAGGTGTTAAAATGTTACCAATTGTCAAAGGCAATTAAGTGTAGCAACCTGTCACAGGTAAATTAACAAGGCTCCAGGTGTTGGGAGCAAATTGCATTTATGTGGGCAGAAAACAATTCCGATCTTGGGTGGCTGTACAGTTCTGGTGGGCTCTGTTTTGCTTTGGGTTTCTGTTTTTAGGGGAATGTAGGTATGTATCAGCGCCTGAGCTGGCTGCATTTGTAGGGTCTCTGATATGCTGTGTATTGTATAGCCCTGATTTTGGAGATGCTTGAAATCCATAACTACTCTTGCCTGGAAGATAATCCATTTTCTACCCAGACCTGTGTGTCCAGACTGTTTTCAGGCTTGCTCTGGTCCAGCAGAGCCAGAGCTTGTGCCAGTTTGTTACTTCCCAGACTAAGAGGTTTTAACAGGTTTAAACTTAAATGCAGGAGACTTAGGTTGGAGATAAGGCAGAAGCTCTTCCCTGTGAGGGTGCTGAGGCGCTGGCACAGGGTGCCCAGAGAAGCTGGGGCTGCCCCATCCCTGGCAGTGCTCAAGGCCAGGTTGGACACAGGGGCTTGGAGCAAGCTGCTCCAGTGGGAGGGGTCCCTGCCCGTGGCAGGAGGTTGGAACAGGATGAGCTCTATAGGTCCCTTCCAGCCCAGTCCAGTCTGGGATTCTGTAAGAACTACAGGTTAGTCTGTGTGCTTGGATCCTTGGCAGGAATAACAGAGCTACTGCTTGGAAATGTAGTAAGAATAAATACACTGAGGGTTCTGTGATTCCCGCAATGATTCACATGCAGTGGTAGTGGAAGCATCTCTAATACCCTACAGCTACTTATTTGTATTGAGTAGCACATCTAATTAATAGCAAGATTAGGTAAAAACACCGGGGGGGGGGGGGGAATGCACACATCCAGTTCAGCTTCTGCTTATTCGTGCATCTTATGCCCTACACATACAACCTCTTGTAGTATGGCTTTAATTTTGAATTCACTAAAGTACGCATTTGTCTGTGATTATGGCTTCTGTACTTCTCAATAACGTTCTTGCAGATACTTATTGCAAACGGTGAGAATGCTGTTATCTGTGCTCCATGCAGTGCCATTGGCAGGCAGGCCTGCAGTGCCCCAAACTTGCTGCTGAGAATATTCAGTTTTAACCTTTCAATGAGTATCGTGGGGTTTATTTCTGGTTCCAATTTTAACAGGCAAGATCTGGAGTTACCAACTTGGGGGTGGCCAGCAGCTGTATGGCTCCTGCCAAAGCCCATGGCATGCTGCCCTCCCCCTGCAGCTCCCAGCGCTGTGATGCTGAGAGAGACCACAAAAGGGTGGCACTATCACATGGGCCCATAATTATCACTCTTTGTTCCTTTTCTCTTCCCGATGTATTAGATGCCCTCCCTGCAAAGAGATCTGTGATTGTGTGTATGTGCACACGCGTGCTTGAGGGTGGGTGAAACCCTAATTGTATGTTATTAAAATATTATGATTTTTTTCCCCTTTCCAAGCTGTAGCAACGTACAGCACCTCCCTGATGCCTGGTGCAGCTGCCTTTGACTGGCACTTGCAAGGTTGTCCTCCAGGTGCTGCAGCAGAAGTCTTTTGACACAGTGTCAGTAATTAAGTGTACAATTAAGAGAATGTCTGCAATTAAGTTCAATCAGTCAGTCAATCAAAGCTACATTTGTAAAGGGTTTCTAAAGGGCCTCTTATCCAAACCTCCCCTCAGCTTCAGAGCTCTGCGAAGTTAACGCCACACGCAAGGCAATGTTTGTCTGAAGCAAGCCAAAGAAAGGGCTTGTATGGAGGCCTCGCTGCCTCCTGGATGAAAATTTACTTTAGGTAAGGGATTTAGGCACAGCAGTGAAGCGCAGCCATTAAACAGGCTGAAAACTGCTGGCTTTTCTAGGTGTGTCCCTGGCCTTTCAGCTTGGCTCAATAGCGTTCTCACCCTCCTATGGGAAAGGCTCAACAAGGACAGAGATTTTGCTGGGTTTGTGCCATTTTGGGCATCTTGTAGCTCATGCCAGTGGTGTTATTTGACAGCGAGAATGGAGTGCCTGTGCACTTGCTGCTTTTTTACTGCCCAGTAAACACATCTTGAGTGAAAGCATTGCCCTGCTTGGGGTAGTTACATGTAGTGATTTTCCTTACCTGTGCCAGTTACAGCTTAGACTGTGCTTGGGGTGTTGTACTGCACCTCAGCGCAGCAGATACTCGCACATGCAGAGGATTCTGTTGTGGCTTCTGAGCCAAAGCCCTTGGGGAGTGGAGCAGCTCGCGTTCCACGAGGTGAAATAATGAAGCTGCCAGTGTCAGAGCGCTTGTTCGGGGCTTGCGTGTCTTTGTAACGGGAGTTTAAGAAATGTCATCTCTGAAGTCAGAGCAGTTGGCCTGCTTCTTGTTCTTGCTAATGTGCCCTTTTAGAGAGTGACATTGCTCTTGATAGACTCGGCTACCATGTTTCATAGAATCACAGAATCCCAGCCTGGTTTGGGTTGGAAGGGAGCTTAAAGCTCCGACCCCTGCCCCGGGCAGGGACCCCTTCCACTGGAGCAGCTTGCTCCAAGCCCCTGTGTCCAACCTGGCCTTGAACACTGCCAGGGATGGGGCAGCCACAGCTTCTCTGGGCACCCTGTGCCAGCGCCTCAGCACTGGAACAGGTTTGTCTGGTTTATTTTCTGTGCTCTGTGAAGTTGATCCTGAGGCTGTTAGTAACCCATGTCTCGGGTATGCCCCAAATCAACCCATTTCAATGGGTAAGTTTTTCTTGTCTGAATTGCTAGCTCTGTATCATCAGTTACTTTCTAAGGTCTAGAAATATTCAGTCTTCAGACTGCTCATATTACTCTAAGGAGTAACTCGAGTTTTTCCTGTCTCTGGTACTACATCAGTGTGAGCAACAAGCCGTGGCTCCTTTGATAAGGAGCTTGCATTTACATAGCACCTGTCATCTCTTGAAGCAGTCTTGCTGACTGCACAGTGTATTGACAAAGACTTGTCCAGAGCAATGTGTGTGTCTCTGGCAGTTTGGCTGCTGTCTCATTATATTCATTGCTTTAATGTATGGAAAGCTGTTAGCCAAAGTGTCCTTCACATGGGGGGGAAGAACAAATGACTAAGTAATATATTGCTTGTAGGGCTGTAAATATTATTCCCTAGCATATCATTAATACCCAACTATATTTCTGTCTTCATCCATAGAGCTCACAGTGCCCTACAAATGAAGGCCTCTCATGCCTGGGAAGCTGAAGCCAGCTGGGGATGATGGAAGGGCGAGGAAGTGGCAAGTGCAGCATCGTGGATCTGCAGCAGAACCAAGCAGAGCCCAGCACAGGCTCCTTCCCTCTGGCCCTGTTGCTGCCCAGGCAGTGGGAAGGTGAGTTCCCTTTATTTTATTACCATTAATTGGAAAATAAGCAAACTTGTGCATTTTCATCTGTTTATGCTTCACGCATGGTACTTGCTCTCTTGCATTTTCACTCTGTCTTGCTAAAAGATAACAGGGGAAAAACCCCAGTTTGTTGCTGGTGTTCTTGTTACCCCCCACCATCAATCACCACCACAAGGCTAAGGAATGGCTTGCTAAGGTCTTTGTTCTGGGATGCCCTGAAGAAAAATACTTTAGGAAAAGATCACAAGAGTTGGGTTTGTTTTTCTTTAGGTATTTAAAGATACCCACAGAGATGGAGTAGTAGATGGATAAGAAAGTACAGAAAACTGAAACAGGATAAGGTTGGCTAGATTCTGGTCTGAAAATGTGTTGTGGTCCTGTTGTTGCACTCCTTCTCAAAAGAAATAATTACAGCTTTGAAACATTAACCAGGGAAATTCTTTTTTGTAAGATACCCAACGCAAGGTGTGGGTTATGCTGAAGAACAAACCTGGAAATCAATGCTGAAAGCTTTGACAACTCACACTGCTGACTGGAAGAGCTCAGCACCACTGTGGGTGGAAGCTGGCTGTTGGCTTTCCAAGGAGCAAACCCTTCACAGGTCTGTGTTGGTAAGAAAAGTCATCAGCGAGTAGTTACTGAATGCTTCTAAAGTCAGATAAGAGGGGGAAGGAAGGATTAGGCAGGCAGCTGAGAAATAATACAGCACAATAAATTCTTGAAATCTGGTACTAAATCTATCAAAGTAAATAATGTGTCCTTATGGTAGGAGGACATTATTTGTGTTTTGTTTTAAATTTGCCAGACCTGATTTCTGGGTGCATTTGTCTTGGGGAAGTGAGAACTTTGCAAAGGCAATTACAATTGGTGAGTGATTAGTATTTGATGTGACACTTTTATGCATCAAATATGTTTAGCTGCATTAACCTTCAAGGAATTTACACTGACACATGAAAAGATCCATCTCATGCTCAGCTTGAAAAATCTGAATTCTCCCTCAACTTAAATCTTATTTACATTCCCTTTATTACAAAATAAATGGGTCTAAAATGTTAATAGATTTTTGCAAGATTCTGAAGGCAGAGTGGCAGGAGAGTTGGAAGGAGCCAGGCAGTGCTGGTGTGAATCTGGAGAGAAAGATCTCGAGGGAAACGGAGTGATACAAGTGTGCTGAAACAACAGTACATCCTGGTGTCTTTACTGGATAGACCCTCCTAGAGGGAAGGTGACTGAAAGCGGTGAGGCTGCACATCTCATTTTTCCACATTAGGGTTTAATTTCCTGTTAATAAGGTATTTGAGCCTTCCAGAAAGCAGCTTGTGGTCTTTGTAGGCTTTTAATCCTTACATATTATGCAGAAAGTAAGTACATTCTTAAAACGGGTTCTTACTGTAGCTGTTCAAGAAATGCTCAGATTACTGAGCTGCTCGTGTACTGCTGCTCCCCGTGTCCCAGCACACCCGCTCTGTTTGGATCCATGGTGTATCCAAACTTCCATGCAGTTCCCCTGCTCTGTCAGTGAGAAGCAGTTCCTCTTGTTGCTGATTCATCTCCATGTCTCTTGTGCTTCACTCCACTGAAATCTGGTTAGGTATGAGACAGACTCCGGTGGAATGAAGGACAACAGAATCCATGGATCGTCCTTATTTCACTTGGAAAACGCAGGCGAGTGTGTCACGTGTTAACATACCTTTTAGGGACAGCTGGTACACCTGCACGTGTGACTTGTGTGTAGATGTGCAACTCTACCATCGGTGCTTACGGGGATGCTATGGGCTGAAAGTTTAATTTGCTCTTTTTCCCTCCCCATGCTCCTGTGTTTTAGAATTCCCTTTAATTTTACCTTGTAACAAGTAGCCAGGTGAACTGTGGGAACAGCTTACCAAAGGATATGGCAGTTCTCCACCTTTTGAAGGTCTCAAACTGCCAGGAGCTTCTCCAAATTAAATGCTCAAGGCTTTGAGCTTTTATGGCTTTTGCAAGGGAGGTCCAGCAAGATAATCATCCTGGCCTTAAATCCCTGAATTTGCAAACTCCAAAGAATGTCAGTAGGCAATTTTCTTGTACATGCTGGTTCTTTTTAAAGACCTTTGGCAATAATGAGAATGTGTTAAGCTACTACTTCCCTTTAGCCTAGATAAGGGAGAAATAATCTCACTTAGTCAGAGCCCCACATGATGCACTAATTGGAGTCTCCTTGCTTCAGGCTTCTCGTAAAACACAGGCAGATAGCAGAGCAAGGAACGTACTGCTTGTCCCAACACGGCATTGCCAAGCTGCCACTGCTCATGCACACACCTTAGTGCAGCGGTGAAATGGATTATATATATTATGGGATTGCCCTGAGGCGCTATGAAGATTCAAATAGTTAAGCTAAGCACTGTCCAAACCCTCTAACAGATGTGTAGCCTCTTCCAAAGAACTTGCAATCTGTGAAAGAGACAAAAATAAAGAAAATGAAGACTGTTAGAAATATTCCCCCCAAAAAAAACATCCCAACCCATCAGCACAGTAAAGATGCTGGAGATTCTTGCAAAGGGATCTGATTATGGATTGAAGTATTTAAGATATATCCATTTTTGTACCTGTAAAATTAATACTGAAGTGCGAGTATAATGCGTATAGTCAGCATTGCGTGTTGCTTCTCAGATAAAGAATCAAACATGGTGGGGAGGTGGGGGGAAATCAGCCCTGAATGGCATAAATCCCATGAGTGACATGAAAGTTCACCATGTCCCAGGAAGGAATGGCAAATACTGTTTCCGATTTGGGTGGCTTTGTTTCACAGGGACCCGGGTCACAGCTCCTGTCTCTTTGATGCCTGGGAAAACTGGGTCTTTCAAAGTGCCTGCTGAAATGAAGGCTCCAGTTTGGAGTGGCAATGTGCTTTGGCAACTCTTCCATGCACCTGGATAACTGGAAAATTCCACTTTTAATTTCTTTGTACTTTGCAGCTTGGGAAAAGTTAGGTCAGGATGCAGAGACCTGAACTGGAATGCTTACCTGTGTTTTAACAAACCCCCCAAAACCCCAACCCCCAACCCCCCCCCCCCCCCCCTTCCGCTATGTAGGTGCTGATAGAGGATTTAACAGAACAAATAGTTCAGGGTGTTTCTCTCTCGCTTGTGCTTTTAAATATAAACCTGCTGTCTGTTGCTGCATTGAAGCCTCTCCCTTCATTTGTCAAGACATGTTAAAAGCTTTTGGGTAAGTCCTGAGAAAGGGTGGCCCAGGCAGGAACCCATCAACTGAAATTCCTCTATGCAATCCTGGCTTATTTGAAATGCCTTTTATCAGGCAAGTTACAACTGGCTTTAGCACCATAAATGCCTAATGCACAGCTTCCAGCTATTAACCACTTAATGCCTGGAATCCACAAAGCCCAAGAGAGCAGATAAACAGTTCAAGGCTTTGTCTTCCTTCAGGAACAGCTCAGATTAAGTAAAGATGCTTATCAACAACATCTTACATTAAAACGGTGAGAATAAAAACTTGAAATACAAGCTCCAGGGACCCCCCACCACCAGCTAATTCCCCTTTTCAGTCCCGAACCACCCATGTAAAGTAAATTAAAGGGTACCAGGATGGGTTTTTTTCATGAGATACCACTTGTTTTTTGCTCCTCCCTGCGGAGAAGTCTTAAGAGTCAAGCTGCAGTCTTACATCTGCCTGAGCAGTAGTGAAGATCTGCTGCATCCTCAGAAGCAGCAAACCTTTAACTAAAGGTCAGATGGAATTGTATTGGACTTCCCTGAACTTTAAAGGGAGCTAATTTTCCTATATTTCTTTGTAGCGGAACTAAGAAGTAGATGTTCTGAGCCAAAGTCTGTTGCAATCGTTACATTAAATGGACTTTGCATTAGGCCTGGTAATGGCAAGCTCCTGAAACTTGCAGTGCAATGCCCTGTGTGCTCTCAAAAGTGCCAGTAACTCATAATCCTGGTTAGAAAATAGTGAATAACTTGTTTTACTGGAACATAAGCTTGTATTCAAAAGTGAGCATAAATCAAAGTTGCTTTCTGAAGCTCAGATCTGATGCTAAGTGAGACTTCCAGAGCCAACAGTCTTCTGCAACCCCTTTCTTATCCAGGTGTTGTCTGAAAATGACCTTGGTTTGGGCCTTTCCTAGGGAACATTCCTACTCAAGGTATCATCTGCTGCTCATTCAAGGGTTTCCATTTTCTCTCTTGCTCTGGCATTACCTTCCCACTTGTCCAAAGCTTTTGCCCGAGATTAGCTGCCCTTTGTTTTTAAAGGGAAAATAACTTTGCATTTCTCTTTTGAGGCAGTTTGACAACATAGTAATAAGTTAAATTTGTAGTTGGCTTTACCACTGTGCATTGCTCTTGGAGAGGAACCTGGTTTTTAGAGCAGTAGCTGAAGTAATTTATAAAGCTCATGATAGTCTGTTCTGAAAGTGAGTGAGAAGGCCTTTGGATGCTTCTCTTTTGCTGGTACAGAACAGCCAGCATGAACAAGACATCCACAGAACGGCAAACAAAGCAACCTGAGCCCACTGGCTTCTCTGCTCCTGGAGATAAGCTCTGCCCCTTCAAGGAAGAGCTTGCCTAGCTTAATACTTCAGCATCTGCAGTGCCACATAGCAATACAGGACTTTGGAGGTCAATACCGTAGCAAACTTGTCAAACCAAAGCAAGTTAAAACCTTCCTATAATGAAAATAACAAATACAACTACTTTGTTAAATATTTCACTTTTTCATGACATTGCTGGATAGGTAAGAAAACCTCTTGAGTGATTTGCATAGGAAAGAGAAGAATCAACTGGTTGAAACCAAGCTAAATTCTTATAAAAGATGATTTAGATGGCAGCTCACACCTGGTACTCATTGCGCTGCTGTAGATACAGAGCAAGGCCATGGGTTCTAATAGAATTACACTGTTCTTAAATGCCAGTGATTCTTGCCAGTTTAGGAAGTACCTTTCCATGTCTGATCAGTTACTGTGTTGAATAACTTTGCTATTGTTTCTGACTTAAAATATCTCTAGGGAATCCCAGCCTGGTTTGGGTTGGAAGGGGCCTTAAATCTCCTCCAGCTCCAACCCCTGCCACGGGCAGGGACCCCTTCCACTGGAGCAGCTTGCTCCAAGCCCCTGTGTCCAACCTGGCCTTGAGCACTGCCAGGGATGGGGCAGCCACAGCTTCTCTGGGCACCCTGTGCCAGCGCCTCAGCACCCTCACAGGGAAGAGCTTCTTTCTTATATCCAACCTAAATCTCCGCTGTTTAAGTTTAAACCTATTATCATTTAAGAAGTTTGCATTTTTCCCGTTAAAAGCCATTTCTTGGCCTAAGTTTCTGCTTGGCGAAGAGCAGCGACATTGATGCTCATAGGGAATGAGCATCTCCTGGATGAAGGGTATTAATGCACCTCGTTACAGCCTCTTTCCCCAGACCCCATCTCCACACCAAGCGATCCCACAAGGTTCACACACCACATCAGAGCACGTGTTCGTAGCGTTCACTCACCTGCCGTGGTTAACTAGGTACCAATCCTGGCTTGCAACTGCTTTACTGAACTTTAAACCGAAACAAAAATAACAACAACAAAAAAAAAGCCTAAAGGAGGCAGGAACCTGAAACAGAACGGCTCAGTTCGGGGAGTTTTCTTCCTTTTTTTGGTGCTTTTGAACAGAATCCCAGCGATGGAGCGCGCGGTCCCTTTGCCGAGGGGCAGAGGCGCGCGGAGCCCCCTTCACACCAAAACAGCTCCGTGGACCTTAAGAAGGCGGCGGGGCGCGGGGGGAGCCGCTCCGCCCCCTCCATCCAGGTGCTGCCCGCAACCTTCCGCCTTTATTTGCGCGCCTGCTCCGGAGGCCGCGCTGTGCCCCCCCCGCCCCGGCTCCGTGCGCGCAGCCAATGGAGCGGGCAGCGCAAAGCGGCTCCTCCCCGCGCTCCGCGGCCGTGCGCGCTGTGTGCGGGACCGGGACCGGGACCGGGACCCGGAGCTCCCCTTGAGGCCCGAGGGATCGCCCCGTGCCGGGGTCCGGCGGCAGCGCCAATGGGTGAAACCGGCCCTTGGCGTCTCCGTCCCCGGAGCGAGCATCTCCGGGTGGCCTCTTGCTCCCAGCGGTTGAAGGATGCGGGATGGGGTCTCTTCCCTTTGAAGTGATGGCAGTAAAATGGAAAGACCTCAGACAGATTTAGATGAGGTATTAGCAGGTTACTAACTGTGAGGGTGGCGAGCCACTGGCACAGGGTGTGACCGTAAGTTTTCTAAAGCGTTAATACAGGATGTAATTGACCCGTTTGAAAGAGAACTCTTTGCCTCATTGTTTTACTTTTGTCTTTCCCTCCAAGAACCATCTCACTTGGCTTTTCCAGAGCTGCTAGAGAGATGGGAGACGTATTTAGGAGCTACCTCTTGAGTATACAACGTGTTGTGAGGTTGGGAACATAACGTAATCCCTGTAAACTAGTAATTCAGGTAGCAGGAACCTGCCACGGAGGTGTATCCTTATGAGGAATTTGGATAGAAGAACCTGAAGTGCAGGGATGCTCTGTCAGCCTGCTTCCACGCAACGGTTGTAATTCCAGCTCTAAAGGAAGCCAGTGTATAGTGAGACCCCTCAAGATGCATTGTGCATTATGTGCATCTCTTGAGGCTTGCTTTTTTTTCCCTTCTCTTTTAAACCTTCATCTTTGTCCTCTCCTATGGGTGCAGGGCTGGAGCGTGCCCACCCACCCGGCCAGCCCTGGCCACAGCACTCCCTGAGCTGGGTCTGCCTTCAGCCTCTGAATGCTGCTTTGGGAGAGCTCTGCAGGCCGGGCTTGACCTGCCTTCTGGATCTTTTAAATCTGCTAATCCTCATGGATCAAAATGTTTCAATTAGTTTGCCTTTCCAGTGCAACAGGGTGTAGGTAACTAAGTAAATAAACATTAAAATAATCTTTTATTTCTTTCTATAGCAATAGCAACTTACTGTTATTCTTCCACACTGTTTTCCGTGTCAGGACTGCATGGGAATCCTGCTTTCCCATTTGTTTGTTGGGTGAATTGTAGATTCGAAATCCAGGCTGCTTTGGTTGTGACACAGGTCATGAGGTTTGCTGCTTTAATTTTAATGTGCTGAATTGCACCGAGCTGCAGTGTCCATCCTCACTACCCACGAGTATGAATTAAAAACTCTTTTTGCCATGCTTTTTAAACAGGGAGGTGAAAGTGTCAATCTGTAAATGTCTGCTGGAATACTTCTAGAGAAAAGGAAGTCGGAAGTCGGTGGTTTCCATAGGAAAATATGTACTGAAGGTTATCACTACTCATTCCTTGCTTTTATTTTGTGTGTGAAACAATAAGCCAGACTCTCCCCAGTTTTGCACTGCTGCAGTTTGAAGCCAGGGCAGTAGCTCTTTTAGATATGAATCAGTTCTTTATTTGCTCCTGCAGAATAACAAACACCTCTGAAGTTTACTACTGCTACTGTTAAGGACAGATGTGGTGGGACTGGCTGTGGCATGGATAGCTGGGCAGGAACGTAATGTTGTTCCATAATACCCAATCATTTCGGCTATCAGTTCCCTTAAACTTTCAGCACATACCCGTTAGGTGTAAAAAAACCAAAACCCCAACGTGCCAGCACATCATAAAGCTGCTGCTGCAAGCTCTGAAACCCTGCTGATGGAAATCTGTCAGGGGACGAAGGCTCTTCCTTGCAATATCTGAAAGGCACATTCCACTGCTTGGCTTCCAAGGAGGAAACCTGTGTGGTCTTGAAGGCTTGTCAGCTTTGACCTCTAAATTTGTCCAATAAACGGAATCAAATTATTTACTTGGTCTGCAGGTTTGAGACATCAAACGCAGCAGAGGAAAGCTCAGGGCCATGTCTCCTGAAATTGCCCACTGTAAATTCAGTCCTCAAGCAGGTGGAGAATAATTACGTGAGGGTTTTCCCCCGTTTGCCTCCAAAGTTTATTTATGATTGTGAAAATACCTTTATAAAGCAACTGCCTACATAGGAGCAAGGATTAAATGCAGCCCTCAGACTATGCATTCTTAATGTTTCCCATCGCTGAACGACGAACCGCAGAAGAACGCTGTGTTTCACGTTTATTTTGCATGGTTTCTTTGACTCTAATGTGTAAGCAACCGTCCTGCACCCTTTCCCTGTGCAGCACTTGCTCTCCCACATGCATAAAAGGAAAATCATCTTTAACCTTTCTGAAGTGAAGCCAGAAATCCCTTGTTTGATCATAGGGAGTCATATTCCCCACGCCGTGCTCCTGCAGCCTCCTCGAACAGAGCTCTGGGGAGACCTGTGGCCTTTGGGAGTCGTCTGTGGTGTGGTTTTGAGCAACACTGACACGAGTACGTGCATTGTTCGGCCAGTTCAGTTCTTCAGCTGCTCCTGTCTCTGTGGAGATGGGGTGTGCTGAAGCTTATCGCTGTGAATAGCGAGAAATACTTGCTGCAAAATTAAGACTTAAAGCTTGTAAGAAAGTCTTTGTATTGCAGAACAGTAGAGAACAGGAGGAAGATTGAGACTTGCTTAGGTTTCTTGGAGATTTATTCCTATGCTATCGCCTACCCACTTGTTTGAGACTGCAGATGTATCATTTGAATTACTGATTCATTCTTTTTAAAGCCTGCTTCGCAGGTATTCTTGCTTTCGGATGGTAGCTGCTCAGAAATATATGTTCTCATTTCCATCACAGCAATACAGGAACCATGTAGTATTTCACCATTTGGAGAAGTTCTGCTCATCCCTGACAAGCAAATGTCTCTGGGATGGCACCTATAGCAACTGGAATAAGCTTAACAGCTACTGGAACTTGCAAGGAAAAAGGCAGAACATGTCAACATATTTGTGGGGTACTTGACCTGATGTCATTTAGTGTAGATGTGAATTCATTAGATCCTTAATGGCTTGATACAGTCAAAACTCTAATCATGCTTGCCATTCAGCAAGGCATCTGTACAGAGGCCAGTCAACTGCCGACAGGTTCCAGGGATTTCATTTCAAACACTCTCAGCCATAATTGCTCATTTGCAACTTGCAGAGGAAAGAAAACCGATTACCCCAACCTCTTGTCATCCTCACCCCATCCCAGGCTCCATGCAAGTTTCCTTTCTCCCTTTCATTTCCAAATTTAAAACAAAATGCTGCCTCTGTTCTGTTCTCATTTCCCCTTTGGCAATGGGAGTTGGCATGAGCAAGCGCACCTGGTTCTGCAGCGTAGTTTAGTATCTGGCTCCTCCACATTAATACATTTGGCTCCTTTCTTCCTTTAGAGGCATCTGATTGAACTGCAGGATGAATCTTGGCAGTGCTCTGCATCGCTCCTGAGAGCTCAGTACTTGTGAGCCCGCAGCAGAGCAGGAGGACTCCTAGCTCTCCTTGCTGCATGAGCAGGAGAACCGAACCTACTCTGTGCTCAGACTCTTGCAGCCTCTGGTTGTGGGCAGCTGTGACAAAGCAAATCAGTGGCAGCTCTGAGTGAAATCCAAATGTGCACCAAGTAGCAGGTAGCGTTTCCAATGTCAAGAAGTTACAGGAAAGCACCCGAGGGTGCCAGGACGGGGTAACTTGTGTCTTCCGTGTTCCCTGCAGGGAGCTCCCAGTGTAGAGGGAGAGGTCTTGTGCTGTTGTTTTCAGCAGAGCTGCTCTCCAGCTGAACCAGTGTGCAGATAAATTCATGGAAGCATAGCAGAACATTGGACTTTTTATTCAGTTAGGGCTCCTGGAAAAAAAAATGTTAAAACTTTAGAATCTTTTTGTCCAAGTTTGGTTTTGCCATTTTTCCCATGTTCTCCTCTTTCATCACTAAAGAGGTAAAACAGTAAGTAGAAAAGGGAAAGGAAGAAAACCATTTTCCAGGAGATTTAATTCTGTCTTTGCAGCAGAGAACACTTCCATGAAAATATTTGCTTCTTTAAAAGAAGGAAGTTTTAGAGGGAAAATTACTTGTACATGTTTTTTTGCTCGGCTTCACTTGGTTGCTTCAGAAGGTACCGTTCACTTAAGCCACCACTGAAAAGAGCCAACAAGCTCTAACCTGCTGTCTGCACTGTTACTTTTAGGTGCCACAGCCATGTTTCAACAGAGTGCTCAGGGCTTATAAAAGGACGCTGGTGACACATCGCATTAGCTCTGTATTTCCCACCGCTGTTTATGGGATGGCAAACTAAGGCTGAGTGGAAGAGCATGCCTGCGGGTGCTGAGGCACTGGAAAGGATCTTTCTGCCCTTCCAGTAAAGTAGGAAATTGGAAATGTCACTATTTCTTCCGTAGTGTTTTTCATTTTGCTGTTTCAGACTTGCACATTTTTGGAGGTGTGCAGTATTGACCAGCTAAATCCTGATGTGTTAAACCAGGGAAAAGGAGGAAGCGCAACCTTTACCTGTAGATAGGATGGTCTCTCCTGCTGTTTCAGTAACTAGACAAAAACCAGCCCCCAAGCAGTGTTTATGTGATGCAAGTTTGTGTCGGGGAAGAAGGGGACTTTTGACAGGAACAGCTGAAAAAGTGCATAAATCTGGACAGTAACAAAATGCCAAGCCTGAAGCTGTTGAAGGTATTGTGTTTAAATGAGTTAATACGGACACAAAGCTCCTTGAGAAGACAATGAGGCGCCTCCGTGCCAACGCTCTCATCTCTCACTAGATGATGTGCTGGTGTGTATTAATTCCTGTGTAAGAACTGTGTTCTCTGCCAACATAGCTGCACCCATCTGAGAGCCGTGCAGGGGCTGAAGCTGCAGCATGGCCATGTCTAGTTATACCTTTGCTTTTGGGAGGAGGCTTGGCAGATGCTGCCCCATCTCTGCTGAAGCTCTCCAGGGAGCCTCTCATATGGGAAGGGCTTAACCTGTCAATGAAATAATTAGAGGTTGATTATACTTGGTAAGACAGTGTCCCAAGGCTCTAAAGGTAGCAGGCCCTTTCTCCTCTGCCTTTGAAGATCAGACACAATGGCCATGCTTTAGTTGCTGCAAGGTTACTTTCATTTTCTGTGTCTGCAAGAGGTCAAAACCTGAATTTTGTAGTAATTCTTGAGTTTTTACTTTAGAACATAACTGTATGTTGTGAAGTTTTTGCTTGGTCTTTAGATCTGTGGGTAAAAACATCAGCATTAGAAGATGGACCAAATACAAGCTTTGGCTGTGGGTTTATCTCTTCCTGCATTTGTTCTGCAATAACGTGTTGCCCTCTGGCTGGTATTTGAGTCAGCCTAAAAGCCAAACTGCTTTATGCACAGTTCAGTGGATCAGTGTGCATGTGTGTGACAACTTCCCTGAGCCACGTGTGGGTAACTGATGAGACCAACAATCTTCACATACCTCAGACTTGTTGCTCGCAGGGAGTTTCAGCTGCCAGGTCAGTCTAAAAAACTCATGGAGCAGGCTCTGTAGTCACAGGTCACTTCAGAATGAAAACCCTCTGTGCACACGTGGGGCTGCACGCTTGGGTTGATAGCAAGAAGGCCGAATGCATCACCCTGCTGACAAGACTAATGCAACAGTGATTTAAAAATAAACCTTTTAAGCTGATATACGTGGCCTAAAGCCACATATGGCAAGAGAAAAGGTCTTTGCACCTACCCTCATAGGGAAAAGGAGGATTTTTTTTTTGACTTCTCTCTGAATTTTAGTGCCTTAGTGCCCTTTGAAAGCCCTTAAAGAAGCATTTGCCGTTGTTGTAGCTTATGGGTCTGTGGAGGTCTCTACCTCTCCACACACAGGTGCGTTTGCAGAGCCTTGTGTTCCCAGGCTGCAGTCTTGCTGCATGCTCCCTGCTGAATGAAGTAACTGATGGCAGTGGCTCAGAGCTAAGGAGGGGCTGTACCAGGAAGCTGATAGAACTGAATCACAGATACAGATACATGTCTATAGAGATCTGTGTTATTTATAGTATAAAAATGTACAGAGAAACAGCACGGGGTGGGAAATTAAATTACACAGAAACCTATTTCCTGGAAAATACAGAGGCAATTTTCCTCCCTCTGTTCTGCAGTTTAACACAACGCTCCAAAGTTACATTCCACAGTAAAAGAATAACTCTTGGGGATGAGAGGGACAGAGGATAACTCGTTTTCCAAGGAATCTGCGGACCACAGGCATGAGTTGTTTTTAAACAAGGAAAGCCATAAGCGATAAAGCCACGTCTCTTTGAAAGCACCATGGGCATACATGTGTGGCTGCATGAACTGTAAGTCAGCAGGATGTCTGAGGATGAGAAATAAATTCTGTTTGCTGTAAACCTACTATAACCGGAGACCTGGGCTCAAACGTGACACAAAGCCCCCACCTTCAGCAAGGAGTCCGTATCTTGGTTGTTGTACCCAAATGAAATGCACTGCCTGCTCTTTTAGAAGGGCTTTTCTAAGAGCTGTTGGGTTTTAGTTTCATTCCACACACAGGCCCTTCCTGGGAGGAATGTCAGTGTGCAAGCAGGAAAGGAGAATACTTGATTTCACAACTGAGGAAGCAGAGCAGCATGAGGGCAGGTTTGCAGCTGGCAGGGTGATGCTTGAGGGTGACAGCACGTTACTACTCCGGGTGTTGCAATGTGCGAGGCTGATTTGATGCTTTCAGAAGCAGCTTGGTCTGACTTCTACCATCTTCATACTTAGGGCATGGATGGGAATGGTACTGGCAGGTCTGCATTCTTTGCAGATGGCTTTCTCCCAGTTTTCTTGCAGTTCATCTATTTGTGATTCCAGCCAGGGTAGGTTTTGCTTCCTGCAGTGGTGCTTTTGCTACCTTAAGCGTGTGCCAGCATGTTCCTCTTCAAGAGGAATGCAGAGAGTCATGCAGCCGTGGCTGTGCCCTTTCTAAATAATGGATTTGGGCACAAACATCTTTCAGTCTCCTAATCCTGAATTTACTCTCTTGGTGGAGCACAGGCTTGGGGGGGAATCAAAAGCATTGCTCTGCTGCTGTATACAAAGGGGTATGCCAGTCTTCAGTGGAAAAACTGCCTGCAGTGGTGAAAAGTCTTTGTGTCTCTGTCTGTAAGAAGCAATAATTACATAAAGCAGTGATATGCAGGACTTAGTTTCCTGGGAAACATCATGTTCCATGTGAAATGGGGTGCACGGCTGCCATGTGAGTGTGCAGTTGCTGCTGTGAGTACACACGCGTTCACAGAGCAAAACCACCAGCAGTTGTTCTGACTCCATCCTTATAAAGCTGCAAGTTCTGACAAAGCTGCGTTTCAAAATGTAGTACTGAAAAATGTGGGTTTAGTTTGGATAAGGATCCTTGGCTTCTGGAGGCTTTTCCATTATGCTCTGGCCTTTTCTGCTGTTTTTTGTAAATCTCTTTACTGATAACGTTAAGAAGTCAGGATGTGATTTTCTTATGAGTTGGCTGAAGCTGAAAATACCGAGAAACATGTTTCCTGGTTTGAGCTCTTCCTCATTTTACTGGCTAGCAGCAGGAAACAGCTCCTCTAAGTTCCTGCCGCCGTTGGCTGTGCATCTGCTTGTGATGGTGTGCTGGGGGAAAAGCCTCTCCGAGCGTTTGACGTGAGTAACTAAGAGAGGTCCTTGGAGAAGTGACCGTGTTGAGGACAGGCTTGGCAACACAGGTCCTTGTTCGACCCACTCCCCCCATTAGCCCTTGCCCCAGGACCTTGCTGCCCATCCCCAGCATCTGCTCCCTGCCCAGCTTGCTTTGTGGGGTGCTCCTGTGCTTCCTGGTGGGTCAGACACAGACCTCCTCGGAGCTGTTCCAGCACGCCGAGCTGCAAGGCTTTGTCAACTCATTCCTGGCCTTTTGTCTGCGGCTCAGAGTGCAGTTTGTGAGTAACCTGAGCCCTTCCCTTTCTCCAACATGAAGGTACATGCTAGTTTATCTGAGCAGCAATTCCAGCCTGGGCCAGGGACACGCCTTTGGGAACGGTCCTTTCTTTATCCTTATTCAGCTTTGGGTTGTCTCGACTTGTTCCGCGATGCTCTCTAGGCTACAGTGCATCTGCGAGCAAGCCCCGTGTGTGAGCTGTCCGGGCTCGGTAATGCACCTTCAGATCTGCAGAAAGCAACCTCCCTGTGAGGGTGCTGAGGCGCTGGCACAGGGTGCCCAGAGAAGCTGTGGCTGCCCCATCCCTGGCAGTGTTCAAGGCCAGGTTGGACACAGGGGCTTGGAGCAAGCTGCTCTATGGAAGGGGTCCCTGCCCATGGCAGGGGTTGGAGCTGGAGGAGCTTCAGGGTCTCTTCCAGCCCAAACCAGTCAGGGATTCTGTGAGTTAACACCCGAGGGTAGCCACCTTTGGTCAGTTGGTGTGCCATGTGTGACTGCTGCTGAAAAGCTGGGACAGTCCAGACATGCTGTGGATAATGTACTCGTGGGCATGGATCCGGGCTCTAGCTGGGTATGTGAGAAGTGGAACACCCAGATATGTTTTAAATGTAGCACCCAGGGTTTTTTTGTATGGTGTTTCAGTAAATAACTTTTAATTTGAGGCTGTGTTCTTCTGGCCAAGTTGAGCACTGGTAGTGTGGAGGAATGTACACGTGGAGCCTGGTGGCTGTTATTTAACACAGGAATTTGGAGCTTGCTGCTTTTAAGGGAAAAGCAGTAGTTTCAATTTCTGTGTCTGTAAGTGACATCTCGAAAGGCAAAATCACTTTCCTTGGGGGGCTCAAAGGGAGGCCCCATGCAAGCCCTGTACCGGATCCCACCTGAGAACACAAGGAGGAGGTGAAGCACAGCCGGAGGCTGTACTACAGGGTGAAAGGCAGCGCAGTTCAGGAGGGGCTTGAGGTGAACTCTCGAGCTGGGGCTGTCAGAAGGGCCCCTGCAGCTCCCTCCTGTCTTCCTGCGTGTGGGAACGATTGAACCTTTCTGTTCAGAGGGTATATTAAAATAAGAGATGGATCATTTTAGTCGTTCCGCATAATAGCTGATGTTCTGATCTTTACGTAGATTGGGGGGAAGAGGGGAGTATGCATATGTGTGGCTTTAGTTGAGCAGGAGATGAAAGGATTCAGAGAAGTATTTAAAGTGTAAGCCTCAGCTTTGCTGGAAGTCACAGGGACTGAGGCCCAGCCAACACTAATAATGCTAACTGAATGATTTTGGTTAGAAGGGTGATGTTTGCAGCAGGGCAGCTCCTCAGACACATCCCCACAGGAGGGGAGCTGCACTCCTGCCTCATGCCACTGGTGCTCTGGGTTGGCGAAAACGAGTTGTGATAGAAACAGCATCTGTGTAACTCCAGACCTGCACATGCATGAGCTTCACTGGTTTCAGACGGGGGTAACTGGGGCAGTAAAGAAACTCTGTTGGCAAGGTCTTCACGTGGGTGAAGTTGCATACCTCTTAGAGTGCCTTGCTCTTGGATCAGGACTGGGACAGCCTGTGTGTGTTAGTAAGAGCTGAAGTACTGATGTGCTGCTGGGGCTTGTGGCTTCCATTTTAGCTTTTCCCCATGCTTTCTGCCTCTCCCAGTGTGGGATGCATAGCTTCAGGGCGTATTTGCTCCATGAACAATTTCTACCTTGGTAACTTTGACCACACCTTGGGGAAAAAAAAGAAGAACTGCAAGGTACTGCCTGCAAACGAGGGGCTGTTATTGCCTTCCAGCATCGCACAGGCAAAAGACATAAAATGGATGCTATGGACTAATATTCTTCTCTTGCATTATTTACTGTTGCAACGTGTATTCCCCTGCCTGCGCCGACATCTCAGCTCTGGGGTTTTGATGCTGACAATTATAATGAGACAAAGGAAGAGAAGCAGCGCAAGTGTGATTTGGATCCCTTTGCCTTTAAAAAAAAAATGTAAGATTTTTCTAACTCTCAGCAAAATCCCACCACATGAGACCACGTTTTCCATTCTGCCTGTTCGCAGAGCTGATGTACAGGGGCTTTATGCAGAATCCCAGTATGTCATTGTGCTGTTAATGAGTGAGGCTTAGCTTGCCTTCCCTGATGCTAGCTTGTATTTTCATGTTCTGTAGAGGGCATTTTTTGATGTGTAAGAAACTAATGTAAACATAGAAGCTACTTTAGGGAATCTGTCTCATTCAGCCAAGAATGAGGCTGTTCCACAGTTAGAAAGTCAGTGCTAAAGTTTGCACCAGCAGCTGTAAAGACACAAGTGGTTTGTCTTGCCTTGATGGACAGGAGGTAATTTTGCAGGTATTGTAGATACTATTCCCAGAAAAAAAACAAGATCATTCTCCTCCATCCCATTGAGAAGAGGGCAGAATTCCTCCTTTGCCCCTGCGAAGCTCAGCCAGAGCACCCGGGAGCTGAGTTTAAAAGCTACCAAGAGAGTTCCCACCCAAAGCATGGTCCCTCCATATCAGCTCTGATACTCTGATAAGGCAGACGCTGCTATGAATTGAAACTCTTGGGTGCTTTGTCTCCTTTTCCTGCCCAAGGTTGCTTATGTGGCTCTTCAAGAGTAGTGTGGGACTGAAGAGCAAGGGTTGCCCCTGCTGCATCCTGGCCGTGCTCCCGCCAGCCTG
This sequence comes from Pezoporus wallicus, assembly GCF_028554395.1. NCBI lineage: Eukaryota > Metazoa > Chordata > Aves > Psittaciformes > Psittacidae > Pezoporus > Pezoporus wallicus. The sequence goes on along the minus strand of NW_026636574.1, from coordinate 1,860,276 downwards.
CCCGCACGTGCCGGGCTGTATCATGATAAACTGGGAATGCTCTGCATGTGCTGTGCCAGGGAACGTGCCCCAGGACCACGCACTCTGCTGGAGGATAACTTGCTTTTAAGGATGTCCTCAAGGCACCTCTTGGAAAATTCAGAGACCGTCTGCATGATGTGACTGTAAGAGGCTGTTGTGACAGCATGAGCACAAGTCATCTCCTTGTCTGTGTGTGCCAGGGCTGGCGTGGCTGCGGAGTTCCGTGTGACACCGTTCTGCCCTTTTTAAGCTCCTTTAGTCTGGCTACGTTTTGAGGGAGTTAATGCAGATCTTTACCAGATCAAGGAAGTAGAAAGTCAAGCTGAAACTCTGCAAATATTTCCATACCCTGCCTGTGCCTGAGGCTTTTCATGGCTGAATGTGGCGTTAGCTGGGAGTACGTCAAGAAATATCTTCAGTGGACACTGGAGAAGGCAAGGCAGGATGTCGTGGGGACTGTTGGGCTCTTGGCAAAGGTTTAGCCCTGATCAAGGATGGTGTTTGTGGCAGGACGTGGCCGTGTGCCCTCCCTGGGTCGCACCGTGTTACCCACGAGCTCTTGGGTGCAGCAGTGGCTCTGCTGCTGCTTATCTCACCTGGCTTGAGCGAGCGACATTCTTGCATCAGGAGGTGTCTCCCTGTCTGCCCAGGCTGAGCTATCAAACCTCCTTAGCACCACATCAGATAGACCAGGCAGTCTGTTACCTGTCCCCAAGCCAGGTCAGTGACTCGAGGAGATCTGCTGTGCACGTGTGTTCACAGGTGACATAACGGGGTCCTTGACTTCAGTACAATTTTAAAGCATCTGCCATGATTTCACAAGCTTCCCGTTTTCCAACAAAACTGAATACAAGTGCTGCAGGTCCACAACTCACACTTTGCACCAGCTGTCCTTCACCAGGCATCCAGCAGCACTCAATACCACAGCTAAATCCTCATCTGCTTTGAATTCATTTCTTTTTTATCTAGGCAGCAAACATGAAGCAGCTTGCTTCATCGATGTATTGCTGGGGAATGACTGTAGCAGAGGCATCAAGCAGCCAGGGGAGTTTGACATCAGTCACTGTCTTACAGGTATATTCAGTTTCTCAATCACATGCAAACTGTTCTTTGTCTGTACTTGCAGAACCTCGCAAAGCTACTGACTTTGAGAAGCTGGTATTCCTGCCTGCTGCAAAGCACGCTGGCTGGGCCCCACATTGGGTATTTGTAGTTTTTCACTCTGTGCATCACTGTATTTGCCTACAAGTGTGCAGTGAGCTGTGAGCTGCTCTGCTTTTGGGGCTGCATATCCATGGTGGCAGCCCCGAGCTGGTGGAGCAGAGCTTGCTCAGGCTGTTTCCAAAGACAGAGCAGAGCTCGATGTGCACAAGCCTTGCACTCAGCTCTCGGCTGCGGCGTGGGAAGGGCTGTACGTGATGAGTAGGTAACACATTGCAGATAAGCCACAAGATTTCCTTAAGGGGCTGCCTGTGCCTGGCCTCGTTTACTGTCTGGTGACTCTATTGTGAGTTGTGGAGAAGCAGTGATACAGTCTCATCTTTGCTCTGTGTCTGTTCCAGGAAGTCTCTGGTAAGGGAATAAGAGATGCTATTTGTGTGTTTGCTGTTTATTCCTGTTACCGGTTTACAGAGGGATGGAATACCATGTACAAAACCATCCATGATATGCAGATGTCTTTGGAGGTAGTGGGCAGCCAAGCAGGTTCTTAAGGCTTAAGAGCAGGTACGCAGACCTGAGGGAAACAATCCTTATAGTTTTTGCATATACCCAGGTACATAAATAAAACATTGGTCCAGGAGGTGTTCATGAAGGAATAAGAATCAGTACCTAAAACCCCACCAGGCAAAAACCAGACCAGTACTTTCAGGTTTAGAGGTATGATGAAAAAAACCTCAAACCCTGATGGAGAGTATCATCCACTACCCCAAACCCAGCATGATCTGTAGGACGATAGGAGGTTGTCAGGAGATCTGTTTTTCCTCTCAAGTTCTATGAATAGAGAATATTTTAAGGGGTTCATGCTTATTTGTATCTTAAAGCTTCCTATTCTGAAGTGCAAGTCCAGGGGCTACATCTTCCGCTGGCATAAATCTGCCTGGCTGCATGGAGCTAAACTGATTTACGCTGGCTGAAGATCTGGCCCTGGATGTAAGAAATGGAAGCAGGTGGATGTAATCTCTCTAAATTTCCACTCAAGCTGCAGCCGCCTGGAGCACCAGGAATTGAACAGCACTTTCCCTACGAGTAAAAAAGTTATTAGCTTCATATTTGTGTTAGTGCTTCACTGCCCTCCCTCTTGACTCGATCATCGCACGTAGCCACGGGCTGTCTCTGACAATGACTCTGTCTCTCCAATAAAATTAAAAATCACTTTTGTTTCATATCTTTTTAATAAGACGTGTCCTTTTTAATAAAGGCCTCTGCTCCTTAATGGGTGATGCGCTGATGAACAGCAGGCTCAGAGATTATTGCGTTTCCCTGATTTGAATTCCTCTTTCTGCATTTCAGCTGGAACAATAAAGCAAAGCAAAAACCCCCAAAGACTCCACGTGCAACACAAACACGGTTTTGCCACCACTTCTGGGTTGAAACTGATGCCCAGTGGAAGTGGATGCAGTTAGGTGTGAGGAGTAGATTTTGTTCTTGAAGGAACAGCGTAGGAAAGAAGAGAGGCACGGGTTCGCTCCAGGACCACAACTTTCCCCCAAGTTAATGGCATTGTGAGAGCTGAGCATCTCCCTCATCACAAACAGTTAATGCCTTTAGTGGAAGTGCTCATAAAGGAAATAAGGACAAGGCCCAGTGATGTGCAGGAGAGAAGGAAATATTTCAGAAGCCACTGGCTGTGTGCACAGAAATGCCTGCTGTTCACCGCCATTCGCTTTTGGTTTGCAGGGTAAATGAAGTCTGTACTGTTTTCTTAAGGGTGTTTTCTTTCTTGCTCAGAAGTCTTTCACCTGCAGTAAAGTGCTAATCCTGCAGCAAAATCAGAGCAAGGCCTCGTGTAGGACAGTCTCATGGTTTAGCTGTTACACTACAGCTGATGCTGCTTCAGCACTTGTAAGGTCCCCTGGTTGATGGTGCTTTGTATCCTAACTGTGGGTCACAGATTTGGGGTGCAGATGGCCACCGAGGGGCCCAGAGTGGCAGGACACCAGCATCATGAAGAAGCATGGGGCATGTTCTCTCTTTAGTATCTTGGCTGTTTGCATAAAATTTCACTGTATTTCATACATTTCCCTTTTTAAAAGAAAAGAAACCAAAGAGCATTTCAAAAGAAAGTTATTTTCAAATGATTTTATTTTAAAGTCAATTAATTTGATTTCTGAAATCTCATCCAGAAATTTTTTCCAGGTTTCTATTTGATTTTCTTACAAAATGAGTTCAGTGATGTTGAAATGACTTTGCAAATGTTTTGATGCTATTAAACAATTCTGGGAACATTTGGCTTAAATTACATGTAAGTAAATAGACTGTAAATAGCCCCAGAAAAAAAAAAAAAAAGACAAAGGTTAAATTCCAGGAATTTGCTGAGTATTAATTTTACTCAAATAATTTATGCAGATTTCCTGCCTCTCAATCGTTTCAAGTTTGCAGAAATCAAACAAAACCAAATGTCTCTATGTTTAGCTTCTTATATCGATTCATTTATTCCTGGGATCGTTTCAAACACAGACCTGAAGTAACTTTCTAAGCCAGGTTTTTCGTTCTCAGCAGTGAATAAGCAGGACAGTTAAACCTGAGGAGCTCAGGAGCCTTTGGAAACAGCATGTTTATATCCTGTCCTGTAATGTCTGTAATCAGGATGTCTGCAGAATGACACTTTAGGGTAGTGAGCATCCCCCCGCCCAGAGGGGGTTATTCAGGGACCCATAGTTTGCATTGGGCTGGAGTGGTGTGAGGTGCTCAAGGAATGTGTATCCTGCTCTGAGTGGGCTAAAGGGAATGCAGGTGAAAAAAACCCATCCCATTAATAGTAGGGAATAGGGCCAAAGGGACCCTCAGCCTTAGCAAATTCCAAACCAAAATATAACAATAAGAAAGACTGGACTTGGGCATACGTTGCTGTTCCAGCCTTTCCTTCCCAAAGCTCCTGGTTTCAGATCAGCGCACCAGGAGATGCACATCCTTGGGGCAGGGATTCTCCTTCTTACCCGCTGTGGGGGATAGATTTAGTCAGTGTCAGATGCTGTCTGAGTGCAGGTCACCCCAGAGCCTGGTTCCCTTTCCACTGACATGGGCGTAGAATGAGGTATCTCAGATAACACAGTGCTGGCAACAGTGTTGAGTTTCTCCTGTGTTTGGGTGTATGTTCCCATCTCCCTGGTCTGTCGTCTTCCTGCTCTTCAGGGAGAACAAGAGAAATGGGCAGAGTGGAAGGATTTTTGCAGGTTTTTTAATTTCTTCATCCTATAAATTAGCCATAGTTTTCTTTAAACTGTACTGAGAAGGCTGGGTCTGATGCCCCTCTGCTAAATAAAGTAGACAGGGCAAAGCCTGAGAGCATCGTCACCCTTATCCCTTTAGGACTGTGTCATTGCCCATTTGCAGGGTGGAGAAGTTAGTTCAGAGCAGCCCAACATCCCCAGGCTTTAGGTCGGGCGGCTCTTGAACCCTTCCAAAAGTAAGCTCTGTGCCACCCCTTCTCCTCCAGCCCAGAGGAGTCTGGAAGTGATAAAACCTTCCTTTAATTAAACCAGAACCTCCAGCTCTGCTGCTACTCGTGTGCTGTGGTTTCTGGGGTTTTCCAGTGCAGAAAGTATAACTGTGGGCTATGTTTTCAGGGATGGCAGAGCAGAGGCGATACAGTTGCAGGCTTTTTGCATACTTCTAATCCTTAGGCTTTTCTGCTGCACAAGTTACAACAACGCCAGGCTCTTCTCTGCCCAAATCCACCCTAGGAACTGCTGAGTTAGAGGGAAGGTGCTGCTGCAGCAGGGATGCTGGGGCTCCCGCCAGCATCTGCTTCCCTGGTGCTATGGACTGTCCTTACAGAAGTGCTCAGCTGCCTCAAAATCCAGCTGTGCACAGGCAAAGTTCAAACAGAAAAGGATCAAAAATGGCAGGCAGTGGCTTCAGCAGCTTGTCTTTTGTTTATCAGCCCCCTGTGGCAAATTTGGTAGTGCTTAAAAACTGATTGTGGCAGCACTTCCCTGGTTAATTCAAACAAGAGCCGGTGCAGTCAGTGTTGACCCATCTCACGTTGGAGGATATCACATTCTAATGGCTATCCTGCACCCAAATCTTAGATCTGAAAAGTTTGGACTAGTCAGACTAGTCCAGGCTTTGCAGCACTTGCTCCTCCTTTGTTCCAGGCACACAAGTTCGTGTATTAATGGGTGAAGCACGGGAGCACTGGACTCTGTTGGGACACAAGTGTGAAAACCCTGTTTAAGGGTGGCTGTGCTGCAGCACAGCAATGCGGGCGCAGCTGCCTACACAGCAGAGACACAGCATTTACACTGGATGTGCACATGATCCTAAAGCAGCCCTTGCCAGTTACAGAGCTCTGAAACTAATGTTCCTGTTTTAAAGGGATTCGAGTGTCAGGCTTTCCAGGGCATTGTGAGAGGTCGTTTTGCATGTTCTCATGTCCAGGTGAAGACTGTGTTGGCTTATTGAAGCCTCGTGGACTTGGTGGGCTTGGGCTGTAGGCAGGACTTGCTGCCAGAATGAGCTGTATCCGTGGGGTGTTCAGGGGGTCTCTGTGAACAGCACTTGCTGGGAGAGCTGGGGAGTAGATGCTCACTTTAGCACTGGTTTGCAGCGTTGCCAGCTCGTCTCTCCAGCCGAGTGCCACCACCTCTGGAGTGTCACTGGAGCCTCTGCTGAGTTTTAGGAGAGTAATTTGTGTGCAGGCTTAAAATCGCGTGGGTGTTTGTTTTCCAGAGCAGCCTCTGGTCTGTCTGTGGCTTTTCATGTTCTTCCTCCCAGTGTGTGTCTGTGTTGGAGCAGGGATGGAGAGGAGCGGATTCCAGGTGTGTGAGCCATGCGTCGTGCACTGGTTGAGGTTCAGAAATTCCTACCCTGGGGTGGAGGGGGAAGTTAGAGGGAGGAGAAGAAAAAGAAGAGAAATGGGAAAATAAAGTAGGCTCCACCACCTGCCATGTAATGATCGGTTCTGGAGATAAGGCTGTTTTAAGGTGCATTCCAGACATCTGAGTCCTGCCCAGACACAGCACAAAAGAAAAGGGAGACTTAAAACAACAGCCAGCTCCTCCTTCCCCCGGATCAGGTGCGCACACACTTAAGAGAGCAGCAAACCCTAATAAGAATCTCTCTCCTTGCTGATGTTTTCTTACCGTTTCAATTCAAAGCCCCCTTTAAGCACACATGCACATACAGCCCCTTTCATCAAGTTGATGCCTGTCACTGGGGGTTAAATACAGGGGATCCAAAGCCAATCTAAATATAATATCACCCTGGAAAAGCTGCTGGCAAGTGCTTCATGAGGACTGGAAAATGCCCCATCCCCTTCAGTGATGGTTGCAAGGAGACTTGTCTTGGTTAGAAAACAAAATTAAAGACAATTACCCATTTCTCCCTCGAAATGGGAAGATTCCCTACAGCGTTCATGGATGCATGTCTCAAAATTAAAGTGGGATTAGACTTTAATGTTACGCCTCATGCAGCAATTATGGTAACACAGGGCTGATCCTGCTCTGTGCTGCTGAGACTCCTCGGTGGTTGCATGAGGTTGCAGTTTCCCAACTAGGAGCAGAGGCACGAGCTGTAAAGTTGGGAGCATGGTAAGAACAGCAAGGTCTTTATGAGGCAGTGCTAACCTCTCTGTAATGAGTCTCCCCTGGGTTATCTCTGTGCTCCTCTGACTCTGAACCATTCATGATGGAGACAAGAATAAGGCCTTTATAGTTTTTGGAGGTGCTGCTGGTGTCACTGTAAACTGACATCCTGGGGGTATGTGGCATGTCTCTCGGTGACAAGGCTCATAGAAAGTTGCTAATTCACTGGGATTTGCCCTAGAGAAAACCACAGAAGGAACAACACGTAATTGTAACAGCATCTTAGGAAAATGCCAGTGTGATAAAAGTGGAATCACCCAGTAAAAATGTGCCATAAAACTCCTAAATTTCAGCCTCACTTGTCATGCCGCTTCTAAGCAAATTTGCTCTCTGTTGGACTGTAAAAATCAAGTGGTAGACACTGGCTTTTGATGCAAAAATAGGAACACAACTCTGCAATTTTATCTTGAATCTTAGAGAAGTTGGTTTTGGGGGTGGTTTCTTTTGGAAAGGCAGTTATTTTTAGAAAGGATGAGAATTACTGCTTACATCCCTTTCAATCTTCTCTAAAATGAATATTGGTATGAATTTTAATAAGTGCCATAACAACAACTTGCAGGATCACGCACTGTGCTTATACAAGTGCTGAAACAAACTAGGGGAAAAGTATTGAAACTGCGCTGTGATCTCATTTCTGTTTCTCCCTGGAGTTACGGTGAATGTGCTGTGGTTCACCACAGCAGAAAATACACCATTATGTTTGATCAATGAATTCTTCCTTTCTTCTGGACCTCATCAAAGTCTGGCTTGGGTCAGAGGCAGTGTTGATGTACAAAGGTATTTTGGCACTTTTGAGCAGGCAGTTTTAGAGGGTCTTTAAAATATAGATTCGAATCAATTGAGAATGGCCTGAAACCCACAGAAAGGTTAGACCTTCTTTTTCAGGCATTTCCCAAATTTTAGTTTCCTTATCCTTAGGTCCTAAAATGCAAAACAGTTCTTCTCGGGACAGAGATTGCTTTTGACAAGCTTTAACGGGGGGTGGGAGGCATTACAATGATGTGATCTCAGGTAGGCTTTCACTGCTGAGCCATTTTCTGCAAGGCTTCATTTAGCAGATAGCAGATTCTATGATTCTGTATGGAGTGATTGCGTGGAAGAGAGGATTCGAGTCTGTCCTTGCTCATGCCCAAGCCTCCAACAAATTACCTCCAGCATCAATGGGGCAAAATCATGGAGGATGCCAAGTGTTGTTATCACACAACCTGTGCAATCTGAGGATGCTCCTGTAAGTGCTGTATCCTGATGTCATGAGAAGACATTTCTCACCTTGCATGTTTTCCTCTCATCACTGCGGCAGGAATTGCACCCATATTCACCAGTGACAAAGCTCATGTTCAATACTGTTGTACTGACCCTCTTCAGTTCTCTTGTTTTCCATTCTCTTATCTACCAAGCTGATAAAATGGCTTTTCCCAAGTGCAAAACTTCTCAAGTTTCAGTGAAAGGAATTTCTTCTTTGTGAGAAATGGAAAGTTCATGTGCCAGTCTGTACTGATGGCGTGGCACAGCTTGTAAAAACCAATGGGTTTTTCTCCTCCTACGCAGAGCAGCATTATGGTTAAGAAAGGTAAAAGGATGTTGATGCCATGGCACTTCATGGACGTGTCACTGTGCAGATGTGATGCCAGGCAGTGATGCCCATGTGTCTGCAGGAACTGGAAGGAGTAGAGGGGTTTTGCCTGGAGGGTTATTTACATTCTGCTTGCTCCAACAAGCTCTGTGCCACACCAGGGCTGTGCTGTGGGGCACATGCTGTAATGAGAGCTCACTTGCTGCCGTGAGTAGTGTGCAGAGTAAACCAGGTGGATGGCTGGACAGCCCCACAGAGCTCTGCAGAGTATGGGGAAGGTGGCTCCAAGAGCTTCCCTTTCCCTTGGAGGTGCAGAGCAAGGGCAGCACCCAAGGGAGTGGAGCAGCCTGGGTTTAAGAGAGCCTAAAGGCAAGTTATGTGGGTATGAATGAATGCTGTGACCACATTTGTCAGGAGCCAGAGGTGAGAAGGGAGAGGACACAGCCGGGGAAGTTTGAACCCGTGCTGCACGTTCCCTGAACCCCTCCTGAGGATCAGGGCACCCAGAAGGAGCTTTGAGGCGTGCTGAGCCAGTGCTCTGATGCGCGCTGTGTTGTCTTGCTCACATGGTACAAAAAAGGGCTTGTCTCCAGCGCCTTCAGCCCTCTGAGCCTGTGGGAACCTTCATTTGTTACTGCAGAAAGGAGTCTCAATGTTTTATGAACAAAGCATTTTACCACAGGACTTCGGTGAATATCAGCATAATTTAACTGTGATTTAACGGAACCTTTCATTGACTTTTTAAATTATGCCTCACCATCACCTACCCTATAGGTTTCCTTGCTTTTCATCTTGCAAATCCCATTACTTATTAATTTCCCCATAATACATAATAGAGGCAGAAAAGCATATAGCATCCCATTCAGCAATGATTTACAAGCCTCTTAGTTCTGAAGCAACATAAGAAAGAGCAGACATTTTATGAGTTTCCTCTGTGCATGTTTTCTTTGGGAAAATGTATCAAGCAATGCATATGAACCTGAGGCTGCTTTGGACATGATCTCATACCTACAGCTCTTGCAGCTTTACAGAAGGTGTGATCTGATGAAGATTACAGAAGCACAGTCAGGGCAGAATTAGCAAGAAGATGGTGAGCAAGATTTACCTCATTCCCATTATGGTAATGGATGTAATATCCATGGAAATGCTGATGGGCTTTGCTTAGAGAGGAAGAACTGCAGGCAACGAACAAATACACAACCCAGACTCTTTACCCACATTCCCAATCAGGCTTTTGCTGGCATGTTAATCTTTCTACAGGGGGCCCATGAGAAACTTTGATTCCTTTGGCGTTTGGAGAAAATGACTAGCACATACCATGAATCAGAGGGGCTCATTTAGGAATGAAGAAACTATTACTCATCCTGCTCTGGCATGAATGAGCAGCTGGCAGCATATCCTGAAGTTCTGTGAAGACAACAGGAGGCAAAAGGGAAAAAAGAAGATGTAGCTCCAGTGCACCTCTTGTCAGCTCAGCAGGCAGTGTATGAGGTAGCACAAAGACAAATCTGCTGAACTGAGCCTTTATATGCTTGCTTTCTGTTGCTGTCCATCTACTCTTCCCAGCTTTTTCCAGTACAAGCTGGGGATCCTAACAGAGTACATGAAGCCAGATCCACCCAGTTAGCTCCTAGGAGTTGTGGTCTGGAGATCTGCAGGCTGCTGTAGTTCAGGGAGACAGCGCTCCTGATGATGCTGTGGTCCCGTCGAACCTGCGATTAATCAGATTTCCTTATGTGTGCTTAGACCCCTTATGGTATAGATGATGCACTGGAGAGGGAGTGTGCTGTGTCCCCTGGAACAGGCAGGGTAAAGCATCCGGTTAATGAGGTGCTTATTAACACTTTTTTGAGGGGCAGCCCACATCTAGGGCAGCAGCTGATTAAATATTGAGCAGGGTTTCTCACAGCGGAGGAGCAGAGGGGCTGGAAGCACGGGGGGGGAATAAAGGCTCATTTTATCTTGTCATGGTGCCATTCCATGATCATTTCCAAATACCGCGTTGTCTCCTGTGCTTCCTTATCTGTACGCAGAGGTGAAGCTTAGACTGAGCAAACTATTGCACGGGCACATTGTTCTTTCTCCTACAAATGAATATCTGAAGTTAATGTGACCACTGCTGGAAGCTGAGGTTACTGGCGGGGCAGGACCCCCTGTCCCACCTTGGTGTCCTGTGAAGGCTCTGGCTTGCTCCTCCGCAGCATTCGCCTTCACTGAACATCGGAACGCACCGCGATGCTGCTCCGGGGTGCCTGAGGAGACCTGGCTATGCACAAAGAGCAGGGCTGGGGCCGTGTTAGCAGCACACGTGTATTTTCTTTCCTTTTGCAAAGCGGCAGAGCTGGAAGCGCCGTGCGGGCGCTGGAATGTTCCCGGGGCTGCAGGGACTTGCCTTCGCCGCAGGAATGCTCGCAAGACGCAGCACGCTGCCCTGGCTGCCGTCTGCATTCATCCCCCCTCGGGGGGCAGGCAGCTGCGGATGCTGCTCTCCAAATGTAATGTGACATTCTTCTCATTATTATTATTATTATTATTATTTCACTGGCCTTCTTTTCTCTCTGCTGTAGCTTTGCTTTTCTTTCCCCCTGCTACTTCCCTACATCAGGCTTCCTGAAATGGGCATTCCTACAGGCAAAAGTATTGTCAAAACAACCCCAGAGTTGTATTTTTTCTTGTTTCCTCATCGTGGCAAACCCTTCTTTTACAAAGGAGTCCTTTTTTTTCCTGCTCTTTGCCCCTAGGTATTCTGTTGAATTGATTTCTCCTCTCATTTTACAGATGAGATATTCCAGGAGCAATCAAACTAATATTAGTTCTGTCAGACTTAATCTGGGATACATTAATCTGGGATATACAGGGGAATCAGATCCAGAAAATCTTGGTGTCCCTTTTTATTGGAGAGCTAATAAAATAGAAGGATGATGACTAGCTACGGAAACTTAAGCAACCGAGAGCAGGAAAGAGATTCTATTCCGTAGTTGGGCTAAAGCTTGATTTTCCAGGGATTTGAAGGAGTATAATCAAAGAGGGAGATGAAACAACATTGCCTGGTTTTCTTTTTATTTTCCAGAAGTAAATTAACAGGTTTAGGGTTTTTTTGGGTGGCTATCTCTGTACTTATCATGGGCATATATATATTTCCTCATCTAAAACCAGACATTGTCAGGAAACGTCTGAGCCCTCAAACATCTGATGTTAAACCCCTTCACCGAGGTCTCTGTAGCAGCCAGGCTCTGCTTAGACTCAACTGAGATAGAGACACACACACACACACACACACATACATGCTTCCGAAGGGCCCTTTGTGGCACCAGTTTTAGATGTGATGAATCATACCTTGTGCTGATTTCTCTCTTATCTCTCAAGGGAGCCCAAGGTGACTTGTTTAGATCTGGATGAATCACACCCTCATGGCCATGGAGAAAATAATGAAAGCTTGCAAGCCTAGGCCCAAATCTTTGTAGTCATCTTGACTAATTTCACTGTTTTACTGAATAGAATGATGAGATGTCTTTAAATAGCTTCATGCTTTACTGGTAGATAATGCAAATAAATACCTTCTCTCCCAGGGCAAAACCACCTTACTTTCTTTTCCCCCTGAGACACCATAGGCAGTGTCATTCCTTTGAGTACCTACTTTCTTTAGCTGGCCTCTTTCTTTTCTAAATAAACACATAATTTACCTCTGTGTGCAGCCTCCAGAGCTCCTCGTGCCTTCCTCTGAGGCGAGATTTCAAAGAGATTGCCAGATCAGACTCGCTTTTAAACCATCTGGTTTCTGTACCTCGTGTCAAGGTTTCCAAACTGCATTGATGTTTCCCAAGCCTTCAGTGGCTTGTTTTGAGTTCTCCTGTCCTTTGAAATGCACGTGTTCAAGTGTGAAGTTCTTACCCAGAAAGCTCTTCTCCCTGTATAATATAATGATAGAGGTAATATAATGATGGTAGAATGAAGCTTTTCCAGGAGACCAGCTTAAGTGTGTTGTCCCATGGGAATTCAGATTCACAGCCATAGGCTGCTTCCTTCCACATCCCTTCTTAAAAGTAATTCGTGGTGGTAAAAGGTCATTTAAAAACAGGGGAAGAAGACTAGAAAATGAGGGTATGGAAACTGATACTTTGTGAACTGGTCAGGATTGATTCAGTGCTTATCATTTCCTCTGTGTTTATTTCTTTGCTTCATACCTGTCACTGAATCACACTGTAAATGCCTTGTGAGCTCTCTGAGCATGGACTGTCCATTTGATTTGAGTGGATTATTTTGCACAGAAAGGTCTAGCTCTCTGCTGCCATAAGAATAAGTTCATATAACTAAAAGCAAGACCTATTTCCTTGTGTATCCCCTTTGCAGTAAGGTATAAACCAAATACTGACTTCAAAGGATGCATCTTTGTTCTAAATGTAACGCTCAGAAATGTTTTACAGTCAATTATTTGCAATTAGAACGTAAAGAGAAACCCCCTTCCCCAAACAACCTATAATTATAACTGAGCCTTTCATGAAGCAGAAATCCAGTAATTAAGTAGTTTCAGAAGTTTTAATGTGCTGGGCAATTAAAAAGTGTTGGGGCAGAGAGCAACGGTGCTGTGTGTGTTTGGGTGCTGAAGTTATAAATGGCACTTTTAGAAGAGAGATTTTGCTATTGATCCTCAGGGTTTGAAGAGGTAATCCTGCAGTGTGCAGTCATTACCAGGCCTTAAGGACATCTCTCATAAGCCTTCACTAGTACGATCAATAGGAATAAACTGTCTGTCAGAGTTGTCCTGGCACTCAGCTGAGGACCAGCCCCCGAAACTCCCTCCCCAGACAGCCTCTTGTCACCAGCATCTGACCAGAATCCTGCTTAGAGCTTATGGAGGAGTAAAATCCTTGTCTTCATCAAAGAATAACGTCTAAGGGAAGCGGTGCCAAAGCTTTCACTGATGGAAAGTTTAAGTAACAAGGGCTAATTTTGGTCGTAGTTACCAATGGTGATGTTTCAGTGCAGCTTATTCAGCAGCTTTCTAGAGCCATGCTCTCATTCCCATCTTCATGGTACTTAAACACCATGTGCTCAAAATACAAATTGGAGTGGCTCCTTGCAGTCATGTTGGGCATCTTGGTGCTTCCTTCTTATGCTGATCCATAAGATCCCATTTTTGGTTTGTTCAGTCTTGTCTTTGATCTGTTTATCCTTTGCATAAAAGGTATGGGAAGAAAGTATGGGTGTGAGTTCCAGAAAAATACATACTTCAAAAATAGAGACTTTTCTGTTTCTCAATTTCTTAATGGAATTTGTTAATATGGTCAGAAAAATATACATTATTTTATTGACTTTTAAAGAAAATATGTATCTATTCCTCCTGTATAACAATTTAGAATTCCAATGATTAGCTTGCTGTTTAATGCTGAAAAGGCAGAGCTTGTAATAGGCTTTATACACCCCTTCTCTGTTTCACTTTACATCCCACTGGGAAAGAAAATGAGCAGAGATTGTGACAGTGTTAGGATGGAATAAGTTTAAATAGTCTGTAGCAACTTTTTGGTTGTGCCCTTAGTGTCAGGGAGCTTCAAGGGTGTTAACATTGGGGAAAGTAACAAAGATAATACCAAATACACAGCTTCAAAACATCAGTAAGGCCTTGGACAAGTTTACCTGGCTGTCGATGGCAGTAGATGGCAACTTATTTGGCACTTTAAATAGGTAAAACATTAATTGCTAATAATAACTTGCTGGGGGAAGATGCTAAGAGAGATGGTGAGAGCATCGTAATGTCTGTTATGTCTCTGAGACTGTTTAGCTACTGGAAAAGATGATACTGTTCCAAATGTTATTATTGTGTGATACGTTTGGATGATACCCAACTGCTCCAAAGTCCAGCATTTGATAGAATGATACAAAGGGTTACTTGAAAAGTAAATTACTGCATGAATTCTAGGAGGAGCAATAAAGAAATGATTTATGGGGATGATCTAATAGGGAATTGAGGGACATCAGTGCACAGCCACATAAAACAAGTATGTTGAAGCACTAAAACCTCGGACTAGCACCAAGTGTGTGTTTTCAACCAAAACTAAACTAGAACAGAACTGACAGTGCATGTGCACAAGAATAAGAATTGGAAGTAATTAATTATTAGGGAAAAAGTAGTGGTTGGGTAATAGATGTTCCTGTTTTCCAATACGAAGTTATTACATAGAAATATAATGGAAGTAGAAGTGAAACAGGTACTTTGAGTTTGTAAATGCTATTTCTCTGATGTTCTTTAATCCCATGATTTACATTTTTCCCTCCAGGAAAGAATACAGGACAAGAAATATCTGTATGCCGATGACATTTACAGTGTGTTACCCTTCTCGGTGTGTGAGGACAGCATTAGAATCCCATAGAAACTTCCTTTCAGGGGACGGTCCACGTCTGCAGCAGTTTCAGATGGAATCGCACCCTCTTGCTGCCTCAGAACACGAGGACGTACTCGCTCTTCTCCCTTGTCTGCACACTGCTGTTTAAAATCAAGTTGCCCGCTGCTTCCTGACTCTTTCCTTGCTAAAACTTTTCTCAAGGTGCTCCACTGGGCTCTGATTTGGGGGAAGGTCTCTGTGGAGCTGGAGCGCAGCTTCAGGCTAGAAGCGGTTGGAAAACCAGAGATCTTAAAGGGTAAAATCTTCACGTTTCTTCACCTTTTCCCTATTTGGTAATGCAGTTTTCTCATCTGCTTTTTGAGTTTCCACCTTCCCCCACTGCCTCTCCCCTTCCCTACCGTAGGTAACCACACATTTTGATGGAGGTTTAATCTCCTTCCTTCCTTCCTTTGCAAAGCCACCTCCTCCCTTGCCCAAGGCAATCTGTCAACTCAAATGCATCACAAATCAACTTGACAGTGGAGATCTCCCCTTGAGCAACAGCACTGGGAGTTAGGCTCCTGCTGATTCTCAGATAGAGAGGGTGGGGTGCATTTTCCACATAAAACCCAGTCACAGCTAAATGGAAGTAAATTTCCATGCCCCATTCCCTTTGTTTCGAACCTCTGCTTTCAACAAAGCAAATCCACAACCTCGGGAGGATGCGCAGGGCAGTGCATAAATGCATCCAGGTTGGAACTGCAGTGGCAGTCCTTGTGCCTGGTGACTACGTGTGGCATCTGCTCATGCTTCTGTCACTGCCTTTTCTCCTGCTGTTGAGCTGAGGATCTCGGGCTGCTTCAGAGAGTTAAACTGAACCGCACAGGTGGACCATTACTAGAGCCCCCGTTATGCCGAGATGGAATCTGAGCGTTCAGGAAAGTGAAAAAGATGCTCAAGATGAGAATATTTTCTTTTTGACTTCTTTCTCAGTGTTAGGAGCATGGAGAAGCCACACATGTAACACTGGGTCCTGTCAGTAACACAAACCAGCTATAAACTGGTTGCTGTTGGACCTAAGTGAGCAAGTGTACTGATGTTAGGCAGAGGGCTCCTCCTTTGCTCAAGGAAAAAGACCATGTCTTCTTTGGGTTTATATGTATAATATTAGCTCTATTGCAAAGGAGAAAAACTAGAAACTAGTCCCAGCTTGTGCTGCTTTTCCAGGTCTTTTTCAGGTTGGTGGGAGAAGGCTGCTCATGCGTTCTCATGAGAACAGACTAGATACACCAGGAAAATGTAAGCATCGACTTCCTGTCCTTAAAAGCCTTACTTTTATCTGTGAGTTGGTGAGAGTCTTTGCAGGCACATTTGCTAAGTAAGCTGAAGTCAGAAAAACCCTCTTGTTTTGTGCATGGGAACATATACATGGTTTGTTTTCAGAAGGGTATGGCCACCAGTGTGGGGCTTCAGGAGTTGCTCCTGTTTGTTATCAACAAAATAATGCATTTGGAGCCACAAGGAGAGAAAGGGAGGAAGGAAAAGAGGCCACTGGCGATCGGCTTCTCCTGATCAACAGCTCTGTGTGAATCCTGGAACGTCAAACAGGCTGACCAGGCATTGCAAAATCATCTGCTGATGCGATGATTTCGGGAGGCAGAGTTATTTCAAGTACATAACCTCTGTGATTCGGGAAAGGGAAGCTGCGCCTCTGAGCTGGGTTTGAGCACTTACCGTGGTTGATTTATTGTTTTTATAAACGCAAGGTCTTTAATGTTCAGTGCTTGGAGCACGTCGGAATTTTAGCTACGTTATTACAGTTGTTGACCAATGCAGGAATTACCTTCAAAGGCTTGGAGTTCCTCTTAGCAAGCTTTCCCCCCCCAGGTACCAAGTCAAAGGAAGCCAGGAAGGTCTGTTCTTTAAAGGAAACAAGCAAGGTGTCACAGGTTGAATGTGCAGGAATGTTCTGGAAACACAACCTGCAGAAGCCCTGGAGTAAGCACAGGGATTTACTAGCTCAGAAACTATGAGCAGTACTACTCACAATACCTAATCTTAATGTCTGTTGAATAGTTTCTTAGAAGTGAGTTATTAGGCTCCAAGTCCTGGGAAAGAAGTTGCTATAAAAGTATTTACCAGCTAGCAAGTGTCTCTCTAAGCCATGTCTGAAATGGCAGCACAGCAGAAGGACGTCTGTGCTCCTTGCCCCTGCTTAGCTTCTTCTCTAGCGCGCTTTGCCTTCAGGAGCTGCCACAATGAAAGCTCTTCCCACCCGAATTAAATGCATTTAAACTCATTTTTGGAAATTGTCTGGGCGCAGCCTCCTGCAGAAATGAGATGGCACAGAGCTGATTAAATAATGTTTATGCAAATACAAATGTTGTCAGGGCGTTGTTTTCTTATTCTTCAAGATCCAGCTTGTTGAAGACTTCTGGCTGAGTGTCAGGCTTATTGCGCTCAACTGAGCTAGTAAGAGCTTGATTTAGGGTGGGCAATTGCCAGAGCCCTGCAGAAACTCTTCTCTAATGCAGCTTCTTCCCACCTCTGATCTCAGCGATCTGTGGGGCCTCCGGACTCTCCACCCCTACATCCTGCTGCTGACATCCTAGACTTCCACTTTTTACCTCCTCTCGTTCCTTAAAAAGCCCATGGTGCTCAGACACAATATCTATTGTATGGTAAAAGCTGCCCTGCTTTGAGTTCACATTTTAGTCCATCCAGTGCTCAAGTAGGTAGTTTACTTGTCAGAGGAATACTGTCATTGTTAGAGCTGTGATAGCAGGAAGTTACTGACAGGTGCTGAGAAGACAGTCGTTTGCAGCAGCCTTGGGATATCCAGGTTCCTGCAGAGAGGAATTCAGAGGCTTTTAGGTAAATTGGCTGATATTAAAGTGACTTTCTAATGTCGGGTTGACATTAGAAAGTGACTTTCTAAGATGTGGGATTGAATCTTAGTAGAAATGCTAATAAATCCAAATGTGCACCTCCCTCAAACTGCTCTTTACTGATCTGTGCTCTTTTCCACGTAGTCCACTTTAGACTCCTGGGCAGATGACTCCCAAGTTCACAAACAGCACAAGTCCTTGGTGTCATTAGTCATGAGAGGAAATACTTGCGTAACTCTCGGATTTGAGCATGTATTTGCCTGTGTTTTTCGGAGGCTTTGTCTGAATATTCTTTCAAACAACAGTTCATTTGTGCAAGTACTCCGGGAGAGCGGACAAGAGCCGTTATGACTCGTGGGTGCTATTGAAACTAATGCCATGCCTTCATTTGAACAAACGTTTGCCAGTTCTTTTCTCCAGTATTTACACAGTTCTGGCCTAAGCTTCATTAGCTCAGCAGAATCATTTCTCTGCTCCAGTACCCACCTGGCCAGCTGGAACCACGGCATATTTTCATGTGGCATTGTCAAGGGGAAGCCTGAGGAAAGCCAGCTTCTCACTGATAAGGAATAGAGAGTGGGAAAGCCTGTGTCTGCTGATGAGCCACATCTGGAGGGATGAGTTCTCGTGGTACTTCTGCCGAGAGCAGTTTTGCTCCCCTTTAAGATGCAGTTTGAAGTTACAAAACCAAGTCAAGTGTTGTAGGTATCTGTAGATTTTATTGTGCATAGTCTGTTGCTGGCAACAGTCTTGGGGTGACAGCAGTGTGAACAGATAGACATTGAAAATGTCAAAATGACAAATGTGTTCTTACGTGCAGCTTGGAAGGGTAGAAAGCAGCTATTGCATGTGAGTGGCTCATTAGTGTGCACCCTCTGGACCCAAAAGGTTTAGGTGAATTCAGTAGCAATGGGTTCTTCACCCCACGTTGTGCATGTATCAGATTTAGCTATTTCTGATGCTGGCTGGAAAACACAAACTGATAATCAGCCATGTAACTGCTTTTTGCCACTTTAAAATGGCTTTAGGTGCTTGCCTGAGATAGCCACTTGTAATGCAGCATGGCCCAGGGCTTGAAGATGATCTCACCGTGGTTGCACTGGCAAAAGTCAGTTGTCTTCTACAGGGTTAATACTGGTTTTAGTTTGGCCGTGCTGTGAATGAGATCAGAATATGTGCTGATGCTAGACTAGATAATGATATGAAATGGAAACTGGATGTCCTGAGGTTCTGATGGATGTCTCACCTGTGTAACTCCCTGCATGTACCTTTGCTAAATTCCAAACTGCCTTTGCACAAGGGGGTCTTCTGCAAGCCTATCTAGTAGTAGGATTGGTCTGTTCAATCTTTCTATGGTTTTACTGCTGTGAATAATACTTCTGTTGTGGCAGTAGGATTTTATCACACTGTTTTTCTGTGCAATGAAAACCACATAGTTTAGGTGAATATTTGAATTGGTCTAGAACCAGATAAATCAGAAAAGTGGAATTTAGTTTGTATTGCCGTTTGTATTTGTCTTCTTCCTGAATACGTCTGGGTTTGGCCACTTGTGGAGACAGAAGTATATCCCAGATTGTGTTTCCTGTGTTATTTTCTCAGTAGGAATCAGACTTCAGAATTGAGCTGGGATAGTGCTGAATCCCAGCGTCATGGATTTGAATCTCCTGTCATCTCTTCCCACCGAAGAGTTGGTTCGTGTTTAAGCTTCAGGCTCTGGCCCTTCCCTGCCTTCTAAAAGCACACTTTAATCTCCTGAAAAACATGAGCCCCATAGCTCCTGGGTGCTTTAATTAAGTGAAATGAAAGACTTGAATTTCCATAAATAGAAGAGCTTCCAGGAGCAGCACAGGGCTCAGCACCCACCACAGCGCACAGCGAGAACCACCTTGGCCAGATCAGGGCTCCTGGAGGTGGGGAGCAAGGGGGGGGGGGCTTGAACTTCATCCCCCGAGCTGCTGCTGATACGGTGATGAGAGACAAAGAAGTCCAGGACTCGGTATGATAAAGACCGGCGAAGGTGGAAAGCGCTGCTTTCATCTACCCACTGCTGGGGAAGGGAGAGCTTTCCCAGCCTGACTTCAGTCACTGCCTTGGTCCAGGTCATGATTTTGAGTCAAGACAGACACCTAGTGGCCAGGGAGCTGGGCTGACCCCCAGCGTTGTGCCCTGGGGACATCCCCTCCTCGCGCTATCTTCGTTTCTTCTTTCTTCATATTTATTTGTTTGCTTCTTTGCAGGAAGACGAAAGCAAGATCTTAATGCTGATACTTAACCTACGCGCTGCGCTTCCTTTGGTCCTCGTTTGCCTCAAGCTGTGCTTGAGCTTTATCGTGGGAACATGACACTGAAATTCAAGCCTGTTTTCGTAGCAATATAGATTCCCTTCTGGAAGCTTGATGTATCCCAGCGTTGCCACTGAGAGCGATTTGTGCAAGCTAACAACTTCATCTCGTTTTAGCAATGAGGCCAAAAATGGCTTAAACCAAAACTGCTAGTGGAAGGTGTCGCTGCCCAAGGCAGGGGGTTGGAACTGGTTGAGATTTAAGGTCCCTTCCAGCACGAACCACTCTATGAGTCTGTGATTTTATGATTCTACTTAAAGAGAGCGACCCAAAAGAAGAATGGGATAAGCTGTGAGACAACACAGAGCATGAGCTGGTACTAGAGAGAGTGCTCTCCAAGACTTGTCCCAATAGCATCAGCAAAAAGCAAGGCAGGAAGCTTCTTGTTCACTCTGGTGACATCTAGGTTTGTCCTACCCAACAGACCTGCTCCTCGATGGACACTGAGATTTACCTGTTCTAAGCGGAAAAATAGGGTTTTCACATTGGCTGCTCTAAGCTCTGGAGGCCCAGTGTGATGATGGGATTTCATCTTGGCAGCCAGCAGCACCATCCTTGGTTGCCTGCAAGCTGCAAAATGAAACCGTGGCATCTGTGCTCCCTGTGCAAGCACCCTCCCTGTCTTTGGCAGCAGCAGAGGGTGCATTTGCTCTGCTGAATCCAGAAGCCTCTGGTAATGGTGCCGAAGGCAACAACTGAATTTGGCAAAGGGTGTTCCGTCATCAAAATGCAGCAGATCAAAATCCCAAATACATTTACCCCCATGCTGTAGGATGTGCTTCTAAGCACATCTAGTTTGAATAGTAAAAACTCCCTGATTGGTGGTGTGCACTGAGGTGGTCTTAAGGAAAAGTGTTAACAGGATGAATTGAGGCCAGTGACATGAAATCAGGGCTGCGGTTAAAGCCTCGTGGCAGCATGACCATTCTAAACACAATATCTAAGCAACTGGTAGAGCAATTCCAGAAAATGCATTTTGTGGCCAGTGGTTATTTCTTTGTGCTGATGAAATGGGTATTTTTCTTCAGTGAACTGAATCACAACTAATTGAGTTGTAATCAGCACAGGCCCCAAGTTCAGATGAATGTTGCCTTCATAATACTTTGTAGACATGCAGAATCCATTAACTATCTTCAAATGAGATTTTGTGTTTTTAATCAGGAGGATCTTAGCAAACCATTACACAGAGCATTTATGCTGTCACACGCAACTTCCCTGTTTGCTTAACACGGGAAGGGGGAAGTTGTTTCCCATTAATTCAATTCCTGATAGGGTTTACAGCTTGTTTTTAAACTCCAAAAATAAATGCAGTGCTCTGATAGGTGAGCAGGGCTGTCTGTGCAATTCATAATTGTCTTTCTTGTGTCTTCAGAAGGCAGCAAGCTACCCTGCTGAGATCTATCGATTCACCTCACACCTAAATGCTGGGAAACTTCTTTATTGCAGATCTGCCTTTGCTTTCACTTGCAGCCTTTACCAAGAATCCAGTGTGGCGCCACTCACAAGTGCTAAATTTCCTCCTGAAAAACACCCTGTTCCCATAACTGTTGATGCTCCTGAGCTTCCACATTAACATTTCATTCAGGTAGTACCAACCTGCAGGGCTCAGGCTGTCTGCCAGCAAAGGGATGTCAGCCCATGCCCTCCCCAGCCATGCTCCAGTCCATCCCACCCTAGGACCGCTGGGAGAGGGACTTGGATTGATGTCTCTGGTGACTCCAGGAAGCTCACAAGGTAGCCAAAAAACGGGAGTGAGGAGGGGCAAGATAGTACCAGCAGATGAGAAATAAACAACGCGCCGATGCGTGGTAGAAGAATGGGTTCATGGGTTATGACATTCCTAAAATATCTTTATTTAATAATGAAAACTTCATTATCCAGCCCTCTGCCAAAGTGTTGCCATGGGCCTGCTGCAACTCCCTGGGAAGATCTTTCATCTTGACAGAAGTTCTAAATTACAGCATTAGTGCTCTAACGGAGAGGAAGTTATGGCCTATTTTGGCTGTCCAGGGAAATGAGACACACATTACTGTGGAGCAGGTTATTGGAATCTAATCACTGAGAATATTAAAAATGAGGTAGCAAAAAAATTCTTTCTGTGTGAGCACTGGGGATAAATTAAGTGATAAACCTGAGTGTTTACTGGAGTTTCATTATTTTATTAAAAAGTAATTCATCTTTATTACACTTGAAGCTACTACGTTTCACATCATTAAGAAAGCAATGCATGGAGCCCCTAAAGCTAATTTTCAATCCAACTATCAGAACACATTCTGTTTTGATTTTTATCACAGGTATTGCAACATCCTCTGTGGCTGCATGCGCTGACCTCCAGCAACGTCTGATCCAGGATGTTTGAGAGATGAGGGGGTGAAACCAGCCTGTGCTCACCAG
Source organism: Pezoporus wallicus (assembly GCF_028554395.1). Classification (NCBI taxonomy): domain Eukaryota; kingdom Metazoa; phylum Chordata; class Aves; order Psittaciformes; family Psittacidae; genus Pezoporus; species Pezoporus wallicus. The sequence continues at coordinate 1,837,932 of NW_026636574.1, read as the reverse complement.
CCGATCGCCAGCTCTGCATGCGCTTGGGCTCCTGGTGTGGTTGCAGTCCTGATGTCCAGGTGAGTCTGTTGTTAAGATTAAAGCCACGATCCCAGGTCTAGATGTGCAGTCTCAGCTGAGCTGTCCTCTCTAAGCACTTCAACCCAGTGCTGAATAACTGAGAAAAATCCCTCCTGTATTCATAAGCAATCCAGCAGCAGGCACGTGCAGTGTGGCTGAGAAAGTCCATTTCTGTGTGACTCCTTCTTCTGGTCTTCTGACACAGGCTGGCTTTTACTTGCATTTTGGGTTCAGGCAGAGCCAAGCCCATCAGTTCCACACAAGTCCGAGCTGAATACATACAGCTTTGTATCAGTCTGTAGGAAAACTTTCCAAGATGTGTATTTGTGGGATTGAAGAACCACCTGGAACCAGAGAAGCCTCACCTGGGAGAGCTTCACTTGGTCCGGGTAGCTCATGGACAGTCATGCTCACAAAGGTTACTCCTTAGCACAAAGCAGAAGTAATGTAATTGCAGAGTTGGATGAGTACTCTGTGAGTGCTCACTTCAGCTTTGAAGATGTTTGGCTGGGTTAATGTCCCTGTTCAAGCCCCTGTGCCAAAAATACCACAGCAAAGGTGTTTACTGGCAAAACCCATTGCTGAAAGGGAAAGTTTTAGGTAAACACTGGCACACATTCATAGGAAACAAATCTTGTACTCACGGTTGTAAGTACTCCCACCAAAATCTCACTGAGTGAGGCAGACCCAGTGAGGCTCTGGATCTGCACCACTGAGGAAGTGATTCAGTACACTACACCTGCATGTAGAGACAGTGTAAGGGGCAGAGCGTGAACTGGTGGCAGTCCAGGCTTGTTGCTCAGCACAGGAGCTCAACCTCGTTTTCTGAGCCAGGCGCTGCCCATGCTGGTGAAGGGCATCCTCTGTTGTACAGCACGTAGCTGTGAATCGCGTTTCCTTCCTTTGCCTCCCAGCGGTTCCCACACCCCCCTCAGCCACCTCTGGGTCCCGCTTCAGGCTCTGGGTCCCTCAGCTTTCTTCTGCCTTCTCATTCCAGAGCTGGGGGCGAGGAAAAGTGTAACTCCAGGGACTGCAGCTGCAGGGAGAGCACAGGAGTTAGGTGAGAGCAGAGCACCCTCTCACGCGTGGCGCTGGTAGGACAGTGCTGAAGGCTGTCTAACAGGATGATCCCATCTCCAGCATCCCCTTTTCCCTGCTGCCTCTGCCCACAGCATGGACGCACCTTTAATTTGGTCTATCAAATCAGTTTGTGTTCCTGTGATGACTGTTATTGTAAGTTCTGAGTGCTTGTGTCATTTGTAATTCCATCAGCTGGTAAAGATCTCTGGGTTCAGGTAATTTTCTGCTCTGGAGGGTGGCTTCTGAGATGCCGACAAGCAAATAATATTATCTTTATGAGTAAACAAGAGAGCACTGCTGTAATTCGGCAGTCATGTAGCTCCAGTGTGCCAAAATGGAGAGGAAAGTGGCCATCTATCAATCCTCAGTGTCTGAAAGCAAAGCAGACAAAAGCAGCCTTTGACAGTTATGCTAATAGAAGTATTGTATGTATAGGAAGAGAGGACATACGCTGTTCTCACATAGTGTAGTCATTTAAAAGCAAACCCATTGTCTCTCTAGGGCTTGTGTACACTCATGAAAACGACCTTCAGCCAATTGAGTTGAAACTTTCCGGGTAAAACTACTTGTGTAAATGGCTTGTAGTAATTGAATATAACTTAAACATATTAATATAAATATTAGTGCATTAAGTATTATAATATATTAACTTTGCACCTAAGTAGACTGCTTCTTAATGTAAAATAAATGCTTTTTAATCCACTTTGAGTATGTCCAGGCTCAGGATTTAAGCTCTGCTAAAACACAGTCACGAGACTGAAGCAAAACCCCAGAATGATTCTGTTGACTTTCTCCACTTCTATTAAGTTATTCCAATTTATGGCAGCCCTGCTTAGGGGAAAATTGAGGCTGGTGTCATCTGGTCATATAAAAACAGTGGCTTGTGAACCCCATGGTAGGGATGAGCTGTGCAGGCAGCATGGGGAGAAGTAGCACAGAGGAGCATTGCCTGCACTGGTTCCTGGGGCTTTAGCTGTGCTTATTCATCCTGTGCTAAAAAGAAAAGTTTGATTTCAAGGTAAATGAAAGAACAAAATGTATCTTGTAATTGGATTTACTGAAGGGAAGCGTAGCTGAGTGCGTGTGTGTGACCAAGAAATCTGGGTTTACTGCTAGGCAAAAGCTGTTCTCTAGTTATTAGGGAGGAATGTGAGCATAAAGAGTATCCCTTTCAGACAGGAGGAAGAGCAAACCATGCCCCATCCTTGGCAGTGTTCAAGGCCAGGTTGGATGGGGCTTGGGGCAACCTGCTCTAGTGGAAGGTGTCCCTGGCCATGGCAGGGGTTGGAGCTGGATGAGCTTTAAGGTCCCTTCCAACCCAAACTGGGCTGTGATTCTGTGATGCTGCTGTGCAGCCAGACTGAGTTACCTGTGTGAGCATGGGTAGCTTAGAGATCCCCAGGGTCTCCTCTTGCAGAATGACTCTGGGATCATATCAGTCCAGTCCCATTTTCCTGGGAAGCAATAAGGGTGCCATATAAAAGTGGTCTGTGTACAGTGCACAGTATTGGCTGTGGTGTAGGTGCTGGTGCAGGGGTGTGTGTTGTGTGAGAGCAAGGCTGAGGACAGGGATCTGCAGCTGAAGATTGCTTCAAGTGATACAAGTGGCAGTAGCGAATCAGCCTGAGAATTATCTGTACATTTTATGCAGACCCAGAAGAAGTAATTGCTGGGAATGCCTCACTCAGGATTTTGAAACAGATAACAGCATCGCTGCAATAAAAACAAACGCAGTAAAGAACAGACTGCTCCCAGTGTCTGCTTAATCAATGGACTGTGAAGAGAGTGAGGTGATAAACTGACTGTGCTCAGGGCTAATTTTATGCAATATAATATGTTCATAGGATTAGTCTATTTAAAAATAATCTTAATTTAACTTTTTTGAATGCAAAGCCGTTCTGCACTACTTGTTTTCAATATATGCCTTAAAACAGATGAGGAAGGCAGAAACATATCCTTATTGTGTATGTATAATTTAAACAATATCATCAACTGAGTATTGATTGCTGACTAATGTGCTTATTAATTAATAGATGTCTCCACGTTAAATACATTTCTCAGAGCTGTTCTGGGACCATTTAATAAGATAAATGGGGTGTTGTAGTACAGTACTTTGTCATCAAATGTGTAAGTCACATCAGAAAGAAATGTAAAGCCGTGCCTTGTGTAGCTGTTTGCTCCCAAAGGCTGCTCGAGCAGGGAGTGGTGCAGTGGTGGGACCATATTTCAGACATCAGCTTCTGCCTCTTGGTTTTGCTTGCCCAACCCAAAAGCCACAAACCTCTCTGTTTTCTGAGTTAGACCAAGCAAGCCTCCTGGTAACAAGGGAAGCCAGGAAGGGCCTTGCTTTGCGACTCCAATTTACCAAAATGCTCCACAAATGCCACTACAAAACCAGAACAAAGGAAGAGATGAAGTGGAATCCTAGGAAGAAATGTTTGCCATGGATCAGTAGTTTATTCCTGCAGTAGGATGCAAGGAAACCAGCCATAAAACCAGTGATCATCATGAGCCTATTGCTCCTGACCTACAGCTTTTGTAAGCTCTGCAATGGTCTGTGAATCTCCTCTCCTTTCACTGTCTATTCCCTTAGCAGGCCCTATGCTCACCAGCAATTACCCTTTATTCTGTCTGCAGGCAGCCACTGCTTTGTTGTTATTGTCTTCCTGGTTTTATTTGCTCCTTCAAGGCAGGTTACAGCCCTTTGGCTGGCACCCAAATACCTTCTGCTCTATCCTTGTGTAGATCATTTCCTGTCTTCTATTATTTCTCCCAAAGTTGTTAAAACTTACAACTTACTCCTGACATTTCCTGTCTTTAGCAGGGGCAGAAGCCACCACATCTGTTTTAAGCCAAGCAGCTGTTTGTTCAGTGCTTCACCATCCTGCTCACCAAACTGCTGTGCTTTCCATATAGAGCAGGTCGCTGAAGATTATGGATGATAGCTTGCATCTCAGATGGACGCCATAGCCAATTTCCTTTACTCCTTCTACTCTCCTGTGTGCTGAGCAGACCTTTCCACTGACTGTTTGATTGATGGATATTCAAAAGGCACCTTTATGAGTCCTATAAATAATCCCTTAAAGGCTTTTCTTTTCTTCTTCCCCCCAGAGGTACCACTTAATCAGTTCTCCAGGCAATGGTCCTTGCCCCACCTTTCAGCCCGCTTGCTGTTTGAGCTGTATCTGCTGTGCTCTGAGCATACCTGGCACTCATCTGTGGCTGCAGGGAATCCTGGCGTGCAGCACTTCAGGTTGGCCTTGCTGGGCATCACTTTGTGTTTCCTTCTCAAAAGCCTAACTCGGCTTTTTCTCATCAGTGGTTGCTAGCATGTAGTTTAGGTACTTTGTGCTGGGGGGGAATTTCCCAACCTAAAACTTGTGAGAAATGGGTGCAGCTATGGGTAGTACACGTCCCTGCTCTGCTGAAGGCCACACGCAGGGAGCTGCAAGGAAGTGATCAGGAACAGATCAGGGCAGAGCTCTCCCCACTCGTGCCCTGTGCCACTTGATGCGACTGACAGCTGAAATGACTCCGGTTTCCTTTTCAAACTCCAAGACTGTAACGCTGGCTGACACAGTGTGAAATCTCTTTCCTTTGTTTCAATTATTGCATGATTTGTGGTGGGATCAGTTTCAAAAGTACTTCCCTCCCTGTGTTTTTATTCCCGTCGAGTTCACTGTTTGCAAGAAAAACTGTCGGGACGATAGCAGCGGAATGCTGTCCCCTGAGCTTTGTGCCTGGTCATGTTTTTCACAGGTATCTTGCAACCTCTCTTCCATCATGGCTTTGATTAATAGGTGGCTTTTAAAATATGTGGTCTTTTTTCATCAGGCCTACTTTGGATGTGTGTTGTTTGCCAGCTGACAATGGGAACTGGATCACACTGGGCAGGTAGGAAACAGCAAGATGAATAAGAGACAGAGCAGGTACACATTAAATGTGACACCAGCTACAACTGCTCTTGGGGTAATTGAATAGAAGTATATATCTGTGTTCCCGATACCCATTTAAATCCTCTGCTTCCTTACTCCACTCAGCCAGTGTAAACAGGCCTTTGTAAGGAGCATAAGGGAGTCCTGTGGCTGTGTTAAGGGTGGTGAAAAGGGACCTGGCACCAGTGCGAATCAGTCTGTACATATTTAAAATAAACAGAAGTGCACATAAGAAAATAACCCCTATTATTACCCAAGGATGCAGTGGGAGTACCAGGGGAATGGCTAAAGTAACAAAACTTGACACCAGTGATAATAAAAAAGGGAACTAAAGCAGAGAGATCACCCCAGTCTGCTGGGTTTCGAGTGCTTAATCAAAACTGACTTCTGCTACTGCAGCTGCAAAAGAAATGTTTCTAGCCTCCCATTAATTTCCATACAATAACCCTCTAATGGGGGAGTTGCCGGGGAGAGGAGGGTGATCAATCTGCTGTAATGGCACACTAGAGACTAAGGGAAAATGCAAACTTGGAGCAATTTCATGGCAGGTGCAACCTTGGAAAGTACAGCTATTTTTCTGAGTTAATTTGTTCCCCTGATATGTTTGAAATCCATATTTGTACTTTAAAGGTCTAAAATGCAAGATGATTAAAAAATATAACCAGATTTTTGTAAGCTTTTTGAGTGTATCAGGTGATATATTAATGCCCCTCCTTGGAGCCAGGACAGCTGCGTATCTTTTATCATTTGCTACCAAAAATAAAGGAATGGGATTGTTTATTCTAGCATTCCCTTTCTGTCTTTAGCCTTCCCATTTACCTCCCTGGCCTGATGCTCATTTGTCTCCTAGCTGAATTGATCCTGAACACTATAGGAAGTAATAATAGTAATAATAATGGTAACTAATAGCAGTAATAATTATTATTCTTGTTATTGTTAGTAATAAAAGTACTGTGTAATGATAATGATTACTATGGCTGTAAGTTTTAAAACACGTAAGTGAGTTAACTCAATTTCTGTTACCCTTTGGGTGTCTTCGTCTTTTGGACATTAGTGAAAATGGCAGATATAAATTGTAACAGGAACAAACAGAGAAACATAGAATCCCAGCCTGGTTTGGGTTGGAAGGGACCTTAGAGCTCCTCCAGCTCCAACCCCTGCCACGGGCAGGGACCCCTTCCACTGGAGCAGCTTGCTCCAAGCCCCTGTGTCCAACCTGGCCTTGAACACTGCCAGGGATGGGGCAGCCACAGCTTCTCTGGGCACCCTGTGCCAGCGCCTCAGCACCCTCTTCACGCACCCAAAACATCTTCACATGGGAACAGACCCTGAAGCACAGAACTCGTGTAATTTTGGGTCTTCTCCCCAGTTATTATTTTGGTAAAACCCCTGTTTTTTTGACCTGCCTTGCACTTTCATGGTGAGGTGAAGCAGCTTTGGGGTAGGTGAGAGCGTTGTCCTGTCTGGGTCACCTTTCCCTGGCACTGTTGGGGGAAGACAGGGAATCAGAGCCAGTGCAGGTTTCCACTGCGCAAATCACGGCTGTTCCTGGTCCGTGGAGACTCGCTGTTGTGGTTTGTTACGAGCATCCATCCCCCTTGTGGGCTTGAGGCACTTGTGATTCCCTGCTGTGCTTTTCCCACCTCTTTTGACAGCTGCTGAGTCTGGGGAGAGGCCCTTTTCCTTCTGCGTGTGGGACGGGAGGCAGCACGGCTCTGACATCCCTCGAGCCACGCTCTGCTGGAGCCCAGCATCGGCAGGGGCAGTTCTGGCGTCCCCTGTCAAACCTGCAGCCCATTCCTCTTTTCACCTTGTGGTTTGGGTTTCTCAAAGCCAATCTCCTTTATGCTGATGACTTCTTTTCCTTTCTCAGCGCTTAAGAACTACAGCCAGAATCTTAAAAGTATTGAATTTTCAAGCTCTGGAAAGTGCAGGGGCTTTGCATGAGAATTGGTACCTGCTCTGCTCAGGCGCTTTTGTGCTTTGCAGTAAGCACCAATCTGCATCTTTAGATTTGTATCTTTGCAGTAAGGCCCTTTGTGGCTGAAGTTAAAGTGTATGCTTTTTTACATGAAAAGATGCTTATTATTCTACTGTGATGCTGCATTTATGGGATGCTTGTGGCATCTGGAGAAGCTTGCTGTGACTATTGTTATATTCTGTTTTAGGTACCATTTTAAATACATACTCTTTCCCACCTGCCCCAGCTTAGAAATTGTGTTTCAGCTACACCTCCAAACTTCCCACTGGCTTAAGTGCCTTAGTTTTTCCTGCTATACCCTACTTGGCTCCCATTAGCATGCTTAAGTAGATAAACAAAATAATTGATCATCTAAATGAGATTGCAGGATTCGTAAAGGTTCATTTCTGGCTTCCTAAGTTTGGTCTCAAGTCAGTGTAGTGAAGTATCTGCCTAATCCTCAGTACATCATCAAAATCAATCTATTGGAATCAAATGCTACAAAGAAAGTAGCCAGAATGATCTGAAGCATAAAACAGCAGCTCCAGGAGGACAGGCAGAACCCACTAGAGCTGAAATGTGGTGGCAGCCTCCTTTTAGGAGTTATTTCTCTGATGGTTACATATGTAACTTGAGGGCTGTATATTTTATCCCTAGGGCTTTTGAAAACTCTGTTCTGACTTCCTTACTCATAGAGGAGTTCAGAAACACAGCTGACTGCAACAGAGATGGCATTTTGGTTCAGTTTGGCTGTGCTTTCGCTTGAATGTCGATGTTGAAACCTCTGATGTTGAATAGTCCTTCACTTCTCGGGTCCAAAGGGTAAAGTAAGAGTGAGACAGGCAGGGTTTAAAGCTCTTTTAATGCAATGAGGGTAGCTGCTGGGAAAGCTGAGGTCTGAATAGTAAAGTTAGAAAAAATCAGCTAGGAAATAAGACACAGTGTTTGAATGAGGAAAAACCTCTGGAGAAAATTCCTAAGGGAATAGAGCAGATTCACCACCACTTGCAACTTTTATAACCACATCATTCATCTTTCTAGGTAATGTATCTACAGTTTGAGAGGGGCATGGCATGAGATGTGTTGGTCTGCTGTTCATGTGATCAAAGTAAAACCTCAGCTCCTGACTGAAATAAGGCAGGATTTGGGTACATAACTTGTTTTCAGCTTCTAGAACATCTATTAGGTGGTAACATTTGGTTGCTGATTTTCTGACTTTATCCATTGTGCCAGTTCCATCAAACTGCATTGGTTTTCTCCTGCAAAATCCAGATGCTTCTGGATATGACAGGTTCACTGTCAATACGGGTTCACCTAATACAATTTGCATTAAGAGAGGTCAGGTTTGAACAGCTCTGGAGGGATGGGCAATGCTTTCAGGTTGGTTTTCCTTCCTCTGGCCTGCTTTCTTGATCTCTCTGGTGATTGAGGATGTGGATCTCTGCTCCTTGCCATCAAATATTTATGACTGTAGTGCTGGTGATCTGCAAAGCAAGGCACGTTCCTGCTGGAACTACAGTGCGTCTGAGGCTTCTTGGACCTCTTCAGTGGAAACCAAAGAGGTAAGAGCTCAGAAATCCAGGCTCACTAACTCATGCAGATGTGCACCTTTAATCAGACAGCACATTATCTTCTCTTCTCATCTCCATTAGATAACAATCCCTCTCACTATCCCTCCAAAGGGACAGACCTGTATAAGGCAGTTCACTTTCACAGGCCATAAAGTTACACATCCAATTCTTGCATTTCTTCCCTTTTTGTTTATGGTTTCAGAAGAACCTCCAAGGCTGCAATCTCTGTTTTGCCTCTCTACATCCATTTTGCCAAGCTGCATTCCAAGCACTGGTTCACTGAGGAAAGCAGCAGCAAAAGAGCTGCCTGGGTTTGCAGTGTCCCTCTCTGGAGGTGGGTGGCAGATGGGGGATTTGAGCTCAGTTCCCAGCAGAGACACCAGCCTCAGGACTCCTCTTCCTATCCCTGCACCGCTGTTCAATAGGTTCCTAAGTCACCTAAAAGCAATAATGCGGTTGTTTTCAAAGCAGTATTTTTATACATAGGAATTGGTGGTTTTGAGAAAATCCAGATACTTATTACTTCTGCAGTCAGGTGTGTAGTTTTGCCTTTGAATAGCTCCCGTTTCCTCTTCTCAGAATGACTATGCATAAACAAGTCCTCAGTTAAATACAGGAAAATACTGTGACATTTAAGAAAGATGTAAATAGAATAACTCATTTTGCTGTCTAGACAAGAGCCTTGGCTCTGACTCGTACGTCTGCTTCTGTGGCTTGCTCATATCATTACTCTTCACCCCTGCTCATAAACCTCCACCTAGAAAATAATGTAATTTAATTAGGAATGCGGAATTAGCCTATTGCAGTCACACTCGGTTAAGCTGAATCAGTTTGTGAATTTCATTGTCATTGGGGCTGAAAAAAAGAGATATGTTACATTAGCAGCCTAATCTTACGTGCATATTATGAGGGGGATTGCAGGTGCAGAGCGGATCACCATGTACCCAAGAGCTGTTAGGATTTGCACCAGAGGGACATCCATGTTGCAGGACGTTTACACACCTTCTCTGCACTCCCTTGGTTTACACGGAGCTTGGGCAGAGGATCCTGCTCTGACCAGGGTGGTTTCCATGTCAGAAAGGTGTGTCCCGTGGTGAGGTCCCACCACAAGGTTCTGCTGGGGATGTGAGCATCACCTGCTTCTCTCTGAAGGGAGCAAATGATCATGGTCACAATCCAGGCACAACTTCATGTGCTTCTCTATCATCCATCCGCTTCCATCCCAATCCACCACAACTGTTTTGGTCTCCTTTTGGAGCCTTCCCCATCTCCTTGCCTGTCCACTGTGGTGTGTCAGTTATGCAGTGAGAGCAGCAATGCTAAAGGTCTACAGCTGGGTTATCCTTTCTTTTAACATGGTTTAGATTATTAAAAGGAAAAGGAAAATCCTAAGGACACTTGTGTCTTCAAAAGGCAATCCACAAATAAAGTCATCTTGGTTTGAAGTTCACATGTATTTTTGAAGGCAATTGGGATAGGAAGAGTTTAGGCTGCAAACACTGATTTGTCATGCAGTCTGACTGGTGCTTTTCAACACACTTTGATCCTCTTCTTTTTTTTTTGGCCCAGGCATTAGATAATGCTTTAGAAGCCATTAGAAAAAATAGTGACAATTGAAATGCTTTGAAAAATGACAGTTTGATAGTCTAATAATAGCCCCTACACTGATCTGGAGAAGGTTTTCTTTTCTCTTTTTGTATTAATTATGTACAGTACATTTCAAAATGCCCTTTTCTCCCCAACAAATATTTTAACCCTTTCGGTCGTGGAAATGTGAAAGTTGTAGATGCTGATGTATGTGTATATGGCACGTACATCTGTTTAAAGAGGTAGGTACACTGTAAAGAGCTGGCAAAAGGTGCTGTGGCATTGAGAGGGGGAGAACTGGAGAAGACAGTGTGGCTGCCCTGTCCCTGGCAGTGCTCAAGGCCAGGTTGGACACAGGGGCTTGGAGCAAGCTGCTCTAGTGGAAGGGGTCCCTGCCCGTGACAGGAGGTTGGAACTGGATGAGCCTTAATGTCCCTTCCAGCCCAAACCATTCCATGATCCTTGCATGTGTTCTTCAAGGGAGCCATCCATGCAGGGTGCTGCTGTTCCTGAGGGACCTCGTGGTCTCCAGGAGGGTTTTCTGTAGGGAGAAAATCCATGTTGGAGGATGCGTAGATGCGAGTGTACATTTCATTGCGAGATCTTGTTTTTGCAGGATCTTACTTGGCAGCGATAAATGAGCAACTTTCGAGCCTCAGAAGTGATTAATTTCTCACTGGAGCCGTCTCAGAGGCTGTCACAGCCTGACAATCCTGACATAAGTGTCATTTATAATGTCACAAATCTATTACACATAAATGTCATTACACAATTACTCTAAGGATGAGGAAAGGTTCACTGGGGGGAGAGTGTCTGATATTAACTCAATTATATATCTTCATGTTATTGTTCGCTTGTCCCCCCTCATACAATTACACTGGGTCTCATTTGTTCCTTCTGTGCAAATTAGCGGTTATTTATTGCAGTGATACTTCGAGACAACCCAGGTAGGGTTGGTGGTATTGAAACCCTGGCACAACCTTGTGCCTGTTGCCATAACTGCGCTCGACGTGATGCTCCCGGTGCTTTGGTAATTGGCCCTCTTGAAATGAGGGCTTGATGCTCGGCCTCCCCCCCACTTCTTTTCCTGCATCTCTCTGAAAGGCACCAACATATGGGTGAGACGATAAATCCTCCATGTGGTTTTGATAAAGATGGCTTGTTTTAATGAGGGTGACTTTTTGTGCTGCCTAACAAAAGAGGCTCTTTCTTGTTAGAAGGACAGAGGAGTTCAGCAAATTCCCCTGCGCTGCACCTCAATTATTCCTTAAAATTGGCATAAATGTAGCCTTCATTTAGTTCTAACAGGCTTTCATCCTCCTTGGCCCAGACACAAACAAAACTTACACTGGGGCTTGGTGTAGTGACGAGATTTGAATGCATTATGCATGAGGAGGTTGAGGTAACGGCACTGCCTGGGAGGGAGAAAGGGATATGTGGGGTATTGCTACAATGCCCGTCTCCCCCTGGACACTTACGGGAGCTGAGCTCTCAGTTTGATTAGAGGTCACTTGAATCCAGCTCAATTTTGTGAGCTGGAAATGAAACTGCCTGTTAGGATATAGGGAAAGGCTTGGTTCTGAGGGCACTGAATGGTTGTGTGCAACTTCAGCACTCGTGTACCACAAATCTGAGCTGACAAACAGACGTGTAAATACAGCAAAAGGCCAGGAATTTCCATGGTAATCCTCCAGATTTCTACCGAGACAACTGGGATGAGGATCAGGCCTTTTAAATTGCTCCCTTTGCCTGTTTACTATTCTGGGAAGCTATTGTTCTCAAAGGGACATCTTTAAAGCAAAAGCTGGTAGAATAATTTATTTGCGAATAATTTATTCAGTGATTGATGGGAAAAGCTGCCGAATAAATAATTCACTGAATGCTAATGGAACATCAGAGATGGTCGAATAATGAAAATGTTTATTGCAAATAATTTATTCAAAGAAAAAGGCTGAAATGTATCAGCACAATTATGCGTGGGGAATAATCCAGCCATTCCTACCCGGCCTGCTGTGACATGTTGCACAAAGATGTTTCTTTCACCCAAATGGAAACTCCAGGTAGCTCACCCACGTTTGCTCCCAGTGAGGAGCTCTGAGATGCTGCTCTCTGGCAAGAGAGAAGTTTGGGTAAGGAAATCCTCAAACTTGAGCTCAAACTGAAGGTTGAGCCCTAACTGTGATGGCAGCTGCGTATCATTGGCCTCTTCCACCCCTTATTTATTCCTATTAGCAGCAGCTTTATCATCTGGAATTCTCTCTAAGTCGAAGCTTTGCCCCTTTTTTCCTGGGCAGGGTAAGATGTGTTCCTCTGTCCTCTCTCTGGGATGAGCAGTGCCATTGCTCCTGAGGAGCGGGGTCCCCATGCTGGGGTTCCTGTTGCAGGGAAGGGGTTTCCTCCACTGGCAGAGCTGGAGCACTGGGCAGCTCCAGGTTGTTCCTCTGGAATTCAAATGATCAGAAGCTGCTGTGAAAGGGTTGGAAGGAGGCAATACATGGTTTGTAAAACATGGACTTGGGAGAGAGCACAGCATGGATGATGCTGTGAACTCCTGTGTGTCTCTCTCCAGTCTGGATCACTGAGCTCTTTGAGACCTACCAGTGCTTAACTGGTCATTCAGCAGCACCCGTGGGGACTGGGGAGATGTTATAAAGATGTGTTCTGAGGAGTTCAATTCTAAATCTGCTCTGACTACAGCAAACAGAAATAAATGAACCAAAGCCAAAGTCCCCACAGAACTTTTGCCCTTGATCTCCTTTGGCAGATGTTTAGAGCATGAGCTTGGGGTCCCCAGGCAGGAGACCCTGCATGGGGCAGGTACCACAGGCGTTGTGATCCTCAGCTGTGCTGTTTGCCAGAGGAGAGCTTTCGTGCTGCACACAGCTGTACAACAGGGCTCAGGTGCTCCTGGAGAATTGAAGTGATTTTGTGCTGATACTGGGGCTAACACCAGAAAAGTCTAAATTACATTTTAAAAGGAATCTACTCTTTTTATCTTTTAACCTTCGGCCTCTCCCTCTCATGCAGAAAAATCAATCTTGGCTAATCTACTGACCGAGTAAAAGGAGGAAACCCTATAAACATGCACTTTATCTTCTTTTAAATATTCTTACAGAAAAGCTTAACAAAACATCCAAAGCTTCCTCATAGGTCCTAGGAGAAAACCCTTGTCCTGAAAGGATCCTTCATCGCTCTGGAGGGAGAGTTTTGGGAGGAAACAGTATCTAGATCCTTCCCAACTATCTAGGTGTTTAAGAAGACTGCAGCAAGCACTCCACCACACAGCTCTACCCACTCTCCTCCTTATTGGACCTGGATTAGTGAAGCTGAGCTGAAGATACAGCTGCAGTGACTTAGGGAGTGATAAACCTGGACCCTGGCCACAGCTCTGCTTGCTGCAGGGGTTGGTGTTAGGTGCAGGAAAGGCTCTTGTCATTGCTTTATTTCTTTATTTATCTTAACTGTAGTGGCTGGTACTTATGGCAGGAAAACTTCCAGTAGAAGCTCTGTTACCAGCACCCTGGGCTTCATCAGAAACCATCAAGGATCCGGCTGCATCAGAAGACAGCAAGTACAAAGGTGAAATGTGCTCAGGCTTTTGTCTTCAAGAAATACCTTGTATTTCTGATGTGTTTTCCCTATTTCTTCCATCTCTTCTCTGTTCTGGGAGCAGGGTTTATAACTGGGATGTCCCATCCCTGTCAGCATTCAAGGCCAGGTTGGATGGGGCTTGGAGCAACCTGCTCTAGTGGAAGGTGTCCCTGCCTGTATCAGGGGGAACTGGATGAGCTTTAAGGTCCCTTCCAGCCCAAACCAGTCTGGCAGCCTATGAATATACACAACCCTCTGAGAGTGCAGCTCTTTGTCCCTTTGCTCTCCTGCCCTTTCTGAGTAAAGAGGGAAGGTCGGGGACAATTTGCCTTTGTTCTTTGCTTTTTACTTTTAATTTTTTTCTCAGCTTCTGATGAGATGCAGAGTCAGGCCTTGGGCCAAGACTGCAGTTGGGCCGTCTCTTGCCCAAAGTGTTTTGCTTGTGCCTGGCTTTCACAGTTTAAAAACAGCCCTTCAATTTACATTAACTGCGCAGTACTGCAATCTCAGGTGCAGATCGGGTCATCTTGCCCATCCCTCACTGCTTTATCATCTTGTTTTCTCCATTTCCTCCTGTGATATATTGAAGCTAGTGACATTTTCAAGAGCAGGAACACTAAATCATGTATGCTCTGTGTATGCATAATCTGGAGTAGCTGGTCCAGAATGCTAACAAGGGCATGCTGGCAAAAAGGAATTGCAAGAGAGACCTTGGAGTCTGCTGGGACATACTGAGCCAGAGACAGGAGAAATTGCACCATTTTCTCTTAGTAATGGTAGTCCATTTGCTCCGCTGAATAACTTCATTCCCTCTCCATGCAGCCAGATTAACCAGCCAGAGGTCAGGGTCTTGCATCGTTGGGCTGCAGAGCTCTCAGTGGAGATGAGTTAAGCTTGAGGTGGCTTATGGGCAAAGTATGGTAGGTAAGAAGTAATAAAAAACCCGCAACCAAATCCAAGAGGATGTGTAGATGTGAAGAATCTTACATAAAGTAACCAAAAATACCATGGCTGAACTGTGGGGACTTCAGCTCTCAGGACACTCATCTCAGAGCTGAACTCCAAGTCCTTGCTACGTTTCTCACCCGGGGCTGCTGGGTGCTTCAGCTATGGCAGTAGCATTCATCCAGCTGCTGGAGGCAGGTGAAAAAGGCCCATGTCTGTGCATTGGCTCTATGGCTCCCCTGAGCATCTACAGCAAACTTAATTTTGAGCCAGATTTCCATCATCTTTGCACTCCCCTACCTAGGTCTAAAAATAACAGCGCTGTGCTAAGAACCTGCTATTACGTTTTTCTTTGTGATTGCACCCATCCACATCAGAACCAGTTCAGAGTTGTTTTATTCTCCAAATTTCTGGCTGTATTAGCACTGTCAGAATCCCTGATGTATCACCTTGCAGGGAGTCTAAATGCTTGTCAGTGCCTTACTTTGCATTTGTGTTCTGGGTTCAAAGCTGAAAGCGCAGCTGAACTGAAATCTTTTCTCTGGATGCTGATAGAAATGTAAGAGAAATCTCATTTCATAAAAAAGGTATGAAAGGACCATAAAAATAAGTCTTTCACTAAGCTGATCAACTCAGCTTTTTTATACCAAAAAGGATTCAGAATGAGAAGCTGATAATACAGGCTTTAGTTTGTGGGAAATGAATTAGGTGGTATTTGAGAGAACTATTTCATTTAGGTGGTTCACTGGCATATAATGAGCTACTGTAGTTATATTGCAGCAAGCTAAAATATTATTTAAAAGTTAATTCGTATTTTTAGCATATAATTTCTAATTAACTTGCTGTAGTTATCTTGTTAAATGTCAATTAAATCTCAGAGCATTTCTCACAGGTTTCCTGTATTCATAAAAAGTAATTATACAGCTATTGCTCATGTAGCCCTTATTACTGGTATCATCTACAGCTAAATATATCTTTTACATACTAATTATACATCGCTAAGTGCTATTTTGATAATCAGTAATTGATTTAGCACAATGTATTGTCATGTTACCTCTTCAATTGTCAACCCAAAGTATTTTAAATTCAAGGGTCCGGCCACCGCTTTTGGTTGTGGCCACCACTTGTACCTAAGGTTTGCTGCCATGATTGTATGTGGGTAGAAGGGTTGATCTGCTCTGCCCCAGGCTTCCTAAAGGGGAAGATGGTCAAGCTTCTTTTGGAAGAAAAGCCTCCCAGGTAACCTATGGAAGGATTACCATCCTTTTCTTTGTGTTGATACCAGCATAGAAGGCAAAGGTTGGAATACTCGTTGCTGCATGCAATTTCTCCTCTCCCCAGTTTTGTTTTCATGCTGACGTGTGTGTGACTGTGTGGAGCAGGGTTCCATTGTGGTTGGAAGTTGCAATGGGGTTGGCTTGGCTTGTCATGGCTTCCAAAGCACCAGCTCAGCTCCGTGGCTGAGCAGGGTTGAGCTCCCTCTTCTGAGGCAGGATTAATTACACCTAAGCAGTTAGCAGCAAATACCTGAAGCCCCAATTAACTGTGGTCTGTAACTGTGATGGTCCAGGTGGAAAAAGAGGGTGGAAAAAAGACAGGGAAGCAGGGAAGTGCCTTAATTAGATTTGCACATTTGCTGCCCAGCAGTAACCTGGAGCAAATATTATTCCCAGCCTCAGCATCCTCTGGTCCTCCTCCCTTCCCCCTCGCTGTCTGGATAATATTTACTGGTCCATCAGTGTTATTCAGAGTTTGCCTTTCCATATCCCTTGCCAGATTCATACGTGTCTGTGTTGATATTGATGTTATTCAAACAATGATCATCTCCTTCCCTTGTCAGTTCATATTGTGTGTTTTGTGTAGCACAATCGTAGCAAACAAGCATCCTCCTCTGCTGTTTTCCCATTTATGGTGTTTTTCTTCTTGCTAGGAGTAGTATTTAAATTTCACCAGGCATTGTTGTTGTTCTTCACTCTTGTGTTTCCTACGGCAACAAATTTTATGGATCTGGGAAACAGAATCAATATGAAGTGGGATTGTCCTTATGAAATCCTCTTAATGTCCCAGGAGGCCACGCTCTGTACATCAGGATTAAGAAAAGGGAAAATTACTGGGGGCAGGATTCTTTGGAGGGCCGTTTGTGTGCACATCATGGGCAAATACTGAAATATGGGAAATGGAATCCAGGGGGTTGCTTAGTTTTAATTGAAACCGTTTGTAACCTTCATTCCCTTAAATGACACTTTTTATCTTCCTTGGGTTCTGCTGCACGTTGAATTCATGAAATATACCAAAATTCAGTGTTCTTTAGAGAAAATTCATATCCAGGGATGGGGGAGAGATGGCAAGCCAAATAATAACCCTGGGTGCTAAAAAGTGAACCTGTCATTCAGAGTGCCAGAGCTTTCTAGAAAGCTTTGTGGTGCTACCAGCTCATTTATCTCCTGCATGAAGATGGGTTCTCCATGGAAGTCTTGCCTAATTCTGAGTAACTCCTGTGTTGATATATTGAAGACACCGTTTTCCAGCTCACAGCATCCCTTGTCTGGGGGAACGTGTCTGCTTCAGCTGTGCTCGCAGTTATTCCATGATACTGGTGCTTTCATAACGAAGCTCTCTTCACCAGAGTTCATTAGAAACACAAACTTGGTTGAACTGGGGCAGTTACCCACGCGGGAGCAGTTAGCAGTGGCTGAAATATTCTTTCTGGGAAGACAGTTTTGCTTCTCCTCCAGGAAGGAGGGAGCTTTCCCAGCCTGGTTGCTCACTACGGGTGCTCTCTCTGCCCTGGCAGTTTGTTGCTCTGATTCTCCCTTGATTCACTGTTCTCTTCTCCCCTTGCACTCAGCTGGCCTTTTAGTTTAGAACTTGATGGTTGGTTTTCTTTTTCCTCTGGCAAACTGCTGCATCAACTGCATTGGGATTGCTTTTATGCTGTGATTTTTCATTATGTCAGGGACTGGCTTCCCCTCCCCTGTCAGTTTGTGTCACTTCTGGCTGGACACATGCGCTGCAACAGGGCTGCTTGCCCTTCCTCATCAGTTTGTATCACTTCCTTATAAATATTGATCCATCGTGAGCAGCAGACTCCCAATTCTCTGTCTTACTGTTCCATACCCTAATCCTTGAGCATTTGCAGTGCTTTCAGTGAGGTTAATTCCAATTTAAGCCAGCCATGGCAAGTGCTGTTCGTGTGAAGCATGAGCATCCTGAGTCAAGATGAGTCCTCGTCTTTAGGTTTATTTTATATTCTGCAGAAGACTGTTATCTCCTTGTAAAATACTCCAGTGTTCTCACAAAAGGCCTTTCACTAGGGCATTGCCCAGAGAAGCTGTGGCTGCCCCATCCCTGGCAGTGTTCAAGGCCAGGTTGGACACAGGGGCTTGGAGCAAGCTGCTCCAGTGGAAGGGGTCCCTGCCCGCAGCAGGCTTTGGAGCTGGAGGAGCTTTGAGGTCCCTTCCAACCCAAACCAGGCTGGGATTCTCCTTAGACTCAGCAGAAATGTGCAGTACAAATGGGTGGAAGAAGAGACAGCTGCTCTTGGTGAGGCCTATGTAGACTGAGATGTAAGTGATCTGGAGACAAGGAGTTGGAATAAGAAGAGCAGAAAGAAGGGACGGGACGGAAGAAAATAAAAGATCCAGTATGTAAGAGTAGAGCTTTAGGAATTCTCTCTCTATAGCGTGTGGTTGAATTTTATCCAATTTGCAGTCTTGGCATTTTCCTTTTTTTAATATGTTCACATATTTACCAAGCTGTAGAAAAAAAGCGATGGGAAGTTCCACAGATTCAGTGTGCGTAACACAAATGAGATACGACATATTCCCTCCGAGTATTTTCAGAATAAAGAGGCAGAGAGGAATCAGATAACTGCATCAATAGGACTCTGCCAAAGCATGTTTTAAATATCAAATTAGAATATAATAGTATGCATAGTTTCCATATCAAATTATGACATTATTGGCAGAGACTAGAAGGTGACACAACTCGGAGTCCTCCTACATCTCTGGGTAACAGATGAAACAGTCTTAAATGGAATACAAAGAGGCTTTGAAATCAAATGCGGCTTGTACTGATGTTCTTGTGGTTCAGACAAGGGAAATCCGAATGGAAGGAGATAAACAGTTTTTAATATACTTTTTTTAAGCTAGGTGAGTGGCCAGACTGAGGGATACAGGGGCAGAAATCTGCTTACCCAGGTCATGTAGGTACCTATAAGCAAGCACTCCACTCCTCCCACTGGCACCATTGACAAAACCCTGCTGTGAGAAGTGTAGTTGTGTTGGAGAGACAAAACTGGGTATCTGAGAGTAATTCCCACCAGGGCAGGAGCTGTTCTCCCTGGAGTGGCATCTCTGCTGGGGAAAGCTGTGAGGTGGTTTTCCTCCCAGGGGTATGAGGAGAATATGAGCTATTATTCAGCTGGCTGAACCGTACAGTGCAGTCGTGTTCAGGAAGTACTTGAGAGGCACAGAAATTCTTGGATTCTAGAACAAAATCAACTGCTAATGAGTGGTTTCTAGAAGCCTCTGATGTACACCAGCAGCAGAGATCCCCATGGGCACTGAGGTGGAAGCATCTCTGAGCACTGAAGGAGTTGAGCTCTGCTTTAGGATATCTTTTCTGTTGATCCTTGCTTTCTCTGTGACTTGAGGTGGACAGATAAGCAATATTCCTAGCAGCAAATGCTGTCAGCGTCAGCAGTGATTCCTCCAGGCAGTGGTGGCTGGGCTGTGTGCTCCAGGGACTGGCCGTTGCAAGATGTATTGCTTGGAGCATCAGGCTGGCTCTGCCACTGCCTCCTGTGTCCCTTGTATGTGGGCAGAGGGATTCAGCTCAAGATGTTTGCTTGTTGCATCCTGGCAGCTCTTAAACACAAATTTCATTTTGGTAATTGTGCAAGAAGTAATGTACTTGTCTGGTGGGAGTATCCTGTGAGAGACAACAGCCTGGAGATGAGTGTCAGAGTAGATTGTATGTTGAATATATCACATCCTGTTGACTTTTCAAGTAAGAAGGCAATAATGAAAGCAGGAACATCTGGAAGCATGCTGTGAAACAGTGATTCCTTAAATATTGATGATCTGGTTTTGTAGCCATCACAGTTAAAGCACACAGATGGAGTTCAGAGCTTTGCCTGGACCGCTTGGCTGAGGCAGTGTGGCAAAGCCGTAAGGAACAAGAGGAGAGGGAAAGCCTGCAGTAATCCCAGTTGGATGCGTCTTGTCTCGGGAGTACGGGAACATCTTCCCATTTCTGTTGGTAATGTTCTCATGGAAGATGTGTAGCGACTGGGACTGAGGAAAACCTCACTGTTGTGTGCTCCAGGAGATGCAGATGGGCAGGTTGGACGGAGACCTCCGAGTGTGATGAGAATCCTTGTGGGAAAGGAGCTTTGCACAGTGTTCCCTGCACACAGCAGTGGTTTAGGTGCACTTCAAGTTTTTAGGTCCCTCAGAGATGGAGGAAAAGACAAAGAAAGAGGAAATATTCTTTTCCAAGCCTAAGATATATTGCTCTAATATTTCTTTTTGCCTTTGCTTCTATTCCCTCTTGGCAGTTCCATCTTTCCATACAGCTGCAGGCTGTCAGTGGCTCTCATACACACGCACACGGAGTATTTGTTAACTACAGCTATTTGAGGTGAAGCAGGGAGGTTCTGTGCTGAGGCAGAGTTTTCAGATAACTGCCTGAGGCACCAGGTATTTTGGAATCAAAATCTGGAAAGCAGAGTCATTATTTCTGTTGTTTTAGTGCCTACTTTTATTCTCTTTCCTATTGACAAATGTTCCTTAACCCATATTGCTGTGGGTGGTTTTTTCACATTTGCACTTTACAGAAATGGTAAAAAGAAGGGAGAAAAAAAACCCTTTTTATTTAAACCATCTTTGCAATGTCTCCTACTCAGTATTGCATCACCCTTTCCTGTCTCCTTTTTTGACCTTTGATCTATGGACATAGTGAAGTGTGTAACTTTCCACATGAGACGCAAATGGAAAGTGTCTGGAACAAAAGGGAGCAGAAGGGGAAAGTCCTCTTCATCTCCCTTGTGGCAAAGTGTCAAACAAATCCCACCATTAGGAACTATCTTGTTCAGGGAGGTGCACAGCCATCTTCCTTGCTGGCTTGTGTAGCTGATCTGAGTAGTACTAATAACTGATAACTGCAGCCGGTGGATCTTCCAGCAGATGGATGCTCTCAGGTACAGAAAAGCAGACCTGGGGCTTTATTCACACAAGGGACCCTGGAGAAGAAAACACAACAGCATCAGGGACCTGAGAGTCTGCCCGAGGGACTACTCTCAGTTGCAGACTTGGCATCTGTGTCCTTGTGGTTGGCCTCAGACTTCTCAGCTCATGCTTCTCCAAGCCTTGGAGGGATCTCTGGCTCTCCTTTGCTAACCCAACACATGACTGGTTCCAGTGCAGCTTATCCTTGGACCTTATGTATGATATGTTGATATTGACGGTAATGGAATGTCCTGCAGGTTAGATCTGAGGCTGCTGAATGACAGCTACTAAGTGTGTGCACTCGTACGGACCATCAGAAGAGATGACTGGCCCCGTCTAGACTT
This sequence comes from Pezoporus wallicus, assembly GCF_028554395.1. Taxonomy (NCBI): domain Eukaryota; kingdom Metazoa; phylum Chordata; class Aves; order Psittaciformes; family Psittacidae; genus Pezoporus; species Pezoporus wallicus. The sequence continues at coordinate 1,816,629 of NW_026636574.1, read as the reverse complement.
CGGGAGGTCAGCAGTTGGGATTGTGCTCTGTCTGTGTCTTTGCTCTTAGCATTGTTTTGTTCCCCCCAGGGTCAGTGTGATGGGGTATGGATGTAGTGGAGGGCACAACATTCAAAACCCATTTCAGATGAAGGAAAATGTGCTTCGTTGCTGGTGATGGTGTGAGTTTAATGCAGTTGTGTCCCGGGGGTCAGGACAGGGCTTTGTTAAAGCAAAGCCCTAAGCGCTGCTGCCGAGAGGTTATTTTTAGTATATAGACAACAGGTATCAAGTAAGTGCTATAAAAATAAGGAGAGGTGTAGGTGACACAGCCGTGGTTGCACAAGTCACTTCTCAGTGACTTCTGGGGGTCTCAGGTGTCTGTAAGAAATTAAGTTCTTCATTGTCATAATGGTGAAAAAAGGTAAAAAAGATTGGATGTGAGTCCGGATATAAAATACTTTCTTCAAGCAGCAGAGTAAGAGGAGCCTCATAACCTGATCCTCCCCTTCTCAGCAGCTTGAAGCTGTGATCCTTTTGTGAGCCTCACAAATCAAAAGGACAGCTTGTCTGAGTTCATGGTGAGGTTTGTGCGTGCACTGTGATGAGAGTCGTGATGGAGAACACTCATGGGATCAGCTCTTCTCAGCTGAAGAGTCTCGGAGAAAGTCCTGAGGAAGGAAAGGTTTGCCGGGGGAGAGAACGTTTTTTATTAGCTCTGCTGGAGATGCACAGTGAGTTTTTTGGTTAGACAGCCCTCTTAAGGCATCTTTCACTAGTTGCAGCGATGTCAGCCGTCACGTCCCTTGCTGCTGTGGGCTGCAAAATGAAGGTCCTACATGCAAAGAGCAGAAGTTGAGGGGGGTTTTGTTGTTACTCCACGAATTCAAAAGCTGATAGCACAGAGCTACTGCCCTGCTGTCCTTGCACAGGCTGCTTCTGCCTCCTTTTGGGAATGTCTCGATTGCCATTAAGATGTGGGGGTTCAGCAGCTGTTGGGAAGGACGTGGAGTGCACAGGGCCTGCAGCCCCCATCCCTGCTGTGAGAAGCAGAGGTCTCTGCTGCTGACTGTCTCATTAGAGGAATTAGGGAGGCAGCACTTGGTATTCCTCAGGGATGCAGCAAGATGCTTGTTTGAACCAACTAGGCGGATGTGGGAAATACCTCAGGGAAGAGGATTTGTGGGGGGACCTCTTGGGAAGATCAGGAAACAGTTGCCCTAGTTCTTTTTATTAGGATTGCGTTTTATGTTTGAACTTTATTCTTCATTGTTAGACTTGATAGTTACTTGGTAAATTTGAATCACACCCAGTTCTTTCCTCAGTAAATCCTTAAACCTGGACCGTAATCTGTTGCAGATACACTGTGGTTCAGATGGATTTTAAGAGCTGAAGATAGTTTACAGAGGCTCAAACAACCCCCTCACAGCTTTATAAAAACATGGAAGCGTGATAACAGAAATACTTCCAGGTCCTAAAGTCAGTCCTTTCATTTGATAACATTCAGATCAGTTTATGCACAAATATTATTCATTGCAGTGTTTTCTTTACGGTTTTAAAGGTGTTTGATTAAGCTGCCTCTGGACTGCAGAGCTGCAGGTCTGGTCTGACACATGAACTGCGTTGGAAACTGAAGGATAGAAACTCATTTACCAGGATTGAGCGGAATCTCTGCAGTCTTTCCAAATCAGATTTAGCCTATATAATGATGGCAACGATCCTTATCTCATTTCTCAGCATGTCAGATAGCGAGAGGTCTCCAGGCGGGGCTCTGCTGTGCAAACTGAACTCCCCTTAAATTCCTCCCTCCTCCTGACAATAGCCATAAATAACGTGGTTGCACGGAAGTAACTCCAACGGCGCAGAGAGGCGAGGAAGCAGATGAAGCCTGACAGCTCCTCCGTGTGTGCGCCGGGCCGGGGAGCGAGGGGAGCCGCGCTAGAGGGGGCTCTGCGACAGCTCAGTGCCTGCTCCCCGCTCGTCCTGCCCTGCGTGATGAAACGCCCCTGAATCCTGGGTTAACACCGGCAGCACGTTTCAGTTAGAGATACGAGCGAAAATCTCGGCTTCTTCTTGTCTTTATGTGGCCACTACCGGAAAAAAACCAGGCAGATGCCTGTAAGCAGGTTCCTGTGTGTTCTCGTGATGGGTTTCTGTGCAGCACACGCTGTCCCTGTCCAGGCAGTTCCTGTGAGGTTGAAGAGGGTGGTTTTGCTGTGGGAAGTGAGGTGATGGCAGGAAACGAGTTGCAGTGGTCATTAAAACTACTGAAGGTGCTTACTGCCAGCCTTTCATCAGCCTTTAGGATGTGTGGTGTCCGAAAATACTTCCCAGGTTTGGAAACTTAAGCAAATGCAAATTATGTGAAGCACCCTAGGAAGTCTGAAATCAGGAACCAGTCCTGCTTGCAACGGTGCATGGATCAGAGCTGTGGTGAAGTCAAACAGGAGCAGAAATGCTGGGTCTGATAGAGAGCGTGAGCAGGATTTTAGCTGGGGATGCTGGGGACAGGCTGAAGCACTTCACTGCTGTGCTGTTGCTCTTCCCTCCTCCCCAGAGTCCTGTCATTTCACCTGGCCGTGTCACTTAGGAAATACATTCACTTTGTACTTTTTCCTGCTCTTCAGTCTGGGAGATAGAGCCAGTCTGTGGCCAGTTATGAGCTTCTCCATGCAGTCGGTGTGTTTTAATCCAACCGGAGGATGTGCTTTAAGCGCAGACAGGGCTGCATCAAAAGCAGCATCACTGTTACCACATCCTCACGTGTTTTGAGGAGCATTCGCCTAGTGACAACGCATCACAAGGCAGCAGATCAAAAAAGTCCATCTACTCCTCAGATGGTTTTTCAACCCACTTTGCTCTGTGAGTCACAGAGCCTGCAGGACTGGGGGGGTGGTGGTGCTTTGGGAGGGAGCTGTGCAAGCCCCCAGCACAGTCAGCTCAATAGAAAGGGTTCTTTCAGGCGTGCCAAAGGTAAATAGGGAATGAAGAGGTGAGAAGGTGGCTTGGGAGCCAGAGGCAGCACCTCTGTCACTCAGCTGGACAGAGCTCACAGCCTCTGTGTCATAGGTACCAAAATTGACTTTATTTGATACAGAAAAGTGTTTTAATTGCTGGCTTAGAATAAACTGTATATGGCATATAAATAGTGCAGGCGTCGAAAGTTTGTGAAATCACAGCAGCAAGCTTACCTGCTTATTTTCATTGTGTGTGAGGATGAGCTGTTCTTTCCAACTGGATAGCTGCTGTAATAGTAATATTACACTGACAGCCAAGCTTGCTCCCAAACCTAATGCATTTCCAACTTTTCTATGCTGATTTCAGGAATTAGAGCTCCTGTAATTTGCATCCTTGTATCAGGAAGCAATGCATTATGAGAACAGCTCATCTACCACCAGGGAAGGACTCCCAGAAATCACTTGTACCGCCGGATATACAGGTAGAGGTGTTTTTATTTTAAATAATAGCAATTTTCTGCTTTAGCCTGTGAATTAAGAACACTGGGAATTTCGAATGTTACTGTTGGACCTGCTGGATGAACAGGGGGATGGTCCAAGTGCAGACACAGGATCACAGAGAAGTGATGAGCTTCCCAGCCTTGTCTCCATTAACTCTAGGAAGATGGTAAAGGTCTCTTTGCTGCTAGTGTATGAAGTCAGAGTGCTGTAAAATGAATCCAAATGGGAATTTTCCATTGGCATTGGAATGCAACAAATACCCGTGCATTGTGGGTTTACATTAAATGAGCTTTTCCAGCTAGAGCAGTGGCTTTTGGGAAGACTCAGTCTTCCAAGAGACTTAAAATGTTTATTCTATTCTGATTTCATTTGTATGCAGCCTCATGGACTTGGAGCAGATTGGTTGTGAAATGTTCATCAATTGTTCATTACTGGACTGTCAATTTATAGCTCCGGCTGTGTCTTTCACAAGTGCTTCTGCAAGCAGGGAGCTTGAAGGAAATCAAGGGCAGGACTGGACTGTGCATTCACAACCCTTCTGGGTGATGCTCCCAAGTCAACAGTTTGGGTTTATTACCAGGGAAAGGATGTATCAACTGCCTGTGCTGTTGCTGAGTTGTTGCTTCTTATTCTTGCATAAATTGAAAAGATACAGTCAGAGCTGTCAGTCTGGGATCTACTATAAGCAGCAAAAATAAACTTAAAAAGTAAAGCTCAAGCAATTGGAAAAGATGGTGCTTTGATAGTGTTTTCTCAAGGCAACTTGCAGCCTAAGCAAAATTATACATAGCTTTTGCCAAGCTTAAGATTTCTAAAATGCTTTGATTTCGCCTCCTTCTCCCTGCATTGTTTGGCACTTTGCTTTCAGTGTGCAGCCACAGCAGGCATCACAAATGTAACATGCATGTAAGAACAGGGGATTTGAAATGGTAACATGACAGAGACATCGCTGAGTTTTAAAGGAAAAGGGGAATGGGATGGGATGGGGTGGGATGTGGGGGGAAATAAGCCAGTACTGCAGTAGGCTAAAGGCTTGGGAGGTGCCTTGTAAGCAGTGTTACTCATTGGTGGTGTTGCTGAGTCAGAGAAGAAAAGAGGTGCTTTTCATCACGTCTTAATGCAGAAATAGATCTTTTTAGTGATGCTCAAGCAACGTCCCCAGTGAAGTTACAGCTTCACATGGGAAACATAACTGAAATCATTTCATCAAGAAGTCTTTGCAGTCATAACTTGTTTGGCGTCGAGGGCTCCCCGTGCCCAGCTGGGATTTCCCCTACGATAAAAACCAACACCAGTTTGGGCCCTTGGCTTCTTTAGGTGGGTTAGGATAGAGAACCAGGAATGTGTGAGCTCCAGGTTGCTGGGTGATGTACCTTCTAACGACTCTCTTCCTGGGTTTTTATTTTGACTGGTTTTTACCAGATCCATCCTCCTTGGCAGGTTGGGAAAGCTCTCTTGTATTTGCTCTGAGTCACTCAGCAGAGGTGAGTTTTTGTTTTTAAGGGAGGCAAGAGGAAATCATTCCAGTGCAGGATCCAGCATTCAGGTCCTTTTATTCAATCAAATTCTTCACTTGGTAACATATTGAGTCTTGACTTTCTGCTATACAGGGAATGACAAATGAAGCATCAGGGATGGGAATCGAATGATTAGGACTTGTAAACCCCTCATTTTGTTTTGCTGTCTCATTGTGTTACCAGAAAGCAATCACCCTTCCTGTAGTTAAGCTTTTTATTTTGTCTCATAGATTTGTCTGGTACAGGAAGAAAAGCAGTACCTTTTGTCTTCCTATTTCTGTTACAATTAATGTGGTTTGTGTTCTGGCAATAGCCATTCCCACTTGCAGCATACACAATTCACCAACCTTGCAACTGCTACTCCCTCTACATAAATCAATCCCTGTTTAATTTTATCCTGTACAGAATTTGACCAAACCCTCAGGAATTGTTTCGAAGAGCGGTACAAGTCCAGCTTTTTATTTTGATCAATTCCGAGGGCTGTAGGCAGCTACCCTGTAATGTAATCATTGCTCATGGAGAGCTGAAGTGTTGTGCATAAATGTTTATGTTGAAAATCAGACAGCAAAGTTTTAGTCATCAGTGCTGTGTTGTTCCCAGGATTCGAAATCCCGAGTAACTTGTGAGTTAAAAGCACTGGCTTTGAGACTGCAAATAAGACTCTTATTCTAAAACAGGAGGTTTTTAAATGATTCATAATTTAACTTCCATATGGCTGCAGTGCAATAGGGCTACGTTATATATGGACATCTAATAACAGCTTTAATTGGGCTTTAACAAGGAAAATGTTTTTGTGAGTGTGCACATGAGGAGGGGCTGGGCTCTGCTCCCAAGGACCAAGGGATGGGACAAGAGGAAACGGCCTCAAGCTGCACCAGGACAGGTTTAGATGGAGCTGAGGAACAATTCCTGCCCCAGAGGGTGCTCAGGCATTGGAACAGGCTGCCCAGGGCAGGGCTGCAGTCACCGTCCCTGCAAGTGTTCACACACCGTGGAGATGAGGCCTCAGTGCCATGGGTTAGGGGTGGCCTGGGCAGTGCTGGGAATGGTTGGACTTCATCATCTTAAAGGCCTTTTCCACCCTGGTTGGTTCTTTGATTCTGCACTGGTTCTCCACCTACATGAGAATAAAACTGAGGGAGTTCATCAACCCAGGCAGCTTGGAGGAAAGCACAAGGGAGATTCCAGAACTTGTTGCAGGCTTTGATTCTTTGCAAGAAACATCCCTCTGAGCTGTGCTGGGATGGGGACTGGTTGTGACCCATTTGTTCCCCACATCTCTGCTTTGCTCCTGGGTTTCCTTTCTAACCACCCTGAGCATGGGCTTAGAAAACATGGCAGAAGGGAGCAAGCATCCAGAAAGCATGTGGGAACAGGGGGCATTGCTGCAGTGAGTCTGAGTGGTTTGGGTCTGAGCCTTTCTCTGCTGCTTCCCCAGCGATGCGCAGTGCTCAGGGCAATGTCCAGACCCTTTAGAGTGAAACATGCCTTGAACTGTTCCAACACCTTTGCTGAAGTTGCCTCCTTCCCACTCAGGTCCATCACTAAGTACTTTAATGTCCTTGGGGAACACCTCCAGTTGCCACTCTGCTAAGGCTTGGTGGTGATGGAGGCTTTTGGGGGTGTTTGGCAGGGGGATGAGAAGCTCAGGGAGGGAAGTAAGGACCAACTATCCTCAACTTCGTCAAGAGATGCAGAACTACTTGCTTTGAAGAGTTCAGCATTTCTTGCTGAAATGCTACTGGGATTTTATTTTTCCCTACCTGATAACAAATGAGTCCAAAAAAGCTTTCTGTCATGTTACAATAGAAACGAGACAGATTGCACCATTGCTTCAGCTCTCATTTTAATACCTGCCAATACCATTTTGCAAATCCTGGAGTGTAATAATGAAAAAAAAAGGAAGTGTAGCTAACATGAGGTTAAAAAATGTCTTTAGTGTGTAAAATATGAAGCTGGATGACACATAGGCAGCTGCAGATGCACTAATTTGATTTCATGCCTTAGAATCAACTGTTCTCCTGCACTGAAAGACACATTTACATCCATCTGTCAAAGCCGGTTCCTTGTCTTTTCAGAGTTCCTCCGCTCTTCTTTCATCCCAGGCTCTGCTCATGGGGGGATTTGGAGCAGACTTTTCCAGCCCACCCCTGTTTTTCAGGAACTTGTAATAAAAATCAATTTTTTTCCTTCTTTTTGTTTTTGCCCCTTTATTTTCTTTCCTCTTCTGAGTCTTAGGGAGGTATTATTACAGGATTATTAGACAGAGAATGTGGGATCTGAGTGCTTAAGCTTTAATCCTCATAAGCCAAAGTCCTGGCTACAAAGCTGGGTTCATGGCATTCAGAATCATTGCTCCAGCCCTCGCAGCAGCTCCGTGGCCTCCTCTGGACTCACTTCAACAGCTCCACATCCCTCTTGTGTTGGGGGCCGTAGAGATGGATGCGGGACTGCAGATACTTTCTTGATGCCCAGCGGGCTCTATGAATGCACAGACTGGGGCAGCTGGTGCCTTCAGGTGTTACTGGGATGTCTGTGAGACAGATTACCTTCCCTAGGGGCAGACCTTTCTGTTGTTTCCAATTTGTCTTTGCTGCATAGAACATTGGGTAACTGAAATCAAATTTAGATCTTGTCCATCGTAGGTGCGAGCAAAATCAATACCTTTCATATTCCCACCACAGCATGAAACTCTCTGGATGGAAATTAAAGGTGTTTGATGAGCTGCTAAGTCAGCCGAGCCGCTCTCTTTTTAACTGAGTTTGTAGTGAGCAACTCAAAAAGCCAGAACTCTTTTATGATTTAATTTGCCCATTTAAATACATTTAGGTCTTACCATCAAGAATCCATCACCCCTCAGATAGTCTCTTCCAGTATTTTGCTAATGGTGGCTGGACCCATTGTTCACATTAAACTGAAACATGCTTTAGAGCAAATCCAGTATGGCAAGATGCTGTTAAGAGGAAACATTAGTGAGCTGTTAGGACTGCAGTGGTGATGGCTGAAAGGTTTTTGCTGCTACGAGGTACAACAAATTCCTTGAGGCTTTTTCCTGGTTGTAGGGACAAAATAAGTAGTGGAACCTGTAACTGGCTCTTCTCAAAGAGAGAGGCAGAAAACCAGAGGTCAGTGCTGAAGCTGCATGAAGCTTATTAATTTTTGCTTCCTGAATTTTCATAGTGCTAAATTGACTTTAAAGTGCAAAGGCAGCGTTCATGTCTTCACCCAGTGTATAATCACACAAACTTGCTGCTGAAAGATCCAGCAAAGTTCTTGGAGTTGGCTTGGGTGTCTCTTCTGATGGCAAGTACTTGGTTCTGCTTGTAGGAGGCCTAAGCCCAAAAGATGCTGTATAAAAAGGGACACACAATTATTTCAGTTCCAGCATGACTCTGTATTATCACCTTAGGTTATTTAAATAGTCTTTTAACACCTGGACAGGGCAAGATAGGTGTTATTTCCATGAAGTATCAGGACTGATGGGATAGTAATGGGGGTCAGGTAGTAGTTTATTTCTGTGGCAAAGAAATGAGGTATTTAGTGGCATTGTGGTAGATCAGTAGTCTTGAAGCATCTTGATTTTTCTTAAATGCAGCTAAGTCAGCTGAAGCCTTCGGTGTGCTTGAAAACCCTCTGATTTCTGTTAAGCATGGGTTTGCTTAACATGCACAAAAGCGTGTGTTACATTTTAGAGGATCTGTTCTGATGTGTGAGTAAAACTCTTTAAGAGAGAGATGGTTTCAAGTGCTTCTTGTCAAGAGCAGGGTAAGAATTATGGCTCTGGGAATACTTGGCTCTCTGAGGGCTTTTGCTGGGGCAGAGCTGCAGAATAAGGCATTTTGGTCAAAGGGGAAAAAACCTCCAGCCTGCCTCATGGTGATTGACTGTGTCTGGGCTCTGAGCCCTCAGTGATGGAGAGAGCGTTTTGTGAGCAAGAGCTGCGTGCTCAGATCCTCCCTGCAAGAGGGCTTTTCTGTTTGCATTCTTGGTGCAGTCGGATGAGGTACAAGAGGGAGAATCTCCTCTTTCTCTTTTAATTTTGTATCTTCCAGTCTGAAAATTAAACCTGCTTTCTCAGTGGGACCTTTCCCTTTTACATCACGTAGCTTCGTCCTCCCCCTCCTCCTGCCCAACACTTAATGGGCTGCAGGCAGCCAAGCCACGAGTCTGTGAGGAGAGTGAAATGATAATTCATTCGGGATGGAAGCAGGAGGCAAAATGTAATCCATCATATCTGCTCTATCTCATTATAGAGGTGAGATACAAGAGAGGGCAAGCTGTTAATAAACTGGTGGATGAAGTTATTTTACCAATCTGTTACAGCAAGTGAGGATAGATGGGGGTAGAAGTGCATTATTCACACCTTTTCCTAATCCTTTTGTTCCTTATTCTGTGGAAATGCCTTTGCAAAGCCTGTAGAGCAGCAAGGCTTAGGGAGGTGACATCCAACCCCTCAAACCCTCCTGGTTTACCACATCTCAGTAAATACCCATTCTGGAGCTGCAGGAGGGGATGGCAGCAGGGCTGGGACAGCTGCCTGGACTGGAGGGGTGGTGGCAGGTTCATGATGGTTTCTGTAGAGCTACTCTTTGTCATGGCCAGACCAGATCTCCTCACCCCTCGAGGCAAAGCTGCCCCCTGGAATTGAGCATGGGGGTACCAACGTGCACCTGCACTGTGGGGGCTGCAGCTTGCACCTTCATGTTACTGATAGGCTGAGGAAGTTGGGGCTGTTCAGCCTGGAGAAGAGAAGGCTGCATGGAGACCTCAGAGCAGCTTCCAGTATCTGAAGGGGGCCTATAGGGATGCTGGGGAGGGACTCTTCATTAGGGACTGTAGTGACAGGACAAGGGGTAACGGGTTAAAACTGAAACAGGGGAAGTTTAGATTGGATCTAAGGAGGAAATTCTTTCCTGTTAGGGTGGTGAGGCACTGGAATGGGTTGCCCAGGGAGGTTGTGAATGCTCCATCCCTGGCAGTGTTCAAGACCAGGTTGGACAAAGCCTTGGGTGCCATGGTTTAGTGTGAGGTGTCCCTGCCCATGGCAGGGGGTTGGAACTGGATGATCTTAAGGTCCTTTCCAACCCTAAAGATTCTATGATTCTATATCAGTAGTGTGGGTGTGATGGGAAGCTGGGGTCTGCAGGGCTGCAGTGTCGCACCACTAAAATCCTTCCACCATTTCTTCTCATAAAAACACTTCAGCAGAGCTTGAATCTGGTCGTGTTCAAAAGCTGCTTCTTGGAGGACAACAGAGGCATGCGGATAATGCGCTTCAGCAGCCCCGTGGAATAACTTATTTTGCCCTTTCTTTACCCACAAAATTACTACTTTCTCTTCGGCTGTTTGTCATCTTGTGCCACCTCTCTGGCAAGGATGAGACCTTGTTCTGGAGCCTTACTCTGGGCAGATTTGTAGCATGGCTGGGCTAACAAGAGTTCAGTTTCAGGGCTGCCATTTCAGCAGTGAGCTGGGCTGCTCTAATTGTGCTTTATGTGCATTCCAGTCTGCAGAGGTAAAATTTCACAAGAAAAATGTTTCCATGCATCCAAAACTAAGGTAGTTAATGAAAAGAAAGCATAGAAACAACTCAGGGGGCAGGAATGTTGGTTTTTCACATCTTCTTCTGATCTTACCTACTAAGGTTCACCCCCTCCACCGATGAAGCCTTCTAATTCATTGGTACCCTGAGTTATTTTCCACTTCTGCCATACTTAATGTCTTTAATTATTGTGACTGTAGCTCAGTATGTGGGTAAAAGGCATGGAAACCCTACCAGTCACTCCCTTGCCATGAAAGCGCTTCTCCTTCCTCCACCTTTCTGCTCAGCTGTCACTGCTCGGGCGAGCAGTAGTAGGAATAATAACAACAGAATAACTTGCAGAAGATAAATGAGGTTCCTGAGTTGAAAAGACTCACTCTGTTTGCACCAGGGAGGACTAGATTGAGACATAACCTCATTAGCATTTCTGTATGATCACAGTAGGGCTGCAGGGGTTGAGACTAAATGTTTTCCAATTCAAAGGAGAGGAGAGCAAATTTACAGATGATGACTTTATTAAGTTTAAATCACTATAAAAGTAGCTCGGCAAGGCTTGAGTGTGACATGGAAATCCCTCCGATTTTCCTTCCCATTACACAGCATCTCAGGCAAGTTCCATGCAAAGTGCTTACATAGTTTCCTTCATACTTGGAGTCAATTTTACATAGTTTTAAACTGAATTTGTAAGCATTAAAATTCTTCCTTTTTGTAGATGCATCAATGAAAAATAGCTTTGAAAATAGGCAGTGAGAGACATCCCAGGAGGCTTTCATAATCCCTGCGCTCAATGTCCCAACCCCTCAGTTCAAGTCAACAGCAATCTAGAACTGAAACACATTTTAGCAAATACACAAAGTAATTAGTTTTGTTCTGTCTTTCCTATCATTCTGTGGGACATAAATAGCCTGGAGCTGTTCTTAAGAAGGGAGTAGATTGTTGGCACTTCAGTATCTTTCACTCACAGTAAATGGCTCAAAGTATTATCAGAAATTCTAGTCTCACTTTCATTCTTCACATAGAGATAATGGCCATATCCTAAAAGATGCTTTTACACATTAATTACTCCTGCTTTGTCGCACGTCTCACCAGGGTTTGCTGCCTGCTAACCTCTGCTCTCCCTGGAAACGTGCCTTTCCAAAACAGGACTCGGATACTCCAGAGCAGTTTGAGGACAATGTCGGTGCCGTGCTGAGCTCAGTTCTGAATGAAGGATGTGATTTCCTAGAGCTGCTGTCTGGCATCTTTCAGAAGCTCCGAGCTTGCTCTAAAAAGGAGGAGCAGGAATGTGATGTGCGTATTTGCAGAAACAGCTGGACCTGACCTCAGTTCCAGTGCATGGCCCTTCTAATTCTCTACCTGCATAACCTGAGGACATCCTTGTTGTCCTCCTGAGTGATTACCCGCTGCTTCTTCTAAAGGTCACAAATCCTCTCTTTGCTCCTAAGTTCCAGCCGAAGCTCCAGGGCCACTGATTGTGAGACTTCTTCCAGCTTCCCTATGGTGGTGAGTGAGCCATCATCCTTGTCCTTGTTCTACCCTGTTGGTGACGCTGCTGGTTGTTCTACCCAGGTCTTGTCAACTACTGTGCCATGAGCTGTGGGCTTCCGGCAGCTCTCAGCTACCCCTGAGGTTCCCCTGGTTTGGGACCCCCCCTCTGTGCACCACATTAGTGCTCTGCTGTGGATCCTGCTGGCGCTGGGGCCCCTCACCTCGGAGGCAAAGAAGCAGGACTGCACATACTTGACAGGCACTGTTTCCTATCTCCTTGGAGCCCATACATCTCCTGAGTAATACAAGCAATCTTACACAAATTTGAAGTTCTTGATGACATGAGGAAGGCATATGCTACTGAAAAATGATGATAAATGTGTGTTATCATCATTTAAGCTATCCATCAGTAAGCACTTTCCTGAATAAGCTGGAGGAAGCACTTAGTGTGCTCCAGATCGGCAGTGTCTGTGGTCCTGAAGGGCTGGATTGCACATTTTGCCATGGACAGACATTAATGCAGATAATTGAAGATGTTATTAGGAGAATGTGTTTGTTATCAGAGGTTGCTTATGGCATTATTACTCATAGTTACACTTCATTAATATCCATTTTTCATGGCTTTGCCTTGCCATTCATTACTTGCCTGACCTTGTGTCATTGGAGGAAATGTCAGTGATGGAGTGAAGAATATGTACTTTGTGCTGCGCCATCCCCACTTCCATGGTGTGTCAGCCTCCAGTCAAACCCCTGTTTTCAAGGCTGTTATAGCTCAGCCATGAAAGCAGAGACAAAGATCCCTAGGTCAGGAGCTGGGCATGCAAATGCTAAATCAATGTTTGATCAGTTGTCATGAATAACTTATTGCCCCAGTTGTAAAACCAGCTCATGAATAAACAAGGAAATACCAACTGATAAAGAAGCACGTTGTAATCCTTCAACTTTCCTATTTAAAGTCAAAATTGCTTCAAATTCGGTAGCACCCATTTTGCAGGAAATGTTTTCCTGTATCGTTACTGGAAGTACTTTAGGATCGTCTTTCATGAGAATCACTGTCAAGTATTTCCCTCACAATCACATTTTCTTCCTGGAAGTTTTATTTTGGTAACTGTAGCTCAGTAACTTTGAAATAACAGAGAAATATCAAAATGAATTAAAAAATGCTGATTTTATTGAACTTTGACACCAGAAATTGGTGTAAAACTCCTTTTTAGGAAGGGAAGGGTGCCTACATACATACGATTGCAATGAAGTGACTGTGTGTATGTGTACATGGAGCATATAGCACTTTGGACAAACCTTCACTGGACATGATGAAGCATTTGGACTTGGAAAAGTGAAATTCAGGATTTCCCTGTGGCACTAGTTGTTAACAAACAGAAGTTCCATGAGAAAACACAGTCATTAAACACCAAATTCACCATCACACAGAGATAACAGGTTAGTCTTTGCCCCAGCGAACCGGTGACATCTGGAAGGGGGCAAGGGGCGGTGGAGCAGGCTTCAGTGCTGAGTGACACGAGGCAGGGCCCTCAGTCATTAGTAAGATGATTATTTGGCAGGTTTATGCTCGTTTTTATCGTATCGACACTTTGATTAATATGGTAATGATCCCACTTTCCAGCTTGAGTTTTGTCACTTTAATTTGTCCTACACGCCAGAGGGAAGGATATTGGCACTGTGAAATCTATATCAGAAGTAAAAGGCAGAAATTCCAACCTAATGATGACATATTGGTCTGAATGTTCAGGTTTGTTCCAGCTGCTTCATGCAGCCAGCATCATGCAAAGCAATTCATGTCGTTTACTCTTGTTAGCTCTCTTATGCTGCCAGGGAATCAGGTCGAGTATCTCTAATGACCATATGTGTTGCTCAATTATCCTACAGTTCGCTGCATCTTTCTTTCCCAATTCATACAGTGCTACAACATCCTGTTTATTCAGTACTAGGTGCTGTCTAGAAACTGTTGAGTTCAACAGAGGGAAAATGATATCAAATGTAATAGTGTGTCTCGCAGAAGTTGATCTTGTGAGACATTCTGAGCTTGGAGGTGTATCAGTGTTTTCAGACAAGGCGAATGGCAGTGGTTAGTAAAAAACTACCAATATTAGCTAAAAAGACTTGAAGTATCTGAAAGGCTTCCAGAATGCCTGCTGTTCTTTCCATTGAAAACCAACTATCTACGGTTAGCATCCTCAGATGAGATGTGGAAGATACAAGTGCCGTCCCCATCATGCTCATGCAGAGAAGTGACAAAAGCCCTTCCCCAAGCAGAGCAGTTCTTCCATGGTGTCTTGTGTTTGCTTGTTCCCAGAACTTCTCACCCAGGGTGCAGCAGCGTGGGCTCCACACCTGGACATCTGCCTCGCTCAGGTTAAAACTCCCACCTCTGGACTCTCTGATTCCATTTCCAAGGCATCCACCCCCCAGTGACTTTGCTGCCTCACTTCTCTTGAGCAAACCTTCCTGCTGCTGGAAGTGTTCCCGATACAGCTTCTGCAGTAACTGGTGTACTCCGACTGGGAAACTGCTTCCCTGGAAACCTCCAACTGCCCTTTGTCTAGTGCCTATGTTTTCCTCCCAGAGAAGCCTTCCTTCATGCTTCCCTTGCTGCCGTCAGTGCAAAGAGGAGCACAGCTTTATTCTTCTCTGCCATGTGTTTCCGCTCAATATTGTTTGTTTTGGAGAGCGGAATTCCGAGAGCATCTCTGGCAAAGGGAGACTGTCTCTTTATTAATGCACTGTAATATCAAGTATATTAGCATCAAGTTCTCACTCAACTGTAAGTGTTACTTAGGGATATTAATCAACTGCTGCTTTATTTTAATGTGCTAATTTGGGATTAATGAACATAAAGGCTTGATTTACAGAGAGGTCTTTGATTTGTAGCTTCCATTGTACCTTCCTTTCCATTTTCTCCTGCCACAGGACTCCAGCCAGATTACAGTTCCAGAATGAATCGTATTGGTTACTCCTCTCCGGAAGCATCTCTGCTCCCCTCATCTGCCCCATTAGAGGAGTTCTTGAGGCCGTGTCCTGAGCTGGTCGTGGTGGTCCTTGGTCCTGTCTCTGTTTCAGTGGGGAGCAGAGCTCTGTGGCTGCTTCTGGAGGGTAAGAGTTAGGGTTGGAATAGAGAAACCTCCTTAGGGGGAGCTCTCGGACCTGAGCAGAGCTGGGGCAGCAGCCTGTGAGACTGACCTGCTGGGCACATGAGTGGGGAGAAGGAAGTTTTCAGGCAGCAGCATGGGCTGCTTGTGCATCCCCTGCCTGCCCACGGCAGCATGGGCAGCGCCTCCCACAGCCCTGCCCACACCAAAGGGCAGAGATCGATGTTTCAGAGGCTCCTCATCGCTGGGATCTCTGCTCATTAAGTTTGTTCCCTCCAGATATCAACTCCAAAGGGTGCTCTCTGTAAGCAGTTAGCGGGAGGCAGCGAGTGATGTTGGCAGCAGGAGCTTTTAATGAGGACGCCGTTGCGAAGGTTTTGGTGTTGGAAGCTGTGTGTATAAGCTTCCTAGCGCAGATGATATTCCTGGTATTCCAAAGCTCTGTGTCCTTGGTCTGCAGTGGTCCCTCTGGCTCTCAGTCACTGCTCAGCACAATCTGCTGCTGCTGGAAGTTCAGTTAAGTCTGGGTCACGCCTGGTGAAAAGCTTAACTGGGATTGCTTCCCAGTGGGAAATTTGTTGTCCTTTGCATGGAATGCTTGCGTTCCACTAGTTCTGATTGTTTCTTTTTTTATGTCTTTTTTTTTTTTTTTTGAGGTCTGAACAGAAATTCTCATTTTTGAATACCTAAACATGGAATTAAAAAAAAAAGCTGGTTTTAAAGTTTTTTTTTGGCCAACCCTGCCCCCCCCCCCCCCCCCCCCCCCCCTTAACTCTTTCATGGCATTGTTGAGCTCCTCAGTGGAAAGTGAAGATTTCTGAGCTTTGGTTTCTTCCTCAATTATATTTTATTTAGCTGTTATTCAGCGTGACCTGATGAATGACTGCACCTCCCCTTTCTTAGCGTCTTGTATCATTAGTGTTTATGCTTTGTATAACTAAGAAAATAATTAAGCACGCTGGGTTTTATTTGCAACTCTTTGCCAAGCTGGTAGTGGGATGTCTGCAGTATATCATAATTTTACAGCATCTCTGTGGCCATACAAAAGCAGTAGAAGCAAAATGCCATATAAACAACTGCTCAGACAGAGTTTGAATGATCCAGTAATTTTGATTTATACTTTGCATTTCATGGAACTGTATTAGCAGTTAAAGTCTATGGTTAAACGATTCCCAGCACAAAATGAGTCAGAAATACAAAAGAAAGCCTCCAGTGCAAGATTTAGTGCTGGGGACTTTGTTTAAATCCAGAGTCTGAATGTAAATTATAGTCCTGGTTGTCACTTTTAACTAACAATCCCAACCAATACAGCATAGCTGGGTAATTTGTCCACTGTTTCTTTATGAGATGGTAAACTGTAGTTTAATTCTCATCACTTTTTCAAAGGCAGAGAAAAACTCATCTCAGCCATAAAGGAATAGCGTGACCCCAAGGCTTACTTCAAAATAAACCTGTCTGCCACCTAATCTTTATGCATCACACAAGTCAAGATGCAACACTATGGGATTGCTGTAGAGAGCAAGAACATACGGTGGTAGATAGTGAAAAATGACACAACTGCCAATGGGATTCAATAGTTAAAATGGCTTAAAGAGGACAAATGGGTTTATCCTTTCCTGGAGCAGCTGCTTTTTCTACTTAGAACTTTGACATTTTTGCTTCATGATTTCCACACTGTTGCCCAGCTTCCTCAGCCTCCAGCTGAAAATGATACCCTGGATGAAGGACTATAGCCCAATCTAGAAGAAATAGGAATGAGTCTCTCTCTGTGGCAGTGAGTGGAACAATGCAGACTGGCCATGGAAGTAAATATTGTTATTACTGTTTCTTAAGTTGTTGTTAAAAGGGTGATTTTCCCAAAAGGAACATGTGGCACAAGGTACAACCACTCCAAGATGAGCTCCATTAGAGGAGAATGATTGTTGGGGTGCTTTGGTTATGTGTCTATGTTGGACTCCTATCTAGGACAGCATTAGTTCATAGAATCCTAGAATGGTTTGTGTTGGAAGGGACCTTTAAGCTCATCCAGTTCCAACCCCCTGCCACGGGGTAGGGACACCTTCCACTAGAGCAGCTTGCTCCAAGCCCTATCCAACCTGCCTTGAGCACTTCCAGATTTAGTAACGTGTCTCATATTAGTTTGCTTACACATAGGACTTCAAATGCTTTAAAACTCCAAAATAAGCTCCCAAGGTGCAACAGTAAATGACTTTCTTGAAATCATCAGTTGAAATATAATCACTCTTACCTCAGTAGATCCTAAAGCACTTTGCAACCTGTGCATCCTCACTGTCTGTGGAAAAGGAAACCAGCCATCTTTGAAACAGAACATACCATCTGTTTAACAGGGTGCAACAGCGCTATTAAACAGCCTTAAGCAAGAACAGGCTATGGAGTAGGTCTTTGAAAATACGAGGACATCTGAGCAGGTATAATATGATTGCCATGCTGGAATTCAGCCAGGACGTGAGGACATAAAGCCCACTGTGGTGGAACTCGGATGGGCTGCTGTGAGTCTCAGTGCAGGGCTTTACCCAGCTATGCTCTGAGCATCAGCATCGCTCAAGCACCTCAGCTCCAGCCCAACCAAGCACTAATTGTCACAGAAGTGCCAGTTGTCAGTGATGCAGATCCCTGGTGGTGTATTGTCACTGTCAGCCACGCAGTCTCAGACGGAGGCAGTTAGGTCTGTTGTGTCCAGGTTCTCTGAATAGTGCTGTTTCTATCACCTTTATTTCCATGGAGATCGTAAGGGCTCTTTGGGGACAGTTGTGATTGCATTGGAAGGACTGTATTGATTCCAACCAGCTGTCCAATTAAACAAAACAAATCATGCCAATCCATCCAAGGGCATTGATCAGCAGGGATTTGTTTTGCTGTCTTTTAGGTACAAGCATCCAGTTTTTCAAAGCAACCAGTGCAGAGGGGAAGAGGAGTTCAGCAGCTCTAGAACTGAAACAGAGTTGTAATTTAATTCAAGTTAAAACTCCCCCTGCCAGGAGGTCTTTTGGATAGGAGCAATTCCCTTGTACATGAACTCAGTCCTGTGACTCTGCTCCTGAGAGAGAAACCCTGCATCAGGAAACTGTGTTCTAGCCAGGATCCCAGTAGATGAGAATGCTCAAGGTTAAGGGATCTAAGGTACAGCACTTAAAAGGTACCAGAGCATCTCGGAAAAGTGTCATTTATTGATGTCTTGCAAGGAAGATGTTGATTCCTTTTTATAAATTGCATTTTCCATCAAAACTCACTGAGACTGAAAAATTACTTGTGACTGACAGGTTTTATGTGTTCCAGTTCGATGTCAGTGTTTTGGCTGGGAGAGCTAGAGAATAGCCTAAGAATAATTACAGAGACTGACACGTTCGTTGGGTGACAGACAACATCTTCATCTTACAGGCAGTGTTGCTGTAACAATCTTTTTTCTCCTGACTCTTGTTTCTTTCCATAATGGGATATTTACCACCTCTTGTTTCTCTGTGCTCCTTGGGGCTTGCTTTAGGTCTGGACACACCAGCTTTACCAGCACAAGAACACTGGGAAGTAGCCTCAAACTCCAGGCTTTGGCCCTGGAAGCCTCCTGCCTCCCAGTCTGGGAATGTGTATTAGTGATTACCAGAACTTTTGAGATACGTCCCAGAGCTGATCTGTTGCAAAGGGAGGATGGAGAGTGGGGCTCTGAAGGGGATAAAGACCAAAATATCTAACTTAAATATGCAGCTGGCAGTTTATCCACTAGATTAGTGTAGCGGAAGAGAATAATGTCTAATGTTAAGGGAGTTATTTCTTAGCCTGATTAATATTACCATGAAGGCATATGGGTTGGAAGAGACATGCTCTAATTGCTGATCCTTGTTTTGAATGGTACGATAGGAGTCGCAGCCATGCACAGATTAGAGTCAACTTCTTACTAGGTAACAAAGTCAGAAATGGCCAGTTTCTTAGATGGTTTACACGTCGTGCCACAGCCGGCATCCTGGCAAACACAATGGCTTTGGTGGCAGCTGTCTGCTAAAATCCGTGGGTGAACAGGGAGAGATTTCAAAACTAAGTAGTGTGTGTAAGAGCACCACTGAAAGGTGGGATAGAAACGCCAGCAATATGCACAGGAGATACCCAGGGGAGGGTGTGCTTCCTAACAGGGAGTATGGAGAAAATCCTGCCAGGTATGAGCTTCCCAGGTATTAATGCTTCCAAACAACATGGCCATTCTCCTGGTTCATGTTTCTTTGCTGACCACTGTGCATTGGAATTACTTGGAATTGGATGAGCTTTAAGGTCCCTTCCAACCCAAACCAGTGTGGGATTCTCTGATTGAATTCTGTATTTGGGGCTCCTCAGATACTCTCCCTGGAGGTCTGCCAGCTTCAGTGGGACTGATGGGATAGCATTTGCCAGACCTAAAAGTGAGTATTTGCAGTGATAGAAAGATTTGCTTCAGTGCATTGTGGGAAACTCTGGAATACTTTCAGCAGAGGATAAGGTAGGCTGAGAAATGGCAACAGATTCATGAGCTAGAAATAATTAAGGTAAATCCTGGAGCATTTCAGTTCCCCTTCTTCACTCTGTTTTCAAACCCGGTATTCTGCATGATGAATTGTGAATATGCAGCACATGCTGCGAGGTTTTAAGTGTCTCCTCAGATCATAAAGAGAAAGAAAAGGAATCCTGGTATTGTTGATGGTTTAGGAGAAAGCTAAATACAGCACAGGAAGAAAAAGGCTATACCTTAAAAATTAATTGTTCAAGTACCAGGTCATTGTAGAGTAATGCACCGTGAAATTATGTTATTCTCCAGGAGAATTTCCATAAAGTTTAACACTCCATGACACATTCTTTTTTCTATTGAAGTTAGTTAAAAATAGTACATAAAAGCCCTCGGTATTGCTTGAAACAAAGCCCCAGCAGCGGGGCTGCACCGTGCCAGCACTCCGACCCTGGCACTGCAGCAGGAGCCATAAACCCCGGCGGAGCGAGCTGGGCGAGCGGCAGTGCTGAAGGAGCCATTAGTCGTGGGGCGTTTTTGCTGTTATTCACATTGGGATAATGAGATTATTGGAATATTTTTTTTTCTAATGAGAATGAGACGGAATACCTTGGTCGCTAAATGATTTAGTCACAGGGGAAAGCCATTAGTCTCTACTTGATTGCTGTCAAACGGTGGAAAATGAGAACATTATACCGGTATTTCTTGCGATGGGCCATATTTTCCGTGCTTGTTCGGTGTCAAATGAGATGGTGGAAATGTTTGTTGAAAACGAGTGGTTCTTCAAAAGCTTTGCAGTGAGGAAACTGCACAGGGCTGGCGGGGGGAAGCTCCCCATGGAGGCAAGTGGAGAGCTGGCAGGCTCTTTCTGTGAGCCTGGGGCGAGGATATCTGCTCATCTGCAACGTCTGCTCCATGGGAGCACCGTGGTGGCTTCCATGGGTTGGACTCCATCAGAATTCACAGCAATATTGACTCCCAAAGAGCAGTTCTATGAAGCATGTGTTTGTTTTGCAGAGCATCACGCCAGGCAGGCGTCTGCTTATTTACATGTTTTATCTGTGTGACAAGTGAAGCCTCCTGGAGATCCGGGGCCATTGGAATTATAGCTGAAGTGATGTTTTTTCTTATCAGTTCTTCTGGACTGACTCTGTTGTCACTAATGATGATGCTTCCATACAGCAATAGGAACTCCCGAGCTTTTATCAGCACATGTCAAAACCTACAAGGTTTTCAAGCGGTAAAATGGAAAGATGACTAAGTGAGAGGTTCTGATGGCCACAAGGAAGAAGGACTCTGGCTGAGCCGTCGGCTCTCTCCTGGTAGAGGAATAAAACCTAAAAAAGGGAAAGAAGTAGCCTTGCTTTGTATAGTTACCATCTGGAATTTTTGCCTTTCCACAAAGGCTTAAATGACCGTGAAGTGAAATGGTTAAATGTGCCTGAAGTGATTGATGGGCTTCGTTTTTAGGAGTTCGGCTTTCAAATTGACTATGGTGCTCTTGGAAATATTGCCTCTGCAGGAGCAGAATCCTTCCCAGTACCACATTCCTCCTATTTCTTTTTTATTCCCTTAAGCTCTGCAGATGCAGCACTTTTCTGGCAGGAGATGATGGGCCAGAGCTATTAACCAGTTTCTGAATGCAAGGTTAATTATAGGATGGTTTTATACAGGGCACTGCTCAAGAAACTGTGGCAGAGAGACTCACTGGGCATCAGGGTTTGATCCCAACTTCGGCTGTGGTTGCAGAGCCCTATCTTGTCCTCGGACACCAGGGGGATTGTCCATGTTGCAGCCCATGGGCAGGGCAGTGATGGATGAGCACTGGTGGGACCACATCTGCTGCAGAACACGCTGACAGGAAAGGCAGGCTGTGCATGGAGACTCAACTGCTGGTGCAGGTCAGCTGCCTGGCTTCCCGTGGGGAGTAGTAGGTCGTCAGAAGTGAGGACAAGTTCTTACCCTGATGTGAGCAGCCATGAAACCTGTAGTGTGGGAGAGCTGGTGCAGCACCGTTGGGTGTGTGAGAGCAGGTCCCTTTTGGACCACGGTTCGTGGCCACTGTTGGCAGCTTTGTTGGCTCTTACTAAGCAGACTGTTGAGAACTTCCTGTGCATGGCACAACTGGGAAGCCCACAGCACCATTGAGAGCAGGCTCGTGGTTTGCAGTGGACTGATGCAGGGACACCTTCCGTTAGAGTCATTGCCCTGGAGCACTGTCCTTCCTTGTCCTGGCCATTGACAGCTTTGCAGTAAAACTGCAGGGTTGCAGCAAGAGGGAGCAGGGCAGAGCAAGGAGAAGCAGCGCTATGCCGTGGGGTTGGTGATGCAGTCAGGCACGTGTCTCACCTCATTCTCCATTTCACTCTGCAGACAGACTCACTCCAGGTTGTTTAGCAGATTGAAACCTCTGGCTGTTCCAGACTTCCTTATTTACCTTTGCTTCTCTCCCTCCTTTCCCCTGTAATAAATGTCTGGTTTATTTATTCAAGCCTGCAGCCCACTGCCCCTAAATCTCCAAACTCTTGTGTCACGCAACAACAAAGCAGACCTGCTTGGAAAGAGAATTTCCAGCTCAAGAGGAACATATGCTACAACAACTGAATTTTTTAATGAAGGGTTTTTTTCCCCTTTTTTCCCCAGCCTCCATTGTCATTCGGCTCTAATCTTTCACCCTGGCATCTCACAGAGTGTAGCGGTGAGGCTAAAAGGGAAGGCAGTGGGCTGCTGCACGGCACCTTGAGCTGATTCCCCATGGCATTCACTTCTGTGTGTGCATCCTTTAAAGAAGGGTTACTGTCGACTAATGTGAAAGAATTTGGGTCTAATTCACTGCCTTTTCCTCTCTTATTATGGCATTATCATTATTCAGGCTGGAGAAAGCTCCTTAAGGGGAGACCTTAGAGCAGCTCCAGTGCCTGAAGGGGCTCCAGGAAACCTGGAGAGGGGCTTGGGACAAGGGATGTAGGGACAGGCCAAGGGGAATGGCTTTAACCTGCCAGAGGGGAGACTGAGCTGAGCTCTTAGGCAGAAGCTCTTCCCTGTGAGGGTGCTGAGGCGCTGGCACAGGGTGCCCAGAGAAGCTGTGGCTGCCCCATCCCTGGCAGTGTTCAAGGCCAGGTTGGACACAGGGGCTTGGAGCAAGCTGCTCTAGTGGAAGGGGTCCCTGCCCGTGGCAGGGGTTGGAGCTGGAGGAGCTTTGAGGTCTCTTCTAACACAGCCCCTTCTGTGACAGTTCTGTGGGATAGCATTATGTTCATGGACATCTCCAGCAAGGTCTTGTCCCCTCTTGCCAGCACCAGCCACCTCCCTGCATTACTGGCACCTTTGCTGGGTGGCTGATAGAGAGACATCACTCCCAAAGTGCCCTTTTTCCAAGCAGTACCTAATCATTATTAATGAAGAAAAGGTGACCTATAGTCTTCTAGATACAATCCTTTTTTATATCTCCTTTTTTCCCCCCAATCCTTCAATCTAATTAGGCTCACATCAGTATATTATTACAGAATGTAATCATTCCTTTCTTCTAATAACATTCATGGCTAATTTTATTTCTCATTTTCAGCCTCCTACTCCTGTGGTGTAATTAGTGTCTCTGGCACCTCGTGACGCTCCGAATGAGTTGCAGCTGCTAATTGCTAATTGAAAAATTAGAAACTCAGTTAGAAAAAGGATCTAATTAAAATGAAATTAGATAAAATCCCTTCAAACCAGTTTCTTCCTCTTTCCTTTTTCCCCCAGTTTTGCGAGCACGGAACCTTTAGCACTTGCCAATTACATTTAATTGTTAAACACAAATACATTTTTATTTGACTTCTTACAATAACCTTTTATTAGCGAGAGAAAGGCAGATTTAACAGTGAGGTTGGAGTCTCTCCTACCCTAGATTCCAGCAAACCACGGAGTGGTCTTTGCCACACTGTGTGTAGGTCTTAGCCTGGCATTATCCACCCCATCACAGGGCAGCGCCCTGGTCCTGCAGGGAAATGACGCTGTATGTGCAAAAGATGCTTTAGCAAATGCCCATCCTGTGCTTTGTGAGATGCCCTGTGGCACCTGATACCTTCCTGATGTTAAACTAGGAGGAAACAGGTTTCTGATGTTGCTCCAACAGCCCTGCTTTGTGTTTCTGCCCTCATGCACCCACTGTGCTCACCATCAGTCAGGCTCACAACTCGGTGAGAGGGATGCTCCAGCTCGGAGCCAGCCCAGATGAGGGAGGTTGAGTGTTAGAGAGCAGCTCTGTGATGTGGAGCAGCTCTAGCTGTGGCAGGGGCAAAAAATAAATCTGCAGGCAGTAAAACATGGCTCAACCTACTTAGAGTAGAGAGAAATATTCTGTGGGCTGGAACATCGCCCAGGTGAGTGTCTGGTGGCAGCCTGTCGCTGGCCTCCCATCCTGACTGCTGTGTGACCGTCGTGGCACAGAACCAGACAGGGTTTGTCATAGTCCAGTGGCTGCATATCATCCTCCTTCTCTTGAGCAGCGAGGAAGAGAAACTCTTCCTAGTACACATAGACCTACTGTGCTCTCTGCTATTATAACCACAGCCCTCTTGTTTGTGTGGCTGGGAGCTCTGTGTAGTACTTGGTAGTGGCAGTGGAGAGCTGGAAACGTATGAACTGCCTCATTCTAACTATGGGGCATGTGCCTCTGTTGTGCCTCTGACATTGACTCAGGACTATACAGCAATCATCATTATTAATGCTAATGGGACTATGCCCATGCTTGCAGCTAAGCACGCACATAAATCTTTCCATGATCTGGGTGATATGATGAATGCAGGGTCAGACCAGGTTTGTAGGTAGAGGTGATGACTTTTAGTAGTCTAATGAGTGGTTACGAAACTGGCAAATGCTTGTACACATAAACCCTTTGGTGTAACCAGTGCTTAGCTAATTCCCTTGGCATAGGTGCATTTCAGTACTGGGACTCCAGAACAACATGGATTCAGTATGAAGCACTAGGACACTCTAAGTAGTGCTTGGGCTTCATGCAGGATTGAAGTTGTACTCAGAACCATGTGATTTTAGGTAGATTCCAAACCCAGGTTGCCAGCAGTGCCCTAAAATGGATCCTTCCAGGATGTGGAATATGTCTGGCACAGTCTGCTTCAGTGCAACCCAGCCAAAGTCATGACAGTTGTGGCCTTCTGGCAGCTGCTGTTGTGGTGAAATTATTTTCCTGTTGGTTTTATGCACAAAATGTGACCATATTTTTGGTGTACTGGGCAGGATTCCTCCCTTGCCTCTCTCCGTATGCCCCATAGGGCTGAGTTAATCCTTCAAGGCAGTGGGAGCCCTGGGAAGTTGAACAAATGGTGTAGCGAACATAATGGAGATGCAGAAGTTCAATAATTTGGGGCCCATGGCAGGGGGCTGGGAGTGGATGATTTTAAGGTCCTTTCCAACCCAAACCATTCTATGATTCTAATTCATGAGCAGGATGATAGGGAGGTCAGGGGTGGGAGACTAGAACTGTGCCATCAGTCTCTGTTGCATCCCCAGCAGTGATACAAATATACAGCTTGTGAGTTTGATGTTCTCAATTCAGATGCCCTGCAAGAAGTTTTCAAAGCCCTGTATTTTTGCAATTAAGACAAAGAACAAAAATAGCCACTGTATGCACAGGCAAACAGCCATCATTTGGTGTAGTGCTTCGAGGGCTTCACCAAATGTACTCATTTTGTGTTATCTGATGTGAGAGGCACTGGCTGCGGGCAACATATCAAGGAAAAGGAGGGGATGAAGGGCACGGATCCTGGAAGAGCGTGGCTCTGAGCTGTTCCGTGCTGCTGATCCCCGGCTCAGTGCACTGGGTCATGCTGCTAATTACAGCCCTTGTCTCCTGTGTCAGTGCAGCGTGGCAGGGAAAGGAGCAGCACGTTGGGACTTTGCATCCCAAGGCCCTTTCAATTCCTTCTCTAAATACGGCAAACAAAATCTTAGAGGTTCAAGGTTACAGAGGACGTGGGGATGAAATGACAGATACACAGAACCAGAACAACATCTGGGTTTTTATTGCCTTCACACACAGTTTTCCTTTTACAGCTGACATTTTTTATACCTTGGAGTATTTCACCACTTACTACATAACTATTATATGCTGCTTATGTAATCTATCATATATAGTATTGTATTTAACTATTCTGTTATTGATCTGCTCCATTTCCAGAGGTGTGAGCCTCAACAGCATCCCAGGCGTGGGTTTCACAACACAGGGACAGTACTTAATGAAACAGCAGTTATGTGGGTACCACCTTCCTGAAGAAACTGGGATTCAGACCTATATCTGATGCATATTTTGTTTTCATCAAAAGGGATTTACTTGGGTTTGGCCTAACTTGAGTGTTCAAATGGTCCCTTTGGCGTTGGTGGGGAAGTTCTCATTGGTGTTAGAGGAGCCAGAGCTTGGAGTGAAAAAGAAACTAAAGCGTGTCCTGAACTCAAGAAAAAAAGCATTGAAAAATAAAGGGGTAGAAGAAAGAAAAAGACTTTTCTCAGGCAGTAGGTTTTGCCATGTGAAGCTTTACTTGCGTGAACACTGAGACTGAGCAGTCACAAACCAGAGTTTAGGTTTGCTGATTCCTGGCTATTGCAGAAAATAATCTGCCATACCAAATACTTGTAGCCTTGTGTGATCTGTGTTAGTCACCTGTGCTGATCCTGCAGAACAAAGCAAGCAAAGCAATCAGTTAGAGGGAGAAGTGAGCAAACAATGGAATTCTTCAACTTTAAAAAGCACACATCTATAGATGCATACACTCTACTGATTTTGTTTCTTTCTGTATCTATATGAGCACATATAGAACGTTGTTGTCACATTCAATTTGCAGTGCACTGGAGCTCTGTAATGGTGAATGGCAGTAAAAAAGAAAGGGGCAAGAGAGGTTGGTGATGTATATAATCATGCTGAAAAAGACTTTTCTAAAGCCCTGAGGCTTCTGAGATGGGATCAACAAACGAAATGTGGTTGTGTATGTAGAGAGGATGGAATGAGGAGGGAAGAGCATGATTAAAAAGGACAGATCTTTTGTTGGAGGTTACTGATCCACTGGAAAAGAAAGATTAGTTGGAACAAAATAGTGCCTGGAAGGGTTGGGTGTGTGAGCACTGCTCTCATCCACTGTTCTTTTCAGTTTGTGTTTCTGAATTTAATATTCAGGTGCTTCCAATTGACTCCCCTGGATCTGAACCATGTATTTTTGAGTAAATAACCATTCCTGGAAGCTGCTGTGCATTAATTCCCCTGCTCATGCTGTGTCTGAGCTTGCACATGGGTGTGCTGACTCTCAGCAGGCTCTGGATGCTCAGGGTGTCTGTACAGATAATATTTCCTGCACATGTTGTGTAAACATTTCTAGGCATACTAATATATACACAAACCTAATTCTTTCCTTCTAATAGGTGAGACAAGGTTGATTCAAGCCTTATTCTTCCCCTACTAAGCAAGACTGTCCATTCTGTATCTGTATAGAGCCATAGAATCCCCGACTGGTTTGTGTTGAAGGGACCTTAAAGCTCCTCCAGCTCCAACCCCTGCCATGGGCAGGGACCCCTTCCACTGGAGCAGCTTGCTCCAAGCCCCTGTGTCCAACCTGGCCTTGAGCACTGCCAGGGATGGGGCAGCCACAGCTTCTCTGGACACCCTGTGCCAGCGCCTCAGCACCCTCACAGGGAAGAGCTTCTGCCTAAGAGCTCAGCTCAGTCTCCCCTCGGGCAGGTTAAAGCCATTCCCCTTATCCTGTCCCTACAGGCCCTTGTCCAAAGCCCCTCTCCAGGTTTCTTGTAGCCCTTTGCTCATAGAGTAAGTATATTAAACGGCTCTGTCCTTAGTAATTCTGAAATCTGATAAACACTTCTCAGCACATCTTTCAGTACAGGGGAATCGGTGTATGTATGTATGAATAATCAAAGTCTGCTTGAAGACATGGCAACTTTGCCAGTTACTGTGGCCAGATAGTCCTTGCTTGGCACTGACAGCAAAGGAAAACTGGCTGATAATTGATGATGTCCTGGATGCGGAGCCTGGGCTGCACACAGCCTCAGTAATGCAGCAGTGATCTCAGTTAAGGATGGGAGCCAGGTAGAACTGGCAAAATGAGATTGTAGGCAGGAAGTCAGAGTGATGGAGTCAAATACTGACAAAATATACACAAATTGCAAAACTAATAATGAAAATTCATGCTCAAGCTGTCAGGAGGACACCAGACATCCTCCATTACCCCAGCAGTGCAAAATGAGCTGCTAAGGAGGTCAGGCTGCTCTGTAGCAGTTGTCTGTTATCGTGTGTCTCGGCTCAATTCTCCAGATGCAGAAATACTTCCCAAGTTCAAATGAGTTCTCAACTTCTGAATTTGCCCTTAGGCCTGTACTGAGTGGAAAGCTGAAATTGTGGTGATGGCACAACAGGGCTGCATATGCCTTGGATTTGCAATCCTGACATCCTCTTGTTCTATTAAGAAATACAGCCCTGAACAGCTCAGCATCTCCTGAAGCACTCAGGCTTCTCACTGTACAAACAGTTCAAACCAAATCTATTATCTGCAAGCTTCAGAGGCACTGTGTGCACAGGGAAACTGTAGGATGTAGGAGAGCAAAAACAAACAGAGAAAAGGTATTTCAGGCATTTGAATCTCAGTTTCAACAGATGTAACTAATAAGTGTTTGAAAATTGCATGGGGAGTTGGAATGCTCTCTTGGTCTGGGAAGCATCCCTCTCGCAGGGCAGCCATAAAGCCAACCTGAAATGGTCCTACTCTTCTGTAGCTCTTTCTATCAAGCAGCTTTGTCTTTTGCTTCCCTCCATCCCACCAGATCCACCTTTGTTAATCCAAACTCAGCAGATGCTGGTGGCATCTTCCTGCAGTGAAGTCTGGTGGCACTTGGAGCAGTGACTGTTCAGCATCAGAAGGGAGAAGCTCTTCTGCCTGATCTCTGTGCAGTTGTCTGTGGGAAGACCCCCAACTCTCCCTGAGAAACACAGCAGTAGGCAGTCAGTTGAAAGTGGCTGGTTTTGGCAGTAGAACTAAGAACAATCACACAGGGTTTTTAGGTTGGGATTTTTTACCTATTGAAGCTATGAAGCAGATTGTGTTGGGAATTGTGCTGCTTCTAAGGGAAGCTCAGCTACAGTGACAATAGAAGAGTAAATGTAGCAGCAAATTGTTACCTCAACAAGAGTGCCACAAGGTGACATTTTCACAGGGCCAATATTTTGATAAAATGTGACCTTTTAATGTTATGACACCCAGTGACTGGTTATTAAGGTACACGTTTAAGCAGTCATGCACAGTGTCTCTCGCTTGGAGACAGGTTTAAAAGTTGCTAGAGAAACCTTGCAGATTTGATGGTGGCTGCCCATAAACTGAAGCCAGGATCAGAGAGCACTTACTCCCAAGGTCCTTAAAGAAAAAGGATTAACATTGATTTCGGGTGTTTTGGCTTTTTCCACTAGTGCAAGGTCTCCTTAGCAGCATCTCTGTCTCGTCTCAGATGTTACTTACCTAAGCTGGTCAGGGTCAGCACTGCTTTCAAAGCAATTGATATGAATAATAAAGTAATGGGGCACAGCACTGGAGTGCAACCAACCTCCAGCCCCTGCTTTTCTCTTCTTTTTTTCAAGTAACACAGATAAAGAAGAATGTAGAAAATAATGACTTTACTGGCAGCGTAAGATCTGACTAGGGATAGCTCATCTGTTAGTTTAATATGTAAAGCTATAGCTATTCCTGCTGCTGACAAAGAGCCAGCCAAATATGATTTAGCCACTATGATATGTGACAGCTCTTACTAGGAATAGGAGGAAGTAACCAGAGTCCTGGTGGGGAGGCAGAAACACTGCAGGGAGCAGGTTTTATGGCTGTAGCAGCAGCCTTGCACTCTGACGTCAGTTTTCTGTCCCCGTCCATTTGACCTGTTAGGAGTTAAATGGGTTTTGTGCACAGGGGCTGTTTCTTCGTGCAGTGTTCCCTGGCAGAGAGGATTTTGATCTTAGAAGGGTTGGAGAGGTGAGAACGTGAGGTGCAAAGCACTGCTATATTCCAGCCTGATGTAATGACAGTCACTGTGTTCTTTAACATTAATTTAATGTAATAACTCTTTTCACATGAGGATCCATAGATGTTTTACAAACACTTAGTAACTTAATTTCATGCTGTACCATGGTGGAAGTTCATGAGGCTCGTTGTAACCATCATCAAAGCACAGCCTGTCCTAGGGAGGCATTTGTTAAGGGTGTAGAACAACTCTAGGCTGCTGAAAAGCAGAAAGCAAAGACACCACTTTGCTCAATGTGGTGCAGAGTGAAGGTAAGCAAATTGCTGTAATTACCCCACAGAAATCATAGATTTGTTTGAATGTGATATTGGTAGCTTTGAGGAATAGTTCACAGTATGGATTCAAAGCAAGCCTTTCTATGCCTTTCCTTATTCATTTACTTGAATAGTGATTCATGTAGATGTGTTTGTCACTTGTTAGTACAGCTACAGAAAAGCTATCCTGCTCTTTGGGCAGAGCTATGTATTCCTTTCCTTCTGATGTTTCCTTGTCCTTTACTCCACTGTAGTTACCGAGTAGGTGCTATTCCTTGAGTACACAGTGCAGAATCAAGCCTTAGGTGAAGTCTGTGCTGGCGTGATACAGCAAGGCTGTGCAGTGGGAAGGCGAGGAATATTGTTCAAAGCACACCAGAGGAATGATAAGATCCTAGGCTGGCTTCCAGCTTTAACATAAAGATATCAATTTGCCCTCATTTTCCCTAGGCTAGCTCAAAGCTTGTAGCTTTAGTAAATACAGGAGCGGTGCTGTTGTGTCTTTAGGCAGTTAACATTAGATTCGGGTAGCTCTGCACAAGCAAGAGAGCCTCCAATGCTGTACCAGCCCAGGCAGAAATTGCAAAACAGCTTTTTGTTGATGGTGACCAGTATCCACCGCATCCTCCAGCGTGTTCACTCCCTGGTTAGGCTGAAAACAACCTTGTGTCGCTGGATAATAACATTCCAGTGAGGAAAGGAGGTGTCAGGCACACGGGCAGATGTGCAGGGAGAGGCAGCTGTAGAAAACAGCCCTAAGAACAGAATGAAGTTATTTCAGGTGCCAGAGTTTTCTGGTTTGATCGTTTTGGCAGCTGCCTCTCTTCACTGGACACTGACTGCTTCTGTTTCACTAAGTTTTAATAAACTGAAATTGGACAAACCTGATTTAACTTTGAAGTTTGCCCTTCTTTGAGCCGGGGCTGGACTAGATAATCCCCGGAGGTCCCTTCCAATCTAATGTCTTTATGATTGCATGAAACACATGGTGTTGTTCCTGACTGATTTCCCAGCTGTGTGTGAGGATGCTCATGGATATTCTTTTATTCCTAAATATTTCTACCTGAGACTTAAGTGGCTTTCTGGAAATGTTTGCACAAGTAAACCCAAGTCCAATATCTACTTAGAGGGAATGAAGAACAAAAGGGGAAAGGGCAGGGGCAATGAAAAGTTAATTTAAACATGCAGACTAATATTTACAGAGCAGCTGTTGCACTGTTTACCCAGATTTACTAATTATGGGCCAGAACCTGCCCCTGTTGCTGACAGGGGATCGCTCTGTGCAGCTGTGTTGGTCTGATGGGTGGGATGCTGCCAGCTCCTGTGCTGAGCAAACTGCCTGCTATGGGCTTCAATGGGAGGTGAATGAGGATCCTCTGAGCTGTTCTCATTGACCAGCTCACACCTCTTATGAAGCCAGGCTGAGAGCTGGGTTGGCTCAGCCTGGAGAAGAGAAGACTCCTTAAAGGGAGACCTTAGAGCAGCTCCAGTGCCTAAAGGGGCTCCAGGAAACCTGGAGGGGGGCTTTGGACAAGGGCCTGTAGGGATGTAGGAATGGCTTTAACCTGCCAGAAGGAGACTGAGATGAGCTCTGAGGCAGAAGCTCTTCCCTGTGAGGGTGCTGAGGTGCTGGCACAGGGTGCCCAGAGAAGCTGTGGCTGCCCCATCCCTGGCAGTGTTCAAGGCCAGGTTGGACACAGGGGCTTGGAGCAAGCTGCTCTATGGAAGGGGTCCCTGCCTGTGGCAGGGGTTGGAGCTGGAGGAGCTTTAAGGTCCATTCCAACCCCAACCAGTGTGTGACTCTGTGCTCCCTGTGCTGGATGTGATCCTGTGTGTTCCTGGTGGTTTCCTTAAACAGTGATTCTCAAAGTACAACATTCTGGAAACTTCAGCACTTGCTTGAAAATCTGTCCCTGATTGTCACAAATGAGCAGTTGGACGCAGGGATCTGATCTTCTGTGGGAGTCCAAGTGGGTATGGGGGAGCTGGGTTTGCTCCCACTGACTGCATGCAAGGAAGGGCTGGAATCTGGCCCTTACGGGGAAATTCTCATCCTGAGGACTGAATGTGTGTTGCATACGTTGGAGCCCAGACGGTGGCCACCAGGCTCTGAATGGAGCTGTGTGTGTATTTCTGTGCCTAGAGCGTTGCACAGGACTTGTATGCTCATGAATAAATAACTAATAAATAGCAGAGGCATATGGGAGAGCTGGAGCTTGATGTTGAAGGAAAAAAATTGAAATATCAGAAGATAAAGATGGCAATGGGCCCCCTGCAGGGAAGCCTCTTTGTCTAATGACCTTTCCAGGTTTATGATAGCAAATACAATACCCAAACCTCATAAATCATAGTTCAGGAAAACATCCGGAGGGCACGCTTTGACACTGTTTGCATATTCAAATGTTACCCCACTCCTGAAAGAAAGACAAAATGGGTTTTTTTCTCAAAAATGTCAGCACAGGCTGGATTAGAAAAGATAATTCCGAAGTACTTCCAGAGAATAATTACCACTGTCACCTACTTGCAATGGAGTTAATGAATGGGAAGAGGGTTTTTTATTAGGGAAAAAATGATGATTATTAGAGTAATTAATCAGCTGCATGATGACAGCTTCCCTGAGAAAATAATCTCCAAAGGGCAAGTAGCTACAGTAGGGCATTTTGTTGATAAAGCACCAGAAGCACAAAACATTCTTCTACCATTAGATGTGAAAGTGCTTCTATGGGAGGAATTACATTATGTCCTGAGTGCCTCTGGATCTACTGCACTTTGTGAGCTGAAAGATTCATTATCTCATTGGTTAAATGTAAGAAAATTTCATAACCTTCTTGTCTCCCCAAAATAAATAACACTGCTTTTTCTTCCACCTCCATTCTCTTATCAGTTGAAGCCTCAGCCCAGGAAAGCAATTAAGGATCTATTTATGGCTGCAGATCTGTGCCCCATAGTGCAAAGGGATTTCTCCACTCTGGGAAGTGAAGGTGTAAAGGGACAGACCTGTGGCTCCTCTGAGCTGGTGAGCCGAGGAAACAGAAACCAGCCATCGGCATAGGCAGGGCAGGAGCTTCCTGAGGGCACTGAGATTTCCCAACCTTAGGAAGGCCAGAGCCCACTCTTCTTGGCTTCTCACTTTGAGACACTAAGGCAGCAAGCAGAAAATTAAAATGGAAAAAAGTGGAGCAGAATTTGGCTAAACTGCTGCAGTTCAACACAGGCACATTTTAGCTGCCAGCAGTTTGCATTCAGGCTTCAGTTACAGATGCTGAGCTCACATGCAGCAGCTTTAAGGTCCTGTCTCTAGCAAGGACATGCACAGCAGTGACAGTGCCCAAAGCCATCCCCTCTCTCCTGTCCCCCCTCGCAGAAGTCTTGTCCTGGTGCCAGGAGCCAGAGGAGACTTTCTTTTCCTCCTAAGAGACAGATGGAAATAGAAAAGGGCCTCCAAGGCAGGAGGCTCATGCTCAGGACTCCTCGTGCTTAGAGACTTTTCTTTGTACATCAGCATCCGAAGTAAATTCCCGGAGCAATGGTGCTGTGAGGGGTTTAGATGAATACTTGCATTTCTGCATGATAAGTGATGCTCTACCTCCTTTTCTATGGGCATAATTTCTGCAGGGCACAGTTTTAATGTCCAGGCATCTCATTTACCCCAAGTCGCATCATGCCCTGAAGGATCAGCTTCTTCACCTAAGACTCTGCTGCTGGTTCTCCCAGTCCCTGCTCTGTTAGATCCCCAGTCCCTCTCTTGGCTCAACTGTGCTCCCTTCCCATTGCTTGCACCCCTCAGTGCTCCCAGTCCCTGGAGGCAGCAAAGTTTGGAAGCCCCTAATGGGATCTGCGCTTAGGTGGCTGAAGGTATTGCAAGGAGCATGGTATGCAGCCACTAGATAAAATTCAGTGCAGGGCTCACTTAAATTCCCCTTCACCCTGTGGCAGCATCACTTCAGATTGTCAGGCTTCCCTGCATGTTGGAGAAATAAGGATTTCTGAAGGACACAAAGCGGTGCCCTCTCTGCACAGGTGCATTGCACGTGCTGCCAGTGCAGTGCTGGGTTAGGTTTGACCTCTGCTGCTCTCCAGTTTCTCTTTTCTCTCCTAATAGATTTTAAGTGGTACCTTTCAGGTGCAGTTGACAGTGAAGTGAGGAAGAACACCCGCAACTCCGAGCCGTTCAGGGGCTCTGTTTGCATCGTGGATATTTCTTCCAACTAAAACAACTGTGTGTTCACAGCAGACTAACTACTGCAGAGGATAATGTATGAACAAATGCCAAAGGCAACAGCTCACAGATATATTATTTACATATTTATTAGAAATTCAGTACTGCTTGTGAGAGCAAACTGCTTCTGCCTTCAATTCCAATAAGTAAACGACCCAATGGGCAAATAAAAGGGAAACATGCAGTGCCACAGTTTACACAAGCTAATACAGTAAAACAAAACATTCTGAACATGAAACCATTTTGCAAGATAGGATAAAACAAAATGCTACCTGTATTCTTCCTCTTGGTTAAGCACTCAGGAAGTAATAATTGCAAAATGATTTAATTATAGGTGAGATCAGTTCCCTCACAAGCTACCAGAAAGATAATGAATCCGTGTTTATCTAAACTACAGTGTGGTTCAGTTTAAGCTGCCCTGCAGCAATGAACATCACTTCTGCTTTAACTGAACTTCTGCTGGCCTTTCCTTCACCCCTTTGGTTTTTTCCCTTCTATGGGTAGTTCAAGGGTGAAAAACTAACAATAGCTGCTAGCTGTGATCAGAGGAGGAGTCCTCTGACTGTGGGAGCAGCGAGAAATCCACGTGTGAGCCCTGCAGTAAGGCTGGGAAGGAAGGGTTTTATGCCCAGGTCTGTCATAGAATCTTGAAACCCCCCTCAAGAGTCGTTTCCAAAGCAGTGAAGCTGCCTCTTAAAGCCTTTATTTCACAGCCCCTCTCAGTAGTTTTGACCTGCAGGAAGAGATTTTTTAATGTAGGTATAAATTTAGTGCAGAAAGAAATGGGAAATTTCATGGAAAGTAGCCTCAAATTTTAGAATTTGAAAACCTCAAGAATTATTTTTAAGTTTTTAAACTCCCTCTCTAAAATAAAAGCTGAGAAGCTGAAGTTATCCGGATTTCATCATTTCCCATAAGTGAGAAAAAGCCAATCCATTGCCTGACCCTTAACCTGTTTAGGAAAGGGTTTGTATCTCAGATCTCTTGTTGAGAAAGAACATTTGATACTAACGGGATCAGGGACACAGGATAAAGATGTGTAGGCTTTCAGTGTCTTTTCCAAACGCTTGCTTGAAATAGTTCCAGGTAGATAGGGGTTATAAAACGATCAGGAAGAGGAACAAAGGTTTTGTAAAGGTTATAATAAATGTAAAAATGTTTGGAAGTGTTGGCAGTGCTAAACCCCATTATTTAAATTCATCAGATGTCACTTTGAAGGAAGCTTTCAGAAACAGGCTTTACATGTATTCTTTTCTAAGGGAAACTCATAAGTAATTGTCAAATAAAGAGCACCCCAGGCTGTAGCCCCTACTAAATGTCAACCCTTCCAGACTAATAATGCCCCGCGGCGTTTCAAAATGGAAAATGTAATGCAATAATAATATGGGACTCCCACCAGTATGGAAGCCCACAGCCCTGCTCCTGAAACGTGGCCATGCAGCCAAGGACATCAGAGCTTCCAGAGAAAAAGCTCCCAGGCTTTTCTTCTGGCAGCTGGATTCGGGCAGAGAAGTCATTGAAGCTCATTTAAAAGAGGCACTCGGTGTCAGCAGAGGGTTCTGCTGGGACTGCAGCTAACAACCTTTCGGGTATTGGGAAAAATGATTAACAGATGTGTCTTCCCATTTCCCAATATATCTCTTTTGAATTGCAAAGTGGCCTCCTGCTTATTTTGAAGTACAATATGTCTAACCTTCCAGGCATAGCTTATTGCTAATTTCCTATGCCACTCTGAAGCTATGATTTATTTAACAAATTTCCACCCAGCAAATAAAACAACATTTGTTCTACCTGGGGGGTAGTTTTCAAATATCACAGCACAGCCAGGCATGGCTGCAACAGTTGGCAAAAGAATGGTGGTCAAAATGATGAACAGTGTCTTATTTCAAGCAGGAAAAAGTAAAATCACCTCCCAAAATAAAGCACTGCATCTTCAGCTATGATTCTCTTGGGCAGATACAGCCATCCTGAAGCCATCACATTTTCAACCATATTAGTGTCATTTACATATATTGACTTAGGGTATGATACCAGATGTTTTCTGTACCAAAATGCTCACAAGGAGTTAGCTCTGATGTCAGCACTGAGAACAGGTTTGAGCTTCAAATTAGGCAGCCCCCTAATAGAACTGTACTTTCCCCACCCAAGTCTGAAAAGTTCTCATTCTTTGGAAGGGTTATTGATTTACTCCCTCTCTCCAATGCAGAATACAAATGCCCAGGTCCTTAGTTGGTTTGGACTTTCAGATTTTCCTCTTCTATACTGAATGCAGGATTGTCCATCGTTGCAGTGCTGGGATTGGGGCTGGACCCTCTGAAAGATGATGCTCTAAAGGATTTTGTAATGGCAGGAGGTGTACGTCGTGGTGAGAGTGGTGGACTTCGTGGTGTTGTTATTACTACAGACAACTTAGTGAAATATGCCATGTCATGGTTTGGTAATGAGAGATGTGAGTTTATTGATCTGAGTGATATGACTGACTAACAAGTATAAATTAGGAACTAATTTAGACTCAGAGCCTGGCTTACATGAGGCAGCGTCAGGCAGCAGGTTGCCACCCAAGTGGTGCTTATCTCCACTATTTTACAGCTTTTTCCAAGCGTGTTTAGAGTAGCAGCACACAGGGTGTGGGGCAGCCTGTGCAGCTCCAGACCCTCGTGTCTTCTCCCTTTGATAAGGAATAGAAATCTCCAGGGATGAAAGCAATGCAGAAGGGCAGAACATGACTTTCTTTTCCAGTTAAGTTCAATTGCTGCCTTTTGAGATGTCACAGTGGGTAATAAAATACATTCCCTATTTTCAGAGCTGAAGAAAAAAGCTTCCCCAAAATAAACAGAACTGAAAGGAATTTTCTTTGGGTTTTATTTACTTTGGATTATTAAAGTGACAAGTCTGTGCTCTCCATGTGGTGCAGGGGATTAGAAGGCTCCAAGGACGGTGCTCAGGCCCCAGTGGGTGCTTAACTTCCACAACAAACAAACACATTTCTCTCCCTCTGTATCTCTCGTGTTTGCTTTGCAGCAAGCAGACATGCCGGGCAGGCTGAAAGCGAGGAGTCATGGTAGTGATTTCTGAGTGACATCTGAAGAACTGAAACGTTGCTCCCTGCCCAGGGATTAAAAAGGAGCTGGGCAAGAAAATCGTCATTGCTCTTTACAGGATTGTGGGGTTTTTTCTCTCTAAATAGTATTTTAAATTTATAAAATATTCAGCTTAGGCAAATGTAGTCAAATTGTAATAGACTTCACTAACTTGCAGGGGAAAGAGGCTGGTTGTTTACTCTCTGCTGTGTAAATAACTCATACAAAAAGTAAGAAAACATATATCCTCCTCCTCTCTTCCTTACATCCTCTTCCCAGTCAGCATAAAAGGCTTTTTAATAGACTAGATTGAAGGGAGCTTGTGATGGGGAAACACAATGAGGCCATGCCTGAAATCCACCCTTTCAGTGGAGCTGCAGACACATCTTAATGCCCTGGGCTCTCGCCATGGCTGGACGCCCGCTGCTGACTTTGAGACCATGCTTGCTCCATCTTCCTTATGTGGCTGAAATGACTTCTCAGAGCTTCATTTCTTTGCCCTTGCTTCATCGTCAACTGTGTGCCTGATTTTGTGAAAAATGTGAGAGCTGATGTGAGTCAGTTGTTCATGTCAGTGGGATGAGGCATTCATTATTGTTTGATTGTGTGCAGAGAAGGATTATGCACCATATTTATAAGATGATGACAGTGTGATTAGTCAGCCTCAAGAGAATTAAATGCATGTTTCATGGGCTAAATCTTGTATCAGTTTTTACACAAAGTTTTCCTTGTATTGGGTCTTGGGGTGCAGGAGGGGTGCAGGGCAGAAGGGAGGTGCCAGAGGACATGGGTTTTGTCATTGGACTCTGTCTTCCCATGGAGATGTCCTGGAGGAGGACAGTTCATGGCCTGCCGTGCTTTGGAATGCGGACCTGTCTTTTGAAACCCATCCAGAGCTAAATAGCTGCTAAAAAGCTTCTTGATGTTGACATCTTTGTCTTGCTGTTGCTCTCTGATTGCCTTAAACTTAAAGCAAACATCAGTGAGCTCTGCTCCCAGTGATTCCTCCAGAAGTAACTGGATTTTCAACCAAGTGATCCTGAACCATCAGCTCGGTGGCTGTTTGCAGAACTCTTGTCTGGTTTGTAACAGACACGCAATGACACACACCACAGCTTTCTGTTTGTGAAAGAGTCGATAACGTTTGTGAAGAATTATTTGTTTTCCCAAGGACACCTTTCGTTTCAGTCTCCACGGGAGCTGGGAATAAATTGTTCCTTGCCATCAGCAGCTGACCTCTCTGCTTGTTTAAAAAGTGGGCGTCTTCCGAACAAAAACCCACCATTTGCTAAATGAAGCAAAACACCATAATAGGTTTAATGATGTAGATTTATCTCCTAACAGTTGTTTTGAGATCACAACAAATCATTAAAATCATTAACTCTCCAAGCTAAATTAGATTACAGATCTTGGAGAATGTCTGGCCACTGCATTTGCAAAACAGAGCCTCTTCCTGCCTGTGCGAATCATTAATTCTGCTCAGATTCCTCTGCAAACAATGAACCAATTCAGCATATTCTAAGTCAGATTAAACAAAAAAAGCCATCATCTTTGCGTGTGTGCATGTTTTGTTTCTCCTTCCAGACTATTTCCATCACCAGAAAGTATTTTCCTGGTGTGGCCAGCAAAGGCTGTGTCCCTCTGTGGGGAACGTTGTCCCTGGTTCAGTGTCCTGTGTCACTCGGCTGCACGGATCTATCTGAAAGCCAGGGAATTTGATCTCAGAACTACACAGTGTAATTAAGATACACTTAGAGCAACAACAGGCCTTGGACTGAAGCTTATTTATATTGCAGCTATCAATGACAATGTTGCTGTCACACAGTGTGGGTTTGAGTGGGAGATAAGTAGGCAGAGATGGAGGGTTTGGGAGGTCCATGGCTGATGGCTTAGCACCATCCCTTCCTACAGGGAGCAAAAGAAACCCTGTGTTGGATGCTCTCCTGTCTTAGAGGAATGTGAAGCTCCTTATAGTTTCCTTCTCCAGGACCTGTGCCCTTGCATTGCTGTTTATACAGGCTGTGTGTGCTCTGCCCTGGTGCTGTGGTGTTCGGAGGTTTGCTTATCTCTGCATCCAGCCATCACGGGAGCAGCGTTCCTGGGATTTTCTTCTCGTGATTCATCTTTCTGTTTATTTAAGTTTTCCCTCTCCTCCCACTTCCACAATGGATTCAGCTGTAAAAGGCAATGTTTGCATTTCAGACCAAGGGATGGCTGGAAACCAGGCACATTTGTGCTACTGTTTTACTGCTCTTGGACAAGAAGTGAGGAGGTTGCTGTGAACATTAGGGCCATGTCAGGCTCCATTTGTAGAGGACGTAATGAAAAGAGGCCTTTGCAGTGCCCAGAGCGGAGCAGGACGGAGGGTTTAGGATGATGGTGGGGGCAGTGATGGAGTGAGCAGCAGCTGCAGGGGGACCACACTGGGAACCCCACCGGCTTGGCTGCTGCCGATCATCACCCAGCAGCCAAGTCGTGCTCAGATCAAACCCTGAGGGCTCCAGAAATTCATAACAAAAAGACTTTGGACTAGCTGAGAGGTTTGGAAAGGGATTAAATGGGAGTGTAATTTTCCTCCATCTGTCTGCCCCATGAGGTACTTCATGGCTGCCATTCCCGTAAGAACTGAGCGCTTCCCAGATCCCCTTTTGGCACCGGTTTCAAGCTGGCACTCTCACCGCAGACAGTGCGGCCGTCACCACCGCCGCAGCGGCTGTTCCGTGTCCTCTGCTGGGTGCAGGGTACGGCGGTGCTGCGGTGCTGCAGTGCTGCGGTGCTGCGGTGCTGCGGTGGCCGTGAGGAGCGGGCGGGCATGGGGGGATCTGCGCATGCTCAGAGCGGTTCCCGCCAGAGCCAGGGGCGTTGGTGCGGAAGGAGAGGGGTGGCCATGAGGGGTGAGGGGAGAGCAGGGGCGGCCATGAGGGAAGATCACGAGGGGAGAGGTGGGGTGGTTGTGAGGTGTGAGTGGACAGGAGAAGCGGCCATGAGAGGTGAGGGGAGAGCAGGGGCGGCCATGAGGGAAGATCACGAGGGGAGAGGTGGGGTGGTTGTGAGGTGTGAGGGGACAGGAGAAGCGGCCATGAGGGGTGAGGGGAGAGCAGGGGCGGCCATGAGGGAAGATCACGAGGGGAGAGGTGGGGTGGTTGTGTGGAGAGATCATGAGGGCACAGGAGGGGCGGCCATGAGGGGAAATGGTGAGGGGACAAGATGGGAAATCATGTGGGGAGAGCACAGGTGGCCATGAGGGAAAATCATGAGGGGAGAGATGAGGCAGTTGTGATGGGAGATCATGAGGGGAAAGCATGGGTGGCCATGAGGGAAAATCATGAGGGGAGAGATGAGGCAGTTGTGAGGGGAGATCATGAGGTGAGAGCAGGGGCAGCCATGGGCCCATGAGGGGAGATCATGAGGGGAGATGAGCGGTGGCCATGAGGGGTAGGGGCTGCAGCTGTATAGTGTGGGGCCACTGTGAGGGGCAGATGAGGGGCGGCTGTGACTGGAGATCATGAGGGGCAGCCATAAGTTTGCCCTTAGTGACATGGTTTAGTGGTGGGCTTGACAGTCCTGAGGTAACGGTTGGGCTCAATGGTCTTAAAGTTCTCCTCCACCCTACTTGATTCTATCTGCATTTCAGAAGAGCCAAACGCTCTGGCGGTCCTTGTGCTGCTCTGATGGTCCCTGACCGCCATCCCTGGCAGGGGCTTAACTTTCTCAGATGCCTGCTTGCCTTTGGGGAGCGTGTGCCTGAGTCTCCATTTGACCCATCTGAAGGGACAAGGAGCTTTGCTCACAGCATTGTTGTGCTGGAGATTATATGGGATCGTTGAAGAGCAGAGGACGAGGAGCTTCCCAGAACCACCTCTTGGAGATG
Organism: Pezoporus wallicus; assembly: GCF_028554395.1. NCBI lineage: Eukaryota > Metazoa > Chordata > Aves > Psittaciformes > Psittacidae > Pezoporus > Pezoporus wallicus. The sequence goes on along the minus strand of NW_026636574.1, from coordinate 1,775,569 downwards.
GGCACCCTGAGGGTGAGTGCAGTCGCTGGTGTGCAAGGGAGCAGAGCTGCTGTTTAATCTGAGCAACCGCGCTGTTTGTGGCTGAGCTGACCGCACTGTGCAGCTCCACCGCAGGAGGGTTTCTGTGTCTCTTTGTTTTGCATTGGAGCCAAATGCCAAAATACCAGGAGAAAGTTGCCTCCAGCATTTTTTCGGAGTTAGAGGGGGAGCATTCTAGCTCTTGACATCTTGGCAGGGGTTCTCATAGCCCATATGTCAGATTCAGAGAAACAGTTCACATTAATTTTAAATGGAAATCTTAGACCTTTGCTAGGCAACTACATCTCTCATTGCAATTCTACCCACAATTTACTCCAAATAGGCTTGACAATAGCACACTAAAATGCGAGTGCTTCAGAAAAACAGAATCACACCCTTTTGAGTGAACAGCCATCCTCATTCTATTTGTCTTGTGGCAATTAAAATAAGCGTGAAATGTGCTTGGGCATGCTCTTGGTCTCATGCCCATTTTAAATATTAACTCCAAGTCTTTATTGCTATTATTTGGTAATAATGTATATTATTGATAGGGCTGTAGTACCTGGGGGCCAATCTTTCATTATTCAGTATAAGCATACATCAGAAACAGTTCTTTTCCTCAAAGCGTTGCTGATCTAATTGAAGGCTAACACAGGTTAATAGATGGCTTAAAAATGTTTATTTCATACATAAAATAGCCTAACACAGTGCTTCAGTCCCTCCTGCTTTACATCTCTGTCAGAAAGCAGTAGCTCTCAGTTTCTCATTGAATGTGTCAGGCTCTTGCTTTTATTTCCTCTCTTGTCATGATTCCATTTTGCTTGATAGGAAACCATGTTAGAAAAACCAAAGGGTAGGGGGCTTTGGAAAGCCATGCTAACAGTGGTACATCTGGCTGCTGGCTGCTGTACCAGCTCCTGCTTTTCTCCTCCAGCATGTCTGAGGCACCTGCCAATTGATCACCTTAATGCGTAAGAACTCCTTTAAAATAAGGTGCTGGCTGCTCTGCTGCTTGCTTTCTGCCCAGACGATTCCTCCACAAATCCAAAAGGCTGTTACTGCACGCAGCCAGTAGCTGACTAATTACAAGGCAAATATGTATGCTGCTTTAAGTTGCCAAAGCACATGAAATTGTCTCCCCTAAGGTTCAGCAAAATCTAAAGTTACTGTCTTTCCTTCTGTTACAGGTGCTGGTTTCTGTCTTGAGATAGCAGTGGGGCAGTTCAACACGTACGTGAGAGTAAGTTAAAAGCATTTTACTAGCATTTTGCAATAGATAACATTCTAGACACATCCTTTTACCAATGACATGTTTGCTTTCTGGATGCAGACCCTTTTCCACTACCTGCCTACATTACACGCATTGCACTGAGCTGATGATGTTCCTGTGTCACCTGTATTTGCATGCCAGCAAAGCTCCCTTCCTGTAAGTCCTCACCCTCCTGTACATGTAGCAAGCACTGTTCCTTGAGGGAAGAACCAGGAAATAGGCCCTTTCATGGAAGCAGTCATTCTTTTTAATTGTATTTGGCACCTGGTTACCGCAGCGATGGGTGGATTATAAATGCTTAGAAGATAATTAAATTTCATATTGAAAAGTATAGTTGGATGTAAAACCGCGATAGCAGGAGTAGTGTAAATGTGGAAATCAAAGTTTCCATATGTTCCTTTCTTCCACTATTGCCTCCACAAAACATAATGGCAGATCAGCATGTCACAACACAGAATCCACTGTGTCTGTACCAGCGGGTACAGACCAGCAGTTTCCATTCACACAAGCCAGTGAGAAATACATTTTCCTCTCCTTGCTTCCTCCTGCCTTTGTGTGAGTTTGCACGTTCCCATCTCTCATCTGGTGCACGAGGAGCAAAATCCTTCCTCCCTGCTCTGAGTTTCAGCCTGTTTGGGTGGAAGGATCTGGGGTGCAGAGAAGTGGATTTTTGGTCTCACACCAGTGGTAGAAAATGTTTAAATTGTGCTTTAAAAGTTGTATTTGCTCTCATAGTGATATCTAAAGTGCCAATGGCTCTCTTGTCACATGTTCTCTGTCTTTGCTTCGAGTTGGCTTTTGCTCAGTAAAATAAAAACGAACATGAAAACAGGGATGAAAACAGGAGGAAGATATGTGGAAGCCCAGCAGAAAGGAGGACAGGAGAGAGTGATGCTGAGAGCTCCTCAGAGGGAGACGTGTAAAAGCAGTCAACAAAAATGCTTTCTTTTTAATACCCAAGGCATTAACGCTTTTAAAAAGTGGAAAGTAGTCATTATTTTAATACACGTGCACTTGCTGTGGACTCAGAGAGTCCTGCTAAATTTGGAGATGCAGCATGGCTATTCAGAGTAATTTAAACTTTTACAGGCTCTGTTTGAAATTCTGGGCTTTTTAAAGCATGTGGTAAAATTCCCTTTTGCTTCACTGAGGCCAGATATCACTGTGTCCTTTTATCCTTTTAGGACAATTTTAGCATAAAGGTTTGAGATAATTGTGAAATCATCCGCTGAGTTACTTTCTAGCATTTTTCCCTACAGCACAGCGCCCTGTAATGGGGTTGTGGTAGGGAACTTCTGTTTAAGCAATGAAGACATTTTGCCACCCCTTGAGATGCATTTTTGCAATCCCAACTATTTACTGCCAGTATTTTTAATCCATATTCAGCCTGGTTCCCTAGGGATTTGCACTGATCTTGCGAAAATGTGGTGCACTTAACTGTTCGGAAATGACGTGACAAGAAAGAATCGTAGGATCATGGAATGGTTTGGGTTGGAAGGGACCTTAAAGCTCCTCCAGTCCCAACCACCAGCCACCAGCAGGGACACCTTCCACTAGAGCAGCTTGCTCCAAGCCCCTGTGTCCAAGCTGGCCTTGAACACTGCCAGGGATGGGGCAGCCACAGCTTCTCTGGGCACCCTGTGCCAGCACCTCAGCACCCTCACAGGGAAGAGCTTCTGCCTAAGAGCTCATCTCAATCTCCCCTCTGACAGGCTCAAGCCATTCTCCTTGTCCTGTCCCTACAGGCCCTTGTCCAAAGTCCCCCCCTTCTGGGTTTCCTGTAGCCCCTTCAGGCACTGGAGCTGCTCTAAGGTCTCCTTAAGGAGACTTCTCTTCTCCAGGCTTACCCAGCCCAGCTCTCTCAGCCTGGCTCCAGAGCAGAGCTGCTCCAGTCCGTGGAGCATTTCCGTGGCCTTCTTTGGACTTGGTCCAACAGCTCCACATTCTTAGTTTGAGGCCTGAGAGCTGGATAGAGCAAATAAGGTCACTTGGTTTCTATTTCCATTTTCTTATTTTCACCAGCAAAATTTCCTCTCTACCCTTTGACTGTTCTAAGTAGTGTGGGTGGATGCTGCAGATTTACAGGGGCTTCGATTAGTACTCTACAACTGTGCAATCTGGTGTAGAGAAAGTTGTCCTTTTGCCCCCAGCAAGTACTTGGATTCGGCAGTGTGAGCAGCAGAAACCCATCAGTGCATCTGTCAGGCTGACAAATGAAGTCTGCTTGTGATGGGGGCTGGTTATTGTGATAGATAGGAATGCCAGGTTATCTTTCTTAGCTACCTTGAATCATGAACTGGCATGAAATGAAGCTTACTGGAAAATGCAGATTTCCTGTCATTTGTGAAAATTAACTCCCCTAATTAACTTACACATATAAATGCACTTAGAATGAAGACATTAAGTTGATTATCTAGAAAATTGCTACCTTGGTAGACTCCCTAATGCCACCTCTAAGTATGCCAAGAATTAAATTGCTCTTGTGGCATTGTTATGTCACTGCAATTGAATGCTCACTGATGGAAGACACTGCTTCCCTTTTTTGGCTAAATTTAACCTTTAATTTCAGAGAGTGGCAGCATCTGAGCCCAACTCAGTTGCTCTAACCTTTCAGAGAAAGACTATCTCTTTGAAAATCTATTCCCATGCTGAATTCTTTTTAAATTAAAAAACCCCAACAACTTAATACTGCCTCGTATTTTAGGTATTTTGGAGATTAGATTTAGATTTTTGTCAAACACAGGCATGTTTGAGGTTGAGCAGCTCAAACGAGATATTTAAAACGTGGACGACCAAGAGGATATAAATATGCTGGAGACATTTCAAGCGTGAAGGTCTGGCTGTTGCTGCGGCCTGAGGAACAGCTGCATCCCTCCAATGTGCACTCTTTGCTGGTGCTCTTGTATTAAAATGGAAACATTTTCAAAAAAGAAATGGACCATCTGAGCCAACAAGGTCCAAGCAGGAGCAGTTGGGAATAACACCTTCCAGAAGCAGTAATGTGCCATTTCTTGACATTGACAGTGCTCACAGGAAGCAGCGTAGGGCTGAGGCTACAGTTCTTAGCACCACTACAGAGCAAGGGCTGAACTTCTGCTCCCAGTTATTAACAGATTGCAACCATACTTTGGCTTCAGTATGAAAATACTCATTTTTAGAGCAGTGACAGTAGAGAAATGATCGTAGTGACAGTTCCAAACTCATTCATAGACTTTCCTTGGTTTCAGATGGCTTTGACGGTTCATTCTGCATCTTGGGGGTAAGGCATATGTGTGTGCGCTGCAGACAGTGAAACAGAACCCAGTCCTGATGGCATGGCACTGCTCTTCCTCATTCCAGGACTGATGCTTTCCTGGAGTGCTTTGTCCATGTATGATTTCTGTAGCTGTGTTCTTTTCTTTGAAGAAAGAAAATCTTATGCTCTTTGGAAGGAAAAGAAAGCCTTGTTGGAATGTTTTGAAGTGGTGTGCCATGTGAGATTATGTCAGCTGTAACACATTGTGATGTCGAGGACCCGGAGACTAAGAACTTTCATAAATATATAACTTAGAATAGCCTGCTTTTTGATTTGGCTTCACAGTGAAGAAGCTACATGACACTGCCTGAACAATGGTGTTGAAAACCAAACACCCCTCATGCCTGGAGAGATTCATGATTTTCAGATTGGAATGAAATTATTGCAGAGTTTGGTATGTTGTTTATATGCTGTCAGCTTCAGATGGTACAAGCAAATACATATATTTTATGCAAATAGAACTTTGTGAGAAAAAAAAGCTTAATACCCTCATGGACCAAAGGAAAACCAGCAAAAAATTTACTCTCAAACCTCCTGGTCATGCTTTGCAAATGATATTGTGGCTCAAAGGCCAGAGCTGAACAGAACTAAATTAAACAGAAAGCCAAATTTAGGCTTTAATTTACCCAAGCTTGATCTGTGATTACTGGAAAAGTGAGGAGAGAAGAAAGGGCTGTAGGAGAGGTCCAGTTCTGATCCTTTTAAAATGAAGACTTGATTAAGAGCACAATTTCTTTTGACTTTAATGAATACAGGGATTGCAAACTGTTTACAAAAGGGCTTTAACTTCATTTAGCTCCCACTTGAGAATGTCTGTCTGTCCCCATAAAAATAAAAGAATTCCAGATATATCTGATTTCTCAGCCAGAGCTGTCATCACATAAAATGTCATCATGTGGCTGCAGTACAGAATAGATGAGGTCTCTTAATTTATTGGATACTCAAGCCAGTATTAATTGCTATCTGTTAAGAATTAACGTATTTCAACCCATCCATTAACAAACTTCAAGATGTTTTATTATTATTATTATTTGGCAATTAGCTGCTGTAATTATCTTGCTAAACACTGTTTAAATGGGTTCACTGTATTCCAAGATTTGCTGCTTTTTGCACATTCAGGAAGTCAAAATGAAGGATCCTTCACAAAACCTCTTCTTTCCCGTGGGTTGGCAGCTGTCCTGTGGTCAGAGGAGGGAGCTTTCCTGTAGGTTGCTTTGGTTGCTGGTACTGCAAGTAGCTGCTAATTGCAAACTCCTGGCATTTGCTGTTTGCTTTATTTTTCCCCCCTTAAAAGGGAACCCAAACAGTTCCTGTGTGGTTTAGCATTACTGTTGATGCAAGATGCCTTTGTTTTAAAGTCATTAAGAGAAGATCTGCTCTCAAAGAGTTCCTAATCTGTATAGACAGACTGACAAAGAAAGTGTTATCTTCTTATTCCTCTCTTTGTACCAGCAAACAGAAAAATTAAGTGGCATGGGCAGGTTAGACCATGTGTGTTCAATCTCTGCAGGGAATGCTGTATGGGTGACTATGGGGAGGTATGTTAGGCCAGTGCCCTTCTTTGGGTCCTTTTTCAGATGACCCTAAATGCAGCCAACAGAAACAAGTTCCTCTCCCAGCAGCAAACATCTGTGATCCACAGTCCCAGGCTCCAGACTCTCTTCATATTCCTCAGCAGTTCATGCTTCGTCCCCATCACTTCCGTCTTCTCATGCCAGCAGAGCATCTCTTCTTACATATCCATAACATCCAAAGCCAGGGATGCAGAATACTAGCTTGCAAACAAGCTAGAACTTAACACCTTAAACCCTGTGTTTTATAATGCCAATACACCAAAAATGGATTTTCGTTGCTTGAGAAGCTCAGCCCTAACAGTACTTCAATGCTTTAATTTTAAACCCTTGTTTATTATTATTATTTTTTTTGTTCATTTTCTTTTTTTTTGTCCTTGTGTGGAGTCTGAGCCATAGTAAGTTTTTATTTGTCTGGGTATCAGAAGACTGGCTAAATACTGTCAGTTGCCTCAGGGCTGTGGAGTATTTCGTCACAGACAGATAAGACCCAGTGTCACAGTTCTTCAAATGTCAGAAAATTAATTATGGACTCTTTCCAGCCCCTTTTCCTCCCCATTCAGCTTAATGTCATGTTTAGAGACTCAATGTAGAAAACTATTTCATTAGCTTCAAAGAACCAGTAAGAAAAATATTTCTCACTGGACATACGGGGCTCTACGTAGTCCACTGTTTGCCGAGTGTGGGATGGGCTGATACACAGAGAGAAAAGTCTCTTACTGCTTTCAGACCTAAACTTGTGTGTAATGTATTCCTGCAGTTCCAGTGAGATCAGACTGTGTCCTAGGCTCACAATTCTTTTAAAGTATATTGGAAATATTCAGTTTATAATTTGCTAGCCATAGTCATCAACAAAGCTGGCTCTGAAGGCTGCATCTGAGAAAGCCATCCCTTATCTTCACTGTAGCTTTGAAGGTGCTCTTGCTGCTTTCCAAAACCTGAGAAAAAGGAAGTCTGTGACCACTTTTACATTAACATGTAGTTTTCCAAGAGATTTGCCTGTAAATTAGTCCATACCCAGACTGAGTAGGAATTCCTTGCTAGAGGGGGTAGAAAATGACATCCTTTTATCTCCTCAGCATGGTAAAGATACACCCTCAGCTAAACACATGTATCTCCAGCTATTTCTCTGGGGAGTTTTTTTTTGTGTTGTCTATTGGGTGAATTTCTGACTCGGTCTCGTCAGTACAGTTCCAAGTGCTGCAGCACATCTGCCTGCTCTCCATGTTTTCAATCCTCCCTGATACTCATTCTTTATCACTAAATATTCTGCTATCAAGACTACACGCACTTGATCTCACTCCAGGATTTAAGAGTGCTGGTACACAGAGTTCCTTTGTATGAGATGAGACACTTAACCTTTCCAAAGAGAAGAGCTGTTTTTAATCATTACTTCTGATTTGCACATACAGAGCATGAAGCCTAAAATCTATAAACATTTCAGGCTCTTTGTGGAGTGTCTTTTCCTCTTGAGCACTGCATTTACAGGCCATTTGTTTCCATTCAAAGTTTGAAACTGTGATTTTGCTGCAGCCCTTCGACAGATGAACTGCAGCAGCAGAAGTGCTCAATCCATCATCAGAACTGTGAAACATGCCTCAAAATAAATAAATAATGGCAAACCGGTTTTGTTTGGATAGGATGCATGGAGAAGGGGGGAGAGCAATTTGTTTAATGGATTTTATTGATTTAGAGATTAAAATACTCAGAGGGTTAGATACACCGAGACCCTACTTTTCTACTGGAAAATCACAATCACTTACAGTGTCTTTGTGTAAATTCAGAAATTAAATGGAGCTAAATCTATGGCGCTGTCAGCTGAAAATTGGTAGGTCCTTGGGGGATAGGTGGAGCATGGAGGGATTGTATCTTGTTGAGTAGTTTGTGAGCTCTGTTGGTCTTACTGTCTTTTTGTTCCCTGTCATCTGTGCTCTGGGTGGGTTTTTAAAAAACAGATTGTTAAGCTGTTCAGCCTGGAGAAGAGAATGCTCCAGGGAGACCTTAGAGCAGCTCCCGGAGCCCAAAGGGGCTACAAGAAACCTGGAGAGGGGCTTTTGATGAGGGCCTGGAGGGAGGGGCAGCACAAGGGGGAATGGCTTTAACCTGCCCCAGGGGAGACTGAGATGAGCTCTTAGGCAGAAGCTCTTCACTGTGAGGGTGCTGAGGCGCTGGCACAGGGTGCCCAGAGAAGCTGTGGCTGCCCCATCCCTGGCAGTGTTCAAGGCCAGGCTGGACACAGGGGCTTGGAGCAAGCTGCTCTAGTGGGAGGTGTCCCTGCCTGTGGCAGTGGCTTGGAACTGGATGAGGTTTATGGTTCTTTCCAGCCCAAACCACTCTGTGATTCTGTGATTACCCAGTGCAGCATTAGTGTTTTGGTTACTCTGTCTTCTTAAAAGCCTGTTTTTCATCTGTGCTCAGGCCTCTGTGCTCAGCCTCTGGCTTGATCTCTCCTGGTTGCAAGGGGAGATGATGGCACAGGTGGGTTCAGTGGTGGGAGCCAGAGCTCCAAGGCTGCCAGCCCAGCCTGGCCTTGGTCATGGCATTTTTTAAGTGGCTTTAATTTGCAGCAGTGGCTGGTGTATCCTGAGAATGCACTTTGCATTTAAACTGCCTGTTTGTGCCATGTGAGTGCTTGCATGTGCCAAGATGGAGCTGATGGGCTTAACCAGTCATTGCCTAAATACAAGATAAAACTCCGTTTCAGTGCGCACATAACAGCTCTCTGAAACAGTTACAGTTTAAAGCATCATTCTAAGGCTTATGCAAGTTGAAATCCCTTGTCCAAACCTGCTCTACTCAGACCATAGAAAGTACCTTATAATCCTGTTTTCCAAGAACTGGATCTCATTTCAGTGTTTAATTTCTGAGAGCATGTGTGCCAGCATCTCCCTAAGATGGAGATCAGATCTCCGACAGAACACAGATCCCCCTTCAGATGCAAAGAGAAGCCTTATTTATTTCAAAGGCAGGAACATCCAACTGTGAACAATCTTCTGAGTTGGTTTGGAAATCTGAGCCTAACTACAGGTATTTGGTATTTTGATGCAATTGCCTGAGCAATTCGTTCTTGTTTCAGATAAGGTGGTGGGAGGACAGAAAATTGCCCTCTACATGGGCCTCCAAATTTAGCTGTCACATTTAGTATTTGTGGATCAGACCCTTCTGTGCTTCTTTTTTCTTCTGGAAAATTGGGATAATTATGCTAGTACTGTGACATTTATGGCTGAAAAGCAGTGCACATGTATAAAATGTGGAGAAGGGTTATTATGTATCTTATTTACACAGGAGAGGAGTCCCAAAAGAGAAGTAAAAACCACATGAATACACGCCTGGATTTCTAATGAGCTGATTTCACTTATTGCATTCTAACTGAATATAAGTAACAAGATGAGATTCAGCAATAAATTCGCTCTGCCTGAAGAAGTTAAGAAACCAAGGAACCAAAGCAATAGATTTATTTTCCTTTTTCAGAGCTCTTTGCACCAGTCCTCCCTTCTTACTTCATGCAAGATCACACACCCCCTTCCTTTGCCCTGCAGACAAAGTGATCCTGGAAGAGACAGTGTAGATTATAAATTAGAGGAAGAGCTGCATCTGTCTTCTTACTGATGTTGTATTCTCTGTGTGGTCACATTTGTGGGCCATTTGTCCCACCTTCTTTTTTGTATCCTTTTCAAATCCAGCACGTCCTCCTTCCCAGCCTCTGAGTCAGCATAGCTACAAGGGTGATTAATCAGTTCTAGATTTTTTAAAGGAGAGGTGTCTTAGGATTTCAGTGGATCCCACCTCTGTTACACAAGAATATCCAAACTATTTTCAAGTAACTGAATACTTGCAAAGTGCTAAAGAGCACTCAGGTGTCAGGCAAGTTGCTTTCTACCTAGTCTTGCCCCTTTTTGGCTGGGATGGTCATCCATTTTTGTCATATGCAACTTCTTGCAAGGTGGGACTGTCTGGCAGCATGAAGGACAACTTTATAGTTTATCTTCTGTAGGAGTAAAGTGTTACAGATGTAAACCTTTATCTCCAAAGGGGCTGCATGCTTTTTTCTAAATGGAGACACTTTTGATAGTCAGGAAAGATGAACTATAGATCTGCCTTTGCCATTGACTTAGACAAGTTGCATCCCCTCTGTCTGTGTACTAAGCTGTGAAATTCAACTCTTTGGACTCCCAAAGTCTGAACTCTGTCACTGAGAACTCTCATCTGCCAGGTGAGAATTTGTCCCTAAGTTTTTAGGGGAAGGATGAGGAAGAGTATATCCATGATTGCAGTTTGTCTTGTATCTCTCTCAGGCATTGCTCAAACTGCAACCACAACTTATTTGCCTATATAAATGTACAGGAACACAGCACAGGTCCTACAACTCAAGCTACCATTCCTGCAGTGTTCAAGGCCAGGTTGGACGGGGCTTGGAACAGGCTGGTTTAATGGGAGGTGTCCCTGCCAACCGCAGGGAGTTGGAACGGGATGAGCTTTAAGCTCCCTTCCAAAACAAACATTCTGTGATTCTATATAATGATCTGTAGTTATTCACTGCTCTGCAGTGCTCCTCCTGAAGCAAATCCATGTGATTTCAGTATGATTGAGTCAATGAAAACTCTTTTCATTGCCCTGCATCTCATGCAGCTCCATGCATGGCTGGGAGCTGAGAACAAAGCAAATCTCATCTGCTGGTATCCCAAAGTGGCAGAAAGAGACACTTATTTGTGAGGAGGTGTCCTGGGTTCAGCAGTAGCAGTCATTTTTCTCCTTCTTGGTAGCTGGCGCAGTGCAGTGTTTTGACTTTCGGCTTGGGAACAGAGCTGATAACAAGGGTGTTTTGGTTTGGCCAAGGACTTTGTGAGCCTCATGCTCTGTCAGGGAGGAGGGGAAGCCGGGAGGAAGCAGAGACAGGACACCTGACCCAAACTGACCAAAGAGGTATTCCATACCACAGCACGTCATGCCCAGGATGGAACTGGGAGTTAGCCGGAAGGGCTGGGAGACTGCAGGGTTGGAGGAGGTATCAGTCGGTGCTTGCTCGGGCTGGGGAGGGCGAGTTATTGGTTGGCTGATGGTGAGGTGTTGTATTCTCTTCTTATTTCCTTTATCATTATTCTAATTGGTGGTAGCAGTAGTGATCTGTGTTATACCTTAGTTACTAAACTGTTCTTATCTCAACCCGTGGGAGTTGCATTCTTTTTGACTCTCCTCTCCGTCCTTCCAGGAGTAGGGGGAGGGCAAGAAGCGAGGAGAAGTGAGTGAACCAGTTGTCTGGTTTGGTTTAAACCACGACAGTTCTTTTTGGCGCCCAACGTGGGGCACGAGGGGTTGAGAAAACGACAGATCTGACTGGATTAATAATCATTCATCACAATGCTGATTTATTGGCTCTCAGAATTGTTCCTCTTGATCTCACAGTTTCAGAATGTTGTAACTTACTTAGAGCCGGTATTTGCTGTGTTAGTGTTTATCAAGTGTGGGGCTTGGGCTAAGGTTCTTGTCTCACTGTACTTTATGGCAATGACTTGTAATACGGCCGGGCTCCAGCAGCAGGGCGGGACGGACGCGGCCGTGGACTTGTACCTGCCCGTCCGGCTGCTCTTCACCGGCCTGGCCCTCACCCTCGCCTCCGTCTTGGTGAGTCCGCGGGGAGCCGAGGGGGAGCGGCCCCGGGAGCCGGCGGCAGCCGAACCGGCTCGGGAGAGCGGCCCCGGGGACCAAGCGGCGGCGGGAGCGGGGCCGGAGGCCGCGAGGGGACGGCTGCCGGTGGACGAGGTCGGGGCGGTCGAGGAGAGGAACGAGGCGGCTGCCGAGCAGCGGGAGAAGGCGGCGGAGGAACCGAGCCCCGCGGCCGAGCCCAGCCCCGCGGCCGAGCCTCGCCCCGCGACGGCCGAGAGCATTCCCCGGAAGCCGCCCGCCGAGCCCCAGGAGGATGCAGGAGACCACGCAGCATTTCCCAGCAAGGCAGAGGAGAAAGAGCTGGACTCGGGAAAAGAGAAGCTGGCGGTGGGAGAGCCGGCAAGCACAGCAGCTACACCAGCCCCAGTGACAAGTACAGCAGCATCGTGTGAGAGTTCTGAAGGTTGTGAATGGGCTTTGGGTATCCTTGGGACCTGCCTGCTGATTGTGATGGGGATCAGCATGTTGGCACACATACAGAGTGTGTTTTACCCACCACCATTTTGTCTGATCTCAAAAGTTAAGCAGAGTCAGGTTTGGGTCTTGTCTGGGGTTAGACGACGATATAGGAGGACCAGGAGATTTTCCCCAAAGCTGGACAGTCATGAGTGGCAGGGTGTGTGGGACAGTATGGGCAAGTATCTAGTCCAGTGGGCCCCTCCAGTGCTTTGGAAGTGTCGGAGATGGAAGGCAGCTGTATGGAGTCCCCAGCAACAAGCTGCAGAAACTGCTGAAGGGGAGGGTGAATTATTTTGAGTGGGCCCATGGCATTTCAGGCCATCAGAGCATAAATGCAACATAGAGATGGACTCGTGATCGAGGGGTGGACTTAGCAATGGACATTATTGCCCAGGTTATTCACAAGTGTGAACACTGCACCCAGTCTCTCCTGCTCTGGAAGACTGGTACAAGAGATGGAGCGTGACATCATGGACCAGATGGACGCAGCAGCTTTATAGCTACTGGTCCATGCACTAAGATAAGAGTGATGGTATATTGAAAATGTGGGATCTGAGCATGACATGAATGGTATGGAATAAGGGGTGGATAATGTCCTGGGTTCAGCAGTAGCAGTCATTTTTCTCCTTTTTGGTAGCTGGCGCAGTGCAGTGTTTTGACTTTCATCTTGGGAACAGAGCTGATAACAAGGGTGTTTTGGTTTGGCCAAGGACTTTGTGAGCCTCATGCTCTGTCAGGGAGGAGGGGAAGCCGGGAGGAAGCAGAGACAGGACACCTGACCCAAACTGACCAAAGAGGTATTCCATACCACAGCACGTCATGCCCAGGATGGAACTGGGAGTTAGCCGGAAGGGCTGGGAGACTGCAGGGTTGGAGGAGGTATCAGTCGGTGCTTGGTCAGGCTGGGGGGGACGAGTTATTGGTTGGCTGGTGGTGAGGTGTTGTATTCTCTTCTTATTTCCTTTATCATTATTCTAATTGGTGGTAGCAGTAGTGATTTGTGTTATACCTTAGTTACTAAACTGTTCTTATCTCAACCCGTGGGAGTTGCATTCTTTTTGACTCTCCTCTCCGTACCTCCAGGAGTAGGGGGAGGGCAAGAAGCGAGGAGAAGTGAGTGAACCAGTTGTCTGGTTTGGTTTAAACCATGACATGATTTTTTAAAGTCCCAGGCAGCAGAGAGTGTGGCATTGTCTCCAGTGCCATGTGCAAAGATTAAGCCTTGATAAGCTGTGGGACTTCCATTCTCCAGGCAGGTTCATAAATGGCAATGAGTTCCAACTACTGTACTGCAACACCACATAAAGAGAGAAAATGAAATGTCTCAATACTGAAGACATAAATGACAGTCTCCTGTAACCTGATTAAGAAACAAGAGGTGCTTAATCCAGCTGCATCAGGTTATAAATAAGACTGGGACTATGCCCCTGACAACCATTCAGGCATGAAGATGTTTCAGATCAAAACCTCTAGGTCTTCTGAGACGCATGTACTGAAACAATGATTATTGAATCCTCCAGATGTCTTTCTCATACTTTTTAATGTACCTCCTCTACTTTTCATTCACTGAACTAGGCGTGTGCTTAAACAGCTAATTTACATAATGCATTAAACATTTAAGTTTTGCTCTAATGGTCTTTTGTTTTCCCAGCCAAAAGATGTAAGAAATGATTGTTTTACCTCCACAGCAGTGAATACCAACTATCACTTCAAGTGATCTGTTGTGCACAACCTTGCAATTAGGTGAAAACTTGAACAATACATGTGAGAAAAAGAGCTGGACCAGGCAGGTTTAACGTGTCTTATTTATACTTGACTAGAATAGCTTAAATCATTGGAGTATCAATTTTGTTCAACAGATGTAAGCCAGAAGGACCTGCCTTGTTTCTGATCTTGTAGTTCATTGTATTATGATCTACATTTTTGTATCTTATTAGTAATTCATAACCTTCTAGAGATGGGACAGTGAAACTGGCAGCACTGAGACTAAATTCCAGTTGCTCTGATAGGAGTCTAGTGCCTGCAAAGCTTTCCCCTGTTCATTTCCAAAATGAAAATCTATTTCCAAGGGAAATACCTTGAAACCAAAAATCATATCATATCACAGACTGGTTTGGGTTGGAAGGGACCTTAAAGCTCATCCAGCTCCAACCCCTGCCATGGGGGTCTAGGGACCCTTTCCACTAGAGCAGCTTGCTCCAAGCCCCTGTGTCCAAGCTGGCCTTGAACACTGCCAGGGATGGGGCAGCCGCAGCTTCTCTGGGCACCCTGTGCCAGCGCCTCAGCACCCTCCCAGGGAAGAGCTTCTGCCTAAGAGCTCATCTCAGTCTGCCCTCTGGCAGGTTAAAGCCATTCCCCTTGGCCTGTCCCTACAGGCCCTCATCAAAAGCCTCTCTCCAGGTTTCCTGGAGCCCCTTCAGGCACTGGAGCTGCTCTAAGGTCTCCCCTTAAGGAACCTTCTCTCCTTCAGGCTGACCCAGCCCAGCTCTCTGAGCCTGGCTCCAGAGCAGAGCAGCTCCAGCCCTCTGATGTGGCTCTCTGTTCTCACACCAGCTCTGTTTTCCAGGTTGCAACCCCTCGCTTCACCGCAGCTGATGCAGCAGCACCGCTTCCTGCTCACCGTGGATGCCTGCAGACCTCAAGGAACAAAGGTATTTCCCGGGAGCTAGCAGAGTACAAATTTCCTTAATTAAAATGGAAAAAGCCATCATGAAAATGGAGCAGAAGGTGTGAAGGAGGGAGGATGAATGGATAAATGTGTCAGGACTCTCCTGAAGCAGTTACCCAGTTCTGAGCAGAAACTGCTGCTCAGTAGCTGGTGTTTGGGGTTGGCAAGTGAGGCTAATTCAGTGTAATGAGAGGTGAACGGTACTCAAGACGCTTCCACTGCCACTGGAGACCCCTTACAAACGATTTTGCTCTTTCAGTCATTAATTTTTTATGAAGTTTAATAGGCCTGCAGCCTAGAGACCTGCCTGGGTGTTGATTAGCTTCATATTTTCTCTCATTAATGTAGAATCTGATTAGCCCCTGTTACAAGCGTTTCATCTGATTTGGCAAATGGCATTGTTCTGGTGTTAGGAACTACAAGTTTACTTCGTTGGAGGAAATAAAGCCTTTGCCCACTCTGAGCTTGACATCTCCCACATGCTCTTTAGATAGCACCTCTTGCCTGGGGGCTGTTGCTTGCTGTTAATCCCTCTAAATTGGAACCTTCTGGCCTGGTCTGCCCCAGGGGTATGAAGCCCAAACCCACCATTCATGCACCCAAAAAGTCTTTAAATCCCTTCAAAATTGCTAGTAGATGAAACTAAAAACAGTGTTGGTATAAACTAAATGTGGAAGGGCAGTTAAGGCTCACTGCGTAATAAGCTGGACAACAGTTAAAGCAGCATTGCTCTTGGTGTGCCGGCTACTGCTTGGAGATTCACTCACAGTGTGAATAGTTTGCTGTGCAATGGAGTGGTTTTACGTCAAAGAGAAACTGAGCCAAAGCAGGAGGTTTGATGGGAAGTCTGGGCTAAGATCACACAGACAGGGCTTTGAACTTGGGGCTTGCCTGGAGATGCTGTGATTGCTCTTCCAATCACAGGGACAGGCACCTGGACCCAGCAGGTAGCTAAAGCTGCTTGTCTTCTTTTGTGGGGGCAGAGGGAGGTCTTAAGGATGAAGGTAACCCTAAAGGGGGTGACAAGAAATCTGGAGAGGGACCTTTTACAAGGGCAGGTAGGGACAGGACAAGAGAGGATGGCTGTAAACTGACAGAGGAGAGATTGAGATGAGATCTTAGGCAGAATGGGTTGGAACAACCTGGTCTAGTGGAAGGTGTCTCTGCCCATGGCGGGGGCTTGGAACTGGATGAGCTTTATGTTCCTTTCCTATCCAAACTAGTCCGTGATTCTCTGTTTTTCTGTAGCAAGCACAGCTTGTTGTGATCTTTTATGAGTCATTGATGCTTCTAAAGCTGTCGGGGGAATGGCTTATAACTGGAAGAACTCTTACAATCCCTTTTTCTGCCTTTGTGAGAGGAAAGGAGGACTATGGCAATATCTATATAAACAGGAGGTTCATGCAGGTGGCCATGGCTTTTTGCTCCAGTCCTGCTTTTGTTCTGCCTTTGTGAAAAGTAAAAAAAGTTTTATGAATGACCTGAGCAATTCCAGCTAATGGCAAGAGCTAAAAAACACCCATTGATAATCTCAGGTGAATAATATCTCAACAGACTAAAGGAGTCTTTTACCTGTCTGACACTATTATAGATGTCGTTAGTTAACCAGGAAAGTCAGGGGTTTCAGAACAGGCATTAAGTAAGATTGCTTGGGTCATTATTAATTATGCAGAGTCTCCATCTTCTCCTGTCAGAACACAGGATTAAATAAACACAAATGGATCAAACTGCT
Organism: Pezoporus wallicus; assembly: GCF_028554395.1. Lineage (NCBI taxonomy): Eukaryota > Metazoa > Chordata > Aves > Psittaciformes > Psittacidae > Pezoporus > Pezoporus wallicus. Next base: position 1,758,892 of record NW_026636574.1, on the reverse strand, counting down.
GTGCAACTGAAACTTTATGTTAATATAGCAAAATGCACGGCAGGAGGTGGCAGTTTTCATTAATCTCTGGTGGATGGAAGTATGAGGGGACTTAAAGAAACATTTGTTTCTGTTCACCAGGTAGTGAAATTGGAAGTGATATGTACACTTGTTTTAAAGGATGGTGCTTGGCCTGAAGAGTCTACACTCCAATTTGACAAATAATTTAAGAGAAACGACATGAGAGGGATAAGAGACCTTGTGTCACACTGCTGGGCAAGTGCGAGCAATCCACTTTCCCTTGCTTTTGTTAAAAACTGGAGTTCAGACCTCATTTTAAACAGGAATACAAATTTCCTGGAAATGAAAAGGCACTTGGTGAGAGGGACTACCATATTGCCCAGAGTTTAGTGGTAGGAAGTCACTCTGAGTGTAGTAGCCTCGTGTTCAAGTGTCTGCTCAGCCAGATTTGGAGCAAGGGTGTGAGCTTCAGGTATTCTTATCCGTCAAAGTGCCTTAAACACTAAATTGCTGACTCTTTGGAGAAAGGCTGTTTCTGCCTGATGTGAAATTCTCTCCTGCTTATAAGATGGCAGAAAGTCAACAGTTTCCTGATGGCTAACTGTTCAGTGCATAGCACAAAAGGAACAAAAATGAAGACAAATCAAGTCCAAGGCAGCAGCAGTGGCTTTCCAAGCAGCTGCTCCCTGAACAGGCACGTGAGAAACAAAGAGAAAGGACACTATTTCCTTACATCTATGAACTGCTTTCTCTGCAGCCTTATATGTGATGGTGAGTGCTGTTCTACCCTATTTATCTACTTCAGCTTGTGGCAACACACACTTTGCCTCTGCTGCCAAGCAGGCTGGGTGTCAAATCAGTACAGATGTGCATAATTCAAGCTGGCACAGAAACTGATGGGTTTTGCATTGGACATGTTTATTTTCTTCTTGCAAGGCTTAAGCATGTCATTTGCTGTCACACATGCCCTTGTGAAATCTTGGCAAGAAATCAATTTGATTTTCAATGTCAAGAAGCTTTCTTTAATGTCTCTAGATAAGGTTTGTGTGTATTCTGTGCTGGAGGAGTTATGTATGTACCACCTGGGGTCAACAGCAGAAAGCTCTCTGTGAAATCCTCATGCACAAAATTTCAAACAAATCTCTGCAGAGATGTTGCTTCTTTTCCATCTCTTTCCAAAATGGACATTTTCACTCCCACCTCCCAGAATACATTAAAGGACTCAAAAAAATACATTAAGGACACTTCCATCCCTGGCCGTGTTCAAGGGCAGGTTGAAGTGACCACAGCAAAAGAAATGCCCAAACAAAAGCAGATACAAACCGTGCAGTGTAAAGTCATCTGGCTGTCAGTTGTAACTGTAGGAAAACTTGCAAAAGATCTCCCAAAACAAAACACTTCCACATTCCAGTGACATCACAGTAGCTGTGAATTTACAAATGCTGTTCCCAGGATTCCTGTTGACATCCTGGTGTTTTCAGCTGCGTCTCTTCCGAGGACTTTAATCCCTGTTCAGCCCATGTTGTGTTGTGTGATCCTCTTAGATCTCACAAGCTGAGGGGTGCCAGGGGAGGTGACTATTTGCATTGAAGATCTCTGAGGTACTCTGTCATCATTCTTACCATCTAGAAAATGAGTCCCCTCTGAGTTGGTGCTTTATTCTGTTCAAAGACATGCTCTGTCTTTTGATACAGACAAATTGCTGGGACGTGTATCCCATGACTTCATAGAAGCAGCAGCTCCTGGCTGTTCTGGAAGTCAGTTCTGTTGTCCTGAGTAGTCTCTAATAAGAGCAATTACATTTTATTTCCTTCAAAAAAGTGCAGTAAATTGCCTCATGTGCTTGTGTCTTTCCACCTTATGTTGGTGCTGGGATTTTGCTTATTCTATTGCTTTCTCACTGGGGGGTGAAGTAATTCCTCTATGAATTTGTTATGCTTCGGGATTAATAGAGACTAAATGAATCCAGTACAGAACAAATGCAGAATTGTCTTTAGAAGAGTGTGAATCTGTTCCACCACATGATGTACCATTTTTTTTCTCATTCTATTTCATTTTGCCCTTTCCTTCAACAAAGTAGTTCCAAGCTGTTGCTATTTATAAATTAACTGCACATATATTGGGTGTCAGACTGTAATGCTTGATAGAGGCTCCCCTGGGAGGCCCAGCACGGAGGTTACCCTTGTACATGGTCTCGCACCAGGAAAGGCTTGAGGCAGCATAGAAAAGCTGCCTGGGAAACTGTCTTAAGCATAAGCAGATGGCACCAAAATCTGATAGCACTTCCCGAGTGTGAAATTCATTAACTCCCCTCCCCACTCCCCAAATTAATATCTTTTAAGCCAAGTATTATAGGATTTCTGGTCTAAGTTTTGTGTTCAAATAGTTTTGCTCTGGAGAGCTGCTTCTCAGCCTGAAAAGCAGCCTAATGAGTCTAATGACTGTAAAGACACTGTCTCCCTAAATAAGTTTTAAGCACTTGTAACTCTCACCAGCTCTTGCAGGGAAGCCCCGGATCTACAGACTCACTAGGTCTTGGCAAGCAGCTACAAACTAAGGGGGAGAAAAGACTTTGAAGTTCAAATGTGGTTCAGTTTTTCCCTAGGTCTGTCATTTCCATATGTATTATAGTCAGTTCTGAATGTTTGTCTAAGTTACATCAGAGTATTTTATTCCTGATCAGTTTGGGTTTGACATGTGAGTACATATGAAAGCTAATGCAATTTCTGTGTCCTAATCCTTTCATATCAAAGAGGTTCGAGGAGGCAGTGACTCAGGATTGGGGCTTTGCTGGGTGTTCACAGGAGGAGCTCAGGACAAGCACATAGCAGGTGGCTGTTGCATTTCCTGCCAGGTCATAGAATCACAGACTGGTTTGGGTTGAAGGGACCTTAAAGTTCCTCCAGTTCCAACCCACACCCATAGGCAGGGACACCTTCCACTACAGCAGCTTGCTCCAAGCCCTGTCCAGCCTCGCCTAGAACACTACCAGGGATGGGGCAGCCACAACTTCCCTGGGCACCCTCTGCCAGGGCATAACCACCTTTACAGGGAAGAGCTTCTTCCAGATGTCATCCCCCCTTTATCCTATCCCTACCTGCCCTTGTAAAAAGGTCCCTTTCCAGGTCAGCAGCATCAGCCATGCATGGCTCTGTGGGGGCAAATAAACTCCTCAACATCTGATGCCAATTCCCATTTGACAGGGCATGCTGCAGGAGCAGAGACACTTCTCTGCCAGCTCTGTGCTTTTGCTGTTTACTGCCTCCCTGCCAGTTCAGGTCCCCTGGACCAAGGCATGACAGGCAGGGTTAGAGCCAGGTTCTAACTGCAGGTTATCAAGCACCTCTACTGTTCTGCACAACCACCTGAGTGATTCCCACTGCTTGGTGCAGAACGGTTTGTATTACCCAGAGAATGCTTTTGTACTGTCTTGCTGATAGGAGATAGATGGGTTATCATAACCTTCATAAGCATGGAATATTTTAAGCTAAGGGGAGCTGTTCAAGGAATAGTAAAAAAAAAAGCAACAAAATATGATTTATAATACAGGAAAATTGTTGATATATCCAACAGGAAAGCCAGCAAATTCCTCTGTAGCTTAGCTTCTTTCATCAGAAAAATAAGAACAGCAAAGTGGCTTTTGCTTGTTTCTGTTTCCCAGTGGGGAACCTCATTCTTGTTGAAGAATTCAAGGATTCTCTTTATTTCTACTTGTACTGCTCAAGTATTATGAATATCAACAGCAGCTGAAGAGGAATTACAAAATCCAAGAAAAACTTGCTCTAATAGGACATAACAAACTTTCCTTCATGGTTATGACCAAATCCTAGAGATGATTCTTTTGTCCCTTAGAGACAGATTCACTTATAGTATGGGAAGATACGGGTAGCTAGAAAGCTTTGAGTAAAGATGTGTTAGATCAGTTTATTTCCCTGTGGCACTGCCCTTGTTCCCCTTGAGCTCTAGCTGACATTAGCAGGGTTTTTGCAAGAATATGAATAGAATAAAAAAAAAAATCAGGATTTGCCTCCTGCTATTTTATTCCATGCATTCAGACCCAAGTGAAAGTACACAGGAACAAATGAGATTCTCTCTGCTGGCTTTAGTGGCTTTGGATCTTTCTTCACGTAGGAATTCCTGTATTCCTGACAGGTGCAGAAAATGTACTGGAGCTTCTTTATTCTTGTTACAGCTAAACTTTGTGAACAACTAAACTTTCAGATAATTAAATCTGTAATCCCCCAACCATCTTCTATTGGCTTTACAAGTCCTGTTTAAGTGAGGTTGTGTGTCAGGTCACAGGTTTATGGTGAAGAGAAACTGCAGTGTGGGGGAATGTTTGTCCTTGTGTGCCACGGCTGCGCGTTCCTCGTACCAATGCCATTCAATAATAACTGTAATGTGCAAGGCATCTGCTGGGGTTTCTGTGAGGGTGTACAGTTAATGAGTCTTGCATGGATTTGGTTGCTATTGAGCATTAATTACTGACAATTACACAAAGCCTTTAAAAGGAGAAACAACAAATTGGAGAAGCTGTCAGTGTTCCATCAGCCATGGGTTTGGCCTTTTCTGGACAGCCACATACTATCCTTACCTTTGCAGGGATCTGTGGGTGTTGGTGGCTCTCCTTTTGAATTAATAATACTTTCCGATCTACAGAGATGCTTACCTGAAAAGGTTTGACTCAGCAGAATACTTGTCACCTCTCTTTATACAAGTGCTTCATTCATCTCCTGCCTAAATGCTTTGCTTCAGTTACTGTGAAGGACCTAAAGTGTCTTCCTCCTCACAGGAGATATATCAAGCACCGGTAACTGAATTGCATGGAACAAAGCTATACAGCAATCTGGCTTTGGAGGCAAAGCTGGGAAGGGAAACCAGTGGTGGTATCTCAGTCTTGCTAAATACTGGCAAAACCAGATGTCAAGTGTAGTCACAGCATAAAAGCAGCAAATACTATAGGCAAAAGTAGGGCAGAATTAAGGGGCCAGTGCTAGGACGTTGGTGCATGTCCTTACTGCTAAATACTCCATGTTGAGCATCTGGAGGCGAGCACCATAGGATGGCCTGGCCCTGGAGTGGACTCATAGATGCCCTGTGTCGCCAATTCTGGTTGTACACTGAATTCTAGACTGGGAGAGTGCTGTCTTTCATCATGAGAGCAGAACCAGCCTTCAGATTGTGACAAACCCTCCAACTCATTTTATTTGACAATTAATTTCCAGTCAGGGTGGTAATTTCTACTGCACTCTTAATGATCAGAAATATTTGGCAGATTAACATCATTTAGCTTTCATCTTCTCAAGGGAGATAAGAGGAAGGATTAAAGGGAAGGAAATTCTTGCTAAATGCTGTTAAGACAGTGCGTACAGAGTCTAGAGACATGAAATCAAGTGAGTGAAAACAAAGGAGAAGTTCAGGAGCTCTTGCCACTGCCGGTGGGATTTACCCTTTGTTTACTGCTGACAGTCCATCTGTCAGCTCCCAAGCAATGCTGAAAGGAGACTACACCTGTCAACACGTCTGGGAGGCAGAGATGGAGCAGATGTTGGAATTTGCACCACTGAAGCTAAAATTCATCATACCTAGCATAAAGCCGCTAATGGAGGTGAAAATGGTCCCTCTTTAGTTCAATGCTTGATCCTTTCCTTTTTTTCTCTCTTTTCTCTCTACTTCTGAGTGCATTTTCCCTGCCCAGCTTTGGCAGAAAGGAGTAAGTCACTGAAGAAATTTAATTTCACTAGTATTCAATCAAAGCAGAATAATGTGTTTAATATCTCTGCAGCATCAGGGAGGTGGAAGATTCATGCACTTGGAGGAGGCGAGGGAAAGAGATACATTAATGGCAGTGCCTTGGTTCACTGCAGTATAAATTCACCCTCACACACATGAAATGCATTAAGGAGAGCTACAGTACAAATCAACAGAGAGCAAGGAAGTCCCAAGTCAAAGGAAGAACAGTATCATGTGCTATTATGTTATTACCACTATATATTCTGATATGTGTTATTAATGGCAAATAAATGCAAGCACTAAATAGGAGGGATTGGCTAATAACCTAGTTTTCCACTTAGCATATTCTATCTCCAGGGCACTTAACAGATATTAACAGGCTAATCCTCGCAATTTCCTGAGGGATGCCATGTATAAGTGGTGTTATTCCCCATCTACTGCTGGGGAAACCGTGCTTGGTCTATGTGCCAGCCATGACATTAGGAGGCAGCCTGCTTAGACCTACCTAGGCCATCAGGTTCCTCTCATCCCTCTCTCCAGTCTGGCTGCTGGGTTGGTATTTGTGCAGAGGAGGGATTGTGACAGAAGCTGTTAGAAGCCAAAACTGGATGTGAAACTCTGTGCTTGCTGTACACATAGACCACCATGATTGTTGTGACTCTCAAAGAGACGTGAGCAGAGTGTTTTAATGACAGATGTAAGTTGTATTTGCATGAACTCTTTGGGAATCCATAACATTTAAGAGCGGATGTCAATGGAATTGAGTGCAGCCATTGTGTAATAGCCCCTCACTGCTAGAAAAACTGCAAGCAAAGCCAAGGCATGTGGGTTTTGTTATAAAACAGAAGCTATTGATCCTGCAGCAGCATCCCGCTCCATAGGCACTATTCCTATTCCATCAAATGACTGATGTAGTTTTAATCACTTTGTCTGATAGCGTCTGGTGCAAGAAAAATGATATTCTTGATTTTAGTCTTCCATATGGATTGCAGAGTCCTGACGGGCTTTCCAAGAGTCTCAGGCTAAACAACTGCCGAGTGGGAACCAGCTTATGTGTCACATGCTGTCTGCTGTTAAGTACAGGCACACACACATCACTCTCCTCCAGTTAAACTGAGTAGAAGGTATAAGGATATATAGCCATATTTAAAGTGGAATACTTCTGCTGTCAGACAGAAATGTGTATTTATGCCTGAGTGTTCCTTTACTGGGGACATTCTCAAAAATCACTATGAATTTCAGCTTGTGGGCAAGTTATGTGCATTTAAAAGCTATCACTGCAAACAGATTCAGTAGTCATCATTGTAACTGCCTTTCACAAATTCCATTTTTACAACAGCAAATGATTTTCTCAATAGTAAAATTATTTTTATTAGTTGTAACCTGACATTTCAAGACAGTTACTGATTTGCCCTATCAATAAGATCAGCAGCACTGAAGTTAACTGGGATTTACATTTCTAACTTAATTATGAGCTTACTCAATTTTATTCAAATCCTTAGTTAAATAAATAGCTTTGGATACCACCAAACAGCATCTTGGTGATGCTGCTGAGTTGTAGTCTGGTCCACAAGGAAGACTTGAGAAAGCAAAGGGGTTGATGCTCCTTGGGGGTAGTACCTGCTCTGGATGAGACTAAATCATGTGTGATGTGGCAGTTGCTTCAATACTTTTAAGGGTTTTACCCCAAATCTTTTCCCTCTGGGTCAGGGTGGGATCATTCCCTCTGGTGGCCTGTTCATGGCTTTAGTGAGTACAGTCTAAGCCAGGTCCTGATTGAGTGTGAATTCTTTTCACATGTTTCACATCTTCTCTGTCCCACCTACTGCAGTGCTGTCCTCCTCTACCATGTGGGAAAGCTACACTGACATGCTCCGCTCATTTAAATCAAACTTCTTTTCTTCAGCAGTAACAGGATAATGGCCATTTTCCTCCCAAGACAAGAGTATTAGACATTTTTCCTAAGATAATCAGCAGTTTTTACTTCATCACTGTTCTACCAGTAAAAATGATCTGATCCATTGCCCTCATCACAGATATCTTCTGGTTCTGTTGATCAGCTTTGTGTGTGGTACAGGAGATGAACAGCCTTGTATCTGAGAATTCATTTGTACCATGAGCTGAGGAATGCTGTGATTCCTCCAGCTCTGGGACATCAGGTCAGAGCCCTCTGCTCCAACAAACCCAGCTGTGTCAGCCCTTTTACATGGGAAAAGAGGTTGCTGGTATTATGGTGTCTGTACAGTAATGGCTTAGCCAAAAATAATGGTGTTTAGGGTGAGGGTGCATGGTTCTGGATGTGCTCAGTACCGGAGATGAAACAATGTCTAAAGAAAGCCAAAGGAAGAGCTTCTGATCATTTTAATAGATTTAGGTATTAGGCAGAAGTTCTTCCCTGTGAGGGTGCTGAGGCGCTGGCACAGGGTGCCCAGAGAAGCTGTGGCTGCCCCATCCCTGGCAGTGTTCAAGGCCAGATTGGACACAGGGGCTTGGAGCAAGCTGCTCTAGTGGAAGGTGTCCCTGCCCGTGGCAGGGGTTGGGACTGGATGAGCTTTAAGGTCCCTTCCAACCCAAACCAGTCTGGGATTCTGTGATTCTGTGGCAGGCTTTTAGTGTGTCATTAATTTCACACTTCAGCACATACGGATCTTTATGATCTGTACCCCCAAATCTCCAAGGAAAAGCCACAGCAGCATCATGCCACCCTGCAAAGCCCATCTGCCTTGCCGTTCTTGGGCCGTTGTTTTGTGCCAGGACTGGAATTCCTCCATGCTCAGTGCTCGTACATGACTGCCCATCACAGGGAGTTGTAGCGTGGCCTTTCTGCCGGTTTTGTTGGCTGCAGAACAAAAAATAGAAAGAAAGCAGAGCTCCAAATGTAGCACTTAACTAGTGACATTCCCATTTGAACACTGTGTGGATGGAAATGGTCTCATTTAACCATTTAAAAGGCAGTGTTGGTTCTTGGACTGTGCTGGGAAAAAGGAAGTGGGAATGATGATTGGAAAAGACAACCACAGCAAGTGAACTGTGACTGTAGCTTGCTTCTTGAATGGAAGTGTTTAGAAGGTGATGTTGGAACATGAAAATCAATTAAGGAGAAATCATGTTCTTCACCTCCTTCCATGTTTCCTGGCATCCTGGTAGGCTTAACATCTGGGTGTCCTCAAGACATTTGATGCATTTCATTCATCGTACATGACATTTGCATACTGTGAACATCATACTTTATGCAGATGCATCTTGAATATTTCACAAATTATGATTGCTATTTAAATTCCCCATAAATAAACCCCAGAGGGACTTGCCCACTTCTGTGTGTGTGAAAATGCAAGGTCCAAAGTGACTCGTTACTTGCACTGGCACACTATAAATTCCCTTCATATCACAAGAAAATACAGTGTCTTTCATTTTATTTTCCTTCTAAAGCCATTAAAATTCTATTAGCTGTTTGTGAATATTATTTCATGCCATCTGCATTTACTCCTAAGTTGTGATAGCGACAGCTGCAATAATTTGTATGCATTTTCTGTGTACAGTTAGTTATTGAGTAACAGAACCTTCCTCCTGCCTTGCTATAGAAGATAGAGCCAAATACAGAGATGGTTTGTTTGTAAATCTAAATCCCTAAAGTACTATTTTATTTATCAGGACAACAGAAGGGAAAATGGAGGCTGAGGCAAGGGAAAATGTTTAATGTTATGTGACAAAGAGCAGCATTTCTCTTTTCTCTTATTCATTTGTCTCTCAGTCACAGTTTGGAGTTAAAATGAAAGTGGACAGTGTAAGAACAGACACGTTTTATTCCGTCATGTTTTCACTTGTGAAAGGCTGAAAGCTTCTATTGTGTAAAATAGATATATATTTAATTGACTATCATTTACATATTGTAGAGTTGCAGAGCAGGAACTTGGACAACAAAATGCGATCCCCATGTCAACATCTGCTATGAAGTCACCTCAATTTCCATTAGCAGAGGACGTAGCCAGTAATCCTGAGCCAAATTAAATGTCTCAGCATTACAGAGCAATAAACTTGAAGAGCAACAGGTCAGCTGATAGAGCAGGGCCTCTGGTATGAGTGGCTGAACAGCCAAATACTCTTTTTCTTGATACTTCATGAGCATTCTTCATGGGTAGCTCCCCACTATGCAGATGACAGGGTAAATCCATGCATCATTTTGGCCATACATGAGCAATGCTTTGGATCCTTCCTTAGGAATTGTGTGAAAAGTCATCCTAGGGTAAGTGTCTTCCAAGGAGAGGTGTTTATGCCCAGGTCTGCTTGATTTTGTCAGCACAGAGGAAGAAGAGTGCCAAAATATTTTTTCAGGTTGATGCATTGAGAAAAGTGTGTCCCTCTCTTTTATGCTTATATAAAGTCTGGCTTGAAAATACACAGGTGATAAATGCTTCAATATTTAACCATGATTTACCTGCGGTGAGAAAAGGAAAAATTATGCAAATAGGGCCTGAATCAGAGCAATGAGCCCTTTATATTCTCCAGAAAATGTCAACATGTAATGTTTTATGAATTGCTCACTTTCCTTTGAAAATAAAACACTTCTCGTTTTAGATGTGCTAGATTATGCCTGAACATAAATTACAGAGGAATGGCAGCCAGATGAATATGGTCTGTGAATGGTATGAATTCAGAAAGAAATGGGATCTGTAGTTAGAAGAACCTCCTGGTTTTCTGACTCCCTCCAGATCCCAGTCCTTGACTCACCTCAGTCCTCCTTGGACAGGACCTGTTCAGTCAGTGGCAAGTGTAGGACTAATGGAAGGAGAGAAAATAAAACTGCATGGATCTGTTTTCAAATGGCATTGCAGTCAAGAGAAAAGCTCTGAAAACGTACCAAAGTCCCTGGAATGAAAGTCCTATTTATTTGTGCATAGATAAAACCCATCTTTCCAAAGCTGAAAAGCAATGTCATGCAGAATTTCCACTTCTCTCATCTCTAGTGTTTGTACTGGTTCTCATGGCCCTCAGAAGGGGCTCAAACATCAGAGAAAACCAAATTTCAACACATCACTTAGAATAATCCTGAGTTGAGTTATCGGTTGAAACACCTAGTTCCTATTAGCACTTTTCATCAGCTCTTCTGGAAAGCTTTGATGGGGTTCTGGCCATTTTCACCAAGAAAAGCAGGTTTGTGTCACATACAATGATTCACTGTTCCTCTTTCTGATAAACTGCTTGCTTCTTACATGGAGCATTAAGAATTCCTGTTTAAGGACAAGGGAAATGAAAGAAACCCCAGCAAAATCAGGACCTATCCTGCAAGGAGCTGCTCAGTCTCAGGCAGCTCAGTCTGCCTTTACATTACATTATAAGATCTTTAAGGAAGACATAGAAATTAAGAACTCCAGGAAACAGCTTTCCCAAGCTATGGAGGCTGCCTGCAGACTGGGCAGTGACCTCCAAAAGCAGTTCCCTTTTCTGTCATCCTTTTCTTAGGAAGAGCTATTGTAAGATGAGAATGGGGGGCAGCTTCATACTACTTCTCCCTGATTCTCTCACTTGGCCAAAAGTTGCTCTTAGCCTTAACATGGATTTAGAAGTTTGAAAGCCTCCTATTTGGCCTTTGCTGTTACAGCTTTTAAAGGCTACTTAGAGATAAAAATCAATGGGAAATCAGCACAGCAGATGCTGAGTGACTCAAAAAATGAAGTTGTTGATTGCAACCCTGAGACCTCTGGCGCAAAAATAACTCTGTAGCTCCTTCAAGACGAGTCTTGGTAAATCAAGTGGCAGAGAGAGACTGAGATCACATAGCTGGAGTTATTAGTAAAAACACATTTTAATTTATTAGTGTAATGACATGGAAAGGCCTTTAAGGGAAAGAAAATACCTTCTGCAGGGTAGGTGCCTGCCTGGATCCCATGCAGCCTGGCAAAATGAAATTATTCTCTATAGCTGATAGCCCTCAGACAAGAAAAGAAATGTCACTAAATCTTGGAAACTGCTGTTCTTCAGCTTTATGGGTTCATTAATGGGGTGATGGGCCCTGGAAGAGAAATTGTCTTTTGTGTGATTGCCATTAGAAGGTTTGTTGACAATGAGCCTTCTGACCTCAGCAGGCAGTGAGGCAGCATGCTGCACCCTGTGTGTACAGGGTAATTATGGCTCTGATACCTTTTGGTCTAAGCCAGAACAAGAAAAAGTAAGTCCATTTAGTAGCCTTGAAGGTCACCAGTTTTTGCTGTCTTTGTGAGATGTCTTAGATTTTGTCACTGAGATGAAACTTGAAAGATGATTCTGTTCCATCTGCAATAAGAATGAGCGTTGCAGAGAGGCTGCTATTTTCCACTTTTGGTTGCTCATATTAGGTAGGGTGAGTTCAGAGTCAAAGATCAGAGGCTGTAGAAGGGCTTCTGGTATGTGTGAGCAGGGGTAGGAGGGGGACAGGAACTGAGGAGGAGCCTAAAACTGAAGAGGGATTTCTGCCCATTTTCCTGGGACATGGACAGCTCCCGTTTTAACCATCTTCCCCTTTTGTCAGGAGAGGAGAATATGTTACTGGGAGGTTTGCACTACCAGACGTGGCAAAAAAGCCAAAAGCTCTTATTCTGAGCTCTCAGAGCTATATGACTTGCTTCAGTCTCTTCCTATTATATTGGCTTTCCTTCCTGCCACAAACTGTTTGGTTCACAGAGCTAAAATTACTTGGAGATACTGTAGAGAAATGAAGGTCTAATGATCTCCAATTTATTCTTGGTCCCAGTGGCAGTTTAGCCTTTATGACACAGAATATTTTTAATTAGTTTTTGAGTTTCTTCTTTGGAAGACCACAGGCTCCAGATGGTGGGTGATCTCATCACCTCTCCCTCACAGGGGCTTTGGCCTCTTTCGCTTGCCTCCAGCTCTCCTGTGTTCCAGTGCAGGGTGAAACAGCAAACTGGGAGGAAGGGATTAATGAGAAATGAAAAGCATCCAGTGGTAGAAATGGTAACAGGCTCTAAGCTTTCCCAAAGGGCCTGGATTGGGAAGAGGGCACTGTTACCAAGGAAGAAGAATACAAACCAAACAAAAAAGCCCCCCAAAAAACCCAAAAGCCCTCACAAAAAAATAGTCTCTCATCTACAGAAGAGGAGAAAGGCCGGGACTGAATTAATGTGGATCACACAAATACATCATTGCCCTGAGTAAGCACTGTCATCCACTTCTGTGAGCACCCTTTCCAAGGACAGATTCATGGTCCTCAGAGAAATTAGACTCAGTTGTGGATGGAATCTAATTTCATCCCTTGTCATTAAACAGCTGCAGTCCAGATTTTCTGTCCTACCCCCCCCCCCCCCCCCCCAGCCTGTTGTTACAGGTGGGAGAGCAGTGCTGCTGAACAGTTGATCATTCTGGTGTTTGCTCTGATTTTCCATGAAAAATAGGAAAGTAGGGCTGATCTTAAGCACATTAGTATCTCTGTGTGCTGCAGGGAGAATATTCCTTTTAGAATGTGCTGGGTCAGGCAGGTTTAGGTGTTACCCTTCTCACGTACCTGCCTGCCAAGGTGGCAGTATCTGCTCTGTAGTGCTTGACTTAACATGTGTCAGCATCAATAAGGAGATGATAACAACTATCAGTTAGTACCAGCTTGCACAGATACAATCTGAAGCGAGTCTGTCATTTCCTAACAAACTTGCCAAGATGTACACTAATAAGAATATAGTGATGCTCCCATGGTGAAATGAATACCATTATCTTCACTGTATCCTTTTCGCCTAGGGATAGTTTATGTTCAAAAGTAAACCTCTCAGCAACAAAGACAAGGGCACAGTGCTTAGTTCTCAGAAACGATGATTGGGTCACAGAATCATGGAATGGTTTGGGTTGGAAGGGATCTTAAAGCTCCTCCAGCTCCAACCGCTGCCACGGGCAGGGACCCCTTCCACTGGAGCAGCTTGCTCCAAGCTCCTGTGTCCAACCTGGCCTTGAATACTGCCAGGGATTGGGCAGCCACAGCTTCTCTGGACACCCTCTGCCAGGGCATAAATAACCACCTTTACAGGGAAGAACTTCTGCCTAAGAGCTCATCTGAGTCTCCCCTCTGGCAGGTTAAAGCCATTCCCCTTGTCCTGTCCTTACAGGCCCTTGTTCAAAGCCCCTCTCCAGGTTTCTTGTAGCCCCTTTAGGCACTGGGAGCTGCTTTAGGGTCTCCCCGGGGACTTTATATAGTTTGAGTAGTTCTCTCTCTTAGAAATCTTCCTGCTGGAATGCTTTGTCCATGTTGTCTCCTCCACATCACACCAGGCTGTGGGCTTCTCAGCATTGCAAACTAAAGAAGCTCTGTCCTGGATCAGTATTTCAGTGTGAAACCGGCCAGGGAAAAGGAGGATATGAACAGCGTTCATACTTCAGTAAATGGCCTTTTTCCACAGTCAGTAATGAGCCAGTATCTCAGCAGGACAGCATGTTATTTTTATCATGAAGGTCCCATGCCCCTTTCCTTTAGATTATTGCTCTGATTCTGCAGTGCTGAAGTCTCTCTATGTGATTCAGCTGTAGAAAGAGCTGGCAGTCCCAACAACCAAAGATCACCTATAACTGAAAGTACATTTTCAGTTAAACCTCAAATCCAATGTGCTAAGATATTCTGAGAATCTAAACACTTATTTTGGTGCCAAAATGGAAACTGAGCTATTTAGAAGAGCTTATCTTTGAATTCTGAGTGTTGGAAACTTGGCTTTCAGTATACCTCACATTCAGGCCTTTGGTATTTTGCTTCCACTGGAAACCAAATAAAGCACCAGCACCTCCAGAAAGTCCCACGTTGCTTTGAGGCTGAAGCCTAATTTATAAATATTGATTGTGTGCTGGAGGCTCAATCTTGCAAGGTGCTGAGTACACACAGATCTTTCCGATGCCCTTTGGACAGCCTCAGGGGAAAGACACTTGATAAATGCACACAATACAGTTATTCTAGCAACTAGAAGTGCCAAGTATTGTTATTGTTATGGCCCTTCAAACACGAGTACAGATTTGTTTTGAAAGCACACATACAGTGGAAGCTGCAAGGTAGAGGTTTAGTACATTAATTATGCCTCAGCATGAGGGCTCTGACAGATTATGGGCAGGCTAATTAAAAGTTTTTAATTAAAACACATGGTCCATGCAAAACTCAGACTGGACATGGAAGAGCTGGCTCTGAGAAGCTTGGAAATAGCTTCCTGAAGGTACCTAGAACTACACCGAGCCCAGTGTATTCACTGTCTGCATCAGCAGATCATCAGATCAAGCTGACTGGCAGATCTTACATGTGTTAGCAGCAGACTGAGTGCTCCCCCTCAGTCTCCACAGCAGAGATGATGCCTGCCCCCAGAAAGAAGTTGTCTTGTGATCTCATTTGCTTCCATCTCAGAATCTGGATGGATTGAGCGCAGGGAGTGCTTAGGTCCTGCTCCTGCCACACTGAGCACTGGCTCTGCATGGAAGGGAGAAATGTGATGTGTCCCTAAAAGCCCACAAGGACAGTGAGACCCTGAACCTTAATGCTGTAGGTTTTTTTCTACAGAGATGTTATCTGAAAGGGTCTGTTCATAATTCTGGAAAAGATTCTAAACTCAGAACTGGGAAATGCTTCACTTTTTGAAGTGAAGCTTCTGGTTTTCCCCTCTTCGTTCTGTACCAGAAAGCACAACATTTGGGTTGTAAAGACTAAGTATCAATTTATGTTTTATCATGAAAATCTTGGCTTTCAGCCTCTTTCTATAGGTTCAACTAAATCTTTTCAACTGAGTTATGATTTATATTTACATAAATTACCATATGAAACTTGTTAATATTTCCTGACTATCCTTTTTCCTCGTGCTATTAGACAAGGTTCTGCGCTTTTGTTTGGGACTCAATGTCAGCAAATCAGAATTCATGACTCTGATCAGTTGGGAGCACTGCAAAGTAATTTATTCCCTGACATACAGTCTGGGTGTCAAATAATCCATCCTGAGAAACGCTATCTGAAATCAGCAGAATTTTATCATGCAAATTACAGGAAGTGTTCTCATTGGGAACAGCGGGAAGTTCCTGATTCACTCTCATTTACACATTGAATGAGCTCAGACTTGCTTCGTGGAAGGCACTGTGCTGGGAACACCGGTCTCAGGTTTTGTATATAATCACTAAGAGCAGGAAAGGATAAGAAGAATTTCACCTATTGAGAACACTTCATTCTTGGATTTCATCTATGGCATAATTCCCTGCTGGTATAGGTATTTTATCAATGAGTTAGGCAGCAAGCTCTGTACCTCTCCATTGAAGTCTGTCTTCACTGTGGATGCTCGATTGGTTGTGTACACGTCACCTCTGGAGCCGGGAGGTTGGGGAAAGACAGAACAACGCCCTCCCCGTCTGCAGGAGAGATGCTGGGGACACGCTCTGCATGAGGCACCAAGTCCTGCCACTGGCTCATGCAGAAAGCAGGATCTCACACAGAAAGCAAGTGTTAAATGGTAAACATACTATTTTTATCGACCCTGGTCCTTAAAATCAAAGAATTCTGTCTGCTCATGCCTTAGTTTGAGCTCCACCCATGTTGCTGTCCTGTCTCGTGGGCTCTGAGCATGGCACACAGCCACCCCCACTATTTCCCTTTGTCTCCACTCCTCCCTGTTACCTGTAGCCAGAGAATTGATTTCTAAAGGGAATATCCATACAAGCAAATGGAAGTGATGGAGCCCAAGCAGCCCTGCGCTGGCTCTCCAGGTGTCAGGACACACCACTGAAGACAGAGGAATGCTGCAGCTGTAGTTGCCTGTGCTTTGGCCTGGCATAAATCAGCTGTGCTCCCTGAAGAGTCTGCCTGTCCTTCCACAGCTCCAGAGGCAGCAGCCCGTGTCCTGTCTGCCCCATTCCTCATCCCACCTTCCCGCTGCACTGCCACTTATTATGTGGTAACTAAAAATGGAGACCCAGAGACTTGAGTGTTATTGTGAGTCACTGGTTCAGCTGGGTCCTTTATTATTATTAATGATGAAATACTGAGGCTGGGCTGCTAATGAGTCTGAGCTCCCTCCTGTGTGTTTATTTTTCTTCCCCCTTCAAACTGTCATTTCAGAGTAAATTACTTTTCCCTGCGTCTTTGTCAGGCAACACTGTACCAGTACATCCACCCCCAGCTCACCCTCTGCTCTAATTTCAGGCTTATTCAGTTTCTCTGAATGCAGTTTACTAAGCAAAGTACTACATATCCTCCCATCTGTCTTACTTAAGTGGCACGATGTGCCTCAACAGCAGATAGAGACATCATTTTTATTACGCTCAGTTCTGGTTCTTGTTTTTGCTCTGAATTATTTACTAAGGCATTACCGGGGTGGGGGGGTGGGGGGAGCTATGGGGCTGGAGGGAAAAAACAAGTAGCATTTTTAAAGTGTGGGGGGAGAAATAGCATATAATTTTTCAAGCATCACTCAAAAACTCTGCAGTGATTTTCTTGCCTTTGTTCATCTCGTGTTAAACATTGTTTGTGTCAGGCAAACAACCCACGTTAGATGGAATTTCACACCATTCAAAGCATCAGTGTCTCCAGCCTTAATGTGTATTATGTTCAAACATGCAACGTAATCCATCAAAAACCCCTGCAGACCTTGTGCTTTCTTCCAGATTTATCTGTTTGAAGCCTCCCTCTCCGTGTACACAAGTAGCCAACCTTCTGGCGGTGGGTTTTTTCCTTTATTTGGATGCAGCAGAGCAGATTCTCAGGCAGTTTGTGCTATCACAGCTCCTCTGGCCGCTTGCCCATGGATTTAGCCTGGCAGAGGGGGCTTGCCTGTTGCTGGCTGGAGCCTGCAGTTGCAGGCTTAACTGGGGGTGGGATGGGGCATGTGTTACCTCAGGGTCTGTTCTGAACACAGCCTAACTGACCAAACCAGACTCATCTCAGCTCTACTGTGGTGTTTTGCAGGGCAGGACAGCCAAGGCTGTCATTGTACTACTAGTGGAAGGGCAAAGGGGGAATGGCTTTAATTTGACAGAAGGGAGATCGAGATGAGATCTGAGGCAGAAGCTCTTCCCTGTGAGGGTGATGAGGCGCTGGATGAGCTTTAAGGTCCATTCCAACCCAAACCAGTCTGTGATTGTATGATTCTATTTTGCCAGGAGGAAAGTACTTGTAAATGAAGCGCAAGCTTTGCAGCAAGAGCAGACAGCTCCTGGAGGAGCCTGACCTGGGGCCAGCAGTGCTGCTGTTGTGCAGGTGTTGCCAGCTGTGACAAGGAGCAAACCAATGTGCGAAGGGAAAGCTTTTGTTTCATTTGCAGATGTTAATAAAAGCAGATGGAGAAACAACAAGATCAAACCCACTCCAACAGGGAAGAAACTCTCTGATTTGAAACAGAAGAGCAGTTTTTCCTCTGAATAGAATACAGAAATAAGTGGTGTTAGATTAACACAGATCTATTTACATTGAGTTAGAAAACATTACTTAACTATTAAGTTACAACTTAAAGAGTGGTGAAAAATATACCTGTCTTCACTGAGAAGGTTTTCCTTTCCAAGCAATCTCCAGTGAATTTGGAATCCCGTCACACACAGGGAGTCTTTCCCTGGATTTGCTAGAAATCCCTATCTCTATTTCTGATAGAAGTAGCTGGAAATACGGTGCCGTGTTTAATTCTGTTTTCCCTTCAGATTTGTTTTTTGAACCCAGCCTTCCCATCTCCGTTCATTTTTAGCAGTGCACAGCTTCATCTGTCAGCACTGGGTGCTTACCATTGTAGCGTACAAACATGGCAATTTCTGCAAATCAGAAAGCAAAGCCATTAACATTTGAAGTGGAACGGAAATTTGGAATTTCTGCTCATTAAAGAGTTTGGAAATGTAGGAAAAAACAACTTCTCTCTCCCTTAGTCCAAACCAAAGCTGCCAAATAATATCCTCTTATCAACTGCTGTGGATGAATGGTGGCATGTTTGCATGTTTGTGATAACGATAATGATCACTTTTTGTTTTATACACTGATCCTATGGACCAGGCTAATCTGCAACTTCTTTTTCTAAGCACTTTGTATAGGGCAAAGGATGCACAACCCAGTGAGAGGCACCGACCCTGCTGGAGGTTTTTGCATGATCAAGCACATCCTAATTGAGACACACTTCACTGGAGGATGTCCTAGAATTGCCCCTTGCAAAGAGGGTGCCTTGTTACAGGGCTCTCTCCACTCCTGTTTTGCAGAGGTGGATGCACATATGCTTAATTGGTCTCCAAATGTCAGGAGCAGTTTGCAGAAACCATCGTTAGTCTTTCGGCAAAGCTGCAGCTTCCCGGGAAGGGAGAAGGAGTAGAAGGGGTGTCGGGGGGAGGAAAGGCTTTGTTGGCCGTGCTGCTTGAGTGAAAGATCGTGCTTTGTGCTCAGAGGCCAGCTGTCTTCTCGCCTCCTTTCTCACAACTTTCTTCACACCTCTATGTGAGCTCTTGCCAGACTATCTCTGTGAGAGGGAGACGTGTTTGTCCTGGTGGTACATATGCTGCTGGCTCACACGCATCCCTGGGACCTGCCAGGCTGCACCAGCACAGGTCTGGGGCCTGGTTGGATGGGGCTTGGAGCAGCCTCCTCTAGTGGAAGCTGTCCCTCCCCATGGCAGGGGTTTGAAATTGGATGAGCTTTAAGCTCCCTTCCAACACAAACCATCCTCTCATTCTATCAGTGATGATTCCGTGGTCCCCAGCTTGTACTGAGCCTGGTGCACAAGCCTGGCCTGCACACCCATTGGGAGTGCACAGGCTCACTGAACCTATGGATGGGACATGGATTCCATTGTGGACCTGGGCAGGATTGATGGCTCTGCTCTGACGCCAGCGTGTCAGAGCAGCAGATGTGCCTCATGTCAAACCAGTCTCAAGTCTGCACTTGAACTATTGATGATAATTTTTAATAATCAGTTAGACAAATATCTGCAAAAAATAGATTAAACCAGTCCTTGTTTGAGGGGGCAAAATATGGACCATGCTTTTAGTAGCCTTAATTTCTACAAATCATTTCATAATGAGGACTCCTGAAACAGGGCTTATCCTCAGTGTGGCACAGGAGATGCTCCAGATGTGTCCTGAATCCATCATACCTACCCTTGATTAGGTCAAGGTAGATAATATGGGACTTGGGACCATGGTTTTAGCACATTTTAATTTCCAAGCTCCAAAACTTCAATTACATATTTTAATGTGTGTGATTTAGGAAAATATGGTCCATTCCATCTGCTTTGCATTAATTTGAATGACTGATTAAAAATACAGGTTGAAGTATTACAGCTCCTAATACTTTCTCCACATGGCTAGCTCCTAATGGAGGGAGAGAAAATGAAGAATAAGGCTTTTTATCCATTTCCCTAGGCAAGCTTTGCCATAATCCTTTGATTTCTTTAGAAATGTGTATGTTTATAGGAATTTTATTTGTTTAGCAATTTCCTTTTTTTTCTAAATCTTTGCAGGAATTATTTCATATTCTAAAAATATGTAATTTTATTCTTTAGAAAAAAATTCTTTTTCAATGGTTTTAAAAGCTCTCCTTTTCCCAGTGAGTTTCAGCTACTTTCCAAGCACCTGAGCCTGGTATCCTCCTGAGCATTGGTACTTGTATTGCCCAGAAGCCTCAGCTGCATTCAAGCCCCAGGATAACAGATCATTTTCTCTCATTTCCCCCAGTGCATTGTTTCTGCTTGACCTGCTTTTAGAGACCAGTTTGGCCACTGACTTCTTGGCCTCATCCTCTGAATTGAGGTACTGATAATGGCTATGTCATTTGGAGTAGTGCCTGAATATCAGCTCTGGTTAACATCACAGGTTTAGCAGCAGATAAAGGGGTGACTCAGGTGAGAGTTTTAAGCTTCTCTAATTGACTTGGTTTGTTTTTCAAATCTACAGGTGCTTAAAATTCCTGTTAACAATTAACCATTATAATGTATGGAGCCTGTATGGGAATTGCTGTCGAGTCATTCCTGCTGGTGTATTCAAGTCCCTGCAGTTGGGCTGTAAAGTCAGAGAGCTGGGGGCTTGTGGGTGCTGTTTGTCTGAGTAGGTGATTTTTCTGCTGAGTAGTGTAGCTCAGGGAGAGTTTTCCTTGCAGAACAGATCCTAAAGTAATAGCTCTGAAAAGCGGTGAGGAAGAGGTTGGTGACTGAGCAAGATGGCTTGAAGCCTTGTGTTTTCTGCATCTGTGTTAGCCAGCAATGATTCTTCTGGAATGGAGCCGTCAAGGACTGAACTTGTATTCTGTGAGGAAAGCCTTCCATTCACTTCAACCACATTACTGCAGGAGGTATGTAATTCTGCTTGTCTAATATTCCCTTTCTCCATGCTGGAGAAAGGATTTGAGAAGTTGTATGGATTTTACCCCTGGCTGAAGTTAAATGTCTCTATGGAACATAATAATGTGGAATCTGAAACAAATTGGAGGGGTGTTGTGTCTCTAGGTGGCATAAAGTGGCTGCTCTGATGGATCACCCCATAAACTGCTTTGCCCTCATCAGAAGGTTCTCTGGGCTGTTGTAGCGTTGCCTTAGGGAAGTGTCCATTAATCTTGCCGGAACACTGGAATTGTGTGGGTGACAAAGATGTTCAGAAATCATGATGCCAGATAAAAATGCAGTTGTCTTCCAGAAGACATCATCAATTTGTCTTTGAGAGAGTAGCTATAAAGAGAGAACTAGAAATAGGAAGGAGAAAAGAGCATAACACCCAAAACCAGCTGGGTGAGTCAACCTGGAAACACAGATCTGGTCTCAGTAGGACCACCCAACCCTTTGGTTTTGGAGGTAAGAAAATATGAAAGGTCCATCCATTGTTACACCCCCAGTGCCAGAGTGAAGTGTGACTTGCTTTTACTGGTACAACTCCACAGGCCAATTTGACTCCTACAGATTCTGTGTATAAGTTGAAAGGGCAGAGGCAGCCTCTTAATGTCTCTTTTCTGCCATTGTTTTAGGAAATGTGTGCCTGTGCAAATATTTCACAAGCAATTTGGGACCACTCAGGGTGAATGATGCTTTGTAAAATATGATTATCTTTTGTAATACATCACCAACTCGTACTGCAGCATGATTTTTAACTTCCCTCAGGTTCTATAGCTAAGAAAATAAGCAGAATACTGAGTAGGGAAGATAAGTTTCATTAACAACAACATTGACATTGCATATATATCTTATAATTGCTATTCTAAAGGTGAAATCAATAGCTACACTTACCCAAGGACTGCAACATTGCTAAGAAATCCCACATACAAATTGTATTCAAGATGAATGTTTCTGCAGACTGGGAAGCTGCTGTTTGCATGAGTGAGCTGCCTGATCTGCTACGTATTGCTCATAAATCTGGGAGGAAAAAAAGTTATGTTTAACTCCTTTCCTACGAAAACATGGGCATTAGATTAGTGAGAGAAGGAAACATAACTGATGAAAGCTATTATTGCTGGCTTCAGTTCTGCTGATTTCATTCCTTGAATATTTCCAGTCTGCTAGCTTAGAGAATCCATCTATTTCTGACCTTAACCTTGCCACGGTATTTATTGTATTTGGGTAGGGAAAGGAAGAATACATGAAACAAACAAATTGGGGTAAAAACAAGATATCTACGTGCACATTCAGGAACCAGTGATCTCCTTCTCATTTTAGATGGCATATTCTAAATTTGTTAAGACACCAAAGCTCTGATGAGGTTAGTGTGAGCCTGTGACAAACGGCTCTGAGATGATTTGGAATAAACCAGGATTTGTTGTTGCAGTGCCTGCACCTTAATAGGGAAATTCCTTGGAAGAAATGAAAACTTGTGACTCTGCAAAGTCTGAGGGATGAAACCAATGGACAAGACATCCTCAGCTCTGTTTCCTGAAAGAGGAATGGGCTTTTGGATGCAGAGTGAGGGCGCATTAAAAGAGCAGACCTGACTCATAGCGGCTGAGACACGGGGTAATACAGATATTCATCAAAGCTGTAGTCCTTGAACATCTATCACCCAGAACTCGGTACGATCATTTAAAGTGTACGTGTAAAATGGTACTGAGTTACAATGGTGAGTGTAAATGCCAACACAAGGTCAAGGCAATTCAAGTCTGTTGTGTCATTTGTTTTCAGGTGTATTTAAAGTTGGGTGGCCATTTAATCTCCCTCTAGAGAAAGCAGTGATGTGGTTTGTGATGCAGAAGACTAAAAAGCTGGCTTCTGTTTAGATTCAGGGTCTGTAGAGGTAGTGCAGAAGCAGGTGGAGATCTCCTGACCCACCTGCATTAGAGGTAACCTCTTCTTGTCAAGCCCGTGCTGTTAATTGTCCATCTGTATGTTTTTGTTGCTTGAAACCAGCCATGTTGGCACTTGCATAAGTACTGTTACTGCAGTCAAAGACCTTGGGGCTTTTATTCCTATATATGGTATTGCTGGTAAATGTCATCATTTCTTGCATTGTGCAAATGCTGCAGTGTGTTGTGTTCCGCTATTTCAAAAGCGAGGTTAGAATGACATGACAAATGGGATATGTTAAGTAACACTATTAAATGAAAACTAGAGTTACAATGAACAGGGAAACAGCTACTGCAGATGAGGATGGAGAGGCAGAGAGGTGCTAGTAGCTGCTTTTGCTTTCTGCTGCAAGAATATTACATCTTCATTTTTTGCAATGAAGCCCTTGTGATAGGTCTGTGTGTCTCCATCTCGTGCTGTGATGCAGTGTGCTCCCCTAAGAAAAAGCAAATGAAGCTGCAGTTCCTTTTCAAAACACCCAGTTCAGGTCTCGCAGTGTTGGTCTGCATTGACACCAACTCTGGCTCCAGTGTCTAGTGACGGATGACTTCAAAACACCTTTTACTTGCTTCCCTCTCCTCTGAGAGCTGCTGGGTCAACTTCCGAGGGGAGTTCATAATATTGACACCAAATGAGGTTTGAGGTGGTCTGAACTTTTATGCCAGAGAGATGGCACTGGCCTGGATAGTAGTGTTCGTTTCTGAAGTGATATTTGCCTTTCCTGATAAGCAAAAAGGATTCTATCTTAGGGTGAAGTTGTGGTATCCAGGAACTCAAATTAGGCATCTCAATTAGTTGTTCAGTAAAAGAAAGGCTGAATTCTGGCCACAGAAATGTGAACTAACTTCTTTGTGACTAAAGCTATGTTTTCAGGTCTGCTTTGCAAGGGTCTCTTACTGTAGATGCTCTGTGTCAGCAGTGAGCCCGATCAGAGCCTCACTGGAGGAGTATCTTGTATGCTCTGGCTGATGTTGAAAGCTTCTCATTACACTCAACCTACCCATGGCTGAGTGATGTCCCAGAGTCATTTGTCACTTCCACTGGAGGGTTTAGGAGAAGATTTTTTGAATGGAACTGAAATGTGTGAGCTAAACCAACCCGGTTGCTGGAATTCCTTCATCTTGGGGAGGGTAATCATGGAGGAGAAGATGGGAAGGCAGTATATCCTGCTCAGAGGAGGCATAGGGCTTAGCAGACAGAATGCATTTGTACTGGAGAATGACAGCTGATAATTCAAGAATTAAATCTGTGTTGGTGCTGGTGCTTCTATACATTTTTGTCAGTGTCTTGAAAGGCTGATGATGGGGAAATCCTGTCCATGGAGCTGTGGCTCCTTGTGTCTCAGCCTGCTATGAAGCTGATTTAGGCAGTCATTTAAGGCCCGTGCTCTCTTTCTCTAGCCACATCTGCCCAATTAAATTCCATGCACTGACAGTGATGCTTTCCAAAGCTGCGAATCAATTCTTCAATCACTCCCCATTCTTAGCTGTGATTAAAAACATGTGTCCCCTAATTAAGCTAACGAGAAATTGTTAATTGGCACAAAACCCCCCTCGGAGTGTGCTCATTAATGTCACCATCACTTTGACAGGAGAAGGAATATAAATGAAGGGCAGGCAGTCTTAGCAGGATTTGGAATGGGACTTGTGGGTACAGGGTCTGTGTGCAGGGGGGCAGCTGTCACTCAAGGGCAGGAGGTGGTGGGACAGGGCAGCAGCAGGCAAACAGGGATGCTAAGGTGGTGGTCTCTGCTAGTGCTTTCTCTCACAACATTGTGCCTGATTTGAGTCATGAAAGGGGATGCAATAGTTAAGGATTGGCTTCCCATTATTCCCACTTCTACCTTTCTCATTTTTGCTAATGTTAGAAGCAATGCCTGCCGAGAGCAGCTCATGCTCAGAAAGGCACCCGCTTGGCTTTTCCTGTGGAAAAGGTTTAGTTTCTCATCATTTGTGTTAGAGGCAGAGTTCAAGATTTCTGTGGAGACTAAAGCCCTGTATTGGTACTGGCTCTATGGACATAAGGGGATTGGTATTCCCTCAGGAGCCTGCAGTTAGGGAGCTCACTGGAAGTTCAGGAGACTCTTTTCTTCCTTGGTGTTTTCCCTAGAGAAGAGTGGGCTTTGTCACCAGAGTCTGGAAACCCTGTGCAGATCTTTTTGACATAAAGGAAGCTTTTGAATATGACAAGCTTAAAATGTTCAGCATCTCTCTGGCTTGGATTTTCAGAGTCCTGGTAGAAATGTTGTGGATAGCAGCAAACCTGCTGTGAGGATGTGTGTGGCTTGAGCAAAGTGGAGAAGCAGGGCTGCAAAGGGCTACAAAGAGGTGAAAGCGAAGGCCAGAAGAGCCACACACTGCCCCAGCTGCCTGGATCTGCTGCTCGTTGGTCAGTAAATTGCTCCTGTTTTAGTGCAGGAGTTGTTGGAATTGGCATCAAGGAGTCAGCATTGACAGCACGTGAGGGCGGTGATAAATTCCCTCTTTGGGAAGGCAGGAAGATGCTGGCTTTGGTGGTGGTTTGTTGGGGGTGTTTTGTGTGTGTGTGTGTTCATTATAGACTAAAGAGCAGCATGTGCATTATGGGAACAAGAAAGCACAAGATGGGAGAGGCATCAGAAATAAACATGTGGGCTGTGCCAGCAGAGAAACCCAGCCTTGAGTCAGAGCCTGTTCCTTCCTCTCACTTCTCATCTAAGCCGGGCTGTGGGATTAGTGCACAGCTGTCTGCATCTGCCTGGGTACACTTGGTTTACGATGATGCATTGCTTCAGGCGAGGTCTGAAGTCCCATTTTCCTAATTCTCAGATCCCAAAGGGACATTCAAAGAGTCAATGGCGATGTTTGGCTGCACAACTCGGCTCATCTCGGTGGCTGAAGGAATCCTAGTCCTGGCACAGCACTTGCTGCCATATGCAGCCTTGCCACTGATATTTTCCTTCATACTTTCTCTTCTCTGCATGTTCATTTGAGGTATTCCTGTTCCAAGCTCATGTTCTGTCCAATATACTTCCCAGGCTGTAGCAGCAGGAGTTGCCTCTGCTGCTTGAATGTTTGCTAATAATGCCTTTCCATCTGGATGCTCATCATATCCGCTAAGTGTATTTGTCATTTCTTCCATCCCATTTCCATTCTAACATAAATAACAGACAGATTGGAACCCACACTGTCCTGCAAATTGGCAGTTGCTATTTTGACCACACTGACTTACTGAGATATAATAATATATGCTCTTTTAAGGTCCTGCCCTGCAATGGGTAAAGCCCAAATGCCGTGGCAAGTGTCTGTCAATGGTGGTGACATGTAAACACTTTACATCTTAGCCATGGGTCTGGTCTGTTAGTGGGGAGATGACACAAAGTGAAAGCACACTGCTTTTATCATTGCTTGTATCCTGGTGCTTCAGGTTGAAGCCTTGCTAAGAAAATCTATCACTTCTATGCCAGATGTGATCACCTATTTCTTTCCATGGCTTGATGCACAAACATCAAAAGTAAAACCTTGCTGTACTCTGATCTTTTGAGGGATGTGAGGGACCATTTTAATTACTTCTGCACAGCTGAGCAGGGCCCAGATCCTTAGGTATGATTTGAGTAAACGTACTCTTGGAGTTTGTGAGCTAATCCTATTTTTAGCGCTTCTGCGCTCTCATTGTAAGTGTATGGAATCTTCCAGATATGATGATATGAAAAATACTGTTATTCATGCATTTTTCTGTACACCCGATTCCCAGGGTCATGTGAGTGTGTCTGTACATGGGAGATGTATAACCCTGGGAGAAAATCCATGGTTGGACTGTTAGAGGTTATTTATCAGAGCTCCATTGAGTCACTTGTGTGACATTGCTGTTCACTTGGTTTGCAAGCTCTTAGGGTCAGAACTGCAGCCTCACCTCCCAGTTTGTGTAGTTCATGTGGCTACTCCAGGTCATTCATAGTACAAGGGAAGCACTGACAGAGGAGGTGGCATGCCGAGGAGTGCTATCCCTCTTCATTGCAGTGAAGCAAGGAGGAAACTGGGCTATGGACCTGTCTCAGATCTGAGCTTCACTGGATATTGATCTCTGTGGGGAATGGGAATTAATGTTAGGTTTTCAATTTATTACCTAAACTACAACTCTGGAAAGTGCTGATCTGAGAGACCACATCCTTGTTATACCCGCTGACTACACCCAGCTGGAAACGTATCTCAAACCTTGCACGACTGACAGATTTGTCATCAGATCTAGTGTGTTCTGTCTAGGTTGATAAGGATGCCACTCGATGGATCACTCAAGGAGAGGTGCCTCAAAGAGACAGGGAAGAGCTCATATTTCTGCTCACTGAGGTGTTGCTGACACAATTTAGCATGTGGTATCCAGCTCATTTAGAATTCAGTGCCGACTTCATCCGCATCATAAAGTGAATCCTGTTTTACAATTCCCTTGAACATTCTCTAAATGATGGCATCTGAAAACAAGCAGCACAGTTTATTTGCTGGAATTGTGCTTCTGAAATTAATTCTTATCGGTATAATCCAGGATCTCAGTCAGACACACATGAACACAGCGACTGCAGTGACTGGGAACTGGAAATCAATCTTTTCTTGTATAAGGTTGCTGCTGCCTTGAGCCAAGACCCAGGTGTCTCTGCAGTTCAGGCCTGATGTATCTCATCTCTGAAATCCCAAGACTACAGGATACAGGATGGATATAAACACATGTAAGCATTATAAATAAAGTGGAAGGGAAGCTTGGATTTGGGGGAATGTGTATGTTTGTCCAGGGAGTATCTACTTGTAAAGAATCAAAGCTTGTCTTTGGAGCAAATCAGTTCTACTGAAACAGGTCTATACTGGAATTCCTGCTTTAAAAAAGCTAAACCAAAGGTAAAAAGACTTGTATTTTGCTGGGAACAGGAATTCAAAGTAGGCTCGTTCATAGCTCAGAGAATCTCTGTGTTGGGTGGTAGAATTTTTCTGTGTTTTATCTCTGATTATTTTTCCTCCATGGTAAATTTTGTACCATTTCAGACCACTCTCATGCGAAGTGGGAGAACTGGGGTGTGTTATTGCCCAAATGTTTATGGCATAGGGAAAGGTATTCTGCCCAGTTCTTCTCAGGAGAGTTGTATCATGCATCATATGCTTTATCTTAGTGTTTCTTAGGGGATTTTTTTTTTTACCCGTTGCTTGATTCCCCTAGTGGGGATTTAACTTGCCCTGGCCCTTTCAAAGTCTGATTTCAGCTTGAGTCCCTGACTTGCTCTTCTAGTAGTAATCTGTGCCTAATTATCTTCTACCTAATGCTGCCATTTCCCTGGCATGCGATCCTGGCCTAAAAAGCATATTCCTCTGTGTGTGTGGAGATTTATGACATGTCCCATTTGTAAGTCAATTTAGAACTTCCCATATTTTAATAATTCAGAGCCAAAAGGGGTTTCAGTGTGACAGAGTCTTGATCGCAAGAATGCAAGCAGTTGGCCAGTGATTGCTCATCTGTGATTCAGTAAATGATGGATAACTGCAAGTTAATGGTGGGCCTCTGAACCGGGCATTTGTGAATGCAGCAAGTACATATCTCCTTTAATGTATTCTTTATAAATTATTTGCTGGGACTTTCAGTTCTGCTATGCAGGAGCCAAGGAGGGATGTGAAAAGAAGTCCTTAAACAGACAGAAATGAACCACAGCGATGCTGCAAGGGCTGGAGCAGCTCTGCTCTGGAGCCAGGCTGAGAGAGCTGGGTCTGTTCAGCCTGGAGAAGAGAAGACTCCTAAAGGGGAGACCTTAGAGCATCTCCAGTGCCTAAAGGGGCTGCAGGAAACCTGGAGAAGAGGGGCTTGGGACAAGGGATGTAGGGACAGGGCAAGGGTTTAACCTGCCAGAGGGGAGATTGAGATGAGCTCTTAGGCAGAAGCTCTTCTCTGTGAGGGTGCTGAGGTGCTGGCACAGGGTGCCCAGAGAAGCTGTGGCTGCCCCATCCCTGGCAGTGCTCAAGGCCAGGTTGGACACAGGGGCTTGGAGCAAGCTGCTCCAGTGGAAGGGGTCCCTGTCCCTGGCAGGGGACTGGAACTAGGTGAGCTTTAAGCCACAAAACCTTTCTGTTGACCCACACCCCTCTCGAGTCTGTCTCACTGCTGACTCTAGATCTTTATTGGGTGCTCTCAAGTTCTCTTTGTGCAAGATGCTCCCTTTGATGGGGTGGGGATGAGCCCATGGGAGCTGGTCCCCACCGCTCAGTGCTGCATTGCTCTGCTCACAGCCCAAGCAGCTGGGAAACTGTTTCTGAAGTTTCAAAGAGAAGATGTTGGGATTTAGTCTTCTGTGACCAATGGATTACATGTGATTATTCCAAAATGATAATCTACATTTTCATCTTGCTTTGAAAACAAAACGAAAGAGGCAGCCCGTTGAATAGTTATGAAGAGAGAAGTGTTACTCTTTAATGCAACTTATTCCTGATTGCATGTTTGTTCTGTTCTGAGGAACTTGGGAAGTTGTGGTGGAAAGTCAGGAGGCTTTGATCAACGCAGAAAAAGTCTCAGCACTTAAAGTGTATCTTGATAAATAATAAATCATGTAATTGGTAATTAGTTTTTGTATCACAAAGATAACTTTGGTACAAGCATGGAAATACTCTGAAGAGCAGAAAGTTCTGGGTGAGGTAGGGAATCATTACTCTTTGTATCTGGTACTAGCAATAAATGTGACTGTGATGGACAACTGATACTGCTAGGACTGAAAAAGAAAAACCCAACTCAACCACAGAACTCAGTAACTGTATTCCACCTTCTTCGGTCACTTGGAGGAATATGATTTGTCCAGTACCTGGGTATAAAACACTGCTTGAAGGCCTTACCTTTGAGCTCTCTTAAGGTCTTAGCTTGACTGTCTCATAGCTGCGTCCTTTCCTGTGCAAGCTGGGACATGCTGCTCTCAGAACTGGGCAAAGGAATCCGCAGTAATGCTGCTGTTTATTACCCTTTTCCAAAAGGATGCAGGTTGTACGTTACCATTTTTCATGCCTTTGGTAGGAACTCGAGTCCTTCATTTGATCTTGCTGTTTTCCTCTTTGTTGTTTTCTACCCTAGTGCATTATCAGCAAAACCAGCTTATTTTTCATGAAGACTCAATACTTGGGTATGATTTGTTTGCAATCCACCTAAACCTTTCTGTTTGCCAAATACCCTATACCCTTAATCCAGGCATGAGCTGAGCATTCAAACGTGGGGTTTATGCAAAGTCTCTCTAATGTCAGGCAGCAGGCCTGTCCTGCAGGGATTCCTGTCTCTGTGCAGGCTGATTTTCATGCAAACTGAGTCTGTTGTGATTAAAGAAAAAGAAAATTGGACATCACTTCTGTCCTCCCTCATCTGTACAGGCAAATTCCAAGCAACATTTCTTTACAGTTTCAGAAGATTTGAATGCTTGTTTCTTCTGTCTTGGTTCAAAACACTGAAATATAACAGGAAAAGCCCAATGCTATTCAACCTCAGGGAGTTTTGTGGGGGGAAAACCCCCCAAAGCCTCAGCTATCTTTTGAAAAAACCCTCCAGGCTTTTAGAAATACAGCCCAAGGGGGCTGGTAGAATCAATCAGGTTGGAAAAGACCTCCAAGATCATCAAGTCCAGCTTTTATCCCAGCACTGCCAAGGCCACCATGAAACCATGTCATTAAGGGCCTTGTCTTCACTGCTGATTATCACTTAATATTGTGAGTGCCATTATCAGCATTAAACATTAAGGCTTTTGAATCTAATTCCACTTTTTCTTCTGAAATCCTTTTATCTGCATGCTTAACCCTTAATGTGCGCTTGCTTAAGTGCACTTTCTCACTGTTATGCTGTTTTCTGTGGGTTCTAGGGTACCTTCTCTTAGCTATCAGGAATATCTAGTATGTCCTAATATCCCCTAATATAGAAATATCCTAATATTTCCTAACATCTCTTAGCTTTTAGGAGGAAACCCTTCCCTGTGAGGGTGATGAGACACTGGCACAGGGTACCCACAGAAGGTGTGGTTGCCCCATGCCTGGCATTGTTCAAGGCCAGGTTGGATGGGGCTTGGAGCAAGCTGCTCTGGTGGAAGGTTTCCCTGCCTGTGGCAGGGGTTGGAACTGGATGAGCTTTAAGGTCCCTTCAACACAAACCAGTCTGGGATCCTGTGGTTTTCTCCAGGGTGCTGCCACCACTGGAATGCAGGTGCTGCTCATTGAAACAAACACTGCTGGTCTGAAGATCTCTCCCCATCTGGACTGGCTGAATATTGATTTTAAAAAGTGGATTTATGCTTTTATTATTTTTCCTAGTGCTTGGTTGTCAGTACCTGCTGTGGCTGGCTAGTGACATAGCTGCTGGTCCTGGTCGTATAAATGGAAACGTTGAGCATATAGCAGCAGTCTAACCAACATTATAGGCTGGTCTTAATTCATAACCTGCCCTCATTTGTTCATATTGGGGATATAGGCTGACTTTTAAGAGTGTTACTCATAGGAGAAATGAAGGAAAAATTAATCCCTCTAGCATGGAAAAAAAGTGAATTGGTGCCTATTTGAAACACCTCATGTCTCATTTCTTTAACTTGTTATTCTGGATAGTGTTCTCAGAGGCTCTTCACACAAGGATCCCCGAGGTAAACAACCAGTATCTAATGTGATGATCAAAGTGCTTTAGTTAAATGTTTTCATATTCAGTTTGCCAGTAAATACACACTGGAGAGTGTGTCCCTTCACTCGGGTGGCTTGGAAGAGAGCAAACAGAGGGTACATCAACCCACAAGTGGCACAACAGGCCCAGCTCAGGGGAAATGTTCTTGGGAGGAATTTCTAAGCACAGACAGTGGATCTGTGGTTTTCAGCATGAACAAATGTTGCCAGTGTTCATGTATCACATAATGTCATTCTCTAATGACTTCAAACCTTCTGCGAGCACTAGTGCATCTCCCTTTGTGTATTTACATACATATACACTCAGTCTTGAAAATAAAATCTAATTTTGTAGATACTGGAGCTATCTATAAAGGTAGATGCGTGTGCTGGGGTTTTTTTTTCCTCTTTCCCTTTCATAGTCATAATGCGTTTTGTGATTTCTTTGCTTTACAGCATCCTTTAGAATGACACATTCTATCAATTCTCTGGGTAGTATTGATGTTTTGCCCTTTCAAACATGTCATTTGATTTTCTGATGTTCTTCTCGTTTTCCATCTGTTTTCTTGTAATGCTTTCATTTGGTGGCAGTTTCTCATTGGCTCCTCAAAGGTTTATTCCAGGAGTTGCTTTGAGCTGCTTTTTTTTTTCTTTTTGTTTTGAAGTGTTTGACATGCGACCCAATTCTTACCAAGCAGGAGTGGTGCATGGCCTGTTCCCACTGCAGTCTGAGGGGAGGATTTCAGCATGCAGAGCATGGTTTTTTGCTCCAGGTTCACACTGGTTTCAATCAAAGAACAATTTTTAAAAGCAAATGAGAAGGGAAAAAAGCCCCATTGAGATGTTTGATATTGTGAGCATGGTTTGGAGACCTTTCCCACAGAAAGGGAATCCTAGGATACTGGAAAACTGTAAGGGAAGCCTGTGATTCCCTACTCCTCTGGTTTTCCTGTTGTGGGGACGATATTTGTGCCATCCTGGTGCTGGGCTGGTGTTTGTATATTAGAGATGGATCTTCTGAAGTGTAAGTGCCGAGCAGCTTCAGTCAGAAAATGAGCATGGTTCCATGTTAGGACCATGTTCTATGGAGTCAGGGATAAGCATGGACCTGTACCTGTCCCATTAATGACTGAGTGAAGGTTCACTTAACATAAAACCAGACTGCGCATTTCTATGTAATCGTAGAATCGCAGAATGCTTTGGGTTGGAAGGGACCTTAAAAACCATCCCATTCCTTGAGAAACAGTTTTCCTGCTGGCACAAGTTTCAGCCAGAGACCACAAACTTGCTCTGTTGCGAGGTCAAAAAAAGCCCATAAAGATTCTGAAATAGGTAGAAAATGCCCCCATGTGTGGAAACATCAGCATCTGGGTTCATCATGGCCATTATATACCAGTGAATATAATGAATTTGAGCAGGATTTTCCTCTTGGCCTTGTGAATGTAGCTTCCAACTGTTTGCTACTAAATAGCTCCTTTGGAAACCGATTCCAACTTCTGTTCAGTGTGTCTGAATGTGAAAGCCCTGTATGGATGAGAGGCGTTCCAGTCTGACTTCAACAGCCTACGCTGAGATTCCTCGGTAGTATAGGAAGGTACTTAGATAAGTCCAAGATATAACGTCCATATTAACTCCAACAGTTTTTCCAGGTCTAGACCCATCAAGGATGACTTAAGGGATGAGTGATGTTCAGCTGCATTAGCATAGCAGATGGAATATTATTCCAGCCTGGATGAGAGTTTACCTCCAGCCTCAGCAGATGTCAGTTTATATGAACGAGCAACAGCAACACACAATAGATTTTATTTTCCTTGTAACCTGTCTTCATTACAAAACATCTGCACACATTATATCCCATTCCAGATGTTTAAAATTAATGCTGTAGCAAACAGCTCACATTTTGCCTTTCACTGATAATTCTTTTTTCTTGTCAGCATAAAAATTAGGTCTGATAAAACTAAACCCCCTTCTGATGGTTTCAGTGGCACTGGGAGGAAGTCTATTACACTATCAATTCCAGTCCCATGGGGTGCTAAAAGGAGCAATAAGGCAAGACAGCTTGTCACATATTTATGAGCTTATGAAGCTTTTGCTGTCCCTTTTGTTATCCCTTCTCTTGGCAGTGCAGGGAGACTCTGAACCTTGAATTAATGCAGAAAGGATGAAGATCTCCTTTCCGTACATACGTCCTGGGTACTTGGCAGTTTGTAAATGTCACTATTGGAAACAGGGAAAAGAAGTTGTATAGTTGTAAGCCATCGAGGTTGTCATTGTCACAGGCTCCCTAGAAAATGTCTTGAGCAGTAATGAATAACAGATAAAGGACATTAAGATTAAAGGAACTTGTATTTTATCTTCTCAGAAATCTTGGATGCATTTCCGAAGGGTGCCCTGCAAA
This sequence comes from Pezoporus wallicus, assembly GCF_028554395.1. Lineage (NCBI taxonomy): Eukaryota > Metazoa > Chordata > Aves > Psittaciformes > Psittacidae > Pezoporus > Pezoporus wallicus. Next base: position 1,724,924 of record NW_026636574.1, on the reverse strand, counting down.
GTCTTTTTACACAATAAGCTGTAAATCCAAAAGCTACAGAACTTCTAGTTGGCCGGAAAATAGCCTTTCATGTAAATATGCAGGCCCTGAATAATGGCTGAGAAATTATTCAAAGAATAATTACAGCAATTGATCTTGAGATGTTTTGTGGCATCTTTCATTTTTCATTCTTCAAAGCTCTTTCTGTGGCACAGCACCTTATTGAAGCTGCTGAAAGCAAAGGAGCTTACTGGTCATTATTAAAGATGAAGAGTTCATCTAATTGGGAAGGGCATATGGGGCAGGGGGAGGAACAAGCACGTATATTCACATGGATGTATTCATACACATGCAGAGAGATTTATATAGACAGACATTCCTGTATGTCTGTAAGGTCTATCTCAAACACCCTGTAGCTGCACAAAAGTCCTCTTGGTAAATGGTATTGAGCTGCTCAGGTGATCTTTGCGTATGAATTTAGTTCTGGTCCAGATGAATGTGGCTTTGCTTGACCTCAGGGAGGAGATGCATCCCTTCCCCCAGGGGCTGCCTGGCAGAGCAGGCTTGTGTAGACCAGAAAAAGAAATATATCTTTGTTTAATTTAGTGTGACTTGATTGTTGACTCAATTGCAGGTCAGCAGCGTACCCAGAATAGTCGTATAAATCTTTTTCTCTGCCATGTGGGGGAGAAAACAGATGGACACTGGAGTATATTAATGTTCATTCTCCTTGGGAATCAATAGGAATCTATATTTTATAAATGGGTCTACTAAACCCAAGAGAAAATTCATGAAGCAGAGGTAGAAAGAGGGAGAGAATGAAAAGGCAGCTAATTCCTTTCAAACAACTGATTATTATCCTGGAGACATATGTCCATTGAAGGCCTGATAGAGCAGAAGGCAAAGCTGCTGCATTTACTTTCACTAGGCTGATTGCATTAGCTATGCAGACACATCAGGCCTCATCCTGTTATTCCTGGAGCACCCTCAGTTCTAAATGACACTTATCACCTCTAGGTACAAAGCTGCTGTTTCTTATTCAGCACCTACCAATAGCAATGGGAATCTTCTCTGACTTCAGTAAGAGCTGGATCAGGTCTGTGATGTTAATTAAATGTAGCATAAATGGAGAACGCAGCAAAGGGAGCATGGGATAGGAAAGAACCAGAGCAAAGGACAGGGAGGATGGTTTTCAGGTAGTCTTGATGGGAATGAGACTTAGTGGGAATAGGATTTGGGAGGCACAAATAAATGCTAGGGCTGAAGTGAAGGTCACAGGGAGGAGAGGAGAAAACTTCACGTATTCACAGAAGAAAAAGAATAATGATGAGAAAGAAGTAGAAGAATAAAAAGTGAACGGAAGGGAAATGCTAAGTTGAAAGAAAAATCAAATCAGGCAACAAATTGAGCTCAGAGAGAAGTGGAAACCCATCAGAAATAATGTTTACAAATGGAGCTGTTGCCCTGCCTGAAGTCAAGGATCTGTTTTACTTAGACTCAAGCCACACTTTTCTACCTTCTTGAAGGGTTTGTCCTTTTCTCTGCTGTTGCAGCCTCTGTGGGTGCTGGAGGACTCCCTCCTTTGTGCAGAGATCCCTCCAGAGAGCAGTTGTGTGGAGCCTTGTTTTTTCCCCTCGCTTCCCAAGGTGCACACTCAGCCAAATCTCTCCCTCCATCATTCATTCCCATCCCATTTCTCAGGGAGGATAAAAAAAAATAAAATAGAAAGAATCATTGTACATAAAACTAGCTCGATTTCCATAAAAAATAGAATTAGAGAACACTAGAAATGAGAAATATTAGCCTATAACACCACACGCTTCATCAAACCCCAGCCTTGCAAGATGACAGCAGACATCAGTAATTGCCAAAGCACCAGCTTTATTTATAGATATGGGGGAGAGAAATGCACTGCTACAAACTGCAAGTATGGATAAACTATCCAGCTCGTGGAGAGAACCTCTGTCTTTCATTTTCAGTGGCAGAAACTTGGTTAAGTTCATAGTCCTGTTGGGCCACCCAAGATTAGTAGAAAATAATGTACTAATACTGTATGCAGATCCCATCTTTATGGTGCGCTTGGCTACTGTTGGAGAGAAACAGTCCTTGGGTATCTGCATGGATCATGGAATGGTTTGGGTTGGAAGGGACCTTAAAGCTCCTCCAGTTCCAGCTGCCTGCCGTGGGTAGGTACACGTTCCACTAGACCGGGTTGCTCCAAGCCCCATCCAATCCGGTTATAGGTAGAAGCAATAGGACCAGAATCCAGGCCTTACTGGCTCTTCTTTCAGTATTTTTTGCTATTTAATGTTTCAGAAAGTCATTATGGGAGTTTTGTTGTTTTTTTTTTTTGCTGCTTGTTCTTATGCCAAACCAGGGTCTTCAATGTACTATGGAAAAGGTGGTTCTGATGCAGGTGGACAGACACCTCTTGTCTCCTGGTGCAGCCAGGTGACCCAGGACATTACAAAGACTGTAGTTGAATTAAATCACTTTGTTCCATAAGGTGAGATCTGCCTGAGGCCTGAGCTGGTTTGGATTAAGATTTTAAGGGTCAAAAGAGTTGTATTTGGAGCACAGTGTGCTGCTTTCGGGCTGCAGTCGTGGCCAGACAGGATGTTTTTCACCAGCTTTCTCAATGCAGCTCCGTGAAATAGGACTCTGCTCAATAGAACAGTCACTTTAGAAAAGCTCCTGTGTAAGTGTCGAGGCCTCTCTACAGGCTTGTTAAGACTCTGACGAGTTGCAGACCAAGAACCTGTGCTCCTGATGTTTAAACTGTACCTGTGTGCAAACCCTGTAGTTCAGTCTTGCCCAGGCAGTCAGGTAGATATGGGTAAGAACGTGAATGAGCTGCTGCTGTCTGTACCTGAAGAGTGACCCCACAGGCAGTGTGGTGCAGATACAGTGAGGTACCTTGGAGAACCTCAGTCTGCCATGTGCAGTGTGAGGTTTGGAGACATGAAACTAGATCTGTTTTAAATTCAGGGCAGGCAGGAGCTCCTCGAACTTTTCAGATGGTTTTGTGCATCTGGCAAGAGTCACTGGCTCTAAAACCCACTGTAAATCCACAATTTAACGCAGCAATGGAAAACTCAGTTTGACCTTTTAAATAGCTACTAGGCTACAGATGTGTTTTGCCACCACAATGTAAATGATTTTATTTACAGCATGATAGGAACATTTGTTAAGCTGAATTCTGCAGTGTGTTTGTAATACTTGTGCTGTGGATTCCTAAAACAATCTGTTACCACATGTATGATAATGGATGGGCTTAATCAGGGAGTGGAGTACATTTTCCTCCCAGTGTAGCCTGTTAATAACCCCTGTTTAATTACAGAGGCCAGGGTGGTCACAAATATGTGGAAAATCCTCAGTACTCTTCTGCCTCTTCCACAGAGTGAGGAAGTTTCCTAAGATAAATGATTCCATTTTCTCCATGCATCAGTTTATTCATCTGTGTAATGGCAGTATTAAATCCACTATGGAGGACAATGACAAAGATGAATAAGGCAAAATTCCTGCCTGTGCCTCAAAGGTGATGGAAGGGAGAAGCTGCTAATCCTTTGTGGAAATCCTGGGCAGCAGTGAGGAATATGCATTCCCAGGGCCACAATACACCAACTTCTCCAGCTGGTGGAAAAGGAGCAGTAAAAGGGAGCCCAGTGCTGAGCTACTGGAGCACAGCAAAGTTTGGACACCTTGGTCTTTGTTAGCGGGTCTCATTGATGGGAGCTGATTATCTCTGAGTTACCATTTACATCTCTGAAAGTGATCCAAGTCTTTAATCGTTATCCTGAAATCACAGAGCAGCTCCAGACACACACCAGCCTCCTTGAAAGACTTGTCAAGCCAGAAACAGTAATTCACAAATTCACTAAAATTCCCTGCTCCAGCGAGCAGCGTGACAGCTCTGCCGACCGCGGGAACGTTTCTATTCAAACTGCTTTGGTGCTGGAGCTATAAATATCCCTGCAATATTTCCTGCTTCAGAACATAAAGACAGCTTTACAGTGCTGATAAAATAGAAATTACTTTCTCTCTGAGGTCTAGCTGGAATTTTAATGTCTGTTTTGCAATAAAGCAGCTCCTACACAATTCGATTTGAGGGAAGGAAAACAAACGGTCTAATTTAGTTACAGTAATGACTCCTCTTGCAGGGTTGGCCGCAGCTGAATCTGTGGTTGCAGCACTGTTACAGTTTGTAGTGGTGAGCACAGAGATGATTTTTATAGTAATATGCGTTTTTTCTTATCCTTTCAATACACATAGATAGCACTGCTTAATTACAGGTTTAGAAAAACAAGGACCGAGAAAGGAAAAGGTCATTAAAGTTTACAACCTCTAACAGTGTTTCTGTAAAAATGACTTGTCACAGCTGTAAAGCTGCTGACCAGAGATGACACAGAGTTAAAAAGGTTCTTCAATTGAAAAGCAAAATTGCAACTACTGGGCTCATCAACGTTGCCTTTAATTATTCCATAAATGTCACCCTGGCTCTTGTTAGCTCCTTCAAAGGGAAGGGAGAGAAAAATGAAGTCTCATTTTCTCCAGCGTTCACCTTTGCGTTTGTAGGCTGCAGACAGCAGGGTGAGGAAGAGACCTGGAACAATGAGATGGGTAAGGAGTGAAAAATCATGATTTTTCATTTGCGTCATGGCACAGGCAGATTCTCTTGAGTATAGGTGCTAATAAATAATCTTAAATGCTAAAGAGTGAGGCTTGATAATCTGGCACACTGTGGATGTTGCAGGGTGAGCCACAAAGCCCCAGGACTCCCCAGGTTTGAACTGGATTAGCTTTAAGTTCCCTTCCAACCCAAACCAGTCTGTGTACCTGGGAGATGCCTTGAGAGACCACTGCTGGTGCCTGGTACAGGACCAACCTGTCGACAGCTGCTTCTGTGATGGTCACTGTGGGGTATGAAGATTCATTTCCAGTTGTCCTATGTAGGCTGTCCCTGAGGCGAGATCTGCCTGGTGGATGTTTCAGAAAGCAGTGCCTTGAAGCGCACAGCCTTCTCCATGGCTGGCTGATAGGTGGGATCAGCTCGCAGCTGGGGTCCTCCTCCTCTCTCATCGTCGCCCTGGGGTTGCGAAGGGGTTTGAACTGTGAGGCTGAGGGTGTCTAAGTGTGGTGAATGTAAGATGGTGTGTGCCTTGAGCCCATCACCCAGCAGTGCCACTTCACAGATGTCTTTACCTTGCTATACTTGGACACAACCCGAGTTGCATATATCAAGCTCTGTCTATTTTTCACTTATATTGAGTGTAACTGGATGCTCTCACTGCAGGGACCCATCATGCAGAAGTCCCTTCCCACCCACTCCCTCCTTTGGCACAAATGATGCTGGAAAAGGTGCAGAGCAGTTGTAAATAAGACGAAAATGTGGACGAAGTGGCAGAGGTGGGGCAATGTGTCAAAGACAAGAAATACTGAGAAGAGACGGTTTGTTTCTTCTTCCCTTCTCTGCTGGGTTTATTTGTTGACTGTTTAGACTGCAGGTTCTCTTTGCGTGCCTGTGAAATGCCTAGCATGCTTCCAGGGCTCCATAAATAAATAATAACTATTTAGAATCTTCTAAAAGATACATAAGTGTATTTCTTTTCATAAACAAGCTGAAGTTAATGGAGAGCTCAATGTTTTTCTTTCACTGACAAACCAGCAGTAGGACTGTTGTGTGGGACTCCAGTGAAGTGAATTGCAAGTGTTATACATTACTTCTTTTAAGGAATTAGAATCTATAGTGCTGCAGTGAATGCTGGTTTTTAGATATTTAAAATAAAAATAAATCCCTGTGTATTTTTTCTCCTTTCAAAAGGAAATGTGTAACAATGGCTTTAGGCAGCGTTACTTATATCAGGCAATCATTACAGGATTGCGTTTCTCATGCTAAATGTTGTATTTTGTGGCAGGGAAAATAAGTCGGATGTTACAAAACCATCTTGAACCGAGTTCTGTTCCCAGAAGTCTCTGCTGAAACCCAACACGTAATGGCTTGGGGGAAGAACAATCTAAACCATGCACAATTCCAGGCAAAAGGCTTTTTCGGTGGAAGTGGACTTGCTGATTGCACTGCCTGATAGATGGAACGTAGGTAGATGGGGTTTGTTCTGGAATGCTTTAAGCAAAACATGCTCCTGAAAGAAGCATTTTTGTGTTGAAGGAATGTTGAGTAAAGTGTGGCAGAGATGTTCTTTTATAGAGGAAAAGCTTTTATTGTAGAATATCTATGAGTTTATTAGATCTTTTTGGACTGGTCACCCTGCTTTGACTCTTAAGGGCTGTAACCATGTCCTGGGGTCTCACCAATGTTCATTAAAACCAGATGTCTGTAATTTTCCTGGATGGACATCATCCACTGGAAAGAGCTTAAAGAAATGTAGATTGAGAATGTTCCCAGTAAGAAGAATGACATAGAAATGTGTGATGGGAGAAGAGAAAGCAGCTTTTTCAAGCTTACCCCAAAATAATGCTGGAATCTGACCCCAGATTTGGGGTCCAAGCATGCTCAGAATTTACAGTGAACCTGAAAAAAGGAGGAAAAATACCATATACCTGTGTTTAAAATCCATTCTGGTCATACCCTGGCAAACGGAGTCTCATTCAGAAGTTGGACTTGCACGTTAGTTGAGGATACTGTAGACCTGCCCATGGAGAAGGACTGAATCCTGTTTTTTTTTTTCTGCCAGTCCTACTCAATATGGATGTTCAAGGCTATCCAACCAGAATTGCATTTAGATTACATTACATTATACAGTAAGTGGCAAATCATCACTGCTGCCTTTGACATTCAGTGTAATAACATTAACCATGATGAATTTCCTTTTACTATTCATGTGGCCTCCATACATTATTTCAGCTGGATTCCATTGTAACATAGCATTAATTAATGTCTGCTGCTTATCGAGTGTTACCCATTTCTACCTCCCATCCCACTCTTTAGTTCTTGAAGAATTGCACATAGAAATGCTGCACACTGTCACTGATGTCTGGCAAGCTTCAGAGGATGTAAGGAGTCAAGTTCCATTTCTGATGCCAGTTGCCCCCCTCCAGAACGGACTTATACAAATAGCTGCTTTTGAGGTTAGCATTGAACTGATGTTGTCTACAGAGGCTAAGGCTATTTTGAAGAGCAGTCACAAGCAGGAGAGTGGCTCTGTAGATGATTCAGTGAGTTTCCTTATTGATTCCCTTTCTATAACCTTGCAAGTGCATCTTTTGTGTTCCCCCCTTGGAGCTGCTGGATTACAGTGTATGGCTGAAATGAAACCCAAAGGCCAGCTCCAGCAGTCTCCCAGGCTTAGTTTTCAGGAGAGTGTACCCACACAGAAATGCTGTAGGGGACCAGAAGGGCTTATGTGAGGCTCTGCAATGAGCAGGCACATCTCCCTGCCTGGTGAACTCGGAGGTGATTACCAAAGCACAAGCGATACCTTTTTTTCCCCCGCAGTTTAAAGTAATGAAAATCAAAGTGCAGTTGATTGAAGTTCTACTTTCCCCCTGTAATGTCTGCCCAAAGCCCTGTCCTCTTTGTAGTATGTTGAATTTGGCTTCCTTTACTGTATTAATTAGTTCGTGGTCCTTTGACCCGTCCTACCACAAGATGTCATCCTTCCGACAGGTAGGGACACGGTTCTTGTCACCACGGCTGTCTTCTGCTCTGGGAATCCCAAGTCTGGACTTGGTATTTCTGTCATGTTGTCCTGCTTTGGAGGACCTCTACAGTCACTCTGGAGTGACTTATGGTGGCAGCTTTTCTCCAGAAAACAAAGCCATTTCATCCCAATGACTGATTTCCTGCAAGGCTTGAGAACTCATGACACCAAAGGAGAGGGTTTTCTGTCCAGAGAAACAAACATCAGATTCCATACAGCAACCAGAGAGCAAGAGTTAAACCATGCAAATGACTCTAATAAGCATAATTTAAACCCATGGTTTTCTCTTTATGGCAGTTTCATATTCAGTGTTTTATGTTCTAATTTTCCACCTTTTAGTCTTGCTTCTTTCTTTTTTGCTGCAAAGCTGTATCTCAAATGGGAGGGCAATTACTAGGCAAGCATGTAGTTCTTTAATTGAAACACTTATAGGTGTACACTTAAAAACTATAAAGACTTTTATGGAATAGCAATGCCTTAATAGGCTCTTGTGTATGTACATTGTAATCTAATTCTTTACTCTTTCAGCATTGCTAGGGGAAGCTCTTAATTTACGGTTACAATGAGCAATAAAGCAATAATAGTAATCTAAAGGTGCAATATCCCTTGTTTAGGGGGCATTTATGGTTATGTATTAAAACTATAAATATATCAAGATGCTGCAGAACTGATCTATATAAAATGAAAGATAAGATCTCTCCCCTTTAAAATGTGCTTATTTTTTATCCAGCAGAAAAGCAGCCAAATGGTTCTGGTTAATATCAAATCCCAGTGCTCAGAATGAATGGCAGCAGAGGCTACTTAACAGGGCCTGATGAGGATTTAACTGACCTCCTCCCATCTCTCCCAGTTTAATTTTACCATGTGTGCAAGGCTGGAAAGCAAGAGGAATCTTGTGAATTAGGCTCATTACTAAAGTGTTGATAGGTACCTAAATGTCCTTCCATAGCTGGAATACCTCTAGCACATTCGTGGCCATTAACTGCTTGTTTTCTGTAACGATTCCTTTATTTTCCCTGTATCATGTCCAAAGTCGAAATCTGGTCTTCATTTGTTCTTACTTCTTTGGGATTAAAAGCCCTGTTGCTGCTGTGATTAAGTCAAGCCCATGCTCTATCCTGTGGATCTCAGCAGACTGCAGCCAAGTGGCTCTTGCGCAGGAGGAAACAAGTTGTGGGATTCAGTTCAGTTGTTGCTGGAGAGCCTAGGGAAGCCCTGCAGTGAGTAAGTGGGAATCCCTGTAGTCAGTATTAACTTGAATGATCGTTATAGAAGAGACGTTTTTCAGGCAAGTCTCATGCAGTTTATTTCCCTCATCCCATTGAAATCCATGAGAACTGAGCATCATACTCCCCTGCTGTTCTTTGTGTCTCCCTGACACAGGGTCTGGGTATTGAACAGTTCATGAGCGTCATCAGCTGCAGAGATTTTTTTTCCTGTGGGGATTTACCTGTACAGGTATTAAACCCGTGACTTGGTTTTATGCTTTCCTGTGGTAGTGCTGAGAGGAGATGGGACGGCTCATGCACGTGCAGCCTCATGCAGATGGCCTGCAACAGGGCATCCCAGCACGGCGGTGTCTCTGGAGCTGGCTTGTTTCACCTGGAAGCCAGGAACATTTCCTAGGACACTGCTTGACAGACTCAGTAAAAACCACTTCTTTTTAAACAAGTCAGAATATGAAAGGGTGACAGGAAGGGATAATTACCTTGTCTGAGCCAGGTCTCTGGGTAGACACAGTGACATTTCAGAAATCCAAATGGCTTTGTTGTGTTATGATTGGGAAAAGAATGGAGGGCAGAGCCCCTGACATTACAGACGGCAAACAATTTCTCGGTGAAGGCAGCAGAGTCCCTCTCTCTGACAGATGCAGAACCCTCCCCGCTGCTTTGCTATGTGAGTCTCCATTGGGAGCAGATGTGTCTGGTGGCTGTGCTGCTGCCTTCGCCCTCAAATACCTTGCAGTGGTTTAGGTTGGAAGGGACTTTAAGCTCATCCAATTCCAACCCTCTGTCAGAGGCAGGGACACCTTCCACTAGAGCAGCTTGCTCCAAGCCCCTGTGTCCAACCTGGCCTTGAGCACTGCCAGGGATGGGGCAGCCACAGCTTCTCTGGGCACCCTGTGCCAGCACCTCAGCACCCTCACAGGGAAGAATTTTTTCCTAATGTTTAGGAGGTGGTTCTGCTCTGAACATGCAGCTTGGTCACCTTGACAGGCAGGTCTGAGCATGGTGGGTGGCTTGGTTTGAATGAGCATTTAGGAGTGCTGATGCTTATCTAAACCACAAAGCCCTGCTCTGCAGAGCTGGATGAAGGAGCAGCAGGGATGGATATTACGTGAAAATAGCATTAGACAACAAACTGTTCTGGCTTCAGAGAGAAAGGGGAGAGGGAAGAGGAGAACAGAACAAATGCCACCAGCAGATGGACGTTATATGTCATTTCTTATGTGGCTAACATGAGTTTAACCTTTTTCAGCCCATTGAAAAGAGTCTGGTAACATTTCTCAAAGTGAATTATTTAGTTTCTCATCTGGAAGCTGAGTCTCAGCTTCTTCGGCAATTGATCTAATCTGTATTTTTAGATGTATGTAGGGTTTTCTTTTCCCAAAAGGGCACGGAGGGAGGGTGTGTGTGCTTGTCCTTTCTTTCTGCCGGCTTTAGGTTGTTGACACTTGAGTCTGTCATTCAAACCTACACGACCTGGGAGGGGTAGTAAAGTTACTTTGGTGAATGCTTACGTTTTGCAATACTCTGCTTTGGGGGTTGCATAGATATTCAGAGATTTACCGATGTTAACTGAGCATCTAATCAGGTACATGCTTGTCCACAAGCCCCTTTTGCAAGTGTGAATTGGGGTATTGCATGTGGAACAGTGATAATAGTGAGTGAGCTCACAGGCAGAGCCCAACAGCATGTGCGAGAAATACCTAAAGTTACCTCCTAGAGACCGGTAGCTACTTAATCTCAGTGTTTTTGCTTCCACTGAGGTTAATAATACATGCTTATTTCAAGTAAAGGATGTGTAAGTACAGATTGATTCAATATTCAGACTGAGCTTTGAGACCCTCTAGAACTAAACTGTTTAAGAGCAAACCTGTGCTGTCATCACTTCTTTCCATTCCCCTGTTACTTGGGGAGGCTGTGAGTTTGCCGCCTTCTCTCTGGTGAGGCTCTAAATTGTCCCAGGGATCAAGTGCTCAAGCTGAATTTATAAGCTGCAGTGCAAAGAGATCCAAAGGAAATAATCCACTTTAACAAATACACAGAAAATATGCATCACTTTCTGTAACATCCCATCGTGATAGTCGTTTTCCCATTTCACATGCTTTAATGAATATATCCATGACCGTTTCAATTCCTTCTTGGAAAGGCTGGTGACAGAAAGGGCCTTATGCTTCTTTCCAGACCCATCATTTTATCAGGAACCAGCTGCTTGGCACAAGCCTTGCCAACTCAGCAACTCTGTCTACTCTTCCCTTGAGGAAACCATTCACCTTATCACCAAAGAGAGACAGGGGAAAAAAAATTCCATCTGTTCCAGCTCAGAGCTGGAAGCTTCATAATTGCAGAAGTACACAGCCTGCATATCAAATATTTTTGGTTTAGGAAGCACTTAGGGAGCATTTATTCTCCTTTTATTGTTGTTCTCTCGCTTGCAAGTGACTGTATGTCATCTCCTCTGGGATACAGTGCAAGGATTTCTGAGCAAATTTGTGGTTTAATGATGCCGAGGGGTGTTTAGAGCCCCAAATGCATCCTGGAAAAGTGGAGTGCTGTCCTATTGTGTGAAGTGTGGCAAAGGAGCGCCGGGGACTGCAGTGCACTGGTGCCCAGCACCACAGAAGTGATCTCTGTACCTCAACATTCATTTCTCTGGGACAGCTGAGGGGTGCAGAGTTAGCTCTGAGCTCATGTGTGTTTTCAGACTAAGATGTGCTGAATAATGCATGTGGAAAGAAGACTTGTCTTGGAAGCAAGTTTGTTTGTTAAACGTTGCATTACAGAAAGACCCTAAAAGAGAATATTATCAAATTACTCCTGTATTAAGCATCACTCCTTATCTCTTGATAGCAGCACCTTTCCCAGGTTGTTCTGCATCTGTATCCTTTCCCAAATTTCAGATGGTCGCCCCTGAGAGCTCTGTTTGCTGCTGCCCCCTTGGTGCCTGCTCTGCAGGGTGGGTGCTGGCTCTGGGGGGTTAGCACTGGCCCCATCACTGCCTGCTGACCTGGGAGGGCAAAACACTCCCCTATGGGCAACTCTGCCATGAGGCCTTCTTTTTCTTAGCACTATCAAAACTCAGTTTTGAAAGCCCCAGGTGGGAATTGCACGGGGGCTTAGCTTTGTGCAGCCTTTCTTACGGTTTTGTTTGCTGGTTCAAAGCATAGATGCAATTTCTAAGGGTAACTGCTTAGGTTCAGTTTCATCTGTCTAGTTTCAAAACAAGATGCTCTCAGGTGATTAGGCCAAGACACTCATTAGTCTGAGCCATGGCAGGAGACCAATGTATTCGTGAAGTGCCTTGAGGGTCTTCACCCTGTCTCTGAAACTTGGAGGATGCCTCGTCCCCAGGGACGGGCGCTTGCTTTGTCAGGAGGTGTGAGGCATATCCCATGGTTTGAGAAACGTGCCTCGCGGTGACAGGCTTCTGGAGATCAATCTGATTAGCTTATCAAAGGGAAGATTAGAAAGCAACCTGATGGTGCTGTTTAAATATGTTCACAGGGAGAAAGTACCAGGTACAAAGTATTCCTTAGGCTGGCGGAGAAGGGTATGACAGGAGCTGATGTCTGGCAGATTTGAAGAAATTATTCAAATGGTTAATCAAGAAGCGGCAGCAGCCTTGTGCATGTCTTGGGGTGTCACAGTGAGGATAATTCCTCTTAAATATGGTTTGCACAGAATAAATCTTGCAGGAGTCATTGCAAAAAGGCTTTGGGCCAAGTGCCTTTTGCCCCTCGGCTGCTGGCGTTGAGCTCTGCTGTATTCAGCCCTCAAATTGAATAGCGAGTGGCTCTGCGTTGTTTCTATTGCTGCCAAAAGGGAAAAAAAGTCCTAGAATAAACAGTGGGATGTTTGCAACCTTCTTACATTAGGCAGATTGAATAAACTGGCTCACAGTTGATTGTTTTTCTTCAGATCAGTCAGTGCCATTGCGTTTTTATTTATTTGATTTGGTGTGTGTAGTTCTGGGGCTTTGTTTTGTCTGGGATTTTTTTTGCAGTCATGACTTGTGCTGAGAGAGGAATGCAAACAGCTCTACCTTTCCTAAACATCCCTGCAGAGTTTACAGAACGCTGGGTCTTGGGATAACAAAAATAACAGGATGAATAAGCGGTGTGACTCAGGGAATACAAAGTCATTCATTATAAATAATGCTGAGCCTAATTCTCTTGTCTCTGAATGCCAAGTTAAATCACGGCACCAGAAGCAGGAGAGGTGCCTAGATGCAGTGCAGCTCCTGCTGGGACTGGGTACCTCCAGAGTCTGGGGGCTGCAATGAGGATCTGGGGACTTGGGGATTTGAGGATATGCACAGTAACCAGCCCTGTACAGTTCAGCACTTTCTAAGACTCCATCTTGTGCCCACTGGTGGCAAAAGCAAGTTTTCTGTTAACTTCAGCACTGCAGGATCTTTGGTTCCCCATCCAGGGATCCAGACTCAGGTGGTTTTGTCCTCTGTCAAACCTTGGATTTGCAAAAGAATGCAAAAAGAGCAAAGGAAAATGCCTTGCAGTTTGCATGCAGGCTGCCTCTCTGAGTAAGTGTGCTGCAGCTGGGGCGTCGCTCGGACTCACATCTTTTCGTTCCTTTCCTCCCTCCCTTTCCACATTATTTGCTTTCAGCATACACAAGAGGAGAACAGGGCAGGCAGCTCACAGCCATTGTAGAATATCCATGGTGAGCCTGGTGCCATCTCCGTGGCTTGTGTTCCCAAGGAACAGCTTCCTCCCAGTTTTCTGAGAAGACAGCATGTGTTGGAGTTGTGTGGCATAGCTCAGGGGGAGGAATCAATAAAGAGAAGAAGCTTCTTTTGGTCATGCCTTACACTTGCAAACATGTTGTGGTTATTCCCTTTATGCAGGGGCCAAGACTCCTCACTAGTTATGTATGCTGTGCGCAGGTCAGTTGCCAAAAAAATAGATTTTGGGATATTCTTTACCAGAATATTACTTTAACTTCCTATCACCGTTATTTGGCACATTGTGGTGTTTCAGTGAACATATGGCACTGCATTAGCTAATGCAAACCCCTGTTTTCTTGAACTGGGTAAGTTATTTTCCACTAGCTCCTGTAGATCCTACTTACATTGTAGAATACTGCTAAATATTTAAATGTATTGAGGCGAATGGTGGAGCCTGCTCCTCCTTTTCATTCTTATGCAAGTGAGTTATGGCTATCTGTGAATACAAAATGCTGCCACAACCCTGGCAAAAAGGGAGACTGTTTCTGAACCTGCTGCCACAGTCTGGCCTTAAATTCAGTCCAGCTGAACCCTGTAATGTGTAATGAGCTGGTTTCCAACCCATGGCAAGTAGAGAATCTGTTCGTCTCCAAAATGTCTTTAAACATCACACTCTAATACCAACATCTTCAAAGAATTTGACTTTCTTCTTTTTCCTGCCATAACACATTGTCTTAAAACTGATCTCTTAATTGTATTGATTTTTCTTTGTTGGTTTTTTTTTTTTAGTTTTCTGCGTCAAAGCACTTCTTTAATCAAAAGTAAATTATGTAAAGGCCATTAGGGTCAGCCCAGCAAGCAAAATGAAAACTGCAATACATCATTTATTTGTAAATGTCAGTGAAACCTGCAGATCGATATCATAGAACCATGGAATGGTTTGGATTGGAAGGGACCTTAAAGCTCCTTCAGCTCCAACCCCTGCCACTGGCAGGGACACCTTCCACTGGAGCAGCTTGCTCCAAGCCCGGTCCAACCTGGCCTTGAGCACTGCCAGGGATGGGGCATCCCTGGAAGGCAAATACTTTCTAAATGTGGAGGATATTTTGTATTTGATATAAATCCTGGGGCAGCAGCTGGGCACTGCCCTGGGGATCGATATCTGTGCTCCACCCAGCCTTGGAGCTAAGCATGCCACATCCAGCCCTTGGGAAAAGCCAAGTGCTCCGCTACGTATTGCACCAAGAAAAGAATGCTTTTCACGTATGTGCAAGTAGATGCCAAACCTTGAGTTTCCCACAGTCCGGACCCTGGATACCAACAGTGGGTCCTGCCAAGACATGGGCTGGGAAGGGGCAAGTCATCTTTAGGCTCTTTAAACTTCATCTAGTGGCAGAAAAACTTGGTGGTTTATGATGGCGGGAAACCTGGTAGATCTGGAGCTGATCTCCCAGAGGCAAGCCCACTGCTCTGATGTCAACTGGAAACTTGACCTGAATTGCTCCTGAGTGCATCCAGACAGCAAGTAGGAAGCAGTCAGCCTTGGAAGGGTTAAACCTGACGTGCTGCTGTTCTGCCAGATAAAGAAGGAGGTGGTGTAATAAAGCACTCAGGTTTTACTTGCCTTTGGGGGAATACTTGCTAGATGCTGGAGCAGAATCTTTCTGTCGGTGTCAGAAGTATCTGTCCATCTTTTTATAGACTTCTATTGGCCTGTACAGGTCATCTGGATGCTGCAAAAGGAAATGAAGGAGGATGTAAGAGCAGATAGGATCTGAGCTGCTGTCACTCTTAAATATTCCAAAAAAATGTTATGAGGGATGAGATGAAAATTGAGATTTTGCTGATGCTCTGTGGAAAATGTTTATAAAGAATAACAATGCTCTCCCCTGCTGAGGTGGTGGGCAGAGCTCTCCTGCCTGCACAGAAAGCCCATCTACACCAAGCTGCTGCATCCAGGGAGCAGGAAAATGGACTGGATTCATTGTGAATGCAATCTCATGAGTGCATCCCTGCTGCAGCTTGGCCACAGCCTTGGGCTGAGCCCCAACTGTTGGGATGGGCAGTGGAGCAAAGGAACCTGTATGTGTTTGGTTTTTGCACTGGACTGGGGCAGATAACCTACCCCAGATCCTACCTGAGACCTTGTGAGCTCTTGGCTGAGCCTCACTGTTAACACAAGACCAATTGAGATGCTATAGCCAGCGCATGTTTCCTTCTCTGTGCCCAGAGGAAGGGAAGAGATTTCAGGCATCCCTGGCTGTGTTCTCATAGTGCACCAAGGAAGAAGGGTACCAAGGAGGGTGTTACGGCCTCTAAAACGTTGACCTCAAAGCACAGTGTCAGCAGGAAGAGACGGGCAGGGATGTTGCCGTGGTAAGACCACAGGTTAATGCTGACTGCTTCAGTCATTCGCAGGAGCTGCCGGTTATCCCGGTGCATGACATAGGATGAAAGGAGGAATGGTCTCGGTGGGGTGTGTAATAACGAGAGGCAGTGGTGTGGTTTGGCAGCACAAAGCGGGGACAGAGCGCTGCTGCTGGGTCTCGGGGGAGAGGTTATGGATGGGGGATGTGCTGGTTCCACGTCCACCCCTTCAGTAACTGTTGGTGCTGGTTAATGAAGGCAGACGCACAACGGCTGCTCTAATTACAATATGAAAATGGTGCGGAGCAGGAGGAGCCGGGGGAGGTGCTGCTGCGGTGCCAGGCTGGCTCCTTCCTGCAGGGAGAGGCCTCCATAGAGACAGCAGGGACGGGGAAACGCGGGGGTGAAGTGCTGATGTCAGTGTCCAGGCTCTGATTTTTACAAGGGGCCTTTCCTTTGCTTGTGCCCAGGCCTCAGCCTGGAGGCGTCCCAAGCATCTTGTGAGGTTGTTGGCATGGAAAAGCCCAGTGTCAGGGTGGCACTGACCAAAAAGCATGCGAGGTCAGTCAGAAACAGCTTCCCACTGCAGGACCTTCCCTTCCAAGCAAGAAATACTTCCATGAAGCAGCTCTTGGGATTAGGGAGTGCTGCCTCAAATATTCACCATCGAATACTTCTAGAAGTGGAGCCACTCAAGCCATGGGGGGTTCGAAGTGTTGACCAAATTACAGCTTTGCGTTCCATGTAGGAAATCACAGCAGGTTTATTCTTTTACTCACCTTTGCAATCAACAGATTGAAATGAGTGTGACAGCCAGGAACTGCAGCAGAAACCTTTGCAGTCCTGCTGTAAGAAGGTCTTGTTCCCAAAGCAAATTCTATTGCCTGGCTTTCTGAAATAGCAAAAGGAAAAGAGGGTTAAAAGCTATGAAACCGTGATGCCACTGAGGATAAAGCATCAAGAGCTTCTATGAAGTTATCATTAAAAAATAAAATAAAGATTTGAGAACAGCTTGGCCTGGAACAATATTTCAGGCATGGCTAGCTGTTAAAAATAAGCTAATTCAGAAGAGGCGCATTTAAATAAATATAATGCAAAGACATAATGGCACAGATAATAGTTTTGAATGGGGAATTCTAATGACTTTGAGGGCATTTTACAGGGCAATTAATACACATAAAAATGCTGCTCTATTCAACTGATGGAAAGAAAGGAAAATAAAGCAGGCAGGAAGAAAAAAGGGAGATGGTTGTGACTGGTAAAAATAGGGTTTGATTTTCTTTTCAATAGGATCACTGCTTACAAACATAATAAAAGGAAAAATAAGCATGTCAGGTTCTATAATGTGGCTTGTAAAATCCCGAGTGATTAGTTTCTAAAGAGGGGCAATTAGGCTCCTTTTGCATACGCACGTGACTCCTGTGCAGTGGGGCTTCCTCCGCTCCCTTCTTCTCTCCCTCTTTAGCACCAGTCTAAAAATACATCTCCCCCATTGAACCTCCAGCAGCATCCTGCTGCATTCAGACAGGGACATCCTGTGCTCCCTGAAGGCCAGATGGGGGCTTCTCGTTATTGGAGGGGAGCAGGGACTGCCTCAGGCCGGGTCAGGATCAGACCCTGGGTTTTGAAGAAGGGTGTTTCACAGGGGCTGGGTGTTCGCTGGCAGATGGGAGCCGAGAGCTGCCAGGGAGAGGCTTTTCCTAAAAATGCCAACTCCTTGTGAAGAAAGCAGCTTGGTGAAGTGCTCATGGGGAACTCCCATCCCTTTTCCATCTGTAACGTGAACTTTCACGTCACCAGTGAGCACTTGGGCCCTCCTGTCCCGGGAGGGAGGGAGGAGGAGGATAGCAGTGAGTGCTGCTCCCAAATTTGTGCTTTCCCACATCTTCCAGCCCTGGCTTTTCTTCTGCTGCCCTGTGCATGGAAGGAGGGAAGGGTGTCCCGGAGCATGGCAGCCCTGTGCTGCTGAGCCGGCTCTTCCCCTCCTGGTTGCCCATTAAGAGCTGCTAACCTTGCAGGAGGGGTGGCTGGGGGACAGCACAGCTTGCTCATGTCTGTCCTGGGGTGGACCAGAGGCTCACAGTGGTTCCTATGGGCCCTGCAGGCCATAAAACTCACCCTGGTGCTCCCCTGCCATCTGCACCTTGGTGAGCTGCTCCTGTCCTTGAGAAAGAGCCTGTCCTGAGCTTGAGCTGTGATTTTGGAATGTATAAATAAATATTACATATGCTGCCAGATGGTTCATTAGCCAGTTGTTATGGCAATCAGCATCCCAGCCAATTAACAGCCTTTCTCATGGCTTTAAAAATGTCAATGGTAGGAACATTTAAATGCCCAAAGAAAAAACAGATTTGCTGTTGCATGGCCCTGAAACAAAAAGGATTTTCTGCAAGTTTAGAGAGAAAGGAGAAGAAATAAAGTCAGATTTTAAAATCCTTAGTGCTGAAGGAGTGAAAAGGTGTTGAGGGCTGTATCTTAATGGGAGAGGTTGTTGGGCATCCAGTGTTCTGGGTGACCACTTGGGAACCTTGGGAGGTACAGTCAGGGTGTGCCTGTGCGAGTGGAATAGCAGGAATTGTTTTGGGAGAGTTCTGAGTTCAGCACCCATGGGCACTGGAATTCCTGAGTTTGTTTTCAGGCTTGAAGGGAATGATAGACTGTGGCATCCCTGGAAGCTGCTGGCTACCTGTGCCTGGTGGGATGCTGCAGCAGAGTTGAGCTCAGGTGCAAGTTCAGGCCTCACAGGCTGGTGTTTTCATTTGGCTCCGAGGATCTGAGAGAGGTGGTGATGATACAGGGGAGTTTAAATTGCTCTTGTAGGCACAGCGTGGTGCTTACTGACACTGGAGGATGGTGCAGTCAGAGAGGGATGGAATGGAAGGAGTAACTTACTCTTTGTGTTGTAACTCCTGGCACTTTCCTGGATTACATACAGTTTAAATAGTAAATAACCCTGGTTAGGCCTTAACAGATTCTTTCAAACCATGTTTTCTCTAGGTTGGTTGCACATCCATGTGCTATCAGTGCTCTGCCTCTCCAGCTTGTGTGAGAATGTGCTCTGCCTCTCACACTCTGTGTGAGAATGAAGTGATTCCATGGGAAGGCAAGACCTTTTCCTCCCAGGTTAGTGTTTGGCTGGGGAGAAAGCATTCCTTTCCCAAAGGCATCCTCTGCCTCTACCTTGCAAGCAGGTATCACAGAGTTGTCCAGAGTCCCTGTGAATGAATTGATGAAGGTAAAATTTGTCAAACCTCTTGTTCACAGGGGACCAGACAGGGCTTTTTCTCCCCTATGCCATGTTATGGGCCCTTCTCCCTGCTTTGGAAGACAGCATGGAACGGGAGCCTGGATTTGATGAGTCACAGGCTTAACGGAGTTGATTCTGCCTTTCTAATCTATGCTGTCTTTTGCAGCCGCTCAGAGCAGGAAAAAATAGCTCCCACAGACAATCAGAAGAGATTATTTTAATGAGAGCTCAAAAATGAGAAACAAATGGCTCAAATTGAGCCTTTAAACGTTTCTACATGTGTCTACAAGGAGCTGTGTGATGCTTGAATCAGCAGGTCTGCAGCAAGAGACGGCTCCTGTCAGGAGTTTAGGTTTCAGCCCTCTATTTTGTTTCCCAGTAGCTAAACTGAACATCCCAAGTGGAAGCTGCATGCTATCAGCAGCTCCATTTGCTGCTTGTAATTGTCTTTTATCTGCTGGAGTCGGCAGTGCCCAGCCTACATCTGTTCCTGATTCACTCAGTGTAAACGTCAGAGAGGGAAACAATCAGTTTTCCCATATGTGCCTGAACAGGCAGTAGGTGGGATGAAGCTGATGACCTTTCACAGCTCTTTCCTTTCTCTCTAGATTGTGTCCACCTTCTTGATGGCCACTCTTTGCTTATTAATTAGTTTTGAAGGTTTTTCTCCCTATGAAGTAAATATGAAGTACATGTTCAGTTGCTCTAATTAGATGAATATTTGACATGCTGAGAGACCTGGGCTTGTTCAGCCTGGAGAAGACTCCAAGGAGAACTTAGAGCAGCTCCAGTGCCTAAACAGGCTCCAGGAAACCTGGAGAGGGGCTTGGGACAAGGGCCTGTAGGGACAGGCCAAGGGTAATGGCTTTAACCTGCCCGAGGGGAGACTGAGATGAGCTCTTAGGCAGAAGCTCTTCCCTGGGAGGGTGCTGAGGCGCTGGCACAGGGTGCCCAGAGAAACTGTGGCTGCCCCATCCCTGGCAGTGTTCAAGGCCAGGTTGGACACAGGGGCTTGGAGCAAGCTGCTCTAGTGGAAGGGGTCCCTGCCCATGGCAGGGGGTGGAGCTGGAGGAGCTTTAAGGTCCCTTCAACACAAACCAGGCTGGGATTCTGTGATTAAGTCTGAACTGCAGCAGACTCGCAAACAGAGATGGTTTCTCTGCTTCAGTAGGGAAAAGAGCCCTTAACAGAGTCAGCACCCTCTGATTCTGTCCTACTGGTATACATCCCAAAGATGAACTCATCAGCTGAGGCAGAAGCTTCAGGAGTCATACTGGCACAACATTGTGTCTTTGTGTTATCCAGAGAACTCCCTATGTCTGAATAAGCATGTTTTCCCTTCCTTTTATTTTTTGCATCTCTTTCAGTCTGATGGCAGTTCCAAAAGCTTTAGAGCTGCTTCTAGATTGGCATGAAAATATCATGAATAATTGTTTAAACATCAGAAAGGTATTAGCTCAATTTTGCACTTCAATGCTACCACGAGCGTCTAGGCCCATTGGGCATGAATTTAATTTTCTTACAGGCTGCAGAGGAAAAAGAAAATCAGCTTGTCTATGTTAGCATTAGCTGCATCTCCCTGTGACAAGCCAAAGCATCACCTTCCAGGGCTCCAGGCTCCAAATAGCACCAAGACTCGGGGTCCTGAGCACATGTACGCCCTGAAGTCTCTGCCCAGGGCTGTCTCCCACCCTTGCTCACCATGTTGGACATCAGCCCCCTGGTCCTGCCTGCAGCAGGATTCCCAGGAAAAACTTCCATAAGAGAAACATGTGCATGCAGGCAGCAGGTTGGGGTGGGTGCTGACAGCAGTAATTCAGTGGGGTTACAAGAGCAAAGGAATTTAGCCCATGCTAAATATCATCACACTGCCTATAGTAGAGGGAAAATCTTGCCTCACTTCTTCAATACTAAAACATTAGGTCTCAATGCATGAAATCAGACTGTCAGTTTTTAATAGTCCTTTAATGATGCATTTTGATGATAGCTGTAATATAGACAAGAAATTATTTTAATGTGGCTTGTTTGGTAACTCATTGGTGGCTCAGAGACCTGGAAGTCTCACCACGTGCATGAGTGATGTGGGACTCGGAAGGTGTCAGAACATCAGCTACTGGCTTTTTCCAAGGATAAGGGAATGTCAATAGTCCTTGTCACACAGGTGGGAAAAATTGCCTTTTAATGGTCAATAGGAATAACCAGTCTTTAAACTTTCATGAATACGATACATAAAATTTATAGCCTATGAATTATGCACATCCCTTCAATGGCTGGGAGGTGGGAAATGTTCCTGGTCCTGCCGTCCCATTCACCTCCACTCGTGGTCCCTGTTTCTTTCTGATGCTTGTTCCAGCTCCTGTTGGTGATGCGATACATCCACTGCTCACCTTCCAGTGCCCTCGTAGTTGACCAGGCTGTTTCAGGGACTTAGACCAGTCTTAGATTCAGTTCAGGACAGATCCTTGTTGGAGAGGGTCCCACCAGTGCTGGAGGCTCCTCAGACACCCCTTGTGTTTGATCTACCTTCATGAAGATGTCTTTGATGTGTACCACTGGGGGCCTGTTGAAAGCATGAGCCATTTAGGCTACTGGTGACTGTGGTAACAGCAGTGTTTCTGTCAGTAAAGCCTGATGCAAGCAGTAACAGTAATAAATACCTGCAACATTTTGCTTATTTTCTACATTTTACATGCTCTAAAATGCATCCTTCCCTCAAAAGAAATATCTTTCTCTTCATTTCTGCTTTGGGGAGACTGGTAAATGTCAGCTGGGAGGCAGACTGAGGGAGGATGTACTGGTCATGGGAGACTGAAGTACTTTGATAGACTTGGAAAAATCCCTGGAAGATGTGAGAGCTCTGCAGGGCAGGGTGGTCTGGATGCAGGATCTGTGATTCACAGCATGAAATTGGCAGGGGATGCTCCAAGATGGGTTGGAACAGAACAATAGGAAACTCCATCTGTGCTGCTCTGACTGAGTGCACGTCCCCATGACAGGGTTATGTACCAGCACCTCCTTGGCTGCTTAAGGTGAGACAGCCAGGAAAGAGGAGGTTACTATTGCTTGCACTATGGAAGGGATCCTGCAAGAAGCCCTGAAGGTAGGAAGTCCTTAAAGGCCCATAACTTTTAAAAGTAGGACACTTTCAACACAGGTCTATGTTATTCATAAAGCAACCCCCCAAACTATCATTTTATCTCCGAGCCAAATCATAATCCTCTTGCAGCTCCCTGGGGTTCTGCTGAAGGTATTTGATTTTTTCCTCTGTCCCTTTCTTTGAAAACCCATTTCATTATCAGATGGTGTTAGGGGAACTGATGTGTAATGAGGAAGCTGGCACAAGTCCCAGAGCGATCAGAGGGGCTGAGACTCACTGAGGTTAAGCTACTGCTTAAAAAAAAAATGTAAGTAATTAAAATTAATTAAAAATCATTAAACAAACCTTCAAGTGTGCTGCTTCATGTGCTGCTGCCTTGCCCGCAGCCTGGGATGAGCAGCTCCTGGCTTTGCTGGGTGAAGGTGGCTTTATCTGGGGGGTTTACTCCACAGGGATAGTTTGTCCAGACAGTAGAGTGATGTGATGGTGGAGCTTTGGTTCTGTTCATGTGGTTCTGTTACAGGGGATGAAGCTTTTATGCCTGATGCTGACCGTGCACAGTGGTTTAGGCTTTGTGAACTTGAGTTTGTAGCTGTAAAAGGCAGTTTGTCATTTTCTCTCCCCTTTATGTGCAAATATCAAGTGCAGAGCATTTGCTCTCACCAGTAACTGATGTTACTAGTGCTGCTACTTTCATGACTAAGGTTAATGCTAACCTATGGGATTGTTCACTTAGAGGAGGGATCTTGTAACTGCCTGAAAAATTCTCTCATCCCATTTTACAGAAAGGACGAGTAAATTCCCTTTAAGGTCTCTTCCACCCCAACCATTCTAGGAATCTCTGATTCCAGATTCACTGTGACAAGGGCTTCACAGCAACATGGTGAATGACCAGAAGGTGTTTCTTGCAAGAACCTCCAGCAAATTATCTCCTCTGGAGGCCCGCAGAAGCTGCAAAACCATTTGCATTTCAGAGGTCCTTGCTGAGAATAATGAATGCAATCCCCAGAAACGTTGTCACTTCTCTGCTGGCACGTGGGGGTGTGGAGAGCTGCTACTGTCACAGTATTTGACAATTCGTGCACCAGGAGTGACCCAAAGTTGAAGCTGTCACGCGTCGTTATCATGCTTCAAGCTTGTTCCTTCACAGGCTGTGTTATCCCTGTCCTGCCCATCTCACAGAGCCAAGGGAGATGATTCAGCCCACTTTTGGCAGAGGAGAGGCCTTTCCCCGTTTCCATGGTGATCAAATTACCTTTTTCATTCCAGGTCAGAAGGTTAAAATCATTGATGAGGCCTCTCCAAGCAGTGGTTTGCATTGCATTGCGTGGCATGGCCTGCTCCCAGCAGGATGACTGCCATTGAGGTACCCGGGAGAGCTATTCATAGCAAAGCTGAATGGGTGCAAACAGACCAGCATCATCCTCCCAGAGTTACCTGTAAGAACTGCTGAGCCCTCTTGGTGAGGGGTGTAGCAATACAGGCCTTCCCCCCTCTGTTGTCTATGTGAGCACAAGGTGAGGTGTGCAAGGAGAGCAGGAAATCCATGCACAGCACTTCTCATCTGATCTGCTGGTACCAGCTGCATTCAGAGCTGGTGCTCCAGAGGAGTGTCCAGTATTACATCAGCTACACTTATGTTATTTGCCAGGTCTGTCTCCTTCCCCTTTGAGTCTTAGGAACATGGATAAATGCTGTGAAAAAGCCTGTTGTAAATAATGGGAGTTTCTGCCTAGTCTAATCACTAAAATATTGTTTCTAGAAACACTCAGGGTTCACAAAGCTCCAGTGAAAGGTTTTTGGTGTTTGTATAAACCCTGCTTTTCAGGTGGCTGTAGCTTGGCTGCTCGGGGCACCCATCTGCTGTAGCCTGGGTTACAGACAGTTGGGATAGAAATCAGGTTGGAGTGTTTCAGTTTTGCAGTTCTGGTTTTGCTGTTTCTTTAAAACACAAGTGGGTGTATATGGCTTTTTGGAGTTTTGTTTTTTCTTGCTAGTCTGTAGCTTAAGAAAGGAGGTGCAGAGGGTCAATGGATGCGTTTTTTGCAGTTCATCTATATCAGTGTCTTCAACGTGAGCAAAATGAAACACGGAAACAAATAACGTTTTGAGAGATTCCCACTATCTGCATTTAAAAGCGAAGCACCACACAGAAAGCACAATAACTCCATTTCACAACTCGCTCGCTATACAAAGCCAAACTGGGCAATGCTATGATAAATGATTTCCTCTTGCTGCCTGCGTTTCTGACTCCTTATTTTTCTGGATTTCATATCTCAGCCTTTTCATATCACAGCAGACGGAGATTCTGTGTATGTAGTGAGTCAGAGCAAATCCCATATTCAGTTCTCAAAATATTAGTTCAGTCCTTAAGCAGTATTTGATTTATGGGATACTAAGAGAATATAAATAATTTGGTCTTGTTTTCACAGGATTAGTTGCTGGTTGCAAAGCAGAAATAAGGGACAAAAGGTCTGTGCTTGCTGTTGGGCATCAAAATCCTTTAATGATTTATTAATTTCAACATTTTTGTTCCTCATACAGGCTGTTGTTCTATGTGTCTTTATTTCCTTATGCAGTCAAAGGTCAGTGTTTGAAAAACGGTGAGAAGGATGTTTAAAAGGGCCCGAGAAACCATCAGTGAGCTTTGGTCTTGTAAGTTGCTGGAAGTGTTTGTGAGATCTCCAGCCTATAAATGAGCTCTTCCTCTGCTTGTGTACCTGCTGTGAGGTGAAGGAGGTGACTTGAGAAGTTCCAAGTTCCTGCAGGCTGTGCTGGCCTTGCCGGACAATGAACCCTCTGTGTCTGCACAAAAAGGATATGGTTTGAAGGCACCACCAGCTTTATCTTCCCTAATACTTACTTTGAACTCAGACAAGAGCTCTAGAGCCCACCTAGGGCTCTTTAGGAGTCATTTACTGGTTCTGCCTATCCCATTGCCTTTTTGTCCCTCCTTCTAAGGGGCTGCTCTGAATGGAGAATACAGTTTCTCTCCATCCATTCATGCTAGACTGTGCACCAGGCTTTTCTCCCAGTAGAGCAGGCTGCAGCATGAGCAGTTTTTCCTTCTAACTCATCTTATTGTCACTGCCCAGAGTGACTTTTTCCAGCTGTTATTCTTGGCTGTTTCCACTGTTTGAATTCGCTGTTCCCTGTGGGGTGTATTGCATTGGGTTTCTGTCTGTCATAGCTCCATCACCTCCATAATGACAGGTGCTCCCCATCAGTTGCCACTGCAGGGATGAGGCTGTGCCATAGTTCAGGGTGCTTGGGGTGCAGCAGGTAAATACCAGGACTTGCCCAGCCTGTGATACCCTCAAGCAGGGAAGGAGAGCAGCTTGAAACAAGCTTCTTTTCCGAGCTGCTCTTGACAGGCTGTGTTGTACCAAGTCCTCAGGTTTACTACCACCGAAACTGCTTCAGTGTTTCCATGATTCTTTGTTACTACAGCTTTAGAGTAAGTAATTACTCGAATCTCAGATTGTTATCCTCAGTTTGGCTCAAGTTTAATAAGGTGCTGAGAGGGAGGCTCCCTCTTGTAGGTATGTGTAGTAAGTCCATCAGCAGGGGACAGAGTGGCCAATAAAGCCATCCTGGAGAGGTTATCAGGGCAGCACACATTTTCACCTTAACTAGACAGAGTGCATCTTGCAGGTCTGTAACCTTTTATATATGCAGGTGCTTTGGGGGCTGAGGTGAGAGGCCGGAGAGGGAGTTCCCCTTCAGCAGTCCCAGCACCGTGAGTCTGTGGCCAGGCATATACATTCGAGCTGCATGGTTTGGGTGTATGTGCCCAGAAAGAGCCCTTTCAGATCTGAACTTCATTGTATATGAGACCTCTGTGGAGTGAAAGCTTCACTCAAAAGGGAAACAACATTATAACCCAATCTCCCTGGTCCTCTTCTGCTAAGCCCTTGAAGCCGTATTAATCTCCAGCTAAGGCACCGCTGGGGTCTTAGTTCAGCTAGGAAAAGCTTCTTTGCTCCTAGTCAGGGATTTATAGCCCTTGGTTCTGGGGAATGGTGAAACACTCGTATTTCTGGGGGTGATGGCCTTGTCTCCTTGCAGCTACCAAGCCCCATGGCAGTGTCAGTGATGTGTTATCGCGTTTCTCCTCCATGGTATGTTACCTACCCATCTTGTTCTGAGCAAGGTGCACATGGCTGTGCGAGAGGATGGGGATTCAGCATCATTACTTTATCCAGAGGTAATTCACTAAAAGTATCTTGGGTCAGGAGATCAGCTGAAAATCCGATTACCTTACAGTGAGCTTTGCATATAGGCGAGTGTAAAACTGGAGCTTGTGGGTAACTGCTTGCCTGGGCTGGGACTTAACCTTTAGACTTGTTGCTGCAAATGATGATGTGGGTCCACTAAAAGGCAGTTGCAGGGGTATTCTGGACCTGAAATCAAGAGATGCCAGGGGTTTTCCTGCAAGGAAATGAGCAGTCACTGTTGTAAAAACTGTCCCTTGCCCTGCAGAGGTGCCAGGCTGGGAGCTGGTGACCCCAGGGCTCTCTCTGCTGTCTCTCAACTGTGCAGTCACTCAATCAAAACTTCCCCAAAAATGAGCAAGTGGAATATGAATGACCATGTTATCTGTGGAGCAGAAACAACAGATAGGAAAATAGAGCATAGAATCCCAGACTGGTTTGGGTTGGAAGGGACCTTAAAACTCACCCAGTTCCAACCCCCTGCCACGGGCAGGGCCACCTTCCATTAGAGCAGGTTGCTCCAAGCCTTGTCCTGGATTAGTAAAGTTACGAGACCACTGTAGATTTCTGTGTCTTTATTTCTCCTCTGGATTTATGATGAAATGTCTCCCAGTGCCTTTCCCAAAGCATCATCTTGAGTTGGCACTGCTGACTCAAGCATTGTGTGTGTTTTTGAAGGACACGTGCATATGTTAACACTCTCAAACAAATACACACAAAAACTCTTGCGCATTGCTGAGTGCAACAGATGTAAGTGAGGAAAAAGAGCTCTTCTACTGACGTGCGAATGACTGTTTAAGCTATTAAAAAGGGCAATATTCAAATGAAAAAGCCTTCCTTTTTAATCATGACAAAACTCTGTCCCTTGAAGTCAGTAGATTTAGAACAATTTTATAGCACTGCTGTCTGGGAAAAAATGTCTTTGCCTATAAGAGCACAGGTTCTTTTAATGTGAGTTGTCATCTAAGTAATTCCATATCATCAAGCAAAAAAGATAATTTCTAAGGGGAAAAAAAATAGAGCAGCTTAAAGTCTCAGCTACAGTCACCCACAAAATTGCTTATGAATGTGCTATTAGTTTGAGCTGAAAGTTAATGGAGAAGCTGGCTGTCCCCAGGGGACTAATAAATAGGATACAAAGTCTTTCTGCTCTAGGGCAGTGTTTCAAAATTGGTCCAAGTCCACAGTGATTCCTGTTTGATGCTTATTTGTTGGTCTAAGTGAGATAATGGACTGCCGAGTTGCAGCCTGCTTCCCAGTGAAGACCAGATCCAGGAGTCTGATTTTTGTTATAGAAATGCCCAGAGACCACAAACTGTGTCTGCATTTATAGTACTTGCACATGGTTCAAATCTTTACCCCAGAGTGTGCACAAGCTAAATACCTCTAAACATGGTGCTGCACAGCAAGCAGCGGAGAGGCTCAGGATGTGCTTCTGCTGCTTACTGGAAGAGCTGTTCCATCTTCATCCCATCTTCATCCCTTTTGGCTGAAGCTTTGCCATGTCAGTGGACTCGTTTCCAAACCCTGCCTGGACCAAAGGCACAGTAGCCATGTTCCCACTGGTTCCTGCATGAATTGTTCATGTTCTCCATCTCCAAAAGGCAGATTGTGCTGTGAGGAGGAGAATGTTCCAGGCAGTGTAAGAGCATTATTTTTAGATTGTCATGAATATAGCAAAACAATAGCAATGAAGCAGGCACTTGTCATCCCAATAATCTCATCACGTTGCAAATAACAAGTATAAATTGCCGCTTATAAACTATTTCAGAAAAAGAAGAAAATTGCAAGAGTTCTTATAAGCCACCCTCTGCTCTATGCTGGTATGAAATAGGTAGACATAGAATTCTAGAATGGTTTGAGTTGGAAGGGACCTTAAAGCTCCTCCAGTTCCAACCCACAGCCACAGGCAGGGACACCTTCCACTTGGAGCTTGCTCCAAGCCCCATCCCAACATCTTTCCAGTTGCTGTATGAAGTGGGCAGTTAAAGGCTGTGTGGTGTTGTTTCTGACCTAGGCCTTTTCCTCCCAAAGCCTCAGCCTGCAGGCAGCAGCAGGCATTGCTCTGGGATGCTCAGCCATGTTCCTGCTACATTATTGTTTGGCAAATCCATATGCTCTAAATGCTGAACAGCTTTCTTCTCCTTTTAGCTTGTGACATATGCAAGACACAAAGTGCCTTACTGTGTGCTGAGGCTGTGGTTAGCTCCAAAGGATGTCACCGTGGCTGGCCCAAGCACAGCAACAAAAGACAGACTTCATTTCTGATACCCATAGCATCATGTTTATGCTGGGTTTGCTCTCTCAGGACCAGTAAATAATACGGCAACAGATTCCTCTATTATCTACAGTGATGAAGCTCAATTGAGGTGGTGTTGAAATGCCGCTACTCCTGAAGCTCTGTGGAAGCTGGAGTGGACGCTGATCGCCTCCCTCCAACACGAGGCAAGGGTGTGAGAAGTGGCAAGGGGCAAAAATACCTGCAGTCATCCTGCAGATTCACCCCCTGCTTCTAAAGAGGAAACTAGAAACTCCTCAAGAAGAGGCAGGGCTTGGTGGGTTTGGTGTCTGTGCTCTGCTCCTCCTCTCTGCAGTAATTTATCAATAATTCCATTGCTCAGAGGGCTTTTGAGTATTGGATGTGGAGCTTTAGCACGAGCAGGAAAAAAAAGGATTAGATTAGAGGATTAGACATTAGACGTTTATATGAATATGAATAGTCTTTGCAGCTACATCAGCTAGGAGAAAATTGCATGGAGCTGATAATTTTCATGCTTCAGGGCATAAGCAGATCATGAGAGCTGGTCACATTATTTGTTGTGAGTCATTTATTTGAGGAATTCAGCCCTTTTCTGTTTGGGTGAGGATCATGATTTTTATTAATACACTTCTTATTCAGGACTGCTTGACAGCACTTTGCATGGCTGGGACCGAGCTGTAAATGGTTTATCATGGATATTCAATCAGTCATTTCCTATCTAGGATTTATTCTCTGGGAGTGAAGGTGAGGAGAGAAGCAAGACCAGCCCATGGGTAGCACTGAGCTGTGAGATAGAGCTGAGTCTTCTCCCTGCTGCCTTATTGCTGCACAAGGCAACCTGTTTCTATTCATCAAGCATCTTTTCTTGCAATTAATAGAAAGCTGGAAACCTGCTGCTGATTAGCATTAATAAATTAGAAATACTGATGTGATCCCAATAAATTGGTGCAGCCAAGCCAGAGTGAAGCCAGTAAATAAGCAAACGTTCATCACTTCTGGGGAAGTTCCAGGTTGAAAGTGGTTGGACCATTTAAATAGCAGCATTTTCTTCTCCTTCTTCTTGAAGGAACTTCTCTGGTAGGTGAACCCCAACCTGCTGGGAGCTGCATGGCTCCCAGCCTGGGGAAATCACCCTCTTGAGTGACAGGTCCCCAGATGGTGCCACTCGGTGCTGGAGCTGTTCCAAAGCTGCAGCTTTCGGAGCCCCCGGCACCGGGTGCTGCCAGGTTTCAGAAGCACATGCATATGCATTTGCACGCCTCTTGTACCTTTCTCTGCCTTTCCATGAGATTATGCTCCTCTTGGCCCGCTTTCTGACCTGCTGACGTGGGAGGGATTAGAATAAAATGGGGGGAAGATCAATACAAATTAAAAGCAAATTAAAAATGCACAAAGGGCCGAAGCACATCATTGAAAATCCATTATCTGATTTCTAGTTTTGTGACCTGTTTTGTTTGCTGTATGACAGAAGTGATCCCAAAGTCTGTTAACTTCTTTGGTCAGCTTGGAGAGGCTCAGCCAGCCACAGAAAATCTCTTACTGAAAGCTGAATAAATCCCACATGGCCTATAACTCATGTGTAATCCCAGGGTGGTTCTTACACTTGTCCAGCAGTGGAGGGGAGGCTGTCACAGGGGAGTGTCTCTTAGCTCCTTGAGCCCATGACGGGTGGCGAAGAAGGAGGAAAGAAAAGCTTTGAACCTGCCTTTGTACAGAATCTTTGTAGACACCAAGTTTTAGGCAGTGGTGCTAACAGCAGTATTCCTGGCAAACTCCAGACATTCTTTAGCTGCTTAAACACCCTCCTGTTGCATTCTGTGCAAGGACAATAGGGATAAAGGCAAATCCAAGAGAAATGCCCAGCACCTCCTGCCCATCGACACCACCTGCTTGAGCCTGAAAAGCCCATTGCCGTGGTGGTGAAGTTATTCTCCGTGTGATTGATTTGCTGTGTGGGAGTGGGGAAGGGAAGGTGGGATTTAGTAACAAGAATGATTTATTCTGGTTTATGGTACCCACTGGCCTGCAAACCTGCTTCCCGTGTTGGGGTTTAGTTCTGTTTGACTAATGTGCTAAGGATACCTGCTTTTCCTGGTGAAGGCATGTCATCACTCTTGTACAAAACGCAGTGATGCTGTTTGTGGAGGAGGCACAAATGCAAAAGGCATGTTGACTGCAAGGGCTCCAGCACTGGGAGCAAAGAGCCAGGGGAGTTCTGGGGTGCCAGCCCCTAGGGACACTTGTACATGATGAGACTTCTTGTAAGGTGGAGGCATCACCCAGAATCACTCGGAGAGCGGCAGGGAGGAAAAAAAAAACCAGAAGAAAACCCAGTATTGGAGAAATCTACAGCAACTGAGCGGGATTTGGGGTCTGGGATGAGCTGGGAGCGTCGTGGCTGCAGGGGAGATTCCCACACCTCTGGGACAGCTTCTGCAGCTGACTCGGCAGTGCTGAGTTAATGGTTGGATTCGATGATTCTAAAGGCCTTTTCCAACCTAAAGGATTCTATAATGTGGGGAATGTGAACACCTATGTACAGCTAAAAACTCCTCAGTGCACCTCTGCCTCATTCACATACTTCCTTGGTGTGCTTCAGAAGCCGATGGTTGTTATTTTTCTTTGTGTCAAGCTGGTTCCACTTTAGCCCTTGATTAATAGCGCTGAAAAAAACCCCTCACACTGTGGTTGCAGGGAAGTTTGTGCAAGTGACAGCTTTCCCAACACGTCTGGGGAGATTCGCAAAACATTGGAGAGGAGAAACGTGCGTGTGTGACTTTGCAAGCAGACATGGTGTGCACGTCCCCTTTGTGAGGCCAGGCACAACACAGCCTCTTGTCCTGGCAGCAGCTTGGAGGAAGGGCCCAGACACTATGAACTCTCTTGGTTTACATGGGAATATCACAAGACATTCCCTGACCATTATAATGCAGTTAGGAGTGATAATGTTGTCTTAGTGCAATGTCTTATCACTGTTTTAACAACCTGACACGCAAGTCACCTCGTATTATCACTTCAATGAATACATTAAGCACTGAAGGCTTTTGAGAGCTGGATGCATCAGCAATGAGGGGGCAAACTTACACTGCTGCAGACTGAGGAGGGATTTTATCTTGTTTTGTTTAGAAATCGAGCAAGAAGCAGCCAGGCTTTGGGGCTGGTAAAGTTGGATGCAGGCAGAGAGTCATGGTACTTGTGCAGGTGAAGCAGAGCAGCACCAGTTAGTGTAAGGGGCACAACCGAAGCGGTTCCTGGAGCACTTGGCATGTTGTGTGTCTGAAACAGAAACAGCAAGTCAGATGCAGTGATTTTAGGTGTAGAGTAAGGCACATGGGAAATGGGGCCCTAATTGTGTGCAAGCAAAAAGCAGCATGGACACTGAAAAAATCCTTCCCTGTGAGGGTTCTGAGGCGTTGGCACGGGGTGCCCAGAGAAGCTGTGGCTGCCCCATCCCGGACAGTGTTCAAAGTGGACGGGGCTTGGAGCAAGCTGCTCCAGTGGAAGTTGTCCCTGCCCGTGGCAGGGGTTGGAGCTGGATGAGCTTTAAGGTCCCTTCCAACCCAAACCAGTCTGGGATTCTACAGCATAAGAATTATTACTCAAAAAATCACCTGTAAAGTGTTAGTGAGTAGAACTGTATGAATTATTGAGGAGGAAACAAACCAAAGAAACCTTATGCAGCTTGATAAATCTTTGGCATGCTCACAGCAACAGAACTTGCCATTGTTGGGGTCTTCCTGCTGCAAAACAGCACCGTGGAACTGGTGAAGGTACAAAGGGCAGTGCTAGGGATGTTGATGGATCGGATTCAGAGAAGACTGCAGGACCAGAACCCTTTCCTTGAGCAGAGGTGATGGATGAGAATTTTTAAACAGGGTGTCAGGAATGAGGATTCATTCCTTCTCACATAGCAAATATTAGGAGACACCTGCCAAAATTATCTGTTAGTAGGTTTAACGCAGCAGAAGGAAGCAGTATCCATAATTAAGTTGTGGCACTCTGTGCCACCAGGTATCACAGATGCTAACAGGATAAATGGATTCAAAAAGGGATGAGGTAAATTCATAGAGTCATTAATGAATACTTAGTTCTCAAATCCAGGTGGAAGTCCTTAAACAGTTGGAAACTGGGGGAATGTGCCAGGGATGGAGCATCTGCAGAAAGAGTCAGAGGAGTTCTGACAGCTTCAGAATGTGGCATCTTGGTGGAGAGCAGCTTGGGCCAGTCTGTATTTCCAGGGATAAACCCATTCTGATGGTATCACTGATGGAGAAGAAAGCCAGAGGAGACTAAAACAGGGTCCAAGAAACCTTAACGTGGAGGAGCTCAGATGTGCTTGGCTGCCAGGGCGCTGTGAACTCAATGGTTAACAAGAAGAAAAATGGTGTTTCCGCCGCTCCGCAACCTGCGGCCGTCACGTAAATTGAAACGGACAGAATTACCATTGGTACAAATTAAAAACAAATAAAAAGGGTACACAGAACTGATTCACAGAGTTCAAACTCCATTACCAACTGATTTACTGTGCAGTGACCTGTGATTGTTTGCACTGAGGAAGTACTGCGCTCGGATCCTATCGGCCTCGTGGCTACGGCTCACACCAGTCAATAAGCTATTTAATTTAATGGGAAACGGTATTGATGGGCTTGGAATGCAGCTCAAAAAAAAAGGGGGGGAGAGAAGAAAGATGCAGCTGCAAAGAGCAGATAAAGTCTTCAACTCGGGGGTTCACTCTTGGGGTGTTTTCCCTTTTGTTATCTCATTAATTAAAGTCTGGAGAAGTCTTAGCTGGATTTGGAAGTGTCAAAGCCTTGCAGGAAAGGTGCTGAAGGCACGATTGCTATGGGGACAGGGACGAGGGGAAGAGATAATGTGGAGTACAATGTAGTACCCTGACCTTTCTGAGTAGACAAATCCATGAAGAAACAAAGTTGTTCAAAAGGAAAATCTGTCAAACCAGTCAAAGGAGAGGAAGGTGCTGCTTGGGAGCCAAATGCCTTCAACAGACACTAGTTTTTGTGGTGCCTCTTTGGTGGCTTCTTGGTCCGAGGGGTCTGGTGGAGAGCCACTATCACTGACTAGTGGTCTTGGCTACCTACTTTGCATTTTTAGCAGTGTGTTCTCAGAAGACATGGGTTCCAGCATTTTCAGTGGGAAAACCTAGTGGGACTCTTGAGATCTGGCCGTTGCTTTGGGGAAGAGCTCCAGGACAAGGGACTCAGCAGGGCCACAGGGCATCATAGTCCTAGGCTTCATTCCTTGCTTTCCCAGACTGCTTCTGGTTACTCTCACATTTCACTCCTGAAATGGGAATAACTCCACTTACATGGCCTGCTGGCAGGTACTAAGCAACACGCAGCTGCAGGGTGTCCCAAGGAAAGGCTGCAATAATAAGGATTATTATTATTATTTTTATTACTATTATTACTCATTTAGTTCTTTAGAGTTGCTTTTCCTGAGCAGACACGTCTTCTAGTTCCAACAGCTACTGTAATTTCTGTCAGTGAATGTGGATGCACAAATGCATGTTTGATCATGAATTAATCCTGGGGACCAAGGTGGTTTCTTTGTGTGGGTGCAGGAGCTCAGCAGGAGGAGCCCATCCTGAGGAGCAGGATGTGATTGAGCCTGTGCAATCCTGGAGGACGTGACCTATCAACCTGGTGACTCCCTTGCTGCAATTTCAATATCAACACTTCCAAGTTTCCAGGAGAAAAGTTGGATTTGCAATGTCACATTGCACATTCACACAGGCCCAGGTATGAGTCTCTGTGGAGGTTTCCAATGAGGTGGCACAGCAGGGTCAGTCTGGTGCTGCTTTTGAGAAGGAGAATGTGACCATGGGTTGGGTTAGGGGAAGCTGTGGCTCAAGGAATACCTGCAGGGCTTGCTTTGGCTGCTCCCTGTCTCCAAGTCTTCAGTATCTCTCAAGGCCCTGAGATGGTCTGAAATTGGTTACTGAATAGATCCAAACAGAGCAAAGTTTTCAGAAAGAGGGAGGTTACCAGAAAGAAATCAGAATGCTTGATCAGACTGTGATTTCATATTCAGATTGGCCAAGGAGCCTTTCCAGTGGACAGCCCTCTTTTAGACTCCCACACACAACGGCATGATTCAATTTCCAACTTCATTAAAGTTCACCGCCCCTTTGGAAATTAATTCACAGCTAACAAAGTGCTATGTCGATGCATAAACTTCACTTGATTGCTTCAAGTTTTCTGTAGTTAGTAGCCTGTAAAGAAAACACACATTTAAGGAAATTAGAGTAGCAAGATAAATGAGGTGGAACCATCAAGAAGAGCAGAAGCTGGAGATAATCCATGTTTTAAAGTATTGCAGTGGCTTTGCAGTGTTTGGAGGAGCAATATTATGTGTTTTTATGCTTTGGGCCTCACAGCTTTCCTCTGCACTGGGACGTGAGCAACCTGAGTGGAAGAGCCACGCACTAGACATAATCTTCTATCAGAGCAAACCAAGGGGCTGCAGATGTGCTAATCCAAGCTAATCCTGCTTTCTCTGGAATCACTCTTCAGTCCATTGCGAGGCTCTCCAGCACCTCTCACCCATTGCCACATGGATGTCACACCCCAGCAGGACAAACAGCAGCAAAACCCAAGTCAGCTGGGTGCATTCTCCACCTCATTCTGTGGACCAGGGGGTGTTTTTCTTGGCTTCGACTAACACAGCCCTTACGTTCCCGTCCTGCTGTCTTTAGTGTAATGAGGAGGATGTGCAGGCCACAAGGAAGATGCTTTGTAAAACAATTATGTCAACAGTCTGGACCCTATGGAGCATTTCCTCAAAGCAAACAAACAATTTGCAGATTGGACAGGCATGAATGCTAATCCCTGGAGACGGGAATTGGAGAGGGCTCTTCCCAGATGGCTTCTCTGCCACGGTGCTCGTTTGCTGGTGTTCGTACATCTTCTCTTTGCGAAACAAAAAGAGGAGGAGGAGGAGGACTGGAGGCTGCATTACTTCAACTCAGGGGAAGGTAATGAGTGAGGGAGTTGTGCAGTTTGCTGTGAATAGCCTTCTTCTTACTCTTGGAGAAGTTAGGTGTGCAGAAAGGCAGGCGTTGTGGTGCAGGGTGCCTCTGCCATGTTGCACACTTAGGTGGTGGTATAAAAGGTGGAGGCCTCTTAATCCTCCTTCTCTAGAAGATAAATTCTAGAGAAGGACCATCGGAAACTACTCTTTCATGAGCCCAGGGTTTCTTACTCTGTATGGTGGCTGAGATTTCTTACGTGGGAAGCATTATTTTAAGCAAGAAAGGCAGATTGGGAATGCAGGCACAGAAAAGCATGTCAAATGAGAAAAACTTTGATCAAAATTCAAATCCAAGTCAGCCTCTAGCTATCTGCTGAACAGCATGCATCCTCCTGGATGGGTTTTTTTTTCCCCCTTTTTAAGAACAGGAAGATAAAGAAAGCACTTGGTATGAGGGAGGTCAATAGACACACTGCATCTTAAATTCAGCTTAATCTCATTTTCTTTGGCCCCAGTGATTTGCTTCTCCAGGTTTGGTGGACCCTCAAGAAATGTTTTATCCTCTCCTTTCAGGTAATGTGGTGTTAAGAAGACTTTCCACCTTGTGGCCTAATTATGGAAGAATTCATTTCTGAGAGGGCTGCCTGGGCTGCTTTTATGCTGCTTCCCTTTTCTCAGCTCTCAGACCAGGCCCTTGCAAGGCCTTCTTTATAAAAAGCTAAAATCACCCTTTAAGAGCTACTCCCTCTGGTGTTGTTTAATCCCAGGCATCCGCACTGCTGCTGCCAGGAGCTCAGCAGCTCCTGATGTCCCACTGGAGGTCAGCTGGGAATGCCTGCATCTACAGCATGCTTCTGGAATAAACCCACATTGGAAATAACTCCCAAAGCTGCCTCGAATGTGTTGGGAAAAAAAGCAGACCATAGATTTCAAATGTAATCACCTTGATGGGGGAGATAAGCTTGTGTCTTACATTTTGACATTAAGTTACATTATGCTGTGACAATTATTCTATTTCAATGTAGGGGGAAAAAGAATGTTTAAAATATGCTAAAAAATCAGCCTGTTCTGACACCATCTACAGTTCTGCGATATGTTAGAAACATATTGGTGTATAATCACAAGTGTGGCTGAATATATTTCATAAAAGCATGAAACCTAGCAAACTTTGTAAGACAGAGCAGTAAATATGTCCTCACTACCACTCCTTATAATAGCAACAGCCTGTCTCTGGAAGAGCAACAGGAGCTGTACTTATCTTTATATTTCTTTCATTGCAAGAACAAGAGAGCATCCAGGGAAATTGTCAGACAGCAGATACAAAACAAGCCAGAAGAGGTCATTTGTCACTGGCACAGGGTGTCCAGAGAAGCTGTGGCTGCCCCATCCCTGCAGTGTTCAGCAAGCCGCTCTAGTGGAAGGTGTCCCTGTCTGTGGCACAGGTTGGAGCTGAATGAGCTTTAAGGTCCCCTCCAACCCAAACCACTCTGGGAGTCTATGATAAAGAGCTGCTGTGCTGGGTCAGGTTATTGTAGTACAGACCCCAAAGCAGGAATTAGGCTGTGTTTGAGTTTTGAGCTATTCCTCCAGCTGTGCTATACAGGAAGCAGTGAGCGGCTATGTCTGGGGCTGCCTTGTGATGGATGGCCCCCCTGCGAGCTGCCACTGGACCATACTTGACATAGAGAATACACAGGATTTTAACAGGGCATAGAGACTGCGTGCTGTAAGCTCTGCAAGCCCATTTGCTCAAAACATGCCTTAAAATGACGTGTTGCAATTAATTTTAACCAAGCTTATGAGAATAGGCTTCAACATTCATTTCAGACAGCCTGTCTCCAGAAGAAGTTCTTGCTGGCAAACTTGCTTATTTGAGACAAATGAAAAAAGGATGAAAGATGGGTGGAATTAGAAGTCACCCTTTTCTTTCTCAAAGAAAGAGAAGGGCTGTGCGTTGGCAGTGATTTGGATTTCTTCAACTTTAGTGAACTCTTAGAAATAAAACAAAATGAAAGGAAAACTTTTCCTGTCCTCAAAAAGCAGTAACTGATGAAATGTAAAGTTCTGCATAAAAAGATACTTTGTGCAGACCGGCAAAAATTGCTAAAAAATTATCACAGATTTCAGTTCTATTACATAGTGATTTTAGGAGGAAAACCAAAAGAAATAGGATTCAATGAAAAAGGAGAGGTCTTGGCTCGATTTCTCTCTTCAAAAATTTAATATCCTATCCTAGGATTGGTAACAGAATTGGATGTGATTGTCCTTGCCATTTAGTTTCTCGTGCAAATGGGGAAGGAAATGCTGCATCACAAACACAGAAACTCCTAAATAGCTGACATTTCTCTTCAAATAGCCCTAGAAATACTTTTGTCTGTAACAGTGTCATTCACCAAAGGCACATCCCTAGGATTTCCCAGAGAAGATGGCGATTTGATTTGTTTTTTGCCCATTGGCAAATGAGAAATGGAGACTGTAAATCTCCAGCTCTAAGATCAGTGAATCAGTGTCAGTTAGGAGTGGAGCCTCAGACCTGTGCTCATGCTGTAACTGCAGGTTGCACTCCCACGTATAATACGGCCGAGGGCATAATTGAATTTGGCTTTTCCCTTGAGATTCTCCGCAGCCACAGATGTGCAGGAGAGCGATATGGCCCTTAAATAATCAGATTAAACAAGTCGTACGCTTCATGGTAGCCCAAACGCTGCGTGGGACAGGGAGGATTTATTCTACCCTTTGCAGAGTGTGGTCTGAGTTGTCACATACAATAGAGGGATGTATGTGGGGGGCTTGTTTTTCTCTTTACCACCATGTATTCAACATTGTTGATAGCAAGATAGCACACTCCATCTGAAAGGGAACAGGCTGCTGCCTGATACAGTCGGGATATCAGTAAAGCCTTCTTGTGTCTTCAGATTAGGCCAGGTAGCCACTCAGGATACCTGATTTTTTTCTTTATTGCCAGTGGGGAAAGGAAAAGCGCAGGTAGATGTGTGTGTATGCACCTGGTGGGGTTTGCTTTCATCTTCTGCCCTCCCTCTTGTGATTTCCACAGCGTGTAGAACAGGCTCTCCTCATGCTCAGGAATCTCATCCCCACTGCAGCGTGGCCATGCACAACCCCAGCCCTTCAGCACTTGCTCAGCTTCAGGGCAGCAGATATCTCTCTAATGATGCCAAAGACAGAATTCACACACTTTGAGGTAATGATGTGCTTAAGTAGAGCACTGGAGAGGGGCTGTGTGCAGGACACAGGGACCAGAGACCCCTGCTGCCAGCATTGATGCTGGCTTTTCCTGCGTGGCTCTAAAATGGCTGAGATCACAACAGAAACAAGCTCCAGAGCAAGCTGCAGGAACTGCAGTTAACTCCTTTCCAAAGCCTTTCTATTAGAGGCTCATCAGCACAGCTGATAGAGAAACATTAAGGAGCACAGAGTGTCCGGAGGCTGCTGCCAATGAGAAACGTTCTCTCTGAAGCTGCAGTTTAAACATCAGGGACTCCTCCCGTGCTGCTCTTACTAACATCAGAACCCAAGGAGCCTTCTCCCGTCTCCAGGAAAACATCCAGCAAAGTACTGAGGCTGCAGACTCTGAGGCGAGTCGATAGACTTTGGTTTTAGCAAAAATATGCTGTGATCAATATTTAAACAGGATCCAAATATACCTCTTTCTTTCCAGCTGCCTGCCGAAGATGTGATGGGGAGGAGGGGAGGGCAGCTCTTCTCCGGGTGTTATTAGTGATGACCTCCAGTCTGAACGGGCCTTTCCATGCCAGGGGCTGCTCAGCAGCAGGACCTTGGCACCATGAGCCTGTTCTGCTGGAGGCTGGAACTGGGATCAAATTGATGCCTGAAAAATCCCTCTGTTGCAGGAACACGGGAATCACGATGCGGCTCAGGGTGCTGGGGGGTGGCTCAGGCTCAGCGGCTGGTGAGGATCTGCTTCAAAGGTGAAGGCCAGTGGAAAGGGTCTCCAGGAGAGATCGTCATTCCATCTGGAGGCTGGAAAACACTGAGGGAAAACTTCCTTTTCCCCAGAAGATCCTAGGAGTGAGCATGTTCTTGACTGGAGTTCAGGGGCTGTGGAACAGCAGCCGTCAGACCCAGCTGTGGGTTGTTTTATTCTCCCTGTGGGTACCAGCCAAGACGGTCACCAAAGATGTCACTTATTCCAGTGTTTGATTTCTCCCTTTTGCTGGCTAAGGTCAAGCATGGAAACAAACCAGAATACTTCCAGACAATGTGGGATTGTTTTTTATTCACTTATTTTTCTGCCACCTGATTCTGGCCACTTCAGCTTGTTTTTAACTTGGTGGGATATTGCTTCACTTCCCAGCTACCTTAAATCAGGTTCTCTGATGGTATCTTGGACAACTGAACAGAAACCTTAGGCTGGCAATTTCTTCTTGCTGACTTTGGTCATTTTTATCATGTTTCAGGCCTTTCTTTCTAAGGGGAAGTTCTGGCTGAATTGCTTTCAAAGCAAAATTCATCCTTAACTTCATCATAAAGCATTAAAGAGAATTTAGGTAATCAAATCCAAATCCTCATCTCCTAAGAGATACATACAATCTATATTGTGTAATTACTTCTCTTTTCAGAGGGGCTGTCATCATTTGATTAGCTCAGATTAAGGCTGATCCTGTGATGCCAGCGGGTGAAGATGTCCTGCTCTGCACCATCCATCTTCAGGCACCTAACCAGTGCGAGGATCAGGAGGGAAGGAGCACTTTGCCAGAAGATACAACCATGTGTAATTGGATAATACAATAGGGATGGGAAAAAAAGGGGTGAATATAAAGGGGAAAGATCTTGCACTAAAGCCCAATAGCTTGTCAAAGAGCCTCCCAGGAGAAACAGAGACAGTTCTGTCAATCTTGAGTAATTTAATATGGGACTGATCAAAGCAGCAGATACTGAACAGAGTGAACAATAATGTGTTTGCTAAGAAAGAGCTGGTGTCCTATAGGTATTTCCCCAAGAGGAAGGGATGGGGCTGCACCACATGCTCTGCACCCGGCTCTGCTGACGGCTTTGTGTGCTGTCTTGGTCAAGTGCTCTGGGTCTGAACATTTGTCAGATAAGGACAGTAATACCTACACCAAGGGTGGTGGTAATGAACGAATGTTTCATCTGAAGTGCTAAATAAATGCGTAGTTTTATAACAGGTAAGATGTAGGTTTGATGTCAGCACTGCACCACAGGCTGTTTCAACCTCATATCCCTTCCTGGCTTATGAAGGCCAATTAGCAGCACTGCCAGGGCTTGAATTCTCAACCATTGGAGAAGTGGAGTAAATGTGGCTAAGTATTGGAATAAAACTTAATTGCATTATAACTTTGGAACAAGAAGAAAAGCATTCATTTGATTTTAGACACTGACACAGATGGTTATTTTTCATTATAATAATAATAATAATAATACAAATGATTCCCTTCCTCTACCCCACTTCTTTTATTTAGAGTGGAAAGAAGCAGATTGGTCAAATTAAATCAGGGTAGCCTGAACATTTCATTACCATTTATTAAGATA
The DNA here is from genome assembly GCF_028554395.1 of Pezoporus wallicus. Classification (NCBI taxonomy): domain Eukaryota; kingdom Metazoa; phylum Chordata; class Aves; order Psittaciformes; family Psittacidae; genus Pezoporus; species Pezoporus wallicus. Next base: position 1,683,673 of record NW_026636574.1, on the reverse strand, counting down.
TTAGGGCAAGAGACATTTAGAACACAAAGCTTGATTATGGGTTTAAACCTTCTTGCATAAAACCTGACCTTTTCCCATGGGGCTGCTCTCCAGTAGCTTCTGAGCTCCTGACAGAGATCTACAGCTGCAACAGTGAAAGCTGGGTTTAGAGAGAAGGAATCCAGGCTGGGGCTTAACACACCGATGGGAGCGCACTCACTGCTGCAGCTTTAAAAGGACTTGTAGAGGTTTCCTTCAGGTTTATGGCTGGTGAAGGGGAAGACAATGGAAAAAATAGGCTGGAATAGGAATAAGTAGGCATGGGAATAATTTCCTGTGTCTGTCAGACAATTGTGTGAGATTTTTAATAGCTTCTTGTAATAAATGATAGTGTGGAAGCTGCTCAGACAGGCTGCAGACCTAGTACCATGCTGGGGAGAGCCACAAATGTGGCTTCTTGGTGTGACCACATTGTTGTCTTCATTATTATTATTATGAATAAGTAATGATAGTAAATAACAGCAAGATGAGTGGAATGCAAATTAGAATCATAGAATGGTTTGGGTCTTCGTTAGAAAGAGTGATTAGTGCTGCATCATCTGCATTTCCCCATGGTACAAGCAAAGTGAAACTCTTGACTTTAAAGTGCATATAGGTTGTTTATCTTGAACTTGTTCAGGCCTTTGTTTTATATCTCCATGTTACTGGAGAAAGGGGCAAGGAGGAGAGTTTGCCAGACTGTGGGCATCTTAATGTCTTTGAATGGAGAATATAATGTTCTTATGCAGAAAATACTGAAGGATGAACTCGGAGAGGAAGCAATTAAATTCCTGCATATCTGTAAGTGAGAGGGATTCTTTGTGCCCAGTTTCATTTCCAGGGCTTTTTTTTTGCCTGCCACAGCATCCTTGCTAACCCTCCTCTGTGCCTATTTCTCCTGCAGATGGTGATGCCACAGGAGCCTTTCCCTCTACTTTAAGAACCAGAAATGTGACTAGCCAATATGATACCATGAAATAAGCCCTCACAGGTTATTCCTGACGCTTCCTTCCCTTTCCTCACCCTGACTGCAACGATTCGGTGTAGTTTGTATCACACTATTGATTTTATTTCTTTTTCACTTGGCCATCCTTGGCCTTCCAGTGCCTTCTGTTTTTAACTTCCCTCTATCAAAAAAGAAAGTGCAGTCTCAAAGGGGGAAGAAGATGGGTGGATAAACCCACTGCAGCGTGGCAGTTATCTCCTGCGTGGATGTTGTCCTGAGATGGCTGCAGTTCTCTGTTTGACAGCTGTAGCTGAGCTTGTTGGAGCACCAGGGGGGATGGTTTTTCCCTCTCCAATTTCCATGCTTAAATCCTTTCTTGCTTTAACTGTGCCCACATGCAGTTGAACACCTGAGTAGGTATGATACTTGCATTGAATCAATACTATGATTTATGCATAAAAGCCCAGAAACCCTGCGAAACAATTGTGCAAGTAATTTTTCATGAACCAGACTTAAAGCGCTTGCCAACAGGCTAAAGTACCTTCTTGTTAAGTGTTGTATTTTGTTCTTCCCTCTTTCTTCTCCTCCATGTATGCCTTAATATTGATAAGTGTTCTCTAGCATGAGAGAGCATTTGCATTTTTTGCTAAACATCATGTGGTTGAATACATCAAAGGATCCTTTTGTTCTTTCCCTATTTGTATTCTCTCAAATTCAGGACTTGATTTTACAGATAACTGCATGCGTTGTGGCTGGAGGTTCTATACTCGGGCTTGTTAGTAAGGCTCAACCCTTAGTAGCCTCCAAGCAGTTCTCTTAAACACACAAAGTACCGAGGAAAGCCTTTCTCCGTGATATTTGAGTAAGATGTTTGAGGTTCCCTTTGGATTCTGTGCTGTTCAGAGCTGACTCAGTGGCTTCCCTGCCTGTGGTTAGACTTCAAGTAGCTGCTGCAAATCAACTTAGTGATATTAATAATTTCCCTCCTCCCTTGTGTGGCTGCTTACAGATCTCGACTGTTCTTTGGTTTTAAGAATTCAGTGCCTTTCAGTCCCACTGTCTTTCCCATGGTTTTGGTGCCTATCTTTGCTTGCCATTCTCAATTCTAGAGACAGAAAGCAGGAGTTCTGTGTGTGTATGCTCCGTTGGATGTGAGATGTGCTGTGGTTGGGTTTCAGGCTCCGGTCCTCTGGGGTTGCCCCACTTCATCTCAGGGGCTCCAGCACCATCAGGAACACTGACATGGGTGACATGGGGGCACAGGCACCCTCCCACTGATGGCAAGAGGCTGAGCCTGAGTGTGGCACTTCCTGTTGCAGATTCAGCGGTGACTTCTGCAGTGCAGGGGCTCCCACACTGTGCCCCTGAATGGGAGAGGGCTGGGAAATATGTAACAGGAAACATAATCCACCTTTTTTCTGCATTGCACTTTGCCAAAGCAGATGAAAACAGGTTAAGATTAATGCTCTACATATGAAAGCCAGTCAAATGAGACAGTCAAGTTCTTTGCCTGGTTGTCTCTGTCCAGCAGCTTTAATCATAGAATCATGGAATGATTTGGGTTGGAAAGGACCTTAAGATCATCCAGGTCCAACCCCCTGCCACAGGCAGGAACACAGAATAAGACTTTAAGAATCTTGTCTGTCAGGAACAAATTGCCAACGCGACATCAAAGCTCCTCAGCTTAGTTAATGTTTATTTAAATGACCATTTTCTCCTGGCAGATAAAAGATTGAACTGTTATGTTGCCATTGCTGTGTTTTAAAGTCCTCCGATATGAAGGTGCCTGAAGCCAGCATTTGATTCTCATTATGTTATGACTTTTTTTCCCCCTGCATAATTTGAATAACACTCTGTTTAACTCAGCAGCAGGAGGGATATGGGGCTTTCCTTTATAGTTTAGAAAGTGAAGCGAGTTCTAGAAAGGCCTCTAGTCTTCAATGAGACAAAAAGGAGATTCTGGTGTGGGGAGCAGAGTGCTCATTTTCCCTGAACACCTTTATGTGTTACTGGAAATTATCACCCAGGGTTTGTGTTTACTGCAGTGATTAGTATAGCATAAGCACTCAGACAGAGGCAAGTGGCCAGCACAAAGGGGGTTTGAATGGCATGCACACCTTTCCATTAGGGAAGAGATTGATAGCTACCTGCTCTCAGATTGCCACCTCTGAAGGGATCATTACCAGCAATTAGCCTTCCCTGCCTAGCACAGGCCACAGGGTTTCAGCTGGTTGTTTTTCATTCAAGCTTACATTTCACTGCTTAAAGTAAAGCAGATATTTAAGGGGAGGCAAGCCTGTCCTGGCTTGATTTAAAGGCTTGAAGTAAATTCCTTTCAGGCATCCCTATTCTGCGCTGCTCTTCATCCACTGGCCTGCATTGGGAAGTATGGTGGGACACGTTGCACCATCACCCCCCCGGCAATGCTCCCATTAGCTTCCATTGGCATCATTTTGCATCAAGCCTTGAATGTTGTGGGTTGAGTGTTCAGCAAGCCCCAGCCTCCTCCTTCACCCCACATTTCAAAAGAGCATCATCCTCACAAAGCCCAAATCTCATTGGGAGCCAGGTGGATTTTATGTTCCTTAAAACAACATCATCCTAAGACACAGCAGTGTTCAAGGCCAGGTTGGATGGGGCTTGGAGCAAGCTGCTCTAGTGGAAGGTGTCCCTGTCCATGGCAGGGGTTGGAGCTGCATGAGCTCTAAGGTCCCTTCCAACCCAAACCACTCTGTGATTTTATCATCACTTAAAAAATGAAATTTCTTGGGCACTATAGATTTTTTTCTGCCACCCTTGTCCTACCTTAACCATGAAGCATTCCTGCCTCCCTGATCATATGCAGGTTGAAATGAAAGTCAGATTTGATTCAAGTTGTCTTAAATCCTAGTTTTTACTGCTCCTCTGGGTACGTTATTGAAACTCCAGACACTCTTCTCCATTTAAGGAGTTAATGAGAGTCATTTTAAACCCTTGTAACATATCTGCTATTCAGAAACATATTTCTAAGCTCTCTCAAACAGCTTTGCTCTGTAACACAATTTTAGGCAGCAGTTTAGCACACTGTTTTGCTAAATGACTGCACTCCATATTCTGGCATCCTGTGTTCAGCTTTGCCTCTGTGTGAAAATGTGTACCTCAAAGTTCACGTGGTCCTTGGGAAGGTCACTTCAGCCTTTGGCCACACCAGCGGTTGTTCGCTGGATCTGGTTGCCTTAAAACCAAGGTCAGTATACAGGGATTTAGTGTGATTTTGTGTAACCTCGTGTCTGTCTGCTGCCTTCTGTTTTCTCCTACAAAGGCCAAGTCTGTTCTGTTTTCTTCAAAACCCTGACACCCTTTACCACTAATCTTGATTCCAGATTAAGCCTGTTCCATATTTCATAACTCTCCCATTGCGCTGCAGCCTCCCAGATGTTGCACCGGTTCCATGCTTGGCTGCAGGCGAGGAGCAGCTGGGCTAAGCTGCTGCTCCCATGGTGTTGTCCAGTTCCTTCCTTAATGTCAACATTATCCCAAAACCTTGTAAACGTGTCAGTAGAAACCCCCCCATGAAGTGTTACAGTAGTTTTTCATTTGCTTTCACACCAAGCCTCGCCTCTGAAGTTGCACAGTACTCCCAGCAATCACAGAAGTCAGGGCGAGCTTTATTTAATTTAATTAATTAGTCCATCACTAGAAAAGTCTGAAGAGAAATGGAGGTGTATATATAAAAGAATGTGGAAGCTAATAATTTATGAGTTACTGCATAAAACCAGCAGCAGTTCCTCTCCGAATACGATTTGCAGACAGGGTGTGGGGTAGCAGACGCAAGAGCCCTAAAGCCATAAAATAAGGTTGCTCACTGGCAGGACCATGCTTCGCTCTGACAGCAGTTCACATTTTCTTTAGCACACAGAAATCAGTGTCACAGGGAGCTGCAGCCACCAAAAAGCTGGTCCAGAGCTGCCAGAGCATCCCTGCAGTGCAGGGGGGCAGAGACTGTCTCGAGGGCACATGTTGAAGGAGCAATATGAAGTGATCACTCTGATGGGAGAGTTTTCTGTCCCCTCCACTGACACGTTGTGTTAGCTTAGGCAGTGGAATTATGTCTCTGTGTGTTTATTATTGTGACTTGCATGCCTGACCTCAGCTGGACAAGTGTTGAGGGGAAATCAGCATTTTAAACCTCAAGAGCAGGAGAAGCTTTCCAATGTTTAGTGATGAGGAGGTTGCAATGGACTCGGGAGTTTATAGGCTGAGTCTCAAAAGGCTTAGATACTGCACCAGACCCTCAGTTGTTTACCGGGACCCCATCTGAGCCTGACCATCAAGCTAGAATCTCACCTTCACCAGGGTTTTGATAAGATTTCCAGAACTTCCTCCTGGGGTCAGCCCCTACATGTGCAGAAAGAGCCTTTCTCACCTTACTTGGGGTTTTCATTTCCATTTCATTCTATGAGCTTGGGAAGTGTTAGAAGCCGAACAGAGTGAGAATTATTTTTAGCCAAATGAAGCTGAGCCTTGCAGCAGTGCTGGGTTCAGAGCGTGGAGGTCCCTCATCTGTTTATGTGCTCTCCTAAGCCACTGGCTCAGAACAAAAGAGGTCAGCAGCCATCATTTCCTTGACCTCAGAATTGCTAAACTCTTCTCACTTCTGCCGCTCTCTTGCTGGCTCCAGAAAAAATAGGGAGGTTTTGTACTAAATCCTTTGCAGGGCAAGAAAGAAATCTGTCCCCTGGGGAGAGGAGGCAGCAAAGGAGAAAATAAACTCTCAGATTAAATTTTAAAATCGCTTTATTAACACTTTTTTCTCTTTAAGCCTTACTTCCCCCATGAACATCCACGTCGTGAAACCTTCCTCTTCCTTAATAGCACTCTCTCATTTAAACCACAGTAAGAAGAGAAATGTTGAGGGAGGAATGCAAGTGTCTCTTATTCCCACTTAACCCCTTACACAACTGCTGTGGAAACAACAAACACCCGATTTCAGTGGTGGTTTTTCATCCTTATGGGCAGAGCTTCATTTGCAACTGCACATGCACTAAAATCACTGCGCTGCACACACTGAAGAGAAACTTCTTTGCAAAGACATCAGCTTGGGCTCCGCTGGGGAACATGAGGCTGAGCACAGTGAAACTCTGTCTGCTTGGCAGCCCCCCAGCAGTAGTGGCTGTCATGGGTGTGCCAGGCTGTCCTTGCAGCCTTTGGTAACTTCCTGTGAATTAACAACATTGAACACGAAGGCATTCACAGGTACAGAGGAGCTAATTGCCTGTGGACCCAGGTGAGTCCCAAGCCTTTAACCAGTGCAAATGAGCTCCCCCTTCTTATCATCCTGGCAAGTCTCTGGCAATAAATACCTCCAGGTATTTACATGGTGCTGATAGGTTGTTTTGGACTGGCTTTGCAGGCAGGGCAGACACCTGAGCAGATGGTGGTTATCACAGCACAGAGCCCTTCAGATCACCCTCTGCTCTGGGTACCCAAGCGGAAGCAAACCTCATCGTGTGATGTACAGTTCATCTCTGTTTGTAAGTGGACATTATAACTTTGTTTCTCCTCCTCTGTGCATGCACCCTGCAAGGAAAATCCACCCGTTCTTCCAGTGGCATTGGGGTGTCCACCTGGATTCATCCCCTTTTGCTGGGGAGAGCCTGAGCTCCATTGGAATCTGCTGGTGGGTGACAACCACATTCATCTCGGTGTCACTAAGGAATGCTGTTTGTTTGAGGTGAGAGGCAGCTTTGGCTGCCCACAGCCATCAACAGCACTGATGACACAGGCCTTGCCTGCAGTGTTGTCCGGTGGAGCAGTTTTCCAAACACAGCCACCTGACACTGGCCCATTCCTAAGCACCAGCTTTCTCTAGTCTTCAAAGCATCATGCAACGTGTGTTTATTTATCCTTTCATTTCCATAGGCAGTGTGTACCCTACACACTTCATTGACAGTGATTAATGTCTTTCACAGTTTGATTCCACAGCAATTGCCTACGCCAAAAAGGCTCAATGTATTTCCTTAAACAAATCAAGCTTAATAAATATTCATGTGCAGTGTCCTCACTGTACATTAAGCCTGGATCTCTGTAGCTAATGATTTGAATGGCTGATAAAATTGTATTTAAATATTTTATGCAGAAAAAGAGCTGTCACTCTGACAGCATGTACACAAGTCACTGAGTGCAGGTACGCTCCAAACGGTCACACATTGGCACTGCACTACCAAAATCCTCTCTTAAAGTCCCCAGCCCTCCCAGTGCTGCCCCTTCCTCCCTTCTTCTCTCCTTTCCCTCCATCAGTTGTTAAAGCTAGCAAAGAAACCTGCAGTGGAGCTGGAAGCTGGCATGGCCACAGCTTTCTTAGGGATCCTGCTCCCCTTTCCTGTCCCAGTCTCTCCTTTCAGCTCGTGGCGAGTCCTGGAATCAGTATTTTCTTCTCAGAAGACTGGCGTTAACATGGTGGAGGTTCTCTGTGACTTTGCCCTTTTTACCTTCCCTTCCACGATGTCTGGAAAGCAGCCGTTTGACAGGGCTGGGGGACTGGCTTGAATCACACTGACAGCTCTGCACTCACTGGCCAGAGCACCTTGCAGAGCTACTGCACATGCAGTGGGGCTTTGTCCCTGGGCAGAGCTGGGGGGATGCTGAGTTGGTTTCCTTCCCAGTTACTTTATGTTTTGAAGGTATCATCCTCACCAATGCACCAGCACCCATGGGTGGGAGCCAGGGCAGTGCAGGCTGGCTGTGCCAGGGCCCTTAACTGGGGGATGCCTGGCCCAAACTGGGGATGCTGTAATGCAGCCTGCCTAGCCCCAAAGCAGAAGATGTGTGTGGAGTGCATATCAAAGCAGTGCCATGTGCCAGGACTGGTCCTTGATCTACAGTCACCCTGCGCTTCTTTCTTACAGGTTTTCGTGGCCAATGAATTTGCAGTGAACCTGAGCAGAGGAGGAGAAACACTGGGTTTAATTCCGGATAACCAAGTACCACTGTGGGAAGCGCAGGCTACCCTTGGTTGAGCTTTTCTCTGCTTTGGGAACCCCCAGGCAGCTTTCAGTGTGAGCTTCAGGGAGATGCCAGCTGGGAGAGGTGAGGTAAGTGCATATTTCTTGGGACATATCACCTGGCAAGGAATTTCAGAGGCTTAAGTCCTTCTTGGCTCTCAGAGTTACAGGCTTAGCTGCAGCTTTGTGACTAGTCCTTGATATCCTAAAAACACACGACGAGCCTTTTAAATGAATGTAAGCACAGGCCACATCCGTCAGTGTGTTGGAACAGGAAACATGCAGCAGTGCACTCATGTTATCACTAAGATGTGCTTATTGAAGTACCCTGCACTGTGCAATCCCTCCTTCCCTCCACCTTTAATTTCAGATCCATGTTGAGGATTTTCCCCTCTGTGATATATTAATTTCAACTATTGACTCACTAGACTCTGTGATTGATAGAGCTCAAACTTTTTAGTCTTATTATGTCCTCTGTACTTTAATTAACTTCAGCATGTTCATCAGCTTGAATGCTGAGATGTGGAGCAGCAAAGTAAATGAAAGGGAGATGGAAAAATAGCTCTGGATGTTATCTCCCTGTGTGTAGAGCTCCTGCTCCCAAGCCAGCCACTTTCAGAAGCTATGGTTTTGAACTGAAACCTGTGCATGGGACATTTGATGCCAGGTTGCTTCATTTAAATGGAGATGTTCAGACTGCACAGTTTTATCAAGTTATGGGAAAGAATGCCTGTTTAAAAGAGTGATGATTCAAAGAAAGGGTCCAAGCTGCAGGGAATTCAGTGCAGGGTTGTGTCTTCAGTGTGTAAACTCATTTGTACACCTCATGTACCAAAATCTAGTATTGCTGAGCTCAACAACTAATGGGAAAAGCAGAATCAAGCTGATGTCCTCAGCAGCCAGTGTCTTACCTTTATAATCACCCTCAAAACTAAATGCAGGTCACTCCACAGCCTTGGAATAACATCTACTCAGGGGAAATAGGTTTTAATATTCTGAGATTGCCTTGTGTCCTGGCAATCTTCCTCAATTCCATTATCATACCTTTGTGTATTCCTCCTAGCTGTATAAATATGCAATCAGCATTTAAAGTCTTGCTAAACTTTTAACTTTGATGATAAGTTTGTGATTCCAGTATCAAGATGAAGAGCTAAACACGTTGGGCTGGTACAGCAAATACTTCCAGCAGGTGATTCATCTCTCTCTTTGGGGGATCCACTGGGTTCATTACTTGCTGTACCTGGTTCAGTAGATGGCACATTTGATTAAATAAATTATGTATTTTCTAAATGAGCGGTTCATTTTTCTATTGGATAATTTACCCACTGCTGGGGAGCTGTGCTCAGTTCATCATGCAGGGCATCTATTAGATTTTCAGTGATACATAAGTATCATACCTGCCTGAATGGCTCATATATCCATGATATTATCAAATTCTGCACTGAGAAGCACTTTATATGCAAAACGTGATGTGAAACATGTCCAATATGTTATGCAGATAGAACTGTACTTGCTTGAACTTGCAAAATGCACAAACATGAAACTATTACTTGCAATTTCTTTCAATTTTAGCAGCCCTTGTATACATGCAGTACTTAGTAATGTCTTTACAGTACCCTCTGTTCCTCACGCACTGTGCACCAGGGAGATGCTTCACCCATTACTGAAACGCAACAGGGTGTGAGGCAGCAGATGATGGGGCACACACAGATCCTGCAGCCTCTGCAGGGGTGGGATGTGACAGCTGCTCCTACAAGGATCCCTCACCCAGCCCAGCAGTGCTTTTGCTGCCACACTTCCTTTCACAAAGCACATTCTTCATCCTGACACGATGCACAGCTCCATAAAAGTAAGTGAGTTGCGGGCAATCCAGTAGGGACTGGATCAGGCAGAAATTCATGGTGTGATGTTCCATCAGACCCTTCTGTTTCATTCCCAAACATAACTCTTCTTCCTCCAGATGCGCCAACTCCTGATCCCAACTGCTCATGGTATATCTTAACTTTGGAAGACGTGCTGGTTGCTGGACTGCACCCACAGCCCTTCCTCCCCAGTGGCCAGGCATTTTGTAGGTACAGAAGAACCCCTGAAAGTAAAGTATAATGATAAAAAGGGGAAAATAATTACAGAGAAGGCCAGAGGCAGAGTTCTGATTTCCTCCATTTGCCTTGCAGAGGCCAGTGTGTATTTTGAATGAAGTTTACCATTCCCTAACCCATGGAACAGCCTCCCTGATGCTGCTGGATTCAGAGCCACCTAAAGCTGTATCTGTCTCCCAGAATGGGACACAGTGCTCTTTGGTAGCACACAGTAATGCCAGACTCCAGTCAGGACAGGGAGTGAGCCATCCCCAGCCCTGTGGGTGTTTGAGATGGCAGTTAGATGCACAGGGAGATTGCCTGCACTGGAGTTGGGCCAGGACACTGGGATGAGCCAAAAAAAGCATCTCCTTGGGACAACCGCTTCCAATTTGGTTTGCTCTGCTGTAGGCAACTCTACCCAGCCCAGTAACAACATCTCTCCAACTTGCAGCTGTATAAATCATTCTGCCTTTAATTACTGCAATGTGGTATTACATACATACAGCGTAGAGTAATCTCCAATAAATGGAACCTTGCCCTGAAATTAATACTTAATCTCCTGTTTTGCTGCTTTTTTTTGCTCGCTGAATGCTGTGACCTTGTAGTTCATACTATTCGTGGGGCTCTGCTGCATATTAGAAGCTGTTTGCAGGAGCAGAAATTGTGTGAGAAACCTGGAATTTTATAGCAGCAAGATTTAATTTAGATAGCAGGGGCTGATCATTGAGACGTCTTTTGTACCACACTAAACTTTCCCCATTAACAGCTAACAGGCAGGCAGCAGCCTCGGAGTAAAATGAGCACATGGCACACCAGGAAGCTGCTCCAGCAGACACGGTGGCACCTGGATTGTGCTTCCCACCAGAGCCCCATGTGTTCCTCACCCAAAGGGGACAGTTCCTATGGTCCCCATGGTCTTGGGAGACCCTGTGCCGTGGGAAGTGGGGCTGCTGCCAGCACAGACAACACAGGGCAGGGACCAGGGCTCCATCTCCTGCTGCCACCCAGTTTTCATGCGATTCCCAGTGAGTCACTTAATCTCATGCCATCACCTTTAGCAAAGAGGGGAACCATCCTTCTCACTTCCGCAGCCTTTGACTGTCTGGCTTTTTTTAGCACTTTAATTTATGGGAACAAAGAGTGTCTTTCCCTATGTGTATTGAAAGCATCTGGCACCAATTATGAATCAGGCTTCTAAGAGTTTAAACACTATAAATGTGAACCAAAACTGCCAAAATCACTTGTTTTTTCTCTCTATGCAGCTGGGTGCATTTCTGCCATCTTGTTATCAGAAATGACCTTGGCTTTGACTTTGTGATTTACTTGCCATAAATTGAGTGGGTGCAAAAGTGAAGCTGACTCCTTTAATACTGCCATATGAAATGTTCAGCTCTGCTTAGCAAAGACTTCCCCACCGTTCTCCCACTCCATTTGCCTGGCAGCCTGAAGCTGCCAGTGTTCCAGACAGCTTTAACTTCAGACCTGTTCTGACTGTTCCCCGAGTTCAACCAAACTTCTTTTTCTTTTCTTAATCTTGGTAATCAATAAAATGCAATTGATTTTTACAAGCATAATTCATAAGTGTCTCTTAGTTCTCAGAGAGTGCATTCAGTCTTGGTAATGAGACTGAGTGATCTACTCTTTGTTTTGCTATATGGGCTGTTTGTCATGTTGAAGAAGCTGCTGTGAGCGACTCCACTTTGAAGAGACATTTGTTTTTATTTTTATAAACCAATATTCCTTTTCTTGCAAAAAGGTATCCCCTTCCCCCAGTCCTGGTGGTATAATTTAATTTCATGTTTAAGCACACAGCCTTGGGGTACCTGTCCCTCCTTAGTGCAGTAGCACTGGCTGGAGCAGGGTTTCTCAGGGGCCCCCAAGACAAGAGGGACAAGGACCTGCCTGAGCGAGTCCAAGCAGATGCTGCAAGGGCTGGAGCAGCTCTGCTCTGGAGCCAGGCTGAGAGAGCTGGGCTGGTTTAGCCTGGAGAAGAGAAGGCTCCTTAAGCAGAGACCTGAGAGCAGCTCCAGTGCCTAAAGGGGCTGCAGGAAAGCTGGAGAGGGGCTTGGGACAAGGGATGTAGGGACAGGCCAAGGGGAATGGCTTTAACCTGCCCGAGGGGAGACTGAGCTGAGCTCTTAGGCAGAAGCTCTTCCCTGTGAGGGTGCTGAGGCGCTGGCACAGGGTGCCCAGAGAAGCTGTGGCTGCCCCATCCCTGGCAGTGCTCAAGGCCAGGTTGGACACAGGGGCTTGGAGCAAGCTGCTCCAGTGGAAGGGGTCCCTGCCCATGGCAGGGGTTGGAGCTGGGTGAGATTTAAGTTTTTCCAGTTTATTTTGTGCAAATAAAACCCTGAGCCATGCTCTCAGACATAAACACCAGGGTTTTCCTTCCCAGCTGGTCGCAGTTCGTCTTTAGCTTTCACCTGGGAGCTGCCCGTGGCATGTAGAACTGAAGGTCAGCAGCTGCGCGCAGGCAGAACCACATATGGGCAACCTCCCACCATGACTAGGAGAGCTGTTTGGAGGGGTGAGTGCCACCGACAGCTGCAGAGCTGGATGGGGATGGGAATTCAAGGAGTTGGAGAACGTGGGGTGGGCATGCAAGGATGTGGGGCTGCCATTTCCCAGTGCTGGAGCTGGTGGAGCCTCCGGAGAGGCTGTGTTTGCTGCTGGGCTGCAGGAACCTGCTCCTCATTTACACCATGTTCGGTTGCTTTTACTGTTTGGCTTTACCCATGGAGAGCCCTGGGCTCAGCTGGGTTTTAAGGCTGCCAGGTACTGTCATTTCCTGGAGTACATGGGAGCCTTGAACTTCTGAAGCTGAAGTTGTACGTGTACCTCCCATTTCTCAGTGGAAAATGGGGCGGCTGCTCCTATTGCTCTATAAGCGCCTAGTTCAGTGATCTGCTTTCTGTAGGTTTTTGTCCTGGGGTAGGACTTTTGTCACAGTGAGAGCTGGAGAAACAGGCTCTTCTTTTGAAATTCATTTACGGAAAAAGTAATACCCACCTTGTCTGGGATCTTCTTGACAGTGACTTATAACTGATGCTTCAAAAACTATGCAAAAATCCCCGCAATGTCGCTAGCCTGTCAGCAATATATGCAAGAAAATTGCTTCCTGACCTCCATCATTTCGTAACCTGAAGTATGAGTATCTACCAAACAACTGTGTATGCTACAATTCCTGAAGCTGCTGATTCTCATCTTAATATTATGGACAGATTGGATGCCAAGTAGTTATAGCTTAATTTAAATGTCCATTCTAATCTTTACTTTCTCCATAGCTTTTATTCAAGTAACAATCTATTTGCAAAATGAAATGCTTAAAACAAAATATGAGGGTGTTTCTGTGGGGAAATGTAGAATTGTTTGCATTAGCTGGTCAGAAATTGGGAGCTGTTCTATTTGAGAAGTTAAAAGCTTTTCCTCCAGAGCATAAATATAAAACCAGAGATCAGTTTGTCTTCATGTTTTGTTGATGGAAATTGATGGTCCTATGGCTTTGTGCTAATGAAGAGTGTATTAGAGGTGTACATTGAATTTCAGCTGGCTGTTTTCTTGGGGTTTTATGGTTGTTTCCGCCCCATACATCATGTACAGAAACATCCCAGCTGCAAGTGCCAGGTTTGGGCAATTGCTACCACCTTTTCTTCCCCATTCCATTGAGCCACTTTCCTTCCAGGTCTGTGTGGTTCATGGAGCCTGTTGGACCATATTCCCATTGTTCCTGCTCCAGTAGCAAGGAATCTACAAATCAGTTCCTGTGTCTGTTCTGATCAATAGTTATGTGCATTATTTTTGTTTCCAGCATCTAGCAATAAGGACAGGAATCTTCAGCCAGTTCCCCCACAATCTCCCTTTTGGGTAGCATTTGAATTCACAGGCACCACCATGTTTTGGGAAGGTTTACTTCCTATTAGGTAAGTGTTGAGCAATCCGTGGGAAATCTGAATAAATCTGCCCGAAGGCCATCCTTCTTTCCATTTTTCTAGGCAGGAATATTGTCATCTCCTTGGACAGGTTATTAATGCTACCCACAAGCATTGTAATAGAGATTGTGTTTTTTCATTCAGGGATTTTTGTCCTGATAAACAGACTGGCACAGACAAGTTACCCCAGTCACTGCACGAATGCTTGCCTTTAAACGCAGCCAAATCCTTGAGAGCCCCTGGCCCTGAGCCAGGAGACCTCTGTCATCGCTCTTGGCTCCTCCTCTGCAATCCATCAGCAGTGACCCGTCACCCGGCAGCTACCAGAAGAAATCTGGCATCTGGTGCATGTTTTTATCCCAGCCCGGGTTCTGGTGTCTTTCCTTTATCTTCATGTCTGGCTCAAAGCTGCTGAAACAGAGAGATATCTCTCTGTTGAATTCAACAAGCTTTGGGTTATGCTTTTCTTCCCTTACACAGGTCGTCTTTCTGTTTATTTTTGATGTTCCTTTGTGTAAGGGAACAAAAATTAACCTTCTCTCTCTGTTTACTCTATATCTCATCTTTATCTGTTCTACATGTTGTTTTTATGGATTATACATTTCTAGCTGTATATCTTAGAGATTCCTTGTCCTCAGCATTTCTCATACGATGAGGTGGCTTGTGAGGGCTGTAATTTATGAGATGCGGAGCATTTCCCAGCTAGGTCAGCAGTTCAGTTAACCTGGTTCAGTGGTGAGGAAAAGTTATAAAAATCTGAGCTTTTGGGTTGATGTGGACCAGGGTTCTGAACTCCAGATAGCCACGGGGGGCGGTGATTTGTGTTGTAAAACAGAGGGGGTGTTACATGCTCTGTGAGCATCACTGCCTGTGAGCACAGAGTCCAGGACAGGTCCTCTCCTTTGTCCAGGGAAGCTGTGGCTGCCCCATCCCTGGCAGTGCTCAAGGCCAGGTTGGACACAGGGGCTTGGAGCAAGCTGCTCTAGTGGAAGGGGTCCCTGCCCATGCAGGGGTTGGAACTGGATGAGCTTTAAGCTCCCTTCCAACCCAAACTAGGCTGGGATTCTATGATTCTCCTCCCCTCTGCACTGGGCTCCTGCATCTCACCGAGCCCCAGGAGATCTTGTGCAGGGAGCAGTGGACTGATGTTTTTCAGCACCCTCAGCAGCTGGGATAGGAGTAACCGGAGCACATTTACACTCCAACAGAGTATGGTGGCAGTCAGGGTGACTGAGCACTTAACGGATCATGGACCATTCAGTCACCCGTGTGACCCAGAAGGAGTAAAGCAGTTGTTTCTGATTCATCACAGGCAGAGCCAATCTTATCATCATGTAATTAGCACTTGCATCACCCAGTGGGGAGCAAGAGTGTGCACAGAGCTTGGGGCGGGGATGGGGTCCACTCAGCAGGACATCATTGCTCCCAGCTGCAGCCCTGCAACTCATTCCCCTGAGCTCAGATGACCATCATCTGAAATACCCCCAGGGCAGAGGCACAGCTTCTCCTTTACCATGTTGGGGCAGGAAAGCACCAGGTTTTGTAATGGTTCTGGAGCCTGACTGTGCTCTTGCAGAAAGAAGGCTAAAAATAGACCATAAGGTGTGAGGAGAGGAAAAAATGTGGGTGAAACGGTTAGGTCTGTAGTGGGTGACAAGTCAGGTAACTCACCCTGCAGCCACTGCCTTTCACCACTGCTGAAACCACCAGGAAACCCCAACTCTGTGATGCTGTCGTGCCTGCAGTAGGCTCCAGGTAAGAACAGAGCAGCTCTGGAGCCCACGTCCATGTGCACAGGCAGAGCTGGTGAGTACAAACAGGCTCCCCAACTGAGTGTTCTGATGTGATATATAAGCTGCTGCTTTAAATTATTCATTTGTTTGCCATAGTGTGTTTGGTTTATATTTAGTTTGATGTGGTCTAGGGGTTGGAGTCATTTTCTAACTCACTGAATGATCTTTTTTTACTCGCTTAAGCACCTTCTGTGCCACATGAAAACAATTTTCAATCAAGAGTACAAAGCACCCACTTGCAGTCGATGGACTCTATTTCCTGTGAACATAATTTAGCAGCTTTGGCTATATTTCATTGAAATATATTTGCATGGTGAGGCCAGGGTAGTTTTTGACTTAGGGTGAGCCAAACTCCTTTCCATGCAAATACTTCCAGGAGGGAGTGACCCCTGCAGCATGCAGGTTAAATATGCTTTTGCATAATGTGTGTGTGATGTGAAATGCTATTTCTGCCTCTCTCTTTCTTGCCTCAATTTTTTTCTCTTAAGGAAAGTAATTAAAGGAAAGCATTTGAGTGTTGTGGAGGGGAATTCTGGTTTGGGTTTTGTCCATTTGGAGCTATGGAGCATGCCTGGGTTTGCAGTGGGAATTGCCCTGCTGGCGGTGACAGCCGGTGTGCCCGGTCAGAGCCGCTTCCCTGGGTCAGCCTGGCAGAAGGAAATGCCATAATGCCTGTTTCCTGCCTGGATTCTCTTCCGCTGAGTGATTTATTAATTACAGTATGTCAGCTGGAGAATAAAACCTTGGCCTAGTTTTGGTTTGAGTGTCATAGGATGAGAGCTTGCTTAGTAGCTGCAAGTGGAGTACGTAAAGACTCGGCTGTAACGGGGCAAATGAGGTTTTGGGGAGCAGTGTTCACTAGCTTTCATATAAAGATTTCCATGCACCTTACAGAGGAGAGAAAGGACCATTTCACAGATGGGAAAATTGAGATACAAGGAATAGCAATGACGCGGTGAAGGTCATACACAAAGTGAGTCACTATCTGTGATCCCCAGGGTATCTACTGGAGTTTTGCTTCTTGTGTTCATCTAGTTTTCCTTAACTTCAAGTAGATGGTGAGAGAGGATGACAAGTCCACAGCCAATGCTGTACAGGAGGTTGGATGCAATAATTTCAGACTATTTTGGCTTCAAAAATCTACAAATTAATGAAATACCATCAAGGGTGAGATGAAGTTCAAGAGGTTCTTGATCAGCCCATCCTATAATCAACTGACATTTAATTTCCAAAGCTGCATTTAGATACGTTCGATGAAAATTGAATTTAAATGTGGTCAGAGAAATCCTTCAGACCAGCAGTGGTTGCACCCAGCCAGTGACATCAGAAATGAGCAGTATAATCAAACCAGTTTGTATTTATGGAGACCCCTGAGTGCCTGAAGCACTGGTTTACAGTAAAACCACTACCAAAGTATGTGAGAATGTAGCTGCTCCCGGGATAATCAGAACTTGATCTTGGAGAGCCTGAGAGAAGAAGGGAATTTGGAAGGAAAAGCAGTTTGATCAGCAGTTACTTTTAGTAAATAATCTGCTGAGCTCACTTGTGTCTGTGTTCCTCAGAAAAGCACTTAGAGGCAGTGGCTGTCTTTTAAACACGGCTTTGTGTGTTCAGCATCTTCTGCAAAAGAGGTTTGAGCTCTTGTCAGTAAACACTAAATAAATTATAACAGTAATTAAGAACCTGCCTTGTGCTTGCTCCACTTTTCCAGTGGTGAAAAAGGCTGTTTGTGGGCAGCAGAACTGTGGCTCTTGTGAGGTGGAGTACAGACCAGGTTCTGAACATGCTGATCAGTGAAATACCCCAGCCCAGGTGGCTCTGTGAGTACAGAGGAGGAAACGAATCCTTTCCTAATGCCTTTAATGCCAGCAGGATGAGTGTCAGCTTCCACTGGTTTTACCTGGTGAGAGAAACCCAAGCACCTGGAAACATCTTGGATGCAGCACTCAGCCTTTGGTGGGAATTTGAAGCTTTACCTACTAACCTGGAAATCCATTTTGCTTGCTATGAACACTTGAAGTTTCTGTTGTTTCTTCTAACATCACTCTGGATAATTCCTTCTAGCTATCTTTATAAGCCTAAAAGGTATTCAGATTCACCAGAGTATTCACTGCTTAAAGGCAATTCCTTCTGCACTGGGAGAAATAAATGGAGGCTTTCAGAAGCAGAAAATGAGCAGCCTGTGCTCTGAACTGGCGTTGCAAGTGCAGTTCCTCCTTGAAACCATGATGTGTTCCAGCCCTTTGGATTTCATAATCCATGGTCTTTCAGTGGGTCAACTGCATGACCCTTAAGCTGGGGAGGGAGCTAATACTGTGAGTTTAATCTGCCTAAAACTAGCCAGGTTTGAAATACTGAGTCAAAATTGAAGTGCAGCTGATCTAATACATAGTGATTTTTAGGTGTGTTTAAACTGAGTTTGTCTTGGAAATGCAGGTTATCAAGAAATGTCTGGGGCAAAATTCACTTATTCTTTTGTTTGCTGGCAAATAGGAGTGATAGGTCTGCTATAATATCAGTGCCATATTCTTTCTGGTGGTTATATGTATATAATATGGTGGTATATATATTATCAGTGGTTATATACCCCAGTTTGTCCCTTGTTCTAGTCTTACAATAAGGGACAAATTGGGAAATCATAGAATCCCAGCCTGGTTTGGGTTGGGAGGGACCTTAAAACTCATCCAGTTCCAACCCCTGCTGCAGGCAGGGACACCTTCCACTAGATCGCGTCTCTCAAATATAACCATTGATGCCTAATCAGTAGCTGAGGATTTCCAAGTCTGGGGGTAAAGTTTTGGGGAAGCAGCTTATTGAAAATCCAAGTGAAATGTGGTCTCTTAAGCTGCGGCTGTGAAAAATATATCCTTCCTGAAGCTGGGAGAGGCCTCATTTGCCTCAAGTGCTTGTAATGAGCTAAGCACTGAGATTTCCGATGTATCGCCTTTCTACAGCCCTAATCCCCCCATAAGGGACATCCTGTGTGGGCACAAGCTTAACGTGAGTCAGATACAAGGGAAAGAATTCCTGCCATCAGGAAACACTTCTGACAAGGGTTGCGTGATATTTTTGGTCTTAGGCTTATTTAAGATAAAATATTTGCAGTTGTCATAGGCAGCCTTCACAACAGCCAGGTCTGATAGCTCCAAAGGAGGTAGAGATAAATGACTTTAGCTCTGAAAATATGTGAAAACCAGGGAATGCTGAACGTAGGCACAAGCCTGAGCTCCAGCCCAACTAGAGGAAAGGCAAAGAACTGGCCCAAGGTTCATAGAAATCCCTGAAGTGTATTAAAATGCACAAGGATGTGCAGATTCACACCGGGAGGGTTTTGATCCAGAGCATCCATCTGACTGCTCCCCATACCCACCCAGCAATCCTGCCTGGAGATAGTTTTATAAAGAATGCTTCTAATAAATTGGATTTCTGCATAGAAAGATAAAACCTTTGAGAATATTTTGCAGCATGTTCCTATGGAATGTAAAATCTCCTCAAATGGGAAGCGGTGTAGCTATCATATTTAATTAATCTTCTTCCTCAAAGAGGTTCTTATCCTCCCACCTTTGTAATGCAGTTCAGGTCACTCCACTGGGATTTTCCCCCCATGTCTGGCATTAATGCCAATTCAATGCATCAGTTCAGATGAGGAGATGGAGGAGTTCAAACCAGAGGTGAACTGGGGTTATGCAATTTGAAAACGCAGGAGGTCTTTTGCTGAATATAGATAGTGCCTCGTGCTTCAAAGCCAGGCAGGAGCCCCAGTCCACTCTTCCTGAAAAAGACCTTCCTTCATCATGCTAACCTTGCCAAAGCTCCCCCTGCTCCCCTGCAGGGCGTTTGTTTGTGATCTCCTGGATATGATACACACAATACAATGTACAAAAGCAGAGAAAATGATAAAATATTTTCTTGGTCTTATTTTATCTCTTTTCTCTCTTTTCTGTGCTCTGTATTTTCCTTCCTTTGGGACTCCCCCATCTTACCCCTGCATTTCTCACATATGGAGCACAGACAGATGTTTCCAATGGAGTGTGTTCACTCCATCGATGCATCCCTTTCTGAGGCATCACCCATTAAATAAGTGTATCCGAATACATGCTGCCTCGCCTAAACCTGAAATGCGTTAGAGTGATGGGGATCAAATGCAAACTCTGGATTTGATTCAAATCCGGAATCCATGCTCAGCTGACGCTGTTCTAATATCAGCCTTTAGTTAATGCATTGAACAAGACAAGATTCTGCTGTGGTGGCTGCTTTCATCTGTATAGCAGTGAGAACTTGCAGCACTCCAGGCACATCTCCTTGACACTGAAGTTGTGTGCTGAAACCAAGGCTCTTCCTTATCTGTTCTGAGTTTTCCGGTTATTCTGAGTTCAGTACTTTGCTAGTGTATATTCCAGTTCTCATAGCTGGTCTGATCCCTCCTTGGCCTGAAGCAGGGTTTCTAGGTTACTATAGTTTGGCTCTTCCAAGCTCTCCTCTGCAGAAGCTGCAGATCCTAAAACAGTATAGAATCACAGACTTGCTTGGATTGGAAGGGACCTTAAAGCTCATCCAGTTCCAGCCCCTGCCACGGGCAAGGACACCACCTTCCACTAGACCAGGTTGCTCCAAGCCACATCCAGCCTGGCCTTCAGATACCTATTTCCTTCTCCAGTAAGGGGCCCCTAAACCACCGTGTACAAGTCTTTGTATTTATCATGTTCATCTTGGTTCTCCAAAGCTCCAGGACTTCCAGAAGGCAGCAGGGATGTGTTTGGGAGCTCCCCCTCTGTGGGTGCCACGGTCGGTTCATCCTGGCAGCGCCAGTGCTGATGTGACCGGGGCAGCACTTGCTGTCCTGCAGCTTGCTCCCAAGAGCTCTTCCATTTCAGAAGCTGCCTTTGACAGATGCAAATCTAGATTTATTTGCTGAGCTTTCAATAAATTATCCTGGCATTGGCAGAGCAGCTGAACTGAGAACACTCGGGGAAATAAACAAATAGGCAATGCAGAATTTATGCCTCTACATAAACTGTCAAATCCCTGGATGATTTATGGCTGTCTGGATGTGGTTGTTAATTGTTAGCTGCTCTTAGGCATTCCTTATGCTGATAGTAAAGCAGCAGAGCCCCTAAAGCAGGTTTGTACCTAAAGATCAGCTTGTAGATTTTGCCAGCGTGAATGGGAAGTTTCTTTGGGATGGGGAAGTGAAAGCCAAGTGCAAACAGGCAGTGAAGCTGCACACCACCTTACCTCCTCGTGCTTCAGTTCCATGTAAGAGGAGGGCATTTCTTCTGTTCTCTGACTCAGTTCCATCTTGTGGTCTTGACTTTAATGCATTCTTACCTCTTACCTCCCCTTCTCTTACATGCTTGGGACAGGAGTGTGTGTACCCAAGACCGGCTGCAACACAAATATTAAGAGTTACCTTTAGAACAGCAAGTGTGGAAACTGGGTAGCAATAGAGCAGTGATGTCCAAATGCGACCAAAGTTGTTTGGAAATAACTCCTCATTTTCTTATTCTCTTTTGTGCAGTCTCTTGGCAAATGTTTAAGAATCTGGCTCTTCCTGGCAGCAGTATTCATGCAGATCATCACTAAATCTGTTCCTAGGACGCACAAAGGGTTAAAACCAGACATCACCAGAAGCAGCTTTTTTTCTGGGTGGATGGGACAAGGAACATTTAATTTAACAAACCTTCTGTATCCTAAAGATGACTGAGGCAGTGAAATTCCAGGAGGAACCCATGTGCTGCATCAAGCAGGCATCTCATCCATTTTGAAACTGGATTTTTAAGTTTTCTTTCTGGAAATAAAGAATGCCCTTTCCCACCCTCAGTGCTGTCTCCTCCTGCAGAAACAAATGCCTCTTCAAAACCCTGTGAGCTTAGCAAACTAAGAAAATCAATGAGTTTCTTTTCCCCCACCAATATCTAAATAGACATTTTTATGTGGTTTTACATCACTAGCTGTTGAACAAAAGGTCACAACTCATTTGAAGTCAGGCTTTATAACCCAGATGGCTTTCAAATAGAAAAAAAAAACCCAACATTTCTTTGGCTTTGCTTTTATCAGAGAGAGAATAAAAAGATAAAAGAACCATGCAAATGTGCATAAATAACACTGTGCTCCGGCATTGCAAGAGCTCTATAGCAAAAGTCAGGCTGTTGACAAACACAGGGTACAACCAATGAACGGGTGTGACGTTCGGAAGCACAACCTTCCTGGTAGGCATTGGTCTATAAACCATGGAGATTTATGGACAAATAGTGAAAGAACAAGAACCTTTCTCCCTTGGAATGTTCACCTCTTGGTTCGTGTTGTAGCAGCGTGTTTGTGTCGGGAGCTGTTCTCTGGAAGTGTATCCTGTCAAAAGCAATCTGCTACAATGCTCTCCAGATTTAAGCCAAAATTAAAGAGAATCAGGCTTATACCGTAGGAGGGAGCAGAACTCGGTGCAGTTTAACTGCTTCTGCTGCAGAGCAAACGCCTGCTATTAGAGCTGCCCCAGCCAGAGTCCTGTGTTACTCCTGGGTAAGTGATTGAGCCTGGTTATGAGCAGAGGCTGGAAACCTCTCTGGAAGCAGTTACACCGGAGGGACTGATTTGTGCAAGTGGCTGTTTCCCCTGTTGCCACCTCAAGAAGTTCCCAGGCCTTTATACCTGATACCAAGATTAAATATTTCTCTTCTGAAGCAAACCTAAGCTGCATGTCCAAAATAGCGTTTGGTGGTCAGAGAAACAGCAAGGAGGGTGTTTGCTGATGTACCTTTCTTTCAACTGAACAGGAAGAACTTGTGCTTTGTGGTGAAGAGGGTAATCATAGAATCACGGATTGGTTTGGGTTGGAAGGGACTTTAAAGCTCATCCAGTTCCAGCCCCCTGTCCCTTCCAAGTGACAGACAGTAAAACCCCCTGGCTGGGCTCCTGCTGCATGGAGTGGGGTATTCACCCCAAAGCAGAAACAGGGCTGGAGGGAGCCCTGAGAGAGCTGCCTGCTCGTCCCAAGCAGGACCAAATCCCTGTAAACACTCCTGACTAATCTTTATCTAACCAATACTTAAAGACCCCCAGGGATGGATATTTCAGAGGCTTCACAAACAGTCCTTTAATAACCTGCTACAAAGTGAAAAGCAAATTTAATGAGGATTCCAGCAGCTCCCAATTCAAACATCACTTTAGAAAGACAAAGAAGTTAAAGAATTGAGTCAATTTGTATCTTTTGGCAGGAAAGTGTAAATTACTAAAAGGCATATGGTAAAATACACTCTTAGTACGTAAGAAGGAAGGGAAACTGGTGCAGCAGCTGCATTTACCAGCCGAAATGGGGAAAAATGAAAATGAAACTGTTGAAAAGTATCAAATCCAGCCAGTACCAGTGGTACTAAACTAAAGGAATAACCATCAAAGAGGCTACACAAAATAAACTATAGGATGTACCGGGATGGCACAGCCAGATCCGTGGGGCGAGTGACATCCTCCTGTATGAGGAGGAGGCCTCTGCAGCCATAGCAGAGCTACAGCTGCCATGCAAAGTGTTTCTTCCAAGAGAGAAAAATCAATGATTTTTTTCATTGCTTTTATTTAAATTAAAGAAAATAATCTATCTACAATAAGTTATGACATTAAAGAGGTGACTGAAATAATTCTTCAGAAAACAAATACCCATTTGAGACATCTTAATTTGGCCTAAATATAGTAGGCTCTGAGATGCACTGCTCCCTTACCAATAGAATCCGTGGTATCAATCAGGCTCGTGATGGGCACGTGGCAGCTTTGGATGGGTTCCCTCCAAGATGATTGCTCTGTCTGCTGGAAAAAACCCAGTTTAATGTGACATCATCAATCTAAGTGCAAGAACGGGATAGATTTTCTGATTATGAGGGTAAGTGATGCATCAAGAGAGAGCAGAGCTTGGTCAGTGCTAATCATTTAAATTTAGGAAGACTGAGGACCATGACATTATTGGCTGGCATTAAAGAACAGCTCGTTGATACCAGCCATTTGTATGTGTCCTTTCTTCTTCATGACTATATTTGTTATCCAAGCAATAGGAAAATAGGCTTGGGAAGCCATACGGTTCAGTCTTTTGGTCTTCAGTCCTGTTTAGCTGGTAACAGCACCATGATGTAACCCAGAAACTTGGCCAGGTCTGAATATAACACACATTTCGCTCTTGGGTCAGTGTAAACTCACTGAAACCATGGGAGAAGGGGGAAGTGTATCAGGTATAAAAGGAGCTTGGGCACTAGATTTGCAGACCCCGTTACTGGTGTGTGGTTTAACTTCAGTGTGTTGCTATTCTCATATAGACTCCAGGGCCAGTTTTGAGTCGGTTTCATCTGAATTGTGCAAAACAAAGGGTTGCATCTTCTGCAACAGTCATTTCGTTGATTAGAAATGTGGTATTATTGACAGTGAAATGACATAATGTGGAAATAGTCTGGTTTAAGCTTCAGCCAAGCTGGGAAGTAAAGGGAGGGACATCCATCTGTACCCCTAACAGCCTGGTTCACCTTTGTCTCTAAAGTTTCTTCCTTATACTGTAGTGGTTATAAATATGGCTCACAGCCTGCAAGAGGGTTTTTGTGTTTCTACACCAGCTCTGTCCATGCAGGTGTCCTGAGTGCTTCATGAGTAGCTGTGCCTGGGTAAGCTGCTGCATTGCTTCTTGCAAGACTTGGTTTCCCGTGGCAGTAATCCCGTTACTAAATCACTGTTCCCCGGTGCAGAATGTCAGCTCTTAGTGGAAGATGAGATTCCACTTTCATGAAAGAAAAAAGGAAGACAAGGTTGGGCCTTCGAGAGTGATTTTTAATTATTTCCAGATCTTCTGGATCATTAGGAAGATGAAAGATAGCATCAGTTAAGATGCAGGGCACACAGATAGAGGGTAATTGATTTTTACATATATTTAACTGATGATTCATAAAATGTGATGTGGCTGAAGCAGCACAGCCTTAAGTGCAGCCTGAATATGAAAGGTCCAGGCTCATAATAGAGAGATTACTGGGTCTGCCACTTCTGAAGGTGAGGGCCTGAGGAAAGGATTCTTGACATTATCATCCTTATCTGTATTTATAAATTTATCATTATCTGCAGTATAAAAAGAGGCTGCATCCTGGTGCTGATTGTGATGGGTGCTTGCAAGTAGAAGAGGAACGGAAATACAGGAGTGCCTGCTGGGGTTGGAATTCTTGTCCTTGCTGCGTGCAGGGATGTGCTGGCCAGAATCCACTAGATCATTTCTTTCCTAACTTTCTATCCTTTACCTACAGGAGGCTTGCCAACCCCACCATTCCTGGTATCTAACCTGTCAGCAGCCAAAAGTGGGGGTGCCCCTAGAGTCCCCCCCACCCAAGCGACCCTTAGGGGTGTCTGCAGCTCTGAGCGAGGGGCACCCACAGCCCCCTGCATCCCACAGAGCATCACTCCCAGGGTGCTGCTGCAGGCAGTAGTGGTGCAGAGGCACCAGTCCATTGGCTTTGCTATAAAAGTCCCACACCCTCAGAGAGCCCATAGATCACGGGCAGGATGGCTCAGGGCAGAGCACAAGCTAAACCCACCTTAAGTAATCTGTATCACAGCTACTATTTGTCAGGCTGAGGACTCTGAGGATTAGATCTGACAGTCAGCCTAGAAAACCTGTGCAAACCTTCCTCATCTGCAAGATGTTGCAGGCTTTGATAGCTTCAATTTTTCATTTGGGGGATTTATATTGATTGCTTTAAGAATTACACACGCACAGAGAGTACAGGAAAACCAGAGCAAACTTTTTCCCAAAGAGTTGTATCCCAAAGGACTGGGAAGGATTGATTTTTACACGTTCAGCTTTTAGGTTTATTCACAACTCAATCCAGACAATTTTCTTTCAAGGGAGTCCCCTACAGTCCACTTAATTGTATTTTCTGACCAAGCAGTGGAAGAGATTTGTTGGCTTTACTGTCCAGAGAAGACACAAATCTTTTCTTCCAGTTTTTTCCATGAGTTGATAATATAGTGAGTGTATTTCTGACCCTAAAAGCAATAAAATAGCAAATTGTTGAGTCCAGCACCACAGGGAAAAGATTAATCCATGGAGGAATTTAAAGACTTGGAAAGGAGGACCTGGCTGTGTTTCTAATTCTTTTATTGGATAGAAATTACTCTTAGTATAAGGTTCCAGTTTGGACAGGGCACTTTGCTGGCTTTGGTTCTGTGCTTCATGTAATAACTTGGAAAAATAATCCCAGTGTGGGCATTAAAAAACCCCATTCTTTTATATATTTTTTTTTGGCTCTGAGTTTAATAGTTGAATATATTGTACTTGACCAGGTTAGGAATTGCAGCGGCATCTTGTAAATTGGGTTAGAAATACAGGTTTGTAATAACTTCTGTCCAAGTTTGCAGGTGTATTTAGGGCTCAGATGTTCTCAAGTAATCAGTTAAACTATGCGCGTTTATTTGCAACCATGCATCCCTTACCTTAGAAGTAAGACCATGAGATAGGTCTGAAAGTGCTGCTTGGTGGAATGGCAAGACAATTATCTGGGGAGATCTTGGAGAAGCCTTCCAGTACCTGAAGGGGTCAACAAGAAAGCTTGAGAGGGGCTTTTGACACAGGGACAGGACAAGGGGGAATGGCTTTAACCTGCCAGAGGGGAGATGGGGTGAGCTCTTAGGCAGAAGTTCCTCCCTGTGAGGGTGCTGAGGTCTTCCTAGCTAAGAAGTCTCATTTCATAATCCAGCTTCCCGAAAGCACCCCCATGGACAGCCTGGTAAAGCCAAAAGTAAAGTTTCAGCCCACTTTGTTTCTTGCAGCAGAGGTTAAACCCCTTGGGGAAGGAACGTGAGATGCCCCGATCAAGCAGACATTGACCCTTAAACGCAACGTTGCACGCATGAAGTTGTAATAACTGTTACTGCGAATAACTGTTTATTCCATTCCAGCAAAACAAGCAAATAAAGTGCCGATGGTGGTTAGAAACTTCATCCAGTGTAATATTGCTGTAATGGAATGCTTTTAGAGAGGAGCAATAAAAATAAATTGAAAACCGCTTTGCTGCTGGATACAGCTGGCATAAGCACCATCTGAGCAAACAGGATAACATGAAGCTTAACGCGGCATCTCTGGTTTTATTACTCAGAAGCGACAGGTCTTATAATAGTATAAATTAACTTTAAAAAGTGACTTTTTTTAGAAGCCCTCTCTGTTAATTCTGAGCTGTATAATTACAGGTCTTTTTATGATTTAGGTTAGAGACCAATTAGCTTGCTTTTGAGGCTTCGCAAAGACTGCTCTTCCTCTTCCAGGGCAGGTCTCGCTCTGCTCTGAATTTATACACATGAAGCAGTAAAGTGAAACTGTTGATAACCAAGGAAGAGGCTGTATCTGTTGGCTTGGCTTTGCTTTAAGTACATTTTCTGCTGTCATAAGAAATGCAAATTAGTGACAAGGCACTTGCTTCTGAAAACTGAAGTACATAAAAGGGTTGTGTAGATCTTGGGAGTCATCAGTGGTTTTGCAGTCCCCCTCGGGCTGTCCCTGTGTCACTCCATCTTGTTCACAGGCTGATTGATTCCTTATCCCTCATGCAGCCTTATATGTCCTGTTCCCATCCCCATCTGGATACAAGCACCCATCCTGAGCCATCAGGACCTACCCAAGAAGTTGCCTGTTCTCAACAGTGAAGTCACTGGATTGCCTCTGAAAGCTTGGAAGCAGGATGCTATATAAAACCCATGTACTGTCCTCTAGGAAAGATATTCCAATTCATTCCCAGGTTCTGTGCATTAAAAAAGTGTCTTGTAAGTGGTTCTGTAAGGAGTTGCTCAAATTCATGTATCTGCTTGCTCTTATTTTGCACCGCTCGGCAACAAATCTGGATGTGGGTTGCAGAATGGTGTTACCCAGCAGTTTGAGAGCCAGCTCAACTTACCTTTGTAAAGAATGACAGACATGGCTTACTGGAAGGACTGTAGAAAGATAGAGAAGATTTCTAATTGCTAATCATATTACTTAATTTTTAAGCCAGGACTTTAGCTGGTTTAAATAAGTGGCATTCTTTCCCTACTCACTTTTTGTGTATCATGACTTGTAGCATAGCATGGACCCGTCTTAGTGAATCCAGAATGGGACAGTGTATAGGAAGTGTACAGAAAGAGTAAGACCTCCCTGCTTGATGTTGCTGTTGCAGATAAGGTCTCTAGTCTTCAAATTTCCCTTTGGAAGGTCATAACTAGGAAAAGCTGTCAGATAGCCTGAGGCAACTGCAGCACTACCACCAAATTCGTGCCACTTCCTTTACTAAGCAGCCACTCTGCACCTTTATTTCCTTACTCATGCTCAATAGTACTTGATGATGATCTGAATTCGTGTCATTCTTTGCATTCTAACTAAAGAAGACTTTTACATCTATATTAAGGGAGTTGCTCCATCACTGCAATGCAGGGTTCTCTGGGAAAGAGTTCCCTGGCTATTTAACAGTGCCTGCACACAACAGCTCCGGACATGAAGCGACAAATCTGTTATTAATATATGACTAAGTAGCCCAAGAGTTCCATAATGCCTTTCTCCTCCAGGTCACCAGTTCAAATCTAACACAAGCTGGAAGGTGAAGTTATTACCATTTGATGGCTTTTTGTTAGTCTGTGTAAAATTATGACTGCACATCTTGCACATTAATGGACTTTCTCCAGGACCTGTCTTAATGCCGTGTGCTTGGCAGAACTCTCAGGCATGCAGAATGATGGCCCTTTGGTGGTGTGCAAACGCTTCACCCTTTGCTGGTGTTGCAGAACTGATGTCAGTTGTTTGCTGTTTTCAGAGCTGTGATACTGATCTCTTTTTTGATGTCTCCTCCATAACTTACACACTTTCGAAATATGAGCAGGCTATTCTGGATATACTGACACAACATTTTATAGGGAAACGCAAGCTTACTCTGCTTTCTTTCCAAGCATTTTGATCTCAAGGCTGTACTGTCACATCTAACCTAAACTAATAACTCTGCCGAGTCTTAAGGCTCAGTGATGTGCTGATACACAGCTTCTTGTCATCTTGAAATGCAGATGGCTTTTGTCTGTCTTAGTCCCATCGTAGTGGGAACATTTCCTTCTAACAGGACACCGGTGCTCATTCAAGCCAGGTCCACCACGGGGGGGGGCTTCTCAGGAAACCAAATTCCTTCTCCCCATGAGCTCCTGGAGGCGGCAGCAGAACAAAGGCACCATCACGTCTTTGTGATGAGAATGGTCATGGGCCTTGTGCAGCTGCAGGCTGGCAGCAGGCAAGCACAGAGCCTGCCCCTTCCCTTTATTGCTTTTAATCGGGCGTGCAGTGCTGGAGATCGGGTCTTTAATATGTGACAAACATCTGATCTGTCCCCCATTCCTCAGGCCTGTCTTGTTGCCTTTCTTGTTACAGTAGAATGATTACAGAGCACTTTGTCAATAATCCAGCAAACCTATCATACAGTCCATCAATGAGAGCTGGTTCTGTCCAAACTTGCCTTAGCTCTGTGTCTGAAGAATGCCAAGGGGAGGGATATTGCTTTGTCGCTTATCAGGAAACATTGCCCTTACGGATATTCCTTTCTGTCTCTTTTGTCTCTATAAAACCTATTGTTGCTGATGAGTATCTAGGAGCTCTGCATAAAAGGAAGTCCCTCAGTTCCACTCCTGCTATCATCCATTAAGTCATATGTGATTTGGGCACTGGGACACGGGAGCTCCAGGCAGGACCGTGTCCCATCATACAGCACAGGCTCAGTGACAGCCTCTCCCCACAGACTGAAGGCATCTGGGGCATGAATGGACTGAGGGAGAAGATCCTTGTCTGTGTCTTGTAGTAAGGAGGTAGGAGAAGCTGGATCAAGCGGGTGGCCCAAGATCCCTGATCCCTGGCAGCAGTACTGGGCACTCATTGACCTTGAGACTGCACCATTCATATGGATTCCTATGAGGAAGGATAGGAAGCTGTGGGGTGGGTCCCCTCCTAAGAATCCTGCCGTGGAATTTTCCTGCTTTGTCAGAAGCACTTGCCTGAAGCAGCTGAACTGGGAACAGAATTGTCTAAAAGTGAAATAACGAGACACTTGCAGAAGCTAATTCGGCCCCATCTGCAGCCAGAGATCTTCCAGAGATGCCTGTCTGCTGACTGCTGCCAGCTATTAGCCATTGGATTTCTAACCTGGAAACCTCAGTTAAGTGCTTGAAGTGAGGCAGAGCAACTCCAAGCCCTTATGTTCCCATTTTTTAATCCTTTTATGAATCTGTGATCTTGGTGGCAGGGAATGAAGGCCCAGGGAAGCAAAGCTACAGCATTTCTGTTCACTGATAACACTGTGCCACTGTGTCCTCAGTGTCAGTGCCTGTGACCTGTACTCACTCACCATCTCCATGCTGTGGCCTTCCTATCTGCAGATCAGGAGGTGAAAGCTCTGATAGTATCTCCAGTGTATGTGCTTGCTGGTTCGCTAAATAGACATTTTAAAGACAAGCATGGGTGAAAAATACAGAAAGTACTGCATTAGCTGGTAATTTGTAGCGGCTGTTGTAAAAGCTCTGTCTGACAAGGCTGTAAGAACTAAGTGGATGTTTCCCTAATGCAGAGGGCAGGAAGGAATTGTATCCCAGTTGGTTATCTGACCAATTCTTGCTCTGGGTTTGCTGCTGAGTTTTTTTTCCATTGTTAATTGTATGAAGAAGGTGCCCAAAGGCTTGGCTGCTCATGCAAGTCCCTCTGCCTGTGACTCCTTTGTCCTCGCTGCCTTCCCCAGTGGTGGTGGCAGGCAGTGACCTGCTGTGCGTGCTCTGCTTTCCTCTTCTGTGCATGCCAAAGTTTTGCTCCTAAGAAACCAAGCTGGTGGGTCTAAAGGTTTCCAGTGTAGAGTCAGTGGTGTCACTGCTGCTTTGGGGTCCAGAGGGAACTGGACTAAAGGAAGATATGCTGAATTTGATATCCAAGGATGCTGCCCAAGGACAAAGCAGTTTGACCTAAATTCTTCCACGTAATGGCAGGGCTTGCAGTAATGAATTCTGTCTTATCTGTGTGATGGGGTTATGATTTGCAGACGTCAAAATCTGTAATTCAGTGAATGCTGCTCTAAACTTGGGAGGGCGGCTAAATAAATAAATAACATTTGTCAATGCAGAATAATGTGCTTGCGCATGGTTAACAATAGCCAGGCGACTGTAGAGTACAGCGAAGAATAATGTCAGGTTTTGGAATCAGATAAATTGCAAATAACAATGCAGAAAGCAAGTGAACCTTGAGGAGTATCAGCAGCTGGGCCAGATGAGGTGGCTGCAAAAAGCCATTGCTTGGAAGAGAGAAATAGAGACCAGTAAGACATGGGGGGGGGAAAATACCTGGGGAGGGAAGAGCAGGCCATAAAGCTGTGATCAAGTGCAGGAGACATGATAAAAGGCCATGGACATCCCAGGAAAAACATTAAGAAACAGTAAAATGCATCATCAATGGAGATAAGATGATAATTTGTTATTCTCAGCAGAGCTGTTTGTGCACTGGGGCTTTTATCTAGACTCAAAAGCTCAGCTCTGTTCTACCTTGTGCTTTGTGCAGTGATTTACACCTTGGGAAACCAGGGGAATACCCTCCAACCAGCAAGTAAGTGTTTGTATTCTTATGTGTGTGCAAGTTTTGGGGGGGAGGATTGGTCAGGGAGGAGTAGTGCATTTGTGACTTGTGCAAATGAGAATCAGACCCCAGGAAAAATGGCTCTGCAATGCAAGTGGAGATGTGAGAACCAAATGCCCCTGTAATAGGTGGTCAAACATGGTAGTTCAAGACCTTAGAGAAGCCTTCTAGTAGTTGAAGTGGCTGACAAGGGAGAGGGGCTCTGGACAAGGTGGGAAGGCTTTAACCTGCCAGAGGGGAGACTGAGATGAGCTCTTAGGCAGCAGCAGGTGGGTGCGAATGGATGTGTGCCACAGGGCAGAGCTACCTCCTGGGGTGTAGGAGCCAGCCTGAGTTGAAGTAACATGGACTGGAGAGTCTGGGGCTGCCCCTGGGGCTGGAAGGGAAGGAAGCTGCATGGAGCTACAGCTCAGCTCCCTCTCTGCATCCTCTAAATGACACAGGCATTGTTCAGCACTTTTGAAGATGCTGAGAACAACGATACAGATCCCTGGTACTTATTAAGCTGATGGCTTTTAAACATTAAATCTCAGCTATAATTAAATCAACTGAAATTGTAGTTTTAAAAAAAAACCAAACAAAACAACCACCAAACCCCATAACAATTGTAAGCACTCCCCAGTCCCATTTAAAAGGTGACAGAACTGCCTGCAGGCCTAAATCAGCGCTGCTGCAGATTGCAGCCAGGAATCATTGCTAGCTAATGACTGAAGTCTGGGGACTAGAGAGGAGAGGGGGAAGAGGGACAAGCTCTTGTCTGGGGAGGATTTCGTGGTGCTGCTGCTGTTTTGTCTGGAGTAGCTGTCCCCTGTGGAAGAAAGGCAATGTCTCTTCGGAGCTTTAATTACCTCCAAGACTTTCTCATCCTCTTTGTCTCGCAGGCAGCCTTTGGGAGGGATGGAGAGAGCATGGAAATGGTGAGAAGCAAAGAACTGGGGTTTGGCTCAGCTGAACTGGAGTCTGATGGGGTTTGGAGCAAGTGGAGCTGGGGTCTCTGGCTCCTTTGCGCTCTGGCAGTGTCACACTGCCTTTCCGTGCATGCTCTGCCACGGAATGGGGCTGCTGCTGGGTGCAGTCCTGGTAACAGCAAGGTAACGACCCCACTCATCCCAGCATGGTGGGGTTGCCCAAGTGTGGATTTCCAAAGGAGCTGGGGAAGGGAAGGCAGTGCTGAAGCCTTCGCTGGCCTTAATCTGAACGTAGCCAAGCGTCAGGCTCCTGAGCAGGCAGGCTGGGAACTCTCATGAGCACAAAAATCCATTTTTAAAGAGAAGAGCTGAAGGAAATGACAAAGTAAGTTACAGAGACTCTAACCCAGCTTGCTGTTCTGTGTTTAAATCCAGTGTTACAGCCTCGGGCATCCTGCAATAATTACTTTTGATGAGTGGCTGTGATGTGCTCCGTTCAGGTCTAGGTGATGCTACCCAAGGCACATCACAGCTCTCCAAGTTCTGTAATTCCAGTAGGGGCTGTGTCCTACCTGGAGTGGAGGAACCACCACTGATGGACTTCGGGAGGACAAACCCCTGAGCCCCACGCTCCTTGTCTCCCTGTGCTGTGTCTCTTCTCCCCATGTGAATGTTTTACAGCGTGTCCTTGGGCAGACAGGCTGCTGCCCTTCACAGTGGCAGCCCAACACAAGGCCTGAGGCAGAGTCAGATGGTCCCTCAGACAGCCACAGGCCCCTTTGCTGCAAATTACCATACATGGGGATAAAACCCCAGCAGTTTTCATCACTCTTGTGTAAAGAACTTAGTGCTGATGAAGCTGGTTTCCACTCCAGCAGCAGCATTTACCTGCAAGGGGAAACAGCTCTGGGACAGGCCAAATAAGAACTTATTTCTTAAAGGGAAAATTAAGACTTGGGATCAACGGGCCAGAGAAACACACTCCTGTATAGGTTAGTCCTCATCCCAACAAACCCAGTGTGTCTCTGGTTCCTGTTTACATCCTTCCCCTGTCATTTGGCATTTGAGCCTGGTAAAGTCCAGGATTCCCTTGGCCGTGGGCGCTGCTGGTGCGGCTGCCCACATGAACTGCTGCCCTGTGAGCAGGCAGAGACTCAGGCTGAGCATCTCCCTAAACCTGATATCCATGGGGAAGGCACATGCACTGGGATGTATGTGCTGCATCAGCCTTGTGCTTGTACCTCTTCACAGGGGTGAATTTAATCTTTGCGGCTTGCTTGGGTAGGTGAGATTAAAAGTGAATGTGAATGTCAGGATCTGCTCTTCAGAGGTTCTGAGCTACAGCACATGCTTTTGTCGGATCACCTTCACCAGCATCACCTCTGCAGAAATGGCTTCTGAAAGACATGTAACATTTCTGTTCTGGCTTTGAAGATCTGACTAAACTGTGTTCTGTTTTGAAGGAATTGAGAATATCCTCGTTAATTTAATAGCTGCCTTCTTCGGGTTGCAGGATTCATCCCTGTTAGGCACATCATTCAGAAATTACCCACTGTGGGTGTAAAAACTGATTCCAAGACATCTGGTTTTGTGCTAATATCTCTAAGTGGCAAGTCTTTGATTTCCTTCGTCCTTCATTACTGGCTAGCCCCAAAAAAACAATCCTTTCTTAATCAAGGCTTGCTTTTCCTGCCAGGTTATTGTTCATCACGATATATGAAGCAACAAGAAGGCATTTTCCTAAGGTGAGCTAACCGTCCACTGCTGGCAGCCCTGTTAAAAGAGAACAAGTTGAATGTTTAAGTCATAGAGGTTTACATCAAATCTATCACTTTGACAACGGACATGGCTTTCCTTTATTCCCATCCTCTGAATCTCTTTCCCAGGAACTGTGTTTGGACCAGTGAAAATGAATGTGTATTTATTTCCCAGTGTGCGTTTGACAACACAGGCAAGAAAAGGATGGCTGTGTGATGGGAAAAGGGACAGGGAACACAAATTCCTGTCTCACGAAGTGACCTCAGGTGTCCAAACTCCACAGGCTTTCTCTTTTGCTGTTGGGCTTTCTCAGATTAACCTCTCTCTCTCCTTCTCCTGAATAGGTTATGGCTGCTGCTGGAAAACAAAGGGAGAAAATCCTCTCCTGAGGTAGTAGGTGAAAATGCACTGAAGTCGATCAATGTGACCCAAGAAATGCAAAGGGAAATATTTTGTTGTTTTCCCTCTTCTGGAACAAGTTGCTTTTGTTCTTCAGGTCTGGGTGGCTTTGCATTTCCGTGTTGTAAGTACGCATAATCTAGTGAAAGCAGCAGATACCAATGCAAGCCAGAGCAGCATCTGGCACCTCATTTGGCATGAAGAGGGCTGCAGCAAACATCTCTCCTGTCCTATCAGTGCTCTGAAATGGCTCTTTTTGACTTTCTTATCTGTAACCTGTGTCCTCACATCGGGATTTTATGCACGGATGAAAAGAACAATAGGTAAAAATAAGATTATTACATCTCTTCCCCACCTGTTAGTGGTTTCTTCTGTGCTCCTCACTGGTTAATGCTGTAAAGTTTCTTTCCAGTGGTTGTAGTAGTGCCTTTTATCTGCTTTTCCCTGGGGCTCTCCCTGTAACATCAAAAGTACCAAATCTATTTTTATGAAATTGCCCTGTAAAAAAACCACACACAACAAAAACCACAACCAAAACCCATAAACTTAAAAGACCAACAAGAAAAAAAGGTGATGAATTAGATCCTAAAGCACCAGAACAGCTCCTCAGGCTCTTTTCTGCCAGAATGGAGCTTCATTTCAGAATGTTTTCTTCCCTTGTCCCCTGATTTTCCATGGTCTGTTTTACTATCGCTTTTCTTACAGCATTTATCTAACACCATGTCAAGTGTGAGGCTCTTGAAGTGCACTTTGCAGGGGAGGTGGTGAGGAATCAGATATCTCTCTACCGGTCTGGTGGATAGATGCATGTGGGAGTTTGGAGCCAGCCCTCCATGGTCTCACTTAGCTTTGCTAACTGAAGTTGAAGAGTTGAAGTTGGCCAGTGCCCTCTTGCAGCCCTAGAGCTGCACCAGAAGTTGGGTGCTACATGCAGCAACCCTGCCTTGGGGTTTCATCACCACTAGAGCCCAGTGCTGGGAAAGAAATCTGTGCTCCTGAGTTTCCCATAGCACCTGAAGCTTTACCCTGCATCCCCAGACAATAAGCTTTGTTCAGTTACAAATGAAAGCAAATATCACTTTAAAACAACTGGATTAAAATAACCTGGTGGGTTCTTTAGAAATGGAAAAAGGGATGCTGGTGTTTGAAGCTGTGTGCGGATGCGGTCACTAAGCTGTCTGGTTTTATGTCACCTGTGGGATTGTCAGCAGAAAGGCAAAGCTTTGGAACAAGGTTTTCAGGCCCTGATCAAATGGTTTATTCCCCTCCTCAAATTTGAGGGGGTTTAGATCTTCCCTGTGAGGGTGCTGAGGCGCTGGCACAGGGTGCCCAGAGAAGCTGTGGCTGCCCCATCCCTGGCAGTGTTCAAGGCCAGGTTGGACACAGGGGCTTGGAGCAAGCTGCTCCAGTGGAAGGGGTCCCTGCCCGTGGCAGGGACTTGGAACTGGATGAGCTTTGAGCTCCCTTTGACCTAAACCAGTCTGGGATTCTGTGATATTCTCTCACCCACCATCAAGGCATCCTAAATAATACTCACACCCAAGAGGTGCAGCTGCAATTCATCCAGGCTTCTGAGCAGGTTAGGTGCCAGGGGATGTAATAAATGCTACAAAGGAATGTGTGAATATTGAGAGTGGTTTTGTACTGCTCAGTTTTCTTTTGGACTGCACAGTTTATCTACCGCAGGTTTAAAAAGAAAATGGAAATCATCGAAACTTTTCACTTGCAGAAGGCAATAGAGTATGTGGTTTTTCCATTTATCCACGTTTAGGAGGTGTTAAATGTACTGGAACACAGCAATAACAGCAGGCTGCAGCTGTATCCCAGCTTGGACTCGTTAAGGCAGTAAGGTGCTAAAACCGGGTCTCCAGCTCTTTCCTGTGGGTCCTGCCCTGAGGGTGGTTTTGTCCAGGCAAAAGACTACACTTTAATTCAAAACTAATGCTCCTTTCTAGAGGTATCCAGCATGGAATGACTCCAAACCACAAAGCGGTCTCAGCCTTGCTGTGCTCTGATGCTGCCAAGTCCTGCTCGCTTTGGACCACCTTACTGCGAGCAAGGAGCATCTCCGTGGGGTTTCAAAGGGGCATTCAGAGCCTTGATTGGATCTTTGAGGCAGGTCATTCATTTTAGATGCGTTAAACTTGGCACTGGCAACGTTATTGTACATCCCTGTTTGACATCCTTCTGCTGCCTTGGCTCTGGAAGAGCATTAGAGTATTTTTTTAACAAAATTATATATGCCAAAGGCTCAAGTCCTGAACTTGTGTGGGACTGATTTATAGCTTTACTTGGCAATCTTGAAGCTGTTCAGTGTTACCTATCAGCTCTGTTTATGCATTTTAAAATAGAAAGGGTGACAGTTTGCTAATCCAGTGTGCAGCTTGATGAAAACTTTAAGCTTTCCTTGGAAACAGCAGCATTTTGTTACACTTGGAGCTCCCAAACTTCCTATCCCTGAAATTAGGATGGTTTCTTTTGAAAGCCGAGGAGCTTTAAATTCCACGTGTGCCTTACTCCTGGCTTTCCTTCCTCCTCGCTGCAGCACGTGACTGCAGCAGAGGTGACTTTGAGAGAGGCTTGCTGGGATGGAGGAGCACACAGGTTTTCCTCTCAGCAGGATGAAATCACTGCTTGCTCTCTGGATCAGCTAGCCCCTACACAGGGCTCTCCAGCCTGGATGTCAGGATGTCAGGAGCAGGGGAAGCAAAAGAAAGAGGCTGCAGCACAGAGTTAGTTAGAGCTGAAAGCTGGTGTTGACATTTGGCCTTGTTTAGGAGCTTCAGAGGAGGGATTCTGAAAAGAGATGGGGAAAGACACCTTCAGTTGTTTTTCAAGTAGGATAAAACCATCTTAAAGACACCATTAAGAGAAGAGCTGTTGAGGATAAAGGCCAATAAGGATGTGGCTGAATCTTTATTCAGCTGGAGAACTACTGAGCCAAAAGAACCAACAAAGTTGGGGTTGTATTTGAACTTTTCTGTTTCATCTGAAAGGGCTGGATTTGTGTTGGGTTTGGCTCCCATGTCACTGCTTTGGGAAAGGGGGAAGATTTGTTGTCACAGGGAGTAACCCAGCTGCTGAGGGAGAAATCTGAGTGTATCCCAGCATGTCCATTTAATCAGATAATCAAATCCTGGCATCTACAGCCCTCTTAACAATGGAGACAAAAGTTCAGCCAGGCATATTAACCCCTTAATTAATAATCCTGACACTTAACTACTCTGCTGTTACCCATTAAGCTTCTGCTGACATTGATGGAGTACCAGGGCACATAGTATGTGGTATGTACAGTGGAACCGGGTACTGCTGGTGGGCAGCAGATGTGCTTTCTCTTTCAGCAGTGTCCCTGAAAGTCAGTTGTGTTCTGTGGTGGTTCTTCAGGGTCTGTTGCCTGATTCACATAGGTACAAACTGCCAGACAGTGGTTACACCTACACTGGCTCCTCAATGCCCTTGCAGACAGCTCCATCCCCATTTCATCAATGATCTGCATTCTCTGAGGGTGAAAGGAGAAGGTGCTCTGCCACCCGGATAAAACCTCTGCAAGGGGAATGGCAGAGGGCTGTGTGTTCCGAAGAGGTCACTGTGACAAGTGGAACCCTCTCATCACCGGAGGGACACCAAAGAAATGAAATGGCCCATCCTAAAAATGTATGTCTTAAGCAGAAATACAATGTACAAATTCCAGATGAACTGAAGCATGAGCAATGGGATCACTCGTGTGGCGCATGACCCTGAATTGCTTTTGAATTTTCAGAAGCTCTAGAGTGTAACGTGGTACCCTGAATGTGACAAAAATCTGGTGTTTCATCTTGCAAATGATCCAAAACAGAGCCCGCCACATTCTTTTGCATTCTTAGCAGATTGTGCCATGTTCTTCTTTGAAGGAAGTAAAATCGAGTTGAGCCAAAGCTTGGAATTCAGCTGGCTAGTACTCAGCTGAAAACCTTGGGCGAGAGTCAAAAGTAGAATAGGAATATTGTGATTTTGACTGAAGCATAGAAATATGCAGGAGGGCTGGAAGAGCCCTGCAGGAGTCTGCTCGGGAGCACTGAATCATAGAATCCTGGCATGGTTTGGGTTGGAAGGGACCTTAAAGCTCATCCACTTCCAACCCCCTGCCACAGGCAGGAGCACCTTCCACTAGAGCAGCTTGCTCCAAGCTCAGTCTCTCAGTAGTATCTCAGATCTTATAGCACCAAAAGCAGTAAGGTTGCTCATGAGTAAATTTTTACTTAACAGAGGAGGATGCTGTCAGTTAATATTTGGTATCATGTACTTGATAGAAGCAGGATTTAAGCAGCACTTAGACCCTGTGCAGTATCTTTTAGATAAGTCTTTTCCACTTCACATTCTCTGATAGGTATGTATTTTTCCTTAAACTATTATGCCATTACTTTTCCAGATAAAGTACTGGAAGGTGACGAGAGTGGTGGCTGGCAGGCAGAGCCATATCGCTGTCAGAGAGCAGAGAACATCAGTTCCTAATGCAGGACGAGGAAAACTCATTGCATGCTGGAATGAGGGTATGTTCCTCTGCTCTTAGGGGAATTAGCAGACATGGCTTCCCAGAAGAACGTTGAATTGCAAATGCAAATTCCTACCAAAACTGCATTTTCATGCTGTATCTTTCATCTTCTGTAGAACTCTGTGTCTGACCCCTCTAAGAAACTGATGGTCTCTCTCATACACTAATAGCAGAGAAAGTCAAGGGAACAATAAATGAAATCCTTTGTTGTCTCTAAGAAAAACAGGCGAAAGCCTGAAAGAGTCACCAGTGCGCCTGTTTTCTAGGGCTTAAAACCAGATTCTTGGCTCAGAAAAGTACATGAAAACAATGAAAGTGTTTCCTCAGCCTGTATGCTCTCCCTCCACGTTAGGTGGGACCGTAAATGCATTGACCTGATCACTGTGCTGGCTTTGGGATTGGCCACAATGTCTAATTCACTAAATAACCTTGAGCATAAAAATGAGATTCTGCTCCAGAAAACTCTTTAATCTCCCTTGTTTTTATGGCTCAGCAAAGGTGTCAGAAGTTTGACACTCCGGATAACTGAGCTCCTGCATTTAGAGTGCAGCCTCCGAAGAGTGGCAACTTTGCTTTGAAATAGTCTTTCTAAACTTTGGTTGACAATTAGCATTTCAAACGGTTGCAAGTATGTAGCTGCCATCTCCTAATACACAGTTTGAATCAAATGCAAGGATTAATAGCACAGCACTAAAAACAACCATAAAATCCACCTGCTTTGGAAGTGTTCCTGCCAACTCTCAAATAGATGAAGGTCTTGAGCCATGTACCATTGGCCATCCTCAGTGTGGGGTGAGAGGAAGGAGACATTCACCTACCTGTGCAGACCAGACCTCACTGCCTGGAACTGTTTTCTGCCCTAGATAAGTGTTACAAGACACAGATTTATTTGCATGAAAAAAAAACATTAAGAATTTTCCCACCACAAGACAATGTTGGTTACTTCTAGGTGTAGATGGTAAAACTCTGATGTTCTGTCTCAGAGAGGAATAGTCTCCCTCCCGTGCATGTGTTGCAGGCACTTGCTGAATTAGCTCAGGAGGGAGCTGATGGACAGGGCTATCAGCAAAACACATCATTTCCATAACTGGGGGCCCACCAAAGCCAGGGACAATGTCTGCTCTGGTCATGTTGAAAAGAGAGCTAAATCATTGCCATGGATTTTATCAGCCATCTCTGACACTGTCAAGGGGGTGCTTGAGAGGCAGTCCGAACAATGGGAATTCTCCATGTGCAGAGGAGGACAAGAGGCTAACATGGCCAACAAGATCCGCTCAGTCCCACTTCTATGCTAGCCAGAGACTTAAGGGTTTCTCTTCGAGTGTGCTCACAAACTAATCAATAAAATAGAGCCAGAAGTGGCGCCCGGATCTGCTGTGCCTGCACATCACCGGGATGGGATCCTGCTCTCCAGGACTGCCTAATGCTAGGCAGGAATACTCTTATGAGGGGCGTTTTTTCCCTCTCCTTTAAATGAATGCAAGCAACAGGGGTTTTCTTTACAGCTCATTCTCTAATAACTCAGGTTAGTCATAATGAAATCTGTTCTTAGGGTAGAATTAATATGAGATAGTAATGGTGATGAGGTAATTAGCAGCTACCAGGAGTATTTAACCTTCCTGGTGACAGCGTGTCTGACATCACCTGAGCTCGTGCAGGCTCTGTGAAAAGAATTAACAATTTTAAATTACTCCATTTAAGTTATTAATTATGACATAGGAATGGGCTCGGGAAGAATGGCAGCAGTGCCCTGTATCCTGGTGGGTTTTCCACCTCTGCATATCTTAAATCTGTGTATTTTCTGTTTCATTATTAAATTGAAATAGGATGGCACGTATTGAAGGACATCTGCTTGGTAACCATTGGCTACTCACTTTTGTTACCCCACCTCCCATGAACCATCGGGATGACAAAATTCCTTTTCCACTCGTTTTACCTGGAAATTCAGTTCATACTGAAGGGTTACAATGGCCAAATATTTTGATCGTTTTTTTCTTAGTGCCAACGTTTTCCTTGGACCAGGATTCCTTCTCCCTGGTAATGTTTTTAACCTCTTCAACACATGTCATTGCAAGAGGTTATTGAGCTGCAGCGATACCTGAATTGATTTCTTTGTGTTGTCATGTACCATCTCCTGGAGTGTACACCTCAACAGGATGCAGGAATGATGCAGGAATGATGCAGCCATCCTCCTCTTGAGAAACACAAGAAAACAGAGCCCCCCCCCCCCCCTGCAGCACTGCTGATGGAGAGAGGAAAAGAAGTGACTCTTACTGAGAAGTTTCATAAGTAACTTGTCAGAGATACGGAGCTGTTGGAGGCCGGGAGGACAGTGAGGGGCTGGAGCACCTCTCACATGAAGACAGGCTGAGAACATTGAGGCTGTTCAGCCTGGAGAAGAGAAGCTGAGTGGAGACCTCAGAGCAACTTCCTGTGTCTGAAGGGAGCCTATGAGGATGCTGGAGAAGGACTCTTCATCAGGGACTGTAGAGAAAGGACAAGGGGTGATGGATTCAAACTGAAACAGGGGAGATTTAGGTTGGATATAAGGAAGTTCTTCCCTGTGAGGGTGCTGAGGCGCTGGCACAGGGTGCCCAGAGAAGCTGTGGCTGCCCCATCCCTGGCAGTGTTCAAGGCCAGGTTGGACAGGGCTTGGAGCAAGCTGCTCTAGTGGAAGGTGCTCCAAAAGAAATTTGCAAACATTTGCTTCTATAGTGCATTTTTATGGCTTGGGAGTTTGCTTTCATAAATTTTCCATCTAGTCATTTCATGGGTTGTAAACGTGCATGTGTGAGTGCATGAATCTGCCTGTGCACACCCACCCATACCCACAGGGTTCTGTCTGTCCCACCCAGGCTGACCCGCTCCCCTTAATGCACTTGCAGAGCTCTTCTCCAAGTTCCTCACGCTGCATTACAGTTTCTCTTCATTAGCAGCCAGTAATGTATTAATGCATTCCTTAGTGGGAAGTGTGCTCCTCACTATTACCTTGGACACTCATTTAGTTGAATTTGATAGTGACAACACATTGACATTGGTAAGGTTAATGACCCAATACTTTATTTCATTGAACAAGTTGAACAACATTTAGTACGTTGTTCCACAATGTCCTAGAGAGCTGTCAGTG
This sequence comes from Pezoporus wallicus, assembly GCF_028554395.1. Classification (NCBI taxonomy): domain Eukaryota; kingdom Metazoa; phylum Chordata; class Aves; order Psittaciformes; family Psittacidae; genus Pezoporus; species Pezoporus wallicus. The sequence goes on along the minus strand of NW_026636574.1, from coordinate 1,641,578 downwards.
CTATTACTTTTATGGTACTATGGCATTTTTGCCCTTTAAGTAATTGGCACCGTGAAAATATTCTCTAGATCTTGTCACAATTGATTAGTATTGCATTGAATTACAAAAAAATGACTTTTATTTTTCTTTTGCAATCCCTTTTTGTGGAAGGAAGGCAAAATTTGATCCTTATGGAATAGAAAGGCTGACAGCCCTAAAAGTAGATTGGGGAGACAAAGTCCTAACTGCTTCCTTGGCTTTCTGGATCTGTAGCCCCACAAAGCTCTGCCCCTCACCTGTCCTGACCTGCTGTGCTCATCCCCTCTGGATTTCACAGGAGATTGTTCTAGCTCTGCTTTTTTCTGGCCAAGGCAAGTAAGGCACAGCCATTCTCAGTGAGTTCTGCTTTTCCCTGTGCCCTGGCATGGCTGCAGGGCTGTTCATGGCTTAACCACATCCCACATTGCATCTGCAGGGGAGCAGCATTAATGGTGCTGCTGGTGGAAGGCTGGTCCCTGCAGCAAACTCTGAAGCACAGCAGCATCCCCCAGGCTCCTCTGTAAGATTGTCTTTCTAAAGGACATGACTGTGCTCATACTTTTTAGAGGAAGGAGAAAACAAATATAGACTTAAATGGACTGGGTGATGGATTACAGTGTGGCTGATTCCTATTTGCATCCACTGCTAGACATGGTGATGTGATCCCCTTGCACTGTATGTGCCAGGAGTCTTCATGGCTCAAAAGCAGAGAATACTGCATCTTCCGAAGAGGCTGGAGGATGAAAGGAAAGATGTGTAGGATGAATTCCCTGTTGACAGCCAGGTCTGAAATCACAGCTTCTAGAAAGAGAAGTGGCATCTGGTGGCAGTGGCCCAGAAGACAACCAGTGTTTTCAGCAAGGGACTTGAAGGTGCAAAGTAGAACATAGTTTTTGTGTTTGTATCAGCAACAACAAAAAAAAAAAAAGCCTTGACTTTGGATTCATGTTGTCCTTCTGTCACCTTCCCCTCGCTTTTAAATTACCCTTGATTGTACAACATCTGCTCCCTTCATGCATGCATATGGCTGTCTCCTTAAATCTGCATTTCTGTGGAGGGGCTGCATACAAATACCCAGCTGAAAGTTTTCTTTCAAAGATCTGACTACCCAGCTTGCTCTGGAAAAGCAAACTTGGCATCAAGATAACTGTAAAAAGCTGACAGTGGGGGAAGGGGATACCTGTGCAGAGGAATGGTAATGACAAGTGTCAGACAGGGACGCTGGCAACGACCGAAGATGAAGCAATCGAAGGATCAAAACTGGCAACGACCAAAGATGAAGCAATGGAAGGATCAAACCCCGCATCTTCAGAGGGGAGGTTGTGTTTCATTCTTGTATTCAAAACAGAAAATCCTCACAGATGTGAATCCTGGAACATGAGAGGAATGTCAGGTTTTTAGGTATATGAGAAAAACTCCTACAATTGGCATTCTCGGAACGTCTCCTCACCAGACATTTGCTACCCAAAATAATTCCCAAAGATTTTCAACAGAGCTCTGGGTTTCAGGTGTATAGGATGGCAAGATAAAGGTTTATCTGCTGTAGGCTCTACTTGGTAAAAAGTTATCCCTCTTTTGATTTTGAATCTTAAAAAATCACCATATAAAAGTACAGCACTGTCCTCTGATCATCTCTGGCTGCTTACAATATGTTATGTAGCTTGTTCTTCTGTTTTTATGGAATATGTTAGCTGGCTTTTAGTTTTGTGGTAGAGGAAATACATCCATATGTGGATGGTAGAGGGCTGAATTCCAAGGCCTTGGGCAACCTGGTCTAGTGGAAGATGTCCCTGCCCATGGCAGATGGTTGGGACTACATGATCTTAAGGTCCCTTCCATCCCAAACCATTCCATGGTTCTATGACTTGCAGTATGCCTGTAGGCTGCTTAATTAACTTCTCAGTGCCTTGACCTCTACTTGACAAGTAGCTGTTATCTCCTGTTCAAGTCCTTACTTGAAGCAGTCACTGTGGCATCTGGCTGAGCTCTATTCCTTCTTCTGTGCTATGTGAGGTTGGAACTGGCCAAGGGAGCTTCCAGGGTCCCCTGGGAAGAGTACAGGCAATACCTCTGTGACTGAAGATGCTCGGCTGAGGATGGTTGTGTCCACACAGGCAGCACCACTGTAGGACAGTGACATCCAGCATCCCAAGGTGAGGCAGAAGCATTTCTCTAACACTGCAAGAGAAAGGTCTCATTTGGTGAACAAGTATATTTGGGTTTTTTTCTGCTAACCTTCTTCTCTTCTGCCTTCCCTCCCTGCTGCCTACCCCCTAACCCTTTTACCTCCCTTCCCCAGCTGAGCCTTTCTGGAATATACTCTATATTTGTCTCCTGCTTCCCTGAACACCCATTATTATGTAGAATAATAATGCAGGAGCTCTGCTCGGCACCTCTGCTCAGTGGCTCCAAGTGGGTTGAATTGTAGCCAGCGGCAGGGGGTGATAAATGTAGCGTAAGATGCCTTTTCCACAGCAAACTGCAAATTGCCTCAGCAGCACAGCCCACAAAAGGTTCCTGCAGAGCAAATTTATCTCCCATTGTCGACCCAAGGAGGAAAGTGGAGAGGACCAAGCATCCTATTTTTAAAAAGTCACATTTGATCTTGTTCAGACTCAGAGTCCAGAGTATTTTAAAGGACTTTTCATGGAAACTGCAGACTTGAGAATGCAGCACAGATAAAGGGATTTATTTTTAACTGCAGCCTGGGTTCATGACCATGTAAGCATTTCAATTTTAAGCCACTCAGTTTGAATATTCACCAAAGTGAATGTTATGTCGCCTAATAACTCATGGGTGGGAGGAGGGATGGTGGCTGGTGAAGGGAAGAATAAGACTGTTAGAGAGAAATTGCCCTCTAAAGATTACCCTGCACTTCCTAAGCAAAGGAGAAGGGGAGGATCGATACCACGGGGGTTTATCTGCCCACTCCAGAGTTCACACTGTGCCTCCTCCCATATGGTTTAGTCCTCAGACAGCAGCATGATGGACAGTCCTGAGGAATGTGTGGTGATGGATATATAGTTGGAAACCCCCAGTGATGGATGACAGAGAAAGGGAGAGGGGGACGTTTGGTGATTGATCGATAGTGGCACAACCGCAGTATCCACAATTAATGGTATGAGGTGTCTCTGATGTATAACTCTAAGTACCTTTGTATTTGATACTTACTTGCCATCTTCCTACTCTACTGTCCTCTAAATGTCAGTTAATGAATTAAATACTGATAATTGGTATTAGTTTGCTGAGCTTGGCTGTGGCCAGGCAGGAGGAGCCCTCCCCACCATTCCTGAGCATCCACTGCTGCAGAGCTGGACTTGGGATGCGGTCCGAATGGTCCTCCACTCATCCGCACTGGTTGATGGGATTTGTGAGTGTGTTTCCAGGAGTAAATACCTGAGTGCCTTTAATTGTATCCTTCATTAGCATCCTAGAGTTATTGTTTGTATTACAGTAATTGTTAGGATCCACCTCTGAGATCGAAGCTCTGGGCAAACAGAGAACAGAGCAGCTTGCGAGCATCCACAACTGCGTGACAAGGGTGGGAGGAGAAAACAAGGTGCTGGGAAGCAGGGAGAATGGCCTGGGCATAGCTGACGGGTGGAAGGAATAAGCAAAACTTCAACCCCAGTATCCACACGCTGCTCTGTGCCTCCCTTGTGTGCTAAATCCCATGGAAATGCATTTTGCTTGTGTTCACTTGCCTTCAATATGAGGTTAAAGGCTTCAAAATCTGATACATGCTTGCTGTATGCTCTTCCAAAGCACATTAGTAAGTGCAAAGGAATTATTCTGGAATGAGGAGTGTGTAAATGGAAGTAGATTAGCTCTCTTTGCCTCAGCGTTCCTATTTGTGATGTATTGCTAAGTAAATACTTTAATGCTGGTGTGAAGTCAGGCTTAATTTATTAATGTCATGCCTAATTAACCTGTCAAGATCCTTCCTCAGAAAGAGGATTATTAGGAACAATAATGTTACTATTCCACTGGTGTTGCTTTTAGCTGAACTCACATGAAGAGGTGATCAGAACCTGGGAGTCAAGAAGCGATGAGCAGCACCAAGGGCAGCCTGACCTGTGTCCGGGGGCTAACAGCAGATTCCACCCAAGCAAGGAGGCTCGTGCTCTGTCCTGCAGGCACATGGGCAAAGGAATTGGTAAGAAAACATCTAAACCAGCTTGCATTATATATATATATATATTCATTTTCCTTTAGCTTAGTTGAAAACACATCAACCTATTTGCAATTCCAAGTTGAATTTGAGGGACTAGATTCTATTTTTGTGGCGTTAGCATAATGAAAACTAAACGTAAGGTTGCAGTTATTTTCTGAATGGCCTTTAAGCTTCAGGTTTATTTATACACTGTTTCCAAAGGACAGAAAAATATTCTCCCTTTGTCTTCATCTAAGATATCTTCACATCTTTTCGCATGCAAATAATTCATGTCACTGAGAAAAAAGTTGTCTGTGAATCACTGATGAGTCTTTGATGCTTAACGTGCTGTCCAGCGTATGCATAGAGTTCTCTTGGAATGGAGTTTAACAAGAGAATCTGATTTTCTTCCTCACATCCTTAAAGTTTCCCATTCAGATTTCTCTTTAACAAGCAAATGAATGTTCCAGCATCATTATGGTTTCTGTTGTAAAAATGGCAGCTTCCTCCATCCTGTGTTTTCACACAACAAGGAGCCCAGCAGCTGAGCCATGCTGTGATTGCTTCCAATATGGCCTGTAGCATGGTTTGAAACAGGAGTCTGGCAGGACTCTCAGGGAGGCAACTTCCCTGTGCTCAGGGAAAACATGGCAAAACCATTTGTTTAGGAGCAGGGTTCCTTCCTGAAGGGTTTTCTATAGGAAGTTGTTGAGTCAGCTTTGATGTGCATTTGTTCAACATTTCAGTGTGAAATCTTAATGCAGAAGGGTGTTCTTATAGACCCAGGCTGAGAGAGCTGGGCTTGTTCAGCCTGGAGAAGGCTCCTTAAGGGGAGACTTTAGAGCAGCTCCAGTGCCTAAAGGGGCTCCAGGAAACCTGGAGAGGGGCTTGGGACAAGGGCCTGTAGGGACAGGCCAAGGGGAATGGCTTTAACCTGCCCCAGGGGAGACTGGGATGAGCTGTTAGGCAGAAGCTCTTCCCTGTGAGGGTGCTGAGGCGCTGGCACAGGGTGCCCAGAGAAGCTGTGGCTGCCCCATCCCTGGCAGTGTTCAAGGCCAGGTTGGACACAGGGGCTTGGAGCAAGCTGCTCCAGTGGAAGGGGTCCCTTCCCTGTTGGACACACGGGTTGCAGCTGGAGGAGCTTTAGGGTATCATCTTCTAACCCAAACAAGTCTGGAGTTGTATGGTTCTCTTAGGAGCAGCCCAGAGCCACTGCTGCCCAGTGCTTGCTAAGGCTTCAAACCTGGCTCTTGCTGTGTGTTTGCAGAATGATTAAAATCATGCTCCAATACAAATAATAATAAAATATACAATGCATCTCAAAGTGCCTGAGAGAGAATGAATAATTAGCCATAGAATAGAATATATAAACAGAAACTGCCTTAAAACCAGATGAAAATATGTCGGGAACAAGCTACTGTTACATTTTCCACCCCCATCTGAATATGTCTGGGGATGCTTAAACTCTACTCTGGAGGAAAAAACCTCTTCTCATTTCTCCTTTACTAGTATGCTACTGTAGCAGTTTTGAGAAATTAAAAATAATTGATACATTTGAGAAGGCACAAGCAGTAACTATTTCATATTTTTAAAAGCTTTGCAAAATATCCAGGAAAAAGTGCTGTGCATGCATAATGCCAAAGCTAAAATCTGCTCGGAGTGATGCAGTCAAGCCCTCTTTTATGGGAATAACCGTCCATGTGGTGTAAATGGAGGGTTTCTGCTGTAGCTGGGAAGAACCTGAGTGATCCCCGGTTTAAGTACTTGAGCTCTTTTAGCTGGGCTGGGAAAGGTTTTCCCTTCAATCAGCAAAGGTGCTTGAGGGAGAGCTCCTGGTGTAGCACCCATTCTGCTGAATACATCCATGCTGCTGGCCTCACACGCCCTTGTTCTGTAACAACAAATGCCTTAATTACAAGTGATTTGGTCAAAGTCTTGCTAGCTCTGCATGCATTAAACGGAACAGATTAAACCTGAGACGAGGCATTGTTGGGGGATTCTCTGGCAGCGGTTTTGTACCACGTTTTTTGATGCATATCTAACACATCAGCGCTCTCAGCTGTTTACAGTATCTGCATTAGGAGCAATCACACAGAGTGGACCTCCAAAGGAGGCTGGTTTTGTTAGGTAAAAGGGAATGAAGCACAGAAAATAGTATTAAAGATGAACAAACGCTTCCATTATTTCAGCAAATTAAATGCACTTCTCCAAGTGAAGAAGGCAAAAGTCAGTCATTATCTGTCTGTGGTACAGCGCAGCAGATAATAAAGAGGGGTTTATGATCTCTGAAAGCAAATTAGAGGATATTTAAACAACACATCTTTCTATGAAGCAGTGATAATTACAAAATCAGGTCAAAATACAGAACAATCTAACCCTGCCCCAAGCTAATGTTACTTGAATAAGCTGAAATCTCCTGTATTCTCTCGCAGAAGAAGGAATCATTTGGGATGCAGCTGTTCTCATTATTGTTTATCATCTGGACTCATAAACCCTTGTTAGTGTGTGTTGATACTTGTCACATCCAAAGCTCAGCACTGCTTTGTGCCTTGCTGATCAGCTGAGCAGGCACAAGGCACAGCTTCTCCCTGCTGCCACCTTCACCTCCCGCACCATTTTGGGGTAGGAAACTATGATTCTGTGAGTCTGTGAAACTGGTCTTCCTCTGGCTTATGCAGCTACGCAATTCCCACTACCAGTATCTATGCGGTCCTGAAGTTTAGGAGTCAAACAAAGGCTTATTCAAACCAGGAGATGAATTAGTGTGATCTTCAGTGAACTTTGCATCCAACCCTTTGGTGCACTGGTGTGTCCATGTTGCTTGCTTTTTCTTATTAGGCATTTCTAATAGTACCTTTTCTTTAACGCACAGTTTAGGCTGGGCTTTGGAAAGTGTTTTGATAACCTGCTCTAACTCCTAGGACTCCAGGACTGATCATCCCAGGAGCTGCTGAGGATGTTGTCCAGCCTGGACCAAACCTGCTCCCTCTGAAGCCAGTGGGATTGTTAACTCACTGCTGGTAAGAATGTCAACACAGAGCACATTCCATGCTCATGAGTGACAGATACTGCATGGTTTTGACAGACAGAGAAATTAGGTTCTAAATCCTTTAGCTATCTTTTGCAAAGTTACCCATAGCCCGTCTTGTAGTGATTTTAATGACTTCTCTGGGATGGGGACAGCTGCCAGCCTTGCAGGGGCACCACGTGTTGATGGTCACATTGAACGTTGCAGGAAACGTGTGTAATGATCAGCCCCGAAACCAGGACACCTTGTTAATAGAAGCCATAATATCAGACTAAAACAAGTGTTTTGGATTCAGGCCACCTCTTTGCTATCTCCCTGGCATATGAACTCTGAATTATCAAGCATTCAGCAAAATGCTCAGTTTCCTGCTGGTTTAGCCCTGAACAAAATTTTGCTGATAAAACCAGAGGATGAGCTGATTCCCCAGACCTTCCCCTTGTCTAATCCTCTGTGACCCACAGGATGAAAATTGAACTGATTAAAGCACTAGAAAACATACTGTGGGAATCCTGTCGCCGTTCACCCCTGAGGGAAGACTGGAACGGCCTAAAAGGTCTTTTCCCTGCTCTAATTTGGGTGATCTTTATGATTCACTTTGCTCTGCTGGGGGAATACAAAGGAAGAGGCAGAGAACCTGGACAAATTGTTGCTGGCCTTGGATACTAATAGAAAGAAAGATGTCAGAGTAGATGACAATGAGGTCGCGCGTGCCAAAGGAGGGCAGCTGATGAGATCACAGCACAGCCACCAGCTCTGCCTGGCCTCTCATTAGCAGCCAGAAAAGAGCCCGGCTGATGGGAGAGGCCAGGGGTGGTGGCACCAGCAAAAACACACTGCCAGAGGAGAAAATCTCCCTCTTCCTCCCCAGGGAGCTGCTGCGCTGCTTTTCCTTCTTGCTGTGAAATGGGGAAATTGCCAGCACTCTCTCAGTCCAGGTTTGTTTGTTGTGTCCCTTCCCAGAGAGTTCTCTCAGACATCTGTGAGGACTGGGTATTAGGAACAATTCCTGTCCCAGCGGGTGCTCCGGCAGTGGAGCAGGCTGCCCAGGGCAGTGCTGGAGTCACAGTCCCTGGAGGTGTTCACACACCGTGTAGAAGAGGCCCTCGGTGCCATAGGTTAGTGGTGGCCTTGGCAGTGCTGGGGAATGCTTGGACTGGATGAGCTTAGAGGTCTTTTCCAACCTGGTTAAATCTAAGATCCCCCCTCAAAAAACCTGTCCTGGGGATTGACGGGCGTCCTTTCTGCCCCAGAGGCACCTTGGGCTGTGCCTCCCTTGGAAGAATCCTTCAGCAGCAAATGCAGTTTAAGAAGTCGAGCAAAATGAAGCACACTCCTCCTCATGGTTAAGATATTAATGCAGTGGTATCCTTGGAGGAACTACAGAGCAGTTTCTAAACAAGCAACCTTTCTGCTCAGCTTTGCTCCAGGCATCTCGGGATATGTCTGCAAACATTAAATTTCAGCCCTCTGCTGTCTGACAGTTTGGGACTGGAAACCGGTCCCGAGCAGACTCAGCAGCAGATCAGATGGGTGATGACTGTGTAATTTATGGAAGCCTTTGCCTGTGTTACAGAGAAAATAATTGCAGCAGCAGGCATAAAATAATGAGCTGTGGTTGTGCTGCAGATTGTTTTCTCTTACTTTTATGGCACCTGACATCCAGTGCATGTGCTGGACAGCACATTATAGAGTCGTTCCTATAGACTGGATGTGAGACATTCCGATTAGGGTTGAGCTCAGCTCGGAATTGGGAAGTGTAATGCTCCGGCACATCGCACTGACAGAGCAATTCCAAGGAAGCAGGGATTTAACTGACGTGCTGCCTGGCCAAGCTGGTCCTGAAACCAAACAGAAGCCCGAAGTTCAGAGGGTTTGCTGAGATTTGGAGTTTTTCCTAGGACAGGCAGTGCCTGGAGGCCTGGAGCTGCACTGGGAGCATGTTACTCGGGTCTTAGAGTCACTCAGGATCATCTAAAGAACAGCATTAAAAACCATGGGAGTGTGAAGGCTGCACCCATGGTGCATGCTGTAGTAGTGCCAAGCAAATATAAACGCTGTCAGCAACACAGGAAATGAATCCTTCCTTAGGACAAGGGGGTTTCCCTGCACAGAGTTTTCTGCTGTCCTTTTATCAGCTCTAGCCAGCTTGAGGAATCCAGCAAGAAACTGTATCTGCCTGGAAAATTCCTAAATACCTTGGTAGCTTTTGATTGAATGGCTTCTTTTCTAGGTCACAGCACTGCCATAGCAGGTACCATTTTCTCCATTAAACAGTGTCATTTGTTGTGAGTAATTTTGTAGGTCTCATCAGGTTACTTATTTCATAGAATCCCAGACTGGTTTGGGTCAAAGGGATCTAAAAGCTCCTCCAGTTCCAACCCCTGCCATGGGCAGGGAAACCTTCCACTGGAGCAGCTTGCTCCTCTAAGCCCTTTCCAGCCTGGCCTTGAAACACTGCCAGGGATGGGGCAGCCACAGCTTCACTGGGCAATGTCCCGGAGTCTACAGCCTGGGGCCTGGTCATGTACTGCTAAAAGAGCAGCTTCAGTTTTGGAGGTATCAGGGAAGGGTCACACACCGACCCCTGGCAGAGCTCGATCCCCAGCAGTCCATCCCTGAGATTAAAAAAGAGCATCCAAAGTCACAGGGCTTTGCTACAACCTCCTGTTTCCTTCCGTGTCTCTCCAGTTAATTAGTTATGTTCTTCTTCCACTTAATTAGCTCAAAACCATCTCTTTGTACTTAGCCTTATAAATTACAGACTTTTTCTGTCTGATATGTTATAAGGGGTGACACTTTCAGCATTTTCTTAGCAGGGTCACATTTACAATTCTTAAAGGTTTGGAAGGAGCCTCACTTAGCCCTGCTGTGGAGCACGGATGCTTGGAAAGGCTGTTCAAAGGTACCATGATTTCCTTTAAAAAATTGTCAGAGGAACTGGGAGAAAAAACTTGTGAGGATCAAAGCAAATGAACTCCATTAAAAAAGACTAAGTAATGACAAAAAGTTACTGAAATAGCAAACCTGCATGAAAGTGGCAAAAAGAACTTCAGATGTCCATAAGGTACCACCTGAAAAACGCGGGTGACTGTTCAATCAGGTAGATGACAGTAGGTTGCTGCAGTCAGTTTTAAGGTTGCAAGAACATTGGAAAAGCTCAGACTCATCTATTTAAAATCAAAAAGATTTCTGGCCTTTACCACCATGCTGGGCCTATGCAAGTGATAAGCTCTAAGTGTGGAATCTCCTCAGCATGGGGATGCACAGCTCACCCAAAGGAAGGTACAAACAGCAGCCCCATGATGCATCGTCCCCATGTAACAGATTAAAAGGCTGGTGGCACCCATGACATGAGGTGCACTGGAACCAGAGCCTGGTGAGCTAAAACCTGCATGCCCAGCAAGAGGGGATGGGGGCACTGGAGGTGCTGGAACATCTCCTCGGGAGAGTTTTTGAGAGAAAAAAGTAATTAATTCACAGTGACTGCAAGAATAAATACGCAGAGAAAGGAATTTGGTGATTTTGGACAGAATACAACAATACGTTACCAGTATTAGTATTTGGAGGAGGAGATGTCAGGAAGAGATCAATTGCACTGAAGACAAGAGTTTTAATTCCAGATTTACACCAGGGTAAGGCAGGCTAAAACCAGCCCTGTGAGTGCATTACTGACTCGGTAGTCATCCATCCGCTTCCTGCAGAAAAGCTGTGTGAACTGGGATCTGCTGGGGCTGCTCCCTCCCCACACAATACATCTCTGCTGCATGCAGAGCTGGGCTGTGCTTGCACTGTTTATCCATCTATCTTTCCACTCCAAATAGACCCGGCCCTGTGCATACACAAGACATAGACTCTGAAAATACTCCGTTAACAATGTGTCATTGAGGCAGGGAGAGGATAAACACCAACACAGCTCTTGGCAGACTTGACATCAAAGTTCACGGGTGGGTTTTTTTCCACCACTCCAGCCAGAAGTGATGTTAAGCAAGAGAGCTCCCGGAGCTGTGTTTATTGTTACAGAAAAGAGTTCACGTGCTTTGTGATCTGTTTGGAGCTTTTGAGCTCTTTCTAGGGCTGGACGCTGATTTCCTCCATGGCATTCAGAGTGCATTTCTCAAGTACACCTTATCATAGAACCACAGACTGGTCTGGGATGGAAGGGAGCTTAAAGCTTATCCAAGTTCCACCCCCTGCCACGAGCAGGGACCCCTTCCACTGGAGCAGCTTGCTCCAAGCCCCTGTGTCCAACCTGGCCTTGAACACTGCCAGGGATGGGGCAGCCACAGCTTCTCTGGGCACCCTGTGCCAGCGCCTCAGCACCCTCACAGGGAAGAGCTTCTGCCTAAGAGCTCATCTCAGTCTCCCCTCTGGCAGGTTCAAGCCATTCCCCTTGGCCTGTCCCTACAGGCCCTTGTCCCAAGCCCCTCTCCAGCTTTCCTGCAGCCCCTTTAGGCACTGGAGCTGCTCTCAGGTCTCCCCTTAAGGAGCCTTCTCTTCTCCAGGCTGAACAAGCCCAGCTCTCTCAGCCTGTCCCCAGAGCAGAGGGGCTCTGGCCCTTGGAGCCTTTTCATGGCTGCCTCTAGACTTGCTTGAGCAGGTCCGTGTCCTTCTTGTTTGGGGGGCTCCAGAATATCCTTCTACAAGGTTATCATGTAATATGAAGCTGGGGCTTGTGCTTTCAGTCCTCAGACCCAAGCCACAGAGCTCCTGGGGATGGAGTTGAGAGCAGAGCCATACATCAGGCTCTCTCCAGTGCTTCACCTTCCACTGGTGTTAACTGAAAAGGGGAAGAACCTGCCCAAGAGGGGGATAGCAGAGTTATGATGTCTCTTATTGATTTATCTACACAACACTAGGGAAAGAATACAGAAAGAGAATTTAGATAATACAAAGATAGACATTTTCAGTACTGACTTAGGGTCACAGGAATTCTATAATCAGATCTCTAACTCATCCACCTCACTTAGATTTTGCAGCAGTGGATAATACATGACACATCAGTCAGAAACCTCCGTGGCGAGCAGGACAGTGTTTTGAAAGCTGTGTCCTTGCAATATTGTTCCCATCAGAAAAGGACATTTATCTCTCCCTGGGCTCTGTGCTGCGTCCCCGATTGTTTGGAGAAGGAAAAAAGCCCAGCCAGACCAGGCAAAGCTGAAGTTTGCCATGACAAATTCAGCGAGCAGCTCATCTCACCTTGATGTCTTCTGCAGGTGCAGCTACATAAATCTAAGTGCCCGTGGTTAGTGCTCAGCTGCAGGACCAACATCTAGTGAGAGATTAGCTCAGAGAGAGGGGGAAAAACAATTCCAAAGCAGTCAAGATCTTAATCCCAGCAGTGAAAAGATGGAAGAAGTTTCCAAACAACCACATAGCTGCAAAGTGTTAGTAGTGAGCATGGATCTGATTTTACCTGTGGTAAAGCCTGCAGCCAACTGCTGGAGCCCAGACATTAAGCATAGAATCAACCAAGTTGGAAAAGACCTTTAAGATCATGAAATCCAAGCATTATGATGGAGTAAGGGCTCTGCGGTTTACACATGGCCTGCTCATCCAACCCTTCCCAGCTTTCAGCACTCAGCTCCAGCCAAATTCTTAGTTTATGGAAAGAAAATGTTGGAAACCCCCCAGTTTTCCTGAAAGGGTGTCTGAAAGTTGAATTAAAGAAGCCCAAATTTTCCTTGCCCATCTTGGATGGAGAACCCGATTGGGCATTGATCCCTGGCAGGGATTTAATCATTATTTGGCAGCAATTCCATGCATGGTTTGTATCCTGTCCCTTAATTGTTTTGCAGGTTCTGCCGCAGACATGGCTTTGACCTCCAGCTCTCACCCCAGGACGCACCATCTGCTGAGGGGTTTGAGGTGGTTCTCCCAGCCAGGATGAAGCAGCCTGTCCCAGTGCTTGGAGCAGGGCAGGGCTCGCCCTCAGGGACGCAGACTTTGTGCAGGTCCTTTAACACCAAAACTCTGGAATTAGGTAAAAAATCTCACCCTGGGATTTTTGGATACGAGCCTAAACTCCAAACCCCACGTGGTTGCATTGTGCCTAATTACAGCCTGTCTAAAATGTTAATGGATCCCAGCAATGCAATATTCATACTAGAGGATTATTATATTGCACATACTTTGCAGTTAATGTAGTTGGGCAAAAAGGCCCAATAATAGGAAACCAGCCTGCTGTTGGGTTGAGTTTTCTTGGCTTATTGATTGAGTTTTAAAGTTTAATGCGAGGAGACAGTTCTATAGTACAAAGTGTATTTTAAGCATCTATTTATTAAAGCTGAATTGTGCTAGAACTCCTGTGCAAAAGTACACCTGACAGCTAAATGAATAGCAAATTATTTCCCGGCGTCTGTGCTATTGTCTGATGTTTCTGTGCAGCTGGTTCCTGCATGTACTGCAGGTTAAAAGAATCCTCAACCTTCTATTTAATACAACAAACTTTGTCAGATGTTGTTATTATTTTTGCTGGATGTCATAGCCGAGTGTAATGTATGCATAAAAAACCTCCCTGACTCCTTGAGCAGCCTAAATCAGGTGGAAACAGGCTGCAGGAGTGAGGAAAATTGGAGCATGGGGGCTTTTATTTAATCTGGTTCAAACAGGCCGTAATTAGAGGCATTAAAATGCTGGTGAATCCAGTAAAACATTATTCACAATCACTAAGGAGTCTGGCTAGTTCCTCTACAGAGTGGGGAGCAGGAGCTGGATGGCAGGATGCTCTGGACAGAGCAGGGGCTTGGAATGCTGCTCATGGTCCATGAAATGATAGATACCATTGCCATGGTGTTAACAGCCTGAGCACCCCACAGAGAATTCTAGAATCTCGGGGACCTCAAAAATCATCTGGTTTAACCTTTCTAGGCACAGCACCACCTAAAAGATGTCCAGCACCCTGTCCAACACTGGGGAATCCACCACTTCCCTGGAGGGAGAAGGAGAGGAGATAGCACCCTAAGCTTTGCAAGGAAAGAGTTAAACTAGAGTTAAGGAGAGGTTCCCAGCTGCGTGTCCTTAGCAGTAATGAGCCCAGCTGGAACGAATCACCAGGTCCTTTACCATTTGGAGAGGTCCAGCAGGTGCCCAGGATTGGCAGTGGGCCTGGCTTTAAAGGCTTGTTGATAGCTGCAGCTCTGGGTGGAGGGTTTTCCTGCTTTGGAGTTTCTTGCTGGGATGATGTTCTCGAAAGAAGAAATGCAGATTCACTTGAGGCTTATTCAGGAGCAGCTTGTAGTAGTGTTTCTCCTTTGGGCAAGAAAGGTAAGAGAAATACCAATATGGAAAAAAATAGATATATGTGCTGTGTATCAGGGCATGGGGGCAGGAGTTCATTGCATGAGATACAGAAGTGCAATAAATCATTGCTATGTGTAGCCTAGAGTTGATTAAATCAGATGCTGGGTCTCTTGTTGAACCTGGAAAGTTGTGAGGTGACTTTGTGAGTTAATTGCTGTGGCTGTTGCTGGAGGGCTGGGAAGAAATGGGATTGAGGTTGCTGGTAAGGAGTCTGTGCTGATGGCTTTACCTTTTGTGCTGCTCTGCTGTAGTAACAACAGATGCTTATGGTTTCTTATTGTTGGGGTTTGGTGCAGTTTGGGTTTCTTATATTGAGTTCCTTAGCTTGAATTACCCTGTTCTCTGTGAAACAAAGATTTAGAGGGGAGGTTTAAGAGGAGATTTCCATTAGGTATATGTTTAAAATGAAAGGTGTTCGGAAGCAGCTAATAGGAAAGGAACTGGGAGTTTGATGCACGGTGGGTGGGTAAGCTGGTCATAAAGTTTGACCTGATTTATTTAATTTTCTGGGAATAATAATAATTCTTTCCTGAAGTGACAGTCTGCATGTCAAAGTTTCAGCTCAATTTGAAATAGCTGAATGATGGATTCCAAGGGGAAAATAATGCTGGGTGTGCGGTGTACGTGCTGACAGTGTCTAACCAAGGTGTTGCTCGCCACCTTAACGTGCCACAGAAGAAATTATAGGCTGGCAAAGAGAGCTGTATTTCATGTGATTATGGATTGCTTGTGTTACTATCCATTAGGAAATAAAAAGGAGAAAAGGCATTGGGGGGAGTTGTTAGTTTTTTAAGTCTTGCACTGAAAGTGTTTCAATCTGGAGTAACTGAGTTACTTGCAAAAATAGTAGTTTTAATGATGGTCTGGCCTCTAAGGGGGCAAAACGTCTGCCCTGGCAGAATTCAGCCACCTAACCTTATAGTAGTGCTGCTTGGAAAATCACGTTTTCCCTGAACCTGTAGCATTTTTAAGAAATTAATTAATTCTGCTCTAGTTTTCCTTGTGATAGGACCTTTGAAAATCAGATGCACTGATTCACTCGCTATCCTTTGTGTCCTGGTGTAATTTATCATATGGGAGCAAAATGTCCTGTGTAAATCACAGCTGAATATCTGAAGAAGCTCGCTAAAAATTATGGGGACCATCAAAGTTTGTTTCACTGATAAAATGTCTGAGAGCTGTTTCTGATAGTACACTGGGTATCTTTTATTAAAGATTTAATTTCAGGAGCTTTAGGTGTGATTGGATTTTGGAAGTCTCAGTGGGTAGCTTATGAGAGAAAGAACAATTGATGAAAATAGGTTGCTAAGATAACTGTCTGCAGCCTCTAATCTGTATGCTTGGTTGTCCCAGGACAGCAATCCCCACAGCCCTCCAGAGGCCTCTGATTTTATGCTATGCAGCAATAACATGGTCCATATACTGTGCAAAGACCACCTGTAACTCCTGGTCCCAGGTCTTGAAAACATTTATGTACATTATTTAACTCCACCTCTTAAAATGGGGCCCATTGGCAAGCCCCATGGATAGATGAGCATGTAAAAGCTGTGTTTGGATGTATCGGTGCTGTGAGCTATGGGTCTCTACCAGTGTGTTTGTATCAGCCCAGTGTCGCTGCAGCAGCTTCTGTGCAAAGAACAAGCCCAGGCACCAGCCTGGGACCACATCTGGCAGGAGCTTTCTCACCTTCTTGACAGTATTATGGGGCCTGAATTCAAACCAGGAGCTCGTAGTTGGCACCAGGTTGAGTTTATTTGTTTAGGATGTTCAGTTTTGTGGTGTTCTTTGCATTTGTTTTAAGAGCTAAATAAAATTTGCTGAGTCCATATTCCACTCTCTGTTGATGCAAGTGTAAATCAGGAAACTAGCCTGCCCTACCCCATAAAAGGCTCAATATTCTTTTCTACAACTGCCCATTAAGCTTCACAAATGGATAAATAAGGAACCGAGATGTGTCATTTATTCATAGCACTTGGAAGGCGGGGAGGAATGCCATAAATCCATGGGCACCTTGGGCTTCACATCTGTCACTAAGCAACCTGGAGCATTACGGCTGGCGGTGGTGCTGAGCACACGTCCCCTTGCCTTTCCCCCAGGCCTTTGTCTTCAGACCACAGGAGACACACTTTGCTGCCCACCACCAAGCCAGTGCCCCTGCCTGAACCCCGGGAGCTCAAGGGATGGTGGCTTTTTAGCCCTGCTCCTTCTCACCTCTTCTTTTCTGCCATCTCACCTGCCCAGACCCTCTGCCTCCTAATTTCTCTCCATTTCACTCTTCTGAACTCTGTAGACCTGGTTTCTTACTGTGTCAATGCAGCTTATAGGTAAGAAAAGCACCATAGATGTCACATAACCGTCGTGCCAAAAGAAGCAGGAAATAAGTTATTTAGCTCTCCTGCACATGTGTGTGATGTGTGTGTGGAAGGGGGGGGCTTTTGCAAATGCACTAGGAATAATAATTAAACTCGCAGCTCCTCATTATTAAAATGGAGTTACAGGAATGCTTCTGGCCTTCGGGATTATCTGACCATCCTCACATGGCATTATGTAAAGCCGAAGGCTTCGGGAGAAGGGCATCATCTGCACTAACAACAACATACCTCTCTGTCTCCATATAATAGAAAGCTGGCGGTTTGAAGGGGCTGATAGATGAGACGGGAGCACCTTGTTTGCACTGCAGCAGAGCCCAGTAGTGAAGGGGCAAAGGCAAAGGTGTATTTCTCAAAGAAAATGATGTAAATGAGGTAAGAATCCCTCCAGTTAGTGAAGTTACTCCAGCAAGTGGCTATATAAATGTCTTTATATTGTTATTTCTGATATTAGTTTGTTGTTCCTCCATGAAAGCTGATTTATTTGAAATGTTATTACTTGAAACACCCTAATCTTTTTGTAATAATTCATATACTGGAGATTACAGTTTTGGAAGGCAGCCCAGCTCTGGCTGGAATCCTATTTATGGATTAAAGGATT
This sequence comes from Pezoporus wallicus, assembly GCF_028554395.1. Classification (NCBI taxonomy): domain Eukaryota; kingdom Metazoa; phylum Chordata; class Aves; order Psittaciformes; family Psittacidae; genus Pezoporus; species Pezoporus wallicus. Next base: position 1,624,110 of record NW_026636574.1, on the reverse strand, counting down.
TGAACAGCATTGCAAGCTAGATCTCCGAATAGCAGGATAATGTAAACCTGGTTCCATATAAAATGCTTTACCTCTGCAATAGTAACCCCATTAAAGGCAGATTGTTGGAGGACATTGGACAAGAGGACTTTCATTACAGTAAAGCAGGATATCTTGCACCCCTGAAGAGCAAGGATTTTCAGGGCTGAGTCTTCCCCTGGTTAAGATGCTCTCAGCTGCATCTCTCCTTTCTTGTGGAAGCCATCATGCCAACTAATTATAGGGGCATTATGGTAGGTTTGAACAGACCTTCTGATGCAAGAGCCGTTGTTTCTGGTGAGAATTGAGCCACCACAAATGAGGTGCTCCAGCAAAGAGCAACTCCTGCCCCATAGCGGGAGGGAGGCAGCTGGGAGCTGTGATTCCATGTAAACAGCAGCACAAGGGCCCACCTCAGGGCTCATTGGTGTTATTGAAGGGATAATCCCACCCCAGGAAACTGGGAGCTTTGGGGAGTGTTGTTATTAATTTCCTATTTAATGTAACAGCATGTGGGGAGCCCAGTCACAGGCTGGAGCACTGTTGAGACAAGATTTGAAGCAGAGCACTGAAGTGGCTATGGGGCTATTTATAGGCAGCTTTTACCATAATCAATGTGCAATAGAGCCTGGCACCCTGGGCCAAGTGGAAGAAAAGGTGGGAAAGGGAGGCCAAGCAGTTGGGAGGGATGAGCTAGTGGAGAGCTGCACAGAAAGGGGTGATGCAAGACAAACCTGCTGGTGTTCAGAAGATGGAAATGTGCTTGTTGCAATAATTAGGCCGGAAGATGATGAAAACCTGGAGAAGACTGAACCCCAGGGAAGGCTGAATGGTAGAGATACTATGCAAAAAATCCCTCAAGATTTATTGGTGCTGTGGATGTAATGCCCTGGAGAGACTTCTAAGCTGATGCTCAGCTTTTCTTTATTGTATGTTCCCTATAGAAGCAGAGGAAGGCATTTGAGAAGAGTGCTTAGGAGAAGATTAAGATCTTGCTTTTTCCATATGGGTGCAGTGCTAATACTGAGGAGGAGGTGGGGAGGAAGACTGCTGTGATCAGCTGCACAGCATTGCAGGGGGATTAGAGCAGAAATACATGATGAGGATCACCTGCTCCGGGAGGTGAGGCTTTCCTTTGGTGCCAATGATGCTCTGCAAAGGCAGGTTGTAATAAACAGCTATAAATGGGGTGCTCAACACATGTGTTTGCAGGTATTCCTTGTATCCACCCACCCAATTGTGGTCTAAAAGCAGCAGTTCTGTGGCATGGGGAATGATTACAGCACTGCCCTGGGCAAAAATCATTCCACTGCTCCAGATCTCCACTTCCTTGTCTATGGAACAGGGTAATACTATGTGCATCCCAGAGGATTTGAGCATTACTTATTATTTCTATAGGGATTTGAAGGTTAATAGCTTTACACAAGCCTAATTAATTGCTATTATTTAGTTTAATATTCTCTCAGGGTACTTTGTCCATACAAAGCTTGTTCTACCATCCTCCATGTAAGAGCATCTTGAAGCAGCACAGTGTGGCTGTGGTACAGGAGTGTTTATCCAAAAATGAGAGGCTGTGCAATAGGATGCACAGGTATGCCAGAATTTATAGTGATCTAATACATTGCCTGCTATATTGTGCCCTGCTTTTCAGACAACAGTAGCTGGTCACTATTCAGGGTGTTCTGATAAAAACAGTGGTAGAGCAGCTCTTCAGTGGAGACAAGGTCAGATGGGACTACGAAAGAAATAAGGGTAATAAACACTTCTTTCTGTGATGTAGATTGTCTTAACTCTTTGTATTTGTTGACCCTAAGTGAAGGTGGGCTTTGGACTGATAAGCTCAAGTGTTCACTCTGGTTTTTGCAAGAGTCAGATTTCATGCCTCTTTAGGCTGTTTTCAGAGAGCCCAAACACTTCTTGCAAGAGAACTCTTGTGTTAATGCTTCTGAAATAATTCATGGAGGCTTTTGATGTGGTCGTGTTCTGGCTGACAGCCCTGGTGTTTAATGGAGTCTGAGACTGGGCTTTGATGGACATTAGTACAAGTTTGAATGCTTTCCCGTGTAAACAGAAGCAGCGTGATTCCTGCTGCAAATGACTTCATTTAGGCCTGGGTAGGAAAAGCTGTAGTTTGCTAACCCTGCTTTCCTGGTGCTTCTTGTTCTCTGGGAATTGTGGCACGAAGTGGTGCAGGAGCATCCTGAAACTGGGGCACGCTCGCTGTGCCTACAGGGGCTTTTCGCTAATACCACCAGTGGTGGAGAGCAGCCCCGGCTTCTCTGCACACCCTGTGCCAGGGCCTCGGCACCCTCACAGGGGAGACCTTCCAAAGATCCCGCATTGTTCCCTCTGGGAAGGCTCTGTTCTTGCAGGGCAGTGCTGAGGCAGGGGCTCTGCTGCAGAGCCTTGCTTGCCAACGAGGAGATCAAAGCTGTTCTCTGCAGTGTCTGGACAGGAACCGTGGCCTGCTCCCGCTTAAATAGAATGTGCCATTAATAACAAACAAAGCAAGAAGATAAGAACTTCACTGTTAGTGCTTAAACCCCACTGTAACAAATGAAAACTGCTGTAATGTCATTTGAGGGGGGACATGTGGTGTGCCTGAGAAGAAAGATGGATCGCATACATTGTGTGCCTGACAGTAAAACTAATAGCTATTGGATGGAGTGTTAAGTATATCATAAAATCAGTGTTAGCCGCATTCAAGAAGATGCATTCAGACTGTTTCCGTTGCCTGTACTGAGCGTGTGACAGCAGCCAAGGGAGCTGGGGACCACAGATGTCACCAGGGGTGAGGGAGGGCACGGATGGGCTTGCTCCCCAAGGGCTGGCCTGCAGCACCCTGGCTGTATGGACACAGCACTCTCCAGAGGACTACCAGAGCAAGCCTTTGCTCCCCAAAGGTGCTGGATGCCCAGCCAGCACCCTCTGAATGCAGTTCCTCCACGGAGTGGCAGCAGGGGTACCTATGGTAAGGTGCGTGGTGTAAAGCAGGGGGTGCCCAGAACATAAGGCAGGAATACTTCCCACCCCGGAGCTTCCAACAGCTGCTGTGTGAAGTGAACTTTGATTCTGGGAAGAGGTGATTGAGGCAGGAACAATGAACTGAGGGTTATCTGCTGCTGGCTGAGCAGGAGCGGGGGAAGGAGCAGTGCTATGGACAGTGATTTCCTCAGCCATTCCAGCCCTTCTGTGAAACTCGAAGGGCTCCAGCTTTGTTTTCCTTCATTAGTTACTTCTGTGCCATCTCCTCCCAGCCTGGCTGCGTGCTGTGGTCATGAGCATGGGGGAGGTCGGGGCAGCCCTGGCTGTGGAGGCTGGAGCACGAAGTGTGGCGGTCCCCTGGTTTGCTCCTCCTGGCCCGTGTGTGTGTGTTGTCAATACATCAGGAATTGAACATCCCCACCCTTCACAGGGCGAGGAATACTGGTGTAAGAGAAGGCAAATCACTGGGGACAGACATGGGCTTGGGTCACTTATGCAAAAGCTTCCTGTTGGCTTTGCAATTGGCCAGGGATCCAAAGTCCTGTTTTCTCCTGTGTGTGGAAGGCTGATGTAATGTTTAGCTGCCATCCTCTGGGAGGAAGCGTGGAGCTCCTGGGAGGTCACGTAGCTGGATCTGGGCTCTGTGCATCTGTTTCTTGCCTCTCAGGGCAGTGCTGTTGCCAAGCGGCCAAGCTGTGTGCTGGGCAGTGCAATTGGGGATTTATCTCGGGGCTCATTTGGCAAAAAGACCTTTGGTATGTGGTGTGACCCGGAGCCTCTTCCTGAGGCCAAAACCTATTCATTTGGTGTCCCGGGGATCTGTTGAAGGTCTATCACGAGCACTTGGATGCTTCATGAGATCATTGGTGTAAGAGATGAGCGGGATTCGAAGATGCGGGGAGGTGAGGAATGCTGTCCTTTCCCAAAATGTCACTTGAACACCCGCTAAAGTTGATAGAAGTTGCTGAAAACCTGACTGCAGGCCTCCTCATTAATAATGTACCAAAACCCCCAGTCCTTCCCCCTTTCAGGGAGACCAACTGCTGCTCTCCCTTACTCAGCATCCCCCTGAAAAGCGCAGGGTCTGCTCATGTGGCTGAGACAACCTTTTGCTGCTGCACTGAGTTCACTGGGTGGCCTGGGGAGGTGATTGCAAAAGCTACGAGGGCTTCCAGTAGCACAGTTTCCTGCAAATAATGGGCCTCAGCATTTTGGTTCTTGACTCCGTTTCTCTCCTTCTGCTCCGTGGCTGCCAGCAGGTCGGCTAAGTGCAGAGCGAGCAGAGCATGCTCCTTTGCTGTGATCTGAGGAAAGGAAAGGTGACTTCTGCTCCCCTTGCAGCAGCTTGCTGGAGGAGTTGAGGTCTGTGGTGAGCAGTAAAAGGCTCTATCAACACACGGCGCTGCCAAGCCCAGCTCAGACGTGGCGGTGTCTTCTCGGGTCCCTGGGCACGGAGCTGGGCTCTGGCCAACCTTCCTTTGGGGACAAGACGCTCCTGCTGGGAGCGTGGGCACTGCAGAAAGGAACATGCGCCCAAGCAAAGCCTGGTGTCTGAGTTCGTGGTGCTGGGGGTCAGTGTGGGTGCCGTGCACGATTCCATGCTGTAAGGAAATGCAAATGCCAATTAATCCCCTGTATCACCAGCAAACTGCTGTGAAAGAAGCTGGGAACACGTTGTCCATTCCTAGCCTGCAGCAGAACCTGTTTGTCCTGGTGCAGCCTCCCTGGCGTTGCTGGAGCTCATCCTGCTCCATCCTAGCACAAGAAAGAGGTGAATACCTGAAGCTTAACTGTATGCTTTAACTCTTGTATAAAAGTCTACCTGGCTCTATAAATTTTTTATGACAAATTAATTAAAAGCCCCGTTATGGAAGCTTTAAAAGAAGAAATAAATATTTCATATTTATTTAAATATTCATATGCCGCATGTTTTTTAATCTTGAATAAATATTTTGGGATAATCAGTTGGGTTTTTTTGTTGTGCTAAAAGTTTGCATTGTAAATGCAACCGTGATTGATTAAAAAAAGAAACAGGCAATCTATTAATTCTGTAATTACACATATGCTGCTCAGGACCTGGAAGAAATACCTATATCTGTTTTTCATAACCAGGAGAGTTATCAAGATAATTTGCTTATTGAAAGCTTCAATGAATGTAATTATGGCAAGATCTCTACCTTCATATGAGTGTAAGTACAGCTTTTGGGTTTTTTCCATAAATCATCTTTTGAAATAAACAAGACATGAGAAGTAAGGAGTGATCCCTCACGTTGCATTGGGAATGCTTGCGAGATCTGGATGTAGTACTGATAAGCTCTCAAGTTTTGTTTTGTTTAGATCATAGAATCCCAGCCTGGTTCGGGTAGGAAGAGGCCTTAAAGCTCCTCCAGCTCCAACCCCTGCCACGGGCAGGGACCCCTTCCACTGGAGCAGCTTGCTCCAAGCCCCTGTGTCCAACCTGGCCTTGAGCACTGCCAGGGATGGGGCAGCCACAGCTTCTCTGGGCACCCTGTGCCAGCGCCTCAGCACCCTCATAGGGAAGAGCTTCTGCCTAAGAGCTCATCTCAGTCTCCCCTCTGGCAGGTTAAAGCCATTCCCCTTGGCCTGTCCCTACATCCCTTGTCCCAAGCCCCTCTCCAGGTTTCCTGCAGCCCCTTTAGGCACTGGAGCTGCTCTCAGGTCTCCCCTTCAGGAGCCTTCTCTTCTCCAGGCTGATCCAGCCCAGCTTTCTGTTGTTTCAACTGAAATGCTGAACTTAATTTTCCAGTCCAAGGCTGGCTCACTGCAGGTGTTTACATCTGCTTGAACATGGCACAAAGAAGGGCTCACTGAGCTCCTGTGCAGTGCTTGTAGTGCTGCCTTGCCCTGCTCTGCTTTCACTCCATCCATTACTTTTTTTGCAGTTGTCATGGAAAGGAGTAGTAATAACTCACTCATTTCCTAACCCTATTCTCAGCGTTTTTAAAGACTATTTCTAATGCTTCTTGGACTTCTGCATTCTCTGAATAAATCACAGCAGCGCAAATGGTACTCGATGCGTGTTGTTCTTAATGAGCTGAGATGGAAGCAGCAATGCTGCTGACCCTGCCGTCTGTAGCCTGATTTATAAGCTGCTTCAGACTCTGACACTGAAGCTTAAGGAACCCTTAAGTCTCTTTTTCCTCTGCAAGACAAATAAAAGGCTGTTATTGCAAATTAGAATGTGAGCCAGAGCTGCTAAAGACACCAAAGCTGAAGCAAACAAAGGGAAACTGAAAGGATTGTTTGGAGGGGTTTGTTGCTATTCTCAGAAGGATTATTGTTGATTTTTAGGAACAGTTCATCCTGGAGGCAGTTGCGTTGCTTTAACAAGATGGAGCTGTTTAACATTTCAGGCTTACCCGCCAAAAACTAGTAATAGGAAGCTGTATGGAGAGGAATGTGCTGACAGCAGTGATGTTTGGATAGTAATTCACATGCTGGAGATGATGCTCTGGAAAGCTGCCCAGCTGGGTGATGCAGAGTGGGGATGCTCTGGTGCTGATGGCTGTACAACTGATTGGCATTTCTGCTCCGTCATGAGATCAGGTTGCAGATGAAATGGAGATGGCTGCAGAGGACAGGGCTTGGAGGCAGCAGTGTTAGAGGAAACCTCTTGGTGGTTGGCCTGATGTGATGGGAGCACCTCTCCCCTGTGTTGTTTGCTTTCAAAAGGCAGCTTGGCCATGGTTTGGGCTGAGGGACAAGCTGATGTTCTCCAGCAGCAGTAGGGGTTATGGGTTGTCCCAGGAACAGTCAGTTGTTGGTGTTGTCTAGACCTTGTTCTCCAAACCTGTTCCACGGGGTCTTTCTGTGATAGAGCACATAATTGTTCAGAGTAAAATGGTGCTCCTGGACCTGTTGATCGCTTTTCTTCTGTTTGTCATGGGGCTCCAAGTGGCATTACACTTCCTCATTCTGCAAATGGACCTTGTCCACGATGCTCTTGGATGGCCATGCTCCGTTTCGGGCACAGGTTGTGTTTACAGCTCACTCCCAGATCATCCAGCAGCACAAGAAAGGCAGAAACTGCTCCATTCTCCCACCACTGCAGCCTGTTTCTGTGCTCCCCAGGCCCTAACACAGGGATTTCCTTTTTGTCATGAATTTGAGTTGCTCTAAACCCTATCGAGGGGACCTAACACAAGAGACAAGATCTGTTGGTGATACTGTATTTAAAATTACTCCCTCATGGATTCTTTTCTTTAGAAATGGTTGAAGTGACTGATAACTGTTGTCTTTTAGCTCTGTGAGCAGCACAAGCTCCCCGTCAGAGTGCATACAGCCAACTGAAATGCAAATTCCACACCGCCAGCAACTTTATTACACATGAAAACCAGGTTTCACTGAGCTCAGAAGTTATCAGAGGGAGAACAATAGTCTATTACCACTCCTGTGCAGAAAAGAGGCAGCACTTGTCCTTGAGAGACCTGGCCGCCAGCCATGCTGCAAACCAGGCTCTTGGGTACCTACTGGCATTGTGTGGAGCTTCTTCATTAATAATTAAAACCCAAGCAATACCTGAGGAATAAGTAAGTGTCTATTGACACAAGTGCCGTGCTCTGCATCACTGCTTGTTGGCATTGTCACTGTTTAACCCCAGCCAGCTGCCGAGAAAGGGGCTCCTGATTGTACCTGCTCCTCCCTGAGCCACCGAATCCTCATGGGTTTAACAATGAGGATGTGCTGCGTTAAGGAAGACCCTCCTGCATCTTCTTCAGTGCTTTAAAGCCAGGGTTATTGAGTGCCATCCTTGCAGCCGGGCACCTTCCTGAGCCATTAGCAGGTCTGTGTTACAGCGGTCTTAGTGACTTCATTAGGTTTGAGCTGAGATCATTCTCCAAGGGCAGTATCTTTAGGTGTGAATATCCCAGGTTGGTGTCAGAACCTCAGGGTCTGCAAATCATCTGGGGATTTATGTTTCATCCCTTGCAACTCCTTGGAAAATGGTTGGGATCAGTTACAGCTGTGAATGTCTAATTACCCCTCCAGATGGCTTCTCCAGAGTCCCACTCACTTGATTCTAGCATTTGGTGGTGTCCAGGAATTACAGGCACAAAAAGCAAAAGGCCCTTTGAAGCCTGACTGAAAACTTGACTTAAGCCCCCGGAAATAATAAAAGGAAAGTAAAGAACCCAGTAAAGCTGCAGAAAAAGGATTAAGAGGGGAGAAAAGCCAATGGGGACAAGTAATTCTGGCTCTGTGTGATGGGGTGATATAATGTTTATGCTGTCACTGGAGCCAAGGACTGCTTCCAGGTCTATACACATCCACTTTTTCAATCTGCAGCCACTCTCCTCTATTTTTGTGCTATACTAGCATCATTTAAAAAGAAGCTAAAGTTTAAGAGCAAAGATGTATAATTTTTTATCTATTTCCCAGAAGTATTTTGTGTGTCATAAAGAGCCTGAATGTGTTCTGCTGCCTCTGAAGTCTTTACCAAGAAACCAGGCCAGCTCAAAACCAGCAGCAACAACAAATCTGCCTTTGGTTTGGCTTTTTACAGACAGTTTATTCCATTTCTCTGGTGGTGTCCCATAGGAGGGAACCACTGGTGTAACCATCCCTGCTCCTCATGAGCATCTCTGCCTCCAGTCCTCTCTCATGTTGGAAGAGGACCATGTGTCCCCGAGTTGCTGGTGTTGGTGGCAGCCAGCACCCCTGCCTGGCTCTCCTTACACCAATCTGAATGCATTCCAATGTCAGATTGTATTAAAAGGGTTATAAATCCTTCTGGTAGGAGCCTGCATTTTAGGATTGATGAGTGTGATCAGCAAACTATTCAAATAAGTATGCTTATTATTAAAGCCCTGCCAGCAACAGGATGACATGCAGAGAAACTAATGCAAAATAATTTCTCCTTCATTTCTGCGCCTTACCCTGGTTTTAATGCAGGCTTAAGAACATTGGGTTTTAATTGTTTCTTTGGGTAGACTGACTGCTTTTGTGTTTGTGCATCTCCACAAGCTGGGATTTGTATGGGAAGTGGCCATACATGTACATATTGCACTAGCCAAAGGCATTTGAAAAGCAGCCAGGGCTAAGACTGGAAGGTTAAAATGGAAAAAAATGGAGCAGCTTTCCCATTACTAATATCTACATTTTTATGAGCTGCTTTGTAATATAATTCCCACCTACTGGGACAATTCCTGAGCTGTTTGTTCAATATTTATCTGGTTCTGAGTCAGACAAAACTCCCAGATCTCCAGGCGACATAAATTACCACGGATGCTGTAACTGCAGCTGGGGACTGGGCTCTGCCGAGGCCAGGATAATCATGGAGATTTCACCTTATCTGTGCCACAGTTACTTGACACCAGTTGTACTACATGTGTGTCCTGATGTTAGAATAGGATTTAGCTCCTGCTTTTGTAAAGGCAGCAAATAACTGAGTGATGTGCTGAGCAAACCATGGCGCAGCCCTCTTGGGTCGGGCTGGTCTGCAGAAGCAAAGCTGGAGCATGAACACGTGTGAGCAGCAAGGAAAGGTTCAAATTGCTCAATTAAATGGAGAGTGCATGCATCTTGTGAATGTGTTTGGTGTGCAAGCAAAGTAAATGCACCCCCACTAGTATAAATGGGTCTGGGATGGAGACTGCTGAAGAGGAAAAGCCCCAGTAGACACATTAGCTTTCAAAACAAGTCTCTATGTATTTCTGGTACATGCTGAGTGTCCTTCAGTTTTGTTTCAACCTTTCAGATTTATAGGCTCACATTTCCTGAATGGCTTAAGGTGTTTTTTGTCTAATTGCAGTAACAGAAAACCCTCTGACCCACAGCAATTAGCCAGGTACCAAACCAGGAGTCCCAAGTGCCTCATCCCAAACCCAGGGTTTCACTGCACGCTGAAGGATTTTGGCCTGGTTTTCAGCACAGAAACCCTAAGAACCATACAATAGAGGTCACTGCTTTCCCTGTGCAGGTAATTTTTGATGTGGTAATAATCTGTTTCCTAAAACTAGAGAATAGAGAACTGGAGAATAAAATGCACTATAATGTGTGAGCAGAGCTCCTTGGAGCATCCCAAGGAGGCTCCGGGTCTCGCCCCGCACAGCTGCATGTGGCTCCTGCCAACACACAAACCCAGGTGCTGTCTGATTGCTGCTTTAATTCAAGGGAGTTTTAAAGTGTGACATTGGAGAGGATGAAACCCTGTGGCACGGGTTAAGAGCTGTTGTTGCTGGAAGGATGATCCCTCAAACACGTTCTGAATGTGACTTCCTTAAAATGATGGGTGGTTATTATGCAACTCTCCCCATTTATCTGCAAAACTCCTGTGGATCAAGACCTATGAATTATTAGTGTAATGAGATTAGGTATACATTTATGCTACATGGTCTTAAGTTGGTTTAAATTCTGAAGATGAGATAGGGTCAAGCATGAAAGGGCAGTGAGGCAGAGCGCCGGTGGCTGACCGTGTGAGTGACTCGTCTTCCTATTAATGTTGTCACATCCCTGTTGGGTGCCTTTCCCACTTCCCCTTCTCCCTGGGAGTTGGCTGGGAAGCTTCATCTCCAGAATTGGCAAGGAGGAAGAAAACCTGTGTTTGTGTGGCCTTCGGACTGTAGGAGGGAGATGGTGGTAGGGAGAAATAAAAAGATAGGGAAAAAGGTAAAATGAGGGGATGGAGTGGAGGAGGTGGTGGTGTCGCTGCTACAGAGGGAGCACGAGCCCTTTGAGTATTTCCTCTTGTAAAGCCTGTTGTAACTTTGGAATACGGGCAGGCACGTGTGTATCCCCACCACCCCTCCCACTCTTCTGGTTTGCTTCCTGGAGAAGCGGAGGTGAGCCCCCTGAGGAGAGCTACCAAACACAAGAGCCAGGAAAGCATCCATTTTTCTCTCATTACGCACAGCTGCTTGTGCCGTGTGGTTCCCCTGGGGCTGTCCTCTGCAGGGACACGGGTGAGACGTTCCACAGCCTGCAGCTGGCTCCAGAATTGCTTTGCCAAAGAGAAGTAAACATGGAAAAAGGGAAAAAAAACAGTTATTTTATAAGGAACAGAACATCCTGAGGTGCTGGGGTTTGATCCTGTGAGATCAGTTCCCAGCAAAGCCGATGTGCTGAGCCATACTTGTGCCCATCATTTGGTCACAGACCAACTCTGTCCAGGAATGGCACTGCTGGCTGTGCAGCACCCCGGGTCTACTTGGTAACTGGGGTGGGAAGGGTGGTTGTGATGGGGAAATGATGAGAAGGGTGATGTTTCCCCATCAGCGACAAACTAGAGAGTGTGAGATGGCTTTGGGAGCTCCTGGTTTCATGCCTGTTCATCGTGGGGCTCTGTGAAGGGGTTTGTGTTGTAATTGTACCCTTCCTGGTGACGGAAGCCCAAGGCTGGACAGCTTTCCAGTTTCTCCAGATCCCTGGGCTTCTCCTCTGGTCCTGCTTGCAGATTTGTCTGCATGTGCAGACCCCCCTGGAGATGGCTTGAGCAGTGCTTTGTGGGGGGATGACAAGATATTTGCCAGTTCCAACAGACAGTTTGTCTGGCAACTAGAGGTGGTTTTCCTAAACCCCTTTTATTAAAGCCAAAATGGGTCCCACGGTCCCTGCCTGTGGCAGGGGTGTGGAACTAAATGCTCTTTAAGGTCCCTTCCAATCCAAACCAGTCTGTGATTCTGTATTCAAAAGCAGGGAAAATAATAGCAGCACAGGCTCTGAGATGGTTGCTGGAACCTATTGTATAAGGGGTAGCTACAGCAGGCTCCTACTGCTACTGTTTTACCTACCTGCCATTAACAGCCTTTGTGATGCTCTTGTTTGTTTGCTGTACAGTGGTGATTTCCCATCCTATTGCTTTGGGTTAGGCGAGTTGGGGCCGAAGTGGGAGAACTTTGTGTGCTTCGGTTTTCTTGTCCTCAGTTCTTTAAAGTTACTCACCTTGAACGTGTGCACTTCTTCAGTTTCCAATGAAATATACATACTGTGGCATTCTTGGAGGGATGTGTAAGGGAGTGACAAGGAGGAAAAGCATTTTAAGATGAATTATAGATCAAGATTTTGATAAAAACAGTGATGGCCATATGCTGTCTGGTTGCACAGGGCTGGGTCTTGCTGTAGCCCTTGCAGGGTTAAAGGAGACAACCTCTTGTCTGACAGCGAGTCCATTCACTGCCTGGCAAATCTGTATTGCCCAAGAGTCCACATCCTAAATCAGGGCAACCACAAAGAAAAATGGAAATGGCTTAAAATATAACAGCCTCTAGGAAATTTGGGAAATGATCATGATGTAAAGCTGCGTGGAGATGGATTGGTGATGGGATAGACAGTTATAAAGTTAAAGAAATGATGTCTCTGAAACTAATTCTAAATTAATGACACCTTGTAGATCTTTACTGCCTTCTGTCTGAGGAACTCAAGTTGACGTATACTGACATTTATTAATTAGAATTCATTTTACAAGAGTACAAGCAGAGGCTGAGAATGGAGAAGTCGCTCTCAGCCCATCATAAGTCAGATGTCAGGGATGTTGGCAGCAATAAAACCCAAGAACGTGGATTCCCAGCTGTGTGCTTGCAGCCTGTGGTGATGCTGACCAGAAAGGCAGGAGAAATAAATTCTGCACAAAGGTGAAAACAACACTTAGGAATAGATTTATTTTCCTCGGAGTTGAAGTCATTGAGGCTCTTTGTCAGGGCTGAAGGAGGTAACAAATTTGTGCCACAAAGAAAAGCCCAATGTGAAACCCCCACGGGGTGTAACCCTGTTGCTGAATTAATTGCAGGATGATGAGCTCTGTAGATACACTGTGCTCTGCTCGTTTATCTCAAGTATCTCATGCAGGCTATACCTAGTGGATAACAGCCTTTAATCTGCCCTTTCTTCGAGCTTATTTGTACCTGTTTATGGGTTTAATTAAAACCAAAACATTTTAAAGTGACTGAAGGAAATGAGAAGTGATGAAGATGAGAAAAGATGTGTGAGAGCAGAGGAAGGTAGCAACAGGGAGGAAGGCTCTGCCCAGCTCCTGCCTGTGTTTCATTTAGCTTTGAGGAGCCATCAGGTAAAATTAATGTTTAGTGACATAGACAGTACAGCCTAATTCCTGTACTAGGACCGGCCTGGAGTCTTTCTTGATCAAAGTTAACAGGACAGGATTTAAACTGAGGTTCCTGAGCTGGAAAGGTGAAATGTAAATCTAAACTTGGTGCTGTTGCACAAGCCAGAAACAAGGTCAATTTTTCTTAGTGATGAAATGGTTTGTCTGCCAGAAGATGCCCTCTGGATTGACACACTACCCACAACTAAGTGTCTGCATGAAATTAATGAAATTAGGGGGAAAATAGTGTAATAGGGACCAAAACTGTAATTGGCTTCTGCGTCCTCTGGGGTTTGAGCTCTTACTGGTGAGGTTTTGTTCCAATTAAATGCTGTCTTGATGGACACAGAGCTTTCCGGGAAGGAAAGTGAAAAACCTGTAAGAGCTGCAAGACTCATAGAAGCACACTGTAAGTTCTTTAACCCCTTGCATCAAATCCACCTTTTCCCTGCCGCCAGCAGCAGCACATGCTGCAGCCTGGCCTGAGCATCCCTGCTCCTACAGGAACAGATCCTCTTTTGGCATAAATACTCCTGACTTTAGCTGGATTACCCACAGCCATCGAGGATCTTGTGGTTAGTATTGCAGCGAGGCCAACGTGTGTGTGATACCAGGTGCCAGAGGCATTTGCAGAGGTTGGGTATATCGTAGCCATGACCCACGGTGCTGCTGATGCACCAGTGTAGAGCAGGACCGTGTGGCTGCAGCTTGCCAAGCTGTACTGCCAGTTCCCCCCCGCTATAATCCTCTGTTTGGGTGGTGAGTGTCTGTCTTTTGATATGATGTGATGCCAGCAAGGCAAGCGATGCTCAGGCTGAACAATAATTTATACAGAACCAGAGCCAAAAAGGTAAAGCCTTCTACCGGTGTTATCTTTGCTTTGCCATAGAGGATCACTGCCCTGGTAGAGAATAGTTCTCTGTCAGCTGCTGATGTCCCAAGGAAATTCAGCTAAATAATGTAAATGGTGATGACCACCATTCTAACCGTTTCAGTGCTCACTTCATTCTTTCTTCTTGGCGGGGGGGTTGGAACTGGATGAGCTTTAAGGTCCTTTCCAACCCAAACTGTTTGATTCTATGAAGAATATGATTTAGCATAAATCAAGATCTCTCTTATCCACCTGCTTTGTTCCCATGGGATAAAGCCTTGCCATACATTAGTGGTATGGCAAGGACCGAACAGCAGCCTTGATTTTAAAATAAAAAGTTAAAAAATGGAATAGCCTTTAATACAGATTAACCAGATTCCATCCTTTTCTGCAGTAATGACTGATCTCGGTTACCCACTGACTCCTGATGTCTTTCCTGGCAAACTGGGGCAGCATTCAGCCAGGTGCCAAACTTCACTATTAAAATGCAACAGAATGAAAGTGAAATATTAGTTTCCCTGTGCACATCCAGCCCCAGCCTGCCTTTGAAGAAAGTGAGCTGTATAAAAAATGGATGAAAAGGATCCTTGGAAAATTACAGCGTTTGCCTACAGCACAGTCTGGTATTAGGGGACAGATCCACAAACGTATTCAGGTACTTGAAAGGATTGGGTTCCCCCCCACCATGTAAACCTAAGGAAGATGATGTGCCTGCCTAAAGAAGGCAAAAATGACCAGTCTCTGTTATTCCAGCCCCTTGGTTTTGCCTCAGAATAAGCCTGAAGATGAGATCAGAGCCTGTTTTCATGTGTAACTGAATTGTGACTTTGCTCCAGCAGCAGATGGAGAGTCCTTGGGCTTCTGGAGCCTGGCTCCGGGGATGTGGATGCTGCGGGACTGGGTGACCTGGTGCTGCCCTGCGTGGTGGGGGAGCCAGGCTGAGGAGGTTCTGAGCATCACACAGAGCCAGCAGGTTTTCTGTTAGCAGATACGCTTTTTGGCTTAAAAATCCATCTTGTCAGATGCTCTCACCCAGTCAAGCGTTTGCATGTGTTTATCTTCGTGGCCTCATTGTGTGATGAGCTGGGAGCCCAAACTGGAGAGTACTCTGGGGTTTTTGGATTTTTCCCCTGCTGCTCTGTAAATCACCAGATGTGCTTTAGTCTGCAGGGTGGTGTCACTTTAGCATAGAGAAATGGGTCAAAAGGGTAGAAGCACTGGGAGAAGGAAAACGTAGAATCCCAGCCTGGTTTGGGTTGGAAGGGACCTTAAGGCTCTTCCAGCTCCAGCCACAGGCAGGGACCCCTTCCACTGGAGCAGCTTGCTCCAAGCCCCTGTGTCCAACCTGGCCTTGAGCACTGCCAGGGATGGGGCAGCCACAGCTTCTCTGGGCACCCTGTGCCAGCGCCTCAGCACCCTCACAGGGAAGAGCTTCTGCCTAAGAGCTCATCTCAGTCTCCCCTCTGGCAGGTTAAAGCCATTCCCCTTGGCCTGTCCCTACAGGCCCTTGTCCAAAGGCTGTCCCTCGGTTTCTTGTAGCCCCTTTAGGCCCTGGAAGCTGCCTCCTGCATCGCGTGGTTTCGGGTACTGGCAGGCAGGAGCTCCCGCGCCGGGTTGTACAAATCACTGCAAGGAGGCAGAGCAACCAGCATCTGTCGCCTCAGTCAGTGCGGAGGATTGCTCGGTTCTTTGGGCCAAGGTTGCCTCCTGTGCTGGTTGTGTTAAACAGCACTTCTTCCTGACAAATATGTGAGCTGGAGCCTTTATTCCAGGCTGTAGCCAGAGTGTCTGGGCTGCGGGACGGGAGTGCTGCGAGTGGCACCTTGCTTCGCAGCCAGCTTTGCTGCGGTGGGCTGGAAGCCAGGTCCTGGGAAGATCCCAGACCCCTTTTTTGGAAGCCTGAGCAGAGCCAGCCTTTGCAGCTTGTTTTTCAGAAGGATGAAGCTTTGCTTCTGCTATGAGGACTCGCAGAAAAAGCGTCTGTCCCCTTCAGAGAGGAGCTACACAAGGGTCGCTCACCTCATGAGGTTTAAAAGGGGATTCAGTTATCTATCCTTCTCTGACCTTAACGTCTGAAGCAGCAGAGAATGCCTCCATTTGGGCATGTGGGAATAAAACTGCATCAGTCTTCCTCCTGCAAGGTCCTCTGCCTTGCCCTTTTTATTGTCTGAGATCTTGTTCAAATCCTGGCTCTTTCACATGTGATCAGCTTCTGCTGTGCTGGAGTCAGGCAGAAGCAAAACCAAACAGACCTCGATTCCCTGATACAACAGCCGTGCTGGTTGATACACAGTCCTCTAACCTCTTCCTGCAGAGGCTTTGAGCCCTTCCTCTCCCACTGCCACCCCCTTTAGCAGTGAGTCCCCAGCCCCTGCCATGGGGATGCTCCTCCATCACCTGCTTCCTGCTTGTGACTCAAGTTGGAAATTCATGGAGTAAAATCTCTGTGTGATCTAAAAGCTTGCCAGGAGTCTGGCTAACAGGTCATGAGCAGGAAATGCTGTGCTCAGGGTCTGATTTAATGCATAATACCTCATGTTAATGGGTCTGTTGTACCCATGCTCCCCTCGTACACCTCGCATGCTAGGTCAGTAGTGAGTCTTTAGCTTAATTTTACACAACTGGAGTAATACAAAGCTCCTGGGGCATGCTGGGAGGTTTGCTTACAGGCTCAGACTCCTCTTGGGAATGATTGATGGTGTTCAAGTAGCAGCACCCAGCTAACCTTTCCTGCCTGCTCTCAAAAGCAGGCAGTATTTTCTAGACTACTTTCCATTTTCCATATTAGCATACCGAAAGAGAGGGATCATGCTTAAATGAGTTTGTTCAGCTCTTTGTAACAGTTATGAGCATCTCGCAAAATCACACCACCACTGTCTGCTCACTGTGTTCAAATACACTGTCTGTATTTGAACAGAAATGAGCTTTGCGGCGTCCAGGTCTTGTGCGTGGTGATTTCTTTCCTAAAATACACCTTTTGTTCTGGACTTTGCCCCACTTGGGGATGGTTTTACATGGCCTGAGATCCCTGAGGAGATTTGGGCACCTTGCAGATGGGAAAATGGAGGGTTCTGCTTTGCTAACTCGGAATTGGGGCTGCAAAGACTCTGCAGACATTTAAATCTTCGGCAGAAGCTCTTCCCTGTGAGGGTGCTGAGGCACTGGCACAGGGTGCCCAGAGTCCCTGGCAGTGCTCAAGGCCAGGTTGGACACAGGGGCTTGGAGCAAGCTGCTCCAGTGGAAGGGGTCCCTGCCCGTGGCAGGGGGTGGAGCTGGAGGAGCTTTGAGGTCCCTTCCAACCCAAACCAGGC
This sequence comes from Pezoporus wallicus, assembly GCF_028554395.1. Taxonomy (NCBI): domain Eukaryota; kingdom Metazoa; phylum Chordata; class Aves; order Psittaciformes; family Psittacidae; genus Pezoporus; species Pezoporus wallicus. Next base: position 1,606,865 of record NW_026636574.1, on the reverse strand, counting down.
TGGGATTCAGTAATTTCATCCTTCCATTTATCCCAGATTTAATGGATAAAAGGTGAAAGCTGACAAACATCAGAAACTTGCTGTGTGCAGTGCTGATATGACAGTTCATCCCTATAATCCTGTACCATGATTACTCCATCCAGTCCATCATCCTGATGACTTCTCATCCAGTTTGTTCCTTTTCCAGCTCAGCATTTCTTTCTGCATATTCCTGCTGCAGGCATTCATATCTAAGAAATATAATCAATGACTTGATTTCAATGCTGTAGGTGCTCCCTATAGAAATCCCCTGCTCAGTCAATTAGTAGGACTGAATTTCCTATTCCTTAACATCTATACTCCTAGAAGGCAGGTGATTCCAGCATCTCCATCTGTATTTGCTGAGATTATTGCTCAAAGGTGGCTTACCTGCTAAGCCACTGCTGCAAAAGCTCTATTAACTGCTTTACTGGTTGTACGTGGGAGCTGGAAGGATTTCAGGACCACAGGTTGAATAAAGAAACCTGACACGGTTCTTGGAGCAATTAAACTTTGTAAAGTAAACTGTGTATTTCATTAAGGAAATGGATCTGTCAGCACTGGGAATACCAGGTATGAATGTTTCTTTGTAATGGAGAAGTGAGCGTGTTGACAGGATGAATTATTAGACGTATTTACAAACAGCTGTTAAAAAGCCGATGTCTTGGCTGTACCTTTTCCCTTTTTCTGCAGGGTTTACAGTGTTTGCTCTTTGAAAAGCCAGCTTTGATTGCCTTTCTCGCAAAGAGAGGTGAGCCTGATCAGTGTATTCGTGCTCCCCAAGACTGCGGTCACACCTGGGGGAGCAGTCTGTCTGTCTGCACTTTGTTCACGGACTAAACCCAAGGGCAGACAACCAATACACAGCCTACACAGGGTTTAATTGCAGCTATTGTGTATGCTTGCTGCTGGGATCAGGAAGTTTGAGTCTTTCCCCAGTCACGCCGATTTCTCATGGAATTCTGCACTGTGGGCTGTATGAGGAGGAGCTGAGGTCATTAGTGGGAGTTTGACACCAAGGGAGAGGGTTTGGGGCTCGCTGGCGTTGTAAAGGATCTCACATGGTTCAGTGGCTGATGCACCGGGTTTAAAGAGACAGATAGGCAAAGAAGGATTAAGACCAAGATATTGCCACTTGAGGTATTGTGAATGCTGCTTCTGAACGTGTCAGCTTGGAAGTTACAGGAAATGTGAGTACTGTGGCATTAGACAGATCACAGGTACAGAATATGCAATGAGATTATTGCCAAGACTTTCAGATTTTTCTCCTGTCTGCACCCCTCCTGCTGTCACTTCCCTGCTTCAATCTTTGTGCTTCTCTTATCAATGAAATAGGTACAGCAGCTCTCAGCTCGGAGAGGCACAAGCAGGCCCTCGTTCTGCACCCAAAGCACTTTGGGACTATGGCATACATGGCACTACAGCAGGGAAAGCTTGACCTGAAAAGAGCTGCGCCTGCTTCCCGCAGTGAGATTCCCCTGTATCCCCAGCCAGCCTCTAGCAGATCCTCTTTTTTTTTTCCTCTCTTTGACTAGACGCCATGTGGAAAGTTCCTTGTGTTGTTTCCATCTGACTGCAGCAGCATCTGCTGCTGCTGATAATGCTGCTAAAGAACTGGGAGAGGATCAGCCTTGGCCTGTGCGCTGCCCCCTCAAGGGCATCGGGCAATGGGTCCTGGCTGGTGGCAGTGCTCTGGACCCACCTTGGGCTGCATCAGCCTCCCCGCTTTGACCCTAATTGCAGTGCCCTCAGCCGTGTGCTCAAGTCCATCTCTACTTACAAAGGGGTGTAGCATCTGCTGGAGATAACAGAATGTGCTTAAACGTGAGCGCACACTTTAGCATGCTTTCTCTTTAGGGGTCTACCCCTGTCATCCATCTAAATCTCTCCGTCATCTTTCATCATCTCTGCTCCAGAGCCAGTTTCTCCAAGGGAGAGACTGTGGAGCTGGGGTTCTGTGGAGAAATGGAGCACTTGGGACTAGAGCTGCAGAGAGCCACTTGGAACAAGCTTAATGTTTTAATGATTTATTTGCTGAGGTCAGTTTCTGTATTGCCTGAACCTGGGCTTCCCGTTTCCTTCCCTTGGCTCCAGCAGTTACCGCTTTGCCGTATAGGATTGACAGAAGAATATTGTTCCTGTAGCACAAGAGATGATAATGTAATAGAAGCTGTGCAAGTTCTCTGTGTTTACAGCCATAGTTCTGATAAATGTATTTAAACAAATAGGCCTGGTCTAAAGCCAGCTCTGTTTTCATATGTTGTGATTCTCTTTGAGTATTTTGGGTCGCTTGAAGCTAAATGCATGAAAGCAATACAGTATTTTTTTTAAAGAAGCCTTTAAAGTTAAGAAATTGAAGTATATACTTACAAAGATGTTAGATTTGGTATAGCGTCCGTATCTAATACACCTAGTTTCAAAGGAGGTCTACGAGTTCTCTCTCTAGGGTCGATGGTCGATGAGAAACTTATTTGTAAGGAAAATCGACTTTGGAAATGGTTAAGAGCAAACTGCTGCTCTTTTCTAAGTCTCTACCAAGTGCTTGATTTGGTCCATAGGTTCATCAGATCATTGCTTCCAATAATATAATGTTGCTTATTTATTTCATATATGGTCAATATAATACATAATAGAGAAACATGGAAGTGCCAACCAGATTGTTTCTGGCTGTACCGGAGTGGCGAGGGGGCGCGCTCCAGCTTACACTATGTGCCTTGTGAAGCAGAAAAGCAATTCAGTCAGACTAAAGGCTACAGATGAGGCTGTATGTTCTCTGCAATAAATGCAAATGATTTGAATTCATTTCACTGGTAAGAGAAAAAAAGGGGAAAAAAATTAAAGCTAAAAGATATTGCAGATCAAGGAATTCAACTTTAAACAGACACAAAATTAACATAAAAGAAAACATGGCAATAAGAGAGGAGAAAAATAGATTTCACTAAAATAATCATCTTTAATGAAGAGCCCATGATCTGTTTCTGAAGTACCTCTCTGTGGTAGTGGTTTTCAACCCCTTTATTTCTTTTAGAGCATGTACAATAGCATTATGGCCTAGCTGCAATCAGTCTGCTGCAAACAGCTTGTATATATTTAGATGTTCACTGGCCCATGAGAGCAAATCGTCCTCCCTTACTGTCAAAGACTTTCTTTTCCAGTTCCTTTATTCGGTAACAAATGGTTCCTGTTTCCTTTGTTCCTCAGTGTTCAGCACATTCGGTTTTCCTGGCTGTGTTCTCATCTTTCTGTTTAGATTTGTTTAGCTGTTTTTGTTTAGATATGTTTCTTTGTTTGCCAGGGGATGCTGGTGTCTCTTCTGCTATTCACTAAGAAATACCTTGTAATGCAATACAGCCCAGAGCTTACCAATGCAGAATATAGACCGAGCTGGGATTCTGCCATGAAACATTCACTGCAGCATGTTGGGGTAATTCTTTCTAAAGCCTCGTTAATGGAAAGTAAATTCTTACTGTTCATGGCAGTGCCAGTAGTGCTCAGGGGGCAGCCAGTATCTCCCCCAGCTGGAGTCCAATGCCATAGAAGAAATAACTGATAAGAGATAAGAGAAGGCTCTGGGAAGACCTTAGAGCAGCTCCAGTGCCTAAAGGGGCTGCAGGAAACCTGGAGAGGGGCTTGGGACAAGGGATGTAGGGACAGGCCAAGGGGAATGGCTTTAACCTGCCAGAGGGGAGGCTGAGATGAGCTCTTAGGCAGAAGCTCTTCCCTGTGAGGGTGCTGAGGCGCTGGCACAGGGTGCCCAGAGAAGCTGTGGCTGCCCCATCCCTGGCAGTGCTCAAGGCCAGGTTGGACACAGGGGCTTGGAGCAAGCTGCTCCAGTGGAAGGGGTCCCTGCCTGTGGCAGGGGTTGGAGCTGGAGGAGCTTTAAGGTCCTTTCAGCCCAAGTAATTCTAGGATTCTATGACACGGGTTTATGGATAGTTTGCTCAAGTCTCTTCTTATTTAGTTTGAATTACTTCTAGGCTGAGGAGTTCTGTGAAGGAGTTCTGTTGTTTTCTGCATCCTTAGAGGCTCACCATCATAGGAATCCTGCCAAGGGTACGAGGGCTCCTGGCCCACCACCTGGATGGCCAAGCACAAAGTATGGGCTCTGCTTGCATGGGAATTACCCCATCTGACAGGGAAATGAGCTCGAGGCTTGGTTTTGAGTGATCATGAGTAACTTGAAGTGATTTGAGGCCTGAAGTTGCCACAGGCGATGGAGCCTGAGGATGCTGCGGCGCCAGCGGTGCTAAGGAATTCAGAGATGTGGCTCAGATATTAGCAAATCTGTGTATTTGATTTCCCCTTGCCCCTTTCCCCTCTCCCCAAGCTAAACCTCTGGCCCAGGCAACATCAGAAATCACGGAGTAGAAAAATATAAGCATTAGTAATTAGAAACAGCCTTTTTCTTTTGTCTGGGCTGGGTATATTTAACTGGTCCAGTTCTGCTGCCAATACGTATTTGCCAAGGAAAACTTTCTCATTTAAAGCTTCCACTTATCCAAATAAAGAGAGAGTTGCTGGAAGTAGGTCTTGGCGCAGTTTTGCAGGGATTTGAGTTGGGAAAAATACCACGCTTGGTCTCCTATTTTCCCTGTGATCTAGTCTGTTCCTATCAATTTGAAATTGTGAGTTGCTTTGCTTAAATAGGTGACCAGCGGGTGCACAGCTTGCAGCCCACATGGCACTGTTCTTGGTATCAGTTATGGCATAACAGTAACACAGGGGCTTGGGCAGGGGGTTTGTTCTTACTTTATTCCCCAGTACACCATCACAGATCCCAAGCAGCAAAGGCATGCTGCCCCAGCGCGCTGGCACCGGGGAGCTGCCATCGCCACCACCTCGAGTGGCCTTTTGGGAGGAAAAAATGGTGGTTTGGGTCCTTTTTCAGTGAGAAGGAAAGTTCTTAAAACCAAACCAGGTTGTGAAGACACCAGCAGCTCAACAGAGACAGCCTGGAAGAGCTCTTGGGGCTCTTGCTGGAGGGAATCCCATGTTTTCTGTTGCTCTTTGGTGTAAGCTGAAGGACTTGCTGGGGTTCCCCCGTCATGAGGCAGGCCTGTCCACGTTGGAGCAGAGCATGGCTTCATCCCCTTCTCCCAGCGCTGAGCACTCGGGCTCTGAAAGGCTTCATCTGAACCCCGGCAGCTCCCTTTAATGAACGCAATGCAAATGGGCTGCAAGGGAGAAGGTGCCAGTGAAAGCAAAAGGAGCTCATGAAAGGGAGTGCAGACAAGGAAAGGAAAAATTATTCACATAGCCCAAAAGTTTACTTCTAAGAGGTCTTTTTTTGTTCAATTTCATATATTTTCCTTGATCATTTGAGAGAAAAGATCCGTCCATAGACAGATCTCCAAAGAGATGATTATTTTTTTCAGCATTGCCATTGCTTTAATCCATGGCCTGTTCACACAGGGAATGTTTAATTGGTGCACTGGTGAAATAAAATGTTGAAATGGATTGAATGGCAGACTTTTTCCCTCTGTTGTGACATTAATCCCTCAATATTCCAGGGCCCCTTGCTGGGTATTGAGGCAAAGAAAAGAACCAGGGGAGGTCCTTCTCTATACATCTGCCTGTGATGTGAAAACTCCCTGGATACACTTATCATACATGATCCAATACATCAATTAAACCAAAGACCTTTCTGCAATAATCACACGTGAAATAAATTATGCCGTATGATACATCTTTTGTGAGTGAGGGCAGGCTTCTCTGCAGAGGCGGTGTGGTGGGGGAAGGCAGGAGAGGAAGCCCTGGTGCCTGCTCTCCAGCAGAACATCTCCCTGGAGGTATGAAACTGTGATTTCCTCAGCCAGCCCTGCATCATGCACGTGGGCACATGTGCACTGAGAGAGCTAGAAGGAGATTCCAGTGAAGATGATGAGATGGGAAGGTGTCCTGCTGAATTAGGCCGCCTTTATTACCTTAATTAGGTAAATTAAGAGGTTGGTGCTCTTGAAGTTGCCTTTTGTTGTTGGTTTTCCCCTTGGCAGTCTGTATTCATTGTGATTGTAGCAAGGTGGACAATATGTGTGTTTAAAAGGAACGTGTGTACCTGTTCTGCCTTTCTCTGACTTGGGCTGAGCTCCCTGCAGGGGAGTTCCTATAAACTTCTGGGTTTGCATTTGAGTGTGAACATCTCCCTCCCTGTCCTGAAGAAACTCCGAAGCAGCACTGAAAAGGCCGTGAAACGATAAGCAGGCTTCAAGCTCCACACTCCTCACTCACAAATTGCAGCTTTTGCAGCAGCAGATTAACACTCACAGACCCACAAATCAAAGGATTTCCAGTTCCACCCCCGTCCCACCCGTTATGCAGGGGAAGAGCTCAGTCTCCTCAGACAAGTGGGGAAAAAAAGAGATGAAATAGGGTTTAAAAGAATGTAGGTTTGTGTTTAAGTTGGTTTGCCATTGTCAGTAATACACATTGCCTTCAGGAAAATCACAAAGATTACTGTAGAAAAAAGGCAGAGCCACAGCGTGTTTGATGGTAGGCTCCACGGTTTATGTTCATTAGGACGGGAAGCCTGAAATACTCATTTCTTTATGATGAAGGAACTAAAGATTTCCAATGAACATGCTGCAGTGAGCATGCTTCGGAGAGTTATTGCTAAAGCAGCACGTTAATCACAGCGACCGCCTTTTAGGCTTCACGGGGAGAGTGACTAAGTTGTGGAGATGCTTCTCCCCCAGAACACCCCTTCCCTGTACTGGGGAGGTGGGAACCCTGCAGACAAACTTCAGCAGGTCCTGAGGGAGTTCAGATGTAGCTATTTAGAGCCAAAATCTTGGAAAACCTGCACTTTTTAAGGATTTCTGCAAATCTCCTAGCTGGGAATGTTGAAAGCAGCCCCAAGGGCTCAGCATCAGTGGTCTGGGATGGAAATGGCAGGCAACAGAACTGTGGTGGTTACCAGCATCTTAGAATAACACTGGTGATGCCTGTGTGGATCTGTGGGGTTCAGGGTGTAAGGACCTTTTCCCCTGATACTAGACCAAACCCAGACAGGAAATCATCAGAAGCTGCCTCAGGCACAGCGGGTTTGTTTGTAACTGTGTCATTAGTGAATAATTAATAAGGCAGATGAACCAGTGACAATAAAACCCAGGGTCTCTTGTGCTGCATCTGCTTCAGCTGCTGAACAGGAGCAAGTTGGAGACAGACCAGGCTGGTGCTGGTGAGCAGCTCTGAAGTGACCCCATGAGCAGGGAATTGTCACTTCCTTGCTGCAGAACGTGCCTCTGATCGATGGCAAAGCATGTCAGAACAGGATTTGGCCCTTAGGAAATCATTAAGCTGTAAATTCTCGACGTGACAGGCTGGCGTAGTGCTGGGCTTCTGTTTTGTGTCGAAGGCTGTGCGGAGTCTCCTTCGTTAGAGGGTCGATAATTGGCTCAATGGGCTGCAATCGCTCACCCCGGGCAGTCATGGTGTGGAGGTGGAGGTGCAGCCTGGCCTCACACAGCCCTGCCATGCTCCGGCAAAGCACATCCCAGCCTCGAGCATCACTTGGCAGCTGGAGGGGCCACATCTGGATCGTGGGTCAGCAGCTGGGGCAGGTATCGATCCCAGAAGTGATGGATGGATGCCCAGTCCCATGGCCTGTCTCAGGGGAAGCTTCCTGCTCCCCGTTCCCAGGCATCCAGTGGCTTTTCCGGCTCCTCTGTTTATCTGTGTGATGGCGAGGGGCTTGCAGAACACTTTGGTGATGCTTCTGAAAGCAGTTGTGTTGCAGAGCGAGAGCAGAGTGCCACAAAGAGTTGACAACCTCTTCAGACAGCCCTGGTTTGGGCAAGTTGCTTAGCTAATGACTGAGATAGAAAACCTCTCCCCGTTTCTGGCAGTACATTCAAAGGGAGGTGTGGAACACGGGGATACAGCAGGATATTTATCTTTAAAGAGAGATGGGAGCGGCGTTGTGAGTAGCCCCTGGGTGGTCACGTTGTGGAGCCAAAGGAAGGGCTAGGAAAAAGCAATCCACTTGCCTTCTGCCTGTGGGCCAATGTGAGCAATGTTTTCATGTTGTGATCTGTTGGGTTTGTATAAATCACTAACTACTGCTAGTATCTTTGCAGGGTTACTTTTGTGCTCTCCCCTGTATGATGCCCTTGATTTCAGCTGAGGCAGTTCTTAGCTGTAGGAGGACAATTAAAAATGGCCTGTTGTCTGCACCTTGAATTTCTGACACAACCTGGGCACGCGCTGCCGGCAGTTGTGGTTTTGACAGTAACAAGATGCTCTGGAACTCGGGATTCGGGGACTTTCTGTTCTCCTGCCCTTGCTCCCAATGAAAACAGTTTGTTCTAGAAAGAAGAAATGTTTGTGAGTTAACTTCAGCTCAGTTCAAACCAGAAGATCCAGAGGCAGGAACCGAAGCTCACATTTGTGGGGAAACCTGAGGAGGGAAGAGGAAAAGGCACATTAGGAAAAGGAAGATCCTTCTCATTTTTGAAGAAGGTGTTATGAACAGTAGAGAGAGGAAGCAAATGACTTGACAAGGTTCCCCTGAAGAGGAGGGATAGCAGAAAGTGCTGGGTAAATTCCCATTGATCTTTCACTCAGCTTCCCTATCCATGTGGGTTTGACTATTTAATATTTCCTTTCACTGTCATAGGTAATAACTGAGTGGAAACAATCATTTCTAAATAACCGCCTGTGATTCTTCTATTGTAGTGATTAGTGCTGAATAATTATTAGCTCTGCTGCATATTGCATGGATAGATATGATGCGAGGAACTGGAAGCTGACAGCCGCTGGCACCTGCGCTCTAGAGTGATGCTGCGCGGTCCCTATGGATGGTGCCTATAGATGGAGCTCTTCCCCTCGCTCAGCTCAGCAGCTGCTCTAAGCCAGCCCTAACGGGTGATCAGAGGCCAGGGATGGGCTTTCCTCACCTCAGTGGCTTGTCCTAAATGGGCACAGAGGAAAAAAACAAGGATACTTTCCCACTTTAGAAAATAGGGAAGAGCAGAATCTATTGTATCACCCTGGGAATGGCAAATGCAGAGCAAGTACTGATGTTGGGTCTTGCTGCATCTGTGGGCACCAAGAGAAGTGCCAGAGGCAGTGTATGAAGCTGGGTTGTCCAGGACTCTGAGCGAATATGAAGGGCTGATGCTGGGAGGATAGAAAGGCTCGTTGCTTCTCACGGCTCAGACAGATTCATGACCCCTGTGCTCTGAAGCAAGGGCGTTTATCAAAGATGAGGACAGAGAGAAATTGTGCATACACAGGCTAGAAACAGAGAGCGATCTTTCACCGGCGCTTTGCTTCACCAGCTGCTTAAAGACTGCTTTGTCATCTGCAGTCCAGATCCTGCCCTGCGGAACAGGAGTGCTCAGCAAAGGGTCCTGTGGCTCAGGACACGGAGCTGAGAAGTTGCGTGCCGAGAGTTTGAAGAGGCCTTAGAGCCCATCTTCCCCGCTTGGCCAGCGGTTGTTGAGCTCCTGGTTTGCTTCATGGTGAAGCTCAGAGCTCTCTGGGGGATAGGATGAGGGCAGTGCCAAGGGTCTGTCCGGCAAAGCCATGGGTGTGTGTTGGTGACCCTGTTGCCAAAGAACCCAGGTAGATCCCAGTTGTGCATCCCAGCGCCCTTCCTGCCCTGGCTTGGACGCATACAGGGGCTGTCAGACATGGACTGATATTTGCACTCCTGGTTTAGTTTGTGGTTTTGCGCATAGGTATGTATGTGTGCAGAGGTTCCGTGGAGCTTTGCGGGCATAGGATTGCACTTACGTGTATGCGCATCTCTATGCGCACACCATGTGTATTTGATTGAACTAGTGGCAGGTTTGTCCTTCTGTTACAGCTCCAGACTTCGATTCCAGGATTGTGCCTGTCACCCTTTCCAGGTAAAGGTGACTGCAAATATCCACAGAAGGGGGGAGATTTAGATTGAGCATTAGGAAAAACGTATCTCCTTGGGAGGGTGCTGAGGCGCTGGCACAGGGTGCCCAGAGAAGCTGTGGCTGCCCCATCCCTGGCAGTGCTCAAGGCCAGGTTGGACACAGGGGCTTGGAGCAAGCTGCTCTAGTGGAAGGGGTCCCTGCCCGTGGCAGGGGTTGGAGCTGGATAAGCTTTAAGGTCCCTTCCAACCCAAACCAGGCTGGGATCCTGTGACTTCTCCAGGAGCTGTTTCAGCACAGAGCTTGCTGATATTTAAAGCACAGAGGCACCTCCTCAGCCCAGCAGCACATCCATCACCTGAGCAGACCCAGATGAATCTCCACCTGTTTTGTTTCTCTCCCTGCATGCTGGAACAGCCCTTTGCTCACGTGCCCTGTGCATGAGCTACTCCACAAGTCTTGGGGCTGCTCCCCAGCTGAGCAATCGTGTAATGAGCTTGTGCTGGACTCTCTATACAGGAACATAATTGACCATTAATTAAAAGAAGGCAGGATGCAAGAGGAGAGAAACGGTTGTGGGGATGCTCTGACTGCCTCATATGGACTTTGCAAAAGGAGAAACAGCATTAGTGGGATGTGCATTTAACCAAGGATGGTAGCTGTAATCGGGTTTAGCATCATTCATTGTGAATGCACGGCACAGTAAGTGTATTAGAGACAGCGAAAGAGAAAAGCTTGCTAAGGAACCAGTGCTGCCATCCACTGAGTGTCTTCTGTTTCCTCGCCTGAGCTGAACAGCTGCAACCTGTGTGTCTTCTCAGGATGTCAGAATCCCCACTCTGGAGCTTCCAGAGAAGTTGAGGGGACCCTTTCCGTGGCAGTGACTTGAGTGGGGTGTGGAGGGAGCTTTGCCTGTGCTCCACAGATGGTGGCACAGGCACTATTGGAAAAGAAATCCTTTCCTGAAGGACGGTGAATGTGGTGAGGATGGGGAGAGAGACACCGGCACTGGTCTCCCTGGAGAGGGGGCAGCACAGGCACTGGTTTACAGCCCTCCTGGAGGTGAAAAGCACAAGATCCAGAGCACAGTGGGATGCAGAGGCATTCCCTGCCCAACCCCACACAAGAGGCTTTTGAACCCTGTACACAAGGCAGGCAGCAAAACTAACAGCAGCTGTGTCTTCCCCTCTCCAGACCTGCTCTTGGGTCAGTTCAGTCAGTTGGGTTTATAGTGGCAGAGGCCCAGGATTCTGGCTATAATTTTCTCTCTCAAATACTGCCATGTGTAGTAAAAAAATCCTTGATGACAGGAGATGGAAGACAGCAATCCATCATGTTATTGATTCCCTCCACCAGTTGGGCTGCTCAGAATTGCTCCTGTGCCGCAGTGTTGGGGCACGTTTAACTGGACCGTGGTGCTGCTGGGATTTTGGGGCCACACTGTCCTGGTGGGGGTGACTCTGCCTTCCTGTTCCCTGGCAGGTAACCAGTGTGGCTCTGGGGTGGTTGGAGATGCTCCTCACTTTGGGCACCCTAACAGCTTCCAGGTATTTTTCCAGCACTTGAGCGAGGCCAGGTAAGGGCTCTGTGCTGAGCTGCTCCATCCCAAGGAGGGATCCTCTGGATCCCAACAGCGGGTGGTCACTGGGCTCCTTGTCCCAGCTGGCTGTGGCCGCTGTGGTTGGTCTTGGACGGCTTTTGGCAAGCCAGGAGGTGCGAGGGTTGGTGGCTTCAGAGACTGCAGCGCACAGACAACTTTTGCTCTGCTGTAGGCGATGCGTTCTTGGCACAAAGCTGAGCCGTCAGCTCGAACGGCATTGACCTAAATGGGGAAACTGAGGCACGGAGCGCTTGGGGGTCAGCGTCCGCACCAGAGCCTGCGGGGAAGGGATGTGCGGGGGGCGGAAGGAAGAGCTCCATTCCCCTCCCTCCCAGCGCTGATGAGAGGCTGCAACCCACCCAGCGCGGGAGCCTTTAGGAGGGCGCAGGTGCGGGAGCCGCTGACTCGCTCAGCGCGGCCGGGGGCGCGCAGCCGTCGAGGTGAGTGCGGCGGCCCCGCTCCCCGGCTTTGTTCCGTTGCGGTGCCGCGGGTTCCCGGTGCTGCCCCGCCGCCGAGGCTGCGGAAGGGTTAAACGTGGATCGGGGGCGGCGCGGTGGCGGCGGGAGCGCGCCCGGGCTCGGCGGCGGGCGGATGCCGGCGCGGCGGAGGGGAGCCGGGGCTCGCCGCCGTGCTCGGGCAGGGGCTGCGGAGGCATGAGCGGGCGGCGGAGCTGAGCCGAGCCGAGCCGGGGGAGGCCGAGCGGCTGCGGGAAGGCGGTGGAGTAGCGGGCACCCGGCCCTGGATTTCCATGGTGTCGGGAGCCGGGTGGACTTCCCCGCCGTGAGCCGGCACCCCGAGGAGGCGGGCGGCACCGGAGCTGCGAGGGCTGGTGAGTGAATGGCCGGGGCTACGGAGCGTCCCCGGGGCTGCGGCTCCCTCGGGCATCCCCGCTGCCCGGTCCGGCCGGGAGGGCGCAGGGAGGAGGAGGAGGAAGAGGAGGTCGGGGCTCGTTCTTCTCTCCCCAGCCCCGAACCGACCGCGGGCTCTTCCCCGGGGCTGCCCGGAGCGGGAGGTACCGGAGGCTGCAGCCCGCGGGCGGTGCGCGGCGGCGCCCGCCCTGCCGCGGTACCGGGCGAGCCCCGGGAGGTTCTGCCGAGGGGAGGCTGGAAAAATGCCTCTGAGGTCCCCGTGCCCGGTCACCAGCCACCCCCCTCTTCCCGCGGTTCCGTTTCGCGGCCAGGCACGGGCTGTAGCGGGGATGGATGTGCTCGTTAATTCCGTTGTCATTCGTTACCGCTCAGTCACGGTCTGGAGCAGTCAATGCACCAGAATCGACTCATTTCCATAAAAAGTTACTGTTGGCAAGGAGGGGCTGAAAACACCCGGAATGCTGGGGAAAAAAATCCCCGTTAACGCTTCCCTAAATCCTCACAAGACCCTTTCTGAAAGGGGATGTAGGGAGGGAAGGGAATGCACCCGTGCTCCCTTCAGGGGAATCCTTACTTCAGTGTGATGCTGAGTTTCCCCAGCCCTGGAGCTGGTGGATGGTGTGATGAGCTGAAGCTGCTCTGTGCGAGCACTGGAGGGGCCACACTGTGACCTCCCGTTGTGACCTCCGTGGATGTCCCCTCCTGTTGTGACCTCCGTGGCATTACGGGCTTTATCTCCCTTTAAGCTGTGGCAAATGCTTTCACCTTCCCGTAGGTGAAGTGAATGATGCTCAATTAATCTGTGCTCTAAGGGGTATCAGAAAGTCAATAGGTTAATATTAAGTGAGGTGAATAGTAAGTGGCAGAGAAAAAACCTCTGTACATCGGTGACCAACAGTTCAAGGGACTGGCTTGGGGATGAAAGAATGTGAAGTTTGCGGAGTATCGTGATGAGAAAACCTGCTGCTGACAGGGTTTCCCTGTTGTTTGCTGAGCACTTGATGCTTTGCTGGTGGCTTGAATGTGTTTAATAGATCGCAGCTGACTCGGGAGATGGTCTTGTCTCTCATTCTTCAGATGGCTTCATTGATACGGTGTCTAAAAGTTAAATCAAATGACCTACTTTAGAGCTGAAAGACAGATGCCTTGGAAGAAGTCTGTGCTGTCTTCAGAGCAGCTGTTCAGCTTCTTTCCTTTAGCACAGAAGTGTTGGATCATTTAAAACACGATGTTTTTTTGGTCTTTATTGCTGTCCTTTTGCCATTTGTTGTCACTTTGAGGACACTCAAAGCTTAAAGTGGTATTTTGGGGTGGTGCAGGGAACCAGTTAAAACAGCTTTGATTTAAGAAACTTGGTGCAGGTGATGGGTGACGTGAATGTACAACTGTTGTGAAATGGCTTATCTAGCAAGCCAGTCATCTTCCTCAACTCTTCTAACCATATCCACAGCGCTTGTTGCAAGAAGATAAAGTAGCCCAATTTACTCTTCATTTACTTTATGGTGCTGTTTGATGTAATTAATTGTGGAGTTCCCCCAGCTTATAACAAGTTTGTGTGGTGGAAACAGGTAACAGATGCTACGTAAGATCTACACACCATCCATCCACCAAGATGATAGAAACAGTGCTTCCCGATGCTCGTGCTACACTGGGTCTTGCTCTTGGTGTTAACCCTGAGCTTCCCCTCCCTCTGAGCAGAAGGGAACTTGAGCTGGATGCAAAAGGGAACACACGAATCCCAGTTGACTGCGGCTACTTGGGGAAGAGGGGTCTGCTGCTGCCCTGTGCTCTTTAACTCCCTTCAGCAAATTGCATTAGTATGTGACAAATTGGCTTGCAAAGCAGCTAAATGGAAATGACATTTGGAGCCGTTTGCTGGGCAGACCCTGTGGTGTCTCGGGGAAACCTGTGCTTTGTAGCATCTTCCCGAGATCTCCGCTTTAACTACCTCTGCAAGGCTTTCCAGAACTTACTCCAGGAGCTCCTGTTGCAGCTAAATGTGGGAGTCTAGAGCATGTCTTGGAATAATTGCCCAAGAGCTAGGGCGAGATGTGGGTGCAGACTGTCTCATGGTGTAGGCAGCTTCTGTGAAGAACTGGAGTAGGAAAGGAAGCAAAAGGTAATATTCATGGGGCAGGAAGGCTTAAAAAGGAGCTTATATGAAGAATTGAGTTAGGAAAGAGAGGAAAGAGAGCAAAAGCTAATACTTACGGGGCAAGAAGACTTAAGGTAGGAGCTTATATGAAGAACTGAAGTAGGAAAGAGCAAAAGTGAATATTCGCAGGGCAAGAAGGCTTAAAGGGGAAAGCTGTGCTTGCCATTGGGCGCTAACCCAGTGTGGCCCTGTGGGAGCTGCATCTTTGAAGCCCCTTTTGTTCAGCTGTGGTTGTTTCGGTGGCTCTCTGAGGAGCGGGCTGCGTGGTACCACACCAGGAACGTGTACCCCTGCCTCCCTCACCCCTCTCCTCGGAGCAGCCGCGCGTCTGTTTGAACACAGCAATGATCAAGCTGGTTTAATTGGCCCCTCTGCAGTTTGAACAATAAATATGCAACGTGGGGAGAGTGCCCCCCTCTCCTGCCCGGCGCCGAGGCTGTCATTTCTGACGGGGGAAGCGTGTGTGCTCTCCGCTCGCTTCGTCCCTGCACGCTCGGGCACCGCGCTCTCTCCCGCTCCAGCGTGTGAAAACTGCATCCCCCATCTGTGTTTGGCATCCTTAAAAAGGGAGGGGGTGAAGAAATGCTGAACCTGAGCACGCAGTGCTCCTGAGACAGGCCCCTTCACATTTCTAAACACTCTTGATTATTCAGCTAATCTTTATTTCATGGGCCTGTTACAAGAAACACAAACGGGGGAGAAAGTAGAAGGCGGTGACACATTTAAAATACACAAGAAAAGTGCTGGCAGGAATATAATCGTTCTTATTCCAGCGATATGAAATATTTATGGGCCTAAGTTGTGGCAAGATTTTCTGCTTCCCCCCCCCCCCCCTTCTCTCCTCCCACCTAACTCCAAGATGTTTATCCCAGTAAAACAGAAGCTGGGGGCACCGGCTGTGCTGTGGCAGAGCCCTGTCCCCATGCACAGCCGGAGCCAGTGTCCGTCTGTCCATCCCTGGGCAGAGGAGCGCGGAGCTGTGGCCAAGCTGCCCATCTCGCAGGGGGAGCAGAGCCTTGTGTTACAGTCTGTTAACTCAAAATAATCCAGAAGCATCCCCTCGGAGAGCCTGTGAAAAGCCCCCTTTGAGGTGCCCGTGTTTGGTAGGAGCCTGCAGCTCCCCCAGGGCATTCTGCTATTAATTCATTAGATCTGAGGGATTTTTTTCCTCTCTTCCCCCTCCCCTCTTTCTCTTCTCCCCCCCTTTCTCTCCCTGGCAATTCAAACAGTGATGAATGGACAAAAATCCCTCAAGGGAAACATTTTTTCACTTAGTTACAAAGATTTCATGGCTAATTAGAGTAAATGTGGTTTTTAGAGTGTTAATCTCTTAACCAGCTTGGCTAGGAGGCCACCGCCACAACAGCAAAGGGGAGGGCAAGGGGGAACCCAGGGGGAAAAGGTCCCACTGAGTTCTTCCTGGGGCTGAGCCACAAGCGCCGATGGCTGGATCTGATGTGTCCTTGTCACCGAGAGCATCCCATGTGTGACCTCCTCAGCTCTGCTAATCGGGTGCCCACCTTCCTTCTCAGGGCATGGCACAGGGCGAGGGCACAGCTTGGCTGGGTGAGGCGTGAAGGTGGTTTGGTGTGAGGAGGCCACGAGCTCTTTTGTCTGCAGAAGTGGTGCAGAGGGAGCCTCCGGGATGGAAACCAATGCGGGAACAAAAGCAGAATTGAGGGCAGTGTTGCTGTCCTTGGGCAGCGGCAGCGGCCGCCTGGGGCTTGTGTTCATGTTCTTTCCTGCAGTGTAAGTACACACGTTTACTGGGTGGTTTAGTGATGGAGATGGGCTATGAGCGCACGTGGTGGGTGCTTCTGGCTGTGTCCCCATGTGCCACTGCAACCACAGTGGCCACGACGCCTCCAGCCTGTGCTCTGCAGGCTTGCTGGTGAGGTCCAGGTCTGGGTGGCACCTCATGGCCAAAGGCGGGTGTTTTACTGATGGAAGTCATCCTCTCTTTGCTGCCGTGAAGGGGATTTATCCTTGATGTCTGCTGTCTTCTTCCTCTCTCTTCCTATCCGCGCTGCCTCCCGGCATCTGCCTTTTCCAGCCTGGTTTTGACTTCATTCCAAATGGCTCTGGCCAAACGGGATGAGGAATTCCTGAGCTGCAGCCCATCACTCAGCCTGGGCTGGCCGGTGGCTGATGCGGAGCTCCGGAGGAGATGGGAGTGGGATGTGGGCTTGAAATTCCTCCTTATCCCACTAGAGGGGATCCTCCGGATCAGGCTGACGGAGCCCAACTGGAAATGAACATAAACCCGGCGACTGGCAAAGCTGCCCTGAGATGATGCAGCCTCTGGCTCCCGTGTGAGCCCCTCGGAGGGGCTGCGGGTCAGACCCCTGCTTTTGCATTTAGGGGCGGGGGCAGGAGGATTTTGGTGCTTTTTGGACATTCGTGCTCCTTATCCAGGAAACTGTGGCCCCTGAGCACAAGCCCTGGGAGCTGCTCAGGTTGGGGTGAGGCTCTGATAGGACTTAACCAGAAAGCACAGGTTTACCAAACACACAAGTGCAGCATATGTCAGTGATGTCCCTGATCTGCTGCACGTTATCTGCTGGGCTTTGCCTCCCAGTTATGATCCATCTGTGTGTTTCGGAGGGGCTGAGTGATGCTGTCAGCCTCAGGCTGGATATGGGGCTGCGAGGCGGGGGGCTGCCAGGGACAGGGTGCTGGGAAAGAGGTGCCCTCCCCTCCGTTATCGGGTAGAGCCCATCTCATGTTTCTCACTGTAATCGCTGCTTCTGTTTGGGTGAATTCCAGCTGGGAGGTGGTGATGGGGAGGGGGGCAATGAAAAGCAAGATAAATGTATCGTATTATGAAAATTTAATCCTGCTTTGCCTGGGCTAAAATTGCATTGAGAGCAGGAGATAAAAGGCATCAGAGTCACGTTATAAAGAAGTCCAGATCAGCTCCAAAGACAGAGTGATAGTGAGCGTGGGAGAGCCCTGCCAAGCCAGGGCCTCTGCTGTGCCAGGGCAGCAGCAAGTGCTGGACAGGGGACCAGACCTGGCTCCGTGCTGGGAGGCACGCTCGAACCCATCTCTCCTCTTGGCAGAGGAGGTGGTGCTTCCAAGAAACAGAGGTCCCCTGGGGACGTTTTGGGAGCCAGCTGATGCACTTCCCTGCTGGCTCCCTGCTCTGTGTGCCTTGCCTCCTGGGAGCTCCATAAACACCACGGTGCGGAGGGATGGCCCCGTGGTGTGATGGGCTCCTGTCTGGAGGAGGATGTCCTGAGGTGCAGGACACCTGGCTGCTGCCTACCCCAGCCATTCCCTCCGCCTCTCCAGTGGGGTGGATGACAGCAGTAGAGGGAAGAGCCCAGAGCCCAGCCCCAGGTGTGTTTCATGGCTCTCCGGAGCCGTCCTCGTGTTGTGCTTGGTGTGGCAGCAGCTTCCCAGGCAGGATCGTCCCCCGCAGCCCTTTTCCTGCTCCAGCGCCGCTTCCCCGCTTCATGAAAGTGAAAGGTGACCTCTGAGTAAATATTACCCTGACCTCTCACCTCGCCTCCTCCCGCCGCCATCGCTCCTCTTGCAGGGCCCATTAACGGAGCTGCGGGCTGACCCGGGGCTGCGCTGCCCTGGCGGGGGCTCAGCGCCGGAGCACGGTCCCAGCACCTCACCACGGGGCCGGAGGGGAAGGGAAGTCTCCTTCCTGGCTGCTGCCGAGGCTGAGCCTCCTCCCGAGCGGGGTTAAGTGGATGCTGGATCAGCTTGGGCTCGGTGGGAGCAGCGTGGGCTCGGTGGGAGCAGCGTGGGCTCTCCCGGTGCGTGCTGGTGGTTGTAATACCATAGCTGTGCTCGCAGTCCAGTGGCCGCTGGTGCTGGTGGGAGCAAAGGGAGGTGCTGGTTTTGGGTGCTGAAGCCTTACGGGAACAATTACACCAGCACAAATCATTGTGAGCAGGAGGCTGTTCGGAGGAGCGGGTGTAGGTAGGAAGAGCTGAGCACGGACCTGGACTCTGCTTCTCTGTGGTGACTTGGAAGGGCTGAACCAGTGGCTTCCACCTTCCATGACCTCAACTCAAGCATGGGAGTACCAGGAAGTGGGGGGTAGGAAGCCGTTGGGGTGCACAGGGAAATCTTACTCCATTTTCCCGCTGAAGGGATGGTTGTGGATAGTCCGTGGAGAGGCCATTCCCTGCCTGCATCAGGGAGTGTTAAAGGAAACGGCTTATTTTGCTTTCAGCTCCTGGCTGGCTCTTAACAGCGGTTTAAAACCAGGCGGTTTGGTTCCTGCAGCAGCTCGGTGTCAGGCTCCGGAGCCCCCTTTCCCTGTCCCATCTCTCGGGAAGCCGCGCGGCACTGGGGAAAACAGGAAACCTCTTGGGCAGCGCTGGGCTGCTGCTCTGCCGCCCGTGACGCGCGCCGGGAAGGAAGCGCATCCACCGCGGCCGGGCCGGGAGCTGCCGTCAGACCCTGACTCAGCGTGGAATAAGTTCCTCGTGTTATTTCCAGGCGCGGGGAGCTTGGGAACCAGCACCTCCCGGAGAGATTGATGTGTACGTTTCCTCCCTAGCAGTTCCATGGCATCGGTAAGAGCGAGCTCCAGGCGATGCCTCGCGTGCGGCGTGGTGCGGTGGAGGAAGCCGGGCATCCAGCAAGCAAAGGGCAGAAAGCTGTAGCTGTAAAGGGGTTTTCCTTGGTTTCCACTTCTGTTTGTTAACCTGGGAGCGAGCTTCCAAAAAGTGAGTTTGAGCCTTGAGGTTTTGAGATTAATGATACCCAAAGCAAGGCTTTGAGTTCTTTTTCTTTGCTTCCCGGTTGCTGCGTTCTCAGAGTTTGCCTTGTCAAGGTTTTCTTTATAGCCCAAAGGAGCTGTTTTCGCCCCCAGGAGCGGGAAGCTGAGGTTCTGGGAATTGGCTGTTGGAAAAGCAGGTGCTGTAATGAATGGCTGTGCAGGGCTGAAACCTGTCATAGTACTGAAATGGGCAATTTCCCACTTTCTGGAGGCTATTACAAAAGCAATAGTGAGTGTGGCAGACCCCAGCAGGCTGGTGGCTTGCCCAGGTAGCCAAATCGGAGGGATTCACATGTAGCCAGTTCATGTGAAGAGCTTTGTTCCCTGTGGCTGGATAGATTTATTGGTGTCAGAGCAGAGAAATGGTAAGTTGGCTGCTTAACAGGGATGTTACAGTTCAACTCCATAAAACACACAGGCTGTCTCCTTTACTCATTCATTTGCCAAGTCCCCAAAAAGTGGCAGTGACAGGAGCAGAGGATGGAGCACTGCCCTCATGGTCATATTTCCTGCCTGTGCTGGTTTATGTCACAGCCTGTAATGTTATTGAAACAAAAAAAGCCTGTGAATTTCCTTTTGATTTCTAATGGAAGTGCAAAGAGGTGGGGTGGGGAGGAAGCAGGAGCATGCCTGAGGTTTCCGAACCGCCTGAATTATTCTTATGCTAAAGATTTGTCGTCTCACGGGTTTTAAATCTCCACTGAAGGCAAACCAGGGGAGCTCCTGCCCTTGGGGCATGGAGAGGGTCTGAGCAGGGTGGGGGTGCTGCTGCTCTGACTGTGGTACAGGAGTACAGTTTGATGCTGGCAGCAAACCCCACTTGGAGTAAGCTGTTGCTGGTTCTGTGTGATGTGAGGGATGCTGTGTGAGATTCTGCGTACTCTGAGCATCCCGGTTATCCCAGGCTTTGACGAGGAGTGACTGTGTGGGTGTAACGGACCCCTCCTTTATCAAAATCCACGTGGGCACAAGAGAGCGCTGGTTTATCAATGTACCCGTTCCGCTGCTGGCCCCTAAGCGTGTCTTCTGCTGTTTTCCTCTTATTAAGTGTCAGTGCTGAAGGTAGGGCACAAGTGAAAACAAAGATGCCTAAATCTCTTCTTTCATTCAGCCACTGACTCTGGGAGATGTAGGGCAGCCAGAAAGGCAGGACTGCCTGGAGAGGGCTGGTTTTTGATTCAGGGTTCTTCAAAATCACTTCGTTGTGTATTGAGTGCTTCCCAAAGATGCTGCTTATGTACTTGTGTGGGGTGGGGAGGGAACGAGCTCTTCCCAGTTGGCAAACTGGGAGTAAGAGCTTCTCAAAGTCTACCCCCGATTGAGAAATGTTTCTGTGTTTGCCCTAAAGCTTCTAAAACTTCTGACCTTTGATGTCTGCCCCTCTGTATTTCCAAATCAATTTAACACGATGGAGGCATCATCCGTTGTGTTGTATGAAGCTGGAAGGGCCGGATGAGAAACATCCACAGTAAGTAATCCGTTTGGCTGAGAGATGGTGCAGCAGCAAAAGGTTTGCTGCAGGCTAATTTTCTCCAAGTTGTGAAGTTCTCTCTGCTGCTCACAAGGAGTTAATCGCAGCAGCAGTGATGAGCCCTTCTCTCATCAGTGGGCTGTGGTGTCTTTGGCTCCACTGGCAGACGAGGAGCTTTATGGAGCAGGAATTGTGTTAAAAGCCCATTTGGTGGTAACAGGTTTCAACTGCCTTTAAAATCTCATAGCAACCAAGGAGCACTGGCAAGCACTCCAGGGTTCACTGGAAGAAAGAGGCAGGAGCCCCTTTGCTTGTCCACCGGGATATAATCAGGTGCTGGTACAAGTGCTCATGCAACTTGGCTTTTCAAGGCATAAATCGTGTGACGGGGCAAATCTGTTCCATCGGTTCCACCAAATAAATTCTGTGACAGGGAAATGGCCACAACTTGGGAAGTGCTAGAACAGATTCTCGGGGAGAAACCAAAGCCAGAGGCTTTTGAAGGACTTCCAAGGATGTTGTTTAACTTGTTCTGAAAAATAAGCCCAGGATACTGGGCCCCTGGGAGATGTCACCTCAGGAGTGATGGGTTAGGTGGGATTGGACTGACTTTGCAGGTGGAGTTTGTCTCTTTGCAGTGTGATTTCAGCACTATGGGGTATTTTTAACCATTCATTTCCTTGCAGACTTGTCCAAAACGTCAGTCCCATTCTTGATGTCAGTAAAGGCCCATTCTCCTTGGGTGTGAGTCCTGCTGGCACAGGGCTTTGGGCAGCTCACCTTCCCCACCAGCCCTGCTTTCACACTGTCCAAATGGGCTGCAAAGGTCCATTGAAAACTGAACCATTTTGGCTTAATTTCCTTCTCCTTCCAAGACTGAAAGAAAGGTTTTTACCACAAACAGTGTAAATTCTAACATGACATAAAGCAAAATACTGACTCATTCGTTCATCCCTGACAATTCCTGTTACGTTCTCTGCAAGTTTCCATTATCAACATGACACTTTGCCAGACTATCTGCTTTAGCCATCTTGTTACGGAAGAGGATATATTATTAATTTTCTTGTCATTTAGTTTTTCTCATATACATGGTGTCATTTGGTTAAGAGTGTTGTGAATCTTAATGTAAGTCAGTTGGGCTTTGCTCCTGCCATCTAAACAGACAATGGAAGCAGCACTGAAATGATCCTGGGAAATGCACCAGTTTGCTGCAGAGCTGCAGGGGAGCACAGATTTGGGAGTTGCTTTTGACAAAGCATCTCGACCCTGTTGTGTCAGTGGAAGCACAGCTGTAGCTCATCTCCCTCCTAGATCCTCCCTACCTTTTAGGGAATCAAGGGGATCTCATTACCAGTTCTTTAGCCATCACCCCTCAGTGATGACTCTGGTTGGGGTGAGGAGGAGGTGTTGGTCCACGCTTGGGCTTGTGCAGTGCCCCAGTGCTGCTCCGGGTGGCGGGAGCAGCAGGGCTGGGACCTGGGCCAGGGTGATCTGGCCTCCACCGAGGAGTGTTGAATTAAAGGGTGTGTGAGGAGCTCTCCAGGCAGGCAGGCTTGCTGCATTCCTGTGAAATATGGCCTCACAAGCCCTTGAAGGATTTATTGTTTTCCAGGCACTGCTGGATCCAGTCCGATAGCCTGGATATAGGAAGGAAATGACTCAGTTGCTCTACAGACAAGTGCAGCTTTGAAATTCAAAGAGGCAGGAGACAGCTGAGAGGCTCCAACTCATTCCCATCGGGAGCCGGGTCCCTGTGTGTCTCTTATTCCTTGTGCACAGCACTTGGAGGTTGCAGCGGGTGGGAGGGAGGAGGCTCTGCTGGGTCACACCATGACCCAGCCGATGCCTCAAACCCTGCGGTGTGAGGAGAGCGGATGATGGCGAGTGCAGCCAGGGGCCAGAGGAGGGGTGATGGCCACTGGCGCTGGGGCCAGTCTATGGTGCTGGGAGCAGCTGCTGTGACCATTGCCAATCGATTGCCACGCCAGGGGCACAGAGCGGGGCTTCAGGAGCTTGTGTTCTCCAAGGCATGTTTCCAACACAGACGTGCAGTGACCCTTGAACACGTGGGGTTTGGGTGCTCCGTCTCCTTTTATAGAACCCCAGAATGGTTTGGGTTGGAAGGGGCCTTGAAGCTCCTCCAGCTCCAACACCTTCCACTAGAGCAGCTTGCTCCAAGCCCCTGTGTCCAACCTGGCCTTGAGCACTGCCAGGGATGGGGCAGCCACAGCTTCTCTGGGCACCCTGTGCCAGCGCCTCAGCACCCTCACAGGGAAGAGCTTCTGCCTAAGAGCTCATCTCAGTCTCCCCTCGGGCAGGTTAAAGCCATTCCCCTTGGCCTGTCCCTACATCCCTTGTCCCAAGCCCCTCTCCAGCTTTCCTGCAGCCCCTTCAGGCACTGGAGCTGCTCTCAGGTCTCCCCTTCAGGAGCCTTCTCTTCTCCAGGCTGCCCCAGCCCAGCTCTCTCAGCCTGGCTCCAGAGCAGAGCTGCTCCAGCCCTCAGACCATCTTCATGGCCTCCTCTGGAATCGCTCAAGCAGGTCCATGTGTTTCCTGGGCTGGGAGTCCCAGAGCTGCATTTTCCTCTCACCCAAGTTGCCTGGGGCTGGCCCTGGTGTTTGCCCTCTGGTCTGTGCTACACAGGGATTTGTGTAGCTGATGGTTCTGCAGGATAGGCTCAAGCTTCTGGGCCCTCTCCCCCATCAAGGTGTCCAGTCCCTCCTTAGCCTCATGCTGTAACTTCTGGTTGATGTCAGATGTGGACGTAAGCAGATGCTTCCTCCCGCCGACGATGAGCTTGGCTGGAAAGAGGAGTTTGTAAATGACAGAAAGATCCTTAGCAGCGAAATGAGAGTTAGTGTTCGAAATAAAGAAAACAAGACAGCTTGTTTCATCTAAACAGAAGGGTTATTAAACAGGCTTGAATTAATCAGTGATCTGCCAGAGCTCTGAAATTGAAAAGCAGGGCAGAGGAGCATGGAGCAGACGGGTGGGAAGGGAAGTCACTTTCTTGAGTAGACACTGATGTCTGAATGCTGTAGGAGAGGAGATGGTGTTCAGCTGATGGTGGGGATGTCTCCAGGTCCTTGGCTGGACCTGCTGGCATTGGGAGCCCTGTGGGGAGGTGTGCACGGGACTCAGTGGAATCCTGCAGCAAGCAGTCACTGTCTGTGTGGCTGTGAGCTCTGCAGTGGTCACTGCTTGTCACGCTCGGTGGAGCAGACTGCGCAAGGAATGGAGATGCTTTACATTTCCCAGGGCTCAGGCGCTTGGAAACACGTTCAAAAACTGCATCAAACACCCCAGTGATGCACTTAAAAGGGCAGGTGACCCTGTGTAAAGAGGCTTCGAGAGGTAAAGGCACTTCTTTCATGTGGCTGATAATGCTGGTGTTGGTTGCAGTTCATAGCACATACTTCCACTAAGACAGGCCTGACGATGGCTGGTTAATGGTCCCTGAAGGGTTCTTCAGTGCTGTGTGGCTCTCTCCTACATCAACCTGTCTGCTTCAGTTTTGTTGCTAATTTAAGGGCTTTTGCAGTTGTTTTCTGCTTTCTGAGTCCTTGCAATCCCACAGTGGCACCATGGTGGATGGTAATTTCTTCCACTTCTGCAATGGGAATGCATCATCCCTGGCAGCTGAAATCTGGAGAGAAGCAGTGAGGCAGTGGTGCTGGTCACACAGTGGGGATGAACCTCTCCCTTTGTGTGTTCCTTTGCTTTTCATCCTGATGGCTCCTGCCCTGGTTTGGTGCCGTTACCACCCCTACCCTCATAGTGTGATGGGGAAGGTGCAGTGATGGGCAGCACGATGCTCTGCAGTTCTGTAGGCTTGACTTGGTGGTTGTGGCTCGTAATCCCACTCTGGAGCGGCATAACCAGTAAACACAGGCAGTGGCCTGCTCTTCAGCATCCCAGCGCTGCAGGCTGAGTGAAATCTATAGCTGCACAGTCGGGGATTCAGCATCTCGGAACCTAATTTTAACAAATGTACAATTTCCTGGTTTACTTAGGGAACAGTGCTGTGGCTACTGTGTAAATACATCTGGCCGCCGTAGGGAGCGGTGGGGATAACGAACACCACTCGCTGCACAGGCCTGGCACAGCCAAAGGATTTCTGTTTCAGGATTTCTGCTTAATGGAGTGGCTGGGGACCCATTTAATTTGAAGCTGGGGTTCTTCACTTGCCTGTGGTGCACTTGGAGTGAGGCCAGGAGGAGCTGCTGCTTATTTTACTCCTCCAGCTCGGTGGCCGCGCTGTGATCCTCCCTTGTGCCGCGCTGTAATATGCTCCTGTAATAAAGCGCAGATGGATGTCACCCAGGGAGAGGCTGGGCTGAGGCTGGGCAGATAAAACCCCTGCCTTTGCCACGGGGACCTTTTGACCAGCCTTGGGCAAGTCACTTAATCGTTTAATCTGCTTGCGCCGGAGGTCACCATCCATTAAACTGTGTTTTGTTGGGAATCAAGTTCATGAATAATCAAAGGATGCTCAGGTGCACCAGTGAAGAGGGGTGGATAAACCTCGGTCCATCAGGACCTGGGTAAGAAACCAGCAAAAAGCACTTCTGAAGGGACATGCTGACCTGGATTGCCTGGAGGGCTTGTGGAGGTCCTTAAAGACAGTTTAGAGGAGAAACCTATTGAATGAAGATTATAACTGGTCCTTCCAGCAAGGGACTGGACTAGAGAATCACAGCTTCCTGCCCACTAACTTCTATGGCTGAATGTTATCCAAAGCCAGTGACCTGTTTGCAGAGGTTTGGCTGAAACCGAGACTTCCCCTAACTTGACTGATCACCTGTTAAACTCAAGCAGTGTTATTTTCCCTTTGTGTCATACTTCATCCAGGAAAATCGGGGTCTGCTCTGCTCCGTGCTGCGGTCATGGAGTTGTCTCCAGCCTTGGGCCTGTCCTCGGGGACTGCATGGTGAATAAAGTCCTCTTTTCCCAGCACCTCTCTCAGTGCAAGGTAATTTATAAGCTATTTGGCAGCAGTGTACTTGAAGCTCAATAGCTGCCAGCTGTGGTTTCTCAGATTGCAGGTGTCAAGTAGCAGCACAGGGGAAGAAAAAGGGGTCTAATTTCTGCCACCTAGGTGTCCTGGGTTCATTAGGAGCTCGCTCTTTTGGGGTTGGTGGGTTAAATGTCTCCAGCTGCAGTACACAGCTGGATGTGAGCCACGGCTGCGGTCCTGCTTTAGGTTTGCCAGAGGAGCCAGTGATGACTTTTTCAGTGTTAAAGAAATGCCTCCTTGCTCTGCCAGCATCCTTGGCGGTTGCAGGTAGCTGTGGCTATGCTTGCTCGTCACCACTGTCATAGAATCAACCAGGTTTGTCTGGGACAAAGCCAGGAATAAGGTCAGGTCAGAGCACTGCACCGTGCTCTCCAAAACGCAGTTGCAAAGATGGGGCTTGCAGCAAGGATTTCCTGTTTCTCTTTACCCCAGACCTGTTGGGATGTGTGTGCTCGAGGGGGAGGAGGGTGGCTTGTCCAGTATGCATTGTATAACCAATATCTGAAGTCTGGACAAATTTTGTGCATAATTCAGGCAATCGTGTTTGTTATCAGGGAAATGCCTTTTCATGGCTGGGTTTTGTTCTTCCCCTCCTCTTCCTTGTCCCAGGCCTGGAGGAAGTAATAATCACAATGCTGTATTTTGCCCTCTTAACTCTTTCTCAGAAAGCTGACGAGGTTGTGAAATACCATCCCTGTGAATAAACAGCTCTGGGGGAGCGGGTTCCTGCCTGCGGCTGCCAGCACAGCCCTGCGGAGCCAGGGACAGGATCTATCTCCCCATTAGGAAGCAGTCACGGGCCCGTTGTCCCACTCCCTGCAGGCTCAGTTCTTGCTCAGGAGGCTTCATTGTGTGAGGCAGATCCACAGACCCCTATGGCCTTAGGGCAAAACAAGCCTGGTGGATATTATTGCCTTCTCTGCCCTCACCGTGTCTCGTGGTTGGTGACCCTGGTGGCCTCTGGGCTGGGAACAATGCAGGGACATCCCAGGAGAAGCACGTGGCACTGGGATGCTGGGAGGGAGAAGTGAAGATGCTCGGGTGGGTGCAGATGCATTTGCTGTGTCTCAGAGGTGCCGGGGCTGCAGGAAGCCCCACTTCCAAAGGGGATGGAGTGTCCCAGGAGGGCAGAGGCGAGTGATGAGGGATGGGAGGCAATGTATGAATCACTGCTCATGAGACCAACTGTACCCCAAAAGAAAGGACCCCAGGGCAAGAAGCAAATGCAGGTGCCACATGGGTGACAAAACTTGTCCCTTTGATCCATCATCTTCCACAGGAGAGTCTTTTTTTGCTTTTGCTTTAATTTTCCTTCATTTGTGTGTGTGTGTATGTGCATAAAATGCCACTAATGACAAACTGTGGTGCCTGGGAGTGAGTGACAGCTGAAATAAGAGAAATGACTAATCGGGCCTCCTGAAGCCCTGTCGCATGGAGATTAAATGAGCCCTTTTTTCATCCCCCTCAATGAGAATCATGGGCATTTGAATAATAATATTATAGCCTCCATTAGGATGACAGTGGGGGAAAAAAATCAGCTCAGAGCTGTGATTATTCCTTCAATCTAATAATTATTTAAATACCAGATAACTCCTTTCAGCTTAATTGAGGCCTTTCAGCTGCTTGGGTTTATATTGTGTCCCTGAATTTACTCTCTCTTTCACCTTGTGTTACTAATAGCTTTAGATTGCTTTGAAGGCCATATTTTAAACTGGCTTCCAAAAAAAAAGAAAAAAGAAGAATTAATGGTCAAATAGTATTAAGCATCAGAGTTAAAATTGCCTCCTCTCCTGTTTGCCTGGTGTTTAACTCCCCAGCTGCACCCAGCCATCCCCAAACTCCTCTGCAGGGCATGCAGTGGGTTTATGCTGATGGTTGATGTCTATCATAGAATGAATCAGATGGTTTGGGGTTGGACGGGAGCTTAAAGTTCCTGCAGCTCCAACCCCTGCCACGGGCAGGGACCCCTTCCACTGGAGCAGCTTGCTCCAAGCCCCTGTGTCCAACCTGGCCTTGAGCACTGCCAGGGATGGGGCAGCCACAGCTTCTCTGGGCACCCTGTGCCAGCGCCTCAGCACCCTCACAGGGAAGAGCTTCTGCCTAAGAGCTCAGCTCAGTCTCCCCTCTGGCAGGTTAAAGCCCTCAACCTGCTGCTCACGCTGCTTCATCTGTATTCTTCACCCACATGTTGCCCCAGCTCTGGGCTAGTGGGGACCTGGTAGGAGCAGCTCCTGCAGTGGGTGACCTGGAGTCAGGGATGGATCATTTCCCCCTGGCTTGTTCATGTAGGATGTCAGCTCATGGCCGTGCTCTGTTGTCTTCAAATGATGTTTGAAAGTGCAGATTCCTCTTCCTGGATGATCTCTCCTGCCTTTGGCAGTGACTGTTCACAATTACTCTGCAAAACCTTCTCTGCAAGGCACCGCATAGGAGCGGGGCTTCACTGACAGCTCTGCTGCACCCACAGCCCCAGCCTGGCTCTGGCTTTTATACTGTTCCTGAATGAAAACGTTGCTGGGAGGGATATAAAACTGCTGTGGCCTACGTGAAGAGCTTCTGTTGGCCCATATGTATATCACCTTCAATTATTTAAATGTATTAATTTCTAGCTTGCCCTGTTCTTTTCTCACTTTGTAATGGAACAACATTTTAAATATTGGAAAGCTGCCGAGCAGGAAAACTGGTGTGTGTGGAGCTGTACAGCAGAGCCTCCTTGTTCCCTGCTGAATCTCTTTTGCTTTCTGGGCTTCTCTGGAATCAGAGCCCTCTGCCCCAGAAGCATCTCTTCCTAAGGAATGAGAAACGGTGGGATGCTTTCTTTTGGGACTTGTGTTATGAGGGATGTTTTGGCCTCGAAGGAGAGCCCATTTGTGCTGCCGAGGGCAGAGCCTGTCTTCTCTGTACCCTGTGGTGCTGTAGCCATCACCTCCATGCCCTCCCCAAGGCCAGGGCAGTTGGGTTTCATGTCTGAGCTTTGGGAACAACAGTGCTCGAGGTTTCTTACGTGTTGATGTTGAGGTGCTCTGCCATGACCTTGTGCGTTGATCTGAAGGTGCTCTGACGCCAGTTCAGATGTTCCTGTATCAGCAGCTCCTGTCGCAGCTTTCTGGATCCCTCTTGAGCTCTCCCATGGTGCAGGGTTCCCTGTGGGGGGTACAAGATGTGGTACATCTCCCTGCCAGTGAGACCTGTGGCTTGTGCTGCACTGCTGTGTTATCCAAGATCAAAGCTGCTGTCTGTGATGAGGTTGTTGGTGCCCACCATGGGTCACCAGCAGCCCTCGTGTGTGTGAGCCTTCTTCGGAGCACATCCTCAAGAACCATTTGATTTGTGTTCTGTAGGAAGATTCTGGAGTCAGATAATAATTTTGGGGTGTTCACTTGGGAATTCAATGGGGAGAGCTGGGGAGGTCACCCCGGCATGTTGGGGTCTGCAGCACAGGCAGCTGCTTTTGGCCACAACCATCCGAACAAGGACAAGCATGCAGCAGGGTCTGTGTCCTCACTGGCGGAGAGAGAAACTGCCTCAGCCCAAGGTAGAAATTAAGAGACTGGCACTAAGAAGCAATCAGCTGGGGACCTGTATCTATGAGCAGAAGCAGAAACCCATTACCGCTCTCTTTCTCCTGCCTTGTCAGTGACACGGCGACGTGCAGCCGGGGACAGAGCTCCTTTGTCACCTCTCAGAAACACCCGTCTCTGCTTCCCGGCGGTAACAGGCCTGAGGAGCGGCTGTTGGGTGACACTTGCTGACGAGCTCGGTGCAGGTTTGCAGTGCTGGGGTTTGAAATACCAGAATGGAGATCAGCGTCAGCTAAGCCCTGAGGACAGCAGAGCCCAGGCTGTGCTGGGGAGCAGCCTCCTGCACCTGCACACAGGGCAAGGGAGGAGAGTCCAGGTACATCAGCAGGGAGGGCAAATACCTCCCTGGTGTGTGTGCTTGGGGCTTGCATGGCCGTGGTGGGAGGTGATGGGGCTTTGGTGCAGAGAATGCAGGTGAAATGGGGTCTCATCCTCAGCCTCTGTGGTGCTGTAAGGCGGTGGAGAGCATCATTCGCCACAGCAGGCTGACATGGTTCCTGGCTCCAGGCTGGAGCAAGGAATGCATAATTTGAAACAAAGGAGAACTTTGTGATGGCTTTTTTTTTTTTTTCAGTCCAGACACTCAAATGCATCTTTGGTGGTGTGCAAGGCTGAAGTCAAGCCAGGGGTTCAAGTCCCATCAGGTCTGGAGGTGATAACAAGGGTGAGACACAATCCAGTGTCTTGTCTGTGATGACAAGGGGGGTGCAGAGCCCCAGTGCAGGGATGCTCTCGGGGACCTTATGTGGTGCCTGCCTCAAGGCTGGCTTCTCTGAGCAGCTCTGCTGGGTCCTTGCTGCCTGGCAGAGCGCTTGACTGGCATCAATTCCAGCTGCCTTGTAGGAGCCCGAGGTGGAAAGCTCTGACGTGACCACGTCTCTCTCAGCTGGAGCGTCTCTGAGGCGCGCACCCGCTTCCTAAGGAAATTCCAGCCTGGTGATTGATTCCTGATTCAGGCTGAGAGCACCCGTGTGAGCCGGGAGGATGGGACCCAGCCTCAGTGGGGCTCCAGCTGTCGTTTGGGTCTGATGCTGTGGGAGCACGCACAAAGAGAGCAGCTAAATCTGCCTGTGTTTTGTGCCTTATTTCCACGTAGATTTTGGCAAGAGGTCTCTGCCTCAAGTCTTACCTTGCCTTGTCTTTATGAGTGAGGGCACATCACTCAAAGCATACTCCTGTTATCCACAGAGCTATCTCAAACAGCATATGGACATTTGGGTGGTGTTGGGTCTTTTGGACCCCATGCCTAAGCTGTTGCTTTTTGTAGGTTTTGTTAGAGCAGGAAATGTGTCCAAGGCACCCAGGTGGGCAGCCAGGCTTTCCCTGCACACCATGCTTTTGGCAGTGTTGGGTTCCTGATCCAACCACGTGCCTCCCACCCCAATGGGAGCTGCTTTTCAGCAGCAAAGTACCTCATGAAGCCTGAGAAGCACCTTCAGAGCTGCTTCTGGCTCTGGGAAGGGGGGATGCTGGCAGCTTTGGTGTGTATGTGCTCAGTGAACTTGCCTGCGTGAGACTTCTTCCTCAGGTTTCCGAATTAAATCGTAGAGGATGCAAAGGTAGAAAACACCTCTTATTTCCTCTGCTGCTTCCAACAACATACCCTGCAGGAGACATCCTTTTAGCCAAGATTGCAGATTGATGGTTGGGTGTGTGAGCTGCAGGCTTTGTCTTGGGCTGAAGCTGATTATCCCCTCCCATGGCTGAGCAGTGTTCATTAGAAACAGCTAACCCACACAACAAATTAATGTGCAGAGGCTGAACCAAGTGGCAAAGCATCAAGCCTGGGCTGTTTACCAGTAAGTTAGGAGACCTGCTTAATTTTTTGTTGGGCTTAGAGACATCCTCACTTTATCTGAAGGACTGTGTAATTAGAAAATCTCCTTTGAATTTTATCTGCAGGGCACACTGGATCTAATCCTCTGCTCTCTGTGATTCTTTTCTTTCCTCAGAACCATGTGAGGGACATTGCTGGGGCACAGGACACACGTAGGGAGCACAAAGTTTGCCTTTCCCAGGATGGATCAGAGGAAGAACTGGCCTCGGGTACTGGACTCTGATGGCTGGTCGGTGGCTTTGTTCTGTCTCTTCCTGGCATCTCTCTCCCGAAACGTGTCCAGCAATGCCTTGTTCAGCACTTTCCACTCTGAGAACCGGGACTGGACGTTCAACCACCTAACAGTCCACCAGGGCACTGGAGCAGTCTACGTTGGAGCTATCAACAGGGTTTACAAGCTTTCCGGTAACCTGACCATTTTAGTAGCTCATAAAACTGGTCCTGAGGAGGACAATAAATCCTGCTACCCCCCCCTCATCGTCCAGCCATGCAGCGAGATCCTCACCCTCACCAACAACGTCAACAAGCTGCTCATCATTGACTACTCTGAGAACCGGCTGCTGGCTTGCGGCAGCCTCTACCAGGGGGTCTGCAAGCTGCTGCGCCTGGATGACCTCTTCATCTTGGTGGAGCCCTCCCACAAAAAGGAGCACTACCTCTCCAGCGTCAACAAGACGGGCACCATGTATGGTGTGATTGTGCGCTCGGAGGGTGAAGATGGGAAGCTCTTCATCGGCACGGCGGTGGATGGGAAGCAGGATTATTTCCCCACCCTCTCCAGCCGCAAACTTCCCCGGGACCCGGAGTCGTCGGCAATGTTGGATTATGAGCTCCACAGTGACTTTGTCTCATCCCTCATCAAAATCCCCTCAGATACCTTGGCCCTTGTTTCGCACTTTGACATCTTCTACATCTATGGTTTTGCCAGTGGCAACTTTGTCTATTTTCTGACTGTCCAACCCGAGACCCCAGAGGGTGTCTCCATCAACTCCGCCAGCGACCTCTTTTACACATCTCGCATTGTCCGTCTCTGCAAAGACGACCCCAAGTTCCACTCCTATGTCTCTCTGCCCTTTGGCTGCACCAAGGGAGACATGGAGTACCGCCTCCTGCAAGCAGCGTACCTCTCCAAGCCAGGGGATGTGCTGGCCAGGTCCCTCAACATCACGGCACAGGAGGATGTCCTCTTTGCCATTTTCTCCAAGGGCCAGAAGCAGTACCACCAGCCGCCCGACGACTCTGCGCTCTGCGTCTTCCCCATCCGCACCATCAACGCTCAGATCAAGGACCGCCTCCAGTCCTGCTACCAAGGGGAAGGCAATCTGGAGCTCAACTGGCTGCTGGGGAAGGATGTCCAGTGCACTAAAGCGGTAAGGGTGCTCTGGCTG
Source organism: Pezoporus wallicus (assembly GCF_028554395.1). NCBI lineage: Eukaryota > Metazoa > Chordata > Aves > Psittaciformes > Psittacidae > Pezoporus > Pezoporus wallicus. Next base: position 1,574,340 of record NW_026636574.1, on the reverse strand, counting down.
TTGGCTGTGGTAGCCTTTGAGAACTGGTATCAGTGACCCTATGGAACATGAGCTTGCAGAACAGGATCACATGTAGAGACAGGACAAGGGGAAATGGCTTTAAACTGACAGAAGGGAAATTGAGATGAGATCTTAGGAAGAAGCTTTTCCCTGTGAACAACCTGCTCTAGTGGAAGGTGTCACTGCCTGTGGCAGGGGTTTGGAACTGGATGTGTTTTAAGGTCCCTTCCAACCCAAACCATGCTATGATTCTATGCCTCAGTTTCCCTTAACATAGAACAGACCCAGTCCATGGCCTTATCAGAGAGTTATTGATGACAATGAAAAGAAGGCGTAGCACTAAGGTAGATGAATACACGTGTGCAGCTTGCTGGAAGTGTTTGCTGTTCCCAACCCAGAGCTCTGTAAGCAAGAGGAAAGCTCTTGCCTGTCCCTGAGCAGGAGGGTGGTATCAGCAACCTAACAAGATAAATACAAATGGCAGTGACATCTTTTCTGTTCTATTTAGCTGAGTTCTTTAATCTTTATTCACTTGTAGATGGTTCCTGGGATGACTTGGGAATCCCTGGGGCCTTCTTTTGCCAAACATAGTAAGCTTGGCTGCTGAGAAGAGAGAAACATGGGTTAAATGAAATGAAAGAAGGAAGGTGAAGATTATCTTGAGTGCTGGCTTGCACGGGGGGGAGTCATCCCATCAGTTACAATTAGATGTGCCTGAGCATTTGGTAGTTAATGTCCCTTGTGGAAAATAAGTGGACTGCAGTCAGTGTGACGGTGAGCGGCCACCCATGTCCACCCTGCTGCCTGTGCCATGGAGGAGTTCACTCGAGCAATCCCAGCTGATGTGGCTTAATAATACTTTAGCTGTCAGCAGAATGGCTTTTCCCTCGCTTGTAGCAAGTGGTGTTCCAGGGAGAAGCCAGCATCCATATTCCCTGTGTCATAGAAGGGAAACTGAGGCACAGAGAGGTGGTTTGTAGGAGAGTGCACAGCGGAGCGATGGAAGGAGCAGGAGTGCCTCTTCCCACTTAGTGCTCGGGTGGTTGCTGGAGCCCATTCCCTGGATGGTTATCTGCCTTTCCAGGGCAGGCAGGCTGGCACTCCCCACAGCCCCATGGTCACATGGGGAAGGTTTATCTCTGTCCTGGAGCTGAGCCTTTCATGCCAGAGAGAGTGGAAGTGTCTGGTGGGACTCAGGGCTCCTCCACAGCCCTGTCCAGACGCCTTTTGGAGCAGCTGCAGAGTGCCTTGGCCATTGGGGAAGGTAGCTGAAGCTGGCAGGGTCCCTGGGCAGGGGGTGGCATGTTGGTGGCTGCCACCCTGCTGTCAGCACCCCTGGCTCCCGTCTGCATGTGTGGGGCTGCCCGGTGCTCTGTGTTTCACTCACGGCTGTCCCAAACCTCGTCTTTCCAGCCAGTCCCCATCGATGACAACTTCTGTGGGCTCGACATCAACCAGCCCCTGGGAGGCTCCACGCCCGTGGATGGAGTCACGCTCTTCACCTCCAGCCGGGACCGGATGACTTCTGTTGCTTCCTATGTCTACAATGGGTACAGCGTGGTGTTCGTGGGGACTAAGACTGGCAAGCTGAAGAAGGTAAGCTTATTTCCATGACTTTGGAGGGCCAGGGTCCAGTTTTCATCTTTCTTGGGAGACTGAGGTGTGTAATTGCTGCTGTGTCCTACAGATGTTTCCCGGTGTGAAACTGGGAGCCAGTCAGGAGCAAAAATCACAGGGTTTGGGTCACAGAGCCTTGCATTGGTGAAGCAAAGCTCAGTGAACTGTGGTGTGTGTCTGTGGGGCTATTGCAGAAATGATCAGGGCAATAATGGGCCAGACTGATTAAAGTGAGGAGCTGGTTTGCAATTTCTGAGTGAACCTCAGCAAGCTGTGTCCAGGGTCTCAGATCTTCCCTTCTTTTTGACACACTGATGCAAATCTTACAGTAGTTCCGAGCTGTTTCCCAGTAATCCTTGTGTAGAAGACCATGGTGGTGTCAGGATGTTTGGCCATGGAGAGATAGGAATGAGTTAACTTGGCTGCTTTTGGAAACCAAGCCTCGGGGCAAAGTCCTACTGCTTCTCTCTGCCTCTTACCTCCTACTCTTCCTTTGACAGTTGGATGATTGATCAGTCTTGGAAGATAACATTCCTCACCCTGTGCATCACAAAGCCGGGGTTAGTTGCCCAGGGCAAAGAGATGCTCCTGCTGGTTTCCTCCCCCAGCACAGGGGATGGGGGGGGGGAAATGGTGAGTTTTAGGATTCTGAAATCCAGCTGGGATTGCCTCCTCTTGGAGTCCTCTGAACAGCTCTGCAGTGTGTGCAGCCCAAAGGCTGGTCAGGCTCGGTCATGCATCTCTTGTGGGCTCCTCACCAGTCCCCCATCAGGAGTTCCGTGTTTAAAATGAGGGTGGAATGGCATTGGGGACTGCAAGCAGAGGTGTGTAAGGCTGTTTGTGGGAGCTGCATCTCAGCAGTGGGTGCAGAAGTCAGCTCCAGCAAAACCAGCCTTAGAGGTGTTGCTCTGGAAAGCTGAGATCCTTCACATTACCCTGAAATAGAAATGACACCATTAAGTGAACCTGCTAAATGCAGACCCTGCTGCTTTGTACCAGGGAAAGAGTTAACAAATGTAATCCACAGCAGGCTGTTAATTTTTTGTGTCCTTAAGCAGCAGGGAATTTCTTCCTCATCTATCCAGGAAGATGCAAGGACAGGCAGATACTACACTTGAATGTCTGCATCATTTTAATTACATCAGTTCATTAATATTCATCCAGCACTTTGCAAGTGCTGAGTAGTAGTAAATGAGGTGCCTCCCTGGTGCCTCTCCAGCATCAGTGGGACAATTTTGAACATGGGGGAGAGTGAGCTTGTAAAGCAGAGCCCCTCTCTCCTCCCTGCTTGTGTCCCCTGCTGTCACACGTGGGAGCCCTGGGATGTTTCTAGCTAAATGGATGGAAGAGGCGTCCTTAGCGTATTGCAAATGCATATTCAAGCCAGACTTGCAGCCAAGTGCTTGTGTTTGCAGTGTTTTGGGGGGCATTGTGTAGGCACCTTATTTAGAGGCAGTTAAAGCAAACAGCCTGTGCCTGCACACCAGGTATTTACTGTCTTGTGCCATGAATTATGTAGGGTTACAGCAGGAAGGTTTAATTCCTTGGGCTCTTCTGCATGAAGCACCTACCTTTCTGATGCAAAGTTAATCCGTTCATGCCCCTCCACCTCGCTGTCCGGAGTTAGGGCTGCTGGGATCCTTTACCCGTTTGAGACAGTAGTAACCAGGCACTAAGAAAACTGGTTCATCCCATAGCAGATTCATTCCAGGCGCTCACTACAGGCAGCCTTTCATGGTGCCTGCAAAAATCAGAGCTGCCTGCAGCCGATGAAGCCCATGCCTTGTGTTATTGTTGGCTGGAGTGCCATCCTCCAGTGCATGGGACTGAGGATGATGATGTTCTGTAATCTCGTGGTCCTGTCCTTGCCTTTAATAAATCTTTCCCTATCTGACGCATGGGATTATCTTTTACATGGCCTAAGAGAGACCACAGGAAGCAGCTTTGCACTGAGCTATGGGGCACTTGGGACTCTCTCTGCAGACCCAGTGGGAAGTTAACAGGTTTTCTCCAGTTCTTGTGCGTATTCCAAGACCAGACATGTCTGAAAGTCAGGAGTACTCAGGACTGTAAATGTTTCCATATCTTTTTCCCCATATGTGAAAGGAGGATGGTAAAAATGTAGGTACCTCTAAGTGCCAGAGATTTGCAGATAGGTTCCTTATCTCCTGCAGCTCACCACCTTGCTTGTCTACCTGCACAATTAATGTCTGAAAGCGCGCTCACGCCTATTCCCTCTCCCACAGCTGTTGATTTACTTTGGAAACAAGCTGGTGGCTCAGACTGGGGTTTTAAAGAAGATGCTTTTGTGTAGCTGGAGGAAAGGAGTCAAGGAGCCAGCTCTGAAACCTTTCAAATTTGTCTGTGCTTCCCCAGTGAGAATTCATTACTAAAGCTCTGTTACCTCACTGATGTCCTCCTTCCCATTAGCTCTTCACCTGACTGCCTCCTGCACGCTCGCTGGGACTTGACTGCTTCTGCTTCAGCCTCTCCTCTCAAGGAGCTCAGTGCTGAATGTCCCCAGTCCTCTGCCTGCCCAGACATCCCTTTCAGTATTATTCAGAGTTGTTTAGCTCTACCCCTTCCTTTTGTGGCTGCCCCATCCCTGGCAGTGCTCAAGGCCAGGTTGGACACAGGGGCTTGGAGCAAGCTGCTCCAGTGGAAGGGGTCCCTGCCCAGGGCAGGGGTTGGGGCTGAATGAGCTTTCTGGTCCTTTCCAACCGAAACCAGTCTGGGATTCCTGTTTCCTGTGTACATTTGAAGTCCCTTTTCTGCTCCTTCCAGCAGCCAGCACTGGCTCAGGGGTAAAGGAATAAGTTCTCTGTTTGCTTGGGAGCAGTGTAGAGCCCTGTGGCATGGCTGGCAGCTTTCCCGTGCTGAGCTCACCACTTGAGAGCCCCACGGGGCCGGGGTGATGTGGGCAGCCCAGGCAGGTCATCCATGGAGTCCGTGCAGCCTGGCTGTGAGTTCAGTGTGCTGGAGGGGTGTTGATCCAGAGCTGCTGACAGGTCAATAAGAGCAGATTGACAATGAACTTGGCATCTTTCCTATGGGGAACCTGAGTGTTTGGTCCAGCCCTCCTTCCAGAGCACCTCAGCTTCATGGCTGGGGGAGAAAGGGAAAGGGGGATCATGTTAGAGTTGTCATCATTCAGAACTGTGGATTCCTGAAATAAACCAATTTTCATTGAGTGAAATTAGAAGCGACATTTATGCAACAGTTAACAGCAACTAACTGCTGGGGGGGGGATGTGTTGGCTTGCTTGTTCTGTTTATGGGCTTCATACAATTCCATCAATATTGATGTGTGATGCCTTTGATTTTGACACTAATCATTGCTATGAATTAAATTTGCAGCCATATAATTAGGACTGCTATTAATAGGGCCTCAAGCTAAGTACTGCTGTGCTAGTTGTCTTTTTCCTGATGGAAAACGGCATCCACGGAACTCAGCTAATGTGGTTTGCCTGGTGGATGTTGAGACTGATGTGGAAATTATGCTTGCTATATTTAGAGGAGCTTCTCTGAAAGGCAGATCATGGGCAGGGGCTGACTTGGAGGTTTCCCAAGATCCATATTGGAGTTGCCCTTGAACTTTTGCTGCTCTTAAGATATATAGACTTAAGTGGGAGAGAGACAAATTGCAGGAAGAAGAGAGTAACCCTCAGTTGGAAGGGCTGCTGTTGCGAGCCTTGTTTCCTTCCATTTCGCCTTCCCTTCCTCGTGCGAATCTTCCCATTTATTTCCCCAAGCCAGTGCTGTTTCAACTCTCTCTGTCCCTGTGCATGCCTGGTTTCATCTCATCAGGCTGAGCGCAGTGGCTGGGATAGCAGCATGGCTCACCACTAAAAATCAATCTTGTATTTCATCCCAAGAGGTCTGCTTCTTATTAGATCTAATAAATCAGTGAAGTGCCCTTCATTCAGCTTGTCAATGGAGGACATTGTTTGTGATCAAGAATAAATAAATGTCTCTTCTATGTCTGACAGTGCACCGTCTATGTATTATTCTACCACCGTACTGTTCATGGCTGCTGTAGGAAAAATGCAGTTCCTGCAGTGGGAGCCTGTGGCCTTGCTATCCCGTGCCTGTGTTCACATGAGCTGGGTATGCTCCTGGATGTATCCCAGGGAAAATCAGTAATGGTGACGTTGTTCCTGGCTTTCCCCCAGAGCTGAGTTGTTCCAGTGGCAGTAAGGCTTTAGTCTGGAGAGGGGCTTTGGACAAGGGCCTGCAGGGACAGGCCAAGGGGAATGGCTTTAACCTGCCAGAGGGGAGACTGAGATGAGCTCTGAGGCAGAAGCTCTTCCCTGTGAGGGTGCTGAGGCGCTGGCACAGGGTGCCCAGAGAAGCTGTGGCTGCCCCATCCCTGGCAGTGCTCAAGGCCAGGTTGGACACAGGGGCTTGGAGCAAGCTGCTCTGGTAGGTTGGTGGACGCTGCATCCAGGGGTTGCTCCTCCAAAGGAAGATGCTCTGCGCTGTCTGTCCTCAGCGTAAGCTTTGGTGCTACAGGCAAGAACCCAGGTTTGGTTATTTCAGATGCCCTGAGGTGAAGGATAGCGTGTGCATCTCAAGTCGCACTGGATCCTCCTGGATAAATGGGTGTCAGGCGTTGTTCTGAGCTCTTGTAACACCCTGTCCCAATGGCAGCTGCTCCGTACGTGGCTTGAATCGATTCTGGCGTGCAAGGTCACCCATGGAGAGCTGCTTGGGGTCTGTGTGCAGGAGAAGTGCTGCAGAAGAGCATGAAGTGCTGTAACTGCTTTTCGTGATTGGAAAGGCATGTTTACCTGTTGAGTTCTGGAGTGGGTGGTGTGTAATGTCTGACCTTGCTTTCAGTGAAAGCAACTGCTGCTTTTTCCAGGGACGGTGATAAGTGAGGGGATGACGCACTCAGGGGAAAGGGGAACTGGAAGCGTGTTGTTCCATCTTGGTATGTGGTAGTTTTTATTCAGCTTGGCTGATTTAATTTCTTCCATTAGTGGGAATAAAATAGGTCTTTCACAATGAAATCTATGCCTGAACCTGTCCTTATCTGACTTCATTCTGGGGATGGTTATCTCACCCTTTTAATTTATCCTTAATTATCACCCCCACGCACATTCCGTAGCACTTTAGGAGAAAATCAGTTGCATCAGTGTGTAGAGAAGCCAAAAAGGCATCAGGCTGTTATTGAACAGATGAAAATGAAACATTTGCAGGCACGTTGCAAAGGAGATGCCTAGTTTTAGCTATAGGTTGTAAGGTCAGGTGCTTTGCTGGTTTGATAATCAATCCATCACCCCTCGGAGCACAGACCTCTGTATCTCAGCAGAGGTGCGAGATGGCACATGAGTCTCCTTTGGCTGAAGAAGCTGTTTAATTGAAAGGTCTGAGAAACGAGTCTCTGTTTCTTGCCCTAGGATGTGAAATAAGGAGGTATTTATTTGGTACTGTGCTGCTGGTGATTTACTCTGGTGTGGTTGAAAAGCTGGGATTCTTTTTCCCCCTCAACAAGGGTTTTCCAGCCTCAGACAGTAATTCTTCTTTGCTTCTATCTGTGTAAAAAGGTGCTGTCAAACTGTGACCCCAGAAATGTGTCCCTAAAATGTCCGATTGTCCCTTACATTTGTTGGAATCTTATTAATTGGAATTTGAAAAGGAACATGAAAAGTGATTGAAGCCAAGAGAGCTGCCAAGTCCCTCTAGACTCTGGTTTCAAACAGTTCAGGAATGTCCCTGCCACCTTTTAAAGGCAGGGAAAATTGGCCTCCTCTTCTCCCACCATCATTTCTCTAGTTCTGTTATCTATTGCCTGGCAGAGCAAGTGAAATAAGATAAAAAGAAGAGTTGGCATGTATGGTTATAGCTGCTGGAGAGCTGAGAGGCAGCTGTTGAGGAAAGGCTGTGTATGGGAATCAAGGCAGGTGGGCTCAGAGTCTGCTTTCATCTGTTTCTTGGCTTATGAGATGGCAGTGACTCTGGTTCCTGCCCAGGTTCAGGCACCTTGAAAAATCAGCTTGAAATGTTTGAGTGCAACTATTCTGTTTTGCCCATTTCTAACTGAAGTGGAGCCATCAAAGGCTGCAAGTGTCTGGACAGCCTTAGGCATGGAAACCAGCCAGCTCCAGAGATCAGAGAATAGTTTGGGTTGCAAGGGGGGACCTTTGAAGGACATCTAGTCCAACCCTTGCAATGCGCAGGGACATCTTCAGCTACATCAGGTTGCTCGAAGCTCCATCCAACCTGACTTCGAGTGTTTCCAGGTATGGGGTCTCTACCACCTTTTTGGGCACCCTGTGCCAGCACCTCACCACCCTCACGGGGAAGATTTGCTTTCTAATATGTAATCTGAATCTAACCCCTTTTACTTTAAAACATTACCCCTTGTCCTATCCATGCAGTCCCTGTGGCTTCATGTGCTGCTGGGCTTTCCCTGGGGCATCTGTTTCCTGCTCCTGCATCGCTCTTAGCACTGACAAAGTCTTGGGAGGTTTGACTTGAAGTCTCTCTTAATGCCTCCCTTTAGATGCACACAGCCTTAAATAGGAAACACGTTTCATGTCTCACCTTTCCCAGGGTTTTCATACAGGCAGGAGTAAAGCTCGAGCGGCACTCATGAGGGTAAGGGGAGTTTTGAGGTGCATCAGTCCATGTACTTTGGAACTAGTTACCAAAGTAGCTCTTGGGAAATAGTTCCTAAAAAGGCTGTTTTCCCCTCTTGTACATATAAGGTTTTTTTCTTTAATATATTTAGAAGATAATTAAGCCCCACAGCTTGTATAAGAAGAGGTTTTATCTCCTTTATGAGCATGAAGTGAGGCAGAAGTTATTCCTCCTCCGTTTCACACTAGAAGCAGAGCAACATTTTCGTGTGGTTCAGGAATGCATTTCTTCTTAAAGTAATCTTGGTGAAAAAGACCAGGAAATACCGAACTGTTTTGTGAGTTCATGTTGGTCTTTCTGACTGTCCCCTGCTTCCCTCCGAGTTTAAATGTGCAGAAGTTGCTGTGTTCTCGATGTTGTTGGGGTTTGGTGGTAGGGCAGTGTTAGACTCCTGCCTTTCTATTCATGAGTCAAAAAGTTCATGCTTTCTTTACTATATATATTTTTTTCTGAAGGCTTTTAAAATCCTCAGAGGTCAAACTAACAGGGGTTTTGGTCCATTTGTAAGATCTTAAATCCCCAGGTGGCAAGAAATACTGTGAGAAGACCATGCTATGTTGCTTCTATAAATGCCTCCTTGAGGCAAAAGAAAAACAAAATGTGGAAAACATGAATGTGTTGGGAGAGACGGGGGAATCTGCAGGAAGAGTCCCACATGCTGGTGCAGCCCCTGAGCTGCAAAAGGTTGGGATTTGGGGACAATTAGGGGGTGAAATGCCATTCACGAGCAGCGGTTTATGTTCGGACTTGCTGTTAGGGTTTCCCTTATGCATCTGACTGATGCTGCCTTTAATATTCCCTCAATCCCACAATCGAGTTTACTACCCATTGTTGTTACGGTTGCTTTTTGCTGCTGGCCAGGGCAATGACAGCGTTAGCAGGGCTGTAAAATACTGCCTGGTTTGTGAAGGCAAATCCATCTCTTGAGCATCTGCCCGATATTTATGGATGTGCCAGACAAGCGTGGATTGGATGCGGCCAGTCTCTATATTAGCATTAGTCCATTATGCCTGTTATGATGCATGGTCTTCCCACCTCCCCCTGCTTTTTATTACCCTCTTTCCATTACTGCTGAGATGCATGGACAGGCAGATGCCCACGTTTCTCATGCCTTCAGGGAGCTCTTTGCAGTCAGCCCAGCCTGAGCAATAAAGGAGGGAGATAAACCCCTGCCCATAGTCAGAGCTCAGCACCAGGATGGATTTTGCACTGGAGATGTTCCTGGTGTCTGTGATAGGGCCATAGGCTTTTCTGGCTGCCACTTGGAATAAAACAACAGCAAAACGCTAAGTCTAAATGTGACTGCTGCTTATTACCGGCGATAGTAGCAACTCCTGGCCTGCACGCACACCGTCCGAGGGTCTGATGGATTCAGTCTTTCCATGTGATTAGGTTGTGGTTTTGGAGGTTTTTTCCCCACTGTCACCTTAACTACAGCTTGGAAGATTATGGTCATTCATTAGATTTGTCTCAAAGAAATCTCAGATGGTGCTAGTTGGGGAAGGAAGGAACCGCATCGACGTGTTGGTACTGCAGGCTCCTGTTGTCCTTCTCATGTTAGCCACTAGTTCTGTTGAGCTGACATTGTGTTCCTCAAGCTTTCAGTTTTCTGCTCTCTAACTTGAATTTGCACATTGCGATTTATACCCCTGTACCTGGCCACATTCCCCCTGGGGCTGAGTGAGCTGAAAGGGATCTGTATTCTGGTCCCAAAGGCAATTCTCCCTCCTGGGCAGGTTTCCCTGTGCATTCATTCCCTGTCTATAAAATGACAACCTTTTCCCAGTGCCCTGCTCCAGGGTTTGCTGCCAGCCTTGAGGTGCTGCTGCCCTGCAGATGCCATGCAAGCCCACCAAAGGGGTGATGGCTGGTGGGGCTGAAGCTGCCCAGTGCAGGACCAAAAGCCATCAGCTCCACGGGGTTTGCATGTTACTCCTGGCCAGCATTAGGCTGAGGCAAGTGCCACCAGCCACCACCAATCAATACCAGAACCAGGAGAGGATGGCAGAGAGATAATTGGCTGAGTGAGGGTTTAATATTCCTTTGACATGGATGCAAACAGGAGAGCACAGGCAGCAGCATGGGCAGGCCTGGGGTAATTAGTGAGTGGCTTCAGCATCATTCGTCCTATCATTCCCTGCCTGCTTCTCCACTGGGGACCCTGCCACCTTTCCTGGTTGTTCCTTCTCGCTCGGTTACATGTCTTTGCATCAAAGATATACATGTAGATGAAAGCGATGTGCATTTAAAATGAATGTATACATCATACAGCCTGGCTTTTATACAGCACGGGTTTTTTTTGTGGTAAGCTGCTAAATTATTTATTGTGTGCTGGGCTTTAATCTCATAAACCTGCCTGCAGGCCTTACGAGAACCAGCCTGAGCATCCTCTAAAGCCTGCGAGGCAGGCAGCACAAAGGGCTGCTGTGGCTGTAGGTGGTAATTGTTTGTCTTCCCTCGGCCTCTTCCTCCCCCCCATCAGCTCATTAAAACCATTGGGGCCTGTTAAGTTTGGTCATTGCCACTAACTTGGAGAGTGATTTGCATTTGCTGCTTGGAGAGGATGCCAATCTCGAGATCCCCCTTAGATGGAAAGAACAAGAGCTGGTCCCTTGAGCTGCTCAAAGCACAGGAAAAAAGGTGAGGAAGAGACATCGAGGGAAAAGAAGGTCTTTCAAATAAACACGGCTCTGCTCCAGCGGGGAGCTCTTACCTTCCCGAGCGACTGGGAGCGTTCCCAGCCTGCAACCTCCCCGCTCTGAGCTAACATTTGGCTGACTAATGCAGTGTTTGCTTTTCCTACTCATCCTGCAGCCAGTGGCTTATTAGTGGAAAACCAGAGCTTCCTTTTGCCTGCTTTCAGTTCCTTCTTTCTTTGATGCTTTTTGCCTGATGCTCTTAAAGCTTCCCACTCCGGGAGACTCTGTACCACGAATGCAAGTGAGCATGCAGAAGTGAAGGGGCTCTCCTGGTGCTTAAATGAGTGAATGGCAGAGTTGGAATAAGCCCAGTGTCCCCTCCTCCCACCTTCTTTCTTTTGGCTCTCAGACCAGTCCCACCTCTGGAGTCTATTTGGGCTAAATTATTCTGCAGAGCTTTGAAGCAAAAGGGCAGCAGGGGGACCCTCTCTGGTTTTCTTTTCATGCTTTCTTTGTGCAGAGCTTTTCACACTGGGAACTTGGGCTTTTTCTTGGGAAATAAAGAATTGGAATAATTTGGGAGAGGGACAGGTTGAGGGACAGGTATAGTGGAAGAGAGACTGAGGTTTGAAAGACAGTGGGCTGCTTTATGCCTCCTCTTTTCCCACCAGGAAAGGGGATAGCATTCCTTTCCGACTTTTCAGGGAGTTCATCTGAAAATTACTTCATGTAACCCACATGTTGTCTTCCATTTCCTTGCTGATTGTTAAACTCTGTGTGTGGGATGCTGCTGCGTGGGGAAGGGATGAAGGTCCTGAGCTCCTTTTCTCACTCCAGGAAGCTGTTTAGGAGCGCAGCTAGGGATGCACCAGCTGTAAACGCCAAAGACTTAACTTTGGATTTCATTTCAGCAGCTTGGACTGGATTTAACCCTCCCTGCAAGAGTAAAGCATTGACCCTGTGAGAAACAGTGAGGCTTTAATGATTACAGTGCAGAGAGGAGGGTGTCCACCTAACCAGTAAAAGCAAAATATCTGATTGCTCTCTCAGCTGCCATTACCAAACCCTCTGTGTACAGGGAAACGCTGTTGCTGCTGGTGGGGTTTGACTGGGGTTAGGTTGATCCCAGCAGCTTTGGAGCTGGGATTGCCATGGAAATGCAGCAGCAATGGCTGCAGAAGCTGTGTGCAGATCCAGGGCAAACAGCACAAAATACCAGTGATGGGGTGCAAGGAGAAGGGCTCAGTATTTGCTTGAGAAACAAACCAGTTTTTCAAGTGTGCTGCAGTGAGGCTGGGGATGTTCAGAAACCTGGGATCAGAGGCACCCGGCAGCCTGGGTTCCCTGGGATCAATGTGTTATTCCTCAAGGAGCATTAAAGACCAGCCAATGCCTTCTGGAAAACATTGATAAAGTTCTCTTTTTAGAATCATTTCTGCTTCTCTAGCACAAACGTACTAGTACTTGTTTGTCTGTGTTGCTTTCTTCCTTCTCCCCTTTATTATTAGGGGCATTTACATGAAAACAGCAGTTTTTTGCTCTCACAGCACATTCCCCAGTTGCAGCTGCGCTTCCTCAGCTGGGGATCTCTACCTTCCCTGGGAATGGGGCTGCCCTTTCTCCTGGGCATGATTGCATCTGCACTTGCTCGGGGACACACACATGGTGATGGCTCATCTCCAAGGATGCTCCGGGAGGGATGTGGCAGCGCCGTGCTCATCTCATGCTCTCTGCTGTCTTGTGATCTGGGTGGGATGCTCAGTGCATTCATTTCCTCCTGGGTATAGGAGTGGTTTGTGCCTTTTCAGCTGAAAGAGGCCAATGTGAAATCCCTGAGCAGGAAGGAATCCTCTCAGGGTTTCCCAGAGTGACTGGCTCTGGCTGTGGTGCTTCAAGCAGCAGGAGAAGCAGTGTGGAAAAGGAGAGCTAATGGGGATGTCTGGCAGTTAGTGAGTGTATGTGATAATGTAGGCTAAAGAAAAAGCCCAGAAGCTAATGTTTAGGGCATAAGTGATGACATAAGCAGTGTGGGATGATTTATTCACCCCAGACCCAGCTTGCAACCCTTAGCAGGCACCTGGAGGGGAACCTGAAGGACCTTTGCTTTCTCTGGGTGCCTCGCTCAGCTCTGCAGATGGAAGATGGGAACTCCAGATGTGTTGAGCAAATCTTTAATTTCCTCTCACTCTCGTTTCTGCTGTAGCTTTGCTTTGGGGGGGGGGGGGTAGCAGTTAGGTTTGGTTTTGCTGGCATCTTGATAGGCTTGAGATAACCCAAAAGAGGAGGGAAGACCTCAGGAGAGCAGGGGCAGGGTTGTGTGCATCCGCCCAGGGATAGGAGCACCCTCCTCTGTCCCCATTAGCCCCCACCACAATGTCCCAGTGAATCCAAGCACCCCTGTGCCGGGCAGGAGCTCTGTGGTGGCTGATTCCTGGAAGCGGATGGTTGGAGAGGTGACATTCCTCCCCTCTCTGCTTCTCTCACCCCTGACCCCGCTACATTTCTTGCCTCTAACCCCTGAATTTCAAACCTGACCTTTTGTATGATGGGGGGGAGGGCAGGCAGGAGGGCAAGCAAAGGGCAAGATGGGGGAGAGAAAACCAGCTGAGTAACGGCTGGAGGCGTATGGATGCTGGGGGATGCTGGTCCGAACTGGGTGCTACTGCTCTATCACACAGCATCCGCCTGGAATACTTGCTAGTGCAGTGAGTTCTCTGCAGTGTAAAACACTATGAAAAGCTGAGCTCCTGTACTGCTCTGTGCTTTGCCTTCCTGCCCTGCAGGGAAGTGCCAAACCCCCCCTCTCCCCCGCATGTGCTGCTGATGGTGTGCAGTGATGGCTCAATGGCACAAGGCAGGGAGGGCTGTGTGTGATGCTCATGGCATTTGGGTTTAAATGTGCAAGTTCATGGCAGCTCCTGTTCTGTGGCTTCTCGGGCAGCAAGTGGGAGGGATGTGGGGTATGGCTCAGCCTGGATGGGCTCTGGCATTTCTGCATCAAACCCAGACAAACACAATAGGTACCAGTATCCCACCTGAGCTTGCTTCTGCTCCTTCCCTGCTCTGATGCAGTTGGTTGTTCTCACCCTTTTAGAACAACAAAACCAAACTGTGCTTTGTCACCTGCAGTAAAACAGCAGAAGGCCCATGCTCAAGGGAACACATTTACATTTCCAGAGCCTGATGGCACAAGTAGGGCTTAGTTGTCTTACTGGGACCTTTACCCACACCCTTTGGTCTGGGGTTCTACTTCAGTGCATCCCTTGGCCTTCAGCCCTGTGTGTGTTATGGGATGACCTACCAGTTCATGGCTTCTACCCTCTGACATACTGCCCGGGGGGGGGGAATTGAAAACAAAGAGCCCTGCTCTTCTTATGCAGAGGTAAACTGGTGCTGCAAAGTGGCCCCATCAGTCTCTGTCCCCTCCCAAGCAGGTTGTGTGTCCTCCGGGACCCCTGGGAAGGCCCTGTCGATAAGGTGCTGCATCTTGTCGTAGCAGAGACGAGTTCCCTGGGATGGATGTGGAGGCTGGGAGTGCTCAATATCCTCCCTGACAGGTAGAGTCTCATTTAATAGGATCCTGCCATATTCATTACCCTGGCAGAGCGGCCAGAGGCGCAGGTGCAGTCGTAGCCCCGCTTCCCCCCCGCTGCCCCTGCTGGCACAAAGGCTCTGTGTGAATAAGTATGCAGTAAATGTCTCCCTCTCACAGATTTATTCCTTCATTAGGTATTTAAATACATTCTGCTGTATAGGATGCTTCTGTGAGCCTACTGCCTTTTCTCTTGGTGGAAGAAATGTGTGGTGGCTGCAAAGCAGGCACCCTGCGGAGGGATGCGATGGGATAGGTGCTGATGGGCTGCAGGTTCTTGCACATCCATCCTGACACAGACCTGCTGTCCCTGTGGTCATGTTGACCTGTGCATGCACCAGTGTGGTCAGAAACCAGCTCTTCAGCCGCTCCAGACCAGCTTAGGGACCCAGACCTGCTGGTCATCACAGCAGGGATAGGTCCACGTGGCTCTTCCTTGCCTTCCCCTTTGACGTTGATGCCTAGGTTGGACCATCCTGGTGTGTAGGGATGTTAAAGCAAATGTAAACGTGTAAAGTAAATGTGTGACGTTTTAGGGAGCTGCAGTAAAGTAAATGCTCCCAAAGTGTACAGTCATCCAAGCGCACGGCTCGGGGAAGAACAGAGGAACTAAATTTAGCAGGGGAGCCCCAGGCCAGGAGCCACCTGGGGCTTTGTTTGGTTTCACTCTCAGCTTTCATCTCTTTTATTTATAATTTGTGGCTGAGTGATCCTTAATTTTTTTTAACATTTCTTTTTCCTTCCCTGTGCCAATGAGGAGCTTTTGCTGGCTCATGAATCAGAGAAGAGTTTGCATTGGAAGAGACCTTCAAAGGTCATTTAGCAGTGATGTGGCAGAGTCTAATCCTTGCAGACCCGAGGGTGGCATTGCCTTCCCTCTGCCTTTCCTGCCCCAGTTCTGCCTGATTCCTCCCTCTCAACATCATCTGCCACCCAGAAGGAGATGTGGGGGGCAAGCCCTGGGGGCCTTGGGTGCATGTCCCACGGATGGAGCCCAGGCTTGCCCACCCCATCTCCTCCTCTCAGCCCTGCCTTAGCTGGGGCTTTTGTGCTTAGTGCTGCTTCATCCCCATCTGGAACAGGACCTTCCCTCACGGCTTGGACCTCCACGCTCTTGGAGGACCCTCATGTGGTGATTTAAGACAGTGTCACCTCGTTGTCTGCTTTGTTTCAGACCTCCACTACTGATTTAAATTGATGTAACAGGCTTTGTCCTGGGCTGCTGAAACAGATATATATCCCTCCTGCTAATGCCTCTGGGCTCAGAGCCGGGGATTGGAGCCTCTTGAGGCACATCAGCACAATTTGCTCATTTGTTAAAGTCCTGATCCTCAGACCCACCAGGCTTGTGAGGTCTAATGGCTCATTGAGTTGCAGAATATCATGATTGGGCCTATGTTTTCAAAGCTGCCTTTCATTTGGGGTGCTGAAGTAGTCAGATAACTGGCAGGTGTTGAGCAAGCAGAACTGGTGTTTTAGACTATCTGAACACCTAAAATGTAGGGGAAGCTGTGGGTGAATGAAGCTCTGAAGTGTGAAAGGCTTCAAATACAAATGCACCTTATTTATCTGGGTCCAGAGAACATTGTCAACCAGTATCTGCTGGTGGGGGAACATGGTGCTGCATACAGCTGTGTTGTTTGGAGGTGATCTCGGGCTTCCTGTGTCACCTGTATCCTCCCTGCCCTTTGGGTTTGGGTTCTGCACAGCCTGCACCCTTCTCCTGGAGAATGCTCTGTTGTAGGGCAGAAGACTGGAGTCTCTGGCTTGTTTTGTTCCTGGCTTCGCTCACATCCCAGCTCTGTGCCAGCTCTGCTGCTGATGGAAGCAATGTGCCTGCCGTTGTCTAGAAAATAAACAGAATCTCATTCAGCACTGGTCAGCAAGGCGAGCGCTTGGGTGAATTCCAGTGCAGCAGGAGCTGGGAAGGATTGGAATCGATGCTATAAGGTTTGACAGTGCCTCACCGGACCCGAGCAAAGCACCCCCCACCCTCTTCATTATATAGTTTATTCTTCTAATGAGTGTTACTTCCACTGAACTGACCCTCCCTGATTTTCTTTGGTGTGAGGTGCCCTGACCTCTGTCGCGTGGAATCGCTGTTATTGCTTTCCTGCCTTCCCCAGGGCTTTGTCCTGGCCCCAGCTTTTCAATGCCTTCAGCTGGGGATAAACTCACAACCGAGAGATGGATAAAGCCTGTCCCTGAGCTTGTCTCAGCTGCTGCATGGAGCAGGACAGCACAAGGCTTAGCCTAAAACATGCTTGAAGGTGGGAAGCAGAGCGTGCAGTGGTGTGGTGGCTCCCATTCCTGGGTGGTAAAGGGGACAGCCAGGCTCCGGAGTGCTGCATGACCCTGGAAACAGGGAATGGGAGATGTTCAGTGCTTTGTTCATCGCTAAAGGTTGGAAGCTTGGGTGAGAGGAGGAGCGAGAAGCTTGGGCGCTGCCCAGAAAGCGATTCCAGAGCTGGAATTGAAGGAGGGGACAGTGTCAGTGTAAGTGAGTTTGATCCATGAGTTTCATTGTAACTCGGATTTCAGTCCACATCTTTGGTCAGTGTGGATCAGGATTTCTTTTCCCCTCTGGGAATGGCTTGGTAAATGAAATATTCATCTTAAACAAGGGTGTATTTTAAAGGTCCAGAAAATCCAGTTCCTTCCCCTGAACCATTGTTCTTTCCTGCCGTGTCTCTGGCTAAATTAAGACTTTCTTAGAAATGCACAGGTTAAAAGTTTAAAAGCTTAAGGTTTCATTCATAATTCACATATCAATGAGGCTTTGATTCCTCCCGGGGAAAAAGCCGCCTCTATCTGCAGTGCATGTTGATAGGGTTACCCTGTGCCAGAGCTGAGGACCTCGCTGCCTTGCCTTTCCTTTCTAAGCACGGTGGAGGATGGCTCCCAGGGGCTGCTGCTGGGGAAAGCAAAACCTCTCCCTTTAGGGTCATTGCTTTGAATCTGACCCAGGTCAGGAGTTGCCAAAAGTCATTAATGTCTAATGGCTGCTCAGTGCCCTGTGAAAAATGAGCTACTGGGTCCTGGTTCTCTTCCCAACGCGAGCCGACATCCGTATCCCCAAAACCTGCTGTCACCGCTGTCTCTGGTGGCCTTGAGTAGGTGAGCGAAGGACCAGCTGGACCCTGTTCTCAAGGAATACCCCTTAGCCATACTCTAGGCTTGTGCAGCTTTTCCTACCAGCACATCCCAAACTGTTTCAGGGAGGTGGAGCCTTGCTGTCCCCAGGAGGGACAAAGGGCTGAGCCTGCAGGGCTGGAGGTCTCTGTGTATCAGTGAAGAAGGGATGCTCTCTGTATGGTGCTTACCCTTCCCGGATGGAAGAGTAGGGGAGGAATAAAACCATATTAGGATAATGCCGCTTTGCTAATGTTGCCCTCTTTAATAGTGCCTACATTGTGAAAGAGCTTTAGAGCAAGCTGGAAGGCAGATCAGATGGCAGTTTTAGGGGCTGTCGAAAGGAGCAGAGGTCATAGAATCATAGCAGGGTTTGGGTTGAAGGGACCTATCCAGTTCCAAGTGTCCACAGGCAAGGACACCTTCCACTAGACCAGCTTGCTCCAAGCAAGGAAGCAATCCTGCAGTTCCCATTGGAGACCTTCCATGGCTGTGCAAGCAGCCAGCTCCTCCCTACCAAACCAACCTGCCCGTGTCTGAGCTCCAACCTGTTACTTCACTTCTTTAGGAGAGGAAGAGGAGGGTGGGAGCAGGTCCTGCACACACAGCTGGGAAGACCTGCCTTCCCCTGGCTGGGCTGCTCCTTCCAATGCCTCCCCTTGGCACCCTGCCCTTCCTCCCCTTGCCCAGATGGTCCCTGTGTCTCCTTGTCAGGCATCCAAAATATTTCCCAGTGTGCTCTTCCCATCCTTTTCCAGCAGACTCCTTGCCTGGCTGTAGCCTTTCAGCCTTAATCTCCTCTTTGTGCCTCTGAGACACCTCTGCAGGGCACAGGCTTCTGCTCTTTTGCTTTTTAGGGGACGATGCCCCCATCCTCCCCCTGTATCCCCCACATACATTGCTGACAGTTTTAGAGGGATTAGAAGTGGAGAAGCCTGGCGATTTGGCTTGAAACTTCTCCCTTTTGAGAATCTTTTGCCTTTATTACCCAGCAGATAAATCTGCTTTCAGCTGCCTTTCAGTGCTGGGAATGGGAACAGCATGCAGCAGCCTGCTGGGTGAATCCCCCTGCCAAGGTGTGGTGCCTCTTCCATAACATCCAGGACCACGCTGCTTGGGGGTGCAGAGATGAGCTGGGGGCTGGTGCTCTCTGCCTTTGGCTCCTTGGCTCTTCGTCTTCAAAATACAATTAATTTCAGATATGAACCTCAGGATTTAGAGGGATTTTTTCCCCTTCCCTCCCCCCCCCCCCCCCCCCCAAACTTTCCCAAAGTATCTGTTGGCAGCAGCCACTCTGCAGCAGCGGGGCCAGGAGGGCTCTTGGCAGCCAGCTCAGAGCAGAGGATTGGGTTGCAGGAGCAGAAATCCCTCCACACTGTGCTCTTGGTTTTATTCTGCCATGTGGCATCTGGCCTCAGAGCACTGCCTGGCCCTGCCCTGAGCAGAGATGATGCCTGTCGCTGCCTGTGGCCTCCTCTGCTCCATGCTCTCGGTGCAGGAAAGCACTGGAAATCCTGGGTTTGGGAATGGTTTTTGTTGTTTTGATTCTTATTTTCCTTAAACCTTGAGATCTTTGTTGAAACAAGCAGCTGAAGGATGCACTAAGACAGCTGCTGCTCTCAGTACTGAGTCATCAGCAGCAGCAGCATGGGGCAGGCACAGTTGCCTGACAGACATAGCGCTTGGCAGATTTGGGGGGGAGGTTTGGGCAGGTTCAGAGCTTGGCCATGGGTCAGATCTTCCCCTGCCTCATTCCACAGCACTGTAGTGGTGAGGGATCAGGGCTCAGCATTTGTGAGTAGTCACAAAGCTGTCTATGGGAGTTGGCCATGAAGACAGTAACAAGCGTGGCCGTGGGACCAGAGATAGGGTAACCCAAGCAGGTTTTGGGGTTTTCCCTAGTGTTACATTTGATGGCTGATCTTTCCTCCCGAGAATCCCGCAGTGACTCATTTTCACCTCTTTTCCCCTTCCCCATGGACCACATCTGCCTCTCCACTTATCCAAAGCTCACCTAATACTTAAATCTGTACGTAGGCCTATGGCATTAACTTGGTAGTGCAGCAGAATGCATTGGTGCATACAGTTCTTTGTTAATAACGCAGGTACTGGGGCAGTGAAAGAGAAAACACTGAATTTCTTCCTAAAGAGACAGGAAGGGGGCAAGCAAAAGCCACCCCAGGACCACGGGAAGGGCACGTGTGCCTTGCTGCTGGAGGGCTTTGGGCTGTTTTGTACCTGGGGAGGTAAAGGAGGTAGTTTCCCAAGTCCTCCTGTAGAAAATGCTGCCTCGGGGCTGCATTGCTCTGCCTTTCCATGTGTTCTTCCTCCTGTGGTGCTCCCTCCTGGCACTGCATGGCATGGGCTTGCTGGTGGGATTGCCTGGCTCCTGATTGCCTTGAGCAGCCAGGGTCCCAGCTGGAGTGGTGGAGATTAGAGCCGAGCCCGTCTGGGCTGGCAGATGCTGTGTTAGCTGATCTTGTGGCTTTACTGCTCTGCTGTGAACCTTCACAGCCATTCCTTCAGATTTTTCCAGGGGTCAGGTTGATAATGAAGGGATTAATTTAATTCCCCCCGCCTTCACCCCAAGCTTCTCGTGCAGCTGGTGTGTGCCTGTTCATCTGTTAGTGTTTTTATTGGCATCGTTCAGTCCTAGCTTGTGTTGGAGCTCATGAAATCGGGTTGGGTTGTGGTTCTCCCAGCAGACCAGCACCTCCCACTGCCACTGCCCGGCCCTGGCAGCCGGGATGGGAAAGGAAAAACGCATTTGCAAATCCTAATAATAATGAAAGCTATTGTGACTTGGATGTTATGGATCAGTTCACTCTGCACTGCCTGGCAATGTCACAGAGGCACAGAATTCCAGGTTGAAAGGGGCCTCGAGGCCACCATCCCTGCGAGTGTTCACACACCGTGTAGATGAGTCCCTCAGTGCCATGGGTTAGTGGTGGCCTTGGCAGAGCTGGGGTAAAGGTTGGACTCAATGATCTTGAAGGTCTTTTCCAACCTGATTGAGTGTTTGATTCTATAGGGCTGAGCTGCTGGGTCTCAGTGCGAGACTCAAGCCCAAACTGGTGACCGGGGGGGGCTGGTGGCCAGTGTCCCATGAGCTCAGGATGGGTTCTCATGGGTCTGTTCCCTTGCCCTTGGGCGGGAGGACACATTCCCATGCTGATGCTGGGGGCAGCAGTGTGTGTGTCTGCTTTGAAGGAGAAGGGTGGCTGGTAACTGAGAATCACATTAGTATTGCTGGCTGCAGCTTTCCTGCCTCCAAGGAGCTCTTGTCGGTGGGTGGCTGTGGGCTTTTTTTGTTGTTCTCTTTATTTAATTCTATCCAAACCTGTTTCAGATTAAAAGCAAGCGCTGCTGCTTATCCATTTGTCAGTCAGACCTAATCTCTAAAAATAATCTCTGCCAACCCTCCCTCTCCCCCAGGATGGGCAGTAATTGTTTCAAGACCTGTCAGCCTTTTGTTTCAAGTTAGTTCTGTGTTTTCTCGAGGCTCAGGTAGGAAGACAAGGCTGTGTTTTGTCCCTTTAAGGGAAAGAAAAGAAGTACGGGACAGTATCCACTGCAGGTTGCCTTGGGCGGGGAGAGAAGATAAGGGGATGTTCTTGCTGTTAAAGAGATGGGTTGACTCTGACCACTGTCAGAGCAGCAGCTTCTTCCAGTCCACGGTGCCCTGGAGCCAGTGGCTTCATGGGCAAAGGCTTTGTATCCCCATCCATGGTGCTGTGCAGCTCCCCGCATCCCTCTGGCACCGGTGGCTGCTGCTGCAGGGATGTTGCTGCAGATTCCCACAGAACAGTGCCTTCTCCAGGACCTTTCCCTGCTGTCTTCCTTGCAGGAATCCAGATGGCTCTTTTCACTTCTCACACAGAGAAAAGCTAGAGGTGACTGTCTCTGCATGGAAAGGCTGGCAAACCTCTGCTCGCATCAGGCAGGACCAAGGAACTTTGGGGGATTATCGATGCCTTATGGATGCTGTGGAGAGCAGCTTTGCCCTCAAGCTGCACAGCAAGCTGTGAGTCGGGGTTCATGTCAGATAACAGCAACAAGTTGTTTCAGGCCAGTTTTCAGTGTTCAATACAAACCCAGGTTGTTTGCACCTCGGAGCGATGTTAAAGATGACTGTGTGGCAAAGATGACTGCCTTAAATCACAGAATACAGAATGGTTTGGAAGGGACCTTCAGATCATACAATTCCAACCCCCTGCCATGGGCAGGGACCCCTTCCACTAGAGCAGTTTGCTTCACGCCCCTGTGTCCAACCTGGCCTTGAACACTGCCAGGGATGGGGCAGGCTTTGTCCTGTGAAGGATATGCAGGATGGGTGCCAGCCACAGCTGCCCTCATCCTATGGATCCTCCTGATGCCACCCAGGGGAACGGTGAAACACGTGGAACAAGGCAGCAGCTGCCCCTCCAAGAGCACTTTGGGCTCATGACACCTTTCACCTCCCCTTTGCCCCCACTTTTCCCCATGTAATCAGTGTGCCTTTGCAGAACAGGGCATGTTACCCCCTGCTGATGAAGTAATTGAAAAGTCACGGAGGTGTAAATAATTGAGGCTCATTGTGGAGCATGGGGAGCATCCTCCCGAGCATCTCGTTGGAGCAGGTTAGTGCCAGCTGATTGATGGGCATAATCAATGTCCCTAACTCAGGGACATTCAAGTGTCAAAGCCGCTGTCGCTGGGTCAAGACAAGTCTGTAGACAAAGGCAGCATGTGGCTGTCTACAATGAGACTGTGAGATAGTCTTGTGTAGGCATTAATGTATTTCAGCTTGCTGTGGAAGAAGGAGGTGCTCTCACTGCTCTGTTCCTTTTCCCACCCAGATGTGGGACATCTCCTCTCTCAGCTGGCTGCTTTTCACTGTTGCTATGTAGCTTAAAATGGTGCACTTCGAGGTTTTAGGAGTGTTCTGGGTAGTGAAAGCAAAATGGAGTTGTATTGGCTCACTGCAGTGGAAGTGAAGGTTTTTTTCTGGATGAAAACTGGCAAGCCTGTACTGGGCATGGGCTGCCTGCAGGTCCTGCTCCTCTGACCTTGGCATTGCCTCCCATATCGCTCCTCTAACACAAGCAATGCAGATCATGAACCCCAAGCAAGAGACAAAGCTGAAACCACGCAATAAACAAAGCATCTGCTTCCGTGCCATGTGTAGGAGATGGACTCCATGGATGCATCCTGGATCAATTGTGAAGGCTTTGCCCCTTCCCTGTGTAAAACATCCAGAGCAAATGGAGAGTGACAGAAAAGGGGTCACTGGTCTGGGTCACCACTGAGGTGATGGAGGAGATAATCAGACCCTTTTCCTTCCAGTTCAGTGGCTGCCAAAACCGTCAGAGCACCACATCGAAGTGCAGAGCTTAGTGATGCGGAAGCACTCAGCCACAGTGTTAGCCATGGCAGTGATGGGAGACCCCAGCTTCCATATCCCGGGGTGCCCTGAAGAGCCCAGCTCTTGCATTGCACAGCACCACGGGGCGATGAGGACTGGGGTTTGCATGTTGGAGCGTGTAGCATGCTCATTGCTCCCTATCACCTGCGAGGTGGCAAACTTCTCCTCGGATGCTGGTGCAGAGTGGTGTGCGGTCCCTGGGGGATTCAGGCATGTTGAATCCCAGCTTGTATTAGCATCCCTGTTCGCAAAACTAAATAGCATCTATGCTCCAGATGGGCCTGAGCAATACCAGAAGACGGCATTACTTAAGCTTTATGTTAGACACCACTAACGCTGCTCCGAGGGGTTTTCTCTCAAGCAGTCTCGCAAGGAACATATTGGTAGTTTGCTGCTGGTTAGTTCAAATCTTCCTCCCCAGATAAGGCTTTGCTGGTGATAGCATCTTCAAAAAGGCTCCCTGCAGGGGATGTTTTGACAGAAAGCTTGATAAAATATAATACAGTTGATATCATCCCGTTTGCGATTTATGAGGAATTTTGTAACCTAGGGGGATTAATTCTATATCATGTAACGGCACATAGTATAGATTCTCTCCTCTTGCTTGCTGATCCTTTGCATACATAATGAGCAAACCTTCTGATGGACCTTGCTTGTATCCGAGAAATTTTGTGGCTGGTTTGAGCCTATCAGGTTCCCGTCTCCAGTATCTTTCCCTCTCTTTGTCCCCAGATGATCTCAAGGGGCCACACTCATCCCAACTTGCTCAAAAGCACAAAATGAAACGCTTTCTGTGTAACCTGCAGTTGGTTTTGACATCTCGGTGGCTCTTTGCAGTGGGGGAACCACAAAAACCCCTCCTTGTCTCCCCAGTTTAGCACCAGACCTCTGCTGCTTTCTGTCTTCCATTGTCATTTGCAGGCCTGCGGAGGGGTGTGAGCGAGGGCAGGGTGCTGACTTGGGAATTTTGCCATGTGTGCCAATTTAGCCCTGAAAATCAATGGGATTTGTGTGGTTTTGGAAATCTCTCTCTGCTCACTGAGCACACGTGCAAATGATCAACAACCTGAGGCAGGAGATTTGTTCCTTGCTACCTCTTTCTGTCAGCTTTTATGTGCCTTCTGCTGCCCTTCTGCACAATCTATAAGCCCTCCTCTTTTGCATGCTCGTCTCCATTTGCATTTCCAGCAGATCCACTGACATTTGGCTGGACTCTGGGTGAAACACTCCTTGAAATTAGCCTGCATGTTGAGTTTGTTCTGGGGAGATAAGGAGGAAAGTGGCGGGGGGGGGGGGTGTGCTTAGGGGAAATTATGCATGTGAAACTCGCACCAACAGGCAGACTCTAGGCCAGTCACATTTCCCTGGGATTTGTTTTGGAAGCAGAATTCCTTTTACCATGGGCAATATACGCTGGTCTCTCCCACCCCACTGGCTTTCAATCCCGGCACAAGCCCGTCTGAGGAAGCCAAAGGATAAATTGTCTGCTCGCTTCCTCTAAAGTTGCTCTGTGGTGCTGGCAATAGGATACTGAAGAGGAATTTTAATTTCATGCTGGGTAAGAAGAGTGCATGCAACAGTAGCAGCCGTATGGATTTTCATATGAATAGACGTACAGTATTCATAACAGGGTAGCAGTGTTGTCCCGCAGGTTTTCATTCTTCTTGTGTCTTCGCTGTTTTCACATTTCCTTTGCTGTCCACCCATTCTTGCACTTGCTGAAATGGAAAGTATGTCCTTGCCAGATGGATGTACAAAGTGATGAGCCTGTTTCTCAGTTATAGTGCAATTGGCTTCAGAGACCTTTTGTTGCTTTAATTTCTGCACAATCCAAGTGCGAGTCTGTTTTGCCTGAGAGGGAACATTTTTTAGCCTTGTGCCTCTCTTGCTCAGCTTTGCGGGTATCTAAGCGAGAGCAGTTTTCAGACAGTGGAGCCCATTAATGCTGCTCTGTCTCAAGGACCCTTTAAAATAATGTGACTTAAATGGCTTGCTTGGTAGGGGAAGGCAGGTCGTGTGAATGGCCAATTTGCCAGCAGAGGATCCACATGGATGGGGTGGGTATGGCTGATGCATTTCAGCCCCTTCTGCTTCTCAGTGCTGGTGAACTCTTTAGTTTCACCCAAGACATGAAGTTGTCTCGGTGGTTTATAAACTTATCTGCTTTGCACTTTTTTTGGGGGTGTTTTATTGTATTTTCCTCTTTTGAATGTATTTGTTAGGGAAGGAGCCTGACGTGATTTTTCTGGAGGTTGCTGATCTAATACGTTCTCCACAGCCATAAAATGTGCTTTAAATAAGCTTCTCCTACGAACATCTGTGAGGTGCTTTGCTTTGCCGGTTCCCATGCTAAACTGGTCGTTAATGCATCTGCACATCCCTGCATGTCTGTCAAACCCAATCAGTTTTGCCAGTTAGGACAGGTGAATAAATCTGCCTGCCTGCAGACGCTGCTCTTCCTAATATCCCTACGTGGTAGGAAAAGGCACGCATTGGAGGAATCCTTCTCCCAGCTGCTCAAGAGGTGTGTACGTGCAACAAGAGATGAGTGGAGGAATACAAGGGACTCGGTGCAGAACTAACTTGGCTGCTGAGGTTAGCAAATGTGGCTGGAGGAAGAGTTTGCAAGTGATTCTTGCTCCCATCCTCATCTTGTCTCTTTGACAGCTGCTGGCAGCTCACTAAGCTGAAGCCCAGCAGCGCTGGAGCTGGCTCCTTGCATTTCTTGCCAGCCAGTGTGAAAGATGGAGAAACCCGGCAGCGTCACCAGATGGACTTTGCTTTGCCATCATTTACAATCCTGATGGGTTTGTCAGGGCAGAGCCTCTGCTCCAGTCCCACAATGTCCCTTACTTTGCCCCCACAAGGTGAGGTGGGAGATGTTCCTGCAGATGAGGGGAGATGGCAGCTCTGCTTAGCCTCACACCTCCGGTCTAACCCAGGTGACGGATGCGCCCTAGGAGAAATGCTACACGCTCGAGGCATTTAGATTTAATGACTTCTTTCATGGCTGTAGATGGATACAGCTGGGAGACACATTAAAGAGTTCAGCAGCAAAGCAGACACATAATTAATAAAATACAGATTTTCATTTGAAATCATGGCCCGAAATAGCTCACTCATGGAGGCAGAGCTGGCTGCTGAGCAGAGGTGCCCAGTCTGCCTGCTGGCATGCTCGATGCGGGTGTCCCCTCAGCCACAGGCATGGGGCTGAGCTCCAGCACTGCCCTGGCACCCAGCAAAGGGGGAACAGCCCAGCAGAGCCAGGATTGAGCAGGGGCACTACAAAGTCTGAGGTCTAAAGAGCAAGTGTCAACCCACTGTCAGTGCCTTGCTCGGTCCGGCAAAACCCATCAGCCTGTTCTTCCTCTGTCAAACGTGGTGAGCTGTGCTGAGAGCTGGTGGCTGCTTCTCCAAGGAATGTCCAAAAGGTGCTCTCATGATCTGAGAAGTGAGAGGCAGGAGCTGGCAGTGCTACAGGAGGCATCACTGCTTCCTGGTCAAGGAATGTCCAAGAAGGACAAGGGAAATGGCTTTAACCTTCCAGAGGGTAGATTGAGGTGAGACCTTAGGCAGAAGTTCTTCTTTGTGAGGGTGGTTGGAACTGGGTGAGCTTTCAGGTCTCTTCCAACCCAAACCACTCTGTGATTCTATGATTCTCCAGCAGCCTGGCTTAGAGAGGATATGACGAAGCTGTTTCAAGTGCAGGTTAAGAGGGAAGCTAAAGCAACCCAAGAGAAGAATATGTCTCTAGCACTTGTAGGGGCTTTGGGATCCTCTGAGAAATCAAAGCATGCAGGTAGCCTCCTCTGAGAAATCAAAGCATGCAGGTAGCCTCCAGGTGTGGGAGCAGAGAGCCACAGAGCACTGTTAGTGAGAGCATAGAGCATGCTTTCTGGCTCTTCCATGATGGCAAAAGCGAAGGCGAGTGTGTTCTGTCTCACACAGCCTGAGACTCTAATGAATATACAAGTTCTTCAGAAGGAGAAAAGGGCCAGTCTGGGGAAAAGGACCTTCTGGGCTGGCTCATTCCCAAAGATCTAGGAGCATACAAAGCTGCTCGTGTTGCTTGCTTGCTAATTGGAGTTGGCTGTAACTGATTGAGAAAGTGATGGCCTTAGGGAGCTGAGATTGTTGTTTGTATTTGTCTGGGATTAAATACAGATGGAATTAAAAAGCAAACTAAAACTTGACTCAAGAAGGAAGCTTTGATGGAAATGAATTCATGCTGGTAGAAGAGAGTGAGTAGATGCTGCGGTCGCCTGCTCTGCGTTTCGGTAGCATTCCCATAGAAGCACACAGGGAAACAATAAAAGGGTAGAGACAGAAATAGAAAGCAAAAAGTGGACGCTGATGAAAGAAGTCATATTAATAATGAAAACTGGAGGGTTTGAAGCTGCTTTAGAATAAGTTTTCAAGACATAAGGCCTCTTGGGAGCAGGCTCTTTGGCGGCTGGCTCAGCCTTGCTTAAGTCCCAAATCTCAGGACTCCAGATATGGGGAACAGGACTTGATGCCCAGCCAGGCTTTGTGCTCTGCCTCCCTAGGAACTGCAGGAATAGGCAGAAAAATACCTGCTGTGCTGAAATTGCCAGGCCACAGGACTCCAACACCAGCAAAATGCGATTCTCATGGTTTTAGGTCACTGAAAGATTGCTTTGCAGCCGAGTGCAAACCATGACATAACTAAGAAATGGTGGCACTGACAGTATATGAGGCCTGAAATCATTAGCAGATTGCATTATGCAGATATATGGATATGGAAGGGGCACTGTGTTAGTTCTTATGCAA
Source organism: Pezoporus wallicus (assembly GCF_028554395.1). NCBI lineage: Eukaryota > Metazoa > Chordata > Aves > Psittaciformes > Psittacidae > Pezoporus > Pezoporus wallicus. The sequence continues at coordinate 1,546,521 of NW_026636574.1, read as the reverse complement.
TAGGAAGAGAAAGGCAAGAAGTAGCTCAGCTCCTTGGGTAATAAGCTATGGCATCATGCTGTAGCTGCAAAGAGGCTGATGAAGTTGCCAGCATTCAGTCACTGGGGAAATCTGTCCTGGGAGGTAGCTTTCCGTATCATTTCTGTCCCTTGGGGGTTTTGGCTCAGTTTATAGCTCTTACTCTAAAAGCTTCAGATATGTGTGATGCCTGGTCTCTTGTTAGTGAGAGCAAGTCACATCTTACCTCATTAGAAACTTCAGCGTCTGGAGGTAGGAGGGGTGGAAGCTGGTAGCTTCATGACCCCGTGTTGTCTTTCAAGTCATTTAAAAGCTGTCTGTAGGTGAAGCTGAGCAGATCCCTTTCCTTCCAACGTGGCTTTCTGTCCCCTTCACCACCCCCTGACGCTGCTTTCTGACTAGCTGCAGATCTCCTGCCATTGCTCAGTGACATGAATGCAGAGACTCCGGAGACTGCAGGGTCTGACTGGAGCCACTTCCACCATCCTCTGGTGAAACAGTGGCTGGGAAAATACCCAGCTCGCTGGGATGAAGCTTTATTGCCTGTGAGCTGGTAGCAGATGATGTTGGGGTGGCTGTTGCATATACCCGACCTGGGACTGTGTTCCCATTTTATGGGAGGTACAGTGGCGAAAGTGAGCACAAAAAGCAGCCAGCCTGCAGCTGCCTGCAGCTCCTCTCATCAGCCAGCAGCTCTCCACAGACATTGACAGTGCTGTGATTTCGGAGTGCATGGGGGATGGAAAGAATTTGTGTTGCATCTAAGGCAAAGAGACCACAGACCAGTCAACACACGGGCTCGTGTTGGTGTTTGATACCGAGGGATTGGGCAAGAATTTCCCCAAAGCTGACTAAAATCTGGAATTACACTGAGACAGAGAAATGAAATACACCCGCATCACTGTGACTGCTGACAGCCTCAGTGGGCAGACGTGATGTCCCATCTGGAATGCATTAGCCAAAGCGTCCCCATCCCTGTGTTTGACTTGAAGAGTGCCCATAAGGGAAGGGGCGAGCACGTTGCTGGTCCCAGTGGTAGTAAATGCAGCTCTGGAAGTGGCTGTAGGTTCCCTCCTCCTGAGCCAGAGCAAAGAGATGTGCAGTTTCTAGCGTTGCTTTGTGAGGTGTGATCACCAGGCACCCATAAGACACTGGCTGGAGGTTCCCTGGGTGGCTTTGAAGCAGAAAGTCCTTTGCTTGGCTTCAAGTGCTGTTCCTGTGTAAGGGGAGCGATGGCAAAGCACCAAACTGTGCCATATCATCACCGCTCACTTAAATCCATATTGATGTGTTGCCATCCAACCAGGAGGCTCTGTTTGCAGTCGATAGTTCATCTACAGTGCCTTCCATGGAGAATAATGTGTGTTTGAAGGGAAGGGGTGGGGAGAGGAACTGGCGTTCCAGCGCAGTGCAAGCAAGCATCTGGGCTTGCTCTCCTTAGGGGCTTCTCTTTAAAAGGAGCTTTGAGTTGATAAATTCTCACTCATTTTTGTATAAAGAAATCTCTCTGGCTTTGATACAAAGGAGCAGCTTGCTCTGCTCACTGCTGCTTTGTTTACAGACCATCCCTGTGATGAGGAGGGGAGAGGAGCAGTGCTGGGGAGACCAGAGCCTGGAGCCCAAACATGGGCAGCGGCAGGCAGAACCCCCTGCCTTTCATCAGCCCGTGGCCTCTGTCACTATGAAGAGTTATAGCTGCAAAAACATAGATGGTTGGCCCTCGCCTGCCAGAGCATATAAACAAGTGTTCTGTAAGAAGTCAGCCTGCAAAGCTGAAGCTGGGAAATGGTTTTCAGCTTTTTCCTTCAAGAAGGTGTTTTGCAGTCTCCCAGGCACAGAAATTTGGCCTCCAAAACCAGCAGAACAGAGATTAATGCCTTTTTCCAAAGCAAACCCAGAAACCCTTTGTATCGTAGCCTAGGATGATGATTAAAACCCTCCTTAGAGAGACCCCAACAGACACCTCCTAGAATAATACTCCTTTCAAATGATGTATTTTAGGAGACTGTCTAATAAGAAGTCTGAAGATGAAAGGTGTAACTAGCTGAGTACTGGAGTAGTCTGTAATTTCTATCACAGATGAGTTTTAGACAAGGGAAATATTTAACAGTGGCTTAAGTAGTTCAGATCCTTTGATTTTTGCTAGGGGGTGGATGAAGTGGTTAGGCAAAGGCATCTTATAGCTGTGCTTTCTTGGTTTCCCTGCCTCCTTGTTGGCACATTACAGCCATGTTCTCTATTCCTCTCCCATCTGCTTCCACTTCCCAAATTTCTAACGCTTTAATCTTAAAATTTTACCTTTGTGTATATGGATGGAGAAGCAAAATACCACTGTAGATCATAAAGGCTCAGTGCTTGGGATGGATTTTAACCTACAGCATGAAACTCCTTGTTTATGTGGTAGTGTTGTTATTGCTTCCAGCTCCAGCGGGTTGTGGTGCTGGTGCTGAGCATCACTCACAAGGAGATTGTTTCCCCATCTCTGTGACCACCAGATCCTTAGGCACTTAACGATGGTACAGTCTTAATAGCTTGGTGGCAATCACTTCAGGATGCAGATACTGGGGGGGACCACTCCAAAAGCAGCAGCTCGTGCTGTTCTATGGGAACTGGTTGGTTTATTTCGTGACCATCAGGGATGTAACGGGCTTGGTGGAGCAGCAGTTTCAGGGCTATCAGGCCTATTGCAGTCACGAAGCCACTTAGTGCTGTTTAGGAAAGCAAGCCTTAAGGACAGCAGAGGGGAAGTTGTTTCAGTGTTCAATTACTGAACCATACACAGAGTATTTGCCTAACCAGCTAGACCTGAATTGCTGTTCAAACACTGCTTTTCTGCCTGACGTTGGCAATCAGGGAGCTAATTACACTGGATTAGGGGTTTTCTCTTAATTACATGAAAAATTTAGCGCGGCTGATGTTCATGAGGCTGCTGGGGATTAAGGCGGAAGCCATGTGTTTATCTACAGGTCAATTATGGAAGCAAAAGCAGTAACGTGTTGGAGCTTTGTCTCTCCCATCCATGGCCCCCAGCTTGAACCTATCTCATGATGTTGATTTTGGGCCACGGGCATGATAAGGGATTATCTGTGCTGGCTGGTGTGTGAGCAGAAGCAGGGACCCGGGGGAAGAGCTGCCTCAGTCCTTCTGGTGTGGTGTTTCACAGCTCCAGGGCAGATCTGCTTCACCTCATCGTGTGGAGGAAACTACAAGCAAAACCTGTCAGTGTGAAATGAGACACAGGCTGGTTGGGTCCTGCTGGACCAAGGCTTTCAGAGCCCTTCTGCAGAGCAGTGTGCTGCTCATACACACCAAACCCATCACCTTCAGTTCCAGCCCTGGAGCTGTGTCCCCTCTACTCCTTCATCCCCCTGGTTTGGAGACATCTAATGCTGCTGGTGTGCTTTGCCCGGGTCACCCCATGTTGTTACCATAGTGCTGTAGCTGCTCTCGTGTTCACGTGCCAGTGGTGTCCATGTCCTCTAAGGAAGAGCTGTGGCACCAGTTTAAATGCTCCTTGCCCCTGGGTGCTGCTGCCAGAACTGGGCTGGGGCTTTGTGCTCCAGGGCTGTTACTGCATGCTTGCAGCTTGGGTTGGAGCTTCAAGTACTGAATGCAGTTCCCGAGTACCGAGTGCAGCACCATCCGGGCTGCTTCAGAGATTACAGGCAAAGCACCAAGCTCCTTCAGGTTTCTCTCCTTCCCCAGCTGAATGTGAACTTTGAATTTGGACATTTTGAGGACCTGAGAGTTGATCCATCCATCACCTTCTTTCTTTTTCTGCCTCTCTTTGGTGCCCAGCAGGGTGCTTCATGCTGTCCCAGGCTCGTAGTGTGTGCCTGGTGGCTGAGCCAAGTCTCCTGAGATGGGGATGGATGTGTACATTGAGGTCAGCAGTCTCTGCTGTTTTCAAGGCAGTGTTTCAGCAACACTGCATGTGTTGTATATACAGATTGTTCAGAGCCAGTTCATCTGCTTTATCTGCTGATTAATTCTCCAGTGCTGGAAGGGGCATATGCTGAAGGCTTAGTGAGTTACAGTGGAGAGGTGGAAGAGATTTTGGGTTGTGTTTTTATCCTTGATCCGCTCTAGAATAGCGTTTGGGAAACAGCTCAAAGGGCAGAAGTGGTCCTTGGCGTGTGCTGAGGAGCGTGAACCACCTCAGGCTTCTGTCTGCTGGTGACGGGGAGATCTGGGCGTGAATGAGCAGATAGGGAAGCATAAGGAGCAGTTCAGCTCCCATGGACTTATACTTGTCTCGATCCTCTCAAGAGGCTTTAGTGCTTCCATCACAGGGCTCTGTGTAAGCGAATGTCCTCGAGCCGGGTGCCAGCAGTTTGTTCTGTTTCTTGGTTCTGCTTCTTGCCTCCCCTGATGAAACCACACTTGGGGCAGCTCCTGCGTGCCCAGTGGTGGACAAAACCCCAGCACAGAGCAGGTATCCCCTGGGAGGGAGTGGAACAGCGATGAGCCAGGCTGCCGTGGTGCATTGGGAAGGGGAGAGGGCCGGGCTCTGTGAGTGAGGGCAGTGCCAGGTTGGCTGTGGCTCTGCCTGTCCTTAAGTGACCCCGCTTCCCAGGCGGTTGCTTTAGTGAAATTCAGCCTCTGTACAAGCAGCATGGTCAGGCACTGGCTGGGGAGAGGTTTTTGTCTCTTGTGCTCTGCCTCTTAACTAGAAAATACCCATTTCCTATCTGCATCTCTGCCCACTGGACATCCACTGCGGTGGTAAGCCAGGGGGGTGCGATGTTCCCCACAGCCTGGGTCAGAGCAGCAGTAGAGGGAGGGCCTCATTTCCTGGGCTTTAAGGGAAGCTCTGTGCTCTGTAATTTCCTCACATCCTCTGCCCGAGCAAGGTTAGATCTGATCAGTAACACATGACTGGTTCTACATGCACAAGTGAAACCAGTAGATACCCACGGTCTCCTCGTTCATCTCGTTGCTCCTGTCTGACCTAAAGCTTTGCAAAACTCCCAGGCAGGATTTCTTCACAGGTTTGTAAAACCAAAAGATAACAAAATGTAGATTCTTATATTTCCTTCTGGGTTTTGGCCTTTAGTGCCTCGCAGGTTGGCTTGTGTTGCAGCATTCCCGGGAGGCGCTGGGCAGGAAGTCGGAGTCATTTGAAACATATTGCTTACATGATGTTTTTGAAAAGGAAAGAGAAGAATATTTCCTGAGGAACGTTCCGGTTCCCACCTGAGCAGCTGGGAGCCGTGGCTTGGGAGAAACGGGCTTTTCATGTGACAGTTCTTGACAGTCGTTTAGGTTTTCCCTCCTTGGGGACATTCGCGCCTCGCTGCTGCTCATTTAGAGGCAACTCGACATTAGACAATCTTGTCTAAGTGGCTTTTTATTCCATTTTACATGGCCACTCAAGGTCAACAAAGCAAACTAAGCAAGACCAATCCTTTCAGCTGTGAAATGTACTGCTGTGGGAGGATGATCGGAGGGAGAAAGCTTGACACCGAGCTGTGGAGGATTATGCAGCTGGAAGGGCACAGGTGAGGTGTGGATGGATAACAGGGATACACAGCTATTTTGGGGACTTTGGTGAAGAGCTGCAAATGGGATGTGACAAGCAATTCTGAGCGGATACCCAGTAACTCTATTGGCAGAAATACCAGCTCCGTGCTTCCTCTCATGTTTTGTCAGTCACAGAAGACTTCGGTTTAACTCTGTCCAGTTTCTCTCCACTGTGGCTATTGCTCAGTCCCCAAACTGGTGGAATCCCAGACTGGTTTGTGTTGGAAGGGAGCTTAAAGCTCATCCAGTTCCACGGGCAGGGACCAGGTTGCTCCAAGCCCCTGTGTCCAACCTGCCCTTGAAGACTGCCAGGGATGGGGCAGCCACAGCTTCTCTGGGCACCCTGTGCCAGCGCCTCAGCACCCTCACAGGGAAGAGCTTCTGCCTAAGAGCTCATCTCCTGCGAGCAGCAAACAATGAGGTGTGCCTCTCTTCTGTCCTTGCTCATGAGTCTCTTCAGCTGTGGGCTCAGGGCAAAGAGGAGAAGCCAGGATATGCCCGATGATTTTATAATACCCATAGGGCTGAAAGGTAGAATGGGATCAGGCTGTCCTGCTCTGCACAACCAGGGTTCCTCTTGCACCCAGCTAACCCAGCTGTGCAGCCCTGCCAAAGACTACTAGTACCACATAGAATAGGATGGTTTAGGGGCAAGAAGCCCCTCTGCCTGTTCCTGGGGCTCTTTGCTCTCCTGTACTTTCATTTACTTCACAGCTGTAAGGGAAGGAGGTGCTTTAAAGCCACACAAAGCAGGAGAAGCAGGGATAAGGAAAGAATGGCAGAGGCTTGAAGGAGCACATTGCAGAAAGGTTGGTGTGCAGTGCCTTGTAATACAGCAGCCCCCACCTCGTTCCTTTCTCTGGGAGGCCGATACTTTGGTGTCTTTGATTTTTCTTGCTCAGTGCCAAAATGTAAAGCCTGCATGCAGTAGAGTGCTGCTATCTTAATGATTCCCATTGCCCAAGAGGTACCGAGCCATCCCTTTAGAAAATAATACAGGAATGTAGAGGGAGAAGGGTGCTTATTGCTGAACAAAAGGGAAGGGAAATCATTGCACGCTGTGGCTCTTTATTAGGGGACAAATTAGAAGTGGATAGGTTTTGTACCATGCTGCAGGCATGCCCCGAGCTGTCCTCCTCCTGAGGAGTAAATCCACGGGACGCTCTGGAGTGTTTCCACCTTTAATGGGTTGTACTTTGATGCTGGTGGAAGGTGCAAGGCTGATAGCTCTGAACCCCAGCAAGTCTCTTTGCAACACGTGCTCCAAGCAAAGAACACTGCTCCTTTGCAGGGTTCCCTGCCTGGCAGCCTGATCCCTGGAGCCCTCTGAGTTAATAGTCTCTGCCCCCTGCTTTTGAATTGGGCTTGTTTCCTACACTGGCTTTCCTAATAGTGAAGGCAATATTCTGGGCCCTTCATTCCAGCATTTTATCCGTCTCCCTGCTACTCTTAAGTCTGGTCTGTGATACGCACATGGTCAGGTTGCTTTGCACCAATTCACTGGGGCATGCTCAGCCTTCCCATGGGCTCAGGGATGGGAAAGAGCTTCCCTCCTGATGGGAATCCACCTGAGTGCCGGGACTCAAGGCAAGGGCAACGCTGCTGTTGTCAAGCATCCCTCCAAAGCAATCCGACCCAGCCAGCCTACCCAAATCTGATTCTAATGAATCCATCCCCGGAAGAATACTACTTAATTAATTAGCAGCTCATTTGCATGAGGTGTCACATTATTAAAGTGCTGCTGCTGCAAGTGGGGCTGTGACAAGGTGCGAGCTGACAGCTTTTCAAAGAAGAAGTCTTATAAACGAATGATCTCGCGAACCCACAGCTTTGTTCTAAGTGAGCCTCTCATGCAGTAATAAATTAAAGACATGGGAGCTGCTGATTAGTCTCTGCATGGTGCCTCTGTACCATCCTCCCTGGTTTATCTTGGAGGATCAGCTCTCCAGAAGGGTGGAGGGAGCAGAAGGATGGAAAGAGGAAATAAAGGCTTAGGAAGGGGAGAACAGCTTCAGTGGCAGTCCTCTCGTACAGGTTTGTACTGGTACCTGTTAGGATGCCTGGGCTGCAGCAATGGGCTGCTTTCACCTCCAGAAGCCAGCAGGGAGGCAGTGAGGGATTCTTCTCACAGGCTTCTCTTTCCATCTGTGAATGGGAAGGACTGTGTTTGTGGAAGCTCTTCTCCCTGCAACAGATCCAGGTGTTCCCCGGGACGTACCCCAAAGCAGCATCTTGAACACTGCTATCGCAGCTGGTTGCTGTTAGCCAGGGACCACGGGGGGGTGTTGGAACAGCTCAGATCTATAGAATCACAGATCAGTTTGGTTGGAAGGGACCTTCAAGCTCATGTGGTTCCAAGTGTCCATGGGCAGAGACACCTTCTACTAGACCAGGTTGCTCCAACCCCATCCAGCCTGGCCTTGAACACTGCCAGGGATGGGGCATTTGGTGCAATAGCCTGTTGGCTGTGGCTTGAGCTTTAGCACAGAAGAAAGTGGTTAAGTGAGAGTTAATTTGGGTTTGCTTGTTTGCTGGATTGGCATTTCTGTGCTTAGCAGCATATGTGGTGCCAGCATTGCAGCCTATGACCCCCCTCCCTGCCTGAGACCCTGGCGAGCTTCTCTGTGCTTTTCCCCAGTTAGCCCAGTGCTTCCTCTGGGGAGATGCAGAGTCCCAGGTGGTGACTTTGAACACTTAGATAACATTTCCCAAGCAGAAGAGATGGGAAACACATGTGGGTGTGAAAGGCACATACACAGAGACATTTTTGACATAAGTATTGAGTTCACAGAAATCTCAGATCTATAAATAATTTGGGTCATGAAGCCTGATTGGAATAAACTCAGGCTTGAACCCACGTTACCTCCTGCTTCCCTCTCCTCTGTCCCCTTTTGAAGGTATAAACTCAGGCATGCAGCCACACAAGCAGGAGGTGTTTGCACATCCTGGAGAAGAGGGATCATCTGAGTGCATGGTACCAGCAATTTAATCTATTGGGAAAGATGAGATGGGAACAGAGATCTGTCTCCTTGCACCTGGAGCTTTGCTTTGAGTTGAGGGAAGGGATGGAGGAGGAAAATGTCTCCAAATGATTAGGACTCAGAAAACATGAGCAGAGAAAGCAGTCTTGGCTCTGCGTTGCCTTGATGCTCTGTCTGCATTGTGCTCAACAGCAGGAGGGAGAAGCTGGGATGCGGTTGGTTTGCTCCGATGGGGCTTTCATATCTCTTTGAAGTTCAAAAGGAAGAGTAAATGTGAACAGCAGGACTTTGCACGGCAGGGTTGCCTCGGTGGCCCTTGCTGGAGGGGAGGGGGAAGCTATGGGGATTGTTCAGGTACTTGCAGGTGACTTATTTGCTGCTCAGTGTCACCTCTTTAATGGAGCCTTTGAGCAGCGTCCAGTGGCAACGTGAGATGAGAGGCTGATGTGATGCTACCGGACTGCTTGTCACCGGTCCCCCTGGTTTGTTCCCTTCCCATCGCTCCGATGGCAGCCTGCCCTGCTCTAGGCCCCTCTCTGGCACCTCATAGACAAAAGTGTCCGATGGCTGCCTGTGGAAATTCATGGAATGATCATGGGTCAAATAGGCAGTGCCTGAGGAAACCTCTCTTGGTTGCAGCACAGCTCCAACACCTGTGAGCTCACTGCGACCACCCCTTCAGACTGAGTTTTCTCCCCCACTGAGCTGAGTTTTGTAAGGGCAGCCCCAGATGTGATTAGTGAGTGTATTTAATGTTTAGTTAGACAGCATAATTCTGGAAAGGATGGCTTTTCTCCTCCCTCGGAGACCAGATCATTTGGTCTTGAGAAGCTGTTTTGCTCCAAGCCACTCAGCCTGATAGCATCATGACTTTGTAGAGTGAACCCATCTATCAAGGCTTCTCCCTGCTATCTTTGGGGTAAAAATCAAGGTGATGCCCTCCATGACAGACAGATTTTATCCTAATTTGGGAAAAAGCATAAAGAAAATGTGAAAGGAGAGAAGGAGACTGGGATATGAGGGAGCCTCCAGGTAATGAAGTTAATTGGATATGCTGATTTGAACTGAATGTGCATGTAAGGGTTGTCATTAGCTTCCTCACGGACATACCTATGATTTAAAGGAAACATACTTAATGGGATTACTATTTCACTTTAATTTCAAGGGGTGACTTCCCATGCAGAGAGCAGTGAGCTGATTCCCAGTCTGCCTGTGGAAGGTGTGTGCAGGGAAAGCCAGATCTTCAGCCTGGGTTTCTCTTCCTGCAGATGGACACAGGGTGAGGAATCCCATTCAGAGGTTCAGGCAGGTGCCGTGAGTCTGCATTAGCAGATTCACCCAGGGACTGGGTGTCGATCCTTAGCAAACCACTTGGCTTCCCTGTGGTCTGCTAATAACCTGCAAATGGCTCTGCTACACCTCCCCAGCTGATGTTGAGGGAGTCTAAGGGGTACTTTACTCCCAAAAGAATTCCATAGAGGGTCTGAAGGGCTCTGGGAAACCTCTTTTATAAAGATTTGTTATTTCTATTCCGGATTCTTCTAGAGATTGCTGTGCCTTTTCCTCCTTGGGTGTCAGAGGCAGAGAGTGTAGAACCATCAGCAGCACTGGTAACCCTGTAAAATGATACTGCAAGAAAGGATGTTTGAGAGGGTGACAGCAAAAGTGGCAGCCACCTCATCGTGTGCATCTCACCCTTTTTAGGCTGCTGTGAATGTAGAACAGCCTGGTTTTAATTGAACCGGATTAGTAAAAGTAAATCCTTCTTGCAAGCAGTATTTGGAGGAGGCACACAGAAAATCTGGAGTCGTATGGATTTATCTTGTCCTGTCTTTAGCATCGCTGAGTATCTTGCACGTGGAAACTTCCTCTATTACCAGGTCTAGGTAGGAATGCCCCCACAGAGCCCTGGACAGCAGGAGGTAGGGGAAGGCTATTTACACTATACTATGCTCCAGCCTCATTCAGAAGCCTGCTGCCAGTAGCAGTTTTTCTACTGTATTTCCAGTGCTGAAGCAAGAAATCCGTGGTGCAACTTTATGGGAAGCTTGAATGGGAAATGCCCAAGAGCTGCAGGTGTCAATGGCAGAAAGGTGGCAGATCTGCAGAGATGCACCTTGGCCGTGAAGGCTGCTCTGTGTTGTGTTTGATTTCTGTTTCAGGCAGTAGATGCAGTAACGCTCCGGTGCGCATTCCCAGGGCTGATAGAGTTCTGTTTTACACAAATGCAATGTTATTTGATAGTATCCACCCTGGAGGGCTGGAAGGCCTAGCATGAAAGGAGCAGTCCTAAGGCTCCAGGCTTGACTGGGCTTTTCGCTTTGCCACTGTTAGGTACGAAGACAAACATGCTCAGCCAGCGCGTGGTGCCTCCTGACCTAGGGCATCGTGTCAGGATCCTGTCCACTGCCTCCGTGGGAGGCAGCCCTCAGCAAGGTGCTTAGGGATCCGTCTCCCATCATGTACCTGCATACACTGGGAGGAGCTGCAGCTCTTGAGGAGTTAACGGGTGGCCTCGCATCTAGGATCTGGGGTGGGGAATCAGTCCCTTCATGCATGGGCTTACTCAGCTGTTCTTCTGGCAGCAGTCATTTCATCATGAATCAGACTCATTGAAACACTCAGAATGAAAACAGACAGGTAATTTAATCATGGAAAGTTCCTACAGATTCAGTGCCTTCTAATGGGAGCCTGCTGGGGGAAACTGGAGGGGAATTCAGACGTATCTTACCTCTGACATAGGCTGGGCAAAATGCCTGACAAACTTTAGTACAGTAGGTGTGTTGGAGCTTCCTGTCATGTTGGATCCTTGAATGGCTTATGCATGGGTGCTGCACTGCAATGTAGACGTGACACAATGTGGTATTTTGCTAATCTCTTAAGATAATGCAGAGCTGGTGACTGCAGTCTGTACTGTGGGGGAATTGGACACGTAAGTCTGCATGGTGCCTTTGCAGGGAAGCTGAGGCTCCCTGACTTGAGCGGCGTTCTGCTCCATCACGTGGAGCAGGGATGTTGGATGTTTTACTGTTCAGGGATGCTGTTTGGATCTGCAGATGCTGTCATTAGCACTTTGTGAGCCATATTTGTAAACATCTATCAAGAGTGATTGAGGAAAGTGCTGTATTCTTCACTATGAGGGTGCTGAGGCACTGGCACAGGGTGCCCAGAGAAGCTGGGGCTGCCCCATCCCTGGCAGTGCTCAAGGCCAGGTTGGACACAGGGGCCTGGAGCAAGCTGCTCCAGTGGAAGGGGTCCTTGCTTATGGTGGGGGATTGGATCTAAATTAGCTTTAAGGTTCCTTCCAGCAGAAACCAGTCTGTGATCCTTCCCAAATGACTTCTCCAACTCCAAGTGTGTGAGTCTGGGATCTGTCCTCCGGGTCTGGGCTGTCTCTCAGGTGGCTGAGCATGTCTCTGATCCCGGATACCTCTGGTTTCCATTGCACCCGTGTGCTTCTCCCCATACCCACCTGCTCCCTGTTTCACTGTGCTCTCACTCATTCCCAGCTGCCCTGCTTCCCTCTGTGTCTTTCTCCTAAACCCTTCCCATGTCCTTTGATCATGTTGTCAGAAAAGAAAAGCTGGTAGTTGTTAGCGGACGTAAAGTACCACAGCCACCAGCAGCCCAGCTCCATCCTGCACTTCTGCTCTCTTGCATCACTGGTGCCTGGAGCCTGGGCTCAGGGGTGAACCAGACCTGCAGGGTTGGGACTGTGCCCCAGTTCTGCTGCTGGGTCAGTAGATGTTGGGCACCGGTAGGGCACCTGCAAGTTAGGCAGAGGAATTATTTCTCTCCCCAAACATCAACAAGAAGCTTCCTGCTGTGGAGATGATCCTTTTTCTTCTTCCGCATTCACAGGAATCATCCTTCTTCCCTGACATCATCATTTGTTGTCATGGAAACCGAACCCTCAGGAAGAGAGGCAGTGGAGCATCCTGGTGTCTGTGGGTGCATCTCGGGCACCATGCGCTGGGTACCCATGTGGGTACGACACACACCATGGTCCCCCCATGGGACAGGAGAGCAGTGGGCTCTGCTCTCTTGTCCTGCAGTCCCTGAACAGCATGGAGCAATCTCACGTTGACAGGCTCAGTGAGAGACCCCAGCCTGCTTCCCCTGCCGATGGGGGAGGCAGGAGGGTGCAGGCAGCACCCAGCACCTTGTGCAGGGCCCCAGCTGTGTCCCAGGACACCCATACCAGGCACAGCTCCAGGCTGGAGGAGGCATCATGGATGTAGTGCTGTCTCCAGCACAGACCCACAATTCCCAGTTGGAATTGGCCTGCACAAGGCTTGTCCAGTGGTATCTCTCTTTATTAGCCCTGTCTGACCTCATTATTAGAAAGAAGCTCAATTTAACGAGCTGCTGGTGCCCCAAGGGAACTCTGAAAAACAGTTGTTTCTCACAAAGGCTGCTGATCCTTCATGTGCGGCGTTTCCATTCCCCTTGGCCCATTAATCAGGTGCTTGTGTGGAAGCAACTCTGTGTCACTGACAGCCCAGCCTCCTGGCTATTAATTCCCCAGCGGATTTTGCAGGCTTATCCCTATGTCCATTGCACGAGCTGGCATGGAGATAGCAGTGGTGCATGCTCGAGCAGTGGCTCTGGCAGCAGCATGGATCGCTTGGGTTTGCATCGCAATGTGGTGTGATGCAAGGCACTGATCTCATCCTGGTGTCAACCTGCCTCTAGTTCTCAGTGTTTCATGAAAGCATTGAAATATCCTAATTTGGACAGTGCAGCTGAAGCAGGATTTGACCTTCTGCCTTTTTCTGTGGGAATTTCCTTTCTGAAAGTTCAGGGCTCCTGAGCCAGGCTTGGGCTGCCTGCTTAATCCTGCCAGAGGCAGCCTGCATCTGCCTGTGGGTGTTAAATCAGATTCACACCTGATGTTCTTATATGTCACTCAGAACTCAGAGGGCAAGGAAAAAAAGAAATCCTGGAAGTACATGTTTGTGTATGCAGTATGCCTTTACATGGCAGGAGGCATCAGGGCTCTTTCCAAGAGGAGGATTTATTCGGAGGAGGGTGCAGGGGAGCCTCTCTTCTCTGTGAGTGTGAAGATACCCTTGTATTTCCAGCTGGGATGGCATGTTTCTCAGATAAATCTTAAGATACTTAACAACCTGCTTCTTACCTCCTGGGCACATGAAGCAGGAAAATAGATGTCCCTCTCTGCTGCGCCGTTCTGCCTCTTCTGAAGGCTCAGGCTTGTCCAAGCTGGTTCTTGGTGCCTCTTCCTCTGTACCACAGCCAAGTAGTGAGTAATTGAGCAGCAAAAGGGGACGAGGCAACACAGCTCAGCATGAGGCTGTAGCAGATGGTATAGAATCCTAGAATGGTTTGGGTTGAAGGGACCTTAAAGCCCATCCAGTTCCACCCCCCTGCCATGGGCAGGGACACCTTCCACTAGAGCAGGTTGCCCAGCCTTGGCTCACCCGTCTGCTCTCACCTCCGTGCCTGCGGCTGCCACTGTTTGCAGCTCTGTAGACACCGTGTTGCAATCAAATGATTATCCAAATATGCAAATCCTGGTGGGAAAGACAATGTAAATGATTTGTTTATCCTCCTCCCTTCCCCTTTGCACAGCCCCCAAGGCCATAAATCATTAACTTTGGGGAGAGATGGCATATCCTCAACAGCAGCCGCTCCTGTCAGGGATGGGATTTGTCACAGCTTGGGCAGGTTTTCCTGCAGGAGGAGGGAGTTGTCACTTGGCTGGGTGGATGGCTACTGGGAGCCCAGGCTGGGCTGGTTTCACCTTGCTGAATCCTGCAAATATGAAAGTAATGGGACGGCAGCAGCATCTCCCAAGTTTAAGGCAGAGATGGTGTTGCAGGAGGCTTCTGTGGCAACAAGAGGTGGTGAAGATTGAGCCTCATTCTTTGTGAATTCACCAACTGCTGTGGAGAAGGAGCCTTTGCTTTACCTGAGCCCATACGTTGCTTGCCAGCTCTTTGCTGCGTCTCCAGGTTGCGTGCTGAGATTTTGTATTGGATGCCTTTTCCTACCTCATCCTCCTCCCTTCCAAAGTAACGTCAGAGTTTGGCTGCTATGAAATCACCTGTAATCTCTTTGTGCTTCTTCCAGATCCGAGCAGATGGTCCTCCCCATGGTGGGATTCAGTATGAGATGGTGACAGTTTTCAAGGACGGGAGCCCGGTCCTTCGAGACATGGCCTTCTCCATCGATCAGAAGTATCTGTACATCATGTCAGAGCGACAGGTAAGGTGTCTGCTTCCATACCTCCGTGCTTGAGGGTTCCTTCCGTAAGGAGTGTGTTGTTGGAGCACAGGGAGCGGAGGTTCTGTGTTGAGCCCTGTGGTGCTGGGACCAGTGCATGTAGATGGAACACCAGCAGAAGCTCAGTTTTATCTGCCTCTGACCAGAGATTGTCATCAGCGCGCAGGAGAGGGAGTTGTGCCCATGTATTCTTGTCTGCAGGTGATGGAAACAGAGCTGAGCTGCTGTGGTTTGAGGCTCTGAACCATCCCTGTCTAGATAAAGAGATCCTGAGCCTCAGGCATTACGGATTCACTCCCTGCAGCGAGGCTGGCAGGCTGTGGGTTTGCATTGCTTTGTCAGAGCATCCTTTATGACGGCTCTATCTATTTCTTTACTTGCCGGTGTATTTTAAGTGGCTGTGAGTGTGTGATGCTTGTGCACAGAGGTGGGACCAAGCGTGGTGTGGGCATGAGCTCTGCAAGCAATGCTAGCACTGAGTAAGTGCTGTGCTATCCATTACCCTGTTGGTTCTGATGGTGCCCAGCCTGGACCAAAAAAGCACACCCAAAGTGTGTGATGGGAATTAATGGTCAATGGTCCACAAGCGTCTGCTGGGGAGCCAGCATGAGGTAAATAATCTGGGACCTTCAGTTCTTTGAGACAAGAAAACACATGATGTGCCCACCATTAAGCCAGACTTCTGGGTTCACTGAGTGTTGAGCATTTTACTGGCTATTACTCACGACTGTGTAATTCAGATTAATCGAGCTGGTGCCTTGTGGGTGGTGGAAGCAGGAGAGGGGTTGCATCTGAAGGTTGCTATTAAGTTGCTCTGTGTTGAGTTAACCCTCTGGTCACTAACAGCTTTCCACATCTGCTGGTGAACAACTATCTGTCCTCCCTCCCACCTGCTCCCAGAGGGATGCGATGGAGAGGTGTCAGTGGGAAGTGCTTAAAGATCTGCTGGTGGAGATAAGAGAGCAAGCAGCTATCGTAACAGCTCGCTTTGCACTAGGGAGCTTATAGCTCCTCCCAAAGCCAGCAAAGCTGTTTTGATAACCTGCAGCAAAACAAAAAGGTTGGGAAATACTTAAGTTGGTTATGAAGGGATTTAAAGCCAGGGAATAAATTCTTTAGAAGGGTGCAGAGTCTTCTACCTGCTAAAGGACTTAAACTGAATGAATCCCTCTGGCCAAAGAAGGCATTTGATGCTTTTTAGAGCAACTCGGTGATAGACACTTCTGCTAATGGCCACAAATTTAGGATCCCGTTCCAGTTTGGACTTGGATTACATAGTAATAATGAGGATCTATGCAAACTTTTGAAGTGAAATTAGAATGTTAATGCTGTGGTCATCTTCTCCAGGAGCCACGTGCTCCTTCGTGCTCTCACCGGGGAGGAAAGCATCCAGTGTGTATCTCAAACAGTTGAGGAACTGTTTTCATTCAGAGGAAAATCCAGTGGGAATGCCTCCAGCTCCTCTTTTATGAGGCGTGAGCATCTTCATATTCATCAAAGTGCTAATTTGCTTAATTGTGAAACAAAAAGCAAAGGGAAGGGAAGGGAATTAGCAAATAATAGAATATTCCTGGAACGTTAATTCAATTTCCAGCCACGGCTCTGGCAAAGCACTCGCCTTTGGGGAGACTCCAGGAGCACGGGGACAAGATCCCTCATTCCTTGCGGGAATTGCTATGGGATTTGCCTTTTGCCCTTGTAGAGGTGCGTGCTTTGGGTCCAGAAGTCCCGGCATGCCATTACATATGGATTTCATCAGCTCCTGTGACCCCACTGCCCTAATCCTGGCAATGTGATAGTTCAGCAAAGTGAAGGGTAGAATATATTTTCCCTGCAGTGCTATATAAAGGAGCCTGATGATTGAAATGGGGTCAGAACTGAGAGAAGGAGAAAGGTCCACCAGCTTCAGAGGGCTGGTGGGAAAGGGTGGGACGTGCCCTTCAGAAGTACTGGGAATGTGCAGTAAAAACGTGTTCTGAAGCCTTGAAATCTGGAGCAAAATGCAGTTCTGCCACAGTAAAATGACACAGAGAGCAGCTGTGCTAAACATTGAGGTGTTTCTATGGTGGGATTCAGCTGAGGAATGCGTGCTCCCAGTGCTGATGGGGAGCAGGTCTTTTGGTGTTAGGTACAGACCCACGGTGAGACGCGATGCTCTGTGCTGAATATGCTGAATAAACTGGGATGTGTGGATGCTTCCCACAAAGAGTAGAAGCAACGTTTGGTCTGAAGCCCATCTTCCTTCTGTGCTAGCAGCAGCCAGGATCAGCTTTATGCTGAAATGCATTTAGGAAAGGAATCGCTTCATCCTAAAATCTGGAGTTGTGGTTGTAGGCGAGTCCTTCCCCCCCTCCCCCTGGCTCCCATCCCAGCCCTGTCTGTGCCTCGCTCCAGTTTATGCGCAGTCCTTTTGAGCTCTCCATGAGCCTTTCATGTTTCGTTGCCAACTTCTTCCAAAGCAGAATATCTGACATTTGATTTCACTCCCACAAAGCACAGAAGCAACAGTTGCACAGCCCAGTCTGGGGGAGAGGAGGATAAAGAAACTTTGCTTCCAGCCACTTGTTCTGAGTTCTTTAACCACATGATTTAAGAGGCTTATTAGGAGCTTTACAGGCTCTTCCTGCTGCACCTGGTTTCAGATGGCTCTTAGAGCAAAAGAGGAACGATTCTCCCAGCAATAGGTCAAGGATAAATGACTTTAAAACTGCCCAAGGGGAGACTGAGATGAGCTCTTAGGCAGAAGCTCTTCCCTGTGAGGGTGCTGAGGCACTGGCACAGGGTGCCCAGAGAAGCTGTGGCTGCCCCATCCCTGGCAGTGCTCAAGGCCAGGTTGGACACAGGGGCTTGGAGCAAGCTGCTCCAGTGGAAGGGGTCCCTGTCTGTGGCAGGGGTTGGAGCTGGGTGAGCTTTAAGGTCCCTTCTAACCCAAACCCAGTCGTGTGCTTCTATGACTTTATGATTCCGATCCTATTTGAAGCAGAAATTCATTCCTCAGCGTTGCTCTACCAAGCCAACGCTGCTTCTGCCCACAAGCTGAGCAAGGCTTGGATAGCACCTTGCATGCAGCTGAGATGGAGACGTGTTGCCTTAGCTGAGCTACACTGGGTGCAAAACCAGTGACAAATATCCTGCTGACACCAAACACACACCCCCCCCCAGACTAAAATCATCCTATTCTAATGCTGCACGTTTCAAGGAGCACACACCAACCCCCCTGCAGAAAACCTTCTAGAATGTCTTGCTTTCAGAGAGGAAGACTGCGAGGCGAAAAAGTGGCTTTATAATTCAGTCCTGAAGCATTAATTGTCTGTGTGTCAGGGAGGTGGCTGTGCTTTTAATGTATGAAAGCCCAGTGCATTTCAATTAAATCAGCCTTGTAGGATGAGAGCAGTTTTACGCTGCCAAAGCTACAACCCCTTTCCAGGCACTGTGTCTGCTCCCTGTGCAAGTTCAAGCTGTTGCAGCGCTGGTTCTGCTTGCAGCAGGTTTGACTTTGCTCCCACGTACACCTTCAGCCGTCGCGAGCTAACCCTGTGAGAGGTGGTGGGCATACTTCAGCACAGAGTTTTATATAATCTCCTCATCATCATCTTGGCATCAGCAGAATTGGGGCCAAAGATTTTTGCAGCTCTTGATAGAAGAACAAATTTTGTTATTTTTAATGTGGGAGCGAGCGGAGGCTCCATCAAACACATGGCAGGGCAGGGATTGCCGTCTCCAAAAGATTTCAGCACCTAATCAAGGGCTCTGTGCATGAGATTTAAACCAGCGTGATCAAAATACTTGTAGGAGGGCTTGTTAGAAGGAATCCTCTGCTACTGATGAGAAACATGGCCCAAAAGAATCATAGAATCGCAGACTGGTTTGGCTTGGAAGGGAGCTTAAAGCTCATCCAGTTCCACGGGCAGGGACCAGGTTGCTCCAAGTCCCTGTGTCCAACCTGGCCTTGAGCACTGCCAGGGATGGGGCAGCCACAGCTTCTCTGGGCACCCTGTGCCAGCGCCTCAGCACCCTCCCAGGGAAGAGCTTCTGCCTAAGAGCTCATCTCGGTCTCCCCTCGGGCAGGTTAAAGCCATTTCCCTTGGCCTGTCCCTACGGGGCCTTCTCCAAAGCCCCTCTCCAGAGGTCTCTTCCCTTCCCAAACTCAGAGCTGTCAGCCCTGGGGCAGGGGTGTCTCACACTCATGGATTGTGAGTACCGGAGGCAGCGATGGGCTCAGGGTGCAGGCAGGTGCAGAGGAGCCAGGCACTGGAGCAGGCACTCCCCTCCTCTCGCTGCCTTGCAGACACCCCGTACTAAGACATGTTTTTCCATCTTGATTTTCCAGCACCTCTTTCAGCTAATCACCCACCGCTTGGTTGTGCTAATCACGTACAGTATTTGATGAAGGGCTGAGGTCATGCGCTGCGGGTCTGCTCCCTGATGGGTGAAGCAGCACCTTCCTAATGAGATACCTGGCCAACATGTTGCAAATGCAACTTTCATCCTCCACGAGCAGCCTCCAAAATCCCTGTGCATTTCATTGCTTCCAAAATGTTGCTGCTCTCAGCTCATCCATAGTTACTTCGTGGTTTATTCTGCCACAGGGGAATGATTTCAGTCTGGTTTTATACAGTATGTAGCAGCAGCATCCTGCTCTTTAACTGGGAACCTCACCATTCCCCTGCTAGGAATAATGGCACATAATCACCCAGTGAAATGCACATAACATCAATTAGCGCAGCCAAGCTTAGGAGGCCATAGACCTCTGTAGCTTGAGATCTACTGAGGATCCTTTGCACCTCGAGCAAGTACCAAATGCTCCATGGTCATTCTTGCCTGCATGTGTGTTGCTGAGCTACGTGTGATGGTGATCCCCTCCATGCCCATTGCAGGTACCATTGCTTTAGGGGGATGCAAGGAGGGTTTAGATGGTGCAGGCTTCTTGTTAGTTTTAAGCAAACACCCACCAGAGCACCTGAGGGATTTCTTGTGGCCAATGGGACATTTTTATACCTGGTTGATATAGTTCATAGACCTTTATGCAGAGTGGTATGAGCAGAGCTGTGCCTGGTAGGAGGCAGTGAAGATGAATGCTGGTCCCTAAAGATTCCTCTCACACTGTGGTGAGAAGGGCAGCAGGAGGGTGGAGGTTATTTAGATTGAAGAGGTGGAAGAGGCTGTGTAAGATGCTTGGAGCTGCTTTACCCTCACCTTGTCTTTTACCAGTGAGGACCAGTGCTGTAGCATCATTACTGTGGGGCTTGGAGCAACCTGCTCTAGTGGAAGGTGTCTCTTCCCATACAGGTTAGAACTGTATGAGCTTTAAGGTCCCTTCCAACCCAAACCCTGCTATGATCAACCTGGCTACCAGCATGTTCATGAGGGGCAGAGGCAGTGCTGCTGGAGCTCACTCAGACCTGTTGCTTTCCCCCCCCGAGCGCAGTTTGCCCCTCACTCTCCATATACGTCATTGTGGCTTTAGGTAAAGAAGCTGTCTTTTCATCTGCTCTGTTAGCTGTGAAATATTTGCTTTGCAAATGCCCCTGTGTCAGGAGCTGCAGATCTGCAGGAGCCCCTGAGGATAATTTGTTGTGTGCCTCCATGTCCTGTAACCCTGAGATGTTTAAGTCCTGTGAAAACTACTTTGCTTTGGACTGATTGAGAGGGATGCAGGCAGGAACTGCCCAGGTGATTTAGAAGAAGCTGGAATTGGGGTGAGGGCTGAGAAAAACAAGGAAGTCCAACAGTTCTGGAGTAGCGAGGCTGTAAATACTGGTGGTGTCCTGAAAAGAACTGAGAAAACACAATAAAAAATGCAAGAGATGCGGAGAAAAGGGTCTGGAGTCATCAGGAGGGAAAATATGAACTGATTAATTTATTACCTACGTTATCTGCTAGTTGAACAGCCAGTTAGCTGGATATAATGTTAGCAAAGGCTGAACCACTGGGACAGGGACAGCAGCTCAGCTAATCCTCCTTCCCATGAGCTATTCCACTGGGTCATCCTGTGCCAGCGCCCATGCGGGTGAGGAGAGCTCATCACCCCATGCATGGCTTGACCCATGGTGTTCGCAGCCTGGCTGGGACCTCCTACTGCTCCAGCATGTTGGGGTGTCTAAACACACTTATCCCACTTGTTTTCCTCCACAGCCTCTGCCAGAGAGGTGTGAAATAGCCATAAGCTGGGGCAAAGAGGGAGCAGAGCAGTGGGATGAATGAGGGAGAGTAGGATGGGGAGAGAATCCCCCTGGAGCAGTGGGGTCCTAGCTGCAGAAGGAGCTGCTGGCCTGGAGGAAGGGCTGTGGGTTTATGCTGTCCTCTTCCATCACCCCCTGTTCATGCTGCACTCTCCTAAAATTTATGAGCTGATGCACATTTTGCCCACTTTCCTCCTATGGTCAATTAAGAATAATGGAGAAATTCAGCTAAAAACCTGTCTGAGATCATTAACAATATCTCCCGAAAAGAAGGATCCGTTAATAAACATCAGTTGGCCAAACACACCCCAGGATGCAGAGCTGTGGCAGTGCTGCAGCTGGTGGGTCAGTGTCCAGGCTGGTTCTAGCATCTTCCTGCAGCCCTTGCTGTGATTTACGTACAGACACACAACTCAAAGGTGTGGAGTTAAGTGCAGGAGTCTTTGAGGTGATGAATGCTTGCAAAGTAATATCCTGGAAGAAGCGGTAATGTTAAAACTCAGCACTGGGGACAGTGACTCATTTTGCTAAATGAGTTATATTTTAGACGTTGCTCATACGGGTTTTTTTCCTTCCAAGTGCTTGCCAGGGTTGCTTTCAGGCTTTGTTTTGCTTTGCTTTGCTTTTTCTTTGTATTAGGGTTTTTTTTTCCCCTGCCAGTTTCAGCTGCAGGGTTCCCATGTGTTTGCTTCAGCATTTGCTTCCCTTTCCAATTCCTCCGCTTGCACAGACCTATTGTTTCATTTTTAGGCAAGCAACCACAGTCCTGAAATATTCCCAGAATTTCCCTGATGTGCACATACACACAAAACTCAGCACAGCAGTGCACTGGGTGTTTGTATTCCCAAGAGACTATATTACTTGGAGGAGAAATCTGGACTGTCCCACTCAGTGCTCAGCTTCACCTAGATGATCTTTAAGGTCCTTTCCAACCCTAACCACTCCATGATTCTATGAAATCCAAAGCAAACCTCAGATTCCTCTTTGTCTCTACCGGAGCTTTTAAACTTACTTTCTTGCCCCCTTTCTCAGGCTGCTGCAATAGTTTGTCTTCTCAGCAAATGAGTTTGGCGGCTATTCAGCCGGTGAGGAGGGGAATTGTTCGCACCGGGCGCTAACGGAAGAGGAACATAACTCACAATATGGTGAGGGGAGCTCTGCAATTGCACAAATTATTCTATTTTATACTTTAATTAGTTTGAATTAGCAATGGGAATAGATGCATAAAATGATCCAGTGAAGGGTGAAATGGAAAAAGGGATACGGTATGGAGTACTGCTTTATTATGATGCAGTTTGCAGGAAGGAAGGTGCAGATGATGTGCAGGCACTTGCCCTGCTGAATCTTCTCTTGGTGAGCCCAGACCTGAGGGCTCTGCAGGGAAGGAAGGCAGGTTGTCTCATGCAGCGATGTCCTTGGACGTAGGCCAAGGTCTGGAAGGCTCAGGACAACCTGGCACCTTTCCTGGTGGCTGTGAGCGGGACTGGGAGCAGTGGGGAACCCCTTCAGCAGCCTTCACTCTACACTTGGCTCCTGGCTCTTCCCCAGACCTCAGCATCAGTGTCAGACTGAACTCTGTGGCTCAAAGGGGCAGAAGGATTTAAGAGAGTTCAGGTCCACCCTGAGTTTTAGCCTCTCAGCATCCTTCGCCAAGTTCTATTTTCCCCTTCAGCATTCTGAAAAAAACAGAGGCTCTCAGTGTATTTTTTGGTTGTTGTTTCATTCGAGTTGAGGAAATAAAACTGCAGAGATTCCTGTGATCATTTGGAAAGGAGCAGGGCTAAAAAATGCAATCTAAGTACCAGTCCAAACCTCTGAAGGCACTCAGGACCCTCAGGCCAGACCCACTGGCACAGCTTTAACGCAAACAACTACTGAGGTTTCAAACCAAATTCCCACCAAACTATTTGGAAAGTTCAGAAATGTTCAGGGAAAAAGTTCCTGCAGATTCCAGATAGGTTGAAAATGATGGATGGGCCCCAGGGGAATTGGCTGCAATGGTTCAAGTTAAGGCTGGCTGCAAAGCAGGAAAACAACTGTTTGTGAGGTTTGCTCTTGTTCTCCCTTCTCCTTCCCTGGTGAAATATTTCCCCTGTTAAAACTTCATGTTCTAGAGCATGCCAGCCTGTGGATACGGAGGAATCCCAAGGGGTTCCCTGAGACATTTCTGGAGGGCGATTCAGCATCCAAGATGAAAATCCTGAGCACCAAACCCAGGCAGGTCCTGGCCAGAGTTGTCCAGACCCCTCCATCCTGAGGGTCCCTCCTCCATCCTGAGGGTCCCTCCATCCCCATCCCTTTGGCGTCCTCAGGAGCCCCAGGCATTCCTGGCTGATGCGAGTGAGGAAAAGGAGCTCCGTTAATAATCCTGTATTTATTTTAGCAGCACACAGGAATGTGCCCAGCAGACTAAACACTGCAGCCTCCCCCCTGCACCGCAGGCATGGGGGCTCTGTGCCAGCCCTGCCTGTGCCCAGGGCTCTGCTTAGGACCATCCCCTGCCAAGTGTGCCAGGGGCCAGCCCCTAAGGAGCACAGAGCTGGGGAGGAAAATAACAGGGAAGGTCCTGAAGGCTTCTCTGTGAGTGCAAAAGAAATCATTTTTCTTGTAATCAAGCCTAGAAAGTGCTCCTTGCACCAGGAGATGGTTGTTTTCCCTCTTTCTTTTTCCTATGTGTTTACCTGCCTGCTCAGTTATCACAGCTGCCTCATTTTCCCTGGCTCCTTTGCAGCAAGCACCACCAGGCTGTGAAGGTTTTGCTATCAGCTAACAGATTTATCCTCCCCAAAGCCCTGTGAGATGGAGCACCAATATCACTTTTTAGATGAGAAATTGAAGCGTAGAAATGCTACGTGACCTATCCTAAGTCACACAGGAAATTTATGGCAGAGGAAGAGATTGAACTGAAACCTCCCAAATCTGTAGTCCCAGAAGGAAGGACCACGCTTCATTTCATCATTGTTCGGTTTGGTTCTCCATCATCACACTGGAGTGAATGTAGGAAGAGAAGGCACTGGTCAGGGTTTACAGTGACAAATAGTTTCTAAAGTCTTCATCTATGTAAGCAGCACCTCACCAGCTGCAGCTGGTCACAGGGACTCTTAGAAGTGTACCTTTAAAGGAATAACCCTTCATAAACCTTTCACAAGGGCCTGTAGGGACAGGCCAAGGGGAATGGCTTTAACCTGCCTGAGGGGAGACTGAGATGAGCTCTGGGGCAGAAGCTCTTCCCTGTGAGGGTGCTGAGGCGCTGGCACAGGGTGCCCAGAGAAGCTGTGGCTGCCCCATCCCTGGCAGTGTTCAAGGCCAGGTTGGACACAGGGGCTTGGAGCAAGCTGCTCTATGGAAGGGGTCCCTGCCCGTGGCAGGGGTTGGGACTGGGTGAGCTTTAAGGTCCCTTCAACCCAAACTATTCCATGATTGTCTGATAAATGGGATTTCAGTGCACAAAATCACTTTGAAAGCATTTAGCCATCATCAGTAAATCCCCAAGTGCCTGTTGCAATGGGGGGGATGCTCCTTAAGGAGGAGGCAGCAGCCGAGTCCTCAAGAGCTTGGGGAGCATGTTCCCCCCGCCCCAGCAAAGCAGCTGGAAGTGGCCATAGCCAGCAGTGTGTTTCCAGGCTTGACTGAGCAATAGGGTGTTCTGTTGTTGCAGCCTTTGAGTCTGAAATGAGATTCTGTGAGCATTGCTGCTGCCTGGGAATGTTAACAGATTCTGGGGTTTTATTCTTCCCAGATTGGGATTTTTTTCCCCAAAAATCTCACTGAACGCTGGCAGGGACAAAACGCTGCTTCTGATGGCAAAAACTGAAGTTCAGGTGGGATTTTGCCATTTCTGCATTTAAATGCCCAGTCATATAGAGCATCTCCATAGCTTTGTCCTTCCCAAGTACGTACCCAATAGCATCATGGATTTCTGCTGCTCCTTGGCTGTGCAGGCAAAGCGGGGCAGAGTATTTTGTGAGCAGGGCCTCAACCAGGTTTCTGCTGAGTTTGCAAGGGCTGAACAGAGAGGCAGGGCCATTCTAACCCAGTCTTCCCACCATGACTGCTCCCCTTTCCTTGTTAGAGAAAACTTGGGGTTATTTTAACCCAAGAGGTGGCAGGAAAATGTTCTGCTTCAGATGATGTTCCCCTTCCAGCATGCTGACTGCAGCCCAGAGGGCTGCTCAGTTGCAAAGGAGCTGGCACGGGCATTTCGGAGCGTGCTGGAAGCTGGCATGTACAATACTGCTTTACCCAGCCTTATGGAGCAAGCCAGTGTTTCAAATGTGTATTGCTCAAGTCAGTGGAGGAAGAAGAAGGTTTTAGGGCAGTAGTGGAAGTCCAATGTGTTCGTGTAAGACCGGGTTCTGATGATGATAGGAGTATTTTGAGCGATAAGCACTATTCTGAAGTCATGCCATGAAAACCAATGACATGTTGCCTCCTCCCCTCCCTGGCTCCACTTCAGAGTGTGTCTCTCCAGTTTTCCTTGCAACACATATTTATCTGCTCTGTGCCCTTATGGTTGTTTAATTAGTATTCATGTTTCCTTTCAAACAGAAATCGAGTTGAGTGCTCAGAGCTCAGAGTCACTTGCATTGCATGGGCGGGATGGTGCCTGCTGCTCTCCCACTCGTGGTATTGAAAGACCTGGAGGAGACTGAATTAGGTTGTCAAGACATCAGAGATGCTTTCAGATAACTGAAAAAGACCTGTCTGGAATCCCAGTAGATAAATAAGAGGATTTGAGTAGTACAGGGGCCCACACACAAGACCCAAGCATGGAGGTGCTCTTAGCAGCTGGGATGATGGGAGTCAAAATGTCAAGGCCAGGTTGGATGGGGTCTGGAGCAACCTGCTCTAGTGGAAGGTGCCCCAGCCTATGGCCGGGGGGGTGGGGGGGTGGAACTGGATGAGCTTTAAGGTCCCTTCCAACCCAAGGGTTTATGTCCCTTCAACCCAAACCAGGCTGTGGTTCTTTCTGGTGTTTGCAGCTGTGAGCGGAGTCTCCCCCTGTTAGACCCAGCTGCACTGGGGATGCACTAAACACGTGAGCATCTTCCATCTGATCTGCCATAGGAAGGATGTATTTAGCACTATGGTTCATGAATGATATTTTCATTGTCTCCTAACAAGCCACAGTTGTTGCAGGCTTTTTCCCATCCCTTGAAGAAGTGACTCACAGGCAGGCAACTGTCAGTGTCTTGGGTGCTATTAATATCTCCATAAGAACATGATGATAAGTATTTTCTTTTATTTGGGGAGGAATCAGAAGGGAGGATGAGTGTTGAAAAATAACTCTTCCTTGTGTGGCTGAGCCTTTGTGTGAGTGAGCCGACAGTCCTGCCCACAGAGGGAATCTGCTTAAAATCCTTCCATCCCAAAAGAGCTGACCACACTAGAGCAGCGTTAGTGAAGGAGCTGTGCCAGAAGCAGCGTTCCTGTGACTGCAGAGAGGACTGTGCACACTCCAGTTGTTAGGCAAAGACAGGCTGGGTTTTTCCATTTTAGGATTTGCTTTCAGTGAGCGTGGTCCAGGCTGGTGGCCTCAGTTTTGTGGGAGGTGGCAGGGGGTTGGAACTAGATGGTCTTAAGCTCCTTTCCAACCCAAACCATTCTGTGGTTCTGACCCAGCTCATTCTCTGTTGTCTCTTCCAGGCAGGATGCTGAAGGGAGTGTTGAACTTGTAGGAGAAGCATCCCTGTAAGGCAGCAGCATGTTATTGAGGGGTCTGGGTTTAGGCTTTATATAGGTGCTGAATCGCTGCAGCAGAGGATGCGGAAAACTATATCCCATCCAATGAAGGACCTTGATCCACCAAATTTGGAAGGGGATGGCTGGCTTAGGGCTCTCCCTATCCTTACAGGGGTGCAGGGGGGCTTGGGACCACAGTCCCATCTGCAGAGAGACCCCCTGAAACACCCCCCTGTGCAGGGATGGGTCTGCATTACTGCGCAGGAGTGGAGCTGCTCACCCCAGCCGGGTGGTGAAAGGAGAGGTGAGAATGTCAGTTAGATCCCAGCTGGCAATTTCCTATCCTTTCCTAATGGACATAACTATAAATTTTCCTGGCTTGGGTCAGTTGAAATTGGAGGCTTAATGCTACAGAAGGGCAGGTTTTTATTTTACTTTTGTGCTCTGTGTAATCACATTGATGGCAGCAGCGTAACGGCCTTGAATTACGGGTGACCACAGAAAAAGAAGGCATCTCCTTAGCTCCCTGTTGTTATTGTCTTTGGGTGCAGAGCAAAATGTGTAGGCTTCAGGCTAGATTGTGTAAATCTCGTTAGAAAGCCATTCCCAGCTAATGAAACCCTGGGAGAGAGGGATTTGGCTTCCCAGCTTTCAGCCTTATAGCAAAGGCTGGAATAAATCCATCTTGGGTTATGTGTAGGCTGTTTTCTCCCCTCTCCCCCATTGCGAGTGTGCATTTATTGGTGGAGTGGAGATGCTGTCGCTGTTGTTTGAGATCAGCTGCGGGTCAGCAATTTGTTGCTTCTGCACCTGAATGAGTTCAATGGCAATTATCTTCTCTTCAAAGAAATCTCACCTGGTCTCTAATCCTCCTATGGAAACGGGGAGCAGACATGTAAATAGGTTTGGCTCCCCCACTGTGAACCCGCTCTGCAGCCTGCTTGGCAGTATGTAGTAATTCAAGGGGCCAGAGCTGTTAAGGAAAGCTGTTGAAATGAAGTATCTGAGATAAATGCATCTCATCTTTCCCTGTTTGTGTAGGCTGAGAATGTGCCTGCCAGAGCCATAGATCCCACTTGGGGTCATGTTTGTTTGGCTGTGACTTTGTTGCTCTAAGCATGGGTTTACCAGCTCCTGCTGGGTGAAATACGATTGGCTTTGTCGTCCCCTGCTTGATGGCCGTTGTGGTGTTCGCTGGAGTTTGAGTGCATCTGCTGTGTTACTGGGTTTGTGAATGCAAAGGTGAGGTGGACACGTCGTAACGCAGGCTCTGCTTTCAGCTCCAGGACATGCTGCTCCTCTGGAGGTCATGGGGGTGATTTGGAGACCCTGACATCCAGGGCCTGCTGCTGTCCATGGACCTTAAGAGATCTCTAATTCCTCATGTTCAAGCCCATCCTTGTACTGTGCCTTCCCTTCCCACTGCAGCGTCTCACTGCAGACACTGAAGCAGGAGTGTTTATTGCTCTGCTCTCTGCTTTTTCTTGTTTCATCTGTTCTTGCTCACCCCCCTTGCCTAATGCATATAGACACAGGGGAGCTTTTCCCCCTCTTTCTAGACCTTGCTCAGGGTTTGCTCTGTGTTGTCCAAGCATCTCTTGGGTTTTGCTGCAGGGAGCAAAGCCAGCAGGGCTGGGAGCTGGTGCCCAGCAATGGATGGGGACAGCCCAGGGCAGAGCACGACACCTCGGGCATTGGGGCAGCACAAAGGGAAGTGCTGGAGGACTCCCTTGCCATGGGCACGAGGGCTGCCCAACAAGTTGGTGGAGTGTTTCAGGCCATCAGCATTTAATGGATATGTGCTTTGGTGAAACAAACTTCTTGTGTTTGAAAACAACCTGGGCCATTCACTGGGGGAAGAAATCAGTGGAAGTGGGACACAGACAGCCCTCAGTAGGGGCTGCCTGCAATAGCTGAGATGGAAATCCGGTAGTGCAGCAGCATCCAGGCCCTTCTGGGACAGCACAGGCTGCTGGAAAGATTTGCATTGTTTTGCATTCGCTTTATCTCCTGTCTGTCCCAAAGAATAGAGGGCATCCTCTGCCTATAATGAAGTCTCTGAAGGTTTGAATACTTTTTTCCTACTCTAACTGCAATCTTTTTTAATGCTTTACAGCCTTATGTTGTGGAACTGAATGCATTTTATTTAGAAAATAATATTTCGTGCCACTTCGTATTTTCAATTTTTCTTCAATTAGGCTTTGAGGGCCTGATGTCTTTGTCATTTTGATATGTGCAGAAGATGACAGCATCCATCCCTCACAGCATTCAAGGCCAGGCTGGACAAAGTCTTGGGTGACATGGTTTCGTGTGTGGTGTCTCTGCTCGTGGCAGGGGGGTAGAACTGGATGATCCTAACGTCCTTTCCAACCCAAACCATACTATGATTCCATGATCAGAGCAGGCAACAGGGCTTGAGCTGAACCTCGCTCTGTGCCATCACTTCACCACCTCCTTGCCACATGGGGTTTGCTTTGCAGACTCACCCAGCCTCTGCTCTCATGCCCCTGTCCTCTGCTGGGTATGTATATGGGCAGAGGTGCATCCCTCGACGCCTTTGCCTTTTCCCTGCCTGCAGCCCCAGAGCCCAGCCATCCCATGTGCTTTCACAGCCTGGGAGTCAGGACAGAGGAGCAGCGATGCTCCTGTTTGTCTAAATTTGCTCTTCTTCTCTCATTTAAGAGAGCAAGTCTTGCACCTTATCGTAGGGCAAGATGTGCAAGGTTACCAGGAGCAGGGTCAGCCCAGAAGGGTGTCTGGTACCTTCTATATGCTCATCCCTATGGGAGAAGTAAAATGCCTTGTTCAGAGTAGAAAACTGGAATTAACCACATGTCTTGGGGCTTCAATGCAAACAGCATCTTGAACTCCAGCCCATCCTGCTCCATGGTGCTCTGGGTGGAGGGTGTGCAGCTGGTACTTGCTGTGCTGTGGGCAAAGATGACACCTTAGAACCACAGAACCATGGAACAAGCCTCGTGTTCCGGCAGCTTTGATGTAGCCCCTGAAGCTTTGCTGTGTAGTCTCCTAAGATGTTCTTTCTGGTGACCACCCCCTCACCATCCTGTGTGCCTGTGATAGCGGGGCTGCTGTGCTACAACTGCCACGGGACAGTGGTTTTCTTCTTGGGGGGAAAGGGCTTAAAGCTCTTTTTCTTTTCGAATTAGAGAGTTTGGGATATACTTAGGAGGGTTCATTTCTCACACTGGTGGTCAGGTTCCTAAATTATTTTTGACAGCCGTATGTAATGATATACAAATGGGAAAGTGATGGAGTAGCAGAAAATTGACTGGCAAGGACAGCGTAATGTAGTTAGAGAGCAATACTTACTAAAAAGCCATGGAGATTATGGCAGTGTTCTTGGAGCACATGAGCAGCAGGTCCATGGTCAGGCTGTGAAAGCAGTAATGATGTGACTCTGTGACCTTTAAAGCTACTTGGGGCATTCAGATGCTTTGGTTTTTCAAGGCTCTATAAAATCACACAAACCAGTCGTGCCTGTGAGTTTCCTCCTAGGTTTCTGTAGTATTTAAAACATTTGAAGAACCCTGAAGTGGTTCAGAGGATGGAGAACAGAGGGTTGCTTGTGTGCAGGTCTGGGATGGCTGCACTGAATGAATCTCCCCCAGCACTGCCCCAAAGCTCACTGTAGGGACAGGCCAAGGGGAATGGCTTTAACCTGCCCCAGGGGAGACTGAGATGAGCTCTTAGGCAGAAGCTCTTCCCTGTGAGGGTGCTGAGGCGCTGGCACAGGGTGCCCAGAGAAGCTGTGGCTGCCCCATCCCTGGCAGTGCTCAAGGCCAGGTTGGACACAGGGGCTTGGAGCAAGCTGCTCCAGTGGAAGGGGTCCCTGCCCGTGGCAGGGGTTGGAGCTGGAGGAGCTTTAAGGTCCCTTCCAACCCAAACCATTTGAATACTCTCTGAAAGCAGGCAGAGAGGTGGGTGGGCATCGTAGGAGCTGGAAACTCATTTTCTGCTCAGCCCATTCCCTGGGCAGAGCTGCTGTTGAATCATCATGTCAGTCACACGCGAGGTGCAGGGGGCAGAGCCGGGGTTGGGCCATTGAAATGATCCTCGCATGTGCCAAGAAAACAAACAGAAAGGACCAGTCAAAGCTTTTCAGTGTCACTGACACCCTCGGACGTGCCAGCGCCGCGAACAAAGCCCGCGTTGTGGCGGAGCACAGCCCGCGGGTCTGTTCGCAGTGGGCAGATGCGGCGCTGCCCACCCTGCTGTGCCGCGGCCAGTTGGCCACGTGAAGCCCCTTTGAAGGTGGGTGGTGAGACACGTCCCCCCGTGCAGCCCAGGGCCTCCTTCTGAGCACGGAGGGTAAACAAAATGTGGCCTCCGTGTCCCCGTGCGTGCCGGGGGTGGCAAGTGGCCAGGGGATGGGGAGATGCTGTAGGGCAGAGGGAGCTCCAGCTCTGCCTCCGTGGTGGGCAGAAGACAGGAGGTGGCATCAGGACACTGATCCCCAAGGATTTAGGGGCGAGTTTGCTGCAGAGCTTGTCCCTGCTGCTAGAAAGTGACGTGCAGAGGCCTTCATCTTAACAGGCTTTGTAGGAAGAGCAGCAGCTTCCTTGAGGCAGCCAGGGAATGGCCACAGTTCTCGAGCCAAGGCTGCAGCCCTCGTGCTGTGCCCCGTTCCACTGCTCTCATCCTTAAACGGAGGATAATGTTTCATCTGCTTCTGGCAGCAGCTGTGCCCTATTGTTTTGTGTGTACACATGCTGCCCATTCCAGAAGGGCTACGACTTCTCTTGAAGCCCCTGGGCACGCCAGAAATGTAGGGAACACGCTGCCGTTCAGGACGCGCTGTGCTGGTGACCATCAGGTGCAGCTCAGGTCCCTGGTTTTGATTTGCTCCGTCGTGGTACATTCAGCAATGGAGCAAGGCAAGGGTTAAGCACAGGGCCCCTCTGGAGAAAGGGAAATAACCAATGTGGCAAGGAGCGAGTGGTGAGGTCCATCTCTGGGCTCCAGCTGCCTCCCATACATATGCTGCTCATTTTTCATACTGAACACAGCTGCCGCCAGCATCCCTTCCCTACCCCTGTTCCTGCCAGTTTTATGAGGAAAGAATAAAGAGGGGAAACACATAACTGCAGAGGTTCATTTGCCAATTGTCAGCCTGCTGGTGCATCAGAAATAGAGTCATTGCTCTGCCTCCTCCACCGCGCCGGGGCTGCGCAGGCATCTTTTCATTAGCAGCATTATTTATTCATGCCCCCCCCCCAAGCTGCTCTCCCTTTTGGAGGAAGAGACCTGCTGATGCTCCTGTTTCTCCCAGGGTGGCTTTGGCTGTGATTAGCTCACTTCACGTGCAGGTAGGATGGGGGAAGCTGCCTTACCCAGAGGCATCAGCCCCTACCCGGTGGTGAAGCCTTTCCCATTGCCGGTGGGCTGTGATCGATCACATCAGCAAGGGCTGGCTCGAGTGATGGGATCTGGCTGCTTGCTGGCTGCCCCTTTTCCTTGAGCTTGGTAATTAGAAGCTCTCAGAGAGAGGTCACACATGGAGTGGGCCCATTAACCCTGTCCCTTGCCAGCTACCCTGCAGAGAAATGCCCTTGGAGCAGCAGCTCTGGTGCAGGCTTCCAGCAGGAAGGCAGCTGATGGGAGGCAAGATCTTTTTCCACCTTATCCAGGTGGGGATTCGCCTCCCATGAGAGGTTTGCAGCTGAAAAACATAATGCTAGAAGCATTGGTAGCCTCATCTTTTTCATGTAGTAGGTAGTAAGAACCACTGTGGTGGCTCCCTGTGCCCCGTACCCTGCTAGAGCAGGAGACAGAAAGCAGGTCACATAGCCACTAGTCCTTCTGGTGGGTATTAGGAACAATTCCTGCCCCAAAGGGTGCTCAGGCATTGGAACAGGCTGCCCAGGGCAGGGCTGCAGTCACCGTTCCTGCAAGTGTTCACACAGCGTGGAGACGAGGCCTCAGTGCCATGGGTTAGGGGTGGCCTGGGCAGTGTTGGGAATGGTTGGACTGGATGAGCTTCAAGGTCTTTTCCAACCTGGTTGTCTGTGATTCTCCTGGTGCATCCTCACTGGGATTTTTGGCAATCCCGAGTTGGCCTTAATGGACTGATCTCTGCAAGTCTGTTCAGTGCCATCGACTTCCAGCCTCCTGGGGCAATGCGTTGCCCCTTTTGAGAGCTGGGAGGGATTTCCCCCTCATCTGCAGCCTCACCAGAATCTGAAGGCTACCAACTGTCATGCTAGCCTGTTTATTCTGTGGATTCAGAGCCCTTTCTGCCCTATAGCTCTCCCTGAGCCGAGCTGTAGGTAGACTCGGCAGCAGGCTGCAGGATCCCCCTCGCAGTCTGTTGGGTCTGGTGCTGCACTGACGCCGGGGATATTTATGGAAATCTATGCAGAAGTTCCTCAGGCTCTGATGAAGCAGAAATAGTTTCATGGCATTATTTGCCCCAAATGCCACCGTTTTGAGGTGCTGGATCCGAACAGTGAGAAGCTAATGTCAAAGTAACTGTTTACAGCAGGAGCTGATATGGCTTCTGGGGACAAGTGACTTAGCATTGCAGCGCTGGGAGCGTTAATGCAGCAATTCTGAGGTTTCTGTATAAGCTCTGAGCTTAGATCACCTCTGCCTTTCAGAAAAGCAGTGCCATAGCCCCTGTGCTGCATTTTGATTCCCCTTCTCCCATACGGCAAAACAGCAGCCCAAGGAAAAGCAGGTAAAGATGAAAGCTGAACTCTTTGCCCAGCCTTCTCTGGCTACAGAATCCATTCCAGCTTTTTTATTTCAGATAATGGGAGGCCCTGGATTAGTTTTCCCAGTTTCCCAGGGGCACTTCCAAGCCACAGGCAGTGGTGTTTGCTCTGCGGTGTGCAAAGGGAGGGGAAGTGGGTGTTTAAAGTGCTGACTTGCTGGTGGCACTGAAAATGAAGTCATGTCCCAAAGGAGGGGAATGTTGTGGGGAAGGTTTGATGGGTGAAAACCACCGTGCTGTGACTTGTGACCCAGCGAAACCCCTAATTGTGTGTTTAAAGTAAACCCCGGGCTGGGGCTGTTTCTTTTGCCTCTGTCTTGGCAAGTTGCCTTTGGCTTCGTGGGCTCCTATCACTCATCTTGTGGTTAGCTGGTCAGGAGTCACCCTAGTAGTTAGGAAAGGAATGTTAAAGGCCTGTTGTGCAAACCAACCGCAGGCTGAACAGACTTTGTTTTCAATGTAAATCTGCTGCAGGGAATGATTTAACCTTCATTTATTCCTTTTTTTTTTCTTTAATGATTTCATTAAATAAGATTTATACAGGTACAGTATTGGAAAGGTCATCCAAGCCCCAAGCTGTGGGAAGAGCTCTCTGCATTCCTCCCTTTTCACTCTCCTGCTTTACTACTTGTTTCGCAGTGGGAAAGCACAAAGACCGGGGTTTGTTGCCTTTCTGGAGAGTTAATTTATATCTGCATGGTACACACAGCCCTCAGCCCTCCTGCCCCTCATTCCCACACTGAGTGAATCCTCCATGCTCAGTTCTGGATCTGGTAGCGATCCGCTCTGTGCTTTTTCTGCAGGTTGCTCCTCTGGTACCTCTGAAATGAGATATTTGATGGTTTTCTTGGTTTCCGATATAAATGAGGGTTTGGTTGGGTTTGTGGGATTTTCTTTGCAAAGGTATTTAAGATCCCATAGCAGCAAAGCATCAGTGATTTGACACACCAACATTGGCGTGCTTACCGTTGTGCTCTGGTTACCCTGTCAGCTAGGCTGGCCATCCAGCTCTGAGCACAGCATCTACTGAGAGGTGTCCTTAGTCACATAGAGAAGACTTCATCCAGGCATGAAGGTTCACAAGCCAAGGCAGCAGAGCTGGAAAGGATGTTTTGCAGCTTTCCTAGCAGCAACCTGTTCTCCAGGGCTTTCCTGAACCCAGAGAACAGATGGTTGGGCTGGAGGCTGGGATGCAAGGACAAGGGATTCTTCTTGACATTACCTTTACCAGAGTGCCTTTCATCATTGGCATGTAAATGCACCCAAGCACCCAGGAATTATCCATCTATGATCTCTTCATTAGAAGAGGCCTCTGATCAGGTTAATCTCACTTTCCCCATGTGGAAAGGAGGATGCTGAGCAGCTGTATCCAGCAGCAAGTGAAGGTGGAGAGAGATGGAAGGATGCTGCGACACTGGGGTTTAAGTGAATCGGCGGTGATTGCTTTGGCTCTTGCACAGAAATTCAAGAGCTGAAGTAGTTGATGGGAGTAATTGGGACTAATGGGACTGGTCCTCTGGAGCAGGTGCCCTGGAATCCATGTGCAGTGGATGCTGGCTAGCCCAGGTCTCCTGCAGAGAGCAGGGAAGCGATGGAAGCTTCCAGCATTATTTCATCCTCTCAATGGTCTGCTCTCCTTCTTGGGAGGCAGAAGCCAAAGCAAGCATGGGGGAGGGTGGAGGAAATGTGTTTTAACAGTAAATATGGCCTTGTTATTTATCAATGCAGAGTAATTGAAGTAATGTCATGTCATTTTTAAATGCAGTGCCTAGGGATCTAAGCTATCTGTCTAATATTAATGGGTAATATTTGGTTGCCTCATTCATTCATTACTGTTTTCATTAAGACTCTAATCCCATTTAGGAGTCTGTTTGTCATTTTAAACTCCCCTGTTTTATCTTAGCCTGCCACAATCCTTTTTAACAACTTAACTGAATTCATGAGTTCTAGGCTAGCAGCTTGGGGGAAGGGGCCTCTGCTGTCTGGCATGTGGTTTTTATGGGGAGAGAGGAAAAACAGACGGCTGAAGGCACTTGGAAGCAGCAGGCACTGAGCTTTCCTGTGATACACACCGCTGAGATTTAGGTCTTTCATAACAGATCTGGATGTCTGTGTTTCAGAGCATGGAGCTCCCTTCTCTGACACGGAGAGTGCACTGACACCTCCTTTGAAGCCTCCATCATTTCTAAACCCGTATTAAGAAGCTGCTTGGAGCAGGGTTGTTGTTTATAAGTGCTTCTTCCAAGGTATCCTCACTTTCACTCGTTAGGTGCTTCTTAACACCAAGGCTGGGAAGTGCTGATGAGGGCTACAGGGATGTACATTGCAGCGTTGACCTCCCAGAACATCTGTGCTGGGGCAAACCGAACAGCACGTTCTTTGATTTCAAGGTGGAGCAAGCTGCATCCATGCAGCTGGTACCCACCACTGTGGTGCTTGTATCAGTGCTGCAGACCAAGTAAGCACCAAGTTAGAGCTCCATCCAGATCCTCTTGACGTTGTCTGATGCTGGGGCTCCATCCCCTGGCCTAGCTCTTCCTCCTCGGGCTGGGAAGCGCCGGGGAAGCCTTGTCTGGGTCCCAGTGATGCTGCCAGGCATCACCTGTAGTGTGGAGTGGGCATCAGAGCTGGGCATCCCGGGTATCCCAGCGCTGTGAGGCGTCCAAGTCTAATTAGAGTCCCTGGGAATCAAACCATTGTGTTGCTAATGACTCTCTGGCAATGCTCTGACTAAAACAGTAATTTTAATAAGCACAGCCCAATTGTAAGTGTTGGTTGAACACCTAATTACACTGCTTAGAACTCCAGAATTCTGCCGAATTCTATTTTTTGCCACTTCCTTTGCAAAACAGAGAGGGAAAGAATCAGGCACTTGGTAATTATTCACCTTAATTAATTTTTCTAAGCTTCTCTTAAAACTTTTAAATGCCTGCAGGGAGTGCGCAGTGAGTTACATGGCAGCAAGGCAAAGCACTGAACGCAGAGGCCGGGAACTGATGCGAGATGAAAGTTTATTGCGTTGGACTGATCCCCACCTGAGCCCAGGAATTTTGGAAAGCTGCTCCTGTTTTATCCTTAGTAATTGGTTCCCCTGAGGCCTGGACTCAATCAGTGCTGCACTGAAAAGGGCACTGCTTGTTGGCTGGGGGGGGGGGGGGGCGGGGTGTGGCAGGGTGCTGTTGGTTAGAAGATGATGCCAACGCAGCAAGAAGCCACTTCTGATGGCAGAAGTGATGTTGCCCTGCAGGGATGATGGGATGGGCCACGCAGCCACTGCGGATGCATCAGCTCCTCGTCCTGACATGCGGAGCAAGGCCAAGGAGCTGCTGTGGAGCATGTCCAGGCAGCATGCCTGGAAAGAGCCTCATCTCCAGAAACACATTTAAACATTTAGTTTGCAGTCAAGAGCAAAACTGCAGCTCCCTTGAGGCACGGTGGTTTTCCAGGGAAGGAAAGGCGTGGATGTGTTGCAGCATAACCTCGTTTTCCTGATGGAGACCTTTAGCATCTCATTCCTCATTATTAGTGCGTGTGCACATTTATCACATTACCCCTTTTCCTTGTCAAGTAGAGTTTCTGCGAGTCAGTTCTGCAGCAGAACAGAGCAGTTTAGTGTCCCAGGTGAGACAGGTGGTGTGCTGAGGATCCCATTTGCGCCACGCAGGACAGGAGCAGTGTGGGATGCAGCACTGCAGGGGAGCTGGAGTGAGCATGTGGCTGCACCTCTGTGGTCAGGTTTGACCTAATTATTCAATCCGTAGGTTTTGCTGCATTTGCTGATTCCAGAAGCGTGTGTAAATCCTTCAGCCAGGGCTTTGATTTCTACACTGGAGATGAAAGAATCACTTCCTGATCTTGTACGTGCACAAGGTTTTCCTGCTGGCCTGCTCACCGATAGAAGTGGCTGTGCATTCCCAGCCCCTTGCTCCCCATATGCAAATGATCCATGGAAAGCAGGAGGGAGAATCAATGCTGCTAAGGCACTCTGGGATGCGAGGAAGATGTCCCTGCCCATGGCAGGCGGTTGGAACTGGGTGAGCTTTAAGATCCATTCCAACCTAAACTATTCCATGAGTCTACTACCTGATACTAGACTGCGATATCCAGTCCAGGAGGCAACATTATTGCTGGCAAGGGCAGAGGAGGAGCTGCTGGGTTGAACAGACCAAGCACTCAGTGAGCAGTCCATGTTTGAGATGAAAACCCATTTCTCCTCCTTCAGCTTTACAAGACACTGCTGCTCTGGGAGTGGGGGTGCGATCTCTGCCTGCCACTTTGTTATTCCAACAGATCTCGCTCAGATGTCCATACTGATGCAATGATCAACTTGATCATGGTAAACCATGGGAAAGCATTTATCTATAGGAGCCTGTGTGTCAGAACATGAGTCTGCTCCAAGGCCAAGTCATGCTGGGTTAGATGGAAGAGGCTCTGGCTTGAGGATGATTTTACAGCTTGCTCAAACCTTACTTTGGGGCATTTGCTGCTTTTTCACTCCTTGCTTGCTTCCCAGAGGAACCTGCCTTGCCTTTCATCACCTCCCTCAGGAGCCTAGTGCTGTACATGGAGACAAGAAGGTGTGGTGGCACTAGGAAAGCTCTCAGGTCTCCTGTGCTCAAACACACCTTGTCCTCATAAGATGCTGATGAGATTCTTACAGCGGTAAAGGCAAACTCATTGGACAGGTTGCTTGGATCAGAGTCGAAGGGACTTTCTCCGCATGCATCTGCAGCGCTGTAATTAAATAATCCCTTTGTAGTCATGGAAACATTGTCTCGGAGCCCTCTCCCACTCGCTGCTTTTCTGCCAAAAGTTCCAGGCGTTGATGTGGTTCTGACAGCCCCTCCGCAGCTCTCCTGATCCTTCCTCTGCTGAGCAGCGTGGGAGAGGAGAGCTGGGGCCTGTCAGAACTCCCCCTCACCCACTGCTATGGGTGCACACCTTCATGTTCCAGGGATTGATGGCTGGAGCAGGTATTCCTGCCTTCGGGGGCTTGATAGTGCTTTGGGGATGCTCCTCAACGCCCCTATCCCTTTGCCTTCTTCCCCTACGTCCTGGCTTCTGCCCCACACAATGCACTGGCTGCATCCCATGGGGTTCTATGCTTGCTGGCATCAGCCTTAGTGTGTCCAAGATCTCCACTGGATCTACTCCAGTCAAGAATAAATCTTTTGCAGGTAGGATTTCTCTTATGTTATGGGGCATGTTGAACCCACAGGTCTTGCTCAGCAGAGCAACAAGTCCTCCACAGCCCTACATGCTGGATTTCTCCTTGGCAGAAGCAGTACCACAGGAGGACTTCATGCCCTATCCCTGGCAGTGTTCAAGGTCAGGTTGGACGGGGCTTGGAGCAGCCTGCTCTAGTGGAAGGTGTCCCTAGGAAGGAAATAGATGAGCTTTAAGGTTTCTTCCAACCCAGACTGTTCCGTGATTCTATGACTTGGTGCTAGACTTGAACAGTTGTGCATGGAGACGCAGGGAGGAGAAACAGTGGGAAGAAGACTGTCAGAAGCTTCTGAGGAAGTTTGACTTTATTTTCCCCAGCTCTGTTACCCTGACACGTTAACGGCTGGAACCGATGAGTCCTCCTTGCTCCTTCCCACACGTCTCCATGTCTCCCACAGCAGCAAAACCTGGTGGTTTTCTCATGAATGAAGAATAAAACCTCATTGGGAAGTTCATCAACTTTGGGCTCACTGAGTGATAGCTTTAATTACACTGCGCTGCTTGGCATCTCTACTGCACTCCCCAAAGTCATTAAAAATAGATTTTCTGGTTGAACTCCAGCCCCCTGAGGGGTCTGTGGGCAGTGGGCCGTGGCCATGGGGCTGCCCTAGGGCTGTCTCCAGCCATGGAGGTCAGAGCCCTGTACTGGTAGCAAGCATGAACAATGGAAACTTGGCTTCATGTGTGTGTTTTAGATGTTTATTTATTTGGACCTGGATTCTTGCACTTTCGGCTCCTCTGGGGCTGGCAAAGTGTGGATTCATGTGGTTTGGAGAGCTTGTATTGATTTTTTGGGTCTATTTTTTGCTGATGTTATGGGTCAGGCAGTCAAGGAAAGCAGCACTGAGACTTCATCACCTGGTTATTGAGAAGCATGTTTGTGTCGGCATGGGTAGAAGGAAGAGGTAGCAATCGGGCTGCCGGGAGGAGGGTTCTGCCCTCAGGAGTAAGGAAGTTCCCCTGAAGTGTTGGTTTCTTGGCTCTTGTCCTTCAAGCAGATGCTCCTCAGCTCTGCTGAACTGCTTTATCACTTTGCATTTGCTGTGACCATAGTGATGTGGAGCTCCTGTCCTTCTTCCTTATCCCCAAAATGACCTGCTGCCTGCTTCAGCAGAGGTATCGTGGCTCTGCAGGCATCTCCAGGCTCTGCAGGGAGAGGAGGTGCAGGGTTTGAGGCTGCATTTGGAACATTCCTGCATGGCTCTGTGTGGCTTCAGGACCTCTCACCTCCTGTTTCTGGTAGCTAGAGCAGAAATCTCAGGCATCCAAAACCATCATTCACTTTCAGAAGCTCAAGCATGACTGTGAGGTCTGCAAGTACTCATTGGATGCAAGGATGGGAGCTGGCGTCAGGAGCTCTGCTCTGGGTACCACAGGAGATCGTGGATGAGTTCAGTGCAGGCAACAGGGCTTTGTCTGGGGTGGGGAATACACTCCTGAAGTGGTGATAGACCTTCTCAGGTGTTTGCTGTGAGTGCCAGGAGCATTCCCCTGACTTACCTCTCCAATGTAAACTATGAGAAGACTTTGCATGGAAAAACTAAACCCTGAAACCCAAAGCCCTTTCCCAGTAAACTGTCCTGCTGCACACAGAGCTGCCCCTGGGGCTGGCAAGGAGGAGACAGCAAACAGACCAGGCTGTGACAGATGGGAGTCACATTGGTTATGCATAGCTGCGAGGTGCTGGTGCCCGCTGGGACCAGGATGCTGGGATGAGGATGCCAGCAGTGCTTGTGGCCATCAGAGCGGGGCTGGGCAGGACCCAGGGTGGCCGTGATCTGGGGTTACTGAGCGAGTACTTGGTGGCTGCACCCACTCCATTCCTGCTCTCAGCCTTTGAGAGCCGTGGGTGCACGGAGCCGATACTGCAGAGCTCATGGGCAGGATTGGATGGGGCTTGGAGCAAGCTGCTCTAGTGGAAGGGGTCCCTGCCCATGGCAGGGGGTGGAGCTGGAGGAGCTTTAAGGTCCCTTCCATCCTAAGCCATTCCATGATCGTATGCAGGCAACTGTGTTTATGGCAGCAGCCATACCAGAAACTATCAGCAATCCCTCTTCTGTTTTCTGTCTTTCCTTCTGGTTTTCCCTTCAGTGCTTTTTTGTCTCATTTTGTTACTATTTCCTTCCTTATCAGCTGCTCCTTTGCCTTTTCCCTCTCTTCTTGTCTTCTCCTTGATGGCAGCCTGGGGCTGAAAGGAGTATGGGGGGAAGCTCTTGGACTTGGGAGTCTGTGTCCTCCACCCTGATCCATGTTGTTTTTCCTTCCACCTACAGGCATTGATGTTCCGTGTCGCACACACAAGTGCTTTGGTCTCATAATGATAGTTAAGCTGGCAGAGAACAGCTTAAAAATATGTAAAGCTTTCCAGCCTGCCGTCAGGAAGAATAAGCACATCTGAGCTTTACTTCTTTACTGTCTCTGAAGGAAATAGAGCTTTCAGTCTTCTGTGTTTGTGATAGGTATGGGATAAGATATGGATATATCCTACTCTTTAAT
The DNA here is from genome assembly GCF_028554395.1 of Pezoporus wallicus. Taxonomy (NCBI): domain Eukaryota; kingdom Metazoa; phylum Chordata; class Aves; order Psittaciformes; family Psittacidae; genus Pezoporus; species Pezoporus wallicus. Next base: position 1,505,434 of record NW_026636574.1, on the reverse strand, counting down.
GGGATTTGTCTTGTTCTCCTGTTAAAATGAAACATGTTTGTTAGAGGGTTGGACTATTTTCAGTATGTGGATCATGGATGGGAAGGGTGGTTGATGATGGGTTGGTACTGGGCACATAGTGCAGACCCCCAAATCTTTTTCATGCATGCAGATACTTCAGTGCCTTCTGTTCATCATGGTTTTGAACTTCTTCATTCAAATGTTGATCTGGGTATTGCAGCAATGCGGGGTTTCAGGCATTAATTTTCATGAAGGGTGAATTTCAAAGTCATAGCCATAAGTATTAGAGAAAAGCAGGTGGTTTATTCTCCTCCAAAGTCTTAGGCTTTCCTCCAGCCAGGACCACAGGAGTTATCTAAGGAGCCAGGGCTACAGCATTGCTGACCAAGAGGGATCCTGTGACTGTTCTTGGTCAGAGCAGGTCCCCCAGCTGAGGTGATGCCTTTGCCCTGGTTGCATCAGGCACCAGGCACTGACTCTTGCAAAGAGATGAAGGGGTGAAGTTCTCTGCCTTGCATTTTGTAGGCATCACAAAGAAAGGATCAAATAGTCCCTTCTGGGTTAGAAACTGCGATTCCAGGTGTTGTTCAAAATGTCTGTGTCATTTTTAAAGAGTTACCATGTGCAAAAGCCACAGCTTCTGTGCAGGAAAAGAACCCAAATGCCTAACATAAAATCATCCATAATGAACTGTTATTCATATAATTCAAATTCTCTGTTATTTATAGAGTGCTGCAAGAGCATCCTGCTCCTCACAAACATGAAGCAAGTCCCTGAGCTGCATATAAATCACAGGGACAGATCCTGTCAAGTCTCACATGGTGGGGAGGACGTGGGGGATCAGCAATGCCCAATGATTTCAGGGGTGTCCTCAGCTCTGGGGTGTCCCCCCCAAGACAGCTCAACATGCTGAGCACATCCTAGAGGAAACCCAATGACTTTCCTTGGCCGGTGTCTCCCGTGGCTGAGAGCCACCACAGCCTCCATGGGTGCTCATTTGGTTTGGAAGACACCCCAGGGAGGCTGATCCTGACGCCAGGCTGGTGGGTTTGCTCCCACCATGTCTGTGAAGTGCTTTGAGGTCTTTAGCCACAGCTTCTCTGTGCTCCAGGGCTGCTTTTCTCTTAGCATCCCTGAGCTGAGCCCTGTGCTTGTCCACAGACTTCATCCCAGCACCAAACCACCCCAGCCCTGCGCATCCACACGCGATTCTTGTTTTAGGAGAAGCTGTCGAGTAGGAAACAAGAAGAATAGCAGCCCTATTGGTGTCATCTCTAGAGAGGAACTGGATTCTCACTGTGTCAACAGCACTTGGCATGAAAGTGGCCATTGTTTGGCAAGACACTGCTCCTTTCACCCCGCGCACCCCAGCTGCTGGGAGCCGGGTGCTGTTTTGACGGACAGAGCGAGTGCAGTGCCCGCAGTTGGTTTAGTTTCCAGCCAGTTGCAGTTGCTCCCAGGGCCTGAGGGGAGCAATAATTATTTACACTATTGGATAATAGGGATGGAAGTGGATTGAAGTGGGAATGGGTTAACGCAGGAGGGCAGCGTCAGAACAGGAGGTGCAATCATCCCATGCCCGCTGGAAGTGGCAAGGGATGGGTTGGAAAGGTTAAAGTGGCATTTCTTCATTGGAGTCAAGCAATGACCCATGGTTAAAGCTTGGTGTCATTTTGGAGCCTTTGGGGTTTTCTGTGTTGATAAATGGGTCAGGACCATGCTACACCTCAGCATCACACAGGGATGTTGTGGGGGTGTATGATTAAGTGCAAGAGGAGATTTGAAGCAGTGACCTGGGCTGGTGTTCCCTCATGGGCTTCCCTCTTTCTTCTGCTCTGGAATCTCTTGCCTGGGAGAGATAGGCAACCTGGAGGGAGTTTTGCCAGGGTCAGTGTGTGTGTGTGTGTGTGTTCCAAACAAGCATAAGTCCATGCTGGTGCTGGAAGGGCTCAGGGTGGCCAAGGAGGAGCAAGTCATGAGCTGAATAAGCTTCCAACTTGCGATATCCCAAGGGATTTTGTTCCCTGCCAGCTCTCCTCCCTGAGGCAGCTTCCCCGTGGCACGTGTGAGACAGCAGGCTGTAAATCAGAGAGGAGAGGACGCAGCTTCCATTACTGGAGCATCTCTGGGCAGGGAGGTCGGGAGGGCTCCTGGTGAGCGGGCGCCAGGAGGGAGCTGGGGCTCTGTGATTCACAGCACCCAAGGGATGCAGTGACTCCATGGCTCCAACCCCAGTGCTTCCTGCTCTTGGCTGAATTCTGCATGGATGTTGGAACAAATTGGTTGAAGTCTGTGAATCACTGTTGCGTTACTTAGAGAATCACAGAATGGTTTGGGTTGGAAGGGACCTTAAGGCTCACCTAGTTCCTTCCTAGGGACACCTTCCAGGAGACCAGGTTGCTCAAAGCCCTGTCCAACCTGGTCTGTAAAGCCAAAAGAAGGAGAAGGAGCCCTGAGCTGTGCTTTTGCTTCCTTTGCAGGTGTCCCGGGTGCCTGTGGAGTCCTGTGAGCAGTACACGACCTGTGGGGAATGCCTGAGCTCCGGAGACCCGCACTGCGGCTGGTGCACGCTCCACCACATGTAAGTCCAGCCTTGTCCAGGTCATTTGAGCTGCTGGTGGTGATGGGAAGAGCAGCTTTCAAAGCCACCAGGCACCTCCCACTCAGTGTTAGGCTGAAGTTCCTTAAATCCATTTTTCCCTTCCCCGGTGTGTGTGTGTGTGTGTGTGTGTGTGTGTGTGTGTGTGTGTGTGTGTGTGTGTGTGTGTGTGTGTGTGTGTGTGTGTGTGTGTGTGTGTGTGTGTGTGTGTGTGTGTGTGTGTGTGTGTGTGTGTGTGTGTGTGTGTGTGTGTGTGTGTGTGTGTGTGTGTGTGTGTGTGTGTGTGTGTGTGTGTGTGTGTGTGTGTGTGTGTGTGTGTGTGTGTGTGTGTGTGTGTGTGTGTGTGTGTGTGTGTGTGTGTGTGTGTGTGTGTGTGTGTGTGTGTGTGTGTGTGTGTGTGTGTGTGTGTGTGTGTGTGTGTACATTCCCTGTGTTGCAGCATGAATGCCATTGAATGCCCTGAGCTGCTGTGAAAGAGGTAAAGGAAACCAAATTCCTGCTTCAGGAGTGGAGAGGGTGCTGTGCATGCAATGGGAAAGCAGAGTTTATATTCATGGGAGTGAAGACCCTGTGTTTTACACGCTTCTCTTGCCCAAGCAAGTCCCTCCCAGTGGAGAGGGAATTAGTAAAGGCAATAGTTGGCTTGAGTATATGAGTAGGACTGTGGTTTGGGAGAGGTTGCTGCACTGGAACAGAGCAGAGCACCCAAGTCCTGTTAAGTCTATCGGGAAGAGGTGGTTGTATTGTGCAAGGAAGGGTCAGGGGGTCTGTGCTCCAGCTGTTCCCAATGGGGCAGAGGCGGCAGCGCAGGGCTGGGAGCTGGCAGCCCCTCACACATCAACAGGCACAAAGGGCTAAGGGTTGGTTTGGTGGTTTTTATTTCGGGGGAGCTCCAGGAAATGCTCTCTGCATTCAGGAGGTGTCTGTGTCCTTCCTTTCTCTCCCCTGCCATAATACCCATCACTTCCTAAGGCGGAAGGGGGACCAGCGGGCAAAGGGAGATTGAGAGAGGAAGGGAAAGCCTCGAGGAGAGGAATAGAAATCCCTCCGGCCGCATGCCAGCTTGCAGAGCAGCCCCGTTAAATGCATGGAAATCGGTGGAGGCAGAGTTCAGGGCCCCCACAGCAGCAGTTGGCCACTTGCCTGAGGAGCAGGTGCTGGAGGGGGGAGCAGGGAATGACAGGCTCCTCCGCAAATCCGGCCTGGATTTGGGACCTGTGGGCTTTGGGCTGCAAACTGGCTCCCTGCGGCTTTGCTCGGTTTGCACAGAGTCGTGGCCACGCTCCGGGAGATGCAGGAGAGCCTTGGCAGCATTACTCTTTAGCTTTCCCCCTTTCCGACGAGCCTGTCCAGCCCCACAGCAAAGCCACCATACCTGTGGTGGTGTCCAAAAGCTTTGTTGTGACAGCGGCTTTGTCAGAAGGAAGTGATTTCCAGTCCTGCTGGTTCCCACCCCTTTGGCTCTTCCCTCGGGGTAGCCATCCCATGTGCCTTTCCAGCGGTTGGCACAGCTGTGCAGTAGGAGGGGATGGCTGCATTGGTACCTGTGGGTCTTTGGAGTCGCGCCTCAGCCTCCTGCAGCAGCTCCTCTGCAAGGATCACTGAGTGCTTGCCTAATGCTAATGAACTGAATCTTCATGAACCACCTGGGAAGCAGGTAAAGGTTGTTATCTTCATTTTGCAGACAGAAAACCCTCAATGTCAAGAGGAGAGAAGAGTGTCATTTCCTCTGCCCTTTTGGCCATGACATTTCAGCACTAACCTATTCCCAACAAGGGTTTCTTCCCTGATGGTATTTCTCAACCCTCCCTTCAAGCATCTGCACTTCCCTGGCCTGCTTGGAGCAAGGATCATCTTTTAGCTTTGGTCTTAAGCTGTAAATAATTGAGTTTCTCTTGCTGTTCCTGAAGCCTCTGTCATAGTTTGTTTGGAGGCCCCAGGCACTGGAGTGTTTGTACTGAATTTGTCATCTCTCTTCTCTTAATTCTTCCGTGTCCCTGCTGCCAGATGGACCAGCTGCTCAGTGGAAGGGTTGTGGGTCAGGGTGTATGACGCTCGTGCTGTGGTTTCTGAGGGCTGGTAAAAGGGTGAGGGGCAGAACAGGAAATGATTTTATCCTTAAAAGAGCAAGAGGGTGCCTGGTAAACACCAGCACATGTGGGCATGGTAAAACCAGCACTGTGACACCTGGGGACTGAAATCCAGATGCTTCTTCCCACTGCTTGTTGTGGGGTTTTGCTACTTGGGCTGGGGGTACCCAAGATGCCGAAGCTTGGGGTGTCCATCCAAGAGTTGCACCCTGCTGAGGAGCAGAGCAGGGCAGGACAGCCCATAAGGCAGCTCCTCTTGGGCACTTGGCATCCACATTTGCACTTGCCAGAGGCTTAGCTGAGAGCATGGGTGTGCAGGTACTGAGCTAGCAGGGAGCCAGGAAAGAAATCAGAGTTTTCAGTGACGTGTTGGATGTCTGAGCACAGATGGATGTGAGATAGATGACCAGACCACTGCCCCATCCCATCAGGAAGTGTGTCCTGCCTTCCACACCACCAGACAGAGAGGAATGATAAAGGAAAACTCAAAGGGTCTGAGTTGTCCTGGTGTAAGCTTTCATTATCCGATATTACATCAAGCCTTGTTAGTGTGCTCTTTGTGTAGTATTATTTCTTAGGGGCCTGAGTCAGGGCTTAAGGCTCTGGTGCACAGAGGAGTGCTTGCACATACATGTGCATGCTTAGAATTCAAGGGTGTTTATGAATGGGCTATCTGGGTGCAGGACATTTGAGAAGGTGCTAAAACATAGCACCTTAGAATCATAGACTCAAACAGGTTGGAAAAGGCCTTGAAGATCATCAAATCCAACCTTTACCCCAGGGCTGCCAAGGCCACCACTAACCCATGGCACTAAGCAGGCAGGGAAAGGTGCTTGTCCTCCTGCAGAGCTGCAGTGCCAATGCTGAGCAGCCCAGTGTCCCTGCCCAGTGCCTCCACAGTGTCCTTCCAGCCAGGGGCTTGCTGCCATCCCAGCTCATCCTCTACATGTGAGAGCAGGATCCTGTGCTCCTCTTCTACAAACAGTGTCCTTTGGGAGCAAGCAGAGGCCTCAAGAAGATTGTTGAAGAGTTGCTTCAGCCCAGTGGGATTTGGAACCTGCAGGACTTCCATGTGCCGCTCTCTGCAAGTGTGTTATTGTCTACAGACCCATTTATCTCTGTTAGGGCTGTTGCCATAAATAGTACGATAAAAAAGAGCCATTCCAGCAAGTCAGTGAGATAAAGGCTCCAGTCAAGAGCTCACTTTAAAGCTATCATACAGATTCGCTTAAACCTCAATAATTCTCCCTTTGGCATCGTTCATATTTAGCTCCATTATGCTCCAAAAAGAAAAGGTACAAGGCGAGAGGGTGGGAACAGCAGGGGTCGCATGGGTGCCTTGGAATGGGAAAGGGTAAGGCCCACTTTCCATAGTCAAAATCAGAAAGCCTCCTGGGGAAGGTGATGGTCCAGTGTTGCAGAGTGGGAAGCCCTGGTTTTGCCAAGCACTTGTAAGCTGGCCAAAGCTGGATGTGCCTGGCAAACTCAGCCTCTGTGTAGACACAGCATGTTCCTGCTGATGTGTGTGTCTGGGAACAGCCGAGCTGCTCACCAGGGATCCAGGAAAAGCAGGAGTTTGACAGCAGCACCTCCTTCATTCATGTAACGCGTACACAGAAGTAACTGTCAGAAGGGAATTTGCTGGCGGCCTCTGTGGCTGGTGACAGCATCTCAGTCCTCTGAGCTTTGTGCCACCATTTGAAATAGGATCCAAGATGAGCAAGGAGTGAAAAGTGATGAAGTGTGCTGAAAGCTTATTGAGGCCATTCATACCAAAAGGCCAGTATGTCATCTGTGCCCAGGGAGGGTGGGATAAAAGGATTTTCCCAAAATGACATAAAACAGAAAATCAAGGAGGGATGCCAGTGCTGCGCTGCAGCCTCTGTTACCTGCTTGGAAACACTGATTCTTCCATGGTTTTCTGGTGGTGGCTCCTCTGTCTGCTTGAAACAGCTTAATTTCACTCCATCCTAAGGACACCTGCTGTAAAAAAAAGGGATATTGAGCCATCCTGGAGCACAGGGCATGCTGGGGCAGTCCTGGTCACCATGCCATGCTCGGAAGCTTGCATTCCTGATGGGACAGAGCTGGGAAGGCGTGAAAACCAGCCAAAGCCCAGCCAGCAGCTGCCAGAAGGTCCCACTCCCGGCCCTGCCACACTCCTCAGCTCCAGGAGGTGATTAGTGAATGATGTGGTTTTGTTTTAATTGGAATGGGGGCATCATCTTGTTACTGCCTTTTATTGCTTTATGGTCTATTTTCTGTGTAGGTGATGAATTTATGGCTTGCAAGGGCAGCAAGCAGTGGCAGGATGCCTGGCTCACCCTGCACCACTGACACACGGGATTCAGCAGCTCTGGATTGCATCCCAGTGCTGGCAGGACTGGGAATAGCTCATGAGATCCTTGTGGTCTCTCTTCCCTCTGATCACAGTCTGTTTTCCAGCACCCCTTGATCCTAACCTGATTCCTGGTCACGGTGCAGAGCAACACCCCGTCATGCTGATACCCCCCTTCCCCTGGCTCTGCCCTCCCTTTGGGCTCGTCTCAGCTGTAGCACCTCGTGCTGTTTGACCTCTTGCAGTGCTCTGATGTGTGCTCCTGTGTGGCAGGTGCTCCCCGAGGGATAGCTGCGAGCGAGCAGACGAGCCGTACCGATTTGCAGGCAGCATCAGCCAGTGCATGACCGTCACCGTGCAGCCCAGCAGCATCTCTGTCTCCGAGCACAGCCTGCCGGTAAGTGCTACTGGCCAGGGGTAGACTTGTTGGGGAGAGGTTCATAATGAGCAGCCCATTCTGCTTCCCATTGGCACAAATGTTTTCTCATGAAGTCAGGCTCGCAGAGGGGCTGTGAGGGGAGAAAGGGGTCACCCGAGCCAGGGAAGAAACAAATTCCCCTTCCCCTTAGGCCTCAGCTCACATTTCTCTTGGTCTGGTTTCATGAGCTGTTGAAAGGAAAGGCTTTGTTTCCCCCAAAGCTCATCTGTGAGCTGTGCTCAGGCCTGGCTCAATGAAGCATCCCAGCTGTTGCTCTCAGAGCCTCCCAGCACCCCCTGGCAGCTGGTCCTGCTGCAGCCCCTGCCTGCTCCCCGCCGGCACTCGGTGATGGATGGTGTGGGGCTCTGGGAGGCCACTCAGCCCTTCCCACATGGGTTTTTCATGGCCACTGTCCCCAGTCATGATGGGATCAGTGGGGACTTGCTTCTGATGGCCACACGAGCCTCAGGCAGGGCTGGATCTCCTGTGCATGCAGAAGGCTGTTGTGGGGCAGTCACTGCTCTCTCATGCATGAGAGGGCAACGTGCTGCTGCTGCTGTCACAGGTTTCTGTGTGAGGGTGGCAGTGTTTCTGTAGAGCAACCAGGGGGACAGAAGCCTGCATTTGCCACCTCTCCTGAACCGCAGACCCCCCCAGGCTCAGCAAGGTGGGGTTTGTAGCAGTAAAGAACCTTCATCCTTGGCTGGCTTCCACCTCTGCTTCCCATGAAGGGCAGTTGGCCAGCTCCTGTGGGTGGATGGGTCATGTAGGGGGATCAGTACTGAATGCGGAAGCAGCAGATGCTGAAAATACAAAGGCAACTGGGGCAGCTCTGCCTGCTAACAGGTTCCTGGCTGTGTTTTGTCTCCTTCTGTTGCTCCGCTCCCTGCTGCAGCTCAGCCTGCTCGTGAGTGATGCTCCGGACCTGTCAGCTGGGGTCACCTGCCTCTTTGGAAACCTGACAGAGGTGGAAGGGCAGGTTTCGGGCAGCCGAGTGGTGTGTGTTTCACCAGCAGCAAAAGATGTTCCTGCCATACCCGTGGAGCAAGGTAAGTCACTGACTTCTGGACAGTAACACAACGGCTGAGCCACAGCCTTGCCTCTCGGGGTGGATCTGGAGTATGGGAGCCCTCCCCTGGGCCTGGCTCAGCACCCACGAGTAGGTGGATGTAGTTTCTATTTTCCGGTCCCGATCTTTGGGTTGTTTCTTCATTAATGTCACTGCTGTCAGATTCTCTCTTCCCATAACCAAAACTCATTTTCTCCTTGGCATCCTTCCATGTGTCAACTGTATTTCCCTGCTGGTATCTTTGTGTTTCAAGGGATTATATGGAGCCGGAGACTGGTGAACACTGGGGCTGAGAGCTGCCATGATAGTAGTGCTAGCGCAGACTTACAGCAGCTCCAGAAGAGCAGTCTGCTCTTAATTAACTCAGTGCTAAGAGCTTCGCTAACGCCCTCATTTCCAGCATTGTCTCTTATTCAAGTCTTAGGCTGCTCCTCAGTGGTTTCATACTGGAGACAGAATCCTTTAGGGAACAGGCTGAGATTCCAAAATCATTTTGACCGGGACCCAGTGCAGTGCTTAGACCCTGTCTCTCCAATGCATTTTGCCATCAAGCCTGATTGAGTTTGGCGGCATTGCTGGAGACAGACAGCCAGGCACCATGGGGTGCTCGAGGGCAGGATCTGAGGGGGATGCTCAGCCCCCAGCCTGGGGAACTGCTGCAGACTCACCATGGGGGGAGCAGGGAGATGGAAGCTACCTGACTTGCACCTTCTACCCCAGGAGCGGATGGCTGAGCACACTGACAGGTGGGGAGTGGGTGCCTCTGTGTCTGCTGTTGCTTCCCTCCTTACTGCTGGCAGGACTGATGGGCTCTGGTTTGCATCCCCAGACTGGTTCGGCGTGGTGCTGCAGCTGAAGTCGCGGGAGACCGGGAGGATGTTTGTCAGCACGGAGTTCAAGTTCTACAACTGCAGTGCCCACCAGCTGTGAGTGCTCCCTTCCCATCCCTGAGCAGAGCCAAACACCCTCTGAATCAGAATCCCAGCCTGGTTTGGGTTGGAAGGGCCCTTAAAGCTCATCCAGCTCCAGCCCCTGCCACGGGCAGGGACACCTTCCATAGAGCAGCTTGCTCCAAGCCCCCGTGTCCAACCTGGCCTTGAGCACTGCCAGGGATGGGGCAGCCACAGCTTCTCTGGGCACCCTGTGCCAGCGCCTCAGCACCCTCACAGGGAAGAGCTTCTGCCTAAGAGCTCATCTCAGTCTGTGAAATGGATGCTGGGCTTTGGGATCAGCTGGCAGGGTTATTGCTCTACTTGGTTCATCCAGCAGACACGTGCGTTTGAAGGGGAGCCCACCAGTGTCTGTCTTCTCTGAACTTCTCTGGGTGCTTGTGTTGCTTTCTGTGCCTTGGGAGATGCAGGTGGAGCGAGCCTGAATAAACCTTAACCTGCTGGTGCCCCCAAGCTGCGCGATCCTGCAACTGTGAACTCGGATGCAGCTTTGCAGGCAGCTGGTGGAGGCAGAGCAGAGGGCGCTGAGATGGGCTGCAGGCAGCCAGAGGAGGCAGAGCCCTTCCACACTGCGCTGCCCAGGAGAGCAGTGTGCTGGCTGCTGCGAGGATGCTCTAAAACACCAGCATCGGGCTGCTCCATGTGGGGCTCAGTGCTACTGAGCATCGTGGCAATGTATCCCCCATGAACATAGCATTCAGCTGCCTGGCCTTAAGAACAGCTTAAAAACCTGAAGTACTGAGCGGAGGTACCAGGATGAAAGGAGTCCTGTGAGTCCTTCGGTCCCCACATGGTGCCTCTCCATGTACCCATTACCCCAGTGATTCTGTTGTGCTCCCTCTTGTGCACAGCTCTGTCCTTATGTCCTTGCCCCTCAGCTGGGCTCTCCAGCACCAACCTCTCCTGGCTGTGATCACTTGCAGTCCCTCCAGCAGTTCCTCTGCATCCTCGTGGGTTTGAATTTGTATGAGGGATGGCATCACAGAGACCCCTGTTTACACTTAGAGTTTGAATCAAGAAAGGCAATTTATCTTCCCTGGCCTGTCATTTGGCTTCATCTGACCATGCCTTTCCACCAGCTTGTATCTGGAGATAAAGTGCTAACGGGGTGGTAAATCTTGCAGCACTTGGATCATACCAGACTCGTTATCAGGGAGTTCAACAAGGGCAGGAGCCAGCCTGGCAGGAATAAATCACAGCATGCAAAATGGAGGAAGGAAAACAGGTCTCAGCCAGCGGAGAAGAGAGACCTATTGATCCTGAGACTTCATTGCAATGAAGGCCATGGGCCTGTGTGATCAGAGGTCCTCCTCCCCTGGCACCACTTGGGAAAGCTGGAGGCCAGGGTGGGGCAGGAGGGAGAAGTGCTATGGACTGAAATGGGTCAAACAAATGAGTAATTAAAAAAGCTTGCAGCACTGGATATCCTTCTCCAGATTTGCATGTGCATGATTAGAATAAGCTTCCTTAGCTATTAAGGTCACCAGGAATGCCTCAGAAGGAAAACACAATTGAGGTATTAAAACTCAAACGTGTCCTTGTGGCAGCAGCCTGTGAGAGGCATTGCCCAGCTGGCAACAGAGCCTGTGCCCTGAGCCCTGCTTTCCTCATGTTCCAGAGTTTTCTGCCTAAAGCCATACTCCTGCTTCCTTGCTGATGCTCATCTGCCTGCACTGATGCTGGGATCACTCCAGTGCATCCCTGCCCACTCCAGACAGCACCGTGATCTCTGGAGCTGCAGGTTACACCATGGAGCTGAATACCACAGGCACAGCTTATGCAGACTGTCACCAGAACAGTGCCACATGGCACAGAGGGCTGGCCTCAGAGACGGAGGAGGGGGTCACTGCAGGTATCAGCAGCTCTCATGGAGCATGTGTCTAAGGGGCAGCCGGTTAGTGTGGAATGAGCCCCCCCCAGGCAGTTCGCTGGCAGCTGGGGCCACCCCATGTCTGAAAAGGGTCTGTGTTCTTTCAGAAGCCTTTCATAGACAGTTAATTTCTCCCAACGTGAATCAAAAGTATTCTATGAAAGCACTTGCTGGACTCACTGTGCTCCAAGGCCGAGCAGAGGTGTTACTGTTGACTTGAAGCGTTCCTGACTTGTAAAACAACTGATCCAGCTTTTCCCAGCCTTGCCTTGTTTTCCACTTTCCAGGAACTAAAAAAAAACCCCAAGTCTGGTGCCTGTGCAATATTGTGCCTTGTTTGACACCAGTGCAATGACGTGTAATAAATCCCAGCCTCTGTTTTATTAGTGAATGAATTGCTTAAACTGTCTCTTGAGCATGTGTTTTCCCAAACGTGTCTGTTGGAACTAACCGTCCCTCCAAAGGAATTGCTTTCCCATGAAGGAGCCTGGGCTCCTGGCTGGGCCTGTCTCTTATCCTATAGCCCCCCCCCAGGTGATAACCTCCTTTAAAACTCCTCTTTCTCCCCTCAGGTGCCTGTCTTGTGTGAACAGTGATTTCCGCTGCCACTGGTGCAAATACCGGAACCTCTGCACCCACGACCCCACCACGTGCTCCTTTCAGGAGGGTCGGATCAATGTCTCTGAGGTACTGGACCAGGGGTTTAGCCCTTTCTTCTTTGCTTTTCTATGGTGCAGGTGGCATAACCAATGTAATGTGAAGTTCTTCGGCTTCCCATGGGTCAGGGCACCTCTCTTGGCTGGTATTGAAGGTGCAGATGTGGCTTTAAAGGAGCGTGGGAAGAAATGGTCAGTCAAGCTAAAGCGATGCGTCTTGGAACTCCTGATGGCAAGCAGCAAGTCAGATGCAGAGCTCTTGGTGGGACCCATTCAGTGGGTTGTGTTGGCAGGTCTGATATTTATGGCAGGAGCTTGACTGTGAACTGATTAAGAAGGGAATTACAGACGTGAACAGCCCCAGAGTTTGGAAAAGAGAACTGATGCAGGTTCCAGCACTGTGGAGCACGAGCCATCTCTCTTAACAGTTAATAAAAGGTGCAGGGCTCAAGTCCAAAAATGCTTTTAATGGTTGGAAGGAGGTATAGCCCATTAACAGCTCTGCCAGGTCTCCTGCATGTCCTGAGGCAGAGGGATCCATGGATGAAAGGAGTTTCTGATCAATTCCTGATCAAAGATTACCACTAACCCCTTGGTCTGAGTTTTCTGCACCCGTTGTCTTGTCCAATTCCCACACCACTGCCTGCTTCAGGCTCACTAGAGACAGAGCAGATACAGCCTCCGATGCTGGTAGCGTTCTGGTCTTCATCCTTACTGCCCCTCCACTAGCTTTGTAGTACCTGAAATGAGTGCAGGTCCTAAAGCACTGAGGAGATAAAAGAGGGTTTAAAAAGTGCTTTGAAAAATGTTGTGGTTTGGGAAGTGGGAAAGGCAGGAGTGAGGACATACATGAATCTTAGAAGAAAGGACAGTTAGGGTTAGCCAGCATCTGGACAAACCCTTATGAGTAACAGACACAGTGGAAAATGAGATTGGTCAGTGGAGTAGCACACTGACCTGTTAAAAAAAAAGTGACTTTAGCTGCTGCTAAACCAGTACTAAACTTGAAGCTTAACTTGGGGTCTTTGTGGTTAAAATGCTGCCAGAAGGCACATGGATACAAGGCAAGAAATGTTAACGGACTGCATGTGCAGAGACCTCAGTGAGAACCAAGGGATGGACAGCGTAACAGGGAGCCTTGGTGGTGGCAAGGGACAAGGACACTCCAGCAGCAGCCTCAGAGAGTTGTCAAATGCAGCAAAGGGAATGGATACCCAAGGGGAAGCATCCGTCCTGGGGACAAACCAAAAGCTTTCTCAGCCCAGTTCAAAGTCAAGCAACTTCCTTTCAGCACAAGAGAAAGCAAAACCCTTTGCTTCTCCTTCTCTTGAGCTATGTGCAGGTTTTTCTCCTTCACGCTCAAAGCATCGCTGTCTTCCCAGGCTTTACAGCTGTAGTTCTCAGTTCTCTAGGTCTTCAACCCCATGATCTCAGAAGTGTTTGAGAAGTCTCTGGTAAAGCAGGACAATCCCATTAGCTCAGTTTTCCTCCTGGGAGCGCTCAGGGCTTGCCTGAGATCACACAGAGGAAGCGAGTGGAGGAGTTGGTGTCTCTGCCGATTCCTGCTGGGATCACAGGACTGTTGCATCTCCAAAGCACTTCCTTTGTCATCTTCATCTTGTAGAGGTTGTTTCTTACCAGGGATGTTATGTGCTATTTCATGTGCTATCACACCTTCCCAGTGATACCTTTTGATAAGAGCTGATGATTAATGATACAGATGCTCCACTATTCATCCTGACTTCTCCAGACCTCTGAACACACAGGCAAAACCAGCCACCAAAAGCCAATTTGCTTGCTTATTTAAAGCACACACAGTGCGGTGCTAATGCCTTTATTACAGGCATTTCACTCCAGCTAGCACAGGACATGAAGTAAATGCTTCCTAAAGAGTTTCCTCTCTGAAAACAATTCACGTCACAGTGTTTTCACTGTGGCATGGCCTGATGTGTTAGCAAAAGGTTTGTTCTTACCAGCATCGCTCCCTTCGTAGCAGAAGGTTGGGTTTGGAGCCAGAGCATGGTGATAACCATGGCAGTGCCTCCACCATGGAGCGAGCAGCACCAGCATGTGCTGCCCTACTTTCAGTCCCATGTGCCTCCCTCATGTAAGATTTACACGTTCACACGGGGGTGGAAGTTTTCTTGTGCCTTTAATTTAACAGAAAATACCTTGAATATTCCCTCTTACTCCTGGCCCATCAGAATCTGTGTCCCAGTGGGATTTGATGCGTAACAAACTCCCTTTGAAGCTCCTATCTTGAGGAGGGAAAATTGCTCAAAGCCTCAGCTGCTTTACAAGGCGATAAGGGAAAGAAGGCCCTTCTTCATGAGCTGTACACTTGCTCCTTGCCATCTTCTGGTTGTACTGACCGAGGTAAAGCATAGAATCACAGGTTGGATTTGGAGTCACGTGTAGATAAATACAGGACCCTTCAGAGCCTTTAAAGCAGAGATGTCTTCAGGGCAGAGCTGGTTTTTAACATCCTCCAGCTGGTGGGAAGTGTCTGACATGGGGTAAATGCAGCTCTTTTGAGGCCTCTGTTTTCAGGTGGTCAGTTAATAAGTAGATAAGCAGCTCAGCCTTTCCTTAGCCTGAGGCTTCATTTCTCCACAAGGATGCCTGCTTGGACATTACTGTCCAAAGAGCAGTGGGAAGGCAAAGGGGCTGGCTTGCACCCACAAAAGCAGAGTCTCTTTAAGAAGAGGTCTGTGGGTGTGTAGCACTGCCTGTTTCACTTCACAGAGCTTTGGATCAGGCCTGTGATAGTGATGTTTTAATGTGTCTGAGGTGCCTGGGTTAATGTGTGTGAGGCTGTAAAATGTCTCTTTTAAAATGTATAAAAGAGGAATGTAGATACATAAACATCCTTACAGCCCATCCTAGTGGAGCCCAGAACCATGTGCATCCTGTTAGTTACCCTGAATGTGGGATCCTGTCCCTCTTTCATGTCCACTGAGTGCAGACTCCTTTAAATTCTCAATCCTTTCAGAGCAACACCTTGGCCTCTGGCTGTGCCCTTAGATGCCAAGAGCTGCTTGATGTGCCTTTAAACCAAAATCAAACTTCTTTATACCTGTTTTCCTAATCCACATTGTTGAATATCTAAATGGGAACTGTGGTAATTAAGAGACAACTCGGAGCCACATCCAAGTCCACCAGAGTCAGCAGCTGACTTTGCTGGGTCGCACCTAACTTCTGGAGGGATGTGATTGTCTGACAAAGTACCATATAGTACCAATGGTAACAAAAACATCACAGTACTTCATCCATGAATGGGTTACAACACGTGTACAGCACAGAGCTCAGGACAGAAGGGCACTGGGTAGGAGTTGCCTTTCTTTTCATGTCTGGTTTCTAAGGAGCAAGGTCTACTCTCCTTTCCAGTAGCATAAATGAAGAATAATGTGTTTCCCTGAGTGACAGGGTCTGTAATTTGCATCACTGGGAGCACAGCTGGGAGCCAGAGGTTTACATTCATGTGCCAGATTCATTTATGTTTATAACTTTCAAGTATGTGTAGCAAGTTAACATATGTGGAGAGCTGGGTTTTTGAAGATGAAAAGTATGAAAACAGTATATTTTCTTCTATTTGGGCTAAATCCCATTTCTAGGCATTTTTTATTCAAATAAGAACAATATTTGACCTACTAAAACTGCTCTGCTTTAAATACAAATACTAACCATGGGTGCTGTGTCCTACTCCCGAGCCATGCGTATTGAGGGGGGCTTTAAGATATTTATAGACCTGGGAATCTTTGAGGCTAAAACGTGTTGAAGAAGCATAAAATGCCTTTGTAAATGGTGTGCAGTGATACTTCATAGGCAGAGTCTGTGCCACTCCTGCGTCAGACGCTTGTCTTTCTCCAGCAGATTTGTGTTTATTCTGGTGCACAGAAGTCAAGCAGGATAATGAGAGGATTCAGGATGTGTTTGTTTAGCAAGAGGAGGCGGTAATGGCCTTTCTAACTCACTGCAGGCTTTGCTTCTCATGAATTAAAAAACAAAGTAAACTGATCAGGGAACAAATTGCATATTCTGGCTGCAGTATCCCTTTTTCTGTATTTTCTGGATGCTCAGCTCTTCCTGGTGCGGGGAAGTGCAGAATGAAGCTCTACAAACAGGAGCTGCCTCCCTGGTGCTTCCCAGCACTGTGCACCCCGTGTATGCCTCTTCTTCACCAGAATCCCAGTGTAAGATTTTTTTTTCCCACTGAAAAACAAAGGGAAAAGTATCTGTTATGTCCTACGCACCTCTGATGATGGCAGAGCAATTTTTGCTACCAGCATTTTAGCTCTAGAGAGCAGATTTCAAATGTAAGTCCTCTCCCATGTCTCTAAAGAAAGAAGCATTTCTTTAGCAGTCGGCTCACGAATGGCAGTGGCCAGGAAGGATAATGGTCCATAACATATTCATTATTTTCAGGACTGTGCACTGAGGTTCTCCCACTAGTGGTGAGACTGAAGGTTTTTTGTTTCCAATCATGATGTGCTAAAAGATTCTGGGGATGCAGGTTGTCTTTATGCCTTTTCTCCCAAAGATGGGCTTTGCACAGGGCTGGGGGCCAATCTGTCTCCTGTTGGTCCTGGATATGACTTTGAGGTTAAATGCAAACCCTTAAATGCAGCTGGATCTAAAGCAGGAGGAGGTACAGGTGTGTGGTGCATCCTAGAATGTACATGCAAAGTCCGCTCAGGATGGATGGAAGCCTCAATGAATCCTAGGAGTTTGCTGGTTGGTGGTGCAAAGGCTGAGCTGAGGGTTAGATCCATGATAAGCAGGGTCTGCAGGAACCTCTGAGCCAAGCAGCACAGTGGCAGTCCCTTCCAGCCTGTAAACCTGCTCCAGTGCAAAAAAGGGCTTTTTTTCCCCTTCCCAGCATAGCTGCTTTCTGGACATTGGAGTTTAAACTTGCTCTTGGCTGTTAATCCGTGAAAGTCCCTGTTAGGAATAAAATCAAAAATATAGAAGGCAAAGTGCCACTAAAAGGGTTTATGAGGCAGCGGTTCCAGCTCCTGCCTTCTCCAAACTGGAGTAGCATCTGGTTCTCATTTAGTACTTGCCTGAGCCAGTAGTGAAACAGCATCCCATCAGCCTGGCTGGGAGCTGGGAAGGGAACGTGGCTTGGCGTGTGTCACGGTCGTTAGTGGGAAGCGGGGATTTTCTCCCTGCATAGGCAGTGCTGGTGGGAGCCTGGGGAGGATGGTGATGGCTCTCTTTGTGCTGGCATCTGGGTGATTGACTTGAATCGCTTGGCAGGGTGGCAAGGGCCTTGGGATGCCAGTGTGGGATTTGGGAGAGGGAAGGGAGATGTCAGTCCATTTTTATACTTCAGTTTGGGATTAATCCTTCAGTGTCAGATGCTTACAGGTACTTAGGTACCTAGTTCCATTAGATCAAAGCAAATTAGAGCTAAACCATATGTAAATACTTCTGATGGTCAGAGCCTTTGTTCTCTGTGTGCTGCAGTTCTGGGTATGTAAATTGAGAAAAACCTGTATCTTCTGGTGTGCTATGAAGAGATAATGTTGAGGATATTGAGATCTCATGGGAGGAATGTTGTACAGTTATCAGGCACTGACAGGTCTTGCTTTGCTGTTCATCCCAGCTGTGGCTGCCCCATCCCTGGCAGTGTTGGAGGCCAGGTTGGACACAGGGGCTTGGAGCAAGCTGCTCCAGTGGAAGGTGTCCCTGCCCATGGCGGGGGGGGTTGAACTGGATGAGTTTTAAGGTCCCTTCCAATGCAAACCAGCATGTGGTTCTATGACCTAGTTCATGCTCATGGGGACCTGGAGATCTGCTCATCTGTGGAATGATGATTGCAGGGAGAGTGTCCTTTTATTTTGCAGACAGCATCTTGCATAGCAAAATCTCCTGCAATATTAAAACTTGTTATTAATTTACAGTTGCATGATTTTGGACAGACAGTGGCAGAAGTGAAGCAAATCACTTCTGTGTACTTAATGTTTTAATTGCTGTGCTTAGTCTTCAGAATACGTAGTTTCGGAGGCAGCATCATTTTGCTCTTTTCTTTGCTCCTTTACTGCAATCACACAGATGTTTGAAATATTTTCATATGGTTTTCAATGGAACACTTAAAGACTGCTTCTAGTTTTGTGGTATTTTTTGTACCCAAAAACCAGGCTGTTTTCAGGGATTGGGGAACTATCCTTACACATTCCTTCACTGCATTGAGCTCTGAACTCCTGAGCTTTAACTTGTTTATAGAATGATCATCAAGGATGAAGTCCCATTCTTTATGTGAAGTGAATGAAGTGAAATGAAATACCTATGTACTGTTTCGTCTTAGCCCCACTGCCTCCCTTCTCCTCCTCCAGGATCCTGCTGAGCAGCCTCTGCCTGCTCCTGGAGCTCAACATCCCTCCCTTTTCCTGGTTGTCTCCTGAAATGCCTTTGCTCTGGCCTGGCAGGGTGATTGATAGTTCTGTGAGGCTGTGGCTGGAATACACTTCCCAGTTTGCATTTGACTTGGAAAATGCATTATTGGAGCAGCTCCTGATTGCATCCTGGAGGTGCAGAAAGACTTTGATCTGCAGCAGGAGCTGGTGTGTGCTGGTTTGAGTCATTGAGCTTGGCTGGGACATCACCTTCCTCCTGCCCATGGGGCTGTGCAGGCCAGCAGTCTGGGTTTGCTCTTGCTGATGCATACAGCTTGGGGTGCCTGTGTCCCAGGAGGTGGAGGCTTAAGTCTCAGAATCACAGACTGGTTAGGGTTAAACTGGTTTGGACCTTAAAGCTCATCGAGTTCCAGCTGTGAGCTGCAGGCAGGAGCATCGCAGTGAGCTGGTGGGATGTTTCAGAGGTGTCGGAACATGGCAGGGGATGAGAGCAGATAGAGCAGAAATTAACATCACCCCAGAAATTAATGGCACACTTGGAGGCATTTTACTCAGATAACACAGAGGAGAACAGTACCTGGTAGCGAGAGAGAAGCACATCCCATGCTGCACATAGCCGAAGGGTGTAAGGATGAAATGGGATTAGAAGCAGCCCAGGGACTGAGAGCAGCCCACTGCCCTCCTGGAGCAGTGGGGCTCAGGCAGAGCTGGAGCAGCTGATAACACACGGCCACTGCTGCAGGAGGGCAGAGTGAGAGCGTGTGTCTCTGCAGATAAAACCCACGGCAAGCTCAGAGCAGGGGGAGTGCCTTCCATGGATTCCCTGAATAGCAGCGTTCCTTCTGTGGTGAGAAAATCAGTGTCAGCCTCAACACAGGGAGACTGAGGGGGGAATCTTCATCAGGGAGTGTAGTGATAGGACAAGGGGCAAGGGGTTCAAACTTAAACAGTGGTGATTTAGGTTGGATGTAAGAAAGAAGCTCTTCCCTATGAGGGTGCTGAGGCGCTGGCACAGGGTGCCCAGAGAAGCTGTGGCTGCCCCATCCCTGGCAGTGCTCAAGGCCAGGTTGGACACAGGGGCTTGGAGCAAGCTGCTCCAGTGGAAGGGGTCCCTGCCTGTGGCAGAGGACTGGAGCTGCGTGAAGTTTAAGGTCCCTTCAACCCAAAGTAGGCTGTGATTCTACGATTTCTGCACTTAACCTGCAGCTGCATCGGTGGACTGAGAAGTGGCCAGTGCTGTGCACCGAGGATGTGCTGGGACATCAGCCCTGGCCATCAGAGCAGGGACCAAGACCTGGCCGGAACTGGAGGTCACCATTACTGCTGTAACCTTTTCTTCTCTTTCATTACCCCACTAGGACTGTCCCCAGCTCTTCCCCACAGAGGAGATCCTGATCCCAGTGGGAGAGGTGAAACCCATCACGCTGAAGGCAAGAAACCTGCCCCAGCCCCAGTCTGGCCAACGTGGGTACGAGTGTGTCCTCAGCATCCAAGGTGTGATCCACCGCGTGCCTGCCCTGCGCTTCAACAGCTCCAGTGTCCAGTGCCAGAACAGCTCGGTGAGGGACCAGCAGGCTCCCCAAACCGGGTGTCAGATGCAAAGGGCATGGGCTCAGCCACGGGGAGAGTGGAAAATCTGGAGTTAAACTAATCCTGGAGTTAAACTAATCCTGAATCCCTGGCGGGAACCTGCCGCGGCCATGTGAGGTGTTTCATTATAGCACCAGCTCGGAGAAGATCCTTTATCTGGCAGTTCCCTGTCTGACTGAGGGGGGTCAGCAAAGAGGAGGAGGAGGGAATGCAACCAAAGGTGTTAAGGCAGGCTAATTCACATGGGGGAGATAAGGCGAATCACAGACCCTTTATCGGGGAGCTGTCGTAATTCCAGGGCACAGTAGCTGCATGAATGCAGTAATGCTGAAAAGCAGCATGGTGCAGGGAAGGAGGGGGAAAGGAAAATTGCTGGGGGAGAGAGCACAGCGCAGCAGAGAGAGGGAAATCACCTGAATGATGCTGCTGGGGAAGCAGGCAGGGGAGGGTGGCTCTCCTCCATAGCCTGGGGCTTAGCCAAGCCAGTGGACCTGGCACATTTTAACCCAGAACACCCAAAGTCACCATGGCAGGTACTCAGGGATGGCAAAATGTGAATGGCAAATGCAGCCCATGTTTGGTCTCGTGTGGCACACTCCAGCTGGAGGACTGCAAGAGAAGAGTGCGGTCCTTCCTCTCCTTTCCCATGATGTCCATGGGCAAAGAGGGCACGTTCAGTTTGGTTTAGGCAGCAGAACAGGGTCCACTTGAATATTCAGTGCAGATGGTCTTAAATTGTTAATGAAGTTTTGAATTTTTAACAATTTCACTGGATATTTATATATCATTGGCCATCTTTGGGCCTTGCAGCTTGGTAGGTAATAAATGTATTAATACTATAGAGTACTTTTCCTATCCAAAGAGATTTATAAACATTAGAGAAGCACTTTTATTCCTGTTAGGCTAATAGGAAGTGGTAGGTGGAGTATGTAAGGGCCATGCGGTACTCACAACTTACCACTTGTGCAGAAGACCTGGTTTCACACCAACTCATTACAACCCAGGCCAGGCGAATCAGTACAACTGAATGTAGAAGTTAAAGCTGTACAACTACTGCACAGGGGACAGTCAAAGTAATCTGCTTTGGTTTTATCATCATTCCCTCATTCCAAAGAGGTAGGAATGTTCGCTCCCCTTTTTAAGTCTCTTTAGCAGCTCTTGGTTTGCTGAAAGAGAATAACAGAAAAAAAAGCCTCATTGGTGCTCATTGTGAGAATGGGAATTTCAGATTCCCCTGGGAATTCACCTAAAGCATCCAGATTCCCTCAGCCACAGCCCCCAGGATGTCCATGCGAAGGTGAATAATTCGATCCGGTGCTACCCTAGACTGGGCTGAAGCAGAGATTGGGAAAGGACCTCTCTGCACCATCTGTCTTTTCTCAGCTATTTCATCAGGCAGAACATTGCAGTGCAATTTTGGAGCTCCCAGTCACACTAGGGTGCATGGTGATTGTGTGAGAAGATAGCCCAAAGGCAGCAGTTCTTCCACTGTGATTAACTGGAGGGGCTGTATTGATAAGGTGGAGACTGAGTGACAAGAGCAACCACTGTGCGTGGAATAATTAATCTATTACCTCTCACAAGGACTAGATGTGATTTAATTATCTCTTCCTGGTGAGGAAGAGGAAGTCAAAGCAGAACCCTGGAGATGAAGTGTAGAAGTTTGGTGGTTCAGACATCAGCAGGTTTTGGGCAGAGAATAATGGTTTCTTTAAAAAAGAATTCTTTTCCTCTTATTGCCTCTGGTGCATTCTCCAACCATTTCATTCTCAACCTTCTCCTCCAGTATCTCTATGATGGGATGGACATCAGCAACTTAGCAGTGGACTTTGCTGTGGTTTGGAATGGGAACTTTGTTATTGACAACCCGGAGAATCTGAAAGGTAATGTCTGCTTGAGTTGGCTTTCAAGACATGGGAAGGAGGGTGGTGATGGGGCTGGAGTGTGGCTGTTGGGGCAGAGCAGCTTTAGCTGCCATCAGAGGCATTGTGGTCCTGGTGGATCTTGCTGTGGGTAAGAGCAAACTCACTTTGCTCCACTGATAGTGGTGCTCACTAAGTGCCACTGATACAGCCTTGGCTGTGGGAACCACATGTGCAAGTCCAGTCTGCAGCTTGCTAAGCCAAAGGATATTAGATACTAGATTTAGATATTAGGAAAACATTCTTCCTGATGGGAATATGGTGAGACAATGGAAAAGGTTGCTCAGAGAAGCTGTGGCTGCCCTATCCCTGGCAGTGTTAAAGGCCAGGTTGGACTTGGAGCAGCCTGTTCCAGTGGAAGGTGTCCCTGGAAGGTTGGAACCAGATGGTCTTTAGGATCCCTCCCAACCGAAACCGTTCCATGATTCTATGAAAACTCACCAAATGCCTTTGCTTGTTAAGTGCAGGAGCAGCTGCAGTCCCTGTGACTCCTTCAGTTCTTGACTTTGCACTCAGTGCCCGTCCCCTCTTCCCCGCAGTGCACCTCTACAAGTGCGCAGCCCAGCGCGAGAGCTGCGGGCTCTGCCTCAAAGCCGACCCCAAGTTCGAGTGCGGCTGGTGCAGCGGCGAGGCCAAGTGCACGCTGCGGCCGCACTGCAGCGCGCCCTCCGCACAGCCCTGGCTCGACTGGTCCAGCAGGAACGTCAAGTGCTCCAACCCTCGCATCACCGAGGTAAGAGCATCTCTGGTCCTTCTCCAGTCCGAGGCTGGGTTGGAGCAAGCTGCTCTAGTGGCAGGTGGAAGTGGACGAGCTTTAAGGTCCCTTCAACCCAAACCGTTCCATGATTCTCTTTGCTCCAGACAGAATGGATTAGTGTCTGTCTCCTCCTTTGTCCATCCGGTGCTGAAGAACAAGGAATAAAACACTCTACTGCTTCCCATGAAATTAATGTGCGGATCCAGGCACGTGGCTGGGATGCTCAGCCCACTGCCCCACAGGCAGCTGTCACTTGCCAGTGATGCTACCAGCATCGGGGTGACCGCTACGGACTGTTGCAAGAATGCTAATTAAACTAGGGAGCTAATTAGTCTATAGTTGATGCTTCTGCTGTTTCTGTTCAGACCACTGAGGGATGCAGAATGTCTCCCAGGAGCATTTTTACCAGTAAAACTCTGCTCAGTCTGTTAACGTTACCATTAGGAGTGACACTCAGGTGGGGATGAAAGAAGACTTTGGTTTCTCACTTAATTAACTCCTCCTAAAATGCCTCCCTTGCCCTGAGTGTGTGGCCAAAAGAGCAGAAGGTGCTGGATCCAAGTAACCTGTTGCACTGCTGCTTGTGGCGGGGTAGCAGACAAGTTTCTGCCAGCTGAATAAGGACCCCAGTACAAATGGAAGTTGCCCTCTAACTCAGTTTCTACACCAGCTTAGCTGAAGTGACTCATTCTCACATCCCCTGGGAGGAAGGCATCAACCTCCTTTTAATGGAGGAGGGGAGGAAAACGCAGAGGCTGGTGGGGCCATATCGGGGCTGGGCATGGAGGAGGACGTGGCTGTGGAGGGTCCATCCATCCCCAGGGACATTAGCAAGCTTTTGGTATCTCTTTCCTAGACCTTCTCCCCAGCCACCCTGTATGTTTAATGGGCAGGTATTGTGCTGCGTTTTGTGTCCTGCAGAGTGGAGCTTGTGGGGCTGCAGAGGAGCAGAGGTGGCTCTGACCATGCAGAGACATGAAAGCATTAAGTAATGCTGAGACTCTCCTTTGGTGGGTTGGTTTGTTTGGCAAGTCATAGCTATCTTTACAGAGAGATAAGACGAGCCTTACAGGCTTGCCTTGATATTCACCTTGCCCTGCCAGTAGTCAGAAACCAAAGGTTCCTTATCTGAGTGCTGTTCTTCTTATACAAGGTTGTGGTATATGATGAAAGCAAAACGGCCTCTGCCCGAGATTTTCTTCACCATAACCCATTCAGACAGTTACAGTGACAAAGTCTTAGAAGTCATTTATTCACCCCTCCTAAGCTAAGCAGAGAAGGGGAAAAGCACTGCTCCAGCCACCCAGTGACTTGCATCTAAGCTCTGCCAGGTTGGCTGCAGGCATGGCGCTGCCACCAAGTGTTTTATCACCATCCAGCTCGAAAACAACGCTTTTGGTCTCTGTCCAAGGAGAAAAGAGCAAAGCTTTGCTGCTACAGATTTCTTGTCTCCATCACCAGGTCTGTGTGTCAGCCTTCAAAGCGGGAAGCGCAGGGTGCCTTGCCAGGGGATGTTCTGAGTCTCAGGAGATTGCTCTGAATGGATTCAGAGATGTGGGACTCAAGTAGGAAATCTGTGCTTTCCTTGCCAGATTGGCTATTGACCCCCAGAGAGGGTCAGCAATAGAAAACACAGGTTTCAGGGGGATGTATCGTCCCATGGCCTCTGCTGACTGGCAGCGTTCTGAGCTGTGTGATTTGAACACAGTGTTTGGCATTTTTCCTTGAACTCCATCTCCCGCCCTTCTCCGTATGAATTTACAGCTTTGTTTTTACTTATTCTTCAAGAAAAGTCAAGTTTTCAGTTTTCACTGTTGTAGAAAAAGGAGGAAAGGAGCAGAGGGAAGTAGTGGCCTTTTTGTGGGCTTTGACATCCACTGATGGGAAGGGCACTGAGAGGGCTGAAAACTCTTACTCCTAAACACAGACCTTTCAGCAGCACAGGTTAACTTCTCTTAGCCCTCTTCCCCTGGGGGTCTCTTGGAGACCATGAGACCTTTACAGCCTTCATTGCAGTTGGGTCGTTTTTGCTGCCATCTGAGTTGTTTCAGTCTTTTGGGTACCAGTTTGCCATGTCCAGTGCCTTTGGGGGATGCATAACTAGTAAGAAAAGATTCTGTTTGAATAGCCATATGAGTAAATGAGCAGCAGGATCTGTTCAGTCCTGTTTCTGAGTGAGAGGCCCAGCCATCACCCACAGTGTCCCTCTAACAGTGTAAAACTTCCACATGGTCTGTGGTCTGAGCAACAAGTAAATAACCCCCGTTTTCTTGTAAACAAGAGGCACTCTGATCTCCTACTTATTTATTTGCAGGCCTCATTAATATAACATCAGTGCAACAAACAGCTGAAGGGGGGGCAGTGTCAGGCTGAATAATGGAGTTGCTCTGCTGAGATAACAATTAGGCTCTGAATGTGCTATCAGCTAAAGCAGAGACAAGAAGGGATCATGTCGGGATGACAGTGCTTGTGTGCTGGTTCCCTGCTGGGCTCATCAGCTGGGACCCAGCTAGCTTAGAGCTGGATGAAAAAAGACAGAAGGAAGGTAGATGACATTTTGGGAGGGGGCAGGGGTTATGCCATTTATTCTGCAAGCCATGTGCTTGCTTTGCACCCCAACAGATGCTAAGGGGTTATTGTGCAGAATGGTCTTAGGCTCGTGGCTTGCCTTAAGCTCCGGAAGGAAAACCCCATCCGATTCACAGCCAGCCCTAGGTCTCCTTGTGATGTGCACAGACTTCTCCTGGAGGCTAAATATTGCTTTATGTCAGAAATGCTGACCCATGACGCTGAGATCATTTAGCCTGCATTGTTATACCAGTGTCTTCTGCAGGCTGGGGAGGGAAGTGTGCTAGCACTGTGTTGGGGCTCCTGGATCCCTGGGATGGCTTGGATTCCAACCTCAGGGATCCTCAGGATCCCTACCTTGGTTTCAAGAAAGAAGCAGGAACACCAGAAATGCAGTGGTGCATCTGCATCCCTTACGTGGTGTGAGTGCAGAGTGTGAGGGTAACCAAGCTCCTGCCACCAGCCACTTCATCTCTGTATTTGGATCCATTCTGTGAGTAACCCAATTCTTCACGCTTGGAGAAACCCTGGTCCTGAGCAGCAGGACCGTGCTTTGTTAGGGGTGGTGGATTGCTGATTTGTTTCATGCTAGGCGAGGCTGATGCTCAGGAGAGAGGTGACCTGCTCAGACATCAGCAGAAGCAGTGTCCCTGCCTCCCACACCCCACTCCCAGCAGAGGCGCAGACCCCTGAACAGTAGGTGTGGAATTCCTGGTGATGGCCTTGGCTTTAACTTAGGTGCTCTTTGCAGCTTCTTGTGCCCCTCCCCAGAGCTCTGAGCGAAAGCCACTCTGTGAGGTCTGGTGCTTGAAACTTGGGAATATTGCTTCCTAATCCTGTCTGTCTCGGGTGAGGAATATGGAACGTGATCACAGCCAGCCCTGCAGCTCCCAGGACAGGCAGGCTGGGGTTAGGGCAGCCCTGGGCTGGGTTTGCTGGAGATGCCTTGGCCACCACACGAGGAGGTGACCCAGGGATGCTGCTTGGAGGGGTCACCAGCGCTTGATGTGATGGGACCTTTAAGACTTATCTTCTCTCTGTGGTTTTGACTGAATCTCTCCAGCTGTAATTAATCGAATGCATCTGTTCTAACCCTGGGGCTGCTTTGTGGCACAGTTACTTCAAAACTGTTCAATGAGTGGTCACTAAAATCTAGGTCGAGTGGAGGGAGCTCCATATTGGGGATTTTCCAGGTCAGGACATCTTGAAAATACAGCATGAGCTCTGCTTTGTGTGGGGAGGCTCCACTGGCTGTGGGGAGGTCAGGAAACGGTAAACTGGGACTGCTTTTGAACAGTGATGAGACCACAAGTGCAAGTGCTCCAGCAAATGCATTTTAACATACTCTAGGGCTGCAAGGGACAGTTGTAACTGTCAAGTACGTGAAGTGCCGAGCTCAGGTAATTCCCATTACCAGTGCAGGCCTTCAGGACTTGGTGTAATGCAATCCGATGTGATTTTGTAGTGTCTTTAAAGGGCACACAGAGCTTTACGGAGCTAAATGGTACAAAACCTGTGACGTGGTGTGAGTTACAGAAAGCAGCAGCACCACAGAGAGTGTATGGTGAATAAATCAGCAGCCTCAGTCGTGTGGTTGAGGGCAGAGGGAGGTAGAAGTTGGAGTCTACACAAAGGAAGGAGGCGGGGGGTTGATGTTTGGTGTATGGAGCAGGCTGAACCCCAGCATGTGTGGCCAAATCCCATTCAGGAAGAGATTTTGAAGAGCTCAAGTCGTTTGCCAAAGACAGGGCCGGAACAAACAAGCCTGAACAAGATTTCTCCATTAAATTAATTGAATTGCATTACTGTGGATTATGTTTGTTTATGGATAACAGCTGTAGCACGGGGAATACTGGTAACTCACCCAAGAGAAACGATGGACCGGTGGCAGATTAAGGATGACTATTTGACAGTCTTGGGTCCAAATTTTGTGGCGTTGCATCATTGTAATTTATCCTCCTAATTGAAGAGGATAGTGTCCTTAATGAAAGTCTATGGGAGCAGAGATGATTATGGCTGAGGCAGGCTATAAACAGGCAGCTTTAAAGTACACACCTCACACTTTAACATTTCTAAGTCACTTGAGGTGCCAACCCCCTAATAAAATGTGACATTAACGTTCAGGGAGCAGCCAAGGCAGGAGTTACAGATCTCCAAAGCAGCAGGCTACTTCTGAAGGGTAATTTACCATATTCTGGGTGTATAAAAGAAGTCAGTCTCATCCTTCTGCAAGGCTTTCTGGGGGGGATAGCATTGCCCATGCCTCTCGGCCAGCTCAGGGACCATGATGTCCTCCTTTGGAGCATGGCACAGGTGGATTTCAGCATCACTGGGCTTCTCAAAGACATCCAGAGAAGTCATGAGAAGGTGGCAGTGTCCTGGGTTGGGCAGCAGGAGGAGGTGGAGGTCGCAGCACTCGGCATCCCTGAGCAGCCCGTGGAGCAGACGTCTGGACATCAGCTCAGTATCCCTGTGTTCTGTTTCCCTCTAGATCCTGACGGTCTCGGGCCCCCCAGAAGGAGGGACGAGGGTGACCATCCGTGGTGTGAACCTGGGCCTGGACTTCTCAGAGATCGCCCGTGGGGTGCAGGTGGCCGGGGTGCAGTGCACGCCGCTGCCCGAGCACTACATCGTCGCCGAACAGTGAGTGGCTTCATAGACCCCACCTGTGGGTCCCCAGGGCTGGCCAGCCCACACAAAGCCTCTTCCCTGACCCCCAGCAAACCCACCCTCACAGGGAAGAATCTCTTCCTTACATCTAACCTCAATCTTCCCTGTTTAAGTTTGAATCCATCACCCCTTGTCCTATCACTAGAGTTGAAGAGTCCCTCTCCAGCATCCCTGCAGGCCCCCTTCAGATACTGGAAGCTGCTCTGAGATACCCACTCAGCTTCTCTTCTCCAGGCTGAACAACCTGAAGGGAATGAGGTGCTTGGATGCTCTCTGGGGGTGTCCAGCAGCCGTTTAAGCTGTCATTAAGTGTTTTTTTTCCTTCCACACCAGCATTCCTGCTTTGCTAAGCAACTTTTCTGATGAGCACCTTGCTGCTGATGCT
Source organism: Pezoporus wallicus (assembly GCF_028554395.1). Classification (NCBI taxonomy): domain Eukaryota; kingdom Metazoa; phylum Chordata; class Aves; order Psittaciformes; family Psittacidae; genus Pezoporus; species Pezoporus wallicus. Next base: position 1,477,193 of record NW_026636574.1, on the reverse strand, counting down.
GAGCTCTGCCCCTTCTGCTCCCCACTGTATTTGAAATGCAGGCGATGCTGCTGCCCGCACACAGCTATCTGTTAGGCGGGCGAGGCGGTGACAGCCGCTTAATCTGAATGGGCCTCCACTGGAGTCAGTTCATTTATTTCACTAAGGAAAACGTCAACCAAAAATTAGAGAACAGGCACTGTAAGAGAGGATGGGCGAGCAAACCTCCCGGAGTGACATGTGCTCCTGGGGCTGTTGCCAGGGGGGTGCTCAGGGGTGTGTTAAGGGTGATCTGGGCAGAGTAGGAGGGGAGCAATACATGATGTCTTATAGAATGGCTTGGGTTGGAAGGAACCTCAAATCTCATCCAGTTCCAGTCTCCTGCCACAGGCAGGGACCCCTTCCACTGGAGCAGCTTGCTCCAAACCCCTGTGTCCAACCTGGCCTTGAACACTGCCAGGGATGGGGCAGCCACAGCTTCTCTGGGCACCCTGTGCCAGCGCCTCAGCACCCTCACAGGGAAGAGCTTCTGCCTAAGAGCTCATCTCAGTCTCCCCTGGGGCAGGTTAAAGCCATTCCCCTTGGCCTGTCCCTCCCTGCCCTCTGAACATCTCCATGGCCTCCTCTGGACTTGCTCCAGCAGCTCAACTATGAAGGGCACTATGGGCATGCAGAGCATCACTGATGTTATTGCAGGAACAGCTCCAACCACTGCACCACCAGTGCTGTCACTGCTAGTGGATTGGGCTGTTCTGCTGAGCAGTGTTTTGTTTTATTTTTCAAATAAAGGATGGAAGATTATGAAATTATCCTCCTTTGATGGTATGAAACCCTGATTTTATAATCATGACTCTAATTATGGCTCTTGAGCTTTCGAAGTTTGTTAACATCATTAAAACATTTACCCTGGGCAGATAACAGCAAGCATTAGCAGGAGAGCTGTCTTTTAAAGATGAAAACAGATAATAGGACCCTCTTAAGGGTTCTGTGGGCAGACTGAATTCCAAGACTGTAATGACGCACCATATGCTCCAGCCACGCAATCTATCAGCCAGCAATTAGGTTAATGTTGGTGAAAGGGCCACTTAGCCCAGCAATCAGCACCCTACAGCTCTGCCGAATGCATCATTTTGTAACAAGGTACCTGCTGGGAATTTGGCTTTTATCAGGAATTGGGATCAGGTGTATCAGGTAGCTCATGCCCCACCCCGTGCCCCATTATGATGGCTGGTGCTGTACAGCAGCTGCTTTACTGGCAAATCATAGAATCATAGAGTAGTTTGGGTTGGAAGGGACCTTAAAGCTTATCCAGTTCCAACCCCTGCCACGGGCAGGGACACCTCCCACTAGAGCAGCTTGCTCCAAGCCCCTGTGTCCAACCTGGCCTTGAGCACTGCCAGGGATGGGGCAGCCACAGCTTCTCTGGGCACCCTGTGCCAGCGCCTCAGCACCCTCAGTGAAGAACTTCCTAAGATCTAATCTAAATCTCCTCTCTTTCAGTTGAATATTACATATTCAGTAGATATATTCAGTGTTTCCCTCCCTATATAGAACTTGGTGTATCCTTGCTTCTTGTGGGAGAAAACCCTCACTCTCCTCTCCTGCCTGTGGGGTGTCAGGAATCACTTCATCTTCCTTTGTCTATGTGCTGGCAGGAGCAGAGATGATTGCTCTCAAATGCCAGCCCTCCATCCTAGCCCACCGCCTGGCAGCACAGCAACCCTGCCAGGCTGCAGCAGGAGAAGCAATGAAATAGCAGAGAGGTTCACGGGCAATGTCTGGCTCAAAGGCAGAGAGAGGAGCACGTGGCAGATGAAGGCACGCAGCTGAGACGCTTCAGTTCCTGTTCTCCAAAGGCAGCATCTCTCTAGGCAACTCGTTTTGATATGCAGCAATAAGGACGTTCACATTAGAGCTCTTGACTACATGTGTGTATTTGTTAGGCCTCCTGGCATCACCTGTGCATGCTCATCTGCAGGTTATTTTTCTTCCTTTAGTCTATTTTATGTTATTTGTAGTTAATTCAGTGCTGCTGACGGCAGCTGACATGCTGCCTCCACAAATTGGAGCCTTGTATGTGTTGGCACTTCATTGGCAGAGGAGTGAACAGTTTCCCTGCTGCTCTGCAGAGGTGCCTTTAGCCTCATGTGACAAACAATGCTCTGGCTCATCCTCTGACCCCACTGTCAGGGCCAGACACCAAGTGTCTCATCCCTGCGTTCCCCTGCCCCAAGGCAGGTTGCTCCTGTCCTCAGATTTCCAATGCCCAACGGGATTCTCTTGGATTTGTCTTCCCACTGCTGCTGCAGGAGCAGCATCCATCCCCTTTAGGTACAGCTAGAGAGCCCCACCAGCTGACATCCCTTTGCAAACCCCTCTCAAACCTGACAGGCATTCGCTCAGTCTCGTCTCCAGTCAATGTTACACATCCCCTGGGTTATGTACCATACCCACAGGGCCATGAGTTGTTTCCTCATCTTCCAGCCTGGCCTGCTGGGGTTAACCCAGCAGCTCGCCCTGTCCTTAAGTGCCCACAGGGCTGAGCTGGCCCACGGGAGGAGCGGATCAGTGTCTCCCCAGCAAATGCTGCTCTCCAGGGCTGTCTCTATCATTCCCAAGCAGGTTTCTCCTTTTTTTGATTAACTGGGAGACTGCAGCGTGAGCTGTTCCCTTAATGAACTCATCTGTTACTCTGAGGACTTCGCACTCGCTTTGCTGCTGGCTAATATATTGCCATTAGAGCTCTGCTTTGCTCTGGAGTTTACAGCTTGTAATAATTATGTCTAATTTTGATTTTTTTTTTCCCCTTTAAATTATAACATGGGGTAAAAATAGACTCAGTAATTAACTTCCCCCAAAGAGGTAGATACCAAAGTTAAAGAAGAGGGGGAAGAAAGGGAAGGAAAAAGAAAGCCAGCCCTGCATGGGCACTGTTGGCATCTCCTGCCAAAGAGTCCCTGTGGCCTTTCTGCTTCCAGGATCGTCTGTGAAATGGGGCAGGCTCTTCCAGGGATCAGCTCCGGCCCAGTGCTCCTGTGCATCGGAGAGTGCAAACCGGAGTTCACAGCCAAGTCCACGCAGCAGTACATGTTTGTGGTGAGTGTCCTATGAGGGTGGGGGGGTGAGGGCAGCACGTGTGTCCCATGGGAACAGCTGGGTCAAATGGATAGGGTTCAACACCAGAAGGCAGTCCCAGAATTGCCATCTTCCCTGTGGCACTGCACAGTTTTGGCAGCCCAGCCTGTAAATGTCTACAGAATACACGGGATTTAGGTGGGAACCTAAACCCAGGGTTCCCACTGGCTTTGGTCTCAGCTTTGCACCACCAAAGTACTGACAAACTTCCCTACAGTTCTAGGCTCACTCTTTGCAAGCGCACTGGTGTACTCCCAGCAGGAGCCTTACACAGATCATAGAATCCCAGAGTGGTTTGGGTTGAAGGGACCTCAAAGCTCCTCCAGCTCCAACCCCTGCCATGGGCAGGGACCCCTTCCACTGGAGCAGCTTGCTCCAAGCCCCTGTGTCCAACCTGGCCTTGAGCACTGCCAGGGATGGGGCAGCCACAGCTTCTCTGGGCACCCTGTGCCAGCGCCTCAGCACCCTCACAGGGAAGAATTTCTTCCTTACATCTAACCTGAATCTCGCCTTTTTCAGCTTAAAGCCATAACTTTGCTCTGTACCTGGGGATTTTCTGTGCATGAGGAATTGTCAAGGAATTGGAGTCAGCACTGGAAATATTCCTGTTTGCAATGAAGGGATGTTGGTACCTTGGTACGTAGTTAATGGGAGTAAATCCAGGGTGCTGCTTCTTGCTGGTTTTGAAGACATTTTTATACAGACCTGTGTGTACATACAGGCACCAGTATGCCTTTTTGCATGAACCCAGAAACAAACAGGACAGCAAGCACTAGAGACCATCTGCTGCAGCTCGGGTACTGCTACAGACTTAACTCTGAAAACAAACTATATCTGAGTTAGTTTCTGTGTCTCTAGATTTAATTCTACCCTTTTGGATGGAAGGGTAATTCTGCATCCAACTATTATGGGCTTTTTGGTTTTCCCCCCTCCAAGGATGCTGGTTCAGTGTAAGCTTTCTCCCTGCTTCTTGGCTTGGTGGCTTCCATTGGTTGAGTGGGTCATTTATTTCCCTTGTTTAATTAGCAGCCTTTTGATTCATAAACTACAAAGGTACAGCTGAGCTTTCGCGTACCTCCAGTTTTGCCTAAACAGGGCGCTTCATCCTGCCACACTGATTCTGTGCTCCGTGGAATCTGTATGCAGGGAAATGCCAGCACTTCCCAATTGCCCACAATCTGTAAACTAATGGAGAGATAAACCAGGCTAACCCCTGCCACCCCCTATTAGTGTTGTATCCCACACCCTCCCCTGGGGTTTCAGTTATTCCACAACATAGCAGGGGTGCAAAATACCACCACATTGTGCTCAAGTATGCCAGAAGCTCTGATCATCACAGGGCAGTGCCAGTATAGTCCCCAGTTCCCCCATTATCAAAAGGCAGGTTCCCATGTGACACAAGGAGGAATCTCTCTTGCTTTGTGTTAAATAATAACCAGGAGCCAGCGGAAGGTAATTGTGGAGATGAATCTTGGAGGAGTATCTTGCAGGAACCCAGTAACATATGCTGAGCACCATCATCCTTTGCATTATTGCTTCTGATTTCCAGCACTTACTTGATTAGATCGTTTCTTTTTCTCAGGCACCTAAAACTTCCAGCACATCACTGCCTTTTGTTAGTTGGCCTTTATTTTTCTCTTTAGTGCTGCCACAGATTCCATTACAGCTGCTTTATGCTGTTAAAGTCAGTAGTAAAATTGATTGGTACCTTAAAGCAGAGCTCTGTTCTGACCCCGTGAGGGTTTATACCTTCATGAGCTCATCTGGAGCCTGACATGGTGCAGGAGCAATGCTGTCACCTGAATTACACCCATTTTATCTGGGGAGGTGGAAGCTTGGAGCCGTCTTGGTCTGTAAATCTGTCATAATTATCACCAAATCAAGAGCTGAAGATGGAAAATCTTTATTAAGCTCTCAGGCCCTCATCCAATGCCAGCTGCAACCCAGCCTTAGGATGGGGCTGAAGGAGGAGGGAGGCTGTGGTGGGCTCTCTGCCTGCAGTGTCACAGCATTGCAGCTTGCTCCCAACTCACTTTAGGGCACAGTTGCCAGTGTTGGGCTGGAGGCTGAAGGAGGTTTCTGATGCAGAATTGTACATGGAACATCCTTTGAATGTGGTGTTTGCATTTTGAAATTGTTCCTCTTGGTTGTATGAAATGGTCCCCAGCCTGCCCAGTGTAACCATTGCTATCCCCATTCTATAGTCTGCTATTGCCATTAGCCGAGGTAACCATCAAATATCCTCAGCTGGAAGGGGACCCATAAGGATCATTGAGTCGACTTTGACCCCAGCTAGAATAAGAACTGGGAGCTGCCAATGAGCAGCTGAAAGATGAATCTTTCCCTCCTGCACCATTATCCCATAATAGCCCGCAACAGGGTGAATTGTATGTTTTATTCTCTGGTCTATTGAGGAGTCAGGGTCAAACAGGCCTGAGCTGCTTTGGCAAATGCTGTGGCACCCAGAAAACACATGTTGCATTGTGAAACCAGTAAAGAAAACAGGACAAACTCTGGGAGCTGCCAAGCAGGTGGTGCCAGGGGAGCAGAGCTGGGAGGCTGCCAGGCTTTGCAGATGAGAGTCATAAGGAGGGGAATGCGGAAGCATTAGGAAAACAATTTGGTAATATCCACTGATTGAAAACAAATAGAAAGGTGCCTGCTGTCTGCAGACTCTATGAAGAGGGATAAAAGCTCACCCGGTGCAAGGTAGGATGAAGACATTGCTGCAATAACATCACCAGAGAGATGACGAGTGGGATTTGTTTGCTAAGGATGTCTGTCCATCAGCAATGGGAAACAGGCTCTGCCCCTACAATACCACCACAGGGGGTTCATGTTAAGCTGGAGCTGCCTTTTGTTAAAGGCCTGTAGTGTTGCCCATGACCCTGGTGGGGGTTTTTTTGATGCGTTACCACATTGGCAAACTTGAAATATTTAGGTTCAGATTTCCAGCATGGCAGTTTGCCAGGCTTAGGATATATACAGCTTTTGAAACTGCAGTGCAAACAGCTTACCTTTGTGTAAAGACTGAGTTGAAGGTAAATACCTAATTTTGCCAAGGCTAAATTTACACTCAGTTTGTTGAACCACATTTTATCTTTCAGAGCTGTGTTCAAAAATGTAGCAGGAGATTTGTCACATATCCAGGACACATCTTCTCTTTTGCTTTTCCATTCTAAAAATGATACCTGCACTCAGCCAGAGCATAAAGATACTCTGGAGAGGATGTTTCTTTGTCTGGCGCAGTCCCTGGACTCACAGCATCTTCCTTCAGAGCACTGAGTTTGTCCTTTGGTTTCTCCAGACTCCAGCAGTGAGTTTCCTGAATCCAAGTCGTGGTCCAGAGTCGGGAGGGACAATGGTGACCATCTCCGGGCACTACCTGGGAGCCGGCAGCCGCGTGTCAGTGCTCCTGGGGAACCAGACCTGCGAATTCTACGGGTAAGGGATCGAGCCGTGTCATGGAATTCTGTGTCCTGGAACCCCAGACTGGGTTGGGCTGGAAGGGACCTTAAAGCTCATCCAGGTCCAAACCCCTGCCATGGGCAGGAACACCTTCCACTAGAGCAGCTTGCTCCAAGGCCCGTCCAACCCGGCCCTGAACACTGCCAGAGATGGGGCACAGCATCCCGGTTATCAGGGCTACAGCACAGTGTATCTCCTGTAGCTGAACACGCAGCCACGGCAAAAAAACTCATGTGGGAACCCCTGAAGGCTCCCATTTCCTATTACCTGAAACCATCTTTGCCATACTGTGACTGAGCCTTGCTTAGCAAGGGAGGGACTGCATGAGTATTAGTGCTTCCATTATTTCACATTTCCTGCTGTTACAATGTTAACTGGTCCAAACGTCTTCAGTGAACATCACTGCGATTTCAGAATGTTTATAATGGTGATCAGGACCTGCCCTGAGCCTGGTTAATCTGAAGAACATGCAGCATTTATAAAGAACAACTGGTTTCTCTTTTCACAGATCAACAACTTGCATTACTTTTATTGCAGCCACCTGCACATCCCTCAACCTCCCAGAAATGGTCAGAACAAGGGGTGGGCTTCTGTGTGGCAGAGCAAAGCGAGGATGTGCACACACCTTCTTGCTGAGAAACTTTCACAGCCATCCATCTCCTCAGGGATTTCTATGGCAAATTTGCCTTTTAGCCAGCAGTGTAAACAGAGAGCTGACATTTGCAGGGTTTAATGGGTTTTATTGGGGCTTAGTTAAAAAAAGATACACGCCGTGCACATCTGCGTGCATCGTACATCTGTGTGCATACACATCTATGCCCTGTACCAACCCAAAGGTGACAGGGTGCATTTCAGAGCGTGGGGAGCCTAAGCAAAGTGGTGTGATGTGCAAAGGGACTGTCCGATCAGGCTTCCCAGGAGGAACCATGGAAGTTCCTCGGAAAGAAAAGACCCCTGAAGGTGAATTTCTTATCTGGAAGACTGAGAGGTTCACTATGGGAGCTGTGGATGTCGAGATCATACAATCACAGAATGGTTTTGGTTGGAAAGGACATTAAGATCATCCAGTTCCAACCGCCTGCCACTGGCAGGGATGCTCCCACTAGATGAGGTCGCTCAAGGCCCCATCCAGTATAGCCTTGAACACTGCCAGGGATGTGGGAGCATGTTGGGATATTAGTGCTTATTCTGCATCCATCCTAGAGTGGTGCTTCAGGACGTCCCAAGGTCTTCAAGTGCAGATCAGTTCACTGTAACCAATGCACCAACATTTCTTCCCTCATCCAAAGCAAAGGTGCCAGATTGCTGCCCCAGATGCACGCGGGTAACAGTGTTCCCACCGACAGAAGCAGCCTTGGAAGCTGGCCTGCAAGCAGCATCAGCCCTGTGGTATAATCCCTTAAATATATGATTATATTCAGGCAACCTGCAGACAGTGACCTGCAAAACCTGGAAGAATTGTGAATAATCTGTATGGTCTAATTACAGCAGGCAAGCAGAAACTTAAACAAAGCCAGGGCAGTGTATGAATGGCACCATCCTTCATGTGGGGTCATGCTGTGCACTTTGTTTTGCTTGGACTGTTTGGAGGCAATGAACTTCAACTGGACTTGAGGGTGTGGGGGAGCCTGATTAGATGAAGCAGCTTCTAATGAGATTCACTCTAATTACAGCTTCCTCCATTCTCCCCTCTCTGCTCAGAGGAGTGGGTAGATTCACCATGACGACATGCTAATAGCATGGAAAGCTAATTAACTGATCACAGAGAGCTGAGAGCAGCCCTGCCAGCAGTGAGGTGTCGCTCTGGATCTTGTGCCAGAGCTAAGCAGGCACTGTAGACTAGCAGGGCTGGGCAGAAAGCAGGCAGCTCTTCAGCAACCACAGAAACACATAGAGAAGCACCAAGGAGGGTGGGGAAATGCACTTCTCAGACAAGGATGCCATTGTGGTTAAATGAAACCTAGGTGGAGAATAAGAATGAGACCAGAGGGGAGGAGGAGAGCAGGAAGGGGTAGACAATTGCATCAACAGAAATAGTCCAGTCCAATCTATTTGAGATATTTTAGGAAGTTGTTTCTGTTCCCTGGGTTATGGTGGATGGGCGTGCAAAGGTGTGCCCTGGGAATATTGCAGTACCTGCTTTAGATACCCCTTGGAATGCCCAGTGCCAAGTGATGTGCCTGTACTCCTTAGGGAGTGTCTGAGGGACCTTGGAAGGGGCCCACAGAGCATCCCCTTACCCAGGTACAGACACCAGAGCCTTGCTGGAAGCAGAGCAGGGGCACGGCTGCACTTGGGCCTCCAATATTCATGCTTCTTGAGCTGTGCAGCCTCTAAGGGTGAGGATGGGGAAGAGTGGACATTAAGTAGTGCCAGGTTTTGATTTGAATGCTGTGCTGCAGAGCTGCCTGCCCTCTCCCCTGTGAGAAGCAAAAACTAAATGGGCCACAGAAGCAGCATGGCCTTTCTGGCAAGCCAGAGGCAGGTTTGGGCAGGCAGGACAACCCACAGGTGGCCCTACAGGACACCGGCCTTCAAGGGATGTTGCTCCAGCAGTTTTGTATGAGCAGTGTCCAGGCTCACCACAGAGCTGTGCAGATCCTTGCAGCTCTGTCCCAGCAGCGGGAGCATCGCTGCTTGGATCTCATTCCCCTTCATCCACCCATCCATCCTTCCCTCCCTCCATCCCTCCATCTATCCCTCCATCCCTCCATCCATCCACCCACCAGTGCCTTTGTGCTTTGACAGCTCCTCTCTTCTCTGCTGCCTTGACCTCTGGGGCTTCACTGAAAGCAGATGGTCTGTTGTGTCCAGCCAGCCAGTGCCAAGGCCGAGGTCACCCCTGCTTTGACAGGGACACAAAGGCAGAAGGCAGTGGTGACGGTGGCATCGCCCTTCCCAAGGGGCTTCGTGTGCTCCATTATGCTGCTCACAAGAGCCCATGTATGCAGTGGGGTGGGAGGGGAAGAATTTAGCTTTTGAGTGAGCTTATGCATCCCATTTCAAAAGCAGCCATCTGTTTTCACATGCCCAGCAGAAGGCAGCAGGTTCACAGAGGGATGCAGGAGGCTGCAGTTTGGCACAAAGAGTAATTTCAGGGAGCCTGCACTTCTCTTTTGGTGGGCAGACAGAGTCCCTTTCCATGCCAGTGAACCTCTCCTGCCCATCTCAGGAGCTCAGCCCCTTTCAGGTATCAGAGTGTAGGGCTGGCTGATGGCTCAGCCTTTTAGTGAGCTGCAGGTCAGCACTAGGACCAAGGGGTTCCTGCCCTTATGCTGTGACTGCCCATTAAGGCTTCCCTGGCTTCTCTCTTGCACAGGCGATCCATGAACGAGATCGTCTGCGTGTCAGCTCCATCAGCCCATGGCCTGGGGGCTGTTCATGTCTCTGTCAGCGTGGACCGGGCTCAGCTGGAGAGGACTTTGCTGTTTGAGTACATTGACGATCCAAAGGTGCAGCACATTGAACCTGAGTGGAGCATTGCCAGGTAACAAAAAGCTCTGACATAATTTCCTTGGCAAGCAGGAGGGTAAACCAGCATGCCTGGTCTGGGTTTTCTCTCTCAGCCTGTGATCTGCCAGGTCAAAAGAGGGTCAATTTGAAAATGCACATCCCATCCTGGATTTGTCAGGGCTGTGCGTGTGCAGCATTTGCAGTTACCAAAAATCAGGTCCAGAGTTACTATCAAGTAGCTGCGATTACCAAGGCAATTACAACAGCAGCAGTCTGCCCACAGATTCTGGGAGCACGAATAAAGCCAAGATCACTTCCATCTGCTGAAGAAGTGCACAATTGCTCATTAAAGGCTCCTTCTCATAGTCCTGCAATAAAACAAAACCAGCAAGCACCAAGAAAGGAAAAAGCTGATGCTAATCAACACATAGTGTTTATTCCAGATTCACTGCTTGGTACAGAGTGACCGGTGCTGTCACTTCACTGTGGCATCATCACTGCTAAAAACCCTATGCCAGCCTCATCCCCTGGGGTTACTTTAATGGTTGTGCTCACACAGGCTGAAACATAGCAATTCATTTCAAATTCCAACTGTTTTTTAAAATTGCCCCTGAATGAAGGGCACAGCAGGCTCTGAGGTGTTTGCTTTGAGCCCCAGTTCAAGATAACGTCTGGTCTGGGGTGAGATGGGTTTCGTGGGCTGGTTCAGGAAGCCAGAAGTGAAACACTTTACACAGAGGCACTGGCTGTAGGAGAACTGGGGTTGTGTCCTACCTGGCCCACATGGCATTGGGGCTCTTCATCCCTCCCCTCCCAAGTGTGACAACTTGCTGCATCTGCAATCCAGATGCAAGTGCATGTCAGCTCCTTCACTGCACATACCGTTCATTGTGTTCCTTAAAAACATCACTATGTAAATCATTAACCACTGTGATTAATGTATTGTCTTACATATTTAGTCTCAGCTCAGTTGATTTCTTTGGTCCCATTTCTCATCCTGCTGCCTTGCAGTGCTGTTAGGTGGGAGAAAGCTGCGAGTATAAAATCTTGCTGACTTTGGACCCCCCTCCCCAGTGACTCAGGGAGTGGGAATTAATCCATGCTGTCTCCTGGTGCCTGAAGTGTCTGCAGAAAACATCTTTCTGAGATCAACAAGCATCCTTCTTGTCAAGCAGAGCCTCTCTCCACAGCATTAATCAGGTGTCTCCTGGTTCTCCACAGCGGACACACACCTCTGACTGTTACCGGCTCCAACCTGGATGTGATCCAAGAGCCAAGGATCCGCGTCAAGTACAATGGGAAGGAGTTTGTCAACGTAAGTAGCTGCTGTCAGCACGGTGCCTGGGAGCATCCCTTGCATGGGTTCTCCCCACCTGGGTGCACACATGCACTGGTTACTGGTGAGGCTTGCCATGGTAAAGCTGCTTTGGGGTTGTTTCCCTAGATTTACCGAAACTGGGAACGCTGGAAAGAGGGATTCTTACACACACAAATTACTTCTTCAGCAGCACAGTAACTGCCAAGGGGTTTTCAAAGCTAGAAATGGAAGCCTCCAGTCTGGATCATCTCAATCACATCAAATTCTGTCTTGGGTCAGATAAAGTTTCACTCTGAAATTCCCCATTTTGTCCGAGGCCCTGAAACCTTTCCTCTCCCCAGCACCTTTGATTTCCAGTCCCTAGCTCAGGTCTACAGGCACATTATGATGGGAAGCCCGTGTAGCTGCCTCCATCATTCCCAGCTGCTCCACACTTCCCATTTTAGTCCTGCTCTTTCTGTAAAAGCCCAGAGTAGGCGCTGAGACCTGCCAGCTCTGAGGCTGCTATGTTTAACTAGTCTCTCCCTAGCTGCCTCTCTATAAATAAACCTCCTACTGCCACAGCTCTGGGCCCAGCAAACCTGTACCAGCCCAGGGAGGGGAGGAGAGAGGGAACCACTTCTGAACAAGAAGCTTTCAGGCTGCTTTTGCAGCTCAGTCACTGCAGTAAGGCCAGAGGCTGCTTCCCTGTATCCACCTCACCATGTGAAGGATGCTGGACATGGGGCTCTGGGTATTCTGGTGAAGCTGGGTGTTATTTTTAAGGCTCTTTTCCTTCCTCCCTTTTATCACTCTAATATTCCCAAAGCAAGGAGTCGGTATAGCAGAATTTGGGCTTGATCTGGAATGCCACCTCCTTCCCCAGTCTGTTTTGTTTCAGTCCAAGGGTAAGAAACTGAAATGAATCCCTAGGTAAGTGGGAACTAAGCAACGTCCTTTTATGCTACAAATACAGATTGTACCTCCAGAACCTGCAGAAATTATTCTGACCAAGTAAAATTGCAATACGCTGTTTCTATGCAGTGATCTTTCTCACTGAACCTGTATTATCTTGGAAAGGGCAAATCACTTAGCAGTCTTTCCTATTCCCTTTCTCCCTTCCCCTCTGAAGACCTTTTTCATTGGAGCTCTTTTTAAAGAGACATCTAATTTTGTTGCTAGCACTTGCAGTTACAGTGCTGCAAAAATAATCCTGAAGACACAAAATAGAGTGAAATTAAATTTTCCACTTATGGAGGGAGGCCAAACGGTTGGGCTCTTGCTGCTTTATAAGGCAAGAGCCTCATAAATCAGCCAGTTCCCTGCTTCCAGGCCTGGAGAAGCTGTGGGTGTCCTCAGCCTGGCAGGAGATGACCTTCATGTTACCTCCAGCCCACAAGTGCCAGACAGTCATTCCTCTCCCTTGCTGGGAATTGCCTCTAATCACCAGTTTGTAGCCGGAAGCAGGTATTTGCTGTGGGTCTGTTTCTCTGGGCTTTCCAGGGCGTATTTAAGGAATCAGAACATGGTTGTGCAGGTCAAGGTAAAGTTTCCCCTGCCATCTTTCAAAGCATCACCTTCCTCCCAGGTCTGCAAGGTGGTGAACGCTACAGCGCTGTCCTGCCTGGCTCCCCCCCTCACCTCCGAGTATCGGCCCGGCCTGGATGCTGTGGAGCGGCCAGATGAGTTTGGGTTTATCTTTAACAATGTGCAGTCCCTCCTGGTCTACAACGACACCAAGTTCATCTACTACCCCAACCCAACGTTTGAACTGCTGAGCCCAACCGGGGTGCTGGAGCAGAAGCCAGGGTCACCCATCATCATGAAGGTAAGGAGACCTTTACTCAACCCATGGGAAGAAACAAAAAAAACAATCCCAGATTTTTATTCCCTCCTTGGAGAATGGGATACCCTGGATGGAGTCCCATCATTTGTACAAGGAAGGGAATGAGGCAGAAATGAGAGAAATGCATCTTTGTACAGTCTTCTCTCCCCTTGTCCCTAGGGCAGAAACCTGTGCCCACCCGCTCCTGGAGGAGCAAAGCTCAACTACACCGTGCTCATCGGAGAGACACCCTGTGCTGTCACTGTCTCTGAGACCCAGCTGCTGTGTGAGCCACCCAATCTCACCGGACAGCACAAAGTGATGGTGAGGGACCAAACACTCCTTTCAGCATCCTTTCCCTCCCTCTTTCCCATCCTTTTGCCCCCTTCTCTAGCTCCCTGATGCACTTGGATATTGAGTGCAGTTTCTTGTCCAAGGTTTGGTAGGATCTTTATTGCTGTCTAATTGGAAATACAAAATACTGATGTGGATTAGCATGGACAAACTTCTCTCCCTGAGGGAACCTACTACCAAAGCCTTCTAGAAGGAACAAATCTTTCTGGAAATGCCTTCAGCACTAGTTATCATCCTTTCTGTGGTGCTGCATAGCATTCCTTCAGTAAGTGAGATCACTGGCATTAAACTGAAAGAGGGCAGATTTAGATTAGATTAGGAGTATATTCTTAACTATGAGGTGGTGAGCACTGGCACAAATTGCCCCATCCCTGGCAGTGTTCAAGGCCAAGGTGGATGGGGTTTGGAGCAACCCGCTCTAGTGGAAAGGGTTCCTGCCCATGGCAGGGGGTTGGAAGTGGATGAGCTTTAAGGTCCCTTCCAACACAAACCATTCATGATTCTGTGATTTTCAGTGGGTTGTGTTCTCCCTCCTGTTGGGATTTTGACAGTCCTTCTAGCCAGACCTGATCTGCAAAGTGGATGGGAAGGTTTTCCTTTTCCTAAAGCAGAAGCAGCTAGGAATATCTGAACGCTGGAGTGGTTGAATCAGTGGCCTCATGCAGGATAACAGTCGGTGTCCTCCTCTGCTTTGGTTTTGGGCATTGCTGCTTCCTCTGATCCACTCGCAGCTGCCGAAGTGCTTGAGTGGAGCCCAAACGAGATTGTAATTGTGATTTATTTCCCTTTAAGTTCAGCATCCAAAACATATTCACATTATCACAGTGTGATGCACAGAAGCGCAACCTGGCTGAGAGCTGCTTACATCTGTGGCCGGGGCACATCCAAGAAAAGCCTGTCCTGGCATTAACCTCCAGCATGTTTGCTCTTTAGCTTTCACATCTCTCCCCTTCTCTGTTCTCTCTTTCCAGTCACTCTGGTTTCTTGTCAGTGAAATTATCACTAGGTTGCGTATGTCCACACTTTACAAAAGGGAGTTGAAAGCTTATAAAATGAAAGTCAAATGGAGCCATCAGATAGTAAGAACAAAGCCCAGATAGTGAAGGGCTGGCACATTTATCATGACTTGAAGCCTCCCTGTGTTCGCATAAGCTACACCCTCTGTTTGAAGGCAACTGGAGTTGCTATATTCTTGGCTGAAACACAACTCTGTTCAGTGCTTCTGTAGGGATCTGCACAGGCCATGTGGTGTGTACTCAGGCTTTGGGACTGGCTGACACCCTTAGCTAAAGCTGCTGGTTACCTCCATTGTGCTTCGTAGGTGCGTGTTGGTGGTATCATCTTCTCCCCTGGCTCGGTGAGCATCATCTCAGACAGCCTCCTGACCCTGCCAGCCATCGTCAGCATCGCAGCTGGAGGCAGCCTGCTCCTCATCATCGTCATCATCGTCCTCATTGCCTACAAGCGCAAGTCCCGAGAGAACGACCTGACACTGAAGAGGCTGCAGATGCAGATGGACAACCTGGAGTCCCGAGTGGCCCTGGAGTGCAAGGAAGGTCAGTACAGACCAGGCACACTCTGTGTGCTACAGCTCCATGCCGTGCTCCCCAGCTCGCCCCAGGAGAGCCCCCCCCATTACCTGATGTTTGTGGTGAGGAATGGAGTTCATGCCCCGCCACGTTTGCCCCCCAGACAAGCTGCAGCAGGGTGGGCAGCCACAGGTGTGTCAGCAGCAGACACAGCTTTGCTGCGTCATGTGCAGAGAATAGGATTAGAGCTTGATCCTCCTTAAGCGACATGCCTGGATGGTGCTGGAGGGATGGTGCGAGCCCCAGGGTGTCCAACACAGTATGACCCCTTGTCTAATGGCCTTTTAGTACAGGGCTTTTAAAAAGGCACAGACATATGGGGGAGAAAAGGTTTGGACCCCCAAGAAACAGTGTGCATCCCAAATGGAAAGCAGAGGAGGATGGGAAAGCTGCTTCAGTCCCTCCTCCAGTCTCTAAGATGTGAGCCCAGAGCAGTGTGAAGCTCCTCAGCATTTATTTCTGGGGAATCTTGTGTGTTATTTGGACTAGATTTCAACACAGACAAGTCTTGCCCCTTCAGTGAGGCAGCTGCACCTGGCTGCTCTGCATGAGAGTGAAGGTAGAGGTGTGCAGACATCTCTGTAGCTGGTGGGTGAGAGGAGAAGCATTCTGCTGTAGTTCTCTGTGTCCTTCCAGCTGGAAGGGAGCTTAGTGAATTAAAGAAAAATAAATCAAAAGCTGCAAATTCCATAGTGTGGCCTGTTTCTAGAGAGCATCACACTGGATTTGTTCAGCTAGTTTTAAAAGGATAGCCTTGGAAGCACAGGACAAAAAATGAGATGTATTCAGGCGAGAACACCACCTGGGCATGGGCACAGCCTTGCTGGGGTACAGAGACCTCACTGAGCCAGCATTTCATACTTTGGAGGATGAACACAAGGCCACACATAGAGCTGTATAACACGGTGATGTTATGTAGCAAGTGGAAGAATAAATCCCTTCCTGACCCCTACAGTAAGCAGTTTCTGCTTGGATTTGATCTGCATGAGCTTTGATTATTTTGGCAACTGTTGACAGAGGAGGAAAGGAAGAAGAAAGGAAAATACAGGAGGCACCAAGTTAGGAAAATAGATCCTCACTTCTATCTGCAGCCTTTAAAGCTGCTGTAGGTGTGTGTACACAAGTGTGAACTGCATACAAATTAATAGGCATCTTTTGTTCTCAGCATCTGCTCTGTGCAGTGTGTGCTCTCTTGCTTTCAGCAGAACCTCTGAGGGAGAGGGTTTGTCTGAGCTACATAGCAGGGTCTCCTCCACATCGCTTTTCTGAGCTGGCCTATTTGTGGGTCCTACTCGAGGTGAGCGGACGGGCAGCCCACCCTCCCCCAAAGCCTGGCCTCCCTGAGTTCACATGTGCTTCTCTCTTGTTCCATTCTCCCTCAACAGCTTTTGCAGAGCTGCAGACGGATATCAATGAATTGACCAGTGACCTGGATCGCTCTGGGATCCCATACCTTGACTACCGGACCTATGCCATGAGGGTCCTTTTCCCTGGCATTGAGGACCATCCTGTCCTGCGGGAGCTGGAGGTAACGTACAGCCTATGCTCAGGCCCTTCAAAGTTTCCCTGAGCTGGTGTGAAACCCAGAGCCCTTTATGCCTTCCACACAAATCTTAATGAGAGGCACTGGGATCAGCAGGATGAGCTGCCAGTTCATTTTAGCTAGGAAGCTGGTGGTTCATCTCCATCTCTCATTGCTTGATTCCTTTTGCTTTCTTCCCTCTGGTGTTGCTTTATGGGGTTTTATATTGCTATAGGCCAGCAGCAAAGCATACCACGTAAGTTACTGGTGTCCTTTTAATCTCCTCCCTATTCACTGTACTGTACAGGGAAGGCTCTGAGCCTGGGAGCATCCTGCTTAGAGCATTCTGCTTTCCATGGCATGTCCACCGGAGGGCAAATGCCGTGGCTCGGCATGGCTAGCCTGCCTGTGAGCACCTCAATGTTTTATCCACCACTATGTCTAAATACATATGGAAAATTTTCACTGGGGATACAGCAAAATGGGTGATGTGCAAGGGTCCATCGGATCCCCTTGCAGATGAGCCCTGCTCACCTGTGAGAGCACCCAAATAAATGATGGTGCTTCAAGAAACATTCTCTGCCACTGAGAGAACGTGGGGCTTCCATCCTCCATCCAGGATGCACAGAAGTACAAGCTCTGCACTCCCTCTTGGAGTATTACTCCAGTATCCTGAAAGTCGTAAGTCCTCTTGCCTTCACACAGCCCAGGGGATGGCTCAAATCTTCAGCCAGAACTGTAAGAGGAAGAAGCAATGCTTGCTTGTGCTCCGTACGGCTGCACTGCTTTACCAGGCAAGCACTACTTAGCATTAATGCATCAAATCTCATTCATCTTCAGTGGGCACCAGCAGTTGCCCTGGTGTTGGTAAAACTCATCCAGGCTTTGAACCAACCTCTCACAGCCCATTACCTGCTATTTCCAGTCCCATGCACTATGTTCACTGTTTAAATTGCCAAATAAGCCAAACAAATATGAAAGTTTTTTGTTTTACTCATGAAAAACAGAATTGCAGAAGTGATGTGCTGCCAATTACACAGTTGCTTAATTACGTAGTGTTAGTAAAACCAATACATAAGTCTCCAAGATGTTTGGTAAGGAGTTGCCTGATGCAGTTCCATCATTTTCACTTGTAATGAATTACTTCAATCTGCAACTGGCTGAAAGCCTCAATTAATTTTTTACACTTGTCCCCTAATAAAGCAATAGTCTAAATTAGTATTTAATTTACTTATAAGAGTGTCACTTTTTGTGCAGAACAAGCAGAATTATATGTTGTTTATAGGGCTGTTAGCCTCACAGTAGCAGCTTTATGACTCTGAGTGCAGTTCTGAACAATGATCATAGAATGGTTAGGGTTGGAAAAGACCTTAATATCATCTAGTTCCAACCCTTCTGCCATGGGCAGGGACACCACACACTGTCACCCAAGACTCCATCCAACCTAGACTTGAACACTGCCAGGGATGGAGCGTTCACAACATGATGAAGGTGAGCTGTACAGAAGTGCTGGGAGGGGACAGAAAAGGTGACCAGGACTCGCCAGAGACCATGTCCAGGGATGCCAAGACTTTGAGAGATAGGGTGCTAGCTTGTGCACTCAGGGTTAAACCATTCACCCCACCCCTAGTGATGCTCCCCTGTTCTCCCAAGCCTTGGCTGATGGGTATTCTCTCGTCCACCACAGGTCCAAGGGAACGGGCAGCAGAGCGTGGAGAAGGCCTTGAAGCTATTTGCGCAGCTGATTAACAACAAAGTCTTCCTGCTGACCTTCATCCGAACGCTGGAGCTGCAGCGCAGCTTCTCCATGCGTGATCGTGGCAACGTGGCCTCACTCATCATGACAGGGCTGCAGGGCAAGCTGGAGTATGCCACTGATGTGCTGAAGCAGCTGCTCTCCGATCTCATTGAGAAGAACCTGGAGAACAAGAACCATCCCAAACTGCTCCTGCGCAGGTAGGGCAAGTGACGGGTCTTAGGGCAGTCACTGTGCTTTCCATAAGGTTGCATGGACACACTGCTGGTGGCATCTGGGGGCTCTGCAGGACCAGGGGGCTGGCTGCAGGAGGAAAACACTGTTCATCCATGCTGGATTTTGGATGACCCACCTATTTCCTTGCCTGTCTCCATGACACAAGATTAACTTAGCGTTTTCACAGATGGCTGAACAGGGTTTTGAACTGGACCACAGAATTACAAACGGGTTTGGGTTGGGAGGGACCTTAAAGCTCAACCAGTTCCAATCCCTGTCATGGGCAGGGACACCTTCCACTAGAGCAGGTTGCTCAAAGCAATCTGGCTTATTTCTCACGTCTGTCCAGTACCTGCGGACCTTGTCTCACATGAGCTGTGCTATTAAGATCGTGAGTAGACCATTAAAGACCTAGTGAAGAGGGGTACTTCCTGGATGGACAATGCCATGCACTGCCCCTAGAGCTGTAAGGGAAAAGCAGGCTGCATCTCCTTCTTTATGTGCTGCGGGGGCAAGGTGGGGTGTGACAGCCTCTGCCCCAGGGATCTCTGCCAGGGCAGCTGCAGCTTTCCCCTCGTCCGCTGCCAGGCAGGCAAGGGTTCTGCTGTGCTCCCCCTGAGGCTTTGCTGCCCCAGGCGACTTGAGTGTTGCAGGTGGCATTGCCACCTTGGCCCCGGGCAGGCTTTTGGTCATGTCCTTCTGTTCCACCTGCCTCTTCTTGGTTTTCTGGGGCACGGCCACAGGTGGGAGCAGAGGCTTCCTCTCTTTGCCTGTGCCTGTGCCCTGCAGAGCTGCCTTGAATCCTCTGCTGCTCTGTGGGGCAGGTGCCTGTCTCTGTCTCTGTGCTGTGGCCTCCTGCTTGCTGAAGCCATGGGAAGCTCGTGCTGGTGCTGCTGGAGGGAGAGGTGCCTGGAGCTGGAAAGGACCTTAAAGTTCTTCCAGCTCCAACCCCTGCAACAAGCAGGGTCACCTTCCACTACAGCAGGTTGCTCCCAGCCCTGTCCAGCCTGGCCTTGAACAGGCCTTACATCCATCTTCCCTTGCCAGGGATGGGGCAGCCCCAGCTTTTCTGGGCACCCTGTGCCAGGGTCTCAGCACCCTCACAGGGAAAGAGCTTCTGCTTACTAAATTTCATCTCCCTCAAAAGCCCTCTGTGTGGTCCTACACCTGGGTCAGAGCAATCCCAAGCACATCTACAGGTTGGGCAAAAAAAGAGATTGAGAACAGCCCTGCGGAGAAGGACTTGGGGGTGTTGGTCGATGAGAGAATGAACATAAGCAGGCAGTATGCGCTCGCAGCCCAGAAAACCAACCATATCCTGGGCTGCATCAAAAGGAGCGTGACCAGCAGATCCAAGGAGGTGATCCTGCCCCTCTGCTCTGCTCTTGTGAGACCTCACTTGGAGCATTGTGTGCAGTTCTGGTGTCCTCAACACAAAAACGACATGGAACTGTTGGAACAAGTCCAGAGGAGGCCACGAGGATGATCAGGGGCTGGAGCACCTCCTGTATGCAGACAAGCTGAGGAAGTTGGGGCTGTTCAGCCTGGAGAAGAGAAGGCTGTGTGGAGACCTCAGAGCAGCTTCCTGTATCTGAAGGGGGCCTATAGGGATGCTGGGGAGGGACTCTTCATTAGGGACTGTAATGACAGGACAAGGGGTGATGGGTTCAAACTGAAACAGGGGAAGTTTAGATTGGCTCTAAGGAGGAAATTCTTTCCTGTGAGGGTGCTGAGGCACTGGAATGGGTTGCCCAGGGAGGTTGTGAATGCTCCATCCCTGGCAGTGTTCAAGGCCAGGTTGGATGAGGCCTTGGGTGATATGGTTTAGTGTGAGGTGTCCCTGCCCATGGCAGGGGGGTTGGAACTGGATGATCTTAAGGTCCTTTCCAACCCAGACTGTTCCATGAATCTATGATTAAGCTGAGGTAACAGCCGAGGTCCCTACATAAAGACCAGCCTTAATGGAACAGATACTGTGTAAATGTACCCTCTCACAGCTGTATTCCACCTCAGCTCTGTGGCTGCATGAGAAGTCCGGGAAGGAGAACGCGGGTTGAGCCTTCTGTTACTCAGGAACACCCATGAACGTCTGAGACACAGAGAGTGAAAGGGGGGCGGTGGGGAGGCAGACAGTGAGAGATCGCCAGTCTGCCAATGGGAGGGCTCGTTGTAGAGGGAGCGCCGCAGGGGCTCACAGACGCCCCTGCTGATTGGCCCCGGTTCCCGGACTTCTGGAAGCGTCTCTCGGCCCAGCTGCAGGAGTGGCTGACACAGCCGTCACTCAAGAGAGGCTGCTCCAGGCCCCTCCCCGTGCCTGCCCTCTCGGGTTTCTGGAACCTTCTGTCGGTGCAGTCTGTGTGTGCTTTCACAGCCGCAGACCCTGGGCAAGAAAATCGCTAGGGAATGGGGTCGGGGAGGGAACCAAGGCCACGCTTGCGGTCATGCTGCACTACAGCTTCCCAGGCACAGCCTTCAGAGCTGGTTTGCAGCAAGGGCAGGTTGTTCTGTGCTTGCTTTGGTTGCACTGTGGCGCTTTAGGGGCCAGCCGCCCGCAGGGTGGCCATGAATACAAGGTGGATTCCCCACCCCAGACACAAAACAAGAGCTGGGTCTGCGTTCCTGCACAAGTGCATCTGCAGCCTTAGCGCCACCTCCCTGTCATTCCTCTGCTACAGCCCCGGGGACACAAGACCATGGCTTGGGGCAGCTGCAGGACAACCTGCGCTCGAGTGCTCTGAAGCTGCGGGATGGGGGGGGAACAAGCACGGTCCCACATCTGCTGCCCGTTTACAGCTCTGTTTCTGGAAAAACTACCAGCTTCTCACTGCATTGCTTCAGTGCTTGTCTGTGCAAGGGAAGAAGTACAGTCGCAATCTTTCAGCCCTTATCTCTGGCCTTTCTTCTTATTCCTCCCATCCCTCCTACAACCCTCTCATTTCCATTAGAGTGCTGCAACATGCAGCTGGCTTCAAAAGGCAGCTGACGTGTGAGCCACCGCATCACACCCTGCTTCATGCCATCGGGACGCGCTATTCCTGCATGGGCAGCACGTGCTGCCCAGAGGCAGCAAGTCTGCAAGCCCACCAGCTGGGAAGTGCCTCAAGGAAAGAGGTCGCTCCCCAGGCTTCTACACTGCTGACACGAGGGAAAAGCAGTAGGCGGCAGAGGCGAGCAGTGGGGGAAAGGGGAATGGTTTATTGTCCCAAGAAGGTGTCCGCAGCGAGCGCAGCCTGCAGCACGATGTCCTGAGCGCAGCTCTGTCGGGGCTGGCGCCGGCAGTGGGGCACTACTCCTGCTCTTGTGTGTCCATGGAGGAGAAGCTGGAAGTCTTGCCTGGAGAATTCATTGCTCTCCTGAAGCGGGATGGTTGTCGCTTCATGAATGAGACCTGCAGAGCTCTGTCCGCAAGTATGCACTGCCTTTGGGCACGTGCCTGTGATGCTGCCTCCTCAGCGTCGTAGGGTTCAGAGCCAGGGGAAGCTGGTACCAGCTCCTCCTCTTGTGTCAGGGCATCGAGAGGTGTGCGGTGCTGCTCTTGCTCAGCAGCTGCAGGCAGGGTGGGAGCTGCTGGCTCAGTGTCAGTGGGTCCAGTCAGGGCAGGAGACAGGCTCTGTAGCTCCTCAGCAGCCTCTCGTGCTGTCTCTCGTGCTGCCTCTCCTGCTGCAGCTGTGCCCACACTGCTGGGGCTGCTGGATCCCTCCTGGGGACCCGCGTGGCGGGCCTGGGAGAGCTCTGGTGCAGAGGTGTCGCCATAGGTGTCCCGTACGCTGATGGCTTCCTCCTGGGACAGCTCTTTGTCCCTGTCATTTTGTGACTCGGTTTTCACCTCCTCTGTCTGTTCCTTGGCCGAGTTTGCTGGCAGTAGCAGGCAGAGGCGAGCAGTGGGGGAAAAGGGGTATGGTTTATTGTCCCGAGAAGGTGTCTGCAGCGAGCGCAGGCTGCAGCACGGTGTCCTGAGCGCAGCTCTGTCAGGCCTGGCGCCGGCAGTGGGGCACTACTCCTCTACCCGTGGGTTCATGCAGGAGAAGCTGAAAGTCTTGCGCAGAGACTTCATTGCTCTCCTGAAGCGGGACGATCGTCGCTTTTGGAGCGCTCCTGCATCCGGCTGGGTGGCAGTGCCTGCGGGGATAGGAGAGCTGTAGGCATGGGGCTGGGTGGGCGCTGGGCAAGCTCCTGCTGCCACCCAGCACCGCGGGCTTTCCCCGGGGGCTTTCCACTGAAGGCTTTTTGGCCCTCGCCCACGGAGTGGAGGCCGGGGCACAGGTGAAGTCATGTTCACGCTGCTGCCAGCCTGGCCTGGCTGCCACTCGACGCAGGGACGTACCTGACTCGTCCTCAGTGTCCTGAACTGCTGCAGGTGACACTGGCGGTTCCTCCTCTTGTGCTGCCCGTGAGGCAGGGGCACTGCTGGCCTCACCTTGGTGGTTTTCAGATGCTCTCCTGAGTACTTTGCGCACGAATGAGAGCTGCAGAGCTCTTTCTCTAAGTGTGCGCCGCCTTGGGGCAGGTGCCTGAGATGCTGCCTGCTCTGCGACACAGGATGCAGAGCCAGGGGAAGCTGGTGCCGGTGCCTCCTCGTCCTCTTGTGCCAGGGCAGCGAGAGGTGTGCGGTGCTGCTCTTGCTCAGCAGCTGCGGGCAGGGTGGGAGCTGCTGGCTCGGTGTCTGTGGGTCTGGCCAAGGCAGGAGACAGGCTCTGCAGGTCTCCAGCTGTCTCTTCCGCTGCCTCTTCTGCTGCCTCTCCTGCTGCGGCTGTGCCCACGCTGCTGGGGATGCTGGATCCCTCCTGGGGTCCCGCGCGGGGTGCGTGGAAGAGCTCAGGCACCAAGGGGTTGACATAGATGTCCCGTATGGTGATGGCTTCCCCTTGGGACAGCTCTTTGTCCCAGTCACGTTCTGAGGACTCCTTCACCTCCTTGACCAGGGCTCTGGTCCGTATGTTGCCCTTGATGACGTCCAGCAAATGGGACAGCAGTTGGTCTCTGTCCTCTTCCCTTTTGTGGTCGTTCTCCTCTTCCTGCTCCTTCTCAGTGGGCAGTTCCTCCTGTAATCACACAACCGGGATGCAGGGGATGAGTGTGCTGCAGCTGGGCAGCGTAGTGCCTGGTCCCAGGCAGGAGCAGGCTCATCCCCCTGTGTTGTCCCATCCATCATTGGCGCTCACCTGTAGGTACTGGAACAACGCCCTGTGTCTCGGGCAGCAATATTGCCTCTGGCTGTCTTGCAGCTGGAGCTCCCTCTCCTCAGGGCCTCCCAGCAGCCCAAGCAGGCTGGCTGTCCTCTGCCTGTCCAGACTGTGCCTGCTGCTGGCAGTGCTGCTCCTCTTCTGCCCCTCCAGGACCTCTGTCCAGGCGATCACCAGGAATGTCTCTGCCACACGCAGCCTGGGGGAGGCACCTGCCTCCTGCACCTCGAGACCTGTGGTGCTGGGCACATGC
The DNA here is from genome assembly GCF_028554395.1 of Pezoporus wallicus. NCBI lineage: Eukaryota > Metazoa > Chordata > Aves > Psittaciformes > Psittacidae > Pezoporus > Pezoporus wallicus. The sequence goes on along the minus strand of NW_026636574.1, from coordinate 1,453,163 downwards.
GCCTCAGTCACTGGGGGCTGAGATTCCTGATCTGAGGGAGAAGCAGCTGCATGTCCTTCTATGCCTGCTCCTGGGGCAAGGTGGGGTGTCGCAGCCTCTGCCCCTGGGAGCTCTGTCAATGAAAATGTCGTTTCACCCTTTTCTGCTGCTGGGGAGACAACAGCATTGGTGGCCTCTTCTTGCTGTTCTCCCAACACGGGTGACACCATGTCTTGTACACCTCCTGCTGCTGCAGTAGCGGGAGGGGCTGTGGCCACATGAGACCCAGCGTCCTCAAGTGCTGCAGGACTGCTTGTGGGCACCGCCACATACAAACACTGTGTCGTGTCCCGGTGTTCCAGAGGCTGCTGTTCGGTTCCCCTGACCACAGCCACAGAGTGGACCATAGGCTCCCACTCTGTGGGTGTGGATATCACCTGCAGAGCTGTGTCACATACTGCGAGGCTCTGCGGGACACGTGCCTGTCTCGGTGCCTGTGCTGCTGCCTGCGGCTCGTCAAAGCCAGGGGAAGCTGGTGCCGGTGCCTCCTCGTCCTCTTGTGCCAGGGCAGCGAGAGGTGTGCGGTGCTGCTCTTGCTCAGCAGCTGCAGGCAGGGTGGGAGCTGCTGGCTCGGTGTCTGTGGGTCTGGCCAGGGCAGGAGACAGGCTCTGCAGGTCTCCAGCTGTCTCTTCCGCTGCCTCTTCTGCTGCCTCTCCTGCTGCGGCTGTGCCCACGCTGCTGGGGATGCTGGATCCCTCCTGGGGTCCCGCGCGGGGTGCCTGGGAGAGCTCAGGCACCAAGGGGTTGACATAGATGTCCCGTATGGTGATGGCTTCCCCTTGGGACAGCTCTTTGTCCCAGTCGCATTCTGAGGACTCCTTCACCTCCTCCGTCTGTTCCTTGGCCAGGTTTGCTGGCGCCTCCTGTAAACACAGCGCAGAACATCAGAGCTAACAGCTCTCTCCCCAGCCACATCTCTCTCAGGGCTGCAGGTGCTTGTGTGGGTGCTGTGCTGTGGGCTGCCTTCTCCCTGTGGCCCCGTGACCTGCGCCAGGGCTGCTGGTGCATCAGCCCGCCCCTTGGGTTCCAAGGCTGCTGCTGGTGGCTGCTCACTGGGAGGGAGGTCCCTCACAGGCTGCTCTCCTTCACAGCCTTTGCTCGAGAGGAGTTTGAGGGGCGGGGAAGCAAGAGCACAGGCAGGGGAAGGAGGGAATGTCAGCGGGATGGCACAGGGGGCACCAGCAATGTCCCTGCCAAACATCCCTGGGGATCTGGGTCTGCCTCCAGCACCTCAGGATCTCCGGTGCCAGCCTGATGCGTGTGGCTTACCTGGCAATCAGAGTCATGAGCTGAGGGAGAAGCTGCTGCTTCTCCTTCATCGTCGTTCCCCTTCAGGGGATCCACATCGGGGGGCTGGAAGATCTCCAGGATCGAGGCTTTGATCCAGATGTTGCAGTTGGTGGCATCCTGCAGCTGGGACAGTTCTCTGTCCTCTTCCCTTCCTTGGTCCTCCTCTTCCTGCTCCTTCCCAGCCCTCGGTTCCTCCTGAGATCGCACAACGGGGATGAGGGGATGAGTGAGCTGCAGCTCAGCAGCGGAAGAGCTGGCCCCAGGCAGGGGGAGGCTCATCCCACTGTGCTGTCCCATCTTCTTCTCAGCACTCACGTGTCTGTGTTGGAGGTCCCGCTCCTCAGGGCCATCCAGCTGCCCATGCAGGCCGGCTCTCCTCTCCTCTGTCTTGGGGAGCACCAGGAATCTCCCTCCCACACGCAGCCCCGGGGAGGCAGCTCCTTCCTGCACCTCGGTATCTGTGGTGCCGCCCGCACGTGCCTCAGTCACTGGGTGCTGAGCATCCTGAGGCAAAGGAGAAGCGGCGGCGTCTCCTTCTTTATGTGCTGCGGGGGCAAGGTGGGGTGTGACAGCCTCTGCCCCAGGGATCTCTGCCAGGGCAGCTGCAGCTTTCCCCTCGTCCGCTGCCAGGCAGGCAAGGGTTCTGCTGTGCTCCCCCTGAGGCTTTGCTGCCCCAGGCGACTTGAGTGTTGCAGGTGGCATTGCCACCTTGGCCCCGGGCAGGCTTTTGGTCATGTCCTTCTGTTCCACCTGCCTCTTCTTGGTTTTCTGGGGCACGGCCACAGGTGGGAGCAGAGGCTTCCTCTCTTTGCCTGTGCCTGTGACCTGCAGAGCTGCCTTGAATCCTCTGCCGCTCTGCGGGGCAGGTGCCTGTCTCTGTCTCTGCGCTGTGGGCTCCTGCTTGCCAAAGCCATGGGAAGCTCGTGCTGGTGCCGCTGGAGGGAGAGGTGCCAGTTTCTCCTTAGTAGCTCTGGGCAGGCAGCTCCCCTTTGGCTGCTCCCTAGGGTTGATCTTGCTGGGCAGCGGGGGCAGACGCTGTGGAAGCACCTTGTGGTGTAGCCCCAGCGACCTGGTGTTGAGGCTGTCCTTGCTGCCCGTCGTCAGCATGGCTGGCAGGTGCTCGGCCACTCTCCCAGCGTTTCTCAGTGTGGGCTGAGTGGCAGGGGCCTTGCTGCTCTTGGCTGCCTGGACAGTGGCTGTTCTTGTGCTTGTCCCGGCAGCCCTGCTGCGTGGTGGCTCCTGCTGTGCCGCTGGCTGCTGGCGGGGTTCCTGCCTCCTTGCCACAGTTGGCAGCCTGCGGGAGCTGCTCATGGGTGTCTGTGAGCGAGGCGGTGGCAGGGGTGTCATTGCCACCACTGGTGGCAGACGAAGCGTCTGCTGCTGCGTTGCGCCGCTGCTGCGGGGCAGCACCACTCGGTGCCCCAGGCTGCCCGTCTGCAAGAGAAGCCGAGGAGAGGCTGTGTGATGGTGTCCCTTGTGTCTGTGTCACAGCTTATGCAGTTGTGCTCCCCTGCCAGCCCCAGGGCAGGGCTCAGCCCCGCAGGGAGCTGCCGCTTGCCCCCCAGTCCGGCAGGGGAGAGGGCTGGCCACCCGCAGCCCACGGCCACTGCCCAGAGCACCCCCGGCGTGCCCGGGCAGCCTGACGGGCACGGCACGGGGGGCTCAGCTTGCTCCCTCCTGCTCCTCCCGCTCCTCCCATGGTCGGGAGGACATTCAGCCCCGTCTCCCTCGCTCTCCCAACTAGTACCTGCTGGTTGATAACAGGGTGAAACCTCTGCTGGTAGGGCACCCGTGGCACGGTGATTCTTTGGCGGGACGAGGCCTGGCTCAGGCTGCCCTGCGGCTCTTCCTCGGGCTGCCTGCGGGCCACCTGCGGGCAGAAGGAGGAGGAAGAGGTGTGTGATGAATGCGGCTGCATTTGCACAGCTGCCCCCGCGGTGCCCGCAGGCCCGGCCCTGCACCCAGGCGGCTCCGTACGGCCCTGTCCCACCACCGTCCTCTCCCTCCTGCCCCGGCCCTCACCTGGCGCATCCTCTGTGCGCTCGGCCTGCCCTCAGCGGGCCGGGAACGGGCGTTCGCCTCTTTACCGACGGGCATCTCCCACGTCCTGGGACGCTGAAGTGCCGTAGGCTTCCAGGGAAACTGCTGCCTCCTGAGGGAGGCTGCTCCTCTGGCCTGGGGTGCTCCAGGGCTCTCGCTCCTTATATACCCCACGGTCAGCACGGGGGTACCTCCGTCACAATGGCCTCCGGGCACAAGGACTCCCCCTTCATCACAAAGCCTCTGAGGTCACGATGGCGATGCCTGCACCCATGACTGATGCCAGGCAGTCCCACAGCGTCTCCACAGCGACCACCGAGGCTTTGTGATGGCGGCGGCCCCAGGGCTGCTGCGGGCACTCAGAGAGTCAACCAGGTTGGAAAAGACCTTTAAGGTGATCAAGTCCAAGCATTCCCCAGCATAGCCAAGGCCGCCACTAACCCATGGCACTGAGGGCCTCGTCTACACGGTGTATGAACGCTTCCCGGGAAGGTGACTCCACCGCTGCCCTGGGCAGCCTGCTCCAATGCCTGAGCACCCTCTGCGAAAGCAATTGTTCCTAAACTCAGTCTGGTGCAGTTTGAGGCTGCTTCCTCTCATCCTATCTCTTGTTCTTTGTGTGAGGAGAGAGGCACTTCCTGGCTCCGTCTTCCTGTCAGGTAGCTGTTGAGAGCAGTAACCTCCCCCGAGTCTTCTCCAGACTGAACCCCCCCAAGGTCCCTCAGCCCTTCCCCATCACACTTGTGCTCCAGGCCTTTCACCAGCTCCGCTGCCCTTCTCCGGCCCCGCTCCAGCACCTCAGTGTCTCTCTTGTAGTGGGAGCCCAGGTGTGAACACAGAATTTGAGGGGTGGCCACACCAATGCCCAGTAGAGGGGGTGTCCCCTGTCACGGCCCTGGTTCTGCTGGCCGCGCTAATGCTGATACAGGCCAGGATGTTTGCAGGTTCAAGCCCCTGCCCTTTGCCTCATACCATTGGCCACAGCTCATAGATCCAGCTGGTCCAGATCCCTCTGCAGAGGTTTCTGCCCTCTAGCAGATCAGCACTCCCACCCAACTTGATGTCATCTGTACAGTGCTTCGGGTCCTTGCCTCCCATCCTATTATGATGGTGAGTAGAGCATTCCAGACGTAGTGAAGAAGAGTACTTTTTGGATGGACAATGCCATGCATTGCCCCTGGAGCCATCAGGGAAAGGCAGGCTGCCCAGCAAGGCTTGGTCCCGCTCCTGATAAGCAGCCCATCGTTCTGTCACCTTCACCTTCACATACCTGAGCTACCTCACACATATTTACAGGCTTTATCCTTGCAGCAGCTCCAAGCCGTTCTTCTTATTCCTCCCATCCCTTCTACAAATCCCTCATGCCCATTAGAGTGCTGCAACATGCAGCTGGCTTCAAAAGGCAGCTGACGTGTGAGCCACCGCATCACACCCTGCTTCATGCCATCGGGACGCGCTATTCCTGCATGGGCAGCACGTGCTGCCCAGAGGCAGCAAGTCTGCAAGCCCACCAGCTGGGAAGTGCCTCAAGGAAAGAGGTCGCTCCCCAGGCTTCTACACTGCTGACACGAGGGAAAAGCAGTAGGCGGCAGAGGCGAGCAGTGGGGGGAAAGGGGAATGGTTTATTGTCCCAAGAAGGTGTCCGCAGCGAGCGCAGCCTGCAGCACGATGTCCTGAGCGCAGCTCTGTCGGGGCTGGCGCCGGCAGTGGGGCACTACTCCTGCTCTTGTGTGTCCATGGAGGAGAAGCTGGAAGTCTTGCCTGGAGAATTCATTGCTCTCCTGAAGCGGGATGGTTGTCGCTTCATGAATGAGACCTGCAGAGCTCTGTCTGCAAGTATGCACTGCCTTTGGGCACGTGCCTGTGATGCTGCCTCCTCAGCGTCGTAGGGTTCAGAGCCAGGGGAAGCTGGTACCAGCTCCTCCTCTTGTGTCAGGGCATCGAGAGGTGTGCGGTGCTGCTCTTGCTCAGCAGCTGCAGGCAGGGTGGGAGCTGCTGGCTCAGTGTCAGTGGGTCCAGTCAGGGCAGGAGACAGGCTCTGTAGCTCCTCAGCAGCCTCTCGTGCTGTCTCTCGTGCTGCCTCTCCTGCTGCAGCTGTGCCCACACTGCTGGGGCTGCTGGATCCCTCCTGGGGACCCGCGTGGCGGGCCTGGGAGAGCTCTGGTGCAGAGGTGTCGCCATAGGTGTCCCGTACGCTGATGGCTTCCTCCTGGGACAGCTCTTTGTCCCTGTCATTTTGTGACTCGGTTTTCACCTCCTCTGTCTGTTCCTTGGCCGAGTTTGCTGGCAGTAGCAGGCAGAGGCGAGCAGTGGGGGAAAAGGGGTATGGTTTATTGTCCCGAGAAGGTGTCTGCAGCGAGCGCAGGCTGCAGCACGGTGTCCTGAGCGCAGCTCTGTCAGGCCTGGCGCCGGCAGTGGGGCACTACTCCTCTACCCGTGGGTTCATGCAGGAGAAGCTGAAAGTCTTGCGCAGAGACTTCATTGCTCTCCTGAAGCGGGACGATCGTCGCTTTTGGAGCGCTCCTGCATCCGGCTGGGTGGCAGTGCCTGCGGGGATAGGAGAGCTGTAGGCATGGGGCTGGGTGGGCGCTGGGCAAGCTCCTGCTGCCACCCAGCACCGCGGGCTTTCCCCGGGGGCTTTCCACTGAAGGCTTTTTGGCCCTCGCCCACGGAGTGGAGGCCGGGGCACAGGTGAAGTCATGTTCACGCTGCTGCCAGCCTGGCCTGGCTGCCACTCGACGCAGGGACGTACCTGACTCGTCCTCAGTGTCCTGAACTGCTGCAGGTGACACTGGCGGTTCCTCCTCTTGTGCTGCCCGTGAGGCAGGGGCACTGCTGGCCTCACCTTGGTGGTTTTCAGATGCTCTCCTGAGTACTTTGCGCACGAATGAGAGCTGCAGAGCTCTTTCTCTAAGTGTGCGCCGCCTTGGGGCAGGTGCCTGAGATGCTGCCTGCTCTGCGACACAGGATGCAGAGCCAGGGGAAGCTGGTGCTGGTGCCTCCTCGTCCTCTTGTGCCAGGGCAGCGAGAGGTGTGCGGTGCTGCTCTTGCTCAGCAGCTGCGGGCAGGGTGGGAGCTGCTGGCTCGGTGTCTGTGGGTCTGGCCAAGGCAGGAGACAGGCTCTGCAGGTCTCCAGCTGTCTCTTCCGCTGCCTCTTCTGCTGCCTCTCCTGCTGCGGCTGTGCCCACGCTGCTGGGGATGCTGGATCCCTCCTGGGGTCCCGCGCGGGGTGCCTGGAAGAGCTCAGGCACCAAGGGGTTGACATAGATGTCCCGTATGGTGATGGCTTCCCCTTGGGACAGCTCTTTGTCCCAGTCACGTTCTGAGGACTCCTTCACCTCCTTGACCAGGGCTCTGGTCCGTATGTTGCCCTTGATGACGTCCAGCAAATGGGACAGCAGTTGGTCTCTGTCCTCTTCCCTTTTGTGGTCGTTCTCCTCTTCCTGCTCCTTCTCAGTGGGCAGTTCCTCCTGTAATCACACAACCGGGATGCAGGGGATGAGTGTGCTGCAGCTGGGCAGCGTAGTGCCTGGTCCCAGGCAGGAGCAGGCTCATCCCCCTGTGTTGTCCCATCCATCATTGGCGCTCACCTGTAGGTACTGGAACAACGCCCTGTGTCTCGGGCAGCAATATTGCCTCTGGCTGTCTTGCAGCTGGAGCTCCCTCTCCTCAGGGCCTCCCAGCAGCCCAAGCAGGCTGGCTGTCCTCTGCCTGTCCAGACTGTGCCTGCTGCTGGCAGTGCTGCTCCTCTTCTGCCCCTCCAGGACCTCTGTCCAGGCGATCACCAGGAATGTCTCTGCCACACGCAGCCTGGGGGAGGCACCTGCCTCCTGCACCTCGAGACCTGTGGTGCTGGGCACATGCGCCTCAGTCACTGGGGGCTGAGATTCCTGATCTGAGGGAGAAGCAGCTGCATGTCCTTCTATGCCTGCTCCTGGGGCAAGGTGGGGTGTCGCAGCCTCTGCCCCTGGGAGCTCTGTCAATGAAAATGTCGTTTCACCCTTTTCTGCTGCTGGGGAGACAACAGCATTGGTGGCCTCTTCTTGCTGTTCTCCCAACACGGGTGACACCATGTCTTGTACACCTCCTGCTGCTGCAGTAGCGGGAGGGGCTGTGGCCACATGAGACCCAGAGTCCTCAAGTGCTGCAGGACTGCTTGTGGGCACCGCCACATACAAACACTGTGTCGTGTCCCGGTGTTCCAGAGGCTGCTGTTCGGTTCCCCTGACCACAGCCACAGAGTGGACCATAGGCTCCCACTCTGTGGGTGTGGATATCACCTGCAGAGCTGTGTCACATACTGCGAGGCTCTGCGGGACACGTGCCTGTCTCGGTGCCTGTGCTGCTGCCTGCGGCTCGTCAAAGCCAGGGGAAGCTGGTGCCGGTGCCTCCTCGTCCTCTTGTGCCAGGGCAGCGAGAGGTGTGCGGTGCTGCTCTTGCTCAGCAGCTGCAGGCAGGGTGGGAGCTGCTGGCTCGGTGTCTGTGGGTCTGGCCAGGGCAGGAGACAGGCTCTGCAGGTCTCCAGCTGTCTCTTCCGCTGCCTCTTCTGCTGCCTCTCCTGCTGCGGCTGTGCCCACGCTGCTGGGGATGCTGGATCCCTCCTGGGGTCCCGCGCGGGGTGCCTGGGAGAGCTCAGGCACCAAGGGGTTGACATAGATGTCCCGTATGGTGATGGCTTCCCCTTGGGACAGCTCTTTGTCCCAGTCGCATTCTGAGGACTCCTTCACCTCCTCCGTCTGTTCCTTGGCCAGGTTTGCTGGCGCCTCCTGTAAACACAGCGCAGAACATCAGAGCTAACAGCTCTCTCCCCAGCCACATCTCTCTCAGGGCTGCAGGTGCTTGTGTGGGTGCTGTGCTGTGGGCTGCCTTCTCCCTGTGGCCCCGTGACCTGCGCCAGGGCTGCTGGTGCATCAGCCCGCCCCTTGGGTTCCAAGGCTGCTGCTGGTGGCTGCTCACTGGGAGGGAGGTCCCTCACAGGCTGCTCTCCTTCACAGCCTTTGCTCGAGAGGAGTTTGAGGGGCGGGGAAGCAAGAGCACAGGCAGGGGAAGGAGGGAATGTCAGCGGGATGGCACAGGGGGCACCAGCAATGTCCCTGCCAAACATCCCTGGGGATCTGGGTCTGCCTCCAGCACCTCAGGATCTCCGGTGCCAGCCTGATGCGTGTGGCTTACCTGGCAATCAGAGTCATGAGCTGAGGGAGAAGCTGCTGCTTCTCCTTCATCGTCGTTCCCCTTCAGGGGATCCACATCGGGGGGCTGGAAGATCTCCAGGATCGAGGCTTTGATCCAAATGTTGCAGTTGGTGGCATCCTGCAGCTGGGACAGTTCTCTGTCCTCTTCCCTTCCTTGGTCCTCCTCTTCCTGCTCCTTCCCAGCCCTCGGTTCCTCCTGAGATCGCACAACGGGGATGAGGGGATGAGTGAGCTGCAGCTCAGCAGCGGAAGAGCTGGCCCCAGGCAGGGGGAGGCTCATCCCACTGTGCTGTCCCATCTTCTTCTCAGCACTCACGTGTCTGTGTTGGAGGTCCCGCTCCTCAGGGCCATCCAGCTGCCCATGCAGGCCGGCTCTCCTCTCCTCTGTCTTGGGGAGCACCAGGAATCTCCCTCCCACACGCAGCCCCGGGGAGGCAGCTCCTTCCTGCACCTCGGTATCTGTGGTGCCGCCCGCACGTGCCTCAGTCACTGGGTGCTGAGCATCCTGAGGCAAAGGAGAAGCGGCGGCGTCTCCTTCTTTATGTGCTGCGGGGGCAAGGTGGGGTGTGACAGCCTCTGCCCCAGGGATCTCTGCCAGGGCAGCTGCAGCTTTCCCCTCGTCCGCTGCCAGGCAGGCAAGGGTTCTGCTGTGCTCCCCCTGAGGCTTTGCTGCCCCAGGCGACTTGAGTGTTGCAGGTGGCATTGCCACCTTGGCCCCGGGCAGGCTTTTGGTCATGTCCTTCTGTTCCACCTGCCTCTTCTTGGTTTTCTGGGGCACGGCCACAGGTGGGAGCAGAGGCTTCCTCTCTTTGCCTGTGCCTGTGACCTGCAGAGCTGCCTTGAATCCTCTGCCGCTCTGCGGGGCAGGTGCCTGTCTCTGTCTCTGCGCTGTGGGCTCCTGCTTGCCAAAGCCATGGGAAGCTCGTGCTGGTGCCGCTGGAGGGAGAGGTGCCAGTTTCTCCTTAGTAGCTCTGGGCAGGCAGCTCCCCTTTGGCTGCTCCCTAGGGTTGATCTTGCTGGGCAGCGGGGGCAGACGCTGTGGAAGCACCTTGTGGTGTAGCCCCAGCGACCTGGTGTTGAGGCTGTCCTTGCTGCCCGTCGTCAGCATGGCTGGCAGGTGCTCGGCCACTCTCCCAGCGTTTCTCAGTGTGGGCTGAGTGGCAGGGGCCTTGCTGCTCTTGGCTGCCTGGACAGTGGCTGTTCTTGTGCTTGTCCCGGCAGCCCTGCTGCGTGGTGGCTCCTGCTGTGCCGCTGGCTGCTGGCGGGGTTCCTGCCTCCTTGCCACAGTTGGCAGCCTGCGGGAGCTGCTCATGGGTGTCTGTGAGCGAGGCGGTGGCAGGGGTGTCATTGCCACCACTGGTGGCAGACGAAGCGTCTGCTGCTGCGTTGCGCCGCTGCTGCGGGGCAGCACCACTCGGTGCCCCAGGCTGCCCGTCTGCAAGAGAAGCCGAGGAGAGGCTGTGTGATGGTGTCCCTTGTGTCTGTGTCACAGCTTATGCAGTTGTGCTCCCCTGCCAGCCCCAGGGCAGGGCTCAGCCCCGCAGGGAGCTGCCGCTTGCCCCCCAGTCCGGCAGGGGAGAGGGCTGGCCACCCGCAGCCCACGGCCACTGCCCAGAGCACCCCCGGCGTGCCCGGGCAGCCTGACGGGCACGGCACGGGGGGCTCAGCTTGCTCCCTCCTGCTCCTCCCGCTCCTCCCATGGTCGGGAGGACATTCAGCCCCGTCTCCCTCGCTCTCCCAACTAGTACCTGCTGGTTGATAACAGGGTGAAACCTCTGCTGGTAGGGCACCCGTGGCACGGTGATTCTTTGGCGGGACGAGGCCTGGCTCAGGCTGCCCTGCGGCTCTTCCTCGGGCTGCCTGCGGGCCACCTGCGGGCAGAAGGAGGAGGAAGAGGTGTGTGATGAATGCGGCTGCATTTGCACAGCTGCCCCCGCGGTGCCCGCAGGCCCGGCCCTGCACCCAGGCGGCTCCGTACGGCCCTGTCCCACCACCGTCCTCTCCCTCCTGCCCCGGCCCTCACCTGGTGCATCCTCTGTGCGCTCGGCCTGCCCTCAGCGGGCCGGGAACGGGCGTTCGCCTCTTTACCGACGGGCATCTCCCACGTCCTGGGACGCTGAAGTGCCGTAGGCTTCCAGGGAAACTGCTGCCTCCTGAGGGAGGCTGCTCCTCTGGCCTGGGGTGCTCCAGGGCTCTCGCTCCTTATATACCCCACGGTCAGCACGGGGGTACCTCCGTCACAATGGCCTCCGGGCACAAGGACTCCCCCTTCATCACAAAGCCTCTGAGGTCACGATGGCGATGCCTGCACCCATGACTGATGCCAGGCAGTCCCACAGCGTCTCCACAGCGACCACCGAGGCTTTGTGATGGCGGCGGCCCTAGGGCTTCTGCGGGCACTCAGAGAGTCAACCAGGTTGGAAAAGACCTTTAAGGTGATCAAGTCCAAGCATTCCCCAGCATAGCCAAGGCCGCCACTAACCCATGGCACTGAGGGCCTCGTCTACACACTGTCTACACTGTCTATGCCATTTCATAGGTGGAGATGGGCCAAGGGAAGTACCTACTGCAGACTTGTTTGCAAGGAGCCACCATTACTCCTTGTGCACGCTGCAGTGATGAAATTTTGAAGCAGCCAGTGCAAGACAGTGATGATTAGTGCAATTGTTGGCCATTCCCAGGACTGATGCACTACAAATAGTTTACACTGTCAGCCTGTGTTGAGATGAGAGTGAGGTTCGGTGCTTGAAGAAATGGAGAAATTGATTTGACAGAGATGCTCCGAGGTGTTCTTTTTTGCTCTTCCCTTCCGCTGATCTTGTATTTCTGATATAAAAATCAAAGGGAACAGCTGAGCATGAGAGTGTCTGATACCATTCTTTTGCACAACATGCCCCAACTTTCCTGTCACTCCACATTCCAGTTATTTTTACTGTGTCAGTGGCAAGCCATGAGCAGCCCACAGGGACAGGACACAGCATTACTTCACTGTGGGCCTCATAGAGGGGGAGGCTTGCCAATCCTTAATAGTGTAATAATAAAGTAGTTTATTAAATTAATATTCACTTTCAAGTCCTGAATGATTATTTTCTGAGGTTTTCACCTCTTCTCTGGTTTGTATCACTGACTGTGTTTTCCCTGGCTCACATCCTAGTGCTTCTTCTCCTTAATTGGGTGACTGAAATATTTCTAGCCGGAGAACAATGTGTGTGTCTATTTGTAGCATGCATTTTTAGGCAGTTAATCAATTCTGTCTGAAATTCTTTGGGGATCTGCAGACATTTTCACAAATTCCTGGCAGATGTTGCCATCAGAAGAGATGATGGGTAATGCAACCCCAGGTCTCTTTACCAACTGGTGTCAGTTTTTGTATGCTGGAATCCATGTCTCCTGTTTATTCTTAATCTGCCTGACTTCGGGATCAAACCCTGTTGCTTTTCATTAAATGTCAGTTTTCAAGCATGTGGGATGCTGTATAAATACATACCAAGAGGCAGTCCCTAACTCAAGGCAGCAGAGCGAATGTTGAAGACAGGTCTGGAGCAGGATATGACTTGCTCCAGGTGAAGGTATGGGCAAAAGCAGAGGCTTGGGGCATTGCCACACCCATGGGACATCTCCTGAGCAGGGTTGGTGGCACATGGTCAGAAAGGCAGTGTTGTCAACCAAGAGGACAAAGGTGGAGCCCAGAACCAGCTGGGTCACTAGAGGAAAGGGTGCTGCAGAGGGCAAGGGGTTGGATGCATCCCTTTTCCCTGGCTGAAATTTGGACCACATCCTGATATCAAATGTGGTGTGAAGGCCAAGGTGCCCAGGGTCATGTTCCCATTTGACTCTGATGCAGCAGAGCAGCTCCCCTATGCATGGCCTCACATGCAGGCTGGCAGCCTTGCCTGCCTGCCTGCTTTCCTGTCTGCTTGCTTTCCTGCTTGCCTGCCTTCCTGCCTGCCACAACGGGCATGAGATGCCTGGGTGGGGCTCAGATGCAGACTGTGGGGCACTGCCACCAGCTCATCCATCCTGTCCCAGGGAAAAGTGGATTGAAGTGCTTTAACCAGAGTCTCCAGGTCCTGCAGAGCCAGAATTAAAAACTGTCATTAGAAGCCATTGTATTTAAATTAAAGATAATCTTGGGTATAATGTGGGGAGAGGACACTGGGTGGAACTGGGGAGAAAGCTGCAATTTCCCTGCCATTGTCACTCAGCTCTCCCTGATTGCCAGGAACTGCTGCAAATCCCAGTGATTTCCTGAGCTAGGCTGTAATTTGCACCACGTGCAAGGAGCAGAGTGTCACCAGGCTCCCTGTCACCAGCCCCATCAGGGCTCTGATGGGCTGTCAGCTGGGCAAGCTGCTGTCAGCTTAGTGTGTTGAGTGGGGACAGCTCTTGCCACATCCTGCCCTGGTCCAGAGCATCACAGGAGCGGTGCCAGGGTGTAGCCAGGGAGATCTGGGGCCTCTGATGCATGGGTTGGTTTAGTATGTAATGTGTGTGTCCTCCTGGCTTCCCTAGGACTGAGTCGGTGGCTGAGAAGATGCTGACTAACTGGTTTGCCTTCCTCCTCCACAAGTTTCTCAAGGTAAGGAGGGATGGAGCTGAGACCCTGCTGCTGCTGCTTTGCTGTCTGCCCCAGGGTGAATCTGGACTTGAAACTCTTCAGTCAGGCTCCAAGTCAAATGAGGGGAGGCGGGAGATGGAAATTTGCTCCGGGGACACCTACACCCAGGGATGCTGTTACATGGGCTGAGTCAAGCTGCCACAGCCTCTGTGCTCAGCATTCTTCAATGTGGTGTCATTCCCATGTAGTGGAGTTTCTGTTGCGCCTCTTTAGTACTTGGGAGAAATTCTCACTCCCACCTCCATGCCTGGGCTTTCATATTTCTTAACTTTATTTATGGTTTTGAAGCCCCAAAGAATGTGCTTCATAGGAGTGAATGAGGAGATCAAGATCTCAAATTGCTGGTTTTTTACAGCCATATAGATTCTATAGAGATTTGCCAAGCCAAAGACAACATACCCATCGAGCAATGGAGCTTGTGGTTTTGGCTGTCTTCCCCAAAAGCTGCTGGAGGCTGAGCCTAGATTGCACATGTGCTAAAGGTTGAGTCAATGAGACTATGAATCATGTGCAAAACCTGCTGTGCAGGCCAGGAGCCCTGAAGGAGATTCACCTTCACCTCTGTGTTAGTTTTGCTGTCTGTCTCATTGTGTAGGAGTGTGCTGGGGAACCGCTCTTCATGCTCTACTGTGCCATCAAGCAGCAGATGGAGAAAGGCCCAATTGATGCCATCACAGGAGAAGCTCGTTACTCACTTAGTGAGGACAAGCTGATCCGGCAGCAAATTGAGTACAAGACTCTGGTGAGTGATCACTGTAAGAGCTGCTATTGAATTACTTCTCTCTGCTTGCACTTGAGCTGTTGTGACCTTTAGGTCTGTAATTAAGTGTCGTGGTTTAAACCCAGTCAGGTAACTCGTTCACTCACTTCCCCCCCCCCCCCCCCTTCTTGCCCTCCCCCTACTCCCAGAGGGACGGAGAGGAGAGTCAAAAAGAATGCAACTCCCACGGATTGAGATAAGAACAGTTTAGTAACTAAGGTATAACACGGATCACTACTGCTACCACCAATAATAATAATGATAAAGGAAATAACAAGGGAAGAGAATACAACACCTCAGCACCAGCCGACCGATAACTCGCCCCCCAAGCCCGACCAAGCTCTGACCCATACCTCCCCCAACCCTGCAGTCCCCCAGCCCTTCCGGGTAACTCCCAGTTCCATCCTGGGCATGACGTGCTGTGGTATGGAATACCTCTTTGGTCAGTTTGGGTCAGGTGTCCTGTCTCTGCTTCCTCCCGGCTTCCCCTCCTCCCTGGCAGAGCATGAGGCTCACAAAGTCCTTGGCCAAACCAAAACACCCTTGTTATCAGCTCTGTTCCCAAGCCGAAAGTCAAAACACTGCACTGCACCAGCTACCAAGAAGGAGAAAAATGACTGCTACTGCTGAACCCAGGGCATTAAGACACCACCATGAAGCTTAAATGTTATCAGTGCTATTAAGTCTCACTCAACTGAGGTGCATGCCTAATTTGCAGGTAGAAATAGCCTGAGATAAGGTTTTGGAAGGTAGGGTCTGAGTGGAGCATTTTATCTTCCTGTACACTGACCTCCCTCTAGCAGGTAAAAATGGACATAGAATCATAAAATCATAGAATAGTTTGGGTTGGAAAGGACCTTAAGATCATCTAGTTCCAACCCCCCTGCCATGGGCAGGGACACCTCACACTAAACCATCTCACCCAAGGCCTCGTCCAGCCTGGTCTTGAACACTGCCAGGGATGGAGCATTCACAACCTCCCTGGGCAACCCATTCCAGTGCCTCACCACCCTAACAGGAAAGAATTTCCTCCTTATATCCAATCTAAACTTCCCCTGTTTAAGTTTTAACCCATTACCCCTTGTCCTACCACTACAGTCCCTAATGAAGAGTCCCTCCCCAGCATCCCTATAGGCCCCCTGCAGATACTGGACATCCAGGACTCCTATCTCAGTAATCAAAGATATACTAGATAAAATTACGGATGCAGTGGATTTTTTATGAGGTCAGGTTGTTTTGACACATGTGGTTACAGTTCTCCTGGATGCTTGTCTGAAGCCCATGGTGCGGTTCTCCTTCCCTTCCAGATCCTAAACTGTGTGAACCCAGATAATGAGAACAGTCCAGAGATCCCTGTGAAGGTGCTAAACTGTGATACCATCACTCAAGTAAAAGAGAAGATCCTTGATGCAGTATACAAAAATGTCCCATACTCTCAGAGGCCAAGAGCTGTTGATATGGACTTGGGTAAGCTTCCTTGCCTCATAGATGGGGAAGATTAGAGAGGTTGATCAGTGATTCTGGGTGGATTTTGCAGGGCTTGAAGACCAGAGATCAGACTGCACAACACCATATATGTTTCAGCCCAATGAAAGCATGGGCTGTGCTCCTGACAGATAGGTTTTGAGCTCTGAGGGAGCTCCATTGACCACAGAGCAAATGATTCCTGAAGCTTCCTTCACTCTGCTGAGAATTTAGCTTTATCTTGGTGTCTCTTCCTGGGAAGTGGGCTTTTCTAAAGGCTTATCTGTCTAGTAGTTACTATTCAAAAGTAGATAGAGCCTTTTAGTATCTTTTCTGTCTCTGACCATATGTCTGTCTGGTTTCTTGCCTCTCCTGCAGAGTGGCGGCAGGGCCGGATAGCTCGTGTGGTCCTGCAAGATGAAGACATCACCACCAAGATCGAAGGAGATTGGAAACGCTTGAACACCTTGATGCATTATCAGGTAAGAAAGCAGCCCCAGCAGACAGCTCCCAGAACACTGTTAGGAGAAAAGAAAAGGAAAGATTTAATTCCCAAGTATCTTGTCTACCAAGACAGATGGGGAAGTCCCATTTGTATGATAAACCAGAAGGGTTCAATGTGCTCACGCATTAGATGGGAAAACAACCTTGACATGGATCTTAGAGAAACTAGCAGGGTTGAAAATTGGCTAAATTAAACCCATCAGCTGTGCTAGTGAGACACAGAGAGCAGTGGTGATGGCTGAGCTGCTGCTGCTGGAGATGCAGGGCCAGAGGAAGGGTGGTCTGCGTGGCTCAGGTCTTCACATGGGGTTCTGAGGCAGGGAAGGAAGAGGAGTCTCTGCCTTCCTCCAGAGCTTTGCGGACACAACACGACCTGATGCAAAGCACAGGCTGCAGCAGCAGCTCATCTCTCGTACTTGTGAGCTTCCTATGTGCTGGCTCTTGAGCATCATTCAAGGAGTGAAGAAGGAAAGGCTGCATGCCTGAGCCTAGGCTGCTCTGGATAGGCATGCATCTGTCAGAAAGGGCTTCTAATAGGCTGGGAAAGATGGAAAGAGAGGTAATGATGGAGCTGGGGAGGCTTTGGTTAAAGAGAATCAAAGCCTGTCTGCAACAGAGGATAACTGCATTAATTGGCACCTGTAACCTACTACTGTCCATCACTACCTGCACAGAAGTGTTAAGTATTTAATCTGGCATCTTTCCCTGTTTATACACTGTCTCGAGTCCATCAGCATGACTCATGCTGTGTAAGTTGAATGTGAGCCACTATTGACAGGAGCCATATCATCAGGGAGTGAGGCAGAGAAAGTGGCATAAATATGCAAAGTACATCTAAAAAAGCACCAGGAGGGTCGACTTTTCCAAGCTGCCCAAAGGATTTAAACACAGATTACCATAAAATGTCATAGGAGTTGTGCAGGTTAACTCCGTTGTTTCTGAAATCTGTTTTACCTGACAGTTACAAGGGATTAACCAATATGCAGGGAAGCAGCAAGGCTTGATTATGCCTTGATGTTTAAAAGTCATCTTAAGGAAGACACAAGTGAAAGCCGTGTTTGTCTGATGTGTGTTGGATGCTAGGGGAGGGAGTCCTTTTACTTCAGTGCCTGTGGGGAAATCCAAGCCACAAATTTACCCTTAAAATAAACAAAATCCTTCCAGCACTCAAGATGTTGCAGCTATTCCTGCCATTTGAATGTCACTTTTGCTCTGGAACACAGCAAAAGTTTGCTGCCAGGCATCTGAATAGGTACCAACTGCTCATGTCCTCTCCTCACTCTGGCCCCAGCTCTACACAGCCCAGCAGAGCTAGTTCATGCATTAAAAAGAAGCCAAGTTCTCTGTATTGCAACAGAAATCTTGTTGAGGCAGAGCTTTTGCCAAAGCCAAACAGCAATATTTGATTTTTTTCTGGTATTCCTACCAGGGTTTTGTTTGGTTTTTTTTCTGTTTGGGCAATAGATGTTTTTATTAGGTATCAAAATACAGATGCTCCAGGACTATAGACTAAAAGATGTGGGCAAAGGCATAGCTTAGAAAAGGGTTGAAAATCGTTTGAGTATCAAAGGCTACTGTCTCACTGCTTATTGTGCTACGTATAAAGCAGGTATGGTTCAAGTCATTCCCTAATGCCTAATACCTAAAGGTAAAGCTTTCATCATTTTTTATTCAGAGCTGTATTGTCTGTATTCAGATCTGAAGGCAAAGTGGTTTCTGGATTTGCATGCAGTAGCTGGAGGTGAAAGCAGCCTCCTCCTGCTCACCGTGCTGTGGGCAGGGTGCTGAGGCTCTGCAGAGGGCAGTGATTTAACTACAAGAGGATTTTGACACTGTTACATTGGGTTTCTCTATGTTTAGGATGACAAATCCAATATACATCTGCATCAACTGATAAAATCTGTTTTTCATGGGAAGCCTTCACATGAAAAACTAGATTGGATTTAGAGAAAAAGATTCATCTTTCTGTAACATTTTTGAACCACCTTATAGAATTATAGAGAGAACTGTATCCCTGCTGCTTACTTGTTCCATTATAAATATAGATGTGTTAAGTTAAATAGGTGTAATTCTTTGTTAAATTCTCCAGAGCTATGTTGTAAGGAATTGTATTCCATTTGTGTAGCATCCTTCTGGTTTCATGCCTATTAAAACTCCATGGGAGAGTCTCACCCCATGTGGCTTTACTCAAGAAAAATGAAACACTGGATTTAATATCAGATGATTTACAGTGGCTCACGCAGGGTTAACTCCTAGGCAGCAGAGCATGAATACCTGTCAGCCACTGTGAGCTGGGAAAGGCTGAGAGACTAGAAAACTGCTTTAAATGAGAAATTAGAAGCAGAGAGGGAAGATATGTGTGGGAAATGAGACCTGGGAGCCGAGGGTGGTGTGAATGTGGAGCTGCCATCCTCACCGCATCCTCACAACCCCACGCAAGCTCAGTGTTCTCATCTGGGCTTCTTCACCACTGCTCTCCCTGCTCTGGGTTTGGGGTTTCTTGTCTTTAAGGTGTTTTGCACAGCATGTTTCCAGCTTGGAGAAGAATTGGAATATTTATAAAGTTGTAAAAGAGCCAGGCAGCTCTTTTTCAACCCAGGCATCCCTGGGGTTTTATGGGAAAGTAGCAACAGCAGAGCAAGATGGGAAGTGAATGTGTGTAACATCTGATGCTCATTTGCACGCTGGTGGGTTTTAGCTGGCAAAAGCCATTCAACCCAAAATTTAGAGAGTGAGAGTGCTCTGTGTGTGTGTGTATGTAATTTGTAATGCTGCTTCTCTCCCAGTTAACCACAGCTCTGGTGGAAACAGATCCCAACACAGTGGCCAGGGAGCTATTGCCTCTGTGGGAACATGCTGGGCTGCCGGCACACTAGGGTTTCTCCCTAGTGAAATGGAACTGAAGTGACAGCTAGTAACAGCCTAAGAAAATAGTATCACCCCTGGTTGTTTCTACTGTTGACTTAATCAGTGGGATGAAGTGAGGCAGGAGCAGAAGAGGAAGTAACAGAGGTGTTTGAAGTGTTTTGCTTAAAAATAGCTGACTTTTGTACTGGGAAACACAAGGGACTATTATTTCCACTGTCACTAGCAATAATAATAACTCACATTTACATGGAACCTGTCATCTGAATGGAACCCGGAGCATTGAAGGTGGTGAAATTGTTGTGTGCAGGTCACCTTGCTGCAGCAGATGTACAAACATCCTTGTGCTGAGAGAGCAGGATGATGCCGGGCCAGCAAAATCCAGATGCTGCCATGGAGCTTCCCCATGTGTAGGGACAGGGCTCCTGGCAAATAATGGAGGATTTAGCTCCAGAAGCATTTCTCCAGCACAAAGAGGCATTTCTTTTGTGCAGCTTCTCTAAATGATTTGTTGGCTGGGCCCCAGTGGGTCCATCACCTGTAAGATCATAGAATCACAGAATGGTTTGTGTTGGAAGGGACCTTAAAGCTCCTCCAGTTCCAAGCCCCTGCCACAGGCAGGGACCCCTTCCACTAGAGCAGCTTGCTCCAAGCCCCCGTGTCCAACCTGGCCTTGAGCACTGCCAGGGATGGGGCAGCCACAGCTTCTCTGGGCACCCTGTGCCAGCGCCTCAGCACCCTCACAGGGAAGAGCTTCTGCCTAAGAGCAGACTTGTGGTGCCTCTGCTCTCTGCTCCCTTGTGCTGCACCACAAGCCACAAGTTCAATGTTAAAAGACACTTAGGCCATTCCTTTGAAACCTGCAGATCCTTAATTAAGGGAAATGAGTTAAAAAACTTCCAGTGACTACTAGATTTATAGGGAGGATAAAATTAAGCATGGCTACTAAAATCTGCTATAACAAAATCTTGTTAGCACTAATGTTCATTTATAGTTTGACTTCCCAGCATTTAATTCCTTCTCTGGTGCAGTAGAGGGACTGAATTTAATACCCTGAAAGATGGCTTTATGATTTGCTCAGCTGTAAATCAAACTTTTAAAGTTTGTAAAAATTGCTAAAATAAAAAATGTTTTAATAGGAATGTTTTATGGGCCATAACGTTATTACAGCCCTTTTATTCCCTCTGCATTGTTACTTTAATTGGATCACAACAATTCTTGAGATGCTCATTTTTATGGGATAAAACATAATCTTAAATCAGAACGACCAAAAACATCTTCAGTACATCTTTTGATTTATCACTCCTTTCCTTCAGTCCCTTGCTGCAGAGCTGCTGCTGACCCAGCACAGAGCCCAGGCTGGGTCTTGGAGACTCACCATGACCTGGCCATGTGCGCTGACAGCCCAGCAACCACCTATGTCCTGAGCTGCATCCCCAGCAGCGTGAGCAGCAGCTTCAGCCTGGAGAAGGCTCCAGGAAGACTTAGAGCAGCTCCAGTGCCTAAAGGGGCTACAAGAAACCTGGAGAGGGGCTTTGGACAAGGGCCTGTAGGGACAGGCCAATGGGAATGGCTTTAACCTGCCCGAGGGGAGACTGAGCTGAGCTCTTAGGCAGAAGCTCTTCCCTGTGAGGGTGCTGAGGCGCTGGCACAGGGTGCCCAGAGAAGCTGTGGCTGCCCCATCCCTGGCAGTGCTCAAGGCCAGGTTGGACACAGGGGCTTGGAGCAAGCTGCTCGAGTGGAGGGGTCCCTGCCTGTGGCTGGAGCTGGAGGAGCTTTAAGGTCCCTTCCAAGACAAGC
Source organism: Pezoporus wallicus (assembly GCF_028554395.1). Lineage (NCBI taxonomy): Eukaryota > Metazoa > Chordata > Aves > Psittaciformes > Psittacidae > Pezoporus > Pezoporus wallicus. The sequence continues at coordinate 1,432,591 of NW_026636574.1, read as the reverse complement.
CATCAGATGGCTCCATGATGCTATGACTTTCATGCCTGCGTTTGCAGGAGGAGCAGCTGGTGTTCGCGGTGTGAATGGTGGATCTCACTGATCTTTCTTTGCCTCTCCAGGTATCTGACCGCTCAGTTGTGGCTCTCGTTCCCAAGCAGACCTCCTCCTACAATATTCCTGCCTCTGCCAGTATATCCCGGACATCTATTAGCAGATATGGTAAGAAGCAGAGTTCAGGGCTGGGAAACAATGGCTCATGTATAGCGATTGAGCATTGCTCCAGCTGCACTGCACATTTTTGAGCCAGACTGGAGCTTGCAGCTTTACTTGAAAATGTATCTTGATGGTGCTGGTAATGAAGCTGCCTTTAATGCAGGGGGGCAACACTTTAAGGGAATTCGATTGAGAAAGAGCAGCTGCTTCCCTCAACCGCACCACGTCAGCCAGGATGAATGTACATTCTGGTGCCAAACAGCAAAATGTCCTTGGCTGCTGTGTTTTTGGAAAGGCTTTTCCATCTCTGAGCAGAACAGCAAAAAAAAGACCAGAGAACTGAGAGGAGGGAAAAAGAAATGCCAAGCATGTAAGCAGCTGTTGGAAATGTGGGGCTTGGAAAAGCCCAGGGAAAGGCTTTTGGCTCAGACGGGCTGCATGCTGCAGGAAAGCAGCTTTGTGTCCCTTGCATACAAGCAGGGCTACGAGAGAAAAGCCTGATTCCTTCATCTATTGCTCTCTAAGTGGAGGATCCTGAATTCTTAACTAATGGGTCAAAGATGGGAAATGGCAATGTTCAGGGATGTACACACCTGGGAATTCATTATTTGCATAATAGCAAGGCTCAGTTCTTCACAGAGGGTCCCTGAAGACACTGCAGCCTTTGTAAATGAGCCTGTGACGGGCCAGGTGTGCATTTATAGCACTAAACCCACAATAATAGTAATCATAGACTTCCATAAAAGGCAGCAGTGGCAAAATCTCCAGTGTGCTGATCTTTCATTATCTCTCAATTTACAGAGTGTTCCACAAACGAGAGGTCCCCTGACAAACCCCATCTCCTCTTCTTGTTTAGAGCTCCCAAAATAACGTTATTGAAGGGTTCTGAGGAGCCATTCACAGGAGAATCTTAGGGAAAAGCCAGGAGAAAAGGCATTTCTCCCTGAGAGGTATTGTCCACCCATGTGCCCAGCACTCCCCATGCTTCAGGTGATGGAAAAGTCAAGGCTGGGTCACACAACCCGAATCCTCGGTGCTCAGTGGTCTGTGTCAGATGGAAAAGCTTTTGCAAGCAACCAATATGAACTATCATTGCTCATGCGTAAGATTAATGCTTCTAATTGTGCCGACAGAATTTCAATGAGATACTTATTTACTTCCCCCAGTATATATCAGCACAGAGCTATGTTTAAAAATAGAATTCCTAGATGCTTCCTTAGCTGTCCCCCTGTCTGTCTCCTTAATTATATCAGTTGGAGTACTCATTTATCTAAGCCTTAATCAGGGATGAAAATCTAGCTACTTTCATAATGACTTCTGTATTTCCCTCGGCTGATTTATGATTGATCCCCTTACTCTTGATGAGGAGGCTGAGCAAGGAATTGGAGGCTAAACTTGAGCAAATGCACAGGGTTCCCAGGGAACAAAGAAATGTAGGGAGAGAAAAAATCCCAGCAGCACACCTTTGTGCCACTCAGCCCTGGGTCTTGCCTTGAAGACACTGTGGATGGGATCCAGGGAGGCACATTCTTTGGGAAGTTAAATAGATCTCACATCCCTCCATGTTTTTTTAGCAATTAAGGGAAAAATCCTTTGTCTGCTCCCCTTTGAGCTCCCTTTCTCTGCAGGAGGAGGGCAGAGGCAGGGACCACAGGGAGGCTGGATGGGAGGCTGGGATATAGGACTGGCCTCGGGCTCTGGCATTGGTGCTCAGCTGGAGCCCTTGTTGCTCTAATGAAAGCCTCAATACCAGGAACAGAGTTTCCTCTGCTCTTTGTGCTGGTTGTGCTGGGCAGCTTGTTATTACAGATGTCAGGACTCTGGTGCTGCAGGAGCTGGTGCCCAGGATTGATTTGTGAGAGCAAGTTACAACTTGTATGGATCTGGATTACTGAGTTTACATAAGTAAAGGTTGTGCATTAAGCAGGAAAGTCCCATGTCTGAGTATGAAAACAGAAGGGCTGGAATCTGAGGGACTGTATTCAGTGATTCATGTTCTGAGATCTGGAGGAGCTCTGCTGTGGAGCCAGGCTGAGAGAGCTGGGCTTGCTCAGCCTGGAGAAGGCTCCGGGGAGACCTTAGAGCAGCTCCAGTGCCTAAAGGGGCTACAGGAAACCTGGAGAGGGGCCAGTAGGGACAAGCCAGGGGGAATGGCTTTAACCTGCCCGAGGGGAGACTGAGATGAGCTCTTAGGCAGAAGCTCTTCCCTGTGAGGGTGCTGAGGCGCTGGCACAGGGTGCCCAGAGAAGCTGTGGCTGCCCCATCCCTGGCAGTGCTCAAGGCCAGGTTGGACACAGGGGCTTAGGGCAAGCTGCTCCAGTGGAAGGGGTCCCTGCCTGTGGCAGGGGGTTGGAGCTGCATGAGCTTCAAGGTCTTTTCCAACCCAAACCATTCTTCGATAGGACCAACATGTATCTTTGGCAGACACCATATTTTCTTGGTGCCTGAGTGGAATTATGCTTCATTACCCCATACAAAAGCCAGTGTGGGTGACTCTGGCATTAGTGAGCATAGTGGCATCACTGAGAAGACACAGGGAAATGAGCAAGGGGTTTGCTATGAGCGTGACTGACTTCTCCTCCCATTGTTCAGACTCCACCTTCCGCTACACCGGCAGCCCCGACAGCCTGCGCTCCCGGGCCCCCATGATCACCCCCGACCTGGAGAGTGGTGTCAAGGTCTGGCACTTGGTCAAAAACCACGACCACGGAGACCAGAAGGAAGGGGACCGGGGCAGTAAGATGGTGTCTGAGATCTACCTGACCAGGCTCTTAGCTACAAAGGTAACTTCATGCACCAGATCCTTTGAGAAGTATACAGGGAGATTCGTCTATACACACTCGCCTTTGCGGCCCCTAATGATGCTTGGGGGTGGCTGTTCGTGTCGGGCTTTCCCGGGACCCTGGGTTGGTTGGCTACAGGTTGGAGCATTCCCCCGGTGTTGGTAAAGACCCTGACCTTACTTATACCTTGAGGTCCATGGTGGCACTTTATGGGGCTGCGCAGAGCTAGTAACACCATCTGGCATCCCCCTTGCTACCACAGCTGCCCATCCCTCCTGTCACCTCTTCCCTTGCTGTTTCCGTTAGGGTACGCTGCAGAAGTTTGTGGATGACTTGTTCGAGACACTGTTCAGCACCGTGCACCGTGGCAGCGCGCTCCCGCTCGCCATCAAGTACATGTTCGATTTCCTGGATGAGCAGGCAGATAAGCACGGCATCCATGACACAGACGTGAGGCACACGTGGAAGAGCAATTGGTAAGGATGGAGGAAGAGGGTGGAAGGAGGCACAGTTATTTGTGTGCTAGAGAAAAACAGATAGGGAAGAGCTTCACGAAGGCTGGGAACAACCAAGTCCCATATCTCCAAAGCATGGAATGTACCGTGAAGTCATGCTGATGCTTTTCAACAAGCACCACTGCTGCCCCAGTGCCCCATGGGTATATGGCCGTGGGGTTTGCTCCTGGATCATGCTGCCCCATGTGTACACATGAGCTGAAATCCTGGTGCAGTGTTGAACCGCAGACTCTGGTGTCTCTGGGTCCTCTACCCAGTTTGGTCCTGAGCACTGTCCTCAGGTTGTAGATCCACACTCATGGACTTTGGATATCACTGGGTTTGCAAAGTCTGCTCCATGCCTGCACCATCCTGCCTACACCACCCTGCCTGCACCACCATGAATACCAACACAGGCTGCTCAGTGCCTGCTACATCTTCCCCATCACTTCAGGCAGCAGCTGGAGGATTTGGGCAGCAGAAGGAGGTGGCAAAGGGGGAAGGAGCCAGCATAGACTGCAGCCAGGTTCAGCCTCCTCCAAACAATAAGAGCTCTCACATTTACACCGCTGCTGTTATTTTAGGATTAAAAGCTCTGTGGGTTAGAAATTTAACATGGGTTAGGAAAAATAAAGGCACCACAAATGGTTGCTCCCTGAAGACTTTGTATTTTCAAACCTAAGTCCCTTGTGGTTTAAAAGGCCTCTAACCATTGTGGCTGCAAGAGCTGGGTTCCCTGCTAAGGTTGCAGGAGGCTAAAAACTGTTTACTGATAGTCTAAAAGAAGGAGTTATTTGGATAAAAACTCTTGAATCATCAAGAAAAGATGAGACTTCTTAAAGCAATAAAAAAGCAAGTGTCAACCAGCAGAGTTTGCTCTGCCAGAGCCATCAGACCACAGAGCCCTGGTCCTTCCCTCTGCACCCAGGGCATGGGAGGCTCAGGAGAAGGGCAGAAATTTGGTCTCTGAACTAACAGCTCTGCTGAGCACTTTGCTTGGCTGCAGCATTCCCAAATGGGAATTTTACTGGGGAAAAGGGGGGGGGGGGGGGGGAGTTGTGACACTGGAGCAGGTTGAAGCAAATGGCTTGGAAAAGAGATCTGGGGGTCGGTAGAGCTGTGCTGCTGGGGATGTGGTTGAGCTGCTTGCCTGAAGTGCAGCAAGGGTTAAGTCTTCCGTGCAGCTAGCTGAATAGATGGAGAGAGCCGAGACTTGAAAGGTAATAGAAAGCAGCAGCTGTTTTTTTGATCCTGCTATACAGGCAAAGAAAAAAGGAATAATAATTCCCCTTTGATTACAAAGGCCTCGGGATTTGGGGACAAAGCCTCTGATGCCTGCTGCACCGCTTAGCAGATGATGGACTGTGGAGTAACCAGGCAGCAGCTCAGCCCTGCCATAGGCTCCTGCTCTAATGAACTCAGTTTAATGGGCTCCTGGTGGAACTGCTCAGGCATAGCATGACCCATGACAAGCAGTCTGGGCGGCAGTGGGCTAACTGGTGTTGGATGGGCCTGGCCCAGCTCCTGGCCAGATTACTGTTGCTTCCCACCATTCACATTCTGCTTGGGAACACAAACTGCAGCACGTGTCCTTTCCTAGTCTTTGTTTTAACATCTAATTTGGTTTCTTGACAGCCTGCCTCTGCGATTCTGGGTGAACGTCATCAAAAACCCCCAGTTTGTGTTTGATATCCACAAAGGCAGCATCACAGATGCCTGCCTCTCTGTTGTGGCTCAGACCTTCATGGATTCATGCTCCACCTCAGAGCACCGCCTGGGCAAGGATTCCCCTTCCAACAAGCTGCTGTACGCCAAGGACATCCCCAGCTACAAGAGCTGGGTGGAGAGGTGAGCAGCAGAACATGGGGAGAAGCAGCTTTACCCTTGGTGGGTGATGATGCAAGGGTGGCTCTTGCAGTGAGATGGAGGCACAGCCCTGCTGAGCATCACTGCTCTTGTTTTCAACTCCATAGAACAGAATCATAGAAAGGTTTGGGTTGGAAGGGACCTCAAAGCTCCTCCAGTTCCAACCACGGCAGGGACCCCTTCCACTGGAGCAGCTTGCTCCAAGCCCCTGTGTCCAACCTGGCCTTGAGCACTGCCAGGGATGGGGCAGCCACAGCTCCTTTGGGAACCCTGTGCCAGCGCCTCAGCACCCTCACAGGGAAGAGCTTCTGCCTAAGAGCTCATCTCAGTCTCCCCTCTGGCAGGTTAAAGCCATTCCCCTTGGCCTGTCCCTACCCGCCCTTGTTAAAAGCCCCTCTCCAGCTTTCTTGTCAGCCTCTTCAGACACTGGAGCCTCTTCCAGACCAGGATCATGTTTTGCTAGATGTAAGCATAAAGCAAAACAATGTCCTTCTCCCTGCAGTCTTAGTTTCAATCCCAAGGAGAAGAGGGACAGTTTTAGTTTCCCATGGCCTCCCACAGCCTTTCTTCCCACAGGTATTACGCAGACATCGCCAAGCTCCCTGCCATCAGTGACCAGGACATGAATGCCTACCTCGCCGAGCAGTCACGCCTGCACTCCGTCGAGTTCAACATGCTGAGTGCGCTCAACGAGATCTACTCCTACGTCAGCAAGTACAGTGAGGAGGTGGGTGTCCCCTGGGGTAGGCACAGAGGTGATGCTGCCCTGTGGTGCACACACAGCATAGGAGAGGAGCCGTGTTTCTGTGCAGTACTGGGATGTGCAACAATCCCCCTTGTGCCTTCCTCCTTGTCCTTGATGCAGCACAGCTGTAGCTTGCACCACTGCTGCCTTGCTCTGTTCATGCACATAGAGATTCTGGTCCTGGCCATGCCTGTAGCATGCTTTCCATAAGATTTGATATCTAAAATACTGTGGGAGCAACTGGATTCCTCAGCCTTGGCATACACCCAGCGCAGCCCCCTCTTAAATGCAGTGGAAAATCGTCATGACCCAGTGAAGCTCCTCAGAAACATCCCCATCTTTTGGGAACAGCATGGTACAAATCCCATGTTGTAGTGACGCAGACTCCTGTTTGCAAAGAATTGCTGGCAGTGTGAGTGCCTTTAATGAATGCATCACTTGAAACCAAGTTCTCACCATCTGTTCCACCCCTTCATTTCAGCATAAGACGAACCGATTTTGCCATTATGCCCATTAAAAGGAAGGGGTTTGTCATTTAATTGCATGGATGCATTTGTAATACAATGCCACTCGATGAGGGTTTAAAAATCTCATTACTTTCCTGCTAAATGAGACAAGAAATGTAGAGTCCAAGGTACAAGAGTGGGAATGATGGTGGTGCATGATAACATGCTTTTCTTGCACCGAGAAGTCCAACAAATGGGTGGCACAGCTGCGGTGAAGCGCTCAGCACATTGCTTTGCTGCTTGTTATTTAAGTTTCACACATCCCCATTTCAAGTTGCTCACATCTTGCTGCCCACCCACCTCCACCTCCCCCTCTCACGCACTGATTCTTTCTCTTGTGTTTTTTCCTCTTCCTTTTTCTGTACCAGCTCATTGGGGCTCTGGAGCAGGATGAACAGGCACGTAGGCAGCGTCTGGCATACAAAGTAGAGCAACTCATAGGTGCCATGTCTATTGAGAGCTGAAGAAGGGTTGCGGTGCTCAGCTGGCAGCAAAGGGCAGAGGATTGCACAGACTCTCGGGAATTCAGAGGGAGAACAAGCAAGGAAGGCACTGGACACGTATAAATATGAGGGCTGTTCTGGAGGGAGCGGAGACAGGCCCAAGGACTGACCGTGTTCCAAATCATACAGGATCCGGCTTGAAAAGGCAGGAAGAGAAAAAACACAAAGCATCTCAATCCAAGTCAAATCAAGATGGATCTTTTTTTCAAGCATACATGGAAAGAAGGAACCTGGAAAGTCTGGATGTCTCCATGACTGCTGCTTTGCATGAAAATTGTTTGATGTATATTAGAAAATAAAACTTTATTTAAAGGGTTTTTTTTAAAAAAAAAAAGGAAAGAAAAAAAAAAGAGAAATAGAGCAAAAATCACAGAGGCCACAGAGAAAATCCTGGCAAGAAGGAACAAGGTTCAGCTCTGACTCCTGTCCTCGAGAGACTCCTGAGGCCACGGCTCAGGCATCCTGCGAACGGACTCTTATGCCAATTGGGAAGTCTGGAGAACCAAAATGTTCTTCTTTTTTGGGATCTTATCAAGAAATACGAGCACAAGTTTGCACCACACCTTTTTACACGAGTAAAACAGCAGCTGAGCAAGAAAACAGTTCAGTGGCTGAGTAACTTAGAGGCTCTAAGAGGAACTTTACCTGAATTGCGAAACCATCAGATCATCCAATCTGTCTTGAAATCCAGCTTTATGTATTTATATAGTGTCAATATATATATATTTTTTAAATCCCACTTTCTGTTGAATGAGGAAAGACCTGATTTTAAATGCTTTCCCCTTCTCCCCCATCCCATCTTGCTGTCTGCCAGCCTCCATGGTGAGCCAGCAGCACCCTCGGCCATGGCTATACCCAGTTGGCACATTGCTGGTCCAGTTGGAGCAGAAGGGGCTGGCTGCCCTCTCCCTGTTGGGCAGGGCTCCTGGGTTGGGTTTTGGGGGGTTTCTGGCAGCACCTCTGATTTCTTGCAGTAAAAACCAACAACCCCGCCATGTTTACAGTGAGTGATACTTGAAAAGACTCGGTGCAGTGAGATGAGATGTTTCTTGCTTTTCTGTTTGACTTGCCAAATTGATGAGCACAGCTTCGAGGTTCTCAGTCAACATTAGCAGTGTTGCCCAGGGTCAGGCCCAGAATGTGTGTTTCCACTGAGAAAGAGATCTTTGCTCTAGGCAAGGGAAAACCTTAACCAGCACTCCACGGCCAGCTAGCGCTGCTGTCTTGTCTCTGTCTCGGCGTGTCGTTCTATTCAGTTCCTTGCTGGCCCCACTGGCACGTGTTCTTGTGGCCAGTGACAGGCAAGTGTTTGTGAGTGTTATTTCTTTCCAAGACACCAAAGCTTATGTGTGTCCGTTTGTAGAGTGCCAGGAGGGGAAGGAACACTGTAAATATTTCTCTGTCTAATAAATGCTGATCTTTGTGCAGGCTGCAGTAGGGAGGACAGCGTGATGAGGGCTCATGGGAATACAAATAGGGACAGCATCGGCTTGGCAGTGGCAGCAAAATAGCTTCAGGCAAGATAGCTCAGTCCTGCCCGGGCAGTGCTGTGCCAAACTGGGACCTTACTTTGCAGCCAGTGTGTGTCAAAGGAAAATCCATTCTCCTATCTTCCCCTCCTCCACCAGAGAAGCCCAGGAGAGTCACCACAGGCTCCCTGTCCACCAGGCTCTTGGTCTCAAGATGCAGTCCTAAGGGGAGCCAGCATCAAGGGAGGATAAAAGCATGTAGAGAAGTACTCAGGAAGCTACTTGCTTTAATTACAGTTCAGTAAAAGCCATGCCAAGTCCACTTTCTTTGGGTAATCCACTTCTGTGAGTTTTTTTGGGCCCTGTTAATACTCTGGAAGAGAATACTAATGCTAATGATCAACCTTGTGCAATAAGTTCTTGACATTTACAACAGCCTGAGCTTTGTAACTGGAGGGCTTGGATTTACTGAGGCAGGAGAGAGCTGGAGGAGGGACTGAGCAGCAGAGCAGGATTCCTACTGCCTATTATCAGAATTCCCTTCCCAGGGATCCTTCTCTGCACAGTGAATCTGATTGCAAAGACACAAAATGTGCAGGTTCTCATCTTTTTTCACTGGTTTCTGTTGCTGCTGTTGGCAGTGATCCAGCACACAGCTTAGGAAGGATTTCCAGATCTGTATTCTTCACTGTGGTCATTGTTTTGGGTATTTGTATTCAGCTCATTCACCATATTTTTATGGTACTCTGAAACCCAAAGAAAGCTCTTCCCAGTGGTTTCCAAACAGTTCCCAAACACTTCTAGTCTGAATAGTTACCTCTGCAGGATTCACAAAATACGAGTACTGCCCGAAGCAAAGACCTGGCTCCTCATCACCTGGCTGCTGGTGAACATGGACCAGCTCAACAGCCCAAGTCTTGGTCCTCTTTTCTTCACATCTATTTGAGAGGCTTTTGAGTAGCTGCTTTTAAACTGACTCTCCTCCTCCTCCTCTCTACTTTCAGGCCAGGAGCACCCCATGAGCAGCCACTTTGTCATTCCCTCTCCTCCAGGATTTTCTCAGTGAGGTCCCTGACCATCCCCTGGGTTCTGAGGCATGGGGTTTGTGGGGCAGCCTGAGAGTGTGTGCTGCAGTGATGCTGGGGACCAGTCTGTTCTCCACATGCATTTTAGCTGCCTGCTCTCCCATGAGCAGGCAGCAGGAGAGGTGGCACATGAGAGATGCTCATGTGTGGGGTGATGGGCTGCCAGCCCTGCTTGGACAGTTTGCCCCTTAGCAGCCTCTCCCATCCCCTTGAATGGAGCCTGGAAAAGGCCCCATAAACTGGGATTATCCTGAAAGGTAAAGATGGGGAGGGAGGGAGGGTCAGGGAGAGGAATGGGGGGAGCCCAGAGGGATTGGTTTGTGAGCAAGGCTTCAAAGGATCTAAGGTGTCCAAACACAGGGTCTGTATTCCATGAATACAGGAGAGTGCTAAGAGGGGAAACTGAGGCTGTCTTGTGTGCTGTGGGAGGAATTTGAGCAGAGGAGGAGAGGAAATGCAGCAGAAGCACTTTACAAACCAGGAAGCTATTACACTTTTGACTGACTTTGGAGGGAAGCAGTAGCAACATCTCTGCTTCCATCATCTGGAAAGGCATTAGGAGGATGGCGTGGGGACGGCATGGTGCTGGGTGGAAGTGGTGGCCTATAAATAATCTGCCACGTATTTACTTGTGGTGGTTGACATTAATTATGGATCTTTACAGGCAATTATATGGAAGGAAGCAACATATCCCCTTGGGGCAAAGTTCTTGTAATCCATTGCCCTGTTTGCATCCGACTTTTCCGTTACTCGTTTGGGAAGAGGAAGCTTCAGATCAAAATGGCATTTTCTTTGCACTTGCAGCAAACTAGACTCCAGTTTCGGTCAGGAGGGGGCAGTGACATTGCCTTAGATGAAACCATTTCACATCCCTCTCATTGCCCCCTGCCTCCTGCAAGGCCCGTTGGTGTTTTGATTCTCCAGTTCACTTTGGTTCAGGTATTCCGACATCAAAGCGGGAGACGTCATTTTCCGGGATCTCTCTGCCTGGTGTCACTGCTTGAATAATTCCATTTAATCTTCTGCTCATGAGCAATCAAAGCACCCACTCCAAGGGGGAGCAAGGTGCTAATCAAACTCTTCTCCACCTTGAAAGCCTTTATTAAAAACCCATATACAGGAGTCTAACTTACAGGCAAGCTTGTCTCTGCATGAAGCCCGCTGTGGAGCACCGCAGTGCTGCAGCCCACCAGAGTGCAGAGGATGTGGACGTGAAGTGGTCCACTTGCCATAAAGGATGAATTTATGTTTAAAAGAGAGCCAGCACGGCCGAAGTGCTGCAGCCCCTGTGTGATGCAGCATGGACCAGTCTGCAGCTGCGTGAAGATCCATAGCAGGAACCAGTGCTGAGAAGCCAAAGCACTGCCATGGCCTCACTGCTGGTGGGCAGCATCCCTGGCAGCAGAGGAGGCTGGATGTGGTCGTGCCGGATGGTGATACCTTCCCACAGGGTCTCAGTGTTGCAACACAGTAGGGATGATGCGGACGTGGTGGCAACAGAGACCTTCATCACAGCAGTGCCTTCAACACACTGTCTTAAAATCCTAGCGGCCCATCCCCACATGAGTTCTCTCTCCTTCCTTCAACTGTACTTCACCCAAAAATGCCATGATGTAGGAAGCAATTTGGGTGGGCTCGTGGAGGACAAAAGCAAGAGAGCTTAAAGCTCTTAAAGGGGTGACATTCCTGCATGCTGCTGGTTCAGAGCACCCCGGTGCAAGTTCAAGTCTGCATGGAAAGGGTCAGAGCGCTTCCCTCCTCTGGTGCGCATGACCTACAGAGAAGGTTTTCATAAGTCCCAAGCAGCCAGAGGGGATGAGGAGCACCGACCTGCCCACAGCCCTCACCCTGTCCCCAGCAGGTTGCCAAAGGGCAGCTCCCAACATGGTCGCTATGATGCTCCTGTGCCTCGAGCTGGTTCCGTGGCAGCAGCCCAGCCATGTTCTTGCCTGTCACTGGCTCTTCTCCATCCCGTTTCCAGTGCTGTCAGAGCTTACCTGGTGCTGGGACTCAGCTCAGCAAACTAAATGAAACTAAACCAGACTTGAATGAGCTGGGACATCAGGGGAAGCTCAAGTGTGACTGTGCCATGGAGAGAAGAAAAAATGTTCAGAGGTGGATAAATAACTGACATCAAAGATGCATTAAAATGCCACACAGCTTCAGCCATCTGATTGCAGAATTGCATTTGTACCCTAAACCACAAGCCAGTAACACAGGGAGCTGTGACACTGTAAATAGTTGTGTACTAGGTAGAGCCAGATGAGCAGTCCTGTGTGGTTAGTGAATGTGTCCTCAGTGAAAGCATCACCCCAGCCTTCACCCAAGGCCACTTGGACCGTCTGAAGAAGGTGCCATTCGGGATCTGCTGAGCTGAGCAACCCTGAATGTGCCATTGGAACTGAGGTTGATCAGATCAGTTTTGAAGGGAAAGAGGGTGGGAATCTTCAAACTGACTTTTGCCTCCTGCAAGGCTTTGTGCAAAGCCTCTGTTCAGGCAGTGGTGCTGTTCTAGGCAAGGCATGGCAATGGAGGCATCCCACCTCCATGGGGTACCTGCTGCTTTTCTGCCTCCTTATGGAGCCCTCTGGGTCTCCTGTACCCCAAGGAGGTTCAGTGGGTGCTGGGGGCAGAGCCTTGGGTGTGAGGTGGGGAGGAGACAGCAGCATGGGACAGCAGAGACCGACTGCTTCCTTGCTGCAAAAGCAGCTCCTTGTCTGTGCCAATGTTGCTGCTATGGTTGCACCAGGAGCAGCTCAAATGCAGCTGAAGGTGTTTTGGCTGTGCTGTGAGCACAGAGGTGTCTGTGTGCTTGTTCTTTCTGATCCCCGTTTGCCCCCTGTGTTGCCCATTCCTCCCCTTTCTTTGTGCAAGTGGAATAGAACTTGAGAAAAGAGACGTTCCTGCAGCGTGTAAGGACATGTTCAGAAGACCTGCAGGCTCCATCCAGTTGCATGGACAATATCCCAAACTCTCTGGGCCTCCTGAGGCTGCCAAATCAAAGCTAAGATCTCCTGTATGGCCTTTCCTTTGAGATTTTTAATACCTCTACTTAGAATAAGCTTGGAAGTTTATGCAACAGCGTCTCCATCAAATGTTCCCATCTCACAGACTGGGCAGCAGAGGTGCAGCTGCAAGAGGAGCCATTGGAAAGTAACTGAAGTGGGTTTGACCACGTTGTTTCAGAGCTTCAGAAGTAAAATGTCCTTCTCATTGATGAGTGTTTCTGTGTTAATGGCACCTTGGGGGCCATTACAAGTGGGAAGCAGCAAGAAGGGAATGTACAGGTACTAAAACTTCTGGAGTTGTCCCGAACTGTCACAGAATGCAGAGATACCAGCCCTGGAACAGCTTCTGGTTTCTTCTGCCTCCTCCTTACAATAATCACATGCCAGTCTTAGGGAATGTGTGTATTGGCAGGAATAATGGATTGGTTTGTGTCCGTACCCATTCCACCGTATCGTTCTCTGGCTCCTCCCTCCCCCGTTATACTTGACACACTGGAGTTCTGTATTATATATTATTTTTTATGATGATTGTCTGGGGTTGTTTTGGTTCTTTTTTTTTTTTTTTTGTTGTCGTCGTTTTTACAAGTGGTGTGAAAAAAAAAAAAAAAGACCTGTAAGAAAGTTGAAGTATTTAAAAATGTTCCAAGGAAAAAGGGGGTTTTGTTATTATTCTAATATATTATTGTGTACCTATTGTAAATATGAAACACTCCTATTTTGCAAGCCAAGGACTCACTTTGTACTGTTGTTATATATAAATAAAGTTTACTGGTTAAAAAAGCCCTCCTGAGGAGCTCCCTCTTTCCTGCCATGCGCTGTGTGGTATGCATTCTGTCAGCTGGGTACTGATATTTACTCACTGAATCACACCAGCGATAGTGGAAGCCTGGAAATAAGCCCCAGCTAGCAGAGCCAGGGGGGCAGATGGAGGCTGGGATCACCCCTGGCCTCCAGCCTTTGAGAAACAGCTTCTGCCTTTGCAGCGTGGGGTTGTTTTCCTGTAGTCAATGAGAAGCAAGGTGCGGTAGATGCGGGGAGGCTCCGAGGACCATGTGGGCTGCGGGAAGCACTGGAAACATCCACTCTAGGTAAGGAAGGAGCAGGCAAACGCTGTTTGAAAAGCAAAAGCCTGGATGAGTTCTTCCTATTTCCTCCTCCTTGAAATTATCAGCGCTTCAGGTAAAATGCTTTTGCTTCCATTTCCTCCATTCAAGCTAACGTTTGAGTGAGCGCTGAGAGGCATCTGCTGAGTAGTAGGAATCAGCAAGTGACTCCTTCAGCAGCTGCCTGTCAACTTTAATGACCAATATGGTTGCAATTACAGCAATGAACTTTCTCTAACAGCCCAAAATTACTCTGGATGATGATAAGTGACAGAAAAATGGAGCCCCTTAAGGAAGCATTAAAGAAGAAACATGGGGATCTGGAATAAGAGGTCTTAGAGCTTCTTGTGAAGGATCTTAAGGGTTGGGGTTTTTTCCTTTCTAAATGAGATACTAAAAGGGATAAATCTAACCCAGAAGGGGGAGGCATGGCACAGTGTGGATCACAGCAGGAGTTCAGTGCTGCCCCAAGATGTAGTTTCTGTACAGCCATTTGGCACTGACTTCACTTGGTTTAGTGTAGAACTAATAGGGTGAGGGGAAGCTACTCCTATTTGAAGTTAATGCAAATATATCATGTCAGTGAGGCAGTCTGCTCCTCAGGCAGGTCATTTTATCTTATTTTCCTCAAACTGAGAGCAGAGCTTGACATGAACCTTAGGAAGGCAGTTGGGCCACGTCCTGCCATCTCTCACTTTAAACCCGTAGCTTTTAACCTTGGCAGATTGATCCCAAGGGGGGGGGGTCAAACATTATTGAATAGAACCATAGAATCCCAGCCTGGTTTGGGTTGAAGGGACCTTAAAGCTCCTCCAGCTCCAACCCCTGCCAGGGCAGGGACCCCTTCCACTGGAGCAGCTTGCTCCAAGCCCCTGTGTCCAACCTGGCCTTGAGCACTGCCAGGGATGGGGCAGCCACAGCTTCTCTGGGCACCCTGTGCCAGCGCCTCAGCACCCTCACAGGGAAGAGCTTCTTCATGTCTAATCTAAACCTCCCTCCTGGCTGCACATGATTTGGGAATGAAAGAGGAGATGATTTTTTCCACTTGTGCCTTTGGGTTAGTCTAAATTTATACCAAGAATGAAACACGAACTGAACTGGGATTCCCAGACCTTTCCTAAGAGCTGGAGGAGAGGGATATGCTGTGTTAGAGGGGACCTCTAGAGGTGCAGCTCTCTGTGCTGACTCGCTCACTGTGGTAGAGACGCTGGAGGCAGGCAGCAGGACGGGTGCTGGCAGGAAGCGTTTCCACTGCATGTGTGACCTCTGAGAGGTTATTGACTGCTTTAGCTCAGCAAAGGTGAGACATTTCAACGTGGATCGACAGCATTGACCATGGGGTCATTTGAATTCATCTGCACCTTGTTAATACATCTGATATAATAAGTATACTCAATTAAAATTACATTTCGATCTGGCATCCACTTCACAGGGCTTTCTCAGCACTGACAAGGTCAAGTGATGCTTAATAAAGATTATAGAAAACACAGATGGCTTCGATCTTTCTGACATTTCCCAGGTCCAGTGCAGAAGGCTGAAGAGCCACAGCCATGCTTTGGAAGGCACCCATGTAAGAGCGGGTTTGGACCCTACCTGGTAAGGTTGTGGGTCCACCAGCTTTTATTTCACCTTCTGACCAGATGGGATCACCCTGTGCTTTATCGCCATCACTCTGTAAATAGTGGAAAGGATTTTGACCGTCCTGGTGTTGGCTTTTCAAGCCTGGTTTTCAGGGCAAGCTAACGGAGGTGACACTTTCAATTACCAAGTACAGTTGTTGTGTTCATTTTAACCTGTTTAAATTCCCACATCTTTTCTCTTCTGTGAATGCTTAGCCAGAGGGTGACATAGAATTGTATATAACCAGACAGTTATCTTAGACTGGCAATAGTAACCACAAAACCCTCTTACTTTTTATTCCACTCAGCATGCGTGGTTTTGTTACATCTAAGTAGCTGACTCATCTGCAGTGGACGTTTAGCTTAGTGTTGAGTGGATGCTTCATTGCTTCAAACGGAGTGTATCACTAATAACCATGTTAACATTGCACCTCCCTAAGCCAGAACTGGTTCATGGGATGCTCAGGACCCCTCACCGCCCCTGCTATGGGGCACATCTCCCCCCGTGCCAGGTCAACCTCGAACATGCAAAGTATTGATGTTGCTAGTGGGAGGCTAGAGATCTGACAGCAACAAGATGAAATAGAGCACATTTATGTAGAGCTCTTCTAGAAGAGGCCTCTTGTTTCTGCTCCGGTGTATAGATAAGTTTGTGCAGGCAAGTGTGTATAAAATAATGTGGAAGTGTTATAACACAATATAAATGAGATGTACAGCCTAATACAACATGAACGTGTCTATATCTGCATCAAGACTATACCCCGGGGTTCATGTTCAACTTACAATTACAACTCTTGATGCCAAAGCAAAGGATTTGGTTTTAGTTCAAACTAATACCTATGAAAAAGGGAAACTACTCAGGCTTTATTGTTGCTTCATAATTAACTCCAGTGGAGGAATCTTATTACAACTGTTCACTGCTGCCCTTTGGCAAAATGTCTAAGAACAGGGAGGGAGGATGGCCAGGCTGAGGCAACTCAGGTAGAGATTAACTGCATGCTAATATTTGACAATCAAGAGTGCCTCTGCCAGCTCATCTGGGTATTAATGAATTGGGCTGGTCTCACTTTGGATTCCTGGAGGTTTATGACAGTCATTTCGCCCTTATTGCTCCTGGAAGTAGGCTTGTCCATGGCTTGAGCACTAACAATAACGTTTGGGGGGTCATAAATAGATCCCGCTCATCCAGACTTGAAGGCAAAGTTTGGAGCTCTGTAACTGGGTCCACATGGCCATGCATGTGTCCTTCCTCAGTGCTTCGGGCTTGCCTCACACCAGCTCTGTTTCAGATTTTCCCCACTGACAAATAGAGCTACTTCCGACCCCTTGCAGCTATTTCCCATCTCTTGGAGCTACTTCTCATCCCTTATGCAGTTGTTGGGAGATTTGGTTCTGTTTTAAGAGCCTCAGAAAGGCATTGCAGAAGCACCAAGACTGGAACATTCATTAGCCAAGTCCCTGCTGGGTGGCTCTGGACACACATAACCTTGTGCTGCAGTGGCAGAGGGTGGCCTGGGAGCAATCAGGATACAGAGCAGGGATGCATGGAGCTGGCTGGCTCTGCACAGCCAGCATCATCATTCTGCTCCAGCTCTGCGGCCGCCAGGAGAGGAGGAAGCATTTTCTCCTTTGTTAGCACTCAATTAGGCTGAGCTTTGAGGAGAAGATAGAAATGCTTCAAAGAGCTCTTTTTGCCGTGTTCAGCTTCCACAAAGGGAAGTGTTGGAGTGATCTGGGGCGGGGGGGAGGAGGAGAGTTTCTCTTGCACAAGTTTTTTAAGCATCCTTTTGACATCCATGTGATTATTGCAGCAGGAACCTGGAATCTCTCTGAGCTCGCCACAAAGGCATTGCCTCAGGCTGTACAGGAGTTTAGAGACTAGGTCACAGACCTCATGCATATTTTATATGTGCTCAAATAGCATCTTAGCCTTTGACAAGCACAGGTCAGAGTGGCAGCGCCCTGCCTGGGAGGGAAGTGGCTCAAGGCTACTCACACAGTACAGATACACCAAACAAATAGATCAAGCACCAGAAATACTCAAATCTGCTTTGAGACAGAAGTCAAAGAATTGCTCTGGGCATGGCCTGGCCTTTCCGCTGTCCAAGAACAAACAGGTCCGGTACTTCCAGAAGGATTCCAGAGGCTACAGTAAAGGGGCTTTTGACAAGGCCAGGCCAAGGGGAATGGCTTTAACCTGCCAGAGGGGAGGCTGAGATGAGCTCTTAGGCAAAAGCTCTTCCCTGTGAGGGTGCTGAGGCGCTGGCACAGGGTGCCCAGAGGAGCTGTGGCTGCCCCATCCCTGGCAGTGCTCAAGGCCAGGTTGGACACAGGGGCTTGGAGCAAGCTGCTCCAGTGGAAGGGGTCCCTGCCCTGGCAGGGGTTGGAGCTGGAGGAGCTTTAAGGTCCCTTCCCACCAAACCAGGCTGGGATTCTATGATTTATAAGCTCTGCTGGCTGAGAGACTGGCAGCAAAACAATGGCCCTGGCCAGCAGCTCCCCATCATGCTGGTGGGTGGGATTCACCTCCCCTGCTACAGACAAGAGAATAGAGGTCAGATAAATCCCCCCAGCTGAGCAGAATCACCCTGTGGAGATGCTGTGATTCCCTGCCTGGCTCACGAGAGCCGTATTCCTCCTGTTGGAGCAGGAGCCGGAGCACCAGGGCACTGCTGGCACTGGGCTGGAGGAAACACTTCCACAGTGGTCTCAGCACTGCCTCATTGCAGGTCTCAAACAAACCCCTCGTTTACACACACCCTAATGAACTGTCTGCCTTCTGCTGTGGAGCTGTGCAGCACTGAGCTCTGCAGGGAGCCCTCCCCAAGGCTTCACCTCTGCAACAAGGCAGAATCTCCTTCTCCATCTGCAGAGGAGCAGTGAGAAGCCAAAAGCCAAATGCACGGGTGGGAGGATTAGCAGCTTGGTAATGGATATGGGTTGGGTAATAATCTGTGGGGTGATTAATATGGATATGGCTTTTGGGTTAATAAGGATGCAGCAGAGCTGTCTGCACAGGTAAGGTGTTTGCACACACCAGTTAGAATGCAGTGACCGTTACTTTAGTGCTGTGATTAAATCCACATTTAAGACACCTCATTAAATTAGAGTGTAAAAGTGAATTCTTATGACCCGCAGCAAGAAATATATTCAGGTCTGGTGGGTGAAGAATGCAGGAAGATCCCTGGAGCACCTCTGGGAATGTATTAGAGCTGCTGTGGCCAGCCCAGCCTGGCACATATCCTGTACCCAGGTATTTTATTGCTGTCTCCTTGTCTCCTTCACCCGTGTCTTTGGAGCTGTCACCCTCCAGCGCAGCTCCTGACTGCGGTCACACAGACACGAGCTGCTTCTCTGTGGCTCTGTCACCTCCAGTGAACCCAGTTCAGCTTGAGCTTGAGCATCTACCTACAGCACACCCCAGGCATGGGCTTCCTGCGATTTTCAGAGCCCTGGAAACGAGGGCATCCTCCTTGCTTCAAACGGGTTAAACATCCAGCTGGATCCCTGACCTGTCTGCAAAGCACTGACCTGGAAGAGAAGGAGACTTTCAACTGCCTTATTACCTACCCTGCAGCTCCAAGCTACAGATCACGTCCCCCTCAATTGCCTTTCATTGCTCTCAGGATGAAAGCAGGTTTTTGGCAGAGGGGATTTGAGAATGAGGGGCTGCAAATCCCTTCCTGCCTTTGATGCCCTCATATCTCCCACCCTGTGAGGAGTGGAGGGGACCCATGGCCTCCCCACTCACCCATGGGCACACACACAGACGTGCCCTCTGCCTTTACAAATGTAAATCCATCTTTTCCATTTACTGGCTGGCCTGGCGAATCCCAGCTGCTCCTGATCACGTTTGTACAGGTTCCCATTTACATACAGCAGAGTCTGAATTTCCTTCTCGCCACGTGCTTCATGGATAAACCCGCTGAAGCACTGCAGGTGGCTGAGATGGGGAGTGGTGGGATGTGGGAGAGCACCCGTTTCCCCTAATGGCAGAGTGTGTGGTGGCTGCTCCATGGTGGAGGGTTATGTGGGGGTTTACTCTTCACTTCTCTCTGCTTTAACTCAGCGGCTTCCCATTTACCCAGCCTGAGCCAAGGTGCTTGAGCATTAACTGATTCTTGCTGCTGAGTGAGGCTCATTAAGCAGCAGCTTTGGGGTGCAAGTGGCAGCTCACTGAGGCTGTAATGAGCAGGACAAGGGGTCCAGGACTGAAACTTCTCCTCCAGCATCTGTTATCACAATTACAGCCCCAAAACACAGCAACAGCCACCGAGTGCACACACACAGACACAATAGAGCCTTATTAAAACAAATGGCTCTCACCAACGCTCCCCGTTTAGGAGCTCAGCACCCTGCAGCTGGGTTACTTATCACCCTTTCGGGAGCACGGCCTCGCCAAACCCCGGGGTACCGGAGCCTGGGGAGGAGCTTGGCCGGGTTCCCCCCCGGGGGCAGCGGGCAGGGTAATTAACATCTATAGTGATTAACGCGCTACAATTTGTGCATATGGTGTAACTGGGGGGTTAATTTGTGTGCGCAGTTGATGGGAGCCAAGCTGGCTTGACCCGGGTGAGGAAGAGGAGGGCTCCGGTATCGGGTGTTGTTAAAGCGAGGTAACGCGGGGTGCCGGAGGAAGCAAAGCGGGAGGGGTGCGGGTGTTTGGGATGCGGGTGTTTGGGATGCGGGTGTTTGGGATGCGGGTGTTTGGGATGCGGGTGTTTGGGATGCGGGTGTTTGGGATGCGGGTGTTTGGGATGCGGGAGTCTGGGATGCGGGTGTTTGGGATGCGGGTGTTTGGGATGCGGGTGTTTGGGATGTGGGTGTCTGGGATGCGGGTGTTTGGGATGCGGGGCGGGTGTTTGGGATGCGGGTGTTTGGGATGCGGGTGTTTGGGATGTGGGTGTCTGGGATGCGGGTGTTTGGGATGCGGGGCGGGTGTTTGGGATGCGGGTGTTTGGGATGCGGGTGTTTGGGATGCGGGTGTTTGGGATGCGGGTGTTTGGGATGCGGGGCCGGGATGACGCTCGCAGTCCCGGCGGTCCGCTCGCCATCTAGCGGTGCTCCAGCTCTTGGCCTGGATGCGCAGCTCCCGGAGCAGCTCCCGCCGCCCTACACGTGGCTTCCGGGCTGGAAGTGAGGTGATGGCCGGGCTTTGGGTTGCCGGTGCGCAGGGTCAGTACCGCGTGGAGAGCGAGCTCGGACCTGTATAAGTGAAGGACTTTTCTGTATGTGGTCCCCGTTTTCGCTGTTGATGCCCTGAATGTGTTTCTGACCCTGTGCACACCCACAAGGAAATCCAGCCCTTCCTCTCCAGGGAAGAACGTTCTCTCCACTTAAAAAGTCAGTGATGAACTCAAGAACAAGGATCTGCCTTCTCCTGGGTGGGCTTTAAGGTCCCTTCCAACCCAAACCAGTCTGGGATTCCACGTTTTAGCAAGGCAGCTGTGATCTCGTATGCTGAGCTGTACCTCAGGGGCAGGGCAAAGGGTAAACCACATATCCAAATCCATACATAGAGGCTATGGATTGGAAATGGCCTGGCTTTAAAAACATCTCAAAACCCTGTCTGGAACACCAAACCGGGGCTGGGACACAGCGTTGAGTTTTCCAGCTGCTGAGCTTTAAGGTTATGGCCTTAAGAAGTGTAAAAAGAATCATACCAGAATCCCAGACTGGTTTGGGTTGAAGGGACCCCAAAGCTCCTCCAGCTCCAACCCCTGTCACGGGCAGGGACACCTTCCATAGAGCAGCTTGTTCCAAGCCCCCGTGTCCAACCTGGCCTTGAACACTGCCAGGGATGGGGCAGCCACAGCTTCTTGTGGCAGCCCCTTGGTCCCAGTTTAAAGGACCTGCAGTGTGGTCCTTACCCCAAAATGCTCTAAAGGCTTTGGATCAGTGCTTTTGTTGTGCCAAAAGTGGGATCGTTCCCCAGTGTGCACAGCACCAGTGTATGCTATTTAAAGCTATTTTGCTTGGCTGAAGCTCCCCAAACCTGTACATCAGGTTATGTCAGTTCAGAGAGCAAAGCAGGTACTTTGCATTGGTCTGAAGCTACCAAACACATGATTAATTAGTACTCTGAAACAGCTTGAATTCCCTGAAGGGAATGTGCTGTATAAATACACAGGAATCCCATTTCCAGCCCTGCTCCGTGGTGTGGTTAGTGGAGGCTCTGCAAGACACAGACATCAGAATAAATGTGACCCTCTTAAAGACAGCTGATGATACAAAGGCCAAACAAAAAGCAATTGATGAGGAGAAAAGTACATGTTAATATTTCTCTGAGAGGAAAAGAATTACATATAATGGGTGTAATATTCAAAAAGAGCTCGCACATCCTGTGAGGGATGCCAGCATTTTAAAGGCACTTAAGCCTTAAATTTCCCCTTGATAAAAGTCATGTCACATCACTCTTATCCAGTGATATGGTTGATGGCAAAGTGTCGTGCAAACACATCCGAAGGAGAGAAGGAATGCCAGCACAAACAGCAGTGCTGCCGGAGCTGCAGCTCCATGCCCAGGGCTTGCAGCTCTGTGGGTGACAGCCCTTGCTGCAGGTTCCTCCTGAAGGTGTGCTGGGTGGAAGGATTGTGCCTGCTGTTGGCTGTTTTCCTGACCCCCCAATTCCCTTCTCTGCTCCTCCTTAGGCAGTGAGCAGCTGGTTTTGATCATTAGCAGCAGCATCACACCCGCAGCTTGGCCAGGTCCAAGGGTGGGATCCTTGGGAAGGGTGGGACCCCTCTGAGCTTGCCTTTTGTCCAAGCTCAGGATTTTTGTGTCAAAGCCTTGTATTGCGAAATGGGGAAATAAGAACTGCTCCAAACGTGGTGCTTTAGGCACAGGGCGCAGCAACGTGATTGAGCACCAAGCAGACGCTGTAGTTGAGCAGGGTTGGAGTATCAGAACCCCCCTGATTGATCGGTCTCTAAACTGGGTGCATAAAAACATTCCAGGGTGATAATCAAAGTGCTAAACTTTATGCTTCTCTATCACCGGGAAATAATTGTTCTGCCTGAGCATCATTATCCTGCCATTTCTCTGCTCCTGTGTCACTTACTGAAAATAAAGGCTCACTTCTTCCCTTATAATGAGCTACAGCTTCAGTAATTCACAGGGATTTTTACTGGGCTTTATTTTTTAATCTTCATCCCAGGGTTGTAAAATTTCTGCCACTTTTCTAAGGGTTAGTGAAGTATCAGCCGAAGGAGAAGGCAAGGACGGATTCGCTGCAGTTCATTTAGTGGGATTTTCCTATGCTCTATTGGAACTAATGCATTATTATTGTTGGTGTTGTTAGTAGTACTACTATATTTTCCCCAGTAGCTGCTATTGGGGCAAGACTGGGAGGACAGCATGGACCTGGCTGGGGATGGAGTTTGGGCCATACAGATACCATTCAAGCTGTTGCTTTAGAGACAATGCTTTCTATTCCTGCTTGCTTTGTTTTCTGAACAAGTGTAACCCTTGAACAGTTATTCTAGGTGAAGGGTTTGGTCTCTCTTCTCCTTCTATTGTGTCTTACTGATTTTGATGTATGATACTTCCATATATGCTCTGTATATACAAATTTAATTCTCCATATACAAAGTTCTGCCTGCCTTCAGGGAAAGGATATGGGATTTTTGTGTCATTAATCTGGTAGCATCTTGAGTGATAGTGCTATTTCTAAAAGCTTTCTTCATATATATGGAATGATTATTTGACAGAGCAGCGTTCAATATTGCTGGAATAATGATTTTTCTCGTTTAATACATCAATTTAAGGTGTTACCGTGGATTCTTTGAAATGCTAGATAATTGCATAAATAATTATGAAACATTCTGTCAATGCATCGTAGTGCAAAGCATTGCTGCTGATCTTTTACAGACATAGAACTAAATATTGCAGTTGTGAAAGGAAGAGGGAGCCCATGGCACCATGCTGAGTAGGTTGTTTCCCTTATGCACGTGTCTGAATACCAGGCAATTCAAGCATCAGATCGAGAAGTAAACTGTCACCACTTCTCTTGCTTCCCTTCTTTCTCTTTTAGGTTTCTTACTTGCTGCTGCTTTCATGGTAAAGAGCTGGAGGAGGCTCCTTCCCCTGCATGTTGCTGACTGTTCTTTTTAGCTGGGATTCTTGGGCATCAGATTGAAGAGTTAATCGGGATGATCAGGCAGTTTTCCCTGAAGCTGGCCGTTAGGACAGTGATTTGGAGCAGCCTACAGAAACCTTCACTGCAGTGCAGACATCTCTGCTAGGGATGGCAGGAAGCCGATGGTTCTGCAGCCTCCTCATGTCCTGATGGCAAAGCACATCCTGAAACCCATGGGATCATCTCCTGTTAAATGTCTGAAATTACTCCTGTTAAAATGAGTTTCCTTAACTGTGTCTCATATCTGGTGTGCTCTAAGGGAGGGTGCTGCTTCCCCTAACCAGGAATCTCATGACCAATGAAGCTGCACTTGGCTCTTCCCTCTCCTGGGCTGCATCTGCTGCTGCTGCCTGGCAGGTTTCAAGCAGAGCCTGGGAATGCAGCAGCTCTATTGATCTTTATTCTTCTGGAGACTTATTAACACATTATCAATTAGCCCATGAGGCCAAGGGGAGGTTTGGTAGCACTTCCAGCTGCCATTTCCAAACTCGTCAGCGCTCTCCTCTCTCTGTGCTGGCACCCAAGAAAGGGATTTTCCCTTCTTTCTACGACACAAACCAAAAACCTGAGTGAATATTGGTGTGAGCATTCAGCAAGCCTGAGAAGGCAGGTTGTCTTAATGTGGGAATGGCAGGGGGAGGATGTACCAGGGCCCCCCCTGTCCTGTTGCCAGCCAAGGAGAGAGAGAGCGCACAGGAGAGGGTCTGCTGGGTGCTGGAGCTGCAGCCCAGGATGCCTCAAGTCAGCATTTTCATAAGATACGTCATTATTATGAGCATTATTATTATATAATACATACAATAATATAAAGTCCTTTATAATATAGAATTATAGTAATAATAGTATTTAGAAGAAGATTTCATAGGAATAAATCGGTGCTTTTGAGTCGGAGCATCCCCAGCCATTTGCCTGGGGAGCATCTGAGTGAAGATTTAGGTTTTAGCTGAAATCATCTTTCCTTTGTTTGAGCCTCTTTGCTGTGGGGAGAGGCAGGAGCCCCCCCTCCGAGCACTGAGACCCCCAGCCAGTGCTGACCCCCTCCCTGTTTTGGGAGGGAGCATCTGGTGCTGTCGGCTGAGCAGTCCATCACGGCTCGGCCCTGCTGTCACTGGGAGACATGGTGGAACGCAAACAAAAGACGTGACAAATTTGTCCTTTTCTCTCTTATAATTAACCAAAATAGCTGGTTGTGTAGCAAAGCATGGCTCCTCATTAACAGGCAGGCGAGGGGCTATTTTTAAAACCCAGACCCCCAGTAATTATAGTTGCAGCAGAGAATGGTATTTCAGTCAAATGCGACAGACAGTGAGCCAGGCTCCCATGTGAGGCAATTAATATTTCACACCTGCCAAGCAAATCAGTGGTGGGGAGAGGAGGGGATGGCATTGAGAAGGGGATGCTGCACTGGGGGGCTGTTGCTTACAGCAGAGAACACCAGAAATCCTTCACTTGGCTCTGTGATGGCCAGTGAATTAGCACATGCTGCGGTTGGGACAGCAAAGGGGACCTGTGGCTGCCCCATCCCTGGCAGTGCTCAAGGCCAGGTTGGACACAGGGGCTTGGAGCAAGCTGCTCCAGTGGAAGAGGTCCCTGCCCGTGGCAGGGGTTGGAGCTGGATGGGCTCTAAGGTCCCTTCCAGCACAAACCGGGCTGGGATTCCGGGAGTTGGCCAAAGTGCCCTTGTTAGGGAGGTCTGCAGGAGAGGGAAATAAAACACTGATAATAAATTGGTCCATTTGGGAAGCAGACTCCAGGATCAGGGCAGCCAGCCCTTCTCTTTCCATCCTAAAGCTATTTTCCTTCTCCTGATCCCAGTGAGGCCCTGGGCAGCTGGAGGAAGCCATTGCCTTGTGCTCTGCACACATCTTCCAGTGCCTCTGGGCTCTGCCAGAAGCTCCACGTGCTCATAATGGATGTAACTGCACCTCTCCTGTGAGTTGTACATATTAGCGTGTTCATTTTCCCTGTTACGGAGACAAAAGCATGTCTTTTCCTTCCCACTGTTTTTGCTGTTCAGGATTAATCTGCCCATTAATGGATAATCTGTCAGTGTTTAGATGCATTGAAGTTGGGAGGAGATTTATGGGCTCATGGTACCATCTGCTTTATTAGGATGCTTTGAAAACCCGACGTTCAATTTGTTCTGCAGGGTTTGACAACAGCTTATTCTCCAGATTCCAAAATAATTAAGAACACCAAAAACCAGAGCGAATGGTGACAAGGTGGACGGCAGGGGAGGCAGCTCCCACCCTGTCCTCCGGGTAGGGAGGACTGAGTAACCTCGGTGAAGCAGCCCCACATCTGCGGAGGTTTTCTGCTCTGCGCTGTTCCTGTGTATGGTAATCAGATGCCACCAGAAGCATGGCTGGAGACCACTGAGCCAGCAAGTCTGAGCCTGGAGACTGGCAGAGCCACAACTTGTCTCTTAGGCCTTGACAGGAATTAGGAAGCTTTTGTGTTTAAATAAGAAGCAGGGAGGTGGGGGCGTGGGTTCCACAGTTCGCTCTGAAACACAGAGCGAGGCACGGGGGAAGGTACAGTGAATACTGCAGCTCTGAAACTCTCCCTTCCAAATTATGGATGAAGCTCGCTCAGACAGGGGGCTCTGACCTCCTGCCACCATCCTAATAAGAAAAGATGATGGTAAAACTCCAGGGGGGGTGGAAAAATGCAAACAAATCTTTCTTCCATAAAAACAAGCCAAGAAACCTGTAACAATTAATCTGAAGCCATCTAGAGGAGGTCCCAGGGTAGGGCTTGTCTCTCCAAAGCGCTCTCTGAAGCACTTCTAATAAGTAATGGAGCCTCAGCTTCCACGTATTGATCGTGTGCCCTGTGTCACAGGAGTGCTTTAGCTAAATGATGCGGCATCACTTCTCATTGCCGATGCTCTCCCTGCCATTACAAATGGTGCTGAGAGAAGCTGCATCCCAGCGGGTTGGAGGAAAAGTTCCTGGAGGTGGAAAAACCAGTCGATGTGTAGTATTCCTCCTCCAAACTTCCAGTGTGAATTCCCTCAGTCCTCCGACTGCCCCAGCCAAAGTCGTGTTTAGAAGGCTTAGGGACCTGATCGCTCCCTACAGCTGCCTGACAGGAGGATGGAGCCAGGAGGGGCTGGGCTCTGCTCCCAAGGAACAAGGGATGGGACAAGAGGAAACGGCCTCAAGCTGCACCAGGGCAGGTTTAGATGGAGCTGAGGAACAATTCCTGCCCCAGAGGGTGCTCAGGCATTGGAACAGGCTGCCCAAGTCAGGGCTGCAAGTGCTCACACAGCGTGGAGATGAGGCCTCAGTGCCATGGGGCAGTGGTGGCCTGGGCAGTGCTGGGAGTGGCTGGACTTCATCATCTTGAACAGGTCTTTTCCAGTCTAGCTGATTCTCTTGACTGTCCTCTCCACAATCCCCACTGTGGCACCTCCCCAGCTCCACTCTGCAGCATCCCCCAGATTTTCCCCTTAGTCCCCCCTTAACAGCTTCCTGGGTTCTGTCTGTGTCCAGTGAAGGCGCTCTTTGTTCATCACCATTGCTTGAGATCCTTTCAGAAAAGAGTTTCTGAAGGCGCAGAGCAGAAACATTCCCCTCTCAGAGAGCCCTGCTCATCACAGACCCGCTGACAGAGGCTGCTCTGCGCTCTCAGGACCTCCAGCAGCAGTAATTCCAGCGTGGTACCACAGGGGGAAAACACATTTGATGGAGCTGAGAGGGAGAACATCTGAAAGCAAAATGTAACTGGAGAAAGCACAGAGTTTATGAACAGTGGGCAAAGGGGAGAGGTGAAGGGATGGCCGTGACGAGGGGATGCAGCATGCACCAGTCACAGTGGAAATATCAAACTTTGGATTCCCTGTGTGTGAAATCGCTTCTATTCCCAAATCAGAACTGGGAGGGTTTGCCCACAGCCTGTGGCTGGATGGCTGCACCTATGGAGCGGTTCTGGGACCATCCCCACTGCCTCTGAGACCCTGCTGTGGCTGAGGAGGTGCCGCCCTGAGCATGGAGGGGACAAAGGTGCTGTGCCTGGGAAGCTCCCTCAGGCCTCGAAACCCTCCCACAGATCTGGATTAAAACGGAGTCATTAACTCCCTGTTCCTGTGGGATGTCATTTATCTTGGTCATTTCTAATGCATCTTTCATCATCCCATAAATACATGTATTTGTTTTTTTACCCCTACATCATCATAGTACTGACAATACAGGTTTGGAATTATGTCTGCAAATGGGATGCCTTCTCTATGCTTTTCTTTAGTTGGACCCTATCAGTGGCATTATATGAGACACACTGTAATTTGTCTGGTGAAATAGCAGTGTAATTTTACATGCTAATGCTGTAGAATGTTTATATTTTAATGCAAGTGTCCTATAACACCCACCTCCTTCACAGCTCCTAAGATGCCCCTCGCTCCCTTTCCCAGGAGGTTTAACTGGATAGCATCTGATTGCCTATGCGCTTTGATTTTTCAGTGATACTGGAAGCTTTTTGTTCTATTATTCACTGTAGGACTGTGTTGTCTGAGCTTATTATGTGCCATCAGTAGGTACTTGGAGCCTGCAGCCTTGCCAGCCACTCCTATTGTACAAACACATCAATAAATAAGAGGTGTCTGAATGTAGCTGTGTGCTCGTAGCCATGTGCAGAGCCCTGTCATTCTTTCAGGTCATCTAGCACTGTGGTTGAAATAGTTTTGCTGTTGCATCCTTCTCTTCAGGAGACACCCAACAAAGGGGCTCTTTGTTTCCTATTTAATTTTATTTATCACTCAAAGACCAAAGACTTTAAAAAGTCAAAACAGAAGGATATGTTGGAGGTGGGCTGCTGGTTCCCAGTGCAGTGGGTCAGTGGTGGCAGGAGTTGGTAATGACTGAGGATGCTCCTATCTCTGTATTTGAACAAACCCTCCTTTTGAAAACCAAAGACACTTGTACCTCTGGGACCTCATTTCCCAGGTAGAAACAAGCAGCACTTTATTATCAGCAATTGACAGGGTGGAGATGAGAGCCCTTCCCAGGTGATTTTAAAGGTGCCCTTTTATCAGTGCCATTGAGGAGGTTTTTACATCTCATCCCATGCTTCAGCAGCACCTGGCACTGAGCTGATATTTACTCAGAGTAAAAGCCATTCCTTTATTTCCTAATTACAGTTTGGGGTTTCTCCAGGAGCAATACTACCCTGGGCTCACTTTACATAGCTTACAGCTGAAGAGGTGGTTCTCCCTGGGAATAAATCAGAGAATCCCAGACTGGTTTGGGTTGGAAGGGACCTTAAAGCTCATCCAGTTCCAACCCCTGCCATGGGCAGGGACACCTTCCACTAGAACAGCTTGCTGCAACTCAAACCATTCTGTGATTCTATGATGCTGTAATTTCATCACATTTATACCAAACAGTATTGAAAATAGTATTTATTTGGAATTGAAGTTGCAGTTAAGCATCTCAGGTACCGTGTACCCACAAGATGGACTTGCTGCAGTCACAACTATGGGGGAAAAGCCCAAGCAATGAATCCAGCTTGCACGTTCAGACGGCATCCAGAGAAATAAATTGCAATGATTAGTCTGCAGGTCTGGATGGAGAAGCTAATCTTTGTCCTAAATTACTAGACTTATGCTTTAATGATTTTTATTGGTGTTTCGTGGTGCTGCTGTTTATTATAGTTAAGTACTTTGGATGGGGCAGCAAAGAAAAGCAGTCAGTGAAATCAGCCAGGTTGATGAGAGTCTGGTCCAGCCTGAAAGTAGTGATGGATAAAAACAGAAACACCATGGGTTCATCTCTGTCCTCTCCTGCTCCTTTTCTTATATTGCTGCAGTTACTTGGCATTCTTTGTATCTTCAAACAAATGGGAATATTTTGAGGAGAAAACTCTGATCTTTGAGGGTATCTCTCATCCCTTCAGCACACCAGCAGTGACCACCTGAAATCCCCGTACAACTGGACCTAGTGCAGACAGAAGCGATGTGGCCGTGTCCCATCAAGGTGTGTCATTAACTTGATGGCCCTTTCCAAGACATCATCAAGACCTCAGCGATGGTCCTCTCTTCCAACCCAAACCAGGCTGTGAATCCTGGCTCTGCCCATCCTGCACCCGAGTTTGTTCCTTTCCATTTAGGCTCCTGTTCCCACAACTTAGAAAAATCACTTAGTTTTGTAGTTCTCTGGTTTGCTGATTCCTGCCTTGTTTTTCAAGGCAATTCCTTCTGACTCGTTCAACCTCCGGTATTGCTGTGGAAAATATGCATCTGGGGAACAGTTTCATGGAAAAATGCTTAAGTGACTTGATTTACATTGTAGCCTGCCCCTTAAAACTGTATTAAAGACCCAGCAATATCCTACAAAGCGCTGAACAGACAGAAGGTAGTAAATGAGCATAGCCTTGATTAGATTTGAACCACCAATCCTGAAGTTAAAGTTGAAGGCATAAAACTGTTCAGCAATCCACCCACCATATGGTTTGCTTCAGTGTAGTCACGTGTGCTTCGTCTTTGCTTTCTTATTAGAGGGTATTGATTGTAGAGGAATAATCACACTAAGCAATTTGTTTTAATACACCACTTCTATTAAGGGTACGTTACAGTTGCAGCAACCATGCATCTTTTCTTGGTGCTTTTTTTAAGATTTCCATAAGCTTTTTAAAAGAAAATAGATGATCTATGGCTCAAAAGTCTCATATTCGCAGGGTTTTTTTCAGCTCTCTCTGAGGAACGACTCTGCTGAGTGTAAATGAATAAGCAGTAGCTTTGCAAGGGGGTAATAAATACCAAGTCATGCATTAAATGGAGTTGCAGGATTATGAAGAGGCCAACCTTTGCCCAAGTTAAAATAGTGTATGTATTGTTCAGAATGGAGACCTGAGAGCAGCTCCAGTGCCTAAAGGGGCTACAAGAAACCTGGAGAGGGGCTTTGGACAAGGGCCTGTAGGGACAGGCCAAGGGGAATGGCTTTAACCTGCACGAGGGGAGACTGAGATGAGCTCTTAGGCAGAAGCTCTTCCCTGTGAGGGTGCTGAGGCGCTGGCACAGGGTGCCCAGAGAAGCTGTGGCTGCCCCATCCCTGGCAGTGCTCAAGGCCAGGTTGGACACAGGGGCTTGGAGCAACCTGGTCCTTGCCCATGGCAGAGAGTTGGAACTGATGAGCTTTAAGGTCCCTTCCATCCCAAACCGGTCTGGGATTCTGTGATGTATTTGGTCTTTAATTCTGAGAACTAAATTTCAATATGAATCAGAGAAAGAATACAAGCACCTAGATAAATAGTGATCTGGAAAGGCAGCTTGCTTTCATGAATGAAGGTTATTCAAGGCTCTGTGCACTCTGGAAGTAAATTGAAGAGCCCAGACATGCTGTGTACTTCTTGCTGAAGCAGGAGGTTTTCATTTGAGATGGAGAGGGGGAACCTGCATTTACTGTTGTAGGTAAAGGTGAGTTCTCCTCCAGCATCCTCTGGTGGTGGAGGGCACAAGCAGGGATGGCTCTTTGGGGGTGAGGGGCTCTTCCTTGGCTGGCAGAAGCGGATGGCTTTGCAAGGTTCTGATGTAGAAATGGAGGTAATTATCTCTCCAGCACAGCCTTCACACAAAGGATGCCTTGACAGGACTCTCAGGATGTCGTTTCTGAAACAGTAATAGAGGAAGCATTTCCTGCCCCAAGAGCTACAATATAAATATAATAACGTGCAAAACCAAACACAATAAAACAAATAGATGACAAGTTCTTCAGGAAACCATGATAAGGATGATACTATTAGGGAAGCTTTTGAGTTCTTTGCTATTTCTTAGATGAATCACAATCAGTTCATTCCATCTGCTCGGAGTAGAGAACTTGCGTCCTGTGTTAGCAGTGGACATGAGTTCCCCTTGCTCAATCCTGGCCAGGATTTGGTCCCATTCCTGCTGTTAATACAAAGGAGATGTGGTCCCAAGAGCATCTTAGAGGGTTCAGTGGGGAAAATTAAATTCAATTTAGATTAGGTATTAGGAAACAAGCTCTTCCCTGTGAGGATGCTGAGGCGCTGGCACAGGGTGCCCAGAGAAGCTGTGGCTGCCCCATCCCTGGCAGTGTTCAAGGCCAGGTTGGACACAGGGGCTTGGAGCAAGCTGCTCTAGTGGAAGGGGTCCCTGCCCGTGACAGGGGGTTGGAATTGAATGGGCTTTAGGGTCCCTTCCAACCCAAGCCATTCTATTGTAATCCTGTT
Organism: Pezoporus wallicus; assembly: GCF_028554395.1. Classification (NCBI taxonomy): domain Eukaryota; kingdom Metazoa; phylum Chordata; class Aves; order Psittaciformes; family Psittacidae; genus Pezoporus; species Pezoporus wallicus. The sequence goes on along the minus strand of NW_026636574.1, from coordinate 1,400,885 downwards.
TTGTCCAAAGCCCCAATTAAAATAAAAGCTATCACAAATAACCCAAGCATCGCTCCAATGCCGTTTCATTGCAGCTTCTTACTCTGCTGTGGTTTTCCAGCCCCATCCAGGCATAGGGATGCTCACCCTGCTCCTGAAGCTGGATCTCCTGCAGCAGTTCTTCAGAGGCCTGGGATGGTTGTTAAGTTCCAGAAAGCATTGCTCTGGCTGGGAAGTGGTGTGGTTTGGTTGCTATGGTTGAGGATTGAGACTCAAAACTTTTGGCTTTTGGGGTTTAGTTGTGGTGTGGCGTTGCTCCAACTGCTTTCACGCGCTTCTGCTCCCACCCACCATTAATCCTCACTTTCGATTTAAATGGGAAAGTTTTAAAGTGTTTCGAGTCTCTTGAATGGCAGTGGATGGGCAAGTGTTATGTTTGGTTTATGGGATGGCATTTTGTAGAGAAACAGTCCTCTAACATTGCACATCCTCTGGGTCAGCAGTGCTGGTGTCTTGGGAAGATGGTGGGAATCGAATTATTCCAAAATAGCAACTTTTAAGAGGTGAGGAAATGACTACACCAAAACTATTGTATGCCATCTGCCTGCTAAAATACTTACAGAAAACATGTTTCCTGGCATATAACTTCCCAGCCATATGTCCATTGCATCATTCACAATTAAGTTAAATCACCCTTAAATACTTGGCCACAATCCCAGTCCATGTGAACAAACCTTCATCACCGTACTGTTTGAAATGTGGCCTCTTGATCCTGTAAATGTTTAGTTGGAATTGGCTCAGGAGTTGCTAACCTCATACAGCTGACACGGGCCGAGATATTTCAAGTACGTGTTTCTTATTTTGATGTTGAAGTTCTCCACCAGAAGGATTTGGTAGAGGTCTGAAAGGAGGACATCGTTCAAATCACTTTAAACAGAGGTTTAAGTGGAGAGTCCCATCAGTGAGAAACGGTGTTATCTTCTGCTCACTGAATAAACAGGAGGAAATACTTGAGGAGCCTGGTTCCAGATGGGTATATGGAATATGCTTGGAGGTGTGTACACAGATACACACACCCCCAACCGAGGAGCTTGCCCACTTCCCAGCATCTCTGAAACATGGACATCGGGCCACAAAGGCTTGTGGTTAGTCTGGGTCCAAGAACAGGGTGAATAAGTAAGTGATTCTGGGTTCTTTTGGCTCTCCATTTGAGGATATGTCAGGTTTAGCTGCTGTGTCATGCTTAGCTGAGTCACTGCCCGCAGACGAGTTCTAAGGCACGACCTGACATACTCAGCGCACACAGTAGGCATGAGTATTAATGAAACCCTACATCTTTGACACTAGGAATGTCATTTCAGCCCAGCCTGACTTCCAGTGGAAACCAAACCCGGGCGCTTCCCATGCTTGGTGGCTGGCAGACCCGGCCACTGCCTATTTTTAGTCCAGCTCTCTATTTTTAGTCTGGTTTTGAAAGGTGAAATACAACCGGCAGCCAAACCCGGATGAGCCTCTTGGTTTCTTTCACTCAGGAGCCCGGAGCAGTGCTGGAAGAGAATGGCAGGAAGGCTGCAGGGCAGAGGGGAGAGCCCCTGGTGCAGGCAGGGCAGGAATTGCAGGCAGGCTGGGCAGGGGGCTGGCCACCGGTGGAGAGCCACCATGGGGCTGGTTTCCTGCAGCCCCCATGCAAACAAGAGGCTCAACACCAGCTGGCTTGGTTTATTTTTTTCCTATAATTCATTTATTTTCAGTGCTGAAATGCCATTTCGAAGCATTTCTGCCTTCACTGGACAAGAGTGGTCCCGAGCCTTGTCCTGCCAGAGGCAGCTCCACAGCTTTTCTTGATGCTTTTCAGTGTGATGGGATGTTCGTTCTCACCAGATGGTCTTCATCTGATGTGGCTGAATACTTTGAAATTTCAACTCTTTTATTTTTAGTTGCATTACCCAACCCAAATTCTCACTTTAATAGGAAAAAAAATTAATAATAATCTGTTATTTAAATAGGACTTTTGTCTCTCTCTGCTATTCTCGTTTCATCTTTGGCATATATTTTCTAAGCAAACCTGTGTTATGGATGGAGTCATGTGCTTCCCAAAGTGTGTGAGTGTTTGAGACAGGGAAGAAGACAGCATGCTGGTGGGAGCTGCTGGAGACAGCCGGGCTGTGTCCACGCTTAGGTTTTACACCGTGGTGTAGACCATATTTTACTGGGGTATTTTGGACTTTAACAGAGCTGTATAGCTCTGTCGTACAGTAATAGATTACTGCACATAATAGAAGTCTTTATATAGATGCTGGAGCACATTTCTTAGCTACAGATGTTTCCTTCAAAGAGATGTTTCCTGCCATAGAATCACAGAATGCTTTGAGTTGGAAGGGACCTTTAAACATCATCTCCTCCAACCCCTGTCCCATGCTAAAAACAAAAGCTATTGGCATTTTGTCATACCAAGAAATGTGTACATTAGAAATGCTACTGGGGGATTTCATTGTGCATAACAAGACCCTGTCTTTTCTTCCTTTTCTGTCTGCAGAAATGTACTAGGGGCAGCCACAAACAGATAATACATTAAGCAAGCTCTTAATTGTCTTTCCTTCCATAGCTGTTTTCCTGGCCACCTCATTTTTGGATTTCCTGTGACTCCTTTAGTGACTGCACCATTTAGCTGCAAAAGAAAAGGAAGAATCCAGGCTTAAGCAGTTTGGTTTCCCAAGCAATCATACCTTTTATTATCCCCAAAGCCAAAATTGTTAAATTATGAAGACATTTCTGTTACCTTTGGTGTCTCCAGACATAAAAATTAAGAAATAGAAACACAAAAGTATTTTTAAATTTAAAAAATAGATTTTATTATATATATGTGTGTGTATATACTTAATCAGTGCTTTTGGAGACCCTCATGTCTCCCTCAGGCTGTGCTAGGGTGTACTGACTCTGCTCCATTTGCTGCCTGCTGCAGGGCATCCCTCACCCTTCGAAGTCCAGGGCTGGTCCCACACGTGTCTGCAGTGCTGCCTTGTAGAGAGCCAGGAGCAACCATTCCCATTTGGTAAAGTTCAGCCTGAAAGCAAGATGTAAGTCAGTATTTCTGCACTGTTGGTCATGTCTCTAGAATGTGTTATTAATGGAAAGAAGGTCTAGGATGTTACTAGTCTTGAGTTCCTGTTCTGCTCCAGGTCTTCTGCCTGTGGGTGTTTCTTTCCCTCAGCCCTTCTCTAAACCATTTCATTCTCTGTTTGACCACAGTCAATTTAGTGAAGCTAATGGAGCTCCTTCTCTTCAGGTCAGTGATGATTTCACATCCTTGAGTTCCTTGCTTAATTCACTGAGAAAATCTGTGATTCTGAAGCCAGTTTTCGAATCATAGAATAGTTCGGGTTGGAAAGGACCTTAAGATCATCCAGTTCCAGCCCCCCTGCCATGGGCAGGGACACCTCACACTAAACCATGGCGCTGTTTTCCGAGTTCCCTCCTTGCCACTGGCACAGCCCTGGCACCGTGCATGGGGCTGGACCACGGGGTTCTCCACTTTCCTGCTCTCATCAGAGGGTGTTTGCTTTGAGGGAAGTTCAGGAGCAGGCTCTGCTCTAATCCTTCCCTCCAGCTGGGGCACGCCGCATCCCTGCCTTCCCTCTAACAGGAAAGTAAGCGGCTCTCAGGAAAGAGTTAAGCCCAGCGAGCTTTGGGATCCTTTGCTGGGGAGAGGGCTGCTCTTTTGTTTGTTTTGAAGCGCTGGCAGGGAAGTGGGGAGGAGAAAATTACCTAAGAGATAGTGAGGTTGCCATGAACTGCACAAAACTGTGAAAGGAGAAACTCCACCTCAGTCTTGAACCATAAGCACAACCCCTGAAGAGAAACCCACCCCACAAGTGAGTGATCTCAAAGGCTTGAACTAAACCCAAGCAGCTCCATGAGCTCAGAGCTGCTGCAGGACTGAAAGCACAAGAGCTGTCACGGCCAGATCCAGTTGTGGTGGGAGCTGCGAGCAGGAATGCTGTTCTGGGGAAGTTTAAACATCATGAAGTGGAGGCAGCTCTGCTGGATTGCGTTCTGTGTTGTGGAGCTGTGCGGTGAGTACTGACTGCAGCGGCTAACCAGGGCTACAAGCACTGAGCAACAGAGCAGCTGGAGACTACTGCATGGGGCAACTTCTTTGTAACTTAGGGAACAAGGAGGGGGACGCGTTTTAATGGGTGTTCAGTGGCGATCGCAGTTTCACGCTGCAGTGATGCTCTACACCAGGCATCCCAGCCAACGCATTCCAGGTGATCCGCTGCACGCAGAAAACGCTGCTGCGTTGAGAAAGAGGCGACTCAGGGTGGAAGAGCGCCCTGTAATATTACAGATAACAGGAGGGGATGCTGATGCAGCACGCAAAGCGGTGGAGTGCAGCCACGGTTCAAGTCGTTTCTCAGTCTGTGTCAGTGTAAATTAGCCTTACTTTTGTTTTGTGGTGGGAGCTAAACATTGTCTGGAAATCAAATCAATCTACATAAATATTAATATCTGCTATTCCAGCTCTTCAAATATTCATCATATGAAACAGTGAGATTTTCTCGAGCTAGTGCTTTTTAAAGGGTTATATTTTAGGGAAATATTATAATTTTGGTCCCAAATCCAACAACCATGAAGTAATAAAAAGGGACTTAAAAATGTAAAGCAGCACGCTGTGCCAGGACCCCAGGTGTCTCCTGAAATGTATTTTTCCTTATTGACATGGAATAAGTAGTGAAAGAATTTGCTGTATTTTGTTCTCCTGTTTCCCAGTGCACCTTTCATGTTCCCTTTGCTGCCAAGGTCTATTGCTCATCAGAGCCATTGGGCCTGACCCTCCAGTCTGTTAATTTTATAGGAAGGAAAAAAAAAACATTTTATTAGAGAGAAATAGAAGTGAGGACTGGCTGAAGGGTGTAAGGCACAAGTGTTCACCTGAAATGCAGAACCTGAGTTCCTTGTAGTACAAAGCACAAGTGATAAAAAGCTGTGCCTCAGTAAAGGCAATGGTACTGGGCCAGAGCGGGTTTAAGGCTGCAAAATGTCATTGCTGGTGCTGGCACAGCCGAAGCTCCACAGTTCTGCAGGGTGTTACAGAGCTTTATTAGCACTGGCTGGAAGCAGAGGAGGTTTGGTTCTCTGCACAAGTAGGGAGCTCACCCCCAGGCTCTGCTCTTCACCTCTTTGGGGCATCCCAGGGACTTAAGCAGAGGCTTCAGTTGGGCAGCTCCCGATGGAAATCCCAGGTCTGAGGGACTGAGCCTGGATCGGCTCCTGGAGAGCAGCTCCTGAAACACCTTTGGTGAAGGGCACGTGTTTTAAGGGGACGCAGTTCTTCCTGTGAGGGTGCTGAGGCGCTGGCACAGGGTGCCCAGAGAAGCTGTGGCTGCCCCATCCCTGGCAGTGCTCAAGGCCAGGTTGGACACAGGGGCTTGGAGCAAGCTGCTCCAGTGGAAGGGGTCCGTGCCCGTGGCAGGGGTTGGAGCTGGAGGAGCTTTGGGGTCCCTTCCAGCCACTCTGGGATTCTATAATATTTGTACCTAATACAAACAATAATTTTTTTGGTCTTTTCTCTTTTCTAATTACACATTTTTAACTCATCTCTGCCAAACTCGACTTTTTAAAAGAATCTCTTTTCTTGTCCTTTTAAAACATGTTTTCTTCCCTTCATCCCTTTTGCAAGACCTAGAAACGTTGTAAAAGTGAGGGAAGGGAAAAGGAGCTTTCAGACTCACAGACACTTGGGGGATGTGATTGCTCGTGGTCCCCAGGAGGGCTCCCAAGCACCCAGTGCCAAGGAAGCCCCTTGGTGCAGCAGGTCGGGGGGCTCCCCGCAGCCCCCTGCCCCTGCGTGACACCGGCCCCACACCCATATCCTGCCTGTGAGAAGGAAAAGGGGGAGGGAAGGGATTTTTATCAGATATTTCCAGAGGGAAGAGGGCTCCACCCGCTTGAATTCCTGCCACATGGCTGAGAGCAGTAGGACTGGGGAGGTGTGAGTAATGCTGCTGGAGCTGCTGCAGGGAGCATGGGATGGCTGCGGCCGTGCAGCCGTTCCTCATCCTCCTCTTCCATAGGCAGGGAAGGGCCAGATCACCTTTGATGCAGCTCTTGTAGCTTCTAGAGCGCTGGCTGAGCTTGGGGAAAGGCTTTGTTAAACACAGCAAAGAATCCAGGGGACTATCCTGGTTCTGTGTCAGGCACTGGAACAGGCACCCAGTTACCAAAGGGTTTGCCAAGAGGTTTTTGTATCAGCCAGGATCAGTGTAGGAACTGGAATTACTGTTTGGGAAGCCCCCCTGGGTTGCACCTTCCACCTTGCTGGGGGGGATGTGCAGGGGAGAATTGTAGGATCATGGAATGGTTTGGGTGGACGGGACCTCAAAGCTCCTCCAGCTCCAAGCCCTGCCACGGGCAGGGACCCCTTCCACTAGAGCAGCTTGCTCCAAGCCCCTGTGTCCAACCTGGCCTTGAACACTGCCAGGGATGGGGCAGCCACAGCTTCTCTGGGCACCCTGTGCCAGCGCCTCAGCACCCTCACAGGGAAGAGCTTCTGCCTAAGAGCTCATCTCAGTCTCCCCTCTGGCAGGTTAAAGCCATTCCCCTTGGCCTGTCCCCACAGGCGCTTGTCCCAAGCCCCTCTGCAGCCTGAGAACCCCCGTGGTGGATTTGCTGCAGAGTAGGGCACAAATGATGTAAATGTCTCTCCTGTTTGCTGAGCCTTTGCCATGGCAGAGTTTTGCCTTCTCTGGTCCAGGTTTAGTGCTCAGGGATGAGCGTTGGACCAAGCCAACTACTTTAACATTGATAGTGTTGCTGAGATACTTCCTAAGCCCCATTATTAAAATCTCTTTAAAAATCAGAGGCATTTAACTTCCTAGCTACGGAAGGAGTTTAGGCTTTTTAAATGGGTAAACACAATAGTGAAGCAGAGTTTGCTTTCACATGCTTTTGCTCCTGCATGTGCCATCACTCCCAGGTGAAGATTTCTCTGAGGTTAATAAATGGTTTGGCTTAAACTCTCAAGCCCTTCATACTAACAAATGGGCCGAGTTTAGCAAGGCCAGTAAAAATGTGTGGTGCAATAAATGACCTGCTTCAGCTGAGCACCGTGTGGATTATCCAGCCCACATCTGGATCAGTTTTTATCTCCTGGGTCCAGAGGTTTCAAACAATTTAGCCATGTTTTCTATAAAAAAGGCCTGCATATGCTACAGTAAAGGGGAGGAAAAGCAATACAACGTGACAGGTCTTCTCACAACCGACACTGAGCAATAACCCAGGCTTCATTTTATGATGTTCAGCGGTGAAAAGACTTTGCTTAGAAATACCTCTGGTGCTTTATAAACATCTGGAACAGTTCACAGGTTCTTGGGTGGCTGCAGCACTTGGGGAGGTCAAGTCCAGGGGCTGCATTGTTCTGGTGATGGGAAGTTCCCTGCGCATGCCCAGGCAGACACAAAGCTGTGAGCAAAGCGCGGGTTTAACTTGTGCTGCTCCTTGTGCTGGGCACGGAGTCACGCCTCCTGCTTTGGATTTGTTCATCAGAAACGTGGTGCTTTAGGCAGCTGGAACTGAAATGTCTGAGAGAGAAGAAACTTCTGGCTTCAACAGGAGCCAGAACCTCAGTCCCAGCTCCAGACACCTGCACGGAGCCCTCGGCAGAGCCCCCCCTCCAGCTCCCCGGTGCTCCTGCTCCCAGAGCAGCTGCAGCCTGCACGGGCCTGGGATGGGATGGGATGGGATGGGATGGGATGGGATGGGATGGGATGGGATGGGGTGAGATGGGATAGGACAAGACAGGATGGACTGGGACAGGACAGGATGGGATGGGATGGGACAGGATAGGACAGGATGGGGCAAGACAGGATGCAGTGCGATGGGATGGGATGAGATGGGATGGGATGGGATGGCACGGGATGGGGTGAGATGGATGGGATGGTACGGGACATACAGGATGGGATGGGATGGGATGAGACAGGATAGGACAGAACAGCGCAGGATGAGATGGATGGGATGGGATGTGCCATGACCACAAGGCCGGGCTAGTGTACTCTCCCCCTCAGCACCCACTGGCTGCAGGAAGAGCCAAGCAGCTCTGCCCCCTGCCTCCCATGGCCAAAATGGACCTCAGGGATCTCAGTCTTTGCTTTTTCTAAGCCATCCAAGTTCTCTGGACCTGATAAGCAGATGCTGACATCCCACACGGAAGAATTCCTGCCAGGACAATACTACAGTGTGCAACACATGAGTGCATGTGTAACGGGCAGGGGATGCTGCCCTGGCGCCAGCGCCGGGTGGCTGATCAGGACCTGTTGGTGCTGCTCCATCTCGAAGGCTGGTTTGGAAAGATGAAGTAACTTTCCTTGGAGCTCAGGTTCCCCTGGGCAGAAAGACAAATGAAACAGCGTGTTTTGTGAGGTTTTCTCAAGTGTCTGGGTAAGAATCTTAAACAGCAAAAGCCCTGAGGTAGAGACTGAAGGTGTTCTACAAAAGGGGAAATGGGTCTTACAAACAGAAGAGGTTAAGGAATGGGAAGCGATGCGTTTCCACTGACTCGTAGTTCATTTCAGAAGGAAAAGCTGGAAGTGTCATCTTGGTAACATACCAGGAAGCAGTATATAATCTTTAAGTTAGAGCAGCAAACCATTCTCCAAACATTCTGTTTTACCTCCAAAGATGTTTTCGCTCATGAGTCAGTGCTGATCCCAAGCCAAAGGGAATGTTTCTATTTACTTTGAGATTGTGCCTGCAACTGCAGATCCAGCTTATTTTTCCTGAGGCGTATAAATGATCTCTTCCAAGAGAGTCTTTCCTCCAAGGATTATAAAGCCAAACTTACTATGAAATCCAGCTTTGTGCAGAGCTTTCTGCATCCCTCAGTAAGGCTGAGGATGGGGAGGGATGCGGGCAGAAATGAGCCGGTCCTCCTCCAGTGCTGCCCCAAGAGCCCTCTGCGCCTCAGGATGCTCGGGGGCAGGCAGGGGCTCAGGGCTGGGAGAGCACCAGCCCCTAACACCTCCCTCTGCCCTCAGGTAATGCTTGTGGGAGCTCAACACACAGCCCCACACCAACGGCCACAGCATCACAAGGCGCCAGCAGTGCAGCAACCACGGGAGCTGCCCCTGCAGCCACCAGCAGCGCCGAGCTCACACCACAGACATCTGGTAATTACCACCCTCGTTCCCCCCAGTGATTCCTGGGGGCATTTGCATTGGTAACCAAGTTTATGAAGTGCATGGGTTTGCCCTAAGAAACCGTGGAGTTGGTGCAGGGGTTGTGGTCTCAAAAAAGAGCCTGCTAGTATGGGCAACATCTTTAATCCTGGCCCCAAAGATCCCACCGGGGACAACCCAGCACTGCTGTCATCAGGAGGGGTGGATTGGACCCATTCTGTTCAAAACAGCCAAGAGATGATGGGACAAAATGCTCATTAATATTTTATCTCAATATACCTGTTACTTGCTCAGCAAATGGCACCCATAAGAGCTCTGCCAACCTTTCCAATACAAGGCTAGGGTTAGGATCTGAAGGGGTTTGGAGCAGGGGTGCTTGCAGAGATGTGTGGTGCCCTTCTCTCATGCTGTTTGATGTCAGTACATCTTCCTGACAACTCTGGGTCAAGGAGGAGATGAGGGTGATGCAGGGTAGGGCAGGCCATGGCATCCTTGCTGTGGTGCAGTGTATGCCCAGGAAATGAGCCCATTGTAAACAGATTATGAAGTGCTTGTAACAATTAGATAACTGAAGCAAGTCTAATGCACTTTTCTTACACAGCCAATAACACGTTTGGTATTGTTGGCTATGACAAATCAATATTGTACTCAAGTCACCGCAATGCCACGCACTGATTTTAGAGGACTTAAGCTTTCTCATGTCTCCTTTTCATTGCATTTCTTCACAACTGAAGCTGCTGCCAGGTCCCTGGCAGCCAGCCCCACGTCCCAGGGACCCAGCAGTGAGCAGCCGAGCCCCCAGCCCAGCGGAGCCCACACACAGGCACTGGGCACTCCCTCGGACCCAAACCACACCAGCAAAGGGGTCCCCACATCTGAGAGCCCAACAGTGCATCCCAGCACCATGGCAGAAACCCCAGGGTCTGTGCAGGCTCTGATGAGCTCTCCTGCCCCCACCTCGGGGCATCCTCCCATCCCGCCTGCCACCACGCCACCGCACACAGCCAGGGACAGCCTGAAGGTGAGGATGGGGCTGTGGGACCATGAGGAGGCTGGAGCTGTCTCACAACAGGTCACTGATGCCACCGCTGTGTTCTTGCCCTTCCAGCCCATCACGTGCCACAATGTCAGAGAAGTGAGTGACACTGGAGCCATCTGCTTGCAGCTCAACGAGACCAACACTTGCGTGAGTTGCAGCCCCGGCTGGACACCCAAGGGGGGGACTGCAAGCAAACGCTCTCAGGCTTGCAGTGATGGGGTCACCCACCAGAGCTGGCGGGTTGGTTTGGGGTGAGGAGCTCACACTGTTATCCCTAGGGCAGAGCATCTGAGCTGTGGGGATGATCCCAGCAGTCCCAGGAGGATCCCAAAGGGATGATCCCAGCAGTCCCAGGGTAAACACATCCTCCTGGTTGCATAAAACCTCCTGTTTAATGATTAAGCTCTGGGGTCAGTTTAGCTTTTAAAGTACCTCCCACCATGTTGAACGGGAAATTGCCTTTGTTCTTCTCCTTCCTCTTCCCTGTTGGGAATGCGAGGGCCTTTTCTTGTCTTGCCAACTGCCCTAGGAAAGGAATCAGGGCATCTGAAGGAGCACGGGTGGCTGATCAGTGGCTCCATCTGCACAGAGTCCTAAGGGAATCCCAGGTTTTCTGGTGCCCTTGGCCTTGTGCACTAAAAATGAAGCAGTTATAAAAGCAGGAGAGGGTCTGGCTGCGATCCTGGTGTGGGTGGGAGGCCAGAAACCTTCCACATTGGAGGTACAACCTGTCAGAGGCGTGCTGGATCTTGTGGCACAGCAGGCTTGGCAATGCCCTGGGCTAAAATGACACTGATCAATCTTAGTGCTGCTTAGCCGTACTGCCACCACTTAGGCGGAGCGAGTTCTTCCTTGGCTTTGCTCTGCAAATGGCATTTAGACTTGCTCCTGTTTACAGGGACTGTATTTTAGCAGGATTCACATGGGAACTCCTCCGGGAGCAAGTGGTTCTGGTCACAGATGCCATCTAGTGGGAAAGGACACTTGGGCACAGGGGCAGCACCCCTTACCCACACATTGCATGCCTGCGCAGACACAGATGGATGCACCTATAGCACACAGGGTACCCATGGAGTCGTGTCTAATTGCACACACTTCCCTCCATGGGAAAAGAGTCCAACTGCCAGGCATGTTTCTATGGGAGCTTTCACCCGAGAGCAGACGTCTCCCGTGCCTCCAGCTCATGGAGTGGGAAAATCCAGCTCAGGCTCAGCAGCCACTGAACCTGGGAACCAGATAAGAGCATCTGTGAGGGGAGCAGATAGGAGGGACCGTGTCTCACTTTCCTGCTTGGCCTTTCCCAAAGCAAATGAGCAATGAGCTGGCACCCAGCACTGCTAATTGCAAGGGGAAATTCTGACACTCCGATGAGTTCTTTCCACAGCAGAGAAAGGAAAATACACACTTGGGTCTCTTGTTCCATCTTGGCCTTTCTCACCCCAAGCCAAGCTCGATAGAAACAGCTGAAACTGATTTGTTTGTTATTCTCCCATGGATAAGTTCCTGCATTTCTCTATGCTAAGAGGATGAGGTGATCCCAGCACAAGGCTGAGGCAGTTCTAAGCAGAAAGAGGAAAGCACTGAGCTGCCTGGTGGCAGCGGCAGGGATTTAATGGGAGCCGGTCTCTGTCTTGAGGGAGGGGAACGGCCACAGCTCAGGTGATGTCCCCAGGTAGGAGGATGTTAGGGAAGCTCTTAAGGTCTTCTAGCAGCTGTGGGCTCTCTGCAAGCTGTGGCTGTAAATAGCCCCAAGGAGAAAGCCTATTCTGTCTGCTGCAGAAACTGGGCTACAGAAGAGGAAGGCTGCAGCTCCTCACTCCTCTTCCTCTTCCACCCAAGAGTCGGTTCGGGTCTAAAATGTGAGAAATTGGTATTATTTTTGCCTAGCCTTTGATCAGCAACCTAGCAAAAACATCGAAGACATTTCCTAAACAGGAAGGCTCAATGCTTCTTTGTTATTTCCCTCCTTTCCCAGCCCCTGCCTGGGACTCTGAAACAATAGGGCTCTTCAGGCAGCTATTTGAGTCCAGAAAGTGGAGAGACTTGCCATGCAATTTCTATCCTAAATTTAGCTTTGCTTACATGCTATTTGCAAGAGTTGCTATTGATACCTTCATTTAATTCATTTTCATTAAGTTAAGAAACAAGAAATGAGCATCTCCATTTCCTAGGTGTTGGCACTGGGGCTCAAAGCAGTGGGGAAGTGGGGAGGTGAAGGCCTGACCCCCAGCCCAGCGCTGATTGTCACTTCTGGTTGCTTCTTGCTCAGCTTTGCACAGCACAGGGAAGCCACCAAAACAGCAAGGGTGGATGCACAACACCCCCATAGCACCAGCAGAGCCATGGTGGTTGGCTGGGTCGGTTCAGTGGCTGGTTTTCTTGCACCTCTTGCAGAAACACTTCCTAGAGATGAAGGGATCGGACTTGTGGAGTGCAATATGTGAGGAGGGCACCCACCGTGTCCCTACCCCCTGCCAGATCAAGCTCGCTCAGTCTGAGGTGGATCATGACTGTATGCTCCTCATCCTCGTCGGCGAGAGAGGTCAGTTGGGCTGATGCCTTTGGCTGGCACTGATGATGGGCAGTGGGAGAGGCTGTGGGGCACAATGCAGAAGGAGGCTTCTCTCTGCAGCTACTCTTTCTTATGGGGTCTTCTGGATACACAGAGCTTTGGTGTTGCCTCAAGAGCAGCTCCTCTCTGTTCAGCAATGGGCAGGCTCCTCGATGCTGACTTCAGCTGCAGCATGACCCTCCGTGTAATGTGCCTCTCCTGTTTTAAACCTTGCAGATCCTGCTACAGATATGCTCCAGGAGTCCCACTGGGAAAAGGTAAATTCCATAAGCAAATTCAGCTGGGAAAAAAAGGGTGGCCCGAGAAGCTGGAGAAAGGAGGTTTTTAGATGGTCAGTTAAGACCTGACCCTGCCTCCATCTCGGAGGTGCTTGTTGAGCGTTGGCACATGAGATGCTTCGATCCCAGCAATAACTGAGGATGTAATCGGCACTTTGCTGCTTCAAAGTAGTACTCTGGCATTAATCAGTTCCTCCTCTCAGCACTCCAGTGAGGCTGCCATTGGCTTGGAAAGCTGAGCTCCAGGTGCCTGCATAAACAGCAGCCATCAGAGCTGCAACAGCAGCGCACAGCAGCAGTGTTTGCACTGGGAGTGTTTGTCCCTGGCAGTGTTCAAGGCCAGGTTGGACACAGGGGCTTGGAGCAACGTGGTCTAGTGGAAGGGGTCCCTGCCCGTGGCAGGAACTGGATGAGCTTTAAGCTCCCTTCCAAGCCAAACTTCTCTGTGATTTGATGCTTTCAGCAGCAGATGCATGCTCTAAATCTGAGGACCTGAGCACTCAGGTCCAAGGGAGAACATTGGGCAGCAAAGCCCAGCTCTGTTTACACGATGTTTAACAAGGAGGTGAAGAGCAGCATTGTTTGAAGCCTGGTGCCTGTTCCGCACATGTTTCCTGTTTGTCGGACTCCCGGCTCTCTTTGGTGGTTTATGTTTTCCAGTTTGGAATAAAATCCCTCAAACGGGGGAGCGTGAGGAACCACCAGGACTTTTCTCAGAAGACCCTGATTGCCTTGGTCACATCTGGACTCATGCTGGCCTTCCTGGGCTTGGCTGGATACTTCCTGATGAAGCGGCGGAGCTGGAGCCCGGCAGGAGAGAGGCTGGTCAGTGCTTACAGATGGCAGAGCAGCAGGTAGAGACGAGCCATGGGGTGCCCAGGTGGGAGAGGAGGGGGCTCAGCACCCACAACCTGCATGTGTGCCCCCAGGTCCTTCCTGGGCAAGGAACAGAGCAGACAGGGTGAAGGGAAACCTCTCCTGCCTTCAAAACTTAGCTGGTTGCTCCTGTGGGGAAACAGCCCCTTTCTCCCTCATACTTCTAGGTCTAACACTTATTTTTGCTCAGCAGTAAGAACTCATCCAGCAAGACCCCTCCAGAGACACCGAAACCTTATGAATTTGTCATTAAAAGTGACGCATTTTAACTTCCCATTCGCTGCGTTTGAGTTATCTGTCTTGTACCAACGCTGTAATAAAGGCTGTTTCTCCCTCTCACTTAACAAGCAATGGTAATAAAATACATCAAGAAAGAAAGAGGCAGAAATTTCCTATTTTCCCCCTTCCAGGCAGGCTGACTGCTGAGGACTCTTCCCTACCAGTGGCTTTTGGGGTGTGATCCCTTTGTAAAGTGAGGATGGGACATGCTTTCCCCTCATCGCTGCTTGTGGGCATGTGGAGAGTTGTGTCCTGGGAAGCCGTTAGGTTATTTCATTGCCAGGAAGGATGCCCTCAAAACATGCAGATGGGAAGTCAAGTGCATGTGTCAGAGGCAGGGATGGTGCAGTTTGGGCTCTCAAGCGTGGATGCCATCTCCTGGATGCTGGCAGCAAGGGATAGGCAATGTAAATCTGTGGCTGCCCATGGAAATGCATGGGAGAGTCAGACCAGTTTCCAGGTGAGGTTTGTTCAGCACACCTATCTCATTGCCATGGATAAGGGTGTCATCAAAGGGGCTGAGCAGAAAGAGAAACTCTGCAGCCTGTGCGGGTGGATGCCACCAAGTAGACAAGGAACAGGGCTGCATGCTGCTAGCCAGGGACCACTAGTGCCCATTGCATTGCTATCAGGCCTGCCACTGTCCAAGACATGGGAGATATCATGGTAGGGATGGAGGATATTGCTCTGCATCCTCCAGAGGCATCTGCTCCTTACAGCAGCAGCAGTAACCAGCCACACAGCACACGTTTGCATTTGCTGGAGCGCAGCCCTGCACTTCCGCTGGCACCTGGCTACGAGCTATAGATGTATTTACAGGCTGAGAGAAAGGACAGGGAAAGAGAAAGAGGCCATTTCCATAGCTTTCATTCCATGGTGCTTCTTATTTGGCTGAAGTGGAAAGCAGAGGTGGTCTGTCATGGAATAAGAGAAGGGTTTGGATTGCAAACCCAAGGCAGGGTCAGCTCCAAGACCTGGTTACAAGAAAAAACCCCAACCTGACAGCTTCTCTTTTCAGGTCCAGGAGAAAAATCAAGCGCAGTTCCTGGCTGTTTCTCTTGCTTCATCTTGCCATAGTTCAGGCCCTCTGTTCCCCTCCTCGCCAGCCAGAGGAGGTTCCCATGCCTGCAGTTGTTTGTACCTCTCCTGTCCAGGAAGCGCCGGCAGCCAAGCCGCTGCCTGCAATCAAAGCCGGTCGCTGTCAGCCCTTTCCCTCCCTTAACTCTCTGTTATTTATGTACCTGTTTAGGCTGAAGACCCGTATTACACGGAAAACGGTAGCCAGGGAAACACAATGTTGATGATCCCTCCCCAGGAGCAACCGGAGCTGCAGGAGAAGCCAAACCTCAACGGCGGCACTCAGGAGAATGGGACTGGCCAAGCATCCTCCAAGAACGGCCACTCGGGCCGGCAGCAGAGCCCCGCTGACACCGAAATGTGAACCAGGCTGCAGGTGCATCCATCCTTAGTGTGAACCAAGAGGGGAGCAGAGAGACAGGGGAGGGTAGGAGTTTTCTATGGACAGTTAGGGAATTGCAGACCTTCTATTGCTACTATTCTTATTCCTGTGAAGAACTTCCAAATCAGCCTAAAGCACATGAAGCACCAAAGACCTGCTGCTCTGCCTCCTCCTCCTCCTTCTCCCACTGACCACACAAGACACTTCTTTGCAGCTCTTTGTCTGCTTTTGGTGTTAGAATAACATGAGAAATGCAATTGCCCTTCGTCCTGGAAGCTTTTAAGCAGAGGCAGACTCAAGGTCCAGAAGCTTTGAGCCAGACTTGAAACAGCCAAAAGTTTTGGTGGCAGTGTGTTAGGCTGATTAAGGTAGTTAAATTGGGATTCCAGTGACAAAAGCCTTCCAGGTTTCAGATGATTTCGGTTATCAGAGGTGTTTTTAATCTCGTCTTTATGTGTAAGTGCAGGATTTCTTCTTTTCTTTTAAGAACATGAGGCATTTAATCCCCCTTCTTGTGCTTTAGGTCTCCTTTAGTATTTCCTACTCCAGCAGAATTTGCTGAAGCTCCGTGTAAAACGTTCCACGTGGATTTGAAGGCTGAAATGTGAATAGACCTCAAACTTGTTTCTTTTTCAACCTTAACCCGTAGTTGCTTTAGAGTGAAGATCTCCCCCAGTCTCTTCATGTCAGGGACTGGAGAGAGCAGTTTGACGAGGCAGAGCCAGCAAGCAATGAGATGGCGAATACCTGATGTGGCTGTAGGTGGCTCTGCAGATGCCTGGGGTTGGATGTCCCACCACCCTCCCTCCCGACACGGGGGGGCTTTGGGAATAAACGATGCCAAAGGGCTCCCAGTGGGATGAGCGCTAGACCCAGAACTGGCTCTGCTCTGGGTGTTTCTCCCTCTGCATCAGCAGCAGGTACATGAACAAAAAGAGGTGTTTTTTTCCTTCAGTAAGTGAAGACCAACAGCAGGAGCAGCTCCTCCCCGGCCCAAGCGGCATCACTGAGGTTGAGCTCTGTGCAGCTCAGTGAGAGCCAAGGCCCGGGGGCAGGTTTGTGCTCAGCCCGAGCACATGCAGCTCATTTTTAGGGAGCCAAAGCTGGTGTGGCACAAGCCTGGTCTTGATGGTGCAAGATCATGAGAGGCTGCAGCTCAGCAGATGCTGGGCAGACCACAATGCCTGCTGGCACCTCCACATCCAAAATAAGGACTAAACCAGCCCTCGAAGCTGATCTACACCCTCACTAGTGACGTTATCACAACCTTTTCTCAGTGCTCAGCACCTGAGGGGAAGGCTTTGGTTTTGGTACAGGGCTTAAAGGGATGACAGCAACATCCATCATTACCTGGGGCTGTTTTCATGGGTGCAAGTGTCATTTAAACACGGTTTAGAGGAGTTCGGGTTTTGTCTGTTTTGGTGTGAATTGATGCTCCCGTATCTCACTGTAAATAAATCCCAGTTGAAAAATAAAAAGTTGACTATGAAAATGCAGTTTCTCCATTGTGTCCTTGGAACAACAGCGTGTTTATCCCACTGGGATGCGTGGCTCTGGCTGTGCCAGCACGATGAGAGGCCAACGCCTTGCAGAGAGGCTGTTTCCCAGCAGCAATACTATGACTAAAGGCTGTGGCTTGTCCTGTGCACATTTTCCCTGCCTTTCAACAACATGTTTGCAGGGTAAGTGACGTGCGGCAAACTATAAAACCTTGTTTGTTGGATTGTCTGGTGTTTAACATGCCCAGATAATCCCTGGTGCAGTTTTATGGAGCGATCTGCAAGGCTGGGGTCTGACCGGACAGCGGAAGAGGGTGTGTGCATATGAAGATCATAGAATCATAGAACCCCAGAATGGTTTGGGTCGGAAGGGACCTTAGAGCTCATCCAGTTCCAACCCCTTCCACTGGAGCAGCTTGCTCCAAGCCCCTGTGTCCAACCTGGCCTTGAACACTGCCAGGGATGGGGCAGCCACAGCTTCTCCGGGCACCCTGTGCCAGCGCCTCAGCACCACTGCCTGTTTTGCGGCAGTCTGGGGTAATGTGACCTCCAACAGATCGGCTGCAAGGGGAACAGAGGCAGGGAAATGCAATTCCTTTCTTTCTTTCTCTCAGGAGAGCCCTGGAGCAGCATTCCCAGGGGCTGGATGTGCACCATGGGGTCGGACAGTGCGCGGGGATTGGCTTTTCTTTCTTGGCAGCTGTCTATCTACTCGGCACTACTCACTGCATCAATAGTGGGAGATCTAATCAAACGTCAGGTGCGTTTTTCACAGCTCAGGCTATGTCCTACAGCCAAGACCAGACAATAAAGTTACAGTCAAGTGCTTTGGCAAGACAAAAGGTTTCTCTAAAGCATCCAGATTGAGGGAAATGCCTTGAGTGGAGGTGGCTGAGCAGGGACGGAGCCGAGCCAGCGGAAAAGCCTGCGCTTCCAGCTCAGGAAGTTTTTGCCTGTGTGTAAGCACAGGCAGGCTCAGCAAAAAGAGGTATTATTATTATTCCTTCCTTATCAGCCCCCTTGCATTCCTTCCTTGCGGCCCCACCGTCTGCCTGGCAGCCTCCCCCTCTCCATTCCATGCTGGTAGCTGCTTTTGGGGGGCTGAATCCACGGCAGCTTCCATTCCAAGAGCAACCTGCTTTCCCATACACACGGTTCCAGGCCGAGGCAAGTGCTCTTGCCTGGTTCATGATCTCACGGTCTGCTTGTATATAGTGTATATACAGTTCAGGTGCTGGGATCCTTAGTGTGTAACGCCCTGCATGAAAGCATCCTCTGGGGAAGAATGGTGGCAAATTCACATACAAATATGATACATATACAAATACAATACATACACATATACAAATACTATACATATACATATACATACACATACACATATGCATATACAAATACAATACATACACATACACAAATACTATACATATACATATACATACACATACACATATACATATACAAATACAATACATACACATATACAAATACTATACATATACATACACATACACATACACATATGCATATACAAATACAATACATACACATACACAAATACTATACATATACATATACATACACATACACATATACATATACAAATATACACATACATACACATATATATACAAATACAATACACATACACAAATACATACATATACATACATACACATACACATATGCATATACAAATATACATACACAAATACACATATACATACACATACACATATACATATACAAATACAATACATACATACACATACACACATACACATACACATATGCATATACAAATACAATACATACACATACACAAATACTATACATATATACATATATACATATACAAATACAATACATACACATACACATATATACATATACAACATACACATACACATACACATATACACATATACAAATACTATACATATACATATACATACACATACACATACACATATGCATATACAAATACAATACATACACATATACAAATACTATACATATACATATACATACACATATACAAATACTATACATATACATATACATACACATATACATATACAAATACTATACATACACATATACATATACATGTACATATACACCAATACAAATACAAAATATATCTATACATACACAAATGCAATGCAGATACAGATGCAGATACATATACATTACATATATGTTAAATATAAATACAAATATAAATAATAGAATAGAAACTAATATAAATCATATAAATAATAGAAATAGAAACAGAAATGGAAATAGAAATAATAGAAATAATAGAAGGAATAGAAATAGTGGAAATAATAGAAATAATAGAAATAGAAATGTGATATGGCCAGGAAGTGCCCTGTTTCCCAGCCTGAAAAAGAAGCAGGAGCTCTGACCCCCACCCAGGCAGCCCCAAATCCTTCTGCAGGTTGAAATCAAAGCCTTTTTCAGCAATGAAGCAATATCTTCCTAGCTGAACTGCCATAAAATGCTACTGTGAGTGGAGGCTGGCTTGTTCTGTGCAGGCCTGAAACCAATCAAAATCATCAGAGCAAACAAGTTTTAATTAAGTCTTATTAACAACGATGTCCCTCAGTGGCTCTTCCATCCCCTTCATAATAAAACAGCTCTCACAGGTGAGAAATCTGCCCTGCAGTAGTCAAACCCTTCACAGCAAAGCAGCACGTCCCAGGGCAGAGAAATACAGCTCCTTCCTCACTTTTCTGGTTGTTCCTTTCCTTTCACTGATTTATTGCTGGGAGGAGCTGCCCCGGTGCCCAGCATCCCTCAGCAGCAGGATGGGTCTCGCACAGGCAGCAAGATGCCCATTTGAGGATGAGGATACCAGTGTGTGCTCTTCCTTGGGGAACCCTCAGAAAAGATGAGCTCCCCTGGAGCTCGCCACCACAGTCGTTAACAGAGCTGTTAGAGCTGTTAGAGGCTACAGCACTCCTATTTCTCTTTAATTACACCAGGTAATTCTCTTGAATTACCTTACCGGGTAAGGATTTACCTCTTACAGGCTGAGCGGGACCCGGTGCCCAGTGAACCCACCACCCACTGCGTGGAAACAGAGCAAGCCATGGCCTCATGCTTAAATGCACCAAGGTGCCTGCATGGCTTTGAAACAGCAGGAGGAATAGTGCAGGGTGTATTACACATACCAATGCTGCTATCTGCTGGCTGCGCATCGCTAGAACATTCAGTACTTTGCTCTATGGGGCAGCTGGTGCTCGGGTAACAGTCCCCTGTTGAAGCAGCCCCTGCAGTGGAGTCCTGCTCCACCACAACCCCTGCTGCAGCCCGGAGAGGATGAAAGATAGAAAGGGGCTTTGGACAAGGGCTTGTAGGGACAGGCCAAGGGGAATGGCTTTAACCTGCCAGGGGGGACACTGAGCTGAGCTCTTAGGCAGAAGCTCTTCCCAAAGCACTGAGGGATTCTATGGTTGTGACTTTAAGGAAGCAGTAACACACAGCATGGGCTCTGCAGCTCATTTTTGAGGACTAGGGAACATCTAAAATGAAATTTCTAAACTGAATTTCCCATCAATCCACTTCCCGTCTGCTTGGTCGATGCCTGATCCTGCAAAATCCACGTGGGAGTTCTATGGTATTTGCTGCACCATCTGCTGCGAGGCCAAGCAGGCTTTTCCATCCAAGCACAGGGAACACGTGTGACACCTCAGGTGCCTGATGGAGAAGAAGCTGCTGGAGCAGCAGTGGTGGGGCCAGGGCACATCCCTGTGACCACAGCTTGGGAATTTGGCTTCAATTCCTGTGTTGTCCCAGTTCGGAGGCAGCCAAAAGCTCCGTCACCATAAGATGGCCATAAAGAGGCCTTGGTAAAGGGTGATGTTTATGCTCCTTCCCTCTTCAATCCTTTTCTAACCATAGAACTGGCATCACGTACAGCCCATGCGTATAATCTGCGACGATTCTGCCTTTGCTTCTGAGGTAAAGGGAAGAGCATCTGTGCAGGGCTTTTCCGTCGCCCAGAAGAGAAATGGTATTTACAAGTATTTGCATTACAAGCACTTCACAGGTGTTTCATTCAGAGTCTTTAATCGTAGCCTTCAGAGCCATTTAATTTGCTGGTGTTTTGATTTGTAGTAACAGACGTAAATGAGATTATCTATCCCCTGGGATAAACTGTCAAAGGCAAGTGCTGAAGAATTGGGCTCTAAAACCATTTTAATGTGCTGGTGTTGCAAACCCTGAGATGGAGCCACAGATTAGCATGAGCCAGGACTTGGGCCTCAAACACAATGTGCAGTGTGAGAAGCACCTTTGAGTGGGCTCACCCCCGAAGGAGGCATAAGGGCAGGAGGAAACATCTGCAGAGCATGCAAAGAAAGTGTGCTCAGTGCCAGGGGGCTTCATGGGTTGCTTTTATAACCATAAAAAATACCAGGAGAGACAAGAATAGGTGAATATAATAATATAATATAGTATAATATAATATAGTATAATATAACATAGTATAATACAATATAGTATAATACAATATAATTAATATTATATATATAATATAATATAATATAATATAATATAATATAATATAATATAATATAATATAATATAATATAATGATGTGCTTTCTTGGAAGAGGGTTGGCTTGGGGGTACAGCTGTGGAGTCCGATGTGGGAATTGCATTGGGTTCCAATTTTCCTATTGATACTTGTTCACGTTCCTCTTCTGGAGAAAAAAAAAAACGGAGTTTTGAACAGTTTTTCTGCTGGTTTTCTGAGGGCAAGTTATTTTCTTGGGGGAAGAAGAGGTTCATTCCAGCTTCTCACTTGAACTGCAGGAAAAAAGGCCTGAAAACAATTCTAGAACCATAGCATCCCAGCCTGGTTTGGTGGGAAGGGACCTTAAAGCTCCTCCAGTCCCAACCCCTGCCACAGGCAGGGACCCCTTCCACTAGAGCAGCTTGCTCCAAGCCCCTGTGTCCAACCTGCCCTTGAACATTGCCAGGGATGGGGCAGCCACAGCTTCTCTGGGCACCCTGTGCCAGCGCCTCAGCACCCTCACAGGGAAGAGCTTCTGCCCCAGAGCTCATCTCAGTCTCCTCTCTGGCAGGTTAAAGCCATTCCCCTTGGCCTGTCCCTACAGGCCCTTGTCCCAAGCCCCTCTCCAGGTTTCCCGTGGCCCCTTTAGGCACAGGAGGTGCTCTGAGGTCTCCCCTGAGCCCTCTCCAGGCATTGTGTCTTGCAGAAGCCACAGACGATGTCCCCAGGGCCTGTAAGTAGGAAATCTATTTCCAATTACATATGTTTTTATTCCCATAAATTAACCAATGCTCTTCCCACCCTTGCCTCTTTGCTATTTCTGATTCTTGTGATTCCCCCTCCCCATATTTTCCATCTTGATGTCTGCATCTTCCTTCTTCCCTTATCTTCCGCCGGCCCCAGAGGCTTAGCGCTGCTTTGGCAACATGCTAACATGTTTAGGAACGATAAGACATCTAATTAATAGTTTAATTAGCAGTACAAGGCCTTAATAGTTTATTAAAGCAAAGACATTCAAAGAATTCTTCCCCTTCCTTGCGTTGGTACAATATAATTTACCAGCAAATGATAAACCAGGTCTGAGCAGTGCTGAGGCTTTTAGCAGAGATTTGGTGCTGGATTCCTGATTTCATGGGGGATTTTGCACCATTAATATTATTTTTTAGTTGCTGCTGTTGCTTGAAAACTGTTTACCGCATGAACAACAACAACTGCAAAGGAAGCAGGGTGCTGCCTGAAAAGGGAATGGAGGGAGCTGCCTTCCCTTCTCCTGCACAGAAACAAGTCCTGTGGGGAGCTAAACTTGCTCTTTAAGAGGCTCTGCTGAAATGCCAGGTCGTGCTCGGAGCCGGGGAAGCTCGGCCCCTGCGGGCTCCCATCCACCGCTCCCTGTGCACTAATGGCTGTTAAACCTGATTATTTTTAGATGAAGGTATCCTTGGCTGAGAGCATCCAGAGGGGCAAGGACCAGCTGGAGATCCCTCCTGCTTTTCCCAGTGAGAAACTCAGCGTTAAACCCCCCTTTGGAGAGGGGAGAAGGAACCCAAGCGGGGTTCCCCAGGCCGCCGCGTTTTCCCTCTGACCCACACAAAGATCTCTTTCTATATTTATCACAGTGTCCATCGGGCAGAGCCCACTGGAACCAGGCAGGGGAGCTGGGGAACAACCCAGGGATGAGGCGATCACTGAGGAAAGGGTTGGAGGCAGTGAGGGGGCAAGTGGAGCTCTCACCAGCCTCCCGGCTCCATCCACATTATCCCTCCCCTGAGGCTGGCTGCCTCGGGAATGCTGCAGGGAGATGGCAGCGCCCCAAGTCCTGGCCATGTCCAGGGAGGTTTTGCTTGGCTCTGGATGGAGGCACCGCTGGGGAATTTCCACTGGGCTGCGGCCGGAGCTGGCGGGTCAGGAAGGTGAAGCTGCCTTTGGCTGCAGCAGGGCATGCAGGCACAGCACCCCATGCAGCCGAGCATCCCTCCAGCTCCCAGACCTCTCGTGTCCCCCGGTTCATACCTGCAGAACCAGGGCTCCTGCCCACTTGGACCAGGCAGCTTTTGCCACCCTGTACAGTGGGTGTCCATGGGACCAGAGCCATCCGCTGCCCCATGGTCCCAGTAACACTGGTGCAGGGGGCACAAAACCCCTCTGGTTTGTGCTCCATGAACCCCCACACCGAGGATGCAGGCCAGTGTAACCCATCTCCTTCATGGGTGCTGGCCGGTGCTAGCCCTGTGCTTTGCAGGGATGAAACCCTATACAGGGAGTAAGCACTTGGAATCACACAGGGAAACGTCTGGAATCACACAGGGAAACGATGCAGTTACAAGCCTGGCAAATTGAGAAAATGCAAGACTATGCAATGTTCTTACTGTCAGCAAATTGCTTAATCTGTGCTGAGCCGAGTTTCCCATCCATTAAATGGGGAATGATTATCCCCTGCTCCCTAGGAGGGAGCGAGGAATCAACCCACCGAAGCTTGCGCTGGCGCTGGGAGGGAGATGCGCAGGGACGCACGTAGTGGCTGGAGCTGGGAAACCCAACTTCCGACCTGGAAGGAACGAGTCGCATTTTAAAACCAACCCTTAGGAATTAATTTCTCCCTTTGCTACTTTTTCCCTTTTACTGAGGAAAATCCCGAAATAGATTTATCCGGTCCGAGCAGGACTGTAAAAGGTTTCCGTGGATGAGAACATTCCAGGAGCCGTGGGAAAAAGGAGGATAACGCGGTTCTGGGGCGGGAGGGCACCGGACGCACGGTGCCTCCTGGGACTTGTAGTCCGCTCGGTTGACCTGGCCTCCGCCGGAGCCGTTGCGCAGCACGCAGGTACGGGGCCGGGCCTCCCGTCCGTGTCCCCCGCTCATCCCGCACGCATCCCATGCACATCCCGTGCATCACCCCACGCACGGCCGGGTCCTATCCTGGCACCCTGGGCTAGGGGAAAGTGAGGGTCTCTGCACGGTCCCGGATTACTGGGCCGGCCCCCCCCCGGATGTGGAGTCTTGGAAAGAGCAGTAGTAAGGGTAATAAGGATGATGATGATGATAATAACGGTAATAATGATGATATTCTTCCCTGTGAGGGTTGTGAGGCACTGGCACAGGTTACCCAACCCAAAACATGCCAGGATTCTATGATTCTATGAAAATAATGATCATAACATGACAACAATATTCATTATCAATAATAATATAAAAAAAAATACTGTGACAACAACAAAGAGAATAATCAAGATAATGATAATGATGATAAGAATTAGAAGAAGCAGAAGCAGCAGCAGGGGATCCTGTTACACTTCAACGAGGGGGTCCACACAGATAAATCTCAGCCAGGCTCACTCCTGTCCTATAGGATAAGCGGGAATGGCTGTCCTAGACCAAACGGGAGCACTCGGGGGAACGTAGGGGCTCTCTCGCTGGTTATGTTTAACACCAGCCCACAGGGGTTGCAAGCGGCTGCTTTACAGCGAACGTCCTGTTTCCCCGGCTTTTCTATTGAGAGCCAATAGCTGCAGGCAGCATCGCAACTGCCTTGCGATGGGTTGTTACGGTCTGGCTCCTGCTTTCCCCCTCTCGCAGAATATACGATGCCACTTCTGTTTGGGGACTGTTTTAACAGCGAGGTGGCGGAGACAAAATTGACTCAATAAACTTGCTTTTCCCCTTGTGCAGCTTTAACTTAGATAAACGGGCTTTAAAGTCCCGCTTTAGCGTGGGATAGGGCTGTTTACCCTTCATCATTGTTAGTTAATTGCTGTTTGCTTAAATATTTAGTTTGGATTAAGTTCTTTTATGTTTTTTTTCTTGAAAACTAATAAATAAAGGTGTGTTTAGGACTGTGGTAAAAGGCTTTGTAAGAGGCTTCTTAAAGATACTCTGCAGCAGGGAAGCTCCAGGAAGTTTTCTCTATATATTGCATTTCAGTTCTCTGACTTGGCATTTGCTGTGTTGTTAATTGTAATTAGTCAAGCAAAAGCAGCAAGGGGAGTCCACTGTTCTTTCTGCTACTGCAGGCTTTGAGTCTACATTACCCAAGTCATTCCTTATCCTGAAAAGTAAAAAGAAACAGTTTGCATCATTTAAATTCACAAAATCCAACTCAGGGCTTGCAGCCTGCCTGCGTGCAGTGCAGGAGGACAGTGCAAAGAAAGGATGGGTTTGAGTGAGTCCAGAGGAGGTCACAGAGATGCTGCAAGGGCTGGAGCAGCTCTGCTCTGGAGCCAGGCTGAGAGAGCTGGGCTGGGGCAGCCTGGAGAAGAGAAGGGTCCTGAAGGGGAGACCTGAGAGCAGCTCCAGTGCCTCTCCCGGCGTGTTGTGTCCCATTCTCCATGACACACTGTCCTCCCGTTGCCAAGGAGCTGATCATATTGCTGGGAGCCAGGACTCTGCTGAACTGCTCCATCATTCCCATTCTTCCTCTGCCTCCTCCCTACCTCCCACTCAGCCCCGATGGAATTACATTAGGAGGGATGATTCTGCAACCACCACCTCACTATTGGGGCTGGGTTTTGGCAGTTTCAGGCAACAGGGATGTGCACGAGGCCAAGCCCAGCAGTGCGACTGTCAGCCCGGCTGTGACATGCAGGGTGCTACTACCACGGGGTGACTGGCACCTCTGCAGATAGCTCAGGTTGCCATGGTTACAGATGGAAATAGGGCTACGGGTTAACTTGGGTCAGTGTTGCGTCAAGCACAACACCCTGCATGGCTCTGTGCACCCCTGGGACAGTGAATGCTGGAACAAGGAATCCCCAGGTCACCTCCCAGCAGTGAGCCTGTCAGTTAAACTTCCTGAAACTTCCCAGGCCTTGGGGTGGAACAGCCTCCTGCGAGCCCTGGGCAGAAGGAGCTGTCACACCCTGTGACCTGTTGTTTATTACTTACTGGTGCTCCCCAAATATTAAAGTCTTCCGTAAGCTCTGGTTTTTCTGGGCTTTCACATTCTGAATCATAGAATCATGGAAGGGTTTGGGTTGGAAAGGACCTTAAAGCTCATCCAGTTCCAACCCCTGCCACGGCAGGTTGCTCCAAGCCTTGTTCAATATTTGGGGAAGGAACACTATTAGATATTTAAATATTAAATATTTAGATTATAGACATTAGGCAGAAGCTCTTCCCTGTGAGGGTGCTGAGGCGCTGGCACAGGGTGCCCAGAGAAGCTGTGGCTGCCCCATCCCTGGCAGTGCTCAAGGCCAGGTTGGACACAGGGGCTTGGAGCAAGCTGCTCCAGTGGAAGGGGTCCCTGCCCGTGGCAGGGGTTGGAGCTGGAGGAGCTTTAAGGTCCCTTCCAGCCCAAACCAGTCGGGGATTCTACAATTCTATATTAGAAGCTGGCATAGATTTAAACCCAATCTGTGCCATCCCCTCATTGCCAGTCCTTGCAGCAGGCTGGGAGCTGATCCTCAGCTCTCCCCCTGACAGGACGAAACGATGCCGTCATGTACAGGCTGGAGCTGCTGGAGCTGGTCTCTGGGTTAGGTTTGGGGTTTTTTTTTTCAAAGGAAAAGAGTTGGCAGGCACACGAGCAAAGCTGAAAGTACTTTCATCTGGGTTGGTTTGTAATGGTTTATGGTTTGTTTTCTCCTTTACGAATTACCCAAAGGAACCGCTCAGAACAAAGGTCTCCCATTCGGGAAAGGGGAAAGAAAATCTACAGGGAGACTAATGTGATTCAGTAGAATTAGCCAAGAAAAACCCCAAAAGAACTGAACAAATGAGAGTATTTTATCTTGGGGGAAAAGAAATAGTTCACCCTCTCATTGAGGTTTGTTTGCAGAAGGATCCCAGGCTGGGCAGAGAAATCAACTCGTGCATCAAAACGTGTTTTGAGATTAGTTTTTAGTTATTGAATGGCTTTTAGGACTTACCTGTGGTTTTCAACCACTTCTGGCTCTGTAAGTACAAAATACCTGTCTCACCTTTTAACCTGTTGTGCACCCGTGCTTTATGAGAGGCTGCAGGAGAGAACTGACCCAGGTGGTTTAAAAAGGCAGTTTGTGAGGAGAAAGCGGCTGGGAAAGGAACCTCTCCTCACTCCTGCTTTTTTACCAGGTTCATTTCAAAGAGAATAGCTTATAATTACATGTATTTAGAAGCACCTGGAAGGCTCACAGAGACCCAGAGGCCACTCAAGAGCTGAACAAGCAAAACCAGTTTAGCCCTGGCCAAAATCATTTGCAATCCCATTGTCCAGGCTGAGCCAAGAGGCAGAGATAAACCTTGGCCAGCACCAAACCCGGCATGACCAGCAATTGCCACCAGCGACGGCGTCGGTTCGACCAGCAGAGCCGCTCTGAAGATGATCATTTTGCAGTAACAAAAGGATGTTTTCAGCTAAGAACAAACACTTCTCGGTGGTAGTTTGGGCGGTCTCAGCAGCGGTGCTGGTGCAGGCAGCGTGGTGCTGGTGCTTAGCACGTCTGGCAGCTCCCAGGCACCCGTGGGTGCTGTGCTGGGGGCGGGAGCGGGGCCACAAGTGCTTCAGATGAATCACAGCAGATTTCCCAATCTCACTGTGCTGGAAAAGCCGTCCCTGGCAGACGCAGGCACTGGGTGGGATGTGGCCTCATCCCCAGCCGTGCTCCCAAGCCCAAGCCTCTCTGCCCAGCCGCATCACCCTCCTGTAGGTGCATCCCTGATGGTGGGCAAAAGGAGGAGCTGTGCTCTTCCATGCAGCCTGCTAGCAGCACAGCAGTGCCAAGAACGCTGCTTAGGAATGTCTAAACAAATTTTTCCCTGTTTATGCATTTCCCAATTGGAAAATACTGCTTTGTCATACTAAGGTTGGCGGAATTCTTCATAGAATCCTGGAATGGTTTATTAGCATAGTAGTATTACTGTTTTGATCTTATTATCATAATTATTGTTATAGATAGAATAATAGAATTCTAGAATGGTTTATTGCCGTATTATTATAATTGTGGCTGCTTTCATATTAGCATTATTAAAATCATTATTATAGACAGAATAATGGAATCCCAGCCTGGTTTGGGTTAGAAGGGAGCTTAAGGCTCCTCCAGTTCCAGCCCCCTGCCACAGGCAGGGACACCTTCCCCTAGAGCAGCTTGCTGCAAGCCCCGTCCAACCTGGCCTTGAGCACTGCCAGGGATGGGAGATTTTAATGGGAGATTTCCTCCTGTCCAGGATTTAACCCCAGGGAGCTGGGAGATGAAATCAGGATCACTGTGCTGCCCATCACCATGCCACCCCGTGTCCAAAATCTCTCCATCATACCATGCAACCCTCCATGCTGCTCCCCCGGTACTTGGAGGAGCGTTGATCCTCAGTTAGGTAAATCCAAGATATTGAAGGAGTGTTTAATGGATTTTTCCTTTGTTTTCCCAGCCAGGTCTTTCAGTTGCTGGCTGTTTTTCCCAGCAGCAGTGATGTGTGCAGGGCTTGAGCAGAGGAGCCTCATGGTTACCTACTGATTACTGAAATGAAAAGGAAAAACTCCTGGCTTCTGATAAATCACAACTACATTCTAGCTGCAGCTAAACACTTAAATTGGTAATTAATATCCATCCTTTAGGGTGGGGAAATAGTTGTTTTCCATCCCTTCATGGGCTTTTCTGGGAGAAATAAACTACTGTAGTTTGGAAAGCAGAGGTTTAAATCTGTTTATTTCATACTAAGCATGTTGTAATTCTGCTTATGAGACAGCAAGTCAGCTCTCTGCGTGTGCATGTTGTCCAGGAGGAAATAAAACCAACAGGGACTTACGGCAGTTCCCTCGGGATGTGCTTGCGTGGGACCAGGCTCCTCCTGGGCTGCCAGTAGGAAAGCGTTGCTGGTGAGGTCTTTAAGTCTTTACTTACTGGAGCATACGTTACCTGAATCCCCGTTCTCCAGTGGTTTTGAGAGCAGATTCCCAGCGCCGGGTGCTGCGTTAAGCCTGTGCTGATCAGCTGGAGCTGGGAAGCCGAAGGCCAGCGAGGCGGGACGCTGCCGTCACTCCCAGCGCTCCCGTCGGAGGACTGCGTGTTCCTGGGGTTACGCAAGAACGGGCAGCGGGTGCCCCCAGCCCCTCGCTGCCGCCGTGGGCACCGATCCCCCGTCTCCCGTCACAGCCTCTGCGTCCCCACGGGAAACGGGAACCCTTGGGAAAGCAGAAGTGTGGCTCGAATGAGGATTAAGCTATTTTTAGCAGCTGCCTTGTGCCCTGTCCGGGCTCCAGCTGGGATGTTTAATTCTATCTGGGACGACTCCTGCAGTTGCACCAGGATTGATACAAGGATTTCCTTTTAAACCTTGAATCTGTTGTATTTTTGGCTTAGTTGATAATGTGTTTTTTACAAAACCCCCCTTTTTTCCCCTCACATCTACAACAGCTGGAAAATCCAGCAGTAAAATAATACAAACATTGCTGTATAATAAAAGAAGTTGCAGAACTTTTTTACTATCATTATTATCCATTTTACTGTGTAGTTTGGAAACGTAGTCATGGATCAGGAATGTGTTTTACCCTGGGCTGCACAAACAGCACGGAAGGAAAATTGCCTCTATTGAGTAAAATCACATAGTGATACCCATTATAGCTAAACAGCATCAGGACAAGACATTAAAGACAACTCTGAGCACCTCATCATTTACCCAGCCCATATTTAAATACCTGCTGCTCGTATGTTTAACCTTTGAGAATGTGTTTGTAAAGGGAACTTCAAGGAAGACCAGCAGTTAGGAAAACACCATGAAACACACTTGGAGAGAGATCAATGGATTCCTCCGTCCCTCTGCACTCCCCACACCGGGTAATGTTTGGCCTTTGCAAATATCCAGCCCCACGTGAGATGGGCCGGGCACTGGGTAGGGGAAGGAGCCTGGGCATGGGGATGGTACCTGTGTGGGCGTGAGCTCCCTGTGAAGTTGTCCTTGCCGTGCTCTCTAAGGGCAAGGTGATCCAGCCGCACTGGGACAGGGAAGATGCTCTCCATTGGAAAACCCAGGCTCCGCAGAAAAGTGCCATTCTCCCCTCTGAAAACAGCAGTCAGCCCAAGGGCATGCTCTGTGCTATGTGTAGAAGGGCAGGGTGTATTTTACTCCACACTCCACCTGTCCCCCCGTGTATTTCAGTGACTCATGAAGCTCTGAAGGGCTATTTCCGTGCTCCCACTGCAATCCCAGCACCTCCGGCTGCGCTGTCAGCACACCTCAGCTGCACACAGCACCCCCGCCGGCTCTATTCTTAGCAGCTAATAGCTGAAATAATTACTTTTGTCTCAGCGCTGTTGATTCCTTAGATTTGGAACTGAGCAAAACCTGCAGCTCTGGGAGCCCGGCTGCCCCATTCCTTCTTCCACCACCGGGAAGCGTTTCGGGCACCACACGGACCAGGAATGCTGCGAGACCGTGGGCAGAGCTGTGTTGGAGGATGCTAAATACCGTGAACCCAGCTTCTACACAGGGCATTAGCTCTGCTTTGAAGCAGCTTCGATGTTAATGTGGTGCCACCTCTTTGAAAACGATCTTGGCTTTTCCAGCTGGGATTTTCTTAGACTTCACAGGGTAAATTCCAGGAAGCCAGGTTTTCAAAGGGAGGGGAAGGCTTTCACCTGCAGCTTCCACTCCAGCACCTGCTTAGTTGTGTGGGCTTGCTTTGCACAAAGAATGCAAACATGACTACCCGATGCCAGCACATCCCCAACAGGTCCCAGGAAGGAACCCACACCTCCAGCTTTGCCACCTTTTGATCTCAACCCCAGATGTTCCATCCAATTCACAGAATCCCAGACTGGTTTGGGTTGGAAGGGAGCTTAAAGCTCATCCAGTTCCAACCCTGGCAGATGGGCTTGTTTCTGCTGGTATTCCTTGAATGGAGCTGGCTGGGAATTCTGTGATAGATTTCTGTTGGAAACCATCATTTTGCTGAGGTCATGTTTTGTGAGGGAGCTCTGACAACTTTCACATTTAGAAAAAGAGTTATCCCACATCAGCAGTTGGAAAACATTCTATTTTGCATTTTAAAGCCACTGTCAGGACTATTGGTTGGTAAACTGAAAAACACTGTGCTAAGGGACATTAACTTCTACATTCCCCTGTCCACCTCTGCCCCATTCTTTGCTCCTTCCATGCATCAGAGAAATAATGTCCCAAGCCATCACTTACGTGGCTGCTGAGGTCGAGGGATTATAGATTTACAGCTGTATGGGCTTGCTAAATTGGGCAGGAATTTGTTTGGCATAGTCGAGGCCTTTGCATTATTTGATCTCAGCCTTTTAGTTAAACAGGAACATGCCCTGATTTTAACAATCGCAGTTTCCTGCAGTCGGAGGAAGGAGTGGCCGATGGCATTTAAACCGAAAGCTGAGCCAAGGCTGCACCAGCAGGAAGCTGGAAGTGCAGGCAGCAGCACCAGGGTTTCCTTCGTCATTAAAAGGATCAAGGACCTTCCTCAGAGATTATTCTGTCACCCACAATACCAATAATTACGTACATGAGGGTCAGACTGCTGCAACGCCAGGCTACATTTTACTGCTATTAAGGTCACTGTAGCAGAAAACAGCATGGACAAGCACACATTTCTTCTGCTCCCTGATGCAGTGCTCCCTGATCCTTCCATGATGCTCACAGAAACTGTCAATTGACAGCAGATGTGGTAGCAACGGCTCAGGGTTCAATCACAGAATTATGGAACGGTTTGGGCTGGAAGGGACCTTAAAGCTCATCCAATTCCAATTCCACCCTCCTGCTATGGGCAGGGACCCCTGCCACTGGAGCAGCTTGCTCCAAGCCCCTGTGTCCAACCTGGCCTTGAGCACTGCCAGGGATGGGGCAGCCACAGCTTCTCTGGGCACCCTGTGCCAGCGCCTCAGCACCCTCACAGGGAAGAGCTTCTGCCTAAGAGCTCATCTCAGTCTCCCCTCGGGCAGGTTAAAGCCATGCCCCTTGGCCTGTCCCTACAGGCCCCTGTCATGACATCTTGTTATGCTGTCCAGCACTATCCACACTTTTTCTTTCAATTAGCACGGCAAGCACTGTTTCAGTCAGTGACTAAGTTACTCCTCACTCTGGACTGGCTACTTTCACTGGTGAGAGTGATCTTCCCTGTCCCTGGCCACAGCCAGAGATTATTTCCAGTTACCAAGCTTGCTTCCTAGCCTGGGACTTAGAAAACCAAAGTTGTGCCTCCTGCTTTTAGGAGTTGTTTGACCCCAATCAAACAACACAAACCAGTAACAAAACATGAGCATGGGCTCCATTTCAAACAGAAAACCAGCCCAGATTTTTACCACAGAATCCCAGCTCACAGAAAATGCCAAATCCTGACCAACAGTGTGAGAAGATGCCTTTATTTTTGGGGTCCTCATTCAGTCTTGAGTGCTGAAGCTTCCCAGTGTGCCAAGCTTTCCCAGTTACGCACTCAAGCAGTTCCCCATCGCAGTGCAGCTTTGAGACTTCTTGTGAGCCCGAGTGCCATCATAAAGTAAATACTTACACGCAGGTAAAGGTCGAAATGTTCCATGGCTGGTGATCTGCAAATGCAAGTACACCATAGAATAAATGCTGCCTTACTCCTGAAAGCAATGAAAATGACATAACATGAAATAAATCAAAGCTCCATTTTACTTAAGATTGACAAAATCATTGTGAGTTAAAAGCACCAGTCAGCTGTCCCATTTCTGAGCCTCCGAGCCTTTGATCTTGCTTCAGTGCTCTACACAATCACATTCAGAGCTTCACGGTGTCTCGTGGGTCCAGTGAGATGGCCTCTGCCTGGCCTGCACCGCCCTGGCACGTTGTAAATCATCCGGATGACAATGAGGAAAACAGGGAACGGGGGAAATCCGCACTGCTCCTGCATGTTGGAGCTTCTGAGAGAACTCCGGGGTAACTGAAACCAGCACAGGCAGCTGAACATCACAGAAAACACTGCCCTACTTTAGTGAGTATCGCTGCTGGATGACTCATTTAAGTAGCCGTAGAGCTCTTACAGTTTTACGTTCGTTAACTGAAGCAGTTAATGCAGCTTCGGCCACAGAGCGTACGTGTAAGGCTTGAAGTCCCGTGGGTTTGATTGCATAAGAAACCTCGTACTGTGGCATTTAGTTGATCAAGCACTACTTCTTGTGGTCACATGGACGTCTGATTTCCCCTTGCATCAGCTACAACAGATCTTTTCCATCTTTTGAACCGGTGCCTACCTGTTCAATTCACAAGGGTCATCCCCTCCATCCCACACAGGGAGCCTGTGCTGCTTGCCCAGGTCCTGAGCTCACAGGATCTTTTTGATTGTAGAATCCTATGTGAAAAAGCAGGAGCTTGCAATTCTTCTCATTTGTGTCTGGGTATAACAGGTGTCATTTTCAGTGTAGTACAGACAAATCCCAAAATAGTTCCAGCTCTTCAGATGCTGCAAAGAGAAAAAATAGTGGTTACTTCAGCTTTGGTTGTAGTGAAAAACCCAGAGCTCACAGCCAGCTCTGAAGTCCAGAGTTAAAATGGCAGATGTAGTAGTGATCTGTCCCTTGATTCTGTTTTTCAAATGGGCTGCTGGCTCCCTCACTCGCTCTTTTGTATATCCAGACCGACGCACGAACTCCCTCAGACGGTGCTGGCTCTCCATTAGCTTCCCTTTGATTCCCGATGCTGTAGCTACCACTGATCCTCCTCCACATTTCCCGGTTTTG
Source organism: Pezoporus wallicus (assembly GCF_028554395.1). Lineage (NCBI taxonomy): Eukaryota > Metazoa > Chordata > Aves > Psittaciformes > Psittacidae > Pezoporus > Pezoporus wallicus. The sequence continues at coordinate 1,366,587 of NW_026636574.1, read as the reverse complement.
AGGCTACAAGACAGCAGAGCTCTGCTTCCCCTGCCTGGTGCTGTGGCTGACTGGAGGCACCGGAGTTAATCTGGGGGATGGTCTTGGGGCGCAGAGGCAAGGAGAGAGTGTGCTGGGTGAAGCCTGCTGTGAATACAAACTGCCTGTGGACTTTGACAGAGATTATTGGATTCTGGTACTCCAGGAACACAGTTATTAGTTCCCCTGCCTACACTGAGCATTTTGAATCTGTGTGTGCGATAACACTTATTAATACTGTTCAGATTAAAAGGAGCCTATAGCTTTTTAGCACTTTGACTACCTTATCTTACAGAATCCTTCTGCCCAGCTGCAGAACCACATTCAGCTCAACGTCCTGCACCCAGCATAGCAGGGTCTTGTGGGTCCAGCAGCAGCCTCCTGCTTTTATGCCTGAAAGACCTGTGTTCATTCACAGGAGCAGCTCCTTTTCAGTTGCCTTGTGCTTCAGGGTACATGCCTGCTGAGGATTTGCAAGACGCAGGCCTAAAATCCTTTCTTTTAGGAAGTCCAGTATCAGTTCCTGTCACCGAAACAGTTAATCAAAAAGCACCAACTCTCTCCTGGAACGTGTGTGTGCGAGCGCGCGTGTGTGTGTTTTTGTTTTTTAGAGCCAAGAAGATTTGCTTTGGTTTTTTTAAAGCAGAAACCACCACAAAGTTGGCTGTGGTTTCAGCTGCGCTCGTTCGAGATTTGTACTTGCTGACTACCAATCCTAAAAGAGTTAACCTAGTAAGGATGACTCAGAAGCAGAGAAGGAGATGCGAGGCTCCGAGCCTCGCAGGAAGCAGAGAAACAGAGGTGAGGAACATAATAATTACCAAAAAAAGGTGCAGAGTCCAGGAGCGACGCTCCCCTCGGTTTGCCTGGCCCTGGCACCGCTGGCACGGGCTCCCTGGAAAGCTGCAGTTCCGCTCTTATAACACAGGGAGCAGGCTGGAGAATTTAGAGCTGCGTCACAGAGCTCAGCGAGAGAGTGAGAGAGCAAGCTCCGTCGATAGGTCTTACCAGCAACAGCCCTGCTGCAGCAAGAGGGGAGAGAAGCAGCAAGAGAGGCAGAGAGGGCTCCAAAAAGAGAAGTAACGCTAACACCAGGGACTGTGCTCCTGCCACCATCCAGTGTCCTTTAAAGATCGCATTCGGGCTCGCTTGGCGTAGGAGGCTTCGCCCATTGACGATGCTGGAGACCCGGCGCGCTTAATCCCATGGGGAGGGAGAGTGGGCAGACACCAAAAGGGTTAACGGAAAGGAAATTTCTGGAACCTTCTATTCTGCGGCGCTACACAGCGAGCGGAGGGCTGAGGACTGCGCAGATGGTGCACGGGCAGAGCTCTTCGGTCCGGTTCGTCTTTCTCACGTACGTACCCTTTGATCAGGATGGGGCTTGAGCTGCATCTACGTATTTAAATTATTTGCAGGGCGTCCCTTTCCCCCGGCGCCCCCGAGTTCAGCTCCCAGAGTGCCTTTCTTATTATTTTGGCTGGGTATGATTGCTCTGTTCTGCGTCAGAGCTGTTTTCTCAATGGAACGACGGCACAGGTTGTACTAATGTCACTCTTGCCGGCATTGCTGTACTGCAGAGGAGGGTAGTAGTGGTGGGGGAGAGATGACAACTTTGCAAAGACTGCTGTTTTCATGTTTTGCTTGGGTTTTTTATCTCTCCCCCCCCACCCCCCCACCCTCCCCCCCCCGGCAGCTCTGTAAAGGCTGGCACGTTGGCAGGGCTTTGGCGGAGGGGTTAACAGGCGCTCTGCGTTTCAGAGCTCGGAGGTTTGTCACTGCGTAGTTTGCAAAGTGGTAAACGGTGACGCAGTGATCATTGCAGGGCATGTCGTCCAGTTTTTAAAAGCACTGGGGAACAGGTAGACGGTGCCTTCCAGACGCTTCCACACCAGCTGAAAGGGGTTAAAGATGAGTCGAGACGGGAAGCTAGCGTTTAGGGATTAAATGTCATCATTTTGGCGTTGGAAAGTTGTTTACCTTGCTCTCTCCGTGTCTCCATGTTGGCAGCCTTCCAGCTCACATGTGATAGTCTTCCCTGTACTGCTGCATCATTAACTAAGTGGCAGAGCTGGCTCCCCATTGGCCGGGGAGGGCTCTCAGCCCAAAGGCGCCGTCCGATTGGTGGAGGAGGTGATGGCAGGTGAAAAGCTCTCTCTGATTGGTCGAGAACTGGGTGTCAAATCTCAACGTTGATTTCACTTGCTTCAAAGTGCCGGCAGCTCCCTGCCCGCTCCTGCTGGGATCCTGGGTGTCCCACAGGCAGGGGCAGCAGGCAGGACAGCAGCAGTTACCTCCTCGGTGCAGTGGGTGCTGGTCCTTGCTCCCACGGTTGTCTCTTTTGTGGGTGCCGGTGAGGTTTCATTTTGCTGTGCAGTTCCGATGATGACGTGTCAGAGCTCCAAACCACGGGGAAGGGGAAAGTCCTGGGGTTTGGGGCTTTTCTCTGTGCTTGCTTTCTTCCTTCTCCCTTTTAAGGTGGTTTAGTGTGAGCAGGACTGTAAACTGCTCAGGGCAGGGACTGCACCTGGAAATTATGTCGTGGGAAAAAGCAAAGCGAAGAAGACTCTTGCCCAAACTCAGCTTTTGTTTGCCCAAGTGCGAGTTTGCCACAGGCTCGGTAACATCAGGAAGGGCTGAAGACAGTCTTGAGTGATGGGTCTGTAAAGGTTTGCCAAAGAAATAATAAGGTTAGAAAGCAGGAACTGAAGGATCGGGAAGGACTGGGTAAGGATGGATGGGAGATGTGGGCAGAGAACGGCTCCAGAGAGAGGATAAGGAAATGAAGGGGAGAACATTCTTCTCTCTTAACCGTTTACTATACTATTTTTTCACCTCTCTTCTTAAAGTGACCAGCAGTGAAGATGGCAACTCTGCCTGGAAGTGCTGAGGACACAACCAGCTTTGAGCTTGGTCCTTCTGGCCGAGGAAGCCTCCTGATTATGCAGTGGAGTGGTAACTTTGCTTTCTCATGCGGCAGGGAACGTTTTTCCATAGCCTTTCATCATACTGAGGCTTAAACAAGTTTAAAGATAGGGTAGCATAAGCATTTAATCTGTATTACTCACTCGCTGACCTCTCAAGTGTCAGGTCCGGTTGTTTAGCAACAACTGCTGGGTTCAGAACTAGCTCAAACATGCTGCATCCGCCGTCTCCATTACTTCAGCGTAGCCTGTCCTGTGAGTGAGAGGGAGAGAGAGAGAAGGGCTGTATTTACACACATACACCCACCCTGACCAAATTTTGGTTACAAAAGCCATAAAGGCCGTAGGCGCTGCGGTTTTATCCTCGGCTCCGCTCTTTTGCGCAGTGCCATAGACGGGAGGACGCCATTCCCAACAGCAATGCGGAGCTAGGAGCAGGGAGGGAAGGAGAAAACAGACAGTAGGTGCCACTCCCTACTTTTTCCCCCCCTCATTCCCATCTCCACCTTTCTTGCCTCTCCCTTTTTGTGCCAGATTCCATAGGGAATTTCAGACTCTTACTGCAGTCGTCACAACCCCTCCTGACTCACTGAGCCTTCACTGGCTTTAGCTGGCTCCCTTGGAGCATCCTTGCCTCCTGCAGCGCCAGTTCCGCAGAGCAGGGGAACAACAGGAATAGCAGCAACAACGGTGGTCCCTGCAGCAAGACAGACAGGCATAAAAACACACAAAGATAGGAACAGGGCAGTCATAGAGGTAAATCTGTACAGCCAGGAGATAGACTAAGAAACAGTGATCTGTGGCATAGAAGATGGGTGGGTGGTACAGACAACCCTTTGCATAGTTCCCCATCACACCTGTGGGGGGAAGGACCGAGTTAATTTGCAAAGCTGTTGTCTCTTCCAACCTGGCATTCTATGACATTTCCCAGTCCTTCGAACCGAGGTGAAACTGGCAGTCAGTGCACTTGTTTGGGCATATACGTACTTCTTGAGTATCTGTGTGCAGTGTTGGGATGCATTTGGTTTGATTTCTTTTGCTACCATCTTTCTGCCACAGTGCTAGTTTAATTGCGTCTAACTGCAGGGAGGGTAAGGAGACAGAGATAAAAGAGGAGTTATTTCAATGTTAAACTTCAGCTGTAAATCTCATTACTCAGGAATTGAGGTTACTGTCAGCAGGTAAATCTGTGGGACTGGCAAGAAACAAGGCTAAGAAGGGGACGGACATGGCATATTTCTGTAGGACAGTAGCGATTTTGTGCATGGGGATGGTGGTGGTGTTGTACGTGGCTAACTGTTCCATAATGGCTTTCTGCGTATTGATGCAAAAGCACTTGGGCAAGCTGTGATTTCTTCCTCCCTCTGACACTTGTGTGTGTGTGACATTGTGTAAGCTGATTCATTTCTTCTAGAGTTTGGTTTCCTTCCTTTGCAAAGTGGGGTTTATTCTACCTCTCTGCCTTAGTGCGGCATAATGACGCAGTGTTTAACGCGCTGGGGCTGTTGGCAAAATACGTGCAATTTTCGTGGGCATTTTGATTGTTGAAGGACTGCAAAATTTGGTAAAGGAAGTTACGGATTGCAAATGCTCATGACATAAATTTAAAAGCATTACCATCTTCTTCTTCGCTGCTATCGAGGGAAGGCTCTCTGAATGACGCGACAGCCATGATCTCCTGCTGCACTTGTTTTGCCGATGGTCATGTTACATCTGTGACGCAGCCCGATTTTGCTGTTGGCTCCTGTCTGTGCTTTATGGAGTTGAGCTGAGGAAGGCACAAGCTTGAATACGGTTAGAAACATTCATTTAATGTGGATGGTAAAGTTCACAACCATACCTGAAGTGGCAGGGATATTGGCATCCTCCTATCTCCCCACCCGCAGATGGTGAAGGGATCTGGATGAACACAACAGCACCTCTGGCCATTTTGTTGCTCGCAGGGTAGGCTCTGAGCCTGCAGCACTGCTGCTGCTGCTGCTGTTAATTTCCATGTTACACAAATACTGCGTCGGGCTCTGTGTCAGGAGCTTTACTGATGCTGTGAGAAGCTTCGAGTCTACAAGTAAATGTTTTGCTTGTCTTATTTGGGAATATTCATTAAAATATCCAAATGCCAAGTGTTCTACCCTCACTCCTCTTACAATTTACTTCCAGACGTAGCCAGAAAATTCACTGCTGCTGCGTATTTTTAATAAAACAGTGTTTTCTTACTGTTTAATATGGGTGTGGCTGGAGGGGAAAGACAAGATTTCAGTCGGTTAAGTATCTGTATCGCTGATGCTAATGGACAGATGTAGGCAAAAGCTATGAGTTGCCCATATTCTCTATATATCCATATATAGATAATCCCAAGGCTATGTTGTGAAGATGCCTGTGTAATGGAACAAGAAGGGAGGACTCTCTTCTGTTCCACTCACCCCAAAGTTTTGGTGCAGAGCAGTAGAAAAAGCCAACATAAGAATGTCACAAAATGGTTTCAGCAGCATTCAGAAATGCCAGTGCCGTTTATACTGGCACAGCTCCGAGAGAGGTACCATGAGCTGCCTGCTGCAAGGTCATTCCCTGGACTCACTGTCACCAACCAGTTAGTTCAGGAACTCTCAATCCACATTTCTTGCAACTGTGGCAGTGCTTGAGTCCTGAACCTGGAGGTGAGGCTTGAAAATTAATGTTACTGCAGTTGTGAGCCACTGGGTCCAAAACTGTAGATCCCCAACACTCCTGCGTCTCTGAGGTGTTTTAAAATCGCTATGTATAATTTGTTTCTTGTGCTAACTACAAACACTTTGCACCAGTTCCCTCACCTGCTTTTCCCCCAAGACTTCCTTTGGGCTGCTGGGAATCAGCAGTGGTGGTGTAGTTAAGGACTAGGCATCAACTTCCGCCATGTTCCAGAAAAAATAAGTGTCTGCCTGTATTTGGAGTTCTGTTCCTGCACTTGTTACCAGGTGGACTCGGCCAGCGGCTCCAAGTTCACCAGTGGCTCTTAAGCTGGTATCATCTCTCGTGTGCTTGCAGTTCCAAGTACCTCAGCTCAACAGCAGCCTTGTTCCCTCCTAGGTTTCCACGCTTTTCTCTGGTGTTCCTGTTTGTCCCTGTCACTAGTTTTTGCAGTTGCCTCGGGGCAACATCAGCCGTGGATATGTTTGGGCTGGCTGTCGTCTTCTCACCTTCACAGGCAGCAGCAGAGTGGTTAATGCCTCAAGGATCTTGAGCAAAATAAGTTATTTTTTCCCCATCCTGCCCTGACCACGTTTAAAGTCAGCCTTAGCTTTCAGTAGCATTATTCTCTACTTTTCAAAGGGAAAGAACCTGGCTGCTAATCCTGATGCCAGTGACGACTCTTCGCCTACAGGGAGGCATATGTGAGAGCTTGTCTGCTAAAAACTGAGCCAACACAGTGTGATTCAGACCTTAAGCTTTCCAAGGAAGAGAGCTATTTCTGAGTTAAGCACATCTCTTCAGCTCCCCACACAAACACTCTTTATCCAGTGCAAATGGTGCATAGTAGGTGTCCAACAGCAGCCACTGGTATTTGGATATACAGCTCAAATGCTTCTTAAACATTGATGATGGCTCTCAAACATACAGCAAAGTTTCAGTGACAGGATGATGGAAATCCTGGGAACAGGTACAAACCCGCAGCTCACGTGCTCAGGGAAGTCAGCCATAAGTTCGGCCCCTGGTTTTCTCCAGCTTTTTTGCCAGGTCCTTATACTGCAGATAGTGTGAAGCTATGGCAGGGTAGTGAAGGCATGTTTTCGAACATACAGATTAAAGGCAAGGTTATACTTCAGTGAATGTGTGGCACAGAAACTCTGCTTTTCACTGGCACAGGACATTCTTTTGTCTCTTGAACGACACAAAGAAAACCACAGCTTCCCTTGACATTACCTAAAGTCGCTTTTGGGGAACACTACGTTCCTGAGCTGATCATACAAATCACAACAATAATCTCCCTGGGCCTGCTTTTAAGACCTGTATTGACTGATACTTTATATTCTAAGGTGATGCTTAGGTACAGAAGTTAAGAACAGAAAATTGCTTTCCTGGTTTCAGCTACTTTGGTGGATGTTTTTAGTGCAGTTCTGGAATGTGCTGTTCAGTCACGCTGTGCTTGGCTAAATTAGACGAGCTCTCATTGCTGCACCTTCCTGATGCTCTTCCATGACCTAGGTCATGAAAATGCCATGCTTTTCTTCTCCTCTGTAGGTTTGCCCAGTTTCACCTTACTGTTCCTTGTGAAATCTGAAATCCTTCAGAGGATTCAGTGCTTCTGTAGTTCCTGTGCCCTCCAAATAGGCTGTGGTTTTGCTTAGGAACTCTCAGAGTTTAACCCCAGCTGGCAACTAATGCCACTTGCTCGGTTCCCCCCCTGCTCCCTGTGTAGGATGGGAAGGAGAATCAAAAGAAGTAAAACCCGTAAGCTGAGGTAAGAGCAGTTAAATAATTGAAATAAAGTAAAAAAAAATATATATATATATATATTAAAATGGTAACAAAAGAGAGAGGAGTAAGACCCCCCAAAACCAAGTGATGCACAGTGCAATTGCACACCGATGCCCATCCCATCCGGAATCAGCAGCTCCCAACCTACTCCCTCTAGTTTCTATACTGAGCATGAGGTTACATGGTATGGAATATCCCTGTGGCTAGTCGAGGTCAGCCATCCTGGCTGTGCTCCCTCCCAGCTTCTCGTGCCCCTCCTCGTTGGCAGAGCATGGGAAACTGGAAAGTCCTTGACTTAGGGTAAGCACTACTTAGCAACAACTACAACATCAGAGCGTTATCAATGTTATTCTCAGACTAAAGACAAACCACAGCACTGTACCAGCTGCTAGGGAGAAAATTAACTCTATGCCAGCTGAAACCAGGATAAACGCAAAAGTGGAAGAAAACTGGATGACTCCAGGCAGACCAATTCAAATCAGCAGATGGGAATCACAAGATTAGAAACTGTAGCCCTAATACCCAACACTCCTAGAATTGTCACCATGCTAAAATCACTCCCTTCAGATCAGAATAGAATCACAGACTGGTTTGGGTTGGAAGGGACCATAAAGCTTATCTAGTTCCAAGCCCCTGCCACAGGCAGGGACGCCTTCCTCTAGACCAAGTTGCTCAAACCACCCACTGTGCCTAGGTCAGTGCTGGCATTCAAGTGTCTTGCCCTCAGAATGGCATGTTCTATATCCAAACCACCAATACCCGTGTGCTGACTGCCAGCTTGTTGCTCAGCATTGTGCAGGAGAATCCTGGCTGGCACCAAACCCATTCTGGGAACAAGCACTGTCAAAACTGACTCAAAGCAGCAAGAGTTAACCACACACTGGCATGCCTTCAGGGAGGCCATCGTGCAAAGAGAAAAGGCTGAGATGCACCTCTAAGACCTCATCACAAGCCCGATTTCAGCCATTGCAAGTGGTACCTATCACCTGTGCAGCCCTAAATGGGCTGGAAAAGCTGCTTCATTAAATAAAGAAGCAAACAAAACCCCTCACCCCCAAACCCCGGAACATTTGGACTGTTTAAAAAAGGAAGGGTTAGACTGACAGGCAGCTCGCTGACAGCTCAGCACAGTTAGACAAACGCTCTGACAGATTACCCTTAATAGGAATCCAAATTAGTGACTTGAATATCAAGCTGGCCTGAGTGTCCCATCACTCAAACAGAGCTAAATGGGACAATAAGCTCCACAGGCTCTTATCCACAGTATGCCACAGCCCAGCATCCAGTCTGCCTTTGGGTTTGGGGGCAGATGGCACAGGGGTTGCAGACCCAGCATACCTGGCTTTTAACTTTACTGTTTATACTGCAATTGTAAAGCTACGATAGTAGGACTAAAGGAATAGGCTACGTTCAGCTCTGGAGTTTGTATTCTGGTCCTACTCAAAGAAAAAAAATCCATTATGCTTCAAACTCCCAAGAGAACTACATGCTTTTGCTGCCCATAATAATAGCAGCATCCCTAGAGCCATCTTCTAGTCACAAGCATCAGCTTCACCAAGCAATGCAGCATCCACTCTACCTTCACTCAGCCTGGGTCAGTGCTACTGCTGACACAGAAATCATTACACCCTCCTTACTAGCTCAGACTGCATGTTAGGGCACATTTGTCCATACCTGACCCACGCAACACCACACAGTAACAGAACTGCACAACAAACAGATGCAGTTACATGCTCCCCTGGGCTGAGGAAGCTTTTTTTGAAACCTTAGAAGTTCACTCATTTCAATTCACCTTACAGGTCACCACTTGCACTGTCACACCCCTCTGTCCTGCACCTGGCCTTGCTCTGACTCATTCCTTGACTGAGGATGATGCATCAAGCTCCAATTCTCTGTATGTACAACGGGAACGCTTTCTGTAGGGGAGACCAGAGCGTGATGAACCATGAGTTTCACTCCATGGTTTGCACACAGGGCTATAGAGAGATCCGTTTTGCTGTAGGTTGTAAAAAATCAGCTCTGTGACATCAGGCTTGCCTTGCTCCTGCAGACTAGATTAAATGTCTTGGGCTAGGGAGGAAGATCCCTTTATGGGGGAGGCCGGGATTTCTTCCCTTTCTGCCTTTGTCTCGTGTAGAATGTATAAAGCAGTGTGGAGTCCATGAAAGGCTTTGAGATGTTCCTCTGAAAGAAGCTACAGAACAGTACTGCTACTAAAATGTGTTTCAAAAAGGAGCAAGAAAACAGAATCATAATATTGTACTTTTCCTACTGTTATGTATTGAAAACTCCAGAACCCACTGACAAAGCCAGCTATAGCTGATAGTACTTGCTTGTCTCCACACATATGTGTGTGTCCATATGTACACCCTGAACACACACCCAGCAAATGTCTGAGATGAGCACTGATTTATTTTTCTGCATGGGTGGTATTAACAGTTGAGTGCTGTGTATCACAGGGTCTTGAACTACTTTCTTTTCCTCCTTCCCTTTGCATGCTGCCTGCCCAAGCACGCTGCTAGGTTTGGAAAGAACAGCCTACACTGGCAGAGATGTATCCCTCATAAAAAGTGTACCTGCAGTTTGGCAGAAAGGGCTGACATCTTCTGGCTGCTTGCAGTGAAGGGGGAGCTTGTCAAGGCTATAAGACAAGCTTCAGGTGGTCTGGAGGAAGGGCAGCAGCTCTGTAATTATGCTGAAGTGAAACATGGTTTTATCAAGCTAACAAATGAGGCACTGGTCATCGACTGCTGCATGGGATTTCTTGGAGAGGTTAGTCTCCTTTGGAGAGGGGAAGGTATGCATGGGTGTTCAGACCCAGTTCAGACTGCTGACAGAAGGGAGACTGAAATGAGCTCTTAGGCAGAAGCTCTTCCCTGTGAGGGTGCTGAGGCGCTGGCATAGGGTGCCCAGAGAAGCTGTGGCTGCCCCATCCCTGGCAGTGTTCAAGGCCAGGTTGGACACAGGGCCTTGGAGCAAGCTGCTCTAGTGGAAGGGGTCCCTGCCTGTGGCAGGGGGCTGGAATTGGATGAGGTTTAAGCTCCCTTCCAAACCATTCCATGATTCTATACCTCTAAGAGAAGCTCTCATTTTGAGCAGCACAAACATAACTGACATTTCCACCAACTGTTTTCTAAAACCCTAATATAAAGATTTCTTTTTACTGTTAAGCCACATGCTTACTACCAAGACAAGAAAAAACCAAAGCAACCCCCACCTGCAGCCTGTTTCTGAAAGATGCTGCTGTGGTACTTTATCTGGGCTGCAACCAAGCTCTTGTCAGCAGTAACTCTCAGTCCAGCTTTTCACTGGTACGTGTTAACACTGATATTACAGGGTGCCTCATAAATAACTGTGCCAGCAAGACAGACACTGGGGAGGGAACCTGCTTTCCACTTGTCTTTCACCCTGTTGCCCCAGATAATGGATTTAGAAACTACAGTAAATATGCAGACTGTAATCTAGTACAGTTCTTTCCCCTTCCTCCACCCCACTTTCTTGGAAGGACATGCTCTTTTTCTCTGAGCTTTCCTCTGCTGCCTGTGGGTGTGCATTAGGATGTAGGCACTGAAGCAGATTCTTGGATCTGGTTACAAAACTAATGCAAAGAGCTGCCAAAAACCCAGGGCATCAATAAGTGAAACTCCCAGCTCCAGTTCTGCTGCACTCCATTCCATTTTACATCAGCTTCTGCATCATCAAAGGTGAGACATGGTGGCCAGGCTTTCGTAGATCCTGAGTTATGCATGTGTGGAGTCATATGCAGAGGTAAGACACCCCATCTATTCCCACTGTACAATGCCGGGTGACTACCATGGGCTGTGCTGCACTAGAGCACTGCTCAGCCCTACTCCCATTCCAGTAACCATCAGCCACTAGCTTTCACACTCTCCTACTTCCTCGACAACTTTTGCTGAACCATTTACAGTTTGATTTGCAAATGCTCCTTTTTTAGGTTTTGTTCTGACCCACACTTGGAGTAGTTTCCATGCAATTTATTTTCGTTACCCCTATATGAATTCCAAACTTGTCTCACTAAACTCCACAACTCCTTGCTTATTACAAGCATGCTAATTGCAGGCTGCATGATACAGCTGACAGAGGCAGTTCCATCACGATAGTCACATTTCCTTCCCCTGTCCCAAAGCACCTCATCTGTCCTGTCCTCTCTGCTGATGCTGAGCTCAGGAAGCAATGGAAAGCCACACCACTTTCTCCCTTGGACAGAATGAGGTTTATAGCCTGGTTCCATGGCAGTGGCATGAAGAAAGTGTTCTGTACAACACAAACTCATCACCCAGCACTATCATACTGCACTTCAGGAGCCTTTTTCAGTGCTTGCTGGTCAAGAGCTTCAGCATATTCCACCTGGCTGTGAAAGGAAATGAGTTACTGCCAGAGTGGTGGGTTTCTTCATCACATATTTTCCTCCTACACCAGGCTCAACTATTCATAAGATGCTAAAAAAAAATCTGTGCCAATAAAGTAACTAACCCAAAGTTCACTGTCTTCCTTTCTAATCAAATTCAATAAATGAATTTTTCTTTAGGTACGATGGAGATGAAGGATTTTCTCTCTCAGTCTGCAGCCAAGCACCAGATGTGTCTTCCTCTGGAAGCTGGTTTCACATGGTGGCTTAGATTTTCCCACTTTGTATCTAGCACCATTTGAAATCAGTGTTCTAGGAGCAAGAATTACAGCGTGGGAAGAGAGCAAGCAGCTGCTGAATGCACCAATGGCCTCTACTCCTTAAACCAGCACTTTTCCCACTGGCTATTTTTTTGCCAGCCATCCACTTTGTAACATCATCTGACTTATAGACACTCATACAAGCACTGTATGCACCCTCTCAAGCTAGGGCCACCACAGAACAGCTGCCTTCCAATGTATTTCTACTTAATAAACAATGGATATGAGTTCAAGTTGTCCAGAGTAAAGTGATCCAAAAGTTGCATCAAAACCAATGCAGTACTTCTTGCACCTTCACAGGCAGAGTGTGTTTCCTTTATTATACAGTCACTCAGATCCTAACATTTACTTAAAGCAAATGTATTTCCACTCTGTGCCTGGGGACTCTGTGGCCATAGAACTTATCATTCCGTAGCTCCCTGAGACTTGCAAACACAGAACAACCTGAAGTCAGCAGTTAAACACAAAAGTGCCTTCAGCAATCATGCTGCTGTCATGCTGGTACCCACAGAATCTACTCGAAGTTTATTACCGGTAACTTGTAGTACTGTTTCTGTAGTCTTCTATCCCCTTGCATCCAAACCACTAAAACGAAGCTAAACTATTTCTTGTTCAACCTCACCATTGTCAAACATTCTACACAGAACAGACGATCGCTGTGTGGATGAAGCGTTTGATCAGAGCACTGAATAGTCAACTTTAAAGAACATGTAGCTGCCATCTACAAGAGGATCCTTCTCTGAGCCAGGAAAATGTCTCTTACACAGGCTGACCGATTTCTCTTGGTGTTCAGAGTCTCAGTTTTTGTCTAGCACCATTTGAAATCGGTTATGATGTAGGGGGAAAAGCAACAGTAATGGAAAACTTCATTCCCCCGCCCCCCAAAGTCCTTAGAGACAAACACCACCAAAGGCACAGACTTCACTAACACGGTATGCTTTTCTGTTCTCCGACCTGAAGTTACACCTGGCCATCCTGCTCAGAAGGAGGACAGTCAGCATCACGCTCAACTAGGAGGGATGCTTCAAGAGAAAGTGAAGCATCTGTTCAAACACCTCACTCAGATTCTTCAACTCAAGCAAGCCAGGGCCCATGTGTCAGCAGAGCCACCTAACCTTGACTGGTTATATTCCATGTGCTATTTGTTTGCCTTAACCTGTTATTTACTCAGATCTTTTTTTCCTTTGAAATAAAATTGTGTCCTACTTGGTATCAAGCTCTGTCTCAGGCAGACAGATGACATGTTCCCTGCAGGACAATACCTGATTGCTGCAAGTCTCTTCATTTCAGTCCCCAGCTCCATTTTCAACCCCATGAACCATGCTCAGAAGTGAGCATTTACACTGAAGTGTACCACTGAGAACCCCACCAGCCACTGACACTATACGCAATGTTCAAGTAGCACCTATGTTTGGTTACTCCCACAGCGAGACCATCACTTGCTTTACCAGTAGATGGCAACAAGAGATTTTTACTACATGCAGCCCTTTTCTTAGCACAAAGTTCATGTGTTCGTGACTCTTTAATTATCAGCTCCAGATTCTAAAGTGAAGGAATTCACCTGGGACTGAGTTTTAGAGAAATGGTACAGAATTAATGGCAATGAGGACAAATTCAATTGTAAGTGTTTCAGTCAGATTGCCTGTCCCGTCAGTGCTCACTGCAATCCCCAAACTTTGGAGATTGTAAACCTGTGTAGTCTACAGATAGCAATTCTCAGTCCACACCAACTCCTGTTGACTATCACAACCTCAACTGAAAATAATATGATTCTATGATTCTATATTAGTTATTTTTCTATTGCATCCTCTCAAAGGCTTTATCTTCTAAGGCAGCTCACTCCACATGTTTCTTTGAAAAGAAAATTAAGCATATTGTGAATGTAAAACTCAGAACTAATCACATTCTACTTAACATCTGACACACACTGGACAACAGTGCCAGAACACTGAGCTTTGCTCTTAGTATTGTACCGCAACAGCCACCTGATAATCTGTCTCATCTCCATCAAGCTTTTAACACATTTTTCAGGAGTGAACGCTGGTTTGGGAAGGATCTGGGATATTCCCTTCCCTTCCAAAAGAAAACCAAATGCTGCTGAGCAAATCAAACCGCATTCTCTACACTGCCAAACTGCAAACTTCCATCTCAACAGTTGTCACCTAACACAAGTTGGGTACATGAAAAATCAGCTGAAGAAGCATGGGAAAGTAGCTGCTTGGCACATAAAGAATGAAAGACAAACACTTACTGCTAAATAATTTAACATTTTTATTTGGAATAGTCTTTACATCTGGAAAAAAAAAGGTGTAAAAAATAAGGCCATTTGGTACAGTTGTTTCACTCGAGCATGAAGTGCATTTCAGCATACTTTAAAACATCCAGGATGCCATACATAAAAAGCTACTCGTGACCAGCACACACTCCGTTCCCAGTATATTACCCCAGAGTTTACAAACCATTGTCAAACTAGGTATCAGCTAGACCATGAACAGCAGCAAGTCATTCTGTGTAGCCAAAACCTCTTTTTAGTAACCAGAGTCTATTATGAACTCGAACAATACAGCTGTTGGGATTGTCCCAAAAAGCCCTAGAGAGCCCTAAATAGTTCTATGTTATTCCAACAATCTGCTCACAACAGTGGGGAGCAGTGCCAATCTACCACAGAAAAACATGAGGAGTTTAAAGGCTGCCTTTAAGCTACATCTGAAGTGAGACAATTTGGGTTTTCTGGGAAAACTGGTTCTTGGAAGCTGTCTGTATGCTGTTAGCAAACTCCAGGATTCACAACGCCAAACCCTGTCCTAAGGAAGCTTTTGGTTTTAATAAGGAATTAGGAGGAGGAAGGATGCGATGCATTTAAAGTAACAGCTATCAACGCACATCTGAGTCTCCACTCGTGGCAAACACTGTGCTGTAAGCTCCTGTAGTCACAGTCTTGACTCAAACACTTCATGAAGCAAGCAGCTACCGAAAGAGAGCCCTCATCTACCACCACAGCCAGTACATCCATTCCTTCATTCCTGCAACTCATCTGGTTGGTATTCCTTTAACATGGAAAGAGAAGGGAGTCTGACAGGGAAAGGCTTCTGTTTCTCAACAGATATTTAATGCTAAATCTAGTGTTACAGAGCTAAATTTAGCATTACAGTCTTTACACAGATTGGGAACATGGAATACATTATTTCAAGTGAAAAAAGCAAGGAAGCTAGATCCACCCAGTGCCCTATCCTGGAAAGCAAATGTGATCTTCAAAACTGCATCAAGGCTCAATAAAAATCAAGCATCCCAAGGACCTTACTGTGCACTCCCAATAGGACATGGCTACCACTGATTTCTCAGCAGTTCCTTCAATTAAGCACCTTCTGTCAACAGGCCAAGAATTCAAAAGCAGGGGATACCTTTTGCTATAGAAACCTTCAGTTTCCCATTCCAACTAATCTACTGTAGTCTTTCTGGGACTGTATCAAAGAGCCAGAAATATATATGCCTTCTTCTTAAAGGCAACAGAAAAGCATAAAACTCTGATTTAAAGGCACACTTTAATTAACTAGATATACAGAAACCAACTTTAGCAAACAAAGAGGTAGCATATAGAAGAGCTAAACTATGATAGTTTCAAAGAGACATAACCTTAAATGGCACTGACTGCTTCAGGGAAATAAGAATAAAACATTTCAGAACACAAGAGAACATCATCTTTTAGAGCACTTCAAACAGCCAAACTGAATGAGAAGCACATTCAGATTTTAGTGAGCAGAACTGGATAGTCTTCTGTAAGAAAAGAGGTAGCACTGAAGGCAGCAGGAGCTGGTACTGGGACAGGGATACATTCAGTGCTCCCACAGACACAAACACTTTTGCAGGCCACATGTATGGGCCTTCAAGACCATTTCACATATACAGAAAAGACAGTATGAGTGGCCCATAAAGAAAAGCAGGTATCTCTCTCTCTATATATATATATTTGTTTTACCCTATTAATGATCTATGATAGTTAATCAGTAGTCTAAGACATGATACAAGATATTAATCTACAGGAACTTTAAGCAAATGCAGTCATTTTCCATTCCTGATTGGGACATTCAACTGCAAATTCCCTCCCACCCCCAAAAAGGTCATTCATGCTTTACAGATCTTATATTCGGCAGTACATGGAGTGCTGTCACGTTTCCTACAAACAGAAAAACAAGTCAAATCAGAGGGTTTACATTCAAATAGTTTTTACATTCATTCTGAAAGCACATCCTTAGTTTTATCATCAAATCAACAGGTAGTCATGAAACTAAATCATTAGTTGCCCTCTTACTAAGCAGCTGCTAGACTGAGGAGATTTTTACTCCATTTCATCCACTAGACTGTCCAGAACAACCCACAAAGTAGAACAGCATTTGATCCAAAGGGATCATTTCAAATGAACAGACCATGCCTGAGAATTATCAACAACTGACACAACAGTTACAGGATCCCTAATTGATTTGTGATTCCTAACATCAAGAGCATCCCTTCCAATTCATTTTAAATACAGCATGTTATTTAGTACATATGTTTATAACCAGAAGCTGTGGATTAGGTTATGAGAATTTGGATTCTGTAGCCTGCTAACAGCAAGTTTACAAATACTTAAACATCTGAGGATTGAAATTTGTCATTACACCCATATATGTGTTTAAGTTCTTGAATAATTCCCGTTTTGCTTTGCAGAAATAAATCACATTCCAAATCTCTGCACTGCTACTCAAAGTCACTAAGGAGTTCTAGATACCATAATGCAAACTCGGGGTTAATAGTGGAAACCTCTTACTTCAGGGGTAAAGATGATATTACTTAATCCTTACATCAGTTTGTAAGAAACCTTGAGCTTAATTTTCATATATGCAACCCCAAACTTATGAAAACTAGTGAAAGTCCCTTGTTCTTTGGAAGTAAATAAAATCAAGACCTTTGCATTAAAGCAGGAGACATCAATGTTTCAACCATCACCTCCTCAGAATTTGTGCAATGCAGAAAAACAAAACAAAGATACCAATTTACAAAAGGACTTGCAGTGCAAACTGTTAAGGGAGAATGAAATACTGACAAGGATCAGTCAAATGAAGCCGTCTTGTCTTCAACTTATTTTGTTGCAACAAGGTTTGAAGAGTCAGGTGTTTGGAAGAGGTGATTTGACCCTACACAAGTGCAGGAGTAATCATAACTATCATCAAGTGCATCTGACTACTGGACTAAGCACTAAAAGATAGGAGAGGAAATCAGTCTTAAACAAGCAAATCGATTTTGATCCCTTTTAAGGCTACAGAAGTTTGAATTTGAGAAAGAAATCATCTTTTCATAAAAAGGTTTAAAAAGACCACCTTGTTTGCACCTTCTTTTATCCTTCTAGAAAGTTCTCAGTAATCCTGAGATGCACATAATTTGGTTTTCTCTGAATGGATGCACACTACCACTATAATTCTAGTGTCCCTGTAATGTAGCAAAAGTGGCTTCTACCTCCAACGGTCTTTTAATGACAGGGATTTACACTTTGAGCTAATAAAAGTAACCCACCACTGGAATCCATATCACTGAAACAGCTGCAAACATTCTACTAAGCATGTATGTAGTTTCTATCTGACACAAAAATTTTTTCTTCTTCAAAGACAACCCAACCCTCAGATAGGTGCTTTGCAATCACTGGAAGCTCTCATTTACCACACTGAATGCTAATTCTTTCTGCAATATATCCTATTCTCCTCAAATGAAGGGTTAGCATAGTCTTTCCTCTATGAAACTGAGCTATATTCCACACTTCTCCTGGAATTCTAAGTAAGCCATAATAACACAGACACTTGAGCTTCATTGCAAAAGTCCAAATGAAGTGGAAAGTGTATATATACCTTCTTAAGATTCACTTATTCATTTGTGAAGTTTCTTCCATCTCAGCTGGCTTTTAAAATACATGTTTCCTTGCAACTCTCATCAACTGTATATGAGCTGAACAGCAGAAGGGGAAAAACTGAATGTCCTATAAAACTGGCAGATTAAATACACAAGAAAGAGAGGGCAAGGAAAGATTTGGGCTGGCATTTGAAGACAACAACCCAGCAAGTGTGAGGCACTGAAGCACAACAGTTCAAAGGCTCAGCTATATCAAACACAGAAAACTGAAGAGGAAGAACTAGGCCTTCACAAAAGGAGATTAGATGACGGCTTTCAGACAGAAAGAGGTTTAACAGTCAGATGTTCACAGCGAGGAAGCTTAAGGAAAGCACTGGGCACAGTAAGACTTTTCATGCTGTAAAATTTTCAGGAATAGACCATTCTTTAACTTTTGATGATTTTGCTTCAGATCCCTCCTTTCTACACCCCAAGAAGTCTCTCCACAGATGAAGGCAGAAAGTGCCCAAATAAATTAACTCCCATGTACTCTTATTTGGGCCACACAAAGTGCAGATTGTCCAAATTACGGGTGAAAAGCAATTGCTCAAAAGCGCTAAATTAGTTCACAGCACACAGGTACACAGCCACTCTGGCCCTTCTAATGATCCCGTACTGTCTACATAAAAGATACTTAGGCTAAAACCTCACTGGATACAAGCTAGCTCTGGAGTTCTCCCAAGAAGTACTCCATGTACCTCATTACAAATATGAACTGCAGGAACATTTCCCTCTGGTTTACTTTACGTAAAGGATCCCTTCCTTTGCTTAACATACCCCAGATAAATTCCACCAGATTTTGTTGCAAGGCATGTCAGCTTTGACAAGGTGCTTCTCAAAACATTCTATGTGTACCCCCCAACTCACTCTGAATTTTCAGTGTATAGCATGTTACAAATGACTTTTCTAACAAAACAGGCTTTTTTCAAGAAGATAAAAAAAGACATTACTGCAACAAGTAATGCACGAAGAGGCTGCTGCCACCCCTCCAGGAAAAAGCATACACAACCATCAGTTGTTTGGAAGATAAAGTTCAAAAGGCATTATATGTCTCATTAAAAACAGAGGAACAGTACTTCTGCATCTAGTATTTTACAGTTGACTTTGCATGTCTTTGACATAGGGACAGCAATCATTGCTGCTGCAGGAGGAAAAACTGAAGTGGATCCACACACTGAACGTTCTAGTAGCAAGCCAGACTCTTTGCTTGTTCAAACATCGTAAGAGCTCTGGTTTAGGCCAAGTTTCTTTCACATTTTCTATGTAATTAAGCCCATCTTATTTTATTCAAGGTGCCTCTGGTCCAAAACACAAAATACAATGGTTCTCCAGTTACCCTTCGCTACCATTGGGATATATTATGCAGAAGAGAGGAAGCTCCTTAGTCCATTTCTGAGGCTTCCAGTTCATGTAAGCCACTCTGGCTCTTAAAGCCTGTGACACCCAGTGACACCAGAGGGTATCCAAGCAGTAGAATAACACAAGCCCACAGAAGCCAATACTACCACTGGTTTTAAGAGGTCAACTGATATATTTTAAAGCAGATACAAACAGTACATTCCTCAGAAAGCGTACCTATGCCAAACAACAAGCTTAAGAACAGTGGGGGTTCGTTCTCTAAAATTAGTGCAAGTGTTAATCAGCAGCTTATCTACACAGCAGATACAAAAATGAAGTCAAATACATTGTTAGGCATTTTAGCTTCCCATCAGCTGCAGTGGTAAGCTTACATATAGTCATCAGATGTTTGAAAGAGTAGATAAAGCTCAAGAAACGCACATTAGCTTTTGTTCATTTAGAAATATGCAATAATAATGATGATAGAAAGTAGGCTTACTCACCCATTTTGTGCAAAGAACTTCTTATAGGCCCAGAAGGCTGCCAGGAACACAACGACTGCCACAATCACTTTAGGAAGAATTAAAGAGAAAAGCTTTAGAGCAATGAAGATCTTTTCTAGCTCACAAAAAAAAAAAAACCTCAAAAAGTTCTTCCTACACAGCCCTAAACAACCCCTCCCTCCCAAAAACACCCTCAAATTTGCATGGCTGATTTTACAAATGCATTACTCAAGACTTTAAGACAGTTCAGCTCAAGAACAGACCACCAAGACGGCAAAACCCCACCAAGCTCAGTAACACTAAAACAGATACTATGTCCTAACATTACTTTTGACACCAACTTTGTAAGAAAATGGTAGGCTTACGAATCTGGGTCACAAATGCAAGGACAGAAGATGGACTAAGCACTTCTGTTCCCTGGCACGCTGCCAGTAAACCTAAGCTCTGAGTTGTTTATGGAAGTCACTAAGTTGTGGAAGGCTGTCTTTGAAATCTGTTGCCCCCTCATGTACGATGTTGTATCACTGCAGTCACAGTGATACCACAATGACCATGATGTCAATTCCAGGTAAAAAGTACAACCCACAGTGTATCTTGTTCAGGTTTTATAAGATACTTACCACAAATGATGGCTGTAATATAGGCACCTAGAAACAGAGTGAATCAGTATCACAAGAGGAACACATGTGCTTCTTAGTCAAACATTACTATACAAATATTCACAAAGTCACCTCAAAAAGATCAAGCACTTCTGTCAACACGATCCTGCTGCAAGGATTGTGTTGACAGTCTGTATCATAACATTTAACTGAAAATATTCCTATTTTTAAATGGGTTTTATCACAACCTATTTTCCTTATGTCAAAATAAAAGAAGAAAGTTTGCATTAAATGATTTCTCCCATATACAAAAGAATGTCCCCATGAAGTAAAGCTTCTGTTACATGCATTTTTATTCTAGTGCAGTGCAAATTCTTACAGTTCGTACTTACTTAACTGGCACGTTGGCACTGCAGGAACCCAGCGATTTTCTCCAGTATACTGAATTTGAGCTTCCCCATGTAACGTGTAGCCTGTGTAACATTCAATCGTTATCATATCCCCCACAGAATATGAAGTTTTTTGTCCATCAATTACTTTACCATAATTTATATGTGGAGTCAAACCAGAACTTATAGGCCCACCTGGAAAGAGAAGGAGAGGAGGGGAAACAGGAAATAAAGGTCAAGAACAGAGCTGGTACATGAAGCAGATTCAAGTTGCAGTCAAAAAGCTGCTACATTTGTGTAAATGTCAGAAGCTCAGTCAAGCCTTAAGACATCTTACATGCAAAGGCCTGCTGCTTCCTACAGGTTGCAGCTACTTCTGCTGCTGGGCATGCTTCAGCCACAGGAAGAGAAATACATGTCTGAGCTTCATTAGGACAAACAGTTGCACGACAGTAATGACAAGCCCTGTCTACACATGCTATTGATTTTACCAATTGAGCCTTACTAACATGCACAGTCTTGTAAAGAACTCCATGTATTCTGTCCTTGGCAAGTTACTGTCATCTCTTCAGCGCCATGAGGGAAAGTACAGTGAGCACTGCACTTGATCTGAACAGACTCTCCTCCTTCATACACCGATTTTGCTGGAATCACTACTCCATGTGTGATCTCCGGGGCACCACACACACTTCTAGTAACTGAGACATGGATTTAAAAGTAAGTTGAGTGATAATAAATTTGAAATCATTCATAATTCACTGACTCACTCCAGAAATACATCTTTCCTTTGTATGAGAAAAACAGATCAGCAGATCTCAATAGTTTAATTTTACAATGCTAAGCATAAATGTTTCCTTTTGAAGACTTAAACATCACTACAGGTGTTAAGATAGCATGATCTTATGATGTGGCAGCTAATAAATTCATATTTGATTGTTAATTATCTTTATAAGCTCTAGAATCATTGCCAGGTGCCTCATCA
Organism: Pezoporus wallicus; assembly: GCF_028554395.1. Lineage (NCBI taxonomy): Eukaryota > Metazoa > Chordata > Aves > Psittaciformes > Psittacidae > Pezoporus > Pezoporus wallicus. Next base: position 1,344,777 of record NW_026636574.1, on the reverse strand, counting down.
GACTCATTCATTATGGAACACCCAAACATACTCTTTGCAGAAATGCTTCTCGTACTTGGGAGCTCATTATGCGTGTGAAAACATCTCTCACTGTACTATACAACATTCCCTTTCCCTCTAGCACAAAAAGACAGGAGAAAGGTTATAGAAAGACCTCTGCAATATTCCCAAAGACTAGAGAACACAGACACAACGATTCCGATTACTTTAGAAGGACACTATACATTTCCTCACAGTGCATACTCCTAGGTCTTTCTATCACAATTCAGAAACACATTTTTTCTCCTATATTTACAGAGGAAATCACTGGAACAAACACCATGAGGCTATTATGATGCAGCAGCATCACAGCATGTCCACAGCACAACTTCTATGCACATTTAACTCGAATCTCACTCATCTGAATAGTCTTCACTCAAACACCTAAAATGCTTGCCCACAGGCAAGGCTCCATGTCAACTTCCTTTAGCTTCTGACTCCACCTAAAGTCTTATGATTTTATATTTTAGTTAAGACAGATTTAAAACATTCTCAACATACAAGAGAATTTGGATTCTTTTTAAAGGCTTACTTTTCTTACAAGTTGGTTTTGGAGGAGACCAGGTGTTATTTTCTCCACAGAAAATTACCTCTGATCCATTCATGACATAGCCTGGATCACATTCAAACATGACAGAGTCCCTGTAGGTATAGGAAGGTCCAAATCCACTTGTTTTTTTTCCATTTTCAACTTTTGGATTTTCGCATTTGACCACTGAAAGAAGTAAAAGAAAAACAGCTCTGAAACATTTGTTAACAGTATCTATGCAACAGATAAAGCTTCCTTCTACTAGTTGTGAGCATCCTTATCTAATTCCTTAAAGGTCTCTGGAGAGGCCTTGTAAGACAGTTACTCTCGAAGAAGGTCCCTGTTTTAAGCTACTGAGTCACTGTAACTGAACACAGATGAACAAAAATTGCAGTAATAGGTATCATCACATTCCACTTCCAAAAGACATACTCCTTGCAATAATCTAGCTTCCATATACTTGCTTTTAAGACAATTTTTCTTCAGCTACCCAGGCTTTATGGCCCCTCCACTCCCTCACTTTGTCCTTGTCACTTCTACCAACAGCATGCTCATATATATAAAGTTTTAAGTTAAAGTTAGTCATACTCAGTGTCATAATCAATCAACATCCATAGTACAGTTGCTCTATTTCCAGTGGAACTGTATCATACAGTACCAGAGATCTGTTTCTTCTTTTCTACAGGGAAGTCTGTTATATCCTCCCCCGCTAAAGAAGGGACAGTATTGAAGTTTTAGAGTCACATAAAAGCTATAACCCTAGAATGGATTGGGTTGGAAGAGACCATAATGCTTATCCAGTTCCAATCCCCTGCCTCAGGCAGGGACCCCTTCCACTGGAGCAGCTTGCTCCAAGGCCCTGTGTCCAACCTGGCCTTGAGCACTGCCAGGGATGGGGCAGCCACAGCTTCTCTGGGCACCCTGTGCCAGCGCCTCAGCACCCTCACAGGGAAGAGCTTCTGCCTAAGAGCTCATCTTAACCTACCCTATAATAAATAAGTATATTAAAATAAAAATCTCAACAACCTTTACATTGTGGAGGTTCTTCGCTCCAAACACCATTTAAGTCTGTATCATATGTGCAGAAAATAGTAGCTGAGCCAATCAGCGAGAAGGGATCCGTGCCTTTTGGTGCCTCGTCACACGTATAGGTTACTGCGGTCTGATAAACATAGCTGGCTGCTTCAGTGTGGTGCCCATTGGCTATACTTGGAGGAGGTTTGCAAGGAATTCCTAGAAATAAACATCACAAAGTATCCAATAGAATCTCATTGTTACCTTGTTCATCTCAGAAACAGCCTTGATTTTCATATTACATCATTTAAAATCTGATAGGTAACTATTGTTAAGACAAGCTACAGTTATAACTGAGAGTCACTAGTGGTCATTTGGTATTATAGGGGGTCTCAATTTCAAGAAGAGGCTGACCTTAAACTAATAGGAGCTAATTACCACAGCCACTGATATTTTTCAGTGGTCATGCCTCAGGCACACGCCACAGAGTTCCAAAATACTAAAAACCAAAATCAGTCCTCTTTTACCATCATTTCTTATACTGGAAAGTTTATAGCACAGCTGTTTTTAAATGAACTACCACCATGTGAATATGAACTTCAGCACACTAGTAATTCACTTACTTTCACAAAGGGGAAGATCTCTATCCCAGTCAACGCCTTCATTCTTAATTACACAGGTAATTTCAGTAGGTCCTCGTAAACGGAATCTAGACAGGTAAAAATTTTTGAAGAGGTGAAACTTAAGAAATCTCTCATTTCTCCAACAAGCACCCAGAAACTTTGTTTCTGTCATTCTGTTCTGTGGTAAGGGGCACATAACACACCAAGCTGCTGCTGTAATGAGAAAGATACTTGATTGTTTTCTTGTTAACAGTCTTAACTTTGAAAACGAAAAAGAAGCAAATGACACATCACTAAAGGAAGTGATGAAAATCACACCATATTTAGATGTGTACCATCTAACACTAATGCCCTAAAGATACCAATGCTAAAGAAATAAGCTGTTAAAAGGAAAGGGAGGGAAAAAAGTTGCAGGAGGCTAGTGCTTTTAAGTTATTTAACTATACACAGACAAGTGGGCCATTATTCAGTAAAATAATGAAGAGTAATGCATGTGTATTTACTCCCTCTGCCACAGGAGCATTAAAAGAAGACATTAGAGGTAATACCCTAGTCTTCAGAATCGGACTACAAAGCTTAAGCCTTAGTTGATGCCAACAAGTAAAACCAGGGAATCAAATCAAGTTTAGCCGTAGTTGCATTTACTCCAGGTAAAATTCAGGAGACATTTCAAGTCAGAATTGGAATAGAGCCTGCATAAGAAAATCTGGGGTTGGTTCAAATCTGGTCTAAACAAGAAAAGAAATAAAAGAAAAAGGACTCATTAACTCTATCAAAATACTTACCCTGCTCTACAAGAAAAAGTAGCTTGTGAACCAAATGTAAGATCTGTCACATTAACAAAGCCATCTCCCAGTTCTCCTGGATGCCTACATTTTCTCTCTAGGGAAGCGAGAAAAAGAAATCAGTCTACATCTCTGTAATTATATACAAAGACTAAGTCTCTGGCATATACTGCTCTTCCTGTCATTAGTATTTTTCATGCTTTGTTTAAAATACTACAGAATCCTAATCCTTACTCGAAAAAACAACTCTAATTCTTAAACACCAAAGGGAATCAGCATCCGAGCTCATGCACACATTACCTGTACAGAACTCCTCTGTGGGTGACCACTGGAAGTCTTCACCACATGTCCGAGTTAATGATTTTCCAGCAATTCTCATATATCCCGGACGGCAGATGTACGACACCGAGCTTCCAACGGGAAAACTCTTCATTGTGCTGAATCTCTCCTCAAGTTCTGCATACTGCAGCCTGTCTGGAGGCTCACACGTGCCTGTCAGAGCAAGAGAAAAGGGAAACTAACGCACAGTCTTGTCACCAAAAGATATAAGTTGAGGCTTAATAGCTAATTTAGTTGGGTTTAAGGACTCATCGGTTAAGAGGTGACAATCTTAAGAGCCACAGCTGTCTATATATTTAACTAGGTTTCAACTTTTTAATATATATTTTACTTGCAACCAATGACCAACTCTACACTAGTATAGGTTACTCACTCCTTTGTTTTCTCAAGTTCAGCATTCCACCCAGACAATGCATTTCCTTCCAGTTCATATGTTTTCCTCTGTCTAAATCTTGAAGTTAAACACATGACTTAACTCCCTGTATACCCATCTGCAGCAGAAAAAGCCTGTTTATTTAGCTGCAGGGAAAACAAAGGAGCCAGCCACACTCACGTAGCTCATTTCCTTTCTTAAGGCAAAAGCCCAGCAGGTGATGGAACTGAGTTTAAGACAAAGGGAGACACACAGACCTACAGACGCAGGGACATACTGAGGTGCTGTTAATGAAGGCGTAAAACTCCTCCATGCCAAAAGACACAGAAAAACACATTCAGGACCTTGAAATCCACATACAAATGCCAGATCCGCCCAGTCACACACACACACGCACAGAGACCTCTCTGAAGATACCCATCATTCAGTCCCTTCGTATTTGCGTTTAGAGATTTCCCTCCGGTTTATACCTCAGCCTCAGGGTCACAACCGGCACCCGTTACCACCGAAGCCTGCTCGTGCAGCACAACCTTTCTCTCACCTTTCCGCCCCAAGGCCCAGCCAAGCCGCCCGGAAAGCTCGCTGCTTCCGCCACCCCCGAGCCCATTTCCTCCTTCAACCCCCGCTTCCCCCCTGAGGGCCCCGGGAAGGCCCCTCTCAGCGCGGCGGCCCAGGGGAGGAGAGAACGAGCTCTGCTCCCCCCCCCCACCAAAACACTCCCCCGCCATGGCGGGCAGCGAGCACCCGTTCCTCACCCTGCGCCCGCGTTCCACCGAGCCACGACAGCGCCAGCACGAGCCCGACCGCGAGCCCCGGGCCGCGAGCAGGAAGGCGGCGCGGCGGCCCCATGACCGCGGCGGCCTCAGCGACAGCGGCCGCTCCGCGCCTCTGCCGGGCCACGGCGGAGACGCAGCGCGGGCTGAGGCGCAGGCGCGGTGCTGCCCACCCCGCCTCTTCCCTCAATGGCGGCGGCAGCTAAGGCGGAGCCGCTCCGCCTCTGAGGCCGGTGCACAGCGGCGGTTCCCCGGCGGCGGCTCCCCTGGAGGTGAACCGGGTGTGGGCTTGAGCGCACCGCGTCCTGCGGTGAGGGGGAGAGGCAGAGCGCGGTTAGCGGGCGCAGCTCCAGCACCAGCAAAGGGTCATTAACCGACCCTGGGCAGGGCGGCGCCTCTGCGAAGCAAACTGCGTGTGGTGCAGAGCAGCGTGATAATGATAAAAACACTTAAAACTCTAGAGAAAAACCTAACGCAAGTGTTGTCCCATGCTCAGCTTTTATTAGGTTAAGCAGTCATAGAGGAACGCTGCTAATAAGCGCTCCTAAAAGATGCAGAGCAGCGCTTGGTGATGCTGCACATGTGAAGACAGTCGCTATTAAGACAAGTTGTGGTTAAACTCTTGCTTTCCACACAGGAATGCGTTCATGGATCTTGCTTATCGCAGCGTTTGCATATAGAGAAAGGAAATGTTCCTCATCGGCTGGCAGCAGTGTAGAGAACTCCCTTGGAAATACCCCTGTACCACAGGCAACCTGCGCTTGGTTAGATCCTTGCAGCAGGACGAGCGTTGATGTCCTTTCCACAGTAAAGTGCCTTTTTTTGGCTGCAGAATTCCATTTTCAACATAAGCAATGCTTCCATGCAACCTAGAGCCACTCTCTGTATGGAGAACCAGTTCCGTGCCGGGTTGGTGGCAGCACAGGTGCCCAGCCTAGGGAAAAGATGACACTGGGGAGTTAAAATGAGGCTTTTCCTGGTATAGAGATTGTGTCGTAACTCAGGGAGGGAGGAAAGAAGTTCTGGGAAATGCATTGTTGCAAAGGAGGGATTATTGAAAGCAGCCTCAAAACAATACAGTGGAAGAGCAGATGGTGCCATTTGGTAGTCAAAGCTGGTTATGGTAAGAGTGCTCCGAACAGTGAAAATTCGTCACTATCTTCAATAAATTCAGCGTGAAGACTAAATGAAAATGGCATTGCAATAAGTGTAAAAACAAGCAAACCCCCCCCCCCCAAGGACCAGTTCAATGTCCTTTTTCTTAAGGCAGATTTTTTAGAGAGCAAGCTCTCCTATAATCCATACAAAATCAAAGCAGGTTTATGGCAGAAGCAGGCATAGTCTGCAAGTCTGACCTGTGAACACCATCTATTCAGGTGGTGCAAAAGGAAATGAACACATTGAGGGTTTCAGAAAGAAAAACAGGATGTTTATAAGAAAGCCTAGTCCATTTTATTCAGCAAAAGAAAGCATCTTACCATATGATTGAGAGAAAATAGTTTTCAGCTTGAAGGACTATATTGGAATGACTCAAGTTCCTGCTATAAATGACCTTTTCTGTTGAGGAATAAAAATCCATACCTTCTATTGAAGACACAAACACTTTGGTTCAGTTATCTCATTCAGAGGGGTTTGGTAACTGTGGTTTTCATATGTATCATAATAGCTAAGTGGAAAAAACACCAACAGAAAACAGTGAACTGCAAAAGAACACTCAGGTTGGTTTCCTCTAATGAAATAAAACAACATAAACCACACCATTGATTCCAGGTTGCTGTGCCTTGTACAGTTTGCAAGGAGGAGGTGAAGATACAAAAGCCCCTGGCACACTCAGGTAAATACTTGGGGAGTATAAAGCGTATACAACTTGGGACTTGGCAACAAAGGATCATCCAGGAGACCGACAAATGAGCATCCAGGAGACTGCCTTACCCTTCCTTCTGCTTGGAAATAATTTTCCAGACAACGCCTGCCCCCAGGAGAAGCAGGACTCCTGCAGCTACGACTCCTGAAAGAGAAGAGCATGTATTATTCTCACTGTGTGTTTTAAAGTATATCAGCACAAAAGATATAACGAGGCGTATCTTTAAAGCAAGCAGAAGGAAATGGTGCCACCAAAACCACTGCATAAAGCTAAGACCTGGCCACAGAAATATTTCTAAGCTGCTTACCTACACCTACGGAACCAGACTTGTGTGATGCTGAAGGGAAGAGAAGAAATAAAATCAGCAAAGTATTCTAACAAAATATGGTGCTTCTCATCAGTATTTGATCACTTTACCAATAAAGGTTTTACTTCTAAGGCCTACAATAGAGAATTTCTTAAAAACCACACTATTGTACCCTCTTTTTTTTTAAATACAAAAATCCATTTACACGTTTAAAATTCATCTGTGTGTTTCTATTTGGTCTTTGCTTCATTCACATGTCACTCACTCAGTTTACAGGCGGGTATAGGAGGGTCCCAGCTGAAGTCTTCTTGGCACTGAATCTGACTGACACCTTCCAAGGTGTAACCGTCATCACATTCAAGGGTGATGTTAGTCCCAGAGCGATAAGTGTTTCCTGGAATAGCTTTCTTAACACCTTGAACTTCTGGGAATACACATCTGATCTCTGCAATTAGAAGTAACAAATAAAGGGAACATAAAATACAAGAAATACAAATGTGGGTTATTTAGGACATTGTTAGTGAATTCTGTCTGAATGTAACCAGGATTTCATTCTCATTCCACAGGGTAACTCCTTTCTTTGTGGGTGCAGAAGTATGTTCACTCCCACACATGAATGCTTATGCAGATCAGCTACTCCACGCTGATATGGCAGAAAATCCTGTGTAGCAGGGTACCTCGGGAGAAGCGTGTCAGAGAAAGAGGTTTTTCTGATACTGGGCTACCAAAACACTGGGAGAAGAAAGGTTTAGTGGAGAATTCTGTGGGAACTTAAGAACCAACTGCCTATAACCCACTTCTAGTCAGTAGAAGTCCCTGTCACCAGATACATTATCAATAATTACTTTATTAATTAGTCCAGCCATCTAACCTACTTATACCGATTCCATGAAGTGAGTTGCTTCAATGTAAGCCCCAAAGCACCTTTGACAGCCCAAGCCCAAGAATTCTGGAGGAGATGGTTCTCAGTGGAGACCAAAGGGTTAACATCACCATGTAACTTTACCCTTTGTTTTATGTCCTTTCTTTAATATTTATTTTTACTAACACACGTAACAGTTTCTAAAGAGAGTTCAAACCCATGAGAATGTGGAGAGACGGGGAATTTTTCTGTGAGTGCTTCCTTTAAAGAGCCTCTGACTTATTTACGTAAGTGTGTGGTATGTTATTTCCTCTCATTGTTATCCAAGCAGCTCCACCAAGGAAGTGCCCTGTGTGAGTAACGAATTTATTCCAGTGAATGCCCAGGTTTCTGTACAGGAACACCCACCCTAGGAATTTTGTGACACTCATGAAGTTGCCTTTAATCAGGTTTGCCTGATGACTGACCTTCACAGTGAGCTACACAGAAGGCACAGAGAGGCATTTTCCAAGAAGGGAGTAGTCAGGCTCATGGGCAAGCTCCAAACCGACCATCAGAGAACTTCTGTGATAGAACAATCACTTCCTCTGCTTTGATAACTGGGGAGTGAGCAACACAAAAAGGGAAGGAAAGCGAGGGGAAAAGTCTACTCTTCTACTAAAAATAAAAAGCTTTTAGTGGAGGACAGTGGGTACATGACTCATTTGTAGTACCAAGAGCAGAGAGAGAAAAACATGCAAGAATTACAGCTGCCTGTCAGAATTGCCTCTATCATACTCCTGTCCTTCTGTTAGCATGAGGTTCCCATCCTGCTTCTTTACAACATTGTACTCTTCCCAGGGATAACAAAGAGTAGTTAAACTCATAATGAACAGATCAACACTGCCTAGCTATGATATAAAAGTGGTTCCCAAGCAAAATAAGGGGATGGAATTCAGTGTTAGCTGTAGGTTTTGCTGCTCTGATTTTGGCCTGTGTAGCTCTCTGAAGATTTAATGCAAATGATTTAGTGTGAATGCATGTATCTGCATGGCTGCATGTCTCCTCAGGCCAGTTCTGGTTCTGCCACCATAAGCTGATTAAGCACAAGCACACCTTTGCACTGAGGAGGAGGCTGGCTCCAGGTTCCTTTCACCGTGCAGTTGATGAAAGCATTCCCAACGAGTGAATAACCAGGATTGCAGCTGTAGGATACAGACTCTCCATAGGAAAAAGTGTCAGAGATGTTGACTTTGAGCTTCCCATTGGTGATGTTTGGAGGACGGAGACACTTCACAACTGGAAAGTCAGGGGGAGAGAAGCGACGTGTTGACATAAAGACCCTTATGGACTGCCAGAGGATAGCTAAGGCACCGTAACCTTGGCAGCCTTGATCCCATTTACTTTCTTCACCTAGGCTCAACAACTGATTTGGTAACCCTATAACTCCATTAGGCTTTGGAAATGGTTACAAACTCGATCTTGTTCTTATCACCCATTCAGTAGTAAGGGACTCTTATTTAGTCCTTGTACAAATCTTTCCCTAAGGCAAGTCATGTTAAATTTTCCTTCTTCTTAGCTCCCTAGAACAAAAACACACCTTAACGGAGCGGAGGATGATGACCCCAGGCTCCAGACTGTGTGCAATACATGGGTGCTGACCCAATGAGAGGGAAGCCAGCCTCGCAGATGTGGCTTACAGGTGTTCCACGAGTGAATAATGTTCTTGCTGGGCCACTGAGAGACCCATGGGCAATATCTGCAGGCTTGGAGCAGGACTGTGCTAAGAAGAGGCACGTGCAGATCAAAACAGAGCTCGCAGGGGCAAGAGAGGAAACTTTTGAGCATCTGTGATGTGGAGGGACTCTGGTCTTGTTTCAGCAAGTCCTTAGACAAACACCACTCCATGCATTGAGAAGATCCAGTGAAAAGAGCATAAACACACCTTTACACCGAGGAGGGGGATGGCTCCAGACTCCAGATGTTGTACAACGAACAGATTTATTCCCAATGAGGGAGAAGCCCCGTTTGCAGAGATAGCGTACAAGTGCTCCTACATGAAAAGTGTCTAAGAAACGTCCACTGTGCTCCCCGTTGACAATGCTTGGAGGAGGCTGACACTTCACTTCTGAAAGAGGAGAGAATGAGAATGTGATGTTCAATTGTAAAAAAGGTGGTAATGTACTCCTCTCCCCTGCAAAAAAGTGGGACAGGTTGGGAGGAGGAGTTGGTGTTCAGTAAATCTTGCTTTTTCTTGTGATATACCTACCTGGCTTTGTGGTGGTGTGAGGATGACGGTAGTGTTCTGCCACTCCATCTAGATGCAGCATTAAGAGTTTAAAATACACATTTGGTTGAGCAAATACAATGCAGAAATTGACCTTAATTTTCCATCATCCTGCCTTTACAGCAAAAATTGCACTTCTGTCCGATAGTGTCCTGCTGTGAAGCTACCAAATGTCTCACTTTCAGGAAATAAAGAGGTAGGTTATGGATTGCAACAAGCAGGCTGAGAAAAGAGCATATCACGTTTATACTTACAGCATTACCAAACACCTGGCTCATCTCCTGTGTGAGGAGAGAGGCATAAATAAAAGGAGCAATTTCTGGTTTCTCCTTAAAGTAGTTGGGAGGAAACAGGAAAAATAAAGTCAGTGTTGGCTTCAATGAGCGGGTAGGAGCAGTGGGGAGGAATCTGCAGTGCTGGTGGGTCAGGGTGCTGATACTTACCCTGCTCACAGACTGGTACTGGTGGATCCCATGTTTTATCAGCTTGGCACTGGGCTGTGTGATTGCCTCGCAAGGTGAAACCTTTATGGCACTTAAAGCTAACGGTGTCTTTGTACGTGTAGCGATACTTCAGAACAGATACTTCCCCATTCTGGATCTTTGGGGCTGGACATACCACCTCTGAAAAGTAAATGGGTTATCTCAAAGAGGAAGCCATGTGTATGCTGTAACTGATGCATATCTGAAGTCCATCCTTAATGTGCCACTGCTCAGAGGAGTTTTATGGGTAGTACTTGGAGGCTCACAGAACAATCATTTCAAGAACTGAGGGCTTTTTAGTACCTTTAGGTACCCTGGAGTTACCACATTGTCATAGAATCCCGGACTGGTTTGGGTTGGAAGGGGCCTTGAAGCTCATCCAGTTCCAACTTAGATCCAACTTAGATCTCATCTAAATCTACCCTCTAAATCTACGTTATTGTATATATAAACATAGTTTGGTGCCTATAAATAGAATAATGCAAATAAATATATTAAATGGTGTAGAAATCCGTAAGTACTGTTAGTCATTCTCAAGACTACTTTACTATCCCAAGCTCATGCCTTCTAAAGCAATTCCATCTGAAGGAAAAACTAACTACAGTGATCAATCCTGCGAAACAGCTTTGTGGTTTGGATAACAATGCAGTATTTGGAAGATCACGGTTTAATTTGACTCAATATCCCACTCTTGTACTGCAAGACACATTTCTTCCTGAATGTATTATGTTTCTGAAACAAAAGGGACAAATCCCTGTGGGCATCTCATGGCTTTTCTACCTAAGTCTACATAAACAAGCAAAACAATCCTAGAGGAATATTCTGCTTTAAAATCTTACTCCTCAAGTCCCTACTTATTTTAAGGAAATGCCACTTTTTAATTTTAAGGGCTTAATTTGGCCCTAATTCTGGGCCAGGTCTAGGAGTGACCTACTTTGACAAATGGGAAGAAGACCACTCCATGCGACATCTGGTCCAAAAACCCCGCATCGCCTGTGAGACTGTCCAACCAGTCGGTGCCTGGAGTTGCAGAGAAGGAAATACCAGTTGATCCCAAATAATCCAGCTCATATTTTGCACTCCCTCTCTGACACTCCCCCCAGAGGTTTCCTTCTGTAGCCTCCTGAATTCTGGCTGGTCATCAAGGTGGTATTTGTTGGTTTGACACATGGATATGAAGGAACCAAGTTCTTTTTTCCTAGATCCAAGAGGAACAGCAATGATCCCAAACTACTCTGGGTTAGGTTGGTCAGGTGCTAAGTCAGGACACAGACCCAAGTGATTGCCAAACTGCTGGAGCCTCCTTGCGGCACTCTCAGCTCTTACTGGGTGGCCATCTGAGAAGCAGACTGCAACTGAAGTTTGCAAAGGAAGCTGTTAAGCACAAGCAGGGGAAAACAAGAGACGCTTCTCCCTTTCCTGAGCAGGCGACTGGAACCAAAGTAAATGGCATAACTGGAACCAAAATACAGATTCTGCCTTGCTGTGGGAGAATGGCTGCACAGAGGACTGGGTTCAGACACTTCACTGTAAGTTGCCCAACACCAAGCTCAGAAACAGTCAGCAAAGGCAGTGTAGGACTCACCCTTCTTCACATGTGTAGCTCACGGTTGACCCAAAAAGGAGATCAGTCAGAACAACTCTGCCATTCTTTGGTGTTTCTGGGTATTTACATTGCTTCCCTGAGAAAGAACAAAGCTGAATTTAAACTCCCCCCTTGCAGTTTTGTAAGGCACTATGAGAAGGTACCTTAAGGATCTGTCCACATTCAGACACCAGTGAAGACATGATTTTGAAAAGGCCAAGAGCTGCCCAAACTATGTGACTAGTAAAGCCATGTAGGAACCGTTCTTTAAAGAGCTGCTGTAAGAAACCCGCAAATGCATTGGAGACAGTTGTCAACAACCAACACCAAACATTGAGCTATTCACTTTTACAGAACTCTAGCGCTTCAGACCACGTGTAGTTTTGGAGGCATGTCAGAGTTGGGGATACTCTGGGGTGTTTCATGTATCCCGGGGGGCAGCGGTATCGCACAGTGTCTCCAACAGGGAACTCCGTCAGGTTCCTGTATTCCTCAGTGAGCTCAGCAAAGGTTAAGTTTGGAGGTGGGCCACAGCCACCTGTCAGGAAAGAAAACACAGGGAGAAATCGGGATAGCAACTACATAAATGGTATGAATGGTATGTACAGTGAGTATATACATCTATAGATAAATGTTTACAGGCCAAACAAAGGGGAAGGACTGATGAATTCAAGGGAAAGGACGAATCCTACAAGCTTTCAATGGTGGAAATTCCCAGACTATCCATAACTCCCATCTTGGGGTGTACCTGCACACTGAGGAAGAGGAAGGCTCCAGTTTCCTGAGTCAGTGCAGTGAATCGATGCCTCTCCCAGGAGGCTGTAGCCAGGGTCACAGCTGTAATTTACAACCATCCCAGCAGTGAAAACTTCCAAGTCCTGGCTGCTGTGATTTCCATTGTCAATATTTGGAGGTGAAGGACATTGCAGCACTGAAGAAAGAGGGCAAAACAAAATTGACAAAGGGGATGGACACGGTGACAGGCAGGAGGGATGCAAACAAAGTTAAAGAGAGCCCAGCTCCTGCATGTGCTGGAAGCACACTTAAACCTGAGGGTGTTGCTGGATGTGCAGTTCTAACCCTTCCTATGCCAGCTCTGTAGGTTGATGGGTTTGCCAGCTCCGGGATCAGCCAGGCATGGGATGGATGCTCAGCAGGGCAGGACATGGATGCTCAGCTGGGCACAGGGTGGGTACTCAGCTGGGCTGGGGATGAATGCTCAGCAGCGCAGGGGATGGATCCTGAGCCAGCCCTGAATGCACAGGATGCCGCAGCAGCAGCCAGCCCTACCTGCGCAGCGTGGGTAGGGGAGGCTCCAGTTCCCTGAGGCTGTGCACAAGACAGAGGGGTCTCCAAGGAGGGAGAAGCCGGGCTGGCAGCTGTAGCTCACGGACATGCCAGTGGTGAAGTTTGCCTCGAGCTCTGCACTGTGCGTGGCGTGGGCAATGGTGGGAGGTGGAGGACAAGGCAGCACTAACAGGGCAGGAGCAGAGAACAGCGTTTTAGTGCTTTTGCCACGTGGAGAAGCACAGGTAATACAACAAAAGACTGTCACACCTTATGTTTTGTGGGTGAGGCAGAGAGCAATGCCTCATCCAGCACAATGGCCCTAAGCATCCTTCTTCTAAACCCCCACGTGGTGGTACTCACCTGGCTTGCAGGTAGGCACAGCAGGCACCCAGCGGCCATCGGGCTGGCACTTGGCTGCACGGCTGCCCCACAGCACATAGCCCGGGTGACACTGGAAGGTGACGTTGGCCCCAGGGTGGTAGGCAGCGCTCTGTCCTTCAGCCACTTCTCCATCCTGGATGCTGGGGCTTGTGCAGGTGATCACTGGAAGCGCAAAGCAGCAGAGCATGGGCTGGGGAAGGGGCTGCCGGCACTGGGGGTTCCTTCTTTGCTTGTGCAATGTCAAAATTCGAGGAAGGCCGTGCAACCATGATGGTCTGTTTCCCTCTTCACTGGGGGTAACAGGATTTACAGCTCACCTTCACACCGTGGGTAAGGGATGCTCCAGGTTCCAGACGTCAAACAAGAAACTCTTGTTTTCCCAGTGAGGACGTACCCCGTGTCACAGTAGTATTTCACAGATACTCCTGGGACAAACACCTTCACGTCCTTGCTGTCATGATGGCCATTTTTGATATTTGGAGGGGAAGGACACGGTAGCACTATAGGGAGGGGGAAAAAGAGCTGGTACCACAAGCACCCGCTGTAGGGTAAGGCAGCCTTTTAGCTTCTTTCTTTCCCATTAACTTTTCCCAACTAGGTTGGTCTGTCACTGAATTGTGTTTCCATCCTACCCTCCCTAACCTTCCACCCTTCAGGTTTTTCAGGCTTATTCATGTCAAGAATGATAATTTCTCACTATTTGGGCACTTAGAATGGTTAGTTGCCATCTGTGGCCCTAACAGCTTGCTCTGGCCTTTCTGTGGTTGTGACCTGGATCGGACATCAGCCCGGCTAACCCTCTTTGTGGATTCACTAAAATAGATGAAAGCCCTACATAACAAGGGCCTGAATCATAGAACCAATTAGGTGGGAAAAGACCTTTAAGATAATCAATTCCAACCATTAACCTGGCACTGTCAAGTCCACCACTAAACCATGTTCTTAAGTGCCATATCTATATGTCTTTTCAGTTCCCATCACCTCATTTATACTTACTCTTTTCACAGGTGGGGACAGGAGGGTCCCACTTGCCCCCAAACTGGCACTGAGACTCTTGAGAGCCCTTCAAGGCATAACCAAAATCACATTCGAAGACAACGGTATCCATGAGTTTGTACATGGTCTCCAGCCCAGTTGATCTTCCGTTCTTGATCTCCGGTCTTTCACAGCCGGTTGCTGGAAATGAGCAGCACAAGGCACTGCTGGGGACATGAAGCTCATCCTGGGTGTGGAGGGACACTGACCAGGGGCAGTACCTGCTGCTGAACCTTGCCATCACTGTCATGGGCATGCCAACATTACTGACTCTTATTCTTACACAAAATACCTTTATTCAGATGCTCCTGAGGGTCTGTCCTTACTAAGGGACAGAAAGGGAAATCCAAGCCGCTTCCAACCTGGCCTTGAGCACTGCCAGGGATGGGGCAGCCACAGCTTCTCTGGGCACCCTGTGCCAGCGCCTCAGCACCCTCACAGGGAAGAGCTTCTGCCTGAGATCTGACAAAAGAAGCCAACACTAACACACCTTCACATCGAGGCAGGGGCCGGCTCCACGTTCCCCTGGCAGTACAGCTAATGGAGGCATTCCCAATGAGGGAGTAGCCATCCCTGCAGGTGTAGTTCACAGCTGAGCCTGGAAGGTGGGTGTCCGAGGGCTGGCTGCTGTGCTGCCCGTTGGCAATGCTTGGAGGGGAAGGACACTTCACCTCTGCAAAAGAGGCAAAGCAGGTAAGAAACGTGGACAGGGCACGAAAAATTAAGAAGCCAACCTTCAAACCCAAAAGGAGGAGGACAGTGGATGCCATTAATTCCTTTGAATATCTGCCATGTTAGCTCACACGCCGGTGGGGTCAGACCCCGCACACCCAGAGCCCTACCTCCACATCGTGGCGGTGGCCCGCTCCACACGCCGTGCTCCCCGTCTGCAGTGGTGCAGATGATGGAGGGCTCTCCAGCCAGCAGGTGGCCGGGGTCACAGGTGTAGGCGACCACATCTGCATAGGAGAAGGTGTCCCTGGAGTGCCCGCTGTGTGTCCCATGGGAGATGTTCGGAGGTGGGCCGCAAGCGATACCTGGAGGCACATAACAAGGTGGATTTCAACAGCTCATTTGCAGGACACACACACTTCCCAGGAAGGGAACGGATGGGGATGAACCCATGTCAGCGGTGATGCTCTCTGGATACAATGACCCAAATTATCCAGAGGCAAACCCTGCATGGAGAAAAAAAATCACACGTGGAAAAGAAAACCTTTGCCCTCACGTAAGTCACCCCCTTACTGCCTGTGTCTGGAGGTGGTGGGACAGTTCTTACCTCCCTTTCCATATCCACTGGGGACACTTGCAGAGAGAGACTGGCCACACCATTCCTACACATGACCACTAAGAAATACTTATCCAGTAACAGGGAGTTTAATTAACAGTTTTACCAGTTTGGACCAGGATAAATAGGAAACTTTTGAAAGTATTTTCAGAGGCAACCAGAACAAAACAAAAAGAAAAATGAAAGATTTTACACATGCAGTGAGTGGAGAAATATTTTGCAATGAAATCTTTCTCTTGAAAGATGTGCCACTTGCAAAGCGTCTCCAAGGACCTTTTGTCGTGGCCTACTTACGCTGGCAGACAGGAGCATCTCCACTCCATGAGACACGTGTGCCGGAGACCTCGCAGGTTCTCTGAGAGCCTCCAACCAACTTGTACCTGGAGTCACACAGAAGGGTCTATTAATTTACATTAAGAGATGTGAACTTTCTTTACAACCCTTATAAGTGGCAGCCAAGACTTCTGACTTGGGAATGAGGTTCCTCCATGAGGAGCTGAAAATCTGCTTCACTCTCACTTGGCAGATGGATTCCACCAGTCTCAAGACTCACCCTTTGTTACAAGTGTAATTGACTTTGGATCCCAAGAGGAGGTCTGTCAGGACAATGGCTCGGCCATTCTCTGGATCCCTTGGGTTAGCACATTGTTTTCCTAGGAGGGAATGCCAGCCACCATTAGTCATAGAATCCCAGACTGATTTGTTTTGAAAGGGACCCTAAAGCTCATCCAGTTCCAACCTCCTGCCATGGACAGGGACACCTTCCACTAGAGCAGGCTGCTCCAAGCCCCTGTGTCCAGCCTGGCCTTGAGCACTTCCAGGGATGGGGCAGCCACAGCTTCTCTGGGCACCCTGTGCCAGCGCCTCAGCACTCCCATAGTAAAGAATTAGAAATGTGTCCTGCAGTACAAGAGTGGGATATTGAATCAAATTAAACTGTTATCCCAACCACAAAGCTGTTTTGCAGGATTGATCACTAATAGCCTTTCCTTCAGATGGAATTGCTTTAGAAGGCATGAGCTTGGGATAGTAAAGTAGTCATGAGAATGACTAACACAGAGAGTGGGCTGCATAAAGAAACCTGGAAAGCTAGGAAAAGATGAAAATCCAACACTTCAGGTTTTTCAACCCTTCCAGGACATACTTTTACAGAACTCCAGTGCCACAGACCACGTCCTGTTCTCAAGGCATGTGATGGCTGGTGACATCCCGATGTGCTGGGTGTACCCAGGCCGGCACACGTATTCCACCGTCCTCCCCACGGGAAAGAGGGTCTGGTTTCTGTACAGCTCCTTCAGCTCAGCAAATGCCAGCCTGGCTGGTGCATTGCAGCCAGCTACCAAGAAGGATAAGCCAGCTTATTGTTAGAGGAGTTAAGAAAAAGCAGAGCTGGGAGAAGTGGGGGTCAGGTTAATGTTCATAGCACTGTTGGAACACTTGCCCTGCTCGCAGACTGGCATGGGTGGCTCCCAGGTGCTATTTAGTTGGCATTGTACCACTTTGTGGCCACATATAACATAGCCTGGCTCACACTCAAAGGCAAAAGTGTCCTTGTGTGTGTGTAGACAGTCCTAGGAGACACTATTCTCCCATTATGGACCCATGGGACAGGACATCTTGCCTCTAGTCTTCAACATGGGCATTTATGCAGTGTGTGGCTGCAAAGCCTCTGAGGGTTACAATCCCTTTTAAGACACAAGTCTGAAAACAATTTCCCCATAGATGATGTAGGTACTGCCCACATCGAGTGATGCTGAACGCTGAGGTGTGACCCCAGCCGAATTGTGATGCTGGAGGCAGCGGGGTGCTCCTTCAGCCTCCCCTCCTCTGCCTGGCCTCAGCTGCAAAACAGCCCTTGAAGCTCCCACCCTGGCAGGCACATATTGCCGTTGTCTGGGGGTGCCCTTGTCTTTCTGAATATGAAGCAGTAGGGACAGAAGGATTCAGCCCAAGTACCCGCACGTGCACACTCAACCCTACCTCCGCACGACGGCGGGGGCCCGCTCCACACACCGTTCTTCTCATCCAGGGTAGTGCAGTAGATGGAGGGCTCTCCATGGAGCGGATATCCAGGGTTGCACGTGTATGTTACAGAAGTGCCAAAGAGGAATTCATCCAGCAGCTTGCCTGTGTGCTTCCCATTGGGAATGTCTGGAGGCGGCTCACAAGGGATACCTGCAGAGGGGCAGAACAAGGCTGCCAAATTCAAAGTACTTGAAACCCCTCAGTCTGTGGGGCATAAACACTTGGCCTAGAGATGGAGTAACTGCAATAAAGTGATCTTCCAGGGGAGGCCTTGTAGGCAACTGGATTCCATCTCCCTGGACAGCAATTTCTATGACAGAAAGCAGTCCAACAAGATTAACCTCTCTGGAGGAAACACCTACATGCTTTATTTTTCGTACTGTTTAAGAAATAAAAGAAAACCAAATACTTTCTGTTCCTCTCTTGTACTGCTGAAAACGCTCCAGCTTTCTACAATCCATTCAGCTTTGAGATCTTGTACCTGTTCCCAGAACATTTTCTTACAACATCAAAACAACATTCATGCCCACAGAGCATAGAAAATCCCCATGAAAGCTTTGACTGGGAAGATTTGTCAGTCTCTGCTGGAGAATATGAACTGAATCCATGCAAACCCCTGGAACTGAAAGCTACTTACGCTGACAAACGGGAACATCACCGCTCCATGCAACACGTCCACCAGAAATCTCACACCGCCTGCTGGCTTGTCCAATTAACCTGTGCCTGGTGTTCAAAGGATTAAACATTCATCCCAAGCCATTGCAGTTTGAGTTACTCCCTCCTCGCAATCACCTTGTCCAAAGCCCCTCTCCAACCTTGTCAGCCCCCTTTAGGCATTGGCAGACAGTTATAAGGTCTCCCTGGAGCCTTCTCCAGGCTGAACAAGCCCAGCTCTCCCAGCCTGTCTTCATGTATACATAAGACAGTGAACACCTTATGTGGTTTATAGGTACAGGACTCGACACAGCAGCTTCTGACAGAATCCATTTATTGGGAGTGAATGAAGAGGAGGAAAAGAGGGAGACTTGCCTCGTACCTCTCTCCTTGCTGTTTTAAGCAGTAGCCAAAACCAGGACTTACCCCTTTTCACAGCTGTAGCGCACTGTTGACCCGAACAGGAGATCTCTCAGGAAACTGATTTTCCCATTCACAGGTTCACCAGGATGGGTGCATTTTTTCCCTGGGGAAGAAAAAACCCATTGTAGGCTTCTGTCTGTCTATACCACGGAGCAGCAGATGCAACTCTTACTCCAGTAACCCATTCACATTTAGTTACCCCCAAAACGGGTTTCAAATAGCATGAAGTTACATGGCTTTACTAGTCACATACTCTTGGAAGACCAGAACAACAGGAAGGTTTATGCAGCATGGACAGAACCTAGCACCTATTCCTTCTTGAACAACGGACACCAAATCAAGGAGCTATTCACTTTTACAGAACTCTAGTGCTTCTGACCACACTCCGGTCTCAAGGCATGTAATAGTAGGTGACATTCCTGGGTGTTTTGCATATCCAGGGTGGCAAGTGTATTGCACAGTCTTCCCCACAGAAAAATCAATTTCATTTTTATGCTCCTCCTTTAGCTCAGCAAAGTGTAACCTTGTAGGAGGCCCACAACCACCTATTGAGAAAGAAAACAGACATGAGAATCAGGCAGGACAAGCACAGAAAGAACACTGTTCTGAGGAAGGCTCTTTCGTTTGCCTTGCAGAATGGATTCTTTGGATTAATATAGCCATTACTAAGCAAACACAACATAGTTTCCCAGAGGATTCCGGAGGATCAGATTCTTCTTACCAGGATATAGATAAATCTTCCACTCACAGGTTTAACAACCCTTTTTTGAGAGGTTTAGGGGATATAAAATAGCCGTGTACCCTGAGGCAGCTGTGTCACGATTTACCTGAAAGTCCAGGCCTCTTTGAGAGCCCTTGGTCATGGTAAAGTCTACCACAGATGGGAACAGGAGGGTGCCAGCTGCCATCCTCCTGGCAGATGACTTTAGCACTGCCTTGCAGGCTGTAACCATCGTGACACTGAAATGTCACCGCTTGCCCGGGTGCGGAGAGAAGCCCTTGACCATCCACTTGCCTCCCGTTCCGTATATAGGGATGTACACAGACAGCAGCTGGAAGCGGTGATGTGCAGAAGTGAAGTGCAACACGAGTTGGAACAAAAGAAAGAAAGAACCCGCAGGCTGTCAATATTGTAATGACAAAATCGATGTCACCTCTATAAACCTCCCCGTCCCACCTCCGCAATAGAAGGGATGGAAATTAGTTTATACCATGCACCACTGTCTATGGGATTAACCTTCTCTGAGAAACTGGTTTCAATGGTCAGGGTCTGCTGTCCCCCCCATCTGAGGAGACAGACCATAAACCCACCTTCACAGCGAGGGCCGGGCTGGCTCCAGTTCCCTGATGCTTTGCAGAACACAATGGCGTTTCCAACCAGGTAGTAGCCAGGATCACACGTGTATGTTACAGACATTCCCATGGTAAAAAATGATTTGTCTTGGCCGTTGTGACTTCCGTTGGGGGTCTCTGGAGGCATGGGGCACGGCTGGACTGCAACAGGGAGACAGAAAGCCTTAACTCAGTGAGAGAGCAGCGTGCAAGGGAAGGGAGTCACTACGGAGATGGGTTAAAGCCCATAGCAGGAACGGCTCTGCCTGCACACGCTGCTCCTGCCTGCAAGGAGCATCTACAGGCAGGGCCACCAGCAGGCACCCACACTCACCCCTCTCACAGCGGAGCACTGGAGGATCCCAGGTGCCCCCAGGCTGGCACCGAGCCTCGTAGCTGTCCTCTGCAGCGTAACCAGCAATGCAGTCAAAATGCAGCGACTCCCCAGCTCTGTAGGTGCTCTGCAGCTCATAGACCTTCCCGTTCTGCACCTCGGGCATCTCACAGCCGATTGCTGTGGGAACACGGACAGCAACCTTCAAACCTCAATGCATGGGCCAGATGCTGCATGCACAGCCCGCTCCCTTCTCATCACTGCTGCAAGCCTGCACTGTTCCTACAACCAGAACATCCAGCATCCTTTCCTCCAGCCCCACACCTTGCAGTGCATCCTCCACGCACCTTCACAGCGGGGCAGGGGCCAGCTCCACATCCCAGCCTCTGTGCAGTTGATGGACACATTCCCAACTGGAGCGTAGCCATCCTGGCAGCTGTAGTGCACGGTCACTCCGCGGGGAAACCTGTCCAAGGACTGTCCACTGTGCAGCCCGTTGGCGATGTTCGGTGGCCGAGGACACGTCACCTCTGGAGAGGGAGGGGAAAGCCCATGAGAGTTGTCTGGGAGAGGTGACAGCAGAGAAAGAGCACAACTGAAACCTCCTGCACATCAGGCATGGGGAAGGACAGAGGGCTCACACCCCAGGTCTGTCTGACAGACCAGTTGTGGGTGCCCTGTCTCTCCTCTGGCTTTTCTGGAGAGCGAGTGTTGAATGGGTTCATAAACATCCATCTTGTCTCCCCCAAAGGCTGTGTCACTTCCCATGCCCGTGCCTGGTCCCCAGCATCATTACTGGCTCTGCCTGGGTGTGCTGCAGCCAGAGCACCGGGAGGAGGGTGCTGGCCTAGAGACCCTTTTGTACTTGGTCTCACATTAAGGGATGTGCCAGTTCTTGAAGATTCACTGAGGATTCCCCACCAGCCACCTCCAGCATGAGAGGCGCAGCACACGCAGCCACAGAGATACCGAGCTCGGGATTCACGGATGTAAGCGTGCTCTTTACATATAATTAAACCTCATACTTCATTAAAGGGGAATTTAATCCCCACTGAAGGTCTCAGGGGCAATGGCCAGGGTGTACCCTGTGCTCAGAGCCACTCTCTAAGCTTCTTGCCGAGGGGGACAGATCACAAACCCACCTTCACAGCGAGGGCCGGGCTGGCTCCAGTTCCCTGATGCTTTGCAGAACACAATGGCGTTTCCAACCAGGTAGTAGCCAGGATCACACGTGTATGTTACAGACATTCCCATGGTAAAAAATGATTTGTCTTGGCCATTGTGATTTCCATGTGGGATCTCTGGAGGCATGGGGCACGGCTGGACTGCAACAGGGAGACAGAAAGCCTTAACTCAGTGAGAGAGCAGTGTGCAAGGGAAGGGAGTCACTACGGAGATGGGTTAAAGCCCATAGCAGGAACGGCTCTGCCTGCACACGCTGCTCCTGCCTGCAAGGAGCATCTACAGGCAGGGCCACCAGCAGGCACCCACACTCACCCCTCTCACAGCGGAGCACTGGAGGATCCCAGGTGCCCCCAGGCTGGCACCGAGCCTCGTAGCTGTCCTCTGCAGCGTAACCAGCAATGCAGTCAAAATGCAGCGACTCCCCAGCTCTGTAGGTGCTCTGCAGCTCATAGACCTTCCCGTTCTGCACCTCGGGCATCTCACAGCCGATTGCTGTGGGGAACACGGACAGCAACCTTCAAACCTCAATGCATGGGCCAGATGCTGCATGCACAGCCCGCTCCCTTCTCATCACTGCTGCAAGCCTGCACTGTTCCTACAACCAGAACATCCAGCATCCTTTCCTCCAGCCCCACACCTTGCAGTGCATCCTCCACGCACCTTCACAGCGGGGCAGGGGCCAGCTCCACATCCCAGCCTCTGTGCAGTTGATGGACACATTCCCAACTGGAGCGTAGCCATCCTGGCAGCTGTAGTGCACGGTCACTCCGCGGGGAAACCTGTCCAAGGACTGTCCACTGTGCAGCCCGTTGGCGATGTTCGGTGGCCGAGGACACGTCACCTCTGGAGAGGGAAAAGAAATTGCCCTATGGGTCAGCTCTTTGCCTTTTTGTGTGCTACTAAGAATGTTTGGGTAATATCTGGAATTCTTCTTTGCCATCCCCATGTCCCTCCCCATCTCCTTTGCTCCGAGCTGTTTCTGCTCCTCCAGAGCCAACCTGCAGCACTTTGGTTTGAGCAGACAAGTGAGGAGAACAGATACATCCTGGCTTTGCTTTCCCACCGCATTTGAGAGGACACAAGAGGGAACCTTCCCCACGGCTCTGCCGCATTGGGACACTCACCCTTTCTGCACAGTGGCAGAGGCGGGCTCCATCTGGAGTCAGCTTGGCACACGCTGCTGCGCGAGCCGTGCAGGGTGTAGCCGGTGTTGCACGTGAAGCTCACGGCGTCCCCTGTCCTGTAGAAATACCGGGTAATGGGTATTCTCCTCCCATGCTGGATGTGTGGGAACGGGCACTGGGCACCTGGAAAAGGGAGAGAAATCAAACGTCTTTTACCTGCACAGCCCTTAAGCTGTTCCTGCTGTGCTGGTTGCTGTGTTGATGGTGTCCATGCAGCTTGGTGATCCCTGAGCAATGGGGTGTGGTGGAGGCTGCTGCTGGGGCTGCAGGACCCCTCCATGCCCTGCTAGAGAACCCCAATGCTTCCTCTGTTCACAAAAGCCAGATGTCCAACATTTCACATCAATCACCTGGTGAGGCCAAGAGCCTTTCATGGCCTTTCTGCGTGCTTCTAGCTCATGAGCTGGGAAGCACATCCCCTGGGTCTGATCTGACTGGAAAACATTGGCAGGACTACCCAGGAGCAACCTAACTGCAGTGAAGGGCTCTGTGCATGCAAGAGGCAGCAGGGATGCACAGTGCACCACTGTGATGATGCAGGGATGGACCCAACCAGTGAGAGCAAAGCCTCAGAGGTACAGACCTGCCGGTCCCCCTTACCTTGAGCCCCAAGTGCGGTGGCCAGGAGCAGAGCAGAGATGCCCAGGAGGTGGAAAGCGAAGGCAAGCACCATGCTCCGGTCCCTGGCGCAGACTGCGGCTCTCAGGGGGCCGCAGGAAGATATGAGCACCCCAGTTCCCTCCTCATGCGGAAGGAGCCACAGCTGTGGGGCTTCCCAGGGATGCAGGACAGGAACCAGTGGGCTTCTGGGCATCACCGCTGGGGAGGCTGCAGGTCCCACAAGCTGCTTATGCTGCTGTTTAGGGCCAGGGAGGATGGGCCCCTAGGACACCCAGGCACCTGTGACAGAGGGTGGGTGCAGCACAGAGGTGCTGATAGCTGCACTGTGCCTGCAGCAGGGAGCATCCTCGGGTAGGGGAAGTGGGGCAGAGCCTGGGTCGTGTCCCCAGGTGGTGACTGCAGCTGAATGGGCACAGCTTGTCTGCCCCAGGATGGGAAAGACAGAGCAGGACATTCCCACCTGCTGCCTGCATGGAACTGGGTCCCACACTCACACACCACCCTGCAGGCATGGACCCAGATCCTCCTGGCCTGACCTGGCTGCTCTAGGACTCATCCTAGTCTCATCAGCATCATCCCATGCTGCTGGATGGAAGAATAAAAACCCATAGACAGGAGTTTCTGACATAGAATCTGTCACAGCAACCTCCTCTCCCCACCTGGTACCGCAGAGGATGCTCTCTAAGCCTAATGAAGCAGCAAGACACACATTACTCCAGTCTTTTTATCCCTTTTATTGACAGGGAGCTTCCTATATTTACATAGCCAACATTTATACGCAGATTCTAAAGTAAAATTATGTACAACTCAATTATAAACACAGTAGATAAGCTCTCTTCAACAGTAAATGTTGGTGATGAGACCCGTAAGCTATGTCACAGCATTCACAGTTCCTTCCATGTGGTTACAGGGAGATCATTTCAAGCTGATCCCCAAATCAGGTATTAAATCATTTGGAAAAACCACTTGGGACTATATGCAGGAGGAACAATTGTGTTGGGATTAGAATACCAAAACAGAACCACACGCTAAGCTATGAAGCTTTACATTGTGTTTTGTTCACCTCATCACTCACACAGCTTATGGGAAGAGACAGATAAAAATAAGCAGGAATCTGCTTGTTCTGCAAGACTGGCTTCTGAAAACAGGATCTCAGCGAGAGCTGACCAGGACAGTGCTCTGCTGGGAAGGGAGAACTCTGTGGGGCCATTTAGAACAAGACAAATGTGTTGCTGGAAACAGACACTTGAGTTTTTTCCCCCCTCTCATTTGATGTTAACAAATTAACAGGAAATCAAGGGTGAAAATGCAGAAGCAAAAAAAGATGCAGTAGACACATTTCAAACACTTCCTGCTCCCAACCACGCATCACGAGAAGCTCAGACGGGTTATTCACCTTCTGCATCAGACAAAACCCCAAACCTCAGTCTTGCTTTACCAGCAGCTGAAAGTCCTGGCATCTCCAGCTGGATTTGTTTAACAGGTTTAAACTGATCACGGTTTTGTTTCCCTAATAAGCAGCATTCCCAGGACACCTTCAAACCTTTATTTCAGTTTACATGATGCTACATACCTCTTTAGCTTACTAAGAGATCACTTAGCAGGGCCAAGTTAAAACCAGGCAAGGACACCAGCACCACACAGTAGGCTTTCACCAATCAAATAAATCAAGGGCACTTTTGCACATCTTTGGTTTAGGCAAGGCGAGTTGGGCCCCGTTATCCAAGCTGTCCTCACGGCACTGCCAAAGCCTGGCTCAAGTTAGGGATGGGACAGCTTCCACACTCGCCTCCATCCACCTTTGCAAACCATCCTGAACACAACGATCAACTAAGGTCAGGTAAAACAGGATGAAAACAAAGCACACAAAAGACATGGGGTTTGTGTCCCACTGGAGTAAATTAAGGCTTTGGCTTGATGTGCCTCTGTGCCTACCTGGGGTACTGCATCATAGCAGTCCCGAGGCACCCTGGGGCTCAGCCAGCATTGTCGGGGTGCACAGCACCACCTGAAAAAGCCTTTTCAGTGCAAACTCGGCATTGATTCAGTGCAAACTCAGCAGCATCCCCCCATCAGCCGCCCCAGGCAGGTGATTTGTGAGGAGAAGTGAACAGATTCACATGCAGCAGTTTCCTGGTGCTGGGTGGCATCTGCCAAGACATCTGCAAGTTCCACATTCAGCAGATACCTCAAGCCCATGGATGAGCTCTACTGCCCCTGAGCATCCCCTCTCTGTGTCCTTCATGGGGCTTGCAGCCCACTTAAAGCTTCAGGAAAGCATGAAGCCAGTGCAGAGACAGGGTGTTTGTGCGAGGTACTTGCAGAAGAGCCTCAACATGATACGAAGATAGTGCCAGGGCAGAGCTATTCAGCTGTAGTTTAAAGTTAACTCGAGCAAACAGTGAGAACAGTAGCTCTTTGTAATACGGCATTTAAATTGTTTTCTCTCTAGTTAAGTTACTGATCCGTAAGAATTGCTATTTCACAACGGTTCAGACTCACCTTGAACCGCTGCCTATGTATGAACATTTTCAATGCCTTCAGTACTCACAGACTGAAGCATCCTCTTTGTATCAAACCATTTTTTAAGGATGCATCACTCAAGTGAAGACATTCACTGTTAATCCTCACGGCAGCACTCTCCACCTCAGAAAACCCCAAATCCTGAGCAGGACCAGGCACAAAGTGACCTTCACGGGGCTGAGAAACTGAACATGAAGTGAAGGGTTTTCTTGAGCCTACTCTACTGCAGTGTGAAGGTCTTAGGCATCACTGCAGCTTCACACAGGGATAATGCACTTGATTCCTGACCAGCATTCCCAGCCTCCCAGCCCGGCACACAAGTTGCTTTGTCCTTCAAGGTCTGTTGGCTGCTTCTTTGAGACCAGTTTCACAGGAGGGACAAGGGGAGCACTGGGATCGGCGTGATCAGGTCCAACACAGCTTTAGGTGCCTCCTGCTGTGCCCGTTCCATAATCTAGATGTCCATAATGAGCATTGCCAGCAGGAGGGGGAAGATTCCTACAAGAGACAGATAAGAAGCTTCAGTTTCATTATACATTCAGCTCTCTTTTCCCTCTGTACCCTTTTGCCTCCCCTTCCCATCTTCACAGCATGATCTTAAAGCAACAACATACATATGACAACAGACAAAGAGAAGGCTTTTAAGTCTATTCCAAACAGAACACCCAGGAGACAACAACAAAAGATGGGCAGGAGCACAGTACAGGGGTGCAGGAATGGGTATGACTTACCAGCAATGATCATGCTCGCTCCACCTGGAAGGGAAGCAAACCAAAACGTGAAACTCAGCATGCAGTCAGCACAGTAACACATCAAACTACCCAGGAGGCTCAAATCCGAACCAATGCACGTGGAAGACAATTCAAGCAACACGTGGAATGGGACCCCGAACACCTCCATGGATGTTCACCTGTTAAAACCCCAGATGTATTTACTAGGATACATTTCCAACATGTGAGTCTGTGCCACAATCTGTGTTCTTTTGGCAGTAGATTTTAACTGAAGCTGTTTCAGGAAGAACCAAAGACTTACTACTTGGTAGAATTATGTGATTTGAGGATTCAGAGAGGAAGGAGAAAAATAGAAGACAAAGAGGCAACAAGACAGACATAGAGATTGTCACCTCTGCATTGAGGAGCCGGCTTGTTCCAGTCTCCCCAGGATTTATCTCCTGCAATGCACTGAAGAAAGGCTGCTCCAGCAAGGGTGAAGCCCTCCTTGCATTTATAAGCTACAACGGTGCCATGAGAAAAGTCCATTCCCTTTGTGCCATTGTGCATCCCATTCTCAATCCTGGGGGGCTCCTCACAGAGAGCACTGGGGAGCAGTCCTGCAGGAGGAACATCAGCAGGAGTTGGGCTTGTTCAGCCTGGAGAAGAGCAGACGGCTGCCCCATCCCTGGCAGTGCTCAAGGCCAGGCTGGACAGGGCTTGGAGCAGCCTGCTCTAGTGGAACGTGTCCCTGTCCATGGCAGGAGGTTGGAACTGGATGAGCTTTAGGGTCCCTTCCAAAACAAACCAGTCTGGGATTCTATGACTCTAAGTGTGTTGGAGCACTTCTCCTAACTGGAAAGGTTAAGAGGTGCATGGGGGAGGAGGTACAGCCAAAAGCAGAGGTTGAAAATACTTCGGGCTTTCTTGCTTGGTACTGCACGTTAGACTCAAATCAACCTTCCCATGTTGGGCAGCTCATTGGGCAAGGACAGAGCAGGAGAGGGGTGAGGAACAAAGTCAAAAGAATGAGAAGAGAAAGAAAGCATTTACCTTTGCATTCAGGGGCTGGACCACTCCACTGTCCCTTCAGGTCTTCATCCACTGTACAGTGAATCGTGGCATCTCCAATAAGAGCAAACCCCTCATTACAGCTGTAGGTTACAGCCATGCCAAAGGTGAAGTCTCTGTTCCCATTGGTGAGCTGCCCATTCTTGATAGGAGGAGGTGGTGAACAGGGAATAACTGCATGGAAAAGCAACAAGAACATTTCCATCAAATATGAAACTGAGGTCTAGCTACTAAACCCAAGGCCTCACTGCACAAATTACTCTTGAAATCCTGAATTTTACAGTGGATTAAATTAAGAAGCACCAGTAAGAGCAGCTCAAGCCCAGCATCAAGGCAGCTACACCAGTGCAGCTCCAACTGCTCTCTTAATGGCTCTGTGAAGGGTTTTCCCCTCTTACTTTCACAGTATGGAGGTGTTGTATCCCAGTCAACTCCTTTTCCCGATACCACACATTTGGCGTAAGGTGACTTCTTTAATTTGTACCTAAAGAAAGAGAAGTTCAGTACTTTCCAGACAACAACCCAGGAAGAGTCTTCCCCACTCTCCAACACTGCATGAAGTTCTTAACCAGAGGTTGTCCTTGCTAAGAAATAGGATCTGGCCATCTCAAAGACACTCAATAAGGGCACGAGTAAGAGATGAACTGAAGCAGTTCAGGGCTTTACCAAGCACACGCCTGTTACCAGATGCTCAACTCACTGAAGACATAGTATACGGTTTTACTGGGGAACAGCACTGGGAAACCAGAGAGGGGAGAGGGTGGATATTACTGCCTGTGCTCCCTGACTTCTGACCCCCCGCTGGTCCCCTTTAAGCAGTGATGCACTCACCCTGGATGGCAGGTGAATGTCACCACTGTCTCAAACAGGAAATCGGCTGCACTGACATTCCCGTTCTCTATCGTGGGAGGAGCACATTGCTGCCCTAGAGAAAAAGGAAACAGCACGGGAATGACTTCAAACCCAAGACGGCATGACCCAGATTTCAGAACAGCGTCTCAAGCTTGTACAGATCACTCCCACTGTCAAAAGGAGAGGAAGAGAGATACTCACGTATGCAGAAGTCCACATCTGCAGACCAAGTTCCATCGTGCAGACAAGTGACAACAGAGGACTTCCCACTTGCTGCAGCATAACCTGGCTTGCACTGATACTTCAGCTCAGTTCCAGCAACAAAGCCCTCAGCCACAGCACTTGTTAACTCAGCAAAAGGGAAGTGTGGAGCAGGACCACAGTGGACTAACAAGTGGAGACAAAAGCAAGGTTAGTTACAGAAGAGTACCCAAAGGGTCTGCAACAACAGCAGTGAACTGCATGCTTGGAGCACACAACGCCTTAATTTGTTTAAGTCTCAGTGTCTGGGATACAGTTTGCACCCAACCTGTTAGCAAACAGCAGCATACATCACAGTTTGCTTAACTGGAGGTAAGTTAACATGCAGATGGGGAGCAGCTCTGCCTCAGAGACGCTCCTTTGCTGACCAGCAACCCAGCCTGCAGCACTGTGATTCAGCTGAGCTTGGAAGCCAAACCCCCGCTCCACCAGGTCTGGAAGTGGTGAAACAAGTCTGTCAGGTGTAGAAGCAGATTTTGTTCAGCCGGGAGAAAAGAAGGCCTTAGAGCAGCTCCCAGTGCTTAGGACCCAAGCCTGCATGCTCTGCAAGGGCATGGCTACAAGTGCACAATGGCTACAAGTGCACAAGGGTCAGAAGCTCTTAGACCTAATTCACTGCAATTGCTCTAGGAAATAAATTTGCTTGGACTCACATGGGTCACACGTTGGCAGAGGCGGCTCCCATGTACTGTCTGCTTCACATGTAACTACACTGCTACCATTCAAGAAGTGACCAGGACTGCACTCAAAGGTCACTGTATCTCTATACACGTGCCTAGTGCCGAAGCCAGATAACCTTCTCCCATTTCTCACTTCTGGATTTTCACATCTGACCACTGAAAGCGAAGGGAAGACAACAAGAGTATGTGTTAGAAGAAGGAAAAGCCCTGCAGTGACACCAGAGATACTGCACAAGCAGCTTCCTAAGAGCACTGCTGTCCCTTCACTTTGAGGGAGGCAGGTCCCCAGCGGGGAACGAGTACTCCATGAACAGAGATGTCATTTAGGGACTGCATACACGAGAGCTTTGTTTCTCATTTGCAGGAAGCCCTGGCCATGGGCAGGGAGACGGAGGTTGCCTGTGGGCTGAAGCATCCATTAAACCAAGCTCTGCCTCTAATCACTGTATTAAACTCCCTGGGAATCCTTTTAGACTCAAATCAACCTTTTCATGTTTGGGAGCTCATTGGGCAAGTACAGAGCAGGAGAGGGATGACAAACAAAGTCAAAAGAATGAGGAGAGAAAGAGCATTTACCTTTGCATTCAGGGGCTGGACCACTCCATTGTCCCTCCTTGTTTTCATCAGCTGTACAGTGAATTGTGGCATCTCCAATAAGAGCGTACCCTTCATTACAGCTGTAGGTTACAGCCATGCCAAAGGTGAAGTCTCTGTTCCCATTGTTGAGCTGCCCATTAATGATAGGAGGAGGTGGTGAACAGGGAATAACTGCATGGAAAAGAAAGAACAGGGTCAGAACAGCAGCAAACTACCTGCGGCTGCTGGCCCCTGTATTCAATTTGCTCAGCTCCACTGAGAATGCTTGTTTGGGGGAGAGATAAGGAGTCAGTCTCATTAAAGGCTAATGGAATTTGCATTAGGAACCACGAAGAAACCATCCACCTGCCATTCCCAAACTACCAGTTATATTGTAATAGCCTCCAGGAAGAGATGTACATAAAACATTGAAGATCTGCTTACTGGCACAGTATGGAAACTTATCCCAAGTAACTTCATTGCCTTTAAGGACACATTGCGCAGACGGTGCCCCAAATAATCGGTACCTAAGAAAAGAAAAGGTTGAGTCTCTTTGGAAAAACTTGGGAAATTCAGAAAGTTACAGTTTTAACAAGATTATCTGGAGAAGCAGAACCCTCAGGAACAGGCCCCAGCTATTAAAAAGCTCTGAGTCCCTCATAGGTGCTGTCTGTAAGCATCATCTCCCCAGGATCCCAAGCCAACACTTACCCAGTGTTACAAGTATAGGTTATTGTGGCCCCAAACAGGAGATCTGTTGTATACTCAAAGTTCCCATTCATGATGTCCGGTGGTCCACACGACTTCCCTGGAAGGGCAAGTGGTCAGCATTATATGTCACACATATATTATATATATGATAATGAAACAGGTGACAGTGCTGCTCACACACAAATAGAAAGGAAATAAAAGCAGAGATAAAGCTAAGGGCAAATAAAAATCCAAGACACACAGTGAGAAAGGAAACTGGCAAGAGCGCAGTGGTCTTAGGGCAGAGGTCTTGGTCCAAAGGGAAGCAGAAGGGGATAGGTACTGACCCCAGGGGTAGTAAAGATGCATTACCAGGAGGGCATCAGACTCCCATGACCTTTTCCACGCCATCCCTTGTTTCTGTGCAAATCTACTATAGCTTTTACGCTATATCACCGGGTGGTAAAGTCATTAAGAAGGGCAGAGATCATCTCCCAGAGATTAAAGTTTCTAAGGAGGTGGGCACTTGTTGTCCACTGCCCTAAAACCGGTAACCCAGAGCATCCTTCGCAACTGTCTGGGATGCAGCAGAGATCCCTCCCCCCAGTCCCAGAGCCCGCAAGGGGTGAACCCACCGATGCAGAAGTCGGGGTCCACCGACCAGCTGGAATTGGAGCCACAGGTGACTACCGGGGCCTTGCCCCCGGCCATCGTGTACCCCGGGCGGCATCTGTATCTCAGCGCGGTCCCCACGGTGTAGGGCTCCTGCGGGGCCGCTGCGGGCTCCGCGAAGACAAACCGCGGCGGCTGCGGGCAGTCCCCTGCTTGCAGAGAGGATGATGGAGGGGGGGGTCTCGCCTCAGCCCTTCCCCGCACACCCACGGCCCCGGCCCCAGCCCCACGCCTCCCAGACCCCCTTCTCGCGGTCCTGGTTCCCCGCTCACCGCAGGCTCCGGGCAGCACCAGCAGCACCGCACAGAACCAGCGCAGCTCCATGGCCGGGAGCCAGCCGCCCGCCGCCGCGCACCGGAGCGGCCCTTTCCGGGCCGGGAGGGGCCCGGCCAGAGCCGGATCTCGTCACGGCTGTAGCACAATTAGCGGGGAAGGTTCCGGCTGCGGAGGGAAGGGGGGGTTTGGCTCTGCTGAGCCCCGCGGGGCGATGGCTCCCACGCCGCGGCCGCTTTCTCCCGTCGTGGTGTGAAATGACCCCGCTTAACGCCCGGGAGGCGGCCAGGCGCTGGGGTTCAGGTCTGCCCCCCGACTCTCCCCGGTGCTGAAGGAGGGTTGTTCTGACCTTGGAGCTCATTAACCCAGCGCGCATCCTGCCCGTCCCACGATCTGCCTTAAGTGATGCCGAAAGGCGCGGAAGTGTTTGCGCTGGGAGGTGCTCAGCTCGAGAGCGGATCGAAGCCACCCCCGGTCCTCCCGTCGAGAGCACTTGTCGGCCACCGTGTGTTGCACCGTGCCCACATCTCGTCATTGCACCTCTCCCTCCACCAGCTGAGGTTTAGGGAGCGCTGGAGGCACCCAGTTGGAAGGGATGGTCGAAAAGGGATGTCCTTAGCGGCATGTGTTAGTGGTGGACTTGGCAGTCCTGGGGTAATAATCGGACTTGGATCATTTTAAAGGCTTTTTCGAGCCTGGTTGATTCTATGATTCCATTGCCTCTCCTCCTCAAAGTAGTATCAGGTTTGCAGCCTCCAGCACAAGCCCATGGAAGTCTGCTGCATCCTGGTTTGATGTCAAACACAACAGCAAGATCAGTAACTGCACCTTTCAGTCCTACCCATAGCAATGTCTTTTGCCAGAACATCAATAAATTCAGTCTCTTGGCAAGCGCCAACAAAGCAGAAGGGTGATTTTTACAGCTTCTGTACCATCACTGTTAGTTTTGTCCCCAAAAGGAGTACAAGGAGTACAGACCAACAGGGAGCAGACAGTTTAATCCTTGAGCCCCTCACTGCAGCTGCAGCCTGGTGTTTTGGGTGTGGGAATACTTGGGGTTGGGCAAGGGAAGGATGCACCTGGAGAGAAGCTCTCCCCTCCCCTGCCATTGCCCAGTACTGACGCGGGCTCTGCTCCAGCAGCAACCCCTGATTCCTAGGACAGGCTGGGCACCAGGATAGCACTGCAGCGCAACAGCAGCAATTACCTGATTCCATCTGGCAAAGAAGGAGACTGCAAAAGCCTTTAAAGTGCTCTATGAGAAGGTTTGATTAGTCAATATGGCAAAAACCCAACCCCCAGGATATTGCTTCTTTTATATTAGGTATAAAATGTTCCAGATATTCCCTTATTTACAGAACAGTTTTACTGTAAATACAGCTATTTCACACTCGTATCTGCACTCTAGTGAAGAAAACTCAGTTACAAAGTGATTAAAAAATATAACTAAATCTTGCAAGATTGTGTAATGAGGGTGTTTGCTATGAAAATATTTTCCTAGTGGAATGAAACTGGATTTTTCAAGCCTTACTTCAAAAGCTGTAAAAATAAGGTGGTTTTTTTTTCGTACTAAAGCAAACAAAAAGGTATTTAATAAACCAACGTGGTGCTGGATTTGCCAGGAATTTTGATTTTCCTGCTCTTCCACAAAGGAATTCTTCATGGTGAAGTCACACACTTGACTTCAGGTCACCTTTATTGCACTCCAAACTTCATCCCGACAGCGTCAGGAGTTAGTGTAGCAACCATCCCCTCCCTCCAGCCAGCTTTGTGGTGCTCAGGGTGCTCCAACCACTGGCAATTAGCCTGCAATAGGGAAGTGAGTGGTTAATCTGGGTTAGTCGGTGCGGCAGGGATGCGGCTTTGGGAGGAGCACCCAGTTCGTGGCACCGCATGGCCCCGCTGCGGTGACCCATTGTGGGTGCCCCTGTGCCCGTCCCTACCATGGAGTGCCTGGCAGAGGTGCACATGGGTGGGTGCTGCGCAGATGGGGCAGCGGTGGCAGCCAGGGGTGCCGGGGGGGATGAGGTGAACCAGGGTCCCCTCTCTGGCCAGGGGACACACGGAGCAGCTCCAGGTGTTGCTGTGCACAAGGGAGAGGTGCAGGCGGTCAGTGCAGGGCAGGCAGATGGGACCTTGTGGGCTGTGGAGAGAGCAAAGGGTGAGCCCTGATGGGGTCATATAGAATCACAGACTGGTTTGGGTCGGAGAGGAGCTTAACATCATCCAGGTCCAACCCCTGCTATGGGCAGAGCCACCTTCCACTAAAGCATGTGTCAGAAACCACTCCTTGCCAAGCCATACCGCACCAGCACCTGGTTCAGTACCAGTTTCGAAGGCTGGATCAGATGATCCTTGAGGTCCCTCCCAAGCTGGCTCTGATGACCTCAAGGATCATCACCTTTGAACCTGGTTTGAATCAGAACCTGGTTCTATGATTTTGTGGAACTAACCATGGCTAGGGGTGAGAAAAGCATCATAGGCCACAGGTGACATGAGGCTGATCCCCGTGGGGACAGCTGAGGAGCACAGGCTGATTGAGAGACACCCAAGGAAACCACATGAGCATCGTCCAAATAAACCTCAGCCCAGCTTCACCTCACTCTGCTTTGCAAGCAGGCACCACACTTTTGCCCTTACGCAGAGCTATAAGCAAGCAGAACCAACACCTCCTTGTAAACTAAATGGTCATTTCTTCATTTTAAGTGGTGAACTCTCGGTTTTGAGCACGCTGGGTGCATACCGTGGTGCCCACACTGGCCATACCACCCTCAACCCTCAGACCACCCTCACCCCTCACTCCACACTCACCTCTCATCCTGCTGTTGGGGCTGCTCCCTGGGCACCACGGGGCTGGTATCACACTGACCCACATGAGCACGCATCCAGCTTTCACAGACAGGACAGACGTGGTGGCCGCTGTGGAGAAGCACCACTGAGGATGTGCACTGAGTCTCTTCATGGAGACTCCAAAATCCCTGTGAAGTTTGGCATCTCCAGCTCCCCTGGTACTGGGGAACCACCCAGGATTCCAGATACCTGGGATCAGCTCCACCACAAACCTCCTGGCTTTGATAAAACCTGTGATTCTTTGTCTTTTCTGACACATCCTGCTTCATCAGAGAGCTGGAGCAGCTCTGCTCTGGAGCCAGGCTGAGAGAGCTGGGCTGGGGCAGCCTGGAGAAGAGAAGGCTCCTGAAGGGGAGACCTGAGAGCAGCTCCAGTGCCTGAAGGGGTTGCAGGAAACCTGGAGAGGGGCTTGGGACAAGGGATGTAGGGACAGGCCAAGGGGAATGGCTTTAACCTGCCAGAGGGGAGACTGAGATGAGCTCTTAGGCAGAAGCTCTTCCCTGTGAGGGTGCTGAGGCGCTGGCACAGGGTGCCCAGAGAAGCTGTGGCTGCCCCATCCCTGGCAGTGCTCAAGGCCAGGTTGGACACAGGGGCTTGGAGCAAGCTGCTCCAGTGGAAGTTGTATTTTTAAGTGGAAGACAAACCTTTCATGGTCCATGGGCTGCTCTGCATTGCTCTGCTCTGGAACAGCTCCTCCTGTCCCATCACCCCTCCACTCATCCACAGCTTTGGCAGGAGAGCTGAACACAGGGAAAGAGAGGAAAACCTGAATCCACCTGCGCGTGTGGCTTTCCAAGAATGACAGCTGCCCTGCAGAACAGGGCTGAAAGGAACCAAAAGAATTCAAACTGCAAAAGCTGCCCTGTCATAGAACGCTTTTTGTTGGAATGGACCTTAAAGCTCATCCAGTTCCAACCCCCTCCCATGGGCAGGGACACCTTCCACTCTACCATGTACTGACTGTTACAAGCTCTCCCCTGAGCCTTCTCTCTCTAGCCATGTATCAATGCTTTCTCCCCCCAGAAAGTGCCCTTTCCCTCTGGTTTGCTTCACAGGGACCCACGGTACCTCGTGCCTGCTGGGCTCTGGCTCTCCCCATCGCCGATGCTGGTGACCGAGTACGTTCGCGGTGCTGCAGGCTGGGAGCTCAGCCAGTGCTGGCAGACGGCACAGCCACGGCGTTCAGGCTCGCTGTGTGGGGCCAGGGCAGCGTGGAGCCGCTCCTCGCATGTGGGACACACGTGGCAACTCGTTGTGTGGCTGCAGGTGGGGAAGACAAGGGGGGAAACCCTCCTGAGGAGCCCTTGGGGCAACACGAAACCCTCCCGTGAAACCCTCTTTGGCAGCACCGCGTTCATTGCGTCACAGAATCCCAGCCTGTTTGGGTTGGAAGGGACCTTAAAGCTCATCCAGTTCCAACCCCCTGCTCTTGAACACTGCCAGGGGCTGTACCACTGTGGTCAGGCACGGCAGGCCAGAAATAACACTGGTGGGAGCAGTGGGAGTAGTCAGAAGAGCGGCACAAGCTTTTGGACAGATGAACAAGCAAACCTACCAAAAATAGGAATGCCACGGCACAGGCTGCTTCCCATCAGCCTTCATCTCTGGGTGCATCCCTGGATCCCTTCTGTTCGTCTCCTGCTTTTGTAAATGCATATTGAAAGAGCTGAAGAGACAGAAAGGAGAAATGCACAGAATAAAGAGCAACTGAGCAACATGGAAAGATAGTTCTAACCATGCACACATTTACCGAAGGCAATGGCCATCACTCAGAGTTCAAAGGAAACCCTTAGGGAAAGTTATGATTTATATGGGGCAGCTTAGGCTCACTTACTGGGTTTTATTGTCTTTCCGTCTCTTGATGATCCCAATGAGAATTCCAAGGACTACTGCGGGAGCTAATAAATAAAGAAGGAAAGCAGAACAAAACAATACAGAACAAATGCACCGAGAAACCGGTGTGGAATTTCAGCGAGATCCCACGGTTTGGTAAAAGACTGGCAGCAAAATTCCCTGAGATTCCATGCCCAGAGGCCGCCCTCAGCCAGGAGAACACCAACCCCCTCCTGTGTCTGAACAGAAACCGCAGCTCCATGCGGTCGTGCTGAGCTTGTGGAGGGTGTGATCCTTTTATAAAGCACCTCCTAATCCCTTCCTATTTTAAACATGCTCGCAACTTTTAGCACTTGATCCCTTTTGCAACCAGGATGCTCCAAGCCCCTCTAATCTCTTATCTTTCAACGTCTGCAAGGCTTTCTAAAGCAGCGTTATCCATGCAAGAGTGACAGGACGTACAGGTTTTGGTTTGGGTCTCACACTGGCTTCTTTGGCTCCTTTCATGTCATCCTCGCTTGATGCAATGTTTTATACTAAGACATAATCGAGCCGATGCTGCTGCATTAGATGATCTTAAGGTCCTTTCCTACCCTAACTATTCTTTGATTCTATTACCTAATGGCAAAATCCACCCCTGAATCCTGACCAGAGTCTCTCAGTGCTAAGGAAATGAACAAACCAAAACCACTGACTCCAAGGATTGAACAGCAAATAACAGCTTTGGGGTAGAGAAGTGTATTTTCAGTTTTAAACTACTTACCAATGCAACTGGGGATGAGGACACTTGCTAGAGAAAAAACCAACGGCACTGACGTTAATAAAATGAAGCCAACAATGCAGCTAACTAAACGGGGGGTGTGTGTGTGTGTGTGTGTGTGCTGAATTCTTGCTCACAGAATGATGTTATTCAAACCCAGAAAACCACAGCACTGCTGAGATGACAAAATGCTCTAAACCAATCTGTCATTAGCTACACTCATCATTATGCTCCTCTTGAGTCCCTTGCCCCACTGCCGGAGCTGAGGTCCATAGCCCCAGGCTACCTCCACCCTCACCAACATCCACATACAGCCAAGATAACATCAGTGGGTTCTACTGAAATATTTGGCTGCATGGAGGGAGATCCAAGCATCCAAATGCAACCCCGCATCACATCAGCCAAGGGGTCACGCAGTTGGGATCAGAGAGAGAAGGGGATCAGACCAGGGAATAAGCCCGTGCAACCCCTTTAGAAACTGGAAGATGGACCCACCAAAGCAGTAAAGGCAGCAACAACAGTGAGAGTTACAGGGACCTGATGTGGGTGCAGTTAGTGCAATTGAAAGGTTTCTGAGGCAGAAAGGCTCTCCTGGACTCTTACCTAGCCAGTGGCCATTCTCTGCTGTCTTTTCTTCCGAGGGTTTGGTTTGGTTTGCTGCTGCTGTAGTGCTAACTGGAGAGAGAAACAAAGGAAAACCAGTCAAAATTGTATTTTATTTAATCCTCCATTTATATATGATACAGAGACTACTTCAGATAATAGAATTTATTATGGGCAGGTGACTTGTGTATGTGTGGCTATGACAGCAAGGGCTGCAGAAGAGTCACCTGGGACCTCTTGGTGACAATACAGCTGTAGGACAGAGGGAATCTGCTGCCCTGTTTGGCTTTACAGCCCGGTTAAGTGCACAGCAAGAGCAGGATGATTACCCAGGCATGCTTACCCCTGCATTCCGGAGGAGGCCTGCTCCAGACACCACTGACCCCGTTCTCTGTTGTACAATGAAGGGTCTCATTCCCCACAAGCTGGAGCCCAGGGTCACACGTGTACATCACGACTGAGCTGTATGTGAACTCCTCTGTCCCACTGCTGTTATGCTTCCCATTGGGAATAGCTGGAGGCGGAGGACAAGAAATAGCTGGGGGGGGAAGAAAACAGTGACCGTGAGATGCTTTCTCCACAACGTGAAGAGAGAAAAACCAAGAGCTGCTTGCACATGGGCTGCAATGGAGGGAAGCAGGAGCAGGAGCGCTGTTCCCACTCTCAGCACACAGTTACTTTCCAGCCCTTCCTGACCTGCTGTCCTGTGTACACCAGGCAGCACAGCCTGCAGGGACACCAGCCCTTCTGGGTTCCTCCTTTGTGGCTTTCACATGCAAAAGGGAAGAGTGATGATAGAATCACAGAGTCCCAGTCTGGTTTGGGTTGGAAGTGACCTTAAAGCTCATCCGGTTCCAAGCCCCTGCCATGGGCAGGGACACTTCCCACTAGAGCAGCATCAAGGCTGGTCCCTGCTGTCACCACACCAGAGATACTGACCTGACCTCACACGGTAAAATCAACACATGGTTCAGTATTTCAAGTGCTGGAGAGCTTCACTTACCCTGGCAAGCTGGAATTTGGCTCCAGGCAACATCCCCTTCCCTTATGGAACACCGGACAAGAGGTGACTCTCCCTTTAATGTGTACCTGCAAAAGGCACATCCCCAAATCTGCTTGTTGGCAGCACCCAAGCATGTGTCATATCTCCCCCAGAGGTGCTTAGGACTCAACAGGCAGAGCCCCGTGCCCCAGCACACACACAGGGTGATGGGAATGGAGGGTCTTCACACTCACCCATGGTTACAAACTACATCTGCTCTTGCACCCAGCAGATGATCATTGGTAATAACTTTGCCATGTTCTGGATTTGCTGGAATACCACAAGATTTCCCTAAAAAAGAGTGAGATTATCCCAATGTCATCCCCAAACAGAGTCCATCACCCAGCGGGCAATAGCCAGTTCATGCACAGAGCTGAGGGGTTTGGTTATTCCAAGTCTGTGTACAACAAGGGTGCTGGGTGCTACCCCACAGAGCTAGCACCCTACCCCATACACAAGCCACCTATTCATACACTTCAGCTCAGGTTAGTGACTTCCCACAGCCCTCCATGACTGGTCAGTTAACTGACATATAGTTACACCATCGATTCCTTACTACACGTGCTCAGGGAAGGGCCTTTTAACCTGGACAGGGATCTTTTGACCTATAGGCATGATTTTTAGTATTATACTGAGGCTATAATGAGGATAGTTCCCCTAAAGGACACTCTAATCCCATTATGCTGACACATCAGAGTCATATCTTGATGATGTCCATGTGTCTTCAAGATGTACCAGGCTTCAAGGATAGTTTTTCCTGATTGGAGATTCCTCAGGCTTGTTTCTTAATGTGCCTACACAAAGCCTCCTCCCTGGTTATCGATTCTCTTTGTTAGGCAGTGTTGTTTCCAGGTTACCCTGACCTTTGGGAAGCTCTTGTATCTCTTCAGGCTTTTCCACAGTAAAGTGTCAGCTTCATAATTATGTGTCTACACAAGTCCCAGTTTTTTAACTATATGCCTATAATGCTTAAGAAACTGCAAGGATGGGGGAAACCCCACAGACATCACAGCATGGCAATGTCAAACCTGGCATCTGGTGGTGTTTCGTGCCAAACATCATCAAACAGAAGCAATCCTAAAACACAACTCAGATGTAGCACTTGGAATGCAGCCCCGCGGATGCAGCTGGGGAAGGATGCTGAAGCGAAGGGAATGACACAGGGACACTCACTCTGACACAGCTGAGGAACCTCTGACCATGTTAAGTCCTCAAGACACGTGCTGGTGGGGAGCTGGTCTGTGGTGTTCCTGTAGCCTGGGCGGCAGCCGTACTTCACTGTGGTACCAACTCCATAGAAGTTCTGGGTTTCATCTTGCTGTGATACTTTAGCAAAAAGCACCCGGGGGGGGCTGGGGCAGCTGCCTGGGAATGACAACGACACCCCGAGCGTGCAGGTAGAAAGCCAAGGTAACAGTGTTCTGCGTTCATAGAACCGTGCAGTGGTTTGGGTTGGAAAGGGACCCTAAAGCTCCTCCAGCTCCAACCCCTGCCACGGGCAGGGACCCCTTCCACTGGAGCAGCTTGCTCCAAGCCCCTGTGTCCAACCTGGCCTTGAGCACTGCCAGGGATGGGGCAGCCACAGCTTCTCTGGGTAACCGGTTACTGGGCAACCTCCTTTGCCAGCTTCGCCATTGAAGCATTTAAGGTGGGAAGAGCAGCCAGTTCTTCCCGGCAGTGCCAAACCTTCCCCCGAGCTAACCCTTGTGACAGCGGTGCCAGCCTCTCCCCTCGTCCCTCTGCTTCCACGAGCCAACAACCTGCTTTTATTGCTGCATGAGCACCAGCACATGGCTCCAACAACCTAAGCAGGGTTGGGAAAAAGGGTCAGCGAGAGGTTCTCTGCTGAGCAACTTCATCGTGCATCACTTTGGGTGAGGAAACCCTTGAGGCTGCGGTTGCTAAAGCAGCGAACGCTTTCACAAGCAGTGGATGTTTTCACAAGCAGAGTTCCCCTCTAAGCAACTCTTTCCATAGAAAGTGAAATACTTACGCCCACAGAACTCCGGGAGGTTGGACCACTGGGAGGTGGCAAGGCACTGTATGGTATCTGAGAGCAAGGGGAGCTTCGTGTAACCCGCACGGCATCTGTACGTTACCATGGAGCCGACGCTGAAGCTTTCCCGGTGTTGAGGGTCCTCCAGGGGCTCTGCATTGCTTATGGTTGGCAGTGGCCCACAGTCACCTGGAGTAAAACAAACCTGGATTTAATGGGGTGCCTGCTGCCAGCGTGAGTACCCGGGGCAGGGCACAGCATGGGTTTGGGACACGCAGAGTGCAGGACAGCGCAGCACATGCACCCCTGACGTGCACCCGCAGTAGAGCAGAGCATGCGTGGAGCACACAGACACATGGACAACACACATGTACAGGACACACGCACCCAAATGAAACACATGCAGCCACGACGCACATCCACAACGCGCACCTACGGTAGCACAGCACACATGGAGCACATAGAGAACATACGTGCATAGGGCATATACATCCGCACAGGGCTTGCACTGCATGGAGCACACACATGCATGGAGCACGCACATGTAGGGGGGTACATGCACGCACATGTAGGGGGGGACATGCACCCACATGGAGCACACAAGCCCCGCAGCACACACCCACAGTGGAACACAGCATGTGTGGAGCACATGGAGCTCACAGACACACGGAGCGCGTGCATTCACGGGGCTCACACACGGAGCACCAGTGCTCACCCTCCACCACCTCCCGTCCCCGTGTGCTCACCCCAAGCCGCGGGCAGCAGCAGCGGCAGCAGCAGCGCGGGCAGGAGCGGGCGGCGGCGGCCGGAGCCCATCACCGCCGCGGCGCGCCGGGACCAGGACCCAAGCGGAGCGGAGCAGCGGGTGCGCAGCCGGGAGCGGCCCCAGCAGGGCGGGGAGCGGGGCCCCTCCCGGAGCAGCTGAGAGGGAGGGAGGGAGGGAAGGGACGGGAAAGGAGATGCTGCAGCCGCCAAAGGTGGGGCAGCGCAGCTCGCTGTGGTACCACCGTGCAGCCCCGCTCCTGCACACGCTTTCAGTGAAGGACAAGCAGGTGATGGCCCGTGGGACACAAGGTAAGGAGCAAAGGGATCTGTGCGTACCTGGGATGCAGCTGGGCACCCGTGGGTACCATCTGCCGCTGGCCAGGCACCGCACCGTGCTGGTGGCTCCCAGGGGCACGTAGCCGGGGTCGCACGTGAGCGTGGCTGTGCTGCCCGAGGTGAAGTTCCGTGCAGGTCCCAGCTGTCCATGGGTGATATCTGGGACGGGGCACTGAGCCTCTGGGGATCACCGGCTCCCAAACCAGTTCCAAGCATCACCTGCCTGTCCCTAGGAAGAGGCTTCCTGGAAGAGAGGTTTTTCTGCAAGGAGAGAGGAGAAGGGAGCTTTCCTCCGGTCCGAGGGATGCACAGGGGACCAGAGGGCTCTAAACCAGCTCCACTTTGAAGCTGCTGATTGAGCTGCTTCTCTAACACCCATGCACAGAACAAGGCAGCGTTTCCACTGTCACTCTCCCAGTTAGACATGCAGCTCCTCACATGGAAGGAGAGGCTCAGGGATGTCCTAAGGCCCAGGCAGGCACAGGAGCAGTTTGTTCAGCTCCATGCCTGCACTGGGAAGCTGCTCTGGGCTCCCTGCCCTCCACACGGATTGCAGGAAGAGCCAAAGGAAAGGTTGTGGCTGTGTTTGCTGCCCTGTCCCGCTCTGATGAGCAGTGCTGCTGCTAAGGGGGATGTGTCACCCCACCCCAAGGAAAGGGCAGCCAGCAGCATCCCATCTGCCTCCCTCTGCCTTTGTTATCCAGGAAATGCTGATGTTGCTGCTGGAAAGCTCCATCATTTTATTTTAGTTTACTTCCCCCACTTGATTTCCCTTTCCAATACAATTTAAGCTCCAAGCATACCTAACAAAAGCACCTGCAACGAGGCCAAGGGATGTTTTCATGAGGGAGGAGTCAAGCAGCCTGGATAACATATTCCTTTCAAACACTTCCTTGTGACCACGCTGACAGGTCATATAGAGATGTCTTGGCCACATTACAGGTCACTGGTCACTGAGCTGGGATGGTGGCTGCACAATACAACAGGAGGTTGCTAAGGGGAAAAAGGAGGTGTTAAATGTAGGGGAATTCTCTTGTAAGAGCTGTCAGCAATGACCTCAGCAAGGGAGAGCAAGATGCGCACAAGTATTTGGCAAAGAGCTCTTGCAACACTTGGGTTTCAGGGAGTGGCTGGGTTCTTACGTACTCAGAAGAGCCAAGTGCTCGAGGTTCAACCCAGTGGAATCCCCTCAACAGAGCTCAGATGAGCCCCTTGAACCAGGCTGTTTTCCTACCTGAGGCCATGCAGGAGCATCTCTACCTGCCCAAACCATCAGGCCCAGCTCAGCCCGTCCCCCTGCCCCCATTTACTGCCCCATTTTAACCCAGTAACGGCCCGAGCACCGAAACCTCCTGCTCTGGAGCTGCCCCAGCAGCTGAGCCCTGCGATAGTGGCTCTGCCCTGCTCAGCTGGAGCCAGCAAGAGCCACTGGCTTTATCTTGCCCTGACATCCCTTCCCCATGCTGCAGAAATCAGGCCAAGCAGATGGTGATGGCAGAAGCGACAGCACAGAGGGGAGCCTGACCCACGCTGCTCTGTGTGTGCTCACGCTGCGAGGCTTGGACCTGGAACAGCACGAGCTTTCCAGCAAACCAGGGCTGAGCTGCTGGAGCTGCTCTTGGTTTTCCACAGACCTCGGCTCCTTTCCATCCTTGGGCAGGGCAGCAGCTCCCAGAGCCTTCCTGGAGATGTCCCTGGGTCTGCCCGGGCTGAGCTGGGGAGCCACAGCTCAGGACCAGGACACTGAGCAGGATTAAGGCAGGTGTGCCTTACTGGTAACATCACTTACCAGAAACACTCACATTCCCAAACATTCCTGCGTGCATTTTCTTTCTTTTTCTGAAGAAACCAAGTTAAATTTTCATATGAGGCCATTTAGAAAAGAAACAAGAGTGCTGATAAAGAATCCCAAATCTGAACATTGCCAACACGTATCTAAAAGCTGATACCTTCCTGAAAACAGCGTCAGCTATGGAAAGGGAAGAGCAGGCAGCTGAATTCACAGGCTACCCTTTATAAGCAATTACCATTTATTACTAATTGCAAGTAAAATCCCATTAAGACTTTGGGAGCTTTAATGTTCAGTGTAGAGCAAAGACAGTAGCCGGCCAGCAGCATAACCCTGCCAT
The DNA here is from genome assembly GCF_028554395.1 of Pezoporus wallicus. Lineage (NCBI taxonomy): Eukaryota > Metazoa > Chordata > Aves > Psittaciformes > Psittacidae > Pezoporus > Pezoporus wallicus. The sequence continues at coordinate 1,300,562 of NW_026636574.1, read as the reverse complement.
TTCCAGGTTCTCTCTTGCAGTGTGACCACACAGGAGGGTGTATTTAGCAGTTCCTTCTCTGTGTCTGGGAGGAGTCCATGTGCTCACAGCCCGCAGCGTTGCAGAGGGGCCTTCCTCCCTCGGGACAGCAGAATTGGCTTCTTCATGGCTGGTAGGTACCCAGTGGCTGTTATTGTTCATGTCTGAACAGAGATAGGAACTGCAGAGCACTTGGGTCTGAGACAGAAAACACTTTAGCTAAAGAAAGTGCTTGAAGTACGGAAGGTACACAGATCAACATTCGATTTAGCATCTAAAATACTGTGGTTTCCTAACAGAAATGAGCTCCTAACTTTGCAGGGGGGAAGTCAGTACTTGGCTTTCAGCACACCCCTGCCTGGGTGTATCTGCAACTGGAACGTGCTGCAGCCAGGAATTCCTGGGCAGTGAAGGGAGCAGCTCATCTTGGCTGATCGCTGTGGGTCTTTTACAGCCTCTCCTGTGCACTGGTATGTGTGGTGCTGCCTGCGAGCAAGGAGATCTGCAGGTGCGGAAACACTGAGTTGGACTGGCTGAGATATAACCGAGCTCCACCAGAACCTCTGCAGAGGGCTGGGGGCTTCCTGAAGATCTGCAGCTTCCCAGCCTGAAGGAAAGGCTGAGAAGATCCATAGGGAATTCTGACTGCATTCAGGACGTTGCTGGAAATTCCTGAAAGAGAGAAAAGCTCAGCTGGGAATGGGCAAACTCTTGTGTGATTTTCAATCAATTAATGGAACATTAAAACCTAACCATCATTTTAAAAGATACCTCCCAATGGGTGCTCTGTCTTGATCGTTATCACTTCCAATTGCATGCTTGCAGTCCCCACCCAGACACCATTCCCAACACTCACCCTTTTTATGGGTACAAGAATCCTTTGCACCGGATAGGAAATCTGTTGTAGCAACACTTCTGCCACCTCCAGCTTCTCCGGGCTGCCCATGACCTCGCTGGTGTGGAACAAGGTCTGTGTTAGTACATTGCCTCTCGCTGCTGAACAAGGAGAGAAGTCCCAACACTCTTAAGGCCACATGGGCCAAAGTTACCTCTTGCTTTTCAATATGGCAAAAACTGAGCTAAATCAGATCTGTGCTAAGATGAGGGCAAGGAAAAAACTGCTGAAATACCTTTAATACAAAGCAAAGCTTTTGTAAGAGGAGGTCAATGCAGTCAAATCTCATAGAAGGCAAGAACACAACAAAAAAGAAATCACTTACTTCCACAAAATGATGCAACTTGAGACCGTTTTAAGTTCTCAAAGCAGCCAGCTTGGGGGAGGATGCCAGAGATGCCCATGTACTTCGGAGGACACATGGATCCTTGGCTGGTCCAAGGAGAATGGTAGGGTTTGGTTTTGTACAAAGGAACAACGAATCTCAATGGGGAGGTAGCACAGCTCCTGGACACTGAAGAGGAACATGGGCGAAAATGGCAGTTCCAGGTATAGGAGCAAGCAGGGAGTTTCACTGCTGAGTTCCCCTGAACTCCAGTGATCCTACAGGGACTGACCTGGTGTCTTGGAGAAAGAAGAAGAATGGGAGTAAGAGATGGTATTTTGGAGTGACTTTTTATAAAGGCTGAGCTTAATTTCCCATTTCGAAGCCTTCTTCTTAGCTGGGTGGATGGCTTTTTGTTGGGAACCTGAAAGAATGAAAACCATGGTGTGAAATGGCTTAAATGTGATAAAGGAGCAAATTCAGCTGGGAAACGTGGGTCTTGATTCAGTGTAAGATCCTTCCGACTCACTTTGGGGAGGAGGACTCCTTTCCATTTGTTTTACTCCAAGTTTGACAGGTAGCTTTTTCTCTAGGGTATAAAGAGTAAGCATCGCTTAGCACCGCACCTTTCTTACACAGCCCTTTCCTTACTCACTTCAGCACTGCTTTTCTCCCTCTTTCAAATTGCAGTATGACTTACACCTGGCATACCCTGTACTAAGCAATCACAGTATTTTAAGCTGGTGCATCCTAAATACTGAATTCACAATAAATACTAAACTCAGATGAAACCACCTTTGCACGCAGGCACAGCTCTGCTCCAGACTCCCTTTGTTTTGTCCATACTGGTACAGCGGATGCTCCCATTCCCAACGAGCTGGAAGCCAGAGTCACAGCTGTAAGTCACGGTGGAGTTATAAGCAAAGGTTTTTACACCTTCACCGTCATGTTTTCCATTGCTAATGTGAGGAGGTGAAGAGCAGGTAATTACTGCAGGGAAAAAGGTCAACATAAGCATTGCTAAAAGCTTTAGTAATAATGAAAATGCAAAAGGTTTCTTGAGTCCATCTAAAACTCAAAGACAATAAACTTCCGGACAGCTGACGAGGGGTAAAAACTGGCACTGAGATCTTCCTTGATTCTCTTTCTTTTTGTTCTTTCTGTTGTCACATCTTTCTCCTTCTCCATTCCCAGGGTCCCAGAGCACCAACAGACCCCTTGCCATGCCCTGGCTGGTGGTTCCTGCAAGCCTCATCCCATCGACTTCGCTGCAGCCTTAAGTCATGAGAAAATAGGTTGAACTTGTGGGAACAAAACTGCTGAAAGGCAGTGTCAGCAGCACAATGGGGATTTCTCAGCTGCGGTGGTGGTGGTGGAGCTGCCGCATAACATAACAAAAACAATGTATGAAGACAGGCTTAGACTGGACATTAGGATCTACTGGAGCAAAGTCAGAAATAAGGGTGGATTAACCTTACATTCACAAGTTGGAAGTGTACTCCATGCAACATCGTTCCCTTTAAGCTGACACTGGATGAAATGACTCCCGTTTAATCTGTACCTAAGTGAGAATACACAAGAGAAGAAGCATTTGCGTAACTATTCAGAAACAGAGAATGCAGGTTTTTTCCCGTTACCTGTCTGCTCAAGAATGGAGAAAAGGCAAATTTAAAGCAAGCAGATGTGCACACTGATGCACACACTGATAACAGGAGAGCTCCTTCACCTTGCTGTCTGCCAGGATTCTTATTAACCTGGTTTTTAGGTGATTCTCTGCTTTGGAGTGAGCATCTTCCATTGCAAGGATGGGAGCATGTGCTGAATCCTAGAATGGTTTGGGTTGGAAGGGATCCTAAAGCTCCCCCAGCTCCAACCCCTCCCACGGGCAGGGACCCCTTCCACTACAGCAGCTTGCTCCAAGCCCCTGTGTCCAACCTGGCCTTGAGCACCGCCAGGGATGGGGGATGCGAATGCCAGACAGCACTGAGGTTAGCCACGGATTCCCACACGGGCTCGGGTTTGCTGAATCAGGAACTGTTTCCCCCTGTCTGCTTCCTGGCGGAGAACAGCCCTGGGATTGATGCTGCTGGCATCCAGTGCCTTTCCCACGCCACTGCCTCCCACTGGGATGAGGGGGTGAGGTGAGGAGCTCCCTCCTGAGCTCATGCAGCAGCTCTAAAGGCTGGGACTCAGCCGCAGCTGCTGCTCACACCCCAGCAGTGCTGCAGTACCCGGTGTGCTGGACCTGCTGACAGCCCCGCTGCGGCGGTGGAGGGCAGGCTCCCCGCAGGCTCCAGTGCTGCCTCCTCCCTGGCACGTTGCTTTTGGGTCGTAAAGGTGTAGCTGTTCTGCCAAAGGCTTGCCAGGAAAGCCAACAACAGCAGGGACCAGTGAGGGGCAGTGAGGGTCTCTGTGTCATTTGGGATGGATTGGCTTCCTGGAAGCTCCATACATCTTGTCCTGACAGCACCAGCACCTTTCCCAACCTCTGATTTACATCCTTCTGCTCAAAAAATAAAAATCACCATTTGGGCAGGATCGATAGTATCTGATCTTGCTTATACAGATAACGTTATTCCTCCACCCTGATGTGGTGTTTCCAAAGATCAGCTGAACTGCAGAAGGGTGGGACATGCTGTCATTTCCCCAGCATCCATCCCAAGGGAACATCTGGAGGAAAAACCCCGGTGTTGTATTTGAGGCAGCTGTAAAGACTGGCAGAACGAGCCAGATGATACCAGCTAATTCCTGCTGGGGAGGGAGGGATACAAGCTGGAGATGCAGGAGCTTCCCTTTGCATGTCAGTCTTTTGCAAGTGGCCCTGATTGAAAGCAGGCAGAAAGTGTGAGTCAGCTCAGTGAGTGAATGGAAAGAGTGCTTCACTGCAGTCTTCTGGACATCACTGACCTTTAAACATTCCAACAGAACCCCTTTTTATTCCATATATCTCAAATATGCTAAGCTGAAATGTTCAAGGCCAGGTTGGATGGGGCTTGAAGTAACCTGGTCTAGTGAAAGGTGTCCCTGCCTGTGGCAGGGGGTTGGGACTGGTTGAGCTTTGAGGTGCCTTCAACCCAAACCAGGCTGGGATTCTATGAAATATTTGAAGCAACTTGTTTTGATGCATGTAGTTATAAACTGAATGTACAACCAGCCCTGTTCGGTTGATGCACAGGGGCAGTTCAATCTCCTCTGCATGCCACTTGATAGAAAAGGCAGCCACAGATTCAAACCCAGTCCCTTCCCTTCAGCCATGTCTTATTCCTTCCCAGCCCAAAGATGCAATTCAAATGGGAAAAGCAGCCCCATGCTCTGCCCTCTGAGCAGCACCACAGGAGTGATACACAGTGAAACAACATCCCAGCATCCCTGCCCTGGACCAGAGCTTGTATTCCAGCAGCAGTGTGCTGGAGCTTAGAACACTGCCCCGGGACTCACCCGTCCTCACAGAACACGTTCACTCTGGCTCCGAACTGCAGGTCTGTCAGTGCGACCAACCTGCCCCCGGGCAGCGCTCCTGGCTCCCCGCAGGCTTTCCCTGCCGGAGAATGAGGCTGGCGTTAGCAGAACCCGCGCTGATGGGGAATTCCCGAGCAAGGAACAGACTTCGGGGGTTATACCCAGTGGGACCAGTGTTTTACTTCACAAGCGTCTTGCAGGAGGGCAGAGGAGGCTGTTTGCGGAGGTATTCCCATTTCCATAGCTTAGCAGTAAGTTACTCAGCTGTGAAAAAGGTATTGCTGCCACACCACCAGCCTTCATATTACATGGATTTCACCAAGAAACACGTTTGGTCTGCATTTTGAAGTGCCACACAACTGCAATTCGGCACCTGTCCTGTGCATGTACCCCAGCCAGATAGAGCCATATGGAGCAGAGCAGAGATACTCACTCCTGCACAGCTCAGCCGCTTCTGACCACTCCAGGTTTTCAAGGCAAGTGCTGGTGGGGGAGCTTTCCGAGGTGTTCTCATAGCCGGGGCGGCAGACGTAGCTCACATTGCTCCCAACAGGAAAGAAGTTAATCCTCTCATCCACCTTGGAGAGGGCAGCGAACCTCAGCCTTGTCGGGGCAGCGCAGCTCCCTGGCAGTCAAGGAAACCTGACCTGAAAGAGCTGCCCTGGGGGAAGCATGCAAAATAAACCCCGGCATTGCAGAGCTGCTCTTGCTATGGTGCTTTTGGAAAGCTCCTCCTGTTCAGCACAGGTTATGGCTGGTTTCTTACCAGGCTGCTATTCTGCTGCATGCCCTTTGGCAAAACAAGGATGGAGATGTGATAACGGCGCAGGCAAAGCTGTTAGTAGGAAATAAGGAGTCGCAGCCTCTGCAGCCTCTGACACCCAGGGTTTGGGAGGTGCAGGAGCATCGTGGGCTCCAGCCACCATCCAGCTGACCCCATCACTGACCAGCAGGGATCCTGCACCCATCAACAAGCAGCAGCCATGGGAAGTGGGTCTGTACCTTGCCAGGGGTGGTGATGCCACTGTAGAGCAGCCACAGTAAGGGGCAGAAGCGTGAAGCCAAGCAAGAGGCTCTTTGGAGCTGGGTCTCAGAGAAAGGAGGTATTTACGGCCGCAGGGCTCGGGCAGCGTGGACCAGCGTGCGCCAGGCAGGCACTTCACCATGTCTGATCTCCCAGGGATTTTGATGGTGCCTTCGATGCACGTGTACATCACGCTGGATCCAATAGGAAAGCTGATGGTGTGCTTATCAACGGATGGCCTGGAGTAGGTCATGGGAGGTGGGGGCCCACAGTCACCTGTGGTAAGAGAAGACCACTTTGGGTGAGGCCTCCATTCCCTGGCCCCTTCCCCAGCCCCACTGAGCATCCCAGCTCCTGGGCTGGCCCAGGCTTCTTCTGCAGGCAAAGGTGCCAGGCAGGACTGCATCCATGAGAGCATCAAGCAATGGGTCCCCCCAGGTTTGGGTATGGTGGTGGCATCACCCACCCCAGCCCCGAGCAGCAAGGTGGGATCCAGACAGGTCTCACTGGTCCTCCCCGTACATCCCATGCTCCTGTACTCACCACGAGCCACAGGCATGCCCAGGAGCCCCAGCAAGGGCAGGAGCAGCATGGAGTATCCAGATGCCCGTGCACCAGCAGGTACCCTGCAGGTCAGGGTGCCTGGGTGCTTCCCCCATCCTGGTTCTCCAGACTTCATTGCAGTGATTTCTGTGCTCCTCTGTCAAGCACGGCTAGCTCCAAGGGGCTGTTTCTGAAGCTGGGAGGAGATGCAGCCCAGGAGACCCAGCCAAGCCTCTGCAACAGTGGAAACCTTTCCAGAACACCCAGGGAGCTAAACTCTGAGTCAGGGACATAGAGAGCAGCCAAGGGTGTGGGACAACTGTCATCCACAGCTCAGGCAATGCCTCTGGTCCTCCTGCCTCACCATGAGCGATGGGGGGATAACTCAACCCTTTCATTTGACTTGAGACTGGCTGTAAGCACTAGTTCTTACCAAAACCAAATGCTACCAGAGCAGAAAAGACCCTCACCCAGCCCCAGTCTGTACCCAGGGTAGGTAAATGCCCCCTGGTTAGTTGCTGGCAGGTGATGCAACCAGGATCTTCCCTAAGCAGGGTTAGGGAAAGAAAAAATAGAAGCATTTTCCTTTTTGCTTGCTAATTTGTTTCTTGATTGCCTGACTCATTTATAAGCAGGAATGGGTGGGAGTGAATACATCTGCATACTGACTAACAGGCTGAAGTATCCCTGACATCAGTCAGGATGACTGAAACACACTCTTAGATACACGGGGGATGTAACACCCAGTTCTTACTCGTGCTAATGGGTTTTGAGCCTTGCACAGGGAGATAAGACACTTGCTGTTTGCAGTCTCAGGTGAGCTCAGCGCAGAGGGGAGCGAGGTGTCACAGGAGAGGGTACAGCCCAGCTCTCCCTGGGGCACAGGCAGTACTGGGGTGGGTCTGAGAGTGCCTCTCATTGCAGAGGATGCTGCGGGGATAATGCACAGCTTGCATTTTCAAAGCATCTTTCTGCGTAAAGATGGGAGGTGCCATCTCTTCCCTGGGTGCTGTCGTTTGGCTCTAGTAACTTTTACAGCAGCTCTAATAAAGCATTCATCTGGCAGTGATATCCCACTGTAAACCACTTGGGCAGGAGATGAATTAGAGTCTGGATCAGAAGAGCCCTTGGACCACGCTGGAAATCAGCCAGACAGATCACAAGACACCATGGTGGCACCTTCAGCTTCATTGCAACCCGCAGGGAAGGAGTAGTTGCTGCATCCCAGGGCCACACAAAGTGTAAATCATCATTTATTGAGTAATGCGAACAAGCTTTGGGTTCTGATTCTCTGCACATCAAGTTACAATATCTATTCTCAGCATTTGCTTGCCAGAAATAAGGATGTTGAACACGACGCCAACAGAGGTATCTGAGCCCAGTGCTGGATCAGAAACCTCTTGCTCTTAAATCCAGGGATTAGCAAGCAGAAGCCTTTACAGAAGCACTTCTGTGTAGTCACCCTTAACTAGATGTATAGAAATCATGAGCTAGATTAACAGGAAATTACGTAGTTCAACACTCACTGCATTGCTGTTTCTAGATAGCAGGAGTGTGCTGTGCTGTGAGAGGCTGAGCGCAGCGCAGGCAGAGGGTGAGGCGTATGTGCACAAACACCTTCAAAGAGAACCACTCATCTCAGCTGGAAGTTTACTCCTGTGGACTTCAGTCCCCCTCCTCTTGGCTTAGCAGTGACTCAGAGCTCCGTTTACTTTCTTACTACACTTCCTGATAGAAGATGTGACACAGCGCACTTGTTACCTGGCAAAACAGACTTGTCAGGTTTAAGGAAAAGAGCAAAAACCCCTCTGGGCTCCAGCATCTAGCACAGCAAAAGCAGCCTCCCATGCACTGCTTATTACTTGTCTGGCTATAGGCATGCAAGCACAAACCATAAAGCTGCTGATAATCTCCTTATAGATACCGTGGCTAAATAAACTGCGTGTTCATCAAATGAAAGGGGACCTTTACAGTGCGTTTTTGGACTCAGTTGTTCAGGTTTTCTAGTTCCACATTTAGTTTTTTAACCTCCAGCAACAGCTTTTGTATTTCCAGCAGAATTTTCACTTCTGCTGTAGGCACACCGCATTCGAAGGCTGCTTTAATGTAACGAACCTCTTCGCATACATCAGCATCACCATCCTTCTTCTGTCAGAAAGTAAAGCAGAACAAACAAAACCCAGGAAAAAAGGATGTAAAACTGCACTGCAGCAGATGGGAGCCAGCCGCTCCTCAGCTCAAGGCTGACTGTCCCACTTGCCTCAACACAGACCCCATTCCTCACTGGTACCATCAAGCCAAAGCTTTTAAGAAGCTCAAGCAGTTCTTTTCCATACTAGATATCAAGCAGTAACCATCCAGACCATGGTACTTACACACTTGGGCAATGGTGTCCAGTTGCCATCAGGCAAGCATGTGGCTGTCGAAGACATGTCTGAAAGGTGGTATCCCTGGAAGCATTCAAATGTAACAGTCTCATTTGTTTGGTACCACATTTTACCATCCAAAGTGCTATTCAGCCTTCCATTGGCCACGTGTGGTTGTGGACACAGAACTGAAAGGAAAACCCACAGCAGAAGGCAGCTCAGCAAGAGGCTCGTTGTTATGTAGAGAGAAAAAGACCCCACAAAGCTTGTGATGCCTGAGGCAGACCAAGTGGACCTGAATCTGTGGAGCCATGGAAACCAGATGTTAAAGCCAAGTTCCTTCCCCAGGCTCTTCAAGAGAGGGGGCAGATGGTCAGGACACATTGGTTGTTTTCTGTCTCAATTTGGCCATCCCCATGCAAGAGGCTGCAGACATCTCTCAGTACAAATGCGCACTGAAGAGAAAGCCAACAACGATGGTGGCTCCTGACCTGCCTTAGAGCCTCCTTTGTACCTGAGCATCCAGAAGAAACCAGCCTGGTAAGCACCAGCCTTGGGAAGTTTGTTTCTTCTGCAGAGGGGAAGGCACTAGGGAAACCCTGAGGACAGACACAGGCACATGATGCTGCACCCCAAGCCCTCTGCACGCTGCTGGTACCCACCGGGCTGGCAGGAGGGCAGAGGAGGGTGCCAGGTGCTGTCAGCCAGGCACCGGCTCTCGGCATCACCACGCAGCACGAAGCCTTTGTCGCAGGAGAAGCGCACGACTGCTCCATAGGGAAACGTGAATCTCTCTGGAGTCATCCTGCCCCTCTCGACCACGGGCCTGGGGCACCGGACCACTGCGGGAGGAGAGCAGAGCGGTGGGTTTGGCTCAGCCCTTCCCCAGGGACAGTGGGGACCCAGGTCTGGTGGGGCAGAGCCAGTTCCTGGTGCTCTCTGCATCAGTTTTATACTCAGAGCCCCAATTCCTGACCATCTGATGGCCATCAAGGTAGGACAACCAGTGTCTCCTGTTTCCACATGGATCATCGCCAGTCCAGAACTGTCAAGCCTGTGAATAAGCCTACAAAGGAAGCAGGATCTCCCAGCAGCCCTGCTCGCTTTTAATCCCATTGAGTGCTAATATTGCCCCCAGGTCCTGGCTTCAGTTTGGTCCCATACAAGAAAAAACAACTCACCCCTGCACTCCGGGGCAGGTTTGCTCCATGCCAAGCTCACCCCATCATCAGAGGTGCAGTAGATGGAGTCGTCCCCAATGAGGGACATACCCTCCACACATCTGTACTTCACTTCTGAGCCGTAGAGGAACAGCTCCGTTTTCAAGCTGGAGTGCTGCCCATTGGTGAGTTTTGGAGGAGGACCACAGGCTGTGGGAGAACAGGGAAAGGGAAGATGAGGATTTCCTTCATTTAGCAGGGAAATAACAGGAGAAGCCAGTTCTCGATGTTTATACATAGGGTTGCTCTCCTTAAAGTCTTCCTCGCTTCTCGTCAGCACTGGCTCCACCAGTGTTCCCAGAGTGGCCCAGCTAGCCACCCCAACCCAGCACAGCTCGTGTGCCAGCCTTCAGGCAACCTTCCCTTACCCCTCCTCTTCTCCATGAGGAACGATTCTGCTCCTAAACAGGGTCAGGGAACCGTGGGTATCATAAACCTCTTGAGCCCCCTCTGAGAAGTGGCTGCAAGTCCCATTCTCAACATACTTAATTCTAAAGCTATTTAATGATGTGACGTGGACCCCTTCTCCAAGAATCAATACTCAGATGATTTCTTCACTGCTGCCCCTACCCTTGCAGAGATGCAGTTGCTGACACCCGCTGTTGGCGCTCACCTTTGTCACAATATGGCACAGGGGGTCTCCAAGTCCCATCAGACCAGCACTGGATCCTCTGGCTGCCCCTCAGCACGTAGCCATGCTCGCACTGAAGTTCCACCTGCTGCCCAAAGGTGTATTCATCTTTCCTAGGACTGATTTCCCTCCCGTGTTGGATATCCGGGCTGGGACACTGCACCTCTGAGGAACACCAGCATCAGAAAGAGTTTCCATGGATGGGGTCAGGAGGGAAGAGCAGGAGACATTCACAGGGAGGTGTTTTCCCATAGCAGTGGCCTGCAGACCTAAAGAACTTGCCAGGCAGCCTGTTAATGCTGACAGACGTCTCTAACCGGGCCCGGCATGCTCAGGGATGGCAATTATGTGATAACAGCCATTCCTCTTGGAAGGCAGAATGATCCAAGCCCTGTAATTAGCTATAAATTGTGCTGAAGGGATGAGACATTAAGAGCTGCATCACTGTTTGAACAGCTAAATAATCAGTGGGAGTTGCAGCTATTTCTTCCCAGCCATGCTACCCATTGAACAGCAAGCTGATCAGCAGTGAGAGCCAAAGATCTGCTCAATAAAGCCCTTATGGCACGGCAGCACTAGTGGGTGTTTTGGAAATGATGTTGTGACCGCATCATTACATTGATGCAAAGGCAATGGTGTACTTACCCTGGCAAAGCCTTGGGATCGTGGTCCATGTGAGATTTTGAAGACAAGTGGTTACTGGAGATACTCCAGGGAGCAAAGTATAGCCGGGTCTGCAGGAGTAGGTCACGATTGTCCCGACTGGAAACTCGCGCTGAAGGTTTCGCTCCGTGTGGTCAATGACAGGAGGGTAGGAACAGTGACCTGGTGCCGGAGTAAGGGACAACATTGACCCTCAAAGCTGGGGGTGAGGCTGAGCCCTGCCTGGGGGATCCCAGTCTATCCCTTGGGCACTGGTGGAACCACAGAAAGAAGCCAAGGGACAGCAGCAGCCATGAGCATCGCTGTGGGGTAGAGTGGCTGAACCAAAAAGCAAAATATAATGATGACAAATTCACCAAAGGATGCGACTCTGATGAAGGTCTTTATTCTATGTATCTCATCGGGTGGCCCTGCGGCAGGCAGAACAGCCCTGCCGTGTCACCCAGGGGCGATGGAAGAGCAGAGAGGACCCCTGCCACCAAAGGTGAGGCAGCGCAGCTCGCTGTGGTACCACCGTGCAGCCCCGCTCCTGCACACGCTTTCAGTGAAGGACAAGCAGGTGATGGCCCGTGGGACACAAGGTAAGGAGCAAAGGGATCTGTGCGTACCTGGGATGCAGCTGGGCACCCGTGGGTACCATCTGCCGCTGGCCAGGCACCGCACCGTGCTGGTGGCTCCCAGGGGCACGTAGCCGGGGTCGCACGTGAGCGTGGCTGTGCTGCCCGAGGTGAAGTTCCGTGCAGGTCCCAGCTGTCCATGGGTGATATCTGGGACGGGGCACTGAGCCTCTGGGGATCACAGAGTCACAGCACAGTTTGGGTTGAAGGAAGCTTAAAGCTCATCCAGTTCCAACCCCTGCCACGGGCAGGGACCCCTTCCACTGGAGCAGCTTGCTCCAAGCCCCTGTGTCCAACCTGGCCTTGAGCACTGCCAGGGATGGGGCAGCCACAGCTTCTCTGGACACCCTGTGCCAGCGCCTCAGCACCCTCACAGGGAAGAGCTTTTGCCTAAGAGCTCATCAGGGTGTTCTTACTAAATACAGCTGCAGCGACCAACTGTCAGTGCACCTTCATCTGGTAAGTAAGAGAAGACAAATCAGTTTAACAAATGCAGTGACTGAGGCCGATATTAGTGGTTCCCAAGTGTGCTTAAGGAGCCATCACCCACAGGACTTTAAACCTGTGTTTTTATCATTGTACACCATCAAATGCTATTCCTGACAGCACTTGCTCTAACAGCTACAACTCACCTGCATGCTGGGGTGGGTGACTTCAGAGCCCTGGCAGCCACTTCCAGCATCACATCTGCACCGGTCCGTGGCAGGACTGCTGATGCTGCCTTTGGTACCAATACCCACAGAAAGAGCATGTCTCTACTCATAAGTGCCTTCCCCAGGCCCCAGCTTAGGTATCAGCACACCCTTGGCAATGCTGGGGTTTGGAAAATGGACTGAGAAGCATCATGAAGTAGAAACAGATGGTATTATCTTACAATAAATAGGGTGCAAAGGTGGTGCTGGCAGGAGGGGGCTCTGCAGGGAGGCACTGGGGTGGGCTGTGCATCCTGGCAAGTGTCTCAAATGGCTTATTTTTAAAGGAACTGTCAAGTTTGAGACAGAAACAGGGTTATTCCTCTTCCTAGAGACATTAGTCAGCAAACACCCACGTCTCCTGTGGGTAGGGTGACAATTCACCAGCTACCTTCTGTGCGGCTGTTGGTTGCCCCAGGGCATAAGCATCAACCTGGGTATCAACCTGCTGCCACTCAGATTGCCAAATACAACCTTTGTCATGAAAAACTAAGCATTACCTGTCTAACTGACTCTCCCCATCTTACCACCACCTTTGCCTTGAGCTCCAGGCTGGAAGGGCATCTCCGCCCCTGGGAACTACTTCTCATCTACTGCATGGATGCTCAAGGCAAAGGGTGATACGCTCCCTGCGACACAAGGTCTGAACTCCAGAAGAGGCTCTGCAGCAGAGAGACCTGGCCCTGCACTGCCCCAGGGACAAGCTCGTGGCCTCCAAGCCAGCCGTACCCAAACACCAGTCCCTGGAAGATTCGTAGCCCAGTTTAAGGCTTTTGAAGAGCATTGGGAATTTGCAGTGGTGGGTCAAGAGGAGCAGCTAAAGAGGAGAAAAGGGCAATTAGCAGCAACCAGTGACCTCAGATCATCCCTACAAGAGCATCAGGTACAGGCAGAGCGTAGCAGCAACTTCAGCCAGGGGAAGGGCTCCTGCTGAGTTTTACCAGCCCACTCACGGCATAGCTGATCCGTAGGCAAAGCTGAGCCCCAGAAGCAAAGCAAACAAGAGGAGGAACACTCACCGAGACTCCCAGCCGGCTGCAGCACAAGCACCACCACTGCCAGGAGATGCCCCAGCCAGCAGGAGAGCGGCATGGTGAGACCCTTCCCAGCCGATAGCTGCTGCAGCGCACTGGGGAAGGGGAAGTGGCTGTGGGAAGTTGGGGACAGGCCAGAGGAGCTGACGCTGCCACCCCTCAGCCCTCCTGACCTGCCCCAGGGGAGGGCGGCCCTCCCTGAGCTCACCAGCAAGGATGTGCCACCAGAGAGGATGCGGCTGCTGCTGCTCTCCCCCATCCCTGGTGTGCTCAAGGCCAGGCTGGATGGGGCTTGGAGCAAGCTGCTCTAGTGGAAGGTGTCCCTGCCTGTGCCAGCGGCTGGAGCTGGATGAGCCTTCAGGTCCCTTCCAACACAAACCATTCCATGAGTCTTCCAAGGTAGGGACAATGGGAATAAAGCTATTTTACAGATAGAACAGCGTTGCAGCATTCTGGCTTCCTTCTGGTGCTCTAAGGGCAATGCTACACGTTCACTTTGCCTCTTCATCCTGGTGGTAGGCAGGGGTGGGGAAGGCAGCCCTCTCTATGCCTAGCCAAGCAGTGATTATTGAAGCACCTCTTTCTTTTCCTACAAGTAAGACAATTATTAAAAGCCAGACACAGCTGTCATTGCGATTGCAGTTTTATTATGATCTCGTGGAAGGAGCACTGCTTGGATCACAAGATGCCTGCTTACAGAGCGCTTCCCCTTTACCGGAGGCTGCAGAAAAGATTCAGCCGTAACTTTCTCTATGCTTTGCTTTCCCCCAGCTGCTCTTGGAGCACACACAAAGATGCAGCGAGCGGCACCGCTGTGGCCTCGGATCCATCTGTCCCGCTTGGGAAGGAAGCCTGGCATTTTTGCTTGGATTCGAGGCATCCTCCATTGGGCCTGCTCTGAAAGTCATCGCTCATCAGGCAGGTAAGTGCTTGTCCACAATAATGAATGCAGCATATATGAATGGAGGAGCAACAGGCTCGACTGGGTTGGAGGGGGTTGTGAGGTGAGTGCGAGTTGGTGGCTCTGACCATGTCCATGTCCCTACAGCATCGGCTTGGCTCCCACAGGGATTTACTTTTCCTTCAGCTCCTTTCTAACTGAGCCCTCGTCAGTATAGCAAACATAACTAAAATGCATAAAGTGATGCAGAAACCTAACAGAGTAATCTCTAACAGAATGAACCACAAATGGGAACTTTCTGACTCCCCGTATGGCCAAAGGGTCAAAGTTCCTTGACTGATTACTTGAATATTAGCACAAATTACAAAGTTGTAAAGAAACCCTCAGTGAGAATGACTGTTCCTCATGCAAAGAGAACAGTTCTTATGATAGCAGTGGTGACAGTCAGCCATACGCTGTGGTTCTTAGCTCCTTTTCAAGCTTCTGGATCTCCAGGTACAGTTTCTGGACTTCCAGCAGAGTTTTCAGTTCTGCCAGAGAAACTCCACACTGGAAAGCTTCCCTGTTTCGAAGGATCTTCTCACACGTATCATGCTTTTTCTTTAAAAGAACCGGAAGAAAGACAAGGCGTGAGATGGCTGCAGGGAGCCAGGGCTCAGCATCCCCCTCCCACCCCAGCCCCAAACCAGCCACATTCGTGAGCTTGGACCACTCCTTGCCCCATGCTAAATGGGGCAAAATACAGACAAAGCCTGGGCAGATGGGCGGGAGCTTGAGCAACCTGCTCCATGGAAGGTGTCCCTGCCCCTGGCAGGGGTTGGAACTGGATGAGCTTTAAGGCCCCTTCCAACACAAACCAGTCTGTGATGACACTTACACAGGTGGGTGGTGGTACCCAAGTGCCATTAGGCGAGCAGGTAGTTTCTGAACTTGAGGTTTGACGGCCATCACGCTTGCAGAAGTAGACCAGAGTTTCATTCACATTATACCACATCTTCAGTGTGTAAATCACAAGGTCCTCCTGTCTCAAGGGCTGAAAACACTGAACTGAAAGGAAAATGCATGCCAAAAGAAGAGATGTAGTGGGAGGAGAAAACACCCGGCAAATCCCAGCTGCTGCTGGTGATTCAGAGGAGCAGCACCCCTGGTCTGGGCAAATGGGGCTGGTACCCACCGGGCTGGCAGGAGGGCAGAGGAGGGTGCCAGGTGCTGTCAGCCAGGCACCGGCTCTCGGCATCACCACGCAGAGCAAAGCCTTCATCGCAGGAGAAGCGCACGACTGCTCCATAGGGAAACATGAATCTCTCTGGAGTCATCCTGCCCCTCTCGACCACGGGCCTGGGGCACCGGACCACTGCGGGAGGAGAGCAGAGCGGTGGGTTTGGCTCTGCCCTTCCCCAGGGACAGCGGGGACCCAGGTCTGGTGGGGCAGAGCCACAGTTCCTGGTGCTCTCTGCATCAGTTTCATACTCAAACACCAGGACTGACCCTCAGGTGCCTGCAGCAGCCCCAAGGGGACCCCACCAGTCCCTGGTGTTACTGTGGTGCCAAGACCTTTGCACAGGAGCCAGAGGAGCTGCACAGTCATTAAGGTGCACTCGGTTTGGAGCTCCTGGACCAGGGCAGGTCCTGGCTTCAGTGTGATCCCATATAGGAGAAGCATCTCACCCCTGCACTCCGGGGCAGGTCCGCTCCACACCAGGTTCACCCCATCATCAGAGGTGCAGTAGATGGTGGCATCCCCGATGAGGGACAGACCCTCTGCACAGCTGTACGTCACCTCAGTGCCATAGGAAAACTGCTCCTTTCCCAAGCCGGAGTGCTGCCCATTGGAGATTTGTGGAGGGGGGGCACAGACTGTGGGATAAAGGGAATGGATAAGAAAAGGAACACACAAAGAACCATTACACTCAGGTGAGAATCAAAATCGCTTCTGGGAAATCAGAGCAAGAGTTAACTTTGTGTTTGGAGTGTGGCAAATCCACCTGGGTCACATCATCCACAGCAAGAGGACACCTCAGTGCTTTCAGCCCCTCATCATTGCTCCCCAGAAAGAGATGCAGCAGGCAGGTCACCTACGGATGCTGTTTCTCAGTACTGATGCACAAGATTGCTTGTCTGCACTGCATTACACATACCTTTATCACAAAAGGGTAACGGGGGAGCCCAGGTTGCATCAGCCTGGC
Source organism: Pezoporus wallicus (assembly GCF_028554395.1). Taxonomy (NCBI): domain Eukaryota; kingdom Metazoa; phylum Chordata; class Aves; order Psittaciformes; family Psittacidae; genus Pezoporus; species Pezoporus wallicus. The sequence goes on along the minus strand of NW_026636574.1, from coordinate 1,283,988 downwards.
ACTCGGTCATGTCCTGGCCCCTGAGCACATAGCCTTTATCACACTCCAACCTCAGCCGGGTCCCAACTGTGTAGTCTTTTTTGTCTTGATAAACCTCTTTTGCGTGGGCAGTATCTGGCCTTGGGCAACGAGGTTCTAGAGACAACAGAAAATAAAGGATGCCATCAACCTCTTTCCTCCTGGCAAGTTTTCCTGAGCTCTCAGGCTCAGGATGTTTCCAGCAGCTCGCTGATACTGCTCAGGTATGCCATCACTAGGTGAAGAGTCTCAGCAGTGGCAGTTGGTTACGCTGCTGCTTTCTCTTCTGAGGGGAAAACACAGAGAGAACATCCCCTGCTCTCGAGCCTCGTGTCAGCTAACCAGCCCAGCTGCTGTCCAGAGCACAAACCACATCCCCTTCCAGCTGGGCTTCTTGGGAACCTCCTAAGCATCTGAACATTACCAAACCCCAGCCCTTTGCATCCCAAATCCCCAGACCTTGCCAAACCCCCATACTTTCTCCATGGCAAACCCCAGGCAATGTAATGATCCATGTGGATCTTTTGCTGCCTACCTCTTCCTAGTTAACACAGAACTGGATCTGGGGATACCTGGCAGTGGAGCAAAATCCACTACCATCACCTAAGGCTGCATGTAGATTTCTCTGTGAATACCAGCAGACAGCTACAGCTGTACAGAGTGATCCAGACCTGTGCAGTCAGAAATAAGCACTAGCCAAGTCAACATGTTCCACCAGCTTTTACCTACCTGGAAAGCACTCTGGTACTGCTGGATTCCATGTACCATCGCTTGTACACGAGAGCATAATGTTACGGCTACGACCTTTGAAAGCATAGCCATCGTTGCACGTAACTTCCAGTATGTCTCCATACACATAATCTTCTTGACCTTCCTGTACACTTAAGGGCTTTCCATTCCTGATGACTGGATCTGGGCAACGAATTCCTGAGCAATGCCAAACATGAAGTGTGAAACCGTGGCAAAGCCATCTGGCTGACAGCACATTCAGAAGGATGAGCCTTTTGTAAGACAAAGGCACATCACAGCACTACATCTGCCCCAAGCATCCCTGGGCAATCCTGGGGTGTTTGCAAGGGAGTCTAGTGGATGGAGCACACCTCAATGACCTTTTCCCACAGGTTCCAGGGACTAGAAAGCATAGCTGGTAAATAAAGCAAAGAAACCTGTAGCTGGGGAGTAAATCAAAGGAGTTCAAGAGTCACAGCACAGACCACACTGGACACCCAGAGCACCTCCTTCCTTCCCTCACCCTGTGCTTTGCACAACAGCAGAGCTTAGACAGTTTATACATTCAGTATCACACACATCACAAGGGTAAGTAAAGCAAAGGAGCATCCACTTACTTTCACAAGGATAGGGGACTTCAGTCCATGTGAAATCTGGCAGACACCTAATGTGCCATATGTCTTCCCCAGGGCTGAACTGGTGGCCCTCCCAGCACTCGTAGGTAATGACAGTGCCCACAGGAAACAGATTGCCAGCAAGTTTTGCTTTAGCAGCATTGTGCACATCTGGAGGGTCACCACAGCTACCTAGGAATGAAATAGCAATTTAGGGACGTTGCCAGGAATAGATCAGTGAGGTCCATGATGGTACGTAACACACGAGAGAATTTGGGTAAAGGGCTGGGCTCACGTTATTCCTTCTGAGATGCACTTAATCCCTTTGGAAAGGGGCTTTGCAAAAGGGCCTGTAGGGACAGGCCAAGGGGAATGGCTTTAACCTGCCCGAGGGGAGACTGAGATGAGCTCTCAGGCAGAAGTTCTTCCCTGTGAGGGTGCTGAGGCGCTGGCACAGGGTGCCCAGAGAAGCTGTGGCTGCCCCATCCCTGGCAGTGCTCAAGGCCAGGTTGGACACAGGGGTTGGAGCAAGCTGCTCCAGTGGAAGGGGTCCCTGCCTGTGGCAGGGGTTGGAGCTGGAGGAGCTTCAAGGTCCTGTTTACGTTTTAAACCATTACCCCTTCTCCTATCGCTACCTGAGGAGGACATCACTGACGGGAAGGCAGTGGGGGAGCAGGAGCAGGGCTTGGTCCAGCACACTTACTGAGCAGACAGCGTGGCGGCGGTGGGTCCCAGAGCCCGCTCTCCCTGCAGGTGGATGCGTCGCTGCCGTTCAGGGTGTAGCGGAAGTTGCAGTCGAACACAACAGTGTCCCCATACGTGTACTCGGCCCGGTACCCGCTCAGCAGCCGCCCGTTCTCCACGCTCGGCTGCTTACAGCTCACCACTGCACCAGGGAAAGCCACCACACAGCAGTTATGCTCCAGAGGGGACATGGAGGGGTTAAAAACATTCCCATAGCATAAGGTGGGTTCACCAAAACGGCTGAAAATGGCCACGAGAAGGCAGGTGGATGTAGCACAGCAGGTTTCTGCATTGTTTTACACAGGCCAGTGGCTGAGATGCATTGTGCGGTCTTCAAAGGCTAATGAAAATCCCATTCCCACATCCCTGCTGACTCACTGACCGTGAGCACTCGTGGTCCCTGCAATGGGACACCCTCATTGCTGCTGCTGCTACCAAACTCGGAGGGTCTTAACTGTAAGAGATGATTCCATAAAGCAGAGGGACAGCTCCAAGGAAGAAAACAGCTCTATCAGGCAGGGCAGGAGGCAGTGGGAAGCGGCTATGGACAGCTGCAGTGCCCCAGTGGGTTTGCAAGCACACGGTCCCCTCACCTTTGCACTTTGGGGCTGGCTTGCTCCACACGCCATTGACGTTATCTGTGGTTGTACAGAAAATAGAGGCATCTCCCACCAGCGAGAAAGGTTTCTCTCCCTTTTTGACAGCGTTGCACGTGTAAGTGACGGATGCGCCGTATTCAAAGAGCTCTTTGCCTGCTCCGCTGTGCTCTCCGTTAGCTATTTCTGGAGGGGGTGAACATGGGATTGCTGGGGAATGGAAAGGGGAATGGTAGAGGGAGGGAAGAAGAAAAGAAAACGTTTGTTGAGAGCCAAAGGTCTGGTAAGAAAAAGCTGAAACGTGAAGCACCAAAAAGGTCAGAAATTCAGGGCAAGTCTCAAGGAGCTGCCTGCCAGCCCCTGGAGCTGTGCCCAGGGCACGGGGTGGTTTTGGGATATACCAGTCCTGTGGGCAGCTCCCTCACAGGCAATGAATAAATAGTTCTACAGGATGATACAGGAAGAAAAATGCAAAGGAAAACCATTTCCAGACTCCACCATGCTTGGAACTGCTGAAACCCTCAGCAGAGCAACTCAACCTCGTCTTTATCCATCACCAATTACATCTGTGCAGTTGATCAGTGCAGGAGCTCTACTTACCCTCACAGATGGGAATATCTCTGTCCCACGTAACAACCCCATTTTTAACCACACACCAAATCTGAGGACTTCCAACCAGTCTGTACCTGTGTGAAACAGGGGAGAGGGAATTACTTGACAAACTCAGGTTCTGATGTGTTTCCTATAACACCCCCCTCTTATTCGTTTGGCTTCCTATCATAATTACAACTCATCAGGAACGGTTTAGAAAGGGCCAGGAAGCTGAATCTGAGTTAAGGGAGAACTGCCTCAAAGCAGGAGATGAAGAAAACTCAGTCTTAAAGCTTTCAAAGGAAAGCTTAAAAGATACTTCACACAGTCTGCAATTCCCTGCACTCATAAGGCTTCTGATAGCACAGGCTTTAATCCAGGGGGAAAAGACTTCAGGAAAATCACTGTGGCAGAAGAGGACCTGCGGCCGGGGTGCTCCTGGCTTACCCAGTGTTGCAGGTGAAGTTCACTGCTGAACCAAAACTGAACTTCTCTGACAGGACGAGTCTGCCGTTGGCTGGCTCTCCGGGGTAGATGCACCGCTTTGCTGGGGGACAACAGGATGGAGCTGGTTCTTACTCCAGTTTTTGGAAGAATCAGGAAAATGCAGCAGGAAAGCAGAAGCCTCCTTCAGTACTGAGCAAGGGGACGGACCAGAAACCTCCAGATTTGCCCTCCAACCCCAAATCACTCCATGAATCGTGATGCTGCTAAAGAGTTGCATCACGACCTGCAGCCAGCCTCTGCAGCTAAAGAGGGGCTTTGCAGTGACCTCGGCAAGTGTGACAGTGCTTCTTCACAGTTAAAGGATTCTCCTGCTGCAGGCCTGAAACACTTATTACAAAGTGCCTGAGCAGAGCGATCAAACAGAGCCAGCATCACAGCAGAGCTCAGCTCTTGCCATCATTGCCAGTACAGTGGAACAACCGGTGATTCACTGCAGGTCACTCGCTTCCCAGCATCCCATGAGGTCAGTTTGGGTGCTACTCCAACAAAATGAGCTGATGGCATCAAGGAAGAAAAAACTGAAAGTCAGCCCAACACATACTCACGTATACAGATCTCCTCTGGCCCATACCACTTATCGCCCCTTCCACAGGTAAGGAAGTCTCTGACATTAACATCTCTCATGTAACCCGGACGACAGACGTATTGCACCACCGAATTGTGGGCAAACGTGGTAATGCCTTTGTACCGCTCTTTGAGTTCTGCAGATGGGAATCGTGGCGGAGCATCGCAGGCACCTACCAAGAGAAACTCCATCAGAAAGATGCTGGGAGGAAAAGCAGCAAGAGTTCAGGGCTGATTTACTCGGAAAGCCCAGGTGAGGACACTTGGGTGGCTAGAAACAAAGAGGAGCAGCACAGTGTGTGACTGGGGATGGCCGAGGCTGGCATGGACGGGGAGGAGCATCACCGCACAGCATTCTGTTTGCTCCTCATACCTCATCCAGCACTTTCAATGGCTGGTCACAAAGCCCAGATAAACCCTTTCCTCTCCCCAGGTCGTATAAATCACTGCACCTCTTTCAGCTGGAATAATTTCGTGTCTGTTTTACACAGAAAGACAAAAAAGGCAGAGGAAGGGGGATTCTGATCACAAAAAGATTTACAGTGTTCTCAAGGTGCAAAGACAACAAGGAAAGGAGAAGGAACCCCAGGAGAAGGTTTTCCTTTGAGGGATGCTGGTTTATCCTGTTGGAGTCATTCACTTACTATCAACAGCCACAACAAGAGCGATGGTGAGGAATAAGCCCAGGACAGCGGCACGATCCCTCTGCCTCCCCAGCTCCAAAGCTGGCATCTTTGTTCCTGCCTGGAGATCCCACAGAAGTTACCACATTCTTTATTCTAGGCCTGTAAAATAGCAGGGGCCTGCTTACACTCAGGGTAACCATAGCTTACACAGACAGCTCTCATTTCTCCATCCATTTCCCAGCAGCTGTAGCTGGGAGCCAGGAGCTATTGTAACCCTCTGCTGGCAAACGGGACTGAGACCCAGCCTAGAGGAGCAGGGTCCAGCAGATCTGACCCAAAGACATAAAAACAGACTGCAATCAGGACAACTGACTGTAACTCTTAAGCCGTTCCCATGGGCTTTATTCCCTTGTCTTATTTATTTGTATTTTTGAGAAAGCAGCTTGTGATTAAACTTTTAAAACAAAGGAAAAGAAAGATAAAGACTCGAACTGGAACATAAACACTTTGTAGCTTGTCAGGTTCAACTCAAAACCACTACATGGCCAACACAGCCTTCTTCCCAGCCAAGCAGCCAAATGAGTATCTGCCGGGCCATGAGTTTATCTTGAGTTTATCTATGCCTTCTGGGAAACGGCCCCTGAAACTTAGGGGTAGAACATTTATTTTTAGTAATGCGTCTCTTGGAAGCAAAGCCATAGTGGGATGAAGTCCTGTTGGAGTCCTCAGTAAGTCCCCTAACAGTAAACTACACAGAGAGAAGTACCTAAGCAAGAAGCTAAATCGGTTTTGTGCAAACAACATTAACTGGAGCAAAGCCATGCAACAGACAAGTCCTTCAGGAGAACAAAGTGCTTTACAGAATGGAGTTTAAGTGCTATTTGGAGTAACCTGGTACCCCTGGAGATCAGCAAGACTCCTCTCTGTTACCCAGGATGAGCCTCAACCCTCCCAACACCATGTATGCCCCAAGCACCTACCTTCCCTCCTGGAAACAAAGTCTTTCCTGGTGCTTTCTGCCCTAAACTTAACACCACTCTTGCCTGTTTCATTCCTTTGGCTTCCCTTCAACCCCTCTTGTTACCCCTCTTGGTTTCATTCGATTTAATTTACTGATCCTTCTGCCCCCCTACTTTGACGAGAAGGCTCCAGTCCAGTTCAAGAGCAACATCGCTTAAAGCTGCGTGCCTTGAAGTTGTCTTACCTGGAGGTTTGGTGACAGGAGATGGAGACCCAGCGTGTTGAGCTCTTGCAAGGCAAAGGGATGACTGTCCTTGTCCAGTCCCCCTGTCACTGCAGGGCTAGAGGAGGAGTTATGATAAGCCTACAGGCTCCACACAGAAAAGTTTGAGTCCTGCAGAGACCAGCCTTGTGCCATTGACCCATAAATCATTAACCCCTCCTCTGAGCAAGAAGGAAGTCGTTTGTTCAACCCACAAAGCAAAACAGTAGAAAACTGAAAGCAGCCTGGGCAGATGTTGAAATTGTTTGTTTTCTGTGAGGAGCTGCCAGCTCCTTGTTGGAATGATCCCTGCTGAGCAGGACGCTGCCCATTCCATTGTGCAGCAACGGCACCCGGTCAGTGCTGATCCCCAAGTGATGCCCAGGGAGCTCCTCAAGAGACTGCTTCACCCTGGGGCAATGTCAACCATGAGCTGATCCCTCCTGACCTCAAAAGCCTATGGCAAGTGCTCAAAGTAGAGTTTCCTCAACCTACTCCACCTACCTCCATTAAAGCAGCTGAAGCTCAGCAGCACATCAGGTCTCGGGCAGCATCAGCTCGGTGCTCACCATCCATGTCCACAATGGGAACGCAGTTGCCCTTTGTCTCACTGAAAGCCCTTCCCAAATGCAGCTGTCCCCAGTGGGTCATTTTCCACTTGCAAGAGCTTTGGAAGGAACTGAGCCCTTTGCTCCTTTTGCACTTCAGCTTCATCCATGCTTGAATCACCGCCGAGAACCTGGCAATGATGGACTTTTCACCCCAGGCTGTGCTTCTCACATTGGTTTGTTCTGCCAAAACCGAGGCCTTTTTTGCCAGAAAAAGGTACCCCGTCATCCCTACGTTGAGAGGGATACCTCCCCTTCCTGGAGCTCGCCTCGGCTCAGGCCAGAAATGCAATGAAACAATAAGAGGTTTTATTCTATAAAGCACAGCAAAAGGCTCCCTGCCCTCACCCCACAAGCAGGGGCTTGCTCACATCAGGTCTCCTGGTACTTCCGAGCAGGCACTTGCCCTCCACTAAATATTGACAAGAATCCAGTTAATCACAAACACAAACAGGCTTTCAGGATTTGGTTTCCCCATTATGGGTCAGAACAAGCCAATCTGTGTGCTGGAAAAGCAGCAGCTTCCCAGCAGGCACCCAGGAGGTTTGTTAGTATGTGCTCAGGGAGCAGCAGCCAAGGTACAGCCATCGCCTGCTCTGACAGCACTAAACACTCCTAAGACCTCCTCAATCCACAGCTTGCAATGGGATAAGCAGGATAAAAGGGGTTTTCCTTGACCATATCCAAGGTGACATCTCTTCAGGCTGCAACTGGAGAGTCCCTTTGGGAAAAACTGGTTTCCAGCTGCTGGAAATCAGTGTCACCAGTTGCTCCTCTGTTTTTCATCTAGAAAGAGTTCAAGGCCAGGCTGGACACAGGGGCTTGGAGCAAGCTGCTCTAGTGGAAGGGGTCCCTGCCTGTGGCAGGGGTTGGAGCTGGAAGGGCTTTAAGGTCCCTTCCAACCCAAACCATTCCATGATCCTATGAAAACCAGCCCACAACAGGGCAAATAATAATGGAAAATAACAGCGAGAACTAGATCTGTATTATTTTAAAATCTCTTTATTGTAAATAAATGCTGATGGGATATTTATGCTCAAGTGCAGAGAGTTCACAACAAACAGCACAGGTTTATATACACTGCATTTCTTTGAAACCTAAAAAATCACATTAGGAAGCAGTAGTGCAGCCAAATTGCAAGTAGACGTGTAACATTGATCTTACCAAACACAAAGATGCATTTGCAAACAGTGTTCAGGGACAGAGCAGCAGCAGGAGAGGCAGAGGTGGCACCAGCAGCACCCTTTGAAGGAGGACAGGGTGAGGGTTTAGGATGTACCCATGGAGCTGGTGGTTCCTGGAAGGACTGACAGCAATGCTGCTGCTCCCAAGGCTTCCCCATCACCTGCTGCCAAGCTACCAGCAATAGGATGACTTACAGTGGTGGCAGCTCTAATGGTGCAGGCAGTGTATGCAAACTCCAGCTACCTGGGCTGGTTTGAAGCCTTTTTCCTTGCCTGATTTTCCCCATCACTGGTGGCAGAGATGGAACAGATTTTGCCTGAGATCACTGCTCTCTAAAATAACCCATAATGCTGACGGAGCAGCCATTGGGCCCCTGGACCACAGCTCAGGGTGGCTGCCACCACCACCACCTCTGCTGCTAGAAACAGAGACACAGAAAGTGAGGGAAACACAGAAAACTCCCAAGTCATGAAGCAATGCTCCTGAAGGAACCAAGCCCCCTTCCACACCTCCCAGCTCCTCACCTCTACCTGCCCAGCCCAACACACCAGTGCCAGTACAACCGAGAGCACAAGCAGCTGCTGAGCCTCAGTTCAGCCCATTGTGCAATCGCTGTTTATCCGGGGGTGTTTGCACGCACAGTGCCAAGGAAATCAGGTGATTTCAAGGAAAAACCTGGCACAGGGACCTGTATGGGGCTGGGGAGATGTGTGGGGTCACTAGCATCGTCCCAGCCCCACTGCCCCCAAAGGCTCAGCAGGACCCGGGACCATGGCAGGTATGACTCACCCACCTGGCAACAATGATGATCATGAGTCTGCTGCTGCTCTGCTCTGGACACCTGTATTTAGGCCTTTTGAAAGTTAAAATGCAGGAGGAAAAGGCTATTATTAGGCTTTGATTAAAGCAACAAGGCACGAACACTGCCATCTGCAGAGGTGGCTGAGAGGCTCCATCCCATGACCCAGCAGCCTACGACCAAAGCAAGGACCCACAACAGGAATAAGGTACCCACAGTCAGTGATAAGGACCCAGAGACCTGATTTTTAACAGTGATTAATACAAATATTAATTACAACCAACATCATAGTAGCTGCCTTCATGAATCCTGGCAGGTAAAAACATGTATTTTGTCTCCTTACAGCCATTAACTACTCAATGATACAAAGAGAATTAACTCCTTCACAAGTTATTACTGCATATTGTGCATAAACATCCTACAGTACATTGCTACTCCTTTTTTACTCACAGAGCAGGAGATGGCTGGACAGGAGCAGCCAGCCCAATGTGCTTTGTGCGTTTAGAGCATCACTGGAGTGTGACAGCGAGTACCACCATGTAATAGGCTGGAAATCTCTTCCTGCAAGGTTTTTTGGCTCGTTTCTAAGCACTGTGACATTTAAAACCCAAGAACAGACTCTGCTCCTGCACAGCAAACCTGTGCCCCCGTGAGAACGGCGGAAGGAACAAAACTATGACAACTCAGTTTCTCACCCACTCAATTTCTTTCCTCTGCGGCACAATTGCTTTAGATTAACACATGCTTCTGCTCCTCAGAAATCCTAAGGGGTGAGGATTAATGTCTGGGCCTTTGCCATGCCCCTTCCTATCTCAGCTTTATCAATTTACAAGTCTGGAGTGCTTAAAATAACCCAGATTTGAGCTCAAAATCTCCAGGTAAATCTCAGGCTTCAGGGCTGCTGAGCTCCTCTGCAGCGCTTCTCAGGCACAAACCCCTGCTCTGGGTATGGCCAACATCTATTCCCACATTTAAAATAAGCAACCTGGGTCCCAGAAGTTGCTCCTACGGAGGCAACTTGAAACCTGGAGTCAACTTGAAACAGCAGGTCCAGAAGAGCCTCCTGCTTCATACCTAAATGCCCCTTTCTTCAAGAAGGGTAGGAGCAGGATAAAATGGAGTTTGGCATAACTGGTTTTGTTTTAAACTGTCAGAGGGGAGATTTAGGTTGGAGATAAGGGAGAAGCTCTTCCCTGTGAGGGTGCTGAGGCGCTGGCACAGGGTGCCCAGAGAAGCTGTGGCTGCCCCATCCCTGGCAGTGCTCAAGGCCAGGCTGGACACAGGAGCTTGAAGCAAACTGCTCCAGTGGAAGGTGCTGTTCCTGCCCGTGGCAGGGGTTGGAGCTGGAGGAGCTTTAAGGTCCCTTCCAACTCAAACCAGGCTGGGGTTCTATGATTCCAAGTCAAAATCTGTGGGAGAAAACTCAATTTGGAGTTTTGGTGGGGATTTAAGTAACACATGAGCTGCACCACACGGCAGCTTCCTCACCTATGCACTGAACACTAAAGCAGCTTAAACTCTATTAAAAGCAGCATTATGCATCAACATCATTCACAGCTTTTTCATAGGCAAGTTTAAAAACCTTGTTGGTGGGCTTAAGTTCTGGTACATTAAAAAGACAACTGGTAAAAGATCTTGTGCTTCTAGCAAGCCCTGCACATGTGGCCCTGAGAGCAAAGTGATGCTCTCGTTTTCTGTTCTCACAGATAAAAGTGTCCATAGAACACAGGAAAAATGAGAGGAGGAAGCTTAGATCTGGGTGCAAAGCCAAAGCAGGACTTGAGCTCAGCTTCAACAGCACTAAGCTCTTTCCAGAGAGGGACAGGAGGTTTGATTCCCTTCTGCCCCTCGCAGGATCTGCTGACCTAGCAAGCGCCGTGTGTTTTATAGGATGAGCAAAAGCCTTCCCAGAGCAAAGGAACCACCTCGGATCTGGGGATTTAAATCAGGAGTCCTGAAAACAAAGCTGAGCAATGCCTGGAGCTCTGGGGACGGTTAAACACCACGAGTACTGCACTTGACATTAGAGATGGTAACAGCTAAATAAGAACTTGGGGATTTGGTCTGCTTACACCAAAGAAAAGCTGCTTTGGTGAGTATGAGTATGACCATTTTGTCCTGCATACACTGCAGTTAATTTCGCTACCTGATGAGGAGGACAAACAGGGGACCCCAGGAAGCCCAGGAATAAATTAGCTCACATCCTTCTCCAATCCCATGGGCAGACACTGCAGCATTCAGAAAGAAAAGACACAGAGAGGCTCTAAACACACATTTCAGAGGAGAGGGTGGGCCGAAGCGGCAGCAGCTCACTGCGCTCCAGGGATGCTCAAGTCCAGCCGCAGGGCTCTTCCCAGCCGTGGAAATCCCAGATGAAAGCCAAACCTCTACACCGTTAAACTGGCCATCCTCTACAAATGAGAGAGAAACAGGACACGTCAGACCAAGGCTAAGTCAGGAGATGTAAAGCAGGGACAGCAGAGCTCAGCTTAGTGCTGGGGATGGACAGAGATACTACACCAGCTCCATATAATCACTCTGCATCATTCCAGCATCCATATAATCATTCTGTATGACTGAGACCATCAAAGGGTTTTCTTCTTTACTTCTAACCCAGCAAATAATGAGTTGCTTCACACTTTGCATCATCCTTTAACCTCTTGCAAAGCTCTATGAGAAGGGTTTCCCACCCTGGGACCATGCAAGCTCAGCTTTTCTGGAGGCAATAATGAAGCAGGCTGGTTACTGAGGGTTGCTCACTTTTATTTCTCTTCTCCATAGGAAAATACACTTCCAGAACAAAGAAACATTATAGGAATCATTTCACATATTAACCACAATAAATACTTCTAGTTTTGATAGAACTACTGCCTCAGTGAGGGCTCAACAGACACCACAAACACACTCAGGTCAGTACAAGTGAATTCAAATCACACAAGTTAAAACCCATTAACCAGGATTTCCTACAGCTGCTGTTCATGCAATGTCTCAGAGCACAGAAAAGGCTCCTTTTGTGCCATGGCCAGTGCCTGCCCTGCTTAGATGCAGCACTCACACTCCAAACCAATGTGTGAATCAATAGGTCTAAGCTGTCTTTGTTACTGCACCAGCACTGGTTTGCCATTAAGAGAACCAATGGCACAGCTCTGGAGCCAGTTTGCTGCCAACCAACACCTGAAATCCAGCAGTTGGGAAATCCAGACCCTGCATATGTTCTATTTGCAATTAAAAACCAAAGCAAAGGAAAATTAAAACAGTTTTCCCAACAAGGACACTTCGAGAGTAACCATCATCAGGGCTAATCCATAAGAGCTGCTCACATGCTACCTTCTCAAGCAAAACAGCAGTACTAGGAAGGAAGGAAGTTTGTACTGGAATTGAGGAAGCTGGACCAAGTTGCTATCATTTATCTGCATCCCCTCCTAGGAAATCTGTGTTATTTGTTTAAATATAGGGGGAAAGAAGCACTCCAAGTACATACATTCATTTTCTAACCACACGGCCCAGAGCAAAGGCAAATCCAAAGGGGCAAGGCTTTGATTTTTAGCCTATGGATAATATTCCTCTGATTGGATTCTAAATTAATATTAGTACAGGAATAATTTCTCAGATTTAGCACAAGCTCCCCAGCTCAGGTTCTTTCTCCTTTTCCCCCTCATCATCAACATTAAGGCCTCTGAAACACAGAGAGACAGGCAGCTTTAGGAGAAACAGGCCCTTTTGGCATCACTACTGGCTGGACCATTCTCAAGTTGCCATCCCAGCCTGGGAGATGCTCTGCAGCAGGACCTGAGCCTGATGCTTTGTGCGCTTCCACAGCTTTGGCAGGTCAGTAAGAACACTCTGCAGCATTATTCAAAATGCTATCCCAAACTAGCAAACAGGAGACAGAGGCATGTCACTTTGGGATCAATCCCATACCTTTGTGTCCCATAACATCGCGGTGACAGAGTAAGAGCAGCTGCATTGACAGAATGGTTGGAAGAGCTTCACTTCAAGGACAAAGTGCAATTAAAGCAGAAAACTGCACATCCAAAAGCCAAATACATTCAAGGGGGAGTTTCTCAGGGCTGGAGGAACATTACCTGAGCAGAGGCAGGAGCTGCACCTCCCTTCTCTGGAAGGGATGAGCTGCATCCTATGACAGCAAGGGGAACACCCTGCCACAGGGGAAACAGGAGCTCACCACCCAAACCTGGACCCTGTTTCAACACTTGGCATCTGGAAACTGAACCAGCTCCTGCTTTACTTTCTTTGCACATAACCCAGCTCTCTGACACCAGAGCACCAGGAGTGAGAGGATCTGTCCAAGGGCAGAGGCAAGGAGGGAGCAGAGCCTTGCTGAGAGCAAGAGCAGGTCAACAACAACCCCAGCAGCCCATGTGCAGCAACAGCAAGCCCCCAAGGACACAGCTTGTGCCATCTCTGAGCCCACCCTTAGGCACCACCACCCTTGGGTGCTCCCCAGCACAGCCTGCTGCTCCCAGAGAGGGACATCACTGTTATCCCAAAGATGAGGGATGCAGCCAGATACTGTGGGTCACCGCAGTGCATGGGGATGAGCATGGCTCAGCGCAGAGGATGCACTGTGAGAGCTGCCAAGAGCCATCCCACAGCCCCATGCAGGGACCTGCTCTGCAATAATGCAGCCAGGTCCCCAGACAGAGCAGCAAAACCCCCCTTCACAAGACAAAACCCATCAGCACTGTGTGTACTGCAGGAGGAGAAACACTCGAGGAGCCAAGAGCAGGGTTGCAGCAGGGTCTGCCCCAGGCACCAGCAGAGCAGGGCTGGTGGGAGCACAGCGAAGCGAGGGCATCTCCAGCCTTTGTGCACGGGGCAGCAGCCGTGGTCTCATCCAAGCCCCTTACTCAGAGGTTGAGGGGGAAGCCAAGGGTTCGTGGGTGATGCTGGCTGCAGGCTCCCTAAAGAGAGGGGGACAGACAAGGACATGTTCTCCCCTTAGGGTGGGAGGGAGTCGCACTCCCTTCGCCCCCAGTCAAGGGGCCTCAAAAGGGACGTGGTGGTGAGGACTCAGTGACAACAGGCACCCGCACAGGAAGGTTTATCCACCCAGCTACTTGTCAAGCACATGCTAAACCCCCCCAGCTCCTTCAAGCCATGGGGAACTGGGGCTGAGCAGCACCACTCCCATCCAGCCTACAAAATCCAACAACTCCTGCAAAATCTCTGCCATCCATGGGTCACCAGATGGAAAGGAGACATATATGGGAGCCAGCACTGCTCAGGACGGGCTACATGGCTCAGCCTGGCAGTGCCAGTGCAGCCATTCCACATCCTGGTCCAGGCATGAAGCAAGCTCAGGGTGAAACACACTTTATGGGCAGCCATCAGAAGCATATTCACCAGTAAAACCAGTTGGAGCCCCTGGATTAGTGGGCTCAGCCTGGTAACATACTTCTCCCCCACTGAGGTCCCCCTTAATGACAAAGACTTCCTTCTGCTCCATGCATCTGTCTTTCACCACAGTAGATTCCATGCAATAGTAATCAAGAGAAGTCCTACTTACTAAACCAAAAGAGAGTACATAGAAGCTGCTTTCAGTGATACTCACAGGCAAGCAATTCCCCCTTGAGGCTGCAAAGGAAAGAAGAAACAGCACAGGATAGCTCATAGTGCATTTTAAGGGAGATTTTGAAATAATAGGACAAGCAGCAAAGCAAATGAGGAAAGTGAAGCAACCCCAAAGATGCCATGTCAGGGAGCTGGGGGGAGGCTTGTATCACAGAGGAGCTGATACAAGGCATGGATGGTGCTGCAGTGCCTGGCCACCTCCTCCCTCCACTGCTGCTTATCCCAAGGGCTCCATTCAGGCAAAAGGTCCTGGGGCAGGACAATTCCCTACCACACAGCCAGCCCAGAACCCAGGCCTTACTAAATGCTCCTTCATCACTACAAGGATGAAGGGTACAACTGCAAACGGGGGGGGATCCCTGTCCTGGGGCACCCACCTCAGGCCATCAAGGTCCTCTCCAGCCGAGACATGAAGCAGAATTGCTGTGGCTCAAATCCACCCCAATGCAAAGCCCTGGCTGGTTCGGTGCACCAGAGCCCTGGGATTTGGGGGATGCCTGAGCCTCATGCTCTAAACCGAGCATGGAAACACCAGCAATGTTCACCCGTGCTGCATCACCCCTTCCTTTGCTCTCTGGTCACTTACCCCGAGGGAAGGGGGGGAAGCTGGGCTCACTAATAGCTGGGGAAACATTAACCTCTAAAGCATCCAAGATTAAACAGCTTTGGTAATGGCTCTCTGCACATTACAACACACATGTAATGTGCACATTACTCTGCATGTTACAACATAGGTTCTTTCCAACCCTAACTTCTATGACTCTGTAGGACCCAGCCAAGACCTCCTCAAAGTCCCCTCCAAACCTCTTTGCCTGTGCTCTCCCAGGCACACACCTCAATTTAACCTCATTTAACCTCAATTTAACACCTCATTTAACAGCAAAACAAGTTTAAATGAGCAAAGAAACAAATGGGACTCTGCACCCAACACTGATGAGGGCCTTGGTGCCTTTTTTAAGCCAGATGAAACACCAAGCACCCAAAGCTGCTCTGTTCTCGGCACCCAAAGAGCCCAAACTTTGTTCAATAAGCTGCTGACAATGGGATCTGCAAGAAAACAGGCACTGACAAAGTCATGATTCAAGTATTTCCTACCAGGGACTGGAGCAACACTTGGCTGCAGCATCTAACTTAGACAAAGAGGATACTTGTAACTCCTTCCAGTTGGGTTTTTGCCAGAAAGCATCACCCAGAATCAGCCACCCTGCCAAAACCCTACTGCGCTGATGGAAACTCACCTGCACAAAGCCTCATGATCACAGAATGGCTTGGGTTGGAAGGAACCACAAAGCCCATCCAGTTCCAACCCCCTGCCATGGGCAGGGACACCTGCCACTCAATCAGGCTGCTCCAAGGCCCAACCAACCTGGTTCTGAAAGCCTTTGGCACCACAGTTCTAGTTTAATGGGGTGACTTTGGGGTTTATGAGTGTCTAATCCAGGAGGATTCTTACAGGGAAACAAAGCCCCTGGGAATGGGCTGCATTCCAGACAGGACCACTGACAGCTGCGGGTGATGGTGGGGAAGGGAAACACAGAGAAGGTACCACCTGGACCTCAACTTGCAGCTGCTGCTGGTCGGCCCCATCTCGAGCTTCCAGGGATGGGAAAGGCCCCACGAGGTCGAGAGGTTTGCTCCCAACGCTGTAATGGCGCGGGCGCTTTACCGTGTCCGCGCTGGCCCGCGGCGTAAAGCTGTTCCTTCTCATCCTCGCAGGGCTTTGGCCGGAGGGAAGCTTGTTCTGATCCCGGGTGGAGGGAATCACAAGGAATGAAAAGGGGAACCACAGTTTACAAACGCATCCACGACGGCGCACACCTCCCCTGCAGAGCACCAGCAGGGGCAAACACCCCATCCGCTCGGCTGATCTGCCTCGGAGGCCACTGAAAAGCCTCTTTCTGAGCAGTTTCACTTCCCTTTGAGAGTCTTTTGCTTAGCTTTGTTCAGGGAGGGGTGGTTTTGGGTCATTTTGGGGTTTATTTTCCTTTTCTCCCCACAATCAATTTAGCATAATTAGAAATAGAAAAACTTTCCATTCTTTGTGTTTCTTCTCCCCCAAAGCAGCCGCATTGCCCGAGTAAAGCCAAGAACAACAGAAACAGCCTCCCACTTCTCCAGGCGAGCAATGATTTCGACACAGGCATCACACAGAGGTCGCAAAGCGATCAGTGACTGACTGGAAAGCACCAGCACGGGACCGGGCACAAAAACCTTGCTGAATATCCTCAGTTTAGTGTTTTGCAACCAGCTGGATTTAGCTCCACAATCCCTCCAGCCACAGATGCAGGTTCTCAGTCTCTTCTCTCCTCGTTTATGGTCCCTTGGCATAGGGGATTTTATGTTGGGACACAAAAACCAACCATATCCCAGACAATCAACCAATAGCTCTTTATACAGCACAACAAGAAGCAGCTAAAAAGCCTAAACATAGCAAAAGAACTTAAGATGTGATGCACTTTGATTTCCTGTGAGCTAGCACAGCAGAGAGCTGGTTTACGCTCTTTAATCGGGGGAGCTAATTACAGGCAATCACTACGCACCATTCCCTGATGGATCAATCCCTTTGCAAAGCTGCATTTACAGAAGCAAGCACCTACAGTAACAGCAGCTTCCACAGACTCAGCACATAATTACGTGGTGCCTCCACAAGGTGGATGGCTGAGCAGTCATTGAAGTAAAGGGAGACAGGAGCTCATAAATAAAGCCAGAGCCTGAAGTGTTTCCACTACTGCTCCAAGAAGATTCACGGTGCAAGGGAAATAAATTGGACCCATCTCCTCATGCCTCCAATACATACAAAGTTTAGGAACACCGCAGTCTTGCTTTGCCCCAGACACTTGTCTCTGCTGATGTCTTGTGTGTTTTACAAGGGAAAACCCTCTGTTCCTGCCCCGCAAGGGCTGCAAGAGCCACCAAGAACCACCCCTAGAACCCAGCCTTACCCCAGTGGCAGCTTTACAAAGAGAAAAGCTCATCAAGACAGTGAAGGAAAAATAAATCACTTCCAAACATTCTGGCAACTCTTTCTGAGGTTATCACCATTAAGAGAAACAAGCAACAACAACTCCATCAACTGAGACCAGGAACTCCAAGATCTCCATTTTAAACTTGCCCGTTCTGCCTCCTACAATAGCTCCGAAAGCATCTCTCCCTGGCCTGGGAAACAAACTAATTCCACCCCCTATTAATTCTGCTTTGGGGGGGGATTCTTTCTGAAGCAAGCCTTTGTGCTCACTGACAGCAGGAACTGAGGAGTGTTTCAGGGTCCTTACTTTTGGAATGGGATAAAGCCCGAGCAGCGCAGCAAGAACTTACTGAGTTCAGACAGGGTTTGTCACGATGGGTGTTCACTGCTTCCACGTTCAGGGTGATTGTCTCCACTTTACAGCCTTTACCACAAGAGAAGTTAATATGAGGAAGGGTAACTTAAGAAATAATCATCTTTTATTTTCATACTGGAAACAGCATGGGAAGTGAGCAGCAATAAATGGGTTCCAGTTTTAAGACAGCTCAAACAAACAGGACTTCACACTTGAACTACATTCTGGCTTTGACCTTCACTGTTCAGCCCTGTTATGGGGACTATAGGTCCATCCACAAAAAGCCATTTTTAACTGACTGCACCCCAAACTGGAGGCACAAACAGCCTCAAAATGGGTATCCAGAGATAATTATCACTTGTGTAGGAGATGGAAACACCCTGGCACCCACATATCTCCTCTCCCACTGCTCCCTCCAAACCCTCCCACAGTCCAGAACCTTTATATATATTAAATACACCACCAGAAGCTTCTATAGCTCAGCTGGTTGCTGCCAGACATGAACACAAACCCGCCCATTAGATTCCCTGCCCATGGCAGTGGGTTGGAAGTAGATGACCTTAAGGTCCTTCCCAACCCAAACCACCCCATGATACACACACACATAGACACCAGGGGAAGAAAAGACAGTATTTACCATATGCCACAGGTGTGAGCTTCAGAATGGTGTGGAGAGGGCATCGCAGGTAGGGCAGCTCATCTAGGACAGAGGCAGGCGTTATGGGGTATTATGGGGTGCTGCCCACACCAGCCGCCCCACTCTGCCCAGGCTTTGGGTGGGAACGTTCCACATAGCAATACTGGATGCAGCAGTGGGATGGGACCAAACCCACCATTCCCAACACATGGGGCCAACAAAAAGAAGCCTCTCCAGCTGCACACAGGTAGGAAAGCACCACAGCAACAGCTGCCATGGACCCACGGGAGTTCTACTTGGAGTGAATAAACTTTACTAAAGGCTTTACTAAACTCCAGTGCCACTCACTGGAGCATCATAAAGGAGCCTGCACTGGAACTAGCTTCCAGGTGAGTATGCCACAGAAAGGATCAGCATCAATCAGCAATGCAGCACAACTGCCAACCCTTTGGGTCCCCATGCACCACAAAACTTCCCCTTTACATTGAAATAAAGTCCCTATAGAATACATAAGTGCCACCGGTGAAACAGCAGCTGAGCAGAGAGTGAGCAGCACTCTCCTGCACTTCACGCAGGGAGAGCTTCTTGCTCCCTGCCCCACTGAACTGCAATGGTTAAAGTCTGTGAGCAATGTTTGCTTTGCTTTTTTAAGCACCTCTTGCCTTGTGAGAAATCCAAAGAGCAATTACAAGCCACCCTCCCCGACGCCCTGCAAAGGAAGCAGCAGAGAAACCAGCCCCTTCCACCGCTCGCTTATTTTTGTACCTGCACTCTTGTCAAGAAAATAAGCCAAGAGGCACCTCATAACCGCCTGGTGGGAGATGACGAGGACGTTGCCTTGCCTTTCCAGCTCCATAATTACTGGCTCCAGGCGCTGGACCAAGTCCTGGTAGGACTGGAAAACAAAATGGGAATTTGTCAAGGCATTTCGTAAACAGAGGTTTAAAGCAGCAGCAGCAATTTTAGCACAGCTTCACCTTCAGGAAATCATCAATTTCAGAATCAAAATGCACACATTTAGGGATGATCTGGTGAACACAGGGAGAGAAAACGGCAAAGAGCAGAAGGTGAAACTTAAGGTCAGCAACCCGCAGATTACAGGAGGGTTTGGATTACGGGTAACTCTTCAGGAGCGCCATAACAAAAACATAAAATGATCAGTTATACACTGAAGGTTGTGAGGTAAACCCAGAAACGGCTCCACACCACCCCCACATTCATCTCCTTTCCATTTTCTATGGTGAAAATTCAGGCTTTGCCCACATGAGTGGGATGCAGAAGCCCCTCAGTGTCCAAGGGGGGCATCGAGGGACTCAGGAAGTGGCTCAGTTCATTGACTGAAAGGCATCATCTGCACACCATGACAAAGGAAATCAATGAACCTTCTCTCTGAAAGACAATTATGGATCCTAACGTTTTCAGTTGCTCACACAAATATTGGCAGAGAAAGAAAAAATAGGTCAAGTCTTTCAATTCTACACATATCTCTTTGGTTTACATATACTGTATCATTGTTATTCTCTAAGGGTCTTCACCTCGCCTCCAGGATAGCGATAAAGGTATTTCTCCTGATCTCTCAATGCAAACTCATCTGGATACTTGACTTCAATTTCTCCATAGGTCATTTCTTCACATACCCCCTGAGGAAAGAACAACTTGTTACAACCCACCCCATTTCAACAGAGGAGATGCAACAAAGAGAAAAAGGCAACTGGCTGAGATGAGCAATTCCTTTATGTGATGAAAATGATGGACAGTATATCTACCATGGCCACACCAATGGCCTTCCAATACCTAAAGGAGCTGACAAAAAAAGCTGGAGAGGGGCTTTGGACAAGGGCCTGTAGGGACAGGACAAGAGGAATGGCTTTAACCTGCAGAGGGGAGTCTGAGATGAGCTCTCAGGCAGAAGCTCTTCCCTGTGAGGGTGCTGAGGCGCTGGCACAGGGTGCCCAGAGAAGCTGTGGCTGCCCCATCCCTGGCAGTGCTCAAGGCCAGGTTGGACACAGGGGCTTGGAGCAAGCTGCTCTAGTGGAGGGGTCCCTGCCTGTGGCAGGGGTTGGAGGTGGAGGAGCTTTAAGGTCCCTTCCAACCCAAACTGTGCTTCTACAGGCTGGAGCACATTATACATGGACATGGTTAGAGATGAATAAGAAATGGTCATTTTATCGTAGTAAATTTGGTTTTAAGCATTATTTTCTGCCTCGGAAAGCTAAAGGCTTCAGTCAGCATTTCACTCACAGCGTCGATCTCATTGAGAATCTTCCACTGCTCGTACATGACCCCCAGGGACTCGGCCGTCTGGATCGTCCTTTTCAGCTGGCTCGTCCACACCTTCAGGTCAACGATTTCCTGCTCCTCAAGGAACTTCTTCAGCGCCTGAGCAAACTGGAGAAAACACCAGGGGAGGTTAGGAGGGAGCAGGAGCTGCTGCCACTCTTCAGAGCATCATTTCAAGGGCCGTGGCTGTTGCAGCAAGATCCATCTGCGGGGCTGCCCCTCGCAGGAGTCGGATGCAGAGCCCGGCTCTGGTCACACAACACATACAGCAACCCGGGTGCTGCCAAACACTTACCTGCTTCCCACGTGGTGACAGACCAGAATCCCCACCAATCTTGCCAACAAGATTATATTCACTCTCACCATGTCGGCAAAGGTAGATGGTACGCGGCTGGACATGAATGTTCATTAGGTAATAGACGATTTTACTCTGGATGTAATCCTGGACTCTGTTTACTAGGAACCGCTGTCCCACATTGATCACTTTAATGAAGGAAAGATCTCTGGAGTCAACATAAGATAAGAACACCCACACGACTGGTTTTAAATATGAAGCACGTGCATCTGCGGGTGTAATCTAGCTATTAATCCTCTAGTAAAGGCATCAGCACTACCACTGGGTCACTCCAGCAGACAGAAGAGACACTGAACTGCTTGCACAAGGAGCTGCATTACGTTGCAGTACACTAGAGAAAAACCCTTTCAAATCACTTGGGAACCACCTTCGCACAGGCAACTTTGGGAGAGCAGAGGCTCCAGCAGACACATTATAGCATCCGGAGCCAGAGAACAGCAGCGACAAAGCAAAGCAGCTCACGTGTGCACGGATAAAATGCACCCCAGGGCTTTGCTTACTTGTCATAGGCATCAGGATCCAGAGGCTGGTAAGTGACCTTGTAGCACTCTATCCTCTTCAGGAAATCATCCATCACGTTCTCCCTGTTTCTCTCTGGGTAGTCAGGGCTGGAAACCTTCACCTCCTGATAAGAGACAGCACCACTTTGTGAGAGTTAAGTAAACTCACCCGGGGAACAAAGGCAAAGCTGAATAACATTATTCGTCCCCTTGGAAACAAACAGGCATTGTTTAACCCTGCCCTGTGGAAAAAACCCTGCTCCTGGAGAGGAAACAAAGGGCAACTCTGAAGGCACTGTGGTGCTTGGCCCTCTGACAGACACAGCTGCCTTGCTGCTCGCCTCCCCCTAACAAGAAAGCACACTTCAAGGTCAAACATTTCTCAGCTTCATTTGATTTCCACCTTCTCACATAGCCTAACTGCATCTTTAGCTTTTCTAAAGCTGCAAACCTTACAGCTGCTTATTTAGGTGAAACATAAGAGCAAGATGTTTGCAGACACTGCTGTAAGCTATTGTGGCTGGTGACCTTGTACTGAGCACCCTCAGAAGGCACAGGCAGCCAAGCCTGGTAAATGCAGCACGCACCAGGATATTGGCAGCAATGACTTCTGGATCGTCACAGACGGACTCCACAAAAAACACCTACAAAGAAGGCAAAGAAGCGTATTTCAGAGAGTCAAGAACTCTACCCTGGATCAAAACTCAAGCGCTCCTGCCCCAGGGAGCAGTAATGCCCCTCGGTGCAGCAACTACAAATTAAACACAGCAGCACCACTACCTTGAAAGCATTTTCTTTAGCAAAACTTAGTATCAGGTCCCGTCTTTCTCGAGTGGTGTTGGTCGCATCAAACACCTACCAGAAAATGAGGAAGCAGCAATGAGCAACTTCATCTAAGGCTTTTAAACCAGCCCCAAAACACTGGGGGTAACAATCGAGTCCCCAAATAACGTGGGCAGCTTTAAACTACCCAAACATAACCCATATTCAGTGCAGCAAAGTCTTACAGCTATTTGCCCACACTCCTCCAAGAGATATGCCTTCACGTCTTGTAGAGCCACCAGGGCACATCGCCTGCAGGAGAGAAACAAGTACTCTTAGAGCTGATGGAAAGCATTCAAACACCAAAGCTTCTGAACCACTGGGAGAGGTTTGAATACCTTCTCCCTCTGCCCATGGAGGACCCATCCCTGCATCCCTAAGAACCCCAGGGATCATAAGGCACCTCTGCCTAAAACCTGCTTGTGGCAGGATCCCTGCATGTGCTGGGCTGCCTCATCCCCTAGTTTCAATCACTGTTAATTTGTGCCCCTGAAATACAGAGCCTGCCAAGACCTGAGACTAACCAGACCACCACAGAACAGTTCTGCTCCTTGATACCAACTTACTTGCGGATTTCCATGGCTTCTTTGTTATCATGCCTGAAGAAGTCATAGGACTTGTAAGACTTCACCGCTTCCCGGCGATACACTCCTAAGTTAAACACTTCACACACAAAAAGACAAGCATGTGAGACTGACAGCACTGCACAGGCAGCTCTCACACTGCTTTCTGCACAAGGGCAGTCCCAGCACACACCTTTGGTGGGCACCCCGATCCAGTTGAGGTAGCGGGTGAGCTTCTTGGACACGTAGGTCTTGCCGCGTGCAGGCAGGCCGATCATGACGATCAGCGTTGGGGAGTTGGTCATGTAGGAAGCCCATGCTGCAAACCCAAAACCAACCCAGGAGCATCAGCAGCATCGCAGAGTATCTGAGAGCAAGAACCAAGCCCCAGCCCAAAGCCATGCAGAGCTGCCCATCTTGTGCCAGTATTTAAAGGGAGGCTACAAAGACCACAAGGGTCCCCAGCATAAGAAGGACACGGAGCTGTTGTCAGGCTTTAACCTGCCAGAGAGGAGGCTGAGATGAGCTCTGAGACAGAAGCTCTTCCCTGTGAGGGTGCTGAGGCGCTGGCACAGGGTGCCCAGAGAAGCTGTGGCTGCCCCATCCCTGGCAGTGTTCAAGGCCAGGTTGGACACAGGGGCTTGGAGCAAGCTGCTCCAGTGGAAGGGGTCCCTGCCTGTGGTAGGGGTTGGAACTGAATGAACTTTAAGCTCCCTTCCCTTCCAACACAAACCATTCCATGATTCCAGAAAGATGGAGACTCCCTTTTGCAAAGAATCACGTAGGAAAAACAAGGGGCATTGGGTACAAGTTACCCATGGGGCAAGAGGCAAACTTTGCCCAATGAGAACAATATAATCTCCCCAGGGAAGGGGAGGACTCCCCCGCTGCTGCCCACCGTCACGATCTGGCTGGACAGGGTGCTGGGACATTCAGCCTAGGTCATGCTTTGCCAGGGAAGACTGGACCAGATGCTCAGAACGCCCTTCCCACCCCGGGATTCTAAGATTCTCCGGTCTCCCGGATGGTCAGACCCCCGCCGTGCATCTCCTAACGGGCTCCCTGGTGTCCTCACCGCTCATTAACCACTCTGCGGTCTCCCGGGTGTCAGCTAATGAGCCGCATTAGCCTCGACGCGCCCGCTGAGCTAATGGAACTAATACCAACCTTTAGCCTTAAAGCTATTTGCTATTTACCGACCGGGCAGGAGCCGCCAAGGGCGAACGTGCTTTAAGTAAAACACTCACGTTCTAGCAGAAAACAGCCCGAGTCCCGGAGCTGGGAGCGGAGCAGCACCGGGAGGCACGGAAAGAAGGACGGGGATGAGAGCGCCGAGCACCCTCGGGAGCGCACGGGCAGGACGCCGGGCACCGGCTGCGCGCCCGCGGACGGGGGGGGGGGGGGGGACGGACGCGGGTTGAGGAAAACGCGCGCGGTTTTAAGCGCGATCCTTAAATTAGATATAGATATAGATTATATATAGATATGGTTTTAACCCCTAAAGAGCGGCAGCGCGCAGACCCCATTCCGGACCGGGCTTACTCACAGCACTGCTTCTCTCCGCCGCGCAGACCCCCGGGCCTGCCCCTCGGGCCGCCGCCGTGCCGCGCCGCCGCCATGGCCCCGCGGCGGCGCGCCACGAATGCAAATCACACGCAAATTATATGCAAATCCCTACATGACAAGCGCGAGCGCGCCCCGCTGCCCCCGACCCCGCCACCAGCGCTCCGGTTGGATGCGGCCCAGCCAATGACGGCGCGCGGAACGGAGGTCTCGCGAGAGCGGGCAGGACGGAAGCCGGCCCGTGAGGAGGAGGAGGAGGAGGAGGAGGCGCGGGGCGGCCCCGCCGAGGATGCTCCGGCTGCGGTGCAAGGCCCGGAGCGGCTCCCACCCGCTGCCCGGGCTCACGGCGCACTCCCGGCTCCGCGACATGCAGGCCGCGCTGGCCGCCCTCACCGGCGTGCCCGTCCCGGCACAGCGGCTGCTGCTCGGCTTCCCGCCGCGGAGCCTGGACCTCAGTGACGGCGAGCGGCGGCTCGGCGAGCTCGGCATCCACTCGGGTGAGGGCCGGGCCTGCGCGGTGTGGGGTGTGGGGGGGCGGACACCGGCGCTCCATGGGGTGTAATTAGCGTAATGAAAAGAGGCTGCGGCCCAGCACGCCCCTCATCGGCCGCTGTCGGGCCGGTTCCTCCCCCCGGCGGGAGCTGTCAACACCCGGCTCGCGGTGCTTCCTGCTCGCCGGCAGCGCCCGTCGTGGCTTTACCCGCGTGCCGAGGGTCCGCAGGGCTGGGGCCCGGTGGGTGAGTACTGCGGAGCCTCCTCTGCGTGCTTGGTCCGTGGGCTGTGGTGTTACCGGCTGGTCTGGCAGAGGCGGTTTCCCATCAGGATATGGTGCTGAGGGGGGAAATGAGCACAAGCCGCAATTATAACAATGCAGCCGCGTTGCTTTGGTTTAGGACCAGCAGCACGTTTAAATGCGGTCTGCAAGTAGAAGTGTTCAAGGCCTGGCTGGGCACAGGGGCTTGGAGCAAGCTGCTGTAGTGAAAGGTGTCCCTGCCTGTGGCAGGGGTTGGAGCTGGAGGAGCTTTAAGTTCCCTTCCAACCCAAACTGTTCTGTGGTGCTGTGATTTCCCTCAATTCCTCCTCCTCCTGTGTTTGACAGGTGATACACTGATCGTTGAAGAGGACGCGTCCAAAGCCAAGACTGACTCACCCGTGGTTGCAAAAAGAACGATGTCTAACTCGGTCAGGGAAGCTGTGCCTCTGCTCGCCAGGAGGGTTGTGCCAGCAGATAACTCCTGTCTCTTCACCAGTGTGTACTATGTGGTCGAAGGAGGCGTCTACGACCCCGGCTGCGCTCCAGAGATGCGCAGCCTCATAGCCCAGATAGTAGCAAGCGATCCGGAATCATACTGTGAGGCAGTTCTAGGGAAAACCAACAGGGAGTATTGTGACTGGATCCGGAGGGAAGAGACGTGGGGAGGAGCCATCGAAGTGTCCATTCTGTCCAAGTTTTACCAGTGTGAAATCTGTGTGGTGGACACACAGACAGTCAGGATCGACCGCTTTGGGGAAGATGCTGGTTACACTAAGCGGGTCCTTTTAATATATGATGGGATTCATTATGATCCACTTGAGCGTAAAATCCCAGACTCGGACGTTCCTCCCCAGACCATTTTCTCCACCAGTGATGATATTGTCCTTGCACAAGCTTTGGAGTTGGCAGATGAAGCCAGGCGGAAGAGGCAGTTCACGGATGTGAATCACTTCACGCTGCGGTGCATGGTGTGCCAGAAGGGACTCACGGGACAAGTGGAAGCCAGAGAACACGCCAAGGAGACCGGACACACCAACTTTGGGGAAGTGTGACATCTGCATGAGGACGGTTACATCGACTACCTCATCGGTCCAGAATAAAATTCTGGATTCCCAGATAAGCTGTATGTAATCCTACAATTCCGTTCACAGAGCTTGAAAAGCAAATTAACTTAATGATGGCCAGGATGCACAGGTTTGTTATGGCTAGGGATTTATCCCAAGGGATTTGAAGTAGGTATCTTCTCGCATGCTAATTTATAGTACTTTGGCAGGTGGTATACACTGGCAGCTAGAACTTGATTCCTGAAATAGTCTTTGTGTGTGTGAACTGAGCAGACGTATTAAATCAGGCTCATTCAACACTAGCATAAAATCTAGCCTTTAAATTGCTGACTTAATCTCTCTGTATCATGTGTTCAGGGTAATTAAATTAAGGGTTTGGGAAACACTCAGATCAGCATTATTTATGCTAAGGATTAGACTCTGCACATGCAAGCAGTTCTTGCAGGGGAAACTGCTCATTTGGTGCACACTTAGGGATGGAAAGAGTATCTCCAAAGCTGCCCTATACTATGTTACCATCAGAAGTAGACTGTATTGTGTGTGTGAAGTCATGGCTTTAGAGAAAGAAATGGCCTCTAAGCTTTAAGGTAGCCTTCTTTAAATTAATAAGTAGATGGTTAAGTGTTGAATAAACTTACTAATCCTCTGTAGGTAGTTTTTAGTTGCTTGAAAAATAACTATCAACCCCCTGGTGTTTACACTGCATCAGAACATAGGCATGTTTCTTGAAATAGTTTGGACTCTTATTCACAATAGTATCTGAAATCCTGGCAAGAGGGAAATAGAGTAGTTAGGGAAGTGACTCAGTTTGTTACATCCATTGAAGCAGACTTGGGTATAGCTCATGGCCACAGTGTTACTAAGCTGTACCAGATTCCAAACACTGTAAATGAGCACTTTAAGGTATAGTTCTCACTCCTTCCTGCTAAAAAGTTTTGCCTTTTTTAGAAGGACAGAGAACCCAGAAGGGAGGCTTGAATTTTCTTCGTCTGCATTCTGCCTTAACGTGTTTGATTTGTCACCGATGACTGTTCAGTGGCAAGACTTTAATCCTGATAATGAAGGGTGCAGTTTAACTTCCAGAACAAAATAAGCTATGAAGACTGCCCTACTTCTCGGACTGTTCACGATCAGGGAAGTTGAAATTGGTTGAATCTATCTTGCCTCACAGCAGCTGGAAGTGCTGTTGAGGTCTTTTAAAAGGTGCTGTAAAGGTGCATATTACTGAAGGGGATTTTGGTTTTTCCTTGATGAAATGCCTACAACACATGCTTGTTTTAATGACTTTTAAAATATCCTTAACCTGCTCTTTTTCTGTTGCTGTTTTGAGTTACCTTCCTTGCACTTTTACAAATGGGGAGCAAGAACCTGCATCTTCAGACTGAGGCAGAAATCAATCCACTTACCAAAGTGGAACTTAAGATCTAGTGTTACCTAAGCTGGTGCAGCAAAACCGTGTTTGTAGAAGGCACGTTTCACTGAAGTTCTCAGCAGAGGCTCCCAGTTGGACCTTGAAATACAGGAGGGTCTTATCAAGGAAGGAACGTAATTACAGAAGTGCTTTGCTGAATTGAGGCGTGAATAATTAAGTATAAAGGACAGAATCACTATGGACCAGGTGTCTTTTTAATTCAGTATTAAAATACATGTTAGCACTGTTGGGAGTTTCCTATAGAAAGCGACTTAGTTTCCAGTGTTAAACTTCACTTGGCTTTTAGTCTGTCATAGGAAAAAAACAAACCAAACCAAACCCCCAACATTAAAACCAGTTCTCTAGAAGCTGATGCTTACAAACCTAAGGAAATACCTGACAGTTCAAAGGAACTTGAAGATTACACTGTGTTATAACTACTTGAGATGAAATACTGTCTAGGAATGAGACCAAGAGACTGTCAATCCTCAGTTGTATTCTCAGCTTTCCCATGGAAGCAGAGAGACGCCTTGGACAAGGAGCTGAGCCTCACCATTGCCATCTGTAAAATGGACATAAAACCTACCTCAGAGAGGTGTTCCCGGTGACTGGCTGGGGTGGCTTTGAACCAGAAGTGGAAGATACATATTTATTGCCTGCCATGTTTGCAAATGCATATTGGCTTTGGGGAGCTTTGTGTCCTGGATGGATTTCTGCAGGCATGGAAAAGGATTTTTCTTTGGGGTGTTTCTCAGTTGCAGTATTTTGAAGATGAGGGTTATTTAATCCGGAGCGCTGAGCTTTGCTATGTCATGTTTGCATTGGAAATCGGCTCCCAGAGACTCAGTTCCACTCGAGGGAGATGTGTCAATATCACTGCTTGGATGTTTTCTTTTGTTGCCTAGAAAATAAAATCTCTTTGGTTTAAAAAATGTCCACTGACACTGCTGGAGTTCATCTTTGTAAGAGCTGATGCTGTTAGACACTGACAGATGGATTTCAAACAACAGGGATCCGTGGTGCTGCCTGCGAGTCAGAAAACTTCATGTGATTCTCAAACTCTCCCAAAGTGTCTGCATTATCTAAGATACAGGTACATTTGAAGTACAGCCCCCTCTGTTTCAAGTGTTGGGAATGTTAGCTTTGGGGTGGTTTTGGTATCATTTTTACCAGCATTTTTGCCTGCCCTTAACAATACAGTTACAGAAGCATCACAAAAGCGGCCCGCTGATAGGATGAACTTCAGCACACCACTGACATATTTACACTGATCTGTTACTAATTGTACAGCAGAATGTTAGTTACACCTGTTTTACCCTAGAGGTGGGACGTGGGCTTGGGTCCTGGCATGGAATAGCATCACCCATACCCAAGGCCTGCAAAACGTGGGCTTATGTCCTTACCGTCATTCCCAATCCCATACAAGTTTAAAATGAGCATTAAATTCCTTGCTGAATACTTCAACACAGGGTTCAGTAACTAAATGAGCCCTGGAAACGGGAAGGTTTGTTTTGGGGGTGTGCTTACTAAAAGGTGGATTATTATTGGTATTGTTTTACCAAGTTCTAGAACATCCCTCAAATAAAGAGTCCTCGTTTCCTGGTGCCAGTCTGGCTGTTTTACCAGCACTAAATTCCTTCTTTAATTAAAGGAGAGCCCCACACACTAATCATGTGGCCTTCCACAAACATGTATTGTACCAAGAGATACGCATCAACTCGTGGTTGTAACAGCACTTGAAAAGCTTGTCTGAGTTTACGTGCTGAGCAGATGCTGAGCAAGGGCTTTCACTGGTGGAGGCAGCATGTTCCCACTGCAGTAAAGCAAGCGGGAGCAAATGCTTCTAACAGCTTTCATTCCCATTGTAACCCTGTGGCGCAGCGTTCCGGTACCTGTATCATCCGTGCAACCAGTTGGTGTAACAGCTTGCCTTAAACACGTGCTCTGGATTGCAAAAGTTGTGTTGCACCAATAAACGTGACCGATGCATGTGTACATCCTCAGTGCAGTCTGTGCCTCACTTCTGGAATTTCAGGTTCGGGCTCAGTTCACCAGGGTGGTTTTGAGGTCTTCACCCCTTTGCAGTGCAGCCTGGGTTGGGTTGAAGGGACCTTAAAGCTCCTCCAGCTCCAACCCCTGCCACAGGCAGGGACACCTTCCACAGAGCAGCTTGCTCTAAGCCCCTGTGTCCAACCTGGCCTTGAGCACTGCCAGGGATGGGGCAGCCACAGCTTCTCTGGGCACCCTGTGCCAGCGCCTCAGCACCCTCCCCATCTTCCTAATGTCCAATCTCAATCTCCCCTCTGTCAGTTTAAAGCTGAATCATTTAGTAGCCAGACTTCAGGAACATTTGGGTTCAGTAGCATGCTTACCCACTTCATGGATGCAATTTCCTAGGGAGTAAATCAGCAGTTTTCTGAAGGACAAACTGAATTCCTCAGTTCTGGGTAAATTCATGTAAAAAAGAGCAATTGCCAAGGAAAGGGCTGAGAAAAGGAACATCTTACACAGAGCAGAATATCTTAAACCTGCAGCTTTTCATGGGCACAGTCATAGCAGAGGCCACTGGGCCAGTTTGGGAACAGTATCTGCTGTACTCATCCCTTTTCTAGAGACATGTTCAGGAGTATAACAGCGCTACAACCCTAATCCACCCTGGGGCCACAAAGCCACCGTGAAACTACACCATCAATGCAGAACACAGGTTCATTTATCTATATAAATATATATATTCATTTATATATATTTCACTAAAGCAGCCTTATCTATTTGCTCTTCTTGAAGCAGGAGAATGAAGCTGACTGCCTTTACCATCAAAACCCGTATGTTAGAGAAACCAGACCAAGACACAGCCACCTCTGGCAGATCTCACTGCTCGCAGCACTGGAGGGCAGCTCTGGCTCCAGCCCCACACAAACCCTGCCATGGGAGAGCCCTGGCAGGGAACCTCTTTAATAAGAGGAACAAAACGTTTGCAGCTTGCTGGTTTCCAAATGACAACTCTTCATCCTACAAATTACATGTCTGCCTGTATCTTAAATCATCCAAAGCATCCAGCTGTAAAACTGCCATCAGGTTTTGCTCTGCTCTGGACCAGGAAGAATAAAATGGCTGCAAGTTGTCTCACCTCAAGCATTCTGAGCACCAAAATGCTTTCTGGAACACAAGAATGCAATGGGGAAGTGAACAAAATCAGGATGGCCAAGAGTGCAGTTGTCTGTCTTCTTTTAATTAAAGCCTTTGGGGAAATTTTAGGGAGCTTTATTATACCTTGAGAGCTGACTCCTCATTTCTGCTGCTAAGTGAATGTTAACCCAGCTATGGAAACAGATCACCTCAGTTCTCTACCTCTTTTCTGTAAAATAGGGATAATAAATAGGGTTCCTTGCTCACTTCACAGCTATATTAAGACTTAATTATTTCTTTAAGCTGCTGTGTGAAACCAGGTATTAACTACCTAGTATTTTCCATAACTGATTGTTAGCATCCATCCTGTCCATACAATTTGGAACAAGGAAAGTGTCCAACAGTCCTACAGAGTCAGATGAACCTCTTTATGTTAACAGGTATGTTACCAGTGATGAGTTTCCACCAGGGGCAGGACTGAACCACTTGTGCTCTCGTGTTTATGAACAGGGTGAGGCACAACGGGTCTGTTGACATGCCAAAGTCCCTTCACTGTATTGCGAAGTTTTCTCTGCATTGTTTGACTACTCACATAGACTTCATGCCGTGTATCTGAAATCACACTTTATTTGGGGTTGTAGCTATTTATATTCATTGGAGGAAGAGGAATGTGGAAAAAGAACAGGTTCTTTCTGGGCAGCTGATTCAGAGAAGCTCAAGACTTCCTTTAATGGATCATGACACCTTCCTGACCTACACAAAGCCCTGCAGGCAGAAAGCTCTGCCTGGTTTCCTGCACAGATTTAAGGCCTTGTGCTATCAGCACAGTGCTCTCGGGACACACTTGCCTTTGCTCATTCACACTGTTTGCATGCACAGTAAGAAAACACCTTGGGGTCTGATTTACTCCCTCCCTTAAAGCTCAGAACTAAGCAGAACTTAACAAAACCAGTGTGAATCCACCTCTGTTTAACCTGCTTCACCACCCAGCACCACGCCAGGCAACACTTCAGAAGCTCTTGCACTAAACCTAGCTCGACGCTGCAATCACTGTCTGTCACAAGGCTCAGGCAGTGCTGGGGCTGCTACTGCTGCTCCAAATCCATCACATTCACACCATTCCCTCCCTCTGCTGCAGGCTGGCATGGGAATCAGGGCTGGCTGGAGCTCCCGAGCCCTCTGGCTCCTTGGTTTGCTTCTCAGCACACGTTCCCTTTCGTAACAGCACACAGCTGGGGCTCAGCAGTGCCAGGGGGAACCTCTGTGCTTCCTGGCTCTTCTGCTTTCTACCATGGCTTTAATTAGCTCTGTTTCCACTTCCCTGTTCTGTGCAGCAGGGAACACGTTGCAACACAGCCTTTTTCTAAGAATAAAACCGCCAAAACGCCAATATAAAAGTTAAAACCAAATTATTGAGGCATGAAAACTGCAATGAATTTAGTGGCTGTCACTGCTTGGATATTCAGAGTTACTCACGTTGCAAAGCACATACAAGTCTATGCTGTGCGTGTTTGTGGAGGCAATGGCCTAAGCACTGTTTGTCAGAGAGAAAAGCTGTGATTTCAATAGGAGAGCCCAAAATCACGGTAATAACAAGCCCCTGCAGTTCTTCAGGTGCTTCTGCAGCACCACCCGGGTCCTGGGGGTCAGCATCACCCAGCGCGGCACTGGGTGCTGCAGGTGAAATAACTGGGCACAAGAGGAACATTTTCCCCAATGAGAGCAATCAATCACTGGAGTAATCTCCCCAGGCAAGTGGTGGGTTCCAAAACACTGGACACTCTCTGTTAGGATTCGGCTGGAGAGGGTGCTGGGACATCTAGTCTAGGTCACGCTTTGCCTAGAGAGGATGGAGCAGATGATCCTCAAGGTCCCTTCCAGCCTGGTATTCCAGGATTCCTCTGGAGAGAGGCAGAGGAGGTGGGAATGAACACACAGAGGGGGCTCAGTGCCTGCAGGGAATGGTACCAGGAGGGGCAAAGGGGAGCTGCAAGCTCAGTACCTGAAGAGTAAGCCTCAGAACTGCGAGGACCTGGGCACCTCCTCCTCTAGCACGCAGATGAAGCTTAGAGGTGAAGCTTTCTGCCTTCAGAACCTCCTCACAGCATCCAGCAGCAGGCGGTGAACTTTTGGTCCCTGGGAAAGCTTTGGTGATAGACGAGTACATACCTGTTCTAGCAAGAGGCTGTGGCTTTAGAGCCGAGAAGGAGCCGGGTCCTACCCTGAGCTGAGGGATCTCCTGCACAAAACCACCCCAGAGAACAAACCAGTTGTGGGGTAACGCGGTGAGCAGCGCACAGAGCAAACGCCCAGCACAGGGTTTAATTACTGCGTACAAAAGTGCTTGGGTCGGGGCTGCTTTGGGCTGCTCCGGGTGTCAGCGAGCAGCTATGCTGCAGAACAGGATGTCGGATTAAGGAGACTCCAGCGAAACCCGTGCTGAGGACATCAGAGGGCAGCAGCCGGAGCTGGGAAGTGAGTGAGAGCGGGGTGGTACCGAGCTGAGCAGCCCGCAGCCTCCCGGGTGCTGCCTCAGAGCCCGGCACGCAGCGACCGGGCTGCTTGGGGCAGGACAGGAAGGGGTTTTAGGGGCTCAGCTGCCTGGAGCAATAGGAAGAGGTGCTCTGCATGGGTGCAAGATGGACCTCTCTTGCCCCAGTGCAGCAGGCTGCGAGTGAAGGGCTGGGGGCTCTCACCCGTGAGCACGTACCTGCAGAGCGCCGGCACAGCCTTATCTCCACGCAGGAGGGTTAATGTGTAACCCGGCTCTGTTTGGTTAACCCAGGAAAGCAAAGAAGTGCTGGGATAGGCACGGTCAGGACAAGGATTTGGGCAGCGCGGAGCGACGGACGTGCTGGTAAAACAGGAGCAACGTTAATGGTCTGTTCTTTCTTGCCCTTCACTTTCTGTCCTTTTCCTGCTGATGGGCTGCGGGAGAGAGCCTCTGCCCCAGGGCGCACAGGGCTGTGGGTGCTGGTGGGGTAATGTACGTGCTGTGCTTCGGGAAGGTGAAAGCGTGGTGGGGCTGTCCCCAGTGAAGATGGACGAGGTGCTCTGAAGGCGGTGGCAGGGGGAAAGCTGGGGGAGACCCAGCGCTGCCAGCGGAGAGGCTGAGAAAGTGCGTGCTCAGGACAGCAAAGAGCTCAGGCAACTGCTACCTGCACTTGATTTACTTGTTTGAACAGATCTGCCATCACCTCCTTCCTCCCTGAGGTGCGATCCATCCTGCTGCCAAGCAGGAGCAGCCAGGATGGTACCTGCACAGGACAAAGCCCTTTGCTGTAGGGGTTAGGGTTTGCTTTAGACAGCAAAACCACCCCGCTTCTTTAACAGGGATGGAGAGCTGGGGTAGAGGGCTCCTAGTAGCACTGGGTGTAAAAGAAAGTAGCCTCTTCGTATAAAGCAATTAGCATTAATTGCTACCCAGCACCTCTGATGTCTGAGGGCTCAGAGAGCTTTGTAAAGGACAGTTACGGCAGCTCTCCCTGTTAGCTTCTCCTAACAGGATTTTTAGTGGCAGGAGGTATAGACATGATAGGAAAACAGCTTCTCAAGTGCCGTGTACTCTAATGTAAATGCTCATGGGTTTCTTTGCTGTTACTCAGCAAAAGGAACTGTAAAATCCTTCTGGTTCATAACCCCTGGGATTTTACAGCACTGTTCCCAAGCTGGGTGACCGCGTTAGAGCCATAATCACATCAGAGAACTGGTGGGCAGGAAAATGAGCTGCTTTCTGCATAGATCCTCCCCAACACGCGATGAGCCTGAACTTTGCCTCCCCATGCAGGGGAGGGTCCCAAAACCTTGGCAGCTGCTTTAGGTTTCTGCAAATGCTGTTTGAACAGGAGCAGATTACTTCTGCCAATGGCCACACGGTGATGGGCATCCTTGGGGCGCCAGGACCTGGAGGGACCCCCGAGCAGAGCAGGGCCAGGCTTTTTCTGTGCTCTCGAACGGGTGCAGCAGGGAAGTGGGAGGCAATGAGGAGCATTGCAATGAGGCAGCAGGAGCCTCTTGCTGCTTAGAAGCAGATTCACATTTCAGACTGGAAATGTTCTGGGTCACGGTAAATCCACATGTCTTGCGGAAGCCTAAAAACCCCTCAAGCTCACCTTGTGTCCCTGCTTCCTGACAGCTAAAAGCTCTGGCTATAAAGTTATCTGAATTCAATGGAATCCAGGGTATTGCTGTTTGAAAGGCACCACTTACTGCGGTGTCATTTAAGCAGTAAATAATGCCTAAACTGAGACTGAAACAGGGGAAGGATTAGATCTGTCAGGGGGTGCCTGTTGAAATCTGATTTTTTGCGGCATATCCCAATTACAAAGGAATTCTTTCAGGCTCTAACCCTCTGAACAAGCAGCCACTTCGGCTCACTTATCACTCCATCTAATTCCCTGCTCCAAGACAAAAAGCAGCAGTATGTTCCTGTGCCATGGCCAGGTCACGGCACAAAGAGCTCCTCTGTCTCTCAACAAGCAAACCCTCTCGCATGGGTCCCTGTGTGCTCTTGGGGGGGTTTGTTTTGCTGTTCTCAGCCCAAGCCTCTCCAAACACCTAATAGGTGGTGTTGGTCCATTTCGGAAGCTCGCTGCTTTACACCCATAAGTAATGATGCCTTTCGTGGGGCACTCAGCATCTCCCCGCAGGCCATGCACCCTGCAAGCATATAACTGTCCCCTCTGCCTCCAGGACCATGCCCCAGGCAGATCTCACTGCTAGCAATCCCAGTGGCAGGTTGTTTGTCAGGCAATTAGTACCCCATTTGGGTCCCACTAGTTTGGGGGTGCAGGCTGAATCCAGAAGAGTGGCAGCGGTGCATTGCCATGAGCAAAGGGGGATGCTGGAGACCCGGTGCTGCCCTGCTCCCCGCAAGCTATGCCAGGCACGTGCCCAAACACACCCAGGCGTGCCCCAAAGGAATGGGGGCAGCTCCCCATGGCCACCACACCCCTGCAGCCCCAGAGGAAGGGTGGCAGGAGGAAGCTCTTTGCCAAGAGGAAGCTCCCAGCAGAACAAGGCTGCAGATGAACAGCAGCGTTTCGGGTCAGCGTGATCAGAGGTTTGGGGGGAAGAGATCCTATGAGTTGGAGCTGGGCTGGGGCTTGCATTGGGATGGGATCACTGATCCCATCACCGAGGCTGAGCTGGGCTTACAGCTTTTTCCTTCACTCAGGAACTACCTTACCCACATCTCCAAGATAACCACCAGCATGGGATGGCTGTGGATAAACAGTCCAGAGCTTACAGCCTCATTAGTTCCACAGCCTGCCTGCTTGCATCGTCTTGGGGTACGGGACCTTGCAGGTTAATGCCTCTCTTCTGCTTCAGCCAGGACGTTGCCCCCCGGGCAGCCTGGGATATGCCTAGGAAGGAGCTGGGAATGGCTGGCTGCAACTCTGGCAGCTGCGACAGCATGGTCAGCACGGCCTCCAACCACTCACAGCATGTAAGTACCCCTGTTGTGCCCAGTCTGGACATGGCTCCAACCCCTGCCACAGGCAGGGACCCCTTCCACTGGAGCAGCTTGCTCCAAGCCCCTGTGTCCAACCTGGCCTTGAACACTGCCAGGGATGGGGCAGCCGCAGCTTCTCTGGGCACCCTGTTCCTGTTCTCTGCTCAGAACTGCTCCCCATGAGTGCTCTGGAAGCACTCGGGTACCCTGAGGCATGCTCGGGTACCCTGGAAGCACTCGGGTACCATGCTGAGGGCAGCACAAAGACCAAGTGAATTCCTGCTCCAAAGCACTCCCAGATTTCCAGCCCTGCCCCATCTATGGCAGCAATCAGGAGCCTTCACTGCTGCAAGGCCTCCTCTGGGGAATGATACCCAGAGCCCCGATGCTCCCTTGCTGCCTGAAGATGCCGGTGCAGATAGTGCTGGCGCTGGGTGAGCTCCCCAGGGAGAGATTAGACCAGTTGGGTAAGTGGGTCAGACTGGCTCCAACAGGGGTGACTTCACCTGGACAAGACAGTGAGCAGTCCTCCTGGCCGACATGAGATTAATTCCTTAGTTAAGGCAGAGATGAGTTCGGGCCATGGGTGTAGATGTGTCATTTTTCACTATCTGTCCATTAAAGCTTGTTTGTCTCCCAACACCGAATCCAAGATTGATGGACTAATTACATCCTGTCTGACTTGGAGCATAATTGATACGTGCAAGTGCAATGCTCAGTCCTAAACAGGTTTTCTATTTGATAGATTGCAAACCAGAACCAAACCCTCTGGGATGTATTAGGGATGGAAAAACTGGTTGCAATATTGCCTGGTCAAAGACTTGGATAAGTGTCTGTCTCTGCAAAACAACTCCACCTCGGACAATTTCTCCTCCCTGCTTGATTTGATGCACACCCCATCCTTTCCTGCCCCTCTTTTTTAATGGTATATTGCTTCTAGCACCTTGTAACTTGGTGCTTCCACAGCAATCACATCTCCTGGTACTTGAAATACAACAAAAAGTAAAGATCTTGCTGGGAGAACAAGGAGAGGGACCACCACCCACAGATAAGTCTTTGGTATTTATGATGTTTAGGCAAGCTTCTGAGATAAATCACTGCTCATCAGTACCCACACCAACAGACCACCCATGGTACCCATCTGCTTATATTCCAAGGTAAAAGACTAAAAGGTAAAGACCAAGTTTCCAAGTTAAGAATAACCCATCTCCTGATGCTCATTTCAATATAAAAATGGCCTTAAGTATATACCTTAGGCTTTTTTTAGAGCCATTTGTCTAGTTTTGTGTAGCTGTAAACACCAATTTCTGAATAGCCACTGGCCAAGAGCTGTCACACATCTCCTAACTTCTTTCTCCTCCCTCTGCTGCCTTTTTTCCCTCTTTTTCAGAGCGATAACAGTTATGACTACTTATCTGTAGAAGAGAAAGAATGTCTGATGTTCTTAGAAGAAACTATTGGCTCCCTGGATGCAGAAGCAGACAGCGGGGTCTCTACCAACGAAACTGACTACACGGAGCCCTCCAAGCTGCCCGGGACCCGGCCTAAGAGAAACTCCATCACCCGGGGTAAGCTGGAAACCCATGGTCCAGCCCTGGTTTGCAAAGCCAAGTGCTCTGCTATGGCTGTTCTGGCTTAGGAGGCAGGAAGGAGTGTGTTTTGCAAATGAGGTGTCCATGGGGTGCATGACTTCATCTCTCTCTTTGCCTAGATCTGGAAAATGGGGCTCCCCTCCTGCAGCACGCAGCTGAACAGAATGGTAAAAACCCCTCTGCCTTCCCAAGGTCAGCTCCAGCAGTGGTTCCAAGCTCAGGCTATTCCAGTCTTCCAAGGATCACCACTGTAGCAAACAGAGCCTCTGACAGCAAAGTGACTGTCCACAGAGTGGAGGACCCAGTGCCAGGAGAGAAATCCCCGCAGGAGATGGCCAAGGACAGGCTTGACCAACCCAGCAGAAGGAGCCAGATGAAATCCCTGGAATCTTTGCTTATCCAACCTCCAGATCCCTTCCAGGATGAGCTGGGGAGCCATGAGTGGTCACGCAGCAATCGCTCAGATGACAAGAGGGAAACAGCCAAGGAGACCAAGACTTGGATGTCCTGGGGCCAGCCCGAGAAATCCACATTGGAAGAGGCCCCTCAGGACCCTGATACCAAGCGCGGGCCTCCCACAGCCCCCAAACCACGAAAACTGCCACCAAATATCATCCTGAAAACCAGCAAAACCAGCCCAGTGGCGCTGGCCGCAGAGCCCAGCCAGAAGGTGAAAGCATCGCCTCCATCCTTGGGCAGCGACGCCACTGCTGAGAAGGTGAATTCAGGGCACCTCGACCCCAAGGAGAGGGAGAAAGCCCGGCGGGAGGCATTGGAGAAGCTTGGACTGTCGCAGGACAGGAGGGAGCCCAGCGCCCACCTTCACCCTACGGCACATCCCCACCCGAAGGAGGTGCCATTCCTCACCCCTGCGGAGCCCGAAGCAGGCGATGGGGCAGCGGAGAGGTCGGTGCCGGGTGTCCGGCAGATAACCTTCAAATCCAACACCTTGGAGCGCTCCGGGGTAGGGCTGAGCAGCTACATGGCCAGCGCCAAGGAGCAGAGCGTCAAGACCAGCAGCTCCTTGGGCAAGATGTCCTTCATCGAGCGGCTCGCCCCCAGCTTCCTCAGGAGCAGCCGCCCCAGGCCGGTGTCCCTTGGGACGGGGAAGGACTTTGCTGGTCTGAAAGAGCCGGGGCAGGCGGAGCAGGAGAAGAGCAGCAAGCGGCGATCGCACCCGCTGCAGAGCTTCCCCAGGCCACCCCGCTCCTCTGTCAGCGTCAAGATTTCCCCCAAGGGTGCCACGGATGAGAACCGGCGAGAGGCGCTGAAGAAGCTTGGGCTGCTGAAGGAATAGCTCCGTGGGCAGTGGGGCTGCTGGGCAAGCGGCTGTCCCCCCATATCCAAGTGCTTTCACTGCCTGTCCTCAGGCAGCACACCCATAACCATGTTCTGCTGTGACCTCTCTCCTCAGCGTCTTGGGGGAGGTACCACGAGAGGTATTTGGAGCATCACCAAATGAAGCACCACCACGTGCACATCACGTTTTGTATATAGCAAATGTATAGGAGCTATTTATGTGAGGCATCGCTCAGCGTGCGGATGGGGTGTATTTTCCTACAAAGTCTTTAATGCACTTGGGGATTCACTGGAACAGGGAAGCCATGGAATTAGGGGTTTGGCTCATTTTAAAAGGCATTACCTGTGGATAAAGCCTCTCTGGGAAGAAGTACTGGACTCTGCTGCTCCTTTAGGATTTTGTGGTCTTTTATTAACTTTATCAAAGCCTTTGAGGCCTGAGCACTCACCTGCCCCATACAAGTGCCTCCCAAAAGCCACCACTGCCATGTACAAAACCATCAGACCCACGGGCAATGGAGGGGACGCAGTGATGCTCCCCATGCACAAGTGCTCCTCAGGGCCTGGCTGGTTGCACACCCACTGCGAGGCTACGCCCACATCCATCCCTGACACCCTGGATACAGCACTTAGACACAAACATCCATCTTCATTGTGGAGTGACAATGAACAAACAACAGGTTGTGTTGGTGGCAGACCCAGGAGTGCTGCCCCAAAGGAGAGATGCAAGGCTGAAACGGCACCACATCAGCCCCTTTCAAACTCTTCTCGCGTCACTCAGACCCAGCTGATGCTGTCAGTGTTCATGCTACACACCTTTTATGACAAAGGTGGTTTATTTCTGTAATAAACTTGTATATGATCCAAAAAGGCTTTGTAATACAGAGGGATGTTGCAGTCAAAGCTCTGGTAAAGCTAAGCAATGAGTTTAAACCTTCAGTATGTCTTGACTTGAGGAGTGGGGGTGCCTCACACAGCTGGGCTTTGCAAATGAGTCTGAACCAAATACTTGGGCCTCTTGCAACCCAGGACCCACACGAGATGAGATTTTGTGCAAGTGCTTCCAGTGCAGCAAGTAAATACAAAGTCTTCTACAGCACTAAATCATTTCCATCACTGACCCTGCAGTACAAGCAGCTTTCCAAGAGAGTGTTGTGAATACTAAACAGGCTCCTGCTGACAAAACCCAGAGCAGGGCTTCTGATTCCTCTCCAAACAGGCATCAGGAGCTTTGGTTTGCATGGAAAGGAGGGGAGGGCATCCTTCTGCAAAAGCTGTATCATTTCACACAACAAAGGTGTGCACAAGCGGCGGGCATAGCACTGAGCCATGTAAAGAATCCAAGGAATGAGAGAATGATGTCTGATGAGCTACACCTCATAGCAGCAGGGAAATGCTTGTCTGTAGTTCAGCAATTAACTAAACTAGTTCTGGGCTGGCCAGCAGCAACACAAACCTGTGCCTCAGGGAGGAAACCGGAGGCTGCATGGGTTAGGGTCTGCCCAAAACCTCAGCAGGTTGCTCAGCAAGCACCACGTTGTATGTACATTGGCTCCAAAAGGGGGAAGGAGCCTCTGTTATGGAAGGTTACTAACTCATCCAGCCTGAGCCCCGCACCTTATTTCAAGCCCGGAGCTGGGTCAGTAGTGGCCAGGCAGGACCAGCAGGCTGCTGCACAGATGCAGGCCATGGGAGATAACTGCACCCCAGACCTAGGTGGCTGTGGGGATGGCTCTAACCCCAGCATGGCTGAAGGTGCAGCTCTGCCACATGCCTGGAGCATCACCGGTGTTTTAATGGGTTTGGGGGCTGGTCAGGGAGGGTTGAGGTACCCTTACACAGGGTGTAACCTGTGAGCTCTAGGCTAACGCATGGACAAAGCCACGGGGGCTGCTCTGTGCCTACAAACGGATGCTCACACCACCACCATCCTGTCCCCTTCCTCCCTAGCTGCCTGCTTGTGCCTGAAGCAGGAGGCAGAATGAGCAGCTTGGATTTAGGAAGCTGACCCCTGACACTCCAAAAAGCTCCGTGGAGCCGAGAGGTGGCCGTGAGAGCAGGATCCATCCACCAGCAGCAGGGCTCCTCTCCGGGTGGCACGGAGCAGAGTCATGTGTAAGCTCTTGCATAAGGTCCCAGACCGGGAGTCACAGAGCCCGAGGGGATAACAGCTCCGTTTCCAATAGCTGCAAACACATCTAGCCTGTAAAACGCTCTATTTTGCTTGCAGGATTGAACAGGATTGAACAGGATTGCCCATCGTGAGTGATCCAACCCAGAGGGCCCAGCAGCAGGAGAAGCACTTCCCATGGAAAGGCACGGATCTGGAGTTCATTCCCAGAGGAATGACCCTGATCTCCCGTGGCTGCTGTTTCAGTTTATTCTGTTCCCATTTTACACTACCTGAGCCGTGTGCACTGCTCCTGTTCATGAGCATCCCTCTGCCCCATCACAGCTCAATAAGCAATCTTTGGAAGCGAGGTTTCTGCAAGGAAGTCTAACCAAAACTCAGCTTTCATGCTTGACACGTGTGTTACACTGTAGTAGCCCTGGTTCTAAATAAAGGGCTGGAAGAGAACCCTTTGTTTCCAAAACCAGGTGCTTTTAAGGGAAGTTCAGGTTCTGTTTCAGGCCAAAAATGCTTGCAAAGGTACCTTAATGCTCTCCTTTCTCATCAGGTAAACAAGGTGAGATTACCTTTAAGGCTGCAGTAATCATGCATCTACATTACGCAAGGGATGTGCACTAAGAGCCTTCAGCAGCACAATGCTGGAATCAGCAGTGGATAAAAAGGGATGGTCAGAGGAGAGGAGCGTGTGGATGAAAAAGCACCATTAAACCGTGACAGCACAGGATTCAGAGAGCTGACCCCATCACCCACAGCTTAGTATTGCACCTCCCTCTCTGCTTTCATTTCTGTTGTGCTCTCACTGCCTTTAAAGTCAATGATTTGCACTTGAAAGTCCACGGCCTGAGCTGGGTGGAACCTCTCCTGCTGCCTGCCTGCGCATGGGGCAGGTTGAAGCCTGCAGATCCCACAGGCAGCACCAGTTGTCCCTGCTTTGCTCGCAGGGGAAGCAGCATCACTCACAGCAGCATCTATCACCCAGGTAATTGCTCCCCAGCCCTGGCCTGCTGGAGCACTCCCTCTGTGCCAGGCAGCAAGGAGCACACTCTGCTACTGTAACATAACCCATAATCCATTGACTCAAAGGAAGAGATTTACCTTTGCTCCAGCCCAAGAACATCTCTCATCAGCAGTCTCCAGCATCGAGCTGTTCCTCAGCCAAGCGCCCCTGGGTTCATCACAACGACCTGATGTCAGAGCTATCACAGCAGCAGCAGCTCCAGTTTGCTGACTGGCAGGAGTCAGAGCAGGGGATGAGCCTCTCTTTTATAAGGGGAAAAAGGTGGTGGGTGATCAGATGAGCTACTGACTGCCTCAGCTGTGCTCCACCAGCGCTAAGAGGCAAGGGAAAGGCTGCTCCTGGCTATTAATGCCAATTAACAGCAGTTGGGGGTGTCTGGGAAGTGGACATGAGCAAAGCAAGAGTAGAAAGCAAATCCGTCTCCAGGCTCAGCCGGATTCCAGCTGAGTTCTCTTGTCTGGGTACCTCCGAAAGCAGCCTTCACACTACTTAATTCTGTGCATAAGCTGTTTGGTTTGTGCTCAGGAGGCAAAACCTCAGCAGACCCCAGCCAAAAACCAGCCATGAAGAGAGATCCTAATGGAGCAGCAGTAACCTGGGGAGCTGGTAGATGCACCCTCAATGCCTTAATGCAGACTGTACGCACTGTGTTTATGCGGTGCGACGATGCTAGAAACGACCCAAAGGAAACACTCAGCTTTGCATCCTGCATGGAGTATTCATCTGCTTCCTAACTATCAGTCCCATAGTGGCTCAGACGTATCATTTCCATGTCTACATGAGCCTGTCAAGACCTACTATCCCAAGTAAAAGCATTCTTGTGCACATCTTTCATTACAAAGGTTGAATTGAGGAGAAGGGGTTCGTTAAATCCCGGTGGTATCAAAGCACAT
The DNA here is from genome assembly GCF_028554395.1 of Pezoporus wallicus. Taxonomy (NCBI): domain Eukaryota; kingdom Metazoa; phylum Chordata; class Aves; order Psittaciformes; family Psittacidae; genus Pezoporus; species Pezoporus wallicus. The sequence goes on along the minus strand of NW_026636574.1, from coordinate 1,240,807 downwards.
CAGTTCTGCTGGGAAGTCTCCAGGAGAAATGGGTTGTCTTAATAGCAGGCTTTGTCACCGTGCACTGGGGGTGTCAGCAGGGAGCCTTGGTGTCCCACGGGAGGTTGGGAAGATGGGTTGGTTACTGCTGGCCTCACATGTCTGCAGCTGGAGAACGTCAGACCGGGGCTGGGGGACCCATGGACCCACTGGAGTCGCTCCAGATCTGTGGGAGGGGACTGTAGATGTCCAAGAGCCTTTAACCATGTTCCAATGGGGTTTAGGCAATAACCTGCAGCTGAGTCTCTGCCTTTTCCCTGCTCACATGATGAGAAGACCCCCCTCCAACTCCAACTCCTGCAGAAGGAGGGACACATTACCCCTATTCCAAGGAGTATTGCTTCATTCAGTGCTTTGTGGGGTTTATTATAGGAATGCGTGGCAAACAGAGGAGGTGTGGGGAGTGTTCCTGTGCAGTGGCACTTGGTATTCCTATTGCCCCATCCAGCACAAGTGACCGCACAAGGAGGAAGGCAATGGGTCTGTGCAGGACCTCGGGGTGAGGACTCATCCAGCCACACGCTGTGTTTAATACACAGGCTGCTGCTTCAGCAGCGATGCCGTAATCCCCGTAGGCATGTGGAAACCCTGCGAGCCTCTTGGTGGTTGTGATAAACCAGGCCTTTGTGCAGTCAGGTGTGCTGGAAGTGCTGCTGGGCTTCAGCAGTCTCAAGCATAGGAGCAGCATTCCCTGAAAACCAGTGTCCTCCTGGCTCCCCCAAGCCAAGGGCTGGCTGGTGTGCAGCACCATCATGCTCGAACGTGACTGTGCAACCGGTGTCCTTTGGTGAACCAGAGCTCTCAGACCCACACGGTCTGGGTGATGCCTGTCCATGCCCAGGACAGCCTAGTGCAGGGTTTGACCCGATACACTCTGCCTTTCTCCCCACTACCCTGAACGCTGCCACGGCAGCTCCAGTGTGTGGTGCTTAGCACCGGAGAAATAACGACCTGCAGATACAGCAAAGACCAAACCGAACACGTTCAAGCCTTTGGCTGCTGACTCCTGCTGTGTTCAAACGAGCAGGGGTTTCCTGGTTTGGGTTGGCTTTGCTTTACTTGCCAGCGACCCCGATTTACTGGATACCTTAGAACCAAACTACATTCAACGCTCCTCAGTCCTGCTCTTCAGATCCATGCTCTTGGTCAGGCAGGGGCGCGAGCATGCTCCTGCCTCCAGAGATCCCAGCTGTTCCTTGTTTCCAAATACCCTTTAAGTGGCGCAAGAGCCAGAAAGGCTCATTGTTGTTCCTTGGACAGGGGTTTATGTGCAGTGATAACGTATTTGCCTTGCTCGAAGCACACTGCCCTAGCTCAAGTTTAATCATTAACTCCTGCGGGCACTGCAGAGCAAGCGGGGCTTGTCAGGCTTTATTAATAACTGACTGCAGACAAGCTGTGCTAGATGCCGACAGCGACCTTGACAAGTGTGCAGGGGTAAAACACGTGTGTGCAGAGCCCTGGTGCTGCGTGGTGCACACCACACTGATCAGATTCACTGCCCAGCATGTGTTTGCTATTGGAAGGCAAAGAAATTCCCTTAGCAAGCACAGCCTAGTAGAAAAAAGGCTCTAACTTGTCTGAAAGTTTCCTTTAGAAGAAGGTGCAAGGCAGTGGTACTCCCCAGGAGGGTCCTTTCCACATGCTGCCATCACTGTTTCCCTATGGAGCCATCCTCTTTGCTGCTGCTGCTCCCATTACCACCCCAGGAAATGCTGCTAACAGCCCACATTGCTCCCAGCGCGGCTGCTGCCCCCACTGAATTCACTTGCTTTTCTCATTTAAAGGGTATTGGGTCCCCATTTGTCCTGGGGTGAGCTTGGAACTCCTGGGACCTTGTACAGAGACCCAGAGGTGCATTCCTGTCCCCGGTTGGATGACGAACCAGCGGTGCTGTGGGTGAGCTTGCTTCTTACAACCCCTTACGACCATCTCTGTCAAAGGCAATCTGCCTCCACCCCAAACACCTTGACACCCCACTGCTCTTCCGAGCAGCTCGGGATGTAGAACCTGGCCCCACTGGCTCCTCCCAGGCCACTCGCCTGGCAGCAGTCCCGCTGCCTTTCATCTCTCCCTGCTCATCCCCTCCTAAGCCCGGTGCTGCCTGGCCTGGGGTGCCGGTTTCTCCCAGTTCTCCTGCGATTCTGCTCCTTTCTGTCCGCACATGGGCTATGGCGTTTGCTCCATGTCGTAGCAATCCCAGCCTGGAGAAGAGAAGGCTCCTGAAGGGGAGACCTCAGAGCAGCTCCAGTGCCTAAAAAGGGGCTGCAGGAAACCTGGAGAGGGGCTTGGGACAAGGGATGTAGGGACAGGCCAAGGGGAATGGCTTGAACCTGCCCGAGGAAGGATTTAGAGCCATTTTCCAGCTGGGGGTCCCCCACTCATGGATCATAAACCCTTTATTCCAACAGCAGATCCGCGCTTCCTCCGCCGGGTGAGCGGTTGTGACACCGACACAGGGTGGCAGTGTGTGCCCAGGGAGCAGCTCCCACTGGGTGCCTTCGGAGAGGTGACACTGCAGACGGGGACCAGGGGTGTTGGCAGCCCTTGGGGTGCAGCAGGGTCAAACACAACCCTTGCCCACAATAATAAATGATGCACGGGGATGGTCTCTCGTGGTTTGAAGCCAGGCAGGAGCTTAGCACTGGACAGCCTCTCACCTCCCCTCTGGTGGGATGGGGAGAGAACCAGAAGGGTTAAAATGGGAGAACTCAAGGTTTGAGGTAGAGCAGTTTAATTGAGAAAGCAAAAGCCATGCAGGCAAGCAAAGCACAGCAAGGAATTCATTCACCACGTCCCATCGCAGGCAGGTTCAGCCATCTCCAGGGCAGCAGGGCTCCAGCATGCGTAACTGCAGCTTGGGAAGGCAAACACCACCTCTTCCTTCTCCCTCACACAGCTTTATATGCCAAGCATGGCACCCTGTGGTCTGAAATATCCCTTGCTTCGGTTGGAATCAGCTCTCCCAGCTGTGTCCCCTCCCAGTTCCTTGTGGCCCCCCAAGCCAGCTTTGCTGATGGGGTGGTTCAAGGAGCAGAGAAGCCCTTGCCTTTGTGTAAGCTCAGCTCAGTGATAAGGAAAGCATCCCTGTGCCATCAACACTGCTTTCAGCACAGACCCACAACACAACCACTGGGAAGAGAATTAACCCTAGCACAACCACAACCAGCTCACACGGTCCTTCCCCTGTGTGTCCATGCCCAGGGGCTGAGACCCGCAGAGACAGGGTACCCAGCCTGTAGCAGGAGGAGGGGACTTCACCCTTCCTAGTACTTAGGAAGGTCATAATAGTTCAGGCAAATAGAAGAGAAAGCAGGATATGCAGCAGTTAACCCGGTAGCACAGATAGAATGAATTATTAACACTGCTGGGGAGGCAGAGAGGCTTTGCCTTACAGGAAGCAATAAACCACTTATGAGAACAACCTCTGAGGGCACAGAACACTTCCCAAACCCGGGGCACAAACCTGTTCCCTGACTCTCTGCTGTGTTTCCAGAGCTGAAGGTCCCTGCAGTGCTTGGTTTCCCACCTTTACTTGGTCCTCAACTCAGCCTTGCAGCCTCCTCACTGCCTTGCAGAAGTGGCATCAGCTCAGCTTCTCCTTTGGGTCCTCGAATGATGCAGACCTGCAGAGGCATCTCTGAGCACCAAAGGAAGGAGCTGCACCCCAAAGCATCAGCTCAGCCTTGAGCATCACCCAGCCAGGTCTCAGCAGGGAGGGGGTTTGTCAGGGGGTTCAGACTGAACGTTGCAGCTGCATTTGCAGCATGAAGTGACACTGAGAAGCCTCAGGGGACTCCCACATCAGCTTTATGTATCCCATGTTATAGCTAATACAAGGGCAATCCTATTGCTTTGCTACAGATGGGGTAATAAATGTCCTCAGATTAATTCTGCTGAAGCCTAATCAATATTGGGAAGTTTATTGCATGGGTTTGGTACTAAACAACAATTACTGCAATATAAGCAATAATATAAGTAATCATATCATGATAAAGAGAGCAAAACTGCTTAACAGGGATTTATCCTCATCCAGGGAGATTCCAAAGTGCTTCAATGACTGATTTACACAGAACATAATCTGACTTCAAAGGGTGTCTGCTCCAAAGGAAGGGACGAACGGGACCTCTGGACCCAGCCAGCACAGCACTGGGTCAAAACAGAGCCACTGCTGCCAGCTCTCCTGTGAGCACTGAACCGCAGGCACGCTGCAGCGGTCTGGTACAATCGTGCTATTGGAGAGAATGATGAAGTGATAGCAGGAAACACCTTCCTGGGAATTACAACAGGAACGTGGGCAAGCCTTCCTCACCGCACAGCTGGGCTGGTTTATGCTTCTCTGGAAAGAACTCAGCGCCCTGAGCTCCCCAGTGCCAGCTCCTGTCCACTTCCATACCTCACAAGGGGATACTGGAGGAGAGCACTGCAGCAAGAGTCACAAGACCACAGAATCCCAGTCTGGTTTGGGCTGGAAGGGACCTTAAAGCTCATCCAGTTCCAACCCAAACCATTCCATGATCCTACGATATTTCAGTATCAGTCATAGCTAAAGAGAAACCACAAAGCCCACAGATCCAGTTCAGTGCCCTGAGCATGCACCCTGGAGCTCTCATCTGCCCCCAGCCAAAGCAGCACCATCATCTCCATCCCCAGACTCCCTCAAGCTGTAGCTCCCTGCTGTCCAGCCAGAAAGAGGAAGGCAGAGCACATTAGCAACCACAAACCACGCTCTTGTATAAAGGATCCGATTTTGCACTGTTCCTGAAAGAGCAATCTGCCTGATAGCATTTTTATAGAGCTCATTTTCCCTTTGAAGGGGCTAATTCAGCTGGCAGCAGAAAGCCCACACAGTAGAGCAGAGGCTGCTGTAGAAATCACTTCCTCATAAGCCAAACTCCAGATCAAATGGTTTCATCTCAACTTGACTTTGTTGACTGTTCTCCTCTGATTCAGCCTGAGTTTATAACTCCTTTATACTCCTGGGGGTAAAAACAACAGCCTTCATTGAGGTACTTCAACCACCCATAGCTGAATCCAAACCCAACCTAATTCCAGTGTTTCATCTTTCCAGCTCATCAGGCAAATCACTTCTGCTCCCAGTTGTGTTACCAGTTCTCCTTTTACTGATTTTCATCACTGTTGTTATATTTACCCTGACCAAAGTGAAGCTTCAAGAAGAGAGGGGTAAGTTTGGCCAAGCAACAGCTTTTGGGTTGGGGTTGTTGTTTCATTATGATTCCCAAGAGCTGGAGTCTGACCCACTGACCCATCCGGCTCTGCAGACACACATCCATCCTGTGGGTCTATCCACATCCACCAGTGCAGCCTCAAAGCACAAGTGTACCTGAATGAAGAAGTTGATTTTTGATTTTTAATGTGTTTAAGCACATGAAGGAAATGGAAATCCTAAACCTGAAAGCAAGGTTGAGCGTTTGTGGATAAAAGATTTATGGCTCTGTGAGTGCTCGGGAATCCTGAAGTATAAAGGGCAGGGAGCTGTGTGGCATGAGCAGGTATACATTGGGCTGCTTCTCATGGCCAAATCCAGCCTGCTCAGTGCAAAGATGACAAAGACTTGTCCAGAAACTCCTTACCCACGAATGATGTTCAAGCATACATGTATCTGTCCTGTTCTATACCACATCATACCCCTAGGGATGAAGTTAGGGACAAAACCCATCGACAGCAACAGTGGTGAGCGAAAAGACATTTTTCACAAGAATGAAACTGGGAGCAATGGGCCCAATCCAGTGCCTGACATGCTGGTGTGTTTAAACAGGCACTAGAGGGGTGTTCCCTCTGTTGCATCCATGTTTTAAGGAGAAGAAAGCAGCACCTATTCAGGCTGATCTGAACCCTGTTACAGAGCAAATGACAGAGAAAATCCCGAATCCAGAAGTGCCCAAATGCAGGACAGACTCCAGCAAACACAGGTGAGTGTCTTCTGGAACTGGCAATTCTATCTCCCTTGACAGAACAGGATAACAACTGATTTTAAGCAGAGGATTTGCAGCTTAGTATGTAAAATACCTCCACAGGACAGACACCAAGTTTATAGTCCAGGAATTACAATCCCAGAGTCCATGACTTACGTTCTGATGCCAAATTATTGCCTTTATTAATTCCCAAAAGCCATGGATTTCAAAAGACTTGGATTAAACCCTATATGAGGCTTATACATTTATTACAGGGCTGATGATAGCTCTTGCTTACGCATAGTGAAGTTATCGCTCTTCCTGCTGGCTTGCTTCAATAAAATCTGACTGCTCGCCACCATCTGCAATATCACGCAGCAGCAATTCTTGTTCACTGTGTTGCAAACCTAGTCTTTTCTGTCCCACTGGTGCAGGACAGTCTATGCTGTCCTTGGAAGATTCAGGATGACCAGCTGTATGTAAGAGTCGATGTCTTCTGGCACAGTATAACAACAGTGGGCCTATCTTGGAGTAGCAAAACTCTTCAGACTCGTAGCTTCAAAATCAAATCTTTTCAGCCCAAACCCAAGAAGCAGCTTTGCTTTCTATGCTCACAGTGCTGCAAACGGTGCTTTGCTCCAGGGGGAGGAAAAGCAAGCTCAGGTTTGTTTGCTTTCTGGAGATGCCAAAGTGCTTTGGAACCTGTGACTTGGCAGGAGGACGTTTCCTCATCTCTTAAAGCAAGTAAATCTATTTGCATGGGACAACAGATAGCTTTTACCAGAAACCTTAAGGGCAAAGAGGGCTGCTTGGTTAAAGATATAGGGCATCATCCCTGGACTAACTTTGCTTCCTGGAGATGCATGAGCAGTTGGAGGTCCCCTTGGCTGGTTTCTGCCTGCAGCCAGGACACCTTCCTCCTGCACACCCTCCTCAAACCCAGGCTCTGTAAAACACATCCCTGTGCAAACTGCAGGATGGAGATGAGGTGAGCCTTGAAGCAGAGATGCTGGCACCTGACAGAAGGGTGCCTGGGAGAGCAGGAGGTGTAGGAAAGCAAACAGAGCTGTGCCTGTTGTGGCCAAGCGAGCTCAGCAATATGCCCAAGACACAATTCCAACAGTTGTCAGAGAAGCAGCACTGGTAGGAAGGACGGGCTTGCAGTGGGATCAGCACCTGTTCCCATCTGTTCCCATCCAGGAGATACGATCTCTCAATTCAAGATCCCCACCAAATCACCCAGTGCAAGCACAGCAACAACGTTCCTCACCTCAGAAGCTCCTTTCTCATCATTGCCAAAGCTGCACATTCATGGGAAGAAAGCAGCTCGATGCTCCTATCCAGAGGAAAAGTACTTCCAAGGCTGGCTTAAGATCTGATCCATTTGCCAAGCATCCCGACTCCACGCCAGGCTCTCGCTGCTCTCAGGCACAGCAGGGACGTCTGGAGCTGCCATTGTGTTTAAGCTCATCAGCTTTCACTGAGAGCAGGTGGGAAAAGCTTTGTGTGACCCCCCTAGTTAAAAGAAATCACTGCTTTTGCACCATTAGGACAAGGTAAAGCAAGTTAATGATTCATCCCACACAGCACAAACACTTTCATCTTCATTCATTTTTCTTGCTGGTGCAGTTCCATTTCTGACAGCCCCACACTTCGCAGGGGATTTGTATTTGGGTCCCTGACGTGCCTACAGCAGGAGAGCGAAGAAGTGAGGCTGAAGGTGGCCCCAAAGCTCCTGTTCATTATATTGAGTTTTAAAGAATTTACAATGTTCTTGTCTTGGATAGACAAGAGCAACCCTTGCCCACCCAGAGACAGCAGGGAGGGGAGGCAACCTGCTCTAACAGTCTTTTTGGGGACACTGAGGAGAAAACCCACCTGGTTTTGTCCAGCTTTGCCCTATAAAACCGTTCCACTGTTGGCTGGGGGTATCACAAGATCAGAAGCCAGGTGAGCCCTTGCAGCAAGGGGCTTTCCTGCCCGGGATGATGGGATACACAGTCACAACTCACGGGTGATGTGATGCTAAAGAGGAACGTGCTGGCTGGACCCTTGTGTACTCAGCTAAACTCAGAGCCCATGAGGCTCCCCACTGTCTCTGTGCCAGATGTAGGCACAAGCACCCATATTCAAGGAACCACAGCTGCCCTACCGTCCATGACCTGACCCATGCAGCCATCAGGCTTCTTCCTGATGGAGGTAGAGCTGCCCTGGACCATATCCCAGAGCCCACCCTTGGGGTGGCTGTTGTGCAATGGCAGTGTGTAATCGGGAGGTAAATAACAACCCTCAAAGCGACCACAGAGTCGGGACGGGCATCGGTTCTCCTGCCCTCACGTGGGATGCTGCTCACCTGCCAGAGCTTTTGGATGCTATTCCTTTAAGGCACAACAGGTGGAAATGCAGGGCTAGAGGTAAGAGGAGTATTTAAAACAGGCTGGCACTGCCAGAGCCCGTGTCCGGCTGCAGCAGGGAGCCAGGACACTGGCACCAGGTCCTGAGCTCGGGCACCAAGACACCAGCAAGACTAAGGCTGTCTGTCTAAAGGAAAGAGCCAAGTGTAAGTAACGCTTCTTTGTTGTCTTTCCAAAATACAAGGTCTTTGGCGGCACTGCTCTGAGCTGTGGAAGAGGAAGAACACAAGTTCTGAGACACTTTAAGGAGTCTTCCTCACCCGTGTGTGAAGGGAAGCAGCAGTTCTGAAGGAGCAGAGGATAAGCGTGGAGGTCTTGCTGGTGGGGAGGACCGATTCCTTTTGGAAGCAGGTCAGAAGCATAGGATCAGGCTTAGGATGGTTGTTTTCTTCCCTTCAACCTTTCCTTTCTGGGGAAAAAGATCCATTATTGTTACAATATTTGCATTAAGTTTTAACCTAGAAAATAGCAAATGGTACTAAATATTACTGTGGTCACCTAAACTGTTGCGACTCAGTCTGTGATCTTTACGGTCTTCCGAATCACAACATGGAGATAGTTGGTGGGATGCAGATTTTGATATTTAAGAAGAGAATTGGTGCAGTTACGTCCTAAATGAGCTCTGAAAAGCCATTGGGTTTGTGCAGTTCAAAGGCAAATAACTAGATAACTGAAGCGTGAGAGAATGGGATGTACATGGCATCCTGAAACTGAAGTCAAAGACAGCTGGCAGACTCCTTTTACATTTAAACCGACAGCAGAGGGGTGGGTTCTGCACCCCTCAACTCTTACACTGCAAGGAAATAGTCATATTGGACTTTAACACACAGAAATACCACCTCCTAAATAGCAATTGTGCTGCTGTTATCAGTGCGCACATCAGCACGCTCCATCCATCCAGCAACCGTCACTGTGCTGCCATAGTAAGTTCTTTTGGATCCTAGTGAGTTCCTGCTCCTTGCCATATTAACAGTATTAAACTGGAATCATAGTTTAATAGTGTTGGTTTCACTTTCCAGCCCAAGACATAAGAAACAAAGAGCAAGAAACAAATTAACTACAACACCCTTATGTGAAAAGCGAGATGCTGGTGCACAGGGCATCTAACACCTCAAAGGTCACCAGCTAGTGTCTGGTATAATCTAACAGCTTAAAAGAACATCAGACTAGACCAGCAACCCAATCTCAGCAGGAATTTCAGTCGCTGCCATGGTTTTCTCACCTGTTTTGCAGAACACGGTGCTCAGATAGGACAGTGTTTACCTGGCATTTACAAGTGTTCTCAGCTAGGGTGGTCACAGGTACTGCAGAGGTTCCTAAAAGCTGCTGATTCTCTCTTAAATCCTGATCAAGAAGATCTGCCAAGCTGTTTCTGCTCACTGCATCACAAAATTAGCACCTCCTATTTATACTTTCCATATGGTAGAGGAGGCATTGGTTTGGAACATGAAATACTTATTTTCTCTCTGTGTTTAGGTCAGCTTGATCTTTTATGTTGAAGCTGACTGCTCATTCACAACCCCAAGAAAATGGGGTGGATTTGTGGCTTTTCCCTATCCCAACACAGCAAATAAAACTCAAAGTAAAGCCATGTATGCAGTGATCCTAATGAGAGGCTTAAAAACGGGGATAGCCCCGGTCCTGTGCAGCAAGGGTTCTGTTGCTGTGCCTTTCTTCTAGGCACAGAAATCTTCAGCACCTCCATAAATCACCCCTACTACAATATATATATACACTCCTCAGTTTGTACATTATAAATATATATACACACAGTGTATGTACATACTCCTCCTCAGAGCGTAACTCCTCATGCTGCTCAGCATCGGTTTGCATCTCTATGCCTCCCTCAAGGTGTGAGTGGGTCCTGCTTTGAAAGTATTTGAAGGGAAAAAAGCTACTACCCCATTCCATGTTATTATTTCTCAACTATTTGAATAACAGTAACTATCTGACCACACAAAAGGCTAGCAGTACAAGTGTGGCAAGTAAATCTTTGCATTTTGTGGATGCCATGGCACAGCCTTGACACCAGTCAGCATGAGGAGCAGTAGTTAATAGCTAACGGATTGTTTCTCAGAGCACAGTCCTGCAGCTGAGTCAGCAGAATTTGGGCACTGGACTCTGGTATTTCAGAGCTTGCTGGGGTTTGCATAACTCAGGGGTCAGGTCCTGAGCTCTTTCAAATCATTCTAAATGTGACCATGCTGCTCCATTGGACTGATAGGGTCACGAGAGCATCGAAGAAGCCCAGAGGTGGGCTTGTGGTAAATGATGTTTAGAAGAGCTATTCCTGCTGGGAAGCTCCTGCACCCATGTGAGAATTCCCATCTCCCAAAGTCAACCGCAGTACTGGTTCTGTGCTCAAAACGCTTCCAAACCTGTTGTGCTGGGACAGGGGAGAGAAGGAAACCAGCAGGTTTGGTGATGCAAAATGAAAGTAAATACACAGAGATCTGAGTTACAAAAGGGAGCGCAGCCCCAGCCCATGGTTGGTAGCAGGCCGAAGATGACCACTGTTGCAACAGGGACTTTGCAAACACCAGATTTGTGCAGCTGAAAGCCTTTTTCTCCTCTGCAAATCCTGTGCAGTGAGGGAACAGGAGGAGGACTGGTGCAAGGCTTTAATCCTGCTTCCCCCCGTTACACCTAGCAAGGTTTTAAGCTAACCAGAACTGGGCGTTCACAGCTTCTATGCCCCATGCTACAGAGCAGCTTCTCAGATGCACCTTCCCAGTGGGAACAAATAGGTTCCCTTCCTGCTTTCCCTCCTGACAAGCCCATTGCACTGCCTTGCAGAGAGTTTCTCACTAGGTTTGTAACGCATCAGGTTTAAGACAGCAGCTTCTTTGCCTGCATGGACACGCACAACACAAACCCTGTGTCCAGGTTCCAGCTCCCCCAGTCCCTCCTGCCCAGCAGCGCTGGTGCAGGCTTCCCTGGAAGAACATCCATGCCATTCCCTCTGGTTTCAGGCCTCTCGACTCTTACATAGCCCCGTACAAACCTTTGCTGTCCCGTCTCTCTCAATTCCCACTCCATGCGCAGCAGCAGCAGCAATACAAACCCCTTGCACAGCCACTTACTTGCAGTCCCCTTCACATGAGCTCAGCAGCATTCTCTCTTCCCTGGAGCTCTGAGGTTTAGACCTTGTGCTCCGAGCAGAGGCAGCAAACCCAGCAGCAGCACTTCTTTGCAAGCAAGAAGGAACTGGAGCTCCTTCAGCATCTCAGACAGCGCTTGCTCATTGCAGAGTGCCCAGCAAAGCTTGTTAGCACCATTCCTGTGGGGCAGGAAGTGTCACTGTCTGAATGCAGTGCAGCAGGGAGGGGGGTTCCAGCCACGCAGTGATCAGCAAGGAAATTCAGCACAGAGTTTTATGTAACCGGTGGCTGTGCTTGCTCAGACTTGTTATAACGGGAGTTTTCTTCATGCACTCAGTGAGAGAGGGAAGGGTTTAACAGCATCCGAGAAAACGGGGCTAGAGGCAACTTGGAACTGAAGGCGCTGGTCATGCAAGCATGCAGGAACCGTTGTTCTTGCGTAGGCATGAAGGCACATGTGGCCTCCGAGATACAAAGACATCTTTTGTGCTCTAACACGCCTCTGAAGACCCTGATGCCATCACTCTGGCACACATCTTTCTGGACACAGCTACAGCTTTGCTCCAAAACCAAGAGGCTCCTGACACAGTTTTGTTGTCTGTAACCCTGAAGCAGCTTTTGGGAAGGAATCAAACTAAGAGGTGTGCCCAGCAGGAGAAAGCTGCACTGGGATCCTGCCTGCACTGCGGAGGAAGGGGTGGAGGGCAGCAAGGTGACCATCAAACAGATCTGCTGTTAACAGGGGGCAAGTATCAAGGCCCTTTTTGTGCCATCTTGTTTGCTTTCTGTGGAATACATTATGTTTGCTTTGCTGGCCACTTGTGGGATACGTATGAAAGAGCATTTGTCATGCTTAGTGAGTTAATGATTAGCCATGGACAAGTAGCCACTGGGCAATTTGAAATCACAATACAAGGAAGAAAGCACAAACAGAACACCTTTCATCTTCACACGGAAATAAAAGCCTTTTTCTTCTACCGGGAATTACCCTTCATAAAACTGTGTCACTTGATGCCCTGAAATCAAATTCTTCTGTATGTTTGGAAAGACTTTCCTTGGCACCTCTCATTTCCTCTGTTCCACCTGGACTAGGCAGGTAGACCAACAGCCATGGCCAGGAAATGCTGCACCATGTGTCCAACAGCACACTCAGTTCATGCCAGAGATGATAGCCTGGTGAATTGAGAGGCTTGGCTGCTTCTGAGCCATCCCTGGCTCACACATCCCCCCAGACCAGTGGGGAAGGGCAAAAATATTCACCCTGAAGACTATGGACATGTTTCAGGAGACACAGTTTGGTTTGCATGCCCCAATAGCCGTCACTGAGAGCAGGAGTTAAACACAGGCTTCATGCAGGAACTGTGCTCTGTGACATAAGGAAGGAAGTTTTACGGCAAGACACTGGCACGGGGTGCCCAGAGAAGCTGTGGCTGCCCCATCCCTGGCAGTGCTCAAGGCCAGGTTGGACACAGGGGCTTGGAGCAAGCTGCTCCAGTGGAAGGGGTCCCTGCCCGTGGCAGGGGTTGGAGCTGGAGGAGCTTTAAGGTCCCTTCAATCCAAACCAGGCTGGGATTCTGTGAGAACTGGTTTTCCTAAGGAGTGGTCTTGGCACCCGGGCTCACGCGTGAACAGACCTTCTTTTCACTGCATGAGCAACAGTGAAAGAGAATATGACCCCACCTCTTAGACTGTTAGAAGCAGCATTATCTCCTGGCTGGGGTCAAGTGAGCAGCTTTGCTCCGGGTTGCCACCTGGCTCTCATGCCTGCCAGGGCTCAGGGTCTTTTGGACCAGTTTTGGGTCATCAGCCTTGTGATGGGCTGCTCTGATTTACAGCATAAACCCAGAAACCACTTCTGAGTTTGAACCGAGTCTCCTGTGGTTTGGCCAGAACCACCTTTGATGCTGTGCACACCACTGCTGCTGCCTGCCCAAGGGACAATGCCCTGGGGGCCTCTGCTCTGACAAGAACAAGGCAGGAAGGCAAGAACAGTTATAGCCTCCCTCTTCCCCATTCTGGTGCTTGGTAGAACTGCTTCAATGCTGCGTTTCCCTAGCTCAGGTAGCCACAACCCTCATATTCTGCAGGCATAAAGATTATTACTTGATCTATTAACTTCAGAACTTTGCAAGTGTGATTATTCCTTGACTTCTGTGCCTTTTCCAGGGAATGCAAGCAAAATGACTTCACTAGCATTCATCCTCCTGCTCGCCTTCCTCCCAGCTGAATCTGCAAGGAGCAAATACCCCCCCAAGTCATCAAGTAGGTGCAACCTGCCTGGGGTGCTGGTCTTGTGGATGGCCTTAGACTAGAGGTGGCATTACTAAGGGGGAGAGTAGGGTTTAGGGAGGGTTTCTACCCCATCACTGCTATGGGACCTTTCAGACTGCATGATGCTGCGCAGCCCTGGGTCAGTGCTTGCCCTGGTACACCCGACCCGCTCTGCAGTCCCTTCAGGTTGTGTAGCACAGCCAACGCTTACACCCAGCCTGCTCTCCTCTTGCAGTCTCAAGCCCTGTGTTCGGACCACAGCAGGTATATGGTCTGCTCAATGGGTCCGTCACCGTGACGTGCTTCTACCCTCCCAGCCGAGTGAACAGACACGACAGGAAGTATTGGTGCAAGGAATCAGCCAGAGGCTGCTTAACTGTTACCTCCACCAGCGGCTACACTGCTCCAGGCTACCAAGGCAGAGCCTCCATCACCGACAACCCCCAGGAAGAAAACTTCCAGATCAGCATCTCCGAGCTTACAATGGCAGACGCAGGCACCTACCAGTGCGGTGTTGGGGTCAACAGCAGAAGGCTCTCCCACAAAGTCAATCTGGATGTTTCTCAAGGTAGTTACATGGGGCTCCATAAAGCAGTATTTTCTTGGGTTTTGTTTTTTTTTCCATCCATTTCTAACAAGGCTCCACAGACAGCCTGTCCAGTGTCTAAAAGCTGAAGATGCTCCATGCTTTCAGGGAAGAGCAGTTTCCATTTTCCCCTGTGCCCTTACAGAAGGGATTTTTGGCCTAAAATTCCAGCATTAAGAAGACCAGATTAAACAGCACCACACTGCTGAGTAAGCACACAGAGCATGGTGCAAACATGGGACTCAGATCATGGCACATGATCATATAACATATGATCATAGTAGATCAGAATGTATGATCAAAATAGAGAGAAAGCCTCTGCTAACAAAAGCCTTTAGAGGTCGCTGGGAGTTGCAGTTACAACAGAGCAGGCAGCAGACACTGACTGGTCTCTCTCACTGACACAGATTCACATGTACCCGAGGGAGCCGAGCTCTTCTACGTGAAGCTGCACAGCACTTTGACCATGACCTGCAGCTTCGGGAGCTATTATGAGAGCGCAAGGAAATTCCTGTGCAAGATGGGTAAAAACGGCTGCGTCAACATCATCGACAGCTACGGGAAGGTGGATGAGGATTACACAGGCCGAGCTCTGCTGAGCAACATGCAGAGTCCAGGCTCATTCAGCATCATAATCACTCAGATGAGTTGGGAAGACTCTGGGTTGTACCTGTGTGGGGTCGGTGTCTATGGGCAGGATGGAGAGACAAAGGAACTGGATGTGCACGTCTATGAGGGTAAGTTATTCCCTAAAGGCTTTTCCCTTCACTTCTGCTTCTCTTCAGAACCATCACTAGCAGTCTCATGTTATTTAACAAGAGCTTCAGCCTCCCTTTGCAGAGTACTGTTATCCCATCCTCTCATCTAAATCCTTCTATCTACTCATTTAGCTACCTATCATACACTAAACCATCAGTAATAAAGCTTATAACAAGACTTAGTGTTCCCAGCTATCCAGTCTGCCTAGCCCAAAGCTCCAACAGGCAAATTTTGCCTCCCATTTTGAGACAAGCAAACTGTCTTTTCAAGACTTAAACCCTTAGATCCCCAAATGACAGATGTACAAAGACACCCTGCCCTTCCCCAGCAAGGCCAGGACAGCCTCCTACCATCCACACCTCTGAGCTTCGCCTCACCTCGCTTTAGCCATAAGAGCATTGATCTGGTAATATTTATTCTCTTGGGAGAGCAGCACATGGATAGGAGTCAGACGTGTACAGATGCTCCTTTCACTTTTCTCTCCAGAAACTAGCGTTCCTCAAGGAAAGCCCACGATATTTGGGGTAAAAGGAAGTTCAGCAACGTTTGAATGCCGCTATAAACTTCTGGAACACTCCTCAGTGAATTACTGGTGCAAGTGGAGACAGAATGGGTGTTACCGGATCATAGACAGCTTCGGGTATGTGGCAGGCTTATATGAAGGAAGAGTGGCCATGTATGACAACCCAGATAACCAGACAATCACTATCATCCTGAACCAGCTGAAGGACAGCGATGAAGGCTATTACTGGTGCATGACAGACGAGGAGGAGGAGCAGAAGTCATCAACTGAGCTGAAGATCGTGGAAGGTACGAGTTTGCGCATTGATGGTGCTCTCCCAGCTCAGCAGGTACAAAACAACCCTCTAAACACCACGAAGTAGCAGATCTGGCCTTTTAGGAAGAGATGCGAGGTCAAACTCGGAAGGTGAAACCTTGTGCCAATCCAGCAACACCTCAGTGGCTTTCAAATGGAAACACAAGGTTTCAGTTTCATGGGAAAGTGCTCACAAAAGGTTTCTCATACAAGTATTTAAGCCATGGGACAAAAAAGAAACCAATCAAAAACCAAGGCAACCTTCACCCCAAGGTGCATATACAGCACCCTTAACGTGAACTTCGCAATGCAAGGAGCACCCCCCCTCGCAGATACACCTCCTGGTTCATCTCTAGCAGCATCACTACCTGTTGACTACAGTTCCCACCCCTGAAACCACTAACATCAACCTTGATGTTCTGTTTGCCTTTGCAGGAGAGCCTGCGCTGCAGGGAAAGAAGGAAGTAGAGGCACAAGAGGGTTCCCAGCTCAACTTAACTTGCTCGTACCCATGCCGGTACTACTCCGACCAGAAGTACTGGTGCAAGTGGAGCAGCACTAGCTGCACCCCTCTGCCTGCTTCTGACCAAAGGCAGCCAGGGCCGGACGTTACGTGTGACAGCGATGACAAGACCGTTGTCCTGAGCTTTGACTCGGTGGCAAAGGCAGACCGAGGCTGGTACTGGTGTGGCGTGAAGCGCAACGGCCTCTACGGGGAAACCATGGCAGTGTACCTGTCCGTGACCGCAGGTGGGCTCCGAGGCAAAGGCAGGCGGGGGTTTTCCTGCCTTCCTTCCGCTGAGAGGAAAGTCTGCTCCGCAGCCACTAGGCTGCAGCACCTCAAAGCGGTAGGGCTGCCGTCCAGGCGCGGAGATGCCGGCATCACCCTGGTTCTGCTCTTGGCGCAGATGTTTTCGTTCTCTCGTTGGTTTTTACTTCCCGACCATTAAAAAAGCCCACCAGTCTAGAAGTCACTTCCTTCCACACCGTTTTTGCTTTTTAACCCTGTCCTCGCTAATTACTGCTGCTACAATTTGTAGCATGGAATCATAGAACAGTTAGGGTTGGAAAGGACCTTAAGATTCTCTCATTTCAACCCCCTGCCATGTGCAGGGACACCTCAAACTAGGCGATGTCACCCAAGCCCCTGTGTCCAACCTGGCCTTGAGCACTGCCAGGGATGGGGCAGCCACAGCTTCTCTGGGCACCCTGTGCCAGCGCCTCAGCACCCTCACAGGGAAGAGCTTCTGCCTAAGAGCTCATCTCAGTCTCCCCTCTGGCAGGTTAAAGCCATTCCCCTTGGCCTGTCCCTACATCCCTTGTCCCAAGCCCCTCTCCAGGTTTCCTGCAGCCCCTTTAGGCACTGGAAGTCCGTTCTAAGGTCTTTCCTGAGCCAATGCACAGCCAAAATCCACCTCAGTGCCACATCCGCCAAATACACCCAATGAGCTTGTGTCCCCCTTTCCATGCTGCTGCTCGTGCCATTAACAGCCCTGCTTCCCTGGATGATACAGGAGGCAGTGCTGGCCGCAGCCTGGAGCCCCTGGATGCTGATGTCCCCAGCGCTCCTGAGGGTGATTTCACTCCCCAAGGAAGAGCCAACAGTGCTGCCTCTGAAAGGTTAGTTTTCTCCAAGCCTGTCATTTCTTATACTAATATTAATACATAGCCTTCTATTAACCCCCTTTTGGTGCTGTGTTTGTACGCTGCATGCTTGAGCAACATTTGAGCACACAAAAAATCTTGCCCTCAAAGAACTTCAAACATCAGAGGAAAACAAATACTAGCTACAACAAAGGGCAAGATGACTTGGAACTCACCTCTAGCTCAAGCAAATACAGCCCCAGAAGGAATGGTTGGAGATCCCAGGCACAGCAAAACTCATCGAAAATACTTCTGTCAAGATCAGAGTTTTCCTTCACGTTTATAACCAAGCTGCTGATGGGGGGGGGGTGGCACAACCTCTGTCCTGCAGGTTTATTTGGTTACCAGTTGATTCTATGTGTTAGGATCCAGTTTATCAGTCAAATCGCATCCTGCTCACTCAGATTTACCACGTTGTAGGGGGTTTTGACTGCTGGACATTCAGATAGGTTACTCAATCTTGAATAATTCAGCAATGTATTCCACAGATTAGTTACTTATCTTTCCTTCCATTCCAGCCCTAATCAAAGCGGCCCCAATACACTTCTGTTAGTCCTGGCCCCTGTTGGTGCTGTGCTCCTCATCGCTGTGACAGCTTTTGCTGTGTTTAAATACAGACAGATGAAGAGATCTGGTGAGTCCCTGCTCTGCTTCCTGCAGTCTCTCGAAACCTCACATTAAGGTTATGTTAATACTAAGATGAAGGTGATAACTTGTGTGTGCTGGGCTGAGCTGCTCCCCTTGTAACCCCCATGCAGACAAGGCAAAGGACCCCATTTTTCCCCTCCATGCATCCCCATCACAAACGGTGCCTGGGCTGAGGCAGAGACCAGGCACCGCGTCTCCTTGCACAGAGGCTGTTGGGATGCTGGTGCACTCGCACAGATCCTGAACAAGCCCACAGGGTACTTATCTCCTTCCTCTTAACAGAGCTGGTGTCCGTTGGGAGCTACAGGACAAACATCAGCATGTCAGATTTCGAGAGCGTGAAGGACTATGGTGCGAGCAATAACGCCTGTGTGAAAGAGACCCAGGAGACTCGGATAGGAGGGGACGGTAGGTGCTGACCGATGGGATGCTCTCCAGCCCCAGGGGTTGCAGAAGGACCCTACGAAAGCCACAAAACCAGCCACCGACGGCCCCTGCACCTCCCTTTCTCTCCCTGCAGAGTTCGGCACCGCCGCAGCCACCCCAGAAAGTGCTGCCGAGACAAAGAAGGCAAAAAGGGTAAGAGGAGACAGGAGAGAGCCCACTGACCTGGGAGACGCCAGCACAGCCCTTCAGCCCCTGCCCAAGGAACTGCTCCCTCCCAGGGGCCTTATTTATACCCAGATGCTCCCAAGTAACCTGCATCCAGCACCTGATGCAGATCAGCCTCTGAGGGGGACCTTAACCCTTTCCTGATCCCGTGTTTTAGCAGAGACAGTAACAGCAGCCACCTTCCTTCAGCCAGCACACGCAGTCAGCTCCAGGGAGCATCAGGAAGGTTGGGGTTGGGTTTGTTATTGTAAATATGAAGTACTTGGATGAACCAGAGCCTTCCCCTCCTCAGGCAGTGGTCCAGGGCACAGAGGTAGGTAAGGAGGTCTCCCCCATTTGACCTGCTCCTGTGGCCCCTTGGGTTAGATGATGAGTGCGTGGCACCATGAAGGGTGCCAGATGCAAGCCCTTCTTGTTCCAAGTCCCTAACCAAAGGCAGCGTGGAGTCTTGGTTTAAGTGCCAAGAGCTGAACTGGAGAAACAGGAAGCTATCAGGAAACCAGTAAAACCCAGCAGCTTTAGGACTGGTGAGCTGGGTGCCATCATGCAGCGACAGGCATGACGCAGAGCCCCAAACCTGCAACGTTTGGGGTCTTCCCGTGGCTGAGCGAAGGCAGGATGCTTTCACATTGGTGCGCAGTCTGCCTGTATCACCCTGAGAAGCTCTCAGCCCCAAAACCCTCCCCTTTCCCCCACCACATGCGGCTGTGGCTCTGCAGCCACCTCACAGTGTCCTCCTGTCCTTCCCATAGAGCTCCAAGGAGGATGCTGACCTTGCCTACTCCGCGTTCCTCCTCACCTCCAGCAGCATCGTGCAGGGCAGCTTGGGGGGCGACGCTGCTGCCCCAGATGTGTCCCCCCAGATTTGAATGTGAGGGACCAAAAGGCAGCAATGACTGGGACCAGCTCCACCTCGAGGACCAGCGCAAGACACCAGCAAGCAGCCCTGGGCCTTGCTCCCACCGTTTGCTATAGCTTGATCTTTTTTATTGCTTAAATTCAGCTTCTGCTCTTTTATTTTCCTTCTCCTTTTCTCTCAAAGGCAGCTGAAAACCCTCGAGAACCACGTTTCCCACTTGATTCCTCTAAGCTTTCTCACCCAGAGGGCAGTACCTGCAGACCAGACGTGGTCTGAAGTGCTTTTGGACACAAGCAATAAAGAATGCCACGAGCTTTCAGCAGACCAGGGGACATGCAGTCCATGGGAGGGCACGGGGAGAGCACACCCGAACTGCAGTAATGGTGCAATTGGGAGAGGTGGAGGAGGCCTTTCCCCTCCTTTTACTGCAGCATTAAAGCATCACATCTGGTGTTGCAAACGACATGGGATGGTAGAAGAAGCCTACACTTAATGGAAATAAATACCCTGCAGATAAAGTAATGTAGGTAGCAGTAATGATGGAGTTGGTAGCTCAGCAAGGTGCTAGGCAATGGTTGGTTGTGTCAGTCTGCAGATGCTGAGTTTTCATCAAGGATAAACCCCATCATGGACCTCCCACTATAAGCACTGAGCTGAGCACGAGGGTAGCAGCTCCAGTGGGATTTGTGTTTACAGGGCTGCTTTCACATCCACATTGCAACAGTCATCACCTTACTGATAGCAAGGCTGGGAGCTCAAATACAGAATCCCAGCCTGGTTCGGGTTGAAGGGACCTTAAAGCTCATCCAGTTCCAACCTGTGCCATGGGCAGGGACAGCTTCCACTAGAGCAGCTTGCTCCAAGCCCCATCCAGCCTGGCCTGGCTCTCAGGCTATAGCTCATCTCCCTCATCTCCCGGGCTGTATCTCATGCAGGATGGTGGGAAGGGGGCTGGATACTGGAAAAGCTGTGGAGTGGCCAGGACAGGTCTGCACCCGCCTGGAGTTGCTGGAAACGAATGAATGATTCTGGTGCAATAAGCAAGGTGTGCACTTGGGAAGTGTCCCCGGGGGGAAGCTGTCATAAAGCTGCAGGAGAAAACCCCTTTTGCTCTCCCTTTGAAACCCGTTTCCTCTTCAGCCTGCCCGCCGGCATCCTTCCCTCAGCTCCACTCCTGCACTGTGCTGGGAGCCATAGGGATGAGCGGAACGCCCAGAGATGTGCAGCGCTGAGCCAGTGAAGCGTGCATGGACCGAGGCGTGCAACCCCCTGTGCAGGAAATCATCAATGAAATACGATCAATAACCCCTGTGACAGATTAAGCTGAGGGGATGGAATAAACCCCACGCTTCTCACTCAGTCTGTGACCCAGAGCCCACCATGATCCATGGAAAGGTTCACAAGGACCTCCCCAAGTAGCCCCATCTCCTTCACCAGACAGTTCACCAAACATCCAACTGATTCCCTTTGGTCAGTGACAAGCTGTGGTACCTCACTGCATCACTGCTTCGTTCCTAAAGGCTTTTCTTTAACACAAAATCCTGGTATGTTGAAGATACCTGTCATTCGTCAATGGCTGATTTTGGGGTGATGGTATCATGAACACTGATAGAGCATGGAGGGATGTGTTCACCCATTCATGCCCTAGCACCAGGATAAGCGAAAGCCATGCTGCAGAATTCCATGAGAAAGCAAATTACGAGAATCCAAGAGCCGAAAGGCTTTCCTTTGGCAAAAGCAAATATTTGAGGAAGGATCGTGAGCAATGAAGGAGATCTTTCCCTTGCAGTGAATCACCAAATCCCGCTCAGGGTGAAGCACGTGTAGATGTGCTGTAGGCAAATGCTGGTGAGCTCACACTGCCAGGTTATCACCGAGGCTTTTAGGGAAGGGACGAGGAGCCTCCTCCTCCTCCTCTGCAGCTCTTCATCCTGTTGGTGCCCCAGGAAAGGTGCAGTGCCCCCCAGGCTGACACAAGGCTCTGGCAATGCCGGGTTGCTGCCAGAGGTCTGTGGTGGGGATGAAACCACAGCAGTACCTAGGTTCTCCGTGAGGACAGGAAGACCTTATTCCATAATAACAAAGCCTATCCTCTAGTCTTACTCAAGCCTTATGTCTCATGAATGAAGCAGCAAGACTTTATCACTTGAAATGTTAGGACTAGGGTGTTAGCAGGGTTTGCACTGGTTGCATTTACCTGGGCCCTCACACCAAGTGTGCATAACACCTCCTGGCTGCATGGAGAGAGGGCTTGGGTGCTCTTCATTCATTTCCTAAAGCATTAGACCTCTGTAATTTGCAGATACTACAGCAATATGTATTTATACATTAACATCTTGTGCGAAAACACATTAGAAAAGGGATTTAGAGCATGCAGAACCAGTGGGTACCAGCAATGTGTGTGCAGTCTGTGGTGCCTGAAAAAGGCCCAGGTGTGTGGAAACAGACCAAAACTAACCATAATGCACAATAAAAGTGGTCTAAGGGACAAGGAGGGGTGATTTAGGATCACTCAGGTTTGAACTTTGCTGTCTCTGGCATGCCAGGAAGGATGCATCACCTCTGGGATGATTGCATGACCAGGAGTGACAGTATCTGCTATGAAAGGGCACCCCAGTGAATTCAACAAGTTTCATCAACAAGAAACATGTAATTCCTCAGAATCTGGACAGACTCATCACAGTTTCAGGTGGGGTTTATTTACAGTAATTGTAACAGATTTCCACACAGCTTACTATTGTCAGTAAATTACACAGTACACGCATGACCCTTTTTCTATTCAGCAACCACGTATCTCGTGTAGGAACTGTTCTTGTGCTGATAAGGCACAAAATATCATCTCAAAAGGAAACACAGATTTCTAAGGCCTGACATACCTGCTAGGACCTGTTCTTGGGAGCATTTCTCACCCTCTGAACCTCATTTCAGCCAGATCACACAGCAGCAGCAGCCACATAAGACTGAGCCCAGATGTATGGGCACTGCTCTGCAGCATTGACTACACCAGAGTCATTCCAGCACTCATGAATATACATTCTCTATACAAAAAAAAAAGATAATTTAAGCAGTATTTTTATGAAATGATCATAGTTTATGTCTGCAGCAAGAGAAACCCTATGAGATCTTCCTTGGAGAGCATCCTTTGATAGAAGGCATCTAAGTGAGTGCTGTGCTCATTTGATCAACCTTGATATTTCCACCTTCATGCAAGGCTCTGCTGATGCATTCACCTACATACCCTGTTGGTAAAACACCCAGTGTCTGACTGAACACAGCTGCAGTCAGTGGGATTCTGCAGTGGTACAGCACATTGTCTTCCTGCGCACCACTGGTGTGTGCAACGTGCCAGCAGCTTCCTTAGCCCCAGCCTTTGGTGGGCGGTTAACACCTTCTGCTCTCTGAGACTTCTCCATCCAATCTAGCAGGATGTCCAGCTCACCCAGGGATTTCATTGCTGCAGATGTGACATTTAGCTGAAAGGATATAAAGGATCCAGTTGTAAGCAAAGATGAGTACAACCCATTGTAAGGAGAATCTGAATTGAATTACCAATTATAAGCCTTAGTCACCAACTTACCACTTCGTAATTTGCAAGTATTTGCTTAAATTTCTCAGTGGATTCCTCCCCACACATGCATTTGTTTTGCTCATGCTAAAAAAATAACAGAGAACTAATTTATTTGAGGGGTTAATTGCAAACAAATAAGAAATAAGCTGGAAATCGCAGCCTGACACCTTGTTAAACCGTGGAAAAGATCCTTAAATCAGACTTCAGCAAAGAACAGAGTTTACTTCAACAGGCAGAGGGACAGGATAAATATTGTTCTTGAGAACTAACGTGGGAGTTTGCTGATGAGTGGGCAAGTATAAAAACTTCCCAGCGAGCAGATGCGCTCCTCACATCATGCTGCTTTGTGTCCTTGTTAAAACCTTTATAAATAGGCTGCATCTTTATGTTTAGGTTTATTTATGCACCAAGTACGAGGAGGGGAAACTAAACTGGTGCAATACCCAAGACTTACACACTGCCTGAGCGTCCTCTTCATGCTGAGGAAGGAGTTGGCTATGCTGCTGATCTTTCGGTTGATGTATGAATCCTCGGTCTTGCAGTGCTTGAAGACTTTATCCACGTAGAAGTTGAAGAGGTGATGGGTGATGCAGCACCTTTCTGAAGACTAAGGAATAAAATCCATTTATAAAAGGTCTTCCAAAGTGCTAGACACAGATAATGACCCACTTTTCTGTCCTCATCTCGTCTCTAACATCAAGCATGGCAGCTGAGCACAGGGGTTATGTTTTGATTCAGATAAAGCTTTTCTCGGTGCTTGATGTAAACTGGTTATATACATAGGGAATTATTTCAGACTGCTTCTGCAGCAGTTCCATCCTCAGCAAGCCTCATTGAGTCAACAAAATAAATAGCTGATTTCCCTGCCCGCGGCAGGGGGTTGGAACTGGATGATCTCTAAGGTCCCTTCCAACCCAAACCATTCTTTGTAACTAGGTGTAAGAGCCTGAGACCTGAAGCAGTGGCCCATGTCTAGAACTTTAGAGTGTAAGAGAGCTGAACAATACTTAGTTATATTTCACCTCCCAAGATCACATTCACCCACTTCTGGCTTCTATAATAGCTTTCCACCCAAACCCTGATTCACTTTGCTATGCTTCTGCTGATCGAGGCAGCGCGGAGTGCAGTGAAGGCTTCTGTAACTGGAGCATCACATGCAACAACAAGAAGAAAATCTCTGCCCACCGTTCCTGGAAAGACAGTCAAGGTGAAAGCCCCGGAGCAGGAACTGGCAGTGGGACACCCACCTCCTTTCACATACGTGATCCACATCACTTTATCCTCCCTGACCTGCCTGGTGTCTGTGTTTCGTAGAAACTTAGAAGTAGTCACGGTGTTGAACAACTTCCTCAGAAGCCCTGAGCTTCACCTCATCACCAGTGTCAGGGTGCTAGCTGGCCAGCATCATTCAGAGAAGAACTGGAGACATGATAAGGACACCTACCTTAACCTTGTGCAGAGAGTGCGGGTGGGACAAAATGCTCAGGGTCCTGATGGGGTCTCTGGCTTGCTGCATGGGACAAGACAGAGATGGTGATGGACATGCCGGCTCCAGAGGGGCTTTGGGAGCCACCGACTAAAGAGCTTCCCCAGCCCTATAAGAGTATGGAGCATTACTTACAATGTTGGCTTTAATTGCAGTGAAGCCAAGCCTGATCTCAGCCATGCTCATTGAAACCCTGCAGTGTCCGAAGTGGAAGATGCTGTTCCCAGCTGTCGGCATCAGATTCAACCAGCACGACACGGAGAAGAGGCAGAGGAACAAGTGGGATCCCTTCATGCTGCTGCAGGATGCCAGCACAGACCTGCTCAAGGAAGACAATACTGCCTCGTTATCTTCCCTAAATAACACAATTGTGATGCTTGTGAAAATGCACATATTTTATATAGCACTTGTACATGCACACATGTATTAACCCCCCCCACACTGACTGGTATATCCTACCCATTGCTTTTTTATTCCCCATGTGCAAGAGGGAAAATCAACCAACCCCAAGTATTAAACAGAAGGTTTCAAAAGACAAAAAAGCAGTTAAATATTGCATGTAAATAGAAAGTTATTAAAAGGAAATGAATCATCAAAGTAAATACAGATAAATTACATTAGTGCAGCAGGAGGTAACTGCAACTGAGAGCAGCAGATCCCAAAGTCTGATCCCAAAAGAAATGCTTCCCCTTAAAAATACCACACTTCAAATGAAAATTGTTAGCACTGAAAATTAAGGTTATTAATGAAAAACAAAACCCTTTTAGAGAGACATTACAGGAATAAGAGGGAATATGCATAAAGACATAGAGTGTTTTACCTGGTTCTATGATGCAGTTCACACGTCTCGCTGGATTCTGACCTGAAGATCTCCGAAGAACGCGGTTTTATCCCGGTATCAGGAGGAAACAACTCCTGGATTGACTTTTGGAATTTTCCTTGCTTTTCCCAGCATGTATTTCCCTTTGTAATTTACTGAATTAATGAGCTAGTGAAAGGGACCAGCTCCCTCACCCATAGGTGCTTCCACCACCTACGGAGGCGGGAAATACTTGGCATTGTCGTGTCATCTTCCCTTTGGGAAGAAGGACTCAGCCAAAAGGAGGGACCATCATGGGGGTTACATTCCCAAAAAGCCAAGCTTGGGTCCTCCCCCCAGCATAAACCCCATTGCCAAACCCCTCCTGGAAAGGAGCCATCCCCAGCTCATCACAGAGGCGTTGGGATGCGGGAAGCTGAGCAGCAACCTCTCCCTGGGGATGCCAGTGGTCCAAACAGCCCAGGGCTCCTGGCAATAGGACACATGGTGCACTAGTAAAAATAGCATGATTCAGAAAGTTGGCAAGAAAGACCTTTCTCCATCACTGTCCTGGCACATGGGGCCTTCACCTGTCAGGTACAGGGAGCCCTACCCTCAGGCTTGCTCCTCAGGTGGATGGACACTCATCTCCATCAGCACGTCCCTGGTATTCAGAGCCTGGGGATGTGAGAGGCAGGGCTTTGGGGTGACACAGCCAGAAGTCCCTTGGTTTTCAGGACCACCGGTGATCATAATGCACAGTCCGAAGTTATCAGCCTGCAGAAGGACAGAAACCTCACTCAAACCCGTGAGCATCCACCAGCCCAGGAGCAGCAGCAATGCTTTACCCACCAGCAAAGACTTTGACTGCAAAGCCTATGATTACCCTGCTGCAAGCATTACCTGCTGAGCAGAACTGATAGAGACAAGGCCCTTGAGCAGACCAGGCATGCTCTTGTATCAACATTTCAGATCCACACTGTCCCCAGGGATCCAGGTCTGCCAGCTGAGGCGTGCTGTCACATGAATGTGGCACTAACAGAGCAAAACCCAGGCTGGTTCACCATGCTGCTGGCTCTGAGGCCAGTTTGGTTGTTTCTGGTGATAGCAAAGTTCAACATACAAAGAAGAATGAGCAGTGTAAAAGCTTCTTCAACCACCTGTACCCAGGAGGGGAGGTTAGATGAACTTAGGGGGCATGGAGATGGCAGAACACCTCTCTCTGAGTGAGAGCAGGAGCCTGAGCCTGTGGCTGTTGCAATGCAAGTGTCTGCTATGTGCCACTGCCTGTGGGCCGAGGCTGTTCTATAGAGATTTGCTGGGTGAGTAATTTATTGATAACCAAACTCAATGCTGAGCATATATCCATCACCAGGGGACAAGTAGGCAAATAGATTTTATGCCCAGGCGAGTCATAGGATTGCATATAGTGCTGCTGAAACTGCCCCAAAGGCAGCAACCATGCCTCCCTCACCCTTGTGCCTTCACACTGTCAAAGAGCCAAAAGGCAGGTCCAAACCTGCATTTGGCCATGCTGAGGTGTCGGAGGGATTCTCAGCAACCCAAGGCTGGCAATCTCTGCCTTCCTCCCCCCATTCCCAGCTGCTGCCTGGAATTGCAGCGAAAGTTTCACTTGGAGCAGAGGAAGCGGCACCGCAGCGTTCCCCGGTTCCCGGTGCACACCCAGCCTTGGTGAGGAAAGCAGGGAAGAGGCAATGAGTTCCTACTTCATTATGTAAATTGCAGATGACAAGAAGGGATTTCTTCTCTTTTAGGGTTTTTTCATGTTGGTAACTGAGCTGCCTCTCAGGTCAGCCAAATGCCAGCAGGCAGCAGCCATGGGGTAAAAACTGCCAGGCTGGTGGAGGAAAGATGCTGGGGTGATACAGAAATGGGACTGAAATGTCATATTAGCAGGGTCGAGAGCCTTGCTCTGTTATAGACCTCTGCATGGTACCTGGGTGGGCACCCCTTGGCTTCTCCATCCTGTCAGTGACCATTTGAAAGCAGAGGCTATAGCATGACCCTTGCCATCAGGGCAAGGAGGAAATAACCATGGCAGCACAGGGGAAAACCATCCAGGTAGGTTTCAGTTGGGGGTTTAAGTGTATGGACAATGATGGAGGTTGATTACCCCAAGTGCTGGACCTGTGGGAGGTCCAGAACCCCCACTTTGTGGAGCAGATGGGATGGCATCAGCAGGGATCTCGGCATGCATTGGACTAAGTCCCAGTGGAAGCGAATCATTCAGGCTTGGCTTTCCCAACAGCCTGCCTAAGGGAGGCTTTCACCTACCTGCCATGGAAATAGAGTCAATAAAACAGCAAGTTGTTCCTCGTGTGTTCTGGGAAGGAAGAGGAAAAGGAGAAACAGGGATTTCTGAACCACGGCAGCGTGATGATGCAGACGAGCTCAGACGGTAAAATGGGAACTGACTCCCTGAGGGACTCTCAGCATAATTAAGCCTTTTGGTTACTGCAGGGTTGGGAGTGTGCAGGGAGCAGGGATGTGGCCCTCTCCCTGGAAAACCTTCCAGCCAATGCGAGAGGGCTCCTCCCTTGGGATTTTAAGAGTAGTTAAGCCCCGAATAACAAGCAAAGGCAGCACAGAGGGTCGTTAGCCAGCTGCCAGAACAACCCCCATTTATCATTAGCTTGACTGAGAAATCATTTGGACAAACCCATGGCAAGCATGGGCTCACATCTGCAGTGATACAACTCCAAAAGGCACAGGAGGGGTTAGCAATTCCATGGGGCCAAAGGGAACGTCGCCGGTGCACCCTGGAAAACCACTCTTGGAGCTGCCTCTTGGACTGCTCCAGCCCTTGGCAGCTCTGACTGCTGCCAGGAACAGTGCTCTGGATCCTGCCAAGGGTAGCATCACCCCGCTGTGCAGCGCTGCTGGGTAGCAGCAATGCCTCAGCAGCAGCAGGAAGCACCAGGCCATCGGCTTGCTGAAGTGACTGACAAAGCAGAGGTTCCTGAGGAGCCCATGGCAGATGAGGCACTCACTCACAGACAGCCGGTTACACCAGGGAAACTCAGCAGCCGCTCCCAGCCCTGCTCCAGCATCATGGATTCACTTCCCATGCGCTTCTGCAGCGCTGCTCAGCATCACCGGGTGCTGACCTGACTTTATTCATTTCAAAGAGCCAAAAGCTTTCAGTTTATCCTAAAAAAAAACCCTTAAAAATAGGCTATAGCCAAGCCGTTGGGATGCGAAGGAGCCAGGCTGTCAAGGACTGACCACAGGCACACGTTAACGCCGGGTTTCCAGTAAAGTGTTTCAGAGTGATAAGGTACCGGTTTCAATAAGTGCATTTCAATGCACTTTCCTGCTAGAAGAAGTTGTGATAACGCTTTACAGACCATTCTTGGTTTGGCAGTCTTTTTCACTACTCATCTTTCACAGCAGCATCTCAGATTTGAAATGACAGAAGAGTGAATGCCAGCAATGCCTGCAGTAGTTTCAATAAAAGAGAAAATGAGACTTCATAACAAAGTCCAGCAACAACACCTGAGCTCAGGAACTCTTCCTGCCACCCTTCAGGAAGAGATCTGCCAAAACAACCAGCTCAGCCACCTGAAACAAAAATGCTTGTAGGATTTTACATCCCTCCTGGTAATCCTGTGGCTCACCAAAGCCCCCACCAAAGGACCATAACACTGTTTCCACACACAGAAGAAAAACCTACTTGGGTTTATGCACTAGAGCCATTTCTCCTATACTTGCAGTGGTGTGAATTGGCAGGCAGACCTACCCTAATCATAGCCGGGTGCTCTGACTGCAGCAGTGGTGCTCATCCTCAGCCCCTTCAAAGTCAGAGCTTAATTGTCAAGCAGTCACCTGGACCTCCCCTTCAGAGCCCATTTCAAATCCCATTTGAATAAGTGAGAACATGGCATGGTCTTCTTGAACCCCAGGGATTCACACCAGCATCCAGATGGATGTCACCCGTTGTCATTCTTTCTGCACTGACAAGCAAAGCCTCCCAAAGCCTGACTGCTCTTCCCTGCCTTCATTAGCACAGTTCATAATTGACAGAAACCAGGAGCTGGATAAACCGAAAGCTTTTGGCTATTCAAAATGAATAAAGTCAGGCCAGCACCGGATGACGCCAGGCAGCACCGTAGAAACGCATGGGAAGCGAATCCACGATGCTGGAGCAGGACTGGGAGCAGCTGCTGGGTTTCCCTGTTGGAACCACAGGCAGTGAGCAGGCTCCCCAGCCCTGCACTCCCTTGGCCCCAGCTCTTTGCATTTTGTCTGCAGCGCTGCTGCCAAAAGTGAGAAAAAAGAATTGTTTTTCTCAGTAAACTCAACAAATGACTCAGAGAAGTCGGCGCAGTTATCGCCCGATCGATGCAGTACATCGTGTGCCCTCTCCTCAGGCACGTTTCTAACCATAACCACTCGAACAGCTCTGAAAGTCAGACTCTCAATACTGCCTTTTAGGGAGCAAAGCACCGGCTCAGCTTAAGGAAATGCAGCTTTTATTCATCCCAGCTCGAGAGATGCCCAAAACTTCTGTTTTCCAGGATCTCTTCCGGAGTGGCTCATGGTGTGCAGGGCTCTTAGCAGCTTTAGGACATCCCCTTGCAGGCAGAGCAGCTCCTTTCCCAGGGCTGAGGGAGAACGTCCCCCATCCTGATGTAGGGCATTACCCATGACTGTCGCTCTGGGGCTGATTCTGCCATCCCCTGTTACCTGCAGCCCATCCCAGCATGTCCCCAGGTGCACGTCTCACCACAAAGGGGACAGGACAGAGCCACCACCCCCAGGGAGCATCACCCCCTTGCAGTGGGTGGCCCCAGGCTCACCCCATCCTCACTGTGCATGTCCTAAGCCAGGTCCATGCCACAGAAAATAAGTCTCAGCCACCACCTTGCTGAGGCAGACGCAACACTCATCTGTGTGACTCACCCAATGGCAGCGCTGCCAAGCCAGGATTTCACCCAAAGAGGGTAAAGAAACCTGTACAAAGCATAGTGCTTTTGGGGTTTTTTCCCCCCTCTGAGACTCACCTTTGTGGAAAGGGAAAAGCGTGGTGGAGGATATCAGACACCAACACATCTCTTCTGCAGAAAACCATGCATTTAGTCACTGGAGTGGGGTTTGAAGGTTAGCTTCTTGCTTCCCTTGATCAAATGTGAGCTCATATTTTGGTTATCATAAATGGCATCTTCCCCAAAGGGAAACGCATACGGCAGGTCTTTACAGTTTGATAACACTGCTAAAGAGCAGCTCTTCATAGTGTTCCTTCAACTGTCCAGCCCTTGGGCTTCAGCATGTGTTCAGAAAAGGGCAAGTCCAGCTCAAACCCAGGAGCTCTGTGTGATGCCAGGGACAGCCCAAAGGAGGCCAATGCATCACTGCTCAATTCAGGAACTGGCTGGAGAATCCAAGTGCTCTTGGGAAGTTTTCACCCCCAAAACTGCAAGAGCCCAGGAGTTATGTGAAAGGTTTGGATTCCAACTGCTTGGGAGAGAAACCTGGAGAGGGGCTTTGGGCAAGAGCCTGTAGGGACAGGCCAAGGGGAATGGCTTTAACCTGCCCGAGGGGAGACTGAGATGAGCTCTTAGGCAGAAGCTCTTCCCTGTGAGGGTGCTGAGGCGCTGGCACAGGGTGCCCAGAGAAGCTGTGGCTGCCCCATCCCTGGCAGTGCTCAAGGCCAGGTTGGACACAGGGGCTTGGAGCAAGCTGCTCCAGTGGAAGGGGTCCCTTCCCTGTTGGACACAGGGGTTGCAGCTGGAGGAGCTTTGAGGTCCCTTCAACCCAAACCAGGCTGGGATTCTTTACGTTTCAAAGACTCAAATCTGCCGCTTCAATGAATGAGGCTTTTTCAGTTCCCAGGAGGTTTCAGAAGCCTTTTTGATGTGGCCATCTGACATGTTAGCAGTTGGGCTTCTCTGAGCAAATGTCATGCTGGAGTATAGAAAACACTGAAGCACAGCCCAGATTTGGGGCTGCCTGAGGAGCACCTTGCTGGCCTGCAATGAGTGCTGGGGGACCAAGACTGCACGGAGAAAGGCAACTCTCTTGAAAGGTCCTTCCGAGGGAGATGCCTGCATTGGTATGTATGACAAATGCCCCACGAGAACCCCTGTGCAACTGAGATTTGTTCCCTTTGCCTGCACCTGATTTTTAACCTTTTTCTCTCTTGCATTTAACACCACGCTCAGAATTCACATTACCTGCCAATGTGATGCTTCACTTGTCCCTGAACTCCTCTGGACATGGGGTTCCGCTGTTGACAGAGCAAGTTTGCACCTTGGAAAGTGGGCAACCTCTGAGAGACCTGAGACAGAGAACCAAAGAGGAGGTAAAAACAGAATTAGCCATAATTGAAGCAAATAGCTTACTCCAAGGATAGGGATGTTCCACAGTGAGGCTGGGGATCCCCCATGGATGCTCCCCTGACTCACAGCAGCTTGTATGGACAGTTCTGGGGTGCTGCTCCCCACCGATGGGCTCTTCTTTGGAAAAGGCTTGTTCATGGCTAGAAAACCAAACATGAAGTTCTGTGAGCATCCAAATGAAGTCGCAGAACACGGCACCAGTTCGCAGGCACCGGCTGCAGCCCATAGAGGTTGAAAAGGAAGAATGATCACACAGAATATAACGATAGCATGGGGACAGTGATCTGGGTTAGTCATCTAGGTAAGCAGTAGCAGAGCAAAGGCTTTACCATACACAACGCACAGGTAGCAAGGTCCCTAATGCTCAGAGGGGCTGCTTCTTATGGGAATAGCAAAGCATCCCTAATTCCTCCTCCAAAGCTTGAGACAGAGCTCTGCATGGTGGGGTTATTTGGATAATCACAGCAATGCCCAGGAGAGAGAAACATCCATCTCATCTGCTGAGAAACATCCATCCCATCTGCCGTCAACAGCACCAACACCGTGGCACCGGCACCAGAGCAGGGTCTGCTGAAGTGCACGGTCCTGTCACCCAGCTCTCCTGCTCCTCCCATCCTGATTTTTGGAAGAACTAGAAACACAGGGCATTTGTTAGAAACCTGGGCTTGGCCTGGGATCTGAGCAAGAGATCTGAACCCCTCAGCACCTGGGTTTGCCCAGGGGGTAAAACATGCTGATGGTGCAGGCAATAAATGATGCCTAATAGAAGAGAAACTGAGTGCTCGCTGCTATCAGCTCAGGTTTTGGATGATCTGGGGAGCAAATGAATCACTCCAATAGCCAGTCAGAGCTGGCTTAGATTTAGCTTTCACCAAAACTGAAACTTGCACATCAGTACAGTAGCTGTGGATTCTGTACGTAACCCAGCTCCTGAACACAGGTTTCGGTTTTGCCTGGGGTAATGTTGCCCTGAGCACATCTTAGCTCAGGACTTGAATCAGTCTCAATTTCACAGCCATGAGGGGCCGAACCTGGTTTCATCGGTGCTGGATGAATGAGAACCCATGTGGAGGCACCCAGGGGGCCCCAGTGCAAGGGTGAGGGTAAGGATAGGGAGGGTGAGGGCAGCAGAAAGGGCCCTTGCCCTCACAGCCACTCAGCTTCCCTATTTCCTACTCTGTTTGGTAGTACATGGTCATGAACACATGGCGAGAACCAGCTTGACCCCAGGAGATCCCCATTCCCACCACAGCCCAGGCAGTTGGAGGACACACACTGAAATGTCCATGGGAAGGGCTTGGAACTGGATGAGCTTTAAGGTCCCTTCAACCCCAACCACTCTAGGAGTCATGATTCCTTCCATGAGCGTGGCTCTTACATTTGACTTCAGATTTTCAGCAAACCCTTGCTGCCAGCCCCTTCCGAGGAGCAGGCGCTGAAACGCCCATCCCTCCCTTCCCGAAAGGCAGGAGACCGCCAGCAGAGGAAGTTCGCTTCAGATCTTGTTTTCTTCTTCTGTTTTTAACACCATTTCCAGTGAGAGGGGGTTTCCACCATTCACATTTATCTTCCACTTCCTAGTTACAGCCCTCAAAACCTCCATGGAAAGCAATAAACAATAAACAGGACAAAAGTGCCCGATGCCATTGCTGAATCTTCCTCGGGTTCCCATGAAAAGAGGACTCCGAGGCAAACTGCTGGGGCCGCACAATGAGACCAGCACCGAGCAGACATGGGGCAGACACCCTGGAGGGGATAAGGTCGTACCCCCGGGAGCAAGGTGATTTCAGCAATAGCTTTTCAATCTGCTGAACTTTATTGCTTTCATAACTCAAGGTCACGATTATTTTGGGTCTTGGTACTTCAGATGCTTTCCAGGAGAAAGAGCCAGGTTGTATCACCCCCTCTCTGCAAAATAAAAGAAGGGAAGATGAAACAGAAGGGGGATCTGAGCACAGGGAGGTACAAAGTTGGGAACAAAACCCTCTGAAACTGCTGAGAAGCACATCTGATGGAATCGCTGCTTACATGAGGCCAATCTCGGATCATTCTTCCTCCCCCTCCCCATGGCACAACTGGCTGTGCTGAGGCTGTTCATTAGAAAATCCTCAACTTAAAATAAGCAAATTCCATGGAAAAAAAAAGAAAAAAAAAAGAAAAAGACTTTCTAGCAATTCTATTTTATTGCAGGTTTTCTCTGGAAGGGCAGTGTCAGCAGCTGATTGTTCTGGGAATCTGCATCATGAAACTTGTTCCCTTTGCTTGGGCTCATCAGAGGAGCCTCCAAAATGTTCCAGTTGAATAGAGCCATCAGTAGATGTTCTCTGCTTGAGTAACACAGTGCTCGGAGCCTGGGCTTCATCCTGGACAGACTGGTTCACAGGGGAGCCCCAGGGGCCACAGTCTTCACACCAACGATTTCGGAGCAGAAAGCCACAGTGGGGCATGTGGGAAACCCCCCGGCAGCACCAGGGATGCTGCAGCATCCCTCAGGGCATCACGTGCCATCACGTGTGGCATCTCCAGCCATGGCACGTGCTTCACTGCGTGGTGTGGGGTGGAAAAGAAAGCCCAGGATTTCCCAACCCCTCAGCACCATGTGAAAAACCACCCCAAAACTCCACCACGGAGTGAGCCAGCCTGTGCTTGGCTTTAGGGACAAGGACTGAAATTGCCTCTGTAAGTCACCCTGACGGTCACATTACGCTTCTGAGCAGCTGGTTTGCACTATCTGATTTCTCAAACCGTGATAACCACTTTCTGTCTTATGACCATTCCTAGTTATACATAACTTGTGTTTGTATTACTGGTCAGAGAGTTAATGCTAAACCATGACAAAGACAATATTCTCCAGGAGATCCACACAAGCCACTAATACCAAAACTAGAAACTCTTCAGAACAGCACTTGTGAAATGATCTGTTCAAGAGATCAAGGCAATTATGTTGCTCACAATGCTCAAAACAAAAGGCAGTGAAGAGGTATTTGGGTAAGTCAAAATGGACCATTATATTCAGGGGATTTTGAATACTTTTACCTTCTTTAACTTACCTGCAAACAAACTCAGCTGAGAAAGCTTCATTAGAATCCGGGAATCACATCATCATTTGGGCTGGAAAAGACCTTTAAAGTCATCAAGTCCAACCAACTGCCAAGTCCACCACTAAATCATACCCTTAAGCACCACATCTACATGTCTTTTCAATACTTCTAGGTATGGTGACTCCAGCACTTCCCCAGGCAGCCTATTCCAGTCTTTGCCAAGCCTTTCCACAATGAAATTGTTCCTAATATCCAATCTAAACTTTCCCTGTTGCAATTGGAGGCCATTCTCTCTTGTCCTACCATTTGTTACTTGGGAGAAGAGACTGATCCCCATCTCTCTACAGCCTCCTTCCAAGTAGCTATAGAGAGCAATAAGGTATGCAATTAAAAGAGTGCAAATACTCCTCAGTTAAATTAATCACCCAAACACATGGGAGGGAGTCTCCATTACTCGATACTTTCAGGTGGCAATTCCAGCTTCATTTAGATTAAATAGACGTTCTGGACCTGCTAAGAACTTACATAAGGCTCCCTCGATGTCATATTGGAAGTCACAGTAGAGATCACCACAACATCTTCTACACATGATCAATAACCTCTTTCTGGACACTTAGATGTTACAAGGCACATCAATGACACGGGTTAAATTTCCAAAGGGTGACTTGGGATTTACCTGTTGGGGCTGATGATGAGTCACATTGTAAGTCTTGGCAAGGGTGCTAGAAAGCAGCTTTCCAGAAGTGAGAAATCCAGCGTCATGCCTTGCCAGCAAAAAGCAGCAGTCCCCTGCATGCTTTGCCCATCAGGAACTGTTAGTCATCGGCAACGGGGCTGCCGAGAGGGCAAACACCACTGCTTC
Source organism: Pezoporus wallicus (assembly GCF_028554395.1). Lineage (NCBI taxonomy): Eukaryota > Metazoa > Chordata > Aves > Psittaciformes > Psittacidae > Pezoporus > Pezoporus wallicus. The sequence goes on along the minus strand of NW_026636574.1, from coordinate 1,205,027 downwards.
AAAACCGCTCTTCACACAAGGTGAATTCAAAGCCACCACGCCCCTGCCTCCCCAAAGCGTCACTGCTTGCAGAGGGATGAGAAATGGGGAATTTCTGAAAAGGAAAGGAAGAAATGCACTATTATGGCTGTATCTAGAATAGCGCATAAAATACGCAATGTTCCTTTGTCTGAAAGCAATGACAGAGACCAAGAAGAGGAAGAAAATGTACAAACTTGCCCACATGTTGCTAACTACCATAAGAAACAACCCCGGAGTCATGGAAGGCCAGGCTGGATGGGTTTCTGGGCAACCTGATCTAGTTGATGATCTTCCTGCTCATGAGAGGGCTGGACCAGATGACATTTGAAGGTCCCTTCCAGCCCAAACTGTTCTATGATTCTAAGTAAGCTACACACACAGGCAGCCCCTTTAACACAAAGGATGAGATGCCACCTTGCTCCAGGACCCCTGCAGAGCCAAAGCCCAGCTAGCGCTGGCTGCGCAGGACCACATCCAGGACAAAGCTCTCCACATGGCACGCTGTGGGGGAAAAGCACTTGCCTGAATGCCTCCGCTTTGCTGCAGAAAGGCAATTCCGCTTGTTCTGAGGAGTATTTCTTGAGAACCACACCACCCATAGAGGTCCGTGGGAGGTGGGGTAAAAGTGCACGAATGGCTTTTGAGTAACACACTTTCCTTCCTGAAATGATCTGCTTGGCAAACATGAAAGCTGTTTCCTAAAGGGCTCAGAACGACACCCACATCCCCCGGACACTCTTTAGGAAAAGGTGCTTTATTCATTCATGCAACCGCTTCGTAACGCTGCGGAGTCAATGCATTTCCACAGCAGTAAGCACGAGTGAGTCAGAGCGAAACTGCACCGTCAAGATCTCTGACATGGCAAAGGAAGCCCAGGTAAACAGAGCAGAGTATCGGCCCTGCGCAAGCCAGAGTTTCCTTTGTGGAATGGACACATCTGGCTTACGCTCGTAACCAAAACCAAACCCAAAGCAGGTTCCAAAACAGGGAGGAGGGAATTGCACAAGGGTGAGAACAGCTCTGCACGCTCCGGGTGGCAAGCTGAAATGACTTCATGGAGACCCACAGGCTGCTCAAAATAGGAGAGGTTTGGAAATGAGAGCTCAGCTCCTTGGCGGGAAGGGAGGAAGGAGGGCTCCGGGTGCCGTGCCGTGGCTGCACCGGCTCCTGCAGACGAGATTCCCGTGTGGCCAAAGACCCTGCGCTTGGATCCCACAAAGGTACCAGCACCTGAGCCTGTGGACGGGGCCGAGAGGGACCCCTTTGCTGCAGGGGACCTGGCTTACAGAGACGTGCCTGGGGCTGCAGCCTTCACTGAAAGGAGCAGGTTTAGCTCTGGGCTATGGAGCTGGTTTAGCTCTCGGCTTTACCCCAGGCTGCATGCAGACCCACGCCAGGGCACTGCTCCTGACAGCAGCTCACCCACTGGCCTTCCCACATCAGTTTTGATGAAACCTAAACAGCCAGGGGGTTGGGGCTGGATGAGCTTTAAGGTCCCTTCAACCCAAACCATTCCATGAGCCTATGAAAGAAGCAAAGAATCTCCCAGGGGGGAGCCAGCAGGGAAAGGTGAGATTCTCCCAATGGAAACAGGTTGAGTTTAAAGTTAACCACTTTTGTCTGAGCCACGGACTGGTCCTGCTCTTCTCCTTTCTCACAGCTTCTGCTGGTGGTAGGGGGAGAAACTGCACTGCTGCATTTAGAGCAGGGGAAATAAAATGGGTCACCAAATAAATGACACACGCTGTGATTCAGATGACGAAGTGTGCCTGCAGTGATTCACTGGGAGCAGGCCTCCCCCGCTCCTCTAGAAGGGGCAACATCAACAACAAAAGAAAACAAATCAGAACACAAAATCCCATGTTGTCTCCTCCTCAAACCCTTTGATTACTGATGTTTCACTCCCTTTACTCTTACTCATGCATACGCACACCAGACATTCCTTACTTCCTCCCCTAAAAATACAATCTAAATAAGACTAAATATATGGTCACAAACAGGACTTTGCATTTTCCAGCTTTTGTTTTTTTTGCAACAAATTCCTTCACAGGGGATTGCAAACTGAACTCAAGGAAGTTCAATGCAGGGAAAGTGATGAGAATTGAACTGATTTGTCCAAAGGAATGGACTTGAGGCAGGCTGGGCGGAATGTGCTATTTCACAGTAGCAGGGGAGCTTTCAGAGAAAATCCTGATTTCAGAGAAGCCAAATTCGTCTCCCCTTTCACTTTCATGGATAAGGGATTGCCGGTGAAATCTTTATCACAAGGAAGCAGGGGGAGGCGTACCAACACATACAAAGAGAGCAGGAAAGGGGGAAAGCGGAAGAGAGACGTCAGAAGAATTATCTTCCATTCTGAAATGGTAATTTTATCAGAGCTGGGACAATAAGTCCCAGTGAACACAGTACACCCAGTTCGCAGAGCCAGCACTGGGCTCCTTGGATAGGGTTTGGGTCTATTTCTAGGAAATGAAATAGGATCTTAAAGCAGAAACATGAATAGCCATGACCTTACACTTCAGCTCTGCACACCAATAGTGGCTCAAACCCTGCTCCAGGGATGCAGCCATGCAGCTTAAGGGACACGAGCAGCAGCACATCCCACATCTCAGCCAGCCTGGGCTTTCCCACTGCATCCCAGCCCATCAAAGACCTAATCCCAGCAGCATTCAGACACAACACCAGCGGAAGTTTGGGAGCACAGCCTTGGAGCCTGCTGAAGGCAGTGCGAACTCATTGACTTCAGCAGGTATAGGCATTAACTGGGAAAAAACACATATTAAAGCTTGAGATTTAAGTATACTATTATCTGTTTTATATGTGTATATATATATAATATGAATTTGCAGCATAGCATTAGAATGCCAAAAGGGGAGGCAGTGCATTGATGCCGGTTCACTAAAAGCAATGCTGCTGATCTATGCATGGTGCTGGGGATCCTCAGTGCAGGCTTGATAGGGGCAGGTTTAAAAACAGAAACACTTTATCCCCTCCTAACAATAAGGCATTCACCTAAAAATGCAGTGTGAGAAGGCAGCAATAACCTCACACAGCGCCTTGTCCTCTCTGCATTATTTCTGAAGCTTTCCCCTTCAGCCACATTTAAATTTACAAGAAGCAAGCAATGACAAAAACAAAAAATGCAGAGTCTAAGCACAAAAAGATTTGATGGGGTGTGAGGAGAGGAGGGAGGTCAAGAGAACAGGAAACCCAAGATGACGGGAAACCCAAGTGACATTTTGTTTTAATGAATGACTTAAAACCCCAATATTGCTCGCCAGGAAATGGGGAGAGGAAACGGAGAGATGTTTTGAGAGTATAAATTAGGGGCTCCATCAAGGTGAAGGCTGCAGATCTGCTTCGATTCCCCTCCTGGGAAATTCAGCCGAGAGCTGGACCAAGCTTTCCTCTCGCACCATGCAGCCCTGCTCCTCAGCCCTGGCCTTGCTGCTCCTGGCTGCCTGCACCCTGCCTACCAGCAGCTCCCCGGCTGAGCCCAGCTGCCTGCACTTCCCAGAGCTCCTGCCTGCAAAGCTGAAGGAGCTGAGGATGAAGTTTGAGGAAATCAAGGATTACTTTGTGAGTAGAAGCCTGCAAGTCCCATCTCCTCCTTGCTCTGCTGTGTGCTGTGGGGTGAGGGGGAAGACGGCTTTCTTCCTAGCACAAGTTTGGTTGGGTGTTACGCGATGGGCTGATGGGGGTGAGCAGAAGTTGGGTTTCATTGCTTGCTGAGAGACAACATGCAAAGGTTTTCTTCCTAGTTTTAGTTACCATGAATTCAAGAGATTTCATAATGAAGCTTTGCCAACCTCACTAGCCAGACTTCCCCCTAAATGTTGCAGACAGAATCAATAGGAAGGAAATAGTCCCTTCTTCAAGGCAACAAGGTCCAGCCTTGCTGGAGAGAATGCTAGATGAAAAGGGAAATCTTTTGCTACAGACTTTTCCTTTGAAAGAACCACAAAAGCCTGAACATGGTATTTTAAGCCTGGAGAAACACTACAATAACTAGCACTTGCTTTGGTACCTGTGAAAGGTGACTGACAGGAGCCTCAGGGTTGCTGAGAAAGCAACACAAGATATACTCAGGGCATCAATGCTGACAGAGATGGCTGGTCACATCATTGCTGCTATTTTAGCTGCTCAGTGTGCTTTAGCAATAAAACAAGGCTATTCTCCAGGTTAAACTTCAAGATAGCGTCATAGCCCATATTTATCACCCAATGAGCACAGCCAAGACTTTAGATTTAAAGCTTGCTGTAAATCTTTCACTACGTGTTGGGAAGGAACATTTCTCACCTCTCAGGAAAGCTTGTAAGTACCTTGGTGCTGCAGGGTGATGCTTTGGGTCTCTGGTCTTCTGCAGCTCTCTGGTCTTCCTGAGCTGATGGTGCAGAGGCACCACAAGAACAAACACCCTCTGCAGACCCCTTTCCCCCATTGACTTAAGACCTAGAGATCACAAAACCAGGGGGATTAAACCCTCCTGCCCCACTGAGCAGCCAGGCTGGGGCAGGTGCCTGGCTTCCAGGGGCTGCCATGACCTTGGGACCTATATGAAGAGCTATTTGCATCAGCAACAGCCTCTTACATCAACACCCTCTGCAGCTGAGGAGGGTTTGCAGCACTGGCAGCAGCAGGAGGAGCCTCACACTAATGAAATCAGCAGCACTGATGTTTGTAAGGTCATTCTCTCGCTGTCCTGACCTAGCAGTAGTTGCACTGCAAGATTATTGGGAAGAAGTTCCTAACCATTCCATGGTCCTATGATTATTGACCAAGGAACTGGCGCACACCAGTACACCTGTAGCTGGTGTTACGGAGTTGGTTGCCCTTTGCTTCCGTGAAGCCATGAATGCAAAGCAAAATGATCGCTTGGAAATGTAACTCCTGTTCCCATTGCATCCTTCTACAGCAATCAAAAGATGACGAACTTAGCATCCAGCTGCTCAGCTCTGAACTGCTGGATGATTTTAAGGTAAGAATTACAATTCTTATCTAACCCCCTTATCCTTCTCCATCTTTTGGCCAGTGTTTTGTAACAAAGGAGGCAGATTGGAAACTGGGACATTTCCTAATGTCACATAAGGACAGTCCTCCAGGCATGCACTAACACATGTGCCTGCAGCAGGGCTGATGTGTGGTTCATCACAGCTGCAGCGAGTGGTTCTAATGTGCTGCAAGTGCTCTGACACCACCCACATACCCCAGTGCTGGTGGCCAGCCCCACTGCAGTTACCTCCTTCCATCCCAGGGGAGCTTCGGGTGCCAGTCGGTGTCAGAGATGATGCGGTTCTACACGGAGGAGGTCCTGCCCAGCGCCATGAGCACCAGCACGCACCACCAGCAGAGCATGGGTGACCTGGGCAACCTGCTGCTGAGCCTGAAGGCGACGATGAGGCGCTGTGTGAGTGGGGCTCAGCATCACGGGGGGGGTGAAAGCAATGGTCCAGAGAGGCTGGGCCAGTCTTGGACCAGCAGCAGGATGGGGAGCAGGTGCTGGGTCTCTACAGGAGCAAAAGAACGAGTGTTAGGATGGTGTGGAGGAGCAGGCAGATCCCATAGGGATGGGGTTTCTCCTAGCCCCTACTCTCCAGCTTTCATCACTTAAATAACAGTGATTCAGAGGCTCTAAGGGGACGGGGGGTGGAGGGTCCGTCCCTTACCTGGGTGCGGAGCATCATCGGTCTGCAGCAACGCATCCTGAAACCGCGCCTGCTGTGACTGTAACCCCATCACATGCCACAGGCTGAGTCAGACGGGAACAACCCTGCCCAGGGGCAGAGAGCACTGCAGGGCTTAAAGCAAGGGGCTGGGATAAGGCTCAGGGTCCCAGGCTGGGTCACACCGGGCTCCTTTCATCAGCGCATGGTGCAAAGCAGCCACGGTTACTGCCCAGAGAGCGCCATGGGGCAGGGGAAGGTGGAGAGCAGTGGGGCGGCAGTGACGAGGGCAGGAGGAGGGGAGAGCCGGCGCTGCACGGCCCGGGAAGGAAACAAGGAAACCCGTGTGGTTGAAGCCCTTGTTTTTGTCCCTTTGCAGCACAGATTCTTCACGTGCGAGAAGAGGAGCAAAACCATAAAGCACATCAAGGAGACGTTCGAGAAGGTGAGGTCCCCGCTCCCGTGGCTACGCTGGGTTGGGAGGAGCTGGTGTCACAAGCGAGGCAGCAGGGTTTCCTGCTGGCTTCAGCCTAACAGAGAACAGTTATACAGAATACGTGCTCAGTAATACAAAAACCTAAGGCAGGGAAACCCTGAGAGTGATGCTTGAAGGGCGGGTTGCCCTGAGGGGTTGGGCAGAGATGTCAGTGGAAGGGGACTGCATCTAGCGACCACGCATCACTTCTGTCATCACGTCCAGACTTAGACTTGGCTTTCGCCTGCAGATGAATGAGAACGGAGTCTACAAGGCTATGGGAGAGTTTGACATTTTCATCAACTACATCGAAGAGTACTTGATGTTGAAGAGAAGGAAGTGAAAACGCCTGCGGGTCTGCATCTTGCACACCAAACCCTGCTGGTTTGCCAGAAATCACCTCAGGCTGCACGAGCACGCGAGAGATTAAGTTATTTCTTAGGGTTCAGGTCACTCACTTCCAGTTTAGTATTTAAAAACTGAATTTACTATTTATTACTTCCGATACCTCAGTGTTTTGTGTTTACAACGTCCTGTGGAGAAAGAGCTTGTAAAAATACTATTTATTGTTCACTATTCTAATGCTGGTTACGATTGTGCTATTTTATTCATAGCTTTAAAACACCCAACGCAGTGTCCTTCTAGGGAGCAGGTCACGAGCAGAGCTTACCCTGAGCGCAGGTCCCTTGATCAGGAGCAATTCCAGCTCTGAAACGGAACAAGTTTAACGTTAAGCAAATAAGCAATCTCATCACATTCTATCCCTCTATTTATTTGTGCAGTCGGATGGGTTTATGCACAACCACGTCACTGGATCTGCTGGTGGAATTGGGCACTGAAATATTCCAAATATGCAAAATTCCACAGCCTTGCTCAGAGCAAAATAACTGGAAATATAACCAAGGGCAGTTTTTAATCCTGGGCACGAAAAGCAAGGCGGAGGAGGAGGAGGACCTGCACATGATGATGCCACAGCAAGAGCTCAGTTGACCCTGCTCTAGACTTCAGCCTATAGATTAGTCCAGATGAAACTAAAAATACAGTAATAAGAATGAAATGTTTGGTTCTAATAGAACTTGACTTAACCATTGCTAAGGCCTGACTTCCAGAGCTGCTGGGTCAGCCCCTCTGCACTTCCTAAAGGTTAATTTTAACTGTTTTCCAGTCTCTGATTGGGTTTTACTTGCTGGTTTGTTGTGGGGTTTTGCTTTTAGAAGGTAAAGGGTATTTCATTAACCACCATTTTAAGGTGGCCTGTGTAATTTGTATTCAAATGCTTAAAGCTGCATGCAGCACTCGAGCTCATGTTGTTTCTAAGCCCATGAATGAGGAGCTGCAGCAGCCAAGGGCTTCAGGGGGGTGGCTGAAGCAAGAGCAGCTTCAGTGCCCCCAAGAACATCTGATTTTAGGGCTCCCCTTCCCCAGTCTCCTGCATGCCCCCAATGAGAGCTACAGGACACTGAGCCAGGGGAAAATGCCTTAACCCAGAGGCATTTGCTTCTAATATTTAGAAGTATTAGGGCATCAATGTGACGAAACACTGTCAGTTTTGTTGTTGCTTTGGAAGCTACCATTGAAGAGAGGCTATTTATACTGCATTTATATTATTTGTACATTTATGGTGACAGAAGGGCATTCCTGCTGGCAGCCTGCCCATGCAGGAACTGGTTATCCCAGAGCAAGGGCAGCTCCAAGCAGGAATGCTGCTCTGTCGGTCGCTCCTTCTACTGGAAGCAGTCAGATAGCATGGGAGCCAACTGTACACAACTTCATTTAACTCTGGTACCGGGACACATTAAGCTCCTTTTGAGCCACCTCTGTAGTCATTTTTCCACCAAATACCTTGACTTTGTAGGTTCAGGAGAAGCAAGGACAGCCCTGGAGCTGCAGCAAGAGCATCAGCAGCTCCCTCCCTGGGGGCTTCATGCTGGGCCTTGGCCACGGCTTCTGTCACCACGTGAACTGTTGCATATTTGTCTGTATGAAAAGAAACCGTTTATTTTTGCTAATAAAGACCTCCTGATGAATGAAGCCTCTGTTCTGGTCACTGTGAGGGTGCTGAGGCGCTGGCACAGGGTGCCCAGAGAAGCTGTGGCTGCCCCATCCCTGGCAGTGCTCAAGGCCAGGTTGGACACAGGGGCTTGGAGCAAGCTGCTCCAGTGGAAGGTGTCCCTGCCTGTGGCAGCGGTTGGAGCTGGAGGAGCTTTGGGGTCCCTTCAACCCAAACCCGTCTGGGATTCTATGATAAATCAGCACTAGGGCATAGGTGCTGAGCCCAGCAGGCGTAGATCCAGGCAAGGAGGACCACCAAGGATTCGCTGAGCCATAGAACCAACTAGGCTGGAAAAGACCCATAGGATCAAGTCCAATCCCTGCATTAACGACCCCAGAAGCGAGAAGACTTGAGGTCCTCGCATCGAAATGCAAATTTGTGACAAAATACCTGCTAGGGATTTCTCACTGCAGGGAAACCCTGGCCCCAGGGCACTCCATGGGTCCCTCAGCCTCCAACTCCAGCAAGAGTTTCAGCCATCGCCCTTTGCAGAGCAGCACTTCCAGTGAAATAGTTGGTTATGTGCCTGCATGTCATCAATTATCACCAGGGCTTTAATCCCTGTACCTCCCTTCCCTGATCCACAGGGGATAGCTCTGGTAGTAATAAACCCAGAACTCAACCACTGGACCCATTCCTAAGCTCCAGCTCACACCAACAGCCCAGGGCTACCTGGTCATGCTCCTGTTTCACTTTCAAGCCCCTTTCTTTGCCATGGCTCTTTGAGGTGTACAGCAAGACTCCAGGTCTCTATTTACAGCTGGGTTTTCACTCTGCATTGCATTAGAAACAGAAAATAATCAGTTAATATAAATCAATATGACAAGTTCTGAGTCTGTTTCTGCCCACACTTAGTCTGGAACTGGTCAGGCCTGGAACTGGTCAGTGCAATTGCTGAGTTTGCCCCAAGAGGTTATCTCTGTTCTCAGTAAAACCTGCACTGCTCAAAGCTTCACCCCAGGCTGACCTGGTCCACACGCTCCCCTCACCCCTCTGCACCTATTTTCATCCCTTTTGTATCATTTTACTTCCATAGGTAAGCAAGAAGCATCTCTCAGAGTCACCATGTGGAAGAGCCCGTGTCTCCAGCGCAAGGCAGGAGCCCAGCAGAGGAAAGGGCAGCATCAGCTCAGCTGTGGTGAGTTTTCAGTAAAGCTCAGTCACTCTGGTTAAAGTAACCACAGGAAGGAAGCAGATGGGATGCCTCTTGCTGTTTGGAGAACAAAGGTTTCCAGGTACCTGATGCCACAGGAGTGGTTTGAATCAGCAGAAAATAGAGGCAGAAGAAGTCATCCTGCTCACGGGGCATCAGGAGACTGGCAAGATGCAGGGATGCAGCTTTGCTCCTCCAAAACTGGGTTGGGAAGCTGGTGGGGCTGTAGAAATGTGCTGCAGGGCTCCACGCAAAGTGAAGTCAGGGCTAGGTCACCATGCAAAGGAGCCCATGCCTTTTGTCACCAAAACACAAGGATGTTTGCATCATGATGCCGATCTGGTGGGCAAAAGCACACAGACAACCCTCTGACTAAGGAGATGTATCACCTCCAAGGAGTTTTAGGAAGGCTATTGTGGAAACCCCAGCAGAAGCCATCTGGGCAGCCAAAGGCAGCATCTACCACGCAGAAATGATGCTTCCAGCAGAGGAGCAATCCCCATGATTCATTTCTGGCCATGTCCTCAAGCAGCTTTTTCCCACTGCTAAAACACCCCAAAGGGCAGCCTGCAGAGCTGAGTCTCAAAGGCACCATTACATCCTGAAAGCCACTGCCCCGGTGCAGTGCATCATTCCCCACACCTAGTGCTGATGTAGTTCCTGCCCATCTCAGTGTCAGTCTGGGTGTTACAGTAACGGCACGAGACTGTCGCACAGCTCAAGGAGGTGGTTTTCCGTTGGGTTTGATCCCACAGAAGCACATGGTTTCCTTGCTGGGTGTCTTCTTCCTGGGAGCTCAGCACATTGCCTCCTCATACCTGGGAACCCGAGCCACCTGCCTCCTGCTGAAAAACAGCGTTCCTTGGCAGGAGGAAGACGAGCATCTACTCTGGATGCTTCAGCCTGCTGGGGTGCCACAAGGACCAGGGCTTTAAGCAATACAGGGGGATCTTAAGCACTAAAGGGGCAAAATCAAACCAATCAAACCCTATTTTAACTATTTTTGAGTTGCAAAAGCTGTCAGAACTTCCCTGATTTGGGTTGCGGTTACAGTTAACGCTTGCTGTTTAATGTGAAGACGCCGCATCACTCAGCCCGTGCCGCTCATGCCTCTCCACGGCCTAGATTTCAGCAGCACGTGACGGAAATCAGGGCTTTTGGCATGAAAGAGGTGATGCGGAGCAGCACGAAGAGGGGCACACGCGTTGCCCAAGGGGCATGGGGGAAGTGGGGATGGCCCCAGCTTCTCAGGCTGCCACTTTCTTATCTCAGCTGTGCCTGGGTGGTGAGAGCCTGACTAATACCAGGCACAGGATTACAAAAGCCAGGAGTGATGCCACCAGCACCCTGCCCACTGCAGCCATGCTCAGGGGCCTGTTCTATGGCAAGGGCTTGTCTCCATCTCCCAGGGACAGCATCCCATGGACCCACCAGGATACAGAGGGAGGGCAGGACGCCAGCCCGGAGCATCCTTTTGAATGTGGGGAACCGGCACATCCCACCCCTCCCCATGGGGCTCCACTTTCAGTATCTGAGCAAGTGAAATCTAAGCCTGACACTTATTCATCTGTGCTCTGCCTTTACCCGTAAGGTGGAGGAGCAGCAGCTCTGGCTGTCTCATAGCGAGAGGCATGCAGGGGTATGAGTGTTTCACCCTGCGGTGGGGGGTCTGGCACACATCAGGGGGCTGGAGACGGGAGCCTTCGTGGTCTCAGCATCAGCGGGATGGCAAACGGGGCTCGTACAGGGATCACACGCAAGGCTGACGAGTTCTCTCGCTTTCAATGAGCAGCAACAGCAGCCCAGTACGCGCAGGCAGCGCCGGCGGCATCAGTCCTGCCTGAGCCCCTCTCGTGGGACAAAGCACTGCATGCTGCAGGTTAAGAACCCCACAACGCTACCGGCTGCTGCCACAGAGCCCGGACCGCAAAGGGAATGACAAACAGAGCTGGGAGCAGGGGGAAGCGGAGCGGAGGGGAGCAGCGCCCCTGGCCGCGCACGGAGCGGGCGAGCCGGGGCTGTGCAGCGAGCGGGGCTGTTCCCAGAAGGATGCCTGCTTTCAGCGAAGCTCCCGTCCCATGGGCTGGGCTGGGCTCTCCTGCCGGCCCGGCCCCAGCGCCCGCCAAGGAGCTGAGAACCTGCCCGCGGCTCCTCCGCACGCCGGAGGTTTCGCAATGACTGCGGGCTGGTTACCCTCAGCCACAGAGACCCGCGGCAGGGTGCAGGGGAGCCGCTTGCTTCCCTTTGTGCTAAATCATAGAGCCCCGGCCCGGCTTGGGTTGAAGGGACCCCAAAGCTCCTCCAGCTCCAACCCCTGCCACAGGCAGGGACCCCTTCCACTGGAGCAGCTTGCTCCAAGCCCCTGTGTCCAACCTGGCCTTGAGCACTGCCAGGGATGGGGCAGCCACAGCTTCTCTGGGCACCCTGTGCCAGCGCCTCAGCACCCTCACAGGGAAGAGCTTCTGCCTAAGAGCTCATCTCAGTCTCCCCTCTGGCAGGTTAAAGCCATTCCCCTTGGCCTGTCCCTACATCCCTTGTCCCAAGCCCCTCTCCAGGTTTCCTGCAGCCCCTTCAGGCACTGGAGCTGCTCTCAGGTCTCCCCTTCAGGAGCCTTCTCTTCTCCAGGCTGCCCCAGCCCAGCTCTCTCAGCCTGGCTCCAGAGCAGAGCTGCTCCAGCCTGCTGCTGCATCCCAAGGCTCTTGATCTTGAAATGCAGCCCCAGGGTGGTTCACAGGGTGCCTGTCAGGGCACAGAGCAGCAGGCTGACAACACAATGCTATGAAGATGCACAAACCTCATGACATTTTTGGGTCCTATCCCAACTGGCAATCTATTTGTGAAAGAGCACGGTACAGATGCTCACTCACACTTGGGATTATTAAATGATGATGCAAGAGGAAGGAAGGGAATTGCTTGAATTGGTTCCCATCTCTTTAGGTGTACCAGAGCACTTCCCGCAGCTTTCTGATGGAAGAGGAGATGGAGATTCCAGCCCACAACATAGGGAGAAAACCTTGCTTGGATAGAGATAGAAATTCAGCAGCTGAACCCAGCCAGTTCACATTTTCCACCTCTGCCTTCTGTGATCTGTTGCCTTTTGCCCCTTGGCAGGGTCTCTCCACCATTTCATCACAGCCTGAAGCAACAAAATCATTTTCTTGGCTCCAGACGAGGTTCCTTTCCTGGCAGCAATGCCAGATTTCTTTTTCCCTGACCTGAAACTTCATTTCCTGACTCTTTTGCAACGCTGACCCTGGCTGCTGCTATCGGCACATCTCGCACACCCTCTCCATAACCTGCTTGCAGCTTCCCACCGCTGGGTCAGCCAGAGTTGCTCTGATTTTCAGAGCTGGGAGGAACAGCTTTAATCTTCCCCGTTGGAAAAGGTGCTGCAAAGGTGAGGAGCAGGATTCCCCTGCACCGGTTCTAACCTGATCTCTGGAGAGCACCTCTTGCTGTTAGCGAAAAGCACCTTTTGCTCCTGGGCACCTAATTCCACAGCTGGCTTTCAGTCATCACTGCCTGTCATTCCAGTCAGCTCCAGGGAGCAGAACCCCTCTAGCTCAACGTTCAAGCAAGCCTGATGCTAACAAACTGCTTGACAGCTTTAAGCATTAACTGAGCTGTGCCAGTGCAGCTCATCCCAAGCTCCAGAGCAGGAAATCCTCAGAACCCTCTGATGTGGAAAAAGACAACCAGCATCAGACCTTCCATGGGAAGCTTTGCCCTCTTAGGCTGAACAGCCAACCATGGGCCACAGGAGAGAAATGCAACCTAAGTCAAAGCCTCTTTGGCCAACAGAAGCCTACAACCAGCTTCCACGCTTGCAGGCACAGATAGGCCATGCACAGAAAAACATCTACTCCCAATCCTAATCCCTGTCATTAGAAAACCAGAGGGCATCAGTAAAACAGCAACGGCTTCGCACCCAATTGCACAACGCGCCTTCCTGTCCCGCTCATCCCCATGGGCCCTGAGGACACTTTGTCCTCCTGGGGTTGTCCAGGGTTGACCAACACTGTGAAAGGGCAGCAAACCACATCTCGAGGAGGGGAGATGTGGCTCCTCAACACCGCCCTTGCAAGAGCAGCAGCCACTTCTTGCATTGGCAGGCAAGGAAACGGAGATGCCCGTGATTCATCTCTCAGGTAGCAGAAGACAGTGATGCTCTACCTGGAGCAGAGCCAGACTTTAGATGAAAAACCAATCCTCTTGCTAGTGAGAAATAGAGGGTTTTTTCCTTAGCAGGAAGTTTGCTGCTAAAAATAAGCAGGTGGGGGGGGCAGAAGGGGTTTATTTTCCTACTAAGTGCTAAAAATTAAAGAAGTTGTGGTGAATCTTTCACATCTTCCTTCGCAGTCAGCAGGTCACACGTACAGCCCCTTGATTCTGCGTGGTGTTGGGCGGCTGCGTCAAAACACACAGGTACATGGATTACGTGGAGGATGAGGACGCTCAAAGGTTACCTTACATGGAAATTCAGGTTGAATTCCGCAGCTTCAGCGCCAAGATGAGACAGAACTGTTGGCACAAACCACATCCCTTCAGTGTCGACAGCAGCACGGGATGCAGGCGGATACCTGCGAGCTGGGGGCCCTGGAAGCGATGCGCAGCCCTCCCAGTCAGCTGTCTCAGTGTGCTCCAACACGAGGTGTGGAGATGAAGAACCTGCCCAAAGGCTCCCCAAGCCCTGGCAGCTCTTAGAAAGTGGTTAAAATGAAGGCAGCCCAGCACCAGCATCACAAGAGCAAGGGCAGTCAGAGGTTCCACACAGCACAGGGCACAACAAGGAAAGAGGCATCCAGGTCATAACCCAAATGTGTAAGAGAACAAGTCCTGAAGGCTCCAAGAAGACCTTAAATGAAGCTCAGAGGAAGCCCTAGATGGCAGCGAACCTCAGAAAGGAAGCTGCATCCTGCTTTTGTCATTTTGCTTGTGCCCAGGCATCTTCTGTGTCTACCTCTATAAAACACAGCCTCCAAAGCCCAGCTTCAGGGGGGACACACACTCGTGTTGGAGTGCACTGGGTGCTCATAAATCCAACCCTGCTTCACTGATCCCATGCCCTGAGCATCCCCGTGCTGCCCCTGCCCCGTCTCCAGATTTCCATCCTCCAGTGCCACCACAGCAGGCAGGGCTTGCAAATGTGGGCCACCATCCCTCACGTGCAAAAAGACTTCTACCCTTACACCAAAGATGATACAGCCCAGCTCCCCTTAGAGTGGTTTTCCAAGTACCATGTGTAGCATCAGTGTCATCTCCCTCACACAAAACTGGATTCCTCCACGCTGCTTTTCCTCATACTTACCTGTGAGCCAACAGCACGGAGCTCTCCCCCAGCTCTCCTCTGCTCTTCAGCCTGGTTACTGACAGCACTTTGTGACAAAATCTGTCTTTTTGCAAGCAAAATTTGTGAACAAATCTGTCTCCTGTCTCTTTCTTTGTGAACAAATCTGTTCTTTTCCCACCTACTTCATTCTAGGGCTCTATAAAGACTTTGCTTTCAAACCTGAAGCAACAAAACATTGCCCTGCACGAGTGTCTGTTCTCACCCAACACCCACACGGGCCCAGCTCATTCCCTGTAGCATCAACAGCTTTACAGAAAACAGAACTCTGTTTTTACCCACCCATCAGACACTGTGAAAGCAGTGACAGAAAGAAAGAGTCTGGTGTGACGCAGCGAGGACACAGCCCCCCAGAGAGGGTGGGAAGGAGATGTGGTGGGTGGAAAGGGGTCACACCACATCCACCCCTTCAATTCCCAGAGCTGGGACACCCACAGCAGACCTGTTCTCTGCTGCCAGCTTCAATCCCAATGCCAAAATGGGGGGGTTCCAGCAACCCTGGGAGCAATCTCCCATCCCAGGCAGCTCAGTGGCCATCGGTGCCTGCTCTGTTCTGTTCTGTTCTGCTCTTCCCTCCCCAGACACAGATACAACGCATTGCAGGCAACAGATCTTCCCACTGGAGCTGAGATTTGTGTCATTAAGCACTGCTAGCTCCAAGCAGGCTCTTGGTAACAAAGATAACCTGAACCTCGCCCCCCCCAAGACAAGCTCAGGGGCTTAGTGCTTGTTTAGAAACCCCTTTTCTTCCCCCAAACACTGAACCCCGTGAGGCTGAAGGGCACCTGTGGGCTGAGCCCCTGGGAAACCAGCCTGTGCTTCACACCCCCCAGCGCTGCGGCTTTGCTCCGTCCACGTTTCCACACGGGTAGAGCGAAGAGCATGGTGCAGAGGCACCGTTTACTGTGAGCCTTTCAGGTATTAGCTCACTGCTCTGGAACTTGGCAGCTCCGGACGTGAGTGACTCCTCCCTGCTCGGCTTTCTCAAGGGGGACTGGAGGAGCTCACTGAAGCTCCTCTTCTTGCGCGTCTCCGGCTCGCATCTCGCAGCACCTTTGTGGGGTTTGACTTCGTTTCTTCCTGCCCAGCTGCACAGCAGCATCCCCCAGTAAGGGATCTGGAGAGACTTTTACAAGGGATGTAGGGACAGGCCAAGGGGAATGGCTTTAACCTGCCAGAGGGGAGACTGAGATGAGCTCTGAGGCAGAAGCTCTTCCCTGTGAGGGTGCTGAGGCGCTGGCACAGGGTGCCCAGAGAAGCTGTGGCTGCCCCATCCCTGGCAGTGTTCAAGGCCAGGTTGGACACAGGGGCTTGGAGCAAGCTGCTCCAGTGGAAGGGGTCCCTGCCCATGGCAGGGGTTGGAGCTGGAGGAGCTTTGGGGTCCCTTCCAACACAAACCAGGCTGGGATTCTCAGAGGGGAGGTGACAGCCTGGTTTACAGCCCTCATGCAGCTCAGTGCCATTTACACCTTGAGAATCACTGCACACAATTCCAGACAGATTTCTTTGGGATGCACAATGCTCAGGGTGAGGGATCCCAAAGGGCCACCATGTCCCACCAATTGCATGAGCAAGCTTACACTAACCTGAGCTCTTCTAACCCTGCACAAGGACAGCACACCACCATGCTCTGCACATGCATCCAAAGCACCATAAGGAGATGCTGCCTAGGGTTAGGCTTTCCTAAGACAACCCAAACATTTCCTCCTGACAGGTACAAGCCGTTTGCCAGAGATGGCCAATGTCCAAGCCCCATCCAACTTGGACACTGCCAGGCCCCTCATCTTTTAAGGTCTCCCCTTCAGGAGCCTTCTCTTCTCCAGGCTGCCCCAGCCCAGCTCTCTCAGCCTGGCTCCAGAGCAGAGCTGCTCCAGCCCTCGCAGCATCCCCATGGCCTCCTCTGGCCTCGCTCCAACAGCTCCACGTCCCTCTTGTGCTGCTGCCCCAGAGCTGGACCAGGACTGCAGGGGGGGCATCCCCACAGTGCAGCAGAGGGGCAGGATCCCCTCCCTGAGCTGCTGCTCACGCTCTGGGGGTGCACCCAGCACACGGGGGGTTCTGGGCTCAATCACACATGGCCAGCACTGGTACCAGCACCCAAAACCCCAGTGCAGCAGAACGGGGCTGCCAGCAGAGGCGACAGCAGGGACCAGTCCCCTGCACCCAGCACCCACAGCCGGATGCACACTTCCCCCTGCCGGCACCCGGGTGCAGCACCCATGGCCACGGTCACATCCTGCATCCCACATCCCCCAGACCAGCCCAGGTAGGGAGGAAACTACAGACACGGGCACATCTCAACCGACCATCCCCAAGCAAAGGGATTGTGCAAGGACCAAAGTGCTGCATCCCCAGAGAAAACCTTATGGAGCTCAGCCCCTTGGGTTGGGTTAAAAGACCCAAGCGCTCTTTTATCTCTTGGGAGGTAAAAAGCAACTTCGAGCCATCAAGGAGAGCAACCACCAACCTGCAGCACCGGGGTGCTCCTTCACAGCCACACAAGCAAGGAGGAGAGACCGGGTGACGCATTAAGTGTCTTTAATCCAAAGGGCTGAAGAGCAGACTGGGAAGATTAGTATAGCCAACAGACAAAAATAAAATTAAAAAAAAGAAAAAAGGAAAAAAAAGGATAAACCCCAGTTTTTAAAGCAAATTCAAAATCCGCACAGTGTCTAAAAGATCACCTAAAAACTAAAACATTGCCTTAAAAAAAGTTTGGTTTTTGGTTTTCCCCATTCAAACACATTTAACGCAGTGAAACATCGTGACAAATAATAATCATAATAAGAAGAATTCATGGATTAAAGACTCCCGAGCAGCCATACTGCTCCCGGGAGCACAGCATCGCTCCCAAAGCCCTGGAGAGCCGGTGGCAGGGATGGAGCTACAGCAAGAGGGGCAGCAGGACCCCAGCCCCAGCCAGGGATGGGGCACTGCTGCTGCCCCAGCTCAAGCTATGGCCCCGCATTGCCTCCACCACCTCTCCAAGCCACCCACTTACCCCAGGGCAGCATCTCCCCGGGGCTGGGGGATGCGGGAGCAGGCAGATGTGGCCGGGAAGCATCTTTTCCCCACATCCCTGCGGAGCAAGGGGGTGATGTTTGTGGGGCACTCGCCTCCTGCTCACCCCCCTGCCCACCCCTGAGGTCAGAACTGGATTCCAGGCACAGGTACAGACATGGGGGCCAGGAGCAGCTCCACGACACACACCCCAGCACAGACAGACAGCGACACGGACGGCACTCGCGGGGAGTCAGGGCTTCCAGGTCAGGGAGCTGGGGGATTTTTGGCTACCCTGCTTTAAAAGCAGCAGTTTTCCAGGCCAGCAAAGCAGCACGGTGGCCACGGGGACCCCCACCCCCATGCCAGCCCTGCCACGCACAGCAGGACGAGGGAGAAGGCAGCTCTCCTTCCCCATCCCACTCCCAAGCCTGGAGCCCATCTCTAGCCAGCACCCACACAGGGAGCACGCTGTCCTTCAGCTCTACAGTAGTTTTTAAAAAATATTTATAGTTCTATACCCTAAAAAGGTCACCACAGGAACTGTCAGGTCTTTGGAGAGGAAGGAACAGAAAGAAAATCAGCATCAAAACCGTTTCACAACAGAAGATAAACTCCAATTACCAGCCAGATTTCACCTAGAGGACAAAGCCCCGGCTGCAGTGTGTGGATCTGATTTTGGGAGGGGGGGAATCTTACCAGGAAGGTCAGAAACACAGGTGAGTAGCTAAAAATAACTAGTCTGGTATAAAGGTCTGAATTCCATGCGCTCATAGAACAGTCTTTTTTTGTGTTTTCCTTAAAAAATATATATATATAGTTATTGCTCTGTGGAGGGCGGGCGGGCGCGGGGCACCCTCAGTGGGGCAGCGCAGCAGGCTCCGTGGGGTTTGCTTTCTTCCGCCTCTTCATCAGCAAAGGGTTGGAGGAATCTTCGATCTTCTTGATCTTGATCTGCTCGTAGTCCACTCGCATGGTGGCCAGGGCGCTCGTCATCTCCTCCTGTGGGTAAGGAGGCAGCCCCATCAGCAAAGGCCTGCATGGGCACAGCCCTCCAGCATCCCCCAGGCAGGTTATCCCCCTGCCATGGGACTGAGCTGCAGCTGGGGCTGAATGCTCCACTGCCACTTATTGCAGCCCCCTCCCAAGCACTGATCTCCCCAGGATGCACTGAGCCCAAATGAGCCTGGGTTTGTAATGAGAAGGCACAAGTGGGCAGTCCCCCTGCGGTACCCGGGGTGCAGAGTGTTTCAGAGGCAAGAGAGGTTTTACCTTCACATCCTCCCATAGATCCTTCTCCTCTTTCAGCACACGGCTGGTGTGCAGTGGGGTCTGGGGCACCTGCATGGACTGCTGTTGAGAGAGAGGAGGAGCGTGAGTTGGGAGCCACAAGCATTCCCTCCCATCCCTGCTCCATCCTCATCCCCACCCCATCCCCATCCTCATCCCTACCCCATACACACCCCCAGCCTCATCCTCATCCCCTCACCTCACCAACCCCGCACTTACCATGATCCAGGGGTGGTTCATGAACTCTGTTATCGTCATGCGCTGAGTCGGGTCCGTCTTCAGCAGGTTGCGGATCAGCTGCTTAACTGGAAGGGTTTGTGCATTAGCGGCTCCCAGCAGGGCTTTCCCCATGTTCCAAACCTGAGCCAGCAGCCCCAAAATGCCACCACGCACCTCCCATTCCCTCCACGCCAGAGCTCCCCCTGATCAAACCCTTCAGCAAAAGCCTCTTGAAGCTGCTGCTCCACCAAGAGGTGCCCCACGCTGCTGGACACAGGGCTGACCCCAAAGGGACTCCTCAGCCTGGGGACCGGGTTTACCTTCCTCCGACACTTCGGACCACTCAGGATTGGGGAACTCGTACTGGCCCATTCGGATTCGCTTCTTCATGCCAGGTGAGATGGCCAGGCCGTGGTTGGAGTAGAAGGGGGGGTACCCGCAGAGCCTGCACCGGGAGAGGGAGCAGAGTCATCATCAGCCCAAGCCAGCACCCGAGGGGCACAGGGCAGTGCTGGGAGCAGGAACAGCACAGCCAGGAAAGGCTCAGCCTCAGCAGCCAGCTCGGAAGCTGCATCCCTCCTCCTGACCGTGGCAGGATGGAGAAGGACCCATGGGACTTACAGAATGTACATGATGACTCCAAGGGACCACATGTCGCAGGACTTGTCGTACTTCTCTGGGCCCAGCACCTCCGGGGCTGGTAAAGAGAGAAACAAAGTCCTGAGCCCAAGCGGCAGCACCGGGAGAGAGGGATCTGAGCATCCCACGGAGCTGCAGCACGGCCATGCAGGCAGCAGGGGCAGGAGCTGCAGGCTGCATGCACCAGCGAGCACCAAACCCTGCAGCAGCCACTTCCAAGCATCCCAGACAGGAGTTGCCCCCAACACCACGCAGCGATGAAGGCTCCAGGCTGGACGCAGAGGCGATGGGCCGCACGTTGCACCATCTAAACCTCCTCCAGCCCTGCAAACCTACAAGCTCAGACCCCCCCAGCCACTTACCCACGTAGTACGGCGTGTAGCACGGAGTGGCCAAGGAGTTGTGCGTGGTGGTTTCTTTAGCAAAGCCAAAGTCCGTGAGCTTCAGCACAGCGTTGGGCCTTTTGGAGGTGTACAAGAGGTTTTCTGGCTGTGGAAACACAGGAAAGATGATGTGAGCAGAAGAGCCGGAGCAGGCTGGGCACTGCCCGAGGCCAAGCAGGGCTCAGCACCGCTGGGTGAGCGTGCAGCATGGTACCTTCACGTCCCGGTGCGCAATGTTGATCGAGTGCAGGTACTGGATGGCTTCCCCAATGCTCTTCATTATCTCTGAAGCCTCTGAAGCCAAAAGAACCCCCCCCATGCCAAACATGAGAAGCCTTTATAAGCAAAACAAGCATCGCTCCACAAGCCAGGGGCCAAACAGCCTGGCTGAGGCCAAAGGGTTTCCTCTACCTGAAGCAGAGGAAACTTCTTCAAGCAAAGCACCCCACAGCCCCCACCCCTGGGTCAGGAGCATGCAGCAAATGGGAGAGAAACTCCCATGGGAAGGGATGGGGCACACTCCATCCCTGACCCCTGTACCCAACAGCATGAGCCCCAAGGAGGGGCTTGCTCTGCAGGTGGGGACCCCAAATCTGCAGGGAAACCACCGTAGGATGGGAAGCCAAGGGGGCATCAGGCTCAGGGTTTCAGCCATGCAGAGACTTTTCCTGGCCACAAGAGCAGAGGGGGATGAGATTTATGAGAACCACAGCCCCTGGACTTCATCTTTTGAGGGAGGGAGGTATTCCTGGAGATCACTGAAGCTCCTGCATGTGCTGGCGTGGGATGGATGGGCTCAGGAGCAGCTGAGAAAACACCCCCTAACCCTGCTCTCAGGTGAGCACACAAAGCAGAGCCACTCACACCCACATTCCTCATTCCCCACGTGCAAAGCCTTGCTGGGGATTCAAAACAGCGATTGAGGGAACGGGCTGGACCAGAGACACTCCTATACACATCGAGACACGGTCCAAAGACAAAACTCCAGATCGCAGTGGGCTCCATACCCCGTTCTGTGAAGGCCTGGTCTCCCCTGTCCTGAATTCTGCTGAAGAGCTCCCCGCCGTCCAAGCTGCAAGAGAAGCAGAAGGCGTCAGATGCTGCGGTGCCCGCCCCACACCAGCACAAGCAGCACCGAAACCTCTGACGCTCAGCCAGGAGCTGCACAAGGTCAGCAAGAAACCAACCCCGTCCCCATCCAAACCCTTGGGTGGCTGCTTCTGGGCACGGGGCGTTTCAGAGCCTCCCCCTTCCAGAAATGAGCAGGGCCGAGGCTCGGTGCTGGCGGGGAGGTGCCGGTGCGAGCGGACGTGGTCTCGCCACCAGACCACAGGAACACATTTACAGTAAAGGCAGGCAGCACGCTGAGCGCTCCCGGCACGGTGGCCTCCTTCAGCTCACGAGCCAGCCGCCTCCCGGCACGCGAACCCCTGCACAAGTGCTGAGCAAGGACCACGGCACAGGCTTGGTGTCGGCGGCACCACGATGGGCTCACTGGTGGCATGGGGAGGCAGAGGCTGAGCCCCGCTGCAGCACAGCTAGCGCCCACGTGAGGTGCTGGAGAAGGACAGTGTGGCGTGGTTTAAACCCAGCCGGTAACTCAGGACCTTGGCACAGTTCCCTGAAGTACCCTAAGGAAAACTCAGCTCCCAGAGAGATCAGGAGTGAGAGCAGGGATAATTCTCCATGAGAACAGTGATAACGGCACTTCCTGCCCCTGCCTTATCTAACAGGAGCAGGAACGGTTTCTGGCTTTCCCAGTGCTGATAGCATCTCCTGCCAGCACCCCTGACGTTCACTGGACATCTGCAATACACATAACACGCAGCCACCGGGGTCAATCACTGCACGGAGACACCGTGCTCATGCTGCAAGTCAAACACTGCCTTGTGACGGGCACTGCACCCAGAGCATCCCTTGTACCACAGGGAGCTGTCATTGCCCCAGGGACGCGTTTCCTACCATTCAGCTACTGCTCTCACCCCACACAACCCGATGCGCTGCACAGCCCTTTCCCATCCTGCCTGCCCAGCATCCCAGCACAGTTCTCAGAAAGCTCTTCCCACACGAGAGCTGCTCACGGCTGCCCCAGCACTGCTCATGGCGCTCCTCGCACCCACTGCCCCCACCCAGGCAACCTACCACTTGCCAGAGGAGAGGTTTTGGCAAGGAAGCTGCATCAAATCACAGCTGCGGTTGGGATGTGGTTTCAATACTTTCCCCTTCATCCCTCCTCCTCCTCCCCAGGTTACAGCAAACATCTA
Source organism: Pezoporus wallicus (assembly GCF_028554395.1). NCBI lineage: Eukaryota > Metazoa > Chordata > Aves > Psittaciformes > Psittacidae > Pezoporus > Pezoporus wallicus. The sequence goes on along the minus strand of NW_026636574.1, from coordinate 1,182,520 downwards.
CCCGAATCGGAGCCGCTCGACTGCTGCTGCGAGAGACGCAATAGCATCAATGGAAGCAGCAGCTCGGCTTGGCTGCGCCTCACCCTGCAGCAGGCTGCTGGGCTGCCAGGAACCTGCTGACTCCCCTGACTTCCCATGGCCAAAGCAAGTTTGGTTATGATCCACCTGCAGTGAGAACCACAGGCCCTAAGCCTCCCGACAGCAGAGCGAGTTTTCAGAATGACTCAGAGCCAACCCAACTCCTGTCATCCCTCCAACACCAGCAGCGCAGCTCCTCTTCCATGGCTTGCATCCCTACGGCTCACCGGCTGCGTGTCCCCACGGTCCACAGCTCCCCTGCAGCAGTGCAGGAAGGTGCTCACCTCCCCTTTTGGCATCACCCCCCCAGCCCTGCAGGGCTGCGGGTGCTCCAGCGGGGACTCACCACTCCATGACGATGAGCAGACACTTCCTCCCCTGGTAGAGGTTCTCGTAGACATCCATGATGCGGACGATGTGCGCGCACTGCGATGCTCGCCAGTGCAGCTCCACCTCCCGCCGGGCCTTCGGGCAGTCCTGCAGCATCTGTAAGAGAAACGAGACCCCATCAGCACCGAGCTCCCCGAGGAGAACTGGGCTATGACTCCCCATGGGCACAGCACCCACTGGAGAAGACGCAGAGACAAAGGCCAAGTGTGGGTGATCTCTGCAAGCAGCATCGAGGTGAGCTCCAGCGCGCTCTGCAATGCCTCCATCCCCATCTAGTGGGAAGAGCACGAAGCCACCCGCTCTCATGAGCTTTTTACCCTCCCTTCCAAGGCTGGTAAAAGCTCAGCCCGGCTGCTTGCCACCTTCCCACGCTCCGAGATGCCTCCCTGGATGCCAGCCATCCTGTGCCACCAACCACCAGGGCTTCCAGAGCGCTCACAAGCAAACCTCTGCACACGGGGACCTGCAAGCACTGCACCCCTGGGTGCCACCGCACAGCCCCGCTGCACCCTCACCGTGGGCACCGTTGCACAGCCACACGTGCCTGAGGAGGGGACGAAGCCACTGCCAGATGCTCCCCAAACAGGAGCAGCTCTTCACTGAGGCTCCTGCCCTTCCCAGAGACAGCTCAGTTGCCAGGTGTAGGAAGGATTGGCTCATCTGCCAGAGACTATTAATGCCCACGTTCGTCAGGACAAACAACCAGCCTTAGTTATTATACTCCTAAATATAGAACAACAAACGTGTCTATCTTGAGCGCAGTTCATTTTCCTTCCTGTCTCTGGCAGCTCTAAGGCCGGGCTCGGTGAAAAGCCCCTGCGCAGGTCTGCGGCTCCAGGGTGCATGAGCACACATAGAAACACATCCCCTGGGTATCACAGGGTCATGGGATGGGTTGGGGTGGAAGGGACCTTAAAGCTCCTCCAGCTCCACGGGCAGGGACCCCTTCCACTGGAGCAGCTTGCTCCAAGCCCCTGTGTCCAACCTGGCCTTGAGCACTGCCAGGGATGGGGCAGCCACAGCTTCCCTGGGCACCCTGTGCCAGCGCCTCAGCACCCTCACAGGGAAGAGCTTCTGCCTGAGAGCTCATCTCAGTCTCCCCTCGGGCAGGTTAAAGCCATTCCCCTTGGCCTGTCCCTACATCCCTTGTCCCAAGCCCCTCTCCAGGTTTCCTGCAGCCCCTTCAGGCACTGGAGCTGCTCTCAGGTCTCCCCTTCAGGAGCCTTCTTTTCTCCAGGCTGCCCCAGCCCAGCTCTCTCAGCCTGGCTCCAGAGCATGGCTGAGACCCCTGGCCCACAGGGAACACGGGTTCATGCTCACTGCAGCCCCAGCAGCCCCCCACTCAGTGCCTTGTTACACACGAAACCATCAGCGCTCACGTGAGCCCTGGCAGAGTAGCAGCGATTTGCATCCCTGCCTGCAACAGCATTTGCCTTTTGCCACAGGGAAAAGAAGCAACAGCATCCACATTCAGCCACCCTCCTGTAACCCCGTTACACGGGTTTGGCTCACACCTCTCCTGCTTCCAAGGTGGAGGAAGCTCACGCCAGTCAATAGGGTGTGAGGTGAGCTCTGGCACCAAACCATCTGGAAGCCTGGGGAAGACCAAAGAGGCCGAGCCCCCTTTTGCACCAAGGCAAAAGGAAGCCAGGGCAGGAGGCTGGACAGTCCCTCCTTGCTCCTCTATTGCTTAAATCATCCTAAGAACCAGGTCCTACCAGAGCCAAAGCCATAAGGGTCAGACACCCCCCCCACCCCAGCAGCCACATCAGCAGGGAAGGGGTCTGGAGAACAGCTTGGTTATTTGCAGCTCTGCTCCCAAGAGCCTGGCCTGGGGAGCCAGGAAGCTGGAGAGAAAAACCCATTTGTGATTACACACTGGGAAAACGGGGCGGCAGGAAGCAGCATTCACATCGTTCCGCACAGGACAAGCAGGAGAGCTGCAGAAATCTGTGCTTCCAACTGTCTGAGGTCAATCAGAGGCTTTGAAAGGAGCTGCACTGTGTTTCTGATGAAGCGGGAGGCAGCAGCCTCTATTACCTGCACCAGCACAGCTCTGACGTCTGCTTTTGTACTTGCAGGTGAGCAAACAGCCAGTGCCAGGCTCCCTCCGCTCCCAGGATGCAGAAGCTGCTTCTCCAGCTTCCAGAGGGGCAAATTAAACCTTATTAAAGCAGTGATTTGCTCTATTTAGGAAATGTTCCCATGGCAGGTGGGAGCGGATGAGGCTGCATGGGGAAGGCCATTACCGCTGCAGGAGGGATGTGGTGATGCTCAAACCATGCTAGAAGCAACCCACAGGCCTGGCATCACCCACTGCACACACACACACACACACACACACACACACACAAACCTCCATCCTGCCCCTGTGTGCCCCAGGTAGCCAGGGATGTACAGAGCACAAAGAGAACACGCTGTCCGGTCCTGGTCCAGGCAGCAATCCCAACAGGTCCTCACCAGTTTCTCCTCTGTAGCAGTGAAACCCCCGGTGGGTGACACCCTGATGTGACAGGCATTGCTCTGGCCATAGGAAGGTACTTGGGGGTGTGCAGTAATGCTGCCCACATCCCCGATTTAGCTCCAGTAGCCAGGGCAGCCCAAGATCTGTATTTCTTGGCTTGCAACGAGGAGGCTGGGATGGGAAAAACACCTCTTGTTTCCCTGAGATTCAACAAGGGTGAACTGCCCCCATTGCACTCCCGCTGAGGGCACCAGCCTGGGGACACTGTCCCCTCCCACCAGCTTCCGAGGTTTTGCAACCACAGTCATCCCGAGCACAGCCACAGTTAACCCTTCAGAGAGGGGTGATGGCAGCGGATGGACACCCCTGACTGCTGCTCCCAGCTCAGCTTTTCCACCTCTTCTCTCCTGCTCCCCTTCCAAAGGTCTTCCTGGACATCAGACTCCTCATTATTTCCAATGGGAAAGGGTGCATAAGTGTCTTCACGACGGGGCACAAGAACCACATCCAGCCTGGCCTTGAATGCTTGGGACCTTCCAGAACCCCTGCAGCAGCTTTTTCAGCACCTCTGAAAGGCAGACCCTGGAAGAAGCTGCTCCTGAGGATGAAATGGCTCAGGGGTGTCCGCAGGGGGACGGCACCCCCCCGAAACCCAAACCCCAGCACGCCATGGAAGGGCCGGGGGGGTCTGCCCCATTCACTCAGTCACACGTTGACCTGAATTCCCCCTCCATCACCTCACACCAAGCACGGGGAAGGTGGGTGGGCGCCCGGGAAGGAAGGAAGGAAAACGCCGGAGGAAACAAGGGAGCTGGAGCCTCCCACACTCACATGTGTCCTCAGGCAGCACTGATTCAGTCTCACCGCCTCCTCCTGGCATGATGTGCCATGAATCAGGGCTCCAAAGGAAGCTCCCTCCTCCACTGGCAGCGCAGGAGGTCCCAGGCGAGCTGCCCCTCGCCCTGGATGCCACCACAGCCCCAGTGGGGCTGTGAGAACACACTGCGCTCGCTCAGGTTGCCAAGACAGCCCTTACCCGAGAGCCTGCAAGGGAAAACTCAGCCCCCATGGGAGCCTGCCAGGACCGCTGAGGACGAGGCACAGACCGGCACGCCGAGCCGCTCACCCTGCAGGGCTGCCCCGCTTCGCGCTCCAGCTGCTGCTGCAGGCAGGGCTATTTTTATTGCCCTGTGTATTCTGATCGCACCTCGGCTCCCAGCAGAGCAGCACAGGCTGCACTGCCTGGCCTGGGCAGCAAGCACCCCTCCAGCAGGACGCTGCCGCCCCGAGGAGCTCCCCATCGGGCACCACAGGGGTTCAAATGGACTCTTCTTAAGTTGCAGTAAAAATAAACCCACAGTGAAGACAGACAGGCTGCCATCCCCCTGTGTCACCAGCAAAGCAGCGGCTCCCCTGCCTCCATTGCGCACATGAGGTCCAGGATCCCCTGACCCGGGCAGCAGAGGCTGTTTCCTAATAAACCAAAAGGGTTTCTCTCCTCAAAGGATTTGCCTCTTCTGATCTTTCCATGCGAACCCGTCGCCAACTGGTGTCAGCTGCTTAACGCGCTCACAGAGCCGGTGCTGGATGCTCTGCACACGCTGTTCCCACCACGCAGCACTGGGAGGCAAAGCCCCATCGCTCCCTGCATGAGGCACAGCGCTGGAGCGGGCTGATCAGCCCCCACGTGTCTGTCTTCTGCCTTTAATGCCAGCACATTTGGGTGATCACCCCCAAGCTGCTCCAGCAGCACAACACAGCAAAGCTCCGTTCCACTCTCCCTGCTAGGAGCTACAGAAGTAAAGGCACGAGTTTCAAAGCCCAGAAGAGGAATTCTGTTACCAAGCACAGGGGAACTCATGGCTCAATCACAGCACAGGAACAATTAAACGTGCAGCTCAGGAAACCTCCCCCACACGGTCATGGCTCTTTTATACAAACCTTTACATTAACCCATCCCCACTGCTTACATCCAGCAGTGCTCAGTCAGAAGCAATGGGACTTTCCTAAGCTGGGATCACTTCTGCTCTTGCCCACGCACGCGGAGCCACAGACAGGCCCTGCATGAAGAGCTTTAAGCCCCAACAGAGCAGGCAAAAGCCTCATCCTCACGTTTGGTTTGCCTGGGGAAGCCAGAGAGGAGAGGTGATGTGTCCGGAGGAGGAGCTCTGCACGGCTCCCACAGCGTCCTGCCTGCAGCGTGCCCCAGCCTGCCACGCCGGGGTGACTGTTCAGGAGGGTGGCTGCTGCTCCCTGATGGAGACGGCTCCATCTGAGCCTCCAGGTTTGCAGGGCAGGGCAGCACCAGCCACCAGGTACCCCCCATCCGGAGGGATGCGGCTGGACCATTCCGGACAGATGCGAGCGCAGCCGGCTCCGTGCATCAGCGGCTTCATCCCCTTCCTGCTGCAGACAAAAGGTCAACCTCCACATTCACCTGCCCCAGGGCAGATGGAGAGGTTGGAAAAAGCATCCCAACAAAAGATGACAAAGAGGGAACGGGAGCGGAGACGCAATTCAGAGCGAGCAAACGCACACTGACGCACGCTTGAGCTGCTCGGCCGCATTCTCCAAGCCTGAATTACCGGAGAGCTTGGAGGAAGACCCAGAGCCATCGCAGGGAAAGCTTCCCCCTCGTGTGGCCCGAGACAAGCAGCAAGCCAGGCACAAGGATGCTGCATGAGCAAGGGCCGAGCTGAAAGCCCTGCAGGGAGCAGGAGCGGGCAGACCCATCCCGGCTCCTGCCAGTGATGTTGCAATGGGGCAGAGGATGGAAACGGGGCAAGGGAAGAGGCGGCTGTTGCACCACGGTTACACAAGGAGCCCTGCTCACCACAACCATTGCACAACCCCTGTGCTCCCACAGGGGTCCCAGCAGCTCCCCACGGGGGTCCTTGCCCACAGAGGATGCTCAGGACCCCCCAGCCCACATTCCCTCCCCAAACCCAGGGCATCTGCTGAGCATTGCCTCTGCCTGTAACAGATGCAGCAGCTATTCAGCCTTTTCAGGCTGCAACAAAAGCCTCTCCCTCCACACAAAGGCAAAGAGCAGAAGAGAAGCCTGGGCTTCAATAAGAGCCACCTGCCAGGGGCCTGTGTCCCCAGTGTGCAATCGGGGTGCTGCCCCCCGGCCAGCCCTGCTCCGCACAGCCCATGTCCCAGCAGCAGAAGTATTCCTGGCACACGGATTTCAAGGAGATGAAGCTCCGAAGCGGGTACCTGGGAGCAGGACCCTGGATGCTGAGGAAGAGCCACCAGCGTGGTTGGGATGAGGAAGGAAAACTCATAGGGAAAAGTCAAAGCAGGCGAATGCTTCAAGACTTGGAGCAAGCTGCTCCAGTGGAAGGGGTCCCTGCCCGTGGCAGGGGCTGGAGCTGGAGGAGCTTTAAGGTCCCTTCCAACCCAACCCATTCCCTGAGTCTATGGAACACATCCCAGGGCCTGGCTCCGCAGGGAACACGTGTGAATGGATGTAATGGGGGGCTCTGAGCCACCTCTCGGTGTTTCAGCCATGGGGAGGCCACTGCCCTTTTTAGCAGCATCCAGCTCTTTTTCCTCTCTTCCCACTCCTTAACTCCCCCCTCTCTGCCGAGCTTCAGGGCCAGGCTCAGCTCTTGCTCCCTCCCCAGGTTCCCTAGCGGAGCGGCTCCCGATGGGAAGCGCCGCACATGTGCTTTGTGATAGGAAGTGGTTGATATTTCCAGGTGTGATTAACACAGATGCAAGCACTCACGTCAACCATTAACTAGCACTGACCTACGGCCTCTGCGCTTCCCTCCGCAGGCACAGCCTGAACAAAGCCCTCACCGCGGCACCGAGCTGCCCCTGCCCCGCGCTCACACAGACACCAGGCAGGAGAACGGCCTCAGCCTCCACCATGCAGCCCATGGGCAGCCCCAGGCACTCGAAGCATCACTTCAGGTCCTTTGCTCCATCAACTTCACAGGGACAACCCTGCCCAACCGACCCCTGCCCCAGGGACAGCTCTGGGGGGGGATTGCCCCCATCTGCATCCCAGAGCTGCTTTTGTATCCAGACACATCCCTTACTTCTGTACTTGACGAAACAACTCTTCCCTGTGAGGCACGTCCTGCCCAGCAAAGCTGTGGCTGCCCCATCCCTGCAAAGGGATGAGCTTTAAGGTCCCTTCAACCCAAATCACTCTGCTTCTGACTCCAAGCTGGAAGCGATGTAGGGCAGAGGCTCCGACTGGCCAGACCCACACTTATGAGAAGCCCCCCAACACCCATCGCTTCCCAGCAGCTCCTGCACTGCACAATGATGAAGTTTCTTGGGACTCAGCTCATGGGTAGGGTGCCCCATGGGGCAGTTCTCCTCCCAGCAGAGCCAGCATCCCATCAACACACACCCCAGAGCACTGCAAAGAAATGTAGATCCAAATACATACATTTAAAGAAGGGAAAAAAGATCCAACCCACACAACTGAAACCACAAAGCTGCATCAGGCCAAGCACTCTGCAGCACCATTCACCCCAGTGCTGGACACGGCACGGCCTGGGGACACGTTTCCTCCCCCAGTGCCAAGCCTGGGGAGGGTTTCACCTACACACCCTCGGATGTCGGTGACGACAGCACCCTTTGCATCATTCTGTCCTTTCCTCAGCTGTTTATTTAATAGAGCTTCGCCCTCGTCATGGGCTCTGTCAACACCAGGGCTCAGCAAACACCTTCCTGGATGAGGCCAGGATGTGGTGCCCCACAGGCAGCTCTGGGGGATCACCACAGGGATGCAGAGGGAAGCATCCCACCAGCAGTCAGGACCCCAACGTGAAAGCTCAGAATGGTGCCAGTCTATGGGGTTGGCATCACACTCCAGAGCAAGGGCTCAACAGCAGAGGTTTGATGCTCTTGCATCTCTTCAGCACACACACACAGGCTGCCCTTACTCCAGAGCCCAGCAAAGCCAAGCTAACTGCCTACACCAAAAGCAACTCCCATTAGCTGGGCCTCACAGAGCCCGAGCCAGCGATAGGAATACCAGACAGGAATCTCCGGGAGGCCCACGGACAACATCATCCCCCACGAACCCCTCCAGACTGCAGCAGGGGGCACAAGCCCCAGACCAGCTCCAGAGCTCCCAGGGAGCAGATCCAGGTGCCAGCGCTCCGGCCCCGCAGCCGCCCGGGAGGCGCCGGAGCTGCTGCCCAGCAGCATGCAGAGACCACGTTCTGATCCGTCCATAGACTCCGCAGCATCTTACTCACCCAGGCTTCATCAGCCCCGCGTTTGCATCTCTAACAACAGGCACCCAAGGCTGGGCTGCCCGTCTGCTGCAGCGGCGAGGAGCTGGCGAACAGGAGCACCAGGACACCTCCAATCTCCCTCCAAAAGACCTGGAGCGCTTCCCTGCTGAATCCCCCCACCCACAGAGCATCTCACATCCTGACAGAGAGCTGTTATCAGCAACTCGCCCTTATCACTACAGATACCAGGAGTTTCAACCACTGAGTGGAACAAACAGGGCTGGGAGAGATGGAGAGGGAGATGGCAGCGATCCTGCTCCAACACAGATGCACAGCCCCTCACATCAGGAACAGGGGCACTCCTTGAAAAGCACTGAGGGCAAAAGCAAAGGCCTCTGCAAGGGGAAAGATGCCCTCTCCAGGAGCTTCCAGCAACCCCAGGCTCCCCGAAACAGCCCAGCTCTGCCTGCAGCATGGGAGGTACCCGGAGTCACAGATCCAATGGTTTCCAGGAGATAACCCGGGTTTAAACCTCCTGCCAAGCCCACAACTCCCAACACCCATCAGAGACACTTACGCAAGAGCCGCCCGGATGCTCTCAGCAAGCTGCCCAGTGCAATGGGCAGGGAGGTTGCACAATGGTTGGAGAGGAAAAGGGAGTCAGCAGAGCCCAGAGGGGACAGGGCTGGCCTGAGCAGGCTGCTATGGGTGACAGTGGCTCCGAAAGCAGCAGCTATGGGAGCTGTGGGGCCACAGTTGTGGGACCTTAAAGCTCCTCCAGCTCCAACCCCTGCCCTGGGCAGGGACCCCTTCCACTGGAGCAGCTTGCTCCAAGCCCCTGTGTCCAACCTGGCCTTGAACACTGCCAGGGATGGGGCAGCCACAGCTTCTCTGGGCACCCTGTGCCAGCGCCTCAGCACCCTCCCAGGGAAGAGCTTCTGCCTAAGAGCTCATCTCAGCCTCCCCTCGGGCAGGTTAAAGCCACTTCTATTAAGTCACGCTGAGGATAACATACATGCTTCCTGCTCTGCTTGGATCCAATTGCTTTTTCCCCACCCCAGCCGAGATCCCTGGATGCCATCCCCAATTGCAGGCAGCGCCGCTCAGACCCGGCTCCCACCCGCACCTATGGGTGCGAGAAGAGATGAGCTGCGGCTACTGGAATTCCAGGCTGCAGGGATGCGCTGCCAAATTTCCACAGCAGCCCCAGCTTGTGTTCCAGCCGCATTTCCCTGAAAACACACATTTGGCAGGAGATCCAAGGAGCCTTTCGAGCGCTTCAGTGCCACAGACCAGAGGACACTGGGAAGACAGCAGACAGGGAGAGCAGCTCTGGAGAAGATGCTCCCATCCATGTCTGCCCCACAGAAACCCCGGAGATGCTGCAGAGACAAGGCAGGCTGCTGACGTGCTGTGACACAGATGTACCCTGTTCTAGAGCCATATGACAATGACAGCTCCAAACCCCATTTACCCCCCTCTTCTGCGGCCAGCAGACCTGGAGAGGTTGGACTCAAGAGGGAAGCTGGCTGCAGCCAGCAGCACACAACACGAGGCAGCAAAGCCAATTACAAGGACGAAGGACCCGAGTCCATCCCTCCAGCAATCCCAAATCCACGGCCCAAAGCGGGTAAGAAGATCTAGCAGGAGCAGAGCTGCAAAGCCCCAGCCTGGCTGGGCGCCTCAGGAACATTCAGATCTGGGTTTGCATTTCCAACTTTATCCCCAGTTTAGGCTCCAGCTCGCTGGGTGCCCAGGCACAGAATCACATGCAGCCCTGACGCCAGCGGCTTGAATAATCCCATTACCCATGACGGCAAACGCCGTGCCGGCTGCAGAGCACCCCACTGGGAGAGAGCACCTTGTCCCAGCAAAGCAGCACCCTGGCCCAACGCTCCAGTGCATGGGAAGATGCTCCCAGCAGTGCTCAGAGAGGAGCCACGCTGGTACCTGATGGTTTGCACTGTTCCACCACGCTCCAAACAGCACTTGCGGCTCATAGCATAGAATCACAGATGGAACCACAGCATGGTTAAAGCCATTCCACCTTGTCCTGTCCCTACGTCCCTTGTCCACAGCCCCTCTCCAGCTTTCTTGCAGACAGAATCATACCTACAGGAATCACTGCATCTCCAGCAGAACTCGTGTTTCAGGTCCTCTCGGGTCAGGGGGATCTACCAGCACTCACAGCCTCGTGGTCATTAGTCCCTTCCTGAGGCCACAAAGGAAACAGCGAGTTAATGCAACCATTAAACCTGCCGGTCACTGTAATCCCTACCTCGAACTGGTAAGATCTTAAAAGGCTGAGATCTTTGAAATAACTTAGCCATGAGGTACAAAAACCTGACTGCTTAAAAGGCTCTTAAAGCTCTCTGCATTCAGACCTGCTCTCATGTGCCCTGCTCTAACCCCCAAGGGCTGTTCCCCATCCATCTCCGTAAGGGAACAGGCTGTAGAGGCAGGAGCCCTATCCAAAACAGGCACCAGTCACGCACACAGTCCTCGTGCCAGCCAAAGGAACACGCAGTTTAGCATCCTTCAACTGTGGAAGACGAGGAGCATCCACAGAGGGGATGGGACCCACTTTTAGTGGGATACAGGTCTCAGGGGCTTTTAAAACCCAGCATCAGAGATGCTCAACGGCTCTGGACCACGCTGAAATACCGATTCAACATCACCACCCAGGCCTGAAACAGGCTTCTTGGGGAGCAGCTGGTTAAGGCTGTGTTCCAATGCCAGCCCCCGGAGCTGGTGGAGGGATCACCCTGGTCCTCATGGATCCATCAAAGCCACCCTGCGAGGTCCTGCACAGCCTCTCCCAGCTCCCGCCTCCCTTGTGCTGCCTGCGCCACTGCCCACAGAGGAACCAAATGGTGTGGGGCAGCCGCTGGGCTGCTGTGGGGCACTCGGCAGCAGCCAGGCCCCAGGAGCGGGGCTGCAGCAGCCGCCCTGGCCGGCGCAGACGGTGGAGGGGAGGCAGGAGTTATTCTTGGAAACCAGGAGGTGAGGTCATGCTGCCTGAATGCTGCAACTTGAGGCCAGTGGTGCTCGGAGAGGAGCCTGACTCCAGCGAGGGCTGCGGGTCGGGAAGCCGGCTGGAGCCAGCAGGAAGAAAGGGTTTCTTAAGGAAGGGAGAGCTCATTCCTCCTGGTTTCTTGTGCAAACCCCAGCAAAGGGATGGGCTTTCAAAGAGCATCAGCTGCTGTCGCTGCTGCAACCAGACCACCCTGGTGTGGGGCACGTGAGCCCACCATGAAGGGTCCAGACACGGAGCCACGCTGCTCGCTGTGCTGCAGGGATGGCCAAATGGACACTTCCGACCCAGACGCTCCTCCCACACCCACGGGAGCCCCACGCCACCCATCAGGAGTCCATCCATCCCATCGGATCCCACAGCACATCCTGGAGGCTTCCGGAAAGAGAAAGTCCCAGACTGGTTTGGGTTGGAAGGGACCTTAAAGCTCATCCAGTTCCAACCCCCTGCCATGGGCAGGGACACCTTCCACTAGAGCAGCTTGCTCCAAGCCCCATCCAATACTGCCAGGGATGGGGCAGCCACAGCTTCTCTGGGTGAAGAAGTCCCCAACTTGCTCTTTCAGGCTTCTTAGGTAGGAACTTTCTGGGAGTTTCCATCATCTTTGCCTTACCCATCATCCAGCAAACACACCAGACCTGGCTCTCAGTCTGCACAGCTTCAGATCATCAGTTATAAACTGCTTTAAATGCTCTGGAATAGGGAGCATGTGACTGACAACGCTTAGATCACCACTCACTACCCAGAGGCAGAGCTGGCGCCTCCACAGCCCTGCAGACAGGAGCTGTCCTGAACACTGGGCTTTCCCCATGCCCGTGCTGGCAGATGGCAGAAACCTCGCTGAAGACCAGCGGGAGCTCAGCGTGAATGATAGAATCCTCGTTTTCCCTGGCTGTGTTAAATCACACAGGCAGGGGCTGTGCTTCCACCCTGGAAACAAGCAGCTCAGCTCCTAAGCCTTGTCCTGCTTCTGATGGGCTGCAGGACCTTCAGTAAATCACTGCGCCTCAGTTCCCCGCCTCTGAGAACGTGGGAAACACCACCCTTCTTTGCAAGACCTATGGCTGATGGCATGAGATTATTATTAAGAGGAAGAGCCCCGCCACTTCCTGGGCATGCACCAAAGCAAAACCCAAGCCCCTGCTCCCAGGCTGCAATCAGTCCATCTCAGCTGTCACTTGGGCTGCTCAGGACATGTCACGCATTTAGAAGAGATTATGGCAAAACCGAAACTATTTAAACAAACTCAAACCCCGAGACAGGAGACTCCTTTGGTCAATGAGATAATGAACCACTGCCTTGGAAAGCTCCCAGCGATGGCACTACGCTTCCCAAAGCTTTTCAACTAGGGCTTGCAGAGAAGGCCACAGCAGAGACATTTCTGATTATATCAAACACGGTAGAGCTAAAAAACATAAATCCCCCACTGAGAGAGGAGCGCAAGCAGAGAGCTGCTCCCCACGAGTGCGAGCCCAAGATCCTCATCTACTCCATTCCTTACGGGGTTATTTTTCCAGCTGGATTTGGGGGGGGGGGGGAACAAAGCACTCTGATCTCAAATGAAGCTGCAGGAAGCCACAGTAAACACAGTGCTTTGGTCCCCAAAACAGCTCTCTAAGAATCCTTGCCATGGTGGCAAAGAGAGCATGAGGCCGCCAGCCACCCAAGCACGCTCAGCCACAGAACTGCTCAGTTCTCAGCTATGAGACGCCTGCCCTATTTCCACAACAGACATCTCTCAAGAATAACGACCCACAAAGGCACCGGCCTCCTTCCTCCTTCTCCATCACAGAAACCATCTCTCACAGATTATCTGATGAGGCTGAGAGCCAGACTTAAGAGCATTTCGCAAACACGCCCCAAGGCACCAAGGATGCTCCAGAAACAGGCTGCCATGGAGGGGGCAAACCTGCAAACAGTCTCCAAGGCCCTGCGAAGCTCTTCCAAAGCTTCCCAATCCAGGTGAGGATTTCCTCTTTGAAGCTGGGGTTGGCAGTGAGGTTTATTAGGCTTTTTTAAAGGAAATCTGCTCCAAAGAGCTTCATTGAGAGACACATATGATAAAACTTGCCATGTACCATTCCTCGCTCCCACTTTCCATCTGGCTCACCCGCAAATTAAGCCATTAACCCGTATCTTGCCTAAAGATAAGTCTTAAACGTGGGATTTGCAGTAGGTGAGACAGGCCTTGCTCCCAGCCCCACTGCTGCAGCCTGTGTCACTAACACCAACAGCCTGACCACAACCAAGCCAGGCCAGCGGTGACCTACATAGGGCCAGCTGCACAGAAATGACAAGCCTAATTTTGCCTAGTCATACATCACACCAAGGTACAAGCAATAAAGGGGTAAGAAACCACCTAGACCTCACATTTCAGCTCCATCCATCACCCCTCCACAGACTTTATGTTCCCAACCGGCAGTAAATCACTGCACCTCAAAGCAAGCCAGGTCATGGGTGACTGGGACCATCGGTTGCCTATTTCCCACCCAATAACTCAGGGATGCCACAGTTTGGATATTGCTTGGCACCAAAGAAGAGAATAAAAAAGAGGGTGGAAAACTGTAAAATAAACCATAAAAGCCTACCCAAAAAGGAGTATCTCCCGTTTTCACCAGGTGCTACACAACAAACCCAACGACCATCCATTAACTCACACACAGCGCTATCTTATTTAATGATGCGTCTCTGCCATGGACTACTGCACTGGAAGGAGAAGAAAACTGGCTGTAACGTTTCCACTGCTGCTGGAATGCTCCTGAAGCACTGAAAAGTTCTAAGCAAATAAGGCTTGGAGCAAGCTGCTCCAGTGGAAGGTGTCCCTGCCCGTGGCAGGGGTTGGAACTGGATGAGCTTTAAGGTCCCTTCCAACACAAACTGTTCTGTGATTCTGTGACTCTCAGCAAAACCCTAACCTAAAACGTCTCAGTTTGGGAGAAGGATGTTGCTTGGGACCCAAGAGGAAGCACAAGAAAACCAGAAAACCCCATTAGCATCAGGGGGAGACACAATTCCTGCCTGGCAGCGAGGATTGCATTATTATACAAGACTTTGGAATGGTAAATGTAAAGAGCAGTGTTCCAAATGGAAAGGTTTGCCGCACAACTAAAGCAGGCAGCACAGAGAGATTTCAGCTGTGGCTTCTGGCGTTAGGCCACGAGGATTCTTTTAAGCATCATCTGAAACATGACAACTCGATGGAATCACTTCTGCGGATCCTGCTTTAGGTCATCTTTCCACACTGATGCAGCCCATGAGTAATTCGGATCCAAATACCTCTCGTCAGGTCTCTAAAGGAGACATTAGCCCAGCTGCGTACCAGAGGAGGGGATGAAGTCAGCACACATCATGTCTGGAGAGGTCACCCCACCACGTTTGGGCTTGGGAGTCCACTCCATATACTGCAATCAAACCACTCAAGCCTGTAGCTCCCACTCACCGGGGCAAGCCGGGTATGCACCGGCTCATCCAAGAGCCCAGACTCCCAGCGCTGCAGTTCTGAAGGTGCTGGAAGGAATCACTTACAGCAGCAGCTGTGCTGCTCTTTGGGAAGCCAGAGGCACGTCCGACCGCTCAGCTGAACCCTTCCCTCCCCAGCGGGGAGGTGCGAAGAGGCCGGGGCAGGGGACAGGGAAGACAACCAATGCTTTCCCAAAGCAGAGATTTGGCACTGAATACACCTCACCCTCCGGAGCCACACGGATGCTCCGTGCCACCCTCCCGCATCCCCATGCGAGCTCCTGCGCTCTGAGACACTTTCCAATGCAGCCAAGGAAGCAGCACGACTCATGGAAGTAAATCCTGACTGCACTGTGCTCTGGCGTGGGCAGGATAACGGCCCCGACTATCCCAGTCTCCTCTGCCATCCTTCCCCTTTCAGGGCTGGAAAAGGGAAGTGCTGGAATCTGCACTTTAAATACGTGAGTCAATGTAGAAGCGAGGAGGAGCCCGTCTGTCAAAACAGAAGAGGGTTTTACTAATTCCCAAGCAAACGAGGTGACAACACACGTCGCCTTGGAGTACAACAGGCTGCAGCCCACAAGAAACGCCTGTGCTTCCAAAGGCAAAGTCAAGCTTCCACCCCTCCACTGACCCCCCCTCCTTCACCGCAGGCACCCAGCACCATCCCTTGCCAGCCCCATCACCCCGGCAGCATGACTCGTGCCTCCGGAGCCCCCTGTTCATTCATTCATTCAGGTTAGGAGCCCCACGTACCCACAGATGGGCAGCTCTAACAACAGCAGAGGTGGGGGTTATGGGTTTAGGTGGGCTGGTTTTTTATCCTCGATGGATCTCAGTAACACCGAGGGTTTGAACAGCTCATGTGTGGGCGCAAAGCGCGTGGATGAGAGAGAACACGGCGCTCCCTCCGAGCAGCCTGCCTGCACCCGCGTCACCCGGCGTGCCTGCATCCATTCAAACTTCCCCAAGTCTCTCCAGCAGGGAGACACGCTCCCCCCTTTGCTCAATAAAGCTCATTGGGGTAAAGAAGGAATCCAACGCGTTACCTAGGGGGGGTTGAAACACACCTTTGCGGACACTGTAAGGGAAGCAAGCTGGGGATGAGGGGTACAGGTGGGAACCCTGCGATGTTCCCCGTCTGACAGCAGGGATGACAACAGCGGAGACAGAAGAGACCAGCGATGGGAGAGGGACACCCGGGTGTCAGGGAACCCCGTGTTCCGAGATGGGGTGACCCCAACCAGCCTAGGGACCCCCCTCCGCTCCAGACCCTCCCACCCTCCCCTGGATGTCATTTCCCTTCACCTCGCATTAGAAAGCCGGAAAGCCACGTCCTAACAGGGGGAAGGAACATCAATTAAAGGCGGCCGGGCGGCAGCGGCTCCATTGTCCCGGCCGGCCCCGCCGCACGCCCGCTCCCGCGGACGGCGCTGCCCGTTTCCCGTCCCCCCGTGGGGCCCCCGGGACCCCCCGCTCCCCCCCGCCGCAAACATCCTCCGTCAGTGCCAGGCCTCGGCGCCGCTGCCCGCCCCTCCGGCCCCTTCCGCAGCCCGGCGGCGGGGCGGAGGCAGCGCGGAGCCGCCCGCTCGGTTCCCGGTTCCCCCCCGCTTCCTTCGCCCTCCGTCGAGGGGGGCTCCCCCTTCGCACCTTGAGAGCGAACTTCTCGCCGCTCTTCTTGCTGAAGATCTCCAAAACTTTCCCGTTGATGCCCAGCCCCAGCACTTGCGTGGTGACCTTGTAGTCGTCCGTGATGGCATTCTTCCGGATCAGCAGGCCGCCCTTCCCCGGGAACGGCGGCGGCCCGTGCTGGGGAGCGGCGGGCGGCGGCGGCGGCGGCGGCTGGGGCGGCGGCGGGCTGGGGAAGCCGGCGGGCGGCGGCGGTGCCCCGGAGAGCATGGCGGGAGCGCGGCGGGCCCGACGGGACGGGCGGCGGGACTCGCGGCCGGCGGAGCCCCGGGGAGCGGGAGCGGGATGGGGCTGGGGACGGGCACGGACGGGGGGGGGTGAAGCAGCAGCGCCGCCGCCGCCGCCGCCCCCCGCCGGTGCGCCCCGGCCCCGAGAAGAGCGATGGCTCCGGTGCGGCTCCTCCTCCCCGTCCTCCTCCCGGCGCGGCCCGGCTCTGATGTCAGCGCCTCGGCCGCCGGGGGAGGGACGGGGCGGGGCGGGCACCGGGCCTGCGCCCGCCGGGGCTGGGAGGGGGGAAGGCGGAGGAGGGACGGACCGGGGCGGCCCCGCCGCTTCCCCCCCCCCTCCCGGAGGATGCGGGGCTCGGGAGGAGCCGCCGGAGCCAAGCGACGAATGGGAACGGGTCGCGGGATCCCCCCCGCCCGGGGTCCCGCGGGGAAAAAGCATCTCCACGGGCTCGCGCCCGGCTCGGCCACAGCTCCCGGGAGCGCCGGGGACCGCGCGTCCACCGCCAGCACTGCGGGGAACCGCTCCGGCAAGAACAAAGGCGTCCGGTAGCGACTCGACTGGTCCTGTCCCCACGTTCAACCCAGATCCCAACAAAGATGCTGAGGAGGCCGAGAGGGAAGGGATCGTGCCGAGGTGCCACACAGCGTTGGGCTGCCTGGCATCCCCACCAAGGTCTCTTCAGCTGGAGCACAACGGGAAATCAAGACTTTTCATGTAGGGATGTAAAAAGCCTGGCCTGGTTGTCACTGACGCCCATCCCTCCCTAACCCCCGTCACACAAAAAGCAGCCAGTGGCCCTGGGGAAGAGAGATGGAGAAACATGCCCAAAGCCAGGAGCAAGTGGCAGAGCCTTGAGCGCTCTCCTGAGACCCAGCCACTGCTTTTTTGGTAGCCAGGTACATGTCCGGGCACGCACAGGAGCCCCCCCTGCAGAGCCACACCACACATGGGCTCCAGGCTCGCTCTGAACCGCAACAGGCTCTGGAAGCCTCTTTGAGATGCCCTCATGGAGGGGCCTGGTTGGAAATCAGTGCCTCCATCCACGCCAGCATCAGCAGTTTCACCAGTGTCACAAGGACAGAGCAAGCCATGGAAGAGGAACTTCCCTCCTCTTCACAACTAAAGGAAAACAACAGCAAAACAAAATGACTGCAGCATTCAGGAGAGTGGGCACCAGGGCCATGGTGCACAGGGCCCACAGCAGGTCCCCAACACACAACTGCCACCAGAAGAAAGCAGAATCATAGAATCCCAGCCTGGTTTGTGTTGAAGGGACCTTAAAGCTCCAAGAGGGAAGAGCTGCCCCAGAGCTCATCTCAGTCTCCCCTCAGGCAGGTTAAAGCCATTCCCCTTGGCCTGTCCCTACATCCCTTGTCCCAAGCCCCTCTCCAGGTTTCCTGCAGCCCCTTCAGGCACTGGAGCTGCTCTCAGGTCTCCCCTTCAGGAGCCTTCTCTTCTCCAGGCTGCCCCAGCCCAGCTCTCTCAGCCTGGCTCCAGAGCAGAGCTGCTCCAGCCCTCGCAGCATCTCCATGGCCTCTCCTGGCCTCGCTCCAACAGCTCCAGGTCCCTCCTGTGCTGCTGCCCCAGAGCTGAACCAGGACTGCAGGGGGGGCATCCCCAGAGAGCAGCAGAGAGGCAGGATCCCCTCCTGAGCTGCTGCTCACACTCTGGGGGGGAGCATGGAGGGGGGGGTGTGTTCTGGACTCAAGCACACACTGAATCCAGAGCCTGAAAGGAACAGGACAGGGAAGAGCGGCAACAGGGAAGAGCAAGCTGTATCCTCTGCCCAGCCCTGCACCCAGGCAGAGGCGCTTGCACCAGAGCAGGATGCAGCTGGTCCACATCTGCCATCCCAGCAGCTTCTGTGATCAATACGATCCTCTCAGATTTTCACTCAAGCCAATAAAAGCACAATAAAAGGCAGTTCCAACCCGTGACTGATGGAGAGCTGAGCGAAGCAGCAGATCCAACTAATCAAAGTACATCATTAGCACTGAGAGACCGAGGGAGGTGGCAGCGATAGTCACCAGATGGAAGAGTGAGCAAACCCACACCAGGCACTGGCAGCTTTATAAATAAAGCTCTTGTCAAATCGGTGGTGCCTCTCACTGTGAATCCCGAGTTTCCCTGTGGAACCCACAGCACAGAGGAGGCCTTCACCTGCTCCCAGCACGCTGCGGTGGGATGCTCGCAGCAAGAACATTTCCTGCTGGGAAGGTAGGCTCATTCTGGGAGTTGCAACATCTCCTGGAATCTGACCTTGCATCCTTCACCCCAATAACAAGAGGGTTTGGGGGGTCAAATCCAGTGCATCCTGTAACAATGGATCACAGATCAAAGATGCTTTAGAGCAGCTGGTGTACTCCATGGGGTTTTCCCAGCATCTGCCTCCCCTCACTCCGGCTTGTCTTGGCACGTTTGACAAACTGAGCTTTTAAGCCCAAGTTTGTCTTCACAAAGGAATCTGGGCAAAGGAAAATGAATCCCAGCCCGGTTTGGGTTGGAAGGGACCTTAAAGCTCCTCCAGCTGCAAGCCCTGCCACGGGCAGGGACCCCTTCCACTGGAGCAGCTTGCTCCAAGCCCCGTCCAACCTTCTCTAACCGAGCCATTTCCCTGCTGTTTCAGCCCTCTTTGCTCTGTAGCCCTACGTCCAAGGCAAACCCCATTCCCGCGGCAGCGCGGGTGGAAGCCCCGCTTCCCAGGGCAGCCTCCCCAGGGGGTGGCCGCGGGTGCCGCTGGCGGTGCCGGGTGATGTGGTTGAGGGTGCCCGGGGCGTTCAGCGCGTTGCGAGCTCGCCCAGTCCCGGTGCCACCGAGGCCGAGCCGCCGCGAGGTGGCGAACGGCCCCCGCGCAGCCCCGCCGCGACGGGCGGATGGGGATGGATCGGGACGGTCCCTTCGTGCTGTCAGCCCCCCCCTCCGGCAGCTCCTGCGCTGGGACGGAGCCCAGCGCCGTGATTTATGGCGCAGGACCAGCCAAGCGCTTTGAGACCGCCCGGGCTGGAAGGGAAGCACCGAGGTGAGCAGCACCCAGCCGCTGGCACGGCTTCCCACAGCAACCCCCTGCAGACAGGCTGGAGACAGGCTCGTCCTCACATCTGGGGTCCTGTTTCCAGGTTCTCCACGAACAGACTGAAATCAGGCCCACAAGCACCAAGATACCCTTTTCCCTGTTGATCTTTCACAGGGATGAAAGCGTGGGGCACAGCCAGATCCTCTGTCATCCACACATCACACAGCGGTCCACAGCAGAGAAAGAAGCACCATGCGGGGACCACCAGCAGGATGCTGGTGGAAAGCTATCCCACTTAAAAGGTGATAATACCCTTAAATAATCCTGCATGCTTTTAGGATAGGGGATAATAGAATTGGAAAGATGTTGTTAATTCCCATGATAGATATTAATCTCATTCGCAAAGCAACGGGAGGATTGGAATAATGATGGGAAGTAGCGCGGGGAGTTGGTGCTGTGAGGTTTTTTCCATGCAAAGGCAGCATGTTGGGAGGGAGATGAGCTCCATGAGGACATGGTGGGATGTGGGGAGCTGCCACCCCAGCTCTCAGGGTGTCTCTGTCCTAAGCTGCGTTGCTCCAGGAACTCCAGCTCTGCTCCCACCAGCTGCTCCTGCTGCGTCTCAGCCCTTGGAAGTGATCCTCAGGCCTGGTTTGTGGATCTGTTTATGAAGCACTGTGGGATCCTTTAGGATGGAAGGAGCTTTTTATAACCTGGATTTATCACCCAAAAAGCAACCAGGAATTTTCTGCATTCAGTTGCTCATCGAGACAAGTCAGAGCACAGCATTTAGATGGAGAGCCCATCTCCTAACCCCGCCAGAGCAGGGGGTGTCCCTGGCTGGCCATACCAGGACCTTGCCAGGGATATTCCCCACTGGCACCACCCTTCTGTGGCAGAAGGAGAAATGCCCCTTGGCACACAGCAGGGAGAGGCTTCCCCTCGGCAGATTAGCACCCAGCTGGCTCTGGCGTTGCTCACATACTGGAGCAGGATGGCTCCATAAACCCTTCCCGCTGGACATAGCGTAGCTGACACACAGAGCCCGTGACTGCAGGAAACACTGCTCAGGATTACATCCGTCTGCTTGACAGGTGCAAGGATTTTCCTCCCTTTTTTCCAGCCGGCCCCTCCACACATCTGAGGCTGAGCTGAGCTCTTAGGCAGAAGCTCTTCCCTGTGAGGGTGCTGAGGCGCTGGCACAGGGTGCCCAGAGAAGCTGTGGCTGCCCCATCCCTGGCAGTGCTCAAGGCCAGGTTGGACACAGGGGCTTGGAGCAAGCTGCTCCAGTGGAAGGGGTCCCTGCCTGTGGCTGGGGTTGGAGCTGGAGGAGCTTTAAGGTCCCTTCCAACACAAACCACTCTGTGACTCAGATTTTTCCACCAGGAAACTGTATTCTGGTTCATCACCCACAAGATGATGCCAAAGCTACTTCCTTAACTCACAGTCACAAACCCCACTACTCAAACACAGAAACACAGATCTAAAAGATTTTCCTTTGGAAGGGATGGAGTCCAAGTGACAAGCAAAAAACCACAGATCCCACACAAAACTGAGCCTGCAAGCAAATATTAGTGCTTGCCTAAGGCACATCTGAGGCCCCATGGCCTCAGAACAAGGAGCGATCAGCATCTCATGTCCAGCCCTCACATCATGACTCCAGCCCAATGTGTCCTGGTTTGTGGGATGGAGCTGTCTGCTTCACCACCTCAGTGACAGATCCCATCTCATGCCTCCCCATCACTCAGCGCTACGTGTGATTTAATGGGCAGCTCTGGAGCAGAGATAGGGAGCCCAGAGGCTTCTGAGTGCCAAATAACTCAGCTGAACTTGAAGAGACTCAGCTCCCTGTCAGCAGGAGCTGGTGTGGGAGCAGGTCAGGAGGGAGCCTCAGGCTCCTGCATGGCCCAGAGACCTCGCAGGGGCTCAGCCACTGATATCTGTGACCTGAAAAGATTTGGCAGAGGCCTGACACAAGGCAATAAAGCTAAATAAGAGCCTGAGATGGGCAGACAGCATCCCCAGCCTGGGCCCATCCGCCCAGGTGAGCCACAGGACATCCTGCAGGATTGCACAGGATCACCTTGGAGGGACGAGCAGGGTGAAAACCAGAGCACAAAGTGGAAAAGGACATGGGACAGAGGAACAGCAGCACATGAGGGTCACAGGCACCGGGCTGGGTCAACGGGACTTGTTTTAAACCAGCATCCCAAGGCACCCTACCCCTGGGAGTCAGCTCATCCCACACTGCTGAGACCCCAAAGCAGGGCATAGGAGAGGGGTCTTCACACCAACCCAGGCTGAACCCAACCTGTCAGCACCTCCATGAGCCCCAGATGTGCCTCCCTCCTCTGTGCCCCCCCCCCAACCCTGTAGGCACCCCCGTATAACCCAAATCCCTGCCCGCAGAGAGGAAGCATTAGCGTGACAAGATTGTGGTGATTAGCTCCATTAGCATAAGCAGCTC
The DNA here is from genome assembly GCF_028554395.1 of Pezoporus wallicus. Taxonomy (NCBI): domain Eukaryota; kingdom Metazoa; phylum Chordata; class Aves; order Psittaciformes; family Psittacidae; genus Pezoporus; species Pezoporus wallicus. The sequence goes on along the minus strand of NW_026636574.1, from coordinate 1,160,494 downwards.
CTGGGCTGGCCCTAATCCAGAGGGACACAGGCAGCCCATGCACTGCTTGCCATCATCCCTGGGCTGTCCTGAAGGACCTGTGTGAGCTGGAGGAGACGATGCTCACCAGCGTCCCTGTGTCAGTGGGAGCACAGCACTGCATGCCCGCAGAGACCACCCGATGCTCCCAGTTCAGCCCAACCCTTCCTAATGCAATTGCCACATTGGGATGGCTTTTTGGCTCCCATGGCTGCCTTTCAGCTCACGGGCTGCTCCAACAGGAGCACAAAGTCCTCAGGGACGGTTTGCCCTGTGTATTTTATAGTGCAGCTTTGTTTAGCACACCAAGGCAATGCTATAACCCAAAACCACCTCGCCTACATGGCAAGGAGCGCTCTCTGCAGGTTCCCACGCAAACCTGGGCAGTTACACATCCCAGACAGAACAGATCTGCATAAACCACTCTTGACTTGCACCTGCAGAAGGCTCCTTGGTGGGAGCCCAACTCACCTGCATGCAGCACCCAAAGGGAAGCACTGAAGAGCTCACAAGGATCAAATAGAGAGCAAACACTCAATCCTCCCCCTTCCAAAGCAACACAACCACTCCCTCCTAAGAGGAAAGCCCAGCACTGCTGGTAACAAGAGCATTTATTAATAACAATTAGCAGCATTAATTGCCAATAATCAGCAGCTGGGCCTCACTGATCTCACCAAGCAGGGAGTGCTGCCTGCCCTGCCTGCAAGGAGAGGGCACTGGGGCAGCCCATGAGAAGGTAAAGGATTTACATTGGATATTGGGGAATAAATCCTTCATTCTGAGGGTGCTGAGGCGCTGGCACAGGGCGCCCAGAGAAGCTGTGGCTGCCCCATCCCTGGCAGTGTTCAAGCTGCAGCCGGGGCATAGGCACCCCCATTTCCCCCTCTAGGGGGGGAGGCAACACCAGAGCTTAGCAACACCTTGAGCCTCCCACCTCACCAGAGCATCCCTCAGCCCCCATCGCCCTCCCGCATGGGTACCGGTGGTGCTGACAGGGCTTTATCTGGGTGGAAAAACACTTGGGGCACCGAGCAACAGCTAAAAGTGCCTGGGGTCAGGTCCCGAGCAGCTGCCGGGGCCGGGCTGGAAGGGCTTTGCCCTGAAGCCGCTGCATCCGCCCCGGCGTGCTCACCCCAGTAACAGGAGATGCCACTGCAGCAGTGCTGGGACCTGGCATGTGGCAGGAGCCAGAAATAGACCTGTTTGTGTGGCAACTGAGAAAACAGCAACGGGAGCAGGCAGGTGGGGGGGGGTCAATGGTTTGGTTTGAGGCCAGAAATAGGTATTTGGGTGGAAGAGATGTGTTTATATTTGAAAGGGGATTTGCTTGGGATGGGAGCCCCATCAGGAGCTGCGCCTGCCTGTGCTGTTTCCATGCAGGTCTGCGTCTCCCCTGGCTCCAGCAACACCAGCGCTGCTTTTCCATGCACCACCCAGTTTTGGATGCTGTGTACACTGGGACATGCTGGCTACGGAGCCAGCAGGGTGCAAAGGCAGGCTTGAAAAGGCTTGTTCCAGCGTCCCATCACACAGAGAAGCTGTGGCTGCCCCATCCCTGGCAGTGCTCAAGGCCAGGGTGGACACAGGGCTTGGAGCAAGCTGCTCCAGTGGAAGGGGTCCCTGCCCGTGGCAGGGGTTGGAGCTGGAGGAGCTTTAAGGTCCCTCCCAACACAAACTAGGCTGGGATTCGATGAACCAGGCTGCGCCCCGATGTTCAGAAGACATCACCCACATTGCTGTGTGCTATCCCCTTCCCGCAGTGGCAGGACCCAGTGGAAGGAGGAAGCTCCATGGCCAGCAGATGGTTTGATAACTGAGTCCAACTGCTTATGTGCAATGTAAGAAAGGAAGGGGAGAGCCACCTGAAACGGGGTCCACCAAAAGCTGCATCTCTTGTGGCCCTATGGGGAACTAAAGCATCTTTCTGTTGCCAGTTCATAGGAAGGGCCGTGTGTGCATTAGACCCAGCACTGTGATGAGGAGAGAAGCTCTGGGTTTAGTTTAATAGAAAACAAACATCATCAAGGAATATTTATCAAGGTTTGTGTCATTCTTGCTCCTTTCCCATCACACGGGGATGTGTCAAAGGATCACGCTTAACCGTGCAAGTGCGTAAGAGGGGTCTGGAAACAGTTATAGCAAAGCATGTGATTCCACTCAGCCAGGGAAAAGAAGAAGGAACTCCAGCTCGGAGCTCTTTTATTCTCCTGCCATCTTATTGCTGCTTCTGACAGCCCCACCAGTGTCCCACAGGGCGAGAAAGACAACGATGAGGGAGGTAAAATGCTGCTGCGCAAGGAACTGCAGGCAGAGCATGGAACCAAACCCTCGGGAGCTCAGCTCCACACGACTGTCACTGCAAAACCACCCGGAATGGCTGGGAAATGGAAGCTGAGCTGTTTGCTGCCCCCCCAAACAAGCAGTGTTATAACCTGCCCATGGCAGGGGTTGGAACTGGATGTGCTTTAAACCTGTCTATGGTTCTATTCTAGGATTCTAAAGGTGCATTTTTGAAGATCACTGGGGTGTAGGCACCTGGAAGGTGTTGGAAAACACAGGTACCCCCTCCCAGTGCCCAGGGTCCTGCACGGAGGCTGTAAAAGGCAAAATTGCCTGTAGCCACCCCTGCTTTTTCCACGTTTCTCTCTATCTAAAGAAGAAATCAGGATCTAAATCCTCTCCACATGGAGGAAAAGGTGGGCAGCACATTTCTGTGGGCGTATTCATTAGCCCAAGCCTGGAGGGTCTGCCCATCTCCCTTTCCATCCCATGGCAGAGGAGCTGGCAGCATCAAGCCCAAACCATGCCAAAGGCTCATCACTCGCTGAGCTCCACACAGGGCACCAGCAATGAAGGGAATGGTGAAGGGGATATACAAGGGATATACAGCTCATGTCTCAGAGATTCAGCCTCAGGCCAAGGAATACCCCTCTCTGCTTGCCTGGCATACTTACTCTGTGCTTATGGCTTTGAGAGCAGAGTTCTGGTGTGAATGACTTGCATGACCCCTCCTGCGTGATGACTTTGCAGCTGGCTGCCCACCGCTCAAACCTCAGTTCATGTATGCATTGTTTGATCATATAGGTCCTAGCTAAAGGCCTGGTTATTCCAGCATGATTTCATCTTCAGACTATTCCAATATCCACTCATGTACTGTAGGCTACCCATTTATAGGTTTCTAATAAAAGCAAACCGTCCTTAAGAGGCTATTACTGGGTTTCTCCTTTCGGCCCAGGGATAAGCAGGATTCTGGGCTTTAAAAAGCTCTCCAGTGGGCTCAATGAGAAAGTGACAACTGAAGAATGTCATGGCCGAGCTGCGCCGCGTTCTAATTCCAGCCCCGCTGAGGAGATCAGAGCATTCCTCACGTGTGGCACAGACACACTGAAACCATCTCCTCACACAGAGCCGGAGAACGTTCCAGGCATCTCCAGCCAGGTGCCACATAAGGTAGTGTGGCACCCAACCCAATCCAAGGCAAATTACATCATTGGGAGAAACGAATACTTAAATAAACCATAATCAGGACTTTGCTAAAGAAAATTCTGTCTTTATTTTCCTTTTAAAAATGAACCGGAATACAACTTGAGGAAATATCTGTTCATTACATTGAGATACGATAGCTTGAGACCGACTTATTCCCAAAGTGTTCCTTCACAGAGTTATAGTCACATGCACCTTAAATGTTTCCTACAGTCCCCACCATATTACACCTCATCACAATACTTATAATAAACAGGCTAACCTGTAAAGTCTTCAGACGTCGACATTGGGTATGAACATCTGCAATGTGTAAGAACCCCTGAATAGTCATTTGATTGCACCGAGACAGATGTAGGCTGGTAAAATAATAAGGCACAGTTCTCCGGATGGGGAGCACGGGTTAGTCTTTAGCAACACTGACTTCCTGAGCCAGTCAGCCCGTCTGCAAGAACTGCATGTGGAGTCCCTCAGTGCAGGGACAGCGTTCACCTACCCAAGCCTGCTCTGATGGCCCCAGGGTTTTACCTGTTCCAGGGGGGTTAAAAAGCTCTATCAGTGGAGAATGCAGAAGGGCTCTTGTATGGGAGGAACAAAGTGTATGCACCTCCCCAAACCCTTATCAAGTTAACAATAAAAATAAAACATAAGAAATATCAAGTGGTATCTGTGAGACGCTCCAAGTATAAACCCATGATGTCCAATTTACGGAACTGCCAGGAACCCACAGCTCCGGGCACTCAACATAGAACCAAGTTAGAAAAGCCCTTTAAGGCCATCAAGTCCAACTGTTACCCCAGGACTGCCAAAGCTCCTGGCTTTCTCACTGAAGCAAAGGCTTTCTGCACAGTGTGGCTTGGATCTCAGCTGGGTGCTGCAGGGAAGGGCTGCAGAGGGATCCACAGGACTTTGGCTTCCACTTCCACAGCAGCCTGTGGGATTTGGAGCCAACATTGCAGCAGGGATGGCCGGGTGCAGAATCAGCCGTTTGCTTGTCGGGCTAGGATTAGTAAGACATTGCTGAGATCATCATGTGTATGTTCCACAGCCAAAACAGCTATTAGTATTAGACAAGGAAAAATAGAAAGAGCTGTAATCTGCAGTGAATACCCCTTTAAAAAGGACCCCACGTTTAGTCTGGAGGTAGTTTTAAAACAGATGGGTGTTGCAAAGAACCTCTGCTGAGAAAATGCTGCTTAAAAAGTTTTCAACTGCATCAAAGTCCCAACAGGGCACAAGGATTGGAAGGAATTTCACACTGAGCAACATACTGTTCCATGAAAGCCACAGAATCCCAGACCGATCTGGGTTGGAAAGGACCTTAAAGCTCACCCAGCCCCAACCCCTGCCACAGGCAGGGACCCCTTCCACTGGAGCAGCTTGCTCCAAGCCCGTGTCCAACCTGGCCTTGAGCGCTGCCAGGGATGGGGCAGCCACAGCTTCTCTGGGCACCCTGTGCCAGCGCCTCAGCACCCTCACAGCGAAGAACTTCTGTAAAGCTTTCCAGTAAGTCTGTTGTGAATGCTCAGGTCACTGCACAATGGGATAAAAAACTCTAGCAAAGAGCATCTGTTGTACACAGATCGCTGGGATCAGGTCGCAGTTGGAAAACAAGCTTCATGTTCAGCAGCTGGTGTTGGTAAGATCAAACCTGCAAAGAACTAAAGGCAGCCTGGGGGGGGGTGTGCCTGTAGCACCATGCTCTGCAGGGAAGACAATGGCTTCCCTGTCCCACCGAGCTCAGCGAAACCCAAGTGGCTCCCTGCGTGGACAGGCATTAACTACTTGGAGCCCAGTGTAAAAGCAAAGTGTATCTGTCAGATGGGATGTTCAAGGTGGCATTTGTTTAGATGAAAATACTGCTAAACCCAACAGCTGGAAATGCAGACAATAAACAGAGCATATCATTTACAACACAAAGACAGCAGCAGCATGGTAAACATTGGAAACGTAAAGAAGGTTTAAAACAGAAACGTGATGGCTGTTCTGCTGTAAACCCAAGTAAACGTGCATTTGTTTTGTGCTGACTTCCTAGAACACAGCTGAAGTTCCAGTGGAACCTCACCATGGCTGGCAGGTTAACAAACCCACAAAGCAGAGAGTGACCCCAAACCCAAAAGCTGCTCTGGTAATCTATTGAGACCGGTTTAGTTTTAGATCACTTTTGAAACCACACCATCCAACCACGCAGGCCATGGTCCAACCCTCCACACATGGATGTGGGCAACTGTGCTAATTCACAGGGAACACAAGTTAGGTGCTTGCAGGGATGATTCCTCAGCTCTGTCCCAGCTAGGAGATGTATCAGCTCACGTGGAGGGCTCTCCCAGCGCGGGGATACTGTGTCTACTCACTGAAAGCAACCATTTCATAAAGAAATGGCTTAGTTACCGGAAACAAGACCAAAATATTCCCTGGAATATTTATATAAAGGATGGAGAAATCCTTTTCAACACAGTAACACACTGCTGAGGCTGCTTCCTTTTCCTCCTCACCTACTATGGCTATGTAGACAAGAGCCCCAAATCAGTAAAACAGTTAACTATGCTCTTCATTTTCAAATGCAGTCGTTCCCAGGAAGAAAGATCTAGTCTTACAGAGACACAACTCATAGCAGGCACCCTGTGCAGTCAGGTCATGCTCAACACATTTTCTAGATAAAAAGGAATTAGTTCTTGCCAGCTAATTACTTCAGCTGCAGCTTTACAGCACCAACCTTGAGATTGCTGTGTGTACACCAGAGGCTCCCACATTAGAAGTTACCCTCTAGCAACTACTTCCCAGAAGCCACAAGAGAATGATTAGTTCTCCATTTGGCATTTTAGAGAGGAAAACAGTTTAGAACCAAGATACTGCTCTGTGTTCCTAAGAGAAGACCTGTTTGTACAGCTCCTAGCGCACCAACACTCCACTGCCTCCTGCCAGGCTCAGACACCACCATCACTTTATGCTCTCTATACAAAGTGCTTTCCTATGCATCTTTCCTAACAAGCTATTGCTCCTGAAAGGTTTCTTTCTCCTCACTCACCAGGTATATTCTGTTAAAAAATGCATAGATAAAGGGCAGAGGAGGAAGAAGAATGTTCCTGGCTTCTGAAAACATGCCACATCTATTAGCAATTCTGCTAAAATCAATGGTATCTGCTGCCACTTCCCCCCAAATCACTTCCCTAATTCGCCATTCAAATAAAACTTCACTAAACCCATCAAAATAAAAATATACCAGTCATGTATTATTGTGAAGTAAGCCATGAACATACCATAAACCCTAGTACTACTTGTAGCTGCACAGATACAGGTTAGACTGTTATTTTACTATTCTTAGTAAGCTTATTGACATCACACTCGTAAAACAAAAGAACTCAGAAAAGCCATGTACACGAGAATCTCCATGAAACAACAGCCTTGGAAAGTCTGGAGCTTTGGCTCTCTTTCTGATGTTTTATACAGGTCTCCACCCAGCATTTCACCAGTGCTGTAATTAGAGCAGATGAGAAAATGCAGCCCCATCTTCTCAGAGGAAGGGTCTTGCATGGAACACGCGTTCACCTTATCTTAAAATTCCCCCCTGATACTCCCTTTAACATTAAAAACCTGCTACACAGAAACTCATTCGATCTAAAACCTGTTCAGAAAAAGCTCGAAATTGTGTTTAAAATTCTGTGCAGGCACCTGGCAAGAGATCAGATGGTTTTGCAAATGGACTCGGGCCATGTGGCTGCAAGAAGTAACAACCCGAACAAGTTGTGCTGTTGTGATTACAGCTCACGCCACCTTTTCATGTTCTGGGAAGATAAAGGAAGAGGAAATACAAGCTCACGGATTTCAAGAATGAGAAAACACAGACATCTCTCTCTCAAGGACCTGAAGGAGTAAGATTAGAAGTAAAGCAACTCCTCCCATAGGGCGTTTTGATTTGGATTCACCAGTTCTCACACCTTCTCAATCTTTTCCTGGTATTCCACAGATTATGCTTAGATTTCAGAGCATGCTTCCAGTTATTAGGTGTGCCCCTCCACTCCCAGTTTCTATTTACAGTCCTGGGCCTTACGAACTTGTACTGTCTGATAGGGGTGGCATGTTTGCTTTTTATTAAAAGAGCTCCATGTACTGCAAAGGAATTCACTCTACAGGGGAAAAACTAGACATTAAGCTGACCAGAATCTCAAAGGTGTGAATAAACCAGCTCTTTAAGTTCATCAGTTTTGGTTTGTGAACAACACAGGCAAACAAACACACACACCTGGCAGAACTGATGCTGAAAATGAGTAAATCTGAGCTCCCAAGCAACATGGAATCGATTCATTAGCCCTGAACAAACCAGCACACACTTGGAATGGATCAGTCCTGATCTTGAATTCCCCTCCCAGCTTTCCATGGACTTCTAAAGGAAATAACAACTGCAGAGAAGCTGTTAGTTTGATTGAGATATATCCTCTGTTTCAGGGCATTTCTATGCTCCTTTGGAGAAAGACAGGTAATGTTCAGATGATAAACTTTCAACACCAAATTCCTTTGGTGTCTACATCCCATGGTACTTCTAAAAATCTCAGTTAGGGTAGATAAGGGGAAAGCAATGCAGAGAAATTAAATTCTTTAAACATAAGTTAGCAATTTGCAAGTTCCTAATGCATTACATTAACACATTTGTGCTTTTGACAACTGATGTAAAAACTCTCCCCAGAATAAAAAGAGTTCAGTTGGAGATGAACTGAAAGATGTATTTTAAATCCATTTTCCTTGCTGTCATAAGCAAAAGAATCTGTTAAACCGTCCTGATAAGAATCAGTTTGATTTCTAACCCAGCATTACTGGCATGTCTGCCAAACTGTCGTTTTCCTCAATAGCTGAGCTGACCTACCCAGTCAGGTAATATATGCACCACATTGTGAATGAAACAGTTGGATAAAAGTTAGCCCTTGAAATGTGTACATTTTGATGGAGCTTTTTGTAGTTGAGATTTAGCCTCTAATAAAAAGTAAACCCATTAAAAACCTCTGCATTTGACTTCCTTACACATTATTAACAATTAAAATACAAGGGATGTATTCTGGAAATGCATCATTCTCCATTAGCTGACCAGTTTGGGTAGCACAGTACATAGAGGTATACCTCCACTGGAGTCAGTGGTTAAGTTAGCCCTCAGCTTGTTGGCTACTCCAACTACAGGAGGCAACTTGGAACCTATTCCTGTGAAAGAACTTGTGTAGCTGGAAATCCTCTTAGTGGAGGGTTTGTCAGTGCTGGGTGGTTTGGGCGTTCGTTTACAAATCCAAGGGTGCCTTAAAGCTTGACCCGGTGTCATGCGTGTGGAAGGATCCCAGCTGAGACATTCCTTCAAGAACTCTATAAACAAGGGATCATCACAACCTTTCAGTGCTGTCACCCAGTCTTTGTTCCCTGGAGCACCTCGGACTTTACCCCGGCGTGATCGACTCCCATTAAGGGTCACTCTTCCGTCTGCATGTGTAGTCACAGTGCAGTAGCGAGGATGACCCTTAGAGTTGATGAAGTTCTTGGCTCGCTTGGATTGATCCAAAAGCTTCTGAGGTGGCATTCCAAGAAGTTCCATCATACAAGCCAGTTGGTCTCCCTCATCCTCTCCAGGAAAGAGAGGGTATCCAGTCAGCAGCTCCACCAGAATACAGCCAAAACTCCACATATCTATGGGCATCCCATAGCGACTTCCCAAAATTACCTCTGGTGCCCGATAAAATCGAGACTGAATGTATGTGTAGACTCTTTGGTGCTCGAAACAGCTGGACCCAAAATCTATAACCTTGATTCCACTCCTCCCTTGCTGTTTTAGGAGGATGTTTTCTGGCTTCAAGTCACAGTGTATGATTTTGTTTCTATAAAGGGCATCCAAACACTGCAGGATAGAGTGAGCAAACTTGCGTACCAGTTGAATACTGAAGCCCTGAAACTTATTTCTTTTAATCAGCTCATACAGGTTCATACTCAAGAGTTCAAATGTCATACAGATGTGGTTCCGAAAGGTGAAGCTTTCCAGCATGTGGATAACATTCATACTGCCCGTTTTATCCTGCTTCTTCAGATGCTCCAGAATCCGGATTTCTTCTGCCGCTTGGCGATGGAATCTCTTTTCATTGCGCACCATCTTTAAGGCTAAGTGTTGGTGGAGTTTGTGGTCGTAGACTTTAGCAACTTGTCCAAAACTGCCCTTGCCAATGATTTTGAGGACTTCATACCTGTAAGCAAGATGGTCGTGGGGCACGTGAATGTAGCTGCCTTGTTCATCATCGTAGCCTCCGTTGTTGGGACCACCGATTACCCCTTGCCTCTTTTTTGCAGCTGGACCCACAAAGTAGATCTCAGAAAAATTAAATATCTCCTGCTGTTCATAAGCAGATAACTGATGTTTGTACTGTTTGACAGCTTGCTCTGGAGCTTGGGAAATGGCTTTATGTGCTTTTGAGGAACTACCACCACCTTTAGAAGTGCTTATGCTCTCTATACTTTTATCTTTTGTCAGGGAAGGAAGAGATCTTTCTGAACTAGTAATTCCCGTAGTCTGAAGAGTGCTACTCCTTCTGTTCCCAGAGTCCTCAAATAACTGCTCCACTTTGACCTGACTTCCAGTCAGAGAGTGATCCTTCATCCCAAGTTTGTTGCTAGAAACCTACAGATGAGAGAAAAAATAAAAGCTTTATTTTACCATTTAAAGCACAGACTGAGAATAAAATCAACACCATGTAAAACATCAACAGATTTTGCATTTCCATTAGGAACAAATGTAAAACGCCTGACCTAAACTCACTTGAGTTACAAGCATAGTTATAGAAGGGTACACAGGGAATGCAGCTTACTAAAACAAGCACCAACATACTTTTAAGTCCATAAAGGGTAAACCCTGGACAGTCAGACACTCCACAAGGACACAGTACCTATCTCTCCTAGCATGCTCGCAGTCGGCAAACAGCCGGGGAGCAGCTATGTTTAGCTCTAACCGTGGGTGCAGCAAACACAACCAATGACAGATGCAAGCTGCACCTGTCTGAAACATGCAACGTAACATCAATGCACAGGAATATTGCAGAGACAAGTGTGCCAGAGGAGACAAAGAAATGAGAGAGCAGGTGACATGAGGCTGGTAGAATGGGCTGAGTGAGGAGCAAAAGGGTGACAAGAGAGAGATGAACCATATTTAAAAGTGAACGAGTGGGTTTTCTGTGAAGGGGAAATACCATCATATCCACAACTCCCTTCAAAATCATGAGAACTACACAAGTATCTTAAGACAGACTTTGAACAACTGAGAACTCTCACTCCAACTTGGTTGACAGTAGTCTGTAACCACTGCCTCTTACCACCATATATTAAGCTATTTACATCTGAAATGGACATATAAAAGGCAAGAAAAGCACTGTGAAATGATTCAAAAGTGTTATTTTTACAATCTAGTAAATGCTGAACTCCCCGGTTCAGCTCCTTACTAGAAGAGCAGCTATCCCCCTTTTCTACTCACTGATGCTCCATGCTGATCAGCAGCAGTGAGGTGTTGTCTTAGCCCATGCAACCCTGAAGAAGCCATGACTTAGAGTAGCAACATCTGTTTTCCATTTTGGCCTTTAATCTAAAAATAAAGACTTGAGGCACATGCCAAAGCGAAGCCCTGAAAACCAAAATAACTACAGAGGAATCGAGCAAAAAATATAAATAAACCTGCAGATCCACAGCAATAAAACCAAATTCCTTTTTAGTTACATACAATCCAACATCTCGGCACAGTCAGTAAATCAGGGAAGTGAATGTTCTTGCCAAAAACAACTACACACGTCTCTTAAAGAGTCTGTTTGTTGGTGCTGCCTTGAAATGTTAACTCTTGCTCGCAAGCCTTCAAAAAAAGGCATTTCCTGCAGAAGTCACTCCTTATCAATGGCAAGTAGGGGCTGTCGGATATATCCTACCAATTGCACTACTCTGGGTCCTATCAACCCCCAAAATACAGTGCACTGGGAGGGACACACCTTTCCACAAAGCCTGAAACACAAAAACAAAGCCCAACCCTGGTAGCTTCGAATAAACGCCTTTTTCTCGGAGCCTGGCTGAACCTGTGAGATAAGAATGACACGTGCAGAACTGCCTAAAAGACTACTTAGTGCAGCAGACTCCAACAGGGACTTCAGAGATAAACATAAGCACAGAATAAGGTTCACACTTGCTTGTTTTCATGGAGGGGACAGGAGAGAAGGGGAAAACCAAACCAAACCAAGCCTGTCCCATAGCAGAAGTCCAAAACACGGTGTTAACTGTCTGAATGTCACCGGTTGTAGCAACATGGAAGTGACCTTGCAATCAGTACTACACCAGCAACTGCTGTTGCTAATGCTGCTGTTTGTAGCAAACATTTGGTACCTTTGAATCCCTAAATAAGGAAGGGATTCATAATTCCACTTATCCTGCAACTATTTCTTAATGAAGAAACTACACCTTTGGATCTCAAACCCAACTCAACAGCCATTCAAGCAGCGAAAACTCCAATTTCATCCTCAGAGAACCAAAACCTTTTGCCATGTGACAATGAGACACAAATATAGATCAGTCTTAACTTGAACTCAGAAGAGCTACACTCAAAGTCAGATGACTTCTGGGGAACACGAGCTTTCTTTCAACAGCTTCTTTTTACAAATCACAGGCTGCACAGGTTTTGCTTTATTGATAAAGCGCTATTTGCAGCCAAGAAATTCAACTGACAAAGAAGATTTTCACATACTTATAGCAGCATTTTAACTGAGAAAGAAACCTTCAACCCAGTTCCCACACAACTGGTTTTGCACAAGTGCATCTGAATTAAACTGAATTAAAGCCGTGTACTCTCAAAGCAGAGATATTTGTGTTCTCTTACAGCTAAGATGAAAAGAATGTACAGCTGCAGACATCAGAACCCTTGAATTGTCATGGAACATTACATTGTAATAACAAAATCTTGCATGAAGGAAAACAAATATCACTTCTTTCCAGATATTTTCCCATTAAAACTGAGCATCATGATGTTCATTCCTGCACACTTCATCTCAGTTCTTGCTCACAAGATACCACTGCGGTTGTGTTTTTTTGATGTGTCATCATGGCCAAACTAAGCGCTGTATAATCCTTAATCTTGCCTTAAGAAGTAAACAGGCTTGATGGACAAAATACAAATGAAGAGTGGGAAACACAATGTTCACAGAGTTATAGCTATATTTATATTTAACTGGATAGTTCCATTCCATTTTCTCTTTGGTTATGAACAACTCAAGTTACACTATGACTTAAAGCCTGCAGTTTAAAAGCTTCCATGTCCCCGCAAAAAAACCCCAAACCACCCACTGCTCTTCAAACTCCACTACTCAACAAACCTCTGTTTCCTCTACTCTCTCTCAATATTGCCAAAAAGGGAAAACACAAACCCACGCTACTGAGTTTGCCCAGTGAATGGCATGGACCAAGCTAATTAATATCTGCTACAGTAAATTCCCACAAGGTGATGATCTTCAAATGCATCTTACTCCGTGAAGTGTCTATTTTCACTTCTTAGAAAGTGGGGTTTTTTTAAGCTCAAGCTCCTTCACTTCTGCCAGAATTCAACAAGAGCCAGATCACGTTTAGAAAGCATACAAAGGTCAGATCACTGTACAGCTAAACACGAGCATGACTGCTCAGCTGAAAGGGAAGATCTCGTAACTCCACATCTGCTGAGGAAACAGTATGCTTATGAAGAAGCACGTTAACACCTTCACTCCATAAAGAGCTATTTTGCTAGCAAGCAAAGCAGCAGATAAGGGCAAAGTTTTCAGAGAGGAAAGATACTTTTGTAAGACGTTTTGGCAGCCATGCAAACCCACACTGCTCCTCCTGCTGTTCCCAAGTACTTATCTCCCTGCATTTTCATGAGGGAAGCTAAAATGGAACCGTGTTAAGAGGTAAAACAAAGCATCTGTGGATTTACATACTTACCAACATACAAGGTGACATGGCACAATGCTCCAACCTTCTGGAAAGCAACTTTCTTGATTACAACAGGCTGAGGATAGTAAGATGATTTCTAAGGCTGCCTAACAAGCTCTGTGTTGAACACAGTATCATTTCTATGCTTAGTAAAAGCAATAAGCAATCATGTTAATAAGCTACTACAAAGCTGCACATCCCACTTAGATTTATTCTTTGTAGGGAGACATCTAACTCCTTGACAGTTCTCACTTCCACACAACACAACGTGAAGACCCAGACGGCTTTAAAATACTCACATTAGCTCTCGCCAGGGAAGGAAGTCCTGAGGGGCTGTGTTCTTCATTTGTAGCCTCTTGGTACCTAATTTGATCTATCCTCATGTAGGAGTCATACAATCCATCTCCAAACCTGGCTGCAAACGTCCCACACACGAGCCAGTTAGTCACAACAATTCACAGCTATACAGACAAAGCTGAAATGTGTCTCAGCACATTTCAGGCTGTAAAATCATCAGTTCTTGTTCATTTAATAAGCGACATTTAGGATTTAACTGTGTTTTAATACCACAACAGAATGCAAAGCTCCTGGAAAACCTTAATTTGCGACTCTTTAAAAATCAGCTTTTGCACTGCAAATACATCTTTAATAAACACCAACAGATGCACTCCCCATTTTCCCTTAAGTAGGATAATCCCGAACTGGCCTCACGGAGAGGGACAACCGAAAACGAGCCTAACTGGAATCGGACTATCCTCTAAAGTAGGTTACCCGTTGAAAGCGATACGTGGGAATTACAGTTAGATTTGCTGCCGGGGCGTGCGTGCGTGAAACAAAACGTTCACGTGCCCGTCTGCACCGTGACTGCGGACGAACACCGTTCAAGAACCGAGAAATGCAGCTCCTAACGCTGCCGGCTCCGCATCGCGCTTTGCCAACGGGAGAAGCCCCGGCGGGAGCGGCCTGACCCGGCCTTCCCGAGGCCTCGCTCCCCACCGGACCCCCGCACCGGGGAGGGCCCGGCGGCCGCCTCAGCCCTCTCGCAGCCCGCCCGGCCCCGCGGCCGCCTCACCTGCACCGAGGGGCGCCTCCGGCTTCCTGCCCAGCAGCATGGTGGCGGGAGGGGAGCGGCCCCCATCCCCCGCCGGGCCCGCGCTCCGCCGACCGGCGCTGTCCCGGCGCCCGCCCGCCCGCCACCGGCCCGGCCGTTGCCACCGCCCGCTCCTCGCCGCTCCCGCTGCTCCCCCGCCCCGGGAGACGCCCCACAGCAAAGCCCAAGCGCGGGGGAAGCGGTTTCCACCCGGACGCTTTAGTGCGGCGGGACCATGGCGGCTGCCGCGGCCTGAGCGGAGCGCGGTGCCGGCGGGGCGCGGGCCCGCCATGTTCTCCAGGGCGTTCCGGGTGAGATCCAACACCGCCATCAAGGGGTCCGATCGGTGAGTGCCGAGGGGGGGGGGGCCGGAGCCGCGCTCCGCTGCGGGGAGCGGCTCAGGCCCGCCTCCTGCGCTAGGCCCGTCCCGGTGCTCGGTGGGCCCGGCCTGCCGTGGCCGGCTCAGCGCCCACAGGGCGGCGGCGGCCGTCGGCTTGCGCTTGTGGCAAACACGGACCGGCGCTCTGAATCCGAAAGGTACCCCTCGAGAGAAGGTGCTAATGTAATTAAATGAGATTCAGGTTAATTATGTCGAGGCCTAACTGGTCCTTCCCCTCTGCATTCCGTGTAGTGATGGTGTCTGACTTGCCGGCCTCTTAAATTCACTTGATGTATCTGTGAGTGGCCACACAAACCCGCCTTGTGCTGCTCACCACGTCTTAAACATCAGTTAAAGTGGGGGCAGAGGGAGAGTTCAGCTGTTTCTCCGTGCTGTAGGTAACAGAGCCAGGCTGAGCAAGTCCAGCACTCCCAGATCTCTGCTCAGAGCAGTAATGGAATCACAGCAGGAAACAGGGGCAAAGACAGCAGCAGGAGATGTTGGCAGGTCATAGAATCATAGACTGGAATTGGGTTGGAAGGGACGTGAAAGCTCATCCAGTTCCAGTCCCCTGCCACAGGCATGGACACCTTCCACTGGAGCAGTTTCTCACTGTTTTAAAGTAGAATATGAACAGAGAGAACATATTTGGCCTTTTCTCAGTATTATTCCAGCTATCTCATTTGTAAACCCAAACACAAAGCTATCCTGTGTGAAAAGGTGGGAATCTCATGAACAACCAACAAAACAGTAATGACTGTTCCACGAGTTAGTTTGAGTCTAGACTGCTTTGTAACACGTTTGTGATTTTATCATTACAGGAGAAAACTACGAGCTGATGTTGCAGCAGCTTTTCCTAACCTTAGTGCTGAACAATTGGCTGAGTTTATTTCAAACAAGGAAGAGCTTAATGTCATCAAAATATACTGTCACAAAGGGGAGGCTGTCACTGTTTACATGAATAACAAGAACCCAATACTGTTTGAAATCGAGAAAGCTCTGTATCCAACAGGTATGGGGAATGGACTACAAAAATCCTCCCTCTTTACTTACTGGGCACCAGCCTTTCCCCAAAAGATTTCCTTGCATCTGCCTTAAGTACTTACCCTATAATATCGGTATACTTCATAATCTTCAGTGCATTTATTCGAGCAACATCTTTGCAAAATTAATGGCATCTCTGGGTTCTTTTTGCAAAGGGAAATTGATCTGATTTGAGGTTAGAAACCAGGACACAAGTAATAGTTTAGCCTCTTACCCCCCCTTTGCTCTCTTTTGTCCGCTGCAATTCTCCCCTCCTGGAGTAGCAGTTTAGTTCAAAGTGTCCTTGACTTAAGGAAAATGATGCAAACGTGTCTGTATCCTTTAGAATAATTCTCAGGAGCTTGAATGAACAAGCAGTTTAATTTTCTCCATCACTTCTGTTAATTGTAGGATTGCTCTGACTTCAGTTTTCTTGATTGCCCAAGTAACAGGGGGAGTGTTTAGTTGTGGTTAGTATTGTACTGCTTAAAGATGGGAAGAAGCAACAGCTAGAGAAGTTTTCAGTGACGTATCTTTGAATCTGGTTCTGTTTTGGGACAGTGTACACCCTGTGGGTCTACCCAGATCTTCTCCCTGCTTTCTCGACATGGCCCCCTGTGCTACAGAAACTAGCAGGAGGAGCAGGTAAGAGGACTAGAACTTTGCCACAGTGCATGGGTAAAAGGAGTTGCCTTCAGGGCTTTTTTGATGTTATCTTTCCCAGTGGCAAAAATGAACTTGAAACAAAAAAGGGTAAAGAATAAGCACTCAAAAGTAATTCATGGTGGTGACCTAAAAAGGGAAATTAAATGAGCTGTAAAAAAGCTTGTGGATGAAACAAAGTAGGTTAAGCTGTTTAAATGCACTGTTCCATGTGGGAGTGTCAGATCTGGAGATACCTCCTCAGGGTGATGAGCAGTGCTGAGCTGGGACACAGAACTGCCTTTGTCATTGGTCTTTTCTATTACTTCCCTTGAGCAGCTGAGTTACTTTGCTGCCACCCCGCTTCCTGTCAATTCAGAGGTGAACTAGCTTATCCTGTGGATAAAAAGCAAGTTTATATTGGAGCCTGAAGTTGTAATCACTGTCAAGTAAACTGTGCTTGTGCAGGTGAGGTTGAATTTGAATTCCTGGATTTCTGGCTCTGCCACCTAATTATGGATCAAGGCTAACAAGAAAGGAGTTTATTTTCTGGAACCTGCTTTGGATGCATTTCAGCCTTAGAAGAATCAGGTCTTTATAAACTTTAAATTGCTGAACTGCTCAACCAGAAAAAGATTAAATTGCAGCTGCTGCAGCCTTAGTCTGGAAACAGAAGTGTATGTTGGGAAGAAATGTCTTTTTCTCATTACATAGGATCTAAAGGAGAACTCGAGTCCCTCTGCTTTTGGGGAGATAAAGTGCGTGAATGTGTAGCTATGATAGACATCAGAGCAAGCCTTGCTGCTGACTTGTAGTGACCTAGTTTCTGGACAGGGGAGGGAAGTCTTACTAATGGGAGAAGAAGGTTGATGAAAGAGGGCTGCAGGTCATTCATCTCCCATGGCAACCAGGCCACCTCTGGGTATGATCCAAAGATAAGAAGCTGGCCAGTGACAATGGCCAACAAAGGGAGAGGTAGAGCCACATCTCAATAAAAAAAAAAAGAGGAGGAAAGACTATCCAGTGCTGCAGACATGGAGGGAGGGAGCAGATTTAGGGAGCATTCAGTTACAAAGAGAAGCAAGGTAGTGCAATTTGTGAATGTGTTCTGTGAATTTAAATACCTACTGTCTGTCCTGGTTAGTTCCATAATACACACATCTGACTTACCTTGTCACATTAAGGTCTTTGTGTGATTTCTGCCCTCAGAGATGTGGATACTTGCTTGCAAGTGCAGGATTCGTTCTAGATTTGCTGAAAGTAGTTGTGACAGTGAATGGGAGGAAAAATACTGTTGGCTTCTTCAGCATAGGCATAAAATCTATGATGCTGAGAAAGAGAAAAAGTGAGATGCCTTCAAAACCAAACCATGGAACACAGGTCAGTCTCTGAGACAGCAGGCTCTAGACAGCTGAAGCTGCTGTGAGGGAGAGCAGAAGCTCTTTGTATAGTTTTGTGATGATGTGATGCCACATGTGCAACAAGGAAAACTGTTTGCTTACATGCCAATCTATTCATCCCAGGTATGAAAGCAGGAAGCACAGTAGAAGGTGTAGCATTTCTGTCCAGATTAGCGAGGAGATGGTTAAGGCTTCTTCCTCCAGCTGAGGAGAGTTCACAGCTGAATGTAGCTATTGTGTGAGATCAGGAGGGCTCGGTCAGTACTGGCAAATTTTAGGCAATTCTCTCCTCAGGGAGAGAGCTGCTGGGATAACCTGCCCTTGGGACAGGGGTGAATAAATGGGTAGTTTGAGACACATCTCATACTTCCCAGTTCTGCAGATTTTTGGGATGTGCCCAACAGCCTTGTGAATGGGATCTCCACAGGGTGGTAGCAAGAAGTGCTGTCTTACTAGGAGACAGTAGTAGTTGTAGCTGGCATGTGCTCAGCTATTAAAAGGCTTGGATTTTTTGCTGAGTAACAGGAGGGATGGGGGTGGAGGACTTTCATTGAGAAATGGATGTGCTTTATTCTTCAGATCTGATGCTGCCAGGAGTGGTAGTGCCACCTTCTGGCTTTCCTCAGGTAGAGCGGGGTACGCTCTGTGCTGTCACTCTTTTGGGAAACAGGTACGGAGGATTCCTTCTTCATGTCTTTGCTTAGAAACTAAACATGAAATGAAGCTATTTCTTTTGCAGGGAGACTGGGGGAATTTGAGGCAATCAAAGCAGAATGGTTCTCATGCGCTTGGTGCTCTGTACACTGGAAAATAGAGCAGAAAATAAAATCCACTTAAGTTTCTGCGTTAGGATGCGTTTGAGCCCAGGTAGACAGCTTTAAAAATTGGTTCTTTTGGACCTTTGGGGGCACAAGTGGTAGATTTGGTTTGAAACAGTAACTTTTTAAAGAAAAGATTGTATTCTGCACAGTTGTCTTTCCATAACTGAGGAAATTCAGAATGAGGGAACTGTGCTAAAGCTGTTGGGATTTTCCTCCATGATAGTCTCTTTTGGCAGTGCGTATGCTTCTTGTATTTTGTTAAAGTAAAGAATGTGTCACTGCACAACTTTCAGTTCAGTATCACAGCTGCATGTATCCTTGGGATTCTTTGTAAGACTTCACATCCAAGAAAGATAACCACAAAATACCTAGATGCTTTAAAAATAGTGGCTTGTAAAGAACAAGGACAGTGTAAAAGAAATTCAGTATATCACAATGGCACAGGCTGTCTCTGTCCAAGTTGCACAGCGTATTTGTACTGCCTTGCTGTAATACTCCCTTCTTTTTCCCAGAGCTCCAGTAGCAGTTGGAGTTGCCACTATGTCCACTGCAGAGATGCTGGCTGCTGGAATGAAAGGGAAGGGCTTTGCTGTCTTGCACACTTACATGGATCACCTCTGGTGAGTATCATTTTCTGACAGAAGCAGGTGTCTGTCCTGACATCTATCCACTGTATATCAGTTCCTTCAACCTGAGTATAATTATTATAGAAATGAAGCTGGAACATCTCTGTTAGATACTCTGATATTAGAAAATCATCTTGTTCTAGAAAAAGTGAATTTTGAATCTTTTTTTCTTAAAAATGGTTATCTCTGCCAGTGTCAACTAAATAAATGATTCACTCTGCATTTGGATTCAACTACTCTGCTCAGTTTTAAATTAACATTCATGTGCAGAACATAGAAATTATGGAGGAAGAGGAGTTAAAAATATATAGTTTTGAGAATGCAGAAAAAGATCCATGCAGCTGCCAGTGTCTTTTTATCAGGCTGACATTTGTTCATTGTCCTACGGGCTTCAAAGCAGTACACAGGAAGCTATGTTATGTTTTCTCTTCTTTTATAGGGAATATGGTGACAAATCTAATCCTCCTACCTTAGCTCCCTTGGTAACAGATTCTGCTGAAAAGGAGAATGCTGAAGATGAAGAGATAGAGGGGAAAGAGCCTGTCATCAGCCTGTCCACTGATCCATTGCAGCAGATGAATGTTGGTGATTTGAGCCTCCAGGAGCGAGACAGTTGTGCAATACTGATGGGAAAGGAGGAGCTCGAGGAGAACAGGGCTGCAGAAACAGCTGAGGATGCCAGTACAGAGGGGCTGCAGGAACCTGAAGACAGTAGGACTCCACAAGGTATTTTTGCATAGACATGAAACCAAATTATGCCCCTTTAGTTTCCTGAAGCCCATACTCATAGTCTAGATTATTGTGCGTTGTAGACAGCTCACTGTGAGAATGAGGTAGAGACAATTCTGTGGGTCTTAAAGACAATCTGAAAGAGCCGAGTGCTGTGTTCTGAAAGACACAGTACTCACAGCTTGCTTGTCCTTTTTTTCCCTCCCTGCAGAGCAAATGGATGCATTATTTAATCAGTGCTTTTTCCATGCCTTAAAATGCAAAGTAAAGAAGTCAGATCTTCCTCTGCTCACCAGCACATTTCTACGCAGCCATATGTTCTCATGCTGGTATGTGGTAAGATTTACATGCTGGGTTCTTGTCTTTCAAACTGTGGAGATCAAGTGTGAATATTTAGGATGAAGTTTCTGACTCAAAAGTAAAACTCAGTCAATCTCTAAGGTTATCTCAGTTCTTACTCTGATGTGAAGATGGTCCAGACCAGGATATGCACTTGGTAGCTCACTGGAGTTGGCTGACATTTGTTTCTAGATTGCTTAGTCACTTAAATGGCTGTTCGCCTACCCACAGGAATGTCAGCGCTAGTTTCACTCATCATGTTCTATTTAGTAGCATGTTTGAAGTAATTCTTTCTCTGTGTGATTTGTATTTGTGCTGTTAAGAAACTTCTAGCATAAGTAGCAAGATTTAAGAAGTGAAGGGTGACTTGTAACTAAAGACCTTTTAAAAAATCTGTTTATAGCCCTGCTGGACAGCAATTGGACATAAAGAAATCAAGCTATAAGAAGGTGAGATTTTTCTGGCTGGTTAAAGCAAGTGACTTCAAGGCAGTCAGAAATACATGGAAAAGGGATTTAAAATGCTTGACTCCACATTTCTGATTGTTACTTCCTTCAGTTCTCTAAATTCCTGCAATATATGCAGCACCAGAAGATCTTACAAGTGAAGGAGCTGAACAAAGGTGTCGAGAGCATCGTGGAAGTGGACTGGAAACATCCAGAGTATGTAGAATATCGTAGTTTTTTAAAGAGTTGGTAGTCTCTGAATCAAAGTCAAATATGCTTAGACTAGCTGGGCAGATTTACGTTTCCCCCAGCGTCTAGGGTTTTACTCTGAGTGAAAAGTATTTAATATCACCCGAGTGAAGGCACTTACTTATGTGTACATTTGAAATATATACAAGGACAAATACAGTGATTGCAGCTTATGCTTCAAAAGGCTGTTCATCATGTCCTTTAACCCACAAACGCTGCCCCTCCTGCAGTGGAATGCATCTGGGGGCACTGGCATACTATACAATACATTGTTAGGTTTTAGCTTTCCAGTGAAATGGAAGTGTTAAGTTTCAATCCCCTTACACCAAATAATTCTTGTTTCAGTGTTAAAGCATTTGCAGTACCTGAAGGATTTTCTTCTGCCTCTGCTGCTCATGACAGCAAGAGTGAAGACAGAGAACAAGCATACCATGCTCCTGAAATCATTCCACTTTACGGGGTATCAACAAAAATGATCCCACTCTTTCAGGAATCTGGACACAAGTAAGCACTGGACAAGTCCAACAAAACCATTGTTACATGAAGAGAGATACTAACAAATCCATGCTGTTACCCTGTTGTTAGCCCTCAGGGGGAGGGCTGTCAGGAAAGGTGATGGGAATCAAGAATATATTCATTGTTTCACAAAGGGAAGACAGGCAAGAGGCTGTGACAGCTGCCTTCAGTGAGTACTCACATTACTTCTCCCACAGCTTAAGGGGGTGATAAGTGTCAAAATTGATATAATTTACTTGGATTGTATTAGTTTGCCATTGGATAAGGCATATTCTACCCTCCCACATTATGGTTTACTTAAAAGGGGATGCCCAGATAATTTAAAGAACTCACTTGCCTTCTTATTTCCTAACCTTGTCTGTTTGATGTAGTGTAGATAGCACTCAGCAGCAGCCTTTCTTCAGCTTGAGCACTGTAGTACAGGTTACCCACAGTCCCCTCAAGTTAGGGGTGCTGTTAGGCTCATCCTCCCAAAGTAGGCTCCCAGAAGCAAGGGGCTGAGAGTCTCTGTAATTACTGTGAACCTTTTATCAGGTGTATGGCAGCTGAGGTGTAACAAGAAATCACTCCCTAACTGATGTATTTCAGTACTGAGCTGTTGCTACCAAATGTAGTCAGGGTAGTTGCTGTATTCTTAGTGACAGAACCCAACACCTAACTACTTAAAGTAAAAAGTTTTCTTTCTCTTTAGAAAAGGCAGCAGCCTCTCAAGCAGTGAGGTGAGAAACATCATTATTAACTATGTGAAGGCTAATGAGTTGGTGGATGAAACAAACAAAAAGTAAGTAGACATGGCATTTGTCCTGCCCTGCTTCCACAGGAGGTGCTGAAGTGGGAGCTAAAACGTGAACTACTTTGCTTCTAATGCCTGTTGTTGTTTTGTAGCCTTGTAAAGGTGAATGCCATTCTGTGTGACTGCCTGTTAGATAAATCGGAACAAGATGAAATCTCACACCTTAAATGGGATGACCTCTTGAGCAGGTGACTGTTTTCCCAATGTGGTGTTTATGTATTATGCAGCTCTATTGCATGCACCTCAAAGCCATGTGTTACTGGAGCTACCTAACTTGGAGCTTCCTACTGGTAACACAAGAAAGAAGTACTCGGAGACCTCCGCTTGGAGGCTTTCTTAATCTTTACCATTTAACAAGCATCTAGCATTAACTGTTGTTAGTTTTCCATTTATCTGCTAACCACTAATCAGGGAAGACTTACTAATCAAACAGTGCCTGGTTCTGTGTATGATCGTGTACATATTTATAAAGCCATCCTTTGGAAGAGGTGGCTGAACATGCCCTTTGCAGGCAATGGTAGTCATCCTGCTCTTTATGTATCACAGCTTCTGTATTTGGGACCTAAACCCACCTTCTAGATCCAAGAGGCCCTAGTATCTGACACAAGACCATTGTTCCCACACATTGAGAAACTTTGCCTCAATAACCCCAATGTCTTACTTGCCTTGAGCTTCTTCATCACACAGTGCTTTGGAGGCACCTCCAGCCTTTCTTGATTTCTGAAGCCAAGTTTGCTTGGGGGACAGTAACACAGCTAATGCTGAATCTCAAACTGAAGTTGCTTCACTCATCTGTGAAAAATACAACTGAGCAATAGCTTAAAGATAAAGAAGATTTTCTGCTGCAGCAGAAAAGCATCGGTGGTACCAGCCTTGCTGTACTGTGTACACTAACTGGATGTATAAACTGTGTTCAGGTGCCTTGAACGACTGCAGCCCTTGTACCAGGTGACATTTTTTGGACAAGAACCTGTTGTGAGGAAAGGAAACATTGAGCCCATCGACGTAACCATAGCACAGAGGTCATCAAATAAGAAGGTAAAAAAGAGCTAAAATGAGGGGGTTAGAGCAAAGCCCAGATTGTGAGAGCATCTTTGGCAGCTCCTTTATCTTGGGGTGAATGAGCCATGACTTGCTGCATACAGTGATATTTGCAATCATTATTAAAACCTGTAGGTGACAATTATCAAGAACCTTGAGCTGTATGGAATAGACCCACAGTGTGTGGCCAACATTCTGCAGCAGAAAGTACAAGCCAGTGCCACCATCGCCCCAATACCAGGAACAAAAGACAGAGTTCAGGTCCAGATCCAAGGCAACCAAATCCATCATCTGGCCAAGATGCTGCTAGGTAAGTAGGTTCAGGAACTGGGCTGGGACTGAGCTCTGAGTATTTACCTGAACTCTTGGTTGTGTTGCAGAAGAATACCAGCTACCTCGGAAATACATTCGAGGCCTTGAGAAGGCTCCAAAGCTTGGCCGGAAAAAGTAAGAGGGAAAATCTACTGTAAGAATTACTCAGATCTCATTATTTATACAAGTGTTCTGCCAACAAATCCAGGCTAATGGAGGGTCCCTCATCATTCAGAAACGAGTGCTGGAGGTTTACAAGGTCTGAGATTCACCCCAATATTAATAACTGCTCCAACTGTTCATTTTTCATAAAATAAAAGACTGAATAAACTCCCTGGCATTATCCTTTCCCATCTATTTTCTGGAAGTTCCTAATGGTGCACTGGTTTTCTGGCTATTTAACATCTTTGGTTTGCATCTTTTAACAAAGGTGTGGTAGTAGAACCTCCACTGAAATGAAAGCAAAGTACATTCCAACACATTGTCCTGCAACAGGCCAGTGTGTTCTGCCATAGATGGTGTATGTCAGAAGTAAAACCCGTTTGGTTTTAGATTTTAGCCTTTTAAACATTGCTAGGTATTAATATCAAACACTTTAGCACTGAGAATGAGCTCCATTAGCTGGATTTTTATGGTTTGCATTAATTTTATATACATATAAGCATATTTTAATGTACAACATCAGCTGTGATTTATCACAGGTAGCAGATCTGTCAAATCTAGATAAAATAGAAGATGAATGGAACACGTGGGTCAGGGTGCACAGGGGTGGATGTTCTGTACCTCTTTAGCTGAAGCTTCAGCACTTCACAGTAGGATTAAGAAAGATTCCTCTATTTTCCCTTTAGACTTAACACATGAAAGTTCCATAGGAGGGCGCCAGAAAAGAGACTCCTTTCATTACTGACAGTTTTATTATTGTTGTCTTTTACACTGTCTGCATATGAACAAGGAGTTTCAGAACCTTCAAAAGAAGCTGGAAGTGAGACATTTTTTAATAAAAATGCCATAGAATTACTAGGGGAGTAGTAAAAATAAATTACAGCATTGCAAAATGCATCTCACTTTGCCATAGAAGCTTTGCTAGTCCATTCTATACACAGTATTTTACATGGTTTACAAGAGACATGAAAAATAAACTCACACCAACTAGGCAAGACAAGATGCTAAACCAAAGGCACTGCCAACAGGAGTTTGCGCTTCAGGGGCTGATACTTCCATCCTAAACACAGAGAGTTTGAGTTTCCAGATCTGCTGATTCTTCAGATGCCCCCATATCTTGAAAAACCAAAAGAAAGAGCCCTCCCTGCAGGAGGTTTTCAGCAGCATTCACAGTAATTGCATAAGAAGCCATGCCTTCTACAAAGACATGCTGGGTTCCAGGGAGGGAGAGGGGAACAGTCACCAAAACTCAACAACGAAAGAGGAAAGCTTTACAACTTTTAGCCAGAAAGGTTTAAGGGATTTAAAACCAAGCATCTGGATCTTACTTCTCAGAACCAAGGGCAGTTTTTACAGTGTTCTTGCTCTGGACTGAACAGATTTATACAGTGCTTTGAAACTCAAAGCACTCCATCAATGATATTTAAATTCCATCAATGATATTTAAATCACAAGTGCACAGTGAAGTAATAAGCATTCTTCTAAATGGACAAACAGCCCCAGAGCATGAAAAGTGCTGCTTCAGTTGGGCTGCTGCCATGTTGTTAAAGGTCATCTGGGTGTAGAGTACAGTACAGCTGGGAGGCCCTTCCTGCACTGTGTGCCAGAGGCCAGAGCCCTGTTAGCAAACCCTTTTACACCTCTGACTAAAGCGTGAGCTGCAAGGAAGCTTGCAGAAAGGGGCGTTCACACAAACCGAGGGGCTTTCAGTGATGCAGGTACTCTCTTATGATTTATAAACACACTCAAGTACAAATCCAAGGGGAAACAAAATAGAATCCCAAGCAGTCACCTTCAAGAAAGAAACAAAACAGTTCCTCATCCCTCTGCGGACAGCAGCAGCCTCACCACAACAGTACTTTGGGATCAGAGGGGGACAGACTGACAAGGCCTCTCAAAAGCCCCTTCCAGCTTCCTCCTTAGCCCAAATGCAAACATTTTACACTTAAGGGGGGGAAAAAAAAAGGCACTGAGGTAAATTTTGGACTCTTCCATATGGTCTCTGCGGTCACCGTTACCCAATAACCTGTTGCCTCCCTTCCCATGTCAGGTGGGATCACTGCAGCCTACAGCGAGCTCGCAGGGACACTTGCTTATCAAGCCAACACAAAACCCTTTCACATGCTCCGCCTGTATTAATTTCCCTTTTCTCTTTACACTTTGTGGTGTAAACCAAGGGAAGGCTGACCCTGGCTGCGAGCAGCATGCCCAGTACAAAGCACCGAGCAGAGTAAACACAGGAACCATCCTCTGACCAGCATCCCCACAGCCTTCCTTGCCCTGCAGACACAGCATCAGTAAGACCAGGGGCTCTGGTTGCAGTTATGGCATTAACTGATGCTCCAGCTCAAGGATCTTTGTGAAGTGCGTGGGTCAGAGATGGTGGGAGCCCTGAGAAAGGGAGAGAGACATTTGCTGTCCTCTCCTAGCTCCACGTAGAGAGCAGAACCTGGGCATGCAGGCAGAGCACCAGTTGCACGTGGGGAGGGAAGGAAGGAGGACAGCACATGTAGAGAGCAGCACAGGGAAGGAGAGGCTGGTGTGTCATGGACAGGAGTAGTGGGAAAGCAGCACAAGGAGGATCAGTGGGATAAAGCATATCAGAGGTGGGCAGAAAGCATCTGAGGCTACTCTTACTCTTCCTGGTGCGAAGGCTCCTGGTGCCACCTCCACACCCTGGCCCTGGTTGGAGCTCCTCTCCCTCGGTGCCAGACCTGTTCATCAGTTTGATTTATGAAAGGGGTTAGGTTTGACTTTTCCTGGGTTGCTCTGGTGGATGTGTATTGCTAAACGTTCAGTACTGACCCATCAGCCTCAACCATCATCTTTATACCTTCCAAACAGAATGTCTTCAGTTATAGGTCCCA
Organism: Pezoporus wallicus; assembly: GCF_028554395.1. Taxonomy (NCBI): domain Eukaryota; kingdom Metazoa; phylum Chordata; class Aves; order Psittaciformes; family Psittacidae; genus Pezoporus; species Pezoporus wallicus. The sequence goes on along the minus strand of NW_026636574.1, from coordinate 1,133,610 downwards.
ATTCCTACAGGGTAGAAAACTGGTTAAAAACCAGCCAACTTAACGTGAGCATCAGGGGGATGTGCTTTCAGTCACATCTGTTTTCACAACTGGAAGTTAAATAGAATCAAAACAGATGACTTTTCCCTAGAATTAAGATCACCAAGTTTCACTAATGTGTACTAACAACTCTTTGGGTGTTGCAGCTGCCTTGGGCTCAGAACTTGGCATTTCCCTGCTTCTCTCAGCCCTGAACATGCCCATAAACAGCCTTGGTTATGGCTGCAACACCCACATGGTTTGGTGCAACCACCTCCTGCTTCCTGTGCTCTACTTATGAAACCAGAACTCAGCCACGTGGGCACACGCAGTGAGCTCAGCACCTCCACACGAGGACACGCAAGTCACTGAGAGGAGCGTTAACAGCAAGCGTGACCCTGCTCAAGACATCAGCCAGTAGGTGTTCCTGCTGGGTTGCAACACGGAGCATCTTCCACGGAGCTCCTCTGACGGTGTTTGGTTGGTTGAGCAGCATGGTTTGAAAACAGGCTCCCCGTTCTCTGGCCCTGGGAGAAGAGCTTTCAGAAGGAGAAAATGCAATATGTTCACTTGAAGGACTTCAGGAGAGGATGAAGAGGGAGGGTGACTACTATAAGGTGTCCTGAGAAGTGTCTTTTCATTTTAAAAGTACTATCTAGCTTAGTCTGATCCCAGTGCTTCCAAAGGGTTATCCAGGCTTCCCTTTGGCTTCTTTCAAGGTCTGTTGCAGTCTCTGTTTAAACTTCTCATACTTCCTTTGCACTTGCTGGATTTTGTCCTTTTCTTCTTTGTCCAGTATCATCAAGAAGTTCTGAAGCTCTGGGATGGAGAACGCGTCCCACTGCAAAACCAGCAGAAACAGAGGGGAAGTAAGCACACATCACTCACCTCATTGATTTTGTGGGGTTATTTTCCCCTCTAAATTAGTGGAGAAGAACAATAAAAGACATTTAAACATGTTAAACGTGGTCTCCAGATGATGACTGGGATTGCTTAACAAATACTGCTCAGCACTGCCATGGGAAGCAGCATTCCTGCAGCATCTACACGACTGCAACCAAAAACTGACTGTGAATTTAGCACCAGGGCGTCCCTGGCTTCTACTTGAATCAGTGGATTACTTCTAACAGCATTTAGCTAATCTGATTTGTGAGGATTAACTCCAGGGTGGCGTTGCTTGGTTCTGTAACCAGATTAGGGGTTGGCCATCAAAGCTGGCTCAGCATTTTCACAGCTCAAGTTTCAGGTTTGTTTTAATATTAAGCTAATTTAGGAGCAAGAAATCACCAAAATCTATCAATATTCTTATTTTCAATGAAGGTCCAAGCAGTCCACTCAGCTGGTAAATTAAGTTTGGAGGAAAGAAGCTGATATCACCCTCAGTAGTTCAGAAAGCAAAGCCCATAATGCACATCCCAGCCCTGCGATGCTGCCACGTTCTCCACAACACAGTTAGCGTGCATGTAAGAGCCAAGGGAAAGAGTCACCAACGTACCTCGACTTCCCCTGTTTCGTTTTCCTTCAGCACAAAACTGAGCACATCTGTGTCAGGACCCGCCAGGAGCCGGAGGTACAGGGGGTACTCGGTGAGAGGCAGCTTCTGGAAGAGCACTGCAAGGGGACAGCAGACATCCGCAGTGAGACCTGGGCTGCCAGGCCAGGGGAAAGCTCAGGAGGTCAATGGGAGCATCTAAAAGTGGTTCGTGTTGCTCAGGGTCAAAGGGGAAGTAGCTGAGTCTCTAACATGGATCCGGAATGATCCTTGTGAGGTCTTAGGTGGCTTCAGCCGCCTTCTGAAAACTGAGTTCTCCATTCGCATGGACCTGTGTAGGTCCAGCCATCTGTTCATGGTTCAAGCCATTCCCCTTGGCCTGTCCCTACATCCCTTGTCCCAAGCCCCTCTCCAGGTTCCCTGCAGCCCCTTCAGGCACTGGAGCTGCTCTCAGGTCTCCCCTTCAGGAGCCTTCTCTTCTCCAGGCTGCCCCAGCCCAGCTCTCTCAGCCTGGCTCCAGAGCAGAGCTGCTCCAGCCCTCGCAGCAGCTCCGTGGCCCTCACTCAAGCAGGTCACTTCATCTGCCTGCCTGACACACCAAGCCCTGTGAGAAGCCTTCAGGTGTGTCCCTGGACCCGATGGGCCGCAGGGAAGCTCAGAGCATGGACTCACCTTGCCCGTCCTTCCGCATCTCCTTGAACAGTGCAAACTTCTGGGGGTTATCCACCACCATGAACTTCTTGAGGAGCCCCTGGATCACCTCGCTCACCGTGGTCGTGCTGCTGATGTGGAGCTGCTTGATGGCATCCAGCGGCAGGTAGAAGGAGGTTCTCTTGTCCGTCATGTCGGCCAGGTTCACCTCCTTGAGGGCATCGTAGATGGACTGGGGCCGGATCCCCGCCGGCACCGTCACAGGGCGCCGCAGCTTCAGATGCACTTTAATGAATCCCGTGTATGTCCCATCGTCGTTCTGAAGCAAAGGAGAAGGGGGTCAGGCTCCTGGAAGTCTTTCCAGTCCTTCCTAACACCTACAAGGGGCTTTCAGGTCTATAGAGCTGTGGGTGACTGCAGGACCTCGGTCCTGCTGGGACTTGGAGGGTTTCTTATTAATCACATCAGAAGTAACCCATCATTTCGGGTTAGTCACTATTGATTTTGTCCTGCTCCTTCCCCTCTGTACTGACTCAGCCCTTCCTTGTGTCTTATTTAAAACCAAGGCTGATACAAGTCAGTTATGGAAACCATTACATGTCATTTGCACTTAAGTGAGGATTTGAAGCCTCGGGGCAGATCTCTACCCTCACATTCAGCAGGATCTCCCAGCTGTATTCCTCGTGTTTTATTCCCTGCTTATTGGTGAACAGAGCCCAGTACGTACCAGCTTCATCAACAGGCAGTTTGTAACTTTTGCATTGTACTTCTCAATCCTCTGCTTGATCTCCTGGATGGTCGGAGGCTCGGGTTTTTCTTCTTCTACTGTTTGTGTTACATTCTGAAACCAGAACAGACAGGCTTTAGCTGTAATGTGTGCTGGATAACTGCATTCTCAGGACCCCGAGCTCACCCCAGCAGTGTGATGGCAGAGATGGTCCATACAGCCAAGAGGCTTCGTGTGCAGGATGCCACATCTCTGCCCCAAACCACCTCTGTGCACCAGTAACAAGCAGTGGAAGGTAACACAAAACCCACCAGAGGCACAGAGCAGTAAATGCGTCTCAGCGCAACCCAGGGCAAAGAATCCAGCCTCTAAAACCTGCTTTCAAAAAGCCACCTCCACCTGCTGAGCTTCTTGCAAGGAAATATCCCATAATAGTCACATCCTATTTCTAGCATTCATGACTTTGCCTACCCAAGCCAGGCAGCCCCTTCGAAACACATGTGCTTCCAGCAGGCTCACCCGGGCAGAGCCTGAAGCTAAATCTCTGCTGATCACTCCTCACTGCTCTTATCCCAAGCTGTGGGATTACAGCTCAGAGCAGCGGAATCACACCAGGTGGTACAATGACTAATAAACCAGTCACTGCAGACCCGTTCAGTGGCTGCCCATGCGTGGGGCTTTGCTGGGGGCGGCAGGCACTGCTGCTTGCCCAGGATTTAGGGAATATCCTTTTGGAAGGCAAAGCAACAAACGGGCTTTACCTGCAGGTCACACATGGGAACGCCGCCAATGAATGATGGGAGAACACGATCCCATTGCAGCTCCCGGGAGATTCCCAAATGCAAGTCAGGGTTTCGAGTGTTCAAGGAGAGAGGCAATGGATGGCTTTGCAGGAGGCGGGTGGCACGTCGGGTTTGCAGTGAGGCTGCTTTCCTCCAGGGACGCAGAGGCAGAGCAGGAGGTGTTGGGGGAGCCTGAAGGAGGCTCTGATGAGGCACCAGGAACACGCATTTGCAGATGGTTTCTCTGTAGCAGCCTTGAGCCATGCTCCCACCTCCCCTGTGCCCAAGGATCATGGCACTGGCTGCAGGGGCTCATGGACACCCTAGAAACGGAGCGCCAGGATGTGATCCCTCCCCAGGGCACCCAGTGAAGTGCTTCATGGAGCAAGGCAAGGAGGAGAGGGAAACCCAGAGCACAAAGCTGAAGCTACTGAGCCACAGCCATGCCCCCGGCAGACATGCAGCGAGTGGGACACCCCCCTGCATCCCATCCACATCCCCTGTGGATGCATCAAGCTCCAAAGAGGTACCTCAGACAAAAGCACCCACTCGCCTCCAGTGTCCATCTAGAACAGTCTGCACTGACAGAGCTACAGGAGCATTAACAGCAGAGTTACTGCTCCTGTGCCTGTGGGATGGAAGCAAGGACCTATGTAACCCTGCACTGCCTGTCTCTGTGAGGACACGAAGCTGAGGAGCATCCCCACAAGGTACCAGCCCAGAGATAAGGATCACATCAACCCATGGTGCCAGACACCAACCAGCAGCAACACTTCCAGCACCCGAGCAGCCTCGATGACCTTATAGCCACAAGACCATTGGAAACTCCCTGCACGAGGCTCCTCTTGTGCTTCAAGGTCTGACACTGCTGGGTTACCCAAAGCCTTTCAGTGGGGTCTCCTCCAAAGCACAGCCTGCAGCATCCCAAATCCAGACCTGCTGCAACAAGCCTGTATGTGTCCTGGGCTGTGCTCAGCAGGCTGGATTCCATAGCTCACCCCCTTCCCTGGAGACAGGCTGTAAATACATTCTGCCTGAAACCACGAGCAGCAAGCCCATATTTTATGGGGGCTCGCTCAGGAGTTAGCATTAGTGAGAGCAGGAAGCGTGAAGGGATGCGCTATCGAGGCTGGTGAGGCTGAGAATGCAAACTGTAACCTCTAAGACAGGAAAGAAAAGGGGAAAAAGAACCTTGGGAGCAACGCTGCTCTATTGCCAAGCAGCCCCACAGCACACAAGGATGCAGCAAGCTGTAAATAAGCCAGGATTGCCCAAGGCTACCCATGATATTTCTTTTAGGAGGATAATCAAGCACAGGACAAGCTGGAATCCTGGTTGCAATCTGCAGGACAGCTACAGCCTGGGGGTCGAGAGCCCCAGATTCATTGAAGTCAGTCCCAAGTGAGAGCTCACAGCTTCTGCTTGAGAGTGACAAACAGCACGAGACCTCTCGGAACGCTGACCTGGCGCAGCATGGACATGGTATGAGAGTCAGCTCCTGGTTCAGGGCCTTAAACCTGGAGAGGGGCTTTGGACAAGGGCCTGTAGGGACAGGATGAGGGGAATGGCTTTAACCTGCCCGAGGGGAGACTGAGATGAGCTCTGGGGCAGAAGCTCTTCCCTATGAGGGTGCTGAGGCGCTGGCACAGGGTGAGGAGAGAAGAATTGAAGACAATGAAAACCTTCCCTTTCAGGGAAGGGAGGACGCGCACTCAGAAACCCTCCACTTCCTCACATCACCCATTTCACAGTGCTGGAGCCTGGCACCCACCAGGGCTGCCCCAGAGTCACCCAGTGAGGCAGCACTGGGTGCAGCCCTCCTGCATGCACAGACCTTTATCTGCAGGGGTAAGACACGCTGGGCGTGCTCACTGCCCGTCACCATGGCACACACACAACCCGGTGCCCACCAGCATCCATCCAGACACGCACCATGAAAGCCTGTCCCTGTCACTGCGATTTGCTTCTCCCCAACAGGGCAAGTCCCTCCCCTCTTGTGATGTTTCCAGCTTAGGAAAGCAGCGTGTGCCAGCAATTAAGAGCTTTTGGAGCAGCTCGTGCGCTGATGCCACCCGGTTTCCATGGAGGATGCACGGCGCATCCAGAGCCGCGGCAGCCAGGAGCGGAGCCGGTCCCTGGGGCTCCAGCAGGCACAAGACAGATGTTAATTGCTTCATGCTCTGGGGAACAGTAATCACTCACGGCTCTGGGACGCCTGGCTCAGGAATGTGGTGCTGGTGGCACCACGTCAGAGCTCTCACACCGTGCCCCATCCCTGGCGGTGTTCAAGGCCAGCTTGGACGCAGTCTTGGATGACACAGCTCAGTGTGCGGTGTCCCTTCTGGAAGCAGCCAGCAGCTGGGATATACCCTGTCAGGAGGGCGCTTTGCCCCTTTCACCTCCTGCCCCAGCAGCACTGGGGAATGCAGGAGACAGCTCGGTTCCCACTTACAAATCACTGCTTTCCTCTGCCCATCCTGCAGCTTCTTCATGCTCAGACCCTCATCCTGGAAAGCACATTAGGAAAGAGCCCCTAATTTCCTTATTTACCACATTGATTTGTTTGGGACTAACCCAGACGGGAGCCAAAGCATCCATAGACCCCATAGACCGCATCGCTCCAGCACCCGCTGCCCATCCAGCATAAACCAGCACTTCCACCACACCGAGCCTTCATCTGCAGCTGGAAGAGCCAACACCCCGACGGCGGAATTGCCCTAAGGAAACGGGACTCCAGCCCTTGGCCGTCACAACCGAAATGCTCACGCAGGCGCAGCTGTGGGTAACAAGTTGTTCTCTCCTTCCACATGCAACTGTAATTGAAAAGGAAACCCTGCATTATGACAATTGGGCAAACGCAGGGTTTAGCAGCCACGATGCGTTCTCTAAGGGTCATTTTACAAGTCATCTTCCGCCCAGCATGGAATTAATTTGCTTTATTAAGCTCCCGGCGTCAGTGGCAGATGGTGTAACAGTTCCCACTGCAGCACAATCTAAGGTGTGCAGAGAAAACCAATCTGCACTGGCAAACAAGAGCAGTGTCCCTGCATGGGGCTCTGTGACCTGCAGGAGTTAAGGCTGCACCTCCGAAACAGCAGGTTGTGTGGATAGCATAACCCAGCACGGGACACCCCAGCCCCTCGTCCCTCACATCGGTTGTGGTGCAGAAACCCAGGCAGAAGTTAGCACTTCTCACAGTAGCAATGCCTAAGGCCAGTTCTTAGCAGTGCTTTGGTTTTAACAGGCAAACTGCAATGTGCTGGGAGAGTTAACCTGGACCAGCGGCGCGACAGAACAGCGCCAGAGCAAAGCAGCTCTTCCCTTCCACCCCAGGGGTGGCACGGGAGCAACTCCACCACAAGACTCTGCCAGCTCCCCTTCCTCTGGCACCCTCAAACCCGAGGGACAAGAAGCCTGTAATCCTTTATGTCTTTTACAGCCCCAAACCCAGCTGGGGGCAGGGCCCAGACCAGCCCAGGGAAGGGAAGTGCTGCTCTTTCCACCGTGTACGATTAAATCAGCTACTTCTTGCTCTCCACTGTACCCAGAGCTCTGGTTTTGCAAAGCTGCTGCTGCAGAACGCGCAATTCTGTCTGAAGGAAGAAAAACAGAAGCTTTTAACCATAAACCGTTGCCACATTTCCTGTTGCACCGGGGCAGGATGAAACAAGCTGTTAACAAAACAACAGCCCCATAGCTCTGCCTGCGCCTGAGCCCGGGCAGTCACTGCTGGACCTGCGGCTCTCCTGGCTGGAAGCAGGGAAGAGCAGCACCAGCCGCACCACGACGCCTGTGCCTGCAAAACCAGCGCATTCCCATCGCCTCCATCGCGCCATCCTCACGTGCAACTGGAAGTGAAGGGATGGCAAGCCTGGAGCTGCCAGCTTGCTCCCACTCACACTGCACGGCCACGGATGCTGGAGGTGACCCACCACGCTCAGCTCAGCACACAAGGAGTTTACCCGCGCCTATGAGGCTGCCGTAACATAACCTGCAGCCAGCCGTGGCCTGCAGGGAGATGTGGGCATCCCGGGGCTGCACAGCACCAAGCCCGGGCATCACCGAGTGGTGAACCTGCCTGGCTTGTGGCTGCCCCATCGCTGGCAGTGCTCAAGGCCAGCTTGGACACAGGGGCTTGGAGCAAACTGCTCCAGTGGAAGGGGTCCCTGCCCGTGGCAGGGGTCGGAGCTGGAGGAGCTTTGAGGTCCCTTCCAGCCCAAACCATTCCATGATTCCATGCATCCTCCCACACCCATCACAGCCTGCGGCAGACACGCTCCCCTTCCATAGCCTACAGGATTCCTTGCTTGCAAGAAATAGCAGTTGTAAGGAATGGCTCGAGCCCCATCTGGCACTTGGGCTAATGCTTGGCAGGACAAAGGCTGCCCAGAACAAGCACCCTGAGAGGAGCAGGCAGCCGTGACGCTCAGCGCCCATCGCCTGGAGCTCAGCCACAGCCCCTTGGCCACCCCAGCCTCTGCTTTGCAACCTACTACTCATCTAATGAGCCGTGAGCTGTGACATACTTATGGGGGAGGTAAAAACCCCATGGGCCATCCTGATTATGGTGACATCCTCTCAAAAGAAAGCCAAGAAAGGCAACAGACACAATCCCTGTTGAGCTGAAGAGCATCCTTCCTACAGCCTCTCCCCTTGCAGGAGGCAGCCCCCAGCCTACAAACCTTTTCAAAGCAAGCAAATCTGCACCATTCCAGACCTCTGCATTGGGAACAACAGCTCCAGGCAGGACCTGGGCGCTTCCTGATGCCGTTGCAAGAGGGGATGATGCCCTCTTCCCATGGCTCCCCATCCCACCTCAGCCCCGCTCGGTACCAAGGAGCCGGTGTGTGGTTGTGGCCTGGATACACAGCTCAGTGGCTTTGCTAGCCACAAAACCAGCCATGGAAAGGCACTATAGGAGAAAGACTGAGCCTGCACTTCCAGAGGACACTCCTTGGAGCAAGGGCCACTTCCCTGCAGCCACGACCCAGACACTATCCCTGTGCCCTCACTCCCAGCCGGTTTTCCTCAGCAGCTATTTAGCTAATGAGTTTGAATAGCAGAGTGGTGGAGATGGATTTGGCCCAACACCACCACGTTCTTGGCAATGACTGTCTTATCTAGAGGCAGGAGTGGCCAAGCCCTCCCTGGTGTGCTCGGGCACAGGTCCATCACCATTTACATCAGCAGCACTGCCACAGCTCGCATTCCCCAAGCTCTCCCTTTGGCTCCTCTGTTCATTCTGCAGGGGTATTCCAAGGACCAATTCTGAAGGGAAGAGGTCATCAATCCTCAACTCCTCTGCTTATTAAGGAAAGATTTGGTGTAAAACATCAGAAATCAAAGCCTGGAAGCGCTGCTGGCCAGGGAGCTCTCATGGAGAGGAGCATCATCAGCTCACACCCTGCGACCACTGTCACAGCACAGCACAGAGGACTGGAGCGAAATGTGAATGCTTCAGATCTGAGCCAGACACGTCACAACTGCCAGCTCAGAACTGGCAGAATGGATGGGGCAGCCCCATCACAGTCACCAGGGAGCTGGGACATCTCTGCTCTTGCACAGCTCTCCATCACTGCCAAACACCTCCCTCTTCACCACACACTCCCACTGTTCACAGCACTATATAGGGAAAGGCTCGAGTGCTCAAGCAAGGAGAGGGGAAGAATTATACAACAGATCTGGAGGAAAAGCCACCAAAAAAACCAACCAAGCATCAAAAAAACCCAATGTATTTCACCCCCTTTGAGAAATTCAAATGAGATGCTGAGGTTTACTTTGGGGTTCAGAGGAAAAGGCAGAAGACAGAGGGGCAGCACCTCTCTGGAGGAGGGGAAGGATCCTCACTGCATTTCAGAGAGGTTAGAGGCAAGTGAGGGTGGGCTCAGTGTTTTGATTGCCATGGAGATCTTACTTGGAAACCGTTCTTCCTGCCACAGCAGCAGCAATGAGAGCTGTGTGGGTCCTCCCAGGAAGCTCCATCCGAACGGGGTCAGGGCTGGGCAGGACCCCACTGGGCCACAGCCACTGCCTGGGTGTGTGAGACCCTGGAGGCTGGGTGGATCAGAGGGATCCTCAGGAGCAGCAACGGGGAACCCATCACAGGAGCAGGAAAAGCCTCCTTTTCCCTCCCCAGGAATGGTGCCCCATGGCCACCGCCCGTGCATCCCACCACTAAGAGCTCCATGCCCTGGACCCCTAAACCCGTCAGCCCACGCCTGGATCCCATTCCAGGCAATTCAGGTGCGTTCTGTGCCTCTTGTGTTTTCTATTCTTGGACAGAAACTTGCCCCTTCCCCTCTCTAAGCCGGCCACTGATGCAGGGCTCCTAAGAGCAACCCTGCAGAGCTTTAGGCCATCAGGCTTCAGACAGAAGCCACCGATCAGAAGAGTCACAGGCAAGAGATCCCTGGTGATGGGGTCACATCTGAGATCTAAACCAGTTCTTTGCTAAGAGAGGATGATTTGCAGTGATGGTTCTGATAACCAAAGGAATCACAATATTCCTAGAAAGAGGCTCTTCAGGCTGTTCTGGGTATTTAGATTAGGTTAATACAGCTATTTCAGTCAGAAAAATCATTTCTCTAATCACAGTGCTCAAATTCCATTCTACTGTTTGAAATGGCAGTCCCCCCCTACCCCACACCCAGCATATTTCCTCCACAGAGACTGTTTCACGGGTCTTTTAAGACATGCATCCCTACGTTATCCGTATTTAGCTTATTCCTGCCCAGCGCAGGGCTGGTGACTGCCCTCACTGTGCATCCTGGCCTTGGGAATTGTTCCTGGGCAGCTAAGGATGGACAAACGCTGCCTTTCCCAAGAAGGTTAATGCACTTTTGGGTCTGAGCTCATGCCTTCTGCCCGTGGCCAGGAACGGATGCAGTACCTGGCAGGGCAAAGCAGCGCTGTTGCCGTACACTGCTCTTGCAGTGGTGGGAACCATAGAACCCCAGCCTGGTTTGGGTTGAAGGGACCTTAAAGCTCCTCCAGCCCCAGACCCTGCCACAGGCAGGGACCCCTTCCACTGGAGCAGCTTGCTCCAAGCCCCTGTGTCCAACCTGGCCTTGAGCACTGCCAGGGATGGGGCAGCCACAGCTTCTCTGGGCACCCTGTGCCAGTGCCTCCCCAGGCTGCTCCCCAGGCACACGCTCTCCTTGCTGCCCTCCTCACACCATCCAGCCCAGCCCCACCAGAGCACCTCCACCCCCTCATCCTCCTCCTGCCACGCTCCAGGGCCAGCTCCATCCAGGACCTGCAGCACCACAAAGCCCCCGCAGACCCCTTCCACCAAGGCCTGAGGATGGTTTCCACCTCTCGCTGGAGACACGCAGGAATCCACCTCCGCACACAGTCCCGTTACACAACACCATTGGGTCGAGCAGCACATTCTCTGTGTGTGGGTTTCTTTTGCATGCACAGAAGCCATTTACTCCCTGTAATACCAACCCCCCCCCAGGCTTCATCTCCTCCAGCAGCCCTGAGCTCTGCACCACATCCAAGCAAGGAGCTGGGTGAAAGGGGCTGGAATATCCCTCTGTGAGGGAGCGCTGCTGAGCATGAATGGGATCAGGATGATCTCAAAAGGTAGCTGAGGATCTGCAGTGCCCTGGCTTGAGAAGAACAGTGTTAAACCAGCATGGGGTGCAGCACCTACTGCACACTAACACCATCATCTTCTGCATCTCCTCCACGAATGAATCATCAAATGACATTTAAAAACCAGCAGTACGTGTCGGTTAATCATAGCGAGAGGGAGCTGCTGCCTAACAGGGAATATCCCACATTGAATTCAAATTGCCAACGGATGGAAACTCTCAGCCCCACCGTGGGGAACAGCTCAGGTCATGGGGAGAGCCCTGAGGATCACACCCTGCACAGAGCTGAACCCCAAAGCATCTGCTGGGGGTGGCAGCTCAGCAGCCTCATGCAGACACAGCAGAGCCTGGAGTCAGTGCTGGTGGGCTGCAGGGGAATCTCTAGGTGAAGGAGCTGCTCCCCGGGCCAGATCTCATGGCTCGGTACCGCAGGGCTCCTGTTCCTGAGTGAAACCCCCACTTCCGCTGCTCAGCGCCTTTTGTGCCTTCTCCTTTTATGCTCAGTTCTAGCTGGGGCCCCGAAGTTTCCGACGGGGATGTTTGGTTGCTTTTGGTTTGTTTTTAATAACCACTGAAAACCCAGGGAGCAGCCTCCTCAGTTTGTCTGCTACAGAAATCCCGTCCCAGGCTGAGACACAGACCAGCCAAGCGCTCTCTCCTTCTCCAAGGCACGTACACATGCACCCGAGCACCCAGCAAAGGGCCGGATTCATCATTCCATTGCTAAGTTCACAGATTCATTTACTCCTGTAACTTTCCCATCTCACAGGGCCAATTTCCACCGATGCTGCGCATTTTGTGAGGCCAACCCACAGGTCCCTGGCCGGAAGCCGGACCCGTGGATGTGAGCTCACAGGGCTGCTGCCTGCCCCCCGCTAGCTGGAAACACATATTTGGAGTCACAAAATCCACTGTGGACCCCCTGGGAAGGGAAAACCGGGCATGCAAAAGGTTGAGACATGGCTGAGATAAACCTGCAGCAGCGCAGACCCCCCTGCATGGGAGCAGGGACCCTGCAAGAGGCACTTAGAGCCCTTCTCCCCACCAGCAGCACTGCCCTGACTCGAGCTGCAAGCTAATTTTGGCAGCACCTGCAGCCAAACGTGCAGGAGCACCAACAGCCACAACCCCCCCCCCTTCCTCACTAGTTCCTAAGCCGTTACCTTGGCAGGGACCTTGCTCGGTGTGCTCCGGAAGAAAGAGGTTTTTGCTGTGAAAAAGCAATCCTCGAGGTCCTCATCCAAGCTGCAGTACCCGCTGCTCATGCTGCTGCCGATGGTCATCGAAGCCCGGCAGAGGCGAGAGGCCGAGCACACCCGGGGCTCACCGGGGGGCTGCTGACCATCGGCGGTCCCCGCTCCGGCTCCCGCACCAGCAGGGACCCGGCTCTCACATCCTCCGCTCGCCGGCGCTTATCTGCAGTAGCTGCTCCTGCTCATCCTCGGGAGCCAGCGGAGCTGTTTCTCTTTAACAGGCAGCCGCGCTGGGTAACCCTTCCCTCTCCCCCTGCACCCGCCTCCCTGCGCAGCATGGAAGGGGCAGAGCTGAGTTTGCTCCCGCTCTCGGCCCCGGGAGCTCCCGCTCTGATCCCCCGGGGCGCTCACTCAGGCACCCAGCATCACCTCCCCTTCCTGCGCTCGCCCCGCAGCCCGGCCACTTCCTCTCGCAGGATCGGTCACCCCGCTGCTGCACGCTGGGGATGAGGAGCTGGGTTTGGCCGCGGGCACGGCCCGGCCCCTGGGTGCCCCCAGCTCCTCCTTTGATACCCAGCGCACATCGCCACGCAGGCTGGCTCCGGGCTCCTTCCCTGTTAGCGCATCCTCGAGAGCTGCGCTGCATCTGCTGCCTTAGGGAAGCAAGTCCAGGCTGGACTTCGGCTGCTGAAAGGTGATGGGGAAGGGAAGACCATCCTTGGGGTTCCAGGAGCCCCGGGTCGTCACGCCGTGGGAGGGCGGTGGGTTCCTCTCCGCTCTGCAGCTCATTTTGGAGCAGCAGGAGTGATTTCAGCAGTGCTGACACCCGGCTGAGGCAGCGTCTACTGCAGCCCAGGAGAAAGCAGCTCAGCTTCAGGTCCTGTCTGCACGAAGCACTTGCTCCAGGCTGATTAAGATGCTGTGTTGTCCTTGGAAAGAGCCTCAGAGCAATAGCATTATCCCTGCTTCCCTCTGCCCCCATGCACGGACCCATACCCAGAGCCAGCTCCTCCATCCCACTCTCCCAGCTCCTCCATCCCACTCACACCCTGCATTTTACCCAGCAGCTTTTAAAGCAGCTCTGACCTTCCTTCTTGGTGAAGATCACAGCTCTCTCTGGCGCCAGGCAGGAGCAGGGCTCTGCTCCTATCATCCTCCCTTGGTCGGGGCTCTGCATCCATAGGGATGCAGCACATCCCGGCATGGGCTCTCCCCACCCCTATTCATGAGCAGGTTGAGGGGGGTAAAGGAAAGCCAGACACCCTGTGTTCAAAAGGACTCTGCTTAGGTAATGTATTAATGTACACACCGACAGCTCTCCACCAGACTTCAGAAAAGGAAGAGGGAACAAGGCGTGAGAGCATCGTGCCACTGAGTGAATCCATCCTATGTAACCTTAGGGCAGCTTCCAGTACCTAAAGGGGCCAACAAGAAAGCTGGAGAGGGCCTTTGGACAGGGGCCTGTAGGGACAGGCCAAGGGGAATGGCTTTAACCTGCCAGAGGGGAGACTGAGAGGAGCTCTGAGGCAGAAGCTCTTCTGCCTTGAACACTTCCAGGGATGGGGCAGCCACAGTTTCTCTGGGAAAACACCAAGGCTTTCATACCCTTCCATCTGTATCTGCTTGCTGAAGGACTTGCTACAAGGCTGTGACAGCTCCCTACCCCATCACCAGCAGCATCCCATGAATACAAACCAGGATGTCAACGTAAAGACTGGCGGGAGGATGCAACATCTGCATCTTAAAGAGGAAGGCAAGGATCCAAATGGCAAATAAATAAGCCCTCCTCTTAGCAGCACATGTGCTCCTGAGGTGGCACACACCTCCTCGGCTTCACAGACTCTATTTAGGAGAGAAAGAGGCTTAAATTGAGCATTGCCACACAAGAAGAGAGTGAGCACTGGGCTGGTGAATGGCACAGGCACTGAAGCCTCAGCCCAGAGCATTTCACAATGGAAATGAGCTGCAGGCAGCTTTGCAGTGCCCCACGAGAAGCTGGATGCACTCACACTGATGGGTTTATCCAAAGAGCCCTCACTCTTCCATTGCAATCCACCTGCCTGGGAGATCAGAGCCATAAAAAACCAAACAAATAAATCCCAAAGTGATTTGGCCCCATTGGTTCAGCAGCAGCTCCCATTAATGCCTGGCCAGCTCTACCAAAACCAGGGACCAAACTGGTGCTGCCAAGACCAGTGGAGGCTTCTGTCAGCCTCAGCCTGGTCTGGATTTCACCCAGGGAGGCTAATCTGGGACCCAGATGTAATGTACTCTTAAGTACTTTGCTGGATCACAGCCCACATTATTAATGCCTGGTATTACATGTGAACAGTACTTAACTACATGATATTAAAGTAGCTGTTTCTCTGATGTTTCCAGTTTGCTTACAATTGATAACACTATTTAATGACTTCCAACTATGCCAGCTATTAATTTGAGTTTCTTGCATTTTCAGTGTGCAATCCCCTTCCCCACCACCAGCATATTCAGGCACCCTGGAATACAGACACTGTTTTCCATCCATCCATCCATCCATCCATCCATCCATCCATCCATCCATCCATCCATCCATCCATCCATCCATCCCTGGCAGTGCTCAAGGCCAGGTTGGACACAGGGGCTTGGAGCAAGCTGCTCCAGTGGAAGGTGTCCCTGTCCGTGGCAGGGGCTGGAGCTGGAACCATTCCGTGGTTCTATGGAACTTGAGGATGTTTTTCCCTGATTATCCACTACCCCCAAACAAGGAGGGAGCTTTATCACAGTGATTCACCCTCAAACCAGCCCCCACACCTCCCAGACTCCAGGGCCCTGCAGCCATTCCTAGCACAGATAAGAGGACCCCAGAGAGCACTTTGCTGGGCAGGGGGGTTCAGAGCTGCAAGCCCTGTCCAGGGCCTCGCAATGGGTTTATGGATTTCTGTTTGTAACTGCAGGGACTTCTGTTTCCTTGGCACAAAATGCCTCCCCCTTCCCAGGGTCACACCAGAGACGTGGCAGTGATGAACTGCCCCGAGGCGCAGGCTCAGCGCTTGTTACCGGCACCATCAATAACCCGGCTCCGTTCTCGCTCTGAAGAAGAAACAAGCTCCTCTGATTCTCCGATACAATCCAGCTGTCCTCACGCTGCTGAGGGAAGCCCAGCGACATCAGGAGAGCTCAACACAGCTCTGGCTTCACACCCTTGTACAAATGCCTCCAGGCTCAGTGGAGAATCCATTCAGAGCCCCTTTGCGATGCACAACTCCTTATAAATCCCATCGGACTTCGGGTTAAATGGGACCTTGTTTCTGAGCAGCAACTGCTCAGTCACGTACCAGTGAGGCCAAGCTCTGCAGACCTCACAGCAAAGCACAGACAACGACCAAGCCCACCACAGAAACCCTGCGCCTTCCTTGACAGAGCACCCGTTTCCATTTCCTCTCAAGAGCATCAGCGTCCTCCACAAAGAGGAATATAAATGCACAGTTATAATGAAGGAGAGGATACAGGTAAAAAAAGCAGCATATAGAAACTGAAAAGGCTCTTTGCAAGTCAAATCCACTGCAGGAGGGTTTCTAAGCAATGTTTCAAGCTTCCAGCATTGTCTTACATCTCAACCTGTGCAGCATCATACAGCTGTTCTGGCAGGTACCCACATTGGGATACAGGCCTCTGCAGCATCACATTGGACCCTCGGTGGGGGTCAAGCAAACAGCTAAGGTGACTACACATCCCTAATACAGACTGAAGTGCCTTGATCCCCTGGGATAGCTGAAATTCCTAAACCAAGGTTATCAAGCTCCTTGTAAAATCCAGGCAGGGCAGAGGCACAAGATGTCCAAGGACATGGGCCAGTGATCCGGGAGCGCTGCGGAACCTCTCTGAGCAGACATCCCTCCTGCAAAGCCCGTCAGGAGCAAGAAGCCAGCTCTGAGAGGAGCTGCCAGCGGTCACCATGGGGCTGCTGACCCCCGTGGAGCCCCTTCCCCACGTACCTGGCTGCAGGGCGGCAGGAGGGTGCTCTCAGGTGAGAGCTGGCTCTGGCACGGGCTGGGCCGGCGGCAATCCAGCTGGATGAGGCCGAGGCATTCCTGGTGGCACGTGTACCTGCAGTCTGCATGGAGAGAAATGAGACAGTGAGGCCCTGGGACCTGCGACTGCCACCGAGGAGCAGTGGGGGAACCCCATGGAGGGACCAGGCTCCTGCATGGAGCAGACCGATGCTCGTGGGCACTGCTATGGTCAGAACTCCAGCCAGGCACATTCAGGCACATCTGGGGATGGAGGGAGGCACCAGAACACCTCATCCAGAGCAAAACCTCTCCCCATTTCTTGCTGCAATGCCACAGCACGGGCAGTGTTCCCTTCCCCTGGTCTGCTGGCACACTGAGACACACGACACAGAAGATGCTCAAGTCCCACCAAACCACGGGGTACACCACTCCCCAGCAGTGGTTCCTGGAAATGGCACCCACACAGTGCTTGCAGCAAAAGCTCGGCTGCTTCGCAAGGAAAGGATGCTTCACCTCCCAGCATCAGACACGAGGCGTGAGACAGAAGTCAAACTGGTTTAGGTCTCTAAATGTGAACGCTTCAAGTGGCCGAGGTAGAGATCTGCCACCAGTCTGGCACAGACACGTCCAGGGCTGTGACCTCCCACCCCCAGCACACACACATTGCCCAGGCACGTACGTAGTGTGCTTTCTTTGGATGCTGACCCATCCTGTGAGGCATTAACTCCTTCAAGGTCGGAATGGCTCGGACCACTCTGCAGAGCCCAGGTTTAACCGCTTCAGTCACAGGCTCCTGCTCACCCCCAGCCCACAGCTGCATTTGGCACAGCCGGCCCCATCCACAGACCCAACAGGCACCACATGCTCATGGCTGCTGCTCCCAAGCCTTTCCCTCAAAGCTCGGACAACTCCAGACCCTCCTGACCAGAGCCAACAACCTCCGTCCGCTTTAACAGCCCTTGTACTTTTTAACCGCTGAACAAACAGCACGACATTTACCTTAAACACTACCCAAAATTCCAGAACCACGTCACCGACCTGAAAATAAATACATATCCTGAAACCAAGGCAAAAGAATTCACTGCACAGGACACGGGAGCGAGAGCCCTTTCCTGCCGCCCGCTCCAAGCCCCTTGTTTTCTAAAAACCTTCCCCTTTTCTTCCTTCAGCATTTGGGTCACTGGGTTTGAATATCTGGAGCTTGCAGGAAAGCAGAGGAACATCCCATATTTGAACTGAAAACAGTGATTTGTGCTCAGCTCTGCTGAACGCCCCAGAGTGAATGAGAGGAGCTGAGCCACTGCTGGGAGCTGGAGCCTGAGGGGGGAAACACTGATCTCCAGGGGAAACAGGGGAATCATTTATCATTTCACATTCATCTGGCATGAGCTGTCCATCATCCTCCCATTCCAAGGCAGTTGTCTCAAGGAAGCCTGAGGGGAAGCAGGGCCACTTGCCTCCTTTTTCCCTTTAATTAGAGATAAGCTGCACTGTTACATGGTAATTTCATGCGTGACCTTTTGAGCAACTGGAAGAGCTTTTAATGGGAGACACTCGCCAAGTCTTTGCTGGAGGTGCCAATATGAGGATGCTCCAGCTGTAGGTTCACCTGAGCACCTGGCACCAGCAGGAAGGCCCTTCTGCCTGCTTAGTGCAGGGTTTGGGCAGCAGCCTCCTGCTCGCAGGAGCTCATCCTGCCGGGCTGGGCTCGAGCATCTCCCCCCTGCATCCTGTTTCCAGCTCTGGAGCTGCAACAAACCTGGAGAGGGGCTTGGAACAAGGGCCTGTGGGGACAGGCCAAGGGGAATGGCTTTAACCTGCCAGAGGGGAGACTGAGATGAGCTCTTAGGCAGAAGCTCTTCCCTGTGAGGGTGCTGAGGCGCTGGCACAGGGTGCCCAGAGAAGCTGTGGCTGCCCCATCCCTGGCAGTGCTCAAGGCCAGGTTGGACACAGGGCTTGGAGCAAGCTGCTCCAGTGGAAGGGCTCCCTGCCCGTGGCAGGGGTTGGAGCTGGATGTGCTTCAAGGTCCCTTCAACCCAAACCATTCTGTGATCTCAGAAGGGTGCTTGAAACCCGTAACGCAAACCACAGCAATGACAGCTCCCAAGCACACCTCCACATCAGCCCCATCATGGGCAGGCATTTCTTCACAGGATTAAAGCATGGCACGGCCTTAGTCACCGTCACCTATTAACAGCTCTAATCGCTCCGTATCCGGCCGGGAATGCTAAGTTTAGAAGCCCAGCACTGCTTTAGGCAGCAGCCACGTGATGGCTTTGCCAAGAGGAGCAGGACGCCTCCACTTCGCCTTTGAGATAATTTCCCTTGGAGCCCCCCAGGGCAACACTTGGAAACGGCATTTCTTTAACAGAAATAAGCCAGGAGCCAGATTGCAGACTGGGAAAACCTGGGGGGGGGGCGGCAGGAGTTTCCCTTTTCCCAGAGACAAAACTTCCTCCGGGGAATAAAGTTCGATAAAGTGAAACAGGGATGCCCACTGAAGCACCTAAATATAGGACTGCGGTCATCCTGCCCACTCCCACCCCCCAGATGCCACAGATGTTATGGGGCATCCTTCAGTGTGACCCACATACAGACCCCCGCTCTGTAGGAAAGGGAGACAAAAGGAGAAGGTGCTGCTCTATGGCAGAGGGCCAGCTCCTGGCCCCGGTGACAAGAGAGGCTCCAAGAACCTGATCCCAGCCAGGCTTTCACCTCAAGCAAAACCTCCCGTGTCCCAAAGCAACACAGGATGGGGGTCAATGGGAAACCAGGTACAGTTGCCCCCAGGTTTAGGATGGAAAAGGACTGAAGTGTCCCAGCACCTTCCCTGGGAGGCTCCTAAGCTCCAGTTTGTGGCCAAAGCTTGTGCTGGGCCCTGGTGAAAACACCCCTTGGGTTCCCCCTTCCCTGGGCTGCCAGCCCTGGCACACACGGGGCTGCAGAGGAGCGCTGGCAGAGGCCACACTCCAAAGCGGCCACCGAGACCCTCGTGTGATGTTGAAGTGAACCGTGAAGATGCAGCAGCTCCCTGAGAGCTCCAGTTCGTTACCGATCCCCCCTTGCATTAAGTGAATAACTTCATCGTAACCTCAAAAAGCGAATCACAAATGCACCCAACACCAACAAAGTGAAGGCAAACCCTCGGAAGCGTGACCCAGCTGCCATGGGAGCGCACAGCGTGGAGGAGCAGAGATTTCCTCCATTTCCCTCCGAACCCTGGAGGCCTCCAGCACCTCACACACCCCTTTAATGGTGAGGTTTGATTGTGCAACTTGTGCTGCTGACGACAGGCCTGGGCTCGGTGCCTCTGCCCTCGCCCAAAGGGACGTCACTGGGGTAACCTCAGGGACGCTGCAGGATGTGGTCCTGAGCATGGCGAGAGCTGGTGGTGCCTGCTGCTGCTGCCAGGGACAGGGCAGGACCTGCAGCATCACCACCAGCGTCAGCATCCACACAGCCAAGGGGCATCGTTTCCCTGCAAAGCACTTCCTGACATCCCCCAGGGCAACGATCCCCCATCACTGGGGGTCTGAGCAGTTTTAGGGCTAAATGAGATGGTTTCAGTTTCACTTGCCTGAAAACAGTGGTTTAGGCTTCATCCGTCTGCAAACAGACACCCAAGGGTGTTCTCCTGTTTGTTCAGAGCAGCAAGACCCGCCTGGTGACCACCAACCCTGAGAGGGGTCCCTGCAGCACTGCAGGATCTGGAGAGCAAACCCAGGCGGATGCTTCCGAGCCGTTCTGTACCAAAAGGCACGTTTTCCTTTCAAGTGGCCCTGGAGCCCCAAGCTGTGCCCACCACAGCACTCCTGTCACAGCGGGGCTGCAGAAGGAGCTGGGGCAGAAGCTGGAGCCACCGGTGCCTGTGCCAGGCAAGATCCCACGTGGATGCGCATCACCAGCCATGCCCTACAGCACAGACAGGGCAGCCCCGCAGGAACCCCCTGAGCACGCAGTGTACACCCAGCAAACACACCCCAACACGCAGACCTACCCCACCACCTACCTCTAACCAGCAAAACCTCCCTGCTCGGCCTCCTCAGCAGCCGGAGCCCCTCGGAGCAAGGCTTTGACTTGGGAAAATGCCGGAAGAGTTTGCGAATTCTCTTTGTCACAAGCCCAAAGCAAGCGGCTGCTCCCGCTTTTCCGTCCGTCATCCTCTGGGAGAGGAGGCTGAGGGCTTCCCAGGCGCGCAGAGCCCAGATGCATCACTGCAAGGTTACGTCTGCTTCCACAAGAGGCCTTTCCTCCCGCGGAGATAAACCACTGCCGTGGTCCATTTAGAACCTGCTGCCATTTGATGGGCTGATTTCTTTCTTTCTTTTTGAGCAATGAGGCAACACAGAGCTCGGAGCTTGTGCATCCCCCGGCCTGCCCTGTTAGCCGTGGAAAACTTTCTATTTCTGGGGCTTTTTGCTTGATAAGATAAAACACCCCAACGGAAGAGATTAGAGAGAGAAAGCGCAGGACCCAGCCGGACCGGGGGGCTCTTTTCAATCTCCTCTCCTCACTTTGCTGCTTTTCCCTTGCAGCCCTCTAAAATGTAAGGGAAAAAGTCCCCAGCGTTTAACCAAAGGTTAAAGGAACACACCGAGATGAGCCATATTTATAATGCTGGGTTGAGCTCTGCACACAGATAGGTTTTCAGATCCACACTGCAGCCCGTTCACGGCATCTATCGGTTACAGCTACACCGGGTGTCAAATGATGGGGTGGGACATAAGCACCAGTTTAACAGCGCGGTTGAAATCTGCCACTTTGTACCCTCTACATCACAACCATCCCCTCTCTGGTCAGGACTCACAAACGGAGCAGTTTGCACCACACATCCTCGCTTTTACACAGGGAGTTAACAAAGAGGAAGTTTACCTAATCCTAAATATCACACCAAGCACCATAAGCAATGAGGTAACACAGGGGACTTCTTTATTCCCCCTTTGCTGTCCCAACACCTTGACAGCATCTCTTCAGCTGCACACATCCCTTCTTCCCACCAGACTCATCTAAACCTCCTGGGCCACAGATGATGCAGGAGGAGAAAAGGCAGCCCAAAATCTCACCTGCAAGGTGGGAGCTGGAGCCTCGGCTGGTGTCTCCCTCCATAAATCCTTCCCGGGGCACTGGAGTGCAGCAAGGAACATGATCCCCAAGACCAGGAGCTGTGGGCAGGGCCCTGGGGGAGCCTCAGCGGGCAGGATGCATCACCCTGTGCTCACCCAACCTCAGCAGCGCCCACCACCCCGACCTGCCCCAGTCACCCGGAGGCAGGAGCAGCCTCAGGAATCTGTCTGGACCAGCTAAATGGGATCAAAATGTGGAGTGCTGTGGGTCCCATGAGCTGTGAGCAATTACTGTTTACAGTGGCAAGACCAGAGGCACGACAGAGTCACATCAGAGAGGAGATAGAAACCCAGACAGCACCACTGGTGTGAGCAGAACCTCATCCCAGCAAGGCTGGGCTTGCTCAAGAAGTCATTATCTTAAGTATTATCTTAAGCAAATGAGGAGCAGGGATGTTACAGCTGAAGTCTGCTGTACAAACGAGCAAGAGAAATGTTGAGTGTTTAACCAACTTCCTCCTTAAGGAAATAGCTCCTGATTCAGCGCAGCGCTTGAGCGTGGAATTAACTGCTCTAAGAGATAAGGGTGCCTTCAGACCAGCGTAAGCCCAGATAGATGCTGAAGCTCTTCACTGAACCATGGCCATGTCACAACATC
Organism: Pezoporus wallicus; assembly: GCF_028554395.1. NCBI lineage: Eukaryota > Metazoa > Chordata > Aves > Psittaciformes > Psittacidae > Pezoporus > Pezoporus wallicus. The sequence continues at coordinate 1,111,436 of NW_026636574.1, read as the reverse complement.
TACAGACCAAAATCTGACACCAGGTACAACTGCATCTGCCACCGAGACCATCGAGGCGGTGCTTCACAACCAGCCTTCCCAGCAGGGAAGCACAGAGCTGCAGTGATTTCCTTGGGAAGAAGCCCCAGCTTCCTCAAGGCCAGGTTGGACTTGGAGCAAGCTGCTCTATGGAAGGGGTCCCTGCCCGTGGAGCTGGAGGAGCTTTAAGGTCCCTTCAACCCACTGTGTGAAGCTGCAGCTCCTCTGCTGTCCCCGCTGCTCCAAAGTGAAACAAACCCCGCTGAAGGCTTTGAAGCTGCTTCAGTCACCACCGCATCCAGCTCCTGCGCCCTGCCCACCAGAACAAACACTAAGGCAGCGCAGCAGGGATGTGCCACCCCAGCCTGCCCGCCCGGCCCCTTCCCAGCCTCTTGCATCAGGAACGGCTGCCGGCAGCAGGACACGTTCCACTCCTCCATGAGATCACTCCTTCAGCGTTCGCTCAGGCCTTGGAAGGTGCCAGCAGCACAAAGCACGTGCATCAGCTAGGAGGTGTTCAAGGCAGCTATAATGGCACAGTGACTCCTCAAGCCCAATTACATTCACGTTGGGACTGAGAACAAGTGGCTTTAACCAATGCCAGCAGCACGGCCAGCTTCTGCATCAGCCTCCAATGCCATCGTACACAGGACACCGCACCCACGGCACGGGCAGGAAGGGACACAGACCAGCTTGGGAGGGAGGAGGGATAAATCCCACCTTCCCATGCCACTGAGGATGACCAGATCCGATGTCAATGGAAACAGGCCAGAAGTGCACAACCCAAAACTTGAGGCTGCGAGTCAACAGCAAACAAGTGGTAGCTTCACCAAGGGAGGATCACAACCCCCATCTGCAGCTTTCAGGCAGTTTTAAAGGGATGCACTGTTGGGATCACAGGGAATGCAGAGGATGCTAACAGCAGCTCCACTGAAGTTCCCCCCCCCACGCTTCCCACTGCCTGGTTGTCTGGGGAGTTTTAGGGACGGAACTACTCCCACACTCTGAACTATTCTCCTCTAAAGCGAAAAGGGAAATAGAGTTATTTCAGATTTGTTTCAATATAACCATGGAAAAAATCCAGAGGAGAAGTCCCTCAAAACAACTATTTATAGTACCTGCAACACCACAGAACTCTGCGAGTTATTACCTCAGACCCAGTAGCTCAAACTGCACACGAGCCCTGTGACCACCCTGAAGGATGGCTGGAGAAAGTCTCTTTTGCTTCACATAAACCCAGGCTGTGTCTTTCAGCACATTGATCCATGCATTGCTCCAGTGAATACACTGACTCTTACCAGGTTTTGAGGGAGTTCATAAGGAAAAAGGGAGAAAGAGCAGTTTGACACCAGCAAAACCATTTACATCACCTTCTTTGGTTGGAGAAGAGAAGGCTCTGGGAAGACCTTGTAACAGTCTTCCATTACCTAAAGGGGAACGAGAAGAAACCTGGAGAGGGGCTTTGGACAAGGGCCTGTAGGGACAGGCCAAGGGGAATGGCTTTAACCTGCCAGAGGGGAGACTGAGATGAGCTCTTAGGCAGAAGCTCTTCCCTGTGAGGGTGCTGAGGCGCTGGCACAGGGAAGCTGTGGCTGCCCCATCCCTGGCAGTGCTCAAGGCCAGGTTGGACACAGGGGCTTGGAGCAAGCTGCTCCAGTGGAAGGGGTCCCTGCCCGTGGCAGGGGTTGGAGCTGGAGGAGCTTTAAGGTCCCATCAACCCAAACCAGTGTGATTCTAATAACACCACATGGATAAACCTGCCAGCCCCGGTGTGTCCCCATGCCACGTTGTGCTGGCTGCATGGTGATGCTGGGGCCACATTTAATTAACAACAATCAGTGCTGAAACCTTAATGCGAGGCAGCAGGGCCATATGGTGCTCCTGCCTCTCCCAATTGCCCTTCATTTCCAAACGGCACCAGGAGGCACATGGAGGAGCCCTGCTCACACCACGCTGTGCAAACCACCACTAGAAACACTGAATTGATTCATGAGCTAAGGAAAGCCAAGCGTAAGAACCACAAGGGGCTGGGCAAGGCACTGATTGCCCTGGTGAGGCTGGTGTTACAGCACACGGCATCATCCCCCGAGCAAACCTGCAACTGAGCAATGAAGCCTCCTCTGGAGCTGCTGGCCGGGCAGACAACCCAAAACCCCGGGGCAGGACGCGGCTCACTCCTTGCCCCAAATAACCACGAGCACCCAGCGCCAGCACTGTCAGCAGCGAGCACACGCTACCAGGTTCTCTGTGACACAGGTCCTGCCCCAGCACACCACGGCCTCCTCGCTTCACCACCAATGACTGATGCAGGTCACACCTTGCCAAGGGCCCTGCAGAGACCCACGGCCCCAGAGCATGAGCACAGGACCCCGTTCAGCCCCTCCGTGTCCTCTCCCACGCGATGGAAGGATTAATCTCTCTTGCAGAACACAAGCATGTGGCCAATGTGAGCGCATGCATCTTGGTGAATCCCACCGGCGTGAGTACTCTTACCCCATGGTTTGGGCAAGGCAAGGCGTGTAACAAATTTCCTGCTTCTACAGGAATTTACACCTCACCGTACAGCTTCGCAAACGCAAATTCCTCCTGCTCACCGAGACCTGCTGCTGCCAGCCTCGCCTTGGACGTGATACTCTCCCATTTCCTGCCAAAACTTCATTTCCCGAGCCCACCCCGCATCAATTCACCTCCCCCGGGGTCCGTGGTCCCTTTGCGGGAGGCTCCGGGCAGATCCCTTCATCCAGGGGGACGGGGATCCCCCCCCAGGATCCCGGTGCGGGGGAGCCCTTCCCTGCAGGTCCCTGCAGCGGGGCTTTGGGGACCCGGGGCAAAGCGGGGCGGGGGGAAAGAGCGGGTCCAGCGCTGCCGCTGCGGGAGGAAGAGCCCGGGCAGGGTGCGGGTAGGGGCTGCAGTGCGGGGGGAAGCGGGGAGGGCAGGGGTGCAGGCAGGGTGCGGGCAGGGTGCGGGCAGGGTGCGGGCAGGGCGCGGGCAGCACTCACATTCGCAGCGCAGGGCTCGCTCCCGCACCGCCTCCCCGCACAGGTCGCACCATCCGCGGCGCGGGGGCCGAGGGGCGAAGCGGTGTCCGCGGCCGCGCTCCGCCGGCTCCCGCGGTGCCGCGAAGATGCTCCGCACGTCGGGGAGCAGCCGCGGGGCTCCGCTGCGCCGCCGCAGCCGCCGCCGAACCGCCCTGGCCCCGCCGGGGCTCCCCGGGGACCGGCCGCCCATCACCGTGCGGGGCCGGGCGGCAGCCGGAGCATGGAAGCGGGCGCGCAGGGAGGGAGGGAGGGAGGGAGGGAGAGCGGGCGGGGGCACGGCCCCGGGACCGGCCACGCCACGGGAACGCAGCGCAGGCGCCTGGGACCGGCCCGGGGGGAGGAGACAAGGCTGGGCACTGGGGACCGGGACCGGCCCTGCTGGGGGACCCCGCCAGTGGAGACCCCCTAAAACATGGAGACCCCGCCCCATGGAGCCCATCGCTGCTGCCATCCCCTTCACCCCCATGACACCTTTCCCGTGGCATTCCCCTCCCCGCAATTCCCACCCCCGTGGGAATCCCCGCCCTTCCAGGCACCTCTCCCCACAAGGATCCCCCCTCTCCGTACCCAGGGCAGTGCGCACATCGCCGCCGGGCTCCCTGCAGCGTCGGCTCCATCCCACCCCAGCATCGCTCCCATCCCACCTGGCCAAAGCGCCTTCCTCTGGGGCGATGATGAGGGCGGAGGAGCCGAGGCAATTATCGCTCCCTGATGAGGCTCCTGTGGTTGTGGGAAATGCCAAAGGGAAGATGTGATGGCCACGTTCTGAAGCGGCTCCGAGCAGGCTCCAGCGCTGGTTTGCAAACCTCTCCCCTGGGCAAAGGAGCTTTTGGGGGTGGCTGGACCCGGTGGTCCTCTGCTACCTCGATGCGCTGATTATCAAGTGACTCCCTCCCTCCTCCTTTGAACACAAGGGTGTGAGGGTCCCCCGTCATCATTACACCTTCCCCCTGGCTGGGAGAGGCGCAAGCTTCTGCTATGGTCAAACGCACAGCATTGAGTTTGACGAGGTGCATCTTCACGAGGATGCGTCTGATGCTGTTTGAGATGTACATGTGGAAGGAGTGATGTGCAAGCAGACTGAAAAAGATACAGAACAGTGTATTCTGCATGGTGAGGAAATCTGCGCTGTGCTGTGAACCGTAAGAAGAAACTCTTCCTCATGCATTTTCCCTTTTCCCTACATCCAGATGGAGCTGTGTGCACCCCGGCTTCTGGGCTCATGGGAAGCTGAGTTTGATGTCACTCACGGATTCCTGAGGACAGGATAAGCCAAGGATGTCTAAATCCTTTTCAAGGATTCTAATTTGAAGCCTGGATTAAAACACTGGCTCTGAGTTACAAAGGACTAATGCCATAAGCAGCCCCTAATAAAAGCTTCAAACCCAAAGAGGAATAACACAGCTTGGAAATCCTAGTTTTGTTCCGTGCTAAGTAGCAAGATTCATTTGGGGAGCGTCTTTTTCTTCCCCATTCAGGACCCTGATTCACTTTCACACATCCTCTGCTCCTGCCTGCGAACAGCAGCAGATTTATTCCCAGGGAAGGGGAATTGTTTTCCCCCGATTGGGATTTAATCCTGTGCTCTCCACAGAGCGTTCATTGTGTAAGAAATAACCTGCAAGAAAGCAAGTGATGTTTCTGAGAGCAAAGATCTACCCGGCGTCTGGCTGGGAACCTGCTAAAGCCATTCTGGACATGTGCTCTTCCAGGGCCATCCCAGCTGTGAAAGCTGCAGACCTTGGCTTCCAGTGCAAATAAATGTAGTACCCTCTGTCCACACCGCATGCTTGGGCTCACACGGGATGGAGATGGGGCAGAGTCGTTATCCTCAGCTGCCTCTGCAGGCATTCAGGGCTGACACCATTGGAAGCTCTTTTAGGCCAAGGGTTAAAGTAATCTGGGAAAAAATCCCTAATTACCATTGGCAGGAAAGTTCCTGTTTCATTTGGATTCCGGGAGTCCCCTTTGCAGCTGCTGTTACAGCAGTTGAAGCATGACAAGGGCTGTTAGCAAAACCTCTCTTTTCTTTTTGCCAAGAAATAAATCCCTCTTTACCAAAGCCAAACATGTCCCAGGTCCAGCTCTCAGCTGGTATGAATCAGTGCAGCTCCACTGAATCCAAGGAAGTGTGGCAGGACACCCTGCCTGGGCTCCCTGCCCTGTTCCAACAGGGGATGTCAGTGAATTCGAGCTGGATTAAAACTAATGTTCCTTGGAAAACGAGGAGAATCCTAGAAAATAGTATGTGGGAGAAAAGCTTTTAAGGGATGGCTTCGTTCCACCTCTGCTGCTGCAAGCGGCTGGGTTTGACAGCCAGGATGTTGGGTTTTACAGTTAAAATGGATGGGGAAGTTTGGTGCCAAATTCCACTCGGGAAGGTTTCCTGGGCGTGCTTGGCCTGTTCCGACAGGCAGGAAAAGGCAGGCACAGCCCTGGAGCTGCTGCTCCTGCTTCGGTTGCTTCCTTGCTGAACTCAGAGCAAGACGCTCAGCTCCAAGGCTGCACTGCTCTGCCCCAGGGGCCCGCAGGTCTCCCAGCAGAGGCTGGAACCAACTCCTGCCGTGGTGAAGGTGAGGAGCATCCACGGCAGGCACCCCCTTGCCCTGTCCTCTCTCAGGTGGGGAGCTGGCGATGCCTCTGGGCAAGCAGCATGGTGAGGGCAGGCCCAGACTCGGCTGGAGGCTCTTGCTTTACCTGATGTGTGTCACCTCCAGCAAAGAGGCAGGCGAGGGAACGGGAGGAAAGGTGAAGGGCAGAGCCGGGAGCTGTGTTCTCTATGGAGGGGCAGGTCCAGGCAGGCACCCTCAGCATCCCCGCTGCTGTTGAGTCAGACGCATTGGCTTGCCCAGATGACGGCTCAGCCTCTGCTTCCAGATGCACGATCCAGCCCTGGGAGGTGCAGTGAGCCTTGGACTTTGCTGGTGCCCTCGTTTCCTGGTCCCTGCTCCAGCCTCCTCCAAGCCCAGCACCCAGCCACAGCAGGTGACTTCTGCCTAAGAGCTCATCTCAGCCTCCCCTCGGGCAGGTTAAAGCCATTCCCCTTGGCCTGTCCCTGCAGCCCCTTGTGAGATTTGTGTCTTTGCCCTGATGTGTGCCAAGGAGGGGTGGGAAGAGCCCATCCTTCTGCCGGGAGTCCCCAGCGTGTAAATACACCTACGTGAGCCTGGCTGGGAGGGGGTCATCTCCCTGCCTGGCTTTGGCTCCTGCCTGGGAACGCTGCTCCCCTCTGTGGCTCTGCAGGGTGTGGATTGAGGGATTGGGATGACAACCCATCAGTCACGCTGGGGACAGGCAGGAAGAGGTGGATGGAGGGGACGCGTGTCCGACTGCCCACAAAGAGCTCCTCGATACCCTCTGCTGCTCATGCTCCCGCAATCCCGGACTTCCTGTATCACTGCTCCGCATGGTGATGACTCAGTTATGGTTCCTCATGAAACCCAAGGTCAAGAAACAGATAAATCCATCCTTTCACCTTGTGTTAATGGCAGGGGTGGCTGCTTCTCCCCCTTTAACCTGAAGTAAAAAGGAGCATCACTGCCTTCCCTTGCCGTGGAGAGGGGAATGTGGGAGCCCTCTCATCTGGGATTGTGCCTTGGCATTCAGTAGCACCCCCAGGTTCGCTGGCTTGAGCCAGGGTTTCAGTGCAGGGTTGTTTGGAGACAACGTGCATCCACACAGGACTCGGTTACATGGCTAGAAACATACCCAAAACGAGAATCCTCCCTTGGCTTCCTATTCCCAAACCCAAGGGGGAAATGGGAGAAGAGGTGGCAGCACCAGCGGGCTGAGGTCTGCAGCTCCCACCGTCCCAGTGCTGGAGCTGTCCTGGGCTGGATCCAGTCTCAGCATCCCTCATGCCCACTCCAGGGACCAGAAGTATGTTAAAAGTGGGAGTAATCCCACAACAAGAGGGCAAAAGAGAATTTAGCTGTTTAGCCTCTTCCTCTTCACCACCAGGCACGGCGATACAGAGAAGCTGGAAAAACATGAAGTCCTTCGAGCACTTTTTAAAAGGAAAGAAAAACCCAAACCCTCTCATTTTCTGGTCAAACTTTCAAAGGTTCAGGGTGTTCAAGCCACTCAAAGCTGGCACTGGTGAACGGTGCAAAAGTGCTGGAGGGGAGAGGTAGGAGACAGAGAGCTCCTCCAACATGAACATCAGACGTCTCCATCGCCCTGGACCCAAAGTGCTGCGAGTGTTCGCCGCTGTTGGCTTCAGCAGCCGCAAGCTCACCACGTCTCAAACACCAGGGGCTGGGGCAGCCCCACGTAACCTGCAGGAACAGAACCTGTGCTTGCGCTCCCCATGCTGGAACCCTTCATGGATACCCATGGAGCCCACCCGGTCCCACCGCCCCATCCTGGGGTTAGGGGCAGGAGCAGCGTCCCTGCACGCTCTTACTCACCGCTCGATGATGCTGTTGTTGAGCTGGAGATCACAAGTTACTGACCTCATCTGCTCCAGGAGCTCCTGCATCCTGCCAGGGACACAGCCACCCCTTACCGGTGCTGCTCAGCCTCCCATTCCCTATGGGAGCAGCTCCGGCAGCTGGAGCGCCCCATGGATCGCACACGGCAGGACCTCAGCTCACCGGAAAGCCATGTCCTGGTGTGCCTGGCTCCCAGGGACAGGGGAAGGAGCAGGAGGAACCGGGGCCAAGCTCTGCTGCTCAGGCTGGAGAAGCCTGTCCAGAGCCTGCGGGAAGGGAGAGGCTCAGCAGCCCCCCAGGCAGGGGGTCTGACCCAGGGCTGCAGGGCTGGACCCCGGTCAGGCAGTGCTCAGGACCAGTGGTGCCGCTGCCAAAGCTCTTCCCCATTCCTTGCTCAAATAGGGAAGATCTTCAGTGTGGATCCCCCCCAGAGCACTGCAGCAAGGTGTTCAGAAGCACCCTGGTGGTCCCTGCTTAACACACGTGCTCAGGCACAGGGTGGGCAGGGTGTGAAGGGGGGGTCTGTGCAGCAGCACCCCTGGGTGGGACCCCCCATGGGCACCTACGCTCTGCAGGCAGTCCTGGCACTGCATCATCTCCACGCTGCAGGCGCTGATGCGGTTGCTGAGCCTCTTCAGATGTTTCTTTATCTCACAGACTTTCCTAGAAACAACAACAGAATTCCCAGTTGACGTTCATCGGCAGTGTGGATCCTTATCCTGGAACGGTTCGTTTTGGAAGGGGCCTCAAAGCTCCTCCAGCTCCAACCCCTGCCACGGGCAGGGACCCCCTCCACTGGAGCAGCTTGCTCCAAGCCCCTGTGTCCAACGTGGCCTTGAGCACTGCCAGGGATGGGGCAGCCACAGCTTCTCTGGGCACCCTGTGCCAGCGCCTCAGCACCCTCACACTAAATGGTTCTATTTCTTTAATAGAGTGTATTTCTGTTCTAGTTCTGTGTGGTTTAATCCAATTTACTGCTTTCTGCAAACCTTCCTGGATCGAAGTTAAAGCCCCAAAGGAAAGCAAACGAGTCACAACAGGGCTGCAAGCGCGGCTGCAGCTCTGCTCATAGCCACCATAGGCCAGGTTATCCAGACACCACCAGCAGCAAAGTCCTGAGGGAGAGTGGGAAAGGGAGCTGCTCCTGCCGGCCACGCAGCAGGAGGGGCCTCAGCTGGCTCAGAATAGGTTCGGTTTGGGGTAATAAAGGAAAGGCTATTTCAGGTGCACGGTCCCACCTCCAGCCCCCAGCCAACCACCTCCAGAGCTCAGCGCTGGTGCCAGCCCAGCGCAGGACAGCTCAGGCTGGAGGCAGAGTCAATTATAGCCGGGCAGGGGTGACGCACGGTGCCCCTTCTGCAAGGGCAGGAAACCAGGCACAAAACCACTCCGGCAAAACACAAGGGACGCAGGGACGGGGCAGGGCTGGGCAGACGCTGCCCCCTCCTCCTGCCAGGGCATTCCCGAGCACCCGAGGCAAATCCCACCCTCAATTCCCCCCCAGGCAATTCCTGGCTGCTCCGTGGCAGAGACAGGGACACAACCTGGGGTCGGTTCTAAAGCACTGCGGAAAATCCTCCTCCGTACACGCACACCGGCAGCCCAGGGGAATGGATGCTGCTCTAAGAGCAACCTGGCAATAGAAATCCAGTGTCTGGAACATGCCCTTCCCCTGCCTGCCTCCCCTCACTCTGCTCATGGCTGCAATAGGCAGAGGACTGCGCTCAATCACTGCGAGGCACTTTGCTCCCTGCACTATTCCCCAAGCACCCTTTAACAGGAGATCATTCCTCCTAAGCAGATCTCTGTCTCGATGGCAATTTTGACCTGATAAAATAACCTCTCCCCATCAGAGAGTGAAGAACCCAGAGGCTTAAACTCCAGCTGCAAGTTTAGGGAGCTTTTAAAATCAATCCACTAAAACAACAGGGCAGGAATACATGGCATGGGATAAGAACCAGGGTCTTATTACCCACTGAGGAGTCCTTCCGCAGCAGTTACTGACATCATCCTCTCCATCTGCATCTCAGTGCTCAATTGATAAGAGCACTCTGGAAGCCTTGGGATTTGTGGGCAATACTTAATGCAATATCCCTGCTCCCATCCCAACCATGTCCAGAAACCAGAGCCCTAAAACCTCAGGAGAAGGCTGGGGCTTGTACCTCATGCTGCTGCCATGGAGGGCCAGGGCCTCCTTGTACCGTTCCACACAATCATCCTGGAAAATCAAGAGCACCTTCCTGGCCAAATGGCCTAAATTCACCCTAAAAGCAGAAAAAAGAGCAGGAGAACACTGGTATTGCCTTAAATGTATGCAAATGAACATCACAGTTCACATGGCAGGAGACCTAAAGCTGGCTCCTGAATGGAGAAAGAGGGGCTGGATGCTCAGTAACGGATTTTGATGTGGGTCTGCATCTATATAGAATCATAGAATGGTTTGGGTTGGAAAAGACCAGTTTCCAACACCCCTACCATCTACCTCTAATCTAATCTGATCTAATCTATATCTACATCTCATCCCCATCCCAAGGGCACTCCTGAGAAATCTTTGCCTTGGACTTTAAGGCAAATGCCCAAGTGGAGATTGAAGCTTTAATTAAGCTTAAGGAGCTGCCTCTTCAGTTTCAGCAGCCCTGGTATGTACTGGAGCGTGCATTTGATTTCCTGGTTGTGCTAAATTCCCCTGATTTCAAATGGAAGCTAAACGGAGGATTTTTAAAGGTACAAAAGCCATCAGACGCTTGATTTCCAGTGGAAGGTGAGTGGATGTGAAGGCAGGGACACTTCCCAAACCAGCATCTCAGCAAATACACGGCCACGAGCTAAGCACTGTGCAGGCAATAGCCTGAAATGTGCTTATCCCCACATCCCAATGCAGGGAGTTGGCCCAACACCACTACCCTGACCCCAGGTCAGGGGTTTTCTCACCTCTTCATCAGAAATAGCTTTTAGCTTAAAGCCTTTGCTGTGAAAGGTCCTGCATGGATGAACCACCACCAAACCCAGTCCCTCTCCCAGTGTTAGCGACCCAGGAACATTTTACATCCCACTGGGATTCAAGCAGACACCCCCCCCACATCTGCCTAGCCACAGTATGGGGCAGGTCCTAGAAAGGGGAGAGGGCTGGGACTTACTTATCCAGCTTGTGTATTTGCTCCTCGTTGTAGCTCAGCCCTGGGGAGGGAAGGCAGCACCAGTCAGCACAGGCTCTCCTGTTCACCACCCAGGGAACGGGAATGGGCATCTTCACACCACAGAGCTCACCCCAAGGCTCTGCAGGGCAGCAGCCCCTGGGACCACGGCCACAGAGAGCTGCAGGGCCCCAGTTCCCCACCGGCTCAGCGCAGGGATGTTCCTGCCATCCCAGGGACTTACGCAGGCTGGTCCTGGCCTTCCTGAACTGCGTGTAGATGAGCTGCATCTCCTCCAGGCAGCACTGGATCCGCTGGATGCTGGAAGAGGGACGGGGAAGGGGGAATGAGGCCCCTGGAGAGGGGTGAAAATAGCACTGGGGGGAGCCAGCCCGGCCCTCAGCCTGGCTCCAGGTATTACACGTGCGTGCACAGGGCTCTTAGGAGCTGTTTGCAATGGGGGCTGTGCATGGAGCGGTGTCTTCTCCATCCAGCAAAGCTTTGGCAGGGATTTCGGGAATGCTGGTGCCACAAACCTCTTGTCTTCATGCACTTCCTGCCCCTGCTTCACCAGCTCAGCCAAAACCCCATCGAGAGCCCCTTGGAAGACAAAGATGCTGTGAGAGCACTGGGAGAGCTCCTCGTCAACCTGTGGAGGAGATGGAGAGGTTGGGGCTGGCTCTGGATGCTCCCCAGCCCCACACGGAGCTCACCCCCTGCACAGAGCTCACCCTCTGCAGCCTTGTCTTCACCATGGCCACGTCCTTCAGAGCCAGCACCCCGCTGCCTGCAGGAGCGGCCTCGTACCTGGAGACAAGGAAGGATGTTAGGCAGGGTGTGAGGCAGAGGCACAGTCCTGTGGTGGAGGCAGCATCCGAGTCCCTGGGGTGGTTTGTGTGGGCAAATAACTGCGCCCAGGGCAGCGGATCCGAGCCACAACAGAAGCGTGGATCCGGTGCAAACTCACCCGATTTGTTCCCAAATTGTTCACTTCATCCCCGCTGGCTTTGCACCAGCTCAGATGTTGTGCGTTTTCTGCCTCCCTGCAGCTGGCATGAGAGCAGAGCACTGAGCAGTGCTGGCTAAGCAGAAATAGGCTGCTCCAGCCCGTGTTGGGAGGGATGGATAAGCAGCAGCATCCAGCTGCAGCATCAGTGCTCTTGGCACTCCAGCCCTGCGTTATCCGGCTGAAGTCAATGGGAACCATGTGTCCCTATCTTTTTAGATGAGATGGAAATTAAGAGGCTTGCTAAATGGAAAGGAATAAAAGATCAGCAACCCAGCAGCAAAGAACGCTCTGCTGCAACAGGACTGGAATGCAAACCAACCATGGGATAGCTTAGAGAAAACAGGGTCAGCTTTTCCTGGGGCAGCACGGCTGGGAATGGGTGCCCAGGACAGCCAGGGCTTTCCTTGTCATTCAGCCCCATTGAATGTCATTCAGCCTCTTGAATGGCATCTTTGAGAGCCCCATAACTCATCTGCAGCAGCCGCAGCCCGGCGCCTGCATCCCTGCGGCTGCAAAGCCACACTTACAGCACGGGGGTCTTCACCTCAGGGAGCTGCAGGCAGGAGAGCACCGAGAGAGCCCCTGTCTTCTGCTCCAGCACCCTCACGCACTCCGTTTTCAGGTTCCCACTGCCAAGAGAGGAAACAGCCCATCCAGCACTTCCCAAGAGAGGAAACAGCCCATCCAGCACTTCCCAAGAGAGGAAACAGCCCATCCAGTGCTCCCCAGCAGCCCGACCTCCATCCCGGGGCCAGGCGCACAGGGTTAGGATGGAGCTGATGCCTCCTCGTGTGCACATGGGATGCTGGATGCATGCAGAGCTGGGTGCAGCTCCTGGGCAGGGGGTCTCACCCACTGGGCACTGTCCTGCCTTGTACAGGAAGGGAACGGGCAGGACAGTGAGAATGCCCACAGAACCATGGCACGGGTTGGGGTGGGAGGGGCTCCTCCAGTTCCAACCCCTGCGCTGTTGGGAATAGGCTGGAAAACCGGGAGTGGTTTCAACCCATCAATGACCTGGGAGGGGCCGGGTCCCCCCCTCCGCACCCGCACCCACGCCGGCCCCAGCACTCACATCACCCAGTGCAGGCCCCTCGCCAGCAGCTCCCGGCAGCGCCGCAGGGCGCGGGCGATGCGCAGGGTCTGGTGCACGGCACCCACCGCGCTCTGCAAAGCAACGGGCACTGCCTCCATCCGCACCCCTGCGGCCGGGGCTCCCCGGGGCCGCAGGGACCCCCCGCCTACCTTGGCTGCTCTGCAGTCGGCCACCACGTCCACCCTGGGCACCAGCTTTGGGAACTCGAGCGCCGCTGGGGAGATGCGGTCAAGGGGCTTTGCGGATGGAGCCCGGAGCCCCGGGGACACCTCACACCCCTAAAGAAACCCTGCAGCCCCGCGGGGTTTCAGGCATGGGAGCAGCTGCGATGCTGCTTAGCACGGGTCTCAGGGGTGGTTTAGACCATGGGCGCACGCAGGAATCGCCTGCGAAGCCCGGTGTGATGGGTGGCCACGGAGCAACAGCCCATGGCAGGGGAAAACTGACCCTGAAACCCCCTAATCCTGCATCCCTCATCCGGCATCAAACCCCTCTACCTCCTGCTGTGCGTTGGAGCCCTTATTGTATACACATACATATATAAAATACATATACCCTTAGTGGACACAGAGATAATAACTTCAGCAAATCTCTCTTACACACCCACCCTGCGTGCCCTGCTCCGCCTCCAAGCCACCGGTACTCACGGTCTCTGTATGTGACTCCTACCACGTCTTCCGGCTGCTCGGCGATGCTCAGCAAGGTCAGAGGGCTGTGCTCCGTGGTCCTGCAGAAGTTCTGAGCCTGCAGATTCGGATCCAGCTCGTAGGGATGCCCTTCGAAAAAGTACTCTTGGTGGTGAGGGGCTACGTTCGTTTGTTTGAAGACAGCATCCAAGAACTTGGTGGTACTGAAATGAAGGAGAAACGAAAGGACGGGGAATAAGCAATGAGGGGAGCGCTCAGATTTCCATCACTTCCACAGCCTGCTGCCCTCTTCTTGTAGCAAAATAGCCCACAAGGGCAGCGGAGCCCCTTGGGCAACTTCCCTGGGGCTCTCTGTGTGCCAGGGGCAACAGCTCCCGTTAGTGTCTGAGCCTGGCTTGCTTTAGGCTGGTTTAACTGCTGGCATTCCCCCAGGTTCACCCACAAAGACGGGGCTGAGGCTCCTGAGCTCAACTTCTAACCCAGCCTTGGCATCCTTACGTGTTGTAGGAGTGGATGTAGATGCGGTGGGAGGAAGCCTGTGGCAGGCAGAAGACGTCCACCACGATCCTGGTCAAGATGTCATTGGTCTCTGCAAAAAACTGGTTGAACCCCCAGCATTTCCTCTGATCCACCTCCAAGATGTTGGCCAGGATGGGAACCAGCTGCTCCTTCAGCCCCCTGCGGCAGCAGAAGAGACGTCTGCACATAACCCTGAGCCACAAACGTGCTGAGCACGGGGCTGGGGAGGGATGCTGAGCTCTGACAGAGCTGCTCCCCTGCCCTGCATCCCTTTTCCCTGCCTGTAAAGCAAAGGCCTGGTCTGAGAGCTCCGACATCCGCAGGTGAGAAGCTCGTTCCTGGTTAACCCCCCCTGTGCTCTGCGAGCACCCCCAGCCACGGCACCAGGACGTGGGCCCCGAGCCCGGGCACTCACGTGGAGAGGCGGCAGGTGAGGGGCAGCTCGTAGCTCCACGCGATGCTCCCGTTCTCCTGCTCCTGGACCCCTGCAATGGCTCCAGGAGGCTTCTCAGAGGTGATTTTGTACCTGTTGAAGGGAATTGCCTGCAGCTGAAGCGAGCCAAGTGGTGCCTGTTTGGGCACTGAGTCCCTTGGGCTCAGCAGAGAGGGAAAGGGCAGAGATGGATGGGCTGGGAAAGAACAACATCCACAGAGGTAACAGCTGGACTTGAGGATCTTAAAGGTCTTTTCCAGCCTGGTTACTTCTATGAACCTGCTCTAGTGGAAGGTGTCCCTGCCCGTGGCAGGGGGTTGGAACTGGATGAGCTTTAAGGTCTTTTCCAACCCCAAACCAGTCTGGGATTCTGTGATTCTCTTCCAGCTCCAAAGTCGGGAGAATGCATTTTGAGGGTAAATGTGATAAATGGGGCACGGGTCCTTTACATGCTCACTCTCCACGGGCTACACATCAGGTTCTATGGGATTAAATGAGTTGTAAACTGCAGCCCATGGACCTGCAGTGCTGCTGGCGTGCACCGAGCCACAGCCACATCACCCTGCAGCCCGCAGGGTCACCTCCCGCAGCGCAGCCCCTGGTGCCCCGGGCTGGATGCGGTCCCTACATGGCCTCCTTGTTCCAGCGCGAGCCCCCGAAGGGGACGAAGGGGAGGCTGCCGGTGGCAGCGTGGTAGAAGGTGACGCCGATGCTCCAGAGGTCGACGGTGACACCGTAAACCTTCTGCTGCGGCTTGCGCAGCACCGCGCGCTCGTACATGTCCGGGTGCTGCAGGGGAGACCGAGATGAGCTCTGAGGCAGAAGCTCTTCCCTGTGAGGGTGCTGAGGCGCTGGCACAGGGTGCCCAGAGGAGCCGTGGCTGCCCCATCCCTGTGCTCACCAGGTACTCCTCTGTCCCATAGACAGACACAAACTTCTCATCATCGCCCAGCTCCCGCGCGGCCCCAAAGTCTGTCAGTTTATAGATGCTCTGCCCATCTTCCCCCAGCAGCCGCATGATGTTGCCTGGTTTGATGTCTCTGTGCACCACGCTGTTCTCACGGAGGTGGTTCATCCCTGCCACTGGGCACACGGGAGGGGAGGGCTTTGTTCAGAGGTAGGAATGCGGGAAGAGATGGAGCTGGTGCTCAGCCCGTCCATCGCCAGCACCCCGAGGTCCCCACTCTGCAGCCTCCCAGCTCCAGGCTGCGCTCACGGTGATGGGGCGACCCTCACTCACCCACGCACTGCAGCACGATGAGAAACTCGGACTCAGCCAGGCCGAAGGTGTTCTCCGGGTCCTCCAGCACGCTCAGCAAGCTGCCCCCAGAGCAGTATTCCATCACCAGCACCTTCTGTTTGCTGCTGCCCTGCACGGGGAGCAGCCCTGAGGTCCCCCCACTGTCCCCCACTGAGCTCCACCCCTCCCTTGGCTGGTGGGTCCCTGCTTGGACAAAGCAGGGCTGGAGGGTGACAGGGGACAACAGAGGCACACAGAGTGCTCCAGTGCCACCAGTGCTGAAGGGCTGAGGCTTGGTGTGGAGGTAGAGGGAGGAGGAGGCAGCCCAGGGGCAGGGTTTCGGGGCTGGGACCCCACTTACCGTCTCCTCTACAGCAAAGAACTTGACGATGTTTTTATGGTTCAGCCTCCTCAGCATCTCAAACTCCCTCATCTGGACCTCCGGGGGCCGCCGGTAGCTGACGCTGTTAAAGACCTTCACAGCGACCAGCTCCCCCGATTTCTGGGAGAAGAGGGATCAGAGAAGGAGGGAGCAGGAGGTGGCACCATCCATGTCCTGAGCAGCTCCATCAGCTCCCTCCCTGCTCCCGCACCCGCTGGCGATGCAAACTCCACTGACACTGCAAGGCGCGGGCATCTCGCAGCCCTCATCTCTGCTGTAAGAGCCACCCCGCTGCTCCTCACCACCCTCTGCTTCCTGCCCCTGCTCATTCAGCTCCAGATCAGGTTTACAGCAGGGGCTGAGGCCGGGAGCGCGCAGTGGGACGGGGCTGGGTTCAAACCCTCCTCAACGCTGCCTCTGCCGCCCCGCCGAGCAGGAACTTGCTCAGTGAACACCAAAGCCCGGGGGTGCAGCCCTGGCGAGTGCTTGCACGAAACATGCAAATGGGCAAGGACGGGGCCTTCGGAACCTCTGGGCATTCCCCCAGAACAGCTTCTTCCTCCTGCGATGCCCGGGAATGCCGGGAGGGGACCTGCCCCAGAGCACCCCAAAGCTGCTCCGCACCCACTGACCCGAGCTGGAGCCCCAGGGAGGGAAGGAGCCAACCGAGAAGCGAAGTTAAAGCCCAAAGCAGCCCCTGGAGCTCCCGGGGGACAGCAGAGGGGGCAGGGGCACCCCCACCACGGGGCAGGAGGGGTGGGGGCTCGGGGCGTCTGCGGGTCCGGGTTCTCCCCCTCCTTCCATCCGTACCCACCTTGTTGCGGGCTCTGTAGACGGAGGCTGTGGCGCCCTGGCCCAGGCAGTCCTCGGTGCTCCAGAGGTAGCTCGGGGTGCTCTGCATCTCCAGCAGCGCTGCCGCAGGGGGGAAGCACAGGGGTCACCCCTCCGGCGCCCGCCCCGCCACGAACCCCTCCTCGCACGGCCGCGGGCAGCTCCCCCCGCGGGCTCCCGGCAGGGCCGCGCATGGACGGGGCCGTGAGCGCAGCCCCAGCCCTGCCCTGGCGCCGGGAGTCGGGCGCAAAGAGCAGAGCGAGAGGAGCCGCGATGGGGAGGAACCTCCCCGCCCCGGGAGCACAGCCCGGGGGAGGCCGAGCCCGCCCGGCAGCATCCGCGGGAGGAGGAACCGCCGCTGCTTCCTGCTCCGGAGGAAGCCGCTCCCGGTGCCGCGGGGCGGCAGAGGGAGCTGAGACGGGGCTGGAGCAGGGTCTGCACCTTGGGCACCCAAACGGGGCTCCCCCAGCGCTGGGCTCAGCGCTCAGCCCCGGCACAGAGACCGCATCGCACCCGGCTCTGCTCCTGCTGAGCCGGGCCCTGGGGTTCAGTTCCAGCCCTCCCCAAGAGCCGCTGCTGCAGTTACCGGTCCAGAGGCTTCTGCATCCGGCCCCGGGGCAGCCCCGGAGGCGGTGAAACGGCTCCGGGCACAGGGCAGGAACGGAGGGAGGAAGCGGGAGCAAACGGAGCCAACGGCCCTGCCCCAGCCGCAAACACCCCCAGGCGCTAGAACAAGGATGAGGTCCGGCCCTGGCGCCTGCAAACGCTTCCCGAGGGTCCAGAGAGGAGCAAAGGTGGATCTGGGACATTCCCGAGCCACGGCGCCAGCATCGCTCTCACCGGGAGCTCCGCGGCAGCGGGATGCGGGATGTAGAGCGGGATGCGAGATGTAGAGCGGGATGCGGGATGTAGAGCGGGATGCGGGATGTAGAGCGGGATGCGGGATGTAGAGCGGGATGCGGGATGTAGAGCGGGATGCGGGATGTAGAGCGGGATGCGGGATGTAGAGCGGGATGCAGAGCGGTATGCGGGATGTAGAGCGGGATGCGGGATGTAGAGCAGGATGCGGGATGTAGAGCGGGATGCAGAGCGGTATGCGGGATGTAGAGCGGGATGCGGGATGTAGAGCGGGATGCGGGATGTAGAGCGGGATGCGGGATGCAGAGCGGGACGCAGAGCGGGATGCAGGATGTAGAGCGGGATGCAGAGCGGGATGCAGGATGTAGAGTGGGATGCGGGATGTAGAGCGGGATGCGGGATGTAGAGCGGGACGTAGAGCGGGATGCAGGATGTAGAGCGGGATGCAGAGCGGGATGCAGGATGTAGAGTGGGATGCGGGATGTAGAGCGGGATGCGAGATGTAGAGCGGGACGTAGAGCGGGACGCAGAGCGGGATGCAGGATGTAGAGTGGGATGCGGGATGTAGAGCGGGATGCGGGACGCAGAGCAGGATGCGGGATGTAGAGCGGGATGTAGGATGCAGAGCGGGATGCAGGACGTAGAGTGGGATGCGGGATGTAGAGCGGGATGCGGGACGCAGAGCGGGATGCGGGATGTAGAGCGGGATGTAGAGCGGGATGCGGGATGCAGAGCGGGATGCGGGATGCAGAGCGGGATGCGGGATGCAGAGCGGGATGCGGGATGCAGAGCGGGATGCAGAGCGGGATGCGGGATGTAGAGCGGGATGCGGGATGCAGAGCGGGATGCGGGATGCAGAGCGGGATGCGGGATGCAGAGCGGGATGCGGGATGCAGAGCGGGATGCGGGATGCAGAGCGGGATGTAGAGCGGGATGCGGGATGTAGAGCGGGATGCGGGATGTAGAGCGGGATGCGGGATGTAGAGCGGGATGCGGGATGTAGAGCGGGATGCGGGATGTAGAGCGGGATGCGGGATGTAGAGCGGGATGCAGAGCGGGATGCAGGATGTAGAGCGGGATGCAGAGCGGGATGCAGGGTGCTCGGAGGGGCCCACCCCTGCCGTGCCCAGCCTCAGGACCTGCAGCTGGGGGTTGTGTCGGGCTGGGGTCGATGTGAGTCTGGAGGCCCCGTCCTCACAAGATGAAGCCTGCAAAGGTCCAGCGAAACATCACTTTGATTGAAGCCATCCTGCTGCAGCTCCGCTGACAGGAAGAGGAAGGGACAGGGTGACTTCCTCAAGTCATTTCCAGCCCTGTTTGCTGCTCCTGTGTCCTAGCACAGGAGCACTGATCTCCCGACACCAGTGCAGTGTGGGTGCAGGCTGGGGATGGGCTGCCCGGGCTGCTGCACCACATCCCTCACTCACCATCGATTTGAGATGCTGAAGAGCTCGTTTCACCCCTCAGGCACCACGGACACTGCAGACAGGAGCAGTTAACACAAGGAAAGGGGAAAGTGAAACCTGTGGGGTGGAAATTCCAGCTGCCAACTCAGCTCTACAGTGAAAGGAAACCAAAACCAAGGGGGTTTTAAAGGCAGAAATCCCAGATTTGGGTGTTTCCTGAGACTTCTGACCTGCTTCAGCTTGGGACAGGGTTGGGGCTGGTGAGGGGGAAAGGCAGGGGGGAAGGAAATGATTAAAATAGTGGATAACACCCCAAAAAGGTTCTCAGGCTGTGAATCTTTCACACAGCTCCTGAAAGGGAAGGCAGCGTGCATTGACACTGGGAGCCCTCGGACATCCCAGTCCGTCCCAGCACTCCCAATGGGTGCGGAGTCCCGCACCTTAGCACCGGGCCGTGCCCATGGGGGATGAACCCCACTGCGGATGCGAATGCCCGGGGGGCAAAACGACGGCCCCGGCCCCAAGCTCGTGGTGAAAGCGGTTGCTCCAGCTGGGGGCAGCAAAGCCTAAGGAATAAAGAGCATCAGCGGCCCTGCCTGCAGCAGCCGCAGCTGCCCCATCCCTGGCAGTGCTCAAGGCCGGGTTGGACACAGGGGTTGGAGCAAGCTGCTCCAGTGGAAGGGGTCCCTGCCCGTGGCAGGGGCTGGAGCTGGAGGAGCTTTAAGGTCCCTTCAACCCAAACCACTCTGGGATGATGCTCACCAGTGCCGGTTACCATTCAAATAACCCTGAGGATTCCCCAGGCTGAGGAAGGCCCCTGAGGACCATCCTCACCCTCCCTCTCCTTCCACCTGCACCCTGGCTCTCACTCACACGCGCTCCGTACATCACGCAGCAGCATCCACAGGTCAGGATTTCCACCATACCCAAAACATTTATTTCTCCAAAACTATTGCTAATGACAATGGATACATTGCGTTGCCCCAGGATGGATTCAACATTTCCAACACGTTTACTCCTAATACTGTACAATACTGTACCAAAAGGAAAACAAAAAAAGGGATGTACCTCCATATTGTACAGAGTTCTATATACAAAGTACAACTTTACACAGTTTAATATATACACCGTATATATATTGGTGTAGAAGACATGAAACAATGGAAACTGTTTTAGCAAGAACATTCCATCCCACCATTAGACAACTGCTAATAAAGCCCTAAACCCAAGGAGCCCGCGACCGCCGGACCCAGGGTTCAGACCAACAGAGAAAACACACATTTGTCCACTTTGCCACCCCAATTCCCTACGTTACAGCAGACCCAGGAACCACCACGCTCCTGTGGAACACAGCAGAGCTGGCTTTCAAGAACTGCCCTCGTCTGGCTACATGGAGCTGGGCTTGAGGAACCTGCTGCTCTCGAGTATTGCTCCAGCAGTTTGGCACCCTCAGGAGTCCATCCCGTTGGACTTCAGTCATTCCAAGGCAGGACTGGAGAGGAAAGGCTGGTGAAGTCCCCGTCAGCAGTAAGGTTACTCTAGTGCCTTGTAAAGGAAGGGTCCGTCTCTTGTTCCCATTGCAAACTGCTAAATATTTACCCTGTATGAAGCTTGGTATATCAAGTATTAGATAGCAGGGAGCTGCCTCCCTCTCCACCTTCACCTCTTTTTGGCCTGTGGTTGAACACCACCACTCTCGTCTCAAACCACGTTATAAGAAGCACAAAATAGAACAGGAAAAAAACCCCACACACAGACTAAAAAAGAAACCTTGCATTTTCCAGGTCTTGAACTGCAGTTCTGGCATCTCCAGATCCACCAAAACCAGCCTCCTAAAAGCAATCCTGGAAAACAATTCATCTGCCTTCTGGTGGGCGCAAGGCAGCGGGTCAAGTAGTTTGATTTTCAAGTACCAGGTTGTCGCACACAGACAGAGGTGAGCAGAAAGCTGATCCAAAGAGAGGATTCTCTTCCACAGTGATATGTTCAGCTCAAACCCCAAAGTTCAGTCTAGAGCCCCAGTGAGCACTTGGCCTTTTTCCAGACCTGGAGGCTGGAAGATTCCACAGGGAGCAATATTCATCCCAGAGAGAACATCGCTGCCTCCCATGAAGGCCTCCAGTGCTACCAGTCTGCTAGGGAGACACCTTCATGTCTATGATCATGCTGGTGAGATGTTTGCCAAGGCCAGGTGACGAATGGGAAACCTGCATCTCCAAATACATCGTGCCCCAAGCTGTTGAACCCATTTTCTGTTCTGTTTGTGCTCCTTGGTGATGGAAGTGCCCAAATGCTTCACTTTTCCTTTGACTCTTCTTTTTAAAGCAGTTTTCCTACCTTGCAGCTCACAGATTCATGAGTAAATGCAGTCAGGGCTTGACCCTGCCCAGCACAGGTACCCCCAACCTGATCCATTGCAGCAGTCCCACATCCTGAACCCCAAGGGGCAACAGGCAGATTGGGGCCCAACACTTCAATGCCTTCCCAAGTTGAACAGACAAACCGTCTCAAGGGATGTTTTCCATCAGTACCATTGCCTCCCTACTGAGCTACACCCTCCTGAGAGCATCATCTCCTTTACCTCTTCTCTCCATATGGATTTCCTCAGGCAGCAGAGCATCCACACCCAGGTACACCTATGGAAAGGAGCTGAAGTGCTCACCAGAGACATTTATTCTATTGAAGAACATCTCTTGAATGAATTTTGAGGGTTTGACACACGGAAGAAGTAAGGCAGCAAACTCCATCTGCAACGACCTCTTTTTGTCTTATAATATTGCTAGAGCTCTGCCAAGCACGGAGGCAAACAGTGAGGTGGGAATCATGACAGATGGAATTCCTTGCCCAGCTCTGAAGGGTTTTGATTCGGTAAATAAATGAGAACTCGGTTATCTTAACCTACTTTTGTGCAAGAACAATCTTGCCTTAACAATTAAATCAACAAAGAAATCAACATAAAACTCCCCAAACCCAACACATGAGGTATTCATCACAGGAAACCCAAAGACTCTTTCGGAACAGGTATCAAAATACACACATATACAAGGATTTTCTGCTGCTGTCACAGTGCACCCTAATGATTTCATCGTTTTCATTGCAACCAGATAGCCAGGACAGAGAAAAGTGAGAGTTTGCTCATGTCCCACTGCTTTGACATGGATAACAACTTTACAACTGCTAAACCACGAGCCTTTGGATTACCTTGGAGAGGCAGGAATTCAGCAACCGCTGAACCACGCTGCTCAATTCCCAACTCGGGAGAGAAAACATGAAAGGTTCGAGCTTCAGAAACCATGACGACTGATCACCTAAATGGTATTTTATTTTAAAAGCGGTGCTTTGGATTACTTCAATCCAGCATCTGTTGAACAAGAATCCTTTGTTCGTACAAAGCACTATCAAACAGACAGACATTATTCCAGTTATCTAACACTTCTTGTCTTGATATTTGACACAAACGTTACACAAAAGTCATGAAAGAGAATCTCCATGGAAGAGCTGAGATTTCTTCTGAGTATGAAGGTATGAAGTAACAGTGGTACCTCCCCAGGCAAACCACCGTGTCATGCTTGTCCACCCTGCCTTGGTCTCTTCAATGAGACGCCCACTGGCTTTGCAAGGAGTGGCGCGGACGCTTCCAGTTTCTCCTTCCCACCTCTCCTGCAGCAACTGGTTGTAAACCACTTGTGGCAACTTCTCCCAGCCTTGTATGTTCACAGGGTGAAGCAGGCAAGCTCAAAAGCTCCTTTTTCTGTCTTATCCTCCCCTGTGTGTGCGTGTGTGAGTTTCCTGCTGGTTGGCCAGACCCGGAGCCCGTGGCAGAGGAAGGATGAGTTCAGCCTGCTGTATTGCTTGCTGTCAAGTGGAAGTGTCAATCACAGTGCACACCAAAATTCCAGTTGAGTTGCTCAAGAGACAGGTTATCCTGCTAAGCACATTCCCCTTGACAGTAGGATTGTCCCCAAGCTGTGGATGCTAGAGATAAGCACAGTAACTCAGATACAGACAGTTGCTGTTACAGTAACCTGAAGTCTTATTTTTTTCGTTAAATCTCAATTGCCATTCATACTTCAGACCTCAAAGGTAGAAAAGAGCATCTCCTCCAAATGTGCTGTGCGTGGCTGGACACTTAATTCTTAGAAACACGACTGCTAGGCATCAAAGTCTAAAGAAAATAAGGCATTACAAAGGAGCCAAAGTAAATGTACAGAGAGCCTGCTCTTGACACAGATTAACTTTGGTCATTCATGACCAAGAAGAAAACAAACCCAAAACCTCCCTACTTAACAGGAAATGCCAGAAAGTTCTGCCTGAGCAAAAAATTACAAGTTTAATCCTAGTTTTCCCCAAAAGAACAAGTGATTCCTTGGTGGCAAAAGTCCATCAGAACCTGAGAGCAAAGGTCGCTGGTCACACTGTTGGGGAGCTTCCCCTGCAGGAGGAATGGGGCATGGTCCAGCGACAGCCACACACGTACCACGGCGCTTCCCAAGGGGAATGGCTGCTACACATCAGCTAAGGAGGAATGGGTAATAGTGTTCTCATGGAAATCTTCCCGCTGTTCCCCAACTGTAGGGCGCAGAGCGCGTTGGTGTTTTTAAAAGCCATCCTCAACATGGATATATAGCTTCTGTGGGGGGGTGCGTGTGGGGATGGACAGGGACACAGTAACCCCCTGCCCCTTTCTCAGGGTCCCAGCCTAAATGAAACAGAAGAACACATTTCAGAACCTGCTCTTAGAAATGTGAGCTCTGTTCCTTCTTTTTGAATTCCCAAGTGCTAATGAAAACACCACTGCTGTCACAAGGAAGCCAAGGGTGAGAAACCCACAGATTTCAAAGCAAAATGGGAGAGAAAAATGACTTTTCCTCTCTTGTCCTTGCCTGAATTTCTGTGATGAAAACAGGAGATGCGCAGGGTTTCATTTAAATCCCAGAAGAGCTTGGGAAGGAGGTGAACTGAGGGTCAGCCAGTCTCCTCTCCTGCAGGACTGTGGGATCTTCACCACTGTAAGTGGCACACGCCTTTTATTTTGCTTCATTAAATAAACGTCAGCATTATGGAAGATTCTCAGTAGAGTACAAAAGAGTTCGTGCAGCCTGCTAGAGGCTGAAGCATTTGCTGCCTGCCTTATAAATACAAGTCCTAAGCACTCATTCCCATGTCTTAGTCGTACGGAGGGCATGCCAGCCTAGCAACAAGCACGTAGGGAAGCCACTCAGAAGCTGCATGCTGTCCCATCACTGTCCCCAGCAGCATCTCCTACACTGCTCTATGAGAGCAGAGATCCCTTAAGCAGTTCACAGTGGTCACAACCACCGACCAAAGTGATTGCAACCAGGGAGAGGGAGAAGATAACAAAGCTTGAGAACTTCTGGGTTGAAGTTTTTACAGTGCTTGGAACAGGGATTTTGGTAAGGATCCATCCTGACGTATGATCCAAACAAGAATGTGTGCGTTAGGAAATGAACTCCCATCAGAGTACACTTAGTTTCCAAAAGTTAACTTGTTTGTACATTCAGTCTCCCGAGACCACACACCACAGCATAGCCCATGGGCTGAAAATTACACTCAGAAACAGTAGAGCTGGGTTTAAATACGGGAGAGCAAAGGGGGGGGATGGGACAGCTACACTGTCCATAAGCAACAACTGGGCTCTTTCTTCTGCTCCTAAACCTCAGGAACACGTTTGTTTGTATTTGCACAGACACAGATTACGCAGAACTCCACAAAACCTAAGAGTGCTCCAGAGTGAACTATTCTTCATGACAAGCGTCAACTAAAGCATGAGGCAGGATGGCCAAGAGCCCTGGCCCTGGGGGGAGCAAACAAACAAAACCCGAGGATGGGATGGATGTTGAGAGAGACCCTAAACCATCGTGGCACCAGCGGGCGACGTAATCATAGTAAGAATGCACAAGAAAGGGGCATGTCCAAGCTCCACGTAACCAGTGGCACCAAAACATGCAGTAGACTAAAATCTATCCTATTGTTTCCCTGTGATAAATGAAACACAGAATACAGAAGTCACTACACCAGTATTCAAAACAGGACGCCACTGAGTATTCCTTTCAGCGGCCAAACACTTGAACAAGGCATCAACTAGAAACCAAGATCCAACTCATCACTTTGCGTGTGTATTTCTTCCTCCTCAGCTTCACAGTGACCCGAGCCCGCGTTTCCGAAGCGCAGCCTGACGGACATCACTGATGCGGGTACATGGGATGAGGTTGTTACCACTTAGTTCACTCCCAGGAAGTGCTCCCAGCAGGAAGGAGCAGTTCACAACTAACCTTCAGTTCAAAAGCAGGAGTTACATGGGAAGTTTCACGTCTTTGAACAGAGTCTCCTTGTCTGAAACGACACAGCTGTATCCACGGAGCAGCAGCGCGGAGCTCCTCAGACAGTACAGGACTTGTCAGCAGGCTGCTGAGGTGCAGAGGAGGCAACGCCAGGGTTCGTGGCGTTGGTTTTAGGGAATACCGTGGGCTTGGGCCGCGTGGCCGGAGGTTTCACCTGCGTGGCCATCTTCACTGACTTCACGGGCCGGAAGGTGCAGGGGATGTCACCGGCGGTGCTGGCGCTGCGCTGGAAAGCTGGTTCAGTGTCCTTGAGGATCTGAGTGTGCAGAGGGCTGGAGGGTTCCGAGGTGGGGGCCACCACTGGAGACGTTTTCAAAGGCTCCAGGGTGTCGAGGACCACGTCTGGCGTGTGCTTGACGCTGCTTTGCCTCTCCAGCTCCCGCAGCTCGTTCAGAGCAGAGTTCATGGTGGCTTCGATATCCTGCAAACACAAAAGAGGAACCGAGTGAGGACCAGAACCCAGACCCGTGAATACAGAGATACAAGGCAGTCTTTGAGAGCAACGTGTTCGTTTTCAGCCTGTAAACACCAACGCTCCAATCAACTGGCAGGGCAAGGACCTTTAGGTGTCAAAGTGAAACCCATGCCAAACTACACTGCAGTACATACTGAAGCCAATAAGCAGTAACATTTTCCGTATCGGGGAGCAAAGTCATTGCCAGCACTGTCTCAATGCTAAACTGGTCCTTCACTGGTCCTGGTGCTGCTTGGACTTCAAGGACAATCCCCAAAACACAGCAATGAGCAAAAAAAACCACGGGATTCCAAGTATGAGGACCCATTCTTGTACTTTATTTGGCACGTGAGATTCAGGAGAGTAAGTTCTTGAAGAAAAGCCTGATGATTTTGACACTGACTGATGGAGCTCACACCAACTGCTGAAATCCTTGTGTGCTCCTGCTGGTTTTCCTGCTGTCCAAGTTGTCCGAACCCAGGTCAGAAGGGCTCCGTGGTGGCCTTGGCAATGCTGGTACAGGCTGGTCTTGATCCCAGAAGTCTTTTCCAACCTGGTTGATTCTATCAAACTGCAGCTGGCACTTGTTCCTCTCATAAGGTATTACAGTTACTAACAAATACAAGGAGAACTTAAAGAGATAAACTTGATAAGGAGATGTCCCTGGTAAGAACAACTTAAGGAGACAGACTTGAGGCCTGGCTGTAGCAGGAGTGACGCGTTGGCTCCAGCCTGTGCGCTGAGCCCTCCGGAGCTCCGCATCCACCGGGGAGCAGAGGAGCTCGGCCTGGCTCTGACTCACGCTTTGGCTGCAGCTTTGGAGCTTCCTCAGAGGTTTTTCAGGGGGTGGGGAAGGTAAATCAGGGAAGGAATGGTGGAGGAAGCCAGAGCCAGTAATCCGACACCCCGAGTCTATCTCGAGGCCAGGCACATTTTACTGATGAAGTTAGGGAAAATATGCAAAATGCATGATGATGGTGAGCTGGTGTTTGAATACAGAGTACAGGGCAAAGAGAAACACTGACTTAACACAGCTTCCCCCTCCTTCTATCCCCCCTTCCCCCTTTTATTCTCTTCTCCCCACTCCTTTTCTCTCTTTCCCCCCTCCTCTTTCCTTTTTCTCCCCAGCCTCTTCTCCAACAAGAACAATGGAGTTCAGGTTCTGGCAGGAAGAGGAGACCAAACAATTTCAGTCAGAGCGTAATTGAAAAAACAAAGAAATTGATTTGTGTCAACCAAAGCCTTGGAAGGACAAAGAAAGATGAAAACAAGAACCTTATATTATAATTCTACTGTAACAAACGGGCTAAAGATACTAACCCAGCAAAATACAACCTCCCATCAGAATACGGATCAGGTTTTTATGTGGATCTTATCTGTTGTTTGGTGCTGCTGTTTTGTCAATAAGAATTAAGTTTAATTTTAACATCTCTTCCCCCAGCTCCTTAGAAACCTCCGGACTCCTGAACCAGGCGGAGAAGTTGGGTCTCCCAGGGCTTTGTAATCCGAGAGCCAAACATTCCTTGGCTTTAGATAGATCCATCGCATACTGAAAACAGTTGGTACAGGCAACATGTGTGTGCAGGCACATCTAACAGCTTGGAGAGGGAGAAAGGGAAGATCCTTCATGGAAGAAGGGTATCTGTACTGTTAGCATCGTTCACCCTGTCAGTAGCTGTCGCTTGCTCAAATCAAAGCCTGACTTGCAACTGTTTTCTGCTGAAAAGCCTGGAGCCTGGCTCCAGAGCAGAGCTGCTCCAGCCCTTGCAGCAGCTCTGTGGCCTCCTCTGCACTTGCTCCAACAGCTCCACATCCCTCTTGTGTTGAGGCCCCGGAGCTGGACACAGAGCTGACTTCCCTTGTTACCTGGTGAGGGTATGGAGCCAGTCCCAGAGGCAGAGGTCTGCTAAGCCTGAGCACAGCTGCACAAGCACCACTAGCCTGCCCTTGTTTCAAGGCACTTGTCTGAAGAAATAACTAAAGAAAACTAGCAGTATCATGTTCAAAGTTGGTTTCCAATCATGCAGTGAACCCTGTAAGCATATAAAGATGCCCTGTACAACTCAGCAGCCTGCTTTTATTTTGGCTGTACTACTCCACATGCTTGCAGTGTCTAACCACATGCAAGTTTGCACAACTGACAAGAGACTGTTAAAATGACACTAAATACTTTACTTTTCTCATGTCCTGAAATCAGGATAGCTTCATTTTTTGCTGACAGCTTTGAAATACATGTAACTTTCTGGACTGGACATTTTTATTGTTGAAACTAAATTCTGAAGCATGAACAGCACCAAGTTTTTTACGGAGGAAGGACCTCAGTGTTTATCTTTGCTCATGAAAGCAGTCTCAGTGACTTACAGAAAGTGAGCTTGAGAGACTAGACTCAAGCTGTGCTGTAAGTCAATACTGCATCGAGAGAAGGGAAGGGAGAAGAGATTATATCAGACTCGCATTAAAACGTCTCATTGTGTCCAACATCCTTCAAGTTTCCAAAACAAATCTAAGGCAAAGCGCTCCCATTTACCTGTGCAATAACTTCAGGGTCCATGGGCCGATGGTTGTTGAAGCTCTTGGACCTCCCTGCTGTCACAGTTTTCCGGATCTGGGGGCTGTCTATCCTGTTCTTCAGAGACGAGTGTCGGCTGATAGAATTGAGGCTGCCATGGCCACTGATGGAGCATTTATCTGGAACCTCCTTGGGAAGACTTTGGCTCATAATGGGCTGAGATGAGGGTCTGGAACCGGCTATGGCTCCTGGGGAGGCTGGTTCTGCCATTGAACTACCTAGTCCATGGCTCTCACTTTGACGGAAGGCTCTTCTGATGCTGCCTGACTCTGGTTTCTTTCTTTGCCTTCAGTCACAAAAGCAAAACAAATCAATACAAGCAGGTACACGTAACGGGCTGTCATTTGAAGATATCCCCCCAAAACAACACAGAGGACAATGGGAAGAGACATGAAGATGCCCAGATTACAAATGCACTCGGGATTTTAGGAGTCTTTGTGGAAACAGTAAAATCATTCCAGTTTAACACTTCTAACAACAAGACTGAGTTTCTGGCAGCTGTGCACATTCATAACAAAAACGGAGAACTCGGATGGAATTAACTTGGTCAAGAGGAAAAGGATTTATATTTGAACAAAAAAAACCCTCTGTGCCATCGACAGGTTTTGATGATGTGTTTTTATTACATTAGAAGAGCAGAGCTACAATTTTTGACTGGAGGACACAGTATAAGTCTACTAAGCTCCTGGCCCAAGGCATCAAGTTGTTATTTTCAGAGACTGATAAGCAAAGGACCCCTTAGTTTGGGGTTAATGACAATTTCCAGTATTTGCTGGTGGTAAGAGATGTTTCTTTTTCATTGCTTTAGCAGCATCACAAGGCATTATCTGTGTAGGGCTACAGATACACCAAAACATGATGTCAAATGGATGAGCTGGTCCAAACAATTTAGTTTCTACCCCAGCACCATGCGGTCTGACAGCACGATTCCACTCAAATCATATGAAGGCCAATGCAGCAGAATACTTTATGCCATAGGTCTGAAGCTTGGCATCCATTATACAGGGAAGGATCCATTTATATATAGCACCAGCCCCATGAGTAACTGCAAGAAAGTGTTAACTCCAGTAGGATTTTGGCATCCAAATAATAATTCAGTGGGTGGCACAACTGTCATTGCGAAACCATCTGATTTAATTTTGCTCAAGTCTGTTCACACATAGGTCAGAAGATTCATTCCTAAAGAAAAAACAACAAAATGAGTCTTATGCTACTATTGCTAAATATCAGTTTCCCTAGGAAAGGGAAAAAATACGGGAGTGGACATTACCCAGGCTGCTTAAAGGCACTACATACAACACTACACACAACACTACCAAAACCAGCAGATGCTGAAGCTCCAGCACAGGTCTATTCATTATATACCCATAAACTAAGGACCAGGCTCTGTGTAGGACATGAGCAGGTCCAAACCTTTAAAAAGGATTCATTTCTGTTAATGCCTTCATAGATCACACTCTGTTACATTAACTGAAGGGTAAAAACATCCACTCCCATCATACTGCAATTTCATGTTAATATCTTTACTGCACAATAGAGATAGGCGGGGTTCTTTTACTACTAAGGAAATAATCAGAGAGATATGGGGGATAAGCCTGGTCCAGAATAAATCAATAACAGAACAAGGAATTTAGTCTGTTACTAGCTTAGTTACACAGGGGTTTTATTATGCTGAATGTTGGCTAAAGTAACCAATTGTGGTTGAGAAGGTAAAGTTAGCAACAGGGAGGTGTGTTGTTGCACTGCAAGCATATGGTTAGTAACCTAAGGTGAGAAGTGCTGGAGAAACAAAGAATGTTACAGGCAATGCCAGATGGTGGGCTGAGGCGCTGTCATTCAGCACGGGACGTGACACTCGTTTCTGAAGGCACTGCCGCCCACCCCATAAACTAAAGCATGTTAACTGTAAATGAGACATAACAAATCACAGGACAGGATAACAAATGGGAACACAGGATTACAAGAACTCATTCCGCTATTCCCCTCCCTTGCTCTGTGCGCTGAGCTTAGAAAATAGGACGTATTTGGGCAAGAGGGAACAGATGGCACCTTCGAGAGAGGGAGGAGAAGCCGGTGGGATTTTAAATGAGCATTGGCCACGCTGATGACACAGAAAGAGGGGACAGCAAAATGTGATCAAGTTAGAAGAGGGGGAAGCAGATTAAAATGGTGGCAGCGCTCATTAGTCAACCTTTGCCAGGGAAGGAAGTCTTTTCCTGGACCCATCACCAAGACGTGTACAGTTAAAGTATAAGAATGCAAGGCTGTTCTTACTTGTTGATGTTTGCAAGGTAAATATCTGCGACGTGACCCCCACTTGGGCAACTGGCACCAGCTCGAGCCGTCACTTTTTCTTCCGGTGGCTCAGAGTTTATTTCTATCTCAGACTTCGGACTGGATCTTTCAGAGGCACCATCCTCACTAGGAAGGAGGAGGGAAGGAAATCACAACCCGAACAGGACCAACAGCAGCGGCTTTCAATCACAGCACTGCGAGCACACATACAGGACAACAGCACCGTGCTGGCATCTTTCTCTTAAGAGTTATTATTTGTCTTTCAAAGGAGAGAGCCTGATTTCTGATGGGCTTTCAAGGGTAACATACGTGTCTTGAACGACGATATACTGATGAGGAATAAGGCCGTCAATTCCATTGTGGCGTCCCTCCCACCAGTCATCTGAGGCCCGCTGATAGAGCAAGAGAGAAGCTCCTTTCTTAAAGGACAGCTCTCGTGCAGTCCTGCCAATGTAGTCGAACTTCGCTATCGCTTCTATGGGCTCACACTCTAGGAGATAGAAGGGAATAAACAAGAATTCACTAAACACTTGGGCTCAGGTAAGTATTCAACAGTTTAAACCTACCAGAAAACAGCCTCTGATGAGAGCACGGAAGAGGATAAAACGCTGCTTCTTAAGGCAGCAGAGGGTTGAAGCAGCAAGATTGAGAGGGGAACCCCTATAACAGGAGGATGTTGCTATTTCAGCATTTCCCTAATGTTTATGGGATGGACACATTCCCATTTCCCAAGTCAGAAACCACTTTCAGCAATTGAAATCTACCAGGGTGGAAGTGGCAATGGCAAAATGAGCATCCCAGTAACATAAAGCACCAAAGCTGAGGAGCAGCCAGGTATGGTCCAGACAAAAGCCTGCCTGTGGTCTGCTTTCTTCAAGGCAGTTAAAGTAAACCTCCGGGGCAGGCAGGGGTTGTTATTGACATTTAGGGAGGGAAACATCCTCTCATTCCAAGCTGCTTCAGAAATAAAGCATCCATTCAGAGGGAAGTTTCTGCTGCCTGTGAGGTTCACCTGACCCAGGAGACCGGATTCAGGCTCTGTGGGAGGCTGTGCTATTCATCCATGGAGGTTAAGGAAAACATGCAGTGCCTCCAGGCCGTGGTCTGTGCAGGCTCAGGAGGGCAAGCTGCTCCCCCAGCACCGCACCATGCCCAGCACCGCTGCGCTGGGAGCTGCTTACCCTGCTCCGAATCCAACCGCTCCTGGAATCTGAACTACAGCCATGCTGTGTGCGCAAGCAGGCACTAATCTGGGTCCCTGCAGGACTCTGCTATGATACAGAGGGACAATATGGGCATTTAGACACTCAGGAAAGTCAATATGAAATTCACGTGGATTATTTTTGAGGCTTAGAAAGATCTGCCATTGGTTCAGCCTAAATACACATTAAGGCAGCTCCTGCTTCTAGGCAGGAATCAGGGGAATGGAGATGAGCTCAAGCACACAGCCCCAGCAGACTTCAGCCTCTAATTACTTTAAAGGAGCTTTAACAGAGCTGAGGAGTCCATGGAGGTTGAGTTCTTCCCTGGAGAAAGAGATTTGTGGCTGCTCCTCCTGGACAAGGAAAAGAAGCCATTTCATACTGAGATCTCCTCTGCATCATGGAAGCTTCTGCAGTGCAAGAGCCAGCCAGAAGGACTGAAAGGCCAAACATGAGCCACAGCTTTAACAACAGGGAGAGCATACGCTCCAGAATTACACCTTCAAGGCTGCCCATAGGCAGGCAAGGTAGTAACTGGGCTTGAAAAACTGGTGTAAATCCATCCATTACTAAACCAGGCAGCCAGGATTCGAATCACACATTCAGGTAAGCCTGTGGACAGCCTCACATGAACCCTGTTATCAGCCCTCAGCAACCAGAGGAGATCTGCAGAGGAGAGCCTGGCCCATGGTTGCAGCCTGCAAGAGCTGCCTTGCTCCAGACTCCCCAAAGCACATGGTTATCCGGGTTTGGCCCCTTCATTCCTCTTGCCTGGTCTGCCTCTGGAGACAGCTGCTTCCTAACACTAAGGAAAAGCTAACGCTGGGTTTTGGTGTCCCCTCCACTCACGAAGGGGATGGGACCTGGTAAATTCCATCTGTTTCATTAAGAAGTGTTTATTGTTCCAGATGAGTGCAGCACTCAGGTTTCTTATGTTTCCAATTTGCTTTTTAGGACTTTGGCTTTCATCCAGAGAAGTGATTTTAGCCTCTAATTTCCAGTAGCTTTTTCCTACTACACTTATGCTCAGAGAGAAGAAAGCTGTGTGAATGAAGAGCAATAAGGCTAAGCCAAACAACCATCTCTGCCAGTCTGACAGCCTGCACAGGAGAGCAGAGGCTTAAAATCTTTCCACTCATCCCCATAATTTAACAAACATACAACCAGCTTGTCTTGAAGCATTTCCGACCTCTGATGCCCGTCTCAAACCAGAGGGTCCACTCACTGGAGGCTGATGGTGAAGAGCTCTGGTGCTCTGCAAAACACAACCTCTCCCCCCACCCCAAAACTGATTGCTTCCTCCCACGAAGGCGGCTGGGAAGACAGATTTACTTTAGGGGGATGAGTGCCAGCCTCATGAAAGAGCTAAAGGAGCAAGTGCTTCCCATCTAAACACTGAAGGAGTGAGAAAAACCTAACAAAAGGAGCAAGTGCTTCCCATCTAAACACTGAAGGAGTGAGAAAAACCTAACAACATCCATGCTGGAGTTGTATGCTGCACCTCTGAGAAGTGTGCCCGAGGCGTGCCACTGCACAGCTCCATTAGAAGGATGTGATACTCCTTAGCCAGCCCTTGCTCTGCTCCCTCTAAGAGATAGAGGCCCAGCTCCCTCCTCTGCTTCAGTGCCAAACGCTCCTTCCCAAATGCTTCCTATGGAATATTCCATGTAGGTTGCAGAACTCCATCCAATACGCCTCCAAATTTTACCTTGCTCGGGGCCCCCACGCAGTGTAGTTCCAGAGGCTGCAGAACTGTGTCCTGCTCTCATCTCTAACTGCTCACTTTCTCATCGTTGCACCCTCTTAGCCACAGAAGCGATCTAAAAACCCCATCAGAGACAATGCAAGTGCACACCAGCCTGCAGGCTTTAGTCCTGGGCTTTACAGTGCAGGATGAGTTAGCCTTTCCTTCATTACAGCAATGAAATTGCCCTTTCTATAGGTACAAACTCACAAAGGACATGTTCTTGTGGGTTTTTGAGAAGCTAACACTTTACAGAAAGAATATTGTTCAAGTGAACTCATGTTTCATTCCTGCAGGCTTTGTGTTTCCTTCCAACAACCTTGGTGAGGAGTTGCTGTGACAGCGCTTGACCTTGCTGAGGGAGAATGGATCTCCAGCATTGCAAAGCAGTGCTCAACATCCTTTACTTTGTTACTGCTGCGTGAACACCATGAAGCCAGCAGGAGCACAGGAACGCCATAGGAAAGGGTTGTTAGGCAACTGCTGCAGCAAAGAGAGCAAAAAGCAGCACAGAACATGGCAGGGCTATCGAAAACATTCCTGAAGGCCAGCTCAAAAAGGGTGCCACCTAATTCTAAGGGAATGCTCCCTGCTCCCCACCTTCACAGCTGAGGCCATCACAAGTAAAACCACCACAGAACAACCGCAGGGGGCCAAACCACAAGAATAAAACCATCTTGTGCCCTGCTTTGGTCAGTTTGCTTCACGCGCTGGTCAGTATTCTGGGGATCACCATATCACACCAGTAACATAACCTTTTCCTCTGCTCTGCATGGGGCTCATGGATACAGCCATTTCCTATCACAGGAGGCAGCTTTGGAAGCACCCATCACAGATACTCAAGGACTGAAGCATCACCTTTTCCTTAGGAAATACCACAGAATCCCAAGCATTGGCACCCCTTTTTACTGCTCACATAACAGAGTCTCCCCAAGGAGACCCGACGAGAGAGGACCCTCTATCCTAAAACCTGGCTCTCAGTGGAAGACAAACAGGTTCTGATTTTATTTTGCTTGCTTCCTTAAAGCAGACCCATTGGGGCTCAAAGCCCTCCCAGTCCCCTCACCAAGGCTTCCCAAATGAGAAATGCCTGGCACCACCTGATGGGAGCGCTGAAACACATCCAGCCTTTGGCTCTCCAACTCTAGGATCCTTCTAGGATACAGATAAGCTCAAACAGTCATGCTAAGATGAGATGCCCTTGAAAAGAAGGTATACTTTCAAAATAAGATTGCAAGGATTCCTGTTGATCCTACACTCTTCTACTTCTTGGCATCAAATGCTGCAGGTGACATTTCAAGTGCCTAATCTAATTTAAACTCTGATTTGGATTTCATCTTGAACTTAAATTGCATGGCACTGTCTTCTCTGCCTCCCCCACAGCAGTTTT
This sequence comes from Pezoporus wallicus, assembly GCF_028554395.1. NCBI lineage: Eukaryota > Metazoa > Chordata > Aves > Psittaciformes > Psittacidae > Pezoporus > Pezoporus wallicus. The sequence goes on along the minus strand of NW_026636574.1, from coordinate 1,076,376 downwards.
GCACCAGTTAACCAAGCAGCTAATAGACTCCACATACCATCATCACTGGTGTGGTGTTCAGTCGTAACGTCCTGAACAGAGTCTTCTGTTGAGGCTCTCTCCCCATGAGGGCTTTCACTACAGGAGAAGGGAACAGAGACGGTGATTTACACTGGTAGAAATTGAGGTTCCTCATCTACAGCAATCAAAGGTAACCAGGAACATCTATATCAGAAGTCAGGGAATCACAGAACGGTGTGGGTATGAAAAGGCCTTAAGATCACCCATGGCAGGGACACCTCACACGAGACCATATTGCCCAAGGCTCTGTCCAGCCTGGCCTTGAACACTGCCAGGGATGGAGCATTTACCACTTCTTTGGGCAGCCCATTCCAGTGCCTTGGCACCAATACCTGGGTTCCTCTGCCTCACACACTCTGTGGGTGCATTTGCACGTACTTAAGTTAGTGTGAGTGAAACCCAAGTTTTCATGTGATCAAGCCAAGTGAACACCTTCATTACAACCTTCTTGTGCGCTACCAGGAGAGTCCAACTTCAGGTCTTATAACCCAGAGCTTTGGAGACGTTGAGAGGTCAGACAGCATGCTGGGTCTAGCTCCTCTCTGCCACGCCAGAATCCCACCCTCAGCTGTACTCTCCACTGTAAACAGCCCATTAGGTGACTGATGAGAGAGCTGCCACTTCCCGAGGGAAATGATGTCTCAATTCAGAATGGTATTTCCAGGTCTGAAATACTTCCATTGCCATCTCCCCCCTTCCCTTTTATCACAAACTTATATTGTCCCATTCATTGCACCAAACAGCTCCCACAGCCGGATTAATTGCCTGAAATCTTTATCCACAGAGCACCTAAACCACCAAGAGTACTCCTTTATGAAGGAAAGCTTTGACAGGATCAATAGACAAGTGGCAACCAAAGGTTATGTTTTGGTAAGAAGCTCCATGAGCAGTGCCCTTGGGACAGGAGCAGAGAGGAAAAGCAAAAAAGAAGCCTTTATGCTACTTAATAAAGTTACAGAAGAATTTGAAGCCAAATGGAAGTCCCAAGAGGAACACAGCATTGAGGGCTAAAGTTTCACACAGACTGTGAAGTAATGATGCATACAGCCAAAACCCACGTGCCTCTTCCTATCCATGCCTCCAACAGCACTTTCCACCAAAACCATCCCTGTCCTTGCTGCAGACTGAGTCTCTCTATCACGTGAGCCCTGGGATACACTCATAGAATGGTTTGGGTTGGAAGGGACCTTGAAGCTCACCTACTCCCAACCCCCTGCCATGGGGTGAAACCCAGCCACCCAGGGCTTCCCATTGCAGCATCCCAGGTTAAACAGGGCTTGGAGCAAGCTGCTCTAGTGGAAGGTGTCCCTGCCTGTGGCAAGGGCTTGGAACTGGATGAGCTTTAAGGTCCTTTCCAACCCAAACCATTCTGGGATTCTGTGATTCAGCTGAAGTCAAGGATTCTCTCTGCTGCTTTGCACACTCTGTGGTGAGAAGCCCTATGGGCGATAACTAACAACTATCTAAATACCAGGCCTATGAGAAGGCTTGAATGGGAACCAGATGCTTCTTCCTGGCTTTAAGCAGTCCCCTCTTGCTTGCTTCTACCCTCCTCTCCTTAATAGGTTCTCAGGTCTGGGTGGTCAGGAAAGGCAATGAATGCCTTCAGAAAATCACTGTTACCTTCCAGGACATTTTGCCTTCTACATGCTCAAGTGAGGTGTCACCCATGCTGAACATGTCACATTCTGATTCCCTTCACCTTATGGGACAAAACCTCTTGGCAAAGTGGATGTGTTTCCTGAAGGTCACAACGATCCTTCCCTTTCATTTTCTCTACAATTCCCTCACATATAACATCAGTTAAAAACATCAGAGTAAGGGTAAAATTAACAGCACTTCCAAAAGAGGTTCTGGCAAGTGTGCTGCACGCAGCAGTTAGCCTGGAGGAGCCTCTCCTCACCCGCGTACGTGGAGCAAGCTGACAGTCAAAGCTACCCTGAAGCAAGCTGGGCAGACAAGGCTTGCTCTGTCACCAGAGTGCCTGCCTTTCAAAACTGCATTTATTTCAGCATAGGAAAATAATCATTTGCATTCCTGGGACATGGGGGGAGGGAAGGGGAGCTGGGGGGAGAAGCAGGACACAAGCTAACATTCCTCCTTTTCCGAGGGAGAGAGCAGCTTGGCCGGTAGGAAAGCAAACACCTCCTTTCCTTCCCCCACTCCCCAACCTTCCACCCCAGATGACAGGAGCCGCGCTGCCTGAATTGCTTCCAGATGTGCCTCTCCAGCTGCGCACGCGGCCAGGCCCCGGGAGCTTTAAGCTGGATGGAAATGGTGATTTTGCATTCCTGCCTCTTCCCTCCCCCACCAGCAGCTCTGCCCTGGAAATTAAACCGTGGCACAAGCTTTCCAGGTTCAGCTGCGAGTGACCCCTGTGTCTGAAGCAAAGGCGCTCAAGACAAGCAGGGAAAAAGGCAAAAGCAGGAGAGAAAACAAAGAAAGAAGGGGAAAAAAACAGAAATAATGGCTTAAAGGAGGTTGGTTTTGGCAGCTAATAAATAAATATCCACCCATTCATCTCCTCCTCTCTCCTACCAGTAATCCTCGGTGTTTCCACCTCTGCTATACACTGGTCCCTCCAGTTCCCTTGGTCCCGGGAAGATGTTCTCATGTTGGATGATGATGGTTTTGATCAATTCATTGACATGAGCTTGGCAAGAGACTTGATCATGACCTTCAGGCACAGACATGAGCGTTGGCCCAAAGCAGATGGCTAAATTGTAGGGATCCATCATGTTCTCTTCACTGAACTGAGATAAACTGCAAAGAAGACAGAAGTGGGGAGGAGGGTTAAGAGCAGAAAACATCATCAACATCATCATCATCATCATCATCATCATCTGCTATCATCATGCATCACCACAGCTGAGCTTGGAAGGTCTGCTTTGTGCTTTCTGCACCTAAATGGTATCCACTCTTATTTCTGGAACTTCTTTGACATTGCATTCATTCATATCACTGGGATGAATTCTGGCAAGGCTCATACACCCAGGACAACAGGTTCAAAAGCAAGCTATGGTGGCATTTGTACCTTGCAGCAATGTTAAGGTTGGTTCTGCCATTCATCCCATTTACCCCAAGGGCCACGGTGCTCCCAAGGATACTCACTGATTGAGGAATGCAAAGAGGTATCTCATTACAATCAGAGTGGTCTTCGGCAGGTTCAGAAGCACCTTCCGGATGTGGAGCGCTCGCTCTTGTAGATTATCCATTGCTGAAGGGAAGAAAGAGCCACACCGAGTCACCCTACCTGCAGCCTGCCACCGAGTCCAACCACAACCAGCGTCCTACGACGGTTCCTGCACAGCTGAGTTAGGTGAGCAGCCAACAGAGCAGCAGCAGGATGAAAGATCCTCCAGCACTGCTCAGCAGCAGAACCTGCTGCAAAGAACCTTTGACAATGAAGGTTCCTCAACACTTGGAACTTCACTGCAAGTTCCTTCCTAGCGTGGGAGCACTGGATGTCATCTGTCTCAACAATGGCACAATAGCTCATTCAAGTTAGCTCAGAAAGGTGGGTGTTTAAAACAGAAACTGTACAACACTCAGAGGAGAATTAACATAGCTACAGGGTGAGGCAAAAAGCTCTGTGTGCAGCAGCTGCTGAGAAAGAAGTGGGCAGCATAAATCATCTCAGAAGGGAGAAGTGATTTGGAAGCACATTTTACTTTTCATATAATGTGAATTCAGCCCTGTAAATGCATTTATCAGGAGAAGAAAACCATGAGCTGTTTTAGAAGCACTTATCTTCTGCTTTACTTCAAAGGCTGCCACCGCAAAGGCCATGTCACTATAAGACTTGCATAATAGGATCATTCTTTGATTCTGAAGGACATGGCAATAGTCGGGCCATTTAAAATGAGGCTGCTCCCAGACAAACCCCACAAACCTATCAGAACCACCTGTGAAACCATCCAGAATATTAACAACTTGACTGGGACTGCCCTCCTGACTGATATTCTTGAACAGGAGTCAAGAGATGGCCCCTCATGGGTATGAAGCTAAGGGGTAGACAACTGCTGCCTTGCCAGCTGAAGAGATGTCGTGGTCCCAGCATGTACCAGCATGGCAGCAGCCATACAGCAACGTGCATCTAACAACATAAAGGAAAGCACCCAGAACAAGAAACCTGCTTCTGATGCCTTCTAATGAGAGGTCTTATAGGTTATTTTTCACAAGTCAGTGTTTTGGGTTTATTCTGTTTTAAAAAGAATCCTATCACAAAGCAGCATCTCAAAAAAATCCATGACAAGCCCTTGAAATCTGTTCATTTCTACCTCCTTGCTCATTCATAGCAAAATTGCTAGGAGAGGAAGGCTGGCTGCAAGCAGGGAACCGCCCAGTCTGTGGCTAACAGAGACCAGGATCCACTGCAACACAAACCCAACCAAAGGAACCACACAAAGCTCATTCTGCAGTCAGGAAAAAGGGGAAGAGGAGGAGAAAGAAGTGGGAGATGAGAAAAATGAATCCGATTTCTTTTCAGCTCTTCATATACTTACTGACACAGGCAATCAGATCATGAAAGATGTCCTTGGGGAAGAGAGGGTGCTCTAACCCTCGAAAATAGAGCTTCAGAACTCCTGCTATTGAGTCCATGTCATGGTCATTCTGGTCCCCAGCCAACGGATCTTCCCCTTTGTGACAAGCAAAGAAAAGCAGGCAAGAAAAATCAGAATAGTGGAGAGAAGCACCAGACTGGAAGGATGCACCTCAGCTGGAGAACAGGATTTATGCAGCACAAAGTCAATCCCACCTACTCCAACTGCACCACCAGCACCTACTGCTGAATTGGCTGGGGTGGGGGGGAGTGTTTCTGACAGATAATTTGTTGCTGCAGATATGCCACAGTTTGTCTGGATTACAAAAGAAAAGATGCCCACTTAAGGGGTTGTTCCCTAAGGAAAACTCCCTATCAGATATAATTAGATTTAATGATGGGGCAATCCTCAAATTGAAGCTATATATATCCATTATGTGACTGAAATTACCAAAGCTTGCCTATTATCTTAGTAACACACCGGATAATAAATGGGCTACTACAAACCCGAGCATTATCCTTGATATTAACTGCCACCAAGGGTTCTGGCTGAAGTAATAAACTGCAGAGACATTATTGTTAGCTTTGTCACTTCTGTATATCACATGCTTTATGGAGACAAGCAAGATGAAGTAAAGAAATATAACATCACCTTTTTATTTCTGCATGTTAGTGCAGAACAACTGCCTCCGTTCCCAAAATGACTGGTATTGGTTTAATGTGAAAAGGGGTCTGACTCTGATAGAAAGCCTTCACCTTCCGCTTATGAGACACATTCTGCTTTCCCTAGTCTTGAGGATTTTCATTCTCAGGTAGATGGAGAGGAAGACAGGGGAAATGAGATGCCACATTTCACACATACTGTTCAGTAAATGTCTCTCTTCTGAAAAGCAAAATAAACTTGCTATGCCTCATTAAAACCTGTCTCTCAAGCACAGAATACACTAACTCTCTTTTTTAGTGATGTATTCAGGGAACTGACACAAGTCCTGATGTTTCCAGTGACCCAAGGAGGACTGGGGAGGCAGGCTGTGAGGACTGCCTGAAGATCCAGTCCCTTGAACCTGCCCAGCCAGAAACTGATGGGTCTGGAGGCTCCCAGCCATTCTCTGCCTGTGTAGGGCATGGTTCTTCACATCCCAAATGCAATCTATTAAAAGCTGTGTCAGGTTAACTGTGTCTTGAAATGCACTCTCTCCCTTGCTGACATTTAGAATAAATGTAGCTTAGCTGTGCCTCAGTAACACAGAAAACATCAAATTCCCCCCTCCAGCAGCCAGCCTATTTGCAAAGAACAGGGGGAGAGGGTAGAGAAATGCAGTTACACCCCATAATGAAATTCTCTATAGCCTTTCGTGTTACAAATAATCAATAAGCTATCAGACACCAGAGAAGATTGAATTCAGAGCATTTATTATACAGACACTCTACAAGATATAAAGCATAATGCCAAACAAGTGAGTGTTCAAGGTTAATGAGCACTGGGGAGGTGTTTGGGCTGGGCTCACTTAGGAAACACAAGAATCAAAGGAAGCAAATCTCACAAGCTGCATTCAAACCAGGCCTTTCTAGGAGAAATTCACACATTCGGCAGTAACTTCTCAGATATTGGAACAGATCAATCTTACCTCTCTCAAATGCATTTTTTATGTCATTCACTTCAACTTGTGACCCAGACACTCGGAATATTCCTTCATGCTGCAAACCTGTAAGATGAGATGTTGATAACAGTAAGATAAGATAAGCTGGCACCTTCATCAGCTATTAGCCTAGATGAGAAAGGAAGCATAAGTAACACAGGCAAAAAACCCACTGTATTTTCCTTGTATGTCCGGGCATGTTCAGAATATGTAAAAATAGAACTCAGCATATAGAGAAAATACATTAACCCTTCTTTGTAACCTGACAGAGTACCCGGGTTCCAACAGCCACGTGTGCTATCTCCTGCCCTGAAGGGTCCCCAAAGGATTTTACAACCCACAGAAAGTCATAAACTAACAGTGTATCAGCCAGAGGTAAAATATGGCCAACTACACAAGGAAGCACCTTATTTTGCAAAGGCCCAGAGCAAATCAGCCACTTGAAACAGAAGCATTTAATTACCCCAGCCTGACCTCCTATCTAGGCTTCGAGGGGAGTCTTTAAGCCACTCCTGCTAAAAAGGAAGCATTAGCAACATCAGAAAGCCCAGTTATAAAGGAGGCAGCTGCGACACGCTGCTCTCAACAGTGAAAAGAAACAATCCCAAGTGCAGGGAAGCAAGAAGGAAAATGACATTCATCCCACACCTACACAGCGACACACTGCAATTGTCAGTCAGGCTACCTCCAACAACGCTCCTTCCTGCAGCGTGCGTGCGTCAGGCAGCTTTAGCACTGCTGCTGCCTAACATGGGCTTGTGGTATAAAAATCCCACCCCTTCTAAGTCCAAGCTGCACCTCTGTGCCATGACCTGACACTCAGCGCAGGAATCGGACAGATTTTCCCACAGAATCAACGAAGTTAACCCAGGAATAAGAGTCTAAACCTCCTGATGTGTAGATGGAGGCCCTCAGTGACCTGGTTTAGAGGTGGCCTTGCAGTCCTGGGGTAAAGGTTGGACTTAATGATGTTAAAGGTCTTTTCCAACGTGCCCCATTTGTCATGCCCAGTTCTCACTGCAATGTGGTTTCAATGATTTTCCCAGCTAACGTCCAAGTACGGCCTTAATGAAGGATTAAAGTAAAGATGATGAGAATGGGACTCGAGATTAGAGTTTCTAATCTGGTAATTAAACAAGGAAAATGAAATGGGACCCACTACTTGACTCTGTTGTGCTTAATGAAGATAAATTCCATCCCTTTCTACATATGTTAATTCATAGCTGATTTCCATGCTCCTAACAAATTATACCAATTAAAAATGAAAGCAAATTACAATAAACATATAAAATCTTTATGCATCCATGGCTGTGAAGTTAACCTTGGAAACAGGTATAAATCATCTCACTGTGGCAATGAGCAAGCAATTAATTCACTACTTGACCTCCTACAGTGTGTTCCTCCTCCTCTAAGAAAAGCATTGATCGTTGGTGCTGAAGGCCACACTTCAGGGCTCAAAGCAAGGTGAGCGGTGGTGAGGCACGAGTGGTATCTGAGGCTGGGAACCTTATTTTACAAGAAGCAAAGGGATACTGCTGGAAGAACAACATTTGCAAGGATCCCCTTTGTCCATAAACTCACCATGTCTGCTAATGAATCGTATGCAGCTCTCCACGACCAGGGGAATGGCTTGTGAGGAATCCTGGAGAGAAGGATTTAGACAAGAGCAGTCAGAACGCAGAGCAATGGTAAACGTGGAGAAAAGAAGAAGAATGGAAAGCAAAATCATCCTCTCATTTGCCACCTTCTGCTTCCAGGCAGTTCCAGATGTGTTTAGTGAATAGCCCAGCAGTGACTGCTGTCACAACCCACTCAATAAGGTCCTTGCTCACAGCAAACAGTTGTCAGTTCAAGGCCCCGGCGCAGTAACATCTTCTAGATGGCCTGTTTCCAGCTTATACAAGATTCAGGATGGAAACGTGCCTTTACACTTTGCTGGTCTCTGCCTCACAGATTACTTTCCAGACAACTGAATTTCTGCAGTGGCTGCAGTTATTCCTCCCATTTTGGGGAACAGCAACTGAGCAACCGAAGTGCTGCAGTCTGCTTAAGGTCAGATGCCAGTGAGTAAAATTACCATGTGATTAATACTTGAAGTGTCTGTTTCTGTAGTAGGAACTCGCAGAGAATCACATATTCTGGGTGCCCAGCAGAGATTAACCTCTCCAAGCAGTTCTAAATGTTAGGTGCCAATCCCAAAACCCCATTAATCCCCATTAAGCTACTGCGAGCTATGGGTTCAGGGTTTGCAAAAACATCACTTTCTAATTCAGGTTTCCAAACCAGAGGCAGAATATGCTCCTGAGACACCTCAAAAGCTACCTGTGAAAATGGCAATCACAGCACACACGGGATTCATTTTCAGCATAGCTAAGGACCATTTTAGAGCAATTAGGGACAACAATTAAGCTTAATAAACGAGAAAGGTCTGACTCTGCACATCAAAACTGCAACTTGCTCTCTTACTTCATTTCCAGTGTACAAAGAGCCTAAAAAGTACAAAGCAGTCCCTCAAGACAGACTGTATGAAAGACAATTCCAAGCCAAATTTTATCTTTACAGCATTAAGAAGAAATACTTTGGTTTTTTCCCTATCGCAAAGAAACACATTTGAGCTCATCAGGTACTGAAGAGTAACAGATTATCCACCACAGCCAGGGAAACAAAGCATCCCTGCTGTAAGTGCTTCTTACTAGAAGGGGGAATGGCTTTAACCTGCCAGAGGGGAGACTGAGATGAGCTCTCAGGCAGAAGCTCTTCCCTGTGAGGGTGCTGAGGCGCTGGCACAGGGTGCCCAGAGAAGCTGTGGCTGCCCCATCCCTGGCAGTGCTCAAGGCCAGGTTGGACACAGGGGCTTGGAGCAAGCTGCTCCAGTGGAAGGGGTCCCTGCCCGTGGCAGGGGTTGGAGCTGGAGGAGCTTTAAGGTCCCTTCCAACCCGAACCATTCCATGAGTCCATGATTCATGTAAGAGAGGGAGGAAGGATAAAAAGGACTTGCTTGCTTTCCCTCTGTCCTCCCCTGCACACACATCCCTGCTTGGTTACTTGAGGAAATGTTTGTTACCTGCTTCCTTACGGTGGAGCTGCGCCTGCCGCTGGGGAGAGCCGAACCACCCATGGGTGCAGGAGGGAAAAAGAGAAGAGAAAAGTCAAGATAATCCTCTACCATCCCCATCTGTCCGGTCGGAATTCCACACCACCCGTATTTTGGAGGAGGGAAGGAGCCAGACAGACAGGTCAACCACAGGACTTAGTCTCATTCAATTCACGGCACTTCAGACAGATTTTAAGTAAGTTTCTATCACTAAAAACCTGGAATAGGCACCAGGGAGTCCACTGCTTTGACAAAAGATTACCCTCGACATTCTAATTCCAACCACGTGGAAACCTGTCCCATAGGGCTCCTGGTTGAAGATGGAGTTTGTTATCAGTTGCTCAGAGCTGTGCTCCAAAAGAGCTGCTCCATGGAGGGGAGAAGCAGGTGGGAGCAGGCTGGTTCCTCCAGGGCTGCTAACAGCTTCCACTGGGGAACCCTCAAACACAGCACACACCAACCAGGCTAAGCCATCGTGGTCTCAGTTATTTCTGTGGGTAGACATTAATTGTAGAAAATAGGGTAAATAAGCCATGCTTGGCCAGGATTCTTCCCTCCAAATCGATTACTGGGGTTGAAAATTCCTAGAGTACCTTGTAAAAATGAAGCATGAGGGATAATAGGAGAGAGGCCCTATTGTAGCACTGAAGCCAGTTCCCTGCTCGGGTAGATGGATGCTGAATTCTAAATCAGGTGATGAGAAGTGTGATTTTTTTCAAAGGCTGTACAGTGTATTAATACAGAGGAAATTCCTTTTATCCCAATCAAAACCTGAATGAAGAGAAAGAAATGCGATTCCATGGGCTGTCACCAACAATAAGGTCTCTTTTAAGCTATTAGCAGTAATGATTCTGTGCTATTTAAGTGTTTCATGATGAATAATATTTTATTATTACAGATGTCAGGCTCTAATTAGGCCCTGTCAGCTTTGCTTTGCTGGAAGGAATGTGAAAAGTAGTAATGACTCCAGATCGGTAGCAATCACCTTCCTTTTGTTAACAAGGCAGGATGATGCACAGCCCCTGCTCCAGCTCCTCGTGCCCAGCAGAGCTCCTGGAATCCATCAATTTGGAGATGGAGATTCGTTATGATTTAGCACAAGCCCATGAGGAGAAGCTTAGTTAAGGTTTTGTGATTAGAGCTAATTATAAATGAAAAGTTTCATTCTCCACAACCTCTACAGTGCTACAATCCAGGGAGTGTCAATGGGATGAAGAGCTTTCCAATTTGTTTAGGGATGTGGATCTGCTAAAGCCAGTCCAGAGGAGGCCATGGAGATGGCAACCCAGGGTCCCAACAAGCAAGGGGAGGTGCTTAAGCAGGTTCTGCATCAAAAGAAATACTCCTTACTCACCCAACCACAGCTTACTAAACAGATCCATAAGCTGCACCACTACCTTGCACTGACGCAAGTAATTGTGATGGTATTCAAAGCTGTATGAACTAGCAGGGACTTGCTTATATATTAGCTAAATAAGTATTTTTAACCAACAGATACAGATCCTGGGCTGGTAATAGATCTAGAATGGTAGTTTGGCCTTAAAACATCATCCCCTGAGCCACACCTACCTGGCAAGGGAGCAGTCAGTCCGTTGACCTGGTAAGAAGACAAAGAAATACAGCATTAGGAATGGAAAAAATACTTTCTACAGCTTTGCAAAGCCAGGTTTGGAAGGAGATGGAGGAGAAAAGCCATTGGAGATGGCGGAGATAAGCCATTGGAAAGGGAGGAGGCATCTCTGGGGAGCTGGACAGGGGTTCCTCCCCGCAGGAGCACTGCTGGGGAGAGCACAGAAGCCCATCCCCACGCTAAGGACTCCTGTTAATGCAGCAGCGTTTTAATAACAGCACAAGGAAAGCGACCCAGAAAACTTGTGCTATTGGGAATTGTCCAGGCAAGGCCTTCTGCTGGTGCAGATCATCATCAGTGAAACCACACTGATTTACAACAGCTTAAAAATCCCCCTTCCCTACGGCTGCCTTCCTGCTCCTGGGGAGCTGGAAGAATGAACGAGGGAAACGTCTAATTGCTGATGGCTGACAATTAGCTGCACGCATCTTGATAGCCACTCTCCTCTCCCCACGTAGAGCCAAAACAGTGCATAATTGACAGGAAAATGTTATTCCAAAGCAGCATTTCCAGCCACCTGTCCCATTCCTACCATAGAATATTCATGTATAAAAATGACATGGCTACGGCAACAGCAAGGGGCTCCTACAGAAGGGTGACAAATGAGTACGGTATGCAGGGACATAATTATTGTAGCTAGGAAGACTTGATGCTATTTTTATTACTGGAACTTGTCATCTTTAGATCCAGGTAATTTGCAAGAGGACTAATAAATGTCACCTGAGGATGGGCCAAAGAAGAAGAAGAATTAGAAGAAACCCATGCATTTTGCAGCGACTGAGGACACGCAGCTCATTTTTCACTAAAGGTTCTAATCATGCTCCGGGGACTTGTGAAGGGAATTTTATTTGTCCATTTCCCAATTAAGGGGCATTTTATGGATAAGTCTAGGCACGGTCCCCACTTTGTACCATTAACCTGCTAATGTGGGCTTGGAGCTGTAATGTACCTCCCTTTGATCTCACTGATGACAAAGTGAGCTCTCGCTGACACACACTGGGTCCCTTCACAGGGGGACTGAGGAAGCTCTGATTTGCAAAGCAGCTACGTGAAAACAGAAGCAGCCTTCAAATCTGCATAGCAATACAGGAATCACATTTAATTTCCTCTTCTTTTCCCCCACCACAGCTTGAGATGGATTCAAAGGGCAGGCAGGTTAAGAGGAAACAGGGCTTGGTATGCAGAGGTCAGCTATGATCCAGGAATGTGATTAGTCACAGGGCAGCCTGGGTGTCACTTGATGATATTTAGAAGCAAAAGCAAAATACCCTAAGGACACAGATCTTCGGCTTCAGCCACCCTTTCTACAGCTGAAGAGATGAGCAGCTTTAAACAATAAAGCTCAAAATGATGCCAACATCCCTTACCTTGTGCTTTTGGTCTGATAAACATGAAACTCTTAATGACTGCAGCAATAAGTACTGCAGGGTTTATAGTGCATTTCTAAAGGGAAAGCAAAGCACTTCAAAGGCCACATGCTGTTTAAGTTTTCATTCAGAAGATTTGCACACCGTAAACCTCGGGGAGTCCAGTTAAGTTCCAGATCAAAACATGAGCCCCACTCCAGCACATCAACCCAGGAATGAGTTGAGCCCTCTTTTGACCTGACATTTAGACTATTAAAACCTTCTCCTCTGCAAATACAAGGCAGGCAGGTTTCTATGGAAACTTGGATGCATAGTTTAAGTGTGTTTGGCCAACAGGATCTGCCCATACCATGAAGGGGAAGAAATCTGCCTTTGTTCTGACACTAACAGCAAACGCATAGTCAGTTCTGGCTGCTGCCCCTTGACTAATGCCCTCTGGACAGGCAACATTTTTGACATGCTCTGAAATGTGTTTGATTCTTCTAATAAAAGCCTGGGCTCACATGCACTGGTTTGGTCTGGACTGAAGCCACAGAGGTGAGAAGCAGCTGAACTACCATGCAAATAGAACTTCTGCCCAGGCTAACATTGCAATACTGCTCAACCAGCAGTAAACTGCAAATGTCAAGGTCTACCCTGATACAGATCATGAAGTGAGAAGCAGAACACACACGTGTACAGGGAGAGGACAAGATGAACGTGTGTGTGTGTGTGTGTGTGTGTGTGCGTGCCTCATCTTATCCATTAGTGATTCATTAAGCATTTTCTGTGCACCATTAATCCAACAGCCACGGAGCTCATTTGGCTTCTCCAGCATGCAGAGCAGAAAGATAAATTCAGAAACCACGAGTATGGCCACCTTGCATCAGACATCCAAGCCCACTGCACTTGGCTCGCTAACTGGGTAAGTGCAATAGCCTAGCTACTAGCAGATGAGCACTGCCAGGACTCACTTTCTCCCAAGGTCTTCTGAAGAAGGTCGTGTTTGGCTTGGAGCTTCGTTATCAGGTTCCTGCCCTCCAGATACTCCTTCATTTTCTGCGAAAGTGGAAAAAAAAACAAGACTGTGAGTGGAAAATTAATTTCTTTGATTGCATTTTAGGTTACTGGATTCTGAACATGATGCTGAAGAGAGAATGAAGAGCTCATAGCTGTAAAGTGGAGACCTCATAGCCGCCTTCCAATAGCTGAAGAGGGGCTTAAAAGGATGCTGGAGGGGACACTTCATCAGGACTGAAGCGATAGGATAAGGGGATGGGTTCAAGCAGGGGAGATTTATGTTCAATATAAGGAAGCTCTTCCCTGTGAGGGTGCTGAGGCGCTGGCACAGGGTGCCCAGAGAAGCTGTGGCTGCCCCATCCCTGGCAGTGCTCAAGGCTGGGTTGGACAGGGCTTGGAGCAAGCTGCTCTAGTGGAAGGGGTCCCTGCCCGTGGCAGGGGTTGGAATGGATGAGCTTTAAGGTCCCTTCCAACCCAAACCATTCTGTGATTCTACAATCCTATAAATTACACTGACATTTAGGGCGCAGAGGATGAACCAAGTCCTCCCGGGCTCTCCAGCAAACCTGGAGTTCAGTCCATCCAGATCTGCACTGCAATTCCTATTGTTTCACTGTGGAATCAGCTGAATGTTTGGCATCTTTTCAAGCCATCCGAGAAGCTGTCATGCCTCTCCCCTGCAGACAGGGCGGAATGGGAATGCGCTTCCCTCGCGCGTCACGGGCAGTGAATGAACAATCTGTTTTAACAAACTAAAAGGCTGCTACTGTGCTGCTTCTCTCACTTAACCTCCCTCACCCCACTTTACTTGTCACATAGCGCGTCTGCCTCCACGCTGGATGATACCCAGGGTTGCAGGGGGGGCACGGGACAAAACAAATACAGATATTATTGAGGTTCAGATTTGTTCTCTGGGTGCAACATTACACAGCCATGCAGTCATTTCCCCCCCCCTCCTTCTTTCTGGTTTTTCACAGCTCTGCAATTGCTTGGGGTTCTTTTTTTTTCACAGCTCTTTCATCTCTTGTTTTGCAGCTCAGAACAGCATTATTTATCTCCAGGGTGCTGCAGAGCATAAAACACTGCTGTACAGTAGCTGTCCACATTATAATTAGGACACGTTTACATACATAGAACAGAACTCTTCAAATAGCTCCTGATTCTAAAGAATGGCCTGTGCTATTTGAAACATTCAGCTAGCAAAATGAACACAAGGAAAGGATTCACATTTAATAGTGAAACGTCCCCGTTCCTGTCTTCATCTTTCCCCAAATCCATTCATTTTCTTTGGGTTCTGGTCCAGTATAGCCAAATTAGACTGAGGTGAAGAACAGTATTTTAGCAGTGAGAGTGCCCAGACCCTGCTTGTCCTATGCAGGTCTTAATAACAGCAGCCTCCATGCAAGATGTGAAGAACTGTGATGGAATATACACATACACATTGTGCTGGGAAGGAAAAGGCACCAGGGAGACCTGTTACAGCTTCATCACTTTGCTGCTCTGCTCTCTCCTTAAGGCTGGAGCAGCCACATCTCCAAGCAGCCAGAAGCAGCCCAGCTGTGTGCAGGCTGCTGACTTGTCTTCTCAGCCTTTGGACCACTCCTCTGCTTGAGCTGCCAACCCAAAACCACAGCTGGTTTGATCCTTCATATCTCCCATCACTTGTTCAGCCTGGAGAAGAGAAGGCTCCTTCAGGGGAGACCTGAGAGCAGCTCCACTGCCTAAAGGGGCTGCAGGAAACCTGGAGAGGGGTTGGGACAAGGGCCTGTAGGGACAGGCCAAGGGGAATGGCTTTAACCTGCCAGAGAGGAGGCTGAGATGAGCTCTTAGGCAGAAGCTCTTCCCTGTGAGGGTGCTGAGGCGCTGGCACAGGGTGCCCAGAGAAGCTGTGGCTGCCCCATCCCTGGCAGTGCTCAAGGCCAGGTTGGACACAGGGCTTGGAGCAAGCTGCTCCAGTGGAAGGGGTCCCTGCACGTGGCTGGGGCTGGAGCTGGAGGAGCTTTAAGCTCCTTTCAACCCAAACCAGGTTGGGATTCTCTGATATCCAGCAGCAGCACTGAGGGTGGGAGGAACCTTCCAGGAACTAAGGAAGTGTCCAGCACGAGCTCTGCAGCAGTCGTGTGCACTGACAAAAATGTCTGTGTTGGGCCTTTAATGAACTGCCAAAGTCTGTGTTTTATGTCCCTTTGGTTGACAACACTGGAAGAAAAATGTCACAAGAATTAAGTCCCTTTGAAGCGTCTCAGCACTTCCTACAGTTACTACTTCCTATAGTGAATAATTCAACTTTCTGTTGTTTTAGAAGAAAACAGGAAACGTGATCACTGTGGCAAAAAAACCTAACCATATTTCTTGACATTTCCCTGCAGAATCTGCTCCCCAAACCCCAACTCTGTGTTTTGCTCCATCAGTTAAACAGAGCATGCTCTGGCACTCGCCCATGCTCAGGCTGATGGCTCTGGCTCCGAGGCATCAGTAGTGGTCATGTGAAGACCATTGCCTGCCTGCAGATGGGTACCAGGGATTGTCAGAAGGGAGCAGAAGGGAAGGCTCCTAGCCCTCAGTGCAGCATTTCATGCATTCTGTTTCCTCATGCCTAACATTCTGTACCCTGCCTGTTACAAGTATGCTTATGAATAAAAACCCCTCATTTTAAAATAAGGCTTCAGGCTGTTTTCAGTGAATTAAAGAGCCATTAGCTTTTGATTTCTGGCTTAATAAAAACAGTAAAAAAAGAAGAAAATAATCAAACTCCAGGAGAACTCCTAAGGATTTAATTTCTAGCAGAGCACAGCTGGAGCCAGACTAAGCACAATCAGATGCAAAGCAGCAGAAATATCCTCAAATCATGTTATTTTGGTGGTGTAAAAATGAAGAGGGGAAGGGGTGTTGTTAAAAACTGAGCATTTGGCACCTACCAGCTCCTCACAGCCATGCAACTTTGGCATCCTCTCTGAGTCCAAACCTACTGCAGTATTTTTGCAGTGGGAACCCCTGATCAGGTGGCATATACAATGAAGTCACACACAAACCAGACTGTTAAACAGGGAAGTTCAGGTAAGATCTTAGGCAGAAGCTCTTCCCTGTGAGGGTGCTGAGGCGCTGGCACAGGGTGCCCAGAGAAGCTGTGGCTGCCCCATCCCTGGCAGTGCTCAAGGTCAGGTTGGACACAGGGGCTTGGAGCAAGCTGCTCTAGTGGAAGGGGTCCCTGCCCATGGCCAAGGGTTAGAGCTGGAGGAGCTTTAAGGTCCCTTCCCACCCAAACCAGGCTGGGATTCTATGCACCCTCCCACACCCATCACAGCCTCATGCTGGCTCCGGTTTCGCAGCAGTGGTACCCAGGCCACATCCCCAGCTTTGTCTCCCCGAAGTCGCTGTCACCTCCTTGCTTCAGCTGTCTGCATTAGCTCAGTGCAAAGTCAATCATCATTCCTATGCCTTTCACTGACACAGGGAAGTTTAAGCTTCTATTCTGAATACAAATCTTCCTTCAAAGCCTTAACAACAGAGCAGTCTCGGCACCAGAATGCAGTGACATGCCTCTAGTGGAAATACAGATTATACTAGCGTAGAGATGCTACAGGCAGTACTCCTTCAATTCAATCCCCATGGTGGCATCACTATCTTTACCTAAGAGCTCTGCCTTGCTAGCAGTGCAGTATACACTAATACGGAATATTCTTTCAAACTAGTATTTTCCTTTCCATTCTTATCCCTCAGCATTTAGCACATCATAAGGTATGAGGGGATTTAAACCTCTGTTCTGCACTGCACTTTGCTTTTCCCCCACACAAAGAATGCCTCGCCCAGATCACTGCACAGCTCTGTCTTCAGTCTCATTAACATCATCGGAGTGTTTGCTCATACACTGAACAACCTGCTCCTTATAGATTCAAAGCTTGAAATCCTAATGAAGGGCAGTAGATCAATCAACCAAGCATCCGATTAGGCTGGTTAGAGAGGGCTTCCAAGGCCAGCTCCGTTCTGCACAGTTTCAATAACCAGCTTCACCTTCTACAAAGGCTTTTTCATTTATTTAAGTCAAAGCCTGACAGGGACTATCCTGTCAGCGAGTTTAACCTGCACAGAAATTTCAGGCTTCTAATAAGTAACACCATTCTTGGAAGAGGAATGTAAAGGGCATTAAATATAGCAAAAGATGCCCAAAGGAATGACAAAGTAACCAGGGTAAGAGGTATGATTTTCATCTGCTGGTTTGAAACATCTTTTAAATGGAAATGAATTCAACAGTTCAACATCAATCTAATTTAGGCATAAAAAACACAGAGTCTGTTATGAAATTCAATCTAAAAAGCTCTTAGCATCTTGTAAAAAGGCGACTCAATTAAAAGCTGATGTGAGCTGAAACTGTAAGATGATAACAACAAAAAATGAAAGAGCTCAACATTCCTTTAGTTTGTATTATTCCTGAAATTGATATTTACAAGCTATTGGGCTCTCCCTCACACAAATCCTTTTAGATGCAGGAGAAATCAAATTTTACACAATTTATCCACAGCCTAAGTTTGCATCAACAAAGGGATCCCTGTTTATTTGTCAAGAATTCAAAGCACCCGCTTTTAAACCCGAAGATACTTACCCTGCTTGTCCAAAAATCAATCACAGCAGCATTTTTGCAAGGCGATAGCATCAGTTTGCACTCTCTTGTGAGTGCAATTCTAAATACATTACACGTGCTTGTACTGCAAATTAACTCCTTACTGTGAAGTAGAACTGCTCTGTCTCCTGCTGGTTGGCCCGTCTCTTGGCAATGCTGGGTTTGCTCATGAATGTTTCCGAGACGGTGGATTTCACAGACTCCATGGAGTTGCTGTACTGAAAGCAGTCCGAGACATCAAAGTCCTCTATCGTGACTATATCCTGGATTGTCTGGAGCGTAGCTTCCATAGTCTTCTTAACCTGGCCAGCAGAAATCAGAGTACACAAAAAATGAGGATAGGGTGTTGCAAGAAAACACAGAGGTAGTAAGTACCCCAAAGTGTTTTACTAGATGCTGCAAGGGCTGGAGCAGCTGAGAGAGCTGGGCTGGTTCAGCCTGGAGAAGGAAAAACTCCTTCAGGGGAGACCTTAGAGCAGCTCCAGTACCTAAAGGGGCTACAAGAAACCTGGAGAGGGGCTTGGGACAAGGGCCTGTAGGGACAGGCCAAGGGGAATGGCTTTAACCTGCCAGAAAGGAGGCTGAGATGAGCTCTTAGGCAGAAGCTCTTCTGTGAGAGCGCTGAGGCGCTGGCACAGGGTGCCCAGAGAAGCTGTGGCTGCCCCATACCTGCCACTGTTCAAGGCTAGGCCAGACGGGGCTTGGAGCAGCTAGTGGAAGGTGTCCCTGCCCGTGGCAGAGGGCTGGGACTGGGTGAACTTTAAGGCCCCTTCCAACCCAAACCATTTTATGGTTCTACTAATAAACAGGTATTACTGGTTTTGCATCCTGTGTGCCACAAGTAAGGTTATTCCTTCCCCAGCCCCCACTCCCCACTGGAAGTGGTAAGAGGGCTGTTGATCTGTGGTTCATTAGCTCACCTCTTCATTTTCAATCTTAAGCGTCGATAATCTAGACTGCAATTGCTGGCACCTCTGCACTAACTCACTCTGGACTGGTTGCTGGGCACATAGCTGCGACTCCTGGAAGAGAAAGAGCACTGCTTTTAGAGTGCTAGGGGGAAGAAACACATAATCAGGAGCACTGCAGTTACTTCATTCAATTATTAGAAGCAAACAGCTCCCAAAGTGCTTCATTTAGAACTCCGTAGCCCTGGATTTCAACCAGTGGAAAAGGTCCGTGTTCAAAAATAGCACTTCCCTTCCTGAGTGTGCTGAAAAGGGAGCGAGAGAGAATGTGAACATCAAAGAAGCAGTAGAAAATATTAGCTACTCGCAGTCATATAAGCTTGTCATGTGTTCTGGAAGCCTGACGTGCCTTATTACAGATATTAGGTTAAATCCCATTGCACATCAGGAAGAACGTGGTTCAATGCATTAACCAGGCAGCCTGGGGCAGGCTCAGCTCAGCTCACCTACCTGTACACTGCAGCAACAGGCACAATTCATGCATAAGGCTATTTTTTAAAGGCAGAAATTGAAGTTTTATCACACAACATCACATACTCAATCTGGTATATGCAGGACCATTGCACCAAGGCCATCAGCCTGCACTGATAAACCCTCATTTGGCCTTGAGAAGAACCAAGACAAATGATCCAGTGAATGGGAGCTGTTAAGTGCATGACAGCCTGCAGGTGATGCTTTTTCCTCCCAGGATCTTAGAGGATACTTCCCAAGCACAGAACAACTGAGAGAGGTCATTTGCAGTCTGAGGGTTTCACTTAAGGGGGAAGGGACAAAGAGGAGCCTTAAGCAGTGATTATAATTCTTAGCCCAGAAGAAGAGGTTGGCTGCAAGAGACCTGACAGTGCTTCCTCCGTGTTCAGGAGGAAAATCCAGAAATCCAACCAATTGACCTAAATTACTGCATTGCACATGTGTTCCCATTTAGAACTGGTTTCAGCTTGTGTGACTTTAAACAGCTCCCAGATGAGTAACCACATCTTGATAAACCTAAAAAGAGAGATTTCCGTTGCCAAAACCTAAAATCCTCTGACGGCTTTGTCTCATAGGGAAGATGCACAAAGCACCATTGTAAATTTTTCTACTCTACAATTCCACACTCAAATCCTTCCCAAAACCAGCATTTAAGTTTCTTGTTGCCCCTTCAAATCTCAAACTTCAGTTTGTCTTGGGGGGAAGGGGTAATCTTGTGGGTTGAATGAGAGGCTAAAACTGTTTCCTATCCACACGTAGTATTACACTCCATGAAGTATAATACTTAATGAAGCATTTTCAGCTTCAGTAGCTTTGACAGTCAAAAAGTAAGAGCCATATTCTGACATCTGTGCCATGAGCCTCTGCTTAATCTTTACATCAGCTAAAGCTTCTCTCACCCTCCTCAAAACAGAGCCAAGCAGGTGGCCTTGCAGTGAGTCTATCTATCAAAGACAAGGGCAGTAAACAGGCAGAAGTGGAAGTGTTTACAGAGCTAGAGCTGAAGGAGGACTAAAAACTGACCATGTCACCCATGTGCGGCTGAAACTCGAACTTCATGGGTGGACAGAAGACGTTGTTGTACATCTCCATCAGGCGCTGCTTATCACTGTTGGCATCCAGGTTCTCCACGGCGTTTTCTATGGCATCCAGACCCTCGTGCTTTGACTGTTCCAGGTTTAGCTCAGCAGACAAGAATGTCCTGAGGGCTCTGTTGAGGCTAGCGTGGTATCCCAGGTCACAGCACTGCTGGAAAAACACACACAATTCCATATGAATAAGCAAAGAAATCCTGCAATGGATATTAAAAAGCTTCTGAAGTCAGAAGTTACCGAAATGGATAGCAAGTTGTGGATGTTTTATCATCTTCTGGGTACCAGCACAGTCCCACATGACTCACTGACTGCAGAGGCACTTTGACTGGGGGCCCTAAGAGCAGGCCTTAAACAGAACTTTCAACCTATAAGCCCACATCAAATGTCAACATCATGTTATAATTAGTGCCAAGACAAGAGCAGCTTAAACTTACAACAGTTTGCAGTCATGGAGTAGTAAAGACTTCATTTCATGGTGTTAAACAAAAGCACCCTGGAAGTGGCTATGTTCAATAACACGACAGCCTATTTCTTTAAATTCTACCCTTACTTTAGGGGCACTGATTCCCACTGAACATAATCCAAAATCCTGACACAAAACTGTTCCAAGTAAGAGGAAAACAAGGCACTAAAGTACTACTGTAGTAACAAGCCACAGGGTTTGGATCATCTGTAGAAGTTGATCTGCATCTAAATGCTTCTACCCAAGAAACAGAAAGCTGCTTAATTCAGTGTACGGCAGACAGCAAGAACATGACCTGGACATCACAGGCATAAAGAGCAGAGTCATCCAAAAAGCAAGGAGCAGGCGGCTGCGCTGACTTCACTGCTGGGGTGAAAGAGAAGAGCACAACTCTCGAGCAGAAAGTGGTCGTGGTCAAGAATTTCCTGGCTGTGACACCAGGATGATGTCACTGGAAGACAATCCAGGAGCTTCATCTCCACTGTGGCTGTGCAGCCAATTCTTCACGTTTCAGAAGGGAGAAAGGAGCTTTTCATTAGGATCAGAACCAGCCCGAGTTCTTCAGACATCCAATAAAGGGAGCAAGCAAGAAGCCCACCTTCTTGGAGTTACAAGCAAGATTACATACACTAGGAGACAATCCAACAGGAAAGAAAGCGACCATCTGCTTGATTGCTGCACTGCTCTGTAAGCAAAATTCACATGAAAACTCCTCGCCCATCATTTGGGTCTCATCACTGTCATTGTGTGCAAACGCAGAAAGAAAAGGAAGGGGAGGAAAGAGGGAGGGAGAAGACCATTCCCTGCCTGCTCAGAATTGCTGTCACCACATGCTGCTCGGTGCCTGGCTCCTGTGCCAACCAGCTGTGGCAGGTGGTAAAAAGAGCTGCAGTTGCCGGTTAGGCTGGTGGCAGAGAATTAAAGGATATTATATTCAATCAGAAAGAACAAAAACCAGACCCAAAAAAGCCCCAGCAACAAAAGATGCCTGATTGAGAATGTGCACGTGTGGAGGCAGTCTTGGATCGACAGCCACTCTTCTGCATGCACATCAGAGTGATGCTCTCTGCAGTAATGTGGGGAAAGCCAGACTGAGATGGATCAACAGGCCAGCCAGGATCAGGATCAGTTCAGATTTAACAGCAGCAGTGCCTTCTTTTCCCCTCCCACCGTGGGCCAGGCCACTGCACACTCACCCAGGGCAAGCAGTTTGTCCTCCCTGTGCTCGCCCTCCTCCAGCACACATCTGCATAAGAGGCAAAGCTGATCCACTGCACAAGGGGAGGTGACTGGTGGGACTGGAAAGTCAAACGGGGCTTCATATTTTACACACTACCTTGCTGAGCAGCAGGACTACATTAAGCCAAGAAACCTTGGAGAGGGGCTTTGGACAAGTGGTGTAGGGACAGGCCAAGGGGAATGGCTTTAACCTGCCCGAGGGGAGACTGAGATGAGCTCTTAGGCAGAAGCTCTTCCCTGTGAGGGTGCTGAGGCGCTGGCACAGGGTGCCCAGAGAAGCTGTGGCTGCCCCATCCCTGGCAGTATTCAAGGCCAGGTTGGACACAAGGGCTTGGAGCAAGAGGCTCCAGTGGAAGGGGTCCCTGCCCGTGGCTGGAGCTGGAGCAGCTTTAAGGTCCCTTCCAACCCAAACCAGGCTGGGATTCTATGAACACACGAAAGCTTTTGGCTTTATGTTACTGAAACATTTGGCTTCATGCGCCAGAAAACATTTCTCAGCCCACTCCCGCACTTGAACATTTTTCAGAGGCTAACGTACCACATTCATAAACGTCTCAGTCTCCCCATCCCTTTTCT
Source organism: Pezoporus wallicus (assembly GCF_028554395.1). Lineage (NCBI taxonomy): Eukaryota > Metazoa > Chordata > Aves > Psittaciformes > Psittacidae > Pezoporus > Pezoporus wallicus. The sequence continues at coordinate 1,053,614 of NW_026636574.1, read as the reverse complement.
GGGTTATATAAATGTTTGATGAAATCATTCTCAAAGGAAATCAATTTTTTATAAGAATTTAATGATAACCCATTCAAATTCACTTCCCAACAGGACAGATCATTAACCCTTTGCCAGCTGGCAGCTTTCAAACACATCCCAAACAGAAGATTTAAGAAGAAAGAGCCCTCTTGGTTTGGAATGCAATTTATGTTTGGAAAGGAAACTCTGAGATCCTGGAGTAAACACCAATAGTAAACCTACTCCGGGGAGAGGACCATAAGGATTCACCCCCACTCCCCCCCACGTTTTATGTTCTTTAGATTCTGTCCTAGTGACCCTTTCATAAATAGGAGTTAATCCAAAGTTCCCCATTACTGTAATGTTTCATTAGCATCAAAGAGCTGCCTCAGTCCACAAAGTCAGGAAATTCAAAACTACTGGGCTATGTCAGGAACAATTTCTTGCTCTGAACTCACAAGGGAGAATTAACTCACTGTTACCCTGCCCTGCACACTGGAAGCACACAATGGGCTGTGCAAACATGGCAAGTTTAATGCTGTTTGCCCAAACACAATCTACTTGCAAGCAACTCGGAAGATTGCTTTTAGATTCTATTTCAAGATGCAGTATCACCAAAGGATTAAATCAAGCAAGAGAATTAAAAGCTGGCTTTAAAATCACATTTTTAAGTCAGATGCTTCTGATAACCATCACTGGTTCTAACTGTTAATTTTTGATCCACCAGGATCAAAGGAATCAAACATTGTTCTGCAGACTCTTTACTGTATGTAACCAAATGGCACAATTCAGATGTCTGAAAGGTGTGAAGAGGCAGCAGGTACAAACCAAGCAGGCCTCTTCAGCACAGCCATTGTGCAAATCACGACCCTTTACAATAACAGTGGTTCCCAAACCATCCAGTACTGAGGAGCCTGACCTCCAAAGGACAGGCTTAAATAAACACCCAGCAGAGAAGTGCACTTCATGGCATTTTATGATCAGCTGAATAAATGCATTATATATACTGTTAGCTATGATAATAGCTGACTAATTAATAATGATCAGAGTGCTCTTTATTGCCTGTGTCTAGAGACACTTCTATCATTACCTCCCCCTCCTACAAGGCAAGCTCCCTCCAGGCTTTGCAGCCGAGTAGCTCTAGCAGTCCTTGGCAAGCAGAGTAAGAGCAAGCAGCAGGCAGTGACCCAGACACAAGGTGTTCAGTGCATCTGGTACTCCAGTTCTGCCCAGTGAAGAGGGGAGTTATGTAGCTGTGAGATGTCTCAGGATTCCTCGCTGGTTTTACTCAGCGAAAGGAGGGTTTTGTGTTGTGTGTTTCACTAAAAGCAGGTATGATATCCCCTGAACACAAGAGCTTGCAGGTAGCTGGGGAACAACTTCCTGCTCCATTACTCAGTTTCTGCAGAGAGCATCCTTAAGGAAATAGGGGACTGGCTTCCATAGCCAGTTAATTTCTTCATTTCTCTGTGTGAACAGAGGCAAGCAGAACCTCCATCACTGGTGGACTGAGGTATCACAGAACAGGAGGTCTAAAAAGCAGGGAGGTTCATCCCTCTTGTGAAATATGCTAGAGAAAGCACTAGCCTTGAAATAGATGGAATTTTGCAAAACAAGTTAAAAGTAGCTTTAGAAGACGCTTCTGTCCTCAGTTTCTGTTACCAACTGCTTTACCAGTTCTACAGTTAACATTCTGTTTGAAAATGTGCCTCTGCGTTACAATTCTGCTTGTCTGCTTAAAATAGTAAATAAAAAATGCCAAGCAACTGTGATACTGAAGCTGAGTTTCATGTTAACTAAGCAAGTCCTCCTTCTGCACTTTTCAGTGTCAGGTTTCTTGCGTGAGTTTCTATCTGTGCAACAAAACTGAGTTACTCAATGACAAAAAGCTCACTTAACAGCTTAGTGACCTGCTGTTCTGCCTGTTGTTACCCTCTAAGCTGCCCATCCACGATCCTCATTTCAGTGCTGTACAGAGGTTACCAGCTGTACTAGTGTAGAAGATGTTGAAGAACGAAGGAAAGACACATGAGGGTTAGTGGCAATGATACTCATTGCAGGCACCCAAGCAGCAGCACTTACATCAATGAGATCAGATAGGTCATGAATGTAATACTTGAATACAGATGCATTGGTGGCTTCCAGAGCCAGCAGGTACTCGTTCCTTGCCTTAATAGCCTTCAGTCTGTTTTCTGTGTACTTTGCTTGGCGCTAGAAGAGAACCACAAACAGAACAGGGGTTATAAAGAGGTGCAGCAGGAGTAGCAGCATTCTTAGGAGCACCAGAGAACACTGCACAATCTTACTGTGCTCACACGTTTCTCTTCATTTGGATTCCATTTCATCAAGACTCAAAGACTTAGATTAATTATGTGGATGGTTTTAAGCAGTACTACACTAAACAGTTCTGCACTTCAAGTCTTCTCTTAAAACGGGCTGCAGGCTGGGGAGGACAGAGGTTAGAATGAAGGAACAAGGTGGGTTTATGAACCAGCTCCAGCACTACCACGGTGGCTGACAGAAGCCCATAGGTAGTCTGAGGGCTGGTGCAGGCACCCCACCTCCTCCAACAGAAGCTAGGCCTAAACTTGGTCTTTTCAGAGCCTACATCCTCCCCAGGCACTCTACACAAGCACCAGGGCAGTACCTTCTCCTTCATTTTCTCTATTTTCTTGACAGAGCTCCGTCGAACATGCTTCTCCTCAAACTTGACGTTGGAGGTTGAGTCAGGGGAGCGCGGTGTCTGCTTGTCCTCTTGCTTCACCGACTTCCCAATCTGCTTTTCCTCCTGCTTCTCCGCCTCTTTCAGTTTGCTCTGAGCACTGATGCTGTCAGCGTTGTACATATGGTAGGTCTTCATAACCTGCAGAAAATGACAGCCAAGAGTCAGAGCTCCACAGTTCCATTTGCTGAGGAAGAAATGGGTTTACCTAACCACCAAACTACACACCCATGCATTCTGCCTTACTTTAGCTGCGTGACCAAGCCTTAGGGAGAATAGGAATGATATATCTGGAAAGCTCACAGGTGAGGAAGGACAAAATCCTAAGGAAGAGGTCACATGCTTCAGCATATTTGCCAATGCACCCCCAAAACTGTACATTTCTTTAACATACCTATTTCATAACAGCTGCCCATCACGTTTATATTACATACAAATGCCCATCATGTTATATATCATACTAAGCAAACACATTCAAACAGTGCCCAACAAGCCAGATCTGGTTGGTAACTGGGAGTTAGAAACATCTCAACTGGCAAAATGGGAGTTTTCCCGTCTCAACAAAGCAGGATAGAAGACGCCTGAGTGGAAATGCAGCTCTCAGAATGAATCTGAAATCAAAGTGGATGATGCTGCAGCTGCTTCTTTGTTTCACTTTGGCATGTGCCTTCTTGTATGATCCAATAAAGGAGGCATAGAAACCAAAACTAGATACAGATTAAACCCAGCTTCCTCACTATTCAAGGGAAATTATATACCAATGTTGGGAAATGACAGCTTTCATCAGCAGGTAAGGCTGCAGAAGGAATGCCTGTCAGTCTTCCACCGGGATGAATCAGGCCTTTAAACATCCCAGATCCCAGGGAACTGTCCTGCAGATCAATAATCTGAACATACTGGTTGCCAAAGCAGCTCAGGTTCCATTTGTTTAAATCCAATTGGAGATGTAGAAGTACTTCTGTTCACTTTATCTAATGGAAATAGTATTAAAAGAGTGTGGTTCTGTTGCTCAGGGAGAAGCGTACAGGATCCTGGATAGACAACTCTTATTATAGCACATATTTTTAAGTACAGTCACAGGAATATTCCCCCTTCATGTCACAGGATATTCATGTCTAGCTTTGTGTTAATGAAACAGAACAAAAACACCAAAGGACACAACATGTCAAGTAGCTTTCATCCCTCAATGCAAAGCAATTCAATTAACATACCTAAACAAACATCATGATGACAGCATTTCTATAGGGGCTCCCCAGAATGCACAGTTCCATAGAGACACCCCAACAGTGCCATTCCAGCGTTCATAAAGCCCCCTCTTGCAAATCAGTTACTTCAGATGAACCCCCATTTACACCTATTTCACCTCAGGTTGAACCATAACATGATTTCACATAAGGAAGACACATGCTCTCCCTTCACGCAGTGATCAGCAAAGGTTTTCAGATACAAAGAGACGTTGTATTTAAACATGAAAGCGAATGGGAGCGCAGCCAGTGTTCGAGAGAGGCTCGCTGAATAATTTACACACACACACTTTGGGCTCCCGCATATGCTTAGACTATAAAGCAGGCAGTTATAATAATAGAGGCAAAGCAGTTTCTTTTCCTCTATCACTGAGAGTGGAACTGGCAGAAAACAAGAGAAGCAGAGAGAGAAATCCCAGTTTTAATGATTTTATCCTGCTGATGGTGCTGCATGGCACCCACAAGCTGCCTGCTGAGGGCAACAACGCAGTCATAGGCTGACACAGGATGCTTCCTACCAAAAACTTACAGGTCATGATAATCCTCTAGGCTTTATCTATGGAAGAAAACTAATCCCTAGCCATTTTGCCTGAAAACAGGGATTGTGCTACTCCTTTGGATGGGCTCGGAGCAAGCTGCTCAAGTGGAAGGTGTCCCTGCCTGTGGCAGGGGCTGGAGCTGGATGAGCTTTAAGGCCCCTTCCAATCCAAACCAGGCTGGGATCCTTTGAAAGAGCAAAGGAAATGTATCTCAGTGTAATGACCCAATGTATCGTTAAGGAAGGACAAACAAAAGGACATTTTGAGCAACAAAACTGTGTGTGGGTTCTGCTTTTCAAAGAGAACCAGCTCAGTAACAGCTGCAGAAAGCAAGAATTTAATCAAGCAACAGGCTTTTCCATTCATCCATGTGAGCAGAGACGGCCGGGAGCAGCATATGAACTTTTATGCACACATTCCTTCTCCTTCCTGAGGCAGTGCCTCGTTCTCAAGGTTTCCAACGGATAGACCGGGAAGCAAAGAGCGCAGATGGAGGAGAACGACTCTGAAGGGAGCTGTTTTGCTGAAAGAGCTGAGGAACAAACAAACACAGTGGGTCCCCCTGCTGAAGCCGTGTGCTGCCTTCTGTACAGAGACCACACAGCACCATGGGCTGAAGACTTGCAGTGTATTTGGAAGTAATTCTAATTATGGAATGGTTTGGGTTGAAGGGAGCTTAAACCTTCCACTGGAGCAGCTTGCTCCAAGCCCCTGTGTCCAACCTGGCCTTGAATACTGCCAGGGATGGGGCAGCCACAGCTTCTCTGGGCACCCTGTGCCAGCGCCTCAGCACCCTCACAGGGAAGAGCTTCTGCCTGAGAGCTCATCTCAGTCTCCCCTCAGGCAGGTTAAAGCCATTCCCCTTGGCCTGTCCATACAGGCCCTTGTCAAAAATCCCTCTCCATGTTTCTTGTAGACCCTTTAGGTATTGCAAGACAGTTACAAGGTCTATAATATGTCTTACTCTTTTTAAACCCAACACTGCAGCTAGTAGCAGATGTGCATTAAGGTGAGATCTTTGAGAAGCGGCGCCAACACTTACAGAGCTGAAACAACAGAGGGATAGAGTGAAAAAGTGAGATTTATGGTGCTCTATAGACTGGTGAGCACCAGCCGCCCTGAGCTGCACAGCCTGCAGACATTTATCAGCCTTGGTGCTTAGTCCCTGCTTTAACGGCAGGCTGGGAGAAGTCAAACACTTCTTCCTTCTGCCTGAAAAGATGCCAAGAGAATCAGTCTGATTTACCGTGTAGAGTTCATTCAAGACTTTCATCAAGTCCTCCTGGAGCTGCAATCCCACTTCCTTGCTCTGCAACAAAACACAGAAATGAAAGTTAATTGGGGAAGACAGTGAAAAGGCAGAGGAAGTGAGCATGCTCCCCAGCTAGAAATACTGTAGGCTCGATTAAGCACTGCTATTTATGCCAGCAAATCCAATAACTGCTCAGCCCAGAGCCACTGCTGGTCAAACTGTACAAACAGGATTAACACAGTGAAATGTTACATATGCACAGGCAGAGAAGCCTGACGGTCTGGAGACAGGGAAATTTCCAGAGAACGTGGGATTTTCAACAGTGTAAGCCTGGAAACACACGGATTTAGCAGGATCGAGCAGAACGATGAATGTGGGACAGGTCGGTATGGAAGCTAAAGAAAGGCAGGATAAGGAAGCCAACAGGAATGCTCCTCCATCGTGCCATGAACCAGGCAATACTTCAAGTGCATGAGAGCCATCCATCACATCCTTCACGCTCCCGTCTCTGTAGGCAGCCCTGCTGCTCCTCCCTTTGACCCTGACCTCACTGCCAGCCCTGTGCCACCGCCTGCCCACCCCTCTTCACCCTTACTCCTTGTCCCTCAACCACACGCATACACACGAGTTGCCGGTGCCACCTCATCGTACTGATCCCTGAGGATATGAGGGTGCTCAGATGGGGCCTGGCAAAGCCTTATGGAGACAGACCCATGTGGGAAGCCTTGCTGCAAGGTCTGCAGCTCTCACTTGTGTGCACATACTACATTGATTTCCTGGATTCACCAGAGCAGTCGCTCTTGAATACCTTCAGATACTGGAGTAGAAATGGCTCGCTGAAGATGCAGTGTTCCATGGAGTCCTAGAATGCTTTGGGTTGGAAGGGACTTGAAAGCTCCTCCAGTTCCAACCCACTGCCAGAAACAAGATTCACAGTTTTCCACCTCTGAAAGAAGCAAGCTGAAGCTGCTGCTCATCACTGCACTGACATGGGTGGCAAAGATTTTTATGACTGCCTTTTCCCTCAACACTGGAGATGATTAATGGAAGTGACTGGCTCTGCCTGAAATGCCCTCAGCACTGAACTCGCACAGAAGGAGCTTTTCAGCTGTGCTGGTTCAAGACTGGACCAATCGCCTGCCCTTCACCCAGCTCTTTTCAGCTCATTTGCTTATTTCCTGCATAAAATTGCTCATTCACTGTAAAACTGCTGAAGCATCAATTATGCGAAAGATGAAAATGAATATTTTAATGCATGTTCAGGTTGAAGAAGAAAAGCAGCAGCTTAAGAGCTGAACTGTCAAAACACCCAAGTCTTTGTGCTTCCAAATGAGCTCTCAAGAAAGGAACTGCCAGATTGCTGGACTGGAAAAGAACTCCCATTAAGATGAAGGTAAGATAGATCACAGGTGCCATGAAAACAGGAGCTGTGCAATGATCACTGCTCGTTTACTGCTGCTCCCTCTACTGATTCCACCACCAAGAACAGGTTTAGGGAGAAAATTAGCTTGGTGGCCCTGATAAATGAAAAGGCACTGGAGGAAGCAGAAGGGTTCACTTGGGAAAGGCAAAGGAAAACGCCTTAGACATTAGCACGGTTGCTGTTGCTCAAGTGCTGTAGAGGGCGGTGGACCTGACACACAGAGAACTTGCCTGAGGTCCCATAGAGCTTCAAGCGCATCCAGGTTAAAACCAGCATCACACAGGCAGGAGAGATTTCAGGCTCACGCCAGAAAGTGGCATGGAATTACAACTGAAATGCATGCCAAGGATAATCAACCGCATCATCTCTGCGCTTGCAAACGTCTCCAGGTACCAGCTGCTATTTCAACATCAATCTCTTTATTATGTTGTTCAAAAGCAGACGGGGTTTAGAATGATGCATTTTGTAAACAGCCTTCCAGGAAAAAGCAATAAATAAAAGCAAAAAAAGAAACCTGGTAAATTTTATCCTTCTCTATTCCTGGCTGTACCTGCAACTGGAGCTTGTCTGTACATCCCCTAAAACCCTGAGGAAGGGCTTGTGCAACCAAATCTTATCTCCTTGACTCCAATAATGAACTGTGGGGAGGGATCGTCCCCACAAACCGTGTCATCTCCTCACCCCATCATGGCTAAACACTTGTCCTCCTGATCTGGGAGATTATCTACTTTGATGCGCATCATTAGGGCACTCAGATGATGGCACAGCATGGGAGCCCCCCCACGCCTGAGGCTGGGGAAGGGGAAAGCAGGACAACCTGCAGCCTCAGTGTTGTACTCACAAGCTGCCTCTTCTCCAGCCCGAAACAGTAAAGTGAAAGAAGCCGCCCTAAGCACACACATGCATCAACATACACGCTCACACATGCACACATACTCCTTTGTTACAACAGGGGGTACATGCACCATGTGCAGAGCTGGAAGTTGCTGCCACCCCTGGCTGGAGCACAGATTCCCAGCGCTCGGTGCCAGCTCCTCAACGGCCTCTTTGTTCCAGCCTCCTCCCCTCCACCTCCCGGCTAATTCAATCAAGATGGTTTTGGGATCCACTGCAGCACTCGCTTGGCTGTTCCACATTCCAGCACACATTAACGACTTCAGCTTCAAAATATTTAGGGGGGATAATAAATAGGAGAGCTGAGGAATGTTGTCAGCGTTTCATGCGCCGGATCTCCAGATCCAAATCTGGTTCAGCTTCACCAAACACGCCGTGAAGTTCAGGAGATGCTTTCTGTGTAAGCTCCACAACAGCAGGGAAGCACTCAGAAACCATCAGAGAGGGAATGAAATGCACGGAGATAAGAGATTTTATCTGATACATTGCCTAAAATTATGTCAGCCCGCACCAGGGCTGGAACTGGAACCCAAATCTGCTGAGCCTGGAAACTGCTCTCTAACACAACCATTTCTCTCCATCATTTAAAAAGGAATAATTCGGGTATTTATTCATAGAATCCCAGCCTGGGTTAGGTGGAAGGGAGCTTGAAGCTCATCCAGGGATGGGGCAGCCACAGCTTCTCTGGGCACCCTATGCCAGCACCTCAGCACCCTCATAGGGAAGAGCTTCTGCCTAAGAGCTCATCTCAGTCTACCTAATAGCTAATCTAAAACTAAATATTATGCATTAGTTAACATCTACTTAAGAAGCTTGTTAAAGAGAAGCCTTGCAAGAACTTTATGGATAAGGTGCTTGGCCATCATCACACGGCCCTGCAGAACAGGAATTCTGGGAAGACCTCTTCTAAAGCTTCAGACTCTCCAGGATTTAAAGCAAAGCTAGGAAAACAAATCCTGTGTCATGTCGTACAATATCCTTGCACGGTTTGGGTGACAGCTCATCAGTTCCCAGTGTAATGGTGCATTATGGTTCAGTCACCCATATTTAACTTACAGTTGTATTATCTAGTTTTCTCCACTAGTGATTTCTTTCACCACTATGTCAGTAATAAGGGATTTTCCTTATGACAGCAAACACTCTACTCTGAAAGACCATTCCTACATGAAACCATGTCACACCACTGCCTCCCATACTCCAGGCTTAAAGAGTCTCTTCCAAACAACCCCTATCTCCTATATCTCTTATTTTGTGCTGAGTCTACTGAAACTTGGCCTTCAGGGACTCCATCCCAACAAACCAAGCAATTTATGGCTTAGGTTGGGAGGGATCTTTAAGTCCTTCTCCTCAGTGCTGCTCCAGGGCCAAAGGCAGTGTATTCCATGCCCAATCTACACGCAGAAGTGACATTTTTAGCCTGTAACATGCAGTAGAATTACTCCAGCTGTAGCCTCTGGCATTCAGTACATCGCCCTGGTCACCAGGCTCTGATCCCACCACTGCATCTGACCAGGTACGAAGTGCTACCAGGGTAACAGAAACCATCACTCCAATCACAGCACCACACTGGTGAATTCACTCCCTCTCCCTTCCTCCACTCCACTTGTTCTAAAAATAAGCAGGTAGGAAAACTGGGAGGCTTCATTTCCCCAGTGAGAAATCAGAAAGCAGCACTTCCCAACAGGCTTCTGTAGCCTTTCCTTTGGGGAAAAGAGGAAGAACTCAACAGTGCTATTCCCTGAGGCACCTAAGGCAGAGGAGTGCAGTGGGTAAGGATGCACACGTGAGAGCAGAGCTACAGCACATACTTACCATGTCTGCACCTCACTTTTACTGATGGTATTTGTCAGTTTACATGCTTACACTGGTATGGAGAAGTGCCCAGAATTTTGGCCAGGGCACTTCCTTCCTGTGCATGGGTTTTCCCTGTGTGGTGTATTTTAAGACCTTTCATACACTGGTACCAAGGCAGCCATGAGACACACTGCAGCTGTAAAGTAGGTCAGCTTAAGCACAGACCCCTTTAGAGAATTAATAATTCTTCTTCCTTGATTACCACAAGGCTTTTAAGCAACTCGTTGTGGATTTTCCACTTCACATCAAGCACAGTGTACTAACAGATAAACTGGTTTTTCCCTGTGATCAAAGGTATTAAACAGGAAGCGAAGTTTAAACCCTCAGCTTTGTTTTCTTCATGTTTTACATGGTTTTCTCCCCATACATATCACGACTGCACTTGATACAACCATGTAAAGGAATGCTGTGCTCTCAAAGCAAGATCCACCCTCTCAAAGCAAGCAACCACCCCTCCCTGTCCCCTGTCTATACCAGGAGTACACGTCCACCTCAATGAGACTTAAAGCAGGATGGAGTTACCGCTCTGAGCATCTCCAGTGTGGCTCTAGGTTAAGAGACAGGAACTTGTGCATCTGCAGAATAAATCTGCCTTTCACTGGGCCCAACCATCACCCCAGGACCGCCAAGCCCATCACTAAACCATGTCACTGAGGGCAAGCTGACCTCCCCCCGTGGCCACCCCTCAAAGCCCATCGCTGCCCCTGCTCTCCCCTCATGATCCCCCATCACCCCTCATGCAAAGAAATCAAGGGCCACATTAAAAGGATGGGGTGATGGGGGGACAGAGTGAAAAAGGAGGAAAGGGAACATCAAACCCAGAATCAACCTAAATGGAAGACTATTTTGAACTCAGGGCCACGCTGAAGAGGATAAACAGGAAGCAATCAGAGGATTGCTCTCCACAGCAGTAGGAAAGGCACCGACATCAAAGCCGGACAGTCATACAGGAAAGGGAGAGGTGACCAGAATAGCAACACCGGGTGGCACACAGGCTTGAAACCAGCCCTGCACGAAACCCAGGGCTAACTCCTGCGCAAATAAGGAAATATGACCTCCTTCCTCAGGTGTACCAGTCTGGTATTAGAACAATTCCGCTCAGTTTTATTTGCTCGAGAGGTTATTTATGTCACCATTTATCTTCCCTTTGTTTTGCAGTAGCGCACAATTGAGGTGACACCATTCCTGAGGCCGATGCCAGATCCCCACTGATGCCAACAGGATCTATCTGCTATAGTTTCCAGCCCTGACTGACAACATCATCTACTGAGATGTGAAAGTGATCTCTTAGGAGAACCCAAGACAAAGGCTGTGGAAAGAGAAGGGTGCTCAAATACCTCCACCTTCGGCTGCAAGCCTCAGTAAGTTCTAACCCCACATCTGGTGCAAACAGCCCAGTGCTCTGATACTGAAAGGTTTTACAGGGAGAGCTACGTGAGGAAGTAAACAGATCCCAGAGGCAGGAAGAACCAGGGCTGACACACGCTGTACGTCCAGCACCACTTCAGGGCTAGCTTTGGCAGCAAACACAGCTTCTCTTATCAGCAGAGCTACCTTTGAAGTGGCTGGCAAGCTTCCCTCTAGCACTCAGGCAATTGAGACCCTCCACATCGTAACACAGCCCTGGAGAGGGATCTTTTCATCATGAGACAGGGACAGAAGAACTGCACAAGCAGAGCCATGGACCAAGGAGGCTTCCCATGGCACTGTGAAGGTAAACCCTTGGAAAAGCCATGTGCAACGCTGCTGGAATCCAGGAGGTCACCGATTTCAGGACAGACCCGTCCAAGCTCAACCATCAGCACTGCTGTGCCCTTTGTAGAACTGGGCCAGGGGTCCAAGAGTGAACACAAGAATCGGTCTCAGCCTGTCCACCGGAGCCACTGGAAGAGACAAACCCACATTTGCCCCCACCAGTTCCAGTGCTCCTCTGCACAGCGAGACCTGGTTTGGGCTCATGCTGCTCCAGCCACACCACAGTAGCTCCCACCCGCTTCCCTTCACATCAGTGCCACCCTCAGGGATGTGCTTCCTTCCCAGCTCAGACCTTATCACGCTCACCCAGGCCCCTCACAGCCCTCAGGCTGGATTACGGCTGCACGCTGTACTCAGATCGCTCTCGTTTGAAGCGGCTCACCACTTCACACAGTGCCAGATACAGAGTTTAGCAACAAAAGGGATCTTAAGTACATCTTTTTTTTAGCCTGGTTGTTCCTCTTAGCTCACCTGCTCCATCCCAGCAGGACACAAAGCCCTGAATTATAAATGGCCCAAGAAAAGGATCTCATGCCTCAGGATTTGATTTCAACTGCTCTCAGTAAATGGGGAGCTCTGTATCCTCTCCATTTCACAGCATTATTTACAAGCCAGTGAGCAGCTCCTAAATGGAAGTCACTAGAGCACCTGCAAGCAGCCAGACACATAGAGCTTTTCTTAGAAGGTCTTTTCCAAGCAGAACTGTAAAGATGTGATGTTCCTCAGGCCTTCAAATAGCAAAGCGCCCTTGTTTTTAATACAGGTCCCCTGGGTAGGATGAGCCAAGGCCAGAGAGCTCCCAAACCAGCAGCAAGATTGGCAGCCCAATTCCAACAGCTACAGTTGCCACTGGCAAACAGGAAAAGCCACGCTTGTCAGAGACAAATAGCTGGGATTTCGAGACAAATGCCTTCTGTTTGTGTTAGAGCTGCGAGAAAGCAACCAGAGGGGTATTGGGTTTTGGTGGTCAGTGGTTTGGTTTTATTCCTCTACCCCAATCAACCCAAGCAGGACAAACCCATTGCCATGGTTTATATAAGGCTTTTATAGAAGGGGCTGAAAATTAAGCTGCTCTTTTCCAGCCAAATTGGGATCCTATCCATTTCCTTGTAGTGCTTTGCCATGGCATTTTCTCAGCCACCTTCCTCAAGCACAGCCTTTGTTGAAATTCAGTGGGGAGATTACTCCTCCTTTGGAAGGATTAGGGGAATTGAAGAGTAGCTGCCATTCAGTAATCCCATGTAAGTATCTAATCAACCATAATGTAATTACCAGAAAGTTTTAAAAGGTCAAAAAGGCCTTAGCATGATGCTACTTGAGAGGGAGAAGGTTCCTCCTCTGCCTGGGGAGTGACTCAAAAGAAGAAATAAAAGCAAACCAGATTGTCACACATTCTGTTCCTATCCCTTAAAAACTCCAGAAATACACAGAGGACAAACAACACAACTGTCCACTTGTTCGCATTCCCCTATGGAAATCAGCTGCCAACACACACAAATACCTGCTGTAAAAGAGCAAACACATCCTGCTCTCCAGGTAACGCACAGCACACTGCTCCCTCAAGTGCATCTTCACATGAAACATCACACACCATATCGAGCACCGTTTGCTAGCAGTCTAAACAGACTGCTTTACACATACTGGCCTCATCAGTTAGAGCAATAGAGAGACACTAAGGAAAACCGGAATGCTCTTTCCTCGAGACATTTAGAAGACTGTCAAGACCAGAGTGAAAAGCCAACGTTACTGCTGACTGCACCTAAACAGATTGTAATCTACTGACACCGTTTTAACTTAACTGACACCAGTGGAGGCAAGAAGACACACGTGAAAGTACACCAAGATCTTCTGATGAACACTGTTCCTCCCCCACTTCTCTCACAGTCTTTATGTGATTTAGGAAAAGTCTCCACTAAAGTACTCCCAGAAAGCTCAAGTCCTCCTGCAATCTCTTCTCTAGGCCTTGCAATAGTAGAAAGAACTCTCCGTGTCATGACACATTGCAAGGGGTGAGCAAAGAGAAATGGCTTTCAAAGTCAGACCTGCAATGTTTTTAATGTGTCACCTTGAAGATGTTAGAGCCATTGACTGGAGAGACCAGGCATTACCATTCAAGAGGAGCTCCAGAGCTGCCCTATCATGTTTCTTCTACTGGAACAACAGAGTCTTAATAGAAGAATCCTCTCCCACGCTGTCCCATAGTATTTTCCAGGTAGGAATCAAGGGGAGGCTCACCAAAGAGACATCAGCTGCATGTTCTCCTTTTCCAGAGAGGACAATACATCCATTTCTTATGTAGCATGGTAAGAATTCTCCCCAGTTTTTCTTTTAGCAGTAGTTTCTCCTCCATGGGAAATACAAGTTTAGTTTGAGAGAGCTGGTCCTGACTATATTCAGAGTTGAAGACCTGGAGGGTTTCTGCATATTTAATAGAAGTTTCAAACCACATACAACCTCTGATGAGGAGATTAAGAGGAAAAATCAGCCTGAATCGAGACCAACAAATCAAAACTGACCACTTGTGGGACCATCCTAAACCACTGCAAGACGAAAATGACTGAAGAAATTGAAGTCCAGCACAGTCACCCATGAAGAGGAAGAAAGCCCATGTGTCAGCACAGCCACCAGTGACTCGATCCACCAGTTAATAGCTAAAATGGTATCTCAGAAGGGACAAAGGAAGTGGTGCAGCACTGAGTTACCTTCTTGAAGAGGCGCCCCGAGTCCTCGCTGACCTGCACGAAGCGTGGGATGATGTTGTTGAGATAGATGTCACTGAGCGTGGTGTGGTCCCTGCTCTCCCGCTTCACCTGGTTGAGCAGGAGATTCCAGCAGTTCACTGGGGACAGCACATTCTGATCCTTCCTAGAAAGGACACAAAACAGAAACAAGAATTGGGTAGGACTGAAGTGCACAAACCCATTCTGCTCAAGATGGTCTGTACCTAGAAATGCTAGAAATTCAGCTACAGGATGCATGGACTGCTGAGGAGAGCAGAGGATGGCTATAAAATGGCTATTGCACACCCAGAAAACACACCCTAAATCACACAACTACATTCACACGGCCACAGGCTTTTGTCCCCCAACAAACAAAGGCAAATGTAAGCTCCAGGATGCCAAATGTAGGCTTTGATTTCTGCTTTTAAATCCAAGATTCTGTGCATAAATTACAGAGCCTGAGGGACAGCGATAGCTCCAGTATCTGACACCAGGTTTCCCTGCGCTGTCTCAGGCAGTTGGGACTTCACTACAATAATAAGATTTCAGATGCTAAATAGCATCTGCATAGGAAACAGAATGTTGTGGTTTATGTACATGTGAGCATATATATCTGTCCTGAGCAAAAGAAAAGGCAACACTCATAAAACCAGCTTGATTTTCTCATCTTTGAACTTCCTCCACCTTAGCACAGCTGATTCATTCTGCACCCTGCAAATAAGCAATGCAAAGGGCAAAAAAACAAAAGGGAGATGAGAGGAACCTCAGTTTATTTAGATCAACGTTTCATCTACTAAAGGGAGTAAGTCACTTAAAGCACCATTTCTTAAGGCACTAGATGAAAGCGAGGAGGCTCGCGGGGATGCTGCATGGCCCTGGTTGGAGCTGGCACGTCGAGGTGTAGTCTGAACTCAGTGTTTACTTCTCCTTAGATCTGTTTATCATTTGTTTACAGTACAGTAATAGTTATTTAGAAAAGTAAGGCAGACCTGGAGGAAAGCCAACGCTGCTCTTGATTACTGCAAGCAACTGCAGCCCATTTCTTCCCTCTTAAAAGAAACGTGGTTTCATTTCCATTGAAAGAGAGGAATATTCTGCACTGAAAAGGACAGAATCTGCTGCAAGAGATGTCTGACACTGGGCAAATTAACCTGTGGCAGAGTTTCATTACCCTTGCCATGACATCAGTGATTGGATTTGCAGTGCAATACAGGTAATTTTAGATAAGAATAGTTTCAGACCAGCTGATCACGATGCTTTGTTTCTCAAAAGAATACGAAAAGCTCAAGGAAATAACTGCAGCTTGTGATGTCCAAATCTGCTTCCAGGGTTGGAGTGTGTGTGTATATAGTGGGGGGGTGTGTGTGTGTGTGTGTGTGTGTGTGTGTGTGCAAAAAGGATTCCGGGCTTTTGGGTCTCCTGGTGTTTTGAGTGAAAGGATAATAGAAAATAAAGAATGGGATGCAGAGATTTTATTTGGAGACAATATTTGTCTCCCTACTGTACGTCCTGTATTGCAGATACTGCTGACGCGCAAAACCAGATGGAATGATCAAAATGCAGAACTGCACAAGGTTGAAACTGCCAGATGTTCAGCTCTATAAATCAACCAGTCACCACCCCCCCCCCCCATCTGCAGTAAGCATTTGCAGCACACCGTGTGTTTTGTTACTATGCCAGGGAGCCAAACACTAACTGCGAGACCCAGTGTAAATCTATGGGCGCTGAGCAGGCTGCAGCAGCCTCCAAGGGCACACACTATCTGATGGAGATATAAAGCTGCCACCACGAAAGAAGGCAATATACACAGGAAGGGTTTTTCTAATTTAGAGAGACAAGAATCCAGCTTTCCTCCACTGAAGAGAGGGCAGGAGGAGGAAAGGCATCTCCAGAAAGAGCTTCTCCAAGGAGCAGCGCTGGGTCAGAGGGGTACACACCATCTGCACAACCACCACCTCCACCAACAAACTCAGGTGGAAGACAGGAAGCAAACAAAGGAAGAATTGTGGGCGATTATAAAGAGAAGTTGACGAAGGACAGTATTCAAAGTTAAAAGCAGGCTGGTCTGCTCCTTTACATCAATGATACAAAAGGACTTTACACACTGACTTTGTATTTGCTCTCTAAAGCTGGAAGAGCTGCAGCAAGTGAGAATTAATCAACTACCAGGAAAAGGGGGGGAATTAAACTTAGGAACAAAAAGCTCAGACTCCACCAGCTGAGTGTGTTGTAGCTGTTCAAAACCCTGCCTCAAAACCCTCAACAGCCTGTTACAGCTTCATCACTCTGCTGCTCCACTCTTTCCTTAAGGCTGGTGCAGCCACAGATCTCCAAGCAGCCAGAAGCAGCCCAGCTGTGTGCAGGCTGCTGACTTGTCTTCTCAGCCTTTGGACCACTCTTCTGCTTGAGCTGCCAACCCAAAACCACAGCTGGTTTGATCCTTCATATCTCCCATCACTTGTTCAGCCTGGAGAAGAGAAGGCTCCTTCAGGGGAGACCTCAAAGCAGCTCCAGTGCCTAAAGGGGCTGCAGGAAACCTGGAGAGGGGCTTTGGACAAGGGTCTGTAGGGACAGGGCAAGGGGAATGGCTTTAACCTGCCAGAGAGGAGGCTGAGATGAGCTCTTAGGCAGAAGCTCTTCCCTGTGAGGGTGCTGAGGTCTGGCACAGGGTGCCCAGAGAAGCTGTGGCTGCCCCATCCCTGGCAGTGCTCAAGGCCAGGTTGGACACAGGGGCTTGGAGCAAGCTGCTCCAGTGGAAGGGGTCCCTGCCTGTGGCAGGGGTTGGAGCTGGAGGAACTTTAAGGTCCCTTCAACCCAACCCACTCTGGTATTCTGTGATCCTCCGTCTCATTATGAATCTTTGCTCTCTATTCCACAAAGAGCACTTGGCTCCTCACAGATGTTCCTACCGAGGTATCTGCCCAACCCCATCATGAGCAGCTTGGATGAGTTGTGAGCATCATGGACCGAGCATCATGGCAGTAGCCAAGGGACCAGAGAGCGGCACGGTACGAGTGCCTTGCTTTTCCAAAGGCAACTGGGAGAGATGCAATAGTTAACTGGGCAATTCCCAGCTGTCCAGGCTGCCCTACCACAACCCCCGAATCTATTCTAAGGCACCACATAGCAGGAATACCAAGAGCCCATGAAAAGCATGGTGAGTAAAACTGCTGGTGTCTAATGGCGCCAGATGGGCTGTTGACACACTCCGTGTGGTTACACATGAAAGCCCATCCTGCAGGAAAAAATCATCACATCCCCACACGCTTCCCATCCGCCACCGGGACTGTCACCTTCGGATCAGTGCTGCGAGCGCCGCAGCCGGAGCTCAACCTCGGCAACCACAGCTTTTCCTTTAAACTCCTTTGAGTTCTTGGTGTCTCTTGGTTTCATTAACCCCTCCAGTGCCTCCTTACAATGGTCCCCCTTGCCTTTGTCCAGGTTCAATGCTGTCACAGCAAGGGTTTTATAGGAAGCAAGACAAAACCTCTCCGTACTTACTAGTGACAGGCTTGCCAGCACTGGCAAGAAGCAGATCAAGGCAGGTCTTGAGACAGAAACGAAACAGAAAAGGGAAGAGGCAGTTACTTGCTACAGACCTTCCAAGAAGCCTTTCAAACTGCACACATTAACTGCTGAGGCACCCCTAAACACCCAGCGCTTTCAGGGCTGGAACACGGGCACGGTTTTCACAACACCGAGCAGAAGTTATACAACTGTTTACAACAGACCCTTTTCTATCGTCACCATAAGCAGATGGCAGGGAAGCAATTTGCCATTCTCATTAACCATTTCAATCCTCAAAGGAGCTGGCAAATCCACTCTGCTTCCAGTTTCATGTCACCACGGAGGAGGGATGGGAAAGGGAAGAACAACACGCAATAGGGACCGATGGGTATCACTGGCATTGAGCTTGGCTTCCACTGGTTCCACAGACTGATCCGAGTCTGTATTCGCCCTTCAGCAGCAAAACGGATGAGATCAACCCAAAGTTTCAAGACCTGGCTATGAACTTGCCCAAAGTGCTGATGATTTCTCATTCACAACTGTTTGACTCCAACTTGCCCCGCAAGGAGCGGAGGAGGAGGAAGATGCCAAGATCCACGTCTATTTCCAGCACTATTTACACTGGTTTCAAGATCGTGTGATGATAGCAAAATCTGGAGAGTTTATTTAGGTGAGCTCACAGCAGTCGGGGGTGTTTGGGAGCAGGAAGAGGAAGCTGTGCACAGATTCTGAAGGAACCACAAAGTATGAAGCTCTGTGGTTTCTTGGGTGTTATCTTGATGGGGCCCTGTGCAACTTCCACTTCAAAGGTTCAAGAGATCAGAAGGGAAGATTGAGTCCCAAGTATCTGAAATGTCTTAATTAAATTACTCATTCATACAAGGAAGAGACAATCCAGGATTCATCTGCTTTAAGGCAAGTAGGAGACAGCGATGAAGGCCGGTGACACTTGGCTGGGTGCTGCAAGGTAACCCTGTTCAGAGCAACAGACCTTAAAAGACAACTCCCTTCCCCACAAGAGACTAAAACCAAAACACCACACCCAAACCCCAGGAACACTGGGTTTCCATAAGGAGCACGAGACAAAGGAATGGGTCAGATGGGAACGAAAATGCTACTAAATAGAAAGAAACATTTAAAGGACAGAGGCACATCACATCACCTGCGTGAACAGAAAACTCCTCTGACCGTTCTTCCTCTGAACCGAGGGGTTTGAAGCAAGTCTCTGGTGGTACACACAGAAACTGAAGTTTCCCGTTCCACCTCCCTCTGTCTCCCCAGATATTCAGGATGTTTCCTAGAGGTGTGCAACACACGTTCCCAGATCCTGGAAGAACTCCATCCAGAAGAAATTCATCACTGTGAGGGTGCTGAGGCGCTGGCACAGGGTGCCCAGAGAAGCTGTGGCTGCCCCATCCCTGGCAGTGCTCAAGGCCAGGTTGGACACAGGGGCTTGGAGCAAGCTGCTCCAGTGGAAGGTGTCCCTGCCCGTGGCAGGGGTTGGAGCTGGAGAAGCTTTAAAAACCATTCCATGATTCTATGATCCATGTAAGACTGGGAAGAAGGACAAAAGCACTTGCTTGCTTTCCCTCTGTCCTAGCTCAGGTTGGAAGGGACCTTCAAGGATCAGGCAAGTCCATCCGCCTGCAATGAGCACGGATAGAATGCTTCATGCTTCTAAAAACCTTCCAAATGTTGTTACTCAAAAGACTTGGGGGGACAGGAAATGTTCAGGGCTCAGCTCCATCAGAAGGAACCACAGGTCGAAACTGCCTAGGACACTAATTATCCATTCGAATGATAACACCACAACTGAAGTCCACGTGACACGAATGCTTTGATACCTCCTGCACGGCGTCATCTCTCCTGCAAGAAACCACTGCAGCTTTAAGAAAACTCCGCTGGATTTCTCTGCTCATTCACATCCACGTCTGATTCCCCCTCAAAGTGCTCCTGACACAGCTCAGCCTTCCCTGCGAATTCTGAGGATTACAGGCATGGACATGGATGCTGCTCCCTGCCCTCCTCTTCCAAAAGATTCCAGTTATGAACATCTGTTGTTTACAAGGGCTCAGCCTGAAGGTTGCCAGACTTACTCTGCATCTTCTACTTCGAGGCAAAGGCTGCCAGAAAGCCATCTGAATTTCATGCTGGGATACCCTGGACATCCAGCTGACAATCGCACCTCAGGATCCTACTTCCAAAGATTATCTTCATCTAAAAGATGGCCTTAAAATAGCAGTTTATTTTCATGTTTCCTTGTTTCTTTTCCTTTTTTTTTTTTCCCTTGGAAAGAATCACTGAAGCTTTGCCATGGTTTTTACAGTCTTCACTCATTCTTTGAATAGGAAAATGCCTTTTGGACAAAATCAAATTAAGTAGAACTGAAGCCTGGTATTAAAGGTCCTGGGGCTTCACTGCAGTGGGGCAGAGCCTCCCTCTGAGGATGGATGTCAGAGCAGCTCTGTTGCCTACAGGGACCCCAAGAGCCACAGGCAAGAGGAACACCGGGATGGATGCTCTGATCTAACTGCAAACAAGAGATGCTCAGTGACTACCCCTTGTAGTCATACACACTTTGTAACCCTCAGGCTTGCTCAGCCTGGAGAAGAGAAGGCCCCTTACAACAGTGTTCCGATACCTAACGGTGGCCTACAAGAAACCTGGAAAAGGACTTTTGATGCAGACATATGGTGACAGGACAAGGGGGAATGGCTTTAACCTGCCAGAGGGGAGACTGAGATGAGATCTGAGGCAGATTCCATGGGATTCTATGGTACACCACACCTGTGACCAACAAGCTCTTTTAACAACCGGACGTGTAAGACTTGGGCTGTGGAATGTAATTTTCCCTGCAGTCCTTACATCTTGTGCAAGGATATTTACCACTGGGTACTGAAGCAGCCTTTCCCAATATATATGGATTTTATATGACTATTCTCTTTAATAGTCTTTTCTAACTGAAATAGCATTTTTTTAAGAGAATAGGCAAAATGAGGCATAACAGCCACGGCAGAGTAGTTAAAAGTAAGTAGAACCTGGGATACATCCAACTGCCATCAACTTAGATGTCACCTTGGCTAAATCAATCTGTTCCCCTTCTTCAAAGATGCAAAATGAGAACAACACACACCTACCTCTGTAAATCATGTTAAGATGCTCCAGTGAAGCTAGCTTCACACTCTGCAAGGGGCACACAGCCTCCAAGCCCATCACCAGCTATCCACTCTTTGCTGTCAAGCCCCAACCACCTACATTTCAACTCCAAACTGTAGCCACCTGATCACCTCTGCTGCAGCCACATCCAAGGAAAATCCACCCCATGCACGGCATCTGTTAGAAACCCAACACAAGCTGCACTTCACATTGCTCCCTCCTGTGAGGGTGTGCTGGATGGAGGAGAAAGCCACACAACCCAATTTCCAGGGTCAGCCCGAAGCCTCCTGCCCTTGACAGTGTTCCTGAAATGAGCACATCAGGAGCAACTTAGCAATTACATCCTAGCTCCTGAGTATGAAAGCACATGCAAATTACAGGGTAGCTGCCTGACAGATCTCCTCCTTGACAGCGTGTTATGGGAGCTAAAAACGGCAAGTGACATGGTAAGCACTCCCTGAATGATATGGTACCTTCCGACACAATCATCATCGCATGGGAAGAACATGCTATTACTGTGTATTTATAGGGGCACAGCCAGGCAATTACAGAGTAGCCACCCTTCCATGCACGTCTTGGAGTCATGTAATACCAGGCTGCTCAGGAGGAGAGGGATCATGGTTGGCTTTGATCAAATGCTCTTTCGGGGGCTTCCAAATGAGATTACAGCTGCAGCATCTACAGAGCAGGTACCAGCCAAGTTCCCCTTCACTCTTCAAGCAGTGTTGGGGATAGGTTAATTATAATTGGAACTGCTTCCTTACTGATCCCTGTGGTATTCTGACACATCCCTGAACGTTACAGCCAGCAAATGACTGCACAAGTCATAGATGGAGCTGCTCAGGTCAGCCAGCTTTACAGCCACTGCTGTAACACATCCTGCCCACACACCCAGCAGCCTCACTGTTAACAATCGCGTCTTCCCTTTATTCTAACTCTCGACCAGCTTCTACATTTGGGACTCAACCCCTGCAGGGGTAACACATTCCAAAACCAAGATGGTTTTCTCCCTCTCTGCTCCATTCTGGAGAGACCCCCCTGCATCCTGCATCCAGCTCTGGGGCAACAGCACAAGAGGGACGTGGAGCTGTTGGAGTGAGGCCAGAGGAGGCCATGGAGATGCTGCGAGGGCTGGAGCAGCTCTGCTCTGGAGCCAGGCTGAGAGAGCTGGGCTGGGTCAGCCTGGAGAAGAGAAGGCTCCTGAAGGGGAGACCTCAAGCAGCTTTTAGATGTGGCTGCCCCATCCCTAATGGATTTCCAGATTCTTTCAGGCAATGTCCTGGACTTGACGTTTAATTCAGCAATTCAAGTGAAGATTTTATGTGCTGACAGAATCACCAGTCCAATCGAGGCTGCACTCAATAACTGGCATATTTGAGGTCAGTTTTGTGCAGGTACAACTTTATAAAAGCCCATCTAAAGTACAAACAGCTCAAAAACCAGGGGCAGGGGGCAGTGAGGAAGACGCATTAGAACAAACACCCTGCAGTAACACAACCAGCAGATTTAATTGCCATGAAGAATGACACCATGTAGGATTTACTGAACAATGGTAACAACTTCACATTGAAAATTCACTCCAAATCTCAAAATAGGAAGCAAGCTGTATCCAACATTCCCAACACTGAAAGCTGAACACAACAGCGTTTCTGATAGGATGCAATATAAAGGAAACCACCTCAATTTTCACCAGGAAGAAGGACAAAATCAACTGGAAAAGATCAATCATAATGCACAGGAATATGACAGCTCAAGGCACCATTTCTTTCGTGCCATCTTAAAGGCATGTGCAGAATATGTGCAGCTTAAAGCTGTAAGAACACTTCCACTGTAAAGGAAACAAAACACTTAAGACCATTACAGGTATACAGATGCATAGAACAACTCTTCTCCAATCTATCAGTGATGCTCAGTCATGTTTCCCCACAGTGCAGCACATTGTGTGTTTTCAATGAGAACTGAAGTAAATCACATCAAAGCTGCCCAGAAAGGAAACAGAATGGTGCCTATTGAATGGCTTTCACAAAGCAAGCGTCTAATGGGAGGGGAAAGCCGATACATCCCCACATCCCTGCAAGCACAGCAACAACAAAACAAAACACAGCCAATGACCCCAACAACACTAACAGTGACACTGCACTGTGGGTGGAGGCAGCCCCAGATGGATCCTCTCAGCCCAAACTGTCCAAGGCAGGAATGATTCAGATCCAAGGCTGCTTTTGCTCCATGTTTTTCCCAGCTGCTCCCCTGACAACAGAACCCAACCAGCTTGTGCACTGCCCGTGTGTCAGCTCCCGCAGCGCTGTGGCTCTCTGCTGGCCACCTACTCCTGGGGCTCATGGCTCCGTGCCACACAGCCTGTGCCAGCCCCTTCTGCATCCCTCCTAGGAAAACCACCTTCCTCCAGGCAGGGCTCAGCAGTAAATCAGGCAGCTTTGAACCCATGAAACCATGACCATGCCATCCCAGCTCCAAGAGCTAAATGGGGAACAACCAAAGCAGTATGGTCAGACCTACTTGTAAACAATGGTTCAGGCAGGTGAGACAATTCATTGTCAATGAGGACATCTTCAAATTCTAATCGAGTCTCAACAGCTTGGTATCTCGGGATTCCCCCCACCATGGCACAGCTCTCTTCGGAAGTACTATTGACCTTACTTCTCTGCTGTTCTGAAGTGGTAGTAGCAGAGAATGCTACAAACTGAGATACAACACTTCAGTCCTACACTGAGTATGTGCAGGATACTGAAACCAGAGAGCTGCAACAGCAAACCCCAGCACAGAACAGATGGCAAAGAGTTACCCTTTAAATAGAACCGACCACAGCCGCTGACAGTGAAGGAAATCCTGGGTTTGCCCATCGAATCTGCCGTACAGCTTTGCCCACCTTCCCAAGAAAATGACTCCTTTTAGACATGCCAGTTTTTACCATCCCATTCCCTACTGACAACATGCGACCTACCAGGTATTACTGAAGTGTAGTTAGCAACCAGGCTGTGGAGGAAGATGAAATGAGTTCTGTGTTTAACACAAACTTGGGAAACACTTGATTCTGACATTCCCAAGTGCTGGTACCTACATTGACTCTATCAGCTCTCTGCTGGCATTCCTGTCCTTGCAGCCACATCTACAGGGGGAAAAAAGGGCAAAAACAAAAGGCAGATACTCTACTTGAATTGCTGGTCTTTGGTGCTCCTAGTTTTAGCCAGGAATCTCTCAGCCAACTTCTCCAAATTCCTTGAGTAATCCATCTCAATCTCTGCCTTCTTGCGGAAGAAATCCTGCAAGTCCTGCAGTAACTGGACCCGAAGCTCACACTGTTGGTCAAGGCATTTCAGCTGCTCTACCAACTGGGCACGGATCTCTGTAACAAATAAAAGCACTAGAGATTAAACAGAATCCCATTAGAGAAAACACCATCAAAATTCTCCAGTAAAATATAGTTAAAACCACGTTCCCTCATTCATATATAGCAGCAAAAAAGCTCCATTAGGATGAAATGTATCTGCAGACAGAAAGTGATTGCAATCGCATCTCGGATGCGCCAGCCACAGGAAAACCATCCAACATCCTGCAATCCCTGGCGCAGCCCTTGGAGCAGAGCTTTGCTGCTGGGGAGTGCATCAGTTACAAGTGTCAAGTGCATTTTTGGCATCAAGGAGAAGTGGTCACTGCCTAAAAATGTACTGAATCTCAGCTTGGAAAAGGACTGAATGCTGCAATACCCCACATCGGCTCAGGGAGCCACCTGGGGGAATTGCTATCCAATTCCTTTGCAGGCTACTCCTGATGCAGAGACAAGACATTGCACACACTGGGGCTGCCCCCAAGGCACCAGTTTGGGATTATTCAGTTAGTTCCTGAGTCGCCAACAGTGCAGCTCTCATTACAAACCAAAAGTCACCGAAAAAGATAAAGACACTCCTTCAGGGAGCCAACGTGATGGCACTTGCCTTGAGAGACTTATCTCCAGGAAGACTATAAAATACCTATGTCTAAAGGACCCATAAATGACACAGATACAGGTGGTAGCGTTCTATTATGCACAATTATTACTGAAGTTATCTATCTATATGCACACAATAGTTAACAGTTTTCAAACAGTTTACAAATAGAACAACTCCTCCCATTACACCTTTAAGCCAGGGTGCTCTCATCTTACCCAGTCTGAATTTCAGGGATGGGAGAGTGAAATGACTCTGCCCATGGTCAAACAGGACAAGAAAACATAGCAGGAGCTAATCTCAGAATGCAGAAATATCCAGTGGTGCAGCTACTGGAGGTTATTTGGCTTTTATACAGGCAATAAACTCAACATGAAAACAATAAAACGTGTATTTCCATCTCTGAGCACTCCAGCTTCAGAGATGCCTGCTATTGCTTGACTCTGATTGCTGCTCTTGCCAAAGGTTCTCAGAGGTGTGTTGCCCCAAGATGAATTCAGAATCAGCAATAAAGTAAGGAACACGCAGGTCTTGGGCAGGCACAGCTTTGTACCTCTGCATCCCAACCACAGGCACCCACAGCTTCCCCACCACAACTGAAGAAGGGTGAGTATCACTTCCCAAATACAATTTGCTAATCCCTGCTGCTGTGCACATCATCTCCATCCGGCTCGGTTCCCAGTTACAAAGCTACTAGCAGACTTGCAGAACCATGCATGAGTGCCCTGTTTAGTCAATGCAAACAAGACAACCCCATTCTACCTGTGCCTTTGTCATTAACACTTTCACGAAGCACAGAAAGTGAGGCAGTGAGGCAGGAACAGCACCAAAAGGCACGGTCAGGGAGTGCTTCCTCCCCGCAATGAGCCAGCCTGCCCAGTCCTAACACTCACCTGCAGGTCTGGCATTCAAGAATCCCAGCCGGGTTTGTGCTGAAGGGACCTCAAAGCTCCTCCAGCTCCAACCCCTGCCATGGGCAGGGACCCCTTCCACTGGAGCAGCTTGCTCCAAGCCCCTGTGTCCAACCTGGCCTTGAGCACTGCCAGGGATGGGGCAGCCACAGCTTCTCTGGGCACCCTGTGCCAGCGCCTCAGCACCCATCAGCTGGATGAAACACAAAGTACCACTTCCCAACAAGATCAGCACAGCACGCGTGTAAACTGTAAAACTACAACAAAGCTCAAGCCCTTGGTTCTCAAGGTGGGATACTTCACATGCAGCTCGCTCGCTGAACAGCAACAAGTAGTAGTAACCTTTTCCTTCAGTAAGAAATGCAGTATCAGCATGCCTTCATTCTAACTACACTCAGTGTTTGTGGCAGGGAGCAGGGACAGATGATGGGGCTGCCCGCAGGGGAACAATGAGCTATTCAGCCCCTGCTTATCGAGCCTGTGGCGCGGGGCTGGAGAGGGCAACCTTGCTCATCTTTCAAACACACAGCACGCAGTCCTGTGCCACAAAATCCAATCAAGAATGCAGGAATTTCCTGAGGCTTACTGGAGGATGAAGTGTCTGCTTGTTTTCCCATTGCTTACACAAGCATAAGGTTTTTAAGTCGGGCTTACTCCGAGGACAGAGCACAGCCGAGCCGGAGCTGTGTGTGAGCTCTAACCCCCGGGTCACCGCATCACACGGGACCTTTTCATGTCTGCAGTCACAACAACCACTTTCATTTGGAATTCACTGCTTTTGCATCCTTCATTTCCCCAGGTTGTTAGGTTAACAGCCACTTGAAACACCAAAAAGCCTTCCCCCTCCTTTCCTGTTCAAATAGGATCCCACCCACTGTGATCATTCAAGACGAGGAACAAGCTCCTGAACACCCTGCTCCTGCTGCCAAGGCTTCAAGTGCCTGAAGGTGAATAAACACATTGAAATCAAGGTCAAGATGCCCATAGAAGAATTGGGATTAAACACCAGGTATTCTTATTCTCACACTAAGCCTTGCCCTGGATGGCAGAACCCTTTCTATTGTACTTTAAGCTCACGTGGCTGACAACTACATAATAAAACGTCCTCAGTAGGAACAGCAAAGTTTTCCATCCATTTCAAACAAACCACTTCTTCACTCCCATCACCAGATCCATCAAGGCACCTGGGGCACAGAGGGACACAGAGCTGTATAATGCCAGACAGGTGAATAGTTCTACTTTTCTCCCCTCTGCAATCACCTTCTCAGCATTCCCTGGAGCAGTCAGCAGGCTTGTCTGATGAATGAACCCAAAGGGGATGAAAGAACTTCTGCCTCCTGTATTTTGGTGACATTTGTCATTCTCAGCATTTATAATGGATCATTTTCTTTTTCCTTGCTGAACTTAGAAGCATGCAGAGCATTGATAGGCATAATTATTATCATCCAGTTACTGTCCATGAATAAAATGCTGGTATTTAAGTAATGATGCCTTCAATACTTCCATGGAAGTGTCATCGCCAGTAGTACCTACCATAAGAAAGTTAAGAGACATACTACATTTGAAGCTACCACCATACCTGGTCATAAAAAACCTGGATGATGTTCATTAATTGACTGTTCCTGCTTGGAAAAGCCTAACAGTTTAAACGAGACCAATGACTAGGTGCAGATCCAAAACACTCCTAAGCTACAATCTTGGGAAGGATCCAGTAAATGAAACTAATAGTAGGTTATCCTTTATTTATTACCCTTAAGCAGATTACAAGAACTGTGGTGCAATTATGGGCCTCTACTGAACAGTGGCAGCTTCTCAAACTTCAAACAAGAGATGGGTTTCTGCAAAGCTCCTGGCAAGAATCTGTTCTATCAGAAACCCATCATGCCCGGAGGAGGTGGATACGCACTGACTGGAACAATACCTTGCTCTGCTACAGCATCCACAGTCAGCTTGGGACAAAGAATTTGCCAAATGATTACTTCAGGCTTAAGCATCCTATAAACTGAAGCTGGAAGTGTGGAAACTGAAGCTGGAAGTGTGGAAACCAACTCCTTCATTCTTCAGCAGGTCATGTACAGAGTGAATGGGATGAACTCAGACGCAGGAGACTACCTTGCCCGGTCATCTCACTCTGAGCAACATTCCTGTTCCAAGCAGGATCACCTCCCAGAAGACCCCAGGATCAGAATCCTCCCAGAGAGGGTTCCAACTCCTCCCACTGATAAGCTTGAACTGCTCTAACTGGATAATGACACGGTGAATCAGCCTGCGCCGCACAGAGCACCAGGAGAAGACCCAAGCAGCCTGAGCTGCGTTTCAGTATCTAGCTCCATCTCCATGTCTGCGCGCTGCAGCTCTCTCAAGACGTTCCCACCTCTCTCCCAAATGCCATGCTGTATAAAAAGATGACAAGCTTGGGAAAGGAGTGGGATGACAACAGAACAGAACCACCAACCCCCAGCTCCCGCCCAGATTAAACAGAGATCCTCCCACCCACACAAACCCGCTCCGACTGCTGGAGCCGAGCTCCCAAACCGGCCCTGCTTCTGCCTGGACGCAGTGGTCCCCGCCATGGCTGCTGCCAGGAGCCGTCCTCCTCCTCGGTAAGGTCGGATGAGCTCAAGACAAGCAGGAAGCGTGTCAAAATCAAGGGAACCCGCTCAAGCCATGGCTGGGAAGGTGGAAACCAGCAGCTTCAAACCTCAGCACATCATCCTGACGTCTCGGGACCCCTGCCCCACACACGGGCTGCAATGACGCAGAAGGATTGGAAGATGCCAAGCAGTAAATTGTGTGCACAGCTCTAATACAACCTTATCTTTCAGGCTACTCAGCAGCGTATGAAAGACAAAGCGGAACAAATGAACAAAACCTCCACTTCATAGAGAAGACTGGAGCAGCAATTTTAATCATAGAATGGTTGAATGATCGTGGTTTAGATCTTGTGCCTCAAATCCCTGTCTCCTGAAAGCTGCCACATACTCAGATGCTGAGCACTGGAGACAACAGTGGTACAGGCTTCCCCTGCTTCCCTTTGCAAAGCCTGTGGAAGGGCAGGTTAAGATTACAGTTTAGGTTGACATTAACACTCCATTCAGGCTCCAAAACTGGAAAACAGCCAACACTACAGCTCTGAGTAGAACTCAGAACCACTTCATAGCGAGTTCAGTTTCAGACAGTGTTTTGGATTACACATTTTGACATATTCTCTGCATATTGCTAGGAATTCTCCTATCACCATACATAAGAAAGCCTGTGCTCCGAAAGTGAAAGACTTTGTAGCTGGATGAAACAGCCTCAATGTATTTTAGGTATAGGACTCCAAACAGGGCTCTGACAACAGCCCAACAACCCCGGCCGTGGCTGGGAGCTTTAGTGACTTTGGGAAGCCTTTAAGGAGTAAAAGCAAGGATTTCACTGCACAGACCACACTGCTCGCCGAAAGCTGCTGATCATCACAGCCATACAAATCTCCCTGCTAATCTGCAAACCAGGCTTTGAAGTGAAAATGGTGGAAGAGAAGGAAATAGAGTCTTTTGTTAAAGACCAGAGCCAGGAGGGAGAGTCAGGTTCAGGTTCTTAATCCTGTCAGACAGCGCATGCCCTCAAAAAGGTACATTTTCCTTTAAAAACCAGGTTATCCCTTACCCAACAGTAGCATTGGGGAATGCACGTGGACAAGGATCCCTTGTTACAAATATACAAACAGGACTGTAGGCATTAGGAGCTGCCATTCAAGTACAGCCTGCGCATGGATTGAGGCACAAGATGAATGTCTAAAGTTTTTCATCAGTGAAGTAAAAGCAGCAGCGAGACACATGCTGGAAAGCAAGATCAGGGCTGGTCTCCATCCCGGTGAGGAGCCGAGGACACTCAGCTTTGATTTTCATACCTACATCACAATATATTTGCATCACTGATGACTTGGGTGTACCAGCTTTTCCAGGCACAAGAGGAGTGCCTCTGGAAGCAGCGCGGCAGCCGATGCCTTCTGCTTCATTGCAGATACCCAACGCCTTCACTGCCCTATCTCCAACAACAGAGCATGGTAACTCCTCCTGCCCACAAGAGCCAAGTCCTCACCTTTGTAACTCACAGTGTGCATAAAGCCCCTGATAAAACCCCTGTGAGGGTGCTGAGGCGCTGGCACAGGGTGCCCAGAGAAGCTGTGGCTGCCCCATCCCTGGCAGTGCTCAAGGCCAGGTTGGACACAGGGGCTTGGAGCAAGCTGCTCCAGTGGAAGGGGTCCCTGCCCGTGGCAGGGGCTGGAGCTGGAGGAGCTTTAAGGTCCCTTCCAACCCAAACCAGGCTGGGATTCTATGATTCAGTCAGGAATAAAGCTAAGCACATGCCGGCCACATTGCCAACCAAACTACTCCTGCTTTCTCATGAAACCAAGCCTGGCTATCACTAAAATCTCAGTTTCTGGATCCTTTTTGGGAGAGAGGACAGGAATGGGGATTTCCACTGGGTATTGCACAAGGCGCTTGCGCTCCATGGAAGTTGCTTAACTGCTCCTCTCCAACCACCCTTCATTTCCAACACACTACTGACACCCCTACTTACCATCTTAAATTAAAGCTGATCTTTAAGGGCCCTTCCAGCCACAGCCATTCGACAATTCCACGATTTCAAAAACCACGGAAAAGTTGTGCAGGGATGAAATACCAAGTCTGGGCAAGGCTCATGGGCAGCGCTCAATCCTGGCCTTCCCCATGCAGCATCAGAGTGTGTGCATTAATCAGAGTGACCCTGAAGTGTGGGAAATGCACAGGAACACCCTTCAGAAGCCACGTTAATTCATTCAGAAGCAAGGAGCTGCCTGGGTGTGGAGCGAGGGAGGGGATCCAGGAGCCAGGGCTCTTCGTTTCATCACAGGAGATTTGAATGAAGAATGCTGCACTGCAGTGCTCCACGGGGCACCAGGGAAGTGCCTCTGTAAAGGGAGAGGCTGGCACTTGCTCTCACCAGAAACTTCTGTTTATTCTAGGATGAAAATGCAGCAGGAAGAGACAGCAGAACAGGTCCATGACAATACAGAGAAGCAGGGACACGGCTGGGCTCCTGCACCAGCTCCTGGCCCTCTGCGGAACTGGGGCTGTAGACATCTCCGCAGGGTCCTCGGGCTGGATTCCCTTCCCAATGCCACCGTAAGCGTGCTGCACAGCAAGCAGTTGGGAAACCCATCCCTTAATGAAGGAAGCCAAAAGAAATGAAGAAAAGCATCTAGAACTCTACCCTGAAATCACCCTGAAGCAGATGTAGATCATCCTCATTGCATCATTCTGCAACATGCTAAGCCTTCTCTTACGCATCACATGAAACACACCAAAAACACCCAAATGGGTTAGAAAAGTGCACTGCAAAATGTAGAATTATCAGCTTTGCCTTTGGGTTTAGTTCAGATGCAACCAAAGACAAAGGGGGCTGGTTACCTCTGTCGACGAACCATCAGCCATTAGCTACTTGACACCAGAAAGTAAAAGAGACATTTGCTATTCTAACTTCTGCAGCCCCAGACTTACAAGTAGTTCAGTTAAGAATTATTCTGATCAGGAGGAAGACCTTTACATATGCCTTCATCCTAAACACTCGGGTTTCCCTAACTGCTGGGGATTAAATCAGAAGTGAAACAACTGCTCCTTTTGCCTTCCAAACTGTTTTCTCCAAGTGCCTCAGCTGCATTATGTCAACTAGCGTGAAGGGTTTCTTTAATGGTGGAGCAGTCCTAAACTGAATTGTTCATCAGAAACCTGTAATGTGAGCATTATTTCTGGCATTTGCCAGATGTTCTCACTGCCTCAATTCACTTCAGGAATCCCAAACTACACTCAGTGTACACTACACAGCACCGCACTACCACAGGCAGACGCGTGCACAGGCAGAAGCATCTGCAGGTGAGAAAGCAGCATCCAGACACACACAGACACATCAAATCCATTAAATCCTTCCTTCTGCTCATTGTTTCCTCAGGAAAACAGCCCAGGGATGAGCCAAATTCCCCAGCCCCAATTCACAGCCCCTTTGGAACTACTGCAAAGACTCAGTTCATTTGGCGTTATGATTTTCCATGTCTCCATCTGTCAAGGGTGCTCCAAAGGTTAATAAAGTTGGGAACTGCTGAAAGATGCTGGGATGCAAGAAGCCAGCAGCGGTATTAGTATGAATTCTTACTTCTTCCCAATCAGAGCTGATAGTTTCACTCTCAGACGCAAGTATTTCATGCCAAATAACATCAAGTGCGTTTCTCAAATCAATGAAATTGCTACAAGAGAAGTGGCAATTTAGGACTTACAGGTTTTAATCTCTTCAATGAAAAGGAAAACCCTTCGGTGAATTATGTCATCTATTTAGAGACACAACCAGAATGATTAATGCTGGTGTCTGATTTAATTTCACCTCAGAATTTCTCCTCCTCCCTCTCCTCTTTGGTAACTAACACATTAATGTGCATAAATGATCAAGAAATAAATGAAGAGGCACAGAAAGGGACATGGAAACACTTCTCCAGCACAGTAAACTCAACTGCAGACCCCCTTCCAGTAGACTGCCTAACTCCACTGCTGTCTCAGGCAGCCAGGGAAAGACAGAGAAATGTGGGATTGGATTTCCAGTGCATCAAGGCTTTTCACCTTTGCTTTAAGCCAACATTCTGCAGAGCCAACACCCATTTACCTGGAAGGTTTCTTACAGATCCAACAAAGGGAATGGGAAGAGGCTTCAATTTAAAGTCACTTTAACAGTGAAAGGTAACTCTGGATTAGCACCACTGCTCCAGAGGGATCCTGAAGCGAATCCCTGGTGTCACCAGCACATTCCCCTCCTGGTCCTTGGTCTCATTCAGACAAACCCCACCTGGGAGCTGCCGCAATCCAAAGGCGCCCATCAGCCCCCAAGCCCTCCTGCCTCCTCACACAGCTCCCAGCTCCCGCATCCCGGATGCTCCGAGGCTGGATGTGCTCCTGGAAGGTCCTGAATGTCTGTCCTCACAGACCCACCTGGTCGGTCCCGAATGACCCAGCGAGCGCCCGAGCTGCCTGCAGGCCAGCAGCCCGCAGACTTGTACAAGTGCACCATGAAGGATGGCTGCAGCCCTGCTCCTCAGTCCTGCTCCTCTTCCCCCTGGAACGCCAGGCAAGGCCCTCAGTCCATCGAGAAGGAAGACAACTGTCCCAGGAAGGCAAGGGGCTGAGTCAAATATATCTCAGCAGCCCGATGCCGTCGTCACAGCCTCCCTGTCAGTCCCACAGCCACTGCCCTGCGTGTTTCTGGGAGCTCTGGGAGCTATTCATTAAGCAGAGACATTCCAGGAGTGGTGAATAAGCAGCATCACTGCAGACATTTCATAGATGACTTCAATGAGATCAAAAAGGTCCGAGCTATTTGCCTGGGGTACCCGTGGACACAGATGACAGAGCCGGTTTCCACCAGAGCAGCCTCTTATTTTCCCCACTGTCATAACTAAGACTGCCATTAAAGCCAGACCATTCCATGCAATCAAAGTAATGCCTCCTTAGAGTGGCATGAGAGCTCCTGAGAAATCAGGCTTATCTGTTTAGACACGAAATCAAATTGGAGCATTGTCATTCACATAGAGTGCACCTCAGGAACGGCAGGTACAAGCCTCATTTAAAACCATACACACAAAAAATAGGTAGAAAATCTCTTTCCAAAGTCTCTGGTGATCTCTGGCTCAGTTTTTGTTGACATTCATAAGTAGTTTACTCCAGGAATACTCACTGAAAGCAAAGGTATCTCAAGCAGGCTTTTCCTATACAATCCTAGGAAGCAGAAGGCATTCCTTTAGAGTTATAAATATTCAGCTTTCTAAGTGGAGGGCTGCTGTCTTGAAAGGAGCTTGCATTTTACTCTATAGCACCTCTTGTAAAGAGGGAAATGAGTCTTTGACAGAGCCTGCAGAGCTCGAATTATGTGAATCATCGGTTTTCTATCAGTTCATTGTCAGCTACAGCAACACCCATTAATCAGCACGGCTTAGGACGGAGCAGGAACAAGGAGATGCTCATTTGTCATGTGCCTTTGTCACAGAACTGACACTGAAACTGGGGTCCTCCTTTTTACACACACCTGCACACACACTGGATCACCTAGAAACCATTTCTGTTGCTCCAGCTCTCACAATGCATCACTCCCAGTTCTTACACTGGAAGGTATCTAAGGTTCTAGCCAGGTTTGGCACAGTGGCAACTTCTGCAATGGAAACCAAATTCAAACCCTGATCTGAAAATGTTTCCTCTATGCTCCCCTTCGTCAATCTCCAATGGGAAAAACACCCATTTCCCAAAAAAGGCTTTTTCCAAGGAAGCAACGATGCAACCCAGTGCACAGACTGCAGGCATTCTTTACAATTATCACACAGAAACAGGACTAAGAGTTAAAAGAAAAAAACAAGCCTTTTAGATACATATATAGAGATATAAATATACACACGCACAACTTTAAGCGAGCTGAAGCCAGAGTCTGAGACGCAAACTCAGGGACTAATCAGGATTCCCAGTACCAATTAGATAACAGAATCAAAGCATTCCCTGAATTGAAGCATCCTGTACCGCAGACATCAAGTACATGCTCACTAAAGAGCAGAGCATTTCCAGTGTCATTTCCTTCCACTTCTGAGAAGTCAAAAGGAGCCCTTTCTATCAAAGAGCAGGAAGCAGGGACAGAGGGAAGGAAACCATCCTGCTCTAAAGGAGCACTGGAAAGCCTGGGCAAAACCAGAGAGAAGACACTTGTGAGAAATGCCTGAATCAAGTGTGCAGAAGTTCAAGCTTTGCAGGATTTGAGTTGACCAAGGATGAGGACGGGGAGTCAGGGAGGCTTCGGCATCCTTCCAACCCCAACCACTCTATGGTCCTCGACGCACATAAGAGCCTGCAACCAGGAGCTTGACCCTACAGATCATGTCAGGTGGATTTTAGCTTCTGCTGCTGATACCCAGAGAACTGGAAGAGCCTAAGAATGGCTGCCAGACCCAGAGACCTGCCTCCAAACCCCAGCTGGGGCAGGGAGATGGGCACAATCTGCAAAGAACAGTCATGGATTCCCAGCCTGGCTTGGGTTGAAGGGACCTTAAAGGTCATCCAGCTCCAACCCCTGCCACGGGCAGGGACCCCTTCCACTAGAGCAGCTTGCTCCAAGCCCCTGTGTCCAACCTGGCCTTGAGCACTGCCAGGGATGGGGCAGCCACAGCTTCTCTGGGCACCCTGTGCCAGCGCCTCAGCACCCTCACAGGGAAGAGCTTCTGCCTGACATCCGACCTGAACATCCCTGTTTAACAGCATAGGCTGTGTTTGGAGCCCTAAAGCAACACGGAGTTCAGAAAACTCTTCTGTTTCCACACAGCCTGCACGAGCCATGCCGTGTCCCCCCCACCCAGCTCAAGCTCTCCCCAGACCCTGAGCATCAACTCACTGCATTTCTCATTTGCTTCATGCAACTCCCTGAAACAGAAACTGTTCAGTCCTTAGAAAACACCACCCGAAATAAACCACTTAAATGAGGATTTATTGAAGCCGTTTGGACAGGAGGAAACCAAAGCACACGGAACCCATTCACTGGTGCCACTCTGGTACTGGGTGGGACCTCTTTTCCCTCCCTATTTGAAGCTGCTGCCTTAGGCCAAAAGGAGCCCCCGCGCCAGCCCCGTGCGGCACCAGCCAAAGGCAACACGGAAGCAGGAGCTGAGCTCTGGCTCCTCCGCCAGCCTTCCAACCAGGAATGTTTGTGTTGGTTCATTGACCAGGGCCTTAAAACAACACACCCACAGCAACCAACCGACCAACCAGCCCAGCAGAGAAATTGTAGACATAGCAAAGGGGCTTCCGAGTGCCAACTCTGTCATGGGCCGCTCATTCTCAGTTTCAGTGTGAAGCGAGGGTCAGGTCTCTCCATCCTCCTGCTGAAAAAAACACTTTGAATGAGAGAAAGGAAATGGCCTTTCCATGCCAGTGCAGGCAGAGATGTAAGAGCGCAGGAATATCCTAGGGGCTTATTTAAAATGCTAAAGATGGTGGAGTATTTGGTCTGGTTTGGGTGGCTTTGCTCTGCTTTTTTTAAGATATATATATAACAAAGCCTATGTGAGGAAACAAAAGCCTGTCTCAGGAAGGGCTGTGACTAACACTGCTTAAGCTGCAGCAAGAAAATCAATAGCATAGTAAAATCTCCATTGATAAAGTTACACATGTAACTTTCAACACAACTTAGATAGGATTTAAATGCTGACAAGACCTCAGATAACTTACAAAATCCAGCTATTGACACCCCTGAACTATGAATTACTGATACATTCCATGTTCTTTTGTTGTCCATGACATGCACAAATCATTAATACCTTGAAGCTGTGACTGACACTTTAAGTTCTGGTAGTGATTGACCACTATTGGCATTCCAGGCCAGACAGGTTTGTTACCACCCTTTACAATCCAACACTTCCACAGGCACATCAGGACAACTTCCAGTGGGAAATGAGGGGTGAAAGCTTCAGATGCCCTGCTCCTGTTTTCAAGAGGGTGAATGGCAATTTCCCATCAACATGAGAGATCTGTTCCTCTCCTGCTATAAAGCCATCAACTACCTGTACAGAAGCAGTAACCCTATCAAAGCGAGACACTGCACCTTACAGCCTGACTCACCCCGAGCCCATCTGCACAAAGCATTCAGACAAGAGCTTTAAAACCCCAACATCTTGAAGCGAAGAGCCAGACAGGATTACAGAGAATGAGCTGTTGAACGTGTTGGAGGCAGCCAGAAAATCTTTGAAAGCAGACAGAGAGCAGGAAATTGGAATCCTTTTGGGATCAGCTTATGACTTCTCTTTCTCTATTTCAGTGTTTTCAGACATCAAACCCCAGAGCAGGTGATGCACTGGGGGTTACAGGGAGCCCACAGTCCAAGAAGCACCGACAGATCAGGTCACTGTTTGCCATGAGAACCGGCGCGTCTCCTGCCCAAGTCACCGCCATGTAGAAGCATTTCTATCCTTGAGAGCTCCTACCCTTGATCTGCTAAAGCAGATGCACTGCTCCAGACAAACTGCTGAACAGAGTTCACATTTGCCTTTCCCATTAAGGAGTCCACATGTCACTTGCCAAAGGCCATACAGATAAAGTCAGCTGAACTTCCCGCTGCTCCCCCTGACAGCTTCATTTACTGTCTCAGATCTGGAGCAAGCCGGACAACTTCACATCTGCTTCCACATTTCATTTTTATGACACTCCAACATCTGCAGAGGATGCTGCGACTAAAAAGAAGTAAAATGCTTTAAAAACCTTGGATGCAATTAGCTTATTTTCCTGAAGCCAAGGGATCACATAGCAAGTGAGGATGCTCTTCAGCGAGAGCAAGGGGTCAGTCCTGAATTACACACACTAGTGCAATTCCAGCAAATAAAGCTTGTGAAAAGCAAAGTAGATGCTCGGCCTTAAGTATTTCATTGTTTTAAGAAGCTCAGGTTCCTTTGATACTAAGAAATGCAGCATCATTACATCATTGCAAAGAACCAAGAACACAAATGTAAAGTGCTGCATGTACCAACACAACAGCCCTTTCAGTGCAGGACAAATCCTTTCCCCTGTCCATACTGAGACTCTCCTTCCTAACCCTGCCTTCACCCTCGTTCCTCCTTTGTGTCTGCAGACAGGGCAGACACAAAAACCCTGTAAGAAAACCCCCTGCACTGAACAGGTCTGTGTGCAGCACAGCTGCTGACGTTCTATTTGGCTCCCCCATAGCACGGCTGGAAGTCTACTCTGAGCTGGACAGGGAATACCATCACACTAATGAGACAAGCATAAGGCATCAGTCGGTGCAGCATTCCGACTTACAAGTAACCTCCACTGCAAGCCAGAAGTGCAAACCC
Source organism: Pezoporus wallicus (assembly GCF_028554395.1). Classification (NCBI taxonomy): domain Eukaryota; kingdom Metazoa; phylum Chordata; class Aves; order Psittaciformes; family Psittacidae; genus Pezoporus; species Pezoporus wallicus. The sequence continues at coordinate 1,015,812 of NW_026636574.1, read as the reverse complement.
TCCCCAAGAACAGGATGTCCAGCTTTTAATCTCCTTCTAAAGCACAGCTAAGAAGCCACTGCATGGGAAGGAAGTCAAGCCAATCAAACTGAAGACAGCCTGAGACGTTGTGGCTTTCCACCTCAGCCCAACCTGAAGAACTTCATTTTTTAGCCACTGTGACACTCAGAGGCACCCCTCTGCATCCTCGTAGGTGATGCCCAGAAGGATGCCACTGAAACAAACAGCTCCATTTGGAGCTTGCACCAGCAGTGCAGATTGCCTTCCTCAAACTGAAGAGCCTGCAGAGGAAGAAGTCAATGTGGCTGGCGACAGCAGCCGCTTCCCCTGCGGCTGGACCCACTGGAAGCAGCACACATGAAGCAGAAAATGAAGCGGTGAGAGCAGCTACTTCTCCCCCTGTACTCTGCAGAGAGGGTTTTAGATGACCCCCCTGCAAGAGGAGAGTCTCAAGGCAAAGTGTTAGTGAAAGTCTGCCTGATGAGCACATTCTCCCACTGACCACACACTTCACTCTAAGTGCTGCCCCTTGCTGCAGCACCCACAGCTATCGAAAGCTTCAGCTCAAGATTAGCCTGTACTTTCCTTGATTTCACAAGAGACTGCGAACGAACACAAAATTCTTTCCTCAAGAGGTTTCGGTTCCCTCTTTCTAAACACTGCATCAAGGCCTTATGACAAGACAGTTCCTTCTCTGACACCTTCAGATCGCCAAAAGCAGACACTTGCCCGTTACTCCTCGCTGCTCAACTTAGTGTTTCTGAAAGACAAAGATCAGCTATCATCAACCCGACAAAACTGAGGCCAGACGTGGATGCGGGGCTGATGGAAAACCAGGGCAAGACTTCCCTCTGGAAACAAGTCAGATAAAGAGCTCTAAAAGTTATATTCAAATCAAAAAAGTATCTTCAGTGCTGTGGGACAGTGTCTGGAGGGCTTGCACCAGGAGAGCTTCAACTCTGTAGCATCACACATGAAAAATGCCTTTATTTCACTGTGAAACTGGCAAATTTGTCTTCTAGGGCTTCCTCCTAATGCCCGAATCATAGTGGATTTATGGAGCTGCTGCTCTTCTCCTCTAAAGCTTGAGGAGATAAAGGGGAAAAGGCACCAGGAAACCAAACTTGAAAAGGGCACTTCAATACAGCACATAGGGAAAAATCGGATACAGTTGTGGGTCCAGGGCTTCAAAGGTTTTGTTCTGCAATAGAAATATATAAGGCTTTGTTACTCCTAAACAGTGATGGATTGGGGCAGCAAAATGCCGAGAAACCCTGTTCATTCCTGACAACAGCCAGGGTTGAGCTGAGCTCCACTCAGCTACAGCAGCTTCCCCCAGGACTCCCAGGTTTCAGTGTATTCCATACACAGATCATCACCTTTCTCCTGCAAGCCTGAACCTCCTTTTGCAAACAGAATCATTACAAAAAGCCATGGAGACAGGCAGCTTTTCAACTTCCACTTGACTCATCTGTGCAAAACCTGGCACCTTCAAGCACTCAATGGGGAGAACGCGTAGAGCCTGTTAGAGTCTTAAACCTACACAAAGCAGAACGTGCAACTCTGCTTTTAAGCAGTCACTTTGCAGCCATTTCCCTTCACAACCTCCACCATCCCCAGCAAAGAAAAACAGCAAGAGGTCTCCAGTGAGGAGCATAGGAGAAGGAGATCCTGAAAGACCTCTGGCTCTCCGAATTCAAAACATCACCCGCACACAATGGCCCAGGCGTGAGGCAGCGACTATGGCTTTTCATTCCGGCTATTGTCATCTAAGAATAGCCCTGAGAGCCCCCACAGCCCAGCGCTGGCCGCATTGTGTGCTCTCACCTTCCACCTCCCCATCCCAGAGCTATTTAAAGTCTAAGCCAAGCCAGTTTCTCTTTGAATGTCAGCTCTGTCTGGGAAGTCGGAGCTAGCGCAGCCTTTGGAGATCGCTGGGTTCTAAAACCATTGCTCACCCACTGAGCAGTGCAGAGTGGATCTTGTGTTTAGAACAGCACTAGAGGAAATAACACAAGGAGGATGTCCCAATGTATGAAGGACAAGGAGCTGCTGGAGCAAGTCCAGAGGAGGCCATAGAAATGCTCTGAGAGCTGGAGCAGCTCTGCTCTGGAGCCAGGTGAGCCTGGAGAAGAGAAGGCTCCTGAAGGGGAGACCTCAAAGCAGCTCCAGTGCCTGAAGGGGCTGCAGGGAACCTGGAGAGGGGCTTGGGACAAGGGCCTGCAGAGACAGGCCAAGGGGAATGGCTTTAACCTGCCAGAGGGGAGACTGAGATGAGCTCTGGGGCAGAAGCTCTTCCCTGTGAGGGTGCTGAGGCGCTGGCACAGGGTGCCCAGAGAAGCTGTGGCTGCCCCATCCCTGGCAGTGCTCAAGGCCAGGTTGGACACAGGGGCTTTGACTCTCGTGAAAACCCCAGGCAGAATTTCTTCTATCTGCAGGCACACAGAGCCAAAAGCTCCTCCCAGCTCCAGTCCGGGTCCAGAGGAGCAGTGATTCATCCTCCCACTCCCCATCCAGGCTCCCGCTTCCCTGCTGGAGCTGCCAGGCAGAGCTGGAGCCCACCACCCCCGGCAGCGGGGTGCACGGATCCCTCCTGGAGACAGGAGTCCCTCCCAGCAGTGCGAACCGTTGGTAACATTTCAACTGCTGCAAAGAGGGAAGGGATTTGAATCGGGACCTGAAAAAGATGAAGGTTGAGTCACCCACACTGACTTCTCCCTCATTAAACTACGTCTGACTTACTCCCCATTTGCAGCTTGCTGCATATGGACAGACTCTTAGAGAAAAACATAATTAAGGAAGCTTTTAGCAAGCAAAGGAAAAAGCCAACCCCAAAAGTGGACTCACGGACACCCAGCTCCTCTCCACCTCCTGTGTTCACTGGACTTCTCACTCCATTTAAAACAACCCTGCCAACAGGAGACAACTGAAACTGACCTCTATCCAAATCAAAATGACAGCAATAAGGCCATTAGGATGCTGCTTGGCTTGATAAAAGATGAGTTCAAGCCATAAGCCTGCAGCATTCAGTGGCATTTTCCAGCCCTCCTAGGGATGAGCCACTGCTTGCTGTTAAAACTCTCTGAAGTGGCGAGTGGATGGGTCCAGAGCTGATGTATAGAAATGCTGAGCAAAAGAACTAAAACTATCCCCCCACACCAGGAAGTTAACAGTAGGTGTATGGAAATATTAACTTAGGCACGGAAGGACACACGGCCTGCCCTGTTTATTTAGAGTAACCACATTATTAACCAGTTTGCCATCACTAATAACAGACATACCCGCTGCCACTGCTACATGGAGAACATCTGCTGTGGAACACGTTAGCGTGAAGAGTCCAACCTCAAACCAAGCTCTAGCACAAAGTGAAATGCCCAAGGACCAGGCACTGCTCGCGTTCAAGCCCACCTCCATCACCAGGGAGGCAAAGCGGATTTTCCTTCGCTCCTGACACATTCTCCTTCCCTCAAACGCATCCGATTGCTTGGTCTCTTTCTGTCTATTCTAGTCCCATCTGACAAGAGAATAAAATAAACCAGCCTGAACGCCTTCGTGTGGCTTCCCAGCATTCGGGAGCATGGAGAAAGCTTCCTGAAAACATCCTGACAGGAGCTCGCAGCGGCCTCCTGACCCTTCTCTTGCTGGACGAAAGAACTGGGTCAGAAACCAGAAGCAGTTCCCAGCACCATGCACTAAAACCAAGGAGGAGGTCTCTGCTCTTGTTTGCTCTGGCACAGCCCTTCTTCCCCACAAACCCAAAGCAGACATCCCCTGGGACCAAGTCAGTCCCCTCCAAAGAACCAGAGCACTTCAGACACAAGAAGAGGCCAGGGAATCATCCCTGACAAGTGCTTCCCGCTTGCTCCACCACTGAAATATTCAATGTCCACAACCTTTGTGCTATTTAAACTCAAAACCTTCACAACACTCTGAAGCCCAGCCTTCAGAACAGGGCAGGTTTGCTCCAGCACAAACTATTTCTCACAGACTTAGGAAAGCGTCACCAAAACCCCAGCACAAGAGGCAATGCAAAGAGCATCCCTTTGAATGCTCTCAACCAGCCTCTCTTCTGGGAAGCTCCAAGATTTAAAACATTTTAAGTCTATATTTGACATGCAGGACTGGCAACCGAGTAGCTCTGCCAGCGCTGGAGTTCACATAAGCCTTTAACTCCTAAAAATACATCGTAAAGAAAACATTCATTCACGACTCAATCCCAGTGGAGCAAAAAGAGCTTTGGAAGCATCAAAAAAAAACTGGCACTTAAAATAGCAAACCTGCTTGTCTGTGCTCGGAAGCTTCAGGGGAGCGTTGACTTCCTACTTACTACCCAAAGCGTTTCCCAATGGCAGAAGTCAGGGAGGAAGAAAAGAGAAGGAAGAAAGTCAAATGCAGGGACACGTTTCAGCCACCTGAGAATCCAAATCTGGACTGCGCAAACTTGGACTCATTCATGGAAACGGCTTTGCCCAAACCATCTGAATTGGTTTTTACAGGACAAGGTTTGTAAGGACAAGGGGGAATGGCTTTAACCTGCCAGAGGGGAGACTGAGATGAGCTCTTAGGCAGAAGACACCTTCCACTGGAGCAGCTTGCTCCAAGCCCCTGTGCCCAACCTGGCCTTGAGTACTGCCAGGGATGGGGCACCCTGTGCCAGCGCCTCAGCACCCTCAGTAAAGAATTCCTCTCTAATACCTCATGTAAATCTAAAAGAACTTTGCACATGTGTGATAAGAACCACTCCGTGAAAGAGCTGAGCACACCTGTGCTCTGGGAAGTTAATGGTCAACAGGTTTCAATATTACTGCCATAAGCTAGAAGCACATCAGCAAGGCTTCAGGGGCATCTCTGGTTTGTGAGCAAAATAAGCTTTGAGAGGCACATGACAGAAGCAGAGAGCAAAAAGGAGGAGGGGAAGGAAAAGGAACCCTTTTTCCTTGTACATCCTGAGCCCTTAGTGCAGAGACTTGAATTTATTCTCCTCATTGCTGTCAAAGACTCAAAGCAGCTCTGTAAACACAGCGTAACCTTTCCACAACAGCCCAAACCCTACAGATATAAAGCAATTTACTCCTTCCTACAGATACATGCAGCCATCACCCTCTGCATGCACCTCTCTCTGTAAGATCTCAAAGGAGCCTCTTCCTTCAAAGGAGAGGCATTGATCTTTAAGAGCTAATACATAGTCAACATCGAAATACCTTGGTACAGCACAGACAACAGCAAACCTTTCACCAGGGCCAGAATCCTTAAACTCAAGGTAACAGCAAATTAGCAGCACTTTCATCCCAGCCATAGCAGCTGGTTGTGCTGCTCTGGCTTTGGTAGAGGGTGGGGATGAATGAGAACTATTTGCATGAAGCCTAATCATAAAACCACTGAAACGATGCGAGTGAGCTGGAAAAGGCAACAGAGCAGGGAGAAAATTATAGCTGCTCCCTCCGCTTCCAGTAAGCGTTTATTATGGAGCTGCACAAGCTACAAGATGCTGCTTTCTGAGGAACCTCCAGCAGCAGAGAAACAACAGACACCTCATCTGCTCCATACGTGTTGGTCTGGGAATCTCAAGCTCCTTCCCAGAATCCTGATGGAGCCTTATCTCCTCCAAGACAGCAGGACCGTGCCATCTCCTACCTGGCTGCTCCTTTAAGCTAGAAATTCACCAGTAACAGAGTGATAAATCACAGCAGGAATGACCAAGTGCTCAAGACAGTGCTCAAGGCCAGCTTAGACAGAGCCTTGGGCAACATGGTCTAGTGTGAGGCGTTCCAGCCCATGGCAGGGGGTTGGAACTAAACAGATGATCTTAATGTCCTTTCCAACCCTAACTATTCTACAACTCTATGTGAAGCACAAAATAACTTGACGTTTCAGGACAAAATAAAAGGAAAATCCAGAAGAAAACACTTTCTCATTTGCTGGCAGTGGCTGTCATTGCTTCAAGGGCATAGGACTGTACCTATAGAGACCTTCCAAAGAGGCCAGTGCCAGAACTGGTTCCTTTGTTTTAGATCTGAAATGAACCTACTATCCTGAACCTCTGGGGGCACCTGGGGGGGCATTTGTAGCCAAGATTTCTAGGGAGAAAGAAAGGTGGAAATTCATGGATGGAAGGAGCCCTTCACAGCTGGCTTCTGACAAGCACATTCTCATGGGCATGGGGGACATGATTTGATTTAAAGCCTAAGTAAAGATAAGTATGAAGATAATGAGTAGGAATGTGTTTGGCATTAAGAAACTGGGCTAAATGAAAGGATTTCTCTTACACTTCTGGGTGAAGCATTTTACTATTACAGGCAGAAATTCATCATACAATGGAAGGTAACAAGAGCATATGGGTTGATAAAAGATCAAACCAACCTCAGAGAAAACACAGGCAATCTGGATGGGATAAGAGCACATGGAGGAAGAAAAAGCAGTTCAGCATTCAGCAACAAGACTTCACAGCACACAGGAAATTAAATCAACACTCAAGGGGTCCAAGAGCCGGCTCCAAGGGGTGCTCAGCTGAAGTTCTGAGTGTATCCAGCAGCCCTGCTCAGCAGTGCACACATCTCTGGTCACGTAGTAGGCTCCCTGCTATGACACTTTACATTTAGCACAGACAAAGCTTTGACTAGCAAAGAGTGGCACCAGAGTAACCAAGAACTGATCATGGCACAGCTCTGATTAACCCAGCAGAGATTCACGTATTTAAGCCTCTCCCAGCATGTGTGGGTGCTACCCATCCTTCATCTCCCAGGTTTTTCAGTTCAACAGCACAACTCATGGAAGCTCCCAAGAGCCAGAAAATGATAAAAAGAAAGGAGCAGAACAAGGAGTATCCCGTTTTTAGCCATTCAGCTCCAGGGGGAAAACACGAGAGAGCAGTTTCATTCATAGCAAGTTGAGTTTCCATCCAAACACCATTTCTGTATCCTGTGACCTTTGTAGTGTTGCATTTGTTCCTCCCTCCACGCATTGCTGCAGCCCTTTCCCCCTCCCTTTTCCAGCTGCACACTTTTAAGTCATTTACTGGCAAAGCCTTTTGCTCCCATTTCAGCATCTTTCTGCAGCACTGGAGTCCACCCTGTTGAGCTGGGACACAGACAGGGACGAGCAGCCCTCTATGGAGCAGAAATACTGGGACGAAGCAGGCTTCCTTCTTCAACAGATGGAGAGAACACAGAAAAGTTAGGAAGAGTTACTTTCATTAAAGAGACCAAAGCAAAACCAGGCTTCTTTCCAAACCACTTCACAGAGATACTCGTTTATTATGTTTCTGAGTAACTGGTTATCAGGACGCAGGGGAAAAACCTCCCCGGGCCTGCTGAGAGCTCTGCACCTCCACAGTCTGTAACACACTTGGTATGCTCCGGTTTGTCACTTGAAATGAAGAAAGCTTCACTTCTAAACTGCCTGGATGGTTATTCCAAGCACAACACTTCAGACAGCCGTCCCCAGATGAACTGGGATGGAGGAAGAACTGCCGTACACCAGTGAGCACACGGCTACCTTCTGTGGTTGCCACAACACTGCCCAAGTTGAGCAGCTCAGTAGAGGTTACTTGGACCCATAATCCTGTCCCTATGTAAAGTTTCTTCATATTTTAACAACAAAGGCTTAATGAAATATGTGAATAGCTTGGTTTTATTCTTATTATTGTCCTAAAAGCAAGAATATCACATGTGTTTTGGATACCAGGCACTCTTAGCAGTAGAACAGCAAGAGCACTGCCCAGTGTTAGCCAGCACAAAGAAAAGGATTTTGTAGGATTTCTCATAACACCTAAGTGCTAACGAGCAGGAGCATCCTCAAAGACACAAGAGTAATTTCTCCCACTATACTTAAACCTCATCCAACAGGCATCTTAAGTATTCCCCAATCATAACCATACATGACATGCCACCACCCAGAAGCTCCTTGAAATTGCCCATCAATTTAGTTTCACCCTGCCCTCCATGGATCATTCCCTCCCTGCTGAGAAGGGGAAGGAAGGGATCAATGCTTAACAGAAGGTTGACACAGGGAAGTGACAATCCTGCCTCATCTCATTCAAATTGCTAAAACAACAAAGAGGGACTGCTGTGAAGGACTTACTACCACAAGGTGGGCTTCCCCTTGATTTCGCACCACTAAGTCCCCAGCAACAGCAACCAGGATCCTATTTTACTATTGCAATATCCACACACACACACTGAACAAGACTGAATGGGCTGGTGATTAAAACATCAGCATTTGCCACATTATCTGCTGCATCATCCATGCTGCATCTAGAGGTGGTGGAATAGGATGGAAGGGAAATTGGGAGGGTGAGAAATGAGAAACAGAATGGCACCTCATCCATCATCACCAAGTCTCAAGGTGCAAATGCTGGCAGGGGACAACACACACCATGTGCTACAGCAACAGCTTAAAGCCATCGATCCCTCCTTTACTGGAGGGATCAATGCTGATGTGCTTGGCAGCCGAACAAATGCAGCTTTTCAGCCTTCCCTCGTGCCTTGCAGAGGCTAAAACCCAAAGAAAACAGGAAAATATCTTTCTAAACAATCCCATTTGGATAATAAGCCCCAGTTTGTGCTTATCATGCTCTCCCTTTTCAGGTAGCAAAGAAAGGCTGCAGAAACAAACGTGTTCATCACGCTGTAGTGTTTGCCTTCTGAAAACCCACCAGTGACACGGAACTGGTTTGATTGACTGAGGCTTAGGATCTTTGGTCAGCAAACAATCGATCCACTTGTTCAGAGGGAGCAGTTTAGCAATCCTGGCAGCTACAGGGCTGTTGGGAACAAACCCCCCTTCCTCATGGGACCATCGGAGCCTGTCCCTGCATCGCTGTCCAAAGAAAGAGGCAGCGACTAATTCCCAGGCAACAACCAGTGTTATTTTAAGCAGATTCAATTTGAAGCCCTCCTCGTCTATAAATCGCACAGCTCTGTGGCTTACTCTCTGCATGAAAACCCTTGTCCACTGACATCAGTACAAAACCAAACCAAAAACCCTGCCCTACTTCAAAGAAGGGAAGCCAAAAGGCTCTTCCTGGAAAGTCCTATGATCCAAAGAAGCCAAGTGCAAAGTTAAGAGGACTGACCAAATAGCGCTGCCACAGCACTTCACAACTGCAGATTAAAATCCACTCCTGCTTTGGAGTTCATCTGCTTATTCGGCTCCTTCTCAAGAGACAAAAAGCCAGGAGCTGCAGATGTGCCACAGGAGAAGGCAGCTCCTGCCTAATGCAACCGGTTTCACAGCAATCAGTGCGAAGCACAAGTTTCTGCAGCATGCTGAAAGCACTGAAGACCCAAGGATTTCTGCAGCACATTTAGCAACACCTTGAGAGAAAGTGTTGGAGGAACAGTGCTCATTAGAGAAAAGAGGAACCCTGTGAATGCCTTGAGAATTCCTCCTCACCACTGCCCATCCCCAAAGGCTGTGTAGTGCCATCCTAACATCATGCCCACGCTGCTTCAGAGTGCGAGCAGCACTCCCAGCTCTTGTAACACATGAGCCTTTTACATTCAGAATTGCAGAGGAAGTGATTTCTTCTCTTTTTTCATTCCCAGCCCCCTTCTATTTGTTCCAAGCAACGATTAACTCTCACTGGGGCAGCTCCAAGCAAAGTGGCTGGCTCAGAAGCTTTAGTTTACCAACAGTAGGTAGTTACTCCCACAGAACGAAAAATAACCTTTTAAATGGTTCCAATCCATTTGCAGCATCTGCTTAGAAATAATACCAGCTTGACACAGTTACCCTATCCCCACATGTGTTTTCTGACTTGAAGAACTCATACCAAGAGCTTCCCTGACCACTACCTCGAGATTTCCCCAAAACAATGCCCTGTTTTGTCTTTGGTAAGATTGTTATTTTGGAAGGAAAGGTGAAAGAGAAGGTCAAAAATGAAGAATGGTCTCAAATGATGGAATTACTGCAAAGTCCAGAGCCTTTCCCCATATTCTCCCATACTTTTTTATCCCTCAGCAAATCAAACCATAACTGCATTTGCTCCAATCGCCTACAAAACAGTGACCACATTCAGAGAGCAGGACTCCCACGACGTTGTAGGAATTCTCTGAGAGAAAGCATGAAATCTGCAAAAGTCATACAAAAGGGAACTAAATAAAGTCCCCAGTAATGAATATCAACTGTGCGTGGCATAGCGAAAAGAACATGTGTTCAAACATACTTTCCATCTCAACAAAGGTTGAGATATTTCACTCTTCATAAAGACAGCTGAAAACGTTGACCAGGCAAAGAGACTCTTCCAAGTACATTCCCAAAATGGGCAAAAATTAGTAAGTATTAAAAGCAAAAACAGGAGTCGAGCCTTTAAAAGCAACAGGAAAAGATATTGATGTGTACCCTTCCCACGAAAGGAAAGCCTTTAGAGCTAAGGAAGAATGTCCGGGGGCTCCTTTAGTTGGCAGTTTAGGAAACTGGCTCTCGCCAGTGAAGTGTTCATAGAAAACCTACTGGAGTTACACTGGAATTCCCTCTGCTTTGGATGGATCTGCAGCACTTGAGTGGACTGACTCCTCTGCTCAGCTTTGCTCTCCAGCCTTGCAGTATGTGATGAATCTGCAGCAGAGGGATTCTGGAGATGAAGAGGTATGAAGGGAGACTGCATCCTTTCACCTCTTCCTAGTCTCATCAATAAGTCATTAGTAGGAACCATACATAGGACAAAGAAATACAAACTATTGCTGTAACATCAAACCACTCTCCCAACAGCCCCTTCCCCCTTTCTAGCAGCATGCTGCTTCATTGGCCTGATCCAGCTCCAAAGCTCCAGGGATTAGCACTATCAAGAACTGCAGCAAACCAGATGATTCTCCAGCAACTCCATAGCCAGAGTTTGGAGGAAGTCATTGTTGCAAACAAATGGAATCACTTACACGCACAGAGTAATGATTAACTGCAAAAACCCCTTAAAAGGTAGTTTTACATTTCAAATGTCAATGGTAATCCAATACTTCCAAACTCAGCATCTCGAACCTCAGAACTATTCCAACTCAAGCGCCCCAGGGTGCGTGGCTGAAAAGGCCATTTACACAGTGTGTTAAACAGGGGTTGCCGAGGAAGTGGCCAGGAGCTGTGACTCTGGAAAGCCCTCACACGTGGTGCTGGGCTGTGCAGCCAGTGCCACAGCGTGCAGTGACCAGCTCGGGGACCTGAACAGAAGACAAACACGAAAGAGGAATCATCCCATATATACCTAAGGTCAACAGCACTGAAGATCCCCGGGGTTTAGCAACAAAACACATTACAGTGATTTCAAATCAGTGATCTAAGGACAGTCCTACCAATACCTTCTCCAGACGAGTGCTGCATGTGCAGTGTTAACAGGGAAACTTCCAACAGTTGAGAGAAATGCCAGTTTTGTTTCAAATCACCACCAAAAGCATCACATTTCCTTTCTAGCCCCCACATTACAGCTGCTGCTTTATGCAGCATTAAAGGCAAAAGATCCCGATCCCATCGAACACACCATCAGTTGTTCAACCCAGAGACCAAAAAAAGGGACTTATCTGAAATTTATCACTGATTTGGGGGAGATTAAAAAGGAAGTTTCAGACATTCCAGTAGCCGGAATCTGATGGGAGGCTTTGCCCAAAGCTGTTCTTAGTTGAAGACACACTTGGGTAAATACCACGCAGGCACCTCTGTGCTGTGCTCACTCCTGCTATAAATCACCTCATCTCTTCTCCATGTTCCTGGTGCTTTTCGGGCTGTGCTGCAAGATCTGCAAGAGATGTATTTTAACCTTTGCTAGAGACAACTCAAGGACAGAAGTGGTTTATGAACACTCAGTGTGTGAAAGAATTCAGGATTCCATCTCTGCAGCCCAAACCATGAAGCTATTTACTAAAGCTTTATACAAACTAATTAAATATAAGGCTCTCCCGGGACATGAGGAGAAAGAAGAGAAGAATTACGAGATAAATCACTGGCTTTTCTTTCCTCAGCAAATGTACACTCCAATTTAACACATTAAGCCAAAAATCAGTGTGACAGGCCTTGGTTGGGACAGATAGAGGCAGCACCCACATCTCACATGGAACACATTGCACAGCATCAATTCATTATCTCTGCTTTACCGCAACTTGCACAAAGGAATTGGGAGAGACAATCCAGACAAGGGGATGAGCTGGACATATCAAAGGCTCCATATGGAGACCACAGGATCTCACTTTCCAGCTTCACAGAACTCATAATCTTTGCGAGCACATGGTACAGAAACGTATCAAAGCAGCACTTCCCTCCCCTGCTGCCCCCATGTCATCTTGTCAGGATTCCTCCCGCATGACATGCGGCCATCGCAGAGCTTCCTCAAAGCGAGGAGCACTCTCACGTCTTGCAAGAGGAGCCCACTAATACCGGCAGCCTCTCTTCTCCTTGCCAACAGCACGAAGCGTTCAAGTGCAGACAACACAACCAAGCAACCAGAGACAACATGGACCTTGCCTGCATCATCTAAAGGCAAAAGACTCGAGGTCAGAGCAGTTCCCGAGGGAACCCACCCTGTCTGTGGGTTAACTCACTTCTGCAGAAGAAAAAGCTTCCGTTGAACCTCCAGATACTGGAATCCATGGGGTCATGGACAATTCAGGTTGGGAGGGAGCAGAGGAGGTCATCCAGGCCAACCTCCAGTGGTCAGCTCCAAGATCAGACCAAGTAACTCAGGCTCTATCCAGCCTGATTCCAGCAGCCTCCAAGGAGGGACACACAGACCAGCTTGTCCTCAACCTCCCTGCACAAGGAATTAGGAAGAAACACATCACTCCCTCTACATCCCCTGACCACTGCACAGTAAGTTTGATGTGTAAGAGGCAAACAGTCTTCCTCTTCAGAAATTCATTTCATCCTGCTCTTGATCCCCTCTGCCATTAGCTGCACATGTGAACCATGGGAAGAGCTAACTCCAACCCAGCAGAGGCACAGAACTGGCTGTTGGAAGAAGACAACAAATACCTACAGCTCATGGCCATGAGATAACAGAGTTTCACTCACCAGCACCCTGTCACCCCTCCACACCTCCTACAACAAAAATCATCAAGTTCATCAACAGAAGATCAAACCCTCTGCACACCAACAATCTAACAGCCATAACCAAGCTATCTCTTAAATAGGTTTTGATTAACAACTTAAGGCTATTAAACTTCTAAGCAAAGCTCAATCATTCCATTAGTAATAATTTACAGGGCTTAAGTACGTGTTGGTGGATTAATGGTTTTAAATGAAGCCTCTAAACACAGTTTCTAATGCACAGCCAGAAAACACAGTAAGCTCCTAAACGCCAGTGTAAAAACTACCTGAGTTTTCTCATCTGAGAAACAGATGATACCTTACAATTTACAAAGCACACCAACACCCAGCTCATCTCACTCCTACATGGCATTTCACAACACAAGAGAAAAGACGGCAAACAACGCGCGGTCAGAGTGAACACCATTTCCCACAGATCAAGCCAGAATTCCACCAGGACACCAACACTTTTACGTTAAGGACCCCGGTGTGTTCAGTGAAAAGACAGCATTATGGTTTTGGATTGGAGTGTGCCTTTAGTCCCATTTCATCTTTTCACTGTGGCAGGGCAAGCAGCACATCTCTGGAATTAGAGAGGCAGGAGGACCCATTGCTCATGAGAGCCAGGTCACTACCCAGCTCACAGCATGGTACCTATGAGATGCAAAGCAAGTTTCACGACATTTTAAGATGAGCGCTTAACTGCAAAATCTCCCCCCAAACCCCATATCTAAAAGCAGAGACATGACAATCCCTATTGCCAGAGCAGCTGGTGAAGGGTTGAAGCCACATGGGGAAGGGAAGCTCCCCCTGAGCTTTAAAGCACACGAGGCGATGGGGAGAGGATCGTTCCGATGCTGGATTCTTGAGCTGTTAAGGCCCATCTCTACCTCCCTCTCCAGGGAAGCACAGATGAATGAGCACCTCCCATCAGCCACTTCTGGACTGTCCTGAGCAGGGAAAGCTGAACTGCACAAGGGGGGAATATCCCAGACAAACCCTTAGATGCCTTCACGCTAATTCAGGAAGGAGACCCCCTTCTCCCAGCTCCACGTAAGCCAGTTACACAGCCCCACTCTTCTTAACCCCACATATCTACAATAGGAACAGCTCAGAAGGCAAAAAAGCAAAGAAGTCTAAATGCCACTACAATGCTTTGCTTTTGGGACCACATTTACAGACAGATTGACAGGTGACTGCATCGTTTTGGCAGTGATGGGCAGTGAAGGCTCTTCACTGTTGGTCTCTTCTTTGAAAAGGGAAAGATTTCTTTCCTAAGAGAAGAGAGATGAGAAGATGCACTTTGCTAAGTCTAAATCCTTGTGTCTCATTATTGCATCCAATGCACAAATATTGGGACTACAAGTTCATATCTACCACACACCTTCTGACGGGGTAAATAACGAAAGGACATAGAAGCCTCTAATTTTACACTGACTTCAATCCCCATTTCCAAGGACAGCCAGAAAACAGGAATAGAAACCAAACTAGTGAAAAAGAAACACGTTCTTCTCCATTTCCAGCTTTAAGAACCCCGAAATTGAGATAAATCATCAAAATAAACTCCTACCCCGTGGCAGATTTGCTCAGGTAAACCTCGTGAACAGCAGCAGCACAACCGCTTGTAGGTGCGGAGCACTAGGGTCAGCACAGGACACGCACCGTGTAGGACATCGTGGTTGAATGATTTCCAAGCAGTGAGAAATAACTAAATACCTCCCTGCAACACAATATTTTAATTGCCAGGTTTAACCAAGGTTTCCTGCTCCCATGGAAATGGCATTTCTCTAACTCACACTGATTTCAGTCCACCAGCCCTGCCCAAAGGCCATCTTTCCTACATGCTACAAGCATACGGAGCAAGTTTGAAGCAATTAGATAAATCATTACATCTCAGAACTTCCCACCAGCCACAGCTCAAGCCGTGCCCAAGCCAGAATTATTTGTTCAAATCCACTTTATCTCGAGAACTTTGCAAAAAGCAGCAGCTAAGCAAACATTTCACCATCCTTTTTTCTACCCAGCCCGAAACCCAGCCAAGGAGATCCTGCAGAAGACTTCCACAACCATTGCAAATACACCTCTGACTCTTTATTGCCTGCCTTATGATGATGGGAATAACACTAATGCATTAGTTGCATTCATGTGTATACATATGCATTACATACATGTGAATACACACGCACACACACCGCAACCTTAAGGTGTCACACTCAAAAGCACAGCAAGAAAAACCAGGCAGTGGTATTAGGGAGTCACCAAGAGCAAAACCCTCAATAATGGAACTTTCTAGCACAAGCAGCTTCACAGGGACCCTCAGCACAGTCCCTGTGGCTACCAGAGGAAATATGCTCCTCTGACACTACACAGATTTCTTAACAGATTCCCATGATAGGAGGAGGATTAAAAAGCAATTAAGCAGCTCTCATATTTCAAATGCAAAGCCGTATTTCAGAACAGCAGACAGAAAAATATGGCTCTCAGAACTCAAAAAGAAATCTGTTGTATGGTGTAAAATAAAGCCCTTCCCGTGATACCTTTAAACAGCAATTCCATAGTAGGAACCTACCCCATGGGGACGAGCAAAAGCATTGCAAACCCGATCCAGCATTGTGTTAGGAAAAAGCCCTGCAAATTCCAGGCAATCTGCAAATGATTTCTCCCTTCCCCACCCAAACATCTCCTGCAAACTCCTACAATTGCAGTCAGGACTGCAACAGCGGAAGAGATGAATACAAAACCATTCCTACCTTTAACTTGAGTGTCATATTCGGCTATGATCTCCTTATCCTTTTTGAATTTTGCTGGCGACGTCATGTTTTCTGTTCCCAAAAAAAGACGAACCTCAAACCCGATCCACCAGAGCACGAGACAGAAATGCAGTTGCCCTCCTCTCAATGCGGTGCCGGGATTTTCTGCTCGCCTTTCCCCCCCCCCAACAAAAAGGGCAAAGAAAATAAATCAGTCCATGGAGAGAGGCTGTGAGACGAGCACAGCAGCAGCAAAATGCAGATGTGAAGAGCTCAGTGCATGGAAGAGGCGGCAGTTTTGTCTCCCTGCACCAAAACCTTTAGCAGCAGCATCAGACTAGCGAGATCCTGCAGCCCCCAAAGGCTCTTCCTGATTGCTAGCGTTAACAGCACAGCCAGGGAGTGGAAGTCCTTCCGCACAACATGTTCTCTGCGGGGTTGGTTTTGCTTTTTCCTTTTTTTTTTTTCAAATGGGCTCAGAGATGATGTAAATCAGATCCCAAACCGAGGACGAGAAGCCGTTTTCTTTGGTATGCCTGCAAACACAAATAAAGCCATATATATATTACATAGATACATAAAATCACGGCTTGCAGGCAGCAGCCACAAGCTGCACAGCCCAAATGTGCCGCTGAAAGGAAAGCTGCCCTGACATCGCAACCCGTCCTCTGAGCAGGGCTCGGACCCGCAGACCGGCCAGGTACCGGCGGGGAAACGCCTCAGCAGCCGCCAGCCCCTCCGGCGGGGGGAGCAGGGGCTCGTTCGCAACGCGGCTCCCCGGGGAACGGGGAGGGCAGGGGAGGAAAGGAGGTCCCCGGGGGCAGGACCGGCAGCGGAGCCGCAGCATCTCCCGCTGGACCCTGCATCCAGTGACACCGGCGCGGGAAGCGCAGGACGAGCCCAGCCCCCCCCACCGCCGCGCCGGCTCCATCCGCGGCTCCTGGGGGGGGGTTCGGGTTGCCGGGGGTTTCCTCAGCCCCCGCTCCGCTGTGCGGGTCGGCGTGCGCGGAGGGAGGCGGGCGGGGAGCGGCCCTTGGCGGGACGCAACTTTTCTCCCGCTTTTTTTTACGTATTTCATTCTTTTTCCCCCATTTTCTTTGCGCCGGGAGGGAAGGGCCGCGGCCCCCGCGGGAGATGCGCGGACGGAGGAAGAAATAAATAAACACGGCACCCGCCGGATCCGCATCCCGCCCGGGAAGAACAATGAGGGCGGCGGGGAGGACTGCCGGCCCGGGACGGGACGGGCGGCAGTGACCGGGAGCGGCGAGGCCCGGCGGTGGCCGCCGCCATGTCGGTCAGCAGCTGCACCTTCGATGACCGGTGCGTGTCGGTGCTGTGCTGCCGGTTCTGCCAGCAGGTGCTGAGCACGCGGGGGATGAAGGCAGTGCTGCTGGCGGACACCGACATCGACCTCTACTCCACCGACATCCCGCCCTCGGGGTAAGCGCCGGGCTCCGGGGGGCGGCCGCGACGCACAGGGTCCCTCTAGGGAAAGGCCCCCAGAGCCCCCATCCCTCCCGGCCCGCCCTCAGCCCCGGCGGGACAGCAAGAGCAACGCTGTCCCTCACCCAGGAATCAAAGCCCTCATTTGAGCTGTTCCTGGGGCCCGTGAAGCACAGGGAGTCCCGGCAGCTCCTCCCTGGGGCAGAGATTAGAAACTGAAATAAATCCCCGTAAACAGAACAAACCTGATCGCGCACTGGCTCCAGGGTGACTCCCCTCCTCCCGCCGCTTGCGTGCTGCTTTCCCATGACGGCATTTGAATGCTAAGGAAATCAGGTTGCAAACCAGCATGTTAATGAGAAAGTACGGGTTAAACAGGAGATAAGGACTCAAAGGTCTGGTTTTGGATGTCCTAGCCTTTAAGCTATTATTCCATAGCCTCACCGAGATTCACCAGGAACTAGGGCAATGTCTCTAATCAGATTTTGGGCTGCCGGTGCCCCACAGCCTGCGGTGACGAGCATGTGTTAGTCAAGCAGTAAGAGAGGCAGCACTTTCTGGTTTCATTTCTGAGGACCCAGGATATATTGCGGCTGCCCCATCCCTGGCAGTGTTCAAAGCCAGGCTGGATGGAGCTCGGAGCAAGCTGCTCTAGTGGAAGGTGTCCTTGCCCGTGCCACTGGATGAGCTGTAAGGTCCCTTCCAACTCAAATCACTTGGTGATTCTGATTCGTATAAGGTCACATGGGTGTCTTTTAGTTTCCATATGAGCATGGCTGGTAGCTGACAGGGAAATGGGGCTGCGTGATCTTGGGAGGGTTTAAAATAAACCAAACATACAAGAGTGATGGTAACATCGTTGTGTGATTTCAGCCCTGAATTGTCAAAACGTCATAGTAGGAATCACAGCCACATCTAAACTTCAATATTTTGACTTTCTTCCCATCTAGCACTGTTGATTTCATTGGAAGCTGCTATTTTACTGATCTCTGCAAATGCAAACTGAAGAACATTGCGTGTTTAAAGTGGTAAGAACACCCTTGGATGACTCTAATGCCTCCTCAAGCACACCACAATGTGTCCAACCTCTCCACTGCAGCCTACTGCAGCGCGAAGAGCTGAGGGCTGAACGAACAGATTGCATTCGTTACTTCAAATGTAATGCTGCTTGATAGAAACTCAGCCCACTACTTCTGGGCTTGGCTGCCAGTCTATTTCTGTGCAAGTCCCAAGTGGAGATGTGACAACCTTGTCAGTACTGTGAGTAGATGGGAAAGCTTGTGTGCCACCTGCCTGATTAAATGTCTGCTTCAACACAGAGAGAGTTGTGTGAATAAGGCCGCAGGAAGAAGTAGTTACTCATATTCTAATTAATAGAACATCCTCTTGGCAGATCTAGCTGTTGCTAGCAGATGGAACATGCTGTCACTAAAGTTCTTGGAGTTCTTTTATCCTCTTTATTAATTTCTGATATTTAAGGGTAAAAACAACAACTCTCAAAGAGCTCACAGTTAATTGAGATCCTTTCCACTTCATAATCCAGATTTGTGCCCGGTTTGGATTTAAATGATGGGGGGGGGGGGGGTGATAGGAACACAGGATTATATTTTTAGGTATAAATAGAGAAATATCTCACCAGAGCGTGGCTGAGAAAATAGAAAAATGGTTGTTCAAGGCTTCACCCTGGGAGAGGAGATAATGCTTTGATATTCTCAGTCTCATTGCTCCTACTACTGATACTCTCCCATGCACAGTGATTCTGTACAGATGGATGCCTGGTGTGTGATTAACTTCTGATTCCAGTGGAATCACTGGGCTTCAAAAAAGCAAATACCCCACCATTTGTTGGTATGTAAGCTAATCTGATTACACAATTCAGGTTACTAAGTGGCTCTCTATGCCAAAGATCTAAACCTTAGATATTCTGTAACTCCCAACAGATGTTCCCTCTGTATTTAAGATGCTTGTTTAACTATGTTCCCTTAACTTTACCAAAATAGGAGCATTACGATACCTTGCCTATTTAAACATTAGCTTTAGCTGCAAAAGCCAACAACATCTGTCTTTTTAGATTCATGCTGCTTATTATTTCCCTTGTCTTCCTAGTGGTAACGTTGTTGGTTATCATGTGATTTCTCCCTGCAAACCTTGCCTGCTGTCTTGCAATAATGGCCACTTCTGGATGTTTCATAGCCAAGCAGTCTTTGGCATCAACAGACTCGACTCTTCTGGTAAGGAACACTTCTCTTCCCTAAAATCTGGAATTCTAAGACCTCTTCCTATTGAGGCACCTCAATATAGTTAAAGCATCTGGAGGGAGTGTAACATATGGAGGTATATGGCAAGTGTTACAGGGCTGCTAATCTCACGAACTCCTTGTAGCTCCTTTGTAAATGAAAATTTCTAAGTAAGTGGAAATATCTCTTCATCAAACAATTTAACTCTCCCCTTTTGTGGGCAGAAGTCAGGATTTTCGGAACCAACACCATAAAGGAGTATATACACAGCCACCAGGTGCTATTTATAGCAGTATCTCCTGGGCTACTAAGCAGTTGTCCAAGGGACACTCATTGGGTGAGTCATGCTGTCACTTTGCCCCTATATAACCAAGTCCTCATTAGCTCAATATGAAGTTACAGCTCGTGCTGGTTAGTTTCTACAGGTAGGTGTTGTTTGGATGCCAAGTGTCAGGAACCATTTGCCTTGAGTCCTGAGGAACATGTAGCGTTCTGACAAATCATCCCCCCTCCTTGCAGACGGGAGGAACTTCTTGTCTAAACCTTTCAGTGTCACCGCGTGTGTTAGATCAATGCGTTTCAAAATAAATCAGCCACGAGGGAATTATCAGTAGCTACATGAATGAGCTATATAAATACATCTGTGGGCAGGGACTTATTCTCCTAATTATGCTGTAAACACCACCCCTCAAGATCACTTTGGAAGGAAGCTAGGAAATAGTCTCGTGTATTTATGATGAACACGACTTACCAGGGTTTGCAATGACTGGAGTCGTTATTTTCTCTGAAAACACAGTTGTGCAACGTAAAAATAAGGTCACAATCCAAAAATAGTTGTGTTTCTTTCCTCTTCCCTCCTTTGTCTCCTTTCCTCCTTCCCACCAGGTGTCAATGTATTGCTCTGGGGCAACTTGCCAGATTTGGAGGAGAGCACAGATGAAGATACAACCTGCATCTCTGAGGAGGAGTATATCAGATAAATATGATCTACAAGATACTACAATATCTTCCCTCCATTCGTTGCACTGCTGCTTTGCTTAGACTTTTTTTTCCCTGCTAGCCCAGCAGAGCTTAAATAATACAGGAAATCTGGAAAACAGTCCTAAAAAAGGAACATCTCATCCTCCTCTTTCACTGTAGCCTTCCTTTGGCTCTCGGAATCTGCCTAGTGTGCATCTTCTGACTACAGACACACGCCTTGGCTGAAGCTGGAAAAGCAGATGGAAACTGCATTTACATTAAAGTCTCAACAGCTGATAATCCTTCTTAACTGTATTTTTATTTCTTTCCTAAAACAGTATTCACAGTACAAAGTCTCTCAGCTGCTGTAAGTACAGCTTAAAAACCTTAAGGAACAGTCGGTCTGGTTGATGAAGTTATGAAAGAGCTCTGCTCTTGTGGTCAGACACACCATTACCCAGAGTTTCTATTTGGAGTATATAGAGCTGCTGACTAAGTGGCTGAAAATATTGGAGCTTTGGCTTTTTGTTTGGGCTCTCCTGCTTGTTCTCTGGGCAGCTGGGGCATACTAGGATGCTCCTCAATGTAAACTCAGGAACTGTCTTACAGTCTTCCCATCTTCATCTTTCAGGATCATGTTTTTGTAGAGATCAAGTTCATTTCCCCCTCCCTGATAAACCCTAAATACTGTTACTTCCTGTCTACTACAACTTCAAGGCTACACTGGAGATTTTCCTAAGGTCAACACCAAAACCCATCCAGGTTTTGTTGTTATTTTCTACCTCTTGCAGGGCAGACATCCCTCCAGAAGGGGAACTCTGTCACCTGATCACGTCAAAAGAGATCAGGTTAAATGCTTGGTGTTCATGCCTAACCTTACATCCTGAAGTGTACAGACAATCCTATAAGAAGTAATGGATTCAAAGCTCATTATCCAAGTTGTTACAGCCATAGCATTTAGCTTATGAACCAAATACTGTCCCCTTCAGCTAGTCACCTGAAGGATCACCTTTAGAAAACTCAAGGTACAAGTGTGTAAGAGAACAGAGCACACTTGTAAATTTGGGTTGGTGCAGAATAAATCATTCTATAGCCTCTTGTGATATTTGGAAGAGGCGCAACGAGGACAGAGCTAAATTGTCTTAGTATTCTTACTGCGTGTTATATATTTCCTCATTAATGGTACTACCTCTTCTGCATTGTTTAAATGTATATTGGGGTGTGTATATATATGTATGTGTGTGTATGTCTTGGTTTGACGTCATGTGTTACATCAGCTCATGAAATAAAAGGCTTGGACTACATGGTCTTCTGGGTTGTAGTAAATCTGGATACATAATTACATCAAAATGATGAAGTGGGATCTTGTACGTGTATTAAACTAGTTGAATTATTAAGTTCTTCATGACATTGGTTGAGAGAGCCGCCGAGAAACCTGATTGTTTCTCAGCCATAAAGGTGTTTAATCAGGCAGCTCTCCTATGACACAACATTCCGTTTGGTTTCCAGTTTCCCGTGCTGCAGGAATGTGACCACACTGTGACTACAGCACTAAGCTGGCAAGGTGGCATCTCTCACAAAGAGTTTTCCAACAGAATTTGTGAGCTAAAAATACACGTGATTGGTTTTGTCTAAGTAACACAATAGTTCAAACAAAATCCCCATGAAAGAACTCTGCTTTGGTGCAAGCTCAATGCCTGCCATTTAGAACCTTCCCAATTCCAAGTCAGTGCTGTGGCAGAGCTGACTGGAGAGCCATTTTCCCACAGGGAAGTAGAGGACTGTAATTTCTTCACATTAAGTCCATCATTGTGTTTTTGCTCCCTATCTGTTTGTACACATAGAACTGGAAGTTCTACTATGAACTATTTTAATTGCACAGGCCTGTTTGAGCTAGTTCATCCCAGCCAGGCATCAGCTTGAAATAAGAAATGAGCCAACTTTTAAGTAAGTTCAGTCCTTTCTTTTCCTGAGTCTAAAGAAGCTATAGGTATTATATACAAAGCAAATAAACATCTATTGCCTTGGCTGGCATGAATGTTACCGAACAAGCTAATCATGTCTAGGGCTACCTCTATTCTTTCTATCATCTAAAATTAAAGAGATCTGACTAAGCAGTCTGTGGTAAAGCCTGCATTCACAGGGCCTTAAATGTTTTGGGTGAAGTTTCCAAGCATCACCCTGTGTAGGGAGAGACTTTCCAGGTTGATGGATGTACCCAATACAAAAGGGCAAGCATAAAACCAGATCAGTACTTCTAGAAACACTCCAAGCGCTTCACCCCACCCAAAGCTTTGTTTGAAATAAAACAACTCGGGTCTCCATGGGTTTTTTCTCTCTGTACTCTTCAGCATACAAGATGCGTGTGTTTTAGCACAGCGCTGGGACCTGTTGTGAATCATCTGGAAGGTGATGCTTGCAAGGCATTTTGTATAATAAAGCTGAATATTAAGACAGATGATGTCCAGAATTAATGTATTAGCAGGGTTCAGCTTCCCAATAGATCTGTGGTCAGTCTGATACAGGAAGAGGCAGGCAGCTGTTGTCATCTGTGGGAAGGATTGCACAGTGAAGTTTGATGGGATCCTTGCTGTACAGCCAAAGCCAAAAGCAGAGCACAAAGCTGAAGAACAAGAACTGACTCCTAAGGCCTTTCTCTTCTGCTCATTAGGGTGCACAAGGCAAGTAATTAAAGACCTTTAGTGCCTCTAATCAGATCTGGCTTTATTCCAAAGGGACTGAACACCAGGCAAAGGGTCTAGACTCAAAGTCAGGACTTCTGCAAAACTTCCAAAGCCTCCTGGCACCAGCAGCACAGCCGAGATGGATGCAGCCAGTCGGAACACCCGCAGCATCACATCTGCCACAGGGCGCAGGTCGGTCACACACGGAGCCAGGGCTGCTCCCAGCAGCTAGAAGATGTTGTGTAACACAGACTTGTAGGCTCAGGGTCACGGACTTGTTTGGAGGAAACATTTGGAAGTCGAATTCCAAAAGCCACTGGAGGATAAGGAGCTTTGGTTTGATTTTTAAATCCCAGGGACCTGTGTAATCACGCTGCCATTGACAGTCAACCATTTCCTTTCCTGCCATGCATAATCTGCAATGCACAATGCTAGCTGGAGGGGTAGGAGAAACTCATAGCAAGACAGTGATAAATCAATCCCCCTCCATATTAAATAAGACTTACTAGAAAAGGCACATTTAAAAACTCTGAATTATTCCAGAACAGATTAATACCTAATCATAACCTAACATTTATGCAACACCATTCACCCCAAAGTGCTTTACAATGACAAACAGTTAAGAATTCTTTTACCACTGAACTGCAGCCAGCTCCAGGATGCATAGCAGCTGCCAAGTAGACAGCATGCTGCAAGGACCAGGGCAAGCATCAGTCCATAATGAAATACCATATGTGATCTCTATCAGTACAAACTGATAGGCTGATTACCAAGGGAGGTTCAACTTGAAAGACACTCTTCTTACACAGCCTGGAATGCAGTTCATCCACTTCAAGCTAGATGACAGACGGGTCACCTCTCCTAGGACAGAACCTGCAGTCCCTGGGTTTGAACCCGAGGAAGAGTCCTATGGTAAGAGACAGAAATCACTAAGCTGGCTTTTATTTTCTGCTCTTCTCTCTGGCATGCAAGAGCTGGCACGCTTGTTCAAGTCAAGACAGATGATCATTTATTATAAATCAATTACTTTGTCATGAGAGGTCATTATTACATATTGTGTGGTTTCTGAAGGCATACCCCAAGGAACAGTGCGTGTCCCAAGTAAACAGCCTTTGTGTGCTGCTATTTGGATTAAGGGAGTGTCTATGGGCCAGTGTAGTGTAACTGTGGGTGCCTATTGTGCAAGAAACTAAGAGCCCAGCGACCTGTAGGTTCAGAGAGCTCGCACTGTAAATGCGGCAGTCAAGGGACAGTGAGGGAACGGCACCACTGCCTTGATCGGAGGCAAAGCCCCAGCTGTGTAAGTCTGAAAAAGCGACTCTTCAGTTCCAAGATCAGAAGAGAGAGCTGAGCTGTGCCTGTTCCTGCAGCCATGCATCACTTCTGCCCCTTCCAACAGGCATTTGCAAGTTTATGAATAGATTCAGCTCTTCCAGCACACATACCCGATCATCTCATACTTCAAGCAAGGATCCTTCTCTGTGCCAGTGTTTCTGGCGTCCTGCACGATTAGCTTTCCTCTTGCTCTAGCACACAATGTGGATATCGCCTCTAGCCAAGCACCCATAAAAAGCCTGCGAAGAGAACAGGTTATTCCAAATCTGTGCAGATCCAGCATTCAGAGGACTGAGGGATGCGCTCTTCCATGTATGCGCTATACAGGAATGATGAGAGAAAAGCAGGATGTCTGCCTTGAACACCTCCTGTGACATGAGCTCCAAGTGGCTGATGCACCAGCCAACGTTCCCTCTTCCCATCAGGAAGATCAACTGTGCCGCTCCCTGAAAGAGCATCAGCATTTCCAAGCAGCTCTCAGCCAGGGGAGCACTTGAGGTGCTTTGCTGCCTGCGGTGTCTCCTGTTATCTTGCACACATGAAACAAGCTTAAAGCGAGCCTGCACTCTATTGATTTCTCATCAGAAAGCATACCTCACGTTTTGGCCAGCGCTGAGGGGGCAAAAACCCCACCACAACAGGGAACAAAGCCGGTCACAGAGAAGCCAAACAAAATCTCTAGCGCTTCCCTTCTTATGTCATCTGAACGCTGACAGCTTGATGTCTCTGGGTAATGCCACACAAGGGAAATTAGCACCATCGCACTCTTCAGCGCTGCCATCTGCATGTCAGCGTCTGCAGACACTTGTGCAGGCAGCTCCAAAGCAAGGCTGGGACAGGAGGCTTGAGCTTTTGCATTGCTCTGAGCGCGCCGATTTCCTGGAGGAAAGTGCTAATTAAAAATACCCCAGGATCGCTCCGACGTCGCGGCAGCCACGCTCGCACGCGTCCCTGCTGTGCCATGGCAGAAGCTTATCAGCTCATCCCACTCCAGCATATGGCCTGCTTTTGGAATAGGAAATTTCCACTAACAGAGGAGACTACGCTAGAAACGCCCGTGTTTGGGGACTCTAACTTCTATGGGACCCTAAAACCAAAGGGCAACAGGTCCCGAGCCTGCTGGGGATGTCCGATGGTTCCATACGTGAAAGCAAGCTAATAACAACTGAAACAATAGGGAAAGCATCGCCTGATTTTGCCTCTTCCTATTGTCCATCTGCCTCTCGGAGCCAATGCCAGGCCCCAGCAGCAGGCTGCCCAGAGGAGCAGAGGGGTTTCAGGCCAAAGGACACTGAGGACACTGGGAATACAGAGCTCTCACCCCCTTTGCCCACACCCTTAGGAGGCTTTGTCAGAAGCTGTTCTGCTGTTACCAGTTTGCCTTCATTTCAAAACCTGGAGTCTCCATTTAATTCTGAGACCAGCAAGGCTTCAACAAGCACAAATCTGGTCTGTCACTGCTGCCACACTCCCGGAACATGCCCACAAAGCTTTCCTCAGCAGCCATTGGCAAGGGAAGAGCTACAGGGTAGTGTGCAGCAAGCTCAAGCTGCTTTGGATGCGAGGAGCTTCCAGTTGTGAGCAGACTTTGTCCTGAATTAAAACCACACTGTGTGAAGCTACAGACCCAAACCCACTTGAAGACAGCATAGACAGGCTCTCTGCCCAGCCCAGGACCGAGGCTGCACCTTCCAACCCCATGTATTCAAGCAGAACTGTGCATTAGGCTGCTAGACCCGGAACCCAGACACTTTCAAGTGCAGATGTTTGAGGTATTAGAGCTCCGCTTGCTGTGGCCAATGCACTTCTCTTGGTTCATCACCTGAACCGCACACAGGGAGAGAAGGATGGGCTTAGAGCACCAGAACCCCAGCACTGCAGCAATGTTCTCCTGGGGAGGGCAGCAGAGCCTTCAGTCAAATAACAGAGTTACTTGGTCACAGGGGCAGATGGACTGACACAGGGTGACACTGAGGGAGGGTTGTGGAAGCTCCCACAGTGTCACCCACATCCCCTCAGATGGCAATGAGCACCTAAAATGCCTGGACAGGAGGAAGCAGTCTGCTCTTGTGCAAAGACCCAGCGCAGAGATGTCCGCAGCGGCTCTGCTCCTCACTGGAGCCCAGCTTGGAAGCAAACGTCACTCTAAAGTGGGTTTTACCCCAAAGTCCAATGGCTTTCTTTGCAGCCTGGGAGTTGAGATTCAGCTCAATGCCTTTCCCAGCTCCCTGGCAGCATTCAGCAGTGGCAGGAAGTGTGTATGCAGCAGAATATGCCCAATGCTTTTCATTCCAGCCCTTCTGGGACATCAGAGTTTAAAAGCACCTGGACCCGGCCACTCTAAGAAACCTTCTGCCTTATTACGTGGCTCCCCGCTTTGATTGGATACAAGCGCACCAGTGATGCATGAACACGGATTGCTCCTACGTTTGTGCCACTCGGATGGCACAAAGGAACGCTCAGCAAATGGAGCGGCACTCGCTACAAGTCAACCATGAAACATCACAGGACCTAACGCCAGGCAGCTTTGGGGCAGCGGCTGTGATAGCAACCTGCCACTCTTCCTGCATCACTTGAGCCTCTTCTTGCTCCCGCCAGCGGGTTCAAAACGTGGGCGCTGATGGCTCTGGCATTAATCGCGGTGTCTGTTGCCAGACCTGACAGCAACGAGCGCCACTTCCCCCTCCCGGTGCCTTGCTGCTGTATTTAAGGCAGTCCCATCACATCGTGCGCTCTAATGGCCAGCAAGAGATGCTGCCTGGATCCAAGGCTGCTCTTTTCCAAAGCCCAAGGGGAAGCAGTGCTGTTATCCCCACGCACTGTCCCTAATAATGTCTGATTCTATATTCTCAGTATTCTCCTTGGCCTCCCAGGAGAGATCAAAGACAGCTCTGTTTGGGTGTGTGCATGCACATACATGCATGGAGAAGACACATTAATTATGGTCTGAAAACCTCTCTGCTACAGAAAGAACTGGTTCCCTCTTTGTCACTTACCTCTCCCCCACAAAAACTCACCCTGGCCCAGTTTACTCCTTGAAAACAAGCTTGGATTGCAAATGACCCGGGGAGAAGAGACATCACCCAAGTGTATCTTGGCTCCAAACCATGGGCTTTGAAGAGCAGAAACTCCACACCAACGCAGGCTTTGATGCCACAGCACAGAGACAGTGACTGCTTCTTAACCTTCCCTGCTCAGCAATCACTGCACGGGAGTCTATCACCCCGTGGAAGGGAGATGTTTGTGGCTCCATCACAGCCACACCGTGGGCTCAGGCTGTTGGTTAGGACTCAGACCAACCTCAAGACTGATCTCGTCTCTTTAGCTCCTGCAAAGGGGGCTGCTGATGGCAGGGCACGGCCTCAGAGGGATGGAACGAAGCAGTGGGAGGGAAGGTTCAAAGCACAGGTTGAGTCGGGTGAATCCATCCAGCCTGGGATGCTGGCTCCCTACCAAGCGATGCCAATAGGAGCAAGAGATGGGCCTGCTGCTCTGCTCGAGCAGGCTGCTGGTCCCTTCACACACACACACACACCCCTTTGCCTTGGCTAACGCCTCAGGACAACTGCCTCTGTTCTACAGCGCATGAATACCCCAGTATCTTGGAGATAGGGCTTCCAGAGCTCTAAGAACGTGTTCAGACCCCATTGCAAGTCAAGCAGGAGCACTTCTGCCTCCTCCATCACCTTCTAAACCCTTTGTAAAACACAAAACCCCACTGCTTCCTCTTCCCACTTCTAAACACAACCCAGCAATGGTTTCATGCTAAAACCCAGCTGTTTCATGCCTGACAAGCTGCCTTGCTTTTATCTGGTGCAAAAAGCCCCTTCCTCAGCCCCACCGTACCCCCACATCCCCTCCTGCGTTCCCATGGTGGTGCTGTACACTGAGGGTGACGGTTCTAGCTCGTCATCCTGCTGAAGTTATACTGGGAAAGCATCACCATAAGGTTACCACTGCCCCAAATTGTGCCCCACACATCAGGTGCCTTCTCCAGCTGGTGGACAGGTCAACTGCGTCTCCTTCAAACCAAGGTTGAAGCACACAGATAACAGGGCTGGGGGTAACACAGCCCATGCATGCCTGGACATGTCCCATAGGGATGGGGGGTTCTTCCAGCTATGGGTCTAGCACAGGAGGTGTCACAGCATATAAGACACTGGCATGGCAGGGGGTTGGAACTGGATGAT
Organism: Pezoporus wallicus; assembly: GCF_028554395.1. NCBI lineage: Eukaryota > Metazoa > Chordata > Aves > Psittaciformes > Psittacidae > Pezoporus > Pezoporus wallicus. The sequence goes on along the minus strand of NW_026636574.1, from coordinate 987,208 downwards.
CTTAAGGTCCTTTCCAACCCTGACTATTCCCTTATTCTATGTTTCTATGATTCTATTATGCTCAACAGATTTGCATTAAGAGAGATAACAGAAAATCCAACTGCATTTAGAACTGAAGCCAATTGTAAAGGCAGGAAGGTTCCTCAACACAACACAAAGTGTTTCATTCTCTGATAACAGAGTGAAATGAAGATAGCCAGGAAAAGCAAGAGCTGGCTATCAATGGGAACAGAGAAAGGGACACTGATATTTTAAGGCATTCACCTTTAGGTTATAAGCTGCTTATCTCAGGCTGCTGCATACGTGGTCTCCTTGGGAACCGAGTCAGACGATAAATCAGATGTGCCAACATTTATCAGAAGCTCCAAGTGGCCACAACCATCGGCTCCCGAAGCAGGAATGCCCAATGGGGTTTGCAAGCCTGGAGGCACATAGCAGGGGATGGACACCACTATTAAACTCCAAAGGGACGTGGCCGATGTTCCTGCTCCTCATTGCTGCATCCTCCTGGAGCCAGGGGCTGGGTCAGAAGCTCCAGAGGAAGGCAAAAGGAGGAAAATGCACCTTGTGTTGTGCAGCAATGGTGCATCAAGGTCCGTGTGTGATGTGCGCGCTCAGGCACAGAAGTAACCCCCCCATTGCTCTCCGTTAGAGGCGTGTTAGAGATTGCTGGTGTCTTAGTCTGAGCCAGGGGAAAGAAAGGCAGTTCATGGCTAGGGGTAGGAACAAACACAGCTTGAGGGAAGGCAGCAAGATCAGTGCATGAACCATGGAACGGTTTGGGTTGGAAGGGACCTTAAAGCTCATCCCGCTCCAACCCCTGCCACAGGCAGGGACCCCTTCCACTGGAGCAGCTTGCTCCAAGCCCCTGTGTCCAACCTGGCCTCGAACACTCACTCTCTGCACATTCCCTCACTGCAATGCTCCTGCCAGACACAGGGATAAAATCCAGACATTTCACACCTCAAACACAACAAATCGCACCCAAACCTCGCTTTTAAACCCATGGAAACCACCCAGCCAGTTCCAAACTGCTCTGCTGCTTATCTGTAACCAAAAGAATTCCATGGCAGCATGCACGGGGCAAGGGTTTTGGCCAGGAATTAACCAGCAGGAAGGCAACGGCCACAGCGTTGCTTGGCAAGTCCCATGCATCCTGAAATCCCGAGAGGCGGTGGCATGGGGTGTGCTGCACAGGGGATGCGATTCCAGCAGTGGCCCCCGGACGGGGAGCAGGGGCACCGCAGGAACTGGGTGCAAACAGTGCTAACGTCTGCTCAGCGGTGCTCGTGGCCCCAAAGGGGACGAGTCACCCTTCCCCTGAGCGCTGCGGGGGGACCCAAGAGCTGCGTGTCCTTAAAGGGGATAAAGCCAAAGAGAGCACGGACGCTTCCTGCTGCCCGGGCAGCCCCAGCCCCATTCCACACCGCGGCCTCCGCCGTCTCTTACCGGGCTGATGCAGCCCGGGGCTGAGCCCCAGAGCATCCGGTACCGGTAACGGCACCGGCACCGGCCGGACCCCCGGCCGCGCCCTCGGCAGCCGGAGCCACGGCGCCACCTGCCGGACCGTGGCGGTAGCGCGGCCGCCCCAGCCCTGGGGGCAATCCCGGGCTGGTTTGGGTGGAAGGGACCTTAAAGCTCCTCCAGCTCCAACCCCGGCACGGGCAGGGACCCCTTCCACTGGAGCAGCTTGCTCCAAGCCCCTCCAACGTGCTCCACAGAAGAGCTCCTTAACGCCTCAGCCCTTTGCCACCACGAGCGTGGCATCTCCGGAGACCTGAGATGTTCAGATCGAGGAGAACCTCAGGGGTGAAATCAGGAGCCACTCTACCCTGGAAGGGCTGGTGCAGGGCGAGCTGAGAGCTCTCACACCCCCAGGATGTCTCAGCACCTCCAGACAACCACCTCAGACTGCAGCATGTTTGTGCTTTACTCCATTCAGCGCCACAACAGCCAAATCCTCGAGCTGCTTCACTTCAATCTCCTCCATTAACCACCAGCCTGCCTGAAATGAGGCAAAATCAAGCAAATGAGGTGAAGAATGAGGTGTTCGGAGGATCCCCATCATTAACACTTGGGTAGTTTTTAAGCATTCCCAACACTCTCATTGCAGTTCCCCCTCTCTGGTGACAGCCTCTGCTGCCGCTTCGCTTGTCTCCACGCTGAAGCCCAAGCCACAGCAACAATAAACCCCTCCGTTTAATCCAACGCAGCCTCCCAGCAGCACACACTCTGTAGGAACTTATTAACCAGCTCCCAGCTTGCTCCCTGCATAATCAGTTTGTACTTCAAAGCCTCCACCAGCAGACAGAGCTAAATGACGGCGTTAGATTCACTCATGTATGAAATCCATTAGTTTGGGGGCAGGACAGTGGATATTGGTTGTCAGAAGTTGGGATATCAATTGAATGGGCTTGCCCAGGGTCCTGGGGACCTTTGTAACTCCCCAAGCACCGCCTCATGCTCTTCTCTCCTGCTGCGGTGTCAGAGCTGCTCTGCTCCTCCTCCAGGTGATGGGATCATAGGATAGTTAGGGTTGGAAAGGACCTTAGCATCATCCAGTCCCAGCATCCAGCAGGATGCACCCCAGAGGTCCTTAGTGCAGCCTGGCCGCCGGGATGGGCAGGGAATTCTGTTACCCACAAACCACCAGGAGGGAACAGAGCATCAGGCTGAAGCAGCAGGCACAGGTCCCATCAGGGAGCTGCCCCTTTCCCCTGCAGCTCTGCTTTCCCCTTGCACTAATCCTGCCCCAATTACCTTTGAGGACTTCAGCACTGGTTGAACTGTATTGAGGGCTCTCCATGGAAGCAAGCAACTGCAGAGACCCTGGAGCCAGGAGCACCAGGGGCAGGCTCAAGCCTCCCTGCCTCGCTTGGCTGAGCACGAGGGGTTTAGCACCGATGTTCGTGTCTCACCCTAGTCCAACAGTTAGCTGTAAATCTGCTGCCCGTGCTTGCTCTCACCTCGGTGTCACAGGCACAGTGCTCTGCTAAGCCTCGGGCTGGGATCAGATGCTCTGAATGCTCTGCAAGGAGAGCCCACAGCTCCCTGGGTCATGGACCCAAACTCCTGCTGGCATCAGTGACGGACAAGCAAAAGCTCTTTAGATGGAACCGGATGCAGACGATCTACTAAACACATGCAATTACAGGGCTTTGAAAGGCTCGGGGCAGAAACACACACTCAAACCCCCGCCTAATTTGGAATGAGGACTCCATGGGAGCATGGTCTCTCTCAGTTTTCATTGTGCTGCCAAACAGAACCCCATAAAACCTCAACCAGCGCAGGGAAGATTCTCTCCCTCCCAGCTTCAACACGCTCCGAGGCTCCCCACGCTTGCCTAAGCTGGCGTGGAAGCTGCCCAGAAGGCAGGATGCAGAACAGATGCAGTTCTGTCGCTGCTACAGCGATACCCATACTCTCATACAGAAACCCTGAAGTAAAATCTCTGGCTGATGCTTGACCCGCACGTTAACTCGGTTCGTCTTCTAGCCGACAGCAGCTCAGGGAGACAGGGAGATAATGTAAAGGCCAGTGAAGACATCCATTGATCTCAGGCTGGGTTTCCCTACCAGCAGGCTCTCAGGGCAGGCTGCGATCTGTGTGTGTGATGAAGCGATCATCCATCACAGCCCGAAACACCGGGGCGCAGACCACGCGAATCCCAAGGGATGAAAGCATTCGTCTGGCAGGCCCTGAGACACCGCTCCTCCGAAACGGGGGGCACCCTCCCCACTTGCAGCAGCACCAAGCACAGCCCCGTGGCCTCTCAAATCCGTCGTGCAACCGGCTCCTCAGGGCGCTGGGGCACTTGGCACCGTGCATGCAGGGAAGAGCCGGAGGCAAAGCCATGGTCTGCTCCCGGCAACCAGCACTGACCCCAGCCAGGCTGCCGGAGCCCAGCCTCCCAGTGAAACAGCCCCCTCATGCCCTGCCTGTAAATCAGTTTAACTCCTGCCGCAGCCTTCGCCTTCCTTTGCCATCTCTGGGCACTGCGAGGCACCAGGTCAGTGACTTCGGGCAATCGGCTCCCGAGCAGGGGCAGGATCACCTCTGCTCCACGGTGCTGGAACACCCTAGTGGGCAATCAGCAGGAAGGGGAGCAAGCTGCGTGTGGAAGAGCTGCTCATCACTGGCTTTAGCACCAAAGCACCGATCCCAGCTGCTGCCTCCCCAGAGCAGCTCTGCTCAGCTTCAGAGATCTTCCTGCTCTGCGCCCAAACGCACCCATTTGTACACAGGAACCCAAAGGAACCAGAGATTGAACTTCAGGTTAAAGGCTCGGATGTTCACCCCCGAAAGGTTTAAACCAGACCTCCCATGGAGCTGAATAACCTCCAAGACGATGGGGTCTAAACCCGAGTTAGGCGACAAACACCGCCTCCCAACACCAACATTAGCAGGCATAACCCTCGGTTCTCCCTGCAACGAGTGTCCACGCCGTGTCCTCAGTGCTGGGGAATGGCGTCCATGGGGTCTTCAAACCCACCCGGTGCAGAGCGGGGACAGCAGAGCCCAGTGCCTGTGCTGCAGGGCGCAGGACACATCCCATGGAGCCAGTAACAGCTCCGGGCTGCCCGATCTGACCTCGCCAGCAGGCAGCACATTGTGTGCAGCCCTTGTACTTTATCACCTTCTCCTCGGCCACCCCACACCAGGAGGGGATTAAAGAGCATTAACTGCCTCCCCAAAGGCTCCCACCCCTGCCAAGAACCGGGATGAGAGCAGTTGGAGGATTAACTCCTCTTGTGCTAACCAAAGGACAAAGAAGTGGGTGTTAATGAAGGGCTTGTGCAAGCCTCGGAGCTGGTGCCTGTTTCAAACTGGAGCTGGCAGTGCCCGTCCTCAGGCTGGGGCACAGGGAAGCCGCATGTCCCAGCTGACACCAGGGAATTCTGCTTCAGTGGATCACAATCACACCGGGTGCGGGGCAGCATCGCCTGCGCTGTGCAGAGCTGGGTGCTCCCCTGGGAGCTCCATTGGTATTGAAGCACAGGCAGCAGAGAACCACAGCACGGGAGCGCCGAGCAAAGCCAGCATCCCGGTGTTACAACTCCATCAACCCCACGAGGATGCTCTGCCCACAGCCATTTCACGAGGAGCAGCAGTGCATTTAGAGCACAGCTTTCTGCTGCGCTTGCAGAAGGGAGGAGGCAGACCATTAGAGCTGTTTCCAAGGAGATTTTCACACACTAAGATAGGGGGGAACCCAACCCACATTTCATGCGGGCTGAAGGCAGTAATTCCACTGGCACTTCTTATCTGTGCAACTACAGCAATGTGCTTCACTGGGCTTGTTTTGTCCTATTGTTAGACACACAAAGGCAAGAAGTTGCTCAAACAGCTCAAAGGAAGCAGTACACCCAATAGCGGTGCTTCCAGAGCAAGTCCTGGTGCTGTGAACTCATCCCACAGCATCTTAAAGCCCCTTTGCTTGGCAGTCCAAGGGCTCCCCATAGGTAAGAACCACCCAGTGTGTTAAGTGAACGATGAGCTGCCCTCCGTGGGCAACCAGCTCATCCCCATAGGATACAGGGCCTGGAATCCCACCCACGGATCACACCTGCACTGCACAGAGCAAAATACCGGCCCTAAAGAAAGGACCTTTCCCAGTGTGGCCATGGTGGGACTTTGGAGCCGGATGGGGTCTCCTCTGTCCCCAGCAGAGCTGACAGACCCCCAGCAGCCTGTCAGGAGCAGACAAGGAAAAGCTGCTTGTTTCCAGCCTGGAGACACAGCGTTGGGGGGGTTATTCCTGATTTGAAGGTTGCAAATCTCTGCCTGTGTCTGCTGTTTAAGTGCTGACGATGACCACAGAGAGGGAGTGGGGAAGGAAAGGGAAGCAGCTCAGCTACCGAAGTCTTCAAACGTCCCTGGCTGTACAGGGAAGCCAACAGGGAGAACGCGAGGATGACAAACAAGCAATCTGCTGTCCCCAAGATGCCTGCAGCTTCCATTTCCCCTCTGGCAGTTGCCTCTGCTTGAGCAGACGCTTTCCACACATAGGGGTCAAGTGAAAAGCCCCAGTGAAACAAGGGAAAAGTAAACTGCAATAGTTGTTAACTGCAATGACCCCCCCGGACTGGCTCTGTGCTACTCAACAGCAGATTCCAGCGCTCTTCACCAGCCTGCAAAGTATTCCAGGGTCACCATGCAGGGAGGAGAGGCTGCTCCAAACCCACCCGGAAGGCTGCGGGGTCTAAGGGAGGACAGTTCACAGCACGGATGGAGCCCCCCAGGTTTAGGTTCCAGGCAGTGCTTTTAAGCGCCGACACCTCAAAGCTCAGCTCTTCACCCTCAGCTGCTCTTGTCCTGCTTGTTCTACAGCTCCCTTGGGTTTTCCAGGCAAATCAGACCTGCTTGTGCCGCCCGGCACTGTCCCCAGCAGGCAGCCTCTGGGGCACGGCCATGTGCTTAGCATGTTTATTCAGGCTCCCAGACAGCCTCGCTAATATTAAGCGGCATCAGAGGGTTTAATTAAATGGAAAAAAGCCCAAATCTGGATGAGGGAAAGGGGGGAGCAGCGGGGACACGGACACATCTGCCTTAGGATTGCCTTACACTGCCAACTGCTCCCGTCCTCACTCCCCAGAGCTGCGACTGCACCGCACGACTACACAGAGATCTCCCTCCTGAGCCCAAAGGGAGTCCCAGTTGCAAGCACTGGACCAGGGCTCCACTTAGATACAGGTCAGGGGGTTGGAACTGGATGCTCTTTAGTTCCCTTCCAACCCAATCCATTCCATGCACCTATGGAGCCGGGTTAGCGGCAGGAGGGATGGAGGCCTTGAGCCTGTAGGACCTGGAACATCTCAGCAGTTCCTGTTTCCAGGAGGTGGAGGGAAGTCAAAATGGCTTCATTTTGACACAGAGTTGGCGTTAAAAGTAGCACGAGATCCCAGGAGCTCCCAGCCCTCAGCCTTCCCAAGGAGATGACCCCAAGCTGCTATAAAGCAGTTGCAACACCATTCATTTTATAGCATCCGAACCAGTGCAAAAGGACCCAGTCTTGCTTTCGGCTGCCCTGACCCACAGAAAGCATCTCAGTGATTAAATGCCAACGACAGCCCAAGTCTGCTCCGTGCTGGCAGCACCACGACACCATCACGTACCACAGATACAGCCCCTGTGTTGGGAAGGGAGCCAAACCAGCCCCAGGCCAACAAGGTTCACATCTTCATTCACCCAGAGAGCTGCTCACAATGCAGCCCCCAGTTCAGCAATCCCAGCCCCTTTACCTCTGTGTTCGAGGTCTGAAGAGCACAGGTTGGCTCTTGGTGATGGAGACAGCACCTCATGTGCTGTGCTTCATGCGGATTGATGCTACCAGCTGCCGATTCAGCCACGTAAGGCAGTGTTACCTTGACAAACCAAGCCTCCAGGGTGGCTTTCTGCGGGATGCACTAAAACAGCAGTGCTCAACTGCCCTAAGCACCAGCCTAAGCACCAGGCTGGGGTTTTTGCTGTATCTCAGGGACAATCTCCATGCCCTTCCCACACAGAAGGAAAGGGCAGCACATCAGAACAAGCAGCCTCAGGACACGGTGCCAGTAAATGAAGGTCCCACTGACTTTGCTGCAGGGCTGAGACCCACAGAGCTGATGCCCAAATCCTACTCTGGGAGCTGCTCCAGGGTCCCCCCCATTCCCATCTCCCGGGACAGAGGGGGTAGGGATTTGGTGGGATCTGCCCAGCAGGGACAATGCAAACCAGGGGCAGCGTCCCCAGCCCTGACCCGCTGCAGAAGAGGGGGCAAGGGGAGATTCCCAACCTCTGCTCCTGCCCGGGAATCCTACTGGGGAAAAGCCTCCGGCAAAGCAGCAGGAGGGGAAGCAGCTCGCACCTTCCCACCGGAGCGGGATGCTGGGGCCAGCCAGGGAGGGGAGCTGCCAGGCTATAAAACCCGGCAGCGTTCACACGGGGGCAGAGCCAGCAGCAGCAGCAGCAACCACCCACTTCCCAGCGCATGGACACCAGGGCACCGCTGCCCCACTTCTGTTCCCAGAGTGAAGAGGCCAAAGAGAGACTTCCTTTTCCCCTTCAATTCCCAGCACAGGAGGAGAGGGGACGCACAGAATGAGTGATCCAGGGAGAAACAGGGCCTCGGGAATGCTTGGTGCAGAGGAGAGGAAGATCAAGGGCTGAACCAGAGGCTCTTGCACTGCTTTGCTGTACAGAGCAGCCCAGAAGAGGGCTGCAGCCGCCCAGCAAGGGGTGAGGTGATGCTGAGCTGCACCAGGAAGAGGAGACAGGGGCTGCGGTGCTCAGGGGCAGCGCTGACCATGACAGCTCAGCCCTAGGAGATAGGGAAGGGCTGAACCATTGGAGACAAGTGCTGGAGCTGCCCGAAGGGATGGAGCCAGGCTGGGGCTGGAACAGCTCTCATCACAGCCGGCCTGGGCACAGCCAGGGTCTGAGCCCCCAGACCCTGCCATGGGACCCCAACCTGACCCTCCTGCACACCCGGGACGAGGCGCTGGCCAAGGCAGAGGTCGGGGTGCTGGCCACTATCCTGGCTGTAGCGACCGTTGGCAACGTGGGGGTGCTGCTGGCCATGTACCGCCGGAGGAGGAAGATGAGCAGGATGCACCTCTTCATCCTGCACCTCGGCCTGACCGACCTGGGGGTCGCCCTCTTCCAGGTGCTGCCGCAGATGATCTGGGAGGTGACCTACCGCTTCCTGGGGCCAGACCCGCTCTGCAGGGCCGTCAAGTACCTGCAGGTGCTCAGCATGTTCGCCTCCACCTACATGCTCATCATGATGACCCTGGACCGCTACATGGCCGTGTGCCACCCGCTGCACAGCCTGCAGCAGCCCAGCCGCCAGGCCTATGTGATGATCGGGGCCACGTGGCTGCTGAGCTGCCTCCTCAGCCTGCCCCAGGTCTTCATCTTCTCCCTGCAGGAGGTGCGCCAGGGTTCGGGGGTGCTGGACTGCTGGGCAGACTTCAGGTACCCGTGGGGCGCCCGAGCCTACATCACCTGGACCACTTTGTGCATCTTCATCCTGCCCATGGGCATCCTCACCGTCTGCTACAGCCTCATCTGCTACGAGATCTGCAAGAACCTCAAGGGCAAGACCCAGAGCGGTGTCCCCAGCACAGGGGCGACCACAGTGGCCGCCCCTCCTGCTCCCTGCTCCTCTGAGAGGGGCCCCAGCGGGCAGCCCTCGCGGGTCAGCTCCGTGCGCACCATCTCCCGCGCCAAGATCCGCACGGTGAAGATGACCTTCGTCATCGTGGTGGCCTATGTCGCCTGCTGGGCCCCGTTCTTCAGCGTGCAGATGTGGTCGGTGTGGGACGAGGATGCTCCTGATGATGGTGAGTAGTGGTTGCGATGCTGGGCTGCAGCCTGAGGTGCACAGAACCCCCTTTGCATCGATAACAACCTAGAGCTGTTGTTTTGTCGTGGGGAAGGCAACAGATTTTCTCCCCATCAGTGTTTATAGGAAGCTGCTTGCAGAGTCCAATCATTGCTTGTTCTGGAAGCTCTCGGAGCTCTCCCAGCCTGCTCAGGTGTAGAAGGAACTTTATCCAAGACTGAAAGGCCTCTAGGAAATACTTTAGCCAGCAAACAGGCTGAAGGGAGGCCCAGAAGCTGCTGGGATGTGATGCTGCGGCACATCCCCATTACAGCACTTCAGCCCCCTGCAACCCTCGGCCAAGGGCAGAGCCTGGCTCTGCCTCCTGTGCTGCAAGCCCCCCTACCCAGATAACACCCATCAGACGGGATGGGAACGGGACAGAGGGCACGAGCCCAAGCCCAGAGGAGCCCCCGGTCCGGGGCGTGTCTCAGGTCTCCCCTTTGCCTCCGCAGACTCCACCAACGCGGCGTTCACCATCACCATGCTGCTGGCCAGCCTCAGCAGCTGCTGCAACCCCTGGATCTACATGGCCTTCAGCGGGCACCTCCGGCGGGGCGCCGCTCGCTGCCTGCGCCGCTGGGGCAGCCCCCGGCCCGGGCTGCGGAGGGCGGGCTCCACCGGCAGCCTCTGCAGCAGGAAAAGCACGATCCTGAGCCACAGCCCCGGGCCGAGCCTGCCCCTGCACGGCGGCAGCGCCAGGGACAGCCTGGGCCCCCCCTGCGAGGAGGGGGTGACCGAGTCGGGCACGCTCTAGGCTGCGGCAGGGCCCGGTGCCCAGGTACCGCTGCTGCCAGATGTGACGCCGCAAGCGCTGTCGCTGCGGAAGCGCCTCTCCACATCTGGCAGCATCGCCCTCGCCTAAGGCCGTGTGCTTCACGCAGAGAGCATCTTGCCCTGGAGTGCTTGGTACTGCGCACGCTGCAGGGGGGGAGATGGACGGAGCCCCACCGGCACTGCCCGACCACAGCATCCGCATCCCTCACGAGTAAGGAAGCCGCCCACGACGGGGCTGCTCTCCTGCAGGGATGCCTCGCACCCAGGGGATGCTGCACCAGGGCGGGTCTGCCTGGAGGGGGCTGAGCTTTGAGTGCTTAACAGACGCGAGCACAGCAGGAGGCAATGTGGCTGCGTCTGCCCGAGAGCCGCCTGCAAACGGGTCGCTCATCTCCCGTCCTCAGCCTGCAGGAGAGGAGGCTCTGGGGAGGGCAGCGGCAGCAGGAACGAGCCCTGGCCTGCAGGCCCAGCCCCAGCCCTTCTCCCTGCACTCTGTGGGTATCCCAGAAGCTGTTTTGAAAGCATGAGGCAGGTGAAAGCATCCCCTTGCTCCAGCTGAGCTCAAAAGCTGCTGATGGGGGGGATGTATAAGTGAGCACTGAAGGTACCAAACTGCCTGCAAGCAAGGTGCATTCTTCCCTCTGTTATCCCAGGCTAAATCTGTCAAACTAGCACACTGTGTTTCCAAATCTTGTTATTTTCACTTGACTACAAACCATTTGAGTCAGCTCCTCCAGAAACTCAGTTTGGACTCATCTCCATAAGCCTTTAGCAATGCCCTCAGTAATTGCTTGGGGTTCTGACCATTTCCCTCCCTGTGCCCTTCAAGCTGGGCCAGATCTGCACAATAAAGCCATAAACCCAGTGCCCAAGTCCCCAGATCAGTGCCAAATCGATCATCACAAGCCTTCATTGAAGCTCATCGCTGCTGAGCTGATTGGAAACGCACTTGAGGCAGCTCCATCCCTGAGGAAGTGGGGCTGTGCTGGGAGCCCCCTAATGAAGCCTCTCCCTGCGCTGGGTGTAAGCACTGAGCAGGTAGGGAGACACCAAATCCTGCATTCAGGGCATCATTCAGGGCATCCGGTACAGGGAGAAAGGAAAGCAAAAGGTGGGAGCCAGAGAACATCATCCCCTCCCCACAGGACAAAGGGATTTCACTTGCCTGTGCTCACGTGGAGACCTGTGGCCCAGTCCTGTGCCCCTCCAGCAGCCAGCCCAGGCCCCCCAGCTGCAGGCTGGGATATAAATCCCCTGGGAAGCCCCCATCTGATTGCTGGTTGGGCTGATGACAACGGCTTTCAGCTGGGGGAGGAAGCTGTGGGGCAGGACCATGCTCCTTGCCTGGCCCCAGCATCCCTCTCAATGGCCACGCAGCCACCCCAGTGACAGCTCTGAGGGCGATGGGGGCTCGGGTATCAAAGGAAAAAGGGTGCAGGGAAGGGCAGGGAATCAGCACAGGGAAAAGCTGGTGCAGAAACTGTGTTTAAAAGGGTTTTATGACAGCAATCAGCAAAGAAAGCATGGTTCAGAGGAGCTGCCACCCAGCGTGGGGGGATAGTTTGAAGACCACTGCATTTCCCTCCCTGGAATGCATCTCCTTTGAGGGGTGAGGGCGATGCTTCATTTGCTTTCACACGATGGGGAAAAAGCCACCACACAGAAGTGGAGAGCAGGGAGGAGCTGCGCTGCACCCAGCATCCTTCAGGAACAGTGATGCCTTTAAGGGCTCTGCCAAGCAAATTGCACTGGTTCGAGTGTCACAAGGGATAAAAGCTGCAGGAGCCAGCCCATGCCAGGCACCGAGTGAGGGGAATGGGCAGAGCTTTGGGCATCCCGGGTCTCAGAGCTTCACCTCCGTGTACTCCATGCACTTGGCAGCCGCGGGGCCGGAGCAGGACCAGAAATCAGCTTTCCTCCTCTTCGGGTCCACGTTGACGTAGTCAGCGGTGGGTCCCGGCCCGTGGCCTTTCCCTGGGAACACCAGGGACGTGTAATTGAGGTCTTCTCCTGAGCAAGGGCCCTGCAGAAGCAGACACGGGCCCCAGGTCAGGCACCAGCATCCCCCAGGGTGGCTTTGCCATTGAAAGGCCACTGCAGAGCTCACTTGTGCCCAGGGATCAGCCTGGCTCCTGGGGAGGGGGAACGTTGGATACAGCCTCAGTGCCCTCGGTGCAATGAGGTTCAAGGCATTTGCCCCCTCTGTGGGCCTGAAGCCGGCACCAGCTCCCCTGCTGTGGTGGTTTATGGCAAAGGCCCCTGCCCGTGGCCGTACCTGTGGGCAGGAGCGGCTGCTGCCCGAGTCCTCCGAGGTCTCTGAGGATGTGTCACTGCTCCCTGGAAAACAGGAAGCGTCACGAGCCCCATCGCTCCTCGGGGCAGAGGCACAAAAGAACCAGGGAGAGAAAACAAACGTGCTCAGGAGAGGACGTGAAAACCCAAAGAGCATCAGCGTGACCCCCCCTTCATCCCCTGCCCATGGGAACCGGGCTGGGAAAGCCCAGAGCAGGCAGGAGGGAACTGGAATTGTGCTGCTCCGGCCCCTTGCTCTCTCCTGTCCCCAGGGGCAGCCGGTGAGGGCCTTACAGTGCACTGCACAGACACACTAACACCCATTTGTATTCATGGAATCATGGAATGGTTCGGGTTGAAGGGACCTTAAAGCTCCTCCAGCTCCAACCCCTGCCATGGGCAGGGACCCCTTCCACTGGAGCAGCTTGCTCCAAGCCCCTGTGTCCAACCTGGCCTTGAGCACTGCCAGGGATGGGGCAGCCACAGCTTCTCTGGGCCAGCCCCTCAGCACCCTCATGTTCCAGGACCTGCAGGACCCCCTTACCCTCATAGCCTGGTCTCTGCAGCCCTTCCCCTCCCAGTGCCGAGGCCGGAGGCTGCTGGGGCTGCTCCGTGGGGCTGCTGCTCTCCGGTTTGCTGCAGGAGTGGCCGGCTGGAACCAAGAGGGGAGTCAGCATCAAGCTCCAGCCCTGCTGGACACGGCAGCTTCAGCTGCACCAGCGCACTGCGGATGGGTTCTGATGGCGATTCCCACCCCCTTCACTAACAAGAGCAATAAAAGAAGACAGAGCTGTAACAGGATGTAACCCCCGGTGTGACTCTGCCCGCACCAGGCTGGCACAGCGCCGCCGTGCTGCCCTCTTCCTGTCCCACGCTGATGCTTGGCCCAGCCGGGGCTCCAGAGGGTCCCTGGGGTGGGGGTCCAGCTCCTGCACACACTCCACAGCATCACCAGTCACTCCCTGAAGCGGGAGCAAGAACCAGACCCAGAGCAAGGACTCGGTTGTGCTTGGGGCAAATGATTTCCAGTCTCTGAAGTGGGGATTGCGAGCAGGAATGAGGAACAGAACAGGTAAAACCGGGTAAAGTTTACGAGGCAATGAATTACCTATCTTCCTGCTGAGCATGATGTAAAGTGTCAGCAAGAGGAGAGCATGTAGGACCAGGGTCACAGCTGAGATGGCAACCGGCACCTTCCTGAACAAGAGGAAAACAGTTTGTCCAAGCGAAGGAGAAAACCCGACTCTTTTAAACCGCTCGGGTGCTGTTGGCTGCCTCTGCTTCAAAGCACGGTTTAGACCAAGGTTTGCCCCTACAGTTTCTGCCTTTAAGGCGGTGTGCTCAGAAGCCTGGGGCTTCAGTTTCAAAGATGCCTGGTGCTGCCTGCACTTGTGTCGGGTGCCCATCTCAGAGAAGGGCGCAGCATCCCGCAGCCAAAGCCCCTGTGTCCAACCGGGCCTTGAACGCTGCCAGGGATGGGGCAGCCTCCCCACCCCATTGACCCCTCCATCGCAGTGCTCCCCTCCCTGCCCGCCGTTCTCACCCCCCGGTGCTGTACTCACCACTCACACGTGCTCATCCTCCCCGCGGTGGATGTGACACCCAGCCAAGTGCCTGGGGGCTCGGGGGGCACAGGCAGAGGCAGCTACCCGTGATGGCAACCAGCCGAGACGGTCCCGTCGAGCTCCATGCTGCTCCACGGCAACGCAAGGCCCCTCGGACGCGGTGGTGGGTGCGGCACTGCAGATGTGATCACTGGCACTGCAGATGTGATCACCGGCACTGCAGATGTGATCACCGGCACTGCAGATGTGATCACCGGCACTGCAGATGTGTTCACCGGCACTGCAGATGTGATCACCGGCACTGCAGATGTGATCACCGGCACTGCAGATGTGTTCACCAGCACTGCAGATGTGGTCACCGGCACTGCAGATGTGATCACCGGCACTGCAGATGTGTTCACTGGCACTGCAGATGTGATCACCGGCACTGCAGATGTGTTCACCGGCACTGCAGATGTGATCACTGGCACTGCAGATGTGATCACCGGCACTGCAGATGTGATCACCGGCACTGCAGATGTGATCACCGGCACTGCAGATGTGATCACCGGCACAGCCTGCCCCTGCGCCAGGCTCCGGCTGTGGGAGCCCTCCCCATAGGCAGCCCTTGCAGAGCCGCAGGCTGCCCCTGCCGGTACCATTGAGCTCAGGGGTTTCAGACGCTGCTGCCTTGGTACGTGACTGGAGGTGCTGGGCTCCATCGCGGCGCTGAAGGTGACCATGACGGGAACTGATTCTTCTCACTTTAATCCTCCCCCACGTTTCTGGGGTTTGTAATCCATGAAAATTTTGTAGCTATAATATAAAAAATAACCCCACCATCGAAGAAAGCCACCGAAAGGAGGCCACAGGTTTGGTGTCAGGCCCTTGCACTGGTCATGCTCCGGCCAGAAAGGTCAGGAGCATCGGAGACACCTTGGATTTAATGGTGCTTAAATGGTGCTTAAACGGTGCTTAAACACTCACTTGGTGAGTGCTTAAATCCTATTGAAGTTCAGGGGCATGGGCCTGAAGTGGGCCCCTTGCCTTGGCACCTGTGTGCACAATAACAAAGAGTTATAATAAAGGAATTGAGTGTTCATTTTGTGAGCAAAAAAAAACACTAAATCTTCCCTCAGTGCCTATAGACTTAGTTTCTAAATGGTTTACACAAGGAGGAGTCTTCAGCTAAAGCTTTGATACGGTGATTAAAGGAGCTGTAATAACACGGTTCATAGCCTGATAGATGGATTGATAATTAGAGCAAAGGATTATCCATCCTCTGGATCAGATTCCATCGTTTCCTCTGCATTTCTAACAGTAACGAATCCAATCCTCCCCAGTCTCCTGTGAAATTCCGCTTCCCCAAAGAGCTTGGTGAGTGCCAAGCTAAAAGCCTGCTTCTGGCTGGAATATCCCCTCTCCCTCATTGAACTGCTCTGTCCCCAGATATCCTTCTCAGCCTGTCAGTCTGAACTGGCTCACTGCCTATGGGGGGGCAGGAGGTGCTGCTGCAGCTGATAGCAATCTGAGAGACGAGCTGCTCAAAAGGAAATTGCAAAAGAAGACCCAAATGCAGCTATCGGTGGCAGCAGCTTCTTTGCTGAGCTGGGCCATGAGATGGAAGCGATGATACGCACGAGCATATTGAAGGGTCTGGTTTGAAGATAACAGCTGGGGAGACGCTGGCAGCACATGCACTTGTTTGCTGTATCAGGTACCCTGCTGCGAGCCTCCCTCCCTGCAGCCCCCAGCACGTTAACCCGTTCTCAAGCACGATGCCCTGTTGCAATCAAAGCTTGGGTACCGAGGAGTGAATTCAAGACGTCCACGCTCCATCTAAAGGTAAGAAAAGCCATGGGAATGCCTCAGGTTATTCTTGTCCCATTCCAGTCAGGCCTTGGTGCCCCAGGTTAAGGCTAAAGCTCAGGCTCAGCAACGTGTGCCTGCAGCCACCCCTCGGATGCGGGCACCAAACCCAGCTCCCATCCTGATGCACAGCCCCTCTGCTCTATGAGGCACTGCGTATGAATCCATATCCAGCAGTGCTTTACCTGGGGGTAAAGAGCTTCCCACACCTCCCCTTCCCTGCAGGACTAGGGGGAGCTGGCCTTAGGGATGCTTGGCCAGGGTTTTGGGTGGCCAAGCAGGGCTCCGGTGCTGCAGCCGTGCCCAGCGGTGCCGGATGCGGTCTCGCTCTCCCCCCATGGCGATGGCAGAACGAGCCCACACAAGGTTCCATGACGCTTCAACTGCCTCATTTAAATACATTTGGGTGTTTCTGTGCTGTTTTGCAGCCGCTTTTTCTCCGGGGCTGGGATGCTCCATCCCCGTGGGCACATCGCCTTCTTGCTCCAGCTTCCAGCAGCTTGGTGCTGAAGGCAGTTGAGCTCCATGGAAGCAAAGTGGTCCCAAGGGCAGAGAGCCACGCAGAAACTGCTCTGGGTGCTTCCATGTAGAAGTCTTCTATAGGGGTGAAACACTGTAAGTCATAAGGGGCATGACCCCAGAGCCTGGCACCAAGGGGCATCCGCTGGCACTGAAAGGGCCTCCACATGCCCAGTTTTCTGCTTTCTGGGAGTGTTCTGTGGTAGGCAGTAACTTGCAGCATCGCTCTGTAACGGTGGGATGTGAGCAGCAGACCCAGTATCATGGGTTCACAGCAGACCTGAGGAGCACTGGACCACTGTTCCATTGGAACTGATTTTGCAGCTCTCACACTATGATGCTGTTTTGGTGCTGGAGATGCCCTGCAGCAGCTTGGCCTCTCCTGCACTTCTTCCCTTGGCAGGATAGGGCCAAGAAGCAAGGGACCCCCCTTACTGAGGGGCTCCTGACCCATGGGGACAGTGCACGCTGGTTCTTAAACACCTCCATCACCACCACACTGCAGCAGCAATCAGAGAACTCCCAGCATCTGGATTAATCCCTCTCTACTTCCCGAGGGCAAGGAGAGAAGCACAACGTACCCCTCGTGGTGGGTTCACCCCCGGGAGCTGCATCTTCAGCTGGGGTCCCCTGATGGGTCCCCACCACGGGTCAATCTCTGCCTTTCATCCCCTGGGCCCATGGGGACCGCATCATCCATCACCTCCATCCCAGTCCCTCCTGCTTCACCCACAGCTTCGGTGCCACAGGTAAACGTTGAAGTGAAGCCTGGTTGCAGTGTGTATTGGAAAGCGGGTGCTGCTGCTGCAGGGGCTGGCTCTTCCAGTGGTGGATAAAGAGGTTTGGAGGTGGAAGAAGCCTGTGGTGAAAGAGCAGGCAGGGGTGCCAAGAAGCGCTGCTCGGGCGCCATCTGAGTCACTCGGAGCTGATCGTGGAAGTGGCTGAGCTAAAGAAGTGCAATAAAAGAGCAGAGGTAGCACAGTTCGACCCGGGAAGGAGGCTCTTGGAATGGGTGAAGCACCGTGCGCCCAAGGGGTGAGAGGCGTGTTTCCCACACACGGTGCACAACCTATTTCATAACCTATTTCTAGCGTGTCCAAGGGCAAGTGTGTAAAGCTGGATGGGTACCACAGAATCATGGCATCGTGGAACGGCTTGGGCTGGAAGGGACCTTAAAGCTCCTCCAGCTCCAACCCCTGCCACGGGCAGGGACCCCTTCCACTGGAGCAGCTTGCTCCAAGCCCCTGTGTCCAACCTGGCCTTGAGCACTGCCAGGGATGGGGCAGCCACAGCTTCTCTGGGCACCCTGTGCCAGCGCCTCAGCACCCTCACAGGGAAGAGCTTCTGCCTCAGAGCTCATCTCAGTCTCCCCTTTATGACATCCCCTTAAACACACTTTAGCACCGCTGCTGCCTGGAAGCACCACAAGACTATTCAGATTTACCTCTAAGAGTCTGGGGTTCAAAATGACTTAAAAGAGCTAAATCCAAGTTAAAATAGATTTGCTGCTTCTAAACTTTTTCATCTCCATAATTTAATGCTGAATCAACTGTCCCCAGTCTGCAGATTATGATGATCCAATTTGGGTTTTTTCCACTAAATAAACTATTTTGCTTCAAGTACTGGCTTGTCTATCCTATAGCTCCCACTCACGTTTATCTTCGAAGCCCAGCGACCCTTCAGGCTGGATTTGCTTACAGGATTTTTGGCTTATAAACCATGTCTGTGACAATCCACTTGCTGCTTTCAGCTGATCTTGGCACTTGCAATGGCTTTTGTTTTAGGAAGGGTTTGGGTTTCAATCCCTTCCACGAATATGTGATGAGGACAAGAAGGGAGGCTGGCACATTCAACTGCATCTTATGAGGGAAATGGGTAACACGCTTCCAACCCAAACCAGTCTGGGATCCTATGCTGGGATGTGGGGCACCCGCACGGCCATGGGCAGGGCAAAGGAAAGGGGGAACACTCCCCCAAAGCATTCCACCAGCTCAGCCGGGCTGAGTGACGGCGAAGGGTGAGGGCCTGGTGCCGGGATGGGAGCCCCATCCTCTTCCATCCCGCACGCCCCGAAGGCTGCCCTGCTCCTCCAGCACCAGCCCCTCGCCCACTAAAGCAAACTTGACCCCGGAGCGCCCGCTCTGCCTCGCCTGGGCCGTGGCCAGTGATTCATTGCTGCTGCCAGAGCCCGGTGTTGACTCGCAGAGGGGCGTTATCGCCGCGCGCCGAGGCTGGGGTGTGATGTTGGTATAAGAGCAACGCCGCGGCGCTGCCGCAGAGCCCGGCGCTGCTGCCAAGCCACTGAGATGAGGCACCTCCTCCTGCTCGCCGTGCTCTGCCTCTCCCTGGCCACCAGCTTGAAAAGGTAAGGGGGGGTCCCCAGGGTGCTCCCGAGCTCTCGGAGGGGCCCTGCGTGGCAGTGATGGACGAGGCCCCCCAGCACGGGCACCCATGCAGGGACCACGCGGTGCTTTGCTTCTCTGCTCCCATCAGTCCAGCGGCTCCGTGGCCATCTCCATCCCCCTGAGCAGGCCCATCAGCAGCAGTGGCTGCAGGATGAGGTCTGTAGGATGAGGTCTGTAGGATGAGGTCTGCAGGATGAGGTCTGTAGGATGAGGTCTCTGCAAGCAAACAGGGCAGAAAACACCAGCGTGAACTCCCCTTGGCCCTCATCCCGTCTCCCAGCCTGAAGGTCCTTCCCCATCAGTCACATTGAGCTCCTGGCCACGTTATGGCTGCGAGCAGGCCAGCGCCGGGTGTCTGAGCTCTCCTGCCAGCTTTGCCCTCCATCTGCTGCCTCCTAAAGCAGATCAAATCCCTGCATCTCACTCTGTTAGAAAGCACGGTGGTGGGGGATGCTGGACCCGCATCCCGGCGGTGCTGGGACCCCCAGGGCGGGCACAGGGACTGGGGTGGGTGACCAGGAGCGGGGCTCCCGCAGGGTGACGCTGAGGAGGCAGCGCTCCCTGCGGAAGCAGCTGCGGGACCGTGGGCAGCTCTCCCACTTCTGGAAGGCGCACAGGCTGGACATGGTGCACTACAGCGAGGACTGCGCCGCCTTCACGGACACCAACGAGCCCCTCATCAACTACCTGGATGTGAGCACCGAGCGCTGGGGGGGCTGAGCCCCAAAACCACATTAGTGCGCGAGGGCGGTCCCCGATGCCCAAAGGCTCCCCCCACGCTCCCTCCTGCTCACAGAGCTCGCTGCAGGCAGTGTCCTGACATGCTCCTGCCTGAGCCTTTGTGCCTTGGAATGTGGCGATGACAAGGGACAAGGGAGCACATTCATGGCGCGAGCTGCCTGTGCACCCCCCGAGCCCGCAGGCACACAGCAAGGAGAGGGATCCCCCATAGCTAACACACATCGCATGCATCAGAGAGCACCCCATCACAGAGGACCACTTCAGGTCCATCCCATTCACCAGCAGCAGGAAGGTCCTGTCCCAAAAGTCCCTGCCACTCTCTGCATCCCGGTGATGAGGGTTCCTTGGGAGCCCAGCAGGAAGGTGACAGCCCCTGCACCAACCATCCTGCCTTGTTGTCCCTTAAGTACTTGTTCACCTGGCACCGTGTGGCTGTGACAGACCAGGCAGTGCCCTGGTGCCAGCCATGCCCCACACTGAACCCATCCATCCCCTCCAGACATCCCAGCACAGGCTCCCCTTTGCCCGGGGCGGCAATGGCTGACGGTGCTTTGTGCTGCGCTCCGGGCTAGATGGAGTACTTTGGGCAGATCTCCATCGGGACCCCCCCCCAGAACTTCACCGTGGTCTTTGACACCGGCTCCTCCAACCTCTGGGTGCCCTCCGTCTACTGCGTCAGCAAAGCCTGTGGTGAGTAGGGGCTCCCTGACCAGCCTGCAGTGGGGTGACCCCAGCGAGGCCATGGGGTCAGCAGCACGCAGGGATCTTGGGGGACCTCCCCACCCAGCCCAGCTCTCCAAGGCACACACAGATAACACAGACCCGGGGTTGTTTGCTCAGGCACAGGCGGCAAATCACAGGAGCGGGACCCGGCACCATCAGCCTGGAGATAGGGGAAGTGCTCGTTGGGCCATTCTGCTGGGAGAGCCTTTAAACAAACAAGCAAAGATGATAGCACACAATGCAGCTTGTGAGCGAGGGGCCGGAGGCAGGGGCAAGGCAGGCACAGAGCATCATAGACCCATAGAATGGTTTGGGTTGGAAGGGACCTCAAAGCTCCTCCAGCTCCAACCCCTGCCACGGGCAGGGACCCCTTCCACTGGAGCAGCTTGCTCCAAGCCCCTGTGTCCAACCTGGCCTTGAGCACTGCCAAGTTCAGATTTAGCCCAGCTCTGGTCCATTCTCCTACCATGAGCAATGCCCCCAGATGCTGAACTGTGTCTTGGTAGAGCCCTGATCCAACGCTTGCCACTGTGACTCCCTTTACACTCGAGGGAGAAAACTCTGCTCCACGTCTGGTCGCTGCCACCAGCCATGGGGAGGGCTCTGGGCACTGTGGCACTGCAGACACAGCATTCCCACTGATGGCTCCCGTCCCTTCCCCAGCCCAGCACGCCAAGTTCCAGCCATCACGATCCAGCACGTACCAGGTGGTGGGGACGCCCTTCTCCATCCAGTACGGCACCGGCAGCTTGACGGGGGTCATCGGAGCCGACCAAGTGGTCGTGAGTCACCTTCGGCTCCTCCTGCTCTGCACAACGTCCCCGGGGCTCGCCCACAGGCTCGGCATCACCGCTGCCCCTCCTCGCCGCAGGTCGAGGGCCTCACCGTGAGCAACCAGCAGTTCGCCGAGAGCGTCAGCGAGCCGGGGAAAGCCTTTGTGGATGCTGCGTTCGACGGGATCCTGGGGCTGGCCTATCCCTCGCTGGCCGTGGGGGGCGTCACCCCCGTCTTCGACAACATGATGGCTCAGGACCTGGTGGAGCTGCCCATGTTCTCCGTCTACCTGAGCGCGTACGGAGCCGGCTTTGCTCCGGGACACGGCTCAGAGCCGGGAGTGGCTTTGGGGGGACAAAAGGCAAAATGGGTCACGGGGAGAGTGAAGGGATTTTCCTCGAGGAGTCATGGGATGGGTTGGGTGGAAGGGACCTTAAAGCTCCTCCAGCTCCAACCCCTGCCACGGGCAGGGACCCTTCCACTGGAGCAGCTTGCTCCAAGCCCCTGTGTCCAACCTGGCCTTGAGCACTGCCAGGGATGGGGCAGCCACAGCTTCTCTGGGCACCCTGTGCCAGCGCCTCAGCACCCTCACAGGGAAGAGCTTCTGCCTTAGATCCAACCTAAATCTGCTCTGTTTCGGTCCCGTGCTGATCATCACGGGCTGCAGCAAGGAATGACCCAAAGCATTTGTGGGAAGCAAGTGGAGATAAATGAACCTCTTTAGGATGAGGTGTGCAAAGTAAAAGGGAGGAAACCCCTCATTTATCCTCCTTCTCCTCCCTCCAGGAACCCGGAATCATCCCTGGGAGGGGAACTGCTCTTTGGTGGCTTCGACCCTTCCCGCTTCACAGGGACCCTCAACTGGGTGCCGGTCACCCAGCAAGGGTACTGGCAGATCCAGCTGGACAAGTGAGTCCGGGGCAGGGAGGGAAGGGCTGGGCTGGGGCACAGGAGCAGGATGAGTCCTTCGTGCTCCTTCCCTCCTTCCTCCTCCCCCAGCGTCCAGCTCGGGGGGGCAGTGACTTTCTGCACCAGCGGGTGTCAGGCCATCGTGGACACGGGCACGTCGCTCATCACGGGTCCCACCAAGGACATAAAGGAACTGCAAAGCTCTATTGGTGCCACTCCTGTGGATGGCGAGGTGAGAGCGGTGGTGGGGAGCGGAGGGGGGCAAAGCCCTGGGACCCCCCTTGCCCTATGGGGCAGCAGCGCTGAGCTGGGGCGGTTTTGCAGTACGCTGTGGAGTGCAGCAGCCTCAGCGTGATGCCGGATGTGACCTTCACCATCAATGGGCTGCCCTACACTCTCAGCGCCCAGGCCTACACCCTCATGGTACTGCCGCAGCTCCAGCACCCCCAGTTCCCAGCGTGCCGGTGGGTGACGAGCTCCATGCTCCGTGCATGGGACTCGCGGTCACCATTCCCACGTGTTTCCATACGGGTGCGTGTCCGGTTTTACCCTTCTCCTTCCAGGAATACAGCGATGGAATGGCCTTCTGCACCAGCGGCTTCCAGGGCATGGACATCCCCCCTCCCGCCGGGCCCCTCTGGATTTTGGGTGATGTCTTCATCCGCCAGTTTTACTCCGTCTTCGACCGTGGTAACAACCGAGTGGGGCTGGCGCCCGCTGTCCCCTAAGGCTGAGCACCCCTGGGGCAGGATGGGAGCGGAGCCTCAGCAGGGCAGGGGCTATCGGTGAGCCTGGAGGTGATGAAGGCACCGGGGGCTGCAGCTGGAGAGCGCAGCAGAGGGTCCTTGCGCACTGAGGATGCCTTCAGCATCGCTGTGATCTGCTTTGCGGCTTCTCTTGGAGGGGGGTTTAAGCACTTGCCAATAAAAGCTTCCATAAACCAAACCCTGGCGTGCTCGTGTTGTGATGGGCAGGACTGGAGCAGAAAGGTCAAACCTCGGCTGGGATTTCCACATGGGCAGAAGAGGACACTTTGCCCAGGTAGAGCAGAAAGCAGAAGGTGATGAGGAGCCTGGAGAGGCCCTGGGGCTGTTTCTGAGCCGCAAACCTGCAGGAACAACCAGTGATTTCCAGTGAAATCTGCTCTGATCCTCTGGGGAGCTCACAAAGACAACGTGGCTGTGGGTGCTTGGAGCCGGAGATGGAAAAGCAGCTGCACAGCTCTGCCATAGGGATGGGTTAAGGGGGTTGTCGGGGGCTTTGAGGGGCTATGGAGGGAATGGGGCCCTGGGTGTCTGGGGGGAAGGGGGGGGGCTGCTCTGACCCGCTGCCAGTGCAAGGGATGCAGGAGAAAGCAGAAGCAATCACAGCTCATGAGTGATGCACCCTGAGGCACACGCAGAAGGCAGAGAGAAAGGGAAGCACAGAGCAGGGTTATTTTTATCTGCGCCTCCAGATCCAACACTGAATCCAGGCCCTGCAGTGTCTGCAGTTGAGGATGAGGTGTCAGGGTCCTCTTCCTGCCTTTGGGGCTGCTGCATCCTCCCCAGAGCAGAGCAGGCTTTAGGGCTGGGTCCGAGTGCTGGAAATCGAGATCTGGTTGTAAATGCTGTGGTTTGCAACAGGAGGAAATCTCTGCCTTACTCAGGGTATCGATTGTGCCACTGACCAGCGTATGGCTTCTGAAACCGGTTCCTCTATCGACTTCACCCCAGCTGCGCGCTCCCCAGGCAGCACTGGAAGATAAGGTGCTGGGGCTGCTGGACAAAGGTCTCCTCTCCCTCTTGGAGCTTAACTCTTAGCACACCAAGGTGCTGCTGGGCACCAGCCCATCACCACAGCTGCAGGCAGCAAAGGAGCACCCAGCTCCCTCAGCATAAGGACCACTCAGTGCCTCCAGGCCTGGACTCGACCAGGACTGCTCAATGCTGTTGGGGTCCCAGAACATCCAGAGTCACCTTGGCAGGTCTGGGGCATCCTTTGCCTCCCTACACCCACACATGATAGATGCTCAGGGGATGCTGCTACAGCAAATACTGAGCATTCCAATAGGGAGCAACCCATCTCCGACTGCAGATGTGGCTGAAAATCCATATGGAAGTTTAGTCCTTCGATGCCTTTTGCTTTCTTCCCCTTCCCTCACCGTCACGGCCCTGCAAGCCTCGGGGAACTGCCCATTCTCTCCTCATCCACATGAGCCTGTCCTCAGGATGTGGCAGTCTCCAGCTTGTGTTCATCATCTCCCAGCTGCGAGGTCTTCCCCATAGTCACAGGGCACAAAACCCACGCTCTTGTTCCTCAGAAGCGCTGACTTGGTGAAGCACCAGGGCAGGATTGGAGCTGTGCTTGCAGGACTGTGCTTGCAGTCTTGGCCATCACCTCCTCTCCACCACTGCTCCCGCTGCCTCCATCCGGGCGCCGCTCACACCAGGAGCAATGACAAGAGCAGGAGCTTTGGGAAAATCCCTTTTCTTGTGATCCCAAGCAGAAGCTGGAGCCGGTGCTGGGCTCCGGGCTGGGTGCAGCCCCTCCTGCCCAAAAGCAGAAGTGGCTGCAGGCATCAGCTCAGCAACGCAACTGCAAACCCCATCTCCGGCTGCGAGGAGGGATGCGATCATCTGACCGGGTGAGCAACCTCCATCCCGCCGGCCTTGGAGGGGCACAAGGAGAGGAAGGAGGGCACAAGCAGTCAGGGGAGAGGTCGGACAGCAGAGCCCGGCTGCAAGGGCAAAGGTGAAGGAGCCCGATGGAAACGGGCTGCAAACAGGGAGCAGGAGAGAGCTGCTCCAGGGAAACACCAGCCTTCACCCACCACCCACCGGTGAGAGCAGCTCAGGAGCTTCTGCTCATCCCAGCCCCTCCCAGCGCCTGCCCTGTGGGGGATAAAACCAGACATTTCTGGCCAGACAGGTCCCGGAATCACACGTGGGAAACAGGAGGATTTGTGCTGCCGAGAGCAGCGAATCCCCCCGGGGTCCCACTGGGGGTGCTCAGGGGAAAAACCCGACAGAACCGAGGGCAGCCGGTGCCAAAGCACAATCTGGGGCCGCGAATGCGCCTGCTTCCACCCTGCCCCTCTGCTGCCGGCCAAAGGAGCCGCGGAGCCCACAGCCCCCTCCAAGGGAACCTGCCCCTCCGCTGCCCGCCTCTGGGGACCAGACCCCAGCCCCACCTCGCTCCTGCCGCGAGCCGTCCCCAGCTCCCAGAGCCTCTTATCCCATCCCTATGGGGGCAAGGCCCGGGGTGGCTCCCGCGGGGCCGCTCAGCCCTCACCCCCGCCCCGGGCAGGACCGCGGGTCCTGGCCTCAACGATCCCGGGTCCGGGGGGAGCCCTGCGGGAACCCCAGCGCCCGCCCGCGGCTCCGGCTGCATCTCGGCCCCTTTCTGCTGATGTCACGGCCCGGGGCCCCGCAGCCGCCTTCCCCGGGCAGGAAACCCTTCCCTGGATCCTCCTCCCTCGCCTCTCCCCTCCCCGCGGGAGCGGAGCCCGCAGCCCCGGCCACCCCACACGCGGATGCCCCGGCAGGTGAGCGCAGCGCCCTCCGTCCCCGCGGCCCCGGGGCTGGGCACGGGAGCGGGGAGCGGCCGCCGGCAGGGAAAACCGGGCCGGGAAACTCCATTTTGAGCGTGAAGCTCCGGGAACTCCGGCGCACGGGGTGGGAAGTTTGTGCGTGCCGGGACACGGGGCGCTGCCCGCGCCGGGGATGATGCCCGCAGCCGGGATGTGGTGGGAGGGGGGAGCGGGAGAGCCTGGACCCCACAGCCCGGGCAGGGGGGCTGTGCCAAGCGGGAACAGCGCGGGGCTGGCCAACGCATGCGGGAAAAACGCAGGGATGAGGCTGTCAGCGTTTCCATCCGCGCGGAGCCAACGTGGACAGGGCAGCCGGGAGGGACCACGGGAGGATGCTGGACCCCAGGGATGGCCGGGCACAGAGCGCGAGGGACACCAGGGATGGGGATGCGGCTTTGGGGGAGCCTTTCGGGGTGCTCCCGGCATCCCTGGGCTGTGCTGGGGCACCCAGGGGATTCCGGACTCCTTTAATAAAGGCGCTTTTTCACAGCCCCCCCCCCCCCCCCCCCCCCCCGGTGTGTGCCGGGTTTCGGGGGTGCGATGGCACTTCCGAGGGAGAGGGAGAGGCAGGGAATCGCCGAGAGCAGCTCAATGCTGTGCTCTGGTGCGGAGCAGTGGCGTGTCTGGACGTGCACTGGCACCTCAGGAGCCAGGCCCAGGCTGCAGCACGGGGAGTTTCTGCTCCCAAAACCATTGGGATGTGAGCATGGGATGGTGCTGGTTTGTTGTGGACATGGGGATGGTCAGGGTGGGAGCAGGGAAAGGCCTTAGGGAGCCAGTGGGAGCTGGCCCCATCCCTGCAGCTCCGTGACTCCCTCCTGTCCCACAGGGTCTGTCCATGGATGCCAGCAAGAAGGTGGATCTGAAGATAATCATCATTGGAGCACTGGGGTAAGGGGTGGTGCCGGCAATGGGAGGGAAGCGCAGGGGAGCCCCTGTCCTTGCTGCCGCCAGCCCCTTAAGCCTGGCTTTGCAGGGGGCTGTAGCGATAGGACAAGGGGCAATGGGTTCAAACTGGAACAGGGCAAGTTCAGGTTGGAGATAAGGAAGAAGCTCTTCCCTGTGAGGCGCTGGCACAGGGTGCCCAGAGAAGCTGTGGCTGCCCCATCCCTGGCAGTGTTCAAGGCCAGGTTGGACACAGGGGTTGGAGCAAGCTGCTCCAGTGGAAGGGGTCCCTGCCTGTGGCTGGAGCTGGAGGAGCTTTAAGGTCCCTTCAACCCAAACCATTCCATGATTCTCTGTCCCTTCCCTCCCACCAGCGTGGGCAAAACCTCCCTCCTGCACCAGTTTGTGCACAAGACGTTCTATGAGGATTACCGCACCACGCTGGGTGCCAGCATCCTCACCAAGGTCCTCGTGGTGGACAACACCTCCCTGAAGCTGCAGGTGAGCAGTGGGGCTGGAGCCCTGTGTCCCACCGTGTCCTGATGTCCCCAAGTGCCATCAGGGTCATGGGGCACGGGGCTGGATTCACAGAGCCTGAGTTTCAGCATCCATGAGCAATCCCACTTGAGTTTAGGGGCTCAGCACCTCCTGAAGCTAGTCCCCTGAGCTTACCATGGCACAGGGCTTGTGACGTGGGTCTGTACCTGTGCCCTTCTCTGCCCTAGATCTGGGACACAGGGGGACAGGAGCGATTCCGATCCATGGTGTCAACCTTTTACAAAGGCTCGGATGGCTGCATGCTGGCTTTTGACGTGACAGACAGGGAGTCCTTTGAGTCCCTGGACAACTGGAGAGATGATTTTCTGGAGAAGGTCATCCCAAGGGAGCAAGATTTCCCCATGGTCGTGCTGGGGAACAAAATAGACCTCTGCGACCGGCAGGTACGGGTGGAGGAGAGTGGGGTGTGTGGATTGGGACACCTTGGTGCCCTAATGCTGGTCCTTGCCCTGCAGAGCCAAGCTTCTCCCTATGCTCTCATGAAACCCAGGCTCCCAGGCAAGGAGCTGTTGAGCTCCCAGTGCTGCTGCCTCTTGGAGGGAATAAGCAGAGTCCTTCCTTCCGCTGCCCTTTGCAGCAGCGATTGTGCCCAGGAATGAAGCATCTCAGCTGCCTGCACTGCAGCGTCCACCCAGCAGTGCCTGGGTGGACATCAGGGTCCCCTCCACCAGCTCCGCTCCGGGCTGCGAGGTGGCTCCATCCTCCTTTCCCGCAGGTATCCAAGGAGACGGCCTCAGCCTGGTGCAAGGAGAAGGACATCCCTTACTTCGAAGTCAGCGCCAAGAACAACATCAATGTCGCGGAGGCTTTTGAGACCCTGGCAAAGCAGGCGCTGGCAACGGTGAGCCCACCCTCCGGTGCAGAGCATCCTCCTGCCCCACCGCGTGGGAGAGCCCCAGGGAAGAGACCCCACCAGCGAATGAGTGCTTAAAATAGATCCTAAATCGGCTGGGAAGGAGCCAGGATTGCCCTTTCTCCTTGCTCTCCCACGTGTGGCACTGAGCAGCGCTCCAGCACTGTCCTCTAGTGGCCGTCCCATGGGGACCTCCGTGTCCCCGCACCAAGGGAGCTCCTCCAGGCGGCTTTTCCATAGGTTTTGTCCTCAGCAGTGAATCAGACCCGCAGCTCTGCTGCCCAGGCCCTCAGCCCGGCTCGGAGCTGGCCCCGTTCACCCTTTCTCTTCTCTTCTCTTTCTTCCAGTACAAAGGGATCTTTGAGAGTTACCTGACTGACTCCATCAAACTCACACCCAGCGACAAGCCCAAGAAGAGATGCTGCTGACCCCGGGCAAGCACAGCCCAGACGGGCCGGACCCCACGATGTCCATGGCCATCCCGGCCTCGGAGGCTGCCCAAGCCAGGACCCCATCAGTGACCACTCAACACACTGGGACCGGCTGCTTGCGCACCCCAGGACTTGCTGCTTCCCAGCCGTCCGGAGCTGCTCTCCCGCCGTCCCCCTTGATCCGCCGGCACCCGAGCGGGTGACTCCCCGTGGTGACGGTGCCAGGGCGCTGCTCCGATGCCCTCCCATGGCCCTTCCCATGCGCGGTGTTCCCGGTGGGGAGAAGCGGGGCTGGCGGCCACGGCGCGGGGCTGAGCCCAGCCAGGTCCCCTCCTGGGCTCAGCCGCTGTGGATGCAACCATCGCGTGCCTCAGTTTCCCCTGCTCCCATGCAGGAGCCACCTCCCGCCTCACTGGTGAGGACCCCCAGTGAAGCCCTTGTCAGGGATCCTTTTTTTAGGGAAAGGAATTAAATCGTTCATTTTTATTTGTAGACACCCCCTTTATCCATGCACGCGGGTACATGGATGCGCTCCTGCGGCCCCGCAGCAGGAGGATGGGGCGAGGGCTCGGCACAGAGCGGTTGTGCAGCGGTGGCCAGGGCTGGCTGTCAGCAGAGGGAGCCCGATGGGAGCTGAGCTCAGCAGCCGCTCCCCTTCTTCCATCCACCCTTCAGGAAGCTGTGGAGGCAGAGGCTGGGGCTGGCCCCTGAGGTGGCCGGGGCCATTCCCCACGTCCCCGGGGCTGGATGGACACAGTGGGTCCCTGTGTGCACCCTGCCCTATAGGCCTCCATGGTGGCAGGGGGCTGTGGCAGGGGGATGCAGGCAGGATGAAGCCGGGGGGACGGGGGGCTGCAGCGCTGGGATCACACCAACGGTCCCCACAGAGGCACATAGAGAGGATTTGTGCCTCCATATCAGGATGTGAGCACCATTAACTATTTCCTCCCTGGTGTAGCCGTTGCCCAGAGCCCTCCTAATGCCATCATCCTGGACCAGCTCTGGGCTGAGCATCATCCATTGTGCTCAGCCAGGTTTGGACAGCCGATGTTAAGCACCATCCGTGTCAATAGCAATATTGTTCCCAATTACACCCTCCCTGCGGCAGCTCTCAGTGCTGGAGGCAGATGCAAACTTATCTCATTTATCCCAGTGAGCAGCAATTTGGCTCCCCAGAGCTGAGCAGGACAAATGTGCTCAGCAGAGAGGGTGCTCAGACCTTCTGCTCGCTCCACAGCCCTCGTTCAGGCTCTGGGCTTGACCCGAGTGTGATGGAGCCCACAGAGCATCATTCCAGACACAGGAATTCTGCAGCAGATTGCAGCCGTGGGAGCCGGCAGGATCCCCATGGCATCACCGCCCCATGGACCCAGGTAACGTGCCTTGTGGGTGTGATGGAGCCGACCGCAGCCATGAGGCTTTCCTTCTCCCTCCATCCCTCGGGGTGGGAGCACCAGCGTGGTCCTGGGACAGTGGGGATTGCTCCAGGAAGAGCTGATGGGGCGGCACTGGGCCAGGCAGGATGCTGGCCGGGGCTAAGCTGGTAACATTATCCCGGAGCCGAAACCCGATGAAGGCCGGGCCGAGGGGTTTGGGATTGCCAGGGTCAGCTTGAGCCTTTCTCAGGGTGAAAACCCAAGGCAGGGCATTTGCGTTGTGTGAGTCAGGGAGCTCCTGCGCAGCCACGGCACCGGCTCCCCTGGGCACGATTCACCCCAGCTCTCACCCTCCTGCCCCGGCTGCTGGAGCCAAGACAGCAGGGATGCTCCCAGCTGCGATGCTGGGCTCTGCTCTTCCACCGTCACAGGCTTCCATTCGTTCATTTCATGTTTGTTTCATTCCATTCACATCCACACAAACCGGGTAAGACCCTGGCCTGAGGATGCTGATGATGGAAGGAAACCATCAGCACAGACACAGGAGGACTCGGTACCTGCAGCGTTAGCACCTGACACCCTAAACCCTTGCTCTGCAGTTTGCTGCGGTGCTCCCGAGGTTCCATTGCTCCCATTCCGCCTTCACCACCTCAAACAATGCACCATGAGCTCCGTCTTCCCTGGTGGAACCTGATGGTTGAGCTCTGGTTCCAGGGAGCCTGGTGAGAGCCTGGGGATGTGCATTGCCGAGGGCCCCTCCGCAGGGCTGGAGATAGCGGCTCCTCTGCAGCTCCCTGCCTGCAAACACATCCCCAGAGGGCAGGGGCAGGCAGCCCCATCCGCCCTGCGGCGCCGAGCACAGGGTGGGATGGAACCCTATGGAACCTGGGATCGTTATAACCAAGGCACTGGAAAGGGGCTGCAAAAGCTGGGAAGTAGCTTAAAAGGCTGCAAAGCAGACTTTGACAAATCGGGGGTTTGATGCTCCAAGGGCTGCCCTGGAGCCAGGCTCAGAGAGCTGGGCTGGGTCAGAGGAGAAGAGAAGGCTCCTGAAGGGGAGACCTGAGAGCAGCTCCAGTGCCTGAAGGGGCTGCAGGAAACCTGGAGAGGGGCTTGGGACAAGGGATGTAGGGACAGGCCAAGGGGAATGGCTTTAACCTGCCCGAGGGGAGACTGAGATGAGCTCTGGGGCAGAAGCTCTTCCCTGTGAACATGAAAAACAAGATCATGGCATCAAGCAAAGCCGTTCCTCTGCCCTCCAGTACCATGGAGCAGCAGGGATGCAACCGCATCTGGAGGATGCCAGCAAGAGGCTCTGCAGGGTACAAGTGCCGTGCCTGGATGCTCCTGGTCCCTCTCATGTGCTGGGTTTGCTGTTGTGGCTGCGCCTGGAGCAGCATCCACCGCACACCAGCCCCTCTTCACATGAGCTGCTTTATCCATCAAGGCTGCTTTATTCCACCTCAGCAGTGAGCGCACTGCAGGTGACACTGATGGGGTTTGTGTGACTTTCCCCTGCCAGGAACGCACAATTAGGCCTGGCTTAAGCACAGTCAAGAGGGAGCAGACACCGTCCATCACCCTCTGCCTCGTCCTCCACCTGTCCATGGCAAATATTGATGCTTCTCCTCCAAACCCATCCCATGGGCGCTGCTGTTGCCGTGTCCCCGCTGCAGTGAGTGTGCACGTCGGGGCCATGTGGGGCCGTGGGGCTGTGAGCAGCACATAGAGAGGATCAGGGGCTGTGGCCTGGCCCCTGTCAGCCAAGCACATGCTGAGGTCAGCAGCATCCTGTGGGGCACCAGCCAGGGGATGCTGTGCTTGGAGCAGCTTCCACCGCTCCTTGGGGTCGATGGGCATTAACAAAGACCTGCAGAGCTGCTGAGTGCTGTGGAGAGGGTCCTGAGCACAGGGGTTGGAACTGGATGAGCTCTAAGGTCCCTTCCAACCCAAACCATTCTGTGAATGATGGCTCTATGAGATGCCCAATGGCCCTGTTAGGCAGCCTGGCATCCCGAGCTGGCTCCTGGCCTCGTGTCACCAGTACCCAGCACCCCCCTGCCTAAACCCCCTCTGAAAAAGGCGAAGCAGCTCTTTCACCTGGAATCTGGCTCCTGATCTCAAGACCAGGGGCGACAGGAGCTCCACTGAAGCCACCCTGCCTTGATGAAAGCGTCTTCTGCAGACCCTGACCTCAGAGCCATGAATAATGAGACGTTTTATTTCAGTGACTTATCTCCCATCACCCAGGTTTGAGCGTTTGGGCCTTAATGAGTTGCCCAAGGCCACATAGCAGGCAAGGGAACTGACACGATGCTCCAAAGGGACCACGTTCGCTTCTCACCCACTGCCCCCCTGCTCCCATGGCCCTGCACCACCTTGCACGAACACCGGCGTCAAGGAGGGGGAAGCTGTTGCCGAGCTCCTCCTCCCTGCAGTTCCCACATTTTTAGGTTGAAAAATTCCTCTTTTTTTTTCAAATTGGAAAACCTCCCTTTACTGGAATCCAATTGTTCGAGTGAAAAAGCCTGATTTCACCTGGCTCCTCACTCAGAATGGGCAGAAAGCCTGGGGGGGGGGGGGAGCAATGAGTGTGGGGGGAGCCAGAGCCTGGATTCCAGGCGAGCGGGGTGCTCCGCACGCACGGAGCCCGCGGGCTGGGGTGATCCCGCTGCAACCCCTGCGCGTTTGGCTGCACCCAGCCCCTGGGAGCTGCCGAGCTCCGGGAGCATCGCCGGGCCCTGCTGAGCGCACGTGTGCTCCCCGCTGCAGGCACCGAGCTCGCAGCCCCGGCGCAAACGAGATAACAGCGCTCGCCCAAGGGCGCCCGAGGCAGAGCCGGGATGCGGGACCTCAGCACCCGGCCGTGTGCGGCCCCGCGGTGCTCTGCGGGGCTGCCCCTCTGTGGGCAGCGTCTCCTCGGGGTGATGCTTGCCCTGGAGGCTCCAGAGGGAGCTCAGGGTCAGTGGGGCGGGCTCCAGCCGACAGAACCCGCTCTGCCCCTCGAGCAAGGGTGCCCGACGTGGCAAAGCCTTCACTTCGGGGATGCGCTCGCGCGCTGCACTCGTGGTGATGGGGTCCAGGGCTCTCCCATGAGGTCTCCCTCTTAAGACAAGGGCCAGCACCAGCGTGAGAGGGCTCATTCCATAGACCCATCAGGAGGAGAACCCTTCCCTTGCCTTTGGAGACGTTTCTGCAGCGCCAAAGCACGTTGTAAAGGCTGTGAGCAGGTGAGACACAGCAGTTCCCTGTGTCAGACAAGCAGGAAGCTGCAGTGCCTCTCCCCAGCTCTGAGTTCACACCATTAAATAAACCTCATGAAACATCAACGTGGGGCTGAACCACAGGGGCAGCTCTGAAGCTCCCAGCACCTTTCAGCATCCCACGGCGGAGCCTGGTGCTGTCAGAAACCCCTCCGTGTCCCTGCAGGACACCGTGTTCCTCGCTGCTGCCCTGATAAAGCTGCTGAGGCTGGTGCCAGCTCAGACCTGCAGCAAAGGGAAGTGTTAGAAGTTGGCGGCTCCCTTTCAAGTGGGACCTGGGTCCCCATCGCCTGGCACCGCTCCCTGGGAACAGCAATGACCAGCCCAGCATAAGGATCTTATGCTCCTAAGCAGAAGCTCTGCCCTGTGAGGGTGCTGAGGCGCTGGCACAGGGTGCCCAGGGCATCCTGCAGCCCTGCTCCAGCAGCGGCCACCTCGTTCCTGTGGGAGTTTGGACCCCAAATGCCTGCTTTCCTTTGTGGCTGAGGCACACAGCTGAGCTCGAAAGCTCCTGAAGGGGTGGACACGCAGGGAAGCACCAAATCCAGCCCAGAGCCCGGCTCCTGCCCATGCCCGCGGCTGCATGAGCCCTGTTTCCTTGGCAAAACCGAAAGCAGCAGCAGCAGCTCCGGCTGCAGGTCCGAGGGAAGGGGGGGGGAAGAAAGGAGTAGGAAGGGAGGCAGGAAGGCTCCGTGCAGGTCCCACCACCGTCAGAACCCCTCTGCCCCGGGGCAGGCGCTGCCTTTCCCCTCTGCCTCTAACCTCAGGCTTCCAAAGCAGCTTTCTCATCGTTTCCAGCAGTAAATTACCCCTGAATTATTGCCCTCATTAAGTGCAATTTATCTGCTAATATTAATCATCTGCAAATAAATCCACACATTCCAGCACTCGGTATGCGCTTATCGGAGCCCAGATAAACAGCTCAGCAGTCCCTGCGCCCAGGGCTCCGTGCTTGACTCTGAGGAGTCCCTTTGGTGTCTTCCCATCTCCCAGAACTTCCCAGCTTCCTGGGCAGCCCCAGCGCTCTCCAGGCACCATCCATGCCCTGTCAATGGCCGCATCCCAGCAGAGTGCTTTGGGCCACACGTGTGGCCGGAGCAGAAGGAGGTGGAATTGGGGTTGTATTTATAGCTACAGCAAGTGGAGTTTGACCAGGACTGCACCTCCCATTGCAAGACACTCCAAAGGACCATTGGTGTTGTACGGGGCTGGCTGTCTGCAGGGGGCAAGACCTTGCATCTCCCCGATCACACCCTCTGGGACTTTGGAATAGCAGCTCTTGCAACGGGAGCCTGTCCCCACGCAGCAGGATCTGTCCCCGTGCAGCAGGAGGGATACTAAGGTGTGAAGGACACAGAGCAGCTTGTGTAAGGCAATGCCCCAGCCCAAGCACCACTGGGTCCCTTTGGCCACGTTGGTTTTGCACCCTGGTGTAACTGCAGTTACTGCGTGTTGTCCAGGGAGCAGCGACGTCCCCTTTTGCCCTTTCTCCATCCTTTGTGGTTAGGATGGAAGCAGGGCTCTGTGGTCCTACATTGGAATGTCAGTTTGGGAAAGGGGGGGGGAAAGGTTCAATTGGTGGAGCTCTGCTAGGAAAAGTGCCAGCTCAAAGGTGGGCAAAGAAGTCCCTTTTAGCATTAGCTGCTGGTCCAGGCAGTTTAGCGATGCGAGCATCACCTCTGCAGCAGAGATGCTGTTTCCCCTGTCCCTGCGGTGCCTTGTGAGCAGGATCCCTGGGGCTGGGACCTTTGGGTGCTGCTGCTGCCAGGATTTGCCCCGTGACAGGGACCACGCTGGGCTGGCCCTGCCATGTCATGCGCTTCCGTCTCAAAGGGCTCCGTGCGTATCAGGCTGCCCTTTAAAAATCACACTTGATAGGGGTTATTAATGATATTTACAGGATAACTGCTTGGCAATGATTACCTCTGTGAGAGCGCAATGAATCAGCCCCCTTGCCTCTGCCACCCTCCGGCAGGGTGTTCCTTTGGCATGCTCTGGCACAGCGATTGATTGCCGGAACATGAGGTTTCTTGGCAGTAACTGCTGATGCCTTCTACATGCACAAGGTACCAGAGATCAATTCCTTCCACAGCAAGTAGCTCCTCACACATTCCTTCTAGCAGCCTGGTCCTTCGGTGACGTCCCCTGCTGCTGTGCCTATTCCATCACATCACCTGCAACATCCTGACTGGTACCCAGTTCCTGTGCTCCTGAATCCCTCTAGGAGGAGGGGAGACCACGAGCCCCGGCACAGCTCAGCACAGTGGTGCCAGTGGAGGCTGGGGACACAAGGGAATGGAGCCCACACCTTTCACATGTTAAATAGAATCATGGAATGGTTTGGGCTGGACGGACCTTAAAGCTCATCCAGTTCCACCCCCCTGCACGGGCAGGGACACCTTCCCATAGACTGAATTGTTTCCTCCTCTAGTGGAAGATGTCCCCACTAGGCCAGGAAGCGACTCTTCCCCATTCCTCTCATCCCTTTGAACCTGGAAATAAGAAAGAAACTGCTTTCCACTGCCAATCCCCTCCTCAAAGCCTGAGCTGCAGGGTCCGGCGCTGGCACAAAGCTCTCCATTGTCCATCCTGGAGACAGAGCACAAAGGCCAGGAGACGCTGCCCACCTCATCCAGGCCAACAAAAGCATCTTCTCCCACCCCGGGTCCAAAGCAGGCGAGGGAGGGGGCCGGGTGATGGTGAATATGAGCTATTGTCACCGGGAGCACAGAGCGACCTGCAAAGGGGATCAAACGGCTGAAGCCAGCGCAGGAAGGGGTGGGGTGGAGGGGGACAACCAAAAAAGCCCTTGTCCCTCTTCAGATCTCCCCTTATCTCCCCGGCTATCTCCTGGGCTTAGCCCGGGCGCACTCGCTGGCAATTACCTGCCCCAAGCCAATCAGGAGCCGAGCACAGCCCTGGGTCCCCTTCCCCGGGGTGGTTTATAAATGACTCACGGGCTGCTCGGAGCAGAGCCCTGGCGCAGCTCCTCGCCTGCACCTCTCGCCTCGTCGCGGCTCCCCTCCAGCATCGGCCCTTCCTCGGCGCAGGTAACCCCGCTCCAACAATCGTGCTCTTTGTCTGGGTGGGCGTGGGGGGTTTGCACAGCTCCGGGTGGGAGCTGCACTATTTGGAGAACTCGTACTTCTGTTCCCCCCCCCCCTTCTCTTTTTCTCCCTCCTTTCGCAAAAGGGGGTTTTCCAGCAGCAGATTTACTCAGGAATTAGCAACACCAAGGATCCAAGAGCTTGATTGATGGAGAGGGGCTGGAAGAGCCAAATGCGTGACTGCATTATTGCTAGAATAAATCCTGCCACCTTATCCTGGCTGGCTCCTGCTGCGCTCCACAAAGGGGGGGTTCCCTGGGATAGGAGAGGCAATACCGATGACAGAGCATTTGTATATATACATATATTACATCTATATTTATATATTGATGTACCACTTCACACAAGTTTTATATATTTATATAACATTTATACATATGTTTCTGGGTCCTTGTTGTCATCAGAGCTTTCTGTGCTTGGGACGATGGAAAGTGGTCCCGGTCCCGAAGATGCTGCAGTTTGCACACACAGGCACCCGGAGGCAATGGGTGAGGAGCAGTGTTTGTGAGCTGGAATCTAACCTAGGCAAAGGGTCTCAGCTCCTGGGGCATGCGTGTATGTGCGCATGCAATCAGATGAGGAAGGAGTTTTAAAGCCGGGAATGAGAAGTGCTCCCAGTCTCATTTCATGGATGTTTAGGTCCCGTTTGGGCAGTGGCCCTCATGCGCAGATAATAGAAGATATCCCCATAAGCCTGCTCCACTGGGTAAACTGCTGCTCACGCAGCGGGGATGCTTCCGCTCTGCCCTGATATAAGTCACCCACACCTTATTTGTAAGCAAGCTGAAAAGCTGGGGACCCGTCCCAATATTTCCCTTGGAGATAAGTCCTTGCAGTGACATTTGTTGCTGGCCACACTCTTTTTCTGCCTCGAGCCAGAGATTTCCAGTACAGAAACTGTCTCATCCTTGACCGCTGGGAAAGGATGGACTGGCTGACCCCAGAGGTGTTTTTCCTTCCCAAAGGAGCATTTGCAGCAGGCATCCTGGATAAGTGCAGGAATGCTGCAGTCTGCAAACCTGGTAATTCCTTGGGATTTGCATTGCCCACCTGCTTTTCAAAGGCAGAGGGCAAGGTCTGTGTTGGAGGCATGTGGAGAGCAGGAGGCTGCAATGGGTTCATCCCTACAGCCCTACACCCCAGGCTCTGTGCCCACTGCCTGGCCCCAGCCCAGCCCTCCCTCACCCTGGTTGCAGCAGCACAAGCAATGTGGAGTGAGGATGGGGTGGGGAACAAGAGGGTTAATCAAACCACACAAGGAACAGGCTCCATCACCCCTGTGTCAGTGCGGGGCAGATCCCCCATGCCCCCGGCATGTGCTGCATTGAACAGCATGCAAGGAGCTGCTGAATACAAGCATTTCACTTCACAAACACCCTGTGGCTTCACCTGCAGTAGATGGCAGATGTCCGCAGATCTCATTATGCTGGTTACCAAGTGCAGAGCTAGTTTGGTTAGAAACTCGTGTGAAGTGGTACATCAAACATTGGCACCGGCCCAGCGACGGCAGAACAAGAGTCCGGCTCCTGCCCGGTGCCTGCACTGGGCTGGGTCAATTGGAATCAGCAAAGAGGCATCTGCCCGATGGAAATCACCTACTGAACACGCCAAATATTTGATCTAAGCAAAGGAAGAGCACACTGATTTAATGCCGGGCTGCCCCGTGGCAACGGGGCAGGAGTGGAGGAACTCGGCTGCTCCCAAAGGGGGATGTTAACAGCGGGGCTGCAGCACGGGATGGAAAGGTGGGAGCTGGAGGGAAGCAGGGATGTCTCCTCCCTGCCCTGCACCCGTGGTGTGCGGATCCCTCCGTGCCTCCCCACGTCAGGCAGGGCCAGTTAACACCTCCCAGCACCCCTCTCCCTCCTTCTCCATGTCCCCCTCCGTCTGGAGTTCATTCCATCAGCCATCATGCCGGGTCCTTGCGTGCTGCTGGGGGTAAAATGGCTTGAAACAGCTTCGCTTTATGAACTGTATGGGCTCTGGCGTTTTGCCTTGTCTGAGGCTAAAAGCCCTCCTTGGGATAGGATGTTTTCCATAACTGATCTATCTGCTTGCCCAGCATCAGCCTCTGATAAACCCCAGCTCCAAATGTGAGCAATCAATGTGTGGCACCGCGTGTGCCGGCTGCTCAGCTCCCTGGAACAGCCACCGCTGCCCTGCCGCTGCCTCCTCCCCTTCCCCACGTCACCAGGAAAGGTGATTTTACCAACATGCTTGTGCCAGAAACGTGGGATCCAGATCAAACGAGGATGATCGGGGCTGGAGCACCTCCCATGTGGAGACAGGCTGAGGAAGTTGGGGCTGTTCAGCCTGGAGAAGAGAAGGCTGCGTGGAGACCTCAGAGCAGCTTCCAGTGTCTGAAGGGGGCCTATAGGGATGCTGGGGAGGGACTCTTCATTAGGGACTTTAGTGACAGGACAAGGGGTAACGAGTTAAAACTCAAACAGGGGAAGTTTAGATTGGATATAAGAAGGAAATTCTTTCTTGTTAGGGTGGTGAGGCACTGGAATGGGTTGCCCAGGGAGGTTGTGAATGCTCCATCCCTGGCACTGCTCAAAACCAGGTTGGACGAGGCCTTGGGTGATATGGTTTAGTGTGAGGTGTCCCTGCCCATGGCAGGGGGGTTGGAACTTGATGATCTTAAGGTCCTTTCCAACCCGAACTATTCTATGATTCTATGATTCTATCTGGCTTTCCCCCTGCAAGGTGCTGTCTTCCTGAATCAGTTCAGCTGCAGATGAACCCTATTCAGAGCCAAAGGGAAAATGAAACTCAACTGGATTAGAGTGATCTTAGCGGTGAGGAAAGAGGTGTGGGCAGTGGCTGAAGACACTAACCCCTAGGAACATGCTGGGGGTCCCTTGGTGACAAGCTCCCAGTGTGGACCATCACCCACACTGCCTGGTCCCTAATGCCAGGAGGTCGGAAAGAGGGAACAACCTGGGAGCATCCAATAGAGGTGAATTACACAACACCCTCCTGCAACCCCTGAACTGACTGACAGCAAAACCTCCTCTTCCTCCTGCCTGTGTGCTCCGCGCGCCCAGCTCCATAGCAGAGGTGTGAAAGGGGCAGAGCCCAGCAGTGCAGCCGCCCTGTCCCGTGCCCCAGTGGGAAGCACAGCGCAGGTTCCAGGGCAGGAGGTGACAGGTTCCTCGCTGACCTTGCAGCACTTGGGCCCTTTCACCGCCTTGCCCCAGGGCTTCCATGGCACCTGCAGCCAGAGCCGGGCGCGGGAGGCTGGGAATCGCCGTGGATTCAGTGCTGAGGGCACTGATTGCGGGGAGCAGGAGTCAAGACCTTGTCCTGGTGTCGCAACCGAACCCTTGCACCTGCGCTTGCCTTGTGCAGGCAGACCTTGCCTCCTGGGGTAGGGGGGAGCTGCCTTTTACAACCGGTTCTTGGGCAACTGTGCTGGGAAAGAGGTGTTTTCGGTGAGGATTCCGCCAGGATGTGGAAGGGAGCAGACCTCCGCCAGCTGAGCAGCCGTCAGCAAGAGCTCTGTGTGCAGCGCCTTGTGCAAGGAGAAGGGGGATGGAGAAGGGGCAGACAAAGGAGGAAATGTTATTTCCAGAGCACTGGTTTTTGCTCCCTAAACCGTAGCAGAGGCATGCCCTGAATGTCCACCTCTTGCACTGGGGTCAATCCGGGCTCTTGTATCACAAGTAAGGCAGTGAACAGATTGCTTTCCCACTCACGCTCCTCGGTCTGGGGTCCCTTTTCCATGCCTATGCCATCGAAGGCAAGCGGCTTTATGCCAGTGGCTCCTATCAGCGCTAGCCAGAAACCTCAATGTGACTTTCCTCTTCCCAAACACAGCTATCACCAGCGCAGGGATGGAAGATAAGAGCCCAGTGAGCGCATGCGCAAGATGAACACTGGAAAAAGGTCCATGCTTGGCATGCACAGCCTGCTTTGAGGCTGCTGGGGCAGGGGTCAGCCGGGTAGGAGCCGATGGGTCTCTTAGCTGATGCCCTACTGGGACAATATCTTTCACCCACGTCATGCCCTCGGAGCTCAGCAGTTCTGCCTTCGTTCACTGCCTGCCCCGGTTTCTCAGTGCATTTATCAGTGGGGGCAAACTTCACACTCCTCAGCATCCCCCACTGGGGAACGGGCTGCCTGGAAAGCTTGGAAGAGGAGCTCTCACTTGGAGCTCTTCCCCCAGAACTTGTCCTTTCATTGCCACACCATTCTGGAACTGAGCTGTGAACACCCTGGGCCCTGGCTCTCTGCTTCTCCCTCCATGCCCATCGCATCGCTCCAGCATCCTGCCCCGGCCCGGCAGCCCTGCTCTTATCCCACCACCACCAGCACAGCTGGGTTTGCCTTTTGTGCAAGGAGCAGTCCCCCAGCTCGTTCCCTTTAATTCTGAAACCTCAGAGGTTTAACCTGCTGTTTGATGTAGGGCAAGGCCAGCGATAAGCCAAGGCAAGAACCCGACTGTGTCCGAGACGCTGACATCATTAGCCTGTTTGTTTAAGATGGAATTTAATCACGGGGATATTTTCCCCTTGATACTTGCCTTGTTTATTATTTTCCCTGATTGCCAGCACTTTCGCTCAGCAGGGGAAATTCATTAAGGAGCTGGGATAGAATTGGCTGCTCCAGGCTGGCTGGTGGCAGGCAAGCGATGGAGCCCAGAAAGAAACCAAGAGGGGCTTCTTGCCCCGGAACCTGGGGGGGTTCTCACCCTTCAGATGCCTGCTGCTGAACCTGGACCTGGGCTACACAGTGGAAACTGGCAACGGAGAGCAGAGCTGTGGGGCTGGGAGCTGGGAAAGGCTGGGAACCTGCCCAGCAACGGGAGTGGGAGGCAGAGACAAGGCTCCTGCAGCCTGACGTGGGAAAAGCAGGGAATGAGTGGTTATCAGATGGGCTCCCGGTATGAGCGTCGGGACTGGGAAAGAGCCTGGGACACTGCTCAGTGTTGGCCTGCACCAATCAACCCTCTGAGAGGTAACGCTTGGAATTGCTCTTGGAAGGGTATCTCCAGCTGAAAGGGAGCCGCAGGGACGCCAGTGCCTGCAGAGGGCACTGGATTCAGCACCTGGTAACGCAGGAAGAGGGACACGGGATCATAGCATGGACTGGGTTGGACACGTCTCCTCTTTGCCTTAGCTGCCCTCCAAGGACATAGGCTGGGGTCTCTCCCAGAGCCTGGAATCAGAAACACAGCATTGCTGGAGCTGCTCTACAGCAAAGGCACCGGATTGCCCCCAGGATCACTGCAGGAGTGGGGTCCATGACCTCCCTTTCGGAACCCATTAGCTCCTATTTGCATAATGATCCCATTGACCTAAATTCTCCCAAGTTTCAGCTGCCTGCATCATCCTTCCCTTCCTGCCCTGGACTGCTGGGCCACTGCTCCCTGTTACTCATGTCTTCCAGCCCCTAGTCCGAGGTAACTGCTTATCAGCGAGGGCTGACACTGGTCCTGTGGA
This sequence comes from Pezoporus wallicus, assembly GCF_028554395.1. Lineage (NCBI taxonomy): Eukaryota > Metazoa > Chordata > Aves > Psittaciformes > Psittacidae > Pezoporus > Pezoporus wallicus. Next base: position 945,800 of record NW_026636574.1, on the reverse strand, counting down.
TGGGCATTTTGCCAGGGCACTCAGTGCCTTCACCGCCTTCAGCAGTGCCAACAGAGGGGAGAAGAGGATCTCCCGCATTCAAATCACTCTGCGAGCTCTCCGCAACGGGGATGTTGTTTCTTGGTGCATTCTCCTGCCTGAATCACCAGCTTTTTCCACCCCCTCTTCCACTCCTGTGTTGGGCAATGACCCACTTAGATACAAGCATTACCACAAATAATTACCAAGATCCCTGGTTTATACCTGACCACTTCCTTCCTCCACTCCCAGCCTCTCCAGACTGATTCTCCCCACTTCCAGGGAATCGCTGGTCATAGTAAAATGAGGGTTCTGTGGAATTTATCCTCTTTGGTAAGAGCCAGCCACCAGGCAGGACTAGCGCATCCAGATAGCTGGGCATCTTCATCACTGAAATGGAATAGCAACGGTTATCCTCGCGCACATCACTTCCTAGCCTTGTCTCATGGCAAGTGAGGAACGGGACGGCTGCTGGATGCAAACGAGCCCCTTTGGCAGTGGAAATGAGCCCTCGGGTGGAAACTGCCTTTAGTCAGTGTCTACTTTGCCTTGCAAAGCCCGGCCAACCCTGCTGGCAGGTGGGGAAACTGAGGCACGGGAAAGGTCAAGTGATCTGCCCGAGGCAAAAAGGCAGTGACTGAGATTGCAGAGCTGAGATTGGCACCCCTGCTCCCGTGCCACACAATCCGGGGCGCTGCGGTCCCCTTCCCGCTCATTAGCATCACCTCCACGGGGCCGGGGGAGAATCCCAGTGCCGGGAGCAGCAGCCCCTGGTGCCGGGAGAAGCCACTCCCAGGACCTGCCCCTGCGCCACAGGGAAACTATTTAGGGTGGAGATGTGTGGGGAGGGCTCGCAGGCGCTGGAGGTGTCCGGTCTGTTATAGCGCAGGTGGGGCCGGCTCCGCTCACATTCCTGCCTTTGCTTTTCCCTCTTGTTTCGTGCCGGGAGCAGAATCCAATGATCCAGAGATGAACCAGGCCAGGCCTCGCTACGTCATCGAGCGTCCTGCCTATTCCCTCAGCCTCTTCGACGAGGAGTTTGAGAAGAAAAGCAGAACTTACCCTGTTGGGGACAAACTGAGGAACCTCTTCAGGTAACAGCAGGGGCTGAGCAGAGACCAGGAGCTGGGCTGCAATTCACACCTGGGGATGCAGTCTCCATTTCTAGCCTGGGAAACCTCCGTGATGTTCAGGGCTTGGGTGGATGAAAGGCACAGGAGAAATGCAAATCGTATTGAAGCAAGTGGAGCTGGTTACTCACTGCTGGCAGGAAGGGTTTGCACGGAGTGCAGTTGGGATGCGGGGGTCTTTTCCAAGAGCTGTTCAATAGGGATGTCAGGATGAGGGGGTGGGTTACTTCTTTCAGCTTTCCAGCTGGGATATCCTTGTATCAGCTGCCTCATTAAAACCAGCACTGCCCTTCCTTAAAGGAAGATTAATAATTGTGCAAATAAAGATGAATAAGCTGGCTGAGCACCGTCTTGGAAATCTAGCCCCATTGCTTGGAAGAAGGGAGGCAGTAGCACAGGGAAGCAAGACCATACACGTCAGCTGGCAGAGACAGTGCATGTGCCAACCCAGAAGCAGTCTGGGCTTAGGATTTGGTGTGGGAGAAAGACTGAGACATTCCTAGGACAACCCTTCCTCGCTCCCTTGCTTCCTCCCTTACGTGCTTGTTTTTCCCGTCTCCTCCAGATGTTCAGCGTCCAGACTCAAGCTCATCCTCTTCAGCCTCTTCCCGATCCTCGTGTGGCTTCCCAAGTACAAAATCAAGGAGTACATTTTGCCTGATGTTCTCGGGGGCGTCAGCGCGGGGACGATCCAGGTGCCGCAAGGTGAGATGCGATGAGCCGGGGTCACTGAGGGGGGACGGCACTTTGCCAGCTCAAGGAGAAGCCTGCACAAGTCCACTTTGGGGGGGATTAGCTGCCAGAAGCTCTGCCTCTGACCTGATTGTCCCTGTCTTCCTCTGTGGTGCTCTTCCCTGCCCTCTTCCGCCCAGAAGGCAGCAGGCACAGCACCTTCTTGGAGCTGGCATGAGTGTGAGCACGGCAAGGGGCTGACACCACCCTCACAGACCCATTTCCCTTGTGCTTTCCAGGGATGGCCTTTGCACTACTGGCCAATCTGCCTCCTGTCAATGGGCTCTACTCCTCCTTCTTCCCATTGGTAACATACCTCTTCCTTGGGGGTATCCATCAGATGGTCCCAGGTAAGAGTCTGCGCGGCAGCCGCCTGCACAAGGCAGTTAAATACTGGCTGGGCATACTCAGTGTGGTCCAGAATAGAGGTGTTTGGTCTGCCAGGGGTTTATGGGATCCCATATTCTGGCTGCACAGCAGGATCTCACCCCAGTGACCAACAGCCGCATCCTGCCATGGGGCTGGTTCGGTGATGGGCTGGGTGACTCGGTCCGAGCACCTTCCAGGACAGGATGCTCTCTAGAGAAAGCCACTGACATCACTGTGTTGTGCTGCAGGTACGTTTGCAGTCATCAGCATTATTGTTGGCAACGTCTGCAATGAGCTGGCTCCGGAGTCGGACTTCCAGTACTTCAACCACACCACTAATGAGACCAGCGTGAACACCACAGCCCTGGAGGCGGCCAGGCTGGAGATCTCGGCCACCCTGGCCTGCCTCACCGCCGTCATCCAAGTAAGCGCTTGTATGGCTCCCACACGGAGCCAGCCACGTATTGCTGGTGGCAGGAGGTGGGCGATGCCTCGGAGCCGGGGGTTTGGGGGATCCCAGTTTTGGTGTGAAGCCCTCCCGGAGCGGAGCAGGTTCCCACCACAGCTCCCGAGGCTCCACGCTCCTGACACCCCCCCGTCTGTCCTGCCCTAGCTGTGCCTGGGATTCGTGCAGTTCGGCTTTGTTGCCATCTACCTCTCCGAGTCTTTCATCAGGGGCTTCATGACAGCAGCAGGGCTGCAGATCCTCATCTCCGTGCTCAAGTACGTCTTCGGCTTGACAGTCCCGTCTTACACCGGGCCCTTAGCTATCGTCTATGTAAGTGGGTGCCTTCCCTGCACCTCCTTCCCCAGTGACCACCCCACCGCAGGCACCTGGGCAAGGGGGGCTTGGGGAGAAGGAAAGGGTGGAGGGAGGGGGAATACGGATGTCCCATGCTGCTGCCACTGTATTTCCTTACAGTGTTATCTGTGCATTAGTTTCCAATTAGAACTACTGAAAGGGGCCTGGGATTTGGGGAGAACATGAACTGTGTTTTACAGCAGGAGACTTGCACAATTGTGATCAACAGAAACCTTTCCTATGAGCAGGATTCCCCATTCTTGGGCTTTCCTGCATCTCCCATGGATGCATCCTCCACTGATGCAGCCAAAACTGCATTTAAGTGGGGAGCACAGCCCCAGGGCTGGTTGCTGATCCCAGCAGCAGGGTTTCTAGCACTTCCCTCACCCTCGTCACATCTCGGGGTGTTTGCAGTTGATTGTGGTAACAAATGATCTCCATTCTGCTGTCCACACTGTCCAGAGTCTCTGGTTCCCTTTGACACCTTCTCCTCTTCTCTCCCCTTTAGACTTTCATTGACATTTGTAAAGGTCTGCCCCAAACCAACGTGGCCTCCCTGGCCTATGCCTTGGTCAGTGCTGTGCTCCTGATCATTGTCAAGGAGCTCAACCTGAAGTACATGAAGAAGATCCGGATGCCCATCCCCATGGAGATCATCATTGTAAGTGACACGTGAGCTGTTCCTTAGGTCCTGCAGGAGCCAGTCCCTCCCCTTACCTGACAGCAGAGAATCAATAGAGTGACTATGATGTGGGCCCCACATGTCTTGGGCCATCCTCGTGGAGGATACCTCTGGTGCCCACCTCATCCCTGTTAGGCTGTACCTGCATCCTGGTGATGCTGAGGATGAGGAACATAACTCCTCATGGAGAAGTTCTCTCCTTTCCTAGCCCAAATCTGGGGCTAATTTTGCACTGTCAGCCTCAGGAGTAAAGCAAGCTTAGTGCTCCTGAGAGAGCTCATGCTCCTTCTGCTCACTGCTCTGTTATTCTCTGTCCTTCCAGGTAATAGTTGCCACTGCCATCTCCGGCAGCTTTAACATGCCTGAGAAGTACGGCATGCCAGTCGTTGGGAAGATCAGCATGGGGTAAGCGCATGTGCGGGTCCGACTCAACTTCCAGCTCATTTTCCTTCCTCCTCCTCCTCCTGCAGCCTTCCCTGCCGTACGACAGCCCCCGTCCAGGACTGCCCAGCAGCACCGCTGCACCTCCTTACGCAGCCGCCTCCATCTCTCCCAGCCACCCGTGGGCTGTGGCATTCCCAGCCACCCACCCCGCTCCTGTCACAACTGCTTCCCTCCTCCGCTCCGAGCGCAGGTTCCCAGCACCAACGCTGCCCCTGGTGCACAAGTGGAAGGACATGATCGGCACGGCCTTCTCCCTCGCCATCGTGAGCTACGTGATCAACCTGGCCATGGGGAGGACGCTGGCAGCCAAGCACGGCTACGACGTGGACCCCAACCAGGTAACGCTCGGCCTGGAAGGACGCAGCCAAGGAGCTCTCAGGCGTGAAGGGAAAACCTCACCGCATGAATGGGAGGCTTTCAAACGCGCCCTGCTCCTGCAGCCGTGCTGCTCCCGTGCATGCGGGCTCCCGTGGCAGCTTGCCATGGAGGGGGGAAAGGACAGGGCAGATCCACCTCGTGTGCACGGGAGAGCCTGCAAAGGGAAGGGAGCCTCAGGCTGAGCTCTGCGCCTTGCTGAGGCTCCAGCCCGCAGTGCTGGCAGAGCTGTGTGTTTGCTGTTGTTGGAGCACAACGAGCACGTGTGTTTCTCACCGAGCACAGACCTGGATTCCTGGTGTGTCACCCAGATACCGCGGGAGGCAGGACATTAAATAATCCTCTTTTGTCATCCCTGGCACAGCGGCAGCTTTCAATAGCAGCCACACATACCGCATGGAGCCCTGCCCTGAGTGCGTCAACAGATGACAACGTGTTGATGCGGAATCGGGCTGCCAGGTCTCCCTGCTATAGCAGAGCCCACCTCAGCTCTCATTGCAGGGAAGGGGTCTGGGACACTCAGGCAGCAGCTCTCCTGCCCGGCAGCTCACGCCCTCTGTGCCATCGCTCCTCTCTGATGGCCGTGTCCCTGTCTCCATAGGAAATGCTGGCCCTGGGCTGCAGCAACTTCTTCGGATCCTTCTTCAAAATCCACGTCATCTGCTGCGCTCTCTCGGTCACTCTCGCCGTCGATGGGGCAGGAGGGAAATCACAAGTGAGCACCTTCTCCTCTTCCTCTCTTCCTCACCTGGCCCACAGAGCAGCTGCGTGCTGCCGGAGTGCTCCAGGCTGCTGGGGTTAAAGCAGAGCTCCCTCCCTCCCAGCCCCATTTCATTCCCGGGATGATTCTCTGGATCGGTCACTGATGCAGGGCTGTAAATCCCAGCCTGGATTCCCTGGCGGAGCAGCCCGAGGGAGGGCTGGGGTTATCTGGGGGATCTGCAGAATCCTCACCTCTGTCTTACTGCAGAGGGCAGTTATGCCACGGGCTGGAGCAGCAGGAGACAGAAGCCCGGGGGGGGTTAGGAAGGCCCTGGCGTCTCTGTATGCGATTTCTTTCCTCCTTTGCTGCAGGTGGCAAGCTTCTTTGTGGCCATGGTGGTGATGGTGACCATGCTGGCGCTGGGCATCTACCTCGAGCCCCTTCCAAAGGTAACAAACATCTGTACAAACAGCGTGGCCGCTGCGTCACGCGCTCCACGCACCCAAGGGAGGGCAGAGGCTTGCTCCAAACCCCCGATGCAAACTGCTGCCGGCACCGGGGGCTCCTGCCTGATTGCACTGAGGCTCTGCAGGAGAGAGCAGTCTGAATGATCCCACCCAGAGCCCAGCGGGATCTTTGTGTCACCCTTGCCCATCCAGAGAGAGGGCTGGAGCAGCTCTGCCCTGGAGCCAGGCTGAGAGAGCTGGGCTGGGGCAGCCTGGAGAAGAGAAGGCTCCTGAAGGGGAGACCTGAGAGCAGCTCCAGTGCCTGAAGGGGCTGCAGGAAACCTGGAGAGGGGCTTGGGACAAGGGATGTAGGGACAGGCCAAGGGGAATGGCTTGAACCTGCCCGAGGGGAGACTGAGATGAGCTCTGAGGCAGAAGCTCTTCCCTGTGAGGGTGCTGAGGCGCTGGCACAGGGTGCCCAGAGAAGCTGTGGCTGCCCCATCCCTGGCAGTGCTCAAGGCCAGGTTGGATGCAGCCTGGAGCAGCGTCCACCTCCGGGCTGATCCAACCCCATCTCCTCCTCAGTCTGTCCTGGGAGCCCTCATCGCAGTGAACCTGAAGAACTCCCTCAAGCAGCTGGCGGATCCCTTCTACCTGTGGAAGAAGAGCAGGCTGGACTGCGTGAGTGCTGGGCACGGCAGGCAGCGCAGCCACGGCCACGCAGGGCAGAGGCTTCGGGGGGCAGGAGGATGCTCTCAGCCCCCTTGATCTCTTGGTGGGATCTTGGCTTCCAGCCCTTTAGCACCAAGGTCGGGAGCAGCAGCAGAGCCCAGCTGAGCACTCTCACGCTCAGCGCACGGCTCCCAGAGGCCTGAACTATTCCCTGCTCTGGGTAAATGCCAATCAAGCTCGGGAGCCTGTTTGCCCAGAACTAGCCAAACCGGCCCTGCTCGGTGCCGAGTCAGGACCGCAGGAGTCACACAATAGCCCTGCAGGGTGAGGAGAGCCCTTCGCAGTGATAAGGACCCGAGGCAGGGGTTGATGGATAAACCCAGGCAGGGGGTGAGGGGAGCGAGAGCGCGGTTTGGAAGCGTCTGACATAAGCCAGCAGTGTCTGAAGGGCTCCCACGGAGCCAGCATCCCGTCAGCGCCTGGCACACGGCCTGTGGGGGAAACGAGGAGTCCAAAGGGGCTGGGCTGAGTGGAGAGCTGCCCCAAAGCAGTGTTCGGACAGGGCTGGAGATGGGTGAGCAGAGCAGGCAGAGGGCTCACGGGGGGGATCAGGAGGGAAAGGCACCCTCCATCCACACATGGAATCATGGAATGGTTTGGGTTGGAACGGACATTAAGATCATAGAATCATAGAATAGTTAGAGTTGGAAAGGACATCAAGATCATCCAGTTCCAACCTCGGTCACAGGCAGGGATGCCTCACTCCAGACCATGTCACCCAAGGCTCTGTCCAACCTGGTCTTGAACACTGCCAGGGATGGGGCATTCACCACTTCTCTGGGCACCCTGTGCCAGCGCCTCAGCACCCTCACAGGGAAGAGCTTCTTCCTTATATCCAACCTGAACTTCCCCTGTCTCAGCACTAAGTGCAGGGATCCCTCATAGCCCAGAGTGAAGTCTGGATGGAGGGAAGCCCTTCTTGTCATTTATATGTACAACACATATGAATGAAGATGCTGAAATCAAAATTACCCTGATTTTTCCCAGGTCAAAGTTAGGTTTATCAGGGTTGAGGATGGGATTATAATAACCTGATGGTGATTTTCAGAGGCCATGGTTATATGGATATGGTTATATGAACTGGGTGATCCTGAGGTCCTTTCCAACCCAAAGCATTCCATGGTTCTATGAATTCAGGTCCTGGTGTTTTCACCCCGAGCTGTGTAGTTCCTGGGGTGCAGGCTATCAGCACAGAGCCGTTCTCCATCCCTCACCATGCCCATGGTAGAGGAAGAGGTTGTGCCATGCTCTTCTCTCCCTGCAGCTGGTCTGGCTGGTGAGCTTCCTGTCCGCCTTCTTCCTGAGCCTTCCCTACGGAGTCGCTGTGGGCGTGGGATTCTCGGTGCTGGTCGTGGTTTTCCATACCCAGTTGTAAGTCCCGGGAGCAGCCCCAAAGAGCAAAAGAGAAGGAAAACCTCACGACAGATTCCTTTTACGAGCGACCTCTGGCCCGTGCGGGGCAGGGACGTGCAGCAGGAGCCCGGGGGAGTGCAGGTGTCCTCCTGGAATGTGCAAACAGGAATGGCAGGCGCTAATTTACTGCCGGCCCTGTGCACATCCCAAGGCAGGGGAAGGCTGAAGGAATTCACTCCAGCTGCCTGCATAGTTCCCAGCAGAAAGTCCTGCTCTGAAGAGGAACGCGCCCCGTGGATGTGTGTGAAGGTTTCACACCGGGTTTAATCCCTTAAAGCCCTTTATTGACATTTCCCAGCCTGGGATCTCAAACTGCTGACTCTTTGGGGTTTTTACCCTATAGGCTCTGCAGGGATGAAATGGAAGTGTTTTCATTAAGCCAGTTTTCATCCCCTGCTATGGAACATGGAGTGAAGCAGTTTGCTTCCCCTCCACCACTTACTCTAACGCTGATTGCCCCTTCTCTCCCAGCCGAAACGGCTCTGCCCTGGGCCAGATCACTTCCACTGACATCTACAAGAACCCGAAAGCCTACAACAAGGTAAGCAGAACCGCAGAATGGTTTGGGTTGGAAGGGACCTTAACATGACCCAGTTCCAACCCCTGCCACGGGCACTTGAGCATCCATTCTTTGCCACAATGTGGTGAGGACACTCGAGCCCATGAGGTTGGCTGCCGACTGGTTTCAGGGGCAGCAGGAGAGCTGCTGCTCAGTTACCTGCTGCCCCAAGCCCCCATCACCCTGCAGTACCCCAACAGGCCTGGGCTGAGCTCTTGTCTCTGTTGCAGGTGCATGAACTTAATGGCATTAAAATCGTGACCTACTGCTCCCCACTGTATTTTGCCAACTCGGAGATCTTCCGGGAGAAGATCATAGCCAAGGTGAGCGCTGCCCTAATGCCCTTCTGCTTGCAGCCAGCCCCAAACAGCCCTTGCTGTTGCCCCTGGCTATGGGGCTGAACAGACTCTGCCAAAGCAAAGCCTCTTTCCCACAGACAGGGGTGGATCCTGGCAAAGTGTACTTGGCCAGGAAGAAGTACGTGAAGCGGCAGGAGAAGGGCACGGCACAACCACCACCAAACCTACCCAAACTCCTGCTGAGGCAGAACAAGGTAGCTCGGTCTGGGTTCCTGTGTTGAGGAATAAGACCCCAAGTCCCCATCAAACAGCTCCTCTTGACACAGGATTTTCTGCGCTGTCTTCCTGACCACACTTTGCTTCCTTTCCTTCCTGCCTACATCTCCATTCCTCCCAACAGCCTAAACCTTAAGATGCAGCAGAACTGGAAGTGGCTGGGATTAAGAAAGCTCTAGAGATGGAAACGGGGTGAATGATCTGCTAGGAACGGGGCTTGCTCTCTTTCTTTAAAGATGCCCTTTGTCAGCGTTTCAGGTTAGAAGTGCCCTTCTGAAGCACATTTCCCAGCTTCACTGGAGCAGCCTTGAAGCATGTGAACAGGAATAACTTGAAATTAACTCAATGTACTCCAGCCCCAAGGGACACTCAGCCCAGCACCAGGCTGGAGCTAGTCCAGATTAAACCACTTCCTGCCACCGACTACTTGAGGTGCGTTCACACGTCAGGATCTGGGCTCGCCCTGCCCTCACTGCGCGTTTCTGCTTTGCTGCAGACTCTGTCTTTGCAAGAGCTCCAGAAGGACTTCGAAAGCAGCTCTCCAACAGACACCAACAACAACCAGACGACCCCTAATGGGGCCAGCATCTCCTACGTGACGTTCCAGCCCCCCGGCACCAGCGCTGCCGGCTCCAGTGAGCTGGGCAGCACTAATGCTGTACAAGGAAGCACCTTCCTGCCTGCAGCAGAGCTCGACCCTGTGATGACAGCACCGCCCTACCTCAGCTTCCACACCATCATCCTGGACATGAGCGGAGTGTGCTTTGTCGACCTCATGGGCACAAAGGCGCTGGGCAAGGTCAGTTCTGTTCTCCAAACACAGGCAGGCAACGGGCACCTTCTGGGGCAGCTGGGATAAGTGTTTACCCTCCTCTCCATCAGCATTCCCAGGACACGCGGAAAGGCCTGGATAAAAGACTTCTGAAGCAGAAGTATCATTAATTCGCTCTCTCCCTTCTCATCCCTTCTAGCTGTGTTCCAGCTACCAGAAGATTGGGATTAAAGTGTTCTTGGCAAACGTGCAGGGTAAGAATCCGCACAGAACCTATTTCCATGTGATCTCCCCCCATTCGTGTGCCCCTGGCAGGCAGATCTTTTCGTGCTCCTTATGCAAACTGTGAGCTGTCAGCCTTTTGATGGACCCAACTAGCCCAGATGAAAGAAGAGAACAGAAGAAAGGGAAGAGAACCCCTGTTCTGTGTCTGAAGTAGCTCCTTTCACTTGGGAAGGGATACAACTGGAACTTCTCCATGTTTAGCACGTAGGAAAACAGATCCCTGCACTAATTCCTGCAGCAGACCTGTTTCTTCTCCATGCACCCCAGCCCTGCTTTAGCTCAGAGGACCACTGTCAGCCTTTGGAGGCTTCCTTCTTTGGTTTCCTTCTTGCTCATGGGTCTTTCCTTCCTTCAGCCCAGGTTTACAATGACATTAGCACAGGAGGCGTCTTTGAGGAAGGGGGCCTGGACCGAAGTCACCTCTTCCTAACAATCCATGATGCTGTCCTCTTTGCACTGGCAGATATCAAGGAAGTTGTCCACCCGCCCAGCTTAGAAGAGGTAAATTTGCTCCCCAGGATTTCTGCAGCTCACAGGACTCTACTGTGAGGTTTACTCACTGCACAGAGGCAGAATAACCCAATACTGCACCCTTCTTCCCTATCTCAAGTGGTAAAGGTCTAAATCCTACAAAACATTTTATCTCCTAATTCTGACGTATGGGCTGGCACCTATGGATTGCATTGATTCAATCCCTATCCAGATGAATGTTGTCCTAGCCCGGAGAAGCCAGAAGAGCTGTTCCAACACTATGCTCCCATTTGGTGGTGTCTGGGATATGCAGCTGCATACAAAAGCAGAATTTGACCCCCAGACATGAAGGCAAAGCACATTCACCAGTGCTGGAATAGCCCCAGCATCCCTGCGTGCTCCCCTTGGTGGGAGGAGGAAAGGCTGAGGCAGGGATGTGGCACATACTCACAACACAAGCTACTTCCCCAAATGCAGGCTGGTTTATTGCATGGTAACTGGAGCTGGAAGCAGGGCAGTGTCAGTCAGTTATCCCCTGAGAACAAGGGAAGGTATCTCCTATCTCAGCAGAGAGATATCTACGTGCCAGCTCAGTCAGAGGAGATAAACCCCTGCAACGGGATTCCTTCTGTGCCTCTTCTTCCTGGGCACTTCCCTGGGAGCACGTGGGATGTTTTAAGCCTTTTTCATTCCTTTCACACACCCCCCCGCTAATTCATGGATTTGATTCTCTCCGGCACAGAGGCCAGACCAGACAGAGCTCTCCATCTATGATGAGTCTGCGGATGAAGGCAGCACAGAGTTCAAGAACCTGGAGGAGGTGAGCTCCAGGGCCAGGGTCACGCGTTCAGCTGTGGACATAAGGTGGCAATCAGAAGCTGTGGTCGGGAGTGATGGGGTGGGCAGTCCCCTGTGCCAGGCAAACTGCTAGACACAGAAATGCTTTGAATAGCTGAACACTGATTTAAAACCCCTGTCATGAGCTCTGGCAGGCACCTGGATGAGGAGCAGCCCTGGTTCCCCACAGGGCAATCCTTCAATCCAGTCTGGGTCACACAGTCAGACCTGTGGTCTCCACGCACAGGGGTGAACTTGGAGAACCAGGTTTAGCTCAAGCCCAACAGTCCCTGGACAAGTTTTCCAGCAGGCTTTGTTAACGCTGAAGTTATCTGCACCCACTGAACCCCGGTCCGTGGGAGGAGACACATTCCAGCGCTGACCTTCCCCATGCTATCCATGCACGGCTGGAAGCACAGTGACCTCCCTGCCTCCGGCTTTCCCTTGCGGAGCAGGGCTGGGAAGGGCTGGAGTTCCTGCCCTCATTCCCCTGTGTGACCAAATGACTTCTGAGCTGTGCTGCTGGGTGTGTGCCACGCATCAGCCCTAACCCAGCATGTCTTGTGTGCCCTTCAGGAGATGTTTGGCAGCATGTTCCACTCAGAGACCCAGACAGCTCTGTGAGCACACAGGGAGCCTCAGCACAAGGCAAACCCTCCCAAAGAGCCTCCTCTCTCCCATCCCCTCGTGAAGAGCTGCACTTCTGCCTGGGGGATACAACAAGTTTGCAAAGCAAGAGGCCATCACCCCTCTTGAACTGGTACATTCCTCCCTCCATCCTGCTCTACTTCTGGTCTTGAGGGCAGCGTACAGAAACACTGGAACCAGGAACTCAGGAAACGCCACCCCATGAACTACAGAAGTGCAGTGAGCTCGTTCCAAGGCAGGTGCCTTAACACAGAGGACAATTACTCGCTATTGCCAAGAGACCCAGCAGTCAAACTGAGATCTGAGTGCATTTTATGCCTGCAACTGGGGGGCAGCCCGAGTGAGGCCAGGACCATCCCAGGCAAAGGAGCCTGCCTCCCTAACGCAGAGCCAGGCAGCTGGGAGCTTCATCATCCCCAAGTCTGACGTTCTCTTCCATTGGAGTGATGCTAATAACAACTGCTATTCTAGTTTCCTTTCCTGATGCCTTCCCTTCTTACCCAGTGCTGATGTGGTGACAATAATGACAAGATGACAATATAAAGCCTGGAAAATCAAAGCATAAGCCAAGGCTTAAAGCACCCCTTTCTTCAGTGCATTTCAACCGCCAGTATGGCTTTTATGGCAATAAGATTAGAAAAGATTTAAGATAAAGACACATTGGAATGAAAACCATTTCCCTTATTTGAATTGCGAATCTTCCTACAGAGTATTGCCAGCACTGGGGTAAAATGCAAGAGTCAACAAGTGAACAGTAATGGAAGCAAAAGTGGACAGTTTGTGATCTTCACATGAATGCAAAAAATAATGGCCTTAATAATGAAAGCAAATTATAATTTAAGAAGCTATTTTATTTCTCTATTAAAAATATCAGCAAGCTTTAATGCACAGGTTTGAGCTACCTATCCATTATTGAGCTGATTCCCCAGCACATTGCTAGAAGGCTTTGGGGCGAAACTGGGGCTTTCCTCCAGCTCCCAGATGTCTCCTGTAAGGAAACCAGAACTTCATGCACCATCACACACACCCATCCAAGGAAGCAAGAGCAGGACCTTGCTGCTTTGGTTTTAGGTACCTAAGTCACCATTTCTCTACCTCAGTTTCTGATTATGTGGTGCAGGAGAGAAATACAACCAAAGAGGGTTGGTTTCCAGCAGGAAAACCCCACCAAGTAATGGTTATTGCTTATTTTAATCTTAGACAGCAGTGCTTTTCCCAGAACCATGTATATAGCTTGTTCTAGAGGTAAAATAGAGATGAATTCTCTTATATTACGCATGGCAATGAGTATGGTAATGGTAATGGTCATGGTGATTACTCATGGTCTCTTGCTACTGCCCGAGCACTGCTTTCACTTGCTCACTGGAAGAAAGCAACCAAGCCATCGGTGCAATGAACAAGAAACTCTCCTGCAGCAGCAGATCCATGTTTCTGTATCTCTGAGGTGCAATCGCACAACCTCAGTGGGCAAACGGCCTTGCTGCAGGCACAGTCTCCATTTCCAGGTGCATGGGGAAGTGAATCAGGGAAGCTGAAATCAACGCCGGGGTCGGAATATCTGCGTTTCCAGTGTCCTTTATTGCTCTCAAAGCCAGCGATGCTGATGTGTACCGGCTCCGAAGCCTCACTCGATGAACGCGGATGTACAACCAGCTCAGAAATGTTCGTAATTTATTTAATTTAATGTTGGTTTCATCCTTTCTTTTTTGATAATAAAGAATGTGTGAACACCCATCTGCTGCTGCTGAGCTGAGAGCGGGCTCCCCGCAGCTCCCATCCAGGATGCGGCACTTCGGGACACGTTATGCCATGAAACCAGGCAAGGAGCATGGATTGGAGCGGGACAGCACTGTCACTATCCCACCCCACTGACGCTGTCCTCCTGCCTAACCTGTGCCCCTACAGCCCCTCCGCACGGCCACCTCTTTTACCATCAGGCACACTGCGGGAGCAGCATCCTGAGCCCCTGCGCTGTCAGCGGGCTCCGGACACGCTCTGAGCCACGCTGAGGGGATGCTCCCGTTCTTGCTCGCCGCAGTGAGGACGGGATGCGGTTCATCCCGTCCCCAAACCGCCCCTTTGACACAAGAAAGACACGGCTCCATGCAGAGAACCCAACACCTCCATCATGGCCCCAAACCGTCCCTTTGACACAAGAAAGACACGGCTCCATGCAGAGAACCCAACACCTCCATCATGGCCCCAAACCGTCCCTTTGACACAGGAAAGACACGGCTCCATGCAGAGAACCCAACACCTCCATCATGGCCCCAAACCGTCCCTTTGACACAGGAAAGACACGGCTCCATGCAGAGAACCCAACACCTCCATCATGGCCCCAAACCGTCCCTTTGACACAGGAAAGACACGGCTCCATGCAGAGAACCCAACACCTCCATCATGGCCCCAAACCGTCCCTTTGACACAGGAAAGACACGGCTCCATGCAGAGAACCCAACACCTCCATCATGGCCCCAAACCGTCCCTTTGACACAGGAAAGACACGGCTCCATGCAGAGAACCCAACACCTCCATCATGGCCCCAAACCGTCCCTTTGACACAGGAAAGACACGGCTCCATGCAGAGAACCCAACACCTCCATCATGGCCCCAAACCGTCCCTTTGACACAGGAAAGACACGGCTCCATGCAGAGAACCCAACACCTCCATCATGGCCCCAAACCGTCCCTTTGACACAGGAAAGACACGGCTCCATGCAGAGAACCCAACACCTCCATCCCGTCCCCGACACCCGATCGCCGCCATTGCCACCGGGCCCGGCAGCGGCTCCCACGCGCGAGCGGAGGGGGCGGGCCCAGCGCGCCCATTGGCCACGCTCCCGGGAGTGGTGCGTGACGATTGGTGCTCGCCCCCGCCTCAGCCGGGGCCCGGCGGCAGGGTGAAGTCCGCCGGGGATGGCGGGCGGGAGCGGGCGGCGGCGGCGGGCGCTGTTGGCGGCGGGCCTGGCCGCGCTGGCCGCGCTGCTGGCGGTGCTGGCCGCCGTGCTGCTCCGCGCCTACGTGCTGCGGGCCCCGGCCGTGCCGCGGCTCTGGGCCCGCCGCGGAGCCCCCGCCGCCTTCGGTGCCGGCGAGAGGCTGGAGCTCAAGGAGGCGCTGCGAGGTGAGGGGGCCCGGCCGGGCCCGCCCGCCCCTGCGCTGCGCCTGCCCGTGGGTGCCGCAAGCCCCGGCCCCCGTTTTCATGGGGTGCCCCGGGGCTGTGCGGTTCCCTCCGCAGGGGGAGGCAGGGCCACGGGGGGAGCGCACTGTGTCCGTACCCTCAGCTGCCGGGTGGTTTTAGGGAGGCTGTGACTGGGACCCGCGTGTTGCGTGGCAGTGATTTGGTGTTGGAGAGCGGCCTTGTCTGCCCCTGTGCTAACTACAAAGACAAACGAGACCTGTCTTTATGAAACAATCTGTTAGCACGGCCCCACTGTTGAAAAAGAAGCTTGAACTGCCGTCTGGCAGCTGCCAGAATAGGCTGTGACTATGAGGAACTGGGTCACCCAGCAAAACGCAGCTGCTTCTGGGCAGTGGCGTTTGTGACAGCATCATTCAGCACATTAGGATGAAGAATGAAGTATCTAGGGAAATACCTTGGCTGGCACTGGAAGGAAGTACTCGTGTGCTGCTTGCACACAGCTCAGCTCAAGCACAGCAGTCTCTTTTGGTAGTGGCAGCTTTTCCTGTCCTGTGCGATAATCCTTAAAGCCTGGAAAACATTCGGGAACAGAAATATTCCTTTCCCTTTTGACATGCAATTTAAGTCTTTTTGGCTGATTTCCTTGTCGAATGATTTCTATTTCATATTCCATTGAAGGTGCCATTAAAATCCCAACTGTTTCCGTATCTCCAGAGGACTTGAATACAACTGCCATGGCAGAGTTTGGGAATTACATTCGGAAAGGTACTAAACTCATTCTTAACCACCTCTGCTGTTCAGTTTTCTTTTAGTAAATGGAGAGTACATATGGGGTTCTTGCCTAGAATGGAAGAAGCTTAAAAAGCTTTGTTTTCCTCCAGAAAGGACTGGCAAAACCTCTGTACCATGCAGTGATGTGGCATGGCCAGAGCTAGAACAGAGAAGGTTCAAATGGCTTTTTGCAGTGGTGGGGTTTGGTTCTTGACTTATTTAAATGACCTTTTTAATTCCTTTCTTCACAGTCTTCCCAGCTGTGTTTTCTTCAGAGTTCATCCAACATGAAACTGTTGGTGACTACAGCCATCTCTTTACTGTCCAGGGTTCTAACCCTCAAATGATGCCCTACATGCTGCTTGCACACATGGATGTTGTGCCTGCTCCCCCGGAGGGTTGGGAATTCCCTCCTTTCTCAGCTGCAGAGCATGAAGGATTCATCTATGGACGAGGAACTCTGGATAACAAAAACTCTGCCATAGTACGTCGCCTTGGTAATATCCTTTCAGAGAGATACAGAGCCTGACAAAAGGTAGATTGGAGGGATCTGTTCTCTTGAAACTCACTGTATTGTTTCTCCTGCCCCTCTTTGCCCTATGTAAATTGTGTATCAAATGCTGTGTTTGAAGTCAGGGATAGACCTTGTGCACTTTCCCAGGTGTCATATGGGCATTCAGAGCCAAACTTGGCCCTTTGCAAAGGCTTGAGTTTCAAAATAAACACTGTTGATTTAATATTAGAGTCAAATACCGTCTAGCTAGCCTGTGGCAGAACAAAGAGCTGTTGTACGAAGTACATTTGGGAGGAATAAAGTCTGGAAAAGATTGCTCGGTGAAGGGTTTCTCATTTGGGAAAAGCCTGATGGAAAAATTAATAAGGAAAATAGTCCTTTGTGACTTGCAAAGATCATTTCCATGGCAGCCCTCTATTTCAGTTTAAATAGATGTTTAGCAAAGCAGTGTCCCACAGGCGCCTGTGGCTGCATAGACCATGTTCCTTGAAAGTTTCTTGAGGTTGTTTAATCATCAATATCAAAGCCTTGCAATTTACGGCCTTGGTTTGATGCTTCCTTCTACTGTGAAGTGCATGAGTAACTCCACAAGTGGACAATAACAATGAACAGTTGCAGTGAACATGGCAAGGTGGGAGCTGGCAAGGTGGAGGCAGTGTCATTTCTTCTAAGAGAAGAGATTAGCTTAAATTTAAAAACCAGGCAAGATGATACCAATACAGCAAATGGGAGATTTCATTTCTCTTTCTGTTTCTGCCATCTTAGCACTTCTTGTACAAAATTGAGTTCTCATTCATATAAATGGATTTGGAAGCTCAAGTCGGAGCCAAGCTGCGTGTTGGACAGGCAGCTTAAAGAACAGAGAGTTCCTTGGATTATCCCAACTGTGATGGGCTTCCTGTGCAGTTTGTCCCTGACTTCACCAGCAGCAAGAACAAGCTGACACTGTATTTTGTGTATGCACACTGTCACTGTGTAGCACACCAAGTCTTAAACATTAGTGATCAAAACTATTGCAGTGTGTTTCCCAAAGAATGTGAACATCCCCAGTAGGAGCTGTACAAATAAAAGCTCAACTGTGAACAGGACAAAGTCTCCTTAAGGGCTGTGAATGCATCGTGTTTCTTTGACATCACATTGCATTCTTTCATGCTTATTCTCCTTTCTAACACACAAGAATAGTATAATACATTCTGGGTTTTTTTTTCTGCAGGGGATTCTGCAAGCTCTGGAGTTTTTGCTGCGAAGAAATTACAGACCCCAGAGATCTTTCTATGTTGGTATTGGCCATGATGAAGAGGTATTTTCTTTCACTGAAATAACAAGTTGTTTGAGTTGTTCATGTATGTAACAAGGCTTAATTTTAAAACATTGTTTACCTAGAAAGTCTTTCCTGGTTTTCTGGGTTATGTGGGCAGATCCTGTGTCAGGTACGTGGGCATAGTTAATATTGATCATTTGGCTTTACGTGACATTGACAAAGGGGTTGGTGAGATGAGCAAAGGGAAAAGGACACAGGAGGGTGCTAGTGCAAATTCTTTTCTGCACGGAAGGTGCAGCAGGAGTCACGTTTTGGAGTCCATGTAGTACAGGAAAGGCTGGCTTAAGATTTACATGCTTGTTCCAAATGGTCAGGAAGAGCAACCAGAAATGTTCCCTGTTTGTTGTGGCAATGCCCACTGGTGCAGAGAGACAGATGAGGTGGGTTTCTTTATTCATGTTCGAAATAGGAAGAATTATTAATACCTCTTTAAAAAGACTGACCTGTGAAGCTCATGGCTCTGATGTATCACCATATCCAAGAGCCAAGGGTTCACAGCAGTGTTCAGTGGTGTGTGGATGGGAGCATTCCCCAATGTGGATACAGATTCATCTGCTACTGGGCCATTAATGGTCTCCAGTGATTCTGCTGGGAAGGATGGAAGGATCTCCTGACAGGTTGCTCTGGAGCTGCTCACTAGGGGATTTCTGGCATTCTTTGCATTGTAGCACTGGGCACTGTCAACAGCAAGATGTTTTCCAGTGTCCTTCCCAAGGGGATGGTTTCACCTGATGCGTTCCTCTGGCTGATTCCCACAGGTGTTTGGTCGGAAGGGAGCGATGGAGATGGCAGCTCTGTTGGAAGCACGAGGAGTGAAGCTCTGCTTCTTGCTGGATGAGGGCAGTGCCATACTAGATGGCATCGTCACAGGGGTGAAGAAGCCAGTAGCTGTGTAAGAGAGAAAACACATTGACTGTGGTGTAAATGACCCATTTTCAAGAATTAATCTGTAAGAAATGACCTTGCTAATGGCAATAAAATACGTTGCCAAGGCATGTGGCAGTGTTGATGCTGCTAAAAGCTACAGCAATGCACAAAGTGCAAGCAAAGGACCTTTGGTGTTTGCTTGCTGTCCATCACAGCTGTGCTGACAGCAGCAGAAAGCTCCATTTAGCCAGGACATGCATGCTTTTGCTGTAGTGTCTACTCACTGGAGAAGCAGCCAAGACATCAGCCCTCGTGTTGAGGATTTGATGTTGCTGCTTCTTTAGTGTTTTTTATGATCCTAAAAATACTCAGTGTAGATCTTTTTGCCTGTGGTCTATGCATGTGTTTTTAGTTGCATTAATCATTTACTTCTTTATCATTGGACAGAATTGCTATCACAGAAAAGGGCTCAATAACACTGAACTTCACTGTGGAAAAAGAGCCAGGACATTCATCCTTTCCTCCAAAGGAGACAAGTATTGGCATTCTTGCAGCAGCAATGACCAGGTGAGAGCTTCCCTGTCATCTGACATCCAAGAGAGTTCAGCAGGCTCCTAAGTCACTGATAAGTGGCTTGTTAAATAGTTATAGTTTGCAAATTCCCAAAATACATTGAAACTTGTAACTCCCTTTGCAATGCAATCCTGAGCAAAGGGACAATTGCCAAGTAAAATAGTCAGAATGTGACTGGGGAAATCATCTCTGTACATGTCTGTGTGGATAGCAGATTGGCTCATAAACATGTCTTTTAGAAAAACTTAATATGTCAAGATGTGATGGAATTCAGTGTGGTATTTTTCTAGATTTACATGTATTCCTTATAAGTGTCAGGCTTTGGGATTTTTTCAGCTGTTCTTCAAAGAAAGACTTTGTATGGGACTGGAATGCTCAGGCATCAGTCAGGGAGCTGTGCTTGCAGATGTACTTACCAGGAGAGGACAGTGTGATTGCATCTCAAATCCATGGATGCATTTCAGAAATCAAATTCCTATCGACCTTCTGGAGTGACAATAGTCAGAGGGGATCTAAATGCCACATGTTGGTGTGCTTTGCCATAGACTGGAGCAGAATCCCTTGCGGAACCTGTTTGGCCATGGGCCAGAACTCATGACTATGGAGCACCTCGCATCAGAGGTGAGGAAAGAACTATGATTTCATATTAGAAAGTGAAGAGCATATGAATTTCGAGTGTAGTTACATAGTCTCTGGAAAAAGGGAGGCTTAACCTGGCCTTTCCCCCAGGTAATTGTTTCAACAAGAGCTGAGTGACTATGCATTGTCTTGAAAACTAGAAACCTTCTGATTTGTGGTTTTATTTCTTCCACTTAGTTCACGTTTCCCCTCAATCTCATCATGAGCAATCTGTGGCTGTTTTCCCCTGTTGTCAGCAGGTAAGAAAATACATTCTTGGTAAGCATTCCCAGACCTCTCACCCTTCAAAGATGAAGCTCAAAAGCCATTTCTAGTCTTCCCAGCAAATAGTCCTACCACTTCATAGCTTAGACAGTGTCAGTGCTTTCCTGTTAATAACCACTTTGTTAACTGAATAGGCCATTATTCAACTTATTGCCTATGGAATTATGGTGCTTCTGGTTTACCGATATTAAACTTCTTTCTTGTTTCTTTCTTGTAAGAGTTCTTGCCTGGAAACCTTCCACCAACGCCTTGATTCGAACGACGACAGCAGTGACAATGTTTAACGCAGGAATCAAGGTAGCTTCATTTTGACCTTTCTCCGTGTAGTACCATGAGAGAATTGGGGCATATAGTTTGCACCTATTTATACCTAGTTATAAGATCAGCATGGGCCCTGGTCTTGGACCCTTTGCGGTGTCACCACCAGTCTCATTTTTACTCCAGGTGTGGCTTGGTTTTAGCCACAGTTGAATATTACCTCCTTTCAGAAGTTATCTGCTGTCTGTCACAAAAAGATCTCTGTGAAGTAGTGTTAAGATTTTAGGGTGGAAAAGAGTATTTTCTGTGTAATCATACAAAGTATCAATGTCAGTATTTGAAACTCACTGTCCTAAACACTTTCCTAGCCCAGATGGGGTTGTGTTTGTGAGCACAGGTCTGCCGTTTACCTCCGTTCAAGTATGGAGTGTGCACCTTGGACCGAGTGATAACAGGTTCTGGCTGATACAGCCAGATCTTGCCCTGATAAGGAGGTGTAGCTATCCAAAAATACTGTAGCCCTGGAAGATAAGCAGGCTGTTTGGTGTGTCCCTGAAAAATCTGTTACTGAAAAGCACCACTAGACAAGAAAACAAGATGCAGTGGCTGAACAGTGACACTGAGTGGCCAGGACAGAAGTGACACCCTGTTTTCGTCTTTTCGTTGGTTTTTTTTTTTCCTTACTGTTCATACCTTTTTTGTTTAACAAAAGTATAAATATTGACTCTGTAGAAAAAGAGTCTTCAGTAGCACCGTTTAAATGAGTTACATGTCTCATACTGGGGAAAAGTAATATGAAGATGAGGTACAAATAGTGCTTAAAAAGACTTCCAGGATTTCTCAGTATAAGGTTTCTTTTCTCAAGAGGAAAACTTGTATCTATCAGCAAACTTAATTTCTTGTTGAATTGATGAATATTCTTTATGGATTTATCTACATTCCAGATGAGATGTACAGTGTTTTAACAGAGAGTACAGAAAGATATCCCACATTTCATGTTAGTGGAAACAGTGAAGCATTAGGCTGGAGTTGTCTGAGCACTTTCTGAGTTTGCACTTGGCATTTTAATCTGGTTTGAACTTCCTTTGAAGTGTTGGTTCTTCCTTTTTTTCTTTCTAGCTAAATGTCATCCCATCTTCTGCAAAAGCAACTGTGAACTTCCGCATCCACTCTGCAGAGAAGGCCACCGAGGTACTTCCAGCCTTACAGCGACACTTGGCCATTTCATCGCCCCCTGTATTCATACAAGCAGTAGAAGGGGATGATTTGGGAATTGCTCCTTTATGAAGACTGTCAGAAACACAGCCTATCAAATGCCTTTTCTCCTCCTTTGAGACGGATTACAAAGTGCATTGTTTACTGTGGCTTCTGAATGTGGAGCAGAGCAAGAGGCATGGCTTGCAGTTATATCGAGCAGGTTTCAGAAGCCTTTTTGTGCCAAAAGAGCACATGGATCATATGCGGTTATGAAATGGAAGCATGAAGGTTTGTGACCTGTGAGAATATGGGAATCTTGTACATCTCAGTGGGTATGAAACATTTGACAGTAAATAACATCTTCCCTTCCCGAGCTTTTCTGGAAGTTTACCTCTCTGGAAGCTTTTCCTGGATTAGTTTCTTCAATGACCCAACTACCAAGTTGTCAGGACTGATGCAGTCCAAGAATACCTTGAGACAATGATGTGCATCTGGTTACACTGGGGTCAAAACCAATTACCTTAAGTATCAGCCATTGACTGAGTGAGAGGAAGAGAGGCTGCCCCCAGTTTGTCCTAACTCTGCAGCTGTATTTGGCTGACAAATGCTCTCTGGAAAGTGGACCATTTGTGGCCATCTCTCTCATTTCTTTGGCTTATTTAATGCCTGTCTTTTTACCCACAGGTGCTAGAGACAGTTAGAAACATCATTGCTGACGACAGAGTGAAGATTGATGTTGTGGAGGCGTTTGACCCACTCCCCACCAGTCCTTGGGATGACCAGTCATTTGGAGTCCATATTTTCCAAAGGACCATTCTGGATACTTTCCCAGATGTTGACAGTGTAGTCCCAGGTAACAGCAAGCACAGGATGATGATTGTTTCCTTTCCAGCTTCCACCCTGCTTTGCTCTCCCTCATCCCCCACTGTTGACTTGTTTCCATGTTGTGTGTACTCCTCCACCCCAGCTGTTAACTGCTGGAAACAGCTGTTTTTTCCTCTTGATTCCCTTCCCTCTTTATGTTTTCAAAGTTTTCATGTTGTTTTTTAGTAGTGGAAGTACAAAAAGCAAACAGGAAACTGACAGAAACAATGAGCCTTCCATTTAACTCTGCACATACAAAGGAATCTCTTCGGGGAAGAAAGGAATTGTGAGGGAGAGTAGGAGGTCTTCTTGCTTTAGGTCTTCTTTTATTGTTTTCATAGCTGGCAAAGCCATTCCTGCTTTTCTGTATTGTGATCCCAGCCCCTTCCCTTCCTCACAGCTCCTTCCTAGTTCTGTACTGTTTGACTGCAGTTTGATGCTTAAGCTTTAGTGTCTTGGGTGTTCTTACAATGATTGAATCATACGTTCAGCTCTTAGTGAATGTGCTTCCAGGATGTACCAATAAGCTGTTCCCAGTGCTTTTTGGGGGATTATAAAGACCTGTTAATCAGATGCCTTTCCTTTCTCCTGGGAAAAGTGGGGCTCATGAAATTGCTGCTCTCATGCAAAGTAAAGCTGAGGTTTGTGTTCCAGGCACGTGCATCGGGAATACGGACAGCAGACACTTCACTAACATCACAAACGCTATTTACCGCTTCAACCCACTGCTCCTGAGCTCAGATGATCTCCCCAGGTACTGTCTGTGTGCACGTGGGCAGCAGTTTGGGGTGGGGACCTTGGAAAGAGAAGATGATCAGTGTTTGGCAGAAGGAAACCCAACCTTGTGTACCTTGGCGTGGTGGCAGCACTGCCTTACATTCCATTAGGCCATCCATTTCCTGCAGTCCTGGGTGCTGCGCAAAGAGGGATGGACGGAAGTTAATGCTGGGAGAGCTTTAGCACTTCTTCTTCACCTCACATGCAGACATGACCTCATGTAGGTGTCCCAGTGGGCACAGCAGCAATGCTGAGAAGCTCACTGGATCCTTTATGCAGTGCAGCAGAGTGGAAGGTGGTGTTCTGATAGCTGGCCTTGTTTAAGAGTTGTATCCATCTGTTTGGACACATGCCACTCTGAATTTACTTGCTTCTTAAAGCTGGAAGTTAGGTTTCCTGGAGGAAAGTGATAACAAAGAACATCATGCAAGGGACTGTTTGCTTATTTAGGACGTACTGGATTTGTTGGTTCAGTGAGGTGCAGATGATACAGGAGGAGAGCTCTTGTAGCCAGGACAGTGACATGAATAGGCAGGGAGATGGAATACTGTTTATTCCTGTCTGCATACACCATGAACTTGGTTGTGTTCTTAGCCTTAAAATCAGTCAATTTGGTTGCCCTGAGGAACAGATATTGCAGTATTTGGTGTATTCTGCTGTATTTTGATGTTGTGCATTGCGTTATGAAGTGAACAACCAAGTAGGGTGCTGGGTGCATGCAGGTGGGTCACAAACACACCCTGGACTGAAAAACATTCTTCTTTTTACTTCCAGGATCCATGGGTTGAATGAGAGGATCTCAGTTGAGGGTTACGAGAAGCAGGTCGAGTTCCTCTTCCAGCTCATTCAGAACTGTGACACTGAGAAGCTGCCGGAGCCTCACGCCAGCTCCCACGAGCTGTGAGGAGCACCCCTGAGAAGAGCAACTACTGAGGTGGATGAGGGGATGGAGGGGTCTGTGCTTGTGTTTCATACTAAGCTGCATCTGGACTTTGGGGATTGTATATTGTGATTTCCATACAGATGGAAAAACTGCTGGTTCCTGCTTTAGGTTGTGGTTTGCTGGACACAACACAACAACTGACCCTGATTCCTGCTCCTCCTGTGACTTCCAGCCACTAATAATGGTATTAATTTTTTTCAGCACTTTCTTTAAGCCTCTGAAATTGGCAGTCACTTAAATCTGAGCTATAATCAGCAGTCACTTACCTGCCAGTAAAAGAGGTGAATCTTCTGCGGGTGCTTTTGTTAACTCATTTGATGCAGTTAATGGATTCCTCACAGATGCTGTGTGTGTCAGCTCACATGGAGGGGTTGTGCCACGCTGCGGGTTTCATGTGTCTGGCAGAGTTACTCCAAGGGTTTGCAGCCCTGCTGCTTGGTGGGGGCTTCTTCCCCAGGTGATGCTTTCAGCCAGTGGTAACTTGCTCCCCCTGCGTTCTCCCATGCATGCACTGATTTCTGCCTCTAGTTTAAAATGAAACTGAGCTCTGGAAGTCCCAGTGAGTTGCTTTAACTGATCTCAGAGGTCCTGAAAGCTTTTCTGTCTCTTCAGTGACTTTGTGTCTGTCTCTCACTCCTTGGCACGGCCATGGGTGTGTTGTGTGGTGGGTGGTGGAGCGAGGAATAGCAAACTGCATCACTGTTGTCTGCTCCTGAATCACCTTCTGCAGTGTGTGTTTCTCTTGCTCCTGTGAGAACTTGCTTGGGAAGACTGGTGAAGCCCTTCAGTTTCTTCAGTGCAGCAGGAACCTTTGTTCCTTCACTGCCTAGGCCAGCAGTTTCACTTAGTGCCGCACTTCTGTTGACTCAGCTCTTTGGGACTCCTGATGTAGACATTTGATGTTGCCTGTTTCATCTTGCACTAGCACTAGTCTTTGTTAGCACTAAAAGCTTAAGCATTCTTTTGGCCTTCAGAGTCTCTTTAGTTGAGGTTACTGTTATTCATTAAACGAGAATTAACAACTAGATGTGAGCCAAAGACGAGAGTGGGTGAAAGCTGACCTGCAGGTACTAGTGCAGCTCCTCCTCTTGCACTGCTGCAGAGATGTGTCTCTCTTTCAGAACTTAAATTATACACTGGAATGGGTGGTGGTTCTGCTCTAAATTCATAGTGTAAAAGGTACTGGAATGTACAGGAAACACCCCGAAGTGTATCCTGAAAAGTAGTGATGGAACTGTAATTCCTGTTCTTTCCATCCCCCATTCTCTTATTTATTTGCAGTCTGATCTTATCAGCCAATGAGCTCGAGCTGTATCCATCTGCTAAATCACCGAAACCAGACTGGCATTTTCATCTAACAAAACAAGGAATGCAGACTCTTTCCTGATGAATATTCAATCTTTTAATGGAACTATATAATTGCAATACAGTCATTTCCACACCTGATTCGACACGAGAGCAAGTCCTAAAGTTTCCATCAAAACAAATCCACACATTTTCCAGCCTGCTTTAATCTTTGCGCCCTTCCTGGTGCTCCCCTTTCTCTACCAAATGAGCTCACTCTGTTTATGCATTACTGGGTAGTAAATAGCTTGCATCTTTTAGGGTTTATTTCCCTTTGACTGTTTGCCCTGATGTCATGGATTTGTTTAGCCACGTGTCTGCGGCTCTTTTGTGAAGGTGTCAGTCCTCTTGCAGACTCCTGCTGCAGACACAGCAAAAGCCATGTGTGAGGGTACAGCACAGCATCAAATACATCCCTGGCAGTGAGAGGGGGAGGAAGGTTTTGTTGTTTGGTTTGTTTTTTTTTCCTCTGGAAAGTGTGTATAAAGATGACTGAGTCTAAAGCCATCACTTTGCCTCTAACAGTATGGAGTTAACACTGTTCAACATTTTCATCCATGACCTGGGTGATAGGACAGTGTGTCCTCTGAAATGTTTGCAGGCTTTAACCTGCCGGAGGGGAGACTGAGATGAGCTCTTAGGCAGTTCTTCCCTGTGAGGGTGCTGAGGCACAGGGTGCCCAGGGTCCTAAAGACATAAAACATCCTTTCTATTTGCAGTCTGCTGTCCCCAACCCCAAATCACTGCTGTCTCTGCTCTGTGAGGACTGTTTCTTTAAAGGATGTTCATCTGAAGATCCATTTTGCTGCTGAAGGGAGAGTGAAAGGCAAACAGCCCTGGGAAAGCAGGCTTGGTTTGGCAGGTCCTGTGCAAGTGTGTGCCATGAGGTTTTGCTAATGCAGCTTGTTGCAGAGCCTCACCGAGCGCTGCTCATCAGCCTGCACCGCATAGATGCTCAACAGAGCTTTACTACCTGAAAGCTATTAAAACCCTAAGGGGGAGTTGAATGCTGTTGGTATTCGTGTAGCATGTTCCTGTGTTCCATCCACAGCAACTTCCTTTCCTTCCCTGCCTGGAGCCAAGTCTCCAAAGCTGCCATTCTCCTGACAACAGTTACTCAAAGTGTCCCATCTGTAGCTGTCCAGCCAGAGCAGGCTGCTGGGGAGCAGGGCAGCTGATTTAGGGTCATGAGGGCTGCTACACCCTGGAGAAAAGGTCACGTTCCACACCTGCATTTTCTAAAGAAAGCTGTTGCTGGCTTCTGTTTCAAAGGGCTTGGGTTATTTTCAGCTCTGAGTGACCATGGAGAGCTCAGGCACAGAGCTGGAGGAGAATACAGGAACAAGGTGTTTACAGGGTTGTTTCCTCCAGCCTTGCATTTGACATTTGCATTCTTGGCTCCTTTGCCATATTCCTGGTGTTTCAGGGAGCTGGTGATATCCATTTTCTCAAGCAAGTGCTGGGAAAGCTTCTGCACTGTGCTCAGCCCACCACTGAACCCTAGAGCTGTGAGTGCTGGAGAGAAAGACACCCACTGAGGAACCCTGAGGTGGCTCAGTCATCACATAGCAGCAGCCCTCACCTATTGCTTGGCCTGACCTTCAGCACTCTTCACTGCTGCCTGCTGCTGCCAGGTTGAACCCTCAGGGGTTGAGTCCTCTGCAGCTCCTCACAGAGCTCCAGGAGCTCTGGAACTTGTCCTTTTAGTCCCCAAATTCAGGCACTTGCAATAACTCTTTAATGGAACCCCACTGCTCTGACCTGTGAGGTCTCCAGTGCAGCACTGGCAGTTGCCTGCCAGCATCTCCCAGTGCCCATAGCAAGGCTGAGGCGTGCAGAGGGCTCTGTGTGTGTGTGTGTGTGTGTGTGTGCACTTTGCTGTGCAGGGGCTCGCCTCTGCTTTCCTGTTCCACAGCTTCCCAGGGCAGCCGAGATCAAGAGCTCAGCATGGTGGGGAAGGGAGTGACCTGCTCCGCTCAGGAGGGATCCCTGTGCTGATTCCAGAGCTGTGGAGCTGGGCCCCAGAGGAAGCTGCAGTCAGCTCTCAGCAGGAAGGAAAATGACCGCATGGAAGGGTGGTTATGCAGGGGGTAGGGACAAAGGGTAAATGCTCTGTCACTGATGGATGTACCTAGGAGTGGGTCACAGCCTGGGCAGTGGGGTGTGAGACAACATGCAAGTCATGCAGCACATCCCAGGGTGCTTCTCATTCAGCTCTGAATTTCTCTTTCTAATCCAACACCGTTGTATGTTTTATTGTAGCTCCGTAAACCCTCACATCACTTGGACACTGCCTGCTCTTGCACTAGGAAGGCAACCAAACGGCAGGGCCTGGCTGTAGCTCTGCTGTTTCACCAAGTAACCAGCTCCTTGTTCACAGCAGGAGCACTCTGCTCGGGGACTGTGCTGGGTCAGTGCTGAGGCTCTCCATGCACTCTCTGCCCAGTTACCACAGCTACAACAGGGTATTCTCATGTTTTGTATGGCGAAGGTGATTAGAGAAAGGCAGCAGTGAATTACCACCAGGAATTGGTCCAGTGGCCAGAGTAAGGGGTATGAACTCCTACTGGTTGTATAGACATCAAGGCCAGCTTGGACAGGGCTTGAGGCAACCTGCTCTAGTGGAGGGTGTCGCTGCTCGTGGCAGGGGGTTGGAACTGGATGAGCGTTAGGTCCCTTCCAGGCCAGATCGTTCCATGATTCTGTGATGATCAGAAAAGGTTAATCCTCTTTGGGATTTGGGGGTCTGTGCTATCACTGGGGCAGCAGCTGCTGCCTTGTGGAATGCAGGAAGCAAAGACCTTCCACCTCCTCCCTGCCACGTGCTCTCCCATGGCAGAAAGCCCTCGGGATGGACCTGCCTGAGCTTGACCTATGTTTGTCACAGCAGGCACAGCACGTGGGGCACACATGGATTGGGAGCGGTGGTCATCCGGACCTTGGAAAAAGGATGGTGATGGGATTGTTTGCTTCCAGGCTGGTAAAACACAACTTCCGTGCTCCCCATGGCAGGACCAGATTAGGCTCAGCTTCTGACGTTGTTCCTGCCCTCATGAGCTGCGTTTGCCCTGGACTGACCTCTGTGGGAATAAGTCATTATCCACAACCTGTTCAGTCTTTGAGTTTGCCTCTTGAGATTCCTGGATACAAGTAACTGAGAACCAGCTTCCTTCAGCATCCTTGGTCCGAGAGAGCGTGGGCTCCATCCTAACCAGCATTAGATCGGTGCCACACAGCAGTGGGGCTCAGCAGAGCAAAGGGACCTCTGTGACCACTGTCAGAGGTGGGTTGTTTGAGTGACTGTGGCCAAACCAATGGATTTTGTTGGACTCTTGTGTCCTCCTCTTGCTATTGTGGTCCCCTCAGTCGGTGGTGAGTGCTTGGACAGCTTGGGAGTGCCAGAGTCAGGTGTGGAACACATGGGCATGGGGTGCAGTGGTAAACTCTTTCCTTTCCAAGCCTTTTGTTGCCCTTGGTACCTGCGGCCCTGCAACTGGAAACCCATTTCCTGCCCTTTCATCCTCTGCCTTTCTGATCTCTGGGGGGGATTTTATCTATTTCTGTTTTCTTGTCTCAGGCAGCTTTTGTGTCTGCGCAGCCACTTCCTGAGCGCGCAGCTGGGCCCTCTGTCATCAACAAGGTCACGTTCTGGTGCACCATGTTTTTAGGGAGGTGGGGGAAGAGCAGTCACCCTGGGGGAGATATGGCTTTTCCAAGGCAGCAAAGAAAGATGGAGGCAGAAGGAGAGCCTGACCGACCACGTTTGTGGTGAGTGCCACAGTTTATGGTGAAGGCTCCAGGGAGACCTTAGGGCAGTTCCAGTGCCTAAAGGGGCTACAAGAAACCTGGAGAGAGGCTTTGGACAAGGGCCTGTAGGGACAGGCCAAGGGGAATGGCTTTAACCTGCCTGAGGGGAGACTGAGATGAGCTCTTAGGCAGAAGCTCTTCCCTGTGAGGGTGCTGAGGCGCTGGCACAGGGTGCCCAGAGAAGCTGTGGCTGCCCCATCCCTGGCAATGTTCAAGGGCAGGTTGGACACAGGGGCTTGGAGCAAGCTGCTCCAGTGGAAGGTGTCCCTGCCCGGGGCAGGGGTTGGAGCTGGAGGAGCTGTAAGATCCCTTCAACCCAAACCATTCCATGGCTTTATGAAAAATTGAGCTTAGGAAGGTTTCTGGATGAGGTTGCTCAAATCCAAGCAGAAAGAAATGAAGCAGCAGAGCCCAGAGCTTCAGAGGCATCTCGATCCCAGTGGATCTCTTTCTGCCATTGACTGCCTTTGTTTCCTTGGTTTAAGAAATGAAGTCACCAGCTCTGGTCACACTTGACTCAGTGTCTGAGGTGGTGAGGGAGGAGGATTCCAGACCCTGGGCTGCTCCCCCTCTTCCCCTCACACATGTGCTGGGTCACAGGGCTCGTTCCTCATTCAGTGACCTGCCTCCAAGGCTGGGGACGCGTCATGGCTCTGGGTAATCACTTGGCTGGTGAGTGTTTCCTGGGAGGAAAGGAAAGGCAGGAAGGAAAAACAACAGCTGGTCAGAAGTTCCACTTGGGCAACAAGGCAAAAAACCAAGGGGGGAACTAAGAGGAAAACATGAATCAGAAGAGCTGGTTTCATTCAGGAATTGAGAGCGCTATGAGTCACTGATCTCTGCAGAAGATGCTGCTGTTTACGTACGTGTTTGTTGTGGGCCGGTTTCATGTAAGGAGATGCGATGGCGTTCCCAGTTTTCGTGGCTGAACTGTCTTAGAGAACCCTTTGAGCCGGCTTCCCTGAGACAGCTCCATAGGTTGGAGCCCACGGGTTGGAACCCCTCTCTTGAGACGGCTTCCATGGTCCCGGGCTGACAGAAGAGGTCCCAATGCTGAGTGGCTGCTGCATGGCTGAGGCAGGAATAGCCTCGTGTGTGGAGGTACCGGACCCCGGGTGGGGGACACCAGACACCGCTGGTGCTGGGGGCGCAGCAGGCTCTGCCCAGCGCGGCTGCCCCGGTGGAGATGGGGGCACCCCCGAGCCGGGATCCCCGCTCCCAGCATCACCCCAGAACCGGGGGCACCCCCGAGCCGGGATCCCCGCTCCCAGCATCACCCCGAGACGTGGGGCACCCACAGCCCCTCCATCTGAGCCCAGCGCCACGTGACCCTGGGGCCACGCCTCCCGCGCCGCGAAGGGGCCGGGCCTCCCCGCCCACGGTGGGGCGGGGCCAGGCGTGACGCCACGCTCAGCCGGCCAATGGGTGCGGCGCGCGGCGCGCTGGGCAGGGCCACGATTGGCGGGCGGTGATGTCAGGGCGGGCCGGGCACAGCGCGGCGGGCAGCGGGGGTGAGCCCCGGGGCACGGCGGCACCGGGGGGGAGCCGGGACCGCAGCGGGGGCTGCGGCGGCTCCGGGCGCACGGGGGGGCTCGGCGGGGGGCTCCGTCCGCTCCGCTCGGGGCAGCGGCTCCCGGGGCCGCAGCAGCGGCGGTGCGCGGGGAGCGCGGTTCTGCGGCCACCGGGGCAGCCTCGGGGCCGCGCTTCTCCCGCAGGCCCTGCTCCGCGCTGGGCTCCTTGGGGCAGCGGCGCTGCACGGGGGTCCGGCGGGGCTCGGCCTCCGGGCGGGGCGCGGTGTGCGGGCACCTTCCCGGTGTTCGCTTCGGGGGCTCGGGGAGCAGGGAGCGGGTGCTCACGCGCCCCTTGCACGGCACTGGAGGGGCCGCAGGGGGAGGTCGGGGGGTGCGCGGCCGGTGGGTGCGCCCTCAGCGTGTGCTGGGGCAGGGTGCGTTGGGATGAATGAGCTGTGAATGCTGAGCGCCGGCGGAATACCTGTGCTCCTCCCATGCGTTTCAGGTGAAAGAGGAGCTCTTGGAGAGCGCCCTGAAGCCGGAGGCGGTTCCGATGCCAGCTCCCACCCTGCAGCCTGCTCGGCCCCGTGAGTAACCTGAACTGGGAGCCTGCTGTGACTTTAAATAAGAGCTCTCACTCGTGCTGTGAGGTGAGAAATCCTCCTGGAAGAGGCCAGCCGTGACGGTCGGAGCGTGCTGGTGTTGCTGGGTGTTTGGCAGACAGCACAGGACAGGCTGAAGCAAAACCCCCCGGAGGCTTCAGACTCCAGTTCTGCAGCGCCACTGGAGCAGGTACCAAAGCCCTGGCAGCAAGAAGAGCTCTTCTCAATTGTTTCATCTCAGAAACCCAGCCCCTCGGGTCTGCTCTCTGCTTCCTCATCCCTCTGAGCTTATTCAGTGGCCTTCATCTGTTTTTCTCTCTGCCTTGCGCACCCCATCACAGCAGTCGTGCCTCTGGAAGAGGGATCTGGAGAAAGATGCACTGAAGTGTCATACACCAAGGCAGAAGAGCTTGGATCGTGGCTCAGTGGCCGCTGCACCACACAGCGCTGGGGAGGAGGAGAATCGGAGTGAATCTGCTGTAATTCCCAGTTCCTGCAGTGTTCCCTCCGTGTGCTTGGTGTCCTCCGTTCCTGGACGTTGCTTGATGGGGATCTCTGCTGCAGGAGCAGTCTCTGCACTCCAAGGCAGGCAAGCAGGGATAGGGGAGGTCGCCTCTAGATGCCGGGAAGGCCATTTGTGTAAGCTCCTGGCTGAAGATCCCCTCTGGAATAGCTGCTGGCTGTAGGCCCACCAAGCCAAGGGTCAGGATAGCCTCTCTGCAGCATGTCTTCCAAGCCAGAGCAGAAGGAGACCCACCAGGCCAACGGGGCTGTGCTGCCCATCGTGCCCGTGGACTGCCGTGCCAGTCCAGAGCGAGGGCAGCTGGTGGAGCCCTCGGATTTCCTGGGACCTGATGGCACTGGGGTGGAAGTGGTGGTGCTGGAGTCCCGTGCCAATGCTAAAGGGGTGCGGGAGGAAGATGCCCTGCTGGAAAACGGCAGCCAGAGCAATGAAAGTGATGACACCAGCACGGACCGAGGCCCTGAGCCAGCCTCTCCCCTCAAGGAGACCTCCTTTTCCATCGGGCTGCAAGTCCTCTTTCCCTTCCTCCTGGCAGGCTTTGGGACAGTTGCTGCTGGAATGGTGCTGGACATTGTGCAGGTAGGATTGCTCTTTACCTGGCACGCCGCTGGGCTCTGCATCCTGTCTCTATAGACCATGGTTTAATCCCAAGCCAGGAGACACTGGAATGGCACGGCTAGTTCAGCAGATAGCAACTGGGAGGGATCAGTTACCTTGGATGCTGGTTGGGTCAGGGGGACCCTGGTGATGCCTGGGGCGAGGGGAGGAGAGGCTATGTGTTTTCCACCCATGTGGGTCTCTGGCAGCACCTCAGCCGCTTCACCCCCTCTGCTGTGCTCTGGAGCACGGAGCTGGTTTGATGCCCGCAGCAGAGGAGGGTGAGATGGTTTGGATGGAGGAGGCAGCCATTTTGGAGTTCTGGCCAACCCAAACTGCTCTGCTGGAAGCTCCTCTGCTTGCTGAAGGGGGGTAAAACCTCAGTGTTGGCAGAGTTCAGCTCCTGCCCCCCTGTGCCCACAGGGTCGGTCAGGTTTGCAGCGCTGCGAGGCCAGGCAGGCGCTGCTCTTGCTTGCTTTTCCCTGGTGGCTGTTTCCCTGCATGCCTTTGTCCAGTGGTCATCCCTGTGGCTGCTGTTCATGAACCTGTGCAGTGACTCAGAACAGGAAAGGCCGGCTGGGCTGAGTGAAGCCAGGCGAGGTTTACCAGAACAATCTGCTGCAAAAGAGCCGTTCCGAGCATGTTTGCCTTTGCAGGCTGCCTGTAAACTCATCGTGCCTCTGGCAGAGTCCCAGAGCCAGGGATCTGAACCCAGCCTAAAGCCTTTCCTGGCAAAGGAGCAGCCTTTGTGCTGAGGAGGAGGTGGGCAGGGGGGGATGTTGCTGTGTTTGCATCATTCCTCTGTCCCACAGCAGCTCAGCGTGTGGCTCTGCAGCGTGTCCTGCCAACTCCCGTTAGCCCTGGCACTAAACGAGGCATTGAAATGCCATAGGGTGGGAAGGGGAAGTGTGTGGTCCCTGCCTGCTTGGCTGGGGAGCTGATTTGGAGCTGGCTTCCTGGAGATCCAAAGCCTTGGATGAACGGAGGGTGCACGTGGAGTGGGTTGCTGGAGCACCGGGGTGGCTGGAGCCCCGTTGTGTTGGATGCAGCCGTGGTTAGTGATGGATGGAGGCCTCCATCCGCTCGGGTTCCACTGTTTTGGCTACACAGACTAATCAGGCAGTGGTAATTGGTTCCCCTCTGGGAGCACAGCAGCCCCTTTAGCCATGCTGTCCCACTGATGTGTCCCTAGGGATTTGCCTCTGCTCCCTGTGGGCCAGGTGACTGCTCCTGTGTGTGCAGTGCAGGACTGTTGGCAGTTTCCTGTCCCAGCAGAGCCCTGGTTTTGCTCCAGCCTTGCCTGCTCCCTGCCGGTGCTTTGCATGGGATGGACAGTATTCCAGGTGGACGCTGCTCCTGCAGTCAGCATCCCTCTGGAGCTGCACCTCCTGCACTAAGGCCGCTTGTTCCTTGGCATTGTGGAGAGGGAAGCAGCCACAGCTCCAACCTGCAGCATCCCCTCCCCTCGGGGCTGCTGTGAGTCACCACCCCCTTATCAGCTGAGCGAAACCACGCTCCTGACTCCTGGAAACCCAAATGACAGCAGGGAGAGGCATCTGCCACCAGGAAACAGCAGGGTGCAGGTGCAGAGCCTCTGAAGGCAGCGAGATGGAGGCAGCTGAAAGCACCACCTGGGGCTGGTGCTGCTTCCGGAGCCTGCAGTGGTGATGGTCACTCTGCTCCCTGTCCCAGAGGGCAGGAGGAGGTGCTGGGCATGGAGTCCCTTTCCATGTGGTTCTCTTCCATGCTCTGCCAAAAGGCTCTCTGAAGGCTCCCCTGTGCTGTTCTCTTCCCTCCTCACCCTCCAGAACAGCTTCTTTCTGTGCTTCTCAGAGGCGCTGAGATGGAGATATCGAAGGGATACGGGGGGGAGAAAGGGATTTTGACAGCTCAATGGCCTGAACTGAAATCCACATTTCCTCTTTCCCTGTTTTGGGTTCCCCACACAGGCAGGCTCTGGTTGTCCCCTTGGAGCCGCAGTGTGGGCACACGGCTCTGCAGGGCCTTTGCTCTCTGCAGGGTGCAGGGAGACCTTCAAGCCCTACTGAATGCCTGCAGACCCTTGTTGTGTAACAGATTAAGAGAGCTGGCAGGAGCCCATGGGGCCTGCTCTTTGCAGTGAGCGAGCTGCTGATGCCTGCACAAATCTCCTTGTTTTCCTTCCCCAAAGATGGTTTTTGTTCCTTTCTCCAGGAACACCCATGCCTCGCGCAGGGAGGTCCAGCAGCACCGGCTTCCAGCACAGCCTCCTTTAAAGGGTCATTTACAGCCAGCCCCTGGGCTGACTAATGCCAGTGTTCCTTTCCTAGTGATGCTGCTGACCCCCAGCTCGTCCCGCTGGGAAGCGGGAGCGTGTTGCTTCCTCCTTGAGTTCTGGGTACTGCAAAGGGAAGTCGTGGCAAAGGATTCACGGATGCAAGAGCAGCCAAAGAATCAGAATGCTTAAAAACAGGCTGGGGAGAGCCCAGCTCGCCTGCCTAGGTGTGACCTGAAAGGAAGCACAGCCTGGAGTGCCGCTCTGTTGGAGGAGTATTCCAGGCGGATTCTCCCTCCTGCCTCTCCCAGTGAGCACTGAACTCTGATGTCCCCTGCTTGGGGACAGAATGGAGGGGCCCCCAAAGCCCAGGGGTTGGGTCCAGCACCCACCGTGGTTTCCCGATACGCCCATCACAGCATAGCAGAGAGGGGACCGGGTGCATACATCCTCAGGAGCCGTGTCCTCGAGCACAGGGAGGGTTGTGGCTGTGCCTGAACGGGCTGGGGCAAGCTGCTCCAGTGGAAGGTGTCCCTGCCTATGGCAGGGGTTGGAGCTGGAGGAGCTTTAATGTCCCTTCATCCCAAACCAGGCTGGGATTCTGTGACACACCCGAGCAGCTTCCATCCTTGCCCTGGGGGCTGGACACGGTCAGCTTGTCTTCCCAAGCTGTCAGAGCTGAAGATTTACAATGACTGAAAAACACTTTTTCCCATTGAGAAGTGGTCCCAGTTCATCCCCATGACACATTTACCTGTCTCCTGTGGTCACAGTTTGCTCCCAGATGGCTTTGGCGTTGCACAGGACCTGGCAGGAGTTGGTTGGCTGGGGGCACAGAGGCTGGAAAACCAAACAGAGATAAGGCCGGTCCTTCCCGCAGCAGTGACTTGTGTTTGCTGGAAGGTGTTGGCCAATCGAGTTCCTGGTCCAGAAGGGAATGCATGTCCTGTTGGCTCGGCACCCTGCGGTGTGGCACGGCCAAGGAGGGAGATGGAGCCGTGCACCGGGAACAGGAGGCTGTGACCGTGCTCCGTGCTGCTGGGAGCTCGCTGTCCTTCGGGGAAGGAGTTATTTTGGACGTGGGGCCTTCCTGCCAACAGGGAATGGGGCAGGGAGGTTTCTGTGGTTGGGGGGGTTAAATGCAGCGGTGTGGGTTCGTGTGCTCAGCCTGCAATTACCCCTCCCTCTTTCCTAACTACCCGTGGCTGCCTCTTGTGCCTCGTGCCCAAGGGAGCTGACGTGGCTGCAGAGCCACAGGGCTCAGTGGATCCTGCTGCAGGGTGAGCTGTCCTGCCCATGGCAGGGGTGATCTTCAGGTCCATTCCAACCCAAATGATCCTGTGAGTAATGTAGGTGCAGCTGAGGGAGGCTGAGCAGAGGCCGTAGTGGGGTAACTGCTCCAAAGGGTGTTTGTAGGGAATGGTTCCCTACAAGCTTCAGCCCTCGCTTCTGCCACCGACTGCAGGTATGGGGCCAGATCTCTCCATCCTTCCCTGTCTTGGCTTCTCTCTGTGTCACGTTTTGCAGTGGTTCATCTCAGGGGGTTGACCTGGAAGTTGAAGGCTGAGCCCCTGAGATCCAGGTTTGGGCTCAGGAACGTGTGGTCACTGCTGCACAGACACAGGAGACCACAGCAGAACCCAAACTGGGGCAGAGGAGGAACCGGGTTGTGTGCTCAGAGCCGTGCACGGGCTCTGGGTCAGTGACACAGGGTGCCAAGCAAAGGATTCCAACAGCCAGGAATCCTGCCCCATCCCTGGCAGTGTTCAAGGCCAGGTTGGACACAGGGCTTGGAGCAAGCTGCTCCAGTGGAAGGGGTCCCTGCCCGTGGCAGGGGTTGGAACTGGAGGAGCTTTGAGGTCCTTTCCACCCATCCCAGGCTGTGGTTATTTACTGGCCTTTGTTTCACTCTTGCAGCACTGGGATGTCTTCAAGTACGTGACTGAGGTCTTTATCTTAGTGCCTGCATTGCTGGGCCTGAAGGGGAACCTGGAGATGACGCTGGCATCTCGCCTGTCCACAGCTGTGAGTATCCAGGGAAGGAGGGAGCGGGATACCCGCTTGGGAAGGGCTGGGAATGCCTCTGTGTGTGTGGTGGCTGGGCGGACACGTCTCTGTCAGTGACCGCAGTTCAGCAGGCTGGGAAGGTGCCTCTGGACTGATCCGATTTGAAGGTTTAATAGTCCTTAAGCTTTGCTGGCAGCTCCCTTCCGTGTCCTGGCTGCTCGTGGGCCTGGAAGCTCAGTGTGTGAGCTGCCTTTGGCAGGTAGAACTGTTCCAAACCGGCTTGGATCCAGCTTTCCTCCGGAGGAAGCTGGGTGCAGGGACGTCACCAGAGCAGGCTGCAGGCAGCCAGGCTCAGGAGGGCTGAGAGGCTGCAGAGGGCTGTACAGCCAAGGGGGGACCTTGCGGTGAGAGCGAGCAGGGGGACTGGCAGCCTCTTGAAGCTGATGGAGGGGCACGGCTGGGCACTGCTCTTGCTAGAACCCAGTCTGATTCCTGGGAAGCAGGGAGCTCCCTGCGAGAGAAGGGGCAGGCGCTGTTACCCCTCAGAGTACGGGATTAGTCCAGCTGAAAATGAATTCCTTTGTGTATAAATGCCTCCGTAACAGCAGCCTGCCTGTGGAGCGGAGCCGAGCCTGCCATCCTCTCCTCTCCTCTCAGGGACAATGGCTCTCCTTCCTCCTGCAAGCCATCTTCTGCTGGAGCATGACAGCCAGTGACTGCCTGACGTCTCCGTGTATCCCATGATGGGAGCATGCAGAGCTTTGAGCCTCACATCTCCGAGGTGTTGGCTGCCTGCTGCCAAGCTGTCTCTCTGCTGTGCGTTGCCCTTGCAGCAAGCAGCCCGGTCCTCGCCTTGACAGTGCAAAGGAGGTGATGTGCCTTGGCCCGAGAGCACTACTCGGGAAGTGCACTGAGGTGTAGGGATGGAGACCTGTGTGCCTGGGTGGCAGCAGCAAGGATAGCTAGCAGAGAGCTTAGCTTAGCTCCCTGCCTCTCAGCATTCCCCTTTCTGGCTGCTGCAGGGGAAAGCACAGGAGTGTTGTCAAAGGTCTCTGTGTCTGCTCTCCTGGGTCCTCTCTTGTTCTTTTGTTTTGAGCAATGGTGAGATCCCAGCTGTGACTCTTTCCTCCTCAGGAGTTTCTTGTTGGCCTCGAGGTGCATTCCTTGATAGCAGCAGAGCCAACGTTTTGAGCTGCTCATCCAGGTTCTGACACTGCTCTGTGTGTACCCTATGGGATGCTGCTCTTCTGCACTGAACCAGTGGCACATGAGCATCATATTCTGTAGAGCCTGAGGCTGTCCCTGCAGCCCTGGGGAGCAGGAATGCAAACAGCATTTCCCTTGGCTTGCCCAGTGAGGGGACCAGCTCCTTGATTCAGCCCTCATTCTGTGCGGGAGCAGGGTACTGGGGATGCCTGTGCCAGCATCACAGGCAGGAGCTGGGCCGTGGCTGCGTCCCCCTGGTGCTGGTCTCCTCTCCCCAGGTGCTGCTGGGCAGGACAGAGCTGCTGGGAGGCTTCGTGCTGCCCCAGCCCTGCTGTGCTCCTGTGCCAGGGCTTGCAGGGACAGAGCCTGAGCTTTGTGCTGGGAAACAAACCCCTTTGTTTGAGTCCCTCTCTGTTGTTCAGGGTCCTGCTGTCCCACACGCAGGCTGCTCTCCCTCATGGCCAGCTCGCCCTTGCTGAGCAGGGGCTGAGCTGTGGGGCTGCTTGGCCCTCCTGGGATGAAGGCAGCAGAGCACTTCATGCTCTTCCCTATGGGGCTGGGAAGGAGCAGGATTGGCAGGGAACCGAGACTGGACACAAAGCCCCAGGGATGTGAAACTTCGTGCTCTGGTGGCTGCAGCAGGGTCATGAGGCAGCGGGCACAGAGAGCTCCCGTCCGGCCGTGCTGGGTGGCTGCTGCCTCCTCCTGCCCCTGGGCTGATGGCTGAGGGGTGGCACTAGCCCCATGGGCCAGCACCCAGGCTGTGTCCTCTGCTTGGCTCTGCCCTGGCTGTGCTGCCTCTACACACATCCCTTCCCTTGTGCTCTACCTCTTGCATCAATGCATGGGGGTTTGGGGTGATGAGAGCTCCCCATGACCCAGCTTCAGTGTGTGCTTGAGGCCAGAACCCCCCCGTGTGCTGGGGGCACCCCCAGAGTGGGAGCAGCAGCTCAGGGAGGGGATCCTGCCCCATCCCTGGCAGTGCTCAAGGCCAGGTTGGACACAGGGCTTGGAGCAAGCTGCTCCAGTGGAAGGGGTCCCTGCCTGTGGCAGGGGTTGGAGCTGGAGGAGCTTTAAGGTCCCTCCAACCCAAAGCAGGCTGGGATCCTATGCTGGGATAGGATGATCTCTTGGGCTTTCCTGTTTATCCTTTGCCCTGTTCTTCCCTCAGCGTGGGGAACCCTTCTGGGGCTTCACGGTGCGAGCCTCGTGCTCCGGCCGCAGGGAAGCAGCCCCAGGTGCTCTCTCAGCCTGTGGCTTCCTCATTAGTGCTGCATTAAGGTACCTCAGAAATTCCTTCACAATTAAGGATCAAAACTCCCATTAGTTAAAGGATTACGGTCCTGTTGCCAGTGACTACAGCTGGGGTATGTTAATCCCAACCTAATTGCCATGGGGCTGGAATTTTAAGGTCATGCTTCACATGGAGCTCAAATTCCAGTGCTGGATGTGCTCAGGGCTACTTCAGTCCCTATTTTGTTAGTTTGCCCCCAGTTCCTTTCTCCTTCCCACTAAACTGAGCAGGATAATTCCCTGCAGAGATGGGCACATCCCGGTGCTGGCACCTCTCGAGCATGCAGTGAGGAGGGCAGGAAGACGAGTTGTTCACGACTGAGCCTCTCCCTTGTTTCCTCGTGTTCAGCTTCTAATAATCCCCGATTAGATGTAAGCTTATCCCTTCCCACCATAAGGACCTAGAAGGCGCTAGGGAAGAGCAGAACCCTCGTGCTCTGCCATCACAGCATCGTGCATCACCCAGCAGGGGGTCAAAGCAACCCGCGGCTGCTCGAGGCTCTCCGGTGGCCGCAGCGGTGCCAGGTGGCCCCTGTGCCCCAGCTGCTTCTCGTGGCACTGCCCTTGTTTCCCCAGCCTTTAACTGCGAGGGAGGCGCTGGGCCAGCTCCCCCTGCCCCTGTGCTGCTGCTCCGGCCTGGAGCAGGGGGTCCCTGCGCCCCTCGGTCCCTCCCGGCTGCGTGACCCCAGGGGCAGCGTGACCCAGCTGGGCCCGGGCCAGGCTTGGCTTCATCACCACTGGCGTGAAGGCAGTGAGTGAATAAGCAGCAGTGCGTGCCTGTGCCCGGGGACAAAGTGGAGCTTGTTGCCTGTGCAAGGTTGTTCATCAGACATTCCACTGAGGTCCATTCCCCTTCAAAACCCCTTCTGTAGCGGCTCTGGCTCCACTCCTGTGGAGTGTCAGCCCCTTCCTGCAGCTGGGAAGAGGATGCTGATGCTGAAACAGGTTTGATGTCTGATGAGACCACGGTAACCTGGGAGAGGCTCTGTCCTTACCCAGGTGCACAGCCCCAGTGACACTCACAGGCTGGGCTCTTAGTGCAGGACACGCACGGACACAGCCCTTTTCTAGTGGGCTGCCCTCCCCTGAGAGCTAAGGATGCGAGGTCCTTGCTCTTTGCTGCTCCTGGCACAAGCTTGCGTCACTGAAGGGTAGGAATCTGACTGGTCACAAGTGCTCAATGCTGTCAGTCTTCTGATGCTTGATGTCCTCTCGCAGGCTAATATTGGCCAAATGGATACACCCAAAGAGCTCTGGAAGATGATAACGGGGAACATGGCTCTGATTCAGGTAAGAGCAAAGTGGAAATACGGGCAGTTGGTGCAAGCCCAGTTTCAACGCCTGGGGCTTGCTATTGACTGTCACTATCACACCTCTGATGGGGAGGGAAACGGCACCTTTCTGTCCCACAGCCACCTACCAGGACAGTTTGCCCTGGGGGTTAGGCTAGGTTAGATCCCTGCTAACGGTGTCCTGTAAGGGTGTCCATGTAAGGTGCCCTGGGTGGTGTTCCCCTCCGCCCAGCACCATGCTGCTCTCCAGTCCTCTCAGAGAGTGCCTGGGTTTCATTTGCAGGTTCAGGCCACCGTGGTTGGCTTCCTGGCCTCCATCGCAGCCGTGGTGTTCGGATGGATCCCAGATGGGCACTTCAGCATTGACCATGCTGTCCTGCTGTGTGCCAGCAGCGTGGCCACTGCTTTCATTGCTTCCCTTGTTCTGGGTGAGAGGCAGACCCTGCGCACCCCCCTGCACCTCCTCCTGAAATGCTGGGTTCCCCCCGGCCTCATCCCGTTCTCTCCCTCTTTTTGGCTGCAGGCATGATTATGATTGGGGTCATCATCGGGTCCAGGAAGATGGGGATCAATCCTGATAACGTCGCCACGCCAATTGCTGCCAGCCTGGGGGACCTCATCACCCTGGCTCTGCTTTCAGGGATCAGCTGGGGCTTGTACAAGGAGCTGGGTGAGGAGCAAGAGGCGGCCTTTGTCTCTCCATGGTGCTTCCATGTGCTTCTGCATCTCCCCCTCATTTCACCCTTTTCCTTTATCCTTTCTGTTCTCGGGGGCTCTGGAAGCTGCCTCAGTCAGTGAGACCCAGTCAGGGCTGAGAAGGGGAGGGAAGAGCCCTTCTTACTGCCTTTTAGCTGGAGGCAGCCCTGGCAGCGCTCTGCATGCACCAGGTGAAGTGCGAAGGGAGAGGTTGTCCCCTTCCAAGCGCCAGGGGCTTGACTGTGGCTCAAGCATGGGAGAAGGCAGCTTTGGATCCTGTCTTCTGTACTGTGAGCCCCAGCTGGGTGCCGAGCTGCAGCTGCAGGCTCCAGACTTCCTCCTCCCTCCCCTCCACCTTCCTTCCCTGGCGCTGGCCTAGGGATGTGACTCAGCCAGGTTCAGCCAGAGGTGAAGCAGCCCTGGGAGGGCTTGCCCGGGAGTGGGAATGAGCGGTTGAAACTGAAGAGACCCCTTGGGAGGGCACCAGGAGAAGGAAAGGCCACGTCCTGCAGAGCTGAGGTCCGGTTTGCCAGCCCTCACTGGAGTCCCTGCCTGGCAGCAGGGTGTGGGCAGGTCTGGAGAGCTCAGCGCCGCACCTGGCTGCAGCAGGA
Organism: Pezoporus wallicus; assembly: GCF_028554395.1. Lineage (NCBI taxonomy): Eukaryota > Metazoa > Chordata > Aves > Psittaciformes > Psittacidae > Pezoporus > Pezoporus wallicus. The sequence continues at coordinate 903,937 of NW_026636574.1, read as the reverse complement.
TGCGCCCTTGAGGTGTCGCCTCTGCTTGTTTCCCCCTCAGAGAGCAAAGCCTACGTGAATCCTTTGGTATGCGCCTTCTTCATCGCCCTGCTGCCCATCTGGATCATCATTGCCAAGAAGAACGCGGCCACGCGGGAGGTGCTGTACTCTGGCTGGGAGCCTGTCATCATTGCCATGGCCATCAGCAGGTGGGGATTCCTGGGAATCCAGGGCCTTAGCGCCGCTGCACAGGGCACGGCCAGGGAGGAAGCGGGGATCTTGTTCAGCGCAAGAGCTCCCTCTGCCCTCTGCTGGGCAGGATTGCTGTTGGTGCTGCCCTGCGCTGAGCTGCACGCTGGGGTTAGGCTTGGATGGGGTTTGGCAGCAAGGAGAGCAGATCCTGCGACAACTGCCTTCCCTTGCCGAGCCTGACCTTCCACCCACGTGCACCTTCATGGGTGCTGCCTCAGCCCTGGGTGCACGCGCTGAGCCCTCCGCGCCTCGCACGGGTGATTCCCCCGGCGGTCAGCGCTGAGCTCTTCATCCTTCCCTCTGCAGCGTTGGGGGTTTGATCCTGGACAGGACGGTCTCGGATCCGAACTTCGCTGGCATGGCTGTCTTCACGCCCGTCATCAACGGTGAGCCCTCCGCGCCCGCAGCCCCTGCGTTCTCCCTGCTCCCCGTTTCAGGTGCATCCAGGACCCCTTTGCCAGCGGTGGGGTTTGCCTGGGGCTCTGCAGCCGCCGGGTCCCCCGGTGCCAGCCCTTCCCCGGCAGCCTGGGCCCTGCAGGGCGTTTCCCAGGGGTCCAGCGCAAACTCCTCATCCCCCGGCCCCTTGTTTGGGCCTTGTGGCACCTGCTGACACCAAGATTTGTGTTTGCAACTCAGAGCCAGGACATCCGATCACTTTTGACCTCCCTTCTGCATAGAGAACCAGGAAAACCCCTTTATTTCGTTACCTGCAGCAAGAAAAGGGGTTCATTCTGAGCCGGTGCATCTTGGGGCACAGCTTCCTACAAAGAACAGTAACTTTAAACTTCCTGTGTCTGTCTGGGTGCCTCACCCACCGTTTTGCTTCACCTCCTTGCTTGCAATGAAAGCTGCAGTGCCAGAATTGCATCTGTGTTACGCAGGGGCCGAAGGGGACGCTGTAGAACAGCCTCCTTTGTCCCAGCTCTTCACATCCAGGTCAAAACCAGACTGGGCTGCGTGATTCCAGCACCTGGCAGGTCCAGGCTGGTCGCTGTGGGCCATCTCCTGACTGCTCTCTCCTCTCTGCAGGCGTGGGTGGCAACCTGGTGGCGGTGCAGGCGAGCCGCATCTCCACCTACCTGCACATGAGTGGGATGCCTGGAGAGAGCCCGGACACGGCCCCTCGCAGGTGCCCCAGCCCCTGCACCACCTTCTTCAGCTCAGGTACCTGGGATGGCTTCGCTCCTGGCTGAGCTCCCTGCGGCTGCTGGAGCAGCGCCATGGGCAGCGGTGCCTGGAGCCTGCACCCAGGCAGTTCTCAGCTCAGGGATGGGGCTTGAGCTGCCCTCTGGAGACGGCCGGGCCTCAGCAAAGCTTCGGTGTGAGAGGGCAGAGCTGTGCTGGGTGCCCCCTGCCCTGCCCTGCTGCCACAGCCCTGCCAGTCCTGCACCCCCAAAATCCCCTCCAGATGGGGCCAGGGCACGGAAACCTGCCTCGAGGCTGCTGGGCTGTGGAGCTGCAGCGCCACGGAGCTTCTCGCTGCCAAAGGCTTCGAGCAGCTCTGATTTGAGGCCCGGCCCAGCCCCACGTTCCAGCCCAGGGACAGCCAAGTCCTGGCACCTCTGCCCTGAGCACTGCGGGGCTGTCACCACTCCAGCCGCTATCTGCAGTGCAGGGCTGAGGGCCCAGTGTGCAGGTCCCCGCTCGGGGTCTGGCTGTAGCTGTGCTGCCTCGTCCCCCGGAGCCCGGGGGGGCTGCAGAGTTGTGCTCAAGCCTGAATCCATCTTTGTTCCCTTGCAGATGTGAACTCTCGCTCTGCTCGTGTGCTCTTTCTCCTGGTGGTGCCTGGACACTTGGTTTTCCTTTACACCATCAGCTCCATGCAAGGAGGGCACACGACGCTCACCCTCATCTTCATCGTCTTCTACATGACAGCAGCACTTCTCCAGGTAAGCTGGCACAAGGGCACACTGCCACGTCCCTCAGTGGTAGCTGCGCTCCCGAAGGCACAGCCACAAACCCTGTCCCCAGGTAAGTGATCCACATGCTAGGGAGGTTCTGTTTATCAAATAAGCTGGTATCGACCTGAATAAATGCTGCTTTGTTGATAGCTGTACACACAGTTCTTCCTTCCTGTCATTCTTGGCAAGTTTGGAATCTCTCTTTTGTCTCTTTAAAGCCCTTCTGCTAGCACAAGTGTTTAACACGCACGAGGTGATCTATCCTCTGTGGTGCTTTAGCAAGTTTAAACCTGCTGCTGAGGAAATCAGGCTGTGGAATGAGCAGGGACCCCTGTGTCTTGTGGGGCTCATCCAGCCCCATCCGCAGTGCAGCTCCTGCAGGAGCCTGGGGGCCTGTGCTGGAGGGCAGGAAGGGTGCCCTGGCTGGGGCTTCTCCCAAAGCCAGCTCCACTCATGGGAGCTGTGCCTGGTTCCAGTGCCCCCTCACAACAGCCCAAGGCAGCGTGAGGAGGTGACTCAGAGCATCCGTCAGAGGCAGAGCTAAGACTTGAGAGGATCCACTGCAGGTTTCTTCTGTCTTTAGGTACCAGTACAGCCTCATGGCACTGATGGGGAGGAGCATCCCTCCCGGCGGTTCCGGCTGCTGGGAAGCTGCTCTTTTATTTCTGGATTAAATATTTCCTGTGCTTGAGTCCCCTCGTTGCCCAAATCTCTTTAAGCTTATTCTGGTTAGAGCTGAAAACAGAGGGACAAAACTTAGGCTTATCTCGTGTTTGAGTTCCAGTGTTCTCCCTTTTAAGCCTAAATTTGATGGTGGTGTGAAGCTAAAGAGGGATAGGGCAGAGGCTGGGAAAGAGCAGCTCTGCCCTGGAGCCAGGCTGAGAGAGCGGGGCTGGGGCAGCCTGGAGAAGAGAAGGCTCCTGAAGGGGAGACCTCAAAGCAGCTCCAGTGCCTGAAGGGGCTGCAGGGAACCTGGAGAGGGGCTTGGGACAAGGGATGTAGGGACAGGCCAAGGGGAATGGCTTGAACCTGCCCGAGGGGAGACTGAGATGAGCTCTGGGGAGCAAGGTGGTTCTGAGCAGCTCTGATCCCTCGGGATGAGGTTGTGTCTCTGAGCTGCCCCCATGAATCCCGGAGTTGCAGAGGTCGGGATCTGTGGCTGATGTGGCTCTTTTCTTCCTGCCCCCAGGTTCTTATTCTCCTCTACATTGCTGACTGGATGGTGCACTGGATGTGGGGCAGGGACCTCGATCCGGACAACTTCTCCATCCCATACTTGACTGCACTGGGGGACCTCATTGGAACAGGGCTCCTTGCTCTCAGCTTTCACGTCCTCTGGCTCATTGGTGACCGGGACTCTGATGTGGGAGACTGATTCCCCCCTCTCCCAGCTCTCCTCCTCCTCTCCTTCTGTTGTTGTCATTCTTTTTCCTTCCCCCTTGCTCTTTGCTTCCTCCCCCCAGCCCTCGTCTCTCTCGAGACTTCTCTTTGATACTGGATTCTCATTATTTTCAATGGGAATTTTATGTGGTTTCTATTTCAAGCCAAGTTTGTACAGAAAATAAATCTAGTTTTAGGAAGGCCGAACCCCCAGGCGTACCGAGACAATCACCAAGTGCCATTTCATCTTAGCTGGGTCTGACCCAAGGCTCCAGGGAGGCTCCTGGACAGTTGGGTCACGCAGGGAGCCCCCCAGTCCCAGGAGGTGAAAAGCTGCTGCTTTCCCTTCATAAGCCTGTTAAATACCGGAGGGAAGGGGTTGGTTTTACTCCACAGGCACCTCCTAGCACAGCGCGAGCGCATGGCTGAGGGTGCTGCGCATCTCCTGTTGCCCTCCTCCCTCCCAAATGCCCCTCCTGTGCCTGGCACCCAAAGCACGCGAGTCCCTGGCGAGGGGTTCGTGAGGATGCTGAGGAAGGGTCCCCTGGGCCGGAGCCCCCCTCGCTGTGTGCCCACAGGGGAGTGAGGGCTCTGGGCCTGAGGACTGCAGCTGCTCTCTGCTCACCCTCACTGGGAGCTGGCTCCAGCCCCTGCCACGCTGGGGCTGCAGAGGCCGAGCTCTCCCCATCCATCCTTGTCCCCTCTGCCTGCCAGGGCTCTGCTGCAGCACTTCTGGATCCCGTCCCGGCTTTCCTTCGTGCTCCCATGGGCACAGCCCTGCTCATGGCAGCTTTCCTGGAGGCGTGGATGGAAAATAGGAGGGAGGTTTTACCAGCTGGAAACTTCACCCATTGCGCCCAGGTTGAAGTGATGTGCTCAAGCAGGGCGAGTAAAGAGGCTCCAGGGCATGAGTACCACTTGAATGCCCAAGTGCACATGTAGGGAAAGCTCCTCACGGCTGCTGGGGTGGGCAGAATGCAGGCTATCCCATGGGATGGGATGTTCGTGCTGCACTGCCTGAAGCCTGGGAGCTGCCAGCATCTTCCCAAGTGCTAGGGGATGGCTGCAGCACCTTGCATCCCAGTCCTGGAATGGCAGCCAAGCTCTGGGCATAGGTGGCTGTGCTGCAGCTCTGCTCCTGGCCTGGACACTGCCCACCCTCCTGTGCAGCTCCAGGGTGGAACTTGCAAGCTGCGGATGTGGTCTCTGCTTCACCCCTTGCTTTAAGTGTGTTCCTCGCAGCAGAACCCACCCGTGCTCGGCCTCATCTCCCCTTAGGTTGACTTCTGTCTCTCATGAACCAGTGCTTGTCTCTTCCTGGCTTTGTGTCCCCCCAGCGCTGGGCATCTCTGCTTGGAGAGTGGGGCTGTGCGGTGCTGGGAACGCTGATGCTGACCTGGAATGGGGCCAGGCCGGGCTGGAGCCCTCCTTGTTGCCCCGGACCCTTCCTGCCCCAGAGGGTGCTCAGGCATTGGAACAGGCTGCCCAGGGCAGGGCTGCAGGCACCGGCCCTGCAGTGCTCACACACTGTGGAGACGAGGCCTCAGTGCCATGGGGCAGAGGTGGCCTGGGCAGTGCTGGGGTTAGGGTTGCACTGGGTGAGCTCAAACAGAACCGGGCTCGTGCCTGCTCCCCTCTCAGGCTGTAAAGGATCCTTTCCTGTTGCCGCTGGGTGTAAGCGGGTGCTGCTGCTGCTGTGCTCTGGGGGCAGAGATGGGATCCTCGTAGCCTCTGATGCTCTGGGGATGCTTTCCCCTTCCCCGTGCCCCGTAGCGTTTGCTCTCCTCTCCCCTCCCCGTGATCACACCATGCTCCGGTGCCGACTGCTCTCAGCTCTCCTTTGGCCCCAGCTCTGCTCGGACCAGAAACCAACCCCCCCGTTCCCCTGCAGCAGCCGCTGCTCCCCCCCATTCTCTGCCCAGTGCTGAGGAGCAGAGGGTTCCCTCCGCGACCACCTCTGCGGGTCCCTTGGGTGTCGCAGTGCTGCGAGCTCCCCAGGCCAAGAACCCACCGCTCGTGGTCTCCTGCGGCCGGAGGGGGCTCAGAGCATCGCTGGGGGGGACGCGATTGGAAGCTGCCCGTGGATGGGGAGAGCCCTTTCCCCCGCTGCACTCCTGCTGCCTGCTCGCCAGCCCTGCGCTGCCCACGCCGGGTTCCTCTTCCCGCTCAAGGCACAAAGACTTTGGTTATTTATAGTTCCCGTGCGAGCTGTCGCCTTCCCTGGTGAATGATTCTGGTTAAATAAAGAGGACGGTTATTTATGCGGACCCTGGTGCCTCCTTCGCTTGGTTAAAGGTCTCTATGGGGTGTGAGGGGCCCCTGTCCATGGCAGGGGCTGGAACTGGATCACTGAAGGTCCTTCCCAACCCAACCCATTCCGTGTTTTGCATCCTTTGCTTACACCGGAGCTCTTTGGACGTGCACTGGAATGAGCCAATGCCCTGGTATGCAGGAGGAGCGCTGGGATGTGGGTAACTGATGGGGTTACCCCTGCTGGGACCCTGGGAGCCGCAGGGGTTCCCTGCGTGGGTCCTGTGCTGCCCATGGGTGTGAGGGATCAACTGCTGCTGCAGCCCTTTAGGGGCACCCTGAGCCCCTCGTTGGTGGCTGTTGAAGGGTCCCCGTCCTCCCTAGTGCAGGTTTGGGGCTGTTTCCCCCCCCCAGCATAAATCCTGCCCCATGCAGGGCCCTCGGCAGCTCCCGTTCCTCGCTGCTGTGGGTCAGCCCCACACATGGAACAGTGGGGCTCAGAGCTGCCTGGAGCCAGGGGGACACAGGAACAGGCTTGGGGATGCAGGAGGCACGGAGCTTGATGCTCTTGAAGGCCTTTTCCAACAGGGCTCAGTCTGTGAACCCATGGGGCTGGGGTTGGGGGTGCAGGAGTCCATGGGGTTGGGGTTGGGGGTGCAGGAGTCCATGGGGTTGGGGTTGGGGGTGCAGGAGTCCATGGGGTTGGGGTTGGGGGTGCAGGAGTCCATGGGGTTGGGGTTGGGGGTGCAGGAGTCCGTGGGGCTGGGTTGGGGTTGGGGTGCAGGAGTCCGTGGGGCTGGGTTGGGGGTGCAGGAGGTCCATGGGGCTGGGGTTGGGGGTGCAGGAGTCCATGGGGCTGGGGTTGGGGTGCAGGAGTCCATGGGGCTGGGGATGGGGGTGCAGGAGTCCATGGGGTTGGGGTTGGGGTGCAGGAGTCCGTGGGGCTGGGTTGGGGTTGGGGTGCGCGGGGCGCGGCTCCTGCGCCCGGTCCCGGCAGCGCCGCTTTAAGGCTGGCGTCCACTTGTCCGTCACGTGACCGTTTCACGTGACGCGGCGGCCCCGGTGCCGGTGCGGGTGCGGGATGGGCCCTCGGGACCGGCTCTTCAAGGTGCTCGTGGTCGGGGACGCGGCCGTGGGCAAGACCTCGCTCGTGCGGCGGCTCGCGAGCGACAGCTTCAGCCGGCACTACAAGAGCACGGTGGGAGGTGGGGCCCGGGCCGGGACCGGGAGGAGCGGCCGGGGGGGCGGTGCCGGTGCCGGTACCGGTACCGGTTGTTCCTTGCTCGGGGCCCGGGCTGTGCCCCCAGCACCCAGCGCAGCGCGGCTCCCGCCTCACCCTGACCTCGAAGCTCGTCCGGTTCACGGGGAAGAGCTCCTGCCCCAGAGCTCATCTCAGTCTCCCCTCTGGCAGGTTAAAGCCATTCCCCTTGGCCTGTCCCTACATCCCTTGTCCCAAGCCCCTCTCCAGGTTCCCTGCAGCCCCTTCAGGCACTGGAGCTGCTCTCAGGTCTCCCCTTCAGGAGCCTTCTCTTCTCCAGGCTGCCCCAGCCCAGCTCTCTCAGCCTGGCTCCAGAGCAGAGCTGCTCCAGTCCTCGCAGCATCCCCGTGCCCTCCTCTTGACTCGCTCCAACAGCTCCAGGTCCCTGCGGTGCTGGGGACGGGGGAGGCTGCAGAGGAGCAGCCCCTGACGCGGTTTCCTTTCTTCCCGGCTGCTGCAGTGGACTTCGCGCTGAAGGTGGTGCAGTGGTCGGAGTCCGAGACCGTGCGGCTGCAGCTCTGGGACATCGCAGGTACCCGAAGCTCTCAGTGGCTTCTTCTGTTCCCTTTTCCTTTCCCTCCCTCCAACAGGATTCTCCTGCAGGGGCAGGGCTGCCCTGCTCCGAGGGGCTCTGGTTTGCAGGGGTAATTTCAGTGCTCAGTCAAAGCCCATCCGCAGCGCAGGTGATCAATCCATCACCTTTCCTTCCCTGTGTCAAAGCCAGAACAAAGTGCATGGGAAACGGGCTCATTTGAAGCTGGGTTTTTAACACCTCAGCCACGAGGGTGTGTTAAAATCCCTGTTTCTGGCAGGGAATCATGGAATGGGTTGGGTTGGAAGGGACCTCAAAGCTCTTCCAGCTCCAACCCCTGCCACGGGCAGGGACCCCTTCCACCGGAGCAGCTTGCTCCAAGCCCTGTGTCCAACCTGGCCTTGATTCCTGTGTGGAGCAGCTCCAGGCACTGCTCCAGCTGCTGGGATCCGGATCTGTGCAAGCAGAGCCAGCGGATCCCTTGGGAGCACCCAGGGCAAGGGGAGGCGTGGGGCTGGGTCGGGAGCAGGGGGTGCTCCAGGAGGCAGCACTGGATGCGGTGAAGCAGAGCAAGGAGCACCCACTCTGAAGCAGCAGCTCTGGATGTGGAGGGGGAGGAACACAGGGCTGCGGTTTCCTCTGCCCGGCCGCGTGCTTCTGGAGTCCCTAAAAAAGCAAGGAGGAAGGAGAAGTTTGCAGCAAGGAGCTGGGTTCAGCTTCAGCCCCAAAAAGGCATTTGGAAACAAGGGCAGCTGGGGGGCACAGAGCTCTTGGGGAGCCCTGAGCAGCAGGGGATGGCCACAGCGATGGTCCCCGCACACTGCTCCTCTCCCCTGAGCTGTGCCGAGGCACTCGGGTGGCTCGAGGGGACTCAAAGTGCAGAGCAGAGACAGGGCTGGATGGGAGCCCCAGGGAGAGCACGAGGCTGAGGGAGAAGAGGTCAAGGGAGGGGATTGTCCGGCTCTGCTGCGAGGGCTGGGGCAGCTCTGCCCTGGAGCCAGGCTGAGAGAGCTGGGCTGGGGCAGCCTGGAGAAGAGAAGGCTCCTGAAGGGGAGACCTGAGAGCAGCTCCAGTGCCTGAAGGGGCTGCAGGGAACCTGGAGAGGGGCTTGGGACAAGGGATGTAGGGACAGGCCAAGGGGAATGGCTTTAACCTGCCAGAGGGGAGACTGAGCTGAGCTCTTAGGCAGAAGCTCTTCCCTGTGAGGGTGCTGAGGCGCTGGCACAGGGTGCCCAGAGAAGCTGTGGCTGCCCCATCCCTGGCAGTGCTCAAGGCCAGGTTGGACACAGGGGCTTGGAGCAAGCTGCTCCAGTGGAAGGGGTCCCTGCCCGGGGCAGGGGTTGGAGCTGGAGGAGCTTTAAGGTCCAGCCCAACCCAGTGTGGGATGCTGCTGTCAGAAATGCTGTTTCTCAGCATGCTCCTGACCCATGAGGTGTGACACGAGCGCTCTCAGTGCCCCCATAATATCTCCCCGGTATTTAAGTGTAGGTTTAGTGCCAGCTGAGAACACGACGTTCTGGGATAAACGTGTTCCTTGCATGAACAAACCTGGAAGTGATGCCTCGGGGGAGTCACTTCTGTTCCCTTTCCATCCCAAGGGCAGGAACGCTTCACGTCCATGACCCGGCTCTACTACAGGGAGGCCTCCGCCTGCGTGATCATGTTCGACGTCACCAACATCAGCACGTTCAGCAGCAGCCAGAAGTGGAAGCAGGACTTGGACAGCAAGCTCCTGCTGCCCGATGGGAGCCCCGTGCCCTGCCTGCTGCTGGCTAACAAAGTGAGCAGCTCTGCGTGAGCTCTGTGGGCTCGGCTGTGCAACAGGGGTGCAGAAGGGAAGGAGACCCCTTTAGCAATGAGCTCTGCCCAGAGCTGCCCCATAGCTTGCGGTCTCTTTAATCCCTTCCTGCATGTTCTGCCTCTCTGAGGGTTCTCCTCGGGCACTGGTAGGACTTGGTGTGAGAGGCACCAAGATGTTATCAGCTGCCCTCTCCCAGGAGGCAGTGCTTGTGCTGCTGGAGCTCGAGCTCTGCAGCTCCTGGATTAGGAAGCTTTTGTGTTGTGCTCTTCCACTTGCAGTGGCCTGGGCGGGTTGTGTGTGGTGCTGTGGGTGCTGCTCAGAGCAGCCCGAGGGATGCCTGGCTTCGTGGGGATCAGGTTTCCCCGTGAGGATTAGCTGCTGTCTTTCCATCGTCTGTTTTCCTTTCATTTCAAGCCTACCTTTATGCTCTTCCCATGCCTGCGCTGGCTCAGCAGCTTCCCAGATGCAGCCTGAGATTTGCTTGCTTTGAGAGAGCCTAAAGCTGGAGCTGACTCACAAACGTGATGGGTGGGCAGGAGAGTGGCTTCTCTTCTCTCCTTCACAAAGACACCGTTCCCTGATGGCTGTTCTGAGGTTACCAGTTAGCTGCGTTAAGGAAACCTGTGTGGCTGACACGCTGCACTCACCTAATACAAGCTGTTATCATCTGTATTGAATCCCAGACTGGCCTGGGTTGGAAGGGACCTCAAAGCTCCTTCAGTTCCACCCCCCTGCCATGGGCAGGGACACCTTCCACTGGAGCAGGTTTTCGCCCTGCCCCTTCCCAGCACACACGTCACACAGGTTACCTTTACAGCTAACGCGTTTCCTTGCTAGCCAGAGGCCAGGCAGATTTTGGATGAGTGACGGCGATTCCCCGTACCTCCATTCCGTGCGTGCTTGACTGAGGCGTGTCAGCATCTCTGAGGAGATAAATAGATGGGTGCTTGCAACATCCCATCAAGAACCTTGCCCTAAGAGCTCTCTATCGGTTGTGATCTGGGAGCTGTGATGGGCTGAGCCTGCTGCCTGCCTGCACACGGGCAGTGTTTGCTGAGGGGCACAGCTCCCCTCCCAGCTGAAGAGCCAAAAAGCTGACCTTCAAATGGTTCTTGTTTTCCAGTGCGACCTCTCCCCATGGGCAGTGACAAGAGAAGAAGTGGATCGGTTCAGCAAGGAAAATGGTTTTTCTGGCTGGGTGGAGACGTCTGTGAAGGAGAACAAGAACATCAATGAGTCCATGAGGTAGGCACAGTGGCTGGCGATCCACCAAAGAGCTGATTCCCTCTCTCAGACACGGCTGCCTTTGAGGTGAGGGAGATGCTGTCAGCAGGTAACAAACAGCAGCAATAAAACACAAGTAAATCTCCCAAGGGAACCTGAATTCTGAAGGGTCAGAGGCTTGCTTTCTCCTTGGTTAAGCTCTGATGTGCTTTTGGTGACAGAAAATCATTTGAACAATACCAGGGATGTTTCTTCATATGCTGGCCTCTACCAGGAGGATGGGAGTTGTTGTGCAAAGGTGTTAGAAACTCTTTGGTGATGCACCAGTCCTTCAGGGGAGGATCTGGCCTTGTCTGAAAGGTGTTAGACTGAGGTTTTGCACCTTGAGGGTGGGCAGTTAGTACATAGGGAGCCTCTTGCTGTGTCCCAGTCCTAACCTGGACCCAAGGTGAGGTGGTTGCTGTGTTACCTGCTCATCACATGGTCTTTGATGCTGGCAGGTAATGGCAGTAGCGCTGTTGTCAGTGCTCTCGGGTTCCTTAACCTGCTTGTTTAGTGAAGGTCTGGAGTTCTGTGTCCTGTCGGAATGGATTGCTGTTGATTTTTGCTGTAGTGCTGGCCCCGTGCCTCCTGTTAAACCAACCCAAACCAAACTCACGTGTGTTTGCCTTCTAGAGTCCTCATTGAAAAGATGATGTCCTCATCCGCTGGTGATGGAAGTTCCTCTGCTGCTGGCAGCGGGGATTATATTAACATAAAAGAGCCAACCCCGCCAGGCTGGGCTTGCTGTTAGAGCACTGACGGGGCCATCTGCTTGGTTCTAGCAGCAACCTCCTCCTCTTGTTGTCACCATCGTATTTTCCTAACCTGGATGTCAGTGGTTTTGGGGGTATTTCTGTTCCATGCTCACGAGCTGCCTTGTGTTCAATGCAAACTCCTCCTCAGCAGAGCATCGCTGCAATGACTTGGAGCAAGGGAAGAAGGGAGGAGGGAGACGATTCCCCTTGCTCTTGTGTAGTAGCAGCTGGGAGCTCTGCTGCTCGTAAAGGAGCATGGTGCGTGTTCAAGCATGTGCCTTGGATTGATTTTAACTGATTTGGAGCACTTCTTCCCCTGCCACGTGCTGGCCTCGAGCAGGGCGAAGGAGGGCAAAGGTATATTTTTAATGCCGTTGCACCTTTTATTCCCCACTGCCTGCACCCACCATACCCAAGGGCACCAGTCCCAAGTGTTGTGACCTTCATTCCATGCACACGCTCTATGCCTCTGGATTCCCAGTGTGGGATTGCAGCAAACTCTTTACTTTGTGCTTTGGAAGTGCAGACCTCTGCTTACATGTCCTGGAGGGACCAACACAGCTCTTCATTGCCAGTAAGTGCCCTTAGGATGGGAAGCCAGATGTGGATGAGCTGGTGTGCTGTGCAGCCAGACCCGTGGAATCACTGGTGTGATTTGAGAAACTGGGTAGTACATCCCAACTCTGGTGCTTTACAGCAGAGACCTCAGGCTTTCATCAGGAATCACCCAGTTGCCTCTGTCTGTCCTTTCTCACTCAGCCTCTGTCTAGCACAATCACTCTGCTGCCACTTTATTAGGGCATGGATAGTGGAATGATACTCCTTTGTATGAGACAACAACATCCCTTTCCCTGTAGCCTGCCATCTCAAATAGCTTTGCAACTGCTGAGGAATTGCTTCCCCACAGCTGTTCTGTAGCCAGGAGTGACTTTGGTGGCAGGGCTGATGTGGGACAGGGAGCTCCCTGAAAGCCCTCCCGCTGGGTTTAGTGGTGCAAGGGGGGAGCAAAGGAGAAGACTTTGCAGGACAGGAAAGAAATGGAGAGCACATCCCCAGGTACTCACTGGTGAGAGTGGTTCTTGCCAACAACAAGAATAAGTGGGTAAAAGCTCACTAGATAGTTACCATGTTAAATTGGCTTGTCCTGATCCCTGCTAAGGGAGAGCTGTGTTTCTCTGGCAAAGTCTTCCTCCTGTCTCTCTTTGCTTTCTATCATCTGTGGAGGGAGAAGGTGGTAAGAAGGTGGTAAGAAGGTTGGTTACCTTCACTGAGCACACTGAAATGTGGGGTTTCACACTCTGGAGTTGAAAAGGATTGATTAGGAAAGAGTAAGGGCTGAGAAACGGAGAACTGCTGCTGTGTTCCACCGTGTTCATGTCAGCGCTAGGGTTCTGTCATGCAAATGGTGCCAAATTTGGGGTTATAGGCACTTGAACATACCCTTGCCTGTGCTGTTGTAGAAACATGTGAAACGTGTAGAAGTGGTTAGTGACCAAATGGAACTCTTTGAATTTTACTTCCTAAATATTGTGTTAAAAAGAAAAAAGTTGTTTTTTTTAATGCTATATTTCTAGTTCTTTATGGAACATGGGGAGAGGGGTCTGTTTTTTTAAAGGATTTCTCATGAAACCATTTAAGCTTCATGTTTTATTTATTGCTTTCTCTCTATACACCTCTAAAGTGTTTCAGCAAAAAGACCAAGTGTTAGAGCTGCCCTTAGAGTGGGGAAACTGAGGCCCACAGTGGGAATCTCTGCCCAGGACCCAGTCCCTGAGGTCAGCTTGGCACTGAAGGTTCCTAATTCCTGTCTCCATGATCCAGCTGCTCAGCCCTGTGTCCTGTAGGAAAGTGCCTTTATACCTTTGGCATGTTGGTGTGGGATGTGCCAGCGCCTCTTTGGGGTCTGGACCTTCTCACCTGGATTTCTTCTAAGTGCCTCTCAAAAGCAAGCAGAAAGCCAAAGAAAGCTCTTTGAAGGTTTTCCTCTATGATACATGATTTCTGCTCAGCCTGGTGGGTACCAGTGTGTGCCTTGGCCTTGGTTTTCCTCCCACACTGGTTGCTGCTTGTTCACATCTCAACAGACACAGCAGCCAAGTGTCAGAGAACAAGCGTGCACAACGGAAAGAGCCGTTGCTTGAGATGGGCATAACCCAACCAGACAGGAAAAGGATCTGACTGTGCACGTGTGTGTTCTCAGAGCTCATAAGGTGCTTAAAAAGGCAACCCACCCCAACCCCGCTTTGACTCAGTGCTGTGAAACAGAGGGGTTTAGAAGCGCTCCTTGCTGGGGCAGGCCGTGTGGGGAGAACACTGAGATGGGTTGTGCCCAGCTTGTCCTAGTGGAGATAATTCTGGCTTTTCAAACACCTCAAAGGGAAAAACCACTTTGGAGCAAAGCCATTTCTAGCAGGATTTTAACCCAAGGGGAGCCTCGCTCGTGCAGATGGAGAAAAACTTGATGCTTTCAAATATGAAGCAGAAAAGCCTCAGCTCGATTCTGATCAATGTGCTCACTGCAGCAGGAATGGAAGTGCACTCGGGCTCCCCTTCTGCTGTGCCTGCTTTGACTTCATACTCGCTGGGTGACTCTGAGCCAACTGCACCTATTTCCTTCTCTTCCACGTGGTGTTTCTCATGCCTGTAACTTTCATTTGTGGTCGTGGGACTCCAAACCACATGAAGTGTAAGGGTGTATTTTATACATTGATGACAGCACCCTGGGGGGCCACAGAGCTGGGAATTTTTACTGTAATTGAATGGGAAAGCGTGAGGGCAGACTGCAGTTCAGAAATAAGCCAATAATAGTAAAACTTTGCCTTGTTTTGTTTGGTTAAACCACTTGCTGTTGCACAGAAGTATTGTAGAGACAGGGTTCTGATTACTGTAACGTTGCATATTACCATGTTGATTATAAAGAGGTTTTCTCCATCTCAGTCACTGATGCAGCATTGCAGGGGGCTGAAATAAAAGCTTGATGTTGCTTACGGTGGTGGTGGTGGTGCTTTCCTGTCTCCGCAGTCCAAACAACTGGGTTCACAAGTTCAGCCTAGAACCAGGGTATGTACAAAACACAACGCGTGAATGGCTCCGTGTTGCCAGCAAAGCAAAGCAGATCCTTGCCACTGAAATCCCTTTCTCCAGTCCCCCGTTCTTACTGACCTGCAGGCAGGACGTCAGCTTGCAGAGCTCATCCCTGACTCGGGCCTCGTGGCTTTTAATCAAATGGAGCCCGCGCCGAGGAGGAGGAAGAGGAGTCCTTGATGTGGTTGTTGGTAATGCACCTTGCTTAGGGCTCAGCGTGGTTTGGGGCTGGCTCTGCAGGCAGTTGCTCTGAGTGCTCCCCTTTCTTTCCTGGTCGCTTTGTCCCTAACATTGACTGCACCAAGGACAGAGTGCATCTGAAGTGAACAGGAAAATGGCAGCAATTCCAATGGAGGCAAGTTAAGCTCAAGCAGGGCATTAAATGAACCCCAATTACTCCTATAATGAGGTAAAAAGCTGGCCATAGTTGTACTGTCAGGTAATCTGGTGTCTTAAAAACATGGGTTTAGGTAGTTTTTAATGAAGCAGATGAGTGAGCCTCTCTAAAGGCAAAGCAAAGCTAACTTGCAATGGCAGAAGCTGCCATTTTCATGGACTGTGGAATAAGTTCTAGTTTTCCACGGCCAGTGCAGCTCCTGTTCTAAACAAAAGGAGTAATTTGGGGGTTCAGGGAATTTAAAGAACACAAAACCTTTGCTGGACCTGGGAGAAGTCATCATGGTCTTTGTGTCTGTGGGGAAAAGTGATGAAATTGGTGCTGGGAATGAAGTCACCGCCTGGTGAAGCCGATGGTCTGTGTTTCCTCAGAAGAAAAGGATTGCCCAGCGGATCCGTGAAACAGGGAAGTGATGTGCTATAAAATAAAGAAATCTGTAGATTTATTGGAGATTCCACCACACGACTTGACTTGATAGGGGCCTGCAGGGACAGGCCAAGGGGAATGGCTTTAACCTGCCAGAGGGGAGACTGAGCTGAGCTCTTAGGCAGAAGCTCTTCCCTGTGAGGGTGCTGAGGCGCTGGCACAGGGTGCCCAGAGAAGCTGTGGCTGCCCCATCCCTGGCAGTGCTCAAGGCCGGGCTGGACGCAGGGCTTGGAGCAAGCTGCTCCAGTGGAACGGGTTGGGGTTGGAGCTGGAGGAGCTTTGGGGCCCCTTCCACCCAAACCGTTCCATGGATTCACCGGGCCCCGCTCGGTGACCCCGTTCCTCTCAGCTCCCTGCTTCCCCCGTTCCTGTATGCCCCGCGGCGGCGCTCCGGGAGCGCGTCCCTCAATGGCGGCCCTCCTGCATGACAAAGGGCCGCCCCTCGGCACTAACCGCCCTGCCTAACCCGCGCTAGGCACGGCGGCCCCCCGGGGCAGGCCCGGCCTCAGGCAGCCGGGCCCCGGCGCCCGCTTCCCCGCGGCTTCCCTCCAAAACCGCGCCAGGCCCCGCGCGGCGAAGCTGCGGCTGCGGCCCCGCCGGCGCCCCGGGGACAAGGCGGAGCGGGGCGGGCACAACCAGGCCGGGTCTGCCCGGAGCGGCTGCCCGCGCCGGGCCCGAACCGCCGGGGAAAATGTCCAGGCCTGTCAGGTGAGTCCTTGGCGGGGCGCGGAGGCCCCGCTCCCGCCTCTCCTCCCACCCGCGGCGCCAGCGCTGCCTCCCTCCCTCCCTCCCTCCTTCCCTGCTCCCTCCCTCCCTGCCCGGGCCCGGCCCCCGGCGCTGCAGGCCCTCCCGCCCGCCCTGCCGCAGGCCTCGCCGCAGGCCGTGCCTGGGGAAGGGGCAGCCTGAGGCCCGGGCGAGCCGCGGAGGGGCGGGGTGAGGGGCAGGGAGGCCGCGCGGGTGCAGTCCCGGGCCCGTGTCCCCTCTGTTCCTCCCTGCGGTCACACGTTCCCCGCCACCCGGTGCACTGATCGCTCTCTCCGAGCGGCCCGGCCTGGTTCGCCGCCTCACCGAGGGGCCGGTGCGCTGCAGGCCCGGGGAGAGGCTGCGCGCAGCGTTTTGTAACGGGAAGAGCGCATCCCCGGTGCCGCAGCCCCCGCGGCCCGCTCCCCGCGCGGGGGGAAGCGGAGCACGCCGCAGGGGGAGGGGACCCGCAGGCACGGCGCCGGGCCCGGGCAGGGTCTGGGCCCAGGGGCTGTGCACGGAGTTAAACCACGTTTAGGGGAGGAGTTGGGAGGAGCCGCCCCCTCTGGTGGGAGCCGCGCTCAGCGCACGCCCCTTTCCTCTCGCCTGGTCGCTAAGAGCGGTCCCCGGGTCCGTTTCCTACGGGTGTTTCCCCCTTCACCCCTGAGAGCGCTGGGTTTAGCCCGTGGAAGGAGGAACCCGTGGGGCGTTTACGTAGCGGGCTGTGCTGTCAGCCGCAGGGGAGGTAGGTCCCGGTGGTTGTGGCTTTGGTTGCACCCGGAGCTGCGGGGCTGCAGGGTAACCTGAGCCACGGGGTTGGATCGGGGTAACTTTGAAATCCCAGGGCATGTACCTGAGGCGGGCAGAGGGAACTGGAAAGTGCTCACAGAGCGGACTTGAGATTCGAATTGTCTTTATAGCGAAAGTAAGAGGTTTCATCAGGTATTGTTTGAATGCTCTGAAATGCTTTCATTCTCAGGGTACTTTAAGTAACTGGTTGTGCTTTGATTCCCAGTGAGCAGCCTGGTCTGTGGATCCTGGGTGTCCTGTGGAATAATTGATATGAAATTAAGTATGGCTGTAAAAAGTTACACATGTATGTTTATAGGTGGTGGCCTTTGTAGTTAAGTAATGTTTCTAGCACACAGGAGCTAAATAACTGGAAGCTAGGACTGTGCTAAGTGGGGGAGTTGGGCACAGTGGTTAGGGAAACCCTTGGTTTTTTCATAGCTTTTTTTTTTTGCCCCAGTAGTATGTGTTCCTGCATGCAAAGGTAAGGGCAGGTAAAGCTCAAGTTCCAGCCTTAGGGAATTGTCTTGGGTCCAAAAGGTGGGTTAATAGGAGTGGGTACTCCCTGCTCTGCAGCATCAGGCTTTGGCCTTTGCAAGGCAGGATGGTGGCCAAGATGGACTGGTGGTCTGATCTTGAATGATAGTGCCTGTGCTCTGAAATAGAGGTAATGTGACTTTGCTGCTCAGGGTGAAACTTCAGTGCCTGTTCTGCTGGTGATTAACTTGCCAGCCCGGGAGGCTCGCTACAGGTAAGGGAGGTGTTGTGTCTCCCCAAGTAGCTCCCAAGCTTTCTGCTGTTCAGTAACTGTCTGAGCCACCATTTGGAGACAAAAATAATCGATGAATAGAAATGTGCCCGGCCCTGCAGCGTTGTGAAAGAGCTGACTTGGGTCACCCCTGCTGACAGGCAGGAAAATGAGGTGCTAAAGTCCAGGCTGCTAGCAGCAGCAAACCCTTTGGCACGTGTGAGGAGCAGGTCTGGCAATCTACTATGCAGCTGTGTTAAATAGCCCTCCCGGGGGAAAAATGTCACTCCTCAGTGGCTGGTGCAGGCTGCTGCCGTGCTAGGGAGTGACTGGATTGCTCCCTTCATGGGTTTAAATCAGAAACTCCTCCAGTTGTTGGCTTTGAGGTGTTGTCTGGATGTGTTGGCTTATTGCTAACATGGAAGTCTGGGGAAGGGTTTCTCATCAGAATAATACTGAGTGTTGGAGAAGTTTTCCTGTGTTCAGTGGGCTTAGAATTAATTTATTATGTTTACCAGTTTCTGGTGGATCTGCATGTGTTTAAAACAAGGAATTTCGTAAAATCTAGCCCGTGTCCTTGTTTCTCCTCCACTTGTTGGTAGAATATTGCCTTAATACTCTGGTTCCTTTAAAGTGGTAGTGAAGTCCTGGTATTTACAGGCTTCATTTGCCTGGCCCTTGGACCCAAGTGCTTTCTACACAATTAACCTGCTCCTGGGTGGGTAGTGATGGTATCTGCCCTATTGTTGGCAAATGGCAAGGAGTGGAAAGGAAAGGAAGCTCCAGTCACTGAACCTCTGCTTCATGTGGCTGCCTCCACTCAAGCACTGCAGAGAGCGTTTGGAGCGGGTGGCTGCATCGTGCCATCCCTTCCTGTTCCTTCATACAACTGAAGTACCCAATTTTGAGGCACTGTTTTTATAAAGAACATCAATTAATGTGTTTCAAGGAAGAATTTTGACTCTCCATTGGCTGGCCTTCGCTTCTGCTTTTCCTTGCTGGCCGCTTTCACTCGCTGGTAATTCCTTCCCTGCAGGCATTGGGCGAGTAGAGGAGTCACAGGGGTTTTTGTTTGTTCATTTTAAGATTAAAGCCAGTTATGAATTGATCCATCTCAGTGCTTCAAGGCACTTAATTTTTCTGTATTAGTAACACTTGAATCCCAGCCTTCTGTTGGCACCACAGGGGAAGGGGAACCTTTGACATTTTGCTTGCAGGAAAAGCCGTATTTCTCTAAATATGAATTGTACCTGGACAATGTAAAGTATAAATATTGTGATTTCTTGCGTGGAGTAGGAGGGAAAGCAGCTCTTCCTTGGGGATTTAATTTAAGGAATAATGTGTGATCGTGTCCAGAGATAATCTATGGATGCTTTCCAGATGAGCAAAAAGATCTGATCCTTGCTCTGAAAACGTTCAGCCTGAAGAGAAACAGAGCAAGGCAAAGGTGCAATAGGAATTGAAATACCAGGAACAGCACAGGTTGCAGAATTGATTTGGAAGGGGGTGTTTTGGGGCTTGTGGTTTTCCTCCCTCTGCGCTGCATCAGGCCATTTCTGTATTGTATTGTATTTAGTAATTGCAGTTAGGCTCAAATGGAGGATGGCCCCAAAACTGTTGCTGCATAAATCGTTTAATTGCTTTACGGAGTTCCAAGTCATGTGTATCCCTAAAAATTCCTACAGATGCCATGAACAGTGCTTAGTCTTAGAGCATTTGGAATTACCCCAAGTCCAGCCCCAAACAATGACCTCTGTAATTGGGAACCTCTCCTCCAGTCTTGTCTGAGTACAGTTGTGCTGGTTTTGACCATCTAACACCATAGCGATGTGCTTTAGGTACAGAACTGTCACTGGGCTTCGATGTTTCAGCTTCTGCTGTGTCCCTGTAAGTGAATGTTCGTTTAAGGCTTAAATCCAGCGCTGGGTGTTTGTTTTGCACAGCTTTAAAAGTATGTGGGAAAAACTTCTCCTGGCTACCTTATCTGTGGGTAAAAGAGGCACCAGAGGGATGCTTTTAATGGCAATACTTATTGACAAGATGCTGCCCTCACAGTGGGACATCTTTACCAGGTGGGAAAGGGAACTTGGAAGTGAACACTTTGACCTGCACTGAGGGAAGGGCCCTGATGTTCCTCACAGTGCTTGGTTTGATGGTGATAGTGGTTAAATGCTGGAGTTCAAACCAAAAACCCCATCAGTAACCATTTATTCTGTCATTTATTTGTCCTAACCATTGCTCTTCAGTGCTTGATGAGATGGGTCACCAGCTTTTTGAAGACTCCCAGCATTGCTTTTCAGGAGCTGATGTGTTATTTTGTTTAAACTGGGGCTTGATCTGTGGGTTTTAATGCCTGTGGAAATACCTGGGGAGCTGAGCATTCCCTTTACAAAGCCAGAAACTCCCTGAATGGTGGTAATCTGACATATTGACTTCCAAAGGCTGAGGAGTTAGGGGATTTACTAGCTGAAGATGGGGTATTCCTATACAATCCTTACTCGGCTTGGTGGGCATTGAGTATGGGTTATAAGAACCATTGGGTATTTCTGAGTTCTTAGTAAATGACTTGAGCATTACTTTGCTCAGTAAGTGCTGAGGACTTGCTAGAAGAGTTCCTCTTTATTCCAGCAGTACTGGACTGACTGCTGTTAAATAAACTCACACTATGGCAACTTCTCTCTCTACCTTTTCTCCCCCAGTTCCTTTTCACATGCACACTGTAAATGTTAAGCTGAATGGCAAGTGAGTTACGTTAAAGTTTCAGTGTGTATTTGAAACCAGCTTGAACAGTATCCATCCCAGATGCCTACAAGATTGTCTTATGCTCAGTCTAACTGAATGTAAGAAATGGTTTATTGCCTGGTTGTAAGAAATGGTTTATATCTGGTTGCTTGCCTTAACAGCTTCTAGTTTTTGACTAAACCAGCACTACTTTTTCTCTGGCTCTAAGCCCTAGTGTACTTATCTACTCTGTTTTTATCACCTTGGCATAATAAAGGATGCAGTCTCTCTCTGCAAGCTTGTAGTTACTAAGCATTGCACATCAGTGCTGTTGACAGGTCTACAGCCAAGCATAAGTTGATCTCCATGGGGTGAGTGATGAGTATAGAGAGAGGAGAATGGCAGAGGCAGGAGCAGCTTGTTTGCTGGTTCTGCCCTTGGGAGCTTCTCCAGCTCTGTTGGGAAGACCTGCACGTTTCTGTCTGCAGGAATCTCACTGTAGGTTATTCCTTTTCCTCTGCTCTTCTCCTTGCCCTGCAAAATCAGATCAAGCAAGACAACCTGCCTTTTCTCTAGTTTCCTTCTGCCATAGTGATGGGTTTTTAATACCAGTATCGCTGCTCCTGTTCAGCAGGTAGTGAGAGCCTGGCAGGATTTACTGTCCAGCTGAACGCAGGGTACAGAGTTTAGAAAGGGGAAGGATGTTTTCCATAGGGACAGTGTTTTTCACTGAAGTTCTGTTGTCTGTGCTGTGTTTTCAGGGCCTGATTTAATCTGGGTCTCTGACTGAAAAAAGGAAGATACAGCTGTGTGTGACCAAGTTACGACAAGGTGGCAAGATTACAACTTCCATCTTGCATGTTAGAGAAGTGATTGAACATCTTATTTAGTAACTTCATTGCTCTTCACATGCTTACTAGAATAAAATCAGTGCTTTCACGTGGGAGGCACATCAGGAGGCAGTCTTCAGGAAGGCTGCCTGTTGGAATAGGAATTGGAGTTCCTGGACAGTGCACTGTAACAGGCTTTGCCAGTGGCTGTGTTCTTGAACTGGTGTCTTCCTGTGCTGGGGCTGTGAGCGAGCAATGCTCGGGAGCATGTTGCTCTTGTACTTTGTTCCACTTGCGCGCACTTTGCAGCTTGGATGCCGTTCAGCCTGTAGCAATCTAATGACTGGTTTTACTTCCCTTCTCTTTGCTTGTTGGGGCTTTCTTTGTTGAGAGCTTGGAGTTTTGGGGGAGGTTTTTAGGGATGCTCTGTGCAGGTTGTGCTGCTTCATCTTCTGATGCCTGTTGCTGCAAGCCATGAGGAGAGGTGCTTGTACAGGAGGCCAACTCACACTTGATTTCAAATGGATCAACAGCCAGAAGGCAACAGTGGCCTTTGAGACATCTTTCGGCTCAATGCTCTCGGCAGCAATGCATGATGTTAATTGCAAAGCGCAGTCCAGTTTGCGTGTGGAATTCGGCAGGGCAGGAGAGGGGAAGGGCTTTGTGGTCCATGTGCTGGAGGGGGCTTGTGTTGCCTTCTCTGTGCAGTGGTCCTCCAGGTCCTGCCCCTTGCTTGACTTTTCTGGCTGTAGAGGTGAGCATGGGTGGTGATTGCTGCAAAATCAGCTTTGCCACTGGCTTTGAGTCAAAGGGGTTGGAAAGCAATATGGAAATGCTTCTCTAATTCATGCTGATATTTGTGTGCTTGTTTTACACCTGGAATCCTGGTCTTAAATAACACAGCTGTGCCACAGGGTCTTAGGGGAAGCTCTGGCTTAAAGTTCAGGTTGATGCTTTCTTGAAGTGCATCTTTAATCTTGGGGTGGAAACACTGCTTTAGAATAGGCTTTCGCTAGTGTGGTGATACATAATGACAGCTCCATAGTGTGAATGATGAAAGAGCCATGTAGTGCAGGTTAAGATGGCTCTTCCTCACTGCAGCCATGAGCCGTAAGAGAGTGCTACTTGTCACAAAGCACTTCTCAACTCCGAGGCTATAATCCAGTCTATTATAACAGCTCCTTAGGAAAATGCTAGAATATACTCAGTGTTTGTCTCTGACTTCAAAGGTGTAGGTGGCTTGCTTAGGAGAGTTTGCTTAGAGTGTTTTTAGGCTGCAAATCCTGCACTGGAAGCAAGGATATGGCACGTTCTTGGTACTTGCAGAAAGCTTTTGCATCTCAAATTGCTAACTTCTTTTTTCCCCTTACTTTTGAACAGGAACAGGAAGGTGGTCGATTATTCCCAGTTTCAGGAATCAGATGATGCTGGTAAATGACTTTTTTTCTTACCAATGTAATCTTGGGCCTAGTTCATTTATTGCTTTGCGTATCAACTGTTTTGCTTCTGGTCACATCTTTAACTTACATTTGAAGGACTTTCTGCTCTTCACAGCCTGAACTGTTAATAAGTATTTGCAAATATAATGATCCTCATATGCTTTGTATTAAGCAAACAATGGTGATAGAAATCTTACTATTTAATGCTTGTATTGTTGTAGTGCCTTGAGGCTGTTGGCAGCAATGATCTTCTTCCTTGGTCTATGTTATGTTCTGGGGCAGCATCTCCCTGATGCCACTTTTTCTCCCATAAAATATGTTTCCAGTTTAGTGGGATGCCAGTTAATCCCATAATGTCAGGAGGCATTTTTGGGAGTTGCATCTCCAAAGCCCCAGTCTTTATGTCCCTGTGAATTAATGGAATGTTGCTGGAAGCCATATGGAATACGTTTTGTGCTCTTAGAAAACACTCACAGTGCTACTGTTTGCTCAGTGAGGCTGTGCTGATAATGAAGACAAATGTGCATAGTTCTTCATTGCAGTCCTGTTCTCGTATTGTATAAGGTATTGTGTAATAGTTGTAAAAAGTTACTGTGTAAACTACTCCACAATGACATGTGTTTTTTCCCATCACAGCACAGTAAATAAAGTGCTGTTAAAAGCATGCAGAAATATGTAGGGATGTTAGCTTGTAATAGGTTTAGATAACAACTCTGTTTCTGTAAAATGAGACACTGTGTCCTCTTGTGGGGCTTTCTGTAGCTCATCTTCCTATGTCGGACTTGTTTGTGTGGGGCATTGGTTGTGCTGCCAGTGGAAGAAAAGGTCAATCACTGGTTAAAGACAGCACTTTGCTTCTATAAAGTTCTGTTTGAAGCCTTGTGGTTTTGTTATTGTGTTGGTTTGGGGTTTTTAAGGGCTTCTTTTTGATGTGCATGAAATGGGCAGTTTAAGTGATAGCTGAAGAAGTCAGTTTGCTGGGAGCTAGGAGTTTGACTCAAAGCCATTTTGTGCTGTCCCATCCAGATGAAGATTATGGAAGAGATTCAGGTCCCCCATCCAAGAAAATCCGTTCGTCTCCCCGGGAGGCTAAAAATAAGAGGAGATCTGGGAAGAACTCTCAGGAGGACAGGTAAAAGCAGCGCTTCCTCCACTACAAACATGGCTCCAAACCTCATCCTGTGTCTGGGGAGCAGTAAATCCTAAGAGGAGTGATTATAAGTGGGGTTCAAGGTCTGCAGTGTAAGTCACAGAGCTCTCAATCACAAAGCTTGAATAGCTTGAATAATCAGTTTGGACATTGAGGTGGTTCTTTCTCATCCAAATAGACAGAGAAATCATGTGGAAAGTACTTGTCACTAGTACTTTGTCATTGAAATTTCCAGAGCTAGATGGTGGGAATGGGAAGGAACATGATCAGAGTTACAGAAATTGGCAACTGTTCCAATTATCCAGGTAAGTCAGTGGCGAGATGCATTCTGTTTTACATGTTTTTTCCATGTGCTTGGAGCATTCAAAGAATCATGGAATGGTTTGGGTTGAAGGGACCTTAAAGATCCTCCAGTTCCAACCCCCTGCCATGGGCAGGGACACCTTCTGCTTGTCTAAGCCCTGTCCAACCTGGCCTTGAACAATGCCAGGGATGGGGCAACCACAGCTTCTCTGGGCACCCTGTGCCAGTGCCTCACTACCATCACCACCACTCCTGCCTAATATCTAATCTAAATCTCCCCTCTTTCAGTTTAAAGCCATTCCCCCTTTTGGTTAAAGATTAAATGCATCAGTACAGTGGCAGTTAGGAACTGGGGCCATTTGTTATATTTCTTTATCATTTCTAGTTTTGTCTAATTCATAACCAGAGTAACCTGCTTGGATAACTGAGTTGCTCCAGCAGTGTGGAGGGACTCTGTTCTAAGTGATGTCCCACTGAAAAGTGGAAGTCTTTCCTGTAGAGTGAAAGTATCTTCCTGTTTACAGTAACTATGGTCAGCAAATGATTGCCATAACATCTCAAGTCAACTGACTGCCCTCATGAGAGACACCAGCTTCAGGGATGGAGTTTATTCATACTCTGTAAGCTCAAGGTGTCTCTTGATCCTGTTGCGCTCTACACGTAGGAGGCTTCCCCGTCATCTTCCTGTTCCATGAATGTAGGCATGCGAATATTTCCATGGTCCACCTGCTGTTGTGAACTGAGTGGGAGAGACTTTTCACCCTGGCAAGTGCCTGGAATATCTGAAATCAAGGATTTAATGGATATGACCTGTAAAGAGATTGGGCTGGGCAGCTCCCAAAGCAATTTAGTAGCTGACCTTGATGTCCTTTTAGCTTTGGGGCTTTTTAAATCTGTAAGAACAGTTCTGTGTGTATTGCAAAACTCACAGAGGGCTTGCATGGAAAACCAGCTTATATCTTTAAGGGACTGAAACCCACACAGAAAACATCCAGGCCTGAGGGGCTGTGGTGGGACAACTTACCTAAACTATGAGATCTCGAAGTGTTGTGTGGCCGCTCCAACTGCCAGATCAGAAAGCAGCAGAGGTTTGATCTATTGTACATGTTGTACATCATTGGCCCTTACCAGAGTCCTCGCCACTCCTGCTTAGAACACTTGCTTGCTCCCTGATTGGAGTGCATGTTCTTACATGCTAAAAGGAAAGCCCTCTCTGGCCAGTGGGAATGACTAATGATGGGGGTTTGGATAAGAGCATGAGTACCTGCTTGATAGGGATGCCCTCTGGTGAGGGGTGGTGAAACTCCCTCAGAAATGAGATCATTTGAGAGATTGTAAACCAAATATGTGCTAGTCAAGTGCTGTACAGCAATAGAGGACGAAGGGGTCCGAAGGAAGCAGTGACATAATGTGATGACTATAATATTCAGTATAAAACTTTATTCCATTCATAGGCTCAGCCATGCATTGTATAAAACTTAATTTCTAACTGTAAAATGCAAGACCTGTATTATTGGTAGGGTTAAGAGTGAAGTGCATGGTTCATCTCAACCTTATTATTTCCTGGTTGGATCACTTTAAGTTTGTCTGTGATTCAAAGGTTGAACGTTACCTTTCCAACCATGATCACTCCATTCACAGCTGAGTAATTCTGAAGTATAACATATGATGTCCAGGACAAGTGGCTGTTCCCAGCCTGGAGATCAGTTTGCTCTCTGCATATTGGTGTTTTCCATATGTCAGTGCCTGAAACCAAAGTTAAAACAGCAGCCAAACCCTGTCTTTCTCTCATTTTCAGTGAGGATTCAGAAGAAAAAGATGTGAAGACTAAGAAAGATGATTCACATTCGGCAGGTAACTAACTACATTGTGCAGATAGTGTATCTACAAAGTGAAGAGCAGTTTGTATGAGTTACAGGAGTAGGGTTTAGCATAGGAAAGAAACTGTTCTGCCTAGAGAAGCATGCACTTTCCTAATACACTTAAGCTGGATGCTGCTTCTTGCTGCTGTTATTTCCCATCCTGGTTTGGGATAACTTGGTTTTGTGTTATAATATGCAGCAGATAGGCGTCTGTGAATCTCTTCCCTCTAGTTCTTGTCCCTGTTTCAGAATGATACAAGAAACTTCATAGCTGTACCTTTTCCTTCCAGATGAAGATTTTGGCAGCGAAGATGATGACTTAGGAGCAGATGATGGCAAAGCTGACAGTGACTATGAGAGCTCTCAAAAAAGCAAAAAAGGAAAAAAGGCTAAACCAGAAAAGAACAAGAGGGCGGCCTCCAAATCCAGGAAAAGGCCTGCAGGTAAAAAACAGTGAGCATCTTAATTCTGCCTTGGCCTGTGTCTTGCACTTGTGCTACCTCAAGGTGATCACTGTTCCCTGTCTCCTTATAACGTGGTGACTTTTGCTGCAGAGGACAGTGAGGATGAAAAAGAAGACCACAAAAATGTGCGTCAGCAACGACAGGCAGCGTCCAAAGCAGCCTCTAAACAACGAGAGATGCTTATGGATGATGTGGGGAGTGAGGAGGAAGAACAAGAGGATGATGAAGCACAGTTCCAGGAGAGTGAGTAATATGGGATTGTAAAAAGTTTGAAATCAGTGTAACATGGGTATGGTTAAACAGAAGTTTATGGGTTTGGCCAGATAGCAGAAGGAACCTGGTTTGCTTTTTGTCTGTGACAGTGAAGATGTAAGTTGTTCTTCTCAGTAACTTATCACTGCATGTCTGTCCAACAGACCAAGCTTTAACACTTGTGAAATTCTTCATGCTTTTTGCTGCTATCCAGTTGCTTTTGAAGCATTCATGCTCCTTTCAGATGACAAAAAAGTACATTTTATCCTTGATCTAATCAGGGAAGGACAGTTTGTTTCAGAAGAGATGGATTCTGCTGGTAATGAAATCTGAAATACTGAGTGCGAATGACTTCGCAATGGAGTTAAGAGTGCCATTGAGAAGATCACTTCTCTCACCCTTATTAAGGAGATGGAGCATCTGTAGAGGCCCTCAAAACACTCGCTGTGTCATTATACTAGTGCTTTATCCCTGGCAGTGTAAAGTCGTCTGCAGTGTCATTTAGCACATAGGTGGAAGCTCTTAAGGTCACAGAGTCCTGGTTTCCTGTCTCTGCAGTTGAACTGGCAGATCCCTCAACTGTATCTTCTGCTCCCTTTTCTTTTCTCAACAAAACCTTAAATCTCTTTATGCTTCCAGCAGATTCAGGAAGCGACGAAGACTTCCTCATGGAAGATGATGATGACAGTGACTATGGCAGTTCAAAAAAGAAAAACAAAAAGGTCTCCAAGAAATCCAAACCAGAGAGGAAAGAAAAGAAAATGCCGAAGCCCAGGCTAAAGGCTACAGGTGAGTGTATGCAAAGAAAACTCTTCCCTTTGCTTTAGAGGTTAGTAGTTCCTCTTTCTGCTCCAGAAGACTTGGTAGAAATCTTGAGATCAGGAGCATTCATATTAAACACTGCTGGGGATGGGACAGCCACAGCTTCTCTGGGCACCCTGTGCCAGCGCCTCAGCACCCTCACAGGGAACAGCCTCTGCCTAAGAGCTCATCTCAGTCTCCCCTCGGGCAGGTTAAAGCCATTCCCCTTGGCCTGTCCCTACAGGCCCTTGTCCAAAGCCCTCTCCAGGTTTTTTGTAGGCAATGTAATTCATGTAACAGGCCATGATTTAAAGCGGCACCATGTAATAATGTGGCGGCTTTCATTCTTAATTAAGAGTTTGAATTGTTATCTATGTCTTGTTGAAAAACTGCATAGATAGCAAAATTTTCCTTATTGAGAAGCAGCAGTCTGAATTTCAGCCTGTTGTAGCCAAAAAATTTGTGCTTGTGGTGTCATATCTGGTGATTGATCAGGACATGGAATCAAATAGTTCTGATATCATTAGCTAACTTTTCAGTTCAGCTTTACTAACTATGTGACAGGAGGATGGATCCAGGAGGTGGCTGGGTTCTGCTCCCAAGGAGCAAGGGACAGGACCAGTGGAAACAGCCTCAAGCTGCACCAGGGCAGGTTTAGATGGAGCTGAGGAACAATTCCTTCCCCAGAAGGTGCTCAGGCATTGGAACAGGCTGCCCAGGGCAGGGCTGCAGTCCGTCCCTGTGAGTGTTCACTGTGGAGACCAGGCCCTCGGTGCCATGGGTCAGTGGTGGCCTTGGCAGTGCTGGGAACGGTTGGACTGGATGAGCTTCAAGGTCTTTTCTAACGCTTAGTGTAAAACCACCATGTGTTGCTCAATCCTGGTTGTATGAAGCCACGTGACAGTTTTGCCTCTGTTGCTGATCATAACTTTTATAAGCTCTTTCTTCTTTCAGTGACCCCCAGCCCAGTGAAAGGCAAAGGGAAGGCAGGCCGCCCCACAGCTTCCAAGGCAACAAAAGAAAAGACCCCATCCCCTAAAGAAGAGGATGAAGAGCCTGAAAGTCCCCCAGAAAAGAAAAAATCAGCCAGCCCTGCACCAGAGAAGTCAGGGGATGAGGGCTCTGAAGATGAAGCACCCTCTGGGGAAGATTAAATGGCAGTTGAGGAAATCTTTGTTTAAAAAAAAAAAGGAAAAAAAAGAAAAAACCCAACAAAAAAAAGAAAAAGGAAAAGAAAACACACTTAGGGGTAGAACACGGTTTTGGCTGTGGCTTGACTCATGGGCTTTGAATGCTGTCTTTACTTTCAGCTCTTTAATACAGTGTATCCTTTTTTTAATAAGAGGAAACCCTTACACAGTCCTGTTTTGAAGTCAATGTTCTCTGTTGGCCATTCTGTTCTCCCTCCCCCAGGAAAGCCATTGGAGACAAAATTAACAGACCTTTGAATATATATATATATATATTTTTCTTTCAAGGGATAACTGCAGTTGTGAAGCAATAAGGGTTGAGACTGATACGTGGAAACCATACTTACAAATCCTTGTTAGAATAGATTGCCCAGTGCTGGTAAGAGTTCTTTCAGACTATTCTTCTGGGTTTGAATCTGTGGGGAAAATGAAGCTATGCTTTAACAGACTTCTGGTGAGACAAAAGCACTCTCAGAAACCAATGTAGTTGGTAGGAATTCCAGTTGAGGAAGAGGAAACACAGGGAAGAAAACCTGTGTTTCTTGGATTCAGGCACGCTTTTCATGGAAAGCAATCCTGAGGCTTGTAGATGGGCCACTGTCTTCTATTTAGTAAAGACCCTCTGATCAGAATGCGAGATCTTTTGTGTTTGCTGGAGAGAATACTGTTCTGCAATAGGAGAATTGCAGTTTATTCTCTACAAATCCAGATAGACAACCTACAAGCTTCTCCCATCCCTTAATTCTTCCACAGTTGGCTATAGGTGGGCAGGATAAGGGAAGAAAAATTGCAAACCATTTGAAAACCTCTGGTTTCCAGTTTGGGATTGTGGCAAATGTCTCTAAAGTTTTCCCAAGGAAACAAAACAAAGAATCAACGGGTAGTGTAAAACTAAATTCTTTAGCTTTTGGGGCGAGGGATGTCCTTTCCTAAATGTGAAGCAAAGGATTCCTGTAATGCTCTGGTCAGTCTCGGATCCCATGAGTCACGCTGAAGTGTTTCTCTTCTCTCCTTCCATCTGGCCTCAGGAGGCTGTGCAGTCAGAGCTCAGCCTCTCCAGCTCCAGTGTTGGACAGCAGACTTCCGTGGTAGTGCACGTCACCACGATCCCACTTCCATGTCTTCATCCTGCAGTGTGGGAGGCTTTGCTCTCACATTGACATGGCTGCTTCTGACTGTCGGTCATCATTCTGCTCCCTAAGCCTGAGCAGTGCTGACTAGGGAACAGTGGTAAAGGATGAAGTTGGGAGGAAGTGGAGTTTGGAAGCAGTGTAGTAGGGCTCTGTTGTTCCCTAATAAAAAAGCAGGATGTCCCCCTCAAAATGCAAGACACTTGAGATGTGTGTGGTGGCATTTAAATGTGTTTTTATCCAAGCAGCCATATCCTTGTTTTCTAAAGTACCCAAGCCCTGGGTTTCAAACCCCGATGCAGAGGTTGCTGCCATGTTTGTTGGTGGAAATACTCAAAACTGGACCTGCTGTTTTTCTCTTTTTGAAACCCTTTGTGCTTTCTCTGTGTCGCTCACAGTTATCTATAGCTGAGAAGCTTTGCATCCTTCCTTTTTGTCACAGAGCTACACAGTTTGTAACCAGCCTCTTGAAGGTTAACATAAGGCAGCTAATCAGTTGGATTGCTGGTGCACGTGCTACCAGGTGTTTAATCCTATCTGGATTGTAGAGGGAGACACTAATATGACCAGGAAGGACGTTGGGCTGAATGGCGTAGGAAGCCTGGAGATGCTGATGAGCACAGTGTGGAGCCTAAAATGTGGAATGACTATTAATCTAACAGCCGAGTGATTGTCTTGTGTGATTCATAGCCATGGATTTTATTGAGGCTGGTAAATTACTTTACCTTGGCTTATAAAAAATTAAGTTCTCTAATATTCTTTAATGAAACTACTGTTGCCGTTACAATAAAGATGATCGGTGTTTCCATTGTAAATCTTTTTTAAGTGGTTTAATTTTGCAGAACAGCTTAAGGCTGGAGCTGAAGTATCAACTCTTGATAAAGAAGCGAATGTAATCCCCTCTCCTCTCCCACCCCTCTTCCCCCCTGCCAGGTTTCTGGGAGAGCAGAGTCTCTTACCTCCACTTCTTGGGTAATACGGGGAAAACAAAGGGCCAAGTTTTCAAAAGCAGTTGGATTAAAGCTGGGGATAGAATACACTTTAGTGACTGGCTGGGCCACAGGGTTGGTCCCTTTCAGTCCAGACTATTTCAAGTATTGTCTATTGGCTTCTTAGGGAGTTTTTTCGCTATTAACTGTAGAATACCTCTAGCTGACTGGTCAAGCGGTTGGTTCTGTACCTGCCGGACCAGGGATTATTTCCTGAAGAGTGTCTTTTGTAAGTTCCACTGTATGATCTTCTTTTGCTAACACAGGTAACTAAAGTGAAGGCTGTGAAAAACGAGTTCCTGTTGTTCTCAGTTCAGGTTTTGGACTGGATTCTTTCCTGCCTGGCAGTTTCAGCCCTTGCTCTAACAAACCTGTTCTGCTTTCTCATCCGTTCGCCTCACGGCTGGTACAGGCTGCTTGATGCTTCTCTTGGAGTTTGTCACAACCCAAACACGATGTCAACCCTGTCCTGCTGCTGGGGTTTTGTACCTTTTCCTGTATCTGACCATTTCGTGCAAACACTATGTTAAGCCCAAATGGTTTCTTGGCTCCTCTGTTAGAAACAGTGGTTTCCATTTTTACCGGTAGAAGAAAACAGTGAAGGTTGATGCTTTTTAGTTATTGTTTTTAGCACACAGCATTTTTCAATAGTGGCACTTACCATTTCTAAATGTCCTTTTTACTTCACTTGTGTGAAGCATTCTGTTTCCTTGAAGGAAAGCTGTGAAAAACGCCTTGCTTTAGGTGCTGGAATAGGAGTTCTTCCTGGAGCAGAAAGTTTCAGTCGCAGAAGAAGCCTTTGAGAAAGATTGTCATCTGTTCCACAGCTGTAGTTTTGGAGCCTTTGCAGAGAGGTGAATGGATTTATTCCAAAGTTCAGTTAAGTAGTGCCCTGCTCTTAGCCTTTAAATGGTAGTTCAGAACTAACTTCCATTGTATAGCCTTTTGTCCATTCTGTTACTGAATCTACACCACTGTGTTCAGTTTTGCAGCTCTATGTCAGTAGTCCTGCTTTTAGAAGGCCACAGGGCTTGAACACTGGCAATTCCGGTTGGAATTTCATACTAAGGATTACTTGCTTCACATCCTATTTGATCAGCACGAGAATGCCAAATATGCCTAGCAAAATGGGGTTTCGGAATGGATTGTAGGGGAGAGCAAGACTTGGAAATGGGGCAGCCAAGAAGCTTTTCGTTCTCTTTTAGCTTCATCAAAGCAGAAGAGCCATGTGGGGAGAGAAGCAGCACACCTTAGATGGCTTCTGCTCGGGAAGCTCACCACCGCCAGGGCTCGGTGCTCAGTGTGCTCAGCTCCTGTGGCAGCACGGGGCAGCATCAGCAGCAGGCGATGGCCTTCCCGGGCAGTGGCAGGAGATGTGCTGGAATTCCTTTCTTTTTTTCCCTTTTCTTTCCCTTTTTTTTTTTTTTTTTTTTTTACCCCTCCACTGGTGATGGTCCCAAAGGTACAATAAACACTGAGGCACCCAGGTGAAGGAGGGAGGGAAGTAAACTGTAACATGCTGGAAGCTTTTGAGCTGTAGAAACTGGTGCTTTGCTTTATGTAATTTGTTTGTGAAGTGTTTATTTTTATAACAGATCATATTGTTGAACACATGGTTCTTAAAGACTACAAACTGATCCATGAGTTTAATAGTTGAGAAGTGGATGTTCATCTGTTGGGGGAGGCAGGATCTGAAAATGTAAGCAGATGGATGTTTAAAGGGACACTGTCACAAAATAGTTGCTGGCATATAGGAGATGTTAGATTGGGGGGGGTGGGTCACATCTATATGTGGAAATTATATATTCTATATGTATATGATCAAATAGACAATTTTCCCTGAACTTTGACTATTTTCCTACAGTTTTGGGAGGTTTAAATACAAGTTCTGCTCGTGACAATAGTAAGCAACACTAACTGTTCTGTTTTACTGTCCAAGGTGACTTTTGGTTTAAGTACTCTTGAGGAGCATCAGAGCTCTGAAAGACGACAGTGTCCTTCCGAGACCTCCCCAGATCAAGCGTACCCTTGTTTTAGCCTTCCCACCTCCGTAGATGACTGGCATTTGAATGTCTTTTCATTGAACTCTTTCTATTAAAACCAAACCACAACTGTTTCTTAAGTGTAGTCAAGTTCTCGCCACGTGCTGACTCTTGTGTCTCGACCACTATCGGGATTGACTCTCTAGACTGCCTGCCCCCCTCACCGCGAGCGGGTCCATCGCCGGAGCATGCTCAGTGTGACTGCAAACACCATTGTGCATATGCTTTGTATATTGGGGCGAGGGTTTTTTATATATATATTTTGGGAGGGGTCGTGGGTGGGATGGAGAAAATACTCAAATCCGCTTAAGCCAGACTAATGTGTGTAAAACCCCCCAAAGTATTTTGTGTGCGAGTGCGCGGGTGTGAGTGCGCGCATGGGAGCGTCTGCCATCTCCTTCCCTTTGTGTTCTGCAGATTTGTGAGTTTTACTTTTCTTTCCCCGCAGAAGCAATTGTTCCAGAATAAAACTGTAAATAAGAGCTACGTAAGTTTTTGTTTGAACCATGAACATCGTGTCACAGCAAACCCTGAATAATCACTTGGAAGGTAGAGGAGGAGACTCCAGGTAGGGCAGCATTAGATGGGATGCAGTGACTATTTGTCTCGAGTATTCGCAATCCCCTGGTGAGCTTGGCTCAAAACCGGGCTCCGCGGGCCCCCTGCTCATGCCTTGTAGCCAAGAGAGGGGCTGCTGCAAACAGCATTCTGGTGCCATTGGCGGGTGCGGTGTTTCCATCGGGCTGGTGCTTCTTGCAATACCTTGACAACGCTGAGGCCTGCGGCGTGGTACTCGCAGTGAAGTCTGAATGTAACATTAATGCTTTATTTAAAATAAAAGCAACTTTTATTTTTAATTATTCTAAAGAAAGGGGTTCAAGTGGACATGCCTGTTGACCATGTTCATGACTTTCTAGCTACAACCTTCATTGGTAGAATTGTGTGATGGTCTTTTGTGCTACTTAATTTTACATATTCCAGTCTCTGTATGTACCTGCAACGAATGAAAAAAAAAGAGAAAAAAAAACCCACAAAAACAACCCCCTGCTTTGCTTTTATTGAAAGGGTTCCCAGGACTGCATACCTGCTCCTGAGCTCTGGTTTAAGTATGTGTATCCTTCGCTTGTATTTTGTATTGAAAGAAACCACAAAGAAAAAGAACCCTTTATTGTTCAGCATGTTGGAATTGTGTCCCCTCTTTTATTTTTTCTCCTTTTTGGAATATATTAAGCAACTCATTCTTCTGTATCTTTTATTTTCTTTTGTAAACTTTTTGGTTTTGTTTAAAAATGGCTTTATAAAAGGGCTTTTATAACCCATAAACATGACTTGTGTAATTTTTCTGCTATTTAAGGGTCTTCTGCGGTGGTTTTTGTGCCTGTCAGCTATGAAAACACGTATCAGAGCACATGGGGTTCATTCCTTCACGGAGCTCGTGTGCTGTCCTGGGGAGCATCAGTCAGGTTTTGGTCAGAGCAGTTTGGTGCTGACCTCTTCCCGGTGCTGTGGGTTGAGGGGCAGACATGGGAAGATGTGAGGAATGAAGTTGTGTTTGCCGTAAGGAACCCAGCCTCGGGCGTGGAGAGGGCTGTGAGCTGTGTGCAGTCCGAGACCCGTTGCAGACGGCCGTGATGAGGGGAGGTGAAGCTTTGCCCGTGTCCCGCTTGCCCCGGGAGCCTTCCCCGTGTCACCCACGGCCCAGCCCGTGTCACCTCTCCCGCGGCCCCACGGCGGCCTCTCCCTTGCGGTGGCGGAGGGAGGAGGATGCCCGCGGGCGGCGGCCCCGGCTCTGCCCGCGCTCTGCCGGCAGGGGGCGCCCCGCGCCGGGCTCCCGCGGTGGCGGCGCTGCGGGGCCGGGAGGTTCCTGCGGGAGCGGGGGCGGGCGCTGCGGGAGGGAGCTTGGAGCTCACCCGGCTCCAACCCCGACCCCTTCAGGGAGCAGCTTGATCCGAGCCCTGCGTGCAGCCCGGCCTTGAGCACTGCCAGGGATGGGGCAGCCACAGCTTCTCTGGGCACCCTGTGCCAGCGCCTCAGCACCCTCACAGGGAAGAGCTTCTGCCTAAGAGCTCATCTCAGTCTCCCCTCGGGCAGGTTAAAGCCATTCCCCTTGGCCTGTCCCTACATCCCTTGTCCCAAGCCCCTCTCCAGCTTTCCTGCAGCCCCTTCAGGCACTGGAGCTGCTCTCAGGTCTCCCCTTCAGGAGCCTTCTCTTCTCCAGGCTGCCCCAGCCCAGCTCTCTCAGCCTGGCTCCAGGGCAGAGCTGCTGCAGCCCTCGCAGCATCTCCATGGCCTCTCCTGGCTTCGCTCCAACAGGATCAGCCCCTGGCAGTGTTTGTGTGCACCAGGGTTAGGATGAGGCTGCTCCTGGATGCTGAGGTACCAATGGTTCACTGTAAAACGGCCCCCGTGACCTTCCCAAACAAGTGGCTTTGGCAGCTGGTGCCTGGCTGCAGGTTCTGCCTCTCTACCTCTTCCATTTGGTTTATTCCATCGTGTTGGAAGGTGCTGAAACGATGACGTTCCAGGCTTCTGGAATGCAGTGGTTATGGAATTCCTCTTTCTAAACATACCAGGCAATTAACCTGAACAGGTATTCCTACCTCCCTGCTTGGTACCTGCGGTTATATGTTGCACTGTTGACATGGATTCTTTATTGGGAGCAGCTACAGAGTTAAGTACAGCTGCACTGCTTCAGGTTTGGGATTACTGAGTACTCAGCGCAGTTGGTGCTGCTCTTGTCCCCACAAATAAGCACTCCTCACTTGAAGAACTGGTGCAATGCTTGGCTCCTTCTTCCCCACTGTCTTTGACCATCCTGTTAGTGTATGCAGCCTTGGGCTGCTTTTCCCCTCAGTATTGCTCGGTTGGAGGCAGCGTAGGTACTGACTGCTCAGCCCTGTAGGCAGATGCTGTAGCAGTTAAAGCAGAAGTTAAAGTTCCCACTGTCTTTGTAGCAGTGCTCACAGGGAATTAATACCAGAAACAATCTGTGTTCAGCTTAGTGGCTCTGTGTCCGAGAAGTGGACACACACAGGGATTTGTAGCTACAGCAAGCGCTGCCAAAGCAGGGGGATAAGATTCCCTTGGCAAAGGATGCTAGCTGTCAAGTTCTAATCTAGCGCGATTTTGCCTCAGGAATATCCTGTTGGTGGTATTTGGTTATAGGGTGAAAATCAAGTCCAAAGGTGGAATTCAAGATTAGATGTGCTTTGTGCTGGACAGCTTGTTTTGGCTCTATAGGTGGCCTTGAAATACTAAGAAAATGGGACAAAGTTGATTCAAGGAGCTGCTGTTCTTTCCCACTTTGCACGTTGAAGGAAACCTGGAAAAATGCTGGAAATGAAGGCATTTCCCAGCTAATTCCCTGTACTTTAAAAGCGTATTTTGAGGTACAGTTTTGATGCAGCAGACCACAGAGTGGACAGGGTTTTCTTACTTCTCTCACTATTTGGGGTCTACAGACCATACCGTACGATAAAGCAAGTATAGAAGGGTACCAGTAATAACCCACAGTCCCGCAGGGTCGGTGCAGAGCTGTCCTGAGCGTGCAGGGTCAGGGGAGGTGGAGCTCTGAAAGGCGTCTGTTGGTCGTGCACTGATTGGAAAGCACTGAACGTCTCTAACGTGTGATGTGGGAGAGAGACTTGAATTCGACCTGGGAGCGCTGCTTGTTCGTTCAGAGCCACATCCTGGCTAACACACGTCTCCAGCGTGCCCCAGGAAATGGGGTTGTGTGCGCTGGGCTGGTTTTGCCTCTTCCCACAGATACAGGTCAAGTTCAAGTGCTGTTATCCCGCTGTGGGCAAGCTTCGGAATGCACTCGACCCCCCTGGGTGAAAAGACCAGAGAAAGGCAGCTCCTTCCTCGACGCTGAATTCAAGTCTCTGGCTCAAATTGAGCCCTTGGCCTTGACCCATGCTTGCGGTTTACTGCCCTGCGTGTGCGTGGGTTTTGATGGGCAGTCAGTGAAAACAATCTTGCACAAAGCTAAAGCAAAGCCGTTTCCTACTCTGTCTCCTCAATAATATTTCGTTTACCCTTCAAAATGATAAGGTTTGGTTTATAGTCCAGGGTTGCTTTGTATTTGCTCGCAAGTTCTGTGGCTTGAAGAGATGCTGGTACTTCATTTCGCTAATCTCTTGTCTCTCAGGTTGAATAACATTTGTGTTTTGAGCAGATAACAGTTCCAGCAGCAATACGTTTCCTGTTGTCACACTATCTTTTTTCCTTAAGCAGTTGGCCTGGGTACGAGGGTTTGGTTACCATTAGCAGTAGTGGCTTTCCTCACCCGTGGGGTCTGTTAGCTCAGTTCATGACAAACGTTTTCAAGCACTCGGGATTGATTGCAGTGGTTTCTGTCTGAGCTCGTGTGCTGCTGCTCTCCGAGATGAAGGCAGCGCTGACTTAGACAGAAAACGTCTCTCTGCTTAGGTTTGTCTGGGTTTAGGTACACGGTCTTCTGGAGGTTTGCTACAGAGGATGTTCTTGTAGTCTCTGGTAAAGCACGTGCTGTGTTTGCTTCACTTCCTGAGAGATGAACGAAGGGAAGGCGCAGTTGGAGTAAAATCCTATTTATTATACAGAGCCATCATTTCTTTTCCCCTAAACTGTTTTTTTTTTCCTCTAAACTGGCTTTTTTCCCCCTTTTAATTTTACTTCGCTGCTAGCTGTGAGGCTGTGTTTGAAGCAGCTCCTTCTGCCCCAGAAAGCAGTTCCTGACGTCACCTTTAAACTAATAGGTGCCACGTTTCTCCAAGGTCTCACACTTGGAAGTGACTCTGGTTCTTTCAGTCTCACTCGCATTAAACTGGTGTTGCCCCTTTCAATCTCTAATACCAGTTAAGGGACTTGGAAAGCAGCTTTTCCCATCTCCTTTTGCCTTCAGTCTGGTTTAAATCCATGGACTCTGCCTCCCACTAACCAGGTGTCAGCCGGATGGCTGTGCTGTGCCTAGCGGAGAACAGACACTGTGAGCTCTACTTTCAGAGGGGCCTAAGCCCCTCTTCAGTAAGGTAACGGTTGTCCTGTGCGGTTGATCCCATTCTGACAGCGCTCATCACATCAGATTTGAGCGCTCACTCTGCCATATGGAGCAAGGGGGTGACTGTCTGGGATCACTGCTGGGGGAAGTCTCCAGTGATGCTGGTGCGTGTCGACCCCAGGCAATTCCTCCTCTGTTAATGAGCTGTTGAATGGCAGTGACCCCTGAGGAAGTCTCCTGAGCTGCTGTGGCTGGGAATGACATGGGATTGTCAACAACAGCATCTGCAGGGGTCATCATGGCACAAGTTTAACGTTCAGGTCAAAGCCATCCCTGGGATTTGAGAAGAGGCTGATGAGAGTGAATTAATCACAGTTACCAATGCACGTTCATCACTACCATGCTCTATTTGTTTGGGAATAGCAGAAGCAAAGGAGCTGATGCCTCCTTCCTGCCTCCCGGCTGGGACTAGCAATGAACAGTCTAGAGAAGTGGGACACAGGAAAATAGCTTCTAGAGGGGTTAAAGGGAGAGAAGGGCAGGACCTGTGAAGACACAGAAACCTGGGATGATGGTAGGCAAAGGAAACAGTGTTTGCCCTGTTATGCCACTGTGAGATTTGAATGGAAAACTCTCTTCTTACGCTTTTGGTGATCCCTTTTTGTTGCTTTGTTTTTTTTAATGAACTATAATTGAGCTTCTCGCAGTCCTACATCTCTTTGCAGGCAGGTGTATGGCCTCATTCTTTCCCATCACCTCCTCTATAAGCAGGATTCATCATTCAAAGCCAGGTTGGACACAGGGGCTTGGAGCAAGCTGCTCCAGTGGAAGGGGTCCCTGCCCGTGGCAGGGGTTGGAGCTGGAGGAGCTTTAAGGTCCCTTCCAACCCAAACCATTCCATGAGTCTATGTTCACCCCATAAAGATTCCGTTTCTCTAACAGCTGCTCCCAACCAGTGCCTTGGAAAGGAGCAGTTTGGGTGCCTGTCTCCTGCGGTCACTTCCTGCCTGTGCACTGCAAGTACTGCAGAATAAACATGCTGGGGAGTATTTGCACTGTGCTGTAAACAGGGTGCGCCGTGTTTGCCTGCAGCAAACATCTGCCCATCAGTTGTATCTTCAGGAAAAGGGGCAGCTTTGCTCTTTGGAAGTGTCACAGACAAATTGCTCTGGATCAACTGGTTGGACAAGAAAGTTCCTCCTGGGCAAACACGGACAGGGCACTTCTGTGAGGATTTTCTGGTTATTTTCTGGTCCAGGTTTCCTGCTTCCTTCACCAGTGATGAATGTGGCGGTTCTCTGCTGCCTTTAATACTGCTCTTAACAGCTGGGCTGCTGGAGCAAATCTGCCTGGAAATCTCTGGTGGTATCCACGACGATGCCCAGTTCTTCACTTCATGGATGGAGTTTGTCTCAGGTTAGACTCAAGTGTGTGTTCAGACACCTATCGTTGCCTACAGTGGGCCCAGTACAACCGGGTACTGGGACCACATCCCAGCCTGTTCTTGGGGTGCAAGAGGAACTTGCCCTCTTCGTGTCTGTTTTAGTCCCATCTGTCCTATCTCCTCCTACGCTCAGATGTCAAGATCTAGGCCTGTGCCCACCTATTTGACTCCTCTCAGGACACCTGCAGGAGCAGTTTAGACTGTGATGGAGCCAAAGAATTACTCTGGAAGAGCTGACTTCAAGTTCTGCACAAAGCCCTCTGGCAAAGCTGAGCACTGCCATGGCAGCAGCAGGGCTCGCTGGTGCAGAAGGATGTGGACTGGAGGAGTTGTGCCTGTGTGGGATGGGAAGTAAAGAAGGTGAGCGCAGCAGAAAAGCCAAGGGCGCTGTCAGAACAAGCCTTGGGACACGTCCAGTGTGAGCTGAGTGCTGTGGCATTAGGCACTGCCTGCAGAAAGGGTTTGGATTTGTCACCAAAGGCAGCTTCTCTCATTGTTTATGCCCTGCTTTAGTCAAGGATGGGGAGCTTCTTATGTCCCTTTGCAAACAAGTGGAATTTCATTCAAGAAATCAGATGCAACAAGCAGCAAGACCTGCTTTTTCATCTGGTTCTCCTCGCTCGGGAGGGACTGGAATTAGTGAGTTATTGTTCAGTGAAGGCCCTGGTATGCAGGGCCCCTGGTTCCATCCGTTACCCACCTCGTGCTGCAGCCCGCGCTGGTGGCTGAAGCTGTCCTGGGAAATGGAGTGGATGGCTCATGGGGTGCATCATTTGCAAGCGACTGAGCAAATGTGTGGCAGGGAATGGCTTGGAGGCTGAATGGGAGCTGACAGTTTCCTTGGCACCCGAATCAGAAAGAAATGCCGTTGCTTTGTCTCTAGCTTAGCCAGAACTAAAGAACGGCAGGGCAGAGAGTAGCTTGAAGGTGCAGGTACCAAACATGCAGGGTGGGAACAAGCTCAGTCAGAGGCAGCTTTCTCTACCCAGATTTGAATCAGAATAGGCTGTTTCAGAAGGAAAACCCCCAGATCTTATCCCGGGAGCTGGAAATGGCAAACTGACACCGGAGCTGTCTGCTTTGCCCATGGTGATGATTCTGGCTGCAGTGAAATAGAACCCCCTTGGGTTAAGGCTTAGAAGTGGGCAGGATGTGAGCAGTTACCTAATGCTGAAGCTACAGCTGAGGACAGTGGGACCTTTCCCAACCTGGCATCTATCAGGCTGTTGCTGTCCCTGCCTCAGGAAGGGACTGAGAGGGCTCAGGAGCGATGTGTTAGGGGAGCAGAGGCAGGTGGTAGCAGAGATGTGTTGTAGGTTGCACAATAAGGTGATGCAGAGCGATCCTTGCCTTTACAGGGGCCTCCCGAAGTGGTGCCTGGCTGTCCTTGGGGTGCAGAGGGTTAAAGAGCTCACTGGGGTGTGCAGCGCTGAGGATTAAAGTTCAGGGTAGCCCGAGGCTCAGGGAGCTGGAGCGTGGCTGCTCTGGGGCAGGGGACCAGAGCAGGGCAGCGCTTCCTCCCTGCAGGGGCAGGTTCAGCCCTACCTGCACACCAGAGCTCGCAGCGGCAAAAGCAGCAGCAGGGGAAGAGGCTCGAGTGGAGCCGCTCAGTTCCTCCTGAACCTCCCCTGAGTGAAAGTGTGGGTTCTGTGCTGCTGCTGCTCCCTGTCCGCCCACACAAGGGTGTCCCCGCAGGGTGAGCGGCAGCCACAGCTCCCTTGGCCGGTGGCACAGCTCGGGGCTCCTGTAGGGCAGAGAAGGCAGCTGAGCCCCTGGTGCTGTGTGTGGGGAAAGGAGCTGGAAGAGGCAGGGGTGAAGAATGCAGCGGGGGGGCGGTGAAATGCTTGTCCTGCACTCTGCAAACAGAGCGGCTGTGCCCCATGCCAAACCCGGCTTTCCGCGCTCGCACGCGCGCTTGCAGGGCCAGCTCCTTTCCTCCCGCGTCGCATGCAGGGGCAGGAATGGTGACGCTCAACAGCAAACAGTGGGAGCCATTCCAGTGTCAATAAGGATTCTGACCAGGGAGCAGCTTTGTTTGCTCGGCTGCAAAGGCCTCGGGGTCCGGTAAGTGGTACACAGTGACCCCATCTCCCGGCCCAGCAAGACAAGCTCCCTGACCAAATCCACTCGCTTGAGACGGGCTTTGCAGAGTCTCAAAACCCAGGAGACTGGTTAAGTCTTGAGACTCCAAATGAAAGAAAACCAGATGAATTGCCTTTGGTTTTGGCTGGCTGGGGCCAATCACGTTTCCAGGCTTTGCTCCGCACCCGAAAGACGTGGAAATGGATCTGTTCAAGAAGAAACAGAAAACAACAGAGCACCTCATCTCACTGAATCCGTGACTTTGAGACTATCACGAAACTTAGGACGGAACTGGGGGAGCTAAAAGCTGTGCCAAGCCAGTGCAGTGCTGCTACAGTGTCCTCCCTGCAATCTTACATGGAGGAAAGCAGCTTTTGCACCATTAGTAGGAGGCAGTAAACCTGTAGGATGTTTGCTGCTGGAGAGGAAGCAGGAACATGTGTTCGTGTTCCTCAGTCTTCAGGAGCAGCCCGGCACTGCTCCAGGGAGGTGACACCTCTACAAGGAACCCCCTTTGCAACTGCAAAAGCAGCTTCTGTAGTTTCTGTAGCTCCCCTGCCCCACATTGTGCCTCCTGGGTTCTGCTGACTGGGGCAGTTTTGCACACACAGCCCCACTTCCACCCCTTGAGTTGCCCCCTTGATGTGTTGGAGGACCCTGGTGCCTGCGATACTGCTCTCCTCGGGATCCAGCCATCCCTGCTGCCCTGCCTCCCAGCCGCCACGGCTCGGGACGGCGTTGAAAGGCTCGGTTTTGGCACCCCAACGTTTTAGTCTGGTGGCTTCTCCTGAAACGCTGGAGACAAAAATACATTTCCTGTTTAGACAGAGAAGATAAGCCCCAAAGTGCAGCCGCCTGCTCCGGCTGCCTCCAGTATAAACACCCTGCGCAGCCGGGCGCTGCTTTTGTTTCTTCTGGTGCCTTTCTCTCGTTCGAGGTGCATTAGGCACAAGTTACACAAAGGCATCTTCTGGGCTCATGGCACAGCAGTCCGGAGCTGGCGGCTTGTCAAGAAAGAGCCTTCTAAAAGCCCCAGGTATCCGGCATGAGTTTGTTCTTGAGGCGGCAGCGCGAGGCACCACTGACGTGCGTTTCTGCTCCGCATTTCTCTGGGCTTTCCCACCTTGGTATGGGAGTGCTGTGTAAACAGTGACTCCGAGGCTCCCTGGGTGGGGTGCTGGCCATGGCTTTACTTTCTCTGCTTCCAGGGACTGGAAGGTTTGTGTTGTGACTCAGCAATCGAGTTCCGGACTTGAGGTTTCTGTCGCCAGGCACGAAATGGGCTTCAAGCTACCTTTGGCCAGTCTGGGGCTGTTGTGGCTGCCAGAGTGAATCGGAGCACCCATGAAATCCCCGTGCAGCGAGTTCAGGATCTTTAGAGGAGATGAGGATTGTGCCTTCTGCCAGCACAAGAGGCTGAGCTGTCCCAGCGCACCCTGTGCCCAGGGTAGAGATGGTCTCTTGCTCCTGGCTCCTTGTCCCATTTGCCACGTGTCCCGGTGCCAGCCCCCTGTCAATACTTTAGCCCATCCCATGAGCTCCTCTTGGCTGGGTACATGAGATCTAGATAAGACAAGGGCAAATCTAGCTTCTGATCTAATCAGGCACGAGCAGCTGAGATGGCAGTTGACTCTATTTCTCTCTTTTGATAGATTAATCTGGTTAGATACCCACGATGGCTCAACAACAGCAACGTGTATAACGTGCTCTGGAGTCCTTGGCTGGTCACTGGATCAGGAGCACACAGGAAGGCTCGGGAAAGGCCTTGTCCTTTGGTCTTGCTCAGCTGTCACTGGTAGGTGTGAGAGGTGTAAAGGTGTGCAAGGGCAGAGGACCCGAGCAGGGCGGAGTGGAGGTTCTTGGTGAGATGAAGAGCGAGGAGCTGGGGCTGTGTTCCCCTGCAGCGAGAGCCCCGCTCTGCTTTCTCTGCATGGACGGACAGAGTGCCTGGGGTTTGAAGAGATCATTGCACTAAAGCCTCATTGCACCAACTGGAGCCTTTATCAACAAGTTGCCAAGTGCTTGGCAGTGTGTAAATATTGGTATCACAGCTTTAGGAAAGGGAAAATTTGAGTATTAAGATACTCAGATACTGAAATATTTGAGTAGCACCTAACTTTTGTAGTCCCCTTTTCATAGGGAGACCTGAGAGCAGCTCCAGTGCCTAAAGGGGCTGCAGGAAACCTGGAGAGGGGCTTGGGACAAGGGATGTAGGGACAGGCCAAGGGGAATGGCTTTAACCTGCCCGAGGGGAGCCTGAGATGAGCTCTTAGGCAGAAGCTCTTCCCTGTGAGGGTGCTGAGGCGCTGGCACAGGGTGCCCAGAGAAGCTGTGGCTGCCCCATCCCTGGCAGTGTTCAAGGCCAGGTTGGACACAGGGGCTTGGAGCAAGCTGCTCTAGTACAAGGTTGGAGCTGGAGGAGCTCTAAGCTCCCATCCAAAACCTTTCCACGATTTTCGGAGCTCCAGCCTATTGAAGCCCCGTGTGTTCAGTGAGAGGAGCGGAGCCTCCTCTTAGCGACCCTCCAGGAGCATCCATCACCACAGCCTGCAATTGCTGGTTTAAACCTGGCTGCTTGTGCCCGCAGCAAGAGCACCCGGTGAGTCAGAGCCAGGAATAGAGGATAGGAAACTCCAGTTCATGGGGCTGGTCCAGCCACAGCGCGGGGGCATGCACCTACCGAGAGTCAAGGCACTAATGGCTGTTTAATCACTTGTGAGCTTCCCTGACCCGAAAACAGGGGCACTTCTCCCCACCCAAATTTGCACTCTGGCACTTGCCCAGTCCTGGCCCCGCTCTTCAGTGTCTGTTGCCGCGTTTGGTCTGGGCTTTGTTTTGTCTTTCAGCGAGTTCATGGCTGCATCTGCGGTGCCAAAACCAGCTTTTATGAGCATTCTTTTTCCAGGAAACAGCGGTGTCATCTCTCCTTGTCGGGGAGCGGGTTCCCATCACTCCAAGTGACAACACATGTAGGTGCTCCTCTGCTTTCCCTATGCAGGGCGAGTCCTCCCAGCAAACTTCGGGAGGGAGCAGCTGCCTCACAGTGAAAACAAGACTTATCCTGCTGATCCCAGCTGAAATACCACATGGAAATGGGATTTTTGACCTTGAGAGCTACGAAGTGGCTCAAAGGAGGGACCCTGTGAAGATGGAAAGGAATAAGGACTTTAGGATGCTGCTGCAGCTATGGGAGGGCT
This sequence comes from Pezoporus wallicus, assembly GCF_028554395.1. Lineage (NCBI taxonomy): Eukaryota > Metazoa > Chordata > Aves > Psittaciformes > Psittacidae > Pezoporus > Pezoporus wallicus. The sequence goes on along the minus strand of NW_026636574.1, from coordinate 859,501 downwards.
GGGTGAGTGTGTTGCAAAACATAGGGCTAAATCAGTCAAGCAGCTGCTTTTGTCAGCCACAGTCTTGTCTCATTTCTTCTCTCTGCTCACACACAAAACCAGCTCCTTGTTGATGCAGATGTTTAAGGAAAGCTGCTCTTCCTCAGGGCTCTCATCTCGAGGGCTCTGGATGAATGGGAGCATTCACTCCTGCAGTCACAATTGTGGACAAGTTCGATACCGGGCTGACGGCTGGAGCTGCCTGCATGAGCACGCACACCGTGCCTCTCACGCACGCATGTGGTTTCGTCTCCCACGAAGGATGTCCAGGGGCAGGTCAGAAGCTTCCCAGAGCTCGGCAGCCCATTTGCATACAACGAGCAATTACCGGTAATTAACACATTAGTCAAGCCCGAAGAGAGCAAGAAAAGGACTCATCCTTGCGGGTGCTCCAGCGGGAAGGAGGGAGGGCGGAAAGGGGAAGGCTGGGCTGAAGAACCCGTTACTGGCGCTGAAGGGCGGCGGAGGGACGCGGGGTCCCCCCAGCTCCAGCCCCGCTCCAACCGCTCGGGGCAGCGGGGGGGGGGTGCAGGGGGGCTGCCCCACGGCGGGGGGGCGGCAGGGCCAGCGCATGCTCCCTGCCGGGCCCGAACCTGCCCATTTAACCGGAGGCGCGGGCGCCGCAGCGGGGCCGGGAGAGCCCCGGCAGCCGCCGCCGAGGTAGGGTCGGGGGATGGGGATGGGGATGGGGATGGGGATGGGGATGGGGATGGGGATGGGGATGATGGGGATGATGGGGATGGGGATGGGGATGGGGATGATGGGGATGGGGATGCGGATGCGGATGCGGATGCCTCCCAGCGCAGCGCTTGCAGCCGGGAAGGGAGCGCGGCTCGGCCGGGGCGAGGCGGCTGCCCTGGTCCCGCGGATGCTCCCGCGGAGCCGCCGCGCACCGGGACGCGCCCGCAGGTAGGGCTGAGCCCCGCCGGGCTCCCCAGCCCGAGTTAACGCGCGGTGGGCGCGGCGTGAGGGCTTCCTCTGCTTTGCATTGTTACAGACGCGTCCGCCGGGTCCAAGTTCGTGTTCAAGACGGCGGAGCAGGAGCAGGGCTCCGGCAGCGCGATGTGAGCGTGGGCTCGCAGGGACAGGTCAGTGGGTCCGTGCGGTGGAAGGAAGCCCGTGCTTGGCACCGGGAAGTGTTCACCGCACCTACCTGCGGGCTCCGCTTAGGTTTGCCGCCAGGTTAATGCGTCTCTCCCCTTCGGCTGCTGCAGGAGGCTGTTGCCTTAAAAGTGGTACCTGGGTGTTATAACGTGGACGGTCCGTAGGTTACCGCCTGTGTCATCGCTGGAGACTGTGGTGGGCAAATGCCCGTTTATGATAAACATAAACTGAAAGGTTAATTTGTCATCCCGCAGCTGACGGCTGTAGGAGGCAGGGAAAAGCGCTAGAATAAACGAATAGTGGTGATGGCCAGGCTTGGCAAGGCGCTTGGTTTTCATGCTGGTGTTTTAAAGGAAGCTAGAAGTTGGAAGGGAAATGTGTCAGGAAGTTTTCCTGGTCCTCATCTTGATCTGTCAGGCCCGTGGGCAGCGCAGAGCAAGTGGCCAGGCTCAAACCATGTCCCCTCCTGGCACTGGTCTGGTTCTGGATGTGAGTTCAAGAGCACAGCGTCTGCACGTGTAACATGAGAGTGACTGGAAATGCATAGAAACAGAGCGTGAGGAAGGACTTCAAAAGCACCCAAATGACCCGGGCTTGGAATCATGCAGCCGCTCCTGAGAAACATGCACCAGCCTTGAAACACTTTCTATTGTTCACCCACCAGCAATTTTCTTTCCCTTTTTCATGTGTGATGCTACCTGGGCTTTTTCCCCTCATCCGTATCTGCTACCACCCTTGCACTCCGTGGGGAGTGGTGATGGAGCCATGAATTGCCAGCCCCGTGCTGGGATTCCTGGCAGTGCCTTAAACTCTGGAACTTATTCCCCCAAAACCCCGTGGAAGCTTCTGGGTGTGGGATTTGAAAAGAGGCTTAGAAATCGGATATGGATAGCTAGAAACTCCAGAGTTAACAGCCAGTAACTGAGAGGTTTACAAGGGATGTAAATCCCTGTATTTCAGGGCCATAAGCCAATCTTGGGATTCAGTCGGAAATTTAGCTGGATTTTAGGTGCAGTGTAGGTGGATTTTGCCTGTGCTGTCCGCTGGTGGGTATCTGCCCCTACAGCTGCTTGCCTGTGCGGTGTCCTCTGTGAGTGTCTTGTCCTCTTGAAGAGGTTCCAGTTGAAGCACCTGAACCTCAGGGTGTTTCCCAACACTGAGCTGCTGCCAGAAGGCCCAAGCCAAGTTGCTTTGGGTAGAAGCTGCCTGGAGGTAACAGTAACGTTACCTGTGAGCATCTTGCAGGCTCCAAGATGATCATCACTGTAATATAATGCAGCACAGTGTCCTCGGGACAAGCTCCACAGGCAGCATCTTTGTGAAGTCAGCTTTTTAATGCTGCATCCATAGCGTGAGATGCTGAAATCACAGGGCTGGTCTGAAAAGCATCAGATGCATTGCGTGATGAAGTGACAGGGCAAAACCTGCAGCCTCTAAAGGTTTATACCACTTGTGTCACAGTGGGGCTGCAGAGCTTTCAGATGAGCTATAAGCCGTGTGAGTAACCTCTGTTTATCCTTCACCTTTCCCTATGCTGGAGCCCTTCATCTGAGGAGTGTCTTGTTTTGGCAGTTGATTGGGGTTTTCTTTAATGTGATTGTTGTTATGGCTTTATCTTGGCTAAGGCAGCGTCAAGGAAAAACACTTGACCCATAGGGTGAAAGCTGTGGAGTTTGTCATGGATTCAAGGCTATAAAGGGAGCAGAAGCAAAGGGTGGCAGAGAGCAGGGCCATGGTGTGGGGACCAGCAAACAGTAGCTGTGGAGCCTTGTACCTCAATAGAAGTAGGCAGCAGAGGGTACACAGGGGGACATGCAGAAACCAAGGAGCCTTGAATGCTGCCAGGGATGGGGCAGCCACAGCTTCTCTTGGCACCCTGTGCCAGTGCCTCAGCACCGTCACAGGGAAGGGCTTCTGCCTTATCTCCAACCTGAACTTCCCTGTTTGAACCCGTGAGAAGCTTGTGAGCTGCTCTCAGCTATTTTCAGTGTTGACTTGGTTTCTGAATGCTTCATATCCGACATCACATTCCCATGTGAAAGCAGGAGCCCCAGGGCTCAGCGAAGGCAGGAACAGAGTGGCTCATGGAGGGATCCTTGCCCCTAGAAAACGGGGAAACAAAGCAGCCTCTGCAAGGCAGTCAAGCAGTGTGTGTGCTCATAGACCACCTGTAAGCATGAAGCTGCACAGCATGAAGGCAAGCTGGCGCTCAGCATAAACCAAAGGCTAGGAAGCGAGCACAGCGCAGGGTTAGCTTTGCATTTCTGTGTCCTGGTGCTTGTGTTGTATCTGAGGCTGACGGAATCCATGCGTCCCTCAAAACCTGTTCTTGTGCTGTGGTAGGAACCTGAGCGTGATCTGGCATGGCAGAGCTGTAGAAGGTGCTGATGTGGCCACCAGCTCTGCTCCTGGGTTGCTTGCTCAGAGATCAGCCCAGTGGAGCCACAGTCCCCATCTCGTTATGATGATGGGTACACACGCTGCTCCTTGGAGGTCCTCACGCTGGGGCCCTTCCTCCTTGTTTTCACACCCTAAAATGTCAGTTCCTCGTGCAGTTCCCAAATATTAGTTTAAGGTTTTGCCAGCCTGCAGAAGAGGAGAAACAGAGCCCCGGGAATATTGTCTGGCAAAGTAACTGGGGTGGAGGAATGTGGCCCCAATGGCTTCTTTGTCTCGGTGCCGGAGGGTGGCTGGAACACACACAGCAACAAGCAGGTGCTTCACTGCGGGCTCTGTGGCTTTTCTTTTACTGTACGTGCTGCTAGTCCAGATCTGGAGGACCTGGCCCTGCCTTGCAGCCAGGGAAGCCTTGTTTGAGCGGTGTGAACTCACAGGTGAAGTCTCCTAGGTGCCAGGTTGGGAATACGCAGAAGGTGCAAGGATGGACCATGGCAAAATCAGGTTTGTTTGACAAAAAGAACCACTGATGGGCACTGCTTGGGGTTGTGAGGGCTGGGTTCTTCAACCAAGGGAGCAGAGATTTTCCCACCTTGACGTTGTTGGAAGCTGGAGTTCTCTGGGGTGGTTTGTCTCCGGGAGCCGGGACGTCAGGGCAAAGGCAAAGAGAATGAGTGCAGTGAAATCCGTGCGAGCTGTCAGCACCCACAAGATGTCAATGCTCTTGCAGAGCAGGCTGGAGCCAGCTCCAGGGATTGTGCGTACGGAGTTGTGGATAACATCTGACTCTTGCTTCAGATTTATGGGTTAGGGCTTCCCGTGAAATGGTGCATGCAGTGAAATCTGTGGATCAGGCTTTCTGTACTGAACATGAGGAGCAATTCCTGCTGGGATATGACCTGCAAAGATCAGCCCCCACATCTAACACTACTCTGCCATCCCCCCCCCATTGCCTGCTTCTGGAAGCAATGGAGCAGAGCTGGTTCTTTGGTTAGCTTTGCAGGGGTGTGTGTGCTCATTGTGTTCTCTGACCTCTCTGCACACAGACCAAAAGCCTTTACCTTGCTCTGGAACCTGCACAGGAGTTCTCTCCTGGTGCTTTTGTGCCTATCCCATCAGCAGTGCTCTGTCTGGGAGCGATGAGCAGCATCTGCTGCTGATCCAGGATGTTCTGCTGCTCCCAGGCCTTGTAGTGCCACTTCTGTTGGGATCTCCTGTTTGGAGGCAGGGTGCCCAAAGCATTTTGGTGCTCTGCAAGCCCTGAGCTGCCTCTGTTGGTGCTGAGCATCCTCTGTTAGTGCTGTGGTTATCACTGTGTTACCATGGGCTGGCTTCTGGAAAACGTTCCCGTTGCTTATTGCTGTGCCAAGAGAATGGAGGATTGTTCTGCTCCCACAGGGAGCTTCCTCCTAGGTCTGTGGTGAGAGGCAGCTCCTAAACACAAAGAGATGGAGCACAAAGGAGCAAGGAGATGCCAGTGGCTTCAGTCTGGGTACCAGGTACCGCTGGTGGTGTGACAGGGGAGGGCTTTGTGCGGGCACTGTTGCTGTTGGACTCCAGAGGTGGATTTGGGAAGGGCTCTGACAAACAGCTCCTGTGTGTGCGGGGCGGTGGGAGCAGCTGGAGCAGTGCTACAACAAAAGGCTGCTGTGCTACAGCCAAGGCTGCCCGAGCAGTGAACGGGCCGGGAGGGGTGGCGGGTCCAGGAGAGCGGCTGGGTGCAGTCTGGAGAGGGGTCTGACCGAGAGAAGTGTGGAATTACACAGGGAAGAGCTGCAGGGGGAGGGAAGGAGGACGGGCACTTCGCAGCCATGAAATCTCAGCCCCTGGATATTGTTTCGGGGCAAGTTCCTTCAACCTCAGTGCTCCAGATCCATCCCTCCGGCCTGGACAAAGCACTGGAGATGGGCTGTTGGGGGCAGCCCCCAGCAGCCGGGGGAAGATGATCCGACAGGGCCCCTTTCATCTGGGATCCCTGGGCACAGTCTGCAGTTGGGCTGCCCCATTCATCACTGCCTGCGGCCGGCGCTGATAGCAGTGCCTGAGCCTTTCGGCTCTGCTGCCGTGCCTGGGGCTGATGCACAGGCAGAGTGGCCCAGCGCCGTGCTGGGGATCAGCCCTTCCCCAGCTCTGTCTGGGCAGAGCCAGCGCTGTGCTGGCCCGAGGCTCCCTGGCTGCTTGCCCGAGGCAGCCTGGAGCATGCTGTGATATAGCCAAGGTCTTTCTGCTTCATTTGGAGCTCACTGAACTTTACTCCAGTCAACAGAGGCAAGAGAGAGCCCAGTGTGGAGGGAAATCCTGCCTCTGCTCCAGTCTGAAATGCACAAACTGCCTTTTACCCTCTGCTCTTCCAGCAGAGGTTTTCAGTGAGCGGTCCTTGAACTTGAACCCCATGCTTAGGTACTGAAAAGCTCATGATTTGGGACAGATCCTTTCCAGGTTCAAACCAGGAGTCGGGTTCCTGTTCCCAAGGAGGGACGGCGGCTGCATCCCCCTCCTGGGGAAAGGGCAGCTTTGAGCCTTGGCTGTTGACCAGTGGCAATCTCTCCCCCCGAGATGCTGGATGCTGCTGTGGGGTTTGTGAGAGTGGCTGCAGCTTAATGTAAAGTCCTGGCATGCTCAGGGCCTGTAACACGTGAAGCTGGTAGAATGGGGAGAGGAAAAGGCTTTAAGTTTCCCATAAAGACCTTCCAGTGAAACATGTTTGAAACACTAGAATCTGATTGCTCCTTGGCTTTGCAATTACCCAGACAAGGTCGGGCAGAAGGGAAATCGTAGAATCTCCTGTTTTCGGAGCCAGCCTCATGACTGGGCTGGCGTGATGAGAAGACTCAGCTCCAGCAGTGATGGGGGGGCCCTCATGAGCACAGGGAAGTCACTTGCTGCAGGCAGGAGTCGGAGCTTGCGCAGGTTTTGCTACCGTGGGCACATAAAGCTGTTGTTGTGCCGAGTGCTCAGGACTCTGACAGTGGTCTTTGACCTCAGAGCACCCTCAGGAGCCCGGCTCTGCCAATGCGCTCGTGCTCCTCGCCCGTCCCTTGGCAGCGGGCGCTGGTGTGGCAGCAGATGCCTCCCTGGCAGTGGCTCACACTGGCGCAGAGCCCCGCGCTGGCTGCGGGAGGTGGAGCAGGAGTCCAAGGCACTGTGAGTTTTGCTTTATTCCCTTCCCCTGTCCCACATCCATCCCCGCTCTGGAGGCAGCAGCCGCAGCATCTCTTCGCAGAGCATCCCAGCCGTGCCCAGGAGGGCTGTGGGCTCCTGCCCGCGGGCTCTGATGCGAGCGGTGGGGCTCTGTCCTCACGCCGGTCCTGGGGCTGGTCCTCGCGATGCAAAGGCTCTTTGTTTGTCTCGTCAAAGCCATGACCTCATCTGGGAGGCAGAAAACAGAGCGGGAGAAACCCCCAACCTGCCACTGGAGGTCAGAGGCCTCGCTCAGAGAGATGTCAGCGTCAGACCGCGCCGGCAGCGACACAAGCGGGCTTGCAGAGCACAAAATGACCATGAAGAAACGGCCTGACTGCCACGGCATTACAAAAGAGCCCATTGCTTCGGTGTGTGTCCGGGACCCAAAGTACAGCCTTTGGGGAAGAGCATGAGGTCACGCTCCTAAACCTTGAAGCCAAAGGGACTGCCTGAGTCTGGGCCGGATGAACCCTGGGAAAGGGCTTTTCTAACGTGGTTCCACGACTGCCACGTGTGGGGTTTTGGCTTCTCCCTCTTTCCTCTGCAGAGACCTTGGCAAACACGACTGCTGCCAGAGAGAGGTGAGATTCAGTGATGGGAGCCAGCAGCTCCCACTGCGCTGTCAGAGCCCTCACTCCTACTTTATAACCATCTGAACTGATGCTGATCTGGAGTCTCAGCTGGCCCCATGACTGCCACAGCTTCCCAAATAAACCAGGAATGAGGAAGCTCCATCGTGGGATAGAGCTCCTAGAGCCGCCTTGGAGCTGCAGTGTGCTGGAGGAGGAGAAGCCCAAGTATGGCCTTAGCTTGCTGAGGACTCAGATGTGCCGTTACACAGCAGTGGTGTGTGGGAAACAAGAAGGTCCAGTTTCACTTCCCGTTTTCCCAGTCCTGTGAGCACTGAAGCAGCTCCCACCTCTTCTACCAAATGGGGAAATCGTTCTTCTGCTCAGCTCTAGGGATTTAACAGCTTCTGTCACTGTTGTGAGTGCTCAGCTCCTCCCTGTGAGGGTGCTGAGGCGCTGGCACAGGGTGCCCAGAGAAGCTGTGGCTGCCCCATCCCTGGCAGTGCTCAAGGCCAGGTTGGACACAGGGGCTTGGAGCAAGCTGCTCCAGTGGAAGGGGTCCCTGCCCGGGGCAGGGGTTGGAGCTGGAGGAGCTTTGAGGTCCCTTCAACCCAACCCATTCCCTGAGTCTATGGAACACATCCCAGGGCCTGGCTCCGCAGGGAGCACGCATGGATGGATGTAATGGGGGGGTCCGAGCCACCTCTCGGTGTTTCAGCCGTGGGGAGGCCGCTGCCCTTTTTAGCAGCATCCAGCTCTTTTTCCTCTGCTCCCGCTATTCCCTTTACAACCAGCCCATTGTTGGGGGCTGCAGGGCTGGGTGGAGTGTTTCAGGCTCAAGTGTAATTTCAGCGCCTCTAAAAGCCTTTGGAGGGCTCTTCCCCCCCTCGCCAAGAGGACAGCAGCGCCAGCAAGGGCTAATGGGATGGATTTACTCTGCGGGCTCTCCCTAATCCCCTTTGTGGGCCCGTTGGAGTGGACGCGGTGCAGGAGCCCCCGGGCTCGGGCAGAGAAAAGGCAGCTCAGCGGGGGGGGTTACACACTGCCACGTAAATACAGACCCTGGCCATGGGGATGGAATCTGTGCCCAGGAGCTCGCTGCAGAGGGGGGCACTGCGGGGGTTTCCCCCTTTCCACTTCAATTTACATTTGTATTCTTCTGCTAAAGCTAAGAGCAGGAGGAGGCGGGGGAAGAGGGTGGCTCAGCCCAAGCACCGGGCGGTGGGCTCAAGGCTTGACCAGCCCGAATGCCACGGTGACGGGCTCAAGCCCAAATGAGCTCAAGTGAAAAGCAGGACCAGATCGTGTCTCACCTCCCCTCCTGCTCCAAAGCAGGGGCTCCTCTCATGAATGAAGGCAGAAGCCTGGGGCGTGCAGGAGCCAAGCAGAGCTCTGCTGGAGAGGCAGCCAAGCCTGTCCGGAGCTGTTCGTAGCAGACCTGATGCTGGCACAGGAAAGGGTGACCAGAAGTGAGGCCCTTGAGAGCAGAAGCTGCAAGTGCTGCTGCCTTGGTTGCGTTGTGTGTGGTTGGGAGTGTGTGAGGCTTCTGTTTGCTTTGGGGATCTTGTGCCAGTCCTGAGGAGGTGAAACACTGCGAGACCGCCCCTTCGCGTGGCAGGCACGAGCAGCCCCGTTCAGAGACTCGGGGAATGGGTTGGGTTGAAGCGACCTTAAAGCTCCTCCAGCCCCAACCCCTGCCACGGGCAGGGACCCCTTCCACTGGAGCAGCTTGCTCCAAGCCCTGTGTCCAACCTGGCCTTGAGCACTGCCAGGGATGGGGCAGCCACAGCTTCTCTGGGCACCCTGTGCCAGCGCCTCAGCACCCTCACAGGGAAGAGCTTCTGCCTAAGAGCTCATCTCAGTCTCCCCTCTGGCAGGTTAAAGCCATTCCCCTTGGCAGCAAAGACAGAGACAGATTCCTGTTTGTGCCCCCAAGGTGAGGAGCAGGGGGCTAGAGCTGCCCCCTCTTTGCTGCTGGTCAATCAGGCTGACACCAGAGCTAAGGCAGCCAAAAACCACAGAAAACTCTCAACAGCCTCTTGCCCTCACAGCTACACCTTTACCTGAAGGAACCTGGAACTAACGCTTCCCAAAGCTTGTGCAGATGGGAACCAGCTCTCTTGGGCTTGGGAACGAGCCCTGCTCATGGTGATGACTGCTCAGCCTCCAAGGCTGATGGTGGCATTGAAGGTGCTGCAGCGAAACATTGCAGCGTGGCAGGAAAGAACCCACCCCTGGTCCTGCCCAAGTCAACTGCATCCCTTTGAACCAGACTGGGTCTTCCTTGTTCCCATCCAGGGCATTTCCACCCGCTGCTGCTGTTCTTCCCCTAAGCCGAGCTCGTAGAATGGAGCTCAAAGGAAGTGCGGAGTTAATTCAGAGGGACTCAAGCGCCCTTCTCCCACCCCTGCTTAATGAGCACTCCCCTCTCCCCACACTGGGAATGGGGTCAAGGAGATTTGGGAAGGGAGGGGGAAGGGGAGAGGGTCAGGAGAGGTCAGGTGAGGGCTCCATTTCATCCCGCCGGGCCTGCCAGAGCTATTCTCCATGGTGTATTTCCCATTCAGCTGCAGTGAATGGGCACTGATAGCTGTGAAAGGATCTGGCACTGGATGAACAGCCCTTCCCTAAGCGCTTGCTCTTGTGCTCTCTCCCACCCTTTCTTCCAAAGGGCTTCCAGGGAGCAGGGGATTAATAACACTCAGAAAGAGCCCCTTGCAAGGTTGGAAATGGACCGTTGTGGTTATGAATGGAAAGCCAAAGGCTGGCAATACCCTTGGCCCTCCCTTCCCTCTGCTGCCCGAGGGGGAATAGGCTTCTGCACCCAGCCTGTGGTGACGTGGGTCTGTATCACCTGGGAAGCGCTGGGCTGGAGCCCTCCACATCCCCACCATCTCCTGCACTGCCCAGGACCAGCTCCTTCAAAAAGCCAAGGCTTTTCCTTTATTTGCTAAGGAAAAGGCTTTTGTGGGGTCATTTCTTCCTCGTAAGACAGGGCTCAGGTTATTGCAGAGCCCTGACAGGTCACAGATAGCTGATGAATCCAGTCCTCTGCTGTGTGATCATTACTGTGGCTGTTTGAACCATGGGGTAGGTGCACAACTGTCATACATCAGAAGGGCTGCTACCATGTTTATAACACCTCCTGTCCCTTCTGCATCCACGTGAGAGACTGGAAGGATTATGGAGTATCAGGATATGGATTCCTCTGAGGAACAAATGAGGTTTTCTCTGCCACGTCCCTCAGTCTTCAGTCTAAGCACTGTCTGGAGGTGGTTACTTGTAAGATCCATTGGAAAGATGGGAGGGAGGAGGCGAGACTGCTTCCAGCCATGCTTGTGCACATCCATCAGTGCACATAGTCCTCTTTCTGCAGGGATTTAGCGTTGGTTTCTTCTGGAAGTGAAAGATGAGCCCCAGGGTCTGCTCACGGGGGTGCTCAGAGCCACGTCTGCACCGGCGGGAGGGAGACGGGAGGTGAGCTTGTGCCGGTGCTGCTGTGTGTGAGCGAGGCCGTCCCGCTGACACCTCCAGGACGCTCCGCGCTGGCTCCAGTGCGTGGCTGTGCCCTCGCTGCTGCTCTTCTCATGTGCACATCCTGGGGTTCCTCATGTGGAGCCCGCTGCGCCCCGGCCCTGCAGGGAGACGTTTGTCACAGCTGCCTCTGCAGCGTGCGAGCAGGGGAAACGCGTGACTCCGGCCTGGGGCTGCTCTGCCTTTTGAGGAACGGGCTCTGGAAGCGCCAGTCCCTGGTTTCACCCCTACCCCTTCTTGCTCCCTGGCAGCGCTGCGGGGTGAGCTGTGCTCTGCAGGGGCACGCTGCCTGCTTCCTCCTGCCCTCCCGGCTGCCGCAGTGGGCGAGAGCGGAGGAGCGGGACGTGCCGGGGCTGCAGGAGGTGCGGGGCTTTCTGCTGTGGCTGCCCTTGCTGGAGAGGCTCCTGTGTGCAGGTGGGGGGCAGAGCCCTCTCCTCTGGTCTCCTCTCTCTGCCTTTGTCCGCATCCTGCTGCTTTGCTCCTGCCCCAGGACCCGCCTCCTACCTGCTGCCAGCTGAACCAACCTCTCGGCGTTGATCTGTTGTTTCTCTGCAGAGGAAGGGCAGGAAAAGGTTGGTTTTCACGTTTCAAACCGAGGTGTTTAAAGATGCTTTACCTTCCCTCGGGACGGAGAGAGGAAGAGCAGGGGAAGGCATCATCAGCTCAGCAGCAGGCGATGTCCCTGTGGCACGACAGCTCGGGGAGCAGCTGTGAAGGAGCCCCCCATGTGGCTCCCTTCTGCTCTGCGTGCAGGAGCCCTTCACAGGAGGGCTCTGTGTCCCTTTGGGGGAGGATCCGAGGCAAGGGGCTTGGCACTGTGCTCTGTGTTGTCCCTAGTGTAGAAGCTGGGGGAAACTGAGGCCGGGGGAAGTTCTTGTCCCGCAGCTTTTGGACCTGTCTGACTGTGAAAGGGCCTCCCCATCACAAGATGCCAAATCCCACCGGGCTGTTGGCAGCTCCCTTGTGTGTGAGGTGTAAATGCTGCTGTTAGACCAGGAGCCCCCTAGGACGCGGTGACTGACTCCTTCCGCATCCAAAGCTCATATTGCTCCAGAACCAAACCAGCCCAGAGCCTGCCAGGGGAGCCTTGGAAGAGAGGGGCGGTTTAAACGAAGTCTTTGGGCTGGCTGCCGGGGCTCTTAGAGGCAAAGCTGCAGGGAACGTCCCATCTTTAACCAGCAAGCACCGGCCCGTGCCCTACCCCGGCCCGCGCAGCCCCAGCCCCTCAGCGAGCTGCTGCCGGGGCCGCGCTCCGGCACAGCGACATCGCCGCGCTGGTGCCTGTGTTTGCCCAGCGCAGGCGGGGCCGCGGTGCTGCTCACACCCCACCAGGGAGGGCCCTGGAACCAAACCCTGCGTGTACCTGCCGCGGCTTCCAGCTCTGCGCCCGACCGCTTCAGCTGCTTCTCCCGAGGGCTGCGGGACCCGGGGGAGCAGCTCGGGGAGCCGGGGACCACCTCTGACCGCGCTGCCTGCAGGAGGTGAGTCCCGGCTTCTGCCTTCCTCTCTGCAGCGCCTCCCGAGCCTTCCCCTCCCATCCCTCTGCCCCCGTCCTCCCTGGCCTGCCCTGGTGTTTCTGCCCAGCCGAGCCAATGCATCTCCTGCGTGCTGGGAACAAAGTGAAAAGCGAGGCGTTGATGGGGATTGGCACCAAATGCAGTTTAAACAGGAAAGGGCTCACCTGGAGCTGCAGTTTGGTTGCTGGTGGCAGCTTCTCCTCTCTGACTGTGCGTGAGTATTGCTTCTGGATCATAGGGATTTCTTTGGTCCTTAAAGCCCTGTGAGGGTGTGGAGGGGGAAGAGACAGGTCTTGTCTTCCCTACTGATAAGAAATCTTCTCTGTGTGTGTAAGACATCTATCGAGTGTTTGGAGTTTACCTTGGGATAAGGAGGGATAAGCCCCCTCAAGCCTGGACTGCAGCAGTCAGTGGACATTACACCTCCCTCGCAGGTCTATCTTAGAGCGATGGTGACTCGGTTCATTCTGGCTTGGGAGTCTGCTCCCTTTAGCCAGCAGCACCAAGGCTTGTGCTGCTGGAGCTTGAATTTCCATCCCAGGGCTGTCAGCCGGCTGGGGACCCATCACCCGTGAGCAGGGCTGAGCATCCTGTGTGTGGCCCACATCTGAGGACGGTGCTTGCTGTCCCCAGCCCTTGCAGATAGAGCGCATCTGAAGTAAGGCTGAGCATGTCTGGGGCCTCCAAGCGCGCCTTTGAAGCCATGTCTGGTGATGAAAGGAAAGCTGTTCTGTTCCCACCTGCCTTCCCTTGCTGTTTGACCTTGGGCAAGTCACTTGAATGTTCACACTTGTTAAAAGGAGGTATCTGTTGTGCCAGTTGGGGTCTAAGCTGTTGGGAGGGGGCGACCTGAGAGATAGGAAGGAAAATCATCAGTCCTTTTTGCGTGTCATTGGCAGCCCATCAGCTCCTGAGCTCAGGAGGTGCCTCCCCTCTGCAGCAGCAAGAGGCAGGGAGTGATGCTTGCACCTCAGTGGGAACCTCATCACCACACATCCTCACCCACTCATCTCCATGGGGCTTATTTGAAGAGGGGAAGGAAAAGACTGCAGAAGCTGTCCCAGCTGTACCTGTCTGCTCACTTGTGCCGTGATGGCATCAAATGCATCTGTGAGGTTAGGGAGTGCTCACTGGCACCGCGTTTGGTGTTCACATGGGGTTTTCTCTCTGCCCAGTGTAGCTGTGGCACGGCTGTGGTCCAGCGCCGCTGGTTCAGCCACTGCTGAGGAGGAAGGGGAGTGCTGGGGATGTTCCCTGTTCCCATTCCTCTCCCCTGTAATGAAAGCAAAGAACTTGGAGGGGCACCAGGCTGCACAACTGGATTCTCACCTCTTTTCCATCTGCGTTCAGCCTCCTCGACGCAAAGCACCGGGGAGGCACAGGAGGCTGAGGCTTCTGTGCAAAGTGGGATCGTGAATCCTGAGAACTAGGCAGCAGTTTGGTTTACTGTTGAATCAGTGGCTGTGAAGGAGCTTCATGTCTTGCTAAGGCACCCTCCCTTCCCTAGCATAGCCACACACCAGTAGGTGCTTTTAGCAAGACAGCCCTTGGGTGGACTAGCTGCTGGGGCTGACATCATGGCAGGGTCCTAGCAGGTTACAAAGAGGCATCTGCTTACTCTTGCTAAGGCTGCTTGGCCCCTGCCCTGCTCTGGTGGCCTCTCCCCTCTGCAGAAGGCTGGAAAGAAGGAGCATGTTACAGGGCAAGTAAATGACTCAGCCTAATGAGTAAGGTAATTGCTGTTCACTGTTAGATGAGGCTAAAGTGGGTCAGGTTTGTTTGTGAAACTCCATGGAGGCACCATCTGTTCCCTGTGCCCTGTCTCGGGCTGGAGATGGGATTTGGGTGAAACTGCTCCCCTGGGAGCCCGCGGAGCAGTGCGGGTGATGCCCTGTCATTAGGCAGTGGGGTGGGTCCCCGGGGATGACCCTGTGTGACTGCAGCCCTGAGCCTTGAAGGGGCTTCTAATTGATTTCACTGGGAGAGGGGACCCTAAGTCCTTTGTTTGTCTGCTCCAACTGCCCCTCTCTGAGATGAGGCTGGACATCAGCCCTCCCTTAGCCCAAAGGCAGAGTTGCATTTCCCCAAACCATGGCTGACACTTGACACAAGCCCTTGGAGAGGAGCCCAGCACCGATGTGGTTGTGTCTCAATCCTGCTGCTCTCGCAGATGTCCTCTCATCACCCTCCTGTGTGACTGCCCCTTTCAGCCATGACGTGTCTCTGCGGTGCTTGGGTTTAGCGCTTTCCCCTGCCCTGGACCCCGCTGTGTCTAAGCTCTCTCTCCTTACAGACCACAGCACGTGAGCAGAAGGGGAAGCCTGGAGTGGGATCCGTGCCTGCCCACGCCTGGACTCAGCATCGCTGGGGCCGCATCTTGCACAAAGAGGAAGAGGAAAAGACACTTCAGTCCCCCTTGCTAAAGATGGGGGGCAGCATCTGTGCAGCAGAGCAGGCAGGGAAGCTCCAGACCTGGCCTGTGGGGCATCCCTGGCTGTGCCGCAGCCGGAGCACAGCAGCTCGCTGGCACTAGGGCTGTGGGCCGGCTCGGGGCAGGCAGCCGGGGCCAGCTCGGGGCAGGCAGCCGGGGCCAGCATGCTCTTCCACAACAGCAAGACCCAGCTTCTGCTGGTGAACTCCCTGACGTTCGGCCTGGAGGTCTGCCTGGCTGCAGGGATAACCTACGTGCCTCCGCTGCTGCTGGAAGTGGGAGTGGAGGAGAAGTTCATGACCATGGTTTTGGGTAGGCAGCTTTTCTCTCACCTTTGACGTGCTTGTTTTCCCTTTGGGTCTGGAGGGCAAATAAAGGCATGAGGGCTTGTCTCTGAGGGCACAGCAGAGGGCAGCCTGTTTCTGGAGGAGGGGGCTGTGTCCCAGGGAAGCATGCTGAGTTCCCGAAACGCCTGGGCTATTTCTCTGCGGTGCAAACAGAGCAGTGTGCTCCAGACGTTAACATCACCTCTTCTTTTCCAGGGATAGGACCTGTCCTTGGCTTGGTTTTTGTCCCGCTGATAGGATCCGCCAGTGACCACTGGCACAGCAGCTACGGCCGGAGGAGACCTTTCATCTGGATGCTCTGCCTGGGAGTCCTGCTCAGCCTCTTCGTTATCCCACACGCCAGCAGCCTGGCCAGCCTGTTTGCCCTCAACCCTCGTCCTCTGGAGATTGCCTTCCTCATCCTGGGCATCGGCTTACTGGACTTCTGTGGCCAGGTCTGCTTCACCCCCCTGGAGGCTCTGCTCTCAGACCTCTTCCAGGAGCCAGACAACTGCCGCCAGGCCTTCTCCATGTATGCCTTCATGATTAGCCTGGGGGGCTGCATTGGCTACCTGCTTCCAGCCATAGACTGGGGGGGCAGCTTTCTGGCCCCGTACCTGGGAGGGCAGGAGACCTGCCTCTTCACCCTCCTTGCCATCATCTTCCTCGGCTGTGTGCTGGCCACGCTCTTTGTGACAGAGGAGGCAGCCACCCAGGCAGATGCTCTGGATGGCCCGGCACTGAAGGATGCTCCCCCTAAGCCCTCACCCCCTGCCTGCTGCTCTTGCCACGTCTCCAGGAGCTCGTGTCTCCTGCAGGCCAGGCACACGATGCAGGCGCTGAGGAACCTCTGCACGCTGGTGCCGCGGCTTCACAGCCTCTACTGCCGCATCCCCAAGGTCATCCGGCGCCTGTTCGTGGCCGAGCTCTGCAGCTGGATGGCACTCATGACTTTCATGCTGTTCTACACAGACTTTGTTGGGGAAGGGCTGTACCACGGTGTCCCCAGGGCCAAGCCAGGCACGGATGCCAGGCGCCACTACGATGAAGGTGAGAAGTGAAGCAGCTGCTCTGAGGCTGCAGCATCGGTTCCCTGGGACAGGAGGGGTCAGTGGGAGCTGGGGTGGGCTCAGCTCTGCTCGTAATGCACAACAACCTTGCAGAAGTTCTGCTGTGAGATTCCCATCTCACGTCGCTCTCTGGGGAGCCCTCAGGCAGCTTCCCCACTTCTCACCCCCTTCTCCAGTGCTTTCTGATAGTGCTCACCACTGGAGCCTGTAGCTGCCACGTCCACATCATGGGATACTCACTGCAGCACGTTACCTGCCTGCTCCTGTTGCCTGCTGTCCCGTGTTGGCTGCTGTGTGCTGCCAGAGCCTTGACTGGCTCCTGGCCCTTCTCCTCTCCCTGATCTAAGTCTTTTATTCTTGGAGGCACCTTCCTGGCCCTCTTCCTCCTCCAGCTGTACATCTTGCCCTCTGGTTTTTCCACTCGCTGCCTCTGTGAGCTCTGCAGTACACTGCCTCTTTGTGCTGAGTGTTTAACTTAGAGGCAGCTTAATTATTATTTAACACTTGCACTGTACAGCTCCCAGCAGGTCAGGGCTCCATTGTGCTGGCTGTCACAGGAACATATGTTGAGTAATGATCCTTGCTCCAAAGAGTTAATGGTTTTAATTCCCTGAAATCTGATAGAGCTTTGCAAAGGGTAAGGTCCGGATTGCTACCGGATGCTGCACTCATTCAGTGCATGTTGTATACTTTACCTTGGCTTAAGCACAACTCCTTGTTCCTTTCATTCTGTTGCTGGTTTTGGCATCAGATAACAACAGATCCTGGTTCATGGGCAGGTGACAGATGCTGGCTTAAGAGTAGGAAGGTGCAAACAGCTTCCAAAGACAAGGACGCCGTTTGGATTCCTATGTCCCGTTGCCCCTCTGGTTCGACTGGGGTGCCCGGGAGCATGTGTGGGAAATCCTTGCTGCTGGCGGAGGGTGGGAGCTGCAGCGTGGCTGCTGCAAGGCAGGGATGCGCTGGTGAAGCCTGGGGGCACTCTCACCACCTCCGCTTCCCTGCAGGGGTCCGCATGGGCAGCTTGGGCCTCTTCCTGCAGTGCATCACATCCATCTTCTTCTCGACAATCATGGACCGGATGGTGACGCGCTTCGGGGCGCGCGCCGTGTACCTGAGCAGCGTGGTGCTCTTCCCCGGCGCTGCCGCCGTCATGTGCCTCTCACAGAGCATCACCGTGGTCACCATCTCGGCTGCTCTGACAGGCTTCACCTTCTCTGCCCTCCAGATCCTGCCCTACACGCTGGCATCGCTGTACCACCATGAGAAACAGGTAGGGATCAGCTGCAGAGGGCAGGGTGCCGCCAGGACAGCCTGGCCAGCCTCTTGGAGCCGGTCCAGTCAGTTCAGTGCATGGGAGAGAAACACATGCCTGTGTGCAAAGGTTTTCCACATGGGCCTCTTGTCTCCAGGCTGTCTTCTCTGGAGATTCATCTGGAATGGAGCTGATGAGAGTTTGGCATCTCCTTCCTCAGGCATCCCCTGCTCACAGCAGGCACTGTGCAGGTTTAAAAAGCGGGGAGTGGGCAAGACAGAAGAAGCGAGCTGGGGTTGGTGTATCAAAAGGGATGTCTTGTGTTCCTGTGTCCTGCGTGTTGTTAGGGAAAGTGGTGCAGGTTAGTTCCAGCTGTGTGCATTCTGCAGCCAAGTCACATCTGCAGCTCCGAGATGTGCTAAAATCCACGGGTTTCTCCCTTTGAGGCCCTGCTTTGCAGCTGTTGTCCCTATCATGAAGATCAGTGCCATGAAAACTGAGGTTCTTCCTATTCCCCTCACTCCAAGAGAAATAAAGGGGGTGAAACTTCGGACACCAAGTGCAGTGAGACGTGGGGTATAGCTGGGTTTGGTTTCTTTTGCCCTGCCTTGGAAGTTCCTCCTTCCTTCCCCGAGCACTTTGCAGCAGGCTGCAGGGAGACCCCAGAGAGGTAGATCCTAAAGTGCCCTTGGATTCCCCATCTGCCCCATTTCTGTCCTCCTCTTTTCTCTCCCTGTTCAAACCTCTCCTCCCTCCTGCTTGCCTCCCCTCATTCCCTCCTCCCTGCTCCCTCTCTTCCCTCCCCTTTTTTACTTTGTTTTCTCCCATCTTTCACCCCTGCTCCTGAAGTGAAGCAGCAGAAGGGGGCACCCGCAGTGGCTGCTGCTGCCCCCCCCGTGCGGCAGCCTCAGGGCCACCTCCGCTGGAGCTCCGTGCCCTGCACAGCCTGCGTAAGTCACTCTTCTCCTGCATGGCCTCTCCTTAGCGTGGCCACTGAGCCTCATCCAGGGCAGGAGGACGCACTGAAGCCTTGCTGGAGGCGCCTGCTGGCGTTCCCCCCTTGTGCAGGAGGTTGGGCACCGCTGCGCTCCTCGCTCCCAGCACTGCCCAGCAGCTCCGGGGGAGACCCCTGAGTCCCCACTTGCAGCACTGCGGCAGTTCTGGTGTCCCCCACATAAAACGGACATGGAGCAAGGCCAGAGGAGGCCATGAGGATGAGCAGGGGCTGGAGCAGCTCCCGTACGGAGCCAGGCTGAGAACATTGGGGTGTCCAGCCTGGGGAAGAGAAGCTGCGTGGAGACCTCAGAGCAGCTCCCAGTGTCTGAAGGGGGCTACAGGGATGCTGGAGAGGGACTCTTCATTAGGGATGCAGTGACAGGACAAGGGGTGATGGGTTCAGACTGAAACAGGGCAAGTTCAGGTTGGAGATAAAGTTCTTCCTTGAGGGTGCTGAGGCACTGGAATGGGTCCCCCAGAGACATGGTAAATGTCCATCCCTGGCAGTGTTCAAGGCCAGGTTGGACATGGTCTCATGTGGGGTGCCCCTGCCCATGGCAGGGGAGTGGAACTGCATGATCTTCGGGTCCTTTCCAACCCAACCCATTCCATGATTCCCTGAGATGAAGCTGTTGATTGAGGCTCCTGTTCCTCCTGTGCTCGTATCCTGCTGCAAGGGGTGATTTTAAAGCAGAAGTTCCCACTAAGCTCATTCCTGTGAGTATGGATTGCTCTGGATTTAGGTTAATTCTCCGCACTGGCTATTCACCCCCCTGCCAGAACATGTATCTCTGAAGTCCCAGCCTGGATCGTTATAGGAACCCAGAAAACATGGCCTGAGCCTTGAGGGCAGCTGAGCAGGCTTTTGAGAACATCAGTGTCGCATAGGAAGGGCTGGAGCCGCGGGGGACATCGTCCTTTGGCTCACACAATGCCCTTTCTGTGCTGGGTTTGGAGCCGCTTTGAAGCGTGATGGCAACAGCAGGCATGTGGGAGGGTTTTTCAGCTCCACGGAAGATCAGTGCCGGTCCTGGATGGACGCACTGGAGGATAAAGTCGTGAATTCGAGAGCTGAAGGGTGCAGCGAGCAGCCGAGCAGAGCCCGGGTGATGCCTGGGGAGGGTGATTGCTCTGTGGTGAGGTTCTCATCTGGTTTCTGTTCCGTGATCGAATCTGAAGCTGTTTGTGCCGCGGGTCCGCAGCCGCGGCCTGGGGCAGCACGAGCAGAGCCTGACGCCCCGGGGCAGGGCTGGGAGGTGCCCAGGCTGCTGACAGCATTGGGGTGGGCTGCAGCAGGGCTGGGGTGCCCCAGCTGCCGTTCCCCCTCGCAGCAGGGAGGCCGCGCTCTGCTCATGTCCCCCTTTGGCTTTGTTAGCTCATCCTCCCCGCGTGGAGAGCGGCTTCCGTGGCCTTGCTTATCTGCTCTGCCCCGTGCAGACCGGTGCTCGCGCAGAATGGCCCAGGTTTCCTGCACTGGCTGCCCTGGCCACACGTGAGTGCCCTTTTGTTGGTGCGAAGGTCTGAACACTTCTGCTGGCACTGCAGTGGCCTCTCCGGCTCTGGGGTGCACCCAGGGAGGGCACTGGCCCTTGGCTCCTGTCCTGCAGGATGAGCTGGTTCAGATGGGGTGAGCTGGTTCAGGATGGGGTGAGCTGGTTCAGATGGGGTGAGCTGGTTCAGATGGGGTGAGCTGGTTCAGGATGGGATGAGCTGGTTCAGGATGGGGTGAGCTGGTTCAGGATGGGGTGAGCTGGTTCAGGATGGGGTGAGCTGGTTCAGGATGGGATGAGCTGGTTCAGGATGGGATGAGCTGGTTGAGGATGGGATGAGCTGGTTCAGATGGGATGAGCTGGTTCAGGATGGGTGAGGTGGTTCAGGATGGGGTGAGCTGGTTCAGGATGGGTGAGGTGGTTCAGGATGGGGTGAGCTGGTTCAGGATGGAATGAGCTGGTTCAGGATGGGATGAGCTGGTTCAGGATGGGGTGAGCTGGTTCAGGATGGAATGAGCTGGTTCAGGATGGGATGAGCTGGTTCAGGGGGTGGCTGGTTCAGGATGGTTCAGGATGGGATGAGCTGGTTCAGGATGGGGTGAGCTGGTTCAGGATGGGATGAGCTGGTTCAGGATGGGATGAGCTGGTTCAGGATGGGATGAGCTGGTTCAGGATGGGATGAGCTGGTTCAGGATGGGATGAGCTGGTTGAGGATGGGATGAGCTGGTTCAGATGGGATGAGCTGGTTCAGGATGGGATGAGCTGGTTCAGGATGGGATGAGCTGGTTCAGGATGGGGTGAGCTGGTTCAGGATGGGATGAGCTGGTTCAGGATGGGATGAGCTGGTTCAGGATGGGATGAGCTGGTTCAGGATGGGGTGAGCTGGTTCAGGATGGAATGAGCTGGTTCAGGATGGGATGAGCTGGTTCAGGATGGGGTGAGCTGGTTCAGGATGGGGTGAGCTGGTTAGGATGGGATGAGCTGGTTCAGGATGGGATGAGCTGGTTCAGGATGGGATGAGCTGGTTCAGGATGGGGTGAGATGGTTAGGATGGGATGAGCTCGTTTAGGATGGGATGAGCTGAGCTGGTTGAGGATGGGGTGAGCTGGTTAGGATGGGATGAGCTGGTTCAGGATGGGATGAGCTGGTTCAGGATGGGATGAGCTGGTTCAGGATGGGGTGAGCTGGTTCAGGATGGGATGAGCTGGTTCAGATGGGATGAGCTGGTTCAGGATGGGGTGAGCTGGTTCAGGATGGGGTGAGCTGGTTCAGGATGGGATGAGCTGGTTCAGGATGGGATGAGCTGGTTCAGGATGGGATGAGCTGGTTCAGGATGGGATGAGCTGGTTCAGGATGGGATGAGCTGGTTAGGATGGGATGAGCTGGTTCAGGATGGGATGAGCTGGTTCAGGATGGGGTGAGCTGGTTCAGGATGGGATGAGCTGGTTCAGGATGGGATGAGCTGGTTCAGGATGGGATGAGCTGGTTGAGGATGGGATGAGCTGGTTGAGGATGGGATGAGCTGGTTCAGGATGGGGTGAGCTGGTTCAGGATGGGATGAGCTGGTTCAGGATGGGATGAGCTGGTTGAGGATGGGATGAGCTGGTTGAGGATGGGATGAGCTGGTTGAGGATGGGATGAGCTGGTTCAGGATGGGATGAGCTGTGCCCAGTGCCCGGCTCCCGTTGGCACCCGCTGAGGAGGTGACAAGAGGAAGCTCAGTGCGGTGTCCCCAGGCAGGACCGGGGCTGCCTTTGGGCTCCAGCACAACCAAGGCACCACTTGGCCGCATCCCCCTGTGAGCCAGGGCTGCTTCGTGCCCTGCGGCAGGCGGGGAGAGCCGGGCTGGCTCCTGGGGACCATGAGGGTGGCTCCTGGAGCCCTTCTCACCTGGGGATCCTGCCTCAGACCCGCTGCGGGCTCTTGCACCCTGGGAGCCCGATGCAGCACACACGAGGCACGGCCAAGAGCGGGGTCCCCCCTCGCCTGCTGGGCTCCGTCCGCCCGCCCGCCCCTCCTCACGCGCCTCCTCCCTTCCCTAGGTGTTTCTGCACAGGTACAGGAGCAAAGAGGAGGAAGCTGCAGGTCGCTTGGACAAGAAATCCTTCTCCAAAGGCCTGCTTCCCAGCCAGAAGCTGCCTTACCAGAACGGGCACGCCGGGAGCCTCTTCTCCTCCTCCTCCTCCTCCTCCTCCTCCTCCTCCTGCCCGGCTGCCGGCTCGGCCCTGTGCGTCAGCTCCTCCTGCGACGTCTCCCTCAGGATGATGGTGGGAGAAGCGGACTCGGTGGCCCCCGGCCGAGGGATCTGCCTGGACCTGGCTATCCTGGACAGTGCCTTCCTCCTCTCTCAGGTCGTCCCCTCCCTCCTCATGGGCTCCATCGTCCAGTTTACACAGTCGGTGACGGCCTACATGGCCTCAGCGGCTGCTTTCGGCCTCGTAGCCATTTACTTTGCGACCAAAGTTGTCTTTGACAAGAGCGACGTGGCCAGGTACGCGGTGTGATGGAAGGCGCGCGCGTGCTCACGAGGCCAGTGGTGCCAAGCCCCGCGTGGCTCCTGCTCTCCCCACGCTGCTGCTGTAGCCCAGGGGTAGTTCAGGGGCTGAGGGCAGGGGAGATGCAGCAGCGCTAATCTCAGGTGTAAATAGGAGGCACTGGGGCCTTGTGCTTTGGGCCATCAGCGCTCTCCAAAGGTGCCTTCATCGAAAGACAGCACTGCACAGCCAGCACCAAAGGGGTTGTGGGGGGGGGAGAAAGGAAATGGATTTTTCCTTTAATAACGGGTCATTTTCTAATGGAGAGGGGAGGGAAGGAATCTTCCGCTCTCCTGTTCTCCGGTTGGAGCTGTACCCTCCTGCCCAGCTTCTTGCAGTTCTACTCAACCTCTTGAGCAATACTTCTGCAAATAGGACACTGGGAGGAGATTTCCTTGGGCAAAAACGTAGGATGGGTGGCTAAGGTATGGCCATGTGTACGCACACGCTTCCATCCCACCTCTGCTCTGCTCTGCCTGCGAGAAACCATCAGGAGAAAAGTGACTGTCTTGTTTCAGAAAAACAAGGTAAAGTTTCATTAGGAGCGGTTCCAAAAGGTGATTTATCTTTTACCTATGTACCAGCTGGCAGCAGAGGGAAAGGGCCTCTTCGTTTCTTTGCTTTAATGGTTCTGTTTAGCTTTCCTCAGTCACTCTGCCCTCAGTGCTCACAGCTCCTGCCTGCTCTCCCTTAACAGATCTGGACCTGGCCCCTCAAGGATGCTGCCCTGGAGGGTTTCCAGCCCTGGGACAGTGAGAGGGGGCAGGAAGAGCTCTGCTGAGGGAGCTGCAGGGGTTTTCTGCTGCCAGACAGTTGCGTTTGGCAGCAGTCACTGCTGCAGCAGGTCCCCAGCACAGTGGCTCAGCCACTCAGAGACCACCCATACCCCAACAGGAGTCAAGGGCCCGGCCCATAGGCAGCACTTGGACTTTGAAATGATCCCAACTCAGCTCACAATCACCAAGTGGTTTGTGCTGAAGGGACCTTAAAGCTCCTCCAGCTCCAGCCCCTGCCACGGGCAGGGACCCCTTCCACTGGAGCAGCTTGCTCCAAGCCCCTGTGTCCAACCTGGCCTTGAACACTGCCAGGGATGGGGCAGCCACAGCTTCTCTGGGCACCCTGTGCCAGCGCCTCAGCACCCTCACAGGGAAGAGCTTCTGCCTAAGAGCTCAGCTCAGTCTCCCCTGGGCATGTTAAAGCCATTCCCAAGGCTCCCTTCATGCCCTTGTCACAAGTCCCTCTGCAGCAGAGGAAAAGCATCCCCTGGTCTGTTGGAGGCTGTGAGCGTGCAGGGGAAGCTCGACAGCCCTTAACTGCTGTAGACCTTTGGCTGCTCCAAACCCCGTGTCTGTGACTGCTGTTGTGTGGGCAGCGAGGGGCACTTGTGAGGTCCTGCTGAAGGGCAAAGTGTTGCTATATTTGCCTTCCTCCCTGGCGTGGAAGCAGAGCTACTCCCCTGCTGTCTGCAGATGGTCCTGCCAGGGCTTCTCCCAGGCTTTTTAAGCACTTCTTTCCCGTAAAGGGTCACTGGTTTGGGTTTATTTCTTCTCTAATTATATGCCTCCCTTCCCCACAACAAGGTCTGTGTGCTGAACTGCAGCTCTTGGGGGTGGCTTTGGCAGCTGCTTAACCACCTACAGAAAGAGTGTTTTGTCTGTCCTTCCTCCCCTGGTCACCGGCCACTGCAGGAATAAGTCTTTAAGGCAAAATGCTAATGCCAAAGGTGGGCTGGACAAATGCTCCTGGTGATCAGAGACCTCAGAGGGAGGAGTTTCCCAGCAGGTCCCTACCTGAGTGCTGCACATTGTGTAAAACTGGGGAACAGAGCACATGGAGGCTGCTACGATGCTAAAGAGCTTTTTGAGCCATTTGTTTAAGTGCCTAAAAACTTCCACCCCAAGCTACAGGTGCATGGGTTTGATGATAAAGGCCTTGGGTGTTTCATTACAGATCCCTAAGTGATAAAGCAGCAGCTCCAAAGTGTCTATTGAGAGACTTAGGTTTGTCCTTCCTGGTTTCTGCTGAGGACACGTGTATCACACAGGGACCAGCTGGGGACTTGGGCATGTCCTAGTGCAGGTGAGCACATCCCTTGTGTGCTGTTACTGATGGAACCTCTCTGGGGTTTGATCCTGCTCCACCACTTGTGGGTATAGGTACAAGCTCCTCATGAGCTTCTCATTTCAGGTAGTAGGTGCACCAGGTTGCCCAGAGAGGTGGTTGAATGCACTTGAGATACTGGAGGCCAGGCTGGATGTAGTTCTGGGCAACTGATGCAGTCAAAGATGCTCCTGCTCATTGCAGGGGGTTGGAACTGGCTGAGCTTTGAAGGCCCCTTCCAACCCAGACTGTTCTGTGAGTCTGTGATTCTGCTTTCTTCTCCCAGTGAATCATGCAGTGCCTCTCCTTGTGCGAGACGTGGGTTGTGATTGTTTGCTGGGGAGCAGGAGGAAGGATGGAGGGTGCCGTTTGAACGCAAGGCTGTTGTGAGTGCCTGCCTTGGGGAGGGACGTGTGCATGGATGTGGGGGTTTTGTGCATGATCACCGCCTGTCTGTCGCGTTTTATTTATTCGGTAGAGGAAATATTTTGTCTCCAGTGCGGGAGGAGCCGGGATGGCCGGGATTTGTATGGGAAAAGGCATTAAAAGGTCTTTAAATGGGAATTGGCTCCCCTATGGGTCTGTGATTGTGTGTGTGTGTGCGTGTGTGCGCCGCTGGGTGGCGCCACCACCGCGGCGGAGAGGGGCGTGCTCTAGGGTTCACGGGGGGGGGCGTGGCCTCGGCGCTGGCCCCGCCCCTCCGGCAGCCGCGGCTGCGGTCCCGGCTCCGGTTCCGATGCGGGAGCGGAGCCTCCCGGTGTCCCCGCGTGGGGCTCTGCCCCGAGCATCCCGCCCGAGGGAGGGGGGACCCCAGGAGCCCCCCGAGCCGAGGCTCTCCCGTCCCTGCCGGCGCTCACGGGCTGAAGCTGGGACCCGGGGTGAGTGGCGGCGAGCGCGGAGAGCTGCGGGCTGCGCTTCCCCAGCAGCATCCACCCGCATTGCTGCGGCCGGGGCTGTTTGTCAGCCGTGAGGCCTGGCTCTGCTCTGGGAGGCTGCGTTCAGGCTCTTGCAGAGCAGAGGAATTCTGCGCCTGCTGCCCGGGGTGAAGCACAGAAAATCCCTTTTCCCACGGGGCTGCAAAATGGGGCTCTTGACAGAACCTGGCCTCAAATCGCTGCCACCACCAAACCCTAGAGGTGGCTTGAGCACGACTCCTCCCGGGGATCGATGTGTTGGGCAGAACACCGTCACCTCTGCCAATCACGCTTGGTTTCCCGTCGCGGGGTGCGAGGCTCCCCTGATGCCATAAGGAACACCAGAGAGGAAAGCTGCTGGGGACTGCTCCCAGGCAGCCTGCGGGTCTGCTCCTCTGCAGCTCCATGGGGCCCGAGGCCTTCCTCGAGCACAGCCTCCAAGGAATCCCTTGGGGAGCTACAGGTTGCCTGCAGAGCCCCAGTGAGGACAGGAGACCTCACACAGCTCCTATTGCAGCAGCACTGCACACTGTGGCCCTGCCAGAAGCATTCCTCCCACGATGGAAGCCTGTATCCAAAGGGATGCCAGCAAATGGAAGCCTGTATCCAAAGGGATGCCAGCAAATGGAAGCCTGTATCCAAAGGAATGCCGGCAAATGGAAGCCTGTATCCAAAGGGATGCCAGCGGCAGCCATCACCTCTGCTACCTTTGAGGATTCAAGTTGCTTTAGTCCTGAACTCCAGAATTCCCTTTCCCAGCGCTCAGGACCCTGCGGAGCACTGCTGACAGGGACTGCCTTGACTGGTTTGCAGGAACCTCATGGACTCAGTCACTCTGGAAGAGGTTCACAAGGAACTTCGGGGTTCTCCTTCACTTGGAAACTCCCTTTCTGCATTAAACGTTAAAAGATGCTTCCCCCTGGGGTGGTTCAGGTGCTGCAGGAGCAGGATGCGGCCTCCACGCTGCTTCTGGAAGGGCAGGGATGGTTTGTGGGTGCTCGGGCACCGCGCTCACATCCCTGTGAGCTGCAGCAGTGCCTGGGGGGTTCCATGTGTGGGACCAGGCACCTTCAGGAGACCACACAGGGGATGCTGGGCTTGGGAACCTGGTGTCTGTGTCCTCGAGGGCCCCGTGAGCTGACCCCACACGCTCTGTGTGCGATGCTCTCTGGAGGTGTGACTGCCTGGGCTGGCTTTAAACCCACTTGTTGAGGCACCGGTAGCCATTGTAACCACAGCGTGGTCACTGGAGAGCCCTCAGCACAGCCCCGGGCAGGCTGTCTCTGAGCTGTCCTGTTCCCTGTTCCCAAAGCAGCTTCAACGCAGCCATGAATGCTCTGTACCAGGGTTGCACTGTGACAAAGCCAGCACCCTCCCTTGGGTCTCAGTTTACTCCTAGTTGTAAGCCACATGTGCCATAGCAGCAATAGCTGCCCTGTGGCGTAGGTGGAAGAGGGCTGAAGAGTTTAATTGTGTATTTTGTCCTTCATAAAGTCCCCAGAGATGTTTGCTGCTGGGGGGGATCCAGCTCCTTGCAGCCCATTGGCGTCCTGCAGGGGAGAGCGGTCCCCGCACCGTGTTTGAGCAACAGGCTCCCAACTGCCTGGTTCTTCATCTGGAATATTCGGGGATGCTCACTGAACCCTGCAGTGGTTGGGGTTGAAGGGACCTTAGAGCTCCCACCCCTGCCACGGGCAGGGACACCTTCCACTAGAGCAGCTTGCTCCGAGCGCCAGGGATGGGGCACCCTGCGCACGCATTCAGCTCCCTCAATGGTGCACGGTGCAAGGGGCAGGAGGCGCAGCAGCAGCTCCAGCAGAGTCCTTTCTGACTTGGAAGAAAGCAATTCCCGAGCTTCGGCAGCCGCCCGGGAGGGTGCCAGGGGCTGGCACAGCCAAGGGGGGAGCGCCCGCAGCCGGGCCGGGCACTGAGAGCCCTCCCCGCACCTCAAGCTGGGGTTTGGCACCCGCAGGCTCTTTGCAGCTCAGGAGCGCTCGTGCCGCCCTGCTGCTGTCCCAGTGCTACCCCAGAGCAGGACCTCACGCGCTCGCCTGGAGCCGGCTCCAGTGCTGTGGTACCCGAGTGCTCCCCTTCCCTGCTCCCAGCTCCTCCACAGCCTCCCTGCTCGCCCTGGGCCTGCCCCATCCTGCCCCCCTCCGCTCTCAGCCGGAGGCAAGCGGGGAGGTGCCGTGTTTCCAAGCTGTGGAGCAAGAAGAGCTCTGCCTCATCCTCAGTGCTTCGCTGTTCTCCATCTGCCGAGGCCGTGCCGGGGTGGATCAGTGCTGGGAATGCTGGTGCCCTGCAGCTCCCCACGTTTGTTTTGCCATTCCTGTTAAAGAAACCACAAAGGGAGGGGAGGGATGGTTCTGGAATCAAACACCCAGATGTGTATCTCTTGTGCAATGCACATCAGAGCCTCACCTGCTTCCCTCTGGGGACTTGGGGAGTGCGGCTTAAAAGGCAATAATTGCCTCTCCTTTGCTCCAGTGAGGATGCTGTTCTGGAGCAGAAGCGTTGGTTGGGGAAGTACAGATGAGATCCGTGGTGTTGGGATGGGGACTTGTGCCTTCCCGCAGACAAAAACGCATCACACCACCGAGCTGCTGCACCGTAACCCTGGCTCCATCTCAGAGGGTGCCAGTAAGTGAGTGGCACCGCGTGCCTCCCGTGGTTCCCACTTGGAGGAGTGGGAATGAATGGGAGGAACCGGTTGCCTTGTGCTGTCAGGTTGCTAAGCAGTGCTGCTTAAGCAATGCAGGGCAAGCAGAGAGGAGTTGTGGGAGAGCACAAGAGAAACCCAGGCAGAGCTTCTCCATGCGCAGCCGGGGCTGGGGATGGAGCCGTGTGTGGTGCAGAGCCCCCCAACCCCGGTGACAGCAGTGACATTCCCAAGCTGCAGCCCATGGGGAGCAGGTAAGGCCAGTGCAAACCAGGGCCTGGTTTAGGGCCCCTTTGCAAACACATCTCTAAGGTCATAGAATCACGGGGTCACTTGGGTGGTCCCCAGCCACAGGCGGCCCTGAGGAGGGAGAGGTGGGGAAGGGATGCCGGTGGGGACGCTTTGCAGCCCTATGGGGAGGTGTTAACCCTCCGCAGGCTCAGCCGTGCTTCCCGAAGCTGGGAGCGAAAGGGATGAGAGCCCCTCACTGGTGTCCCAGGATGGGTTCGAGCTCTTCCGGAGCACAAATCCAATGTTTTCCTTGCAAAGAAGCGGGGTAGATCATGGCCTTGGGCTGCCAGAGCTCACACGTGGGGAGCAACCTGGGGACAGAGGGGTTAAGGGCACCGTGAAGCTTAATGAGTCAAGGAGCTCAATTAAACCAGGTGCTGGAGTGAGCTGCCCAGAACCAGCCTCCGAGCAGGCAGGAGCCCACTCACAAAGAGGCTGGAGAAGGGAAGAGCACCTCCATGTAGGAATAAGGCGATGGGCGAGTGGCTGCTGCTCATCCCTTGCCCTCTGGAGCATCTTTCCCAGGCTGGATGCTTGTTTTCAGCACGGGCTCGGGACAGGCTGCTTGCAGGGATGCCCCTGTCCTGCGAGCTGCTCTCCATTACAGGTAACACTTTGCTTTCTGATGCCTTGCTGCTGGCAGGTTCCCTGCTGCTGGGGTGGTGAATCCATGCCTGGAGCCTGTGGAAGAGGAGGGGGTATCTGCTCTGACTGCACCATCTGTTGGGAAGGGCTGCTCCTTGCCTGGGAGAGCACACCCAGAGGAAGCCTTCTTTTGGCTTGGGAAGCCAAGAGCGGGCGCGGGGATCAGGGATGCGATTCCACATCCACGGATCCGGGCTCGCCTTTGGAAGCGTTGGCTTTTTGCTGTGGATGACACCAGTTCCGTCCCGCCTGCAGGGAGAGCAGCGCGTGCTGCAGTCTGCTCCTCGCCTCTGCTGCTGCACACGCTGGTGCAAGCAGCCTCAGCACTGGGACCCATCTCAATGGTGATGGTGGCTCCTGCCTTCCCCTGTTGTTACCGTGCGCTTTGGGCTGGACCAGAGTGCATTTGAGGAGCTGTGCTTAGGAATTCCATTTGGGATGTGGGAATTGGACATTAGGAACGGTGCTTTTAGTGGCAGGACCGCATAGATGCCACGGTAGGAACTAGTTTGGCAACGTTGTGCAATAACCAGAGGCCTGGTGCACAGCTTTAGGGCTTAACTTTCATAAGCACCTGGAACCACCCCCAAGTCCATGTGAGTCAGTGGAGATGAACCCTTTGGAAGGCACCCAGCCTTATCTGGAATGCTGGGTTCAGTTGGGTTCCTTCTCCACAACAATAGATATGGGCAGGCCGAAGAAGGGCCACAAAGATGATCCAAGGGCTGGGAAGCTGAGATTGCTGGGACTGTTCCAGCCTGGAGAAAACAAGGCTCACAGGAGACCCTACCCTGTTCCCTTGTCTAAAGAGGGGCTACAAAGCCAATGAAGACTCCCTTTTTACAAGGAGTCCCATGGAAAAGATGAGGCGTGATGGGTGCCAGTTACTCCTGGGGAGATTCCAACTGAGAACATCAGCCTCTGGAATCGCCTCCCCAGGGAAGAGGTGGGTTACCCAGGGTTGGACAGTGTTAAGATTTGGCTGGACAGGGTGCTGGGACATCCAGTGCAGGTCCCCATTGTGCCTTGTGGGCATCCTGCAGCATCCTTGGGACCTCTGGGTTAAAGCAGCATCTCCATGTTCTGGAGCAAGGCCTCGTCAGCTGCTGCATCCTTCCCAGTGCTTTTGCTCCTCAGCTCGTGCTCTCAAGCCAACCTTGCAGTAAGATCCCTCTTTCAGTGTGTTTGGAGCTCTCTGTGCTTCCCTGACCTGCCTGTCCCGCGTTATCCCACAGCGGGCAGCTTTGTCTCCCTTTCTCCTGCTCCCAAAGTCTCTTTCCAGGCGCCGGTGTCTGATTCACCCGAAATCCCCACTGGAACGGTTTTGGTTTCCTTTTTGTGCTGCCTCTTTCTCTTTAAATGCCTCTGCATGAGCTGCGTTTTTAGCAGGGCTTTTGCGCCTGAGCTCTTTCCAAGCCCGGCCTCGCTGCCTGCTCCATTGGATTCCATCCCTTTGTCTGTCCTATATTTTTCTCCCCTTGTGATGTTGCCGAAGATAGGAACAAGCCCACGTTGGGCTGCAAACCCACGGCCCGGGAAGCAGAGCACAGCAGGAAATGTGTTCTCCCTCTAAAGATGCCCTGATGCATTGTCTCTGATGGCTGTAGCTGGAGCCCTTTGGGTGTCAGGAGGTGGCACCTTTGGAGGTGACTGCTGGCCCTCTCCCGTGGCATCCTGGGCTGTCCTTCTGGGTTCATTCATGGTTGTTTCCTAACTGAGTGCTCAGGAAATAGGAAGTTTGGGGGGTGCTGGGAAGTTTTAGCGCTGCAAAGGGAAACAAAGGCAGGGAAGAAGCTGGAGTCATGGGGATGCGATGGAGCTCTGCTGTTTGCCTTGCAAAGCCTGTCCAGGCCCCCTCAGGAGCTGAAGCATCGCCTTTGCGTGGCCCTGGGTCTTGGGAAAGGCTCCTTTTCGGAGCTCTGAGCGAGGGATGCTCAGTGCCCAAGGGGAAGGCAGCAGCACAGCGTGTGCCGGTCCTCGGCGCTCTCCATCCCCACAGCGCGGAAACCGAGCTTCCCACGGGAGCTGCGAGCATCCCAGCGCTGGTCCTTTCCCCAGGAGCCGGGTTTGGCTCTGTCGGAGGCACCCACGTGCAGGTGCTGGCAGCCCTCCCACCGGGACTGCAGGAAGAGGCTTCATTGTCCTCCTGTTCGTATCTGGCGGAGGAGCCCAGGCGTCAAAGGGAGCAGGAGGGAGGATGAGGCACAGCAGGGGATAAGGGGGAGATGCTGGACCGACGGCTGTGGCTGTGTTGGCGAGCGTGGCTCACCCCTTGGCTGGACTCGGGCATCCTCAGCACAGCACAAGATCAGGTAGAGGTGAGGAGGCCGCTGCTCAGAGCCATAGGAAAAGGGGCCTCCTCTGTGCCTGGGTCACTGCTTCCTGCCCCGGGCATTCCCAAGGGGAAGCTGCCCTGATAACATGGAGATAAGTGTGGAAATGGGATGCTTTGTGCAGGAAAAAGGAAAGGAAAGCAGCACATGGAGCACTGCAGAGGGGCTTTAATGAATCTGGGAGCTGAGGAACTGACCCTGGGCTTTTGTGGAGGATGTTCTTGTTCTTGTCCCCTTTTCTTCCCTCTCTGTCCATTCTTTCTCACCTTTTTTTCCCTTAAAACTGGAGCTGGGGATGAACAGAAACAGTGAATTTTACCCTGAAATGTGGTAGATAACATCTGTAAATGCGTCAAGAACGGTCAAAACCTTCTTCCCCCTCCATTAAGCGCTCCTGGGGGGGACCCTGTGAGACTCCTCTGTGGTCCAAAGCCAGTGGCTGCGGCTGCCCCATCCCTGGCAGTGCTCAAGGCCGGGCTGGACACGGGGGTTGGAGCAAGCTGCTCCGGGGAAGGGGCACTGAGTCCCCTTGCGGTCCCACGGCTTCGTGCGCAGGCTCTGCGGGATGTTGCTGGTCATTTAGGTTTTAATTCTGCTTTTATTTGGCACTTTCGCTCTTAATTATTTTAATTTTTATTTTGTCACTAATTGAAATTTATTTTCCAATTTGTTTTTCTTTTCTAGTTTTCAGTTTCCGAATCTTCAATTCCATTTTAATGAACTGCTCCACCCCGGCGCTGTTCTGCGGCCCCAGCCCCTTCCTCGCTGCTGCCACGGCCCGTGCCGGCTGCGCCGCCCCGCTGCGCCCTTGGGCCCGCGTTACCGGTGACACCGGACGCGAACGGCTCCCTCCGGGCCGAGGGCACATGGCCGCGGGCGGACGCTAGGCCCCGGGGGACTACAGCCCCCAGCATGCCCCGCGAGCCGCGGGCGGAGCAGCGCCACCCCATTGGTCACCGGCGCCCTCAGCCCGGGCGGAGATTGGTCGCGGTGCGCGCCGCTGGGGGGCCGTGGGCGGAAGTGTGGGGTACGGCGGCCGCGGAGGGACGCGGCGGAGGGACGGGCGCTGCGCGTCCCGCCATGTAACGCGCCGCCGCCGCCGCTGCCCTTCGCTGCTCGCCCGGCTCCTCCCGGCCGGAATGGGGGCCCGGGGCCCGGCCCGCCGCGGGGGTGCCCGGACATGACGGGCGGCCGCGGGAGCCGCTCCAGCACCTGCCCGCCGCGACGGCACCGCCACTCCCGGGGACCGGCGGGGCTCCTCCTCGGTGAGCGGGGGCGGCCGGGCCCGGCGGCTTCCGGGCCGGGGGCGAGGCGGAGGGAGCGGACGGGACCGTGCGCGGGGGCTGCGGGGCAGGGCTGGGGGGGGCCCGTCCCGGGGCCGGGGTCTCCGCCTCGTGGGGGGGGGGGGGGGGTTCAGCGCCGTGTCCGGGGGCCGGGACCCGGGACCCGCTCTGCAGAGCGGCAGCGCCTCGGGGCTCGGTACCGAGCGGCAGCGGCCGGGCCCGGGGCGGGGGAGGCCCGGTTGTTGTTCTCCTCCCCGGCTCCGCTCCCGTTGTTCTTTACCGCTTGGGTGCCCCAACGTGTGCGAGGGGCGGGCGCTGCCCACATGGGTGCGCGGCTCCCCGGGGGAAGCATGCGGGTCGCTGCCGTTGCCCTCGCGTTCCGCGCACACCCGCACCTCCCACCGCTCGGGAGCCCAAACTTCCCGGGATTCCCCCTGTTGCGCTGCCCGGGGACCCCGCGGTTCGGCCTCAATGGGGGCTGCTTTGGAGCAGAAACGCGGGGCTGGGTTTGGAGCCGAGCGCGCTGTTGAGGGGGTGCAGCATCCCTGTTGGTGCTCATCCTGTCGGGAAGAGGCGCGATCCCTGCGGCAGGAGCCGCTGCATGTTCCTGCCTTTTCGCCGGCCTGTTTATTTTTAGGGGCTTAGCGCCTGTTTGGAGGGAATGGTTGTTCCATCGCCATAGCAACGGGGCTGAGTTTGTGATAAACATTATTAAAGGAAACCTTTTCCATCGTCAGCGAGGCTTCCTTTCCATAATAAAGTTAGGAGCGACGGCAAACGCTGACCCTTTTGTTTGGGCTTTGCTCCGGAGCGGGATGTGGACACCCGGCCCCTCACTCTTACCCGAGGATGCTTTTCAGCAGAGCCTTGTGCCTTTTGGAGCTGATTGCAGCTGCTGTGGGTAAACTCGCCCCTCAGCCCATGGTGGTGGCAGAGGAGGAGGAAGCAAACGTCATTAGTGAGGAGCTGCTGCAGGGACCGGTGGGTTTATGGCTTACACGGAAACGATCCCATCAGTGTCGGGCACAGAACTGATCAGAGGTGTTCCGAAGTTTAACGTTCCTACTCTCTGTCCTAAAGCTTCCCGTGTGCTCTTTGGTCTGGTATCCTATAAAAGGAGAGGTGGAAAAGGGGAGATGCTTCATCTAAGTCCATAAAAGCAGGCAGTGATGTCTGCTGTCCGTAAAAGAGGCTGCACTGAGCTGTCCTTAGGCAGGGATGAGGGAGCAGAACGGTTGTAGCAGTGCAGGATGTACATGG
The DNA here is from genome assembly GCF_028554395.1 of Pezoporus wallicus. NCBI lineage: Eukaryota > Metazoa > Chordata > Aves > Psittaciformes > Psittacidae > Pezoporus > Pezoporus wallicus. Next base: position 825,571 of record NW_026636574.1, on the reverse strand, counting down.
ACTGTGCTGCGAGGTCCTGATCAAACAGGTTGAAGGGTTTTAAGGGTCAGGATGTGCTGGGCAAAGCCCTGTTGGACGCCAAAGCTGGCACCGTTGTCTCTGTATCAAGGTCCACAGAGCAGTAGAGCGGTTTGGCTCATCTGCTTCCCCTAACGTGGGGCTTCAGCCATGAGCATGGTGGGAATCCTGGGGCACTGTGCTCCTTTGTGGCTTGGTCCTGTGTGCTGACACAGAGGTGAGCACCAGCAAATGCTTGTGAAGGAAAGGAAACGCTTATTTCTCCAGAGGTAAAAAGCTGAAACAATTTGCTCCCGGAAGCCAAGTATTTGCTCAGCCCTGGTTTCAGGTGGAGTAACTCAGTTTGTGAGCCAGGAACCCCACATTTACAGCAGTGTTTGTTGTAAGCAAATAGAGCCGTCAGGCTTGGAGCGGGATTGGGCATTGAAAACTCTGGAGCTGCTCTTATCACCAGGACATCCTCCAGCATTTCCTTCCACCGAGCTTCCTGCCTCCATAACCACGGCTTCTCCTTCAGACCAAGCTGATTTTCCTGGCTGTTTTGGAAGCAGCGGCGCGGTGAGGGCCCGAGCCAAGGGGAAGACAGGAATTCAGTGGAATTTAGGGTGGTTTTCCCTTGTTCTTGCCTGGTTTTAGTGTGCGTTAGAGCAGGTTGAAGTTGTTTGCTCCTTGGGAAGCTGCCAGGGTCTGGAGTGTTTTGATGGTGGTGCTGCAGCGGTAGACGCCTGCATCTTGACTTTTGGTTCCTTATAAATAGACCTTTACTATGCACAGATTTACCTGTGGTTTACCTGTCTTGAGGAGGTGAGCTAAGAAAACAGGACATGGTGATAGTAAGATTACCTCTGCCGTGCTCTGTGTGTGCTGGAAGAGGACTGAGCACCCTCACACGCTTCCTACCAGGTCAGAGTCTGTCCGTAGCTACTCACAGCCTGCAGAGGCTGGGTTTGGATGGAAGCTGTGCCTTGTGGAGCCTTTACCAGCCACGTTTCGCCTCTGGGCCCTTGGTTCAGGCAGTGCTGGGCAAAGACTTGATCCAACCTTGACGTTAACCCTGCTTTGAACAAGGAGCCGGGCCCGTGACCTCCACAAATCTCCTTCAGCCAACGCTACCTCATTGTTTGTTCCCTGGAGCAGCTCTCAAGGCCTTGTGTCTGCAGAACCATTGCACAATGCAGCGGGAGCTGTTGTCGACGAATTCCTCCTGCTCACACACCGTGGCCATCCGAAACCAGGGAAGGGGACGGAGCAGTGCAGCAAAGTGTGCTCAGTTCAGCTTTGCTGCACGCGAGGGGGGTGCTCCTGCGTGCTGTTGCTCACCTCCTGCACTGCACTCAGTGTGAGGTCCCCAAAACCATCTCAGTGGTGCTGTGGCTGCCTCTTTTCTTGCCTTTTTGCTCGTTAACAGAGTGTTTTTGAGCGGAGGTTTCTCTGTCGCCCTCTGTATCTGTCTCTGCTGTTTACTGCTTCCAAAGTCATCCTTTTGAGATGTCACTTCTGTGTTAGGTACCCGGGCAGCTGAAACCATGCCATTTAAATAGGTGGTAGCGCTGACTTTGCCCTCGTTGTGACATCCCTTTTTCCCTTTGCCCCATCCTTTGTTCCTGTGGGGGCTCTGACAGGGCTGTGGACCTGACTGCTTCCTTCAGTCCAGCTGCAGAAGTCATCAGGCTGCAGATGCTTGTCAGAGGCTGCTGGAACAAGCTGAGGTGGGAGATGGCTCGAGCTGTGCGTGGCGCTGAGGCCAAGCACAGGAAACTGCCAGAAGAGCTTGAAGAGGGGGGTTAGGGCAGGTCCCCTGCCCTGCTCAGCGTCGCGAGGTGCCTCTCTCCTCTCTGAGCACCAAGGGTGAGCCCTAGGCTCTGTTTGCAGCAGTAATGTAGCTGCTGGCCACAGAGATTCCCGTACGCCGCTTCCTAAAGCGTTCCTGCTGTGCCACCCGGGATTGCGCACTCCTTCCGCACGGGATGCAGAGCCTGGAGGCTCTGTAATCAGCTGCGTTGCGTGGGGCCCGTTGTGGCACAGGTAATGATGAGAAGGCACCGGAAAAGATCTGTATCTCGGCTGCTTTCTGGAGGCTCCTGGCTTTGTGAAGTCCAGGCCTCAAACCCAGCTCCTGCCACCTCGGTTGAAGCTGCAGCAACCAAGTTTGCAGCGCTTGGATTGAGAGTGCTGCAGCCAAATTCTGTCAGCTACTCAGTATACTTGAAGGGTCATCCGTAGGCGTCAGAGAAGCTCTCAAGACAATAATAGTGCTCTATTTTAGCATCCTCATTACAAAGTGTAACTGCCCTCTGCCTCGAGCAACTATTTTTTCCTTGTACTCAGCTGGTGCAGGATTGGAAGGGCCGTTGTTGCCTCTCTGCCTGATTCCCTCGTTGTCTTTTCAACTGAGACCTTTCTCCATGGACTCTTAGAAGGAAAATAAACTTCAGCAGAAAAAGGCAGTTGGAAGCAGTGTGCTTGTAATCATTGGCGTGTTCGGCTTGAAGGCAAAGCAATTAAACTGCTGGGCTTTTCATGCTGATGGGGGCTGTGCTGGGCGATTGATGCCTTCTTGTAAACGTAGATGTTGTTCTGAAAGGAGTTGAAATGCTGTTTACTGATGGTGAGAGAAGCAGCATCTCTGCTTTCGAGTGGGACAGCAGGGTCCTGTCCTCACCCTGATCTCTGTAGTGCCTCCAGCTGATGGGTCTGTAACACCAAACCCCTCACTGCAGAGGTGTGTTTGTGAATGGAGAGGACAAGAGAATCTTCTGATGCTTTTGAGTCCATGGCCCTGGAAATGGCTGTAACAACGCAGGTCCCACCCTGTCAGGGCAGCTGAGGATGTCCTGCAGAACATGGGTAGCACAGGGAGCTTCCGCTGCTGCTCAGTCCTCTGGTTGCACAGTAAAGGCTCATGAAAGCATCAGCCGCCTCCTGCCCCAGGTGCTGAAGAAGGAGGAACCTTTTTACCATGTTCTCAAACAAAGAGAAGTGCTCAGTGCTCATCTCGCCTCTGCTGGTTTTAATTTTACATCTTGTGTGATGTTTGCTTTTATTCTGCTTCTTCCTGAAGAAGCAACAGTTCTTTCATGTGTTCTCTGGCTAAATCAAAGCAGCTTTTTATTAAAGTTAAATGAAGTGTCTTGATTCATAGCACGTTGTCTCCCATGTACATATTCTACTTCCCCAGTTAGAGTACACTCCTGGGCTCTGAAGTGGCAAGTTCCACCTTGCTTTGACCAATTTGAGGGGTTATTTTCTGGCCTTCCCTTTGTATATAAGCTTCAGAAAAACTATGTTCCTAGCTGCACTGAGGTATCTCTCCATTGTTCTCAAGTATTTAATAGAGGGACGTTTGTTCTTTCATAGTGTAACCTATCCATTAGCAAGTCCAAAGTGCTTTCTGCCTTTCCCACCCTGTCAACATGTCATAACATAAGACTTTTAAAAGGAGAAGGTGCTGAGGATGTGCTCTGTATCCTCCAAATGATGTGCAGGGTCATGACATCCCTCAAGCCTGTAAAGGTCAAACATCAGTGGTAACTTGCTTGATCCAACACTCCAGTACGGTCTCTGACTGCTCCTGGGAGAAGGATCCTTCCAGCTGGAAAGCTGCAGTAGTTGGGATTTAGGCAGCGCAACCTCTTGGTAATGGCTCCTCTGAACAACAGAGCTCTTCACTGGGAAAGGTGGGGTTTTTCCACCACTTTGGTCACTCCATGTGTACTCTGCATTGGGACCAGGCAATAATCCTTGCCTGCGGTAGAGGCTGGTGAGCACCGAGTTAGTGGCAAGGTGCTTCCTCCTAATGGGAAGCAGGCTGATAAAATAACGGGGTGAAATCCTGGGATGAAATCTGCATGGATTTTAGGGAGGAGGAGGCAGAAAAAAGCTTTTGCCACTCAAATGCTGCTGCTGATCCAATTGCACCGTGGTTGCCTCCCGTTGCATCAGGCAGCGCTGCTTGGTGCAGGGCTGCTGCTGGGCTTTGCGAGTGCTGTAGCTAAACGGAGCGTGGGAATAATCACTCAACTTCATTTTCCTGCTCTTTCTCTGTTAACACCTATCAGTGCTATTGACAGCTCGGCAGGATGGCAGCAGCGAGGCCCTACGTCTACACAGCACCCCGTGCGTGTGCATCATCCTGACAGGATAATGATGCTCCGCAGCATGCGCGGCCTCTGCGCTGCCAGCAGGCAGAGACAAGATGTTATTGGCAAATCCACATCCAGGCTGGAGGAGAAGTCCTGGAAGAGTTTGCATGTGGTTGCCTGGAGTTCCCGTATGGTTCAGCTGCCACGGGGGGAAGAGTCTCAAAGCACTGCATTGAGCAGCTGAGATTTTCTTAGAGTATGGAGCAATTACTTTGGGCAAGCATGGATTTGTGTGCAGATAGTAATTACCAAGGAAAGCACCTTGGGCCAGCATAGCGGGGTGGTGTGGGTGTCCTGCTTGGAGATTGCTCCTTGTAATTGCAGCAATTTAACTGTCTTGATCAATGGAGCAGCCCTGTGTAGCCAGGTAAGCTGCCATTAGGCAGGGAGTCATAAAAATAGGTTAAATGCAATGGGCTGGGCCCAAAAAAAAGTACCTGCCTTGGGGCACCTTATTTAAATAAGAATGTGTAGTCCTGTGTAAACTGTCAGCAGTAATCCTGTTACAGGGCTGAGTGAATTCTGAAGCTCTGAATTGTAGACTGTTCTCTTCCTTATATAGGGCTGGGTAAGTGCTGGGCAGTAATGAGATTGGAATAAAAGGCTTTGGTAATGAAGATGAACTGGCAGTCCCGACCAGATCTTGCTTGCCCATGCGTATACATGGACCTCAAGCAATACGAGTGTGGGTCCTGCTTGCTGAAGCTGGGCTTGATGCCTCTGATTTGGAGCTTCTGCCCATGGATAGCGTTTGGTGGCTTGGGCTGCAGATCGCCCCAGTGCTCTATAGGTTTGCCTGTGCTGAATTTGCCTCTCTGTGTGGGCAAAAAGCCCCTCATAGTTACACATATCGAACCACTTTTAGTGTAATTCATCATGATGGTTGGTATTGCAGAGTGATTTGCTTTGTTTGCAGTTCATTGGAAGACATTTAAGCTGCATTAATAGAAGTTGTTCTGTTGTGGAATAGGAGAATCCATATGGGATACTTCATTAAGATAATTTGATCTGGTTTAATTCATAGTGTGTCTTGTACTTGCCTTGTGCAGACAGGATTATTAGTGTTCTGCTTGGAAAGAGCTGTGGAAATTCAGATTCATGTGGTCAGATATGGTCAAGGAGAGATGTCATCTCTGCTGCCTTGTCCGTCCTTGGTGAGATGATGCATCGACAGCTTCAGTGCAGGAAAACCGTGCTGGAAGTGCATGAGTCAAGTGCGGGGTCCTAGAGTGTCCCAACCTAAATGATTGATGGAGGGAAGACGTGGCAGGAGTCAGGAGATAAGCACTGGCAGCATTTGTTATCATTGTCTTTACTTTCATGTTTGCTCTCTTAGAAAAGACAGGGATGATGTGTGGAAAAGAAGAAAGGAGATTGGAAAGGGAGACGGGGGCTTGACTGAAAGGGCTGCGCACCAAGAGGCAGGAGGAATGGGAACTGAAGGAGAGCTGAGCTGTTCTGCACTTCATGTCCATGAAGTGGTGCCTTGATCCGCTCTGCTCTCGTAGCGGTACCGAGGTGGGTGCAGGCAGGGGAAGGAGGTGTCGAGGGGTGGTTGGGTGTTACCTGGGTGCACCTGAGCTGGTCTCAGGACAAGTCAGAGTGGGTGAGCATGGAACAACTTTGAAAGTTATTTTTTTGGCTTGTGACTCATTGCAACTTACCCAAAGTGACCTGATTTAGTTAAATGAGGCTAAATATAACCCATGTGAAAAGTACTGACATGTGGGAGGAGACGACAGCAGTTGGCTCTCAGCCCCTGTTCTGCAGGGAACATCTTTCACGACTGGTGACTAATAATTTTTACTCTTGCTGGCTTTGGAAATAACATCTCTGCTCCGTTACCCCCTTCTAGGGAGACTGAGAAAATGCACTGCTCCTAAACTGCTGCCTCTTATCTGCCTTCCAGCTTACTGCTATGGACAGTGCTATCACCCTGTGGCAGTTCCTCCTCCAGCTCCTCCAAGAGCCTCAGAACAAGAACATCATCTGTTGGACCTCCAACGACGGGGAGTTCAAACTGCTGCAGGCAGAGGAGGTGGCCAGACTCTGGGGAATCCGCAAGAACAAGCCCAGTATGAACTATGATAAACTCAGCCGTGCTCTCAGATACTATTATGTGAAGGTAACAAAGTCCTTACAGCCACCTCCAATCCTTATCCATCTTACCAGCTTCTGCCTAATGGGCTTTGTTTCCTTTTTCAGTCCCTTCAAGGGGATAGGTGTTACTTCTGTCTCCCAGGCTTAACTAAGGTGTGTTAGCTTAGTTTTAGAGGGGTTTTTCCCCTTTGGTTTTCACTTTGCTGCATTTCCTCCCCGCTGGTTGTTCTAAGGTTCCAGGTAGCTGTGTGCAGAATGTTGCCTTCTTTGATTTATGTCATTGCTAAGACAAATACGTCCTTGAATACTAATCCCCTTTCCAAGAATACATGCCCTTGCAAGGGTTAAAATCCTCAAGACTCCACTTTAAGCAGCAGAATGAGATTTAGTTGAAGGTGTTGCTGCCTGTGGCAGGAACTGCAGGGGCTTTGAGGTCCTTTCCATTCCAGACCACTCTGATTCTATGAGATGGTGAATGTGGAACCACCTTGAGATCCATCTGCAACTGTCTCTGAGAAGGGGTTGTCAAATCAAGGGTCTGCAGTGAAGCAGCCCAAGTATGCTTCATGTATTCAGAACTGCACCTCTGATGTGGTCAGCAGCTTTGGTCCAGCAGAGTGAGATGCTTCTCTTACTGAGCTGATGTCTTCTAATAACTTGGAGAGCCTTTCATTTAGTGCTCAGGTGGTGTCAGGAAGCTGAACCAGAACCACAGCATGGGAGCTGCACCTTGCTTGCAGTGAGCCATTTATCCCACTGCTGTTACTGGGGGGGTATAGGAGGTACGAAATCGCTTCTGAGCAAGCTGCCCCTTTGGTGCTGTTGTGTGGAGCTCACTGCTGGGCAGCACAAATCTGACTTTGTACCGAGAGGTCTCGGTGATGGTAATTGTACGAGACATTAAGAGCCTTCTTAGGCCCAGACTGTGTGTGGCGTTTCACTTGGGAGCAAAACAAGTTTGGCATCTGCTCTTTTGTGGTATTGAAATAGCTGGTTTGCCTGCATTCTGCTGACTAGTTCAGCTACCTACTTTCCTTTATTATCATCTTATTAAGAATAAAGGTGGGTTGATGGGAAGCATTAGCTCTCCATTCTGCAAACCTCTGAGCTTTACTTCTGCAGGTTCTGCTGTCACATTGCACTCACTGGACCCAGGGCAGTGATCTTTGCCGTGGGGAATGGGTATTTGCTTCTTTAACATATGAAAAGGTTTAAGGCTGCTGTTAGTTTATTTAATGTCAGCTTAAGCTCACCTATTAGAGCCTTTATTCTGCAAGCTCTGGAGATGCCACCTGAGGAGCAGAATCGCCCTGCAAGAAAGCAGGGCGGTTTTAAATAAAGAAGGAAGGAACAGTTTTTGATGGAAGATTACAGACTCCTGGGTTCCTCTGTCTATTTCAGGCAGTGTTTGTAGGAAGAAAATTAATCTGGAGAAGGTCTCAATGCATATTTATATCTTCTTACCCACAGAATATCATTAAGAAAGTGAATGGGAAGAAGTTTGTGTACAAGTTTGTTTCTTATCCGGAGATTTTAAACATGGATCCGCTTGTCGTGGGCCGGATAGAAGGAGACCCCGAAATGAGTGGTTTTGCAGAAGTCAGCAGTGCTCCAAAGGATGTGGAAAACTGTGGGAAGGAGAAGGCCCAGTCCTGTGCTAAGTCCTCCAGCCGCAATGACTACATCCACTCCGGCTTGTACTCCTCGTTTACTCTGAACTCCCTCAACTCTTCCAGCACCAAACTGTTCAGGTCCATCAAGATTGAGAACCCAGCTGAGAAGCTGGCCGAGAAGAAACCAGCTCAGGACCCAACACCCTCCGTCATCAAGTTTGTGACCATGCCCTCCAAAAAGCCTTCATCGGTCCCCTTGGTCTCCACCACTTCCACGGTCTCTGCCACTTCCACTGCTTCCGCCACTTCCACTGTATCCTCCCTTCCCATGGGAACAGAAGACACTCTCCAGACCTTGGAGACCCTTGTTCTACCCAAGTTACCTGTCCCTGAAGCTCCAGCCCCTTTGCCAAACCTAACCACCAGCTTCACCCCAACGCCCCCCATATCCTCAGTGTCCCCCAGCCTGCAGGTTCCTTCCACACCCCCATCGCCACCCCTGAGCTCTAATCCTGACCTGGACATTGACACGGACATCGAATCCGTGGCTTCTCAGCAGCTGGAGCAGGCTCAGAGCCTTCAGCATCAATCCCCAGAGCCCAAAGAGCAGGATTCATCTGTGCTGGAAAAGGAATTTGCCAATCACCTCTCCAGATCCAAAAAACCCAAAGGGCTGGAGTTGGCTCCTACTCTCGTCATTACAGGCAGCGATCCAAGTCCGCTGGGGATTCTGAGTCCTTCTCTCCCAACTGCTTCTCTTACTCCAGCACTTTTCTCTCAGGTAACCCAAGTCCCTTCCTGGCTTTGGTGTTTAAAGGAACAATAGTGGTTGTGTTCTCGTCAAAAATGGAGAGGGAAGCAAGTGGAAAAACACGTAGTCCATAGGTTGTGTTTGGAGTCTGGAAACTTAGTCTGGCACTCCCATTTTGTTCATACTTGGGATTAGCTTCTCCCCCAGAGTGTGCCCAAGTGGTGTGTCAGCTCTGCACGTCTGTGCAGTGTTGGCGTGTGGAGGCAAAACCCAAAGCAGCACCAGCAGGATCCTTTGTGCATCTTGCCAGGGTGCTCCTGAATTATTCCCAAAGCCCTCAACCCTCCCATTTTCCTTCAGGCTGATTCTGAAACTGCTTTAAAAATAGAGAAGCACGGAGGTGTGTGCTTAGCAGCTTGCTTTTCCTGGGTTCAGGAGGCAGTTACTGCAGACCAGAGTATTGTGACTTTGCAGCAGCTGCTTAATTTAGTTGTTATCTTTGTGTGGGAAAGGAAAGTTTTTATGCCTCATGGAAAATCTGGAGGAGAACCAAATCCAAGTGGGCTGTTAAATGGGTCTGGATGGGTTGAATCTCTTTCCTGTCATTCGAATTGGAGGGAAACTGCTGAGTGCAAACTGAAATGGCTGAGGGCAGGGAAAACGTGGAGGGGAGTCGATCTTTTGGCATCCTTCAAAGTATTTGGCCTGAATCTGGAGCATCCGGAGTATTCAGAAGCTGGATGGACACTGTCAGTGCCACCCAGACCACGCGGGTGCCCACGACCTGCTCTTAATTCTCAGGCTGAGTTTTCCATGGCCGCTTGCAGGTGCTGACTTGCAGGAGGAGCTGATTTGCTGTAGGTTGCAGCAGGATTTGGCAGCTGTTGGGAGAAGGGGGCCAACTGCTCAGCAAGGGGAGGGCAAGCCGGATGGGGGTGGCTGTTGTGGGGGTTGTGGGGGCAAGGAGGAGGGAAGGGGAGCTCCTGGGCTGTGGAGCCAGCCCTGTGCAGCTGCAGGAGCCGGGATGGTGGCTCTGGATTGATGCGGGCTCCGCGTTGCTGGCACTGCCGCTTCCCACAGCTGTTCTCTCCCTGTGTTTTGCAGACTCCCATCTTGCTGACCCCCAGTCCCTTGCTCTCCAGCATTCACTTCTGGAGCACCCTGAGCCCCGTTGCTCCTCTGAGTCCTGCCAGGTTGCAAGGTGCTAACACCCTCTTCCAGGTAAGTTCAGCCAATCTCACCGTGATTCGCAGTACCTTCCTCAGAGACCTGCAGGCTCCAGCCCAAGTACCTCTTGTAGGACCCAGACAGTGATGTGTCTGGTGTCTATCCCCAGTATATACATAAAAAAGTCCCCTCTATTTAAAAAGGATACATCCTTACAATTATTCATGTTCCTCTTTCACCTTTTGCTTTGGAGGTGGAATAACCACATCCACTGCCTGAGTCTGCTTAGGCAAAGGGCAAAATATAACAGGCTTGTATCTGTGATCTCTGTGGAGGAGAAGGAGGTAGCTTTGTATGTACTGTGAGTAGAGGCGAAATGCGTTGGACACTTTATGTACAGCTGAGAATGAACTGGGGAGCAATTCAGAGCATGTGAAAAACCTGCGTTAAAGTCACTTACTGAGGATGGCATCAGTGCTCAGCGCAGAGGTTATCCTCACTGGGTTGCTGCACTCTGATGCAGGGGCATCACAGTGAATTGCTTGGGGGAAGCCAAGGGTGTTTTCATTTGTGTTTTGAGGTGTCTTTTTCTTTCCTGGGGGAGTCTCCACAGGCCCAGATAGGACAGGAATGGTGAATGGAAATGGCCTCTTGCCTAACGGTTGTGTTTTGTTTCTTAGTTTCCATCAGTGCTGAACAGTCATGGCCCATTTACTCTGTCTGGACTGGATGGACCCTCTACCCCTGGCCCGTTTTCCCCTGATCTCCAGAAGACATAGCACATGAACTGACGGGAAGGACAGATTGGCAAGCAAGGGAAAGACAGGACACTTAACCTGAAACCATGTTTTTTAAATGAGCAATTTGTAATTCCCCAGAGGTGATCAGCAGTTATCATAGTTTTTGCCATTCCCAAATCAAATGCCTTTTTTGCAAAATTCCCTTTTTTTGAAGACCCAGGTTGGGAATGTTTGTGCAAACGCCTTAATAGGAGCTGCAGCTCCAGTCTCTTCTCTTCCCTCCTTGGATCGGAAGACTTCCCTATGCTTAAAGGGAGCTTTGGTTGGTGTTGCAGTAACTGAGTCTGCACTGACTGCAGTTAAACAGTGTCAGAGAAGTCTCTTCTCTGGGACTCTTGGAGAAACCCTCTGTTCTTCTGCTTCCTGTGCTTGGCAAGAAGAAATCTAATCATGATCGAAGCTGGCATTCCAGGAAATGCTTGGGAAAGGGGTGTGTGCGCTCAGCTTTGCCTTGGGGCCTGATAACTTGTGCAGCAACAGAGCAGCCCGCATCTTTTCTGCTGTAAAAACAGCTTGTCTTTCTGCAGGGAGAGCTTTTCAAGGAATACCCAGTGACTGTGTTACTGACATCCGGACAGTTTTCCAATGGCATCGTGTCCCCACAGCCCAGCTCCTCAGGGAAGTGAGCTGGAAAGCTCCTGGATGCTTCTTCCTGCCCTCCCATCCATGAGGAGGCAAGATCTGGAGCCAGATGAGCAGTGGGATTAGATCCTTCCAGTTCTCAGAAGGTTTGAATGAAGTCCAAACATTTCTTGTGCCAGAGACCCGTTACAGAGCCCTGCTGGAGCAGCACCAGGCTGGTGGATTTCGCACGCAGGTTTGAGGGCGGCTCTGGATTTGAGAGGTTGCTGCCTGATGCTCGAGTTTCAGCAGCCCCAGCAGTGGGTGAGAGCAGTAATGTCTGAGCATTGACGTTCCTGCTCTTGCCCCTCAGCTGGAGTGGAGAAGCTCCTCTTCTGCCCGCTCTTATTTCAGGTTTTGCATCGGATCCGGTGCTTTCTTCATTTGAGGAGGCACTGGATCGCAAACGAGTTCAGCTCAGTCTGTGCAGCCGAGAGGGTACCACGGCCTGTCCACCTCTGAGGAAATCTGTGCTTGGGCTCCTCTTCTTGGTGGCCGTGTGTGCATGGGTTAACCCAAGGTTGGTGTCCAGAGCCATGAAACATGGGAGAAATGGAATCTGTAGTTAGATTTTTACACCTCAGGAGGCCTTTTAAGAGAGCACTTAAGAGGAATCAAAGGAGAGAGGCTCTCCTCTTGCAGGCTGATGCTGTGCTCTGTTGGTGTGGGGTGAGGTGCCCTTCTGCTGTGGGCATCTGACGTCAGGCAGCAACCTCTGTGTGCGCACACTGAGCTGGTGGCATAAGGTGATCCTCTCTGTAAAATACCTGCTAGAAACCGGCTGGAGGCCATCTCTTTCCTTTGGCTTTCTTCACAGTGGTGATGAGCAGAGGAGGATTGTGCCTCTACACAAGAGGAGCTGACAGCACACGCTGTGTCAGTGGCACCCATCTGCAGAAGTGGTGAACTCGAGCTTTCCAGAGTTTTCCTTTTGCCACTTTTGCAGGCTCTGAATTCACTTTAAATACCCAAGACTTTACTGCAGTGACGTTATCTTCTGTGTTCTGGCATTGAAAGCTGTACAGCGCTTGGTGTGTTCCTGACAGAACACCCGAGACGGGGGGGTGAGGGGGTTGCTTTTTGGGCATTGTTCATCCCCAAAGTCCCCTGCCCGTGGGAGGTGGGAGGGAGGAGGTGGAGGTAGCAGGGAGTGAGCTCGTGGTGAACTGTCTTCCTGTTCCGTTGCGTCAGAGGCATGATGCTGCTTCGCGTTCAGCCATCAGCAGATGCAGGGTGAGGTTCCTGTGCCAGCAGCTCTTCAGATGACAATGTGCAATATTGACCTTTTTTGTTTTGAATGCAGAAAGCAAGCTGCAGATCTTAACCAAGAGCAGGCACCGGGAGTTCTCTGGTTTGCATGATGCCTTGTGAGTCTGCTCTAGAAAATATATATATAGCTATGTATAAATAGCAGCACTTTTAATGGTTGTTTTAGGCTGGCCAATTTTATTGCCCACCAAGTGTGAGCAATGTTGCAGACTAGGATTAGAGTTTAAAACAGAATTAATGAGCACTAAAGACTTGCAATTTAATTGCTTCCCTTTCCTTGTCCCCTATGGAGAAAAGCCAAGTTTATTTGTTGTGTATGTGCACACATGCACTTAACTGCGTGTAAACTCTATCACTTTCAGCATAGGTATGCAGGAGAACCAAGTGCTAACGTAGCTTGTTCGTTGTGCTTGGCCTGATTTCATGCTCTTCTCCTCGCAGCTTCCTAAGATCCCTCTGTGTAGCTGGTTGGAGATACACATTCACCTCTGGGGATGCCATCCTAGGGGAAATGACTATGAATATGCAGCCTGAATGTGTTGTTTTAGTCTGAAATACCCAGCTTCTTCACAGATAGCACTGAGAAGAGGATTGCTTTGGCTTCTTAAGCACCTGCCTAGGAAAAGACAGGATCATAATCTCAGGAGGCAGTTGGGAAAGCACATAGAGAGGGCTGGGGAGGTGGGAGAGGATCCGCTTGCCACCTCTTCTCCATTACAACTTTCAGGTCACTTAAGATAATATTATCTTGTATATATGCTGCCTCATTAAGCACACATTTGCTAACAATTGTATTAATTGTCAGCTTTTCGGGATCACATTCCTGTGACTTCTTGGAGCTTGGTTCTGTGCATTGCTGGTACTCCACAAGCTCACTTCAGGAGCAGTTTGCAGCTCGTTGCAACTTGTTTTCCGTGTAGGGAAGGTTGGGGTTAATACTGGCTCTCTTGGTGATCATGGATTATCTGTAATATGGGTGTAGCACTGTGTTGGTTTAAAAACATCATCATGCAGCCTTTACAGAAGCATCTCATCACAGCTCATGTTGCTGAGGTGGTATTGCTGACTGCTTGGTAACACTTGCATCAGTGAATTCATTAGTGGTGGTAGAATTAGGCTGGATGAGCTTGGAAGCTGAACATCTGCCCTGCTTCTGGAAATCTCTTTATGTGTCACTGCTGCTCTATAATAGTACTGCAGGGTTTGAAAGCTTGTGCTGCTGTTGCTGTGTGTGTGCCCTGTCAGGCTTTATTTGAGATGCTGAGCTGTCAGGATGCCACCAGCGACTCGTGCTGCAGGCAGAAACCGTCCATGGGAAGTGGAATGGTGTTAGTAATACCCCGTGGTTGTAGAGCCCTTCTTGTTCTGTCTTACCTCTTTCAGAGGATGTGATCCTCGTGCTGAGGGCGATGGAGGCAAGGTCTGGGTTTGTTTTCTTAACAGCAGCTTAAGTTCAGCTCCTTGTTTCAGTGATCAGTCTTCAGCAGGGATGCTGAATGTGATTCCCATGCACTGGCTTTGGCACATCCGAGTTGCGTTTTGCAGGAGGTCAGGAAGTGATAAAATTCCTTGAATTTGAGAATTCATTGTTTTCACTTAGAGCATCCTACGGCTTCAGTGTCCATTTGGCGCAGTGGAGCGTGCGTTGTAATATGAAAGGCTTTGGCTGTTCAGTGGTGGGTTTGGGAGAGTTTCTCCCTCCGCTGTGTCCTCAGCCCTCAGATACGTGGCTGAGGGATTCTCCTGGGGTTTCAGCGTTCACTTGCAGCAGGGGGGGCTGCTTCTGCGCCCGTCTTCCTGCACACAGCTTACAGAAACAGCGAGCTGCGGGGCTGCCGGGCTCCCTCACGGCTTCAGCCTCCCTGTGAGACCTTCTGCAGGGCGAGAGCAGTGGAAGAGCCGGCCTGGAGCCTGGATGCAGTGTCTCAGGTGAGCACAGGCCCAGTTCTGATCCACGTCTGGTGCTGAGGTCAGGGCTGGAGGTTCTGGTTGGCTGCCCCATGGTTTCTTCATGCATCTTTTAGTTACCTTTTGCTACTGTTTTATAGCAGTTTTGTATGTACCCATACAAGTCAACCTCTTCCATTTTTAATGCGTATTTGTTTACAAGACACATCTCAGTGTTTATCAAGAGGCTATCTTGGTATTGTCAGCTAGGAAATTAAACTACGTTGGTAGTTAAGGAACATTGTCAAAGGTGGCAGGTATTTTAAAACTTGATGGTTGAGCTTTGGGTCTCCATCACAACGTTGTTCTGTTCCATTCCTTAGTTCTCCTGGCTAAGAGCCACACGTACCTTCTGGGTGCCGAGGTCCTGGCTATGGAGAGGTTCAGAATCATGCAGCATGGCATTGCAAACCAAGGGCCCGAGCCCCACGGGCTCTTACACCCAGCGGATAAGTTGAAAATCCATTGCAATTGCAATCATGAAGCTCTTTGGGGTGATGTCATGAGCTCTGGTTATCCTTGCCTAAACAGGACTGCTTATGGTTTGATTTGCATTTAATTAAACAGTGATGGGCAGTGGCTGCTGTTGAGCCTGAATGAAGCAGATCTGCTTAATGCAGAAGCCTTTGGCTGTTCCGCTGCTCTGAGTGGTGGTTGGTGTGTGCCGTGCTGCAGCTGATCTGCTCAAACCAGCTGCTCTCAGAGGAAGATGGAAAGATAAAAAGGCAGTGACATGGTTTTACACCGTCCCTCAGGGCTGTTCCTCGTGGCTCGACACCTGTGGATGCCCCATTCCACTCGGTAGTGCTGCCTGTGCAGGGGCCAGGGGTGAAAGCTGATTCCAGACAGGATTCTTGACAGGAAAGCCAGCTCTTCTCTCCATAGGCTGCTGTTGGGCACAAGGATGTAACAGAGGAGCCACAACAGCGCTTGCCTGGTTTCTGCAGCCTGTGTTTAGCATCACCAGCCCCTCTGTCCGCACGGCCTGACTGTCGTGGTGCCACCTAAAGCAGAAGGGTTAAGTCTGGGGGATCCTGAGCCTGTTACCCCTGTGTTACCCTTGCCTGTGTACAAAGAGCAAGCACAATTAAGGGGGAGCGTGTTCACTGCAGAACATGGATGCTTTCTGGAGGATGCAGCTTTGCTGACCATAACCATGCTTTGCAAAACAAGGTAAGGAAGCTGGGCAGGACCCGATGATGTCTCTTGAATGAGTGTGCTGAAGTATTCTTTACCTTTCGGGATAGCAAGATATCCACTTCATCTCCATTATTCCACACAACAAAGTCCAGCTGACTAGAGCTTAGTTTTGTTCACCCCCTCCCAAAGGACGTAGTGGAAGATTTGGCTGTGGAGCTTGTGATGTGTGCTGAAAAGCAGGCTTTGAGAGCTGCAGATGCATCATTCAGCTGAGACTGGAATAGCTCTTGTGAACATACGTGTGGCCTCACGTGCTCACTGCCTGGGAGGATGAGTGTTCTCACAGAGCCTGGCTTTGCACGTGTGGAGGTAACACGTTAAATAATGCTGCCACGTACACCAGAGCAGGTGCTGCACTCTGCAGTGCCACTTCCTACACCCTGCTGAGCTATTGGGAGGCTTTTTAGTTCCTGGTTTTCCATGATACCCCAGTGTGTGGATGAATTGGTTGCCAAAGGTTATTCCTCACTGCACCTTTGACATTCATAAATGTCTTAACTGTGTCTCTGAACAGTTTTATGGTCATGGAACAAAAGTTTGGACTTGTCGTACTTCAAGCCCTTGCTCCTCTGTTGAGACCACGCATTGCAGGAGGTTTTCATCTCAGAGGTGGGCTTTGAGCAGGGGGTTAGCGGAATAATGCTGAACCTGGGGGAATCAGGGCTCTTTCAGTGGAGATGTGGGTGAGCTGCGAGCAGCGCCGGCAGGAGAGGGAGGAGAAGGGAAGCGCCGTGGCCAGAGCCGGTTCGGGCCGCGGGCAGCACAGGCAGCGGTGCTGTACTGATAACTGGAAGCTGTTTTTTATTCTTTTCGGGGTTTATTTCCTTTTTCTCTGTTTTTTGAGCACAGGAAGGCTCGGAGGATGGGCTCTGCATGGTTCCGTGTGCGTGCTGTGTGCTGGGGGGGTAAATACCTGGGCTTGCTCTCGGCTCCTTGAGCTGTGTTGTGTTTTATTGGGGGCTGGCATGTCTTAAATCTTCAGGCTTTGAAAAGGCTTTCTAGACTTGTGTTGACTTTTCGTTCTGCTCTTGTTCAGTTGCACAGAGGTTTCTATATATGATGTGCTAGTTCTAACCTTCATGCTCTGTGAACAGGGTTGAGATTATTCCTTGTAGTTAAAAAGAGAGTTGTATTCTAAACCTCCCTTTTCAAACCTTGTTTGTATTCTGTTGCAGTGTTACCAGATGGCCTTATGTACGTCACAGTGTTTTGTGATAAGTACAGTAGCACATTTAATGCTTATCTCCCCCCCCCCCCCTTTTTTATAGCTGAGAAGTATATTCTTTATAATAGAGATGAATAAAAGGGAAAATTCCAGCAACGTGCACGTAGGATATGGGGGCTGTCTCCTCTAACGTTCTATTGTGGCAGCTGGAATTAACCTGGGACTGAAAGGACTCTGAGTAGGGATCGGAACCAGCGTGAGACTTTGTCTTGGGAATCCTGCGGCTCCTTGAGCCAGCTGCTGGCAGATGTGAGGCCTGTGCTAGAAACTTGTAAATCAGAGTAGATCCATTGGCTTCGCTGCAGCTGGTCTCGCTTACCCCGGCTATGGCTCCGATGAAGTCAGGGGAGGGAACCTTGAAGTTCCATTTGAGAGAACTTCATCAGCTGTGGTAACGTGGGGCAGGTGGTTTTGGTTTTAAAGTGCACATCTGCTTTGGAAAGTGACTTCCTGATGCCTTTAGTGTTTTACTGCTCAACTGAATGTTCAGGTGACCCTGGGTCCTTTGCAGTGATGTCTGCAGTGGTTTTATCCTCCAGCAGCTCTGCCTGGGGCAGACTGAGCAGACAGTCACATCGGTAAACTCACTCTTTAATCTGGAATGGATTCTCTTTGCTTTCCTGT
Source organism: Pezoporus wallicus (assembly GCF_028554395.1). Lineage (NCBI taxonomy): Eukaryota > Metazoa > Chordata > Aves > Psittaciformes > Psittacidae > Pezoporus > Pezoporus wallicus. The sequence goes on along the minus strand of NW_026636574.1, from coordinate 808,094 downwards.
CATTTTAGTAGAACCATCAGTGGTAAAAATAACACTGAAAGCAGCAGCGTGAACGCTTTCAGTTACTCTTTCCAGACCAGAATTGCATTTTATTTATCTTTATATATATATCTATAGCACCAAGTCGAGCGACAAAGCACGTTAAGTTGTAGTGAGTGTCTTAACTTCCTACACTGGAGACTTTCTTTCTAGACACAGTCTTTTAGAGCCAGCTGCAATCTGGCACCACTTTGGTGCTCCTGGTGCAGTTGGGTGAACTCACCTGGGAGAGAATAGCTTCTCAGTCTAACTTCTTTTTAAAGTAATACCGTATAGGAAGAGTATCTTAATGCCATTGTGTTTCTAAAACAAATGCTGGTATGTAATGCAAGTACATAAATAGCCAAAGTTTTCAGTAATTGTTCAGTGTTACTAAATTTGCTTTTATTTAACCTTCCGAGATAACATATTAGGAAGACCTTCAGCGTGTCGATAGCAGATTGGAAAAGAAGGGCTGATCCCTTTGCTTAGAGGAGAGCTGCAGTTATTGGGACACATTTCAGGTTTGAATGCGATTTGGGGAGGGGGGGGCAAAGTTCTACAGTGCAAAAGTGACTTTGGAGGAGGTGCACTGCAAGGACACCTCCCGGTACCGGGGGCTGCTGTTAGAGCGCGCTGGCTGTTGTTCCTCGGACATCACGGAGGTCTTTCCTGAGGAATCAGGTGACTTTTCTATTGCTTCGATTTTTGTGCAAAAAAAAAAAGAAAAAAAGAAGAAAAAAAACCAAACCTGACTGTATTGCAATCTTTTTTAAGAGCGGGGTGGGAACAGTTAAAGAAAACTATTTTGTGTAAGAACTGACTGAGGGATTTGCTTTGTATAATGCAGGCTGGCTTTCCAAAAGCATTGTAGCAGATTATCCAAGTCGATCCTATGTTAATAGTTATGTGCAACAGACATGCAAAACAACTGTATTTTTTTAAATAAATATTTTTAACAAAGCTCCTGCTCTTTTGGCCTCTTCCTTTTGGCACCAGAGAGAGGAAAGGGAGAGTCCCAGCTGCAGCGCTGCTGGCTCAGTGATGCTGAGGGAGCTGCGAGGCCCCGAGCTAACCTGTCCCTTCTCCCCAGCCAGGGCTGGCCCCTGTCCCACCTGCCCTGAGCCAGGAGCTGGAGCTGCCCTTGCACCCCCTCTGTGCCAGGTCAGGTGCTATTGGGTGACCGTTTCCTTTGGGGAGCAGCTCCGTTCTCAGGGTGGAGATGGGAGCGGTCACATACACCCCTACCATCAAGAACTGTTACCCTGACATTCAGCTGCGTATTAGCAAGCTGCACGGACGTCAGGAGGTGGTTTTGAATGGCTGACAGTCCCGGGTGTGATGTACATGGAACTGGGCAGGCTCCTTTCCAAATCAGCTCCCTCATTGTATTGTTTCATGCTCGCTTCCTCTGCACAGGGATGGAGAGGATGCTGTCATGGTGGGAGGGGCTCCACTATTAATGACAGACTGGGGGGGTGCTGCACAAGGGCTTTGCTTTTTCATCCTGGGTAGCTCAAGGAGAGTAACAGTGGCATCCCCTGGTGCCAGAGCAGAACTGCAGCACCCGGGCTGTGAGGCTGCAGGTACCTGGAAACAACGGATGAGTTTAGCCCAGGATTCACCTCATCTCCCTCCTTCCAGCAGCGGCCTGATGCTCACTCAGCTTTAGGTCTAACAAAGGCAAGCCAAGGAGTCTGTTCGCTATAGAACCATCCTTGGGAGGTAGCGTATGGAAGGCAAGATCTGCTTGGAAAGCCAGAACCACTGAACCAAATGCAAGTTAAAAGAGATTACATTTAGGTAGCAGCTGATAGCCTTGGCCAGGAAGAGCTGAATTATCCAAGTCCAATCATGCTGAGAATCTAGCAATCAATCACCTTTAATTAAACACTGCTTTATATACACACGTACATATGTACACCCACATACAGCAGTTAAAGCAAAAAGTACATGTCCAATCACTCACTGAAGAAATAGATGGATGGGGCTTTACACTCTTCTGAAGCCAGTCCTTTCTTCATCGCTTGTAATAGGTCATGCGTGGGCTATGAGAGTACCTTAAAGAAGGCACCTGGATAATAAGTATTGCACAGATTAAGCAGCTGGAGGCTGGCTCCCAAATACCTCTGGTTAAGCTTCAACTGGAAGCTAGAAATAAAGCCACCCTAAAAGACACTGCGACCGTAGCAGCTAAACTAGTGACTGAAAGCAAAACAAACCACAAGTCAGTCTTGACTCAAAACCAAGGTGAAAGCTAATGATTTTAATGATCAAGAGGCCCTAGCATGCTGCATAAGACACTGGCTTAGTGAACAGGGCTGATGATGATAGTGCATGAGAGAGAAGAATCAACTGTGCAAATACAGATGGGTCCTGCTACTGCTGTGCACTTGGTGGGCTGGCTCTACCAATGGTGTAGGTTTCCCCCTTTGGCAGTGTACATGGAGGTGACACATACTCGAGTCAGTGTTACACAAAAAGGAATCCAATCCAGTATTGTGCTATAAAGTGGTGGGGCTTCTGTATGTTACAGACCAAAAGAAACATCTTCCGTTCAATGTCTAAGCCAGGAGAGGCTCAGTCTTACCTATGGGACAGAGAGAACCTTTTCCTTCGTCCCCTTCATCCTGAACTGGTAAGAAAGAAGGTGCATTGGCAGGAGGAGCTGCTCCCATCACCCCTCCATACACGGCCATCAGACGCAAGGGTCACGCTGATGCTGGTCCTTTTGGTTTGTGTGACAGGGGCAGCTTGTGCTTAGCTTGAGGCAGTGTTTCAGGATGTTGTCTTGATTCCGACTTACCCAATCTCATGTGCTTTTGATTGCAGAAGACTTGCATGATTCAGTCATTAGATGTGAAATCATCCGTAAGAGCAGTGCTTCGCTGTGTGGTTTATTGCTTGGCTAGGGCTTGGCCGCTGCTTCAGCGCTGGTACTGCCCCGTGTCGTCTCTCACTGCTGCTTTGTCAGGGGAGGCATCGTCCATGTCTGCAACATCGACATCAGGTTTGCATCACAAGAGCAGCAAAGCCCAGAGCAGCTGCATCTGCCCCATCCCTGGCAGTGCTCAAGGCCAGGTTGGACACAGGGCTTGGAGCAAGCTGCTCCAGTGGAAGGGGTCCCTGCCCAGGGCAGGGGTTGGAGCTGGAGGAGCTTTAAGGTCCCTTCCAACACAAACCATTCCATTAAGACAGGCCTCCGTTTCCAGTAACCTGGACCAGTGTTTGCCTGTCCCCAAAGCACCTTTTACAAAGGGAGCGCACAGAGCACATGCAGATTGAGGGGACAGGTAAGAGAATTCCTTATCAGTGAGGCTCTTCTCTTTGGATGGCAGACCCGCTCATTCCCTGGCTCCTGCCAGGGAGCAGCACAGGGAAGGCTTGTGCAGTCTGTGCTACTGTCCAGCAGCAGTGCAGTGCTTGCACAGCCAGCCCGTGGAGTTACGGGTCCTGTGCGAGTCCTACTTGATCCCTCGCTTCTCCCCCAGCAAAGCGAGCAAACCCCGAGCTGTGGCTGCCAAGGCTTTGTGGGCAAGGCCAAGCAGGAAGAGGGGACGGGAAGCAGCAGCAAAATAACCATTTCCTTGCATTTTGCTGAGGCCCTGCAGCCCGGCTCTGGAGCGCTGCGTGTGCCGCTCTTCCTCTCAGTCTAAAGCAGTGCCGGGCGCTGGGGCTGCCTTACCTGCTGAGGGCTTGGGGTACATCCTGTGGAAAAACAAGAGGAAGGCGTAGAAGGTAAAGGCCAAGCCTCCAAAGATCATCCCACACACCAGGAAACTGTAGCTGCCCTGATCATGTATAATCTGCAATTGAAAGGGGGAAAGGGAGCAGATGTCATCACAGCGCTCAGGTACCTCAGCCAGCAGCCGGTGGCAGCGTTACTGGTCCTTAGCTCCAAGGTAATGCAGTGGTTTTTCCCCAGCAGCTGCCCAAAGCCTGGACTAAGGTTTCGGCTTAAAGGCTGCCGTCAGTTTGTGCTGTGCCCTGTCCACACTCACCGATCCCACCAGTAACTGCAGCACCATCTCCCCAATTCCAGCTCCAGTCACCAGAACGGTCGTGGCACAGCCTGCAAAGAAACAGCGCAAGTGATGCTGGGGCAGCCTGCAGGGATGGCCCCATCTGCCACGGGTATCTCCATGCAAATCACAGAATCCCAGACTGCTTTAAGGTCCCTTCCAACCCAAAGCTCCTCCAGCTTGAACAACACTGCTCAGAACCAGAACTTTCCTCCAGGCTTCCAAGGCAGCATCCCTGAGGATGGAGGGAAGGAGGTGCTGGCTCTGGGCTTGACCATCTACCTGCTGCCAGTGCCTGGTCCCTGCTCACCTTTGTACTGCAGGATGTCCTCGGTGTAGGCCAACATGCTGGGGAAGGCGCTGCTGAGGAACAGCCCCAGGGATGCTGTCCCCACGAACAGGAAGACGACGCTGTGGGAGAAGATGAGGAGCAGGAGGAAGGTTATCAGGACTCCGACCTGCAAACAAGAGGGTGGAAAATGCTGAGTGGCAAGAATAGGACCTGGACTCAATTTTAATGTAGAAAATAGTCTGGAAAAGGAACATAAATGCTGACAGAAAGATCACACCCTGAGAAACCTGACAAATAAAAGCCTTTACAGCAAAGAATTTGGTGCTTTTTATGACAGGGCTTTAGACCGTAACGTGGTACCCGGGTCTCATCTTCACTGGGTAGAGACTTCAGATTCTAGCTGAAACACTTTTCAGTTTTAAATCCAATACTGCTACTTCCATAATAATCACATCTCAGTCCCCGACAGCTCTGTTTGAGCAGGCTAAGGAATGAACTCACTCAGAAACCAGGCAGAGCAGCAAAGCCAAAGAACCAGCTCCACTTAAACACTGCCCTGGCCTCTCGCCTGTACCAGCAAAGCCATCCGAGATGAGGCGCAGCACCCGGCACGGCAGGGTCACCAGAGGGAGCCCTGCAGCACCACCACGTCAGTTCGTTGTTAGGCCCCTGGGATGGGTGCGTGTCTGTACAGAGCGATTTGGGTCCTAGAGACACTGAATTCCCCCTGCAGTTTGCCGTAAGGCTCACCTGTACCTCCCTGCGTGCAGCAGCACAAGGGGCTCGGTGACAGGCAAATGATGGTGCTACCACCCTTGGCTTTAAGGGGACGTGCGGCAGCTTCCAACCAGGGCTGGAGGCTGCTCCCTCTTCTCCCCACGTATTAGCAGCAGCTAAGGCAGCAGTCCTGTCCTCAGGGTTCTTAATGGGGCAAGGATGCAGGCTGGACCAGGGATGCGGTCAGTGGCAGGCATCCCCTGCTCACAGCACCCATGTGCTCCAGTGGGAGCTGCACTCAGTTGTATCCCAGCCCCGGTGCATTTGGCTCTGTCTGCTGGTAGCCAAGCTCAAAGTGCCCACGCAGGGGCCTCACCTCCTGTCTGCACAGGACACCAGCCTCACTGTTCGGAGCTGTGGCTCCTGGTCTGTCACCACCCCCTTGGCTTTGCAACATTAACTGAGCCCTGCTACGAAGAGAACTTGTGTAAATTCACTGCCTTCTCCCTCGGTTCCTCTTTGGGTGCAAGCGTGAATGGGCACAATCCCCTCCCTGTTGGCTGCCACATCCTGATGCACATCTTCCTCACGTATCCTGACGGGATTCCTGCCCTTTCCAAGCGGATGCTTTTGGTTAAGCAGCAGCTTCACATCACGTTGGTTTCTTTGCCAGCTGCTACAGTCCAAGTAGAGAATTTACTGACCTCTGCTTTCCCTCTCCCACAGCTGACATGGGCATTAGTCCCCTGTAGAGGCCAAAGAGAACGTGCAATAATGCTAGCAGGCACTTTACGAGGTGCTTTCTATGCTTAGATCAACTGAGGATCGCTCAGCAAAGCGATGCAATCAAGTGGTAAGCAAGCCTCGGCTCCCTCATGCACTGGCATCGGCGACAGGCATGCAGAGGAAGGCTTTACCCTAGCTCTGCCCATCACCACCAGAGCCAGGCAGCATCCTGGAGGCGAGCAGGATTAGACCCACAGTAAACCCAGCCTTACCACGTTGATGAAGACCATCGTTGCTGGCTTCATGCGGTAGGACACGGGGATGGAGATGAGCCTGCCCAGCGTGATGAAGCCCCAGAAGAGGCTGGGCAGGTACCCGGCCACCTTGTGCACTACAGAGAGCGGCTCCTCCACCGCGTAGCTGTAAATGAAGCCCGAGTACTCTCCCTGCAGGGGAACACAAGAGCAGTCACAGCGCTGTGAGGACTTCCAGGCTTTGCCCTCAGTTATTCCCAACGCTGTGGCAGTGCTGGAGAGCCCACCTATGGATGCGCTACCGAACCGCACCGAGCCTTGTTCCCAAGGGTTGGCAGCTGGAGACAGGCTTCCACCAGGAGCAGAACGCAAGACTTGAGCTCTCCTAAAGGGCAAGACTCGCACTATGACTGGGTCAGAAGCATGCTCAGCTCTTCTCTGTAGAGATGCCCTCGTCTCTAGGGGCTGCCTCGTCCTTTTGGAACCGTGCCCTCTCAAACACACCACATTAAGAACCTGGAGTTGATCACCTTGACGATGGAAGCCCTGCAGAGTCCCTGTGTCTGACAGCTACTGCGTGTAACCCCGCTCCTCTTCCAGACCCTGGTTAATGCCCTGGCAAGACCCAGCAGTGTTTTACCGTGAGCCGAAGCCATGGAAAGACAAAGAGCAGCACCTTGCCAGCATCCTGCTCACCCGGACACGAGTGCTACGCGCGGTGCACCCAGCCAGGGCCACGCTGAGCCCGCACCATCCCCACGTGCTCTCAGCTCGGGTTTGGAGGGCTCAGGACACCCATGGAACAAAGAGCCACGGTTGTCATGAACTAAGAGGAAGCTGTTCTTGCCTCTTGGCTGACCTGAGAAGAGACCTGCACTGCATCCAAGAGACACCATTGCAACCCTGAACCGGTTGGGTTAGTAGCGCTCTGGCTGCACCAACACAGAGCCCGGAACACAGGAGAAGCCACAAAACCCTCCCAAGAAGCAGGGCGCTTATCAGCCTGACTGCCATTAGCTTTGTGGGCTGTTCTAAGTGGTTGGGAAGGAAGAAAGCCACAGAGCTTTGCTCAGAGAAGATCCCTCTATCAGCTGAACTCACCACAATCCCATCAGTCATGAAGAGAACAAGAGCCCCAGTGATGTGGACTGCGAAGTAGGTGTAAGAAGCCCCTCTGAAGTTTTTGCTTTGGCAGCAGCTAAATAAGTCATCATGACCTGGTGAGAAACAATGCAAAGCAAACTTAGCTGGAACATCCCCCTGGGGCTGGGTGCTTGCCAGCCCACGCTGGGGTTTGGTTTGTGCTCAGACTCATAGAGGACCACGAACAACAGTGGAGCGCTGCTGACTTCCGCTGGCACCGCCTCTGGCTTTACCTACCACAAGGCAGACGGGCTCGGTTAGGGCCATAGGCTGGGGTCCTCACTCTCCGGGGTATTTGCTACTTCTCTTTCTGTAGCTGCTCGTGCTCCTCTTCCCCTTCGGGAGCTCCACATTGCTCTTACGGCCAACAGAAACAAGCCCGTCTGCCCACAGCACTCGTGCTTGGAGCCCCTGGGCTTTGGGAGCGCCACGCGGGGCACGTTCCTCTGCTAAACGCTATTTACACCCAACCAAGCCAACTCTGGGAAAGAGAGGGAGGACGCGGAGCTCGAGTCACCCCCTCGGAACAGAGCAAAGCCGGGGCTCAGGACCCCTGGAATTCCCGACTCCCATTTACATCGCCCCGCTCCGGGCTGCGCCAAGGGCTGCTGCTAAGGAGTCCTGCCCAGGTGAGATGCTCCTGCGTGGCAAAGATGAAATCCTCGCTACTCGCATGGGGAAGGGGGGGTTTTGCCAGCACAGACGTGTCTGTCAAAGACGGCAGCGTTCCCCATGCAGCCTCTTCCTGCTTCCCACAGGATTCATCCCAACTGCTTCTAAGAGGAAGACCGAGATCTGAAGAACGTGAAGCTCCAACGGGTTTTATGGAAACGGGCAGCGGGGTTGAGGAAAGGAACCATCAGCGTCTCGGCTAAGGGAAATGCCTTCAGATGAGCACAACCTTACGAGACAGCAGAGAACCCACCGTGTCGGGGACACCCGTGATCCTTCCCTGCAGCACCTCAACGCATCTCTAACGGCCTCCACCTGCAACCATTCCCTAAACTTCCCCTTCAGGTAAAGCCACTGCTTCCGACAGCCCTAAACCATGCGCTCCCTCGGAGAGGTTTCTCTTGGGCACCAAAGAACAACGCTATCGCCCCAGAACGGGGGCACTCACAAGTTCAAGGGCAAAGCGTTGCTGGGGTTTAACTTCTGCCCCCGCGCAGAGGCACCGTCCTCCTTCCTTTCTCATTCACCCATCTGCGCCCCACGGTTACAGCCCCCAGCGAGCTCCCAGCCTGGCCCAAGCCCAGCGGGACACAAAGGGGCCCAACTTCCACGTGTGCGTGAGGGCTGAGCCCAGCTTGGAGCCAGCAGCGGGGCACCGAGCTCCGCGCACGGGTCCTGGTCCCACCTAACCCCAGGGCTGCCCCGCGCTCACCTCCTGCTCCGTGCGGCCGCTGCACGGCGGTGCTGAGCTCGTCCTTGTCCGCCGGGCGCGTCTCCATGGCCAGCTCGTCGGCAGAGAGCAGCGGGTGGCTGCTGCTGCTGAAGCACGGCACCATCCGCTCCTTGTAGAGCAGGAAGAACACGGCGATGGGCACGGGCAGCTGGGGGCGACAGAGAGGGACGGCTCAGCACGGCTCAGCACGGCTCAGCACGGCGCAGCTCGGCTCAGCACCGCACAGCTCGGCTCAGCACGGCACAGCTCGGCTCAGCACCGCACAGCTCGGCTCAGCACCGCACAGCTCGGCTCAGCACGGCTCAGCACGGCGCAGCTCGGCTCAGCACGGCTCAGCACGGCACAGCTCGGCTCAGCACGGCTCAGCACCGCACAGCTCGGCTCAGCACGGCTCAGCACGGCTCAGCACGGCACAGCTCGGCTCAGCACGGCTCAGCACGGCTCAGCACGGCACAGCTCGGCTCAGCACCGCACAGCTCGGCTCAGCACGGCTCAGCACCGCACAGCTCGGCTCAGCACGGCTCAGCACGGCACAGCTCGGCTCAGCACGGCTCAGCACCGCACAGCTCGGCTCAGCACGGCTCAGCACCCCCCCGATAGCATTGTAGGGGCTGCACCGAGCACCTGCAATGGGTGCCCCTCAACCCCGCTCCCATGTGCGGCTCTGGCAGCCCCAGCACAAGGACAAGGAGCTGTCGGAGCAAGGAGGCCACAAAGATGCTCAGGGACTGGAGCAGCTCCCGTATGGAGACAAAAGAGGGGAGGCTGAGATGAGCTCTTAGGCAGAAGCTCTTCCCTGTGAGGGTGCTGAGGTGCTGGCACAGGGTGCCCAGAGAAGCTGTGGCTGCCCCATCCCTGGCAGTGCTCAAGGCCAGGTTGGACACAGGGCTTGGAGCAAGCTGCTCCAGTGGAAGGGGTCCCTGTCCGTGGCAGGGGTTGGAGCTGGAGGAGCTTTAAGGTCCCTTCAACCCAAACCATTCCATGTGCCTGGATTAACCTCCAGGAGCAAGGACAGGGTGGCAGTGGGGTAAGGAGCTACTGCAGGAGGGATGGGGGTGTGCTAGGAGAGCTGGTAAGAAAGGGAAAAGATAAATGACAAGCTGAGAGCAAAGACTCTGCTGTGAAACACAACCGGGGCATCTCCTGAGGGTCCTGTGGGATGGGAACAATTCACCTGGGATCAAGGGCACTGCAACAGAAGGCACCTAAATACAACGCTCACAAAGCACCGTACCAGTCCTTCATCACCCAAGTGTCCTGGTTTCCGAGCACCTGCCCAGAGAACACAGCAGTGAAGTAGCTTTTGCTTGTGGACAGCAGGAGAGCTGCGCCTGAAACCCTGTGTGGGGGAACAACAGCAGCTCCAGGACCTGCTCTGCCCGGCTCCAGCCATTAGCAGAGGTTGCTCAGCACCTCCTAAGAGATGAGCTCGTGGTTCCCAGGCCAACACCAGCAGCCCCGCAGCTTCAAACGGCCTCTTGGTACCGAGGGACCTGGGACTGGCCTCAGGGCTGGATCCATCACAGCAGCATCGCAGCATCACCCCCTGCACCCTGAGCACAGCCACGGCTCAACGGTGCCTTCGAGGCAAGGGAACGTCCCTATTTTGGGGGCAGAAAAAGCAGAGGGAAGCAACCAGAGCCCATTGCCGTCTCTTCCCACCATAGCCGAGTTTATCCTGCAGCAAAGTGTGGGAGAAAGCCAGGAAATCCTAAGGGACAGCTCACCCTCCGGCCGCCCAGGGCTTGTTTTCTCCATGTCTGTGAGCAAGTGGGAGCCCCAGCTCCAAATTTCCTGCTTTTTGTTGGCTCGAGGCAGGATTTAAATGTATGGAGAATTCCTCCCCACCCCATCCCGCCCCTCTTGCCTGAATTCATTTTTGAGGACTTCATTGTTCTGGGAACAATGGGAATAGGAACAGTGAGTTCGGTCCCATGGAAGAGAAAGGCATTTGCTTGATAGTTCCAATCCTTCCGGAGGGCAGGACCTGGTTTTATTCTTCCAAATTGCAGATCTGGCAGAAAATATCCCCATGCAGAGGGCCTGGGCCATGATAACATCCCTGAGCCCTCCAGCCTTAAGGAGCACTCAGGAAAGGTCCCCAGCTCCAGACCCCTGCAATTCCCACTCGAAGGCTAGGCTTACCCTTGCTCCCCACATCCTCACCTCTAAAGCAATGGCACCAAAGTCCCTTTTGCTTTAGCCAACCGCACCAGCTCCAGGCTGGCAGCACCACGTTTCTTGGCTGCCTGGGACAAGGCAAAGAGCGGGGCTGGGTCAGCCTGGAGAGGAGAAGGCTCCTAAAGGGGAGACCTGAGAGCAGCTCCAGTGCCTGAAGGGGCTGCAGGAAACCTGGAGAGGGGCTTGGGACAAGGGATGTAGGGACAGGCCAAGGGGAATGGCTTTAACCTGCCCGAGGGGAGACTGAGATGAGCTCTGAGGCAGAAGCTCTTCCCTGGGAGGGTGCTGAGGCGCTGGCACAGGGTGCCCAGAGAAGCTGTGGCTGCCCCATCCCTGGCAGTGCTCAAGGCCAGGTTGGACACAGGGGCTTGGAGCAAGCTGCTCCAGTGGAAGGGGTCCCTGCCTGTGGCAGGGGTTGGGGCTGGAGGAGCTTTGGGGTCCCTTCCAGCCCAAACCAGGCTGGGGCTCCCTTTGGGCAGGCAGAGGTTTTGCTACAAGAACCATTTGCTTTGGGCTTTCTCTGCTTCACCACCGTCAGCGGATTTTGTTTTTCCAAGGGGGATGAGGGGCATCCCAGCATTCTCCCATCATTACAAGCTCAAGCAGTTGCTGCCTCACACAGCCCAGCCTGGGTATCACCCAGGCTCCTTCCCTCCCCTTTCTATTTCGGTCTCTCCCCCCAGGAGCACGGGGCTGTTCCCTGCTATTGTGTCCAGGCTACTTTTAAGCAACCTAAGCACAATGGAGTATCCCACACTTCCCCTGGGAAACCACCTTCCGGACAAACACGGCTCTCTCGGAGGAACATGTTCCTCATTTCCAGCCCCTTGGAACGGGCTGGATGATGAAATTTCCGTTCTGTGGGAAAACTGGATTTTAAAACCGTGGGTTTATTCCAAATCTGGATGAAAACCCCCAAATTTGCTCTTCTGAATGAAAGGTTTTGGCCGGGAGAAATCCCAGCGCTTCATTTCGATAATGCTCAATCACTGCATCGCACTAAAGCAAAACCGTTTTGCCTCAATCACATCAAAACAACCCTTCCGGCAGCTTCACCCGCTGCAGCGATGCCAAACTGAGACCTTTCCACTCTAAACAAATGAATCACTTCAGCTGGTGTCTTGTCAGAATACACAGAGCCCTGGGAAAACCGGGCTGGAGCAGGGGCTCCGGCCATTCCCTAACCAAGCTGCTGCTCCTGCTTCCCATTCCTGCAGCTCCCTCCTTCTATCCCCTTCCCTGGGGGTTTAAATCACCCCCCTCTTTCTCTGACGCTTACAGCCTAAGGAAGGGGCAGCAGCCCCGAGCTGCTCCCAGCACCTGCAGGCTGTGGGTTGGGTTATTCAGTTCAAACAAGGGACCGAGTCAGCTCCCTCAGCCAGGCTTTGGCAAGGGGACACGCTCAGGGGCTGTGCACGTCTGACTCCACGCTCCTCTTGTGCTTGTTTCCCAACCCTCATCCCTACACCCATCAGCCTCCCAGCAAGGCCACCACCAACCCACGGCACCAAGGGCCTCGTCTGCACGGGCTGAGAGCGCTTCCAGGGATGGTGACTCCAGCACTGCCCATCCAAAACGTCCCTGGGACACTGCTAGGACCAGAGCGGGGTCTGGCAGCCCCATCGCTGCGTTCAAAGCGGCTGTTAAACGGTGCTTTAAACCCAGTCAGCTTGCTCAGGACGGACTGGCAGGATAGAGAAGGCTCCGGTGTAATTTAAAGCACCTCTCCCCTGGCACACCGGGAGGTAGAGGTGGTTAAAGCAGCCTCCTCCTCCTGGGCAGGGACTGCTCCTTTTGGCACTGTGCAAAGGGACCCATTCCAGCACCCGCCTGGCTGATTATAGAGCACCCCATAGCAAGGGCTGCGCTCACCGGGGGACCCCATCGGCAGCGCTGCCCTCAGCATCACTCCTGGCACCAAGAGCACCGCTGCAGTAACACGATCTGGAGTCATCGCTCCAGGCCCACACGGACAACGACTCCTGCCACTGGGGGAGCGACAGCCACAGCCCAGCAAGGGACCAGCCCTATTGAACCACGCTGGGATTTGGGTGCCAACTGGGGGGTAGGGAACAGGGCAACAGCAAAAGAGCAGCTCTGGGACAAAGAGGACAAAAACCATCTCACTCACAAAGGGCCACAGGGCTCCTGCATCTGCCGCAAGCCACCAGGGCACCAGCAAATAGGCAGAGAGCTCAACTGAGCTTTCGGCCCCATAACTCGGTTCATCAATGGCACATTGCTATAAATCAGTGCAAACCACCTCCCACTGAGTCAGCCCCATACAGCTCCTCCCCAGGCTGACCACGGAGCAAGAGCTGGGGCTCTTTGTGGTGTCCCTCCTGCCCGGGGGATGCTGGAGGTACAACCTGCTCCCAGCACAACCATCCTCACCATTAGCATGTCCCGCATCCTCACCCCCACCTCCCACTGGGACCCACCTAATGGGCACCGACACCCCCCAAACACCGCAGCAACCTCCAAAGCCAAGACCCAGGGATGCCCCCAGCACTTACATTGATGAGGGCCATGATCCAGAAGGCGTAGGAGACGCGCGTGACCACCATGCCCTTCATGGGCAGGTCGTAGTGGGACAGGTTCCCTGGGTGATGCGGGACCAGGGACTTGCGGATGTGAGGGAGGTTGCTGGAGGCGTTGGCCGTGGAGTTCGAGAGGATGCAGTTGGTGTCCGAGAGGAAGGGGTCAGCAATGAGCGGGCTCAGCAGCGCCCCAAAGCCCACGAAGAAGTGAAGGGCCTGTGAGAGATGGGACACGGAGGTAAAGCCGGGGGGACGGCTGCTCCTCTTCCTCAGCCGGGGGGGATGAGGGCTCCCTGCTCACCTGCAGGAAGATGGCAGAGTCCTTCTGGTAGATCTTCACCAGCTGCATGTTGGAGATGGTGTCGATGCAGCCCATGGCCAGCCCTGCCACAGCCATGACCACAGCCAGGACCACCACATTGTGGCACAGGGGGATGATGGCAAAGACCAAGGAGATTGCCAGCGACGAGGCAAAGAGTGCAAACAAGGATTGAGACAACCTGAAACAGGGAAAGAGGAAAGACAGGACGGGATTAGCACAAGAGCAGCACCCACCCCACAGCCCCAGGTCAGGGTAGGCATTAGCAATGTGCCCAGAGGCTGTAGCTCCAATAATGCAGCTCCAGTGCATGCAAGGGAGATGCTACACACCCTGCACTGCCGTGTCTCCACACTGCAGCCACAGCCACCTCCTGTGGGGACAGTGACACCTCAGAGACACATTTTGCACCCTTCAAACCCCAGTTCTGCACACTTCAAGGCAGAATAACACCCACAACCTCCCCTTGTTACCTGGGCAGATCTGGGTGTGGGAAAGGGACATCGGTCTGTATCTCATGAGCAGGCATGAGAGCTGCTGCGCAATCCCAGCTCCCAGCAGAGCATCCACATCACTGTCACCCCACACCTGCCCTCAGGTGCCATCCCGCCCCACAGGGAACCCCCGAGGCTCCCTCCCCATGCCCTGTGCCATCTCTGTGCTGGCAGCATCATCCTCTCTCGCAGCACCGCTGCCATTCCTGGTGCAGGCAGCAGCTTCCCACCCATCAGAGAAGGCCCGGGGCTGCAGGCAGAGGTAACGCTGGTACCCGGCCCCCCAAGGCTGGCAGCATCCCAGCCCTGCCTGCGCCTGCTCTCGGTGCGAGCCGAGCCATGGAGCAGGCGCCGGGCCTGGCACCGTGATGCTCCGGAGCTGCCAAGTGGAAAGGCAGGAAGGAAGGAAGGAAACGGGGACCAGACAGCGAGCACTGGAACAACCAGAAAGATGGGACTATAGTCAGCAGAGGAGAAGCAGCACAGGCACAACCCCAGCCCCGGCTCCCAGACCCTGGGAGAAGCCCATTGCCGTAATGAGCTGGGGATGTGGGACACAGCTGCCCGTCCCCAGCACGGACACGTAACCCGTGAGCAAAGCACCCTCATCTCTGCTAACACCCACATCTCCTTGCTCTGCCCAGAGAGGGAGAGGGCTCCATGGAGGCACCAGCTGGAGGTGCAGCAGAGCCTCGGTGGCTGGTGCCAGCCCTCCTGCCCCGAACAGCCTTGGCACATCCCTGTGTTCGTGCACAGCCCTCGCTCACCTGCAGCCCTGGAGGGATTTATCCCTCCACATCCTGCTCATTGCTTACAACAGCACCGGGGAGAAAACCAGGCCAAGGGCAGGTCTCCTGCTCCTCCTGCCCTGGCTGCACCAGAGCCCCGCTGGGTGCTCGCGTCTCCCAGTCCGCACTGGAGAAGCCAATGCTTTGTACAGCTGCAAGGCCTCATCTCCCTCTGACAGCAAAACGGGAGCCAGCGTGGGATTCCTGGGGGAGGGATGAGGGAGGGAGCGGAGCGAGATGTGCACAGTCACGGCAGGAAAACCAGCCAGCAAATGGGAGAGAAGCAGCTCTGAGCCCGGAGAAGCAGCGTCGAGCACCCACTGGGGTACAGCAGTGGGGAAAGGGGCAGAGGCACAAGCAATGGGGAATCCAAGGCTGAGAGCGACAGGCAAACGCCCTCCAGGGCATCCCAGCAATGCCTCATCTCTTCTGCAGCCCCAGCAAAGCAACCACAGCACCAGTTGTGCACGGCAAAGGGAGCGCATCCATTGCCACAGTTAAACATTAATTGCATGTTATGTCCTTAAAAAGCATTAAAAACATCGCCTCACTCCTCCCCAGTGAGCAAAAATCCCTGCTCCGGTCATAGGGCATCAGTAAGATGCCACAACCCCGCTGTCCCTGGCATTAATGGGACCAAGGAACCACTGCCTTCCATGCTAGAGCCCCAAGATGCAGTCACAGGACACTGCTCAGCACCCAGCAACCAGCTGAGAGGTTTCTTTAGGAGCAAACCTCTTTGAAAGCATCCTCCAGTGAGGTACCCCATGACTTTCAGAGCAGGGCTGAACCCTTGGTGATATTTGGAATGCCATGGACTCTGCTTTGGGATCACCCAGAGCACGTCCTGGCTCCGTCATAAGGCTCGAGGGAAGCTCTGCAGCTCCCTGCAAAAGTTCTAGGCTGATCTCTATAGGATTAGGATGGTTAATGCTATCCTACAGCCAGCAAAGCCTCCCCTCTCCTTCCCACGCAGCGCATAGGACCCCCCCTCCCGGTGTTCCTGTTGCAGCAGGAACTCTTTGACTTCAAGTATGTTTGTTCCCCCACCCCAGGGAGCCTTTTCTAAATCGCTCACATCAAGAAGAATAATGCTAATCAGGCTAATTCAGACTTGCAAAACTGATCATTAAAACCCCAGAGCCCCGAGGGGATGGAGCGAGGACAGGGATGAAGGCAGCTGCATGGATTATCCCGCATCTGCCTCCAGGTCCCCAGCAGGAAGCCCTGGCCGGGCTCAGGGAGCGCTGCCTCCCCGGAGGAGCTGGTGTTCAAGTCACCGTGCCCTCTACTCTCTGGTACAAAAGGCTTTGCTGTCACTTGCAGTGAGCAGTGTCCTGCATGCCCCAGCCACGTGCTCGAGCAGGAACCTTCAGAGGATGGGATTCTGAGGGCAGGGAGAGAGCAGGGCCATATCCTGCAACGTGTGCCCGGGTAATGATGGAAGGAAGAGGGGCAGAAGGGTCCCATCCCAGCACGGACCATGCAAGCACCCTCTATAAAGCTGCGTTGTTCCGAAGCAGAGCCTGTCATTACCACCCTGCAAACCCCAAGAGAGGAGCAGCCTGGTGGGAACCTGAGCTTCAATGGGTCCTGCTGCTCCATGGGGAGCTGAGCTTCCCACAGCTCCCTGGGAGCCAGGGAAGGGAGCACGCAGCAAACCCAGGTCTCCAGCACAAGCACCCACCCCATCTCCACACCACTCAGGGAAAGGCACAATGGCAAACTTCACACTTCCTTGGAATCCTGCACAGAGGGAATGCCGGAGCTGGTGCCCAGATACGGAAGGGACGGATGCCATCATTATGCTCCGTCCTCCCAGGGCTCCAGCGGGGCTGAGAGCACAGAGGCTACAACCCAGCCTTCAGCAGCTTCTCTGCTGAGAGGAACCAAGCCATTATTTAGGTCCCACCACCCATTTGTGCTGCAGAATCCACTGCCACAGCATGGAGTCCATCACTCGGAGCAGCCAGCTCAGACCGGCACAGCCTTTAATCACAAGCAGGCAGCAAAGCCTACGTTCCTCAGGCAGCAGAAATCAAGCACAGCTTGCAGCCAGACCTTGGCTCGGCCAGCCTGCAGGCAGGCAAGGCACTGGGATCCTCTACTAGCAGCTACCCATCTCCTAAGTGGAAAACACAGCTTGTCCAGCACTCCTCCCTGCCTGGCAGGCTTTGATTTACAAGCCTGCAGCACGGCCCAGTAGAAATCCACAGCAGGACAGCTCGATGGGCCCGTCCCCGGAGAGGGGATGCTCCGAGTCTGACCAGTTAACATCCTCACCCAGACCCACACACTACATCACACCGCTCCGAGTAAACCCCCGTGGTGCTCACAAGCTACCGTTACCCAAACCATGCCCTCCTGCCTGGCTGCTGCTCGCAGCCACTTTGCCAGAGCCCCTTGCCCTGGAGGCTGGCATCACAAACGCATCCCGGTACAAGCAGCACCCGCTCTTCTCCCCAGAGCTCAAAGTTCGGGAGTCTCTGAGCACAAAGCCCCATTGGGGTGCATGGAACCGGCTGGGCGAGGGCGAGAGCAGCGGGGAGGAAGCAGAGAGCAGGAAACAATCGCGCATTTGCTCCTTCAAGCACACGTGAAGCAGAGCGAGGGCTGGCAGAGGCGCTGCCGCTGACCCAGCAGCCCCAGATCCGTGTCAGACCCGGGGCAAGGCTCCCGTGTGCTGCCCCCACTGCCATGCAGCCACCCCTCCGGGCACAGCCCGACCAGGAGGTGCTCCATGAACCCCCCGGGCCCTTGTCCAGACTGGGGTTCAATGTACCAGGATGGCAGTTTAACAGGTGCTCTAAAGCCACCCTCATCAGCCACAACCCACAAGAGCTGAACGCACCACCTTTAAACGGCATTTTACAGTGAAGGCTTCATGCAAAATTCCCCCATATTCTCCCCGTTAAAACACACGCACGACGAGTACACCAGAGACAGCCCGAGCTCACACGTTACATCACTGCCTGAAGAACTAGTGACAAGGTAAATAAGCAGCTGAAGCTCAGTCGCCACCAAGCCGCAAATCAAACGCCTGTTTGGCCATCGTCAGGGCTGAGCCTTCGTGTGGGACTTAAAACACATCCTGGACAAATCCCTGCCCGCGTTTCGCGCTGGCCCATGGAGTGCGCTGCTGGATCCCAGCAATGGGACCACGAGGGCCACTCGCGTCTTGCCTCGTGCTCGGTCGCAGGGAGCACAGCAGTGCCCCGATCCCCGACACCGAGGTTGTCCGAACAGGCTTCCGACGACACTGCCGTGATCGAAAACCGGTTTAAGGCAAATCCCCTCCTGGAAGTTCTGGCTGGAACTTCACCGAGGCTCCCCCCATGCTGAGCGCCGGGGGAACGGTGGCTTCTCTGCGGGGTACGGGACCAGGCGGGAGCGGGGAGCACGGCTCCAGCCCCGCATCCCAGGGGCGGTTTTCCCTCCCCTCGGGCTTTCCCATCCCGGCTCGGCCACGCCAACCCAATGGAGGAATGCGGGGGGGAGGCGAAGCCTCGGACAGGGGAAGGGGGGGGTCTGCGGGAGGCGCCTTACGTCCTCTTGAAGACCCCTCCGAGGCAGCTGCCGAGCAGGAGGCAGAACTGCTGGGAGAAGAAGACCCAAGTGATCTGGGAGAGGGAGCTCTGTGTCTGGCAGCGCAGGTCCAGCAGCGTGGGCCCCAGGAACGCGATGCAAAGCCCGAAGCTGAAGAAGACGCTCCAGTAGGTGAGGGTGGGCTGCAGGTTCCTCCGGAACCGCGCCGACACCCGCTCGTCCCACCACATCCTGGGCGGCGGCGCGGGGCGGCCACGGCGATGCGGCTCCCGCGCCGCCCGGCCCCGCTCCCGGCTCCGCTCCCGGCCCCGCTCCTCCCTTGCAGGATGTGGCTCCGGAGCCCGCGGCGCCGCGCCGGGCGCTGGCTCCGCCTCCGGGACCGGGGACCGCCGCCGCCTCCCGGGGCCGGGGCGGAGCTCCCCCGAGCTCCCCTCCACCCCACGGAGCCCCCCTTCAGCCCCGGAGCATCCCCGTTCCAGCGCATCCCTCCGGGGACCGAAAGCATCCCGACTCCCCCCACCCCCGGTACTCCCAGGACCCCCATTGGGGGTTTCTGTACCCAAAAGCTGCCCCACACACACACACTGACACCACGCTCCGGCCGCAGCCGAGCACAGCCAGGGAAGGAAGCCCCCAGGTCCCTTTTCTCCTGCTGCTGTGACCGTCCCTGCGGTCTCCCGTACCCGTAAATAGGTTCAGGCGTTCCAGACAAACGCAATTAAAGTTGCCCCTTCTGTGGCCGAGAAGCACAAGATGGCTCGGGGGGGGGGGAAGCTCCTGTTTGAAAGCCGGAGCAGTTGATGCTTACGCAAAAGGTCTCCTCTAGAGGCTGGGTTTATAAATATTTCACCTACTTTAGCTAGGAAAGACTATGGCAATTTTTAGAACACTCTTTCCAGGCAAAGCAGAATCGATGGCTCTGGGCTGGCTCCAGGCCTGCGCACCACATCCCCTCCCATGGCAGAGCCAGGGACCTCACACACGTACTCACACATCCTGTGACCTCAGGAATGCTGCTCCAGGCTGCAGGTGCTCATTTCCACCTGGACATAGCTTAATGTTTAGCTAATCCAAATTGCATCCGAATCCTCGTTCTTCCCTGTCTGTGGTATCCACTGGAGTCTTCCCATAGGAAAAGGAGCAGAAGCCTATCCTCTTCCACCACCAAAGTGAACTGTGGGGAACAACAGAGGGCAGGTAGTGGGCAACAAAGCCCTCATTGCCCTTATGTGCAGCACCTGTGGGGCACCTGAAGCCATTAAGCAATCAAAGGACCAGCACAGCTGGTGCAGGGCTGGGGTAATGTTCTGTTTTACTGATGGGGAAATTGAGGGTCAGAAAGGAATGAACCATGGACATGGAGTGAGTCACCAGCATGGCCGGAAACTGGGTTGTACCATGACGTGATAAAGCATCTCCCTTAACAGCCTGATGGAGGGGAGGGAGAGGCTGATCCATGGCTTGGGAGCCATGGCCTTGGGCTCTCCCTGCCAGGCAATAACCAGCTTCCAGAGGTCACACCACTGCAGAATCCCTCATTATCCCCATCCGTAAGTGGGGACACAACAGCCCAAGGGAGGCAGGATTGTGACAGGAAAGCCTTTCCATCAAAGCACTGCTGGGAGAGTCATCTCCCCACCCTCGTCCATCCATCTCCTTATGCACGGAGTTACCTGATGGAACAGCAGATCCACACACCAGGAGCCATGCTCCAAGGGCTGACAGGGCTTTACCTGTGGTTCCCCTGGACCATTCTTGTTCTCAAACTTGGTTCCCCCTTTACCAGGCAGGGAGTCAGGCGACCTGCACCCTGCTCCTGGCTTCCCTTCTTGCATCACCAGCACTTAATAGCATCAGCTCTCTGGACCTTGACTTCCCCACCCATAAAATGGCTGAGCAACACTTTGCCCACCTTTGCAGGTTCACTGCATTCACTCCTGGGTGAAAAGGCAGCATCCAGGCACCAGAGGTTACAGATGGTAGTACAGCCTGGGTTACAGACGGTAGTACAGCCTGGGTTACAGATGGTAGTTCAGCCCCTATCCCAGCTGGAAGAGCGGACCCCCCTTTGCTAATCAATGGCCTAATCAGCACTCTTCCTTCCAGGAATATCGAGCGTTTTATCAGGGATAACACAAATCCTGCAGAGATCTGCTTGCAAATAAGAACCAGAGCGTAGGTGGGTTCGTCAGCATGAGAACACACCGATCCTTTCCGGCTCCACGCACTGGAGCCCAGCTCCTCAGAGGCACTTCATAGAGATGCAAGCCACAGGACTAGGATAGGCAATACCCGAATTAGCTTCCGAGGAGGCACTTGAGGCTGTTTTCCAAACTGCAATCAAGGTTATACTTGCAATGAATTAAACACCCACACTCCTGCGCCTGCCGCACAGCCAGCTCCTGAATGAAGGCACAGCGGCGCAGCGCGACTGCGGGCGGCAGCGGCACCCGCTGCGTCCATCACAGCCATCCCACCAGTGCTCGAGGAACACCTTCCTTTGCTGCCCGTGTCCTCGCACGCTCCTGGGGCAGGCAGAGCCCCTGCAGGGCCGGGCGCTGCAGCAGTTTAATCCTTTCAGCCGGTGGGGCAACTACTTCTCCAACACCAAACCCCAGCCTGGTTTGGGTTGGCCGGTTTAAAGCCATTCCCTTTGTCCTGTCCCTACAGGCACTCGGCCAAAGCCCCTCTCCAGGTTTCCTGCCAAGGGCCGAGATATTGTCAAAGAGGTTCCCTCTCTCCCCGAGACCACAAATGGCAAATGCAGGCTGACACCCTCAGAAATCCCAACACATCATCCCAGTGATGCCCCGAGCTGGGGTGATGGGCTGAGGAGCTGTGCGTGCATTTGGGGACAGGGGCACTGATGATTTCAACAGCTCCAACTCAACCCCGAAGCCCAGCACCAAGCTTGGGCAGGTAAGGAAATAACCACCCTGAATCACTGAACCTTACTGAGACAAGATGTGATGCTTCTTACAGCACAGGGTCAGCTCTCCATATGGGCTGAGGCTGCATGTAAGAAGCTCAACAACCCAGCACGAATGGGCTGGGCTGCACAAGAGAGGTGCTCACCTCGTGTTGTTTTGGAGTCAAGGGTTTCAGAACACCCTGTGAGATTTGGAAAGCTTGGCTCCACTTCTGGGTCAAACATCAGCCTGAGATGTTGGCTCGGTTGGTTCAGATCCTGTAACACTTGTCTAAGAGGAGGAAGCACTCACCTACATGTTTTCCTACCGCCCACTCAGCCTGAGCTGGAGTCAATGTGCTTCCTCCTTTACTGCACTAAAACTGCTGCAGAGGAGGGTGGCCTGCAATGGAATGACCAGGCTGAGCCTCCCGACCTGGACCTGTAATTTAACAGCACACACACCATCCCATTTAGGGCATCTGATATCCCTGCTTTGCAGATACGCTGAGAGACCAGGGGAGCAAACAGAGACCGGGCTTGAGCATCCTGGTGAGGCATGGAGGGGCATGGAGCAGGGAGGTCACTGCTGTTTGGGCAGCAGGGAACACCTGGGCACTGGCTGGACCCCTGGGCAGGACTGTCGTGGTAGAACACGGCGTGATGGGTCTCTTCCAACACAAACCAGGCTGGGATTCCACGTGTGCTGGGACACTCGGTGCATTCCCTGCCGATGCCACCGCCCCGGTGAGACTGGAGGAATGAGAGCAGCAGAGGGAGGAACTGGTTCAGCAAACAGGTCCTTCCTGGGGACCTGCCCATGTCAGGGCCTGGATGTGACTCAGGCAGGTTGGGCAGAGCCGAGGTGCAGCAGGGCAGGGGGTGAAGGGCATGGCCCCCTTCCCGTCACCCGCGGGCTCACACCACGGCTCTGGCCCCAGAGATCCCACAGGTGCCCCCATAATCCCACCTCTGGCTCTTCCCAGCTCCGTGCGGCTGCAGCCTCTCTGCGGCACTGATGGACCAGAGCACAGGACCACGGAGGGGTTGCTGTGCTGAGCAGCCTGACCTGAGGGGGACTTTTGGCTGCCAGAGCTGTGGGAAGCAGGGCTGCCCTGTCCCTTCCCCAGCTCTGCCCTTCAGTTGCTTTGCAACCGCGGGCTGGGCAGGTCACAGCTCCGTGCTTTATTTACCCGATAGCCTTATGGCAATATTTGTTCAGGGCCTTAGGATCTGCGCGAGGGACCACAGGAACCTTCTCCTATTGCACACTGGCTCCTGAGGTCTTGTGCTTCAACCCTCTGCCAAGGTCACGGAGTGCAAAAGTCCTTTTGCATTGTGTCTGGGGCTTCTTTGCTCAGCACGGAGCAACTCACCGCTCTGGAGCCCCGCAAGGGATGCGCAGCCTGGGCCATCAGTGCTACCCAGCTGACATTCAGCCCCAAAGCAGCTCCTGCTCCTACCAAAGGAGAAGAGAAAAGAGACATTAAACCCTGTACAAAACTATCCTGAATTCAATGAAGTTTATTGTCCAGTCTTGGCCTCGGAGCATTCACAACACAAGTGGAATATCAGCCTCAGCAATAAAATAAGCACATCCACAAAATAGTCCAGGTCACATCTGAAATACAAAAGTTGAAATAGAAAACATTCAGACACAAGATTGAGAGATGGATACAATCCTTTATTTTTTTTTAAACATTTTTTGTACCTTTCCATTCATTCCAGAAAAACCTTCCTCTCTCTCTATATATATATATAAAAATCATTGCTTCTTTTGGAATAAATCTTTAAAATCATTTCTTTTTAAAACGCATCTTCCGTTTGCCCCACACTACTTAAATATATTATTGGCATTCTGCAGATGGATCACACCAGAGAACATTCACAGTCTGCGCGTCCCGGCTGCTCGGGTCTGCTATTCCTGCTGCAGGACAAGCGTGATGCTGAGGATGGAAGGCGGCGGCAGTGAAGGCTCCACAGAGCGGGTATCACGGTGTTTGTGCCCAGACGTAACAGCGGGAAGCACAAAGGGGACACCCAAGGGAGCGCACGGGGACAGGCAGTGAGACCACACCACTTCCAACCTGGTGGATTTCAGGATCAAGCCCTGACAGCCCCGGCAGGACCCGCTCCGCCACCGCTGGCTCCATGCTCCGAGCCAGCTCCATGCAGGACACCACATACGTGCCGGTGGAAGTGGAGCGGGGCTCCATAGAGCCAGGCAGGTTCCCAAACCAAGACATCTGAGCCTGGGAAAACGGCCTTCCAATGGCTTTCATTATTTCCCTCTCATCATGTGTAAAGGGAAAGGAAAAAACCCACTTATTTTGTCCCTAGTCTCCAAGATACGATGTGGTTTTGCTATTTAAAGTCCTAAATAGATCTGGCACCGCATTGGCCAGGAAAGGCGTGTGCATGCGTGCATGGAGAGGGTGAGATTAAACAGCTCTGCCTCTTTATTGCTGTCCTGTAACACTGACCTTGCTTCACACATGCCGTTACTTACATTTCTTGAGCTAGCTATCAGCTGGAGAGGCGACAGAACAGGGCCTTTTGTGAGGGACCAGCCAAAAACTCCATTTTCCACCAGAACCGGTAACAAAACCCCATATTTGCAAGAAAAATGTCTGGAAAGACAAAACAACAGTTTTCTTTTGTCAAAGCTCCAGGATGGGGGAACCCACGGAATGAAAGAAACGCCGGAGAGCCACAGCCATTCCCAGCATCTTCATTAATGCTGCTGTAAGCATCCAGCTGGGGAAAGCCTGCCTGGAAGGAGCTCCTGGAGCAGGCAGGGAGCGAAGCCATCCCAGCCCCACCATATGGGGCTGCCCTTGCAAGCAGCGGGAGCAGAGCTCAGGAGTTCTGAGACGGGAGCATCACAATCAAACGGGTTGGAAAAGCCCTTTAGGATCATCCAGTGCAACCGTTCCCAGCACTGCCAAGGCCACCTCTGCCCCATGGCACTGAGGCCTCGTCTCCACAGTGTGTGAGCACTTGCAGGGACGGTGACTGCAGCCCTGCCCTGGGCAGCCTGTTCCAATGCCCGAGCACCCTCTGGGGCAGGAATTGTTCCTCAGCTCCATCTGAACCTGCCCTGGTGCAGCTTGAGGCCGGTTCCTCTTGTCCCCTCCCTTGTTCCTTGGGAGCAGAGCCCAGCCCCTCCTGGCTCCATCCTCCTCTCAGGCAGTTGTAGTGCCCAGCACAGGGGGTTATTACTTCCTTAATCCAAGAGATGCCCATCCTCACAATCCCTGTCAGACCCATGGTCCTCAGGGGACCTACACAAGCAAGGGCAGCAGCGACAGGAGCTCAACTTGCTCGGCGGGACACCAAATATTGACACACAGGAACCAAACACCCACTGAATGCGGTGGAACAAAAGGGGTTATCTTGTATTTGGGCTGTCAGTAGCTCACAGGGCTAATAAATATTAGTGTTTCCTTTGAGGAGGATTTGTACGGGGAAAGGCAAAGGCTATGAAGAACAAACAGCAGCTGAGAGGCTCTTTGTCTTTGCCATCTGACCCCGGGCAAGGCAGGTCTGTCTACATGATCATTGCTAGGCTTTCCCCCCTGGAGGTGACCTTGACCTTCAGAAGGACTCTCCCTCTTGTGGGGTTAGAGCTGAGCCTGCAGGGGTGGTGATGTGCTGTGCTGTGCCCCCTCCTCCCCGTGACAGCCCCAGCAAGAGGCAATCTCTGTGCACGGGGACGGCAACGCCAAGGAAGAAACCCACACAGAGACAGGTCACACATCCAGGATGAGCTTCTCCAGGCTGTGTGGAGGGGGTTCCTGCTCCCCCTGCTCTCATCGGGGCTGTATCCCCCAGGCACAGCACGCTCTGCACCCCATGGACCTGCGCAGAGGACGCTGTACCCGTGAGCCTGCCTGCTGAGCTCCTTCTGCTGGGAGCTGCCTGGGAAGAGCGTGTCTGCACCACAGACCCCTGCCAGCCCAGGAAACGCCTGTGTCAAGGAACAGATGACAACGGGAGGGTTGAGGCTGCCCCCTCCCATTGTGAACCTCCCCGCTGCAAAGCCCCATGGAGCAGGAGCCGGGGGCAGGCACCAGGCACTCACTCCCCTGCCATGGGGGTGAAGTGCGTCACTGGTGGCTGCTCATGCTCTTCCCTATCAACTGGAAACAATTAATGAACTATTCAGCCTGAGCTGCGCTGGACACGGCGAGAGGAACGGAGCAGGGATGGGCAAACCTCAAACAATGCAGACGTCTGGATGCTTGTCTAGGACAAACCCGAACGAACAGCCTTGGTTGGACCGGGGATGGGGGGTGTCAGAGGGCGCAGCAAGCACTGCCACAGGGAGGAGTCGACCCCGAAGCTTTGGGGACCTCCAGGGTCTCCACGTTTATCCTCACACTTTGCATTTTCCAAGGATCCCAGGACAAACGACACGGAGCAGAGCGGAAAACAGCCCTCGCCCCCTGGGAATGGGGCAGGAGAGCGTGACGGATGAATGCATCGGCATGTCCTGCCAGTCCCAACGCCAGGTGATGGTCACAGCACCTGCCAAGTCCCGAGTGTCCTGTCCACGTCCATGGCTGGAGGCTGGAGGTGGGCGAGAGGACCAGCGAGCAGAGCAGGGATGTGGGTATTATACAGCGGGGAGACGACGCTCACACACTCGCAGACGTTTGAGGCTGTTTGCGGGCTGCGGGGGAGAGGTGCAGCAGGGGCCTCTTCACTCGGGATGGATTTGGCACATTCCCGAAGTACCGAGGGGAAGACACACCAGGAGCAGTCCTCGGCCAGCAAAGCCCGTTCATACCTAAGCGCACATCCCGGTCACACAGCATCAGTCTGAGTCAGGGCTGGTACGATCTGGTGCTGGCTGCAAACATAGAGGCCAGGCAGGGAGGTTTGAGGGAGGATTTGCTTCTCTGCGGGTCTATTTCTGGTACCCACAGCTGAGCTGTGGGAGGGTTGGCACCTCTCCCCCCTTCCTCTGGGTAGAGCCGCACTGAGGTGGGTGTGTGCAACACGCTGCTGTGCAGAGGATGCTCAGCACGGGGGGAGATGCTGGCTGGGAGCCATGTCCTGCCCCTCGTGACGCTGGCACAGAGGGTGGTGGGGCAGCAGGATCCGAGAGGAAGGGGCTGCTCCATCGGTGCCTGGGGAAGGGCCGGATGAAGGCCTTGGAGGCAGCACAGAGCCAACATCAGGCTCCACTTCTGCGCAGCCCCACCACCAGGTATCTGCTCCCCAGGCAGGATAAGCCAGGCCTGGCTCTCACAGCTCAGGACATCCCTGGGGAGCATCCAGCTGACTGAATTTGGGAACACAATGGAGGGGGAGATGCTGGGGAAGCAGGGGGAAGCCCCCCCCCCCCCCCCCCCCCCCCCCCAGCTGCTCCATCCTTGTCAGGATTCAGGTGCAAAAGATGGGGAGAGAAAAAGGGATTCTAGACAGGCAAGGGCAAATAAGGGAGGGCTGCCCTGTGTTTTGTGCTTCACGTGCAGGTCACGTCTGATGGGGGTAACATGACAACAAGAGGGGAGAAAGGCAACAGGTCCCTCAACAGCAGCTATTAGGGGCTGTGGTGGTGGGGACAGGCAGGGGAGAGCCTAAGGCCAAGGGCGCTTCAGCATGGTCCTGCTGGAGTCAGTAACTGCGGTGGTCGGGTGGGAGCTGCCGTCTCCTTTCTCAGTGCTCTGATCTCCATGGTGACGAGGGGAACACGAGATCCAAGTTTAAAATATACTCTGCCTCCTGTTCTTCCCTCGGGCTGAGGAAGAGAGAGAAAGATGGGTCAGAGAGGTCAGGTGGGGAGCAGCACTTTGCAGAGGAGGTTATGAGCCCACATCAGTCCTGGAGGAGGGAGCGGCGTCTCAGGACACAGAGATGAGACTTTGGTACCGTGGTAAATGACAAGCAAGGATGCCCTGGGGATGATTTATGGACTAAAGCAGGAAGCAGGAGGAGGTTTGGCTTTCTCCTATGTGGGACCCACTGAGATCCACCCCAGTGCACCCACGGCACCACGTGGGGTCAGGACGCTTCTCCCCAGTCCTACCTGACTGCTGAAAGGCTGAGCCTCGGTAGCCAGGGTCCTTCTGAAGCTGGATCTCCTTCAGGGAGAAGATGGAGGCATCTGGCGGGGGGGGCACACAGAGACGGGTCAGTCCAAGAGGGACAGCGGTGCCCCAGTGCCCTGCACCTCACTGGAGCTGCTCCCTCACGCTCATCGCTCCCGTCCCAGCCAAAATGCTTCCTGCTCCCGCAGCCCCCACACTCCCCCCAGCCCGGCTGAGCAGAGACGAGAGGCAGCGGCCACAGCTGCGGCCCCCCCGGGGCTCCACGTGCACTTACTGTCGGGCAGGAGGTGCACCCGCTCCCCCAGGCTCTTGAAGTACGGGTGCCGCAGGGCTGCCTCCGCCGAGATCCGGCCCTTGGCTTTGTACTGCACACAGGGAAAGGCGGTTACACACCGGCTGCCGCGGGAGCTGCACCGAGGCACGCGCACGCACCGGGGGGCACAGCGCACCCACACGCATGGGAGCGCCCAAGCAGTACGATGCATGCGGGTGACCGTGGGTCCAAGCACTGCACGCACCATGAAGGCAGCTCCCAGTGCTGCTTGTGCGGGCGCAGGGCACGGCACGAGCTGTGTGAGCACAGCGGGGCACTGCTCATGTTGCACCTTATGGAGCATCGGGCTCGTGCCCTCTCACTCGCGTTGGAGAGGACACGGTGTAAAGGTTGGTTCTCCGTCCTTAATGGGAGGTCGGTTATAGCATCCCATTAAGGTTATAGACTATAGCCTTATACAAGGCTATAGCTGTAGGGCCATGGCTTATTCTGCAGCCACAGCCCCTCTCCTGCCTGGCTCCAGAATCCCTTTGCCATCCTCATGGGGGGTGCTCTACCACTCACCAAAAGGAGGTTCATCAGCAAGTCAATGCCTTCCGAGTCCAGCCTGAGAGAAGGAGGAAATAAAGAACGGAGCATTACTGCACCCAGGAGACACTGCAGTGGTCACCGCAAGGGACGAGCGGCACCGGGACCTCCACGCACAGCTGCATTAGAAGCTGCCACCCCCACATGGAGCAAATGAAACCGGTGCTCCCCAGCCAGCACAACCCCGCCTCCTGCCTCCCATGTCCCTGCTCAAGGAGGTACCTGGGGGCGTGATTTATTAACGGCTGCGCTCGGTACTGTGTGAAGCTGTACGCCTTGAACTCCTCGTTGGACGTTATCCCGGGCCAGGTCTCTTCTGTCGGGGTTCCTGGCGGGGGGAAGAACGGAAACGGGCCACGGTTGCGTGGTGCAGGGAGCAGCGCCCCGCGCAGCGGCTGTCGGCGGCCGAGAGAGGCCGGAACCGCCCCGCACCCGGCCCGTGCGGACCCCGCTCTGCCCCCGCCGCCGTCCCGCGGTCACGCACTGCCCTCCCGTGGCCGTTTGCGGGCACAGCACAAGCCGGGCCTCACCCAGCAGCCGGAAGATGAGGTGCAGCTCTTCCTTCACGGTGGAGCCGGGGAACATGGGCCGCCCGGTGACCATCTCGTAGTGGATGCACCCAACGCCCCTAAAGCGGCAGCAGAGACCCTGGCATGAGGGATGGAGGAGCCCTGGGGGCACCCCCCTACCCCTTGGCCAGGGCTGAGGTTGAGGTTCCGGGAGAGGGAAACGAGCTCCAGGAGCTGCGTCCCCCCTCCGCTACAGGAAACCATTCACCCCGATGTGGCTCCAAAGGGCTGAGCCCAGGGGACACGGAACCAGAGTGATCCCAGCACCCTCCGGTGTAACCAGCGCTGGGCATGTACAGTACTGAGGTGGAAATGCCCAGCCCAGCAGCTCAGAGGGCTCAGGGAGCTGGGGCTGGAGCTCACCACATGTCGATGGGGGTGGAATACTCGGTAGATCCCAGCAGGACATCGGGGGGCCGGTACCACAGCGTGACCACCTCGTTGGAATAGGTTTTTGTAGGGACTGACTTGGCTCTGGCTAGTCCTGAGGGCGAAAGGGACGGGCGTTGAGGAGCTGCGCCTCTTGGCAATGCTGCACCCTCCCCAGCGAGCTCCACTCACCGAAGTCAGCCAGCTTGAGCTCCCCTCTCTCGTTGATGAGCAGGTTCTGGGGTTTGAGGTCTCGGTGCAGGATCTTCCTCCCATGACAATAAGCCAGACCCCGCAGCAGCTGGAACATGAAGATCTGTGGGGAGGAGAAGGGGTTTGCATTTAGCATGGTGACACGGGCACCAAAGTGAGTCTGCTCATGGGAGGAAAGCCCCCTCGAAGCTGGCCTGGGGTGGGATGCGCTACAGGCAAGTGTTCAGGCCCATCACCGGGGGATGAACAACGTCTGCATGCACAGTAATTCTATGGAGGGTGGCAGCGAGGGGAGCAATGCTGGTGGAGCATCACAATAACAAGAACGAAGCACACAGAGAAGGGGTCCAGGCTCACACAGCCCCGCAGCACCACGCTCCCCTGAGCTCCCCACACGCAGACATCCCCGTCCTACCTTCACGTTGTGCACGCTCATCAGGTTCCCGCAGTTATCGAGGTACTGCTTGAGGTCGTTGTCCTGCAACAGGAGGCACACGTCAGCCTCTCCTGCCCCGACCCGCAGCCGTCCCCCCGTTCCCACACAAAGCCCCCCAGACCCACCAGGTACTCGAAGACGAGGGTGAGGGACCGCTCCGTGTGGATGATGTCGTGCAGGGTGACGATGTTGGCGTGCTTCAGGTTCTTCAGCAGTGACACTGCAGGGAGAGGACACGGCAGGATGGGGCAGCAGGCCCTGGGGCTGCCCTGTGTGACTGCACCGGTCACCCCACACCAAAGCCATCCACGACCTAGCACTGCATCCTGCGATGGGGAAAGCCCCTCCTGGCCTCACCTTCCCGTATGGCCGTGCAAGGTGCCCCTTCCTCGTGCTCCAAGCGGATTTCCTTCAGGGCAACGAGGTTCTCGGTCAGCTTGCTGCGCCCCTTGAAGACAGTGGCGTAAGTGCCCTGGGTGGGGAGAGAGAAAGCACAAGCCCTGCAGAGCACTGACCAATTGCACCACACTGGTGTGCTCCGTAACACTTGGAGGGAGGATCACTTGAAGCAACGGCCAAGTCAGAAGGCCACAGAAAGACATTCTAGGAATTGCTAGGGCATTGAGGGAATTTGGCTACAGTCTCCCTTTCTAAATTCAAATCCATACAGGGCATTCATGCTCTACTCACCTCTCCCAGTTTGTCCAGTTTAACATAGGTTTCCAGCTTCCCAAACCCAATATCTGACTGCAAGAGAGAAAGGAAAACATCACTGGGAGGGATCACGGATGCACCAGCATCAGGCTGCACGACTGCCCCTTCCCCCTGCAGCTCCCTTCTCCTCTCAGCCACCTCCCTGCCACACCACCGCCTTTCCTCCAGTGCTTTCCTATACCCTGGTCTTTACCAGGACTCTGCTCATTGTGTGCTGGTCAAATGGAGCGTGAAAGGGACATTTCCCCATTGGAACGAACTCTTTTGTGCACTGCTGAGACCTGCTCCCAGTGAAAGAGGGCAACAGGCCACAGGTTTAGGTGCTGCTCCTTGCTGCTTTCTGTGGGAACAGAGACACCTCTTTGGTTAGTCTGGAATATAAAGTCATGGAATGGTGTGGGCCGGAAAGGACCTTAACATCATCCGGTTCCAACCCCTGCCATGGACCTCTGTGTGCCGGGTAGGGGATGGCTCCCAAGGCAAATCACTGCCATGCCTCTCACCATCACCAGATGGAGCTGAACGGACAGCGGTCAGTCAGCAGGGGCTCTGCAGGGAAGGGAGGCACTGAAGGAGCCCCTGCGCTGTGCCCAGGGCCCTGCCTGCAGAACCAGCAGCCCCAGGGGTTGGATGCTCTCACAGCATCATCCCCTGTTCCCCAGCTCTGCCGCACGGGAGGGCTTTTCCTTGCCACAGGCTCTGCCCAGACCACGGAGCTCTCACAAGCTGCTCACGCAGCAGGGATGCTGCTTTCCTGCTCACACAGGCTGCATCTGGACCAGCAAATCCCAGGGGAACAGAGCGGATCTCTTTATTCCATGTTGGCTTCCCCAGACCCTCTGCAACAGCCGGGTCCTGAGCAGGGAACTGAAGTGGCTGCTGCAACCAGAGGTGCTGTGCACACCCCAGAGCCATGAGTTTTGCAGGACCATGCCTCATTCATGGAGGGGACCATGAGTATTGAGGGCACATTGCTCTGGCTGTGTCTGGTTTACTGATGAGACAGAACAGGCAGGTAAATGCGGGCTCTCCTTTCCTCCTCCCTCCCCTGAAAAGGCACGTCAGATCTGAACAGCCCTGCTGAGACCTCGCTGTTGTCTCTGTACAGCACTGAGCACCCCTGGGCAGCAGGACACGCGCCTGCACCGGTGTAAATAGGGCAGCAGGTTTTTACTCCACGTGCTGATGCTCTGCAGTAAAGAAACAGATGCCAACATTAATGCAAGGGCTAATTCATTATTTATCGGCATCTGCATTTCAAGCAGCAGCGGCTCCAGCACCGGAGGTTTTCCACCTCCTCCCATCTGGAAGGAGCCAGGCCAAGAGGCAAGGCAGGGACGTGCAGAGGTGAGTGAAGGGATCTGCACAGCAGAGATGCAAGTGTGCATGGTGGGGGAATGTGCGCTGAAAGGGGTTTGCATGGGCAGAGATGCGTGTGTCAAAGGCACGGGGAGCTCGCACAGCGGGGCACTGCGTGGGTTGGGGGCACTCAGCTGGCTGGGGCTGTGTGCGTGCCCTGGCTGCGGTGACACTTACGAGGGAAGCCCGCCGGGACATCCTGCTGAGGGGCTTGGGGAACTCCGGGCTCTCCATCTGCAGCTTCTGCAGGAACTCGGGGGGCAGGCGGATGTCCATGGGCAGGGAGAGGCGCTTGCTGACATCCTGCAGGGAGGGATGGAGCAGCAGGGCATGAATGCACCGGATGGCAGCACTGGACAGGGATGTTCTTCACTATGAGGGTGCTGAGGCGCTGGCACAGGGTGCCCAGAGAAGCTGTGGCTGCCCCATCCCTGGCAGTGCTCAAGGCCAGGTTGGACACAGGGGCTTGGAGCAAGCTGCTCCAGTGGAAGGGGTGCCTGCCCGTGGCAGGGGCTGGAGCTGGAGGAGCTTTGAGGTCCCTTCAACCCAAACCATTTGGTGACGCAGGAAGAAATGCTCTCTAAATAGAGCTAGTCTTAGCAATGGGGGCAGCATCTGCGGGACCCTCAGGCAAATTAAAAGGGAAAGGGGAGGCGTGCACAGGGATGTGCACTGGGCTCTGTCAGGTACCATGGGAATCATGCCCAGTGCATCCAAGAGGACGCCAGGGCTCAGGTCCCCACGGGTCAAGCCCCCTCTCCCAGCCAGCAGGTAGGTGACAACCAGCACCCGCCGCATCCCTCCTGCCCACCCCGTCCCGCAGCAGAACCTGCCTCCATGGAGAAGCGGCGCTGGGTGCCGCTGCGGTAGCGCACAGCCATCGGGGTCTGGCCTTCCCCCTCGGATGGGGAGATGGGGCTGGTGTCTGCTCGGAAGTCCCGGCCAAGGTGTCCCAGCTGCAGGTGCCCTTGAGCCAGGTCTGGGGACAAAGAGAAAGGAGAGTGAGCAGAAGGGCCAAGCCCAAGGCACTGCTTTGGAGAAAAAAGAGCGAGAGCAGGCAGGGATGCTCTGGGGCCATGGGAAAGCCTCCTCCCTTCTCTGTACCCAGGAGGCACAGGGAATACCTGCTCTTTGCTGCAGCCTCCTGAGCATCACCACGCACACAGCACCCCTCATGCAGCCCCTTGCAATGAGGCTCCCTTTTGGCAGAGAGGGAGAAGGATGCAGAGACAGGAACCGCTTCATACCCAAGGCCACGCAGATGTCCCATGTCCCAGCCCAGCGCTCAAAGCATCACCGCAGGGCTGAGTGTTCATCTGAACCTCCTATTACCTTCACTATCATCACGTTAGACAAACCACGACCTGCCCTTTGGAACCCCTCCCTAGCTCTGTGCTAGGTCTGTATGAAAGCATCCCAGGAAGAGAGCCCTGCCTCTGGGGAAACACTCGAGGCTTTCCTGCCCCAACCCTGAGAGCACAAAAGCCCTCCTGGAAACCCAAGCAGCTCAGAGAAACAACTCTTCCCCAGGGTCCCCAGGCTTGAGGCCTCACTGAGCCCAAGACACCCTCAAGAGAGCAAGAAATGAGGCCCTTGTCCACAGCCCCTCTCCAGGCTTCTTGTGATGCCCCAGTTTGTGCCTTGGAGCCCTGCCCCTCGCCAAGCCCTCCCCCGGGCTGCACAGACTCCCCTGCCCTGCCTAATGCATGTGCTGAGGCAGCCAGGGATGAGCTCATTGCTGGAGGCTGCTTGTCACAGGGCACTGAGCAGGGCTGGGACCTGGCTGCAGTTTGCTCAGCTGATGGATGAGAGGTGGCAGGCAAGTGACCTGGGAAGAGGCGTGCGTCCATGCCGCGGTCACTGCGGGACCAGGGGACCAGCGAGCTCAGGGATGCAGGGTGTGCACAGACAGCCCGCACCGAAGGGATGGGATCAGCCCAAGCCACTGGGCTCGGGAGCATCAAACACTGCAGGAGGTGCTGGGCACACAGGAAGGACCAAGGCACAGAGGGCCCCCTTCTCCCAGGGCCGCTGCAGGACGCTGGTCCCTGTCCCTTGCTCACCATCTGTTTGTGCAGGAAGGGTTTGGAAGCTTACCCGGAATTAATCACAGGTATGAAATTAATGTGGATCAATTAAAGCAGATCTGATCTTTTTAACTTGCTCACTCCCGAAGCAAATTACCTGGAAAAGGCCACTGAAAACCCGAGTGAAGGGAGTTCAACCAATCCCCTTCAACTGAGAGGTTGGGTGAATCTGTGCTGGTTCCCACAGGTAAACAAGCCCAAAACCTTGGTCAAAGATGCAGCCTGCCCCGAAAAGTGCTAATCTGCAGCCGTGCCTCCGAACCAGCAGCCCTGCAGGCAGAGCAGTGTCAGTCTCCTCATCTACAAGAGCATCGGATGTAAAGCCAGAGGTAAAACACCACCAGTATGGGACTGGGGATATTGGAATACGGGAATGACACAGAGAAGAGGTGAAGGACCACAGGCTGGGGAAAGCATGTCAAAACACAGAGAGGGGCAAGGTGGGATGTGCCACTGCACCCGTGTTGTCGCGAGGCGCCCATCCCGCGCGGATGCTGGGGCTGGGGGGGTCCCGTGGACCTTGCTGGGTGCTCAGAGCAGGAGATGGAAGCTGTGGGCATGCAGAGGCGAGGAGCGGTTGGATTCTGCTCCGCATTTCATGTGGATTAGGGTGAGCCCCGGCACTGCGGGCATGAGGCTGCGGGGGTATCAAAGGGAGCTGAAGGGAGGCTGCAGACACAGCGGCTGCCTCCGCCAGCTCCCGCCTGTCCTTATGGATACCCTGAGCCACTGCCTCTGCCAACACCAGCTTTGATCCCCCAGGGAAAGGGGCCAGAACCCTTCCCTGCTCGCCTGACTCACAGCTTCTAATTACCCTGCGGAGCATGAACGCTCCTCACAAGGCTCTGTTAGACCCAGGA
The DNA here is from genome assembly GCF_028554395.1 of Pezoporus wallicus. Lineage (NCBI taxonomy): Eukaryota > Metazoa > Chordata > Aves > Psittaciformes > Psittacidae > Pezoporus > Pezoporus wallicus. The sequence continues at coordinate 773,213 of NW_026636574.1, read as the reverse complement.
TCATCCATCCTCCTTCCTCCCCTCAGCACCGCTTCCCTGCGCCCTTGCTCTCCACAGGGCAGGGCTGGCTCTGATTTATGCCACTGCAAACCGGGACTTACCCCCTGCAGCCCAGAGACTGAGGCTGGATGGGCTCGGAGAAGCTGTGGCTGCCCCATCCCTGGCAGTGCTCAAGGCCAGGTTGGACACAGGGGCTTGGAGCAAGCTGCTCCAGTGGAAGGGGTCTCTGCCCTAAGGTCCCTTCCAACCCAAACCTCCTGGGATTCTGTGGTTTGTGTGATTTGTCCCGAGGACAGACCATGTTGGAGCTGGCTTGGGGCAAAGTCCTGCCACAGACACGAGCTGCTGCTGAATGCCACCAGCTCTCACCAAAGCCAACGGGAGACACCAGGATGTGACACCTCAATACCTGCAGTATGGGGAGGAATGTGTGGATGGGGGAGCCCAGGAGCCGAGGAAGGAGACTCCCTCCTTCAGCCTTAGTGCGAAGCTGGAGCAGCCATGGAGAAGGTTCCCATCTCTGAGATCAGACCCAGCCCAGAGCCCAGCCGGGCCCGCTCTATCCCAGGGCCTTTCTTCCACCTCTGCCTCTGCAGCTGAGCAGCCTCCATGGCTGAGGAAAGGCTGCCTAGGGCAGGGCTGTGTGGGATGAGCCGCACTCAGCACCCGAGGCAGCCCATGGGCAGCCCTGTCCCGTCTGCTCCGCTCCCCGTGACGGGACGTGTCCCACCTGGAAGCCGTTTGCTTCCCCATCTGTTCTGCTGCCCTCGGGCCTTGTTTTATCGGCCTCTGCGGATGAGGTCCGGAGAATGTCGGGGTGGAGGGAACAGAGCAGGGATTTCCCATCACAGCAGCAGCCCAGGAGGCAGGTTTGTACCCAGGAGAACGCCTTGGCCCATTGCAGGAGCGGGAGCAGCTCTGCACCTACTGCTGGAGCATCTCATAGAACCACATCACAACCTGGTGTGGGCTGGAAGGGACCTGAGAGCTCATCCAGCCTCTGCATCACCCTCCTCAGGGTGACCATTCCCAGGCACCAGAGAGCAGGATCTGCAGCCTGTGGGGCCCTGGGAGTGCTGATAACCGGTGACTGCCGATGCTGGAGGGTAAAGACAAAGGGCATTCCCTGAGGAGCTGGATGAGGTGATGAAGGAAAACCAGGGATGTGCTGAGCTCGGCTGTGATTCGCACTCTGCCTGGGCTGTCCGGGGTCACCGGCTCCCCGGGAGAGGAAAGGTCCCTGCAGGCAAGGCTCCTGCCATGCAGGCAGCCCAGCAGCACGGTCAGAGGTCCTGGGTGAGGGAGGTGAGATGTGAAGCAAGGGGGAAGAGAAGAGCTCCGGGCTCTGCTACCAACTTTCTGCACCGCTGAAGCGAAGTCATCTCTGCACTTTGATTTCTCCATCCAGAAAAGGGAGAACACCCCTTCGAGAGCTAAAACCAGGGCCCTCTCCAGACCCGGCAGCTCCCACGAGGTCCAAACCTCACCACAAACCCAGCGAGAGGGCAATGTGCACATAAACCCCCTCCTCATCCCTCCCAGCACCACCAAAGTGATCTGTCCCCCTCCACCAGAGGGTACCTCGAGTTGGAAGGGACCCATCAACACCATCAAGTCCAACTCCTTCAGGCTGAAGCCTTTGGCTACTTCAGGAGCAAACCATAAGCCCAGAGCACGGGACTGGCAGATGCTGCTTGTGCTCATTTGCCATTCAAGGGCGCAGGAAGAACCGTGACCAACAAACACCTCATGAAAGCAGAACAGAGAAGTCTCCTCTCCAAGCCCTGGGTTTGCACAGCAGAGACAAGGAGCCCAGGCTCGGCCATCCCAGAGCAGAGGTTCCCCAAGCACCCAGGCCTTAGCCTTGCACCATGTTATCCCCACAGCTTCTGCACATCTAATTAAGGGCTCAAGTCTAATTATAGCCCTGATAGCTTGCTAGGGTGTGAGGGGAGCTGTGCGTGGGTCGGAGCAGGGCAGGATGAAGGGATGCTGCTGAGGCCAGCCTGGAGGGATAAAGAGGAGCATCGGGAGCTGCAGGGGTGAGGGGAGCCAGCTCTAAATGAGGTTGCCTCATCTCCTTTCAAGCAGGTTTGCTGGCAGAGACAACCCCTCCCCGCCGGTGCCAGGCACTTACATCAGGGCCTCAGCCCCTGCTTGCAGCCAAAGCTTCCAGCACTTGTGGCTGCAGGGTGAGGGGAAGAAGAGCTTGAACGTGACCCGAGTGATGCTGAGGGCACCGACAGGAGTGAGCTGTCGGGAGGAGGCAGCAGCAGGCGCACGACGTGATGGCCAGGAGCGCTCCAGCCTTGCTCCTGCAGCAGCAAAGCTACCCCTGGACGAATCAGGTCTGACTTTATCAGGTTTCCAAAGGGCCGTCAGTGCTCTGCCTGCTTGCCCATGCACAGCCACCTCGGCACGACGCGCTCCCGTCTGTGCCTCCAGCATCGCCTCTGCCTTGATGTGCCCACAGGAGACAGCAGAGCCTGCCCCAGCCTGCAGGGAGGCTGCTGTTTGCAGAAGGGATGTGCCCTGTTCAGCTGATGGAGGCGTTAACCCTAAACCTCCCTGCTCCCTGGGACCTGCACCCCAGGAGCAGTGGGGTCCAGGAGCCAGGGCTGGTTCCCTGGAGCATCAGGGATGGAGTCCCTGGTGCTCCCCTGCTCCTGGTGGAGGTGTCAGCCTGGAGAGGCTCAACCACCTTCATTGTGGGCAGGCAGGAGGAGATCCCACACTTCCCCACTCTCCACCTTAACCACGGATGTGTCATTCCTCTCCATTTTGTGCAAACACCTTTCCCTCCTAATAAGGCTTTCCTTATGCAAGTATAAATCTCTGCAGATCAGATTTAATGACACGGTGTTAACGCTGCTGGATAGGGGGAAAGCAGCACAGACACGGGGGCAGTAACTTTCCACAGACCCAGCGAACGGCCTGAGGGCTGGAGTGGAGCTGTTTGCAGGCAGCACTGAGCCCAGATGCTCCTGAGCAGCCCCAGCCCGGCGCAGGGGCCCGGAGGCTCCTCACCTTCATTCCTCTGGTTGTTGAGCTGGTTGAACTGCTCCGTGAACTCCGTCAGCGACTCCTCGATGGTCTCTGTGCGGGGAACCGAGAGCGAAAACCTCCGCTTGAAGTTCTTCATCTTGTTCATCGTGGCTCGTGCTGCGAGGGATGGCAGAGCCCTGCGGGGAACGGGACAGAGCAGGGTGAGAGCCTGGAGGCAGGTACCAGTGGTGAGCCCAGAGCAGGGCTGTGCACGCTCCATCAGCTGCACCAATACAGGCTGCGCCTTACAGCATCCTCGGAAACTCCAGGAAAGAGGGGAAAAGCAGGGCAGAAATAGAAGGAAAGCAGTGCAGAGTGAACAGCGATGAGCAAGTTCAATCCCCGAGAGCCACAGCAAGGGGAGATGCTTCCGGCTCTCAGGCTCCCGAATGACTCATCTTGTAGAGGCTTTAGAATGGCCTCAGCCACGGATCTGATTAAAGCAATAAAACCCTTAAAGGAAGAAACCCCCCCCCGGGGACACATGGCAAAGGGTGCGGAGCTGAGCAGCCATGGAGCAGGCTGAGGTGAGGGAGCCACACGTGGCTTTGCCTTTCCTGCTGTGGCTCCTGCCAGGTCTGTCTGAGCCAAAGAGCCACAGCTCTGCCCCTTCCAGTCCCAGGCCCCGGGAGGTTTGGGCCTGTCCCCCTCCCCTTCCCAAGCCGATGAGCACAGGGGTGGTCCTCCACCAGCCTTTATCACCCCAATCCTCTAACCTGTCTGGCAGGGGATTTTCCACTCACACCACTGGGCTCCTTTAATGCTCCTCTCAGCCACCGGCCCAGGGGGGATCTTAAGGGGAAAGTCACAGAACCCCAGCCTGGTTTGGGTTGAAGGGACCTCAAAGCTCCTCCAGCTCCAACCCCTGCCACGGGCAGGGACCCCTTCCACTGGAGCAGCTTGCTCCAAGCCCCTGTGTCCAACCTGGCCTTGAGCACTGCCAGGGATGGGGCAGCCACAGCTTCTCTGGGCACCCTGTGCCAGCGCCCCACATCATCCCTGGGTACCAAACAAGCACCAAAAACTACACAAGATTGGTCCCTTCCTACACACACCCTGCAGCTCCTCCTGGAGCAGGTCACCCCCTGCTCCTGGCTGCTCCTGCTACAGCTGAGCAGCCAAATTCCCTGCCTCTGCTACCCCTGGGCTTATCAGCACAAAGTGATCACATTCCAGACTGATGCGATCAGACACAGCATCCGGGAGCTGCTGCATCGCGTCGCCAGGGCAACGGGAACACTTGGCTTGACATGCCTGCATCTGAAAGCTTAAAAGATTATCTGTCAGCAATAAAACCACTCTGTTTGGGTGTCTGCCAGGCTCTGCTGTGAGGCATGGCACCCTGCTGTGGGTGCAATCCCCGAGGATCCCGGGGATTCACCTGAACCCTGGGACTTGCATCCCTCAACCATCCCCATTCATCCCCCACCTTTAATGCTGCAAAAGCCTGGCCAGCAATGCTTGTGTACCTGGAATGAGGGCTGGGGTGTCTGCCCGGGGGTGGGAAGGGAGGCTGGAGGCCGCTTTCAGTTGCAAAGTGAGGCAGGAGGATGCTAGACACATCCACTTGAGGCTTCAGACACTGCAATGTTTCCTGGGCACTACAGACACAAAGATGCTGGCAGCAGTGCATTAGGCATTAACAAAGTCTCCATGCTGGTGCTTTCCTCATGGCCAAGGGTAAAGTCTAAAGAATAAAATCCCTGATGCTCGCAGCAGGCACATCAGAGGCTCAAACAAAAGCCAATCCACAATGCTCAGATAAGTCCCCAGTGACTGTTCTTTCAGAAGGGAGCATAAGCAAGTTTCCACCCATCTCTGCACTCTGGCAGCATCCTGAGAGGCTTTTGCCCACGTCCATAGCACAGTTCAAGGGCACATAGCAGCAAGCACTGCAATGACCTGACTTCAAATCCCCCTGAAGATACCAGCCTGCCTTCACCTGGAACAGGCAGAGAAGAAAGAGCTGCATGAGATCCCCCTCGCCAGCCCCTCAAGATGCTTAAATCACAGCTCAGAGAGGAAGGGAGAGGTTTAGCAAAGCTGTGCACCCCTAACAGTGGGTAAAAGAGTACCCAGGATGGATCCCAAACCCGCTCCGTACTCATTGTCTCTTTGGGTGCATCCCTTTAACAGCTAAAGGGAGCATCCCAGCCCTCTCCTACAGGGTGGGAAGGAAGACTTGCTCGTGGCTGCCTCTTGTTCCTCCCCATTTAGTGTAGGAAATGGAGGCATTTATTGACCTTCCAAGAGAAAGGGACACTTGCAAAGTGAAGCAGTGACAGTTTCCAGCCTGCGGGGTCTCGAAGGGAATCGCAGCAAGCCCTCAGCAGCAGTCATCCAGGACGGAAGAAGCTGGCTGCTTAACAACATGCAGGAACACGACGTTGCATGGCAGGACACGAGGGGAAGAAGCAGTCTGAGGTGGCAACAGGGAATTTAGGCATCAGTAGGCAAAAATGAAATCACTCCGGTTGGGATTTGGCCAAGGCCCAGGGATTAAAGCCAGAGTGTGAATGATCTGCACTTGCTGTAATACAGTCAGAGTAAATACTTGGCTGAAACACTTCAAAGAGCCCAAAGCTGAATCCCATCAGGAAAACCCATCACATGCCCAAGACAAGATGTTAACGATTCCTTAAACACTGCGTTTGAAGCTGTAGTTGCTGCACTGGCAATAACCACACTCTCTATTTCACAGTGAACCATTCCCAGAGGCATTGGGGCTGGGACTACCCACATGAATCTCTTGCATTTGTAGAGCAAACCCCTGCTCTCTGCTGTGGAACTCAAGAGGCAGGTATTTTAGGCACAGACAAACCATCATCAGTGTCTGAACCTGCCCCTTTCTCCCTCAGCACATTGCAGGAGCTCGGAAAGCCTTTCAAGCAGTAACCACTTTATTGCTTTCCACAGATAAGTGGCTCCAGTTTTTTCCTTCCCATTACAAGAGACTCCTGCCCCCCTTTCCCAGCTGAAAGGGTGGGAGGCTTGGAGGGCCTGGGATGCTTGTTTTAAACCCAGAGGTTCGCAGTTGTGTTTACAAGGCAAAATGAACAGCCCTATTCAGCAGCTGCAGCTCCCGCTCCCGGCTCTGAGGCAGCACGGATTCACTGCTGTGAGCAGCAAAGGATGGATCCTGCTCAGGGAGCCCTGTTTGCTCTGCAAACACAGCCCTCGAGCATCGCCGCGTGTGGCTACGGGGCTACATAAACAAGGAGTCGCAGCTCCAGTTGAATCATGCCCCTCCTCACATCACAAGGCTGGAGACCCCCTAAAGGGGCTCCAGGAAACCTGGAGAGGGGCTTTGGGCAAGGAGGAATGGCTTTAACCTGCCAGAGGGGAGACTGAGATGAGCTCTGAGGCAGAAGCTCTTCCCTGTGAGGGTGCTGAGGCGCTGGCACAGGGTGCCCAGAGAAGCTGTGGCTGCCCCATCCCTGGCAGTGCTCAAGGCCAGGTTGGACACAGGGGCTCCATCCATAGAGCACCCTCCTGTGCATGCCCAGCTCCTCCAATGCCCCCAGATTGCCCCAACAGGGCCAGAGCCGTGTCCTGGGGATGGGCACTGAGGGGATGGGGAGAGGTCTGAGGCTGCTCTGGGAAGCCAGAGGGAATTCCAGCACTCGGGATGACTCTCACATAGACCAGGGCCCAGGCAGCAGCTGGGAATCCCGGCAGGGCAAGGGCAGGAGGGCAGGGAAGGATGTCAGCCCCTGGCCACCGAGTGACCGCCTCCGTGGCTGCTCAGCTGTCGGGATGGAATCTTCCCTGGGTACCAAGCTCCCAGCTGGCCCCTGCCCAGCACAGATGATGCAGAGCACAGTCTGAGCGCTCGGGGTAGGTTGGTTCCGATGGGCAGAGATGCAGCAAGGAGCAGCACGGCCCTGCAGAGCGGGGGCCCCATCCTGCACAGGCTCTGGGGTGAGCAGCGATGTGCCCATCACGCAGAAGTTTGCAGCAATTCCTCTCGGCAGAAGGTGAGGGATGAGGGCAGAGCCAGGCCAGCTCTCTCCTCCCTCCACATCTGCACATCAGGCTCAGCTCTGAGCCTGACATCTCCCTCCTATGAGTGAGCAAAGCCCCTGCCAGGAGGTCAGGATCCTGCAGGAAGTGAGGGCAGTCGATTCCTATTAATGTACAGGAGCCCTGCAGCAAACAGCAAGACCTCAGGGCAGGGACTGCAGCGGGCAGGAGCCTGGCTGCCCCTCCGGCTCCAGCATCCCTCGGTTTTACCAGCTATAAATCAGGGATGATGACACATCCTTCCTCCCCTCCAACCCAGCTTGCTGGTGTTTCCCTCGGCTGGGAGACCTGGTTCATGGGTGTACAGCACCCAGCACTGCGGGGTTCCCAACCCTCACCTGCAGCATTGCAACTACCCCTTGGAAAGTTAAGAGACACTCATGGAGTGGTTTGGGTTGAAGGATCTTAAAGCTCATCCAGTCATGGATGCCACGGGCAGGGACACCTTCCACTACGCCAGGTCGCTCCAAGCCTTGGAGCACATCCAGATCTCAGCCTCAAGCAGACATGAGGATCACCTGGGAACGGTGAATCTATGGAAAACTTCCTGCCAGGCCAGCCTTTGGAGACGCCCCAAGCTGTGCTCAATGCACGGCTGAGTGCAAAGGAAAGCTGCTCTGGTAGATGCACATCTCTCCCCTCACTTGTCCTGCTGCTGACAATGAGCCCAGTAAAGGAGCACACAAAGGAGGTTTGTTCTGCCTTTGTGTATTTTGCCTTTCTCTGGGTCCACAGCCCAGTGCGGAGCAGCCAGCAGCTCTCCCTTGGCTCTTCCCTTCCCGGCTCTTGGTGAGATCAGGGCAGCGAGGAAGGCATTAAAATGACGGACATTATTCCAAACACTGGGCACTTATTCCTCAGGCGATGCTAACCTGGTGTCCAGGGTTTGGCTGGAAGAACAATGCACTGCTGACAGCAGCTACACCCCAGTCCTGCTGGGAGCTCAGCGCTCCCATTGTCTGCTGCACTGGGCCACCCTGGAGGTGCTCATGTCTGTTCCTATGGCACATTCCCCCTCTCCAGGATCCCTGTAGATCCCCGGCTCCAGCCCAGCCACCACGGCTGCTCTGCACCATTAAGGGCAGCAGCAGGAAACAGCTTTGTCCCTGGAGCCCAGCACTTGGCTCTGGGACAAGACGCTCCCTTTGCTATCCCATGTGCTATGGCAGCTATCTGTTATTGAGACTTGCTTTATGGTCGCCCAGGGCGTGTGTCCCCCGATGGCAGCGCTCTCACTTGTAGGACAGAGCTAGACCATAAGGAATGTGATGCTTGGGAGCAAGGAGCTGTGCTGGGATTGAGAGGGCAGCAGCACTCTGCAGCTCAGGAATGCTCATCAGCCTCCTGGTATTTTGCCATTCTTCCCCTTCCCATTAATCTCCTTTCATCCTTTTATCACTCGTCCTTCACAACGAGCCTGCTGCTGTGTGTGCACCAAGCGCCAAGCACTGCAGCATCAATACAGGTCATTCCCAGCAAAAGCCAGCCTGGTCCTTGCCTTGCCCTGCACTTAACACAACCCAAGCAGAGGGTCCTGAATACAGAAGCACAAGCCAGAAAGTGTTCACGGATCCTGCTGAGGACATTCCATACAGCCAGACCAAGCCCTGTCATCCCTGCAGCTGGCAGCCAGCATTCCCAGTTGGCTGGGAGAGACAGAGGAGAGGGTGCCAGGTTCTGACTGCCAACAAAAGTCATTCCCCGTAGCACAAAGCCTCATTTTCTGTCTCAGGAGTGTTTAACCTGGGGGTGAGGCTGTCAGCACCTGGCTGGGAAGCAGGATCCACCTTATGGGAGAAGATCCCTGATACGGGAGGGACCAAGGTCACCAAGCCTCTACCAGCACCATCCCGCGGGATGAGGCTGTGCAACGCTGCCATCCACACCCTCGCAATGTAGGGTCTGCTGCTGCCTTCTTAATTGCTATTTTCATCCCTCCTTTCCCTTCTCTTTGCTTTAATTAGAGCTTTCCCTCCGTGCCCAGCCCACACAGTGCTCCCGGAGCTGCCGTGCACACCAGCGCTCATGGAAAGCCTGGATTCGCTCTCGCTGCCGTGGCCAGGAGGAGCCAGGAGACGTCTCCTTCTCTAACAGAAGGCACTGGAATGTTCCCCCTGTGACCCACGGATTTATTCCTCTTTCTGGCACAGAACAAGGCCAGGAGGAGTCAGCTTTGCCCAGGGCCGTGATCACGGCTCTGCTGGCATCACGCTGCCCACAGGGACAGCTGAGCAGGGGCATGGCACAGCCCCGCTGCCCGGCTCCCCTTTCCAAACGCATTCCTAAGGAGGGTATTTAAAGAAGCGGCAATGCCACCCCGCACACCCGAGAGCCACGAGGAATGTGGGACATGCACGCAAAGAAAAGGAGCTCCCAAGGAAAAGGCGAAGAAACGAAAGGCAGAGCCTTGGGAAGAGGCTTCTGAAAGGGACCCTGGTGCCAAGGGATCTCGACAGAAAGGAAACAGCTTTCATTTCAAGAGAAGCACAGCACTGATAGGAAGCAGCAGCACCACAGGCACTCAAAGCTCAGTACTTGGCCATGTTTTCTAGGAGACTAGAAGGAGTCCTTGCTCTACCCTGATCCATAGACCCATGGATTTCTGTACCACCCAGCCCTGGCAATGGGAGGAGGAGCTGGGGAGTCTGTACAAGCAGCTCCATGGGGAATGAATGCTCCTTCCCCCTCCAGGAAGTTCCCAGCTCTGACCCAGCAGCTCCTTGGAGCTGATGCTGCCACTAAACCAGCGCCAAAGAGCCCTCAGACAGCAATAGGAAAACAGATGAATGAAAGGGGACCTCCTCCTGCCCAGTCCACCGCTGACAGCGCCAGGTACGGGCCGGGTCCCCCCAGGACGATGCTCCGGAGCAGCAGTACCACTGCTGGGCATCAGGCACATAAACCTCTTCGCAGCAGGGCGTCGGGTCTGTTCAAGGCTCTGCAACACTCACGTGGCAGGAAGGCAAACACTGCAGGTCCCCTGCCCTGCCAAGGGCTGCACTCTGCTCCTATTTAACCATAAACCAGTTGTGCAGCCACCCTCGGAGGGCTCCGTGCATGTGTGCGGGTGTGATCCTCCCTCAGATGCAGCCACACAGGTGGGGAGCGCGAGGAGCCAACGCTCCAGGGACCCCAGGAGGTCAAAGCCCAGCACAAGCTGTAATTGCTTTTGGCAGCCGTCTCCCCATGATGATAAAGATAATGCTGAAACAGCTTTTACCCAGACCCTTCCTTATCACAATTACCGCAGTTCCTGTGCTGAGAGCGGTGAGATGCTCTGTGGGCATCTTGGTGATCTCCCTGGCTTGGCTTTGCTTCCCAGAGCCAGAGCCCACACCTCACCCTCAAGGGATTGCTCTGGTCCTTGCTGCAGGCAGGGATGAGGGAGTTCTGCTCTATTAAGCCGCTGTCAAGGCTGGAGGAAGGCAGGAGAGTTCCTGAGCCAAGAGGTGGCTGCCAGGGATCCCGCTGCGATAACAGCACTGTTTTGAGGTGGTGAACTTGGCAAGAGCTCCGTGTTGCTGCCTGGATGCCAGGCTTTGAGGCACCCTTGTACCAGCATGAACAGCCGCCAGGGATGGTTCTCCCTTGCCCCTGGCTCCTGCACATGCACGACCTCAAAAGCCACCAGCTTTGCCTGCCCTGGGGGGATGCACGACTGCTGCAAACCCTTAAAGCTGTTCCGGTGCAGAAGGATTTCACTTGCTCTCGTGTCCCTGCACTCCCCATCTCAACGTGCAGGTTTTGATCCATAAACTGAAGGGAGCCAAGTGTCCCTGCCATTCCTCCTCTGGCTTCTCAGATCTCAGCACTGATACCATAACACTGCTCTCCTTCTTTCCGCACAGGAAGCAAAGAGCCAGGGGCTGGGCAACAGAGTGAAAAACTGAGATTGTCTGGGCCACATGCAGGGAAGGAATCATGCAAAAACAAACCAGAAGGGATTTTCACAGCAGCAAACGTCTCAGGGAGCAACTACTGAAAGCAAATGATCCTCAAATAGTCCTGCTTCACTTAGGATCTGACTAGCACAAGCAGTGCTAAATGAGGGGCTCCCCTAGATGTACGGAAGCTCCTGAGGGTTGTCAACCAGCTTGGACATGTGCCCACAGGGCACAAAGCTCCTCAGTACCTGTCTCAGCTTCCTCAAAGAGCTGGGAGATGGGAGCCTGGTGTGAGATGCTCCTCATCCCGATGTCCTCTGGTACCTCCCTGCCCCTGGGCAGCGCGGGGCAGGATGCGCCTGCAGATCAGCCTGTCCTGCTACGGCACCCTCCGCCATCCTTCTGCGCCTGCAGGCACCCACACCCCTCATACCCTCACCCTAAGCACCACCCCGGCTCCGACACCTTCGCGTTGCACCAACCGTGGCCACGTCTGGATACCAAAGAGATCTCGGGTGAAACATCCCAACAGAGGCAGGGCGCCCGCAAACCCCTGCTCCCCTCCGCACGGAGGGCACCGCTTCCTGCGGCCCCGGGCACTCGGCAAGCGCAGGCGGTTCACATCAACCTTGTTCCCAGTTAAACTGTAAGTGACATCTGCTCCACGCAGCCAAACCAAGGCCCAGATCGCTGCTCCGTGGCCTGGAGGTTGCACTGTCAGTCATGGGAACGGCAGCCAAAGAGTGGATTTGCTGGGGTTGAGAAGAATGAGTTTGTAAGGAGATAGAGGAGGCTTTAAGCTCATTTTTCCACTTCTCCCTTCGCTCCCAACCCCCCTGCAGAGAGCAGAATCCCCCGCACAGCTCCGGTGTCCTTGACAAGCCTGATGGGTTCCTGCACAAGCCTTGGCAATGGGGGGAGATAACAAAGCCCAGCATGAGATAGAGCGAAAGGGAGCAAGGGAGAGCAGGAAAACACATGGCTGGGCTCCCCATGCCTCGGCTGCTGTGAGGAGGAGGTAGGGGCTGCGCTGCTGCATGCGCTGACCCCAGCCTGGGAGCTCTGCCCTGGGTAAGACACCAGCAGCACGGCTGGAGCTGGTTTGAAGCAGAGCCCTCATCCCCCTCCCGAAGCCAAACACAGACGTGTTTCCATGTGGTTTTCCAGGCCGTGAGAGTCAAGGAGACTCAAAGCTCAGAAAGCAGGAGATGAACAGGGACTACATTAAGCAGGGCTGTTCAAAGCTCACTTGGTTGCATTCAATTCTACTCCTCTCCTGCCTCACCAGCTGATAAGCTGTGTGTTTCATAGGCAACGCTCGAGATAAGGATTATCTGAGACCCAAAGAGACAGGAGATTGGGCCTGTGCTCACAGAGCAGAGCATCAGCCGAGCCCAGGTGTCCCCCTCGCAGCACCACACGGGATCCTGAGTGGTTTAACAGTGGTGGGGTTGCTTGTACACACTGCATTTGCAGTGCTGCTATCATAGCGCAATTAGTTGCACAATTAATCATTAAGAAGGGATTGAAAGGGCTTAAGTACTTAAACAGAACACGTGCTGCTAATGGGGATGTATTAAAACATGTCTTCGCCCTCAGATGCTGTTGTGTTTTCCTCCTGTGCAGAGGAAGTACCTGTTTCCATCACTGCTGGGCTCTGAGGAATCCCACAGCACAACAAGCACATCTCTGCATCCCAGCCACGGCTCTGGGGACAGGGCAGCAACACAAGGGAATGAAATCTCCCTGCTATTGCTCTTTCCAGGGCTGCTGAGAGCTATTGCTAAAGCAGGAGGATTGTGGAAGGGAGGGATGTGAAGCTGGTAACTGGGGTGTTAGGATGGAGAGAGCAGTCTGGGGACACTGCGTCTTTGGGACGAGACACAAAAGAGCCTCTGGGTATGACCAAAAAGAGCATTGAACCCACCGGTTCTGCCTCCTGCTGAGACTTTACCCAGGCAGGTAATGCTGCTTCTCTGACCCACACTCATTTACATTGCAAATGGTGTTTGCAAATTCCTGCCTCAACCCCAGGTACCAGGAAGGCTGCCCAGAGCATCCACAGCCCTTCTGGGACCCTTCCAGGCATGGACGTGGGGCTCAAACTACCACTCCTGTAGTTTCAGGTCCCTGTATCCCCATCTCCTTTCAGCTCTTGATGCTGAGGATGGTTTGTGATGGCCCCAACAGCCCATCCTCCCCACCTCAGACCCAGTTTTCTCCCTTGAATCAAACACCAAAGAGGCAGAAAACCAACCCCCTTGGCTGCTTTGAGCATCCCTTTAGGGTTTCTTGCCTTGATCACACAAGCCTACAGTGAGACTTGGCCCTGCAGAGGTTTCCTCTGCACTGGGCAGCATTTCAGCCTCTAGCTCTTCAAGAAAGAATACAGCTGATGGACTAAGGGTCTTCCGCTCCACCTGAGGGGTGACACGGGCTCTGCATGGTCCCCCAGACCCCCAAGGATAGGGAGCTCTACCCATGGGCAATGCCTCCATCACAGCCTCTCTGCCCCTGGGATAAACAGGGGCTTTCAGTCTCTGGAGTGGCCAAACTACCTCCTCTGGCCAGTGCCATGCTGAGGAAACACCACCTCAATGCCTTTATTGTCGAGCAGATCACGAGGGCTGCAAAGGCTCGCCCCTAGATGTGGTCTTCTTCAAGCAGGATGGGGAACGTTGGCAGACCTGCAAAGGAGGTCCTGCTCCCAACCACAGCCTGGGGTGGAGCTGCTCCCTGTTCTGGACTAACACTGGCCTTCAGTCCCCTAATTGCAAACATGAAAAGCAAACAGCACACGGAGGTATCCAGCCACAGGCTGACCTGCTCTGTCCCTTCTGAGAGCCCGATGGGCAGGGCTGGAAGTCAGCTACTGCAACATGGGCAAAATACAAAGGACAGGTAAGAAAAGGCTGGGATTTGTGAGACAGCTTGTTCCCGACTGCCAGTACTTCCCGCATCCTGCGGCACAGTGATTACTGCTCTCTTTAGTTAAGCTGACCAAGCCTCAGGAGTAGCTGTAGCAGAAGGAGCAATGCGCTTTAGGCTGAATGCAGATTTTCCTTTGCTGCTGCTTCTTTGCACTTAAATCACTGCTCCAGTTTGAGGCGTGGAGAACAGATGCTGGAGGGTTATTATGCCTACAGGAACACAGGGATGGCTCCTCGCCCTTCTGTGATCACTGTTTGGTCAAGGGTGGCCAAAGCATCTCACTCATAGCAACTGCACTGGGTGAATTCCGCTGTCATCCTCCCTAGTATTCAAAGCAGGAGTGCAGAGATGGGATGGGACTTACCCAAGGTCACATAGCAAGTCAGTGGAGATTTGGCAGTGGATCCTACCCCATTTCCTTTGTTTGGTTGGTTACGGATCTGCTGGATCAGGACTGGATCCTGGATGACACTATCAGGTCACTGGGATGCTGGTGCTGCAGAAATCTCTAGCTGTGAACTGGGTGACAGCAGAGATGACACAAGCTCACGTTATGATGTCCTACTATGAAACCAGAGAGGACTTGTGACACTCACAGCCTGGGCTGGTGACAAAAGCCCTGTGTTTGTGCTGCCTTCAGCAGAGCAATGCTGATTTAAACCACTCAAGCATCTGGTGAGGCAAGGCAGAAAGGGGGATTTAACCGACCACCATGGCTAGATGCACTTGCTGGGTGAAAAGACACCATTTCAGCTGCTGTTACAGTTTTCAAACCAGATTTTTCAATTCCAAAAGAAAAAGAAAGGAACCCAAAGTGCTACTGAAGGTCCCTGCAGGTCCCTGCCTGCATCCTGGGGTATCTATCTCGGTGCATAAGCCCCCAGTCTAAGAGGGTTTCCATCCCATCATGCTCGGAGGCATCAACCTGAGCTCCAGGTGATGTTCCCTGCTGGAACACAGAACCCCCAACCCTGATGAACTGAACTGCATGTGCATGCTCACAAGCGCAGAGCTAAGGCTCCCGTTCATAAACCTTGACATATTTAGCAGCTAAAAAAAGACACGGCTCCAAGAGTGGGCAGTGAGACAGCGGGGGGTGCAGCTGAAGCTAAGTGGGATCTTGAATCCCAACCCGAGGGAGCAGCATCCTGACACTTCCCAAGGTAATTCAATAGAGCCAGTAAGAAGAAAGTATTTAAAGCAAAATAGAGAAGCAGCAGAAATAACCGGAACGCTTGGAATGTTTGCGCTTCCCCAAAAAAGGCACATTTGGATCTCTTCGGATGTTTCCATGTTTATGGTGAGCTCAAACAGCCTCTCCTTTTTCACTTAGCAAGTCAATTAGAAGTCACCACAGCAGCACCCCATGAAACTGCTCCAACCCAGCCCCATTCCAACCCCCCGGCTGGGGAAACCTGGCTTGTTTTAAAGGATACAGCTGAGCGTTTGGGGATGGGGAAGGGAGAGAAAGGGGCAAAGGGTTCATGTGGAGGTCTCCAGTGATAAAAACATGATGGGAGCAAAGGGTGCCCAAAGGACAAACAGAATCTCATCACCTTGACCACAGCAGCAACAGCTCCAGTGATACCATGGGCTCCTGCGGCTGGCAGAGGTGACAGCACCAGGCACTGACAGCGCTGCACCAGGGATGTGCTGCCTGGATAATGCATTGGTTGTATTATGGTTGTGCCCACTGGCCCCTGAGCTTGAGGGCTTGCTGTGCAACAAGCATCCCTGCTTCAGTGCAGAGGAAGCTAAAAGGGAAGCAGAACAGAGGCACAGCACAGCCTGAGATGCTCTGAAATGGCTCCACCTGAGCTGCTCTGGGAGACCTTGCTCCCAAAAAGCAGTGAGCATCCATGGAATCACAGAATGGTTGGGGCTGGAAAGGACCTTCAGATCATCCAGTTCCAGACGTATCCCTGCAGGTCCTGCCTCCACGTTGGAGCATTCTGCACTCAGCACGAGAGAATTCCAACAAGAGCTGCTCAGGTGTGCAAAGGAATGGTCAGATCCTCAGCCCAGTGGGCTGGGCTGGGCTGCGCTGGGGACCTGTGGCCATTTCCCAGTGGGAATGCAGCGTGCCCAGACTTAACTGCAGAAACCTGGTACTTAACTGTGGTGGCTTGAAGCTCACCCCTAAAAGAGTGGGGAAACCCAGAAGGCAGGAGGACACAGGGCTCAGGCTGTGACAGCAGCTACAGCAAGGCACACAAAAGGAGGGAGGCAAAGAAAGATCAAGATGAGAGACTGCAGCGGTGCTGGCAGCACAGAGGAACCCCAGCCACCTCTGCAGCCTTGCTGGCTCTGCTCCGGGGCTGGAAAACCATCTCACAGCAGCTCCTTTTCCAGCCAAAGATGGGAGCTGAGATTGTGAGAGCAAACAAGAGGCGGATGAGCTGCAGGCAAAATGCTACCTGAAAAAGAACCCCCCCCTTGCTTAGCAATGTAAAGAGAGCAAAAGATGCTCCCTCTGATTAGAGCGATTCTGCAGTTAATTGTGCACCAGATTGCAATCGGGGCTTTCACATCTGCATCCATCAACAGGCTGCTTTCTGCTATCAGATTGCCCTTGACAAACAGCAGAAGCAAGGGAATTTAGAGGAAAGCAAACCCAGGTCAGCCCTCTGCATGGACAGAGTTTGCTGAGAGCACTTCAAGGGCCTTTGGAAAAGAGAGACCTTGGTGTTCCACCTGTAAAGATGTAAACCAAGACCATGCCGTAAGCCAGAGCTGACCTTTGAGGCTTCCAAGCCCCTCACTGTGCAGATCCCGGGCTGGGAGCTCTGAGCTCTGTAGCCAAGACACCCTGCGAAGCTGCTTTGTTTGCCTCGAGTTCTCGGAGCGTGGAAGGAGAATTCAGGAGGCTCTTCCCTCCTGGAAGCTCTTGCTGCGACTTGGACACGACTCCAAACACGTGGCCCAGATCCTCTGGAGCTTCTCAGAGCTCCTGGCCCAGAGCTCAGGTCCGTGTGGAAGCCAGAGGAATGTCACAGGGTTTACAAGCATTGACAAGCATTCATTTCTCTCCAGAAGGGCCAGCCCAAGGGCACGGGCTCAGTGGAACCCGCAACGTGGATACCTGAATGCACACAGGGCGTACAGAGCGCACACAGGTTTCTGTCTCACTAAGGGGCAGAGCACAGCACAGGGAGGATGGAGGTTCCTCGTGCACTTCGGAGGTCAAATCTCAATGCCCTGCGCTAGCACAGGCTCCCTGCAGCACCCTGAGCAAGCCATTTTCTCTCTCCGCTTTCCTGTGTGCAAAATGAAGTTGCCTTCATCTCTCTCGTCTGGTTTCAGTGCCAGCGACAGAAGGCAAAAGCTGTCTCCTCCTGCACCCGTGCTCTTGGCTGTCCCCAGCCCAACTGTGCTAAACCAGGCAGCACCAATGGCAATAGATGCACTGAGGTTGAAAGCAGCTCCTTTGGAAGGCAGTGGGAAGCAGCCAGCACGTTCCTTCAGCTGCATCTCAGTCACCTGTACCGGAGGAATGTGTGACACCATCACTTTGCTCTTTGTCCCTCCAAGCCTGTCTGAAGGGTCCATTCAGGGGCCCACAATGAGTGCTTGTGTAGTGAAAGGGGCCTTTGCAGCACTGAGAAGTATTTTAGTGCTTCCATGCCTATCTCTGCCAGCATCCCAAAGCTCTATAGATCTCGGGGAGCAAAGCTCTGGGAACAAAGCAAGGTCAAGTGTTAGCAGATGGGGGAACTCAGGCACAGGGATACGCTGACGTGTCCAAGGTCTGTCAGAATCCTCAGCAAGGCCAGGGACAGGGTCACACCTGCAGAGTCCTGATCTTTAGTCACAAAAGCTCGCCTTTTCCAAGCAGGAGAAGAGAGGAGGAACCCCCAACCATTGCTGGGGAGGTTGTTCCACTACTTGTTTAGGAGCTGCCCTCACTGGACATGGTACCTAAACATCAGGAAACTGGGGGCTAAATGCCTCACACCTACACACACAAATAAAGCTTCATGGATGGGGTGAACCTGGTGTCTTCCTTCTGTTCCTGCCTCTGTTCCTTCTTCGAGCAGGCTCTGATATATCCCAACAATGCACTTGTGCCTTCTGCAGGGAGGAAAGGATGCTCTAGACTGCACTTGGAAATCTCTGCGTGCCACTGTTCCCACTGACACGAACTGACCAGTTAGCTCATGGCCTGCTGTTTGCATCAAGGGAATCTTTTAAGGACCATGGGAACTGGTTTTCATGACTATCCACAGATGGGGTGCCCAGATTCCATGGCAATGCCTCGTGAGACTGCACAAGACTGTTTGCATTTCCCACATCTCAGCTCTCTGTGTTAGCACATGCTGCCCCATTACTACTACAGAGCAAATTAATCCCATTTCCTTGCAGGAAGAGGGTCCTGTCGGAAGGCACTTGCCCCTTCACAAATCTCAACCAGAGGCACTAACTTTTTGCCTGCTGTTTGCTCAAAGCACTTCCCCTTCAGGCTCCTTCTCCAACCCCCGCACACATCACACCATTCATTTAGTTGATGCAGAGCACCAAAAACCAACCCCAGCAGCCCCAGGCTGGACCCTGATGCTTTCTTCTTTTCAGAGCTAATGCCACCATTGTGCCCACCACCCAGCACACTCATTCCAGCTGATGTTCAGAGGGAAGAGCCAGCAGTGTATTAAAGCCTGACTTTACAGGAGCTAGTGCTGGCATGGCAGGGAGACCAGGCTTACCCAGGGGAGTATCTTGCCAGCGAGGAGGGGGACAGCATCCAGGGGGCAAGTTCTGCACGGCCCTGGGAACTTGTCAGAGCAACAGGCGCATTAGGGGGATGTAGCTGAGACCGACAACCACAAACCAATGCAGCACAATGAGAACGCCAAGCCGCCGGCCAGGGGCAGGACTGCAGCCCAGGAAGCCAGCGGCGGCAGGATTCCAGCCTGGGAACCTACCACACTCCCCACCAGCTCCCCTGGAACCTTTCACACCGTAGCCCCCCCCCCAGAGGGACCCATGCCAGGGGTTTCCACCGACCGCTGCGTGCTGAAGCCGACAGAGAGCGCAGGGTTGAGCAAGGGCTTCCTAAAGCGTGTTTAGGACGACCGAAAACACGCGCAGGGCTCTCCCCCCGCGACGGCAGAGCCAGGTACAAATCCCTGCTGCGCTCGCCCGGAGCCGGACCTCCAAGTTGAGCCGCCCCCTCCCCGAGCACTTTCTGCCCAAAGAGTCCCGAAGGCAGCGACGTTCCCCGGCCGGCGGGGCTGCGGGCAGCCACGGGCAGCGGTTACCGGCACTCACCCACCGCCGAGCAGGTCGCTCTCCCTCCTTCCTCCTTCCTGCCGCCGCCACGCCGGGTCCCGGGGAAGGGCAGGGGCGGCGCAACGGGCGCTGCGGGGCCGCTCCGGGGACGGGGCGGTGGCGGAGCGGGGCCGGAGCGGTGCCGGAGCCGGAAGGGGTTGGAGCGGTGCGGGAGCGGTGCGGGACCCGGCGCTTGGCTCCGTGCGGCGCTGGCTCCTCCCCGCCGCAGCCCCGGGATGAGCTCGGCCCCGCTGTGCCCCTGCAGCCGGGCCGGGAGCGGTGCGCGCAGGAGCCGCGGACACGCGCGCCCACAGCTCCAACCTCAGCGCCCCACTCAGCGAGCTCCCTCCGCAGCTCTTCCTCCTGCTCCTCGCGGCCCTGGGCACGGCAGGGAGCGGGAGCGCCGGGCTCCGTCACTCCGGTGGGGTTATGCGTTCAGCTGTAGCTTCACCATCCATCCCTGCCATTTGTTGTCTTATATTTAGCCAAAGTCTGTTTGCCAAAAATAGAGCAGCCATGGAAAGAGGCTGACTGGAGGTGCCAACGCTGCCTGGCTGAAGCTAATTAGTTTCTTCTCTCCCCGGCTCTATGAATCCTCACCTTCCCCCTCCAGAGC
Source organism: Pezoporus wallicus (assembly GCF_028554395.1). Taxonomy (NCBI): domain Eukaryota; kingdom Metazoa; phylum Chordata; class Aves; order Psittaciformes; family Psittacidae; genus Pezoporus; species Pezoporus wallicus. The sequence goes on along the minus strand of NW_026636574.1, from coordinate 753,449 downwards.
ATCCTGTCTGTCAGGAGAGTGTTTGTAATTAGTGGGTATTGCCTAAATCTGGGGCATGTGCGGGAGGTTTCATGGGGAGGGGGAAGGCAGAGGGATGCCCCCGGGACACCTCGGCAAGGAAGGAACAAAATCCATCTCCAGAGAGTATGGAGAGTGGGAAGCTGGAGAACACAGAGCTGGCGAGGAAGAGGAAAGGGGGCACAAGCTCTGCAGGAAATCCTATTGCTGGGAAGCATATAGGAGCTTATACAGGATTTTCTCCTTCCCAGATTCCACAAGGAAGGTTGTGCAGAAGGTGTATATTTGGGCTTCCTTCGTTCTGTTGCTAGCAGAACTCCTTTTTCCCTTTTCCTCTTAGCGTGTGGGAGTCTCGGTGGACTTGGAATCATCAAGCTTGCTGGGAGACACTTGGAAGAACAGGGAAGTGCTTCACAGATGGCATTGCCGAAGTGTAAAATCTGAGCCCCCGTGGAGGAAAGGGGTGTTTTACCAGGACCCATTTTGTTCACTTTAGCCTGCCCCCCCTGCAACACCGAGCCCGGACCTGAAGCCCTGAGTAATGCTCATCTGCTCTGTGGCTGGGGTCAAGCATCTGACACCAGCTCTTCAGTCAGTGCAGTCAGGGAGCACGGGAGCGAGGACCCAGCTGAGCTCACAGGGCTCAGTGGGCTGGAACTGCCCCTGCAGAGCTCGGGCTTGAGGCTGGGGCACGATGGCTGCAGCAGGGGTGAGGCCCATCCTCTGTGACACAGGGCGAGCAGCTGGCTTGTGCCCCGCACCGCAGGGCGCAGGGAGGAGCAGCAAAGGGGGAGACCCAGAGGCCCTCCCCTAGCCCTGGTCAATGAGTACCTGGTCATGTGTGCTGCAGAGTCAGCGCAGCCCGGGGTGACGTTACCGTCACGCTCCCTTCATGCCACTGGCTGCAGGAACCAGCATGTTTCCTGCAGGCTCTGGCATGGCTCTGGCTTCCATCCTTGCATCCTTGCCCATCTCCTCCACTTAAAGGGGAGATGTCTGCAGGAGGGAGGTATCTCAAGCAATGTGCCTTTCCCAGCACAGCACAGCCCTCAGTGTAACACCTGCTGCCACATGCTCCATGCCACAGCTATGAGACCACTGAGTCCCTTTTAAATCAAAAAGCAAAGGAGATCTCCAGCAAAAGCTGTGGCTGAAGGAGAGAAAGCCCCCAAACTGGAGATGGACAGAGAAACCAGCTCCAAGGGAAAGCGATGTGAAAGGGACAAAAACATTACAAGCCATTAGTGGACAGACAGGAGCTCAGTGACTGTTACTGGCGCATAACATCCCTCATAGACATAACTGACAATAACCAGCAGGAAGGGGTTGCTGTAAGCCTGGCAGGGGTGGCTTTGGGAGGAGGGTGTGGAGAAGGGAAGCCCTCAGCAGGGACCCCTGGACATGCACCTTAGAGAGTGGCGGGAGGGAGCTGCGTCCCAGCCTGATGCTCACCAGCACATGGGACAGGAGCACAGAGCATCTCCCTGCCAGACTGCTGCGGCACCACCGAGACTCTGCCCTGTGTAATGGGGCTGGGTCTGTTCCACCGGGAACAGCCCAGAGCAAACTGTCCCTTAATGTGTGCTCTGTGAAAGGCAACGCAGGCTGAGGTCGCTGGTGTTGGACTTGGCACCCAGCAGCGGATGCCTCTGCAGTGCTCAGCAGTGTTTGCAAGGCAGCGCCTGCAGGGAGGTTCTCAAACACAGAGGCAGAGGAGGAATTGCTCCTAATCTCCAGTCTAAGAGCAGACAGTGTGTCTGTGGTTGTGATTACCTCAGCTCATGCTGGGGGAGACTTTGCTCAGCAAATCCTTCCCCTTCTCCCAGTCATGCAGTTCCCAGCACATCCTTTGCCTTGGGATCCCTTCCTGCTCTCCCTCTTGATAGGAATTGCATCTTTTGAAGATCTTCCTCCCCCCGGGGCCCATCTGCTGTCACCTCCTTGCAAACAGCCCCTCAGCCCAGCTGTGCCCTTGCTTGGAGAGGGGGGAGAAGAGGGAAAGCTGCAGCAAGCAGGGGTCAGGCTTGATGGAGACTGGAACCACACAGGGCTGTGACGTCTGTAACCCAGGATGATGGCTCTGAGCTGCTCATGCCATTGGCACAGTGTGAGGGCATCCTCCAGGTAGAAGTGATCCCATCTCTGCTGTTCACCGCATCCCTCTTCACCCCTCCTGAAACCACAGCAGCCAGAGGTGCTGAGCTGGGCTCCTGTGCTAAGCCAGGGGCAATGGTGCCTTGCTCCACAGGCTGCAGGCACCAAGCAGGCTGCAGTGGTTTCCAGGAGCAGCAGGGAAGGCTGCAGCATCCTGAGCAGCATTTCAATCACAGACCCAAGGGGGTTGCCAGGGCTGCTCCTCTCCAGAACCCTTCTTGTCAGCAAACACCACTGCAGAGATGCTAGAGAGGGACCACGGATGCTGGGGAGCCAGCACAGTCTCGGGGTGATGGGGAGAGCACCTCAGACCCATGGCCAATGCAAGGGCAAAGAGCTGAGCAGAGGTGATACCAAGGCTCCAAATGCATAAAGGTGGAAGGGGGCAGCCTGTCCTCTTACATAGCATCTGCTGTAAGCTGTTAGCCCCCATTTAATCCCAGTGCCCAGACTGGGGGCACCCTGCCTGCCTGCCCACTGCAGGTGCCTCGTGTAGCACCCTGTGAGAGGCAGGAGCTCCCCTACACCATCTCCAGGCTGGAATCAAAGCCCGTGGGAGTCATTTGGATGTGCTTAGAAGGGAGCTGACTGGAATGAAGATGTCAAAAGGAGCTGAGCAATGATGTGCCAGGCCCAGTAAGAGAGAGTTAATGAAGATACAGCCTCCGAACAGTGTGTACCCAGTGGGCATCACTGTCTCCCTTGGAGAGGTCTGGGAGCTCCAATCTGCAACCCAGTTCTCTCACATGAGAGTCCTGGCAATCCCAGGAAATACAGAAGTATATTGAACCTGACAGCTTAGACTGGAGCAATAAACAGCAGCAACAGGAATGTGCTTGACTTGGAATCACAGCTCAGCTCCCACGGGTTTCACCTGCTTTCTCCCTGCTCCTCCATCCTCATTCCCCTGCCCACAGAGCAGGGTCTGAGTTGCAGATCCCTCCAGATCCCCAGCAGCTCCCAGGCACGTTTCCCCCTTACCAACCTCACATGGACATGCATGTGTGCTGCTGTGTGTAGGTCTGCAGGGGATGTTTTACAGTGACTGCATCCAGGCAGCAGCTCCCTTCCCGCTGCCCTGCCATTCAATAGCGACACAGGCACCGAGTCATGGAAAGAGAATGTGTTCAATGCTTCCCCTGCCCATGGCCCTCTCTTGTGCACAGGCAGGCATGTGGAAATCATTGCCTGGAGACCAGCCCTGCATTTCAGCAGCAAGCAGCCTGCTTCAGTCTAAAGGCTGGCTGCTAAGTCAAGGAAAACTGGGATATGAGCCCTTGCCTAACGCCAGGCCAGCCCGGAGTGTCCGGATCTGCTCATGGCCACTTCTAGAGGCCAAAGGCACCCAATGCTGTCCCTGCAGGTTGGACACGGGCTTGGAGCAAGCTGCTCCAGTGGAAGGGGTCCCTGCCCGTGGCAGGGGTTGGAGCTGGATGAGCTTTAAGGTCCCTTCCAACACAAACCAAGCTGGGATTCATAACTGAGCCCAGAAGAACCGCAGCCTGCTCTTGTCCCGCACAAGAGCTCCCTGTGAGCACCAACCACCCTAAACTAAACTCGGTGCAAAGCAGTGGTGTTGCCATGCTGGGTGACACGTTCACACTGTACAGTCGGCCGGAGCATGGCTGACCCTGGCAGCCATCAGGCCAACAGCAAACTGGTGAATCCAGCAGCATCTCCATGGAGCATCACCATAACAACACATCCACCAATCCACACCAGAGATACACGCACGTAGCAACCAGGAGCTGCCAAATGGGGGAGAAAGGTCCAAAGTGTGCCCCAAGTGTTTCCTGCAGGATGCTCCTGTCAGTGAACAGACCCCAGCAGCACCATGGGCAAAGCCAGAGACATGCACCCGGTACAACAGGCACCAGAACTTCTCCCCCAGCAAGTAGCTCTGGACCAGAAGCATCCATTGCCCTGCCAGTGGTGTGCCTGGAAGGGGGGTTTGGCCTCTGCCGTTGGTGTTTCCCTTCGGGCTGCGAGCACCCTGTCCACGCGCCAGAGCAGAGAGAGGAAGCCTCAGTGCCAAGGTAGGGCTGGCACATAGAGATGGGGCTGGCACCTCCTAACAGCACTGATCTTCGTAGCAATAGGACAAGGGGTGATGGGTTCAAATGGGGTTCAGATGTTATCTGCAGGGGTTAAAGCCCCTCGGCTCTGCAGAGAGGAGCCCAGGCGCCAGCGCTGCCGTTCAAAAGCAGCCCAGCACCATTCCCAAAGGAGTTTGCTCCTGGGAGTGGACCTTGTCCCTCCTCACCCCCCGTGAAGCAAGGGCAGGGAGAAGTCCGTCTTTGTCCCAGGACAACCCATCTCTCCCACTGACTCAGTGACAAAGCTTCCCCTTTGCAAGGGTGAGCTGCACCGGAACACAGTCCTCCCTGCTGGGAGGAGGTGAGCAAGCGCACAAGGGCTTAAATCTCTGCTTCCTCTTGGGAGCAAGGAGCACTGGGGTTAAGGTACTGCAGGGCAACGTGCCTGGGCAAACCTAACAGCCCAGACGCTTCTCTGCACCAGTGTACACCAGAAACACCAGCAGTGTCTGGTGTTTTCCTGCTGACGGGAAGTGGGAGTCCCTGCTTGGACTGGGACCAGTGATCAAAACCAGCATCAGATGGGGTTTTCCAGCCCAAACCATTAAGACCCCTATTAGCAGGATGCAATCCTTCAGTGTAGGCAGTGCAGGAGGTTTGGCTAAAGAATGATAAGGACTCTACGGAGCCTTTGGCCACAGGGGTGGATGGATGGATGGAAGAGGAGGAGCCCTGGCAGCAGGCTGGCACTGCTCAGCAAGAACAGCTTGGGTGGCACCAGAAAGGGACTCCCTCCCCGCTGGCTGCAGCAGCCTCAGGATGCTAAGCCAGGATCTGCTGCTTGCCTCAGTCTGTAGCTATTTTCAGCCCAAAACATTGATGCAGGCAGAAACTTCAGCGGGTATTGGAGGATAAATGCGAGACCAAGAAGAGGGAAAGGGCTTGAACTGCAGTGCCAGACACATGCATGGTGGAGCACAGAGCAAAGCACCCTGGAGAGGGCAGGAATGGTGGGGATACACCCAAGAAAGATGCTTGGATAGCTGGAAGTGGAATCCGTGCAGTCCCACCTTCCTGGGTATGCTGGTGCTTGTGCCAGCCAAGCTGGAGCCCTTGCAGCCCCTATGGGTCTGATGGGTGAACATGGAGCTGATGTTCACCCCACACCACCCACTGACCAGTCTGTTGCTGCAGCAACAGCATCCCCAAAAAACTCCCAGTGGGGCTGCTGGGGGCGGCAGCCACCAACACCCAGGGCATGGGGTGCCCCTGATGGGGCTGTGTGTGAGCTCCTGAGGTCTGTGCTCCTCAGTGTCAGTTCCTATCTCCATCCCAACAGGCTCTATGGAAACCTGTGCTTGAATACAACACTTCTGCGTCCACCTTCCATCACACTACTCTGATGTAAAGCTGAGAGGGAAATACCAGTTCTGTTCCCCAGCGTACAGCTTTGTTACACAATATATAGCCTTCACTCTCTTGGTTTAGTGCTACTCAAAAGCCCCTTGGGTAAAACCAGCTTATTTTTAGCTGTTTACTTATTAAACAAACACAAGGGAAGCGAAATGTCAAGGCAGTTTTGCATACCAAGCTGGGCCCTGTACATTTATCCTGTCACATACAGGGATGCTGGACCAAACTGGCTCTGCAGCCAGGCAAGGAGTGTGGGTCCTGGTGCTGCTTGGAAGCCAGGCACCTCCTGGCTGTGGGATTACCTGCTGTGTATCTCTATTTAGCTGGCTCTGTGTATGATCTCCTCCCTGGTTTCACCATGTTTAAGCTTTCCACACCTGCAGCTAACAAGGAAATGCCCAAGTCCAGAGCCACAAGTGGAGAAGAGGTGAAGGTCGATGGGAGGGTTGGTGGAGCGGAGCACTGAGCAGAGCCCTCGTCACACACAGGTGAATCCCAGTGATTTCACTGCTGCTCCGTGCCTCATTTATAAAGTGCTTGAGGGAGATGCGTGCTTTCAGCACAGGCACCGAGGCTTTGCCACAGAGCACGGCACCACTGCATAGGCTGATGGCTGAGGAATGGCATCACGGTGGCTGTGTTCCCAATATAGTGTGGGGCAGAGCCTGGCTGACAGCAGCCGGGCTCTTGGGCTGGGAGAGCACCATCAGACATCTCCCTTGAGCTGGGAACCTCCCTGCAGGCCGGTGCCTGGCTCCACTGGTCCCTGCTGCTGCCTAGATAAGGCACGGCTGATGGGCCATGACTCAGCACCCCATGGAAGGCACGAGGAACAAGGGCTGAGCTCCACCGTGCCCAACCCTGCTCCTGGCTCTTACCTGGCCCCTGCCATGCCCCCAGGGAAAGCCTCCCAGGCAAGCAGAGGCAGGTCCCAGCAGGCTCACAGCCCCATGAGCAGCAGGACACGGCGCACGGGGAGGCAGATGGACAAGCATGGGGATGCCTGTGCTGGGGAAGTGGGCTGCACAGAGCTGCCCCACATCCACACAGCTGGCGTTCTGCTTAGAGGAAGGCAAAGAGGAACCCGGGATGTGGGGGCTCAGCATCTGGGGTCCAGAGGTTACTACTGCATGGAGCAATGCTCCAGAGCATGGTGCATGGCCTGTGCAGCGTGTGCCTCTGCATTCCTGCCTCGGAGGTGCATCCTGCGTAGCAAGCAGCGAGCATCAGGGATGGTTACAGGAGCCTTTTCCTGGAGAAGGGGATTTTACCCCTGTACCCGTGCCCCTGCTTGAGCCCTTTTCTCCTTGACACAGCTCCTGGGCTGCCCTGTCCCTCCCTGCTCCCAAGTCAGACGCCGGTTTTCCCCCGGATCCGGGATCATCTCGGGAGTTGATGGGAAATGCTTCCACCTCGTGGTCCTCTGGAGAAATTACTCCAGAGCCTGCACCTAAGCGGCGCGGATGAGACGGACACGAACAGGGCCAGGCCACCCATTCTGCTCGCTCCATTGCCTTCACCCCGGCTGGACCGGGGAACCCAGTGCCTCTGCTCAACCCCGGTGCTGACTGGGTGCTGGGGCAGCGCAGAGCATCCCGTCACCAGTGCACACAGCAGGCAGCGGAGCCCAGGCTTCCCAGCATGCAGGGACCAGCACTGGTGTATCCCATAGGGCGAGCATAGAATCACGGAATGGTCTGGATTGGAAGGGAGCTTAAAGCTCCTCCAGCTTCAGCCCCTGCCACGGGCAGGGACCCCTTCCACTGGAGCAGCTTGCTCCAAGCCCCTGTGTCCAACCTGGCCTTGAGCACTGCCAGGGATGGGGCACGGACTGGAGGTGCTGCAGGGCGGAGGAGGGGCTAAAGCAGCCCCTGGTGTGTTAAAACACCGCCCTCGCAGCCCAGGCGTGCACACACTCAGGTACACGAGCGCTGGCCAAAGCTCAGCCTGGGGCACTGAAGCTGCTGAACCTGTTCTGCGGGAGGGCAGCATCACCCCGCGCTGTGCCTGCGCGGGCAGCAGGCGGGGAAGGGGCGGAAGAGCCCTGAGCCCACGGCCGTGTGCCCGTGGTGGTCCATGGGGAACGCTGCAGGGCAGGGGGTCAGATCCCTGCGTGCATCCCCATCCCGCTTCCGCCACCAGCAGCATCTCAAACGTGGGCACTTGAGTTCTGCTCCGCTGTGGGAGCTGCCTGGGCTTTAATGCTCTAGAGAAACCCTTCAGGTTTGCTGCTGGGACACAGAGGTTTGGCTGGGGACTGCACAGGGTCACCGCACATTAAAGGGGGTTGAGACACATGATCGCTCTCTCAGCGAGGCAGCGCCTCACTGCTCCCATGAGCAGCCTCTGGCCCTGCTGCCCGCTATGGGTGGATTCTGGTAAAGCACCCCAAAACCGGGCGCTGATCCCCGCTGCTGCAGGAACCATGGGGGGCTTTGTGAGAACGCTGTGGTTCAGGGCAGCTCTGTCCCCCTGGAGTATCCCCAAGGGTGGACAGCCACCCGTCACTTCTGCCCTGGGTGCAGCTCAGCAAACGCTGCAGAAATCCAGCTCAATATGTGCCCCTTAGAGGATGTAACTGCCCTTTTACAATTAACTCTCAACATTAACAGCTTAGATGCAGCTCTCCTGTGGCTTGCAGGGGATGCAAACACCCATCTGTGATCAGCAGAGTCCTTGCACTACATTCACCATCCTGCTTGCCCAAGTGCTGCGCTGATGGGATCAGCCCCTCACCATGTCTGTCAGCTTTACCTGTTCTTGGAGGTTTCCTCTGGCCAGGATCTATAGGAGGCAGTGCCCCAGGTGCAGCGGTGCTGCCGGAATCTTCATCCTGTGCATCAAATAGCCGAGTGTTTAATTCCTGCACAGGTAATGGGATGCTCCTTGCTGAAGGACAAAACAGGATTTCCCTAATGGCACCTGCTGCCCTAAGGATCCCCTCTGCCCGAACAAAGGTGACTGATGGAGTGTTCGCTAGGCCTGAGCGAGGCTCAGTGTTGTTTGGTAACAGCAGCGATGTAAAGTGATTACATCTCCGGTAGTTTTGCCTTTTGTTAAAGAACAAAGTCCATGCAGATGGCAAATCCATTCGCCATGCTCATGTGCACAGCGCAGCGTGACTGCTCCTTCCGATGCCAGCCAGAGGACCGCAACGCCATGGCGATGCCGCAGCGAGACGCGGAGCTGGATTTGAGGTGGGAAGCGTGTTCGCATCCTCCAGCAGCTGCTTCTCCACAATCATTCACTGAGCACAAGCCTCCAGGCGAGGGGCTGCCTGCTCCCTGTGCTGCCCCTGCCCTGAGGAGCAGCAGCAGCAGCAGCAGGGCCTGGCTGGTAGGAGATGGAGGCAAAGCGGTGACATTGCTGCTGTCGCAGCCAGCGCTGCGCGTGCTAGGAGCTGTTTGTGCTCAAACACGCAGTCCCCGACCCAGGCTCAGAAGAGCCTGCAGCCTCCAAGCTATTCCCGTGAGGAATCGGTAATGAATGCAGAAGAGTGAGCAGACTGATCTGCAAGCACAACGTGTGTTGTTGGAAATGGTGCCTGTCACCCAAGAGGCACAGCGCGGCTCTTGTCACCAGGCAGGGACTTGTCAAAGGGGGGGCACTGATTTCTCATCATTCAGGTTTTGCAAGGGAAGGGGCTGTGGCTGCAGGAGCCCTTTCCCAGCTGGGCCTAAAGGGAACTCAACAACTCCACCTCTGTCTGCAGCCCTGGGGAGGAGCTGGATGCTCACATTGACACTGATTGGAACATTCAGCTACTTCACTCAGCAGGGCGATCCCGCATGGGGCTGACAGGTAACAGGTAGGCAGGGTCTGAACCAAGATAAGCCCAGGTTGTCATCCCAGCAGCACACCTTACCTGCTGTAACGAGGGGAGAGGCAGCTTTAAAGGCAGGACATGGATCTCTCTGTCCTGGCTGGAGCTTGAAGGAAGAGCTTTCCTTAATAAGGAAGTAAGGATCGGGAAGTGCTTTGCTCAGCCCATACGGACACTTGGCACTAAGGAAGGACTGGGGGTTAACCAAGGGCCTGCTAAAGCACGGTGAGAAACCTGCCAGTCACCATATGAGCCCTAGGAAATGAGCCCTCAGGCACCATATGCCATGGCACAGGCAGGGAGCGGGGCAGCTCCAGCAGCATCTGCCCGCAAGGACCATAACCCAGCACCAGCTCACCTCCTTCCCGGCATGAAGCGGGGAAGGACAGTGATGGGGAAAGAGGGGAACCAAGGGGCAGGATGACACATGTTCAGCCCAGCCCAGCGGCAGAACAGCCGGAGAGGCAGAGCCAATAGCTGCTTCTCCTGCTCAGTCCACCTCTACCCCTCCTTCGAGTCCTTAAGTTGCAGCTTTTAACTACCTCGGTGTTCAAAGAAAATAGGATGCTCAGCGTGAACAGAAGGAAGAGCCCGCTGACAGGTAGACAGCATGGACCCTGATCCCGGCAGAGCTGGCTGCTGAGAGAGGTACGTGCCTTCCAAGGCAGGGATCAGAAAGCAATCACATTTGGGATGCAAACTCAGAGCAGACTTTAATTTTCCAGCAGGGGGAATATGGAAATCTGGCTCCCTCCAAATGATTCATCCCCTCTTCCTACCACCACCACCACCTCCCTTCCCCTGCATCCTGTCCCCATCCCTCCCAGCACAAAACACTTTGCTGCATCTCTCCATCTGGGTGCCTTGGTTGGGTGTCTTGGTGTGCTCGTGTGTGCCCAGATGGGGAGCAGAGGCCAAAGCATGACCTGGGAGCGCAGCAGAACAGGGGGTGGCACCTCTGGGCTGATGGGCTCTGGATGCGGGGTTGGCTTGTGCTGGATGCAGAGCAGGGATCCCAGCTGGAAATCACCATCCTTGGGGAGTCGGGCGCTGCCCTGCTAGCACACAGGTGCTCGGGATGCAATGGGGGCTCACCCAAACGGGTGCCTTTCCTCTGGCTCCCAGGGAAAAGGAGGGAAGGGGCAGGGGGAGGCAGTGAGCAGGGATAGCACCCACTCAAAGAGGACTCTGAGCCAGCACTGCCATCACTCACCTAAGGCCCCTGACCCGAAAGGCGCTGGTTTGGGGAGAGGGGAGGCCTGAAGGATGCCTCTGATGCACTGTTGGCTGTGCGGGGGAGACCCTCTCCTCTTGGCTGGGAGGGGACCTGAGCTGCTGCTGAAGGGACCCCACAAAGGTCTCTGGGGAGGCAAAGGGTGGTGGAGGTGGCTCCAGGGTGGAAAACCCCCTTGTCTGGCAGCAGGAGACAGCGACTTTCCTCCCTTTGCCGTGTGGGAGGTGCTCAGGACCTGCTGCCCCCGGGATTCCTGTGCCGTTCACGCTCATGTTTAGCAGCACAGAGCTGCTTCCCAGGCACACCACGGACGATTAAAGAGGGGGCAGAGGAGCTGTTGGGATGTCCCAGGCAGGGCCAGCAGGATCCAGGGAGCCTGGAAGAACCTCTGTGGTCCTGAGCAGAGCAGATGATGCGTTCACTGGGGCTTTGGCCTGCCCCATCCCGGGCTGGGTGCTGGGACCAGGGCTGCTCACAAGGGGTCCCACGTCCCATTCCCACCTCCACCTGGTGCCAGCGCCGGTTCCTGCGCCTGTGCTGGGATGAGCGCGGTCTAACAAAGCCTTTGTGGAGATGATGCCATCAGGTGGCGCTTGGGAATAGGCAGCGTGGCTGCGGAGCACTTGTTGCACATCGCAATGGGGAACGGGGAACGGTGGCCCCCGGAGCTGCTGGCCACCCAAACCCACATCTCCAGCCCTACAGCTGCGGGAAGGGAGCACAGACCCTCTGTGGGTGCTGGCAGGGATGAGCGCAGTGTGGAGAAGGGAGGATGAGCATGGAACGCTGCCGCTCTGAGCTCTGGCGCTGAAAGGTGTGATTGTGATTATAGGCTATTTCTTTGTCTGGCATGTGAGCTCAACCCTGCCACCTCCTTGGCAGGCTCTGCTTGCGTGAGAGGCTCCTTGCATGCAGTGGGACACAGGGCTCAGAAGGCAAAAGGGTCTGTGCAGCCTGCGGAGCTGAGGAGGAAGAAAGCTGCTCAAAGTAAGAGCATCCACGGCACCTCGAGTTCCGCTAAACCAGCTCCAACGCAGCTTTCACTTGGGGAGCCGTCCTCAGCGGCACGATCCCAGCTCAGACAAGACAGCAGGGATCTGGGTGTGGGAAGCTTGGATGCCACCGCCAAGCTGCGCCGCACCTTTTGGTGCCCTCAGTGTGGTGCAAAGCGTGGCTCGGGCAGGGTCATTCCAGCTCTCTGGCAGCATCCCATGGGAGCGGGCAGGCTGGCGGCAGCGCTGGGCTCTCTGTGGGAGCGTGTTGGTAGCAGGAGCCGCGCCGGTCCCAGCGCGCGGGAGCACGTCCCCTGTTAATCAGCGTTTAATTAAAGGACACGCTGACATTTGGAAATCAGAAGCATCCCTCGCGTGTGGGCCGCCTCTCCCTGCTGCTCGCCTCGTCTCTGAATCACTGCTGACATTTTGCCAGATTAGGATGCGACTCCCTCCTTCCTCATGCAAATACATCGGGAAGGAGACACGAAGCCGCGGCTGCTCCTCAGGGACAGGGTTTCTCTGGGGAAGGACCCCCAGTGGTGTCCTACAGAGACCCTGGCTGAGGGGCAGGCTCTGGTGTGGTCAGTGCTGAGGCAGGGGGTGCTCACCATGGGGCAATGGGCTCTCCCCCTGCAGAACCACGAGAAGGGTCTGCAGCAGCAGCAGGGGATGTGCCTGAGGGGATGAGAAGGGCTGGGTGCGGGTGCTGTGCTGGGAGCAGGGTGTCCTTGGCCCGCAGGGGCAGGTTGGGCCCTGGGGACCCAAGGGTGGGGATGGGAAGCTGGGATCGATACCTCGCTGATGGCATCGTCCCTCAGAGCCGGAGCGGCGGGAGCCCGGCTGGGGCAGGGCCTCCCCCTCCCGGTGACGGGGACCCCTCTTGTGTTCTCCTTGCCTTTTCCCCTCACCCCTTTCCCCTTCCCCTTCCCTTTCCCGTTCACTTCCCTTTTCTCCCTTTCCCCTTTCCCTTTCCCCTTTCCCTTCCCCTTCCCTTTCCCCTTCACTTCCCTTTTCTCCCTTTCCCCTTTCCCCTTCCCTTTCCCCTTCACTTCCCTTTTCTCCCTTTCCCCTTTCCCTTTCCCCTTCCCTTTCCCCTTTCCCTTCCCCTTCCCTTTCCCGTTCACTTCCCTTTTCTCCCTTTCCCCTTTCCCCTTCCCTTTCCCCTTTCCCTTCCCCTTCCCTTTCCCGTTCACTTCCCTTTTCTCCCTTTCCCCTTTCCCCTTCCCCTTCCCTTTCCCCTTCACTTCCCTTTTCTCCCTTTCCCCTTTCCCCTTCCCTTTCCCCTTTCCCTTCCCCTTCCCTTTCCCGTTCACTTCCCTTTTCTCCCTTTCCCCTTTCCCCTTTCCCTTCCCTTTCCCCTTCACTTCCCTTTTCTCCCTTTCCCCTTTCCCTTCCCCTTTCCCTTTCCCTTCCCCTTCCCTTTCCCCTTCACTTCCCTTTTCTCCCTTTCCCCTTTCCCTTTCCCTTCCCTTTCCCCTTCACTTCCCTTTTCTCCCTTTCCCCTTTCCCTTTCCCTTTCCCTTCCCCTTTCCCTTCCCCTTTCCCTTTCCCTTCCCCTTCCCTTTCCCCTTCACTTCCCTTTTCTCCCTTTCCCCTTTCCCTTTCCCTTCCCCTTTCCCTTTCCCTTCCCCTTCCCTTTCCCCTTCACTTCCCTTTTCTCCCTTTCCCCTTTCCCTTTCCCTTTCCCTTCCCCTTTCCCTTTCCCTTCCCCTTCCCTTTCCCCTTCCCCCTCCCTCACCTTTCTCGCCCATCTTCCCTCACGACCGGATCCCCTTTTCCCTCACACCCCCCCCTCGCGTGCGCCCCCTTGTGCCCCCATCGTGGAACCCCCGATCCCGACCCCGGCGGGGGGCTGAATCCATCTCCTCTCCCCCGGCCGGAGCCGGGTCCCAGCCGCATCCCGGGTCCCGCCTGCACCGAGGTGCCCCCCCCCCCGCCCCAGCACCTTCTGCTGCTCTTGAACCGGGGCCAGCGGTCGCGTTTCTCTGCCAGCCCATGTAAAGGGAAGAGCAGCGAGGGCTGGGGAGGAGGAGGAGGAGGAGGAGGGCTGGGGAACCCTCACCGCTCGCTTCCCCTCGGCTGCTCATTTCAACCTCCTTTCAAGCAGAAATTGCTCACATTAATCAAGTGAGAATGTGTTTGCAGCCCTGCAGATTTGGCAGCGCGGAATCAAATTCCATCAGGAGCAGCAGGAGGACGGGAGCCGGTATCTCTGCTGCGCACGGCCTAATAGAGCCATTGCCAGAGGAAATTGGATCTGAGAGCTCCCCGAAATTAATCTACCCTTTACAGAGATGCCAGGAGATGTACATGACAAATGAGCGTTTGCAAAGGAAACCCAGCGCATTGGAGCAGGGTGGAGCTGCCCCTCGGCCAGCATCTGCATGGGCAGAGGCACACGAGCAGTGTGGAGGAGACCCAGAGTCGGGTTATAGGAGCTGCTGGGACAGGGGAGAGGGGCAAAGCTACCAGTGCTGCAATAAACACATCTCCTCTGCTCCTCCCAGCAGTGCCAGAGCTCGGATCCTGCATCCCATGCCAGCACGTGTGCCATGGGGCCGTGAGGAGCATCTTCAGCAGCATTCCAGACTATATCAGCAATAGTCACAGCGGGGCCAGGGCAGGGATTGTCCCTTGTACCAGGCACTGGTGGGGCTGAACCTGGGGGGTTCAGTCTGGAGACGAGAAGGCTCAGGGGGGACCTGATCACTCCCTACAACTGCCTGAGAGGAGGATGGAGCCAGGAGGGGCTGGGCTCTGCTCCCAAGGAACAAGGGATGGGACAAGAGGAAACGGCCTCAAGCTGCACCAGGGCAGGTTTAGATGGAGCTGAGGAACAATTCCTGCCCCAGAGGGTGCTCAGGCATTGGAACAGGCTGCCCAGGGCAGGGCTGCAGGCACCGTCCCTGCAAGTGCTCACACAGCGTGGAGACGAGGCCTCAGTGCCATGGGTCAGTGGTGGCCTTGGCAGTGCTGGGAATGGTTGGACTGGATGAGCTTAAAGGGCTTTTCCAACCTGGCTGATTTTATGGTCCTATATCAGAAGCCCAGCAAAGCAGAGCCAGGGCTGGCAGGAGCGTGGGGCAGCCCCATGTGCATCCATGCTGGCTCTCTCCATGTTGTGCCATGGTGGAGGGAGCAGGCAGGGGTTGTAGCTCACCCAGCAGAGCCGGGGCTCAGGTGCCTCCTCTCGCCCCTCGCTGATGGAGCCGCTGCTGCTCCGAGGTGATTGCTGCTTTATTGGCTTATTTTTAGCCAGGCTCAGAGCAAGATGGATGGGGCTTGTCTTGGAGAGCCTTGTGCTGGCAGCAGGAGCCCGGGCATGGCGCAGCAGTGATTGCTTTGGAAGCTGCCTTGGAAACAGATGGGGTGAAGCTCCCTGGAGCTTGCTCCTGCCCTGGGACCAGTTCGTAGGGTGGGCATGGACCATACGAGGTCCCTGCTGTTGGGCAGTTACCTCCAATGGTGCCCCCCCAGCCCGGTTTGCTTGCAGCATCCCCCAGTGAAAACCCAAAGACCTGTGGGACCAGGTTGTGTCTGCCCTGAGGGTCTCCCATCAGCCCAGGGGTCTGTCTTCATGCTGGTGCTTCTCAGGAGCAATCCAGCAGCACCCCAGGACTGAATCTTGACCTTCATTTCCCAGCTTTGTTAGCTCCATGGCCCTGTACATGTGGATTGAGCAGGGCTGGGCAGAGACAAGGAGCATCAGGGAAAAGCAGTGCTGGATGCATTGGGCACAAGGCGCTGGGTACCAGACTGGTCCAGGCTGCACTGAAGAGCAGAGCAATGTCCATAGCACAGCCCTTCCCTTCCCTTCCCTTTGCTCCAGAATATCCCTGTGGAGGGAAGCACCTTGCTGCGCGCATGAGCTCAGGGTCACTGCACGTGAGTCAGGTTTGCAGTGCAGGTGGGGTTGTGCGATTGCAATGGGGTAAATGAGGCTTGGTGGGGAGTTTTGCTCCCCAGATCAATGCACTTCTGTGGGGTGTTGTTGCGGTGCCCAGGAATGGTGTGTGGCACCCGGTGCCCTGCTGCTCCTGTGCTGGGAGCCGCAGCCAGCAATGCCGCAGGGAATATTGATTAGTTTTACAGTGTAACCTGACAGAGCCTATTCTGGGGATGTAATGAAGACGGATGATCCCATCCCCTCGCCCTGGTGCTTTGGGGAGGGGGAAAATCATTCGCTGCATCCTAGAAGGTTGCTTCGTGGTCCATCACGCCTCGCTCTTGGACTTCATCTTATTTCCACTTCTCTGGCTGGTTTGTAATTCTTTCCATCTTCATGGCTCTCTGCCTTCCCTCATCCCAGCACCCTGTGTCTCACCCCACCACATGGATCTGGTGCTCGGGCTGGGAGGCAGCCGAGCCTGGTCCAGACCATGAGGGGTGCAGACTGCAGCACTGGGATGAACGGGGAGAGGACTTGTTTCAGGCTCAGTGGAAAGCTCTCCCCACAGCCAGAGCCGTGATCCAGCCTTACCACAGCTCACCTCTCCCTCCTCCTCTGCCGTTCTTCCCTGTCTCTCGTTCTTCACCCCCTGCCCATCTGCGTCTGCAGCCCCAAGCATCCCGGCTGCAGCCCCGCTTACTGCGAACACATCCCACCTCCAGCATGGGGAGACTTCCGCTGAGAAACCTGTGCTGAGCCAAAAGGCTCGTCCCAGGACCCCTTAAACACCAACCAAGGGCAGCTCTGTGATGAGCTCCTTCCGCAGCCTGATCTGAGCCTTTCGAAGCCACAGGCGGTGCGTTTCCCTCCACTGCCCAGCAGTTGTGAATCCATATTTACCATAAACCCAAGCTCCATGCAGGAGGCAGTTAAGCACAGTCATAAAAATGACTTACGATTGGTCAGGATTTTCGAAGAAGGAAGCCCATATATTACCAGGTCTTTATTTCTCTTCTGGTTGTTACCCTTTAGGATTCCTGTTTTCAGGCTTTTCCCAACAAACAGTTGGAAATGTCAAGGAGGTTTTATAGAAGAGCTGAGAATCCTCCAGAATCACAGGGCTGCAGGAAGGAAAAACTAATCCCAACTGCTGGATGCACGAGGTGGGATCTCCAGATGCTGCTGGCACCCTCTGTGCAGTGCCCATCTCTACTACACCTTCAGATGATGACCTGAAGAGCCTCACTGCTGCCTTCCATCACATCCAAACCCTGACGCTCAGAAGGGATCCTCTGCTCCGACATGATGCAGGTGTGATGCTCAGCAGCTCCAGCCCAGGGAGATGCCCCACACTGGAGCAAAGATTTCCAGGGATAGTGGCAGCCCCTGGTTTAAACCTTTGAGCCCATTAAGGCTGTTTTGGGCTGGGAACTTTGGCATTCCCATTGATGCTCCGTGCCTCCAGCCAAGTCCTTATAAAACCAAGGGGAAAATCATCCTGCAGCAAACACACGGTGCTTTTCCCAGCCTCATGGATACTCACAGCAGAGCAAATGCTCTTTTTCTCAGCTAAGGGAACTAATTCCATGAGTAGTGGAGCTCCGCTGCGAGCAGAGGGCTGGCTGCTGTGATAGGGAGGAGAGGAAGCCACAGTGCCCTGTCATTTTGAAGGAAATACATCTAAAAATAGGGCACCACAGGTACCTGCCTGGCTGTCGCTGCCTGCAAATACACCATGAACACAAGGATGGACCGTTGTGTGCTCTGCAGTCCTTCCACCACCACTTCGTCAGCCTGCTTTAGGGTGACTTTGGTGGGAAGGGCTTTGCAGGGACAATGGGGGTGAGGAGCTCATCCTCTCCTTCCACAGCCGCCTTTTCCTCCTGCTCCCAGCTCGTGGCTTCAGCTTAGCATCTGGGCAAGCTGCGCACCAGGGGCAGAGCGAACCTCGGTGCTTATGGCAGGCCAGGCTGACAGCTCCTGCGAGCTCGACGCCGCGAGCATCGTTTCTCGCTGATCGCAGAGGGAAGGAATGGAAGCAAATCTTTCATGACACATTTATTTTTGTCATCTATTTATTAGCTGAGAGCAAAAGTCCTGCTGCATTCTGGGGATTATGCAAATCAGGGACATCAAGGCAATTAAAAGAAAGCCCAAGTGAGCACAATGTCAGAGCCGAGCAGATGCTGAGAGACAGCACAGCCCTCCCTGGCCGCTCCTGCCCTGACGCAGCCCCCAGCGTTGCATCCGGGTGCTCCTGCTTCTCCTCCAGCTTGTGTGGTCAACCCCGCCAAGCAGGTCATTAGGCCCATGGGCCCCACACATCTCCCAGCCTGCTGCGTCTGCTGCCCCTTCCCTCTTTGGGAGAAGGATGCATGGGATGTCTGCTGCTGTTTCTCCCTGTTTGGGAGAAGGATGCGCAGGATGCCTGCTGCATCCCCATTCTCATCACAGGCGCTCGCTGTGCTCACCTGGACCGATGCGGCCAAATCAATGCTTAGGCTAATCCCAGGCAGAATTTGGGTTGCTGGGATTGCTGAGGGGGTATCCACAGGGCAGAGATGAAGAGGGTCCTTGCCCGCTCTATGGGACCCGCCAGGGAGAGCATCCCAACAGAGCGCGGGGTGAGGTAATGCCATGCTCATGTTGGGTCAGGCACTGCCGCGGGAGGAGGATCTGGCTCGCTCCACGGGTCTGAAGCTTGGCTAAATCCCCACTGAATCACCCGTTGTTCCACTGACAGCTCGGGATTTATGAGCGCTGAAGTGGATGGATGGCAATGAGCAAGTGAAAAAGCCAAGTCCCAGATCCGACTTGTCTTCCCCTCGGCAGCTCCGGAAGACTCAGGATGTGTGTTTTGGGATTTAATCCTGTCTGAACCCCTCTATTTTGAGACGGAGGTGGAGGGGGAGCTTCAGGCAGCTGGAGTGCGTGTTGGTAGCTGCATCCAAGGACAGCTCCTGCCCCGGCAGCTCCTGGAAGTGGAGAAACGCCGTTTCCCAAAAGCCTGTGGAAGAGCACAGGGAGGCTGGCGCTCGGAGACATGGAAAGATGCGGGGAGCAGCCAGAGAAACACGCTCCTATCCTCACTCTGCTAATTACACTCATTAGGGAAGGAATCCTGCCTCCGATTGAGAGCCCTACCAGCTCCTTTTCATCCCCCTGCCTGCCGAAAGCACGCACCGGAGCGCTCGGGAGTTGGGCTCTCTCCTGGAAATGGGCATTTCTCCTCCCAGGTCAGAGGCTCTTTTGTGTCTGCCTGGCTGGGAGACGGGGCTGAAGACAAAGCAGGAAGGGAGAAAGCGGGAGAGAGGCGGGATGGGGCGAGCCGGCATCCCCGCGCCGGGGGGACCGGGTGCCTCGGCGGTGGGCTGCGCCGGGAACGGGAAGCGGAGCAGCGGGAATGCAGCCGTGTGCGCGGCTCAATGGGGAAGTAATTTATGCACTAACCTCAGCCCGGGGTTGCGGGGAGGCCTCTTCCCATCGCCCCTTCTACCCGCCTCCTCCCGCCCTGCAGCCACACACAGCCTCGCGGCCCCCTCCGCAATTGGGAAGACACCTATCGAGCACCGCTCTGGCACTGCTGGGCTTTTGTTCCTCCTCCTGCCGTGCTGCCCGAGCTGCTCCTGCCCTCCGCGCCGGCTGCCTTAAGTTGCTTGCCATGATCCCCAGCCGAGAATCGCCGTCCCGCTGACGTCCCGCGGCGGAGGCGGCGGGAGGAGAGACGGAGGAGAGCAAAAGGAGGAGGAAAGCGAAGTAAGGCAGCGTTTGTCTCCTTTCTTTGTCTCAAGTCTTGCCTGAGTTGTGTGCGCATGGGGGGAGCGGGGCACTCAGGAGGAGCGTGTGCACGCTCCGTGTGCGATGGGCATCTCATGAGCACATGTGAACCACACGCGGCCACCGTGTGTTACCTGCGCTGCTCCCCGCCCCAGGCAATGCCTATGGGCACCCCAAAGCAAGTCAGGTCCTTCCTCTGCTCATTGTGTGCGCTGAGAGTGTTCTGTGTGTGGATGTATGCACATTAACAGCTGCTCACGCGGTGCTGTAGCTAATGTGTGGCATTCACTTGCATATATTCTTGTTAGATGAAGTTATGTTCTTGTGGGTATAAATGTAATCAGCTGAAACAAATTGAATCCTCTTTGGTTTAGGGGAGAATAATCACCAACCGGTCAAAATCCATCACTATATGAACGTTTGTGGGGATGTGTGTGTAAATGTGTTTATACACATGTGTCTATATGTGTATATATGTGTTTATACACATGTGTCTATATGTGTATATGTGTGTATATGTGTGTGTATATGTGTATATATGTGTGCATATGTGTGTATATACGTGTGCATATATGTATATACACATATTCACGTGTAATCATGTTACTTATGCTGACACACAATTACATGCAACACATGTTAATGTACTCACCAGCTAAATTACACGTGAGCTCTTTAAGTGCTGGATTTCAGGATGAAGCGTGCACTTGTATGAGTGGTCCTGCACATGAATACATGCTCATGTGCATATGCTAAGTTTCTGTCTAAGTACCACACACAAGAAGTGGGGGTGTTCTGTAGGACTGGGGGGGGGGGGGGGGGGGGGGGTGTTGTGTGTGTGTGTGTGCAAACACTTTTGCATTGATGGCAATAGATACAAAGCCCTTGCACCAGCCCCGATTGCAGAGAAGGAGGAACTCTGCCTGGTGCAGAGCGTGCTTTGCTTTGCGATGAGTGGGAACTGAAGGGCAAAGAACAGATTTGTTGGTGCCTGTGCCTTGCTGAGTACCACTGAATCCTGCAGGAGAACAGCACGAGGGGCTGGTGTGGTCGGGATTGCTGGAGCTGCATCTGAGCAGTCCTTCCTCCGGCTGCAAACTTGCAGCTCCGGCACCAGTGCTGGTATTTGGCACACAGAGGGAGGCTCTCCGGGTGCTCTCCGATGAGGTAATCCCAAGGAAAGATAAGGGAAGTGCTGCATGTATTAACCTGAGCGGTGATGTCAGCGAGGGGAGAGGAAATGAATGACTTGGAGATAGGAATTGCCTTGGTTTGGGTGTCATTTGGTTGCTGCCGTTATCTCGGATGTGCCGGGGTGGTGAAACCAAAGGGACCTGAGGGCTGGCGGGGTCTGGGGACACCAAACAGTTCCTGTGGGCTTGTGCAGAGATTTGGGTGCTCTGCGTGTGTGCCCATGAGCCTGGGTGCACCCCTGGGTCTGCGCTGTGGTAGCCTGTGGTTATTAGAGAATAAGGGACCCAAGGGATGTCCCCTCCTGCTTTGTGTCTGTGCATCCCCAGGGAGCGGTGGGATGCAGCAGCAGGGTCGGGTGGGACCAGGGCTGGGACGGCTCCAGGCAGAGAGAACAGGCTCAGGTATGGGCTTGGGGCCACCTTCACACTGTGCTTATGGGTCTCCCCATGGGGTTTGTTTTCTCTCCTCCCTTGGGAAGGAGCAATGGGACCCAGGTGCCCTGCCCAGCATGGGGAGCGATGGAGGGAAGGTCTCCAAAGTGCAACAGAGACACTCTCCACCAGAATCTCGCCTCATGCTAATGGGTATCACATTGTGTCCCTGATGACTTGTCAGCAGCATGTGAGAAATCACTGGCAGCAGCGAACAGCAGGGCCAGCAGGAGACGGAACACAAATACCTCACATCACAAATGCCTCCCCTGACACAGAGGATGCACCCACGATGCTCCCCAAACCTCCCCACTCAGCCCATACAAACCTGTTGGTCCCCTCTCCAGGGTTAACCTGTGCTGTGTCTTATCCCAGCCCCACATCTCCTCCGCTCGGTGCTGCTGTCCCTGCACACTGCCTGTTGCACTGAGCTGCTGATGACAGCAGAGGACAAGGAGCACCCATGAGCTGGGTGAGCCTGAGCTGGGCTTGCAGGAGATGGTCCCTCCGGGGCTGCCAGCTCAACACAACCACACAGAGACCCTGCAGAGCCCGAGGCAAGAGCCAGCTTCACCTCTTGGTGCCTTGACTTGGTTCACCCACCCCTGGGAGGGTTTGGTGGAAGCTCACATGAGGCTTCACCGCAGCACAGCCTGGATGGAGCTCCTGCCAGGAGCGCTCTATTGCATGCGCAGGTTGGTGAGGGCAGGGGCAGCGGTGTTTGTAAAGGAGGCTGCAGTTTCTCTTGTTTGCGCCAGTGCAAATCCAGTGAGGAAAAGGAGACTCCGTGGATATGGGTGCTTAAACCCCCTTCAAACCCGCTGTGAAGCTCTGGTGTGAATTCCAGTCTCTGCTCCTGTCCCAGGAGGGAGCTGGGGCTGGGGCTTTAGAGGTGCTGTTTGAGCTTGTGCCTGGGATGGTGAAGGCATGTGCAAAGGGGGTTTGGGGTCTGGTTCAGTGGATTCTGCCCTGATTTGCGATGGTGGGAGATGGGTTGAGCTCTTTCCTTCCCAAGGCTGTGCCCAGAGTGATGTCCCTCCAGGCACTGGAGTCACCGGAGGCAGGTTTCAGGGAAGTGTCTCCCCAGGGGAGCTGAAGGTGCAGGGGTGATGCTCATCCTGCCCCCTCCAGCTTTCCTGCAGCCCCTTCAGGCACTGGAGCTGCTCTCAGGTCTCCCCTTCAGGAGCCTTCTCTTCTCCAGGCTGCCCCAGCCCAGCTCTCTCAGCCTGGCTCCAGAGCAGAGCTGCTCCAACCCTCGCAGCAGCTCCGTGCCCTCCTCTTGACTCGCTCCAACAGCTCCAGGTCCCTCCGGTGCTGCTGCCCCAGAGCTGGGTGCAGGGCTCCTCCTCTTCCCTCTCGGACAAATCAGGTTTATGCTGTGTCCTGAAGGAGCGTGCGGTGGCACCTGCGGAACCGGGGCTATTTTGGCCTTTTCCTTTGCTGTGGCTGCCAGAACACCCCATGGAGGGAGCCTGGGGTCTGTCTGGTCTCCGCTCCATGCGCTGCAGCAGCGCCGGCGGCAGCGGCTGTGCGCAGGCTGTGACTGCTGCTGCAGGCAGGGCTTGTTGGGCACATCTCCGGCTTGTCTTGGACAGGGTGCTGCAGGCAGTGTGGTCTCATCCTCAGGCGCGGCAGGGATGCAGAACCGCGTGGCTTTCCCAGGCTCAGCACTAAGGATGCGCTGTGTGATCCCGGATGTTGTTCAGCTCACCTGCCCTCCCTCGTATTGCCTGTAAGGGGGTTTATAGAGCATCCTGCAAAGCTTTGGGTTATATCCGTCCGTTACAATGACGAGATATACGGTGATGAGAAAGCTAGTTAAAATCCATAAAGAACCCCAGTATCACCCTATCCATGGGACATACAAGAGACAGACAACGTGCACCTTCAGCTGTACAGAGCACTGCAACCAGAGCTGCTTTGGAGCCTCCTCTTCCCCATGTAAATGTTTCTATAAAGCCAAAAAGTCCACCCGTAATGGCTTGGAGGACAAGGTAATGCCTGCTGAAGGCTGGGAAACGACATTGTTACAATGACAAATACTCTCCAAATACCCAATTCATGATCCTGGGCGCCTTATAAATGTGATTAGTAGATCTAATCTTGCTGTGCTGGAGCCAGTTGTCAAGACAGCTTGAAAATGGATCATTGCCCAACTGACTTCAACTGCTCCCCAAGTTCTAACAGAATGTTTGAGAGCGAAGCGAGAGTTGGGTCCTGCACTCCCTGCCCTGGGGCATGAGCTGGAGAGGGAATGGGGAGAGGGGACTGCAGGTGATCCCCTAAAAGAAAGGCTGATAGGGATGCAACTGCTATGGATTTCTGTGGAAAACAATATCCTTTAGGTGTGCCCAGCTCGGTCGGTCTCTGTTCTTGAGTATCCGTCCATCTGTCCGTCCATCTGTCCACCCACCCTTCCCACTCATAAGGTACGTGTTATTTCTCTCCACCTTGCAGCGGGGATGGAGGCAGCCCTGGAGAGGCTTTTCCCACTCCTGAGACATGGGCAGGGAGCTGGGGAAGGGAGGGATGAGCCCTGGGAAAGGTGAAGCAGTGCTCAGAGCCATTGGCTTCCTTTGGTGCTGTGATTTTGGGTGCTCTCACTTTGGGTACCGTCATGCAGGTACCCCCAGAGGCGATGCCCTCTCCTGCCTCTCCGGTCCTGCTGGGAGCTGCTGGGAGCAGGGTTCCTGCAAGCCGGAGAATGAGATTTCCAAAGGCACTCAAGTGCTTTTGGGTACCTGGGGTGGTTGCACCGGGCTGTCCGAGCATCCCGGTGCCCCCAGGACTGGTAAGACCAAGGTCTGCTATTGGTGCCTTTACTTGGGATTCTCCTGGGGATCCCGGTGGGAGCGTGGTCTCAGTGCTGTGATTTTGGGCAGCCTGGCAGGAATAAAGGCTTGGGGGGGGGGGCATTGTGAAACAGTCCCCAGGCTCCCACCCCCCTTCCCCACCAAAGAGCCCCCCACCTTCCCCAAGGCGGGACAGAGCGCACGGGGGAGGCTTTGAGCGTTGATCCAAGACAGAGCGGATTTGGGCTCCCTGTCAAATGTTCTCATTGTCTGACCCTTGTCCAGATGCCAGCAAAACCCTTTGGGAATTTCCCCCTCCACCCAGCGCACCGGCTTTAATTACAGAAGAGGAATGCGAGTGCAGAGCCCTGCTCCTCCCGCCTCTACGCTCCGGTGCCCGCACATAGACCCCGAGGTCTGGGATGGAGAAGGGATGAAGAGGGGCCATAGGGAAGGACAGCAGCAGAGATGGGCACTGGGTGCCCCTGCCTGGTGTGGGCAGGATGCTTCCCAAACCAAGGGTGACAAGAGGGGGCTTGTTCCCCCCTGTCCCATGCTGGCAGCAGTACCCGAGCAGCAGGACATGAGTAATATCCATCCCACTGGGGGAGTTAGATCAAAGGCAGTGAAGTAGATACAAGAGGTTTCTGCTTCACAGACCAGAGGCTGCAGTTCAATAGTGCCTTTGTTACCAGCTCTCCGGAGCTGGGGATGGAGAAATACCTGACCCCCCGCTCCCTCCCTCCCTCCAGCCCCTCGGTGCAAAACCATTTCAAGTATGCAACACACAGCGAGGCTCCGCAGAGCCATGGGGATGGCAGCAGGAGCCTGGGATCCACAAACGGGACCCCCCGTAGCCACGCGGGGCTTGGAGGTGATGGGATGAGGGGCACCCGCATCACTGCACATCCCTGCGCATCCCCGAGCATCCCTGCACATCCCTGAGCATCCCTGCACATCCCTGTGTGCTGGGGTTTGCTGGCAGGGCCAGGAGAGGATGGTGCAGGTGATGCCATCCCAAGTCCAGTGCTGGGTATCCTGGTGTCTTCCCATGGAGAGGATGCTATGCTGCCAAAGGTGAGCTCAGCCATGCTCTGGGCTGTCCTCGGGTCCCTGTGGTGCGGGGCTGGGGTTTTGGGATGGGGACGTGTCCCTGTGCTCTGATGCGGGCACTGGAGCTGTCCTGTGATGGGTGCAATCTCCTTGGGAAGGTCTTGGGTGCCAAAGCAGAGCCACAAAGCAGAGAGGGCCATACCCAAAGAGTTACTAAGTTCAGATCTACCCCTCGATGTGCAATGAAAGTGTCCTTAGTGTACCCCTGGGGACCAAGGGGTTGGGTTGGTGCCGGAGCTGGGGGGCAGACCCATAGGTGGGGGTCCTGCGTGCACACAGCACCCCAGGATATTTGCTGGAGGCGCTCCCCAGAGTACCCAAGGATGCAACACCAAGGCCAGATGATGCTCGTGCCAAGGGGCTGCACGTGGGTGCATCCTCCTGCGGCTGCTGCAGGGTGCAGGGGCCGGGCCGGGAGCGTGGTTGCGTCAGAAAGTGGCTTTTTTCCCTTTCCCATTCACGTATGGGAGTTAAAAGAGGTAAAACCTTGGGAAACACCAGTTCAGAGCTACCCGTGTGCTTCGGAAGCTCGGTTTGTCGGTCGAAGTCATGTTCACTGCTATTCTGAACGGCAGCGGGCAAATTCCTTCCTCCCTCCAAAGCCGGCTGCTGCATAGCTTCAGAAACGTTGAATTTCCCAAGGATTCGTGCTAGGGCAACAAGAAAGGGAGTTTCCTACCCTCAGTGGCAGAGCTGACCTCATCAGCTCCTGGCAATCAGCAGTCACTGCTGCGGAATGAGTGAGTCCTGGCAGGGAAAAGGATGGAGGCAGAGGCTGGTGCTTTCCCAGGGACAGCCTGGGCAGTTCTGGTGCCCCCGGGCACAGGGAGGTGGAGAGGCTGCTGCTAAGGGTAAGGGCTGTGTCCGGCTCCTGGGGGAGCTGCTGGAGGTGTTTTCCCCATGGACATCGCCTTGTCCTGGGATGCATCTTCCGGGGGTACGGAGATGGGAGCGCCCCATGGAACACATCACCTTGCGTGCGTCTGTGCTGCTCCATTGGCAGCCAGGGTGACTGCGTTGTAGCTCAGGGGTTTACTGGGATACTTAAAAGCAGCACAAAAGGTGTGATGGGGAATGCACGGACAGACGAGGTGTAGCTGTGGCCAGGACACTGCAGAGGGAGGCTAAACCATTTCCCTGCCTGCTCCTTGGCCATGCTGCCATTGATCCAGGCTATGGCACGTTGTCTTTTAAGCAGGGAGGGAGGACCACATAGACGGAAGGGCTGCTTTCCCTCCCACCTCCTTTACCCCTTTCTTCCTTTTCTTTCCCCAAAGACTGCTGGCTTATCCTGGGTAAGCCCTCTGCTGTGGTCTATGGCTTTTTATTCCTATGTGATTGCTTTGCCTAACTCATGTAGGGCAAAAAGCCATGGGCTACACAGAGGAGGGACTGCACCTTCCAGGCACCTCCGCACCCGCCCGGACTCCTGATCCCTTTTTAATCACTCATATTTATTTGGTAACAAGAGAAAGGGGGCATTGAAGCCTTGCAGAGCACAGGGACAGACAAAGGGGGACGGGGATGGGGGGGCTCGGCCTTTCAGGCGCCGTCGTCCCCATTCAGAGCTGCTTTTCTTTGGCAGTGAGAGCTTTTCTCACACGGTTCAAAGCGTCCCCACCTGCAGCCCCATGGAACAAAAGCATCAGGCAGAGACCAAGGGCATGGCCAAGGGCACTGAAACGCCTGCAGGTGACAGCAGGAGCCCTTCCTGCTGTCGGTGGGTGTCCTGGGGGCTGAGAACAGCCCAGCACCTCCAGCCCCATCTCCCCACCGATCGTGACCCTTCCAGGGGTGCTGCAGACCGGGCAGGATCCATCCCTGCGGTGACCATGAGGCCACAGCCAGCCCATGGACCACGGATGTGTGGCCGGGAGCATTGGGAAGGACAGGTTTAATCAGAGAGCAGGACGAGTAGTGCACTTGTTAAACACAGATCAATGTCTGTGAGCACAGCAGCCTGGAGAGCAAGGTGGATGGGGTGGGAAGAGACCCCATCACCACAGACCCCATCACCACTGACCCCATCCCCACTGACCCCATCATTGCTGATCTCATCACTGCTGATCTCATCACTGCAGACCTCATCACTGCAGACCTCATCACTGCAGACCTCATCACCATAGACCCTATCACTGCAGATCCCATCACTGCAGAGCCCATCACCGCTGATCCCATCACTGCAGACCCCATCACCAGACTCCATCACTGCAGTCCCCATCACTGCAGATCCCATCACCATAGACCCCATCACTGCAGACCCCATCACTGCAGAGCCCATCACCGCTGATCCCATCACTGCAGATCCCATCACTGCAGACCCCATCACTGCAGATCCCATCACTGCAGATCCCATCACTGCAGATCTCATCACTGCAGACCCCATCACCACAGCCTCTGCTGCCTCTGTCAGCACCTGCGCACTGGTGGGGGTTCCAAACCACCTTTGCCAAGCAGGAAGGAGCGATTTCTCTTTTCTCTTTCCCTGTCCTCTCCCCTCCTGCACCGTGGGTCACCTGGTGTCAGGCTTCCACGCTTATTTCACCAGCCTGGAATGCACCTTTAAAAGGAGCAGTGATTGAAAGAGCTCGGAGCTGAGGCTCAGCTGCAATCCCATGACTCAGGGAGGTGTGGAAGGAAGAGAATCGTGAAATCCCCTGAGTTCCAACAATGAAAGCAGGAGAGCTGGCAAGGCTGGGGCCCAGAAAGCAGCAAAACCAAGCAGCATTCGTCAAAGCGAAAGGATGGAGCCAACCTCCCCGGCCTGGTTTAATTATTTCTTAATGAGGATTTGCTCATTCAGAAAATTCACCCCTGACAATGGCTGCCCGGAGCCATTGACGCTGGTGGACACGCATGGCTTGGTCCTGCTGCTCCCATCCCAGCATGGGGATCCTGGTGTGAGGGTGCCATTAGCCCCCAAGTCAGGGAGAACAGGGCAAATCAACCAGAAATACCCAGGTTTGCCATTTTGTGCAACCCAAAACGTTTCACTGGGGAAGCAATGAGCAAACCCCTCTCTGGGGGGTCAGTGGCTGCAATAAAACCCCAGGCCAGCCTCAAGCCCCCTAGCAAGGTTCTGGCAAACACTGGGGGAAGAGCTATTGGGGATCCTGGTGCAGGGGTTCAGAACCCATCTCCGGTGGTGGCTGCCCATGGTGAAGAGAGCACGGAGGGATGCAAACACTCATCAGTATTTTGGTGGCTGTTGGGCAGATACCAACTGATGAGAGCAGTGCTATGGGCAGCCTGTCTGCACTGTGCTGGCCAGATGCTCCACCCGAGACTTGCTCTCACTGCCTTGTACACCATTGATTCTCCTTTTAGCAAGGCAGGCATTAAGCAGGGAAGAGATGGAGCAACCACGACTGGGTTTCCATGGGGTTGTGGCTGGAGCAGCCAGGATGGGATGAACTGAATGGGTCCATGGGATGGGGTGGCTGTGCTCAGGAGCCAGGGGACCCAACCTCTTTCTCACCATTCCTTGCTGAGCTCCAGCTCCCCCCACGAGGGTTTGATTTGTGGTGTTCAGTGTTTGACCCCAGGGCGGGCTGGAAGCCCTTCATGGGACAAGTGTTCTGATGGGAGCCATGCAAAAGGCATTGGCAGGGACCCCTGGAAAAGGTCCATGGCCAAGAGGAGGTGTTGCCAGCACCAGGTGAGCTCTCGGCTTGTCTGGCATCCACCTCCCAGCAGCAGCTCCAGCACCTTTCAATTAGCACAGGCTCTACCTGCGGCTGCGATTACTGGGCAAAGCAGAACCCCTTGGTTGCTGTGCTTACACAGCATTCGGGGCATTAACTAAAGCAGGAGATGAGGCTGGCGTTCCCAAAGCATCTTCGAGAACTTGGGTACACACCTATCATTGAAATGCAGTGATTGAAATCCCATCCCGGGTCCAGAGGAGTGAGCTTGAGGAAGAGCCACTGCAAAGGTGGCTCCTGGCCAGCTGCACCCAAAGGCACCCGCAAAGGAAGGTGCTGGAGCAGATGGACCCCTCCAGCAGTCCCTGGGCCTTCCTGAAATCCCAGGAGCGCAGTGGGACAAGCTGCTAATTACAGATAACTGCTGTGCATGAGTGAGGCATCCACCGTATCCCAGATGGGGATGGATCCACCATGCCGGTGGATGAGGCACGGGCTTGTCCTGCGCTGCCTTGCAGGAAGGCAAAGCGCAGCCGCATGCCCCGACACAGAGTCCCCATCCCGTATCCGCGTTCCCGGGCATCCCTCGTGGCAACAGGAATGTGAGAACCAGGAGGCTTGTGCACAGCTCCCACATAGTGCTGGGGAGAGCAGGGCTCTCATCCCACTGGGATCACTGCCTGCTGCTAACCCGCGTGGGGATCGGGATGGGATTTGCCTCTGTGCGCTGGAAGAGGAGCAGGAGCAGCGCTGGGTCACCCAGCCCCATGGATGCTGATCCCAGGAGATAAGTGCCAATTATTAATAGTTTAATTACAGCCAGATGATAATGAACTGAAAAGCTGGGGCCTTAATCAAAGCTGTGACAGCACCAAGTCCTAATGGGACACAGTGGGACTCCCAGCACCTCGCTAGCAGCACCGGGTTACCCTATAGAGGGAATGCTGCTCAGTGGGAGCCTGGGGAGATCTGAAAGCACAGGATGCCCGGAGGGCACAAGAAACCACAGTGCACCCCACACCCCCAGCAGGCAGAGCCATCCACGTGTGGGGCTGCGCTTTGCATGAGCAGCTTCCCCAGGCTTTGATCCATGACATTATCCCGGGTATTTACCCCCCCTTTGCACCAGAGGGTTCAGTTCCTCGAGCGCTGATCCCGCACCGAACTCGGACAACCTCCGGCGGGACAAAAAGGAGACAAATGTGGGATTGGATGGGAATGCTTTATCCAGCTCTGCTCCGGGCAGGGAATGCCGCCTGCGCCGGTTGTGCCATGGAGCACCTTCCCCCTCCCTCCTGCTTGGAAATGGGTTCTTTAGGAAGCGGGGAGGCCACCGGTGCTGAGTCAGCCCAGGGCTAATGAACACCCGGGCTGCCCATTGGAAATTTATTGCACCTATTAATTACAACCATTAACTGCAGCCAGTGAAATCTCTCTAATGAGGACCCTGGCGACTCTGCCTTCCTCGGGCAAATGAATGGGGGGGGGGAAGAACCAATGGGCTCAGCAGACTTTACAGGAGCCGTGTTTTAATTAGCGCTGCTGCTCTGCAAACACGCCAGGCAGCATCTTCGCCCTTCATTATCTCCCCTTAAAGGGATGCTGCTGCTTTGCAGGTTAGTTTTAGCCCGGCCCCGTCGTTGTTGGGTTTCTAATGCGGCGCTGCTCATTATAGGAAGTGCTTTGAAGGCGGTTTTCTCGTAGGGCTGGTTGTAAGCAGCGAGATGGCCAAGGTTTGTGGGGGGAAAGGGGGGGGAGGATAAAGGAAATAGATTCTGAAAGCTTGGCTGAGCACCAGCGAAACTGGCATTAAACTGAAACACAGCCCCAGGGCTGCACCCACCCTCCTGCAGGACGGCTTTAACCTGCCCGAGGGGAGACTGAGATGAGCTCTGAGGCAGAAGCTCTTCCCTGTGAGGGTGCTGAGGCGCTGGCACAGGGTGCCCAGAGAAGCTGTGGCTGCCCCATCCCTGGCAGTGCTCAAGGCCAGGTTGGACACAGGGCTTGGAGCAAGCTGCTCCAGTGGAAGGGGTCCCTGCCCGTGGCAGGGGTTGGAGCTGGAGGAGCTTTAAGTTCGCTGCATCCAAAGCCAGGTTGTGATTCGATGCTATATTATGGGAAGAAGGTCCCGTGAGCTCTGGGCTTCTCCAAGGGTGTCTCCTAAGTGGATCTTAGAGAACCAGGCTGGTGATCCCCAGACCCTCCTGAGCATCCTGGCTGCAGAGGTGGACGATGCTGACTTGCTATCACGAAAGGCAATTGAGATGAATTTCTGGGAATGTTTCTACATTTCACTACGAATTCTTTATCCCATTCGGTTCCCTGCAAACCATGGGAGCAATTTCCATTGCAAATGAGCTCATTTCCCAGGAAAACAAACCCCAGCGTGGCAAAAGGCAGCTTTGAAATGTGGGGTTTAAAATGCAAAACTTCATGTGGGTTTTCTTCCAACCAAGTAGCTAAAAGTGGATTCAATGCCCTTGCTCAGCAATGGAAACACTGGGGCAGGGGAAGAGAAGCAGCCAAGCACCCCTTCCCCACTTACATCCACTGCCTGTATCCCTGCCTGCACCTCTGCCTACATCCTTGCCTGTATCCCTGCCCACATCCCTGCCTGCACCTCCCTGCTGACACTGCCCTGTCTCAGCCTCCTGCCTGCCCAGGGAAATGGGTAATTGCTGGCTTAAGGAATAGACTGTGTCCAGCTGGTTCAGAAAGACATTTCTTAGGGCTGAGGGAGAAGTGCCATTGCTAAAGCGAGCATGCTGATTCCAGACAGCTCCCAATTCATCACTGTGACAGTGACAAACATGGCCCGGGGTGATGCACTTCACTAAAGGGAATTCTCCAGCTTCACGTCCTTATTGCTCCTCGTGTTTGCACTGGAGTTTCAGCCAATTTGATCTCCCCTGCATAGAAAGGGCAGCACCGGGCTGTGGAGCAGGCCCAGCCCTTGCAAATCAGCGCTGCCCAAGCCAGTTCATTCCTATTGTGAATCAGTCCTTGCCCCTTTTTCTACCTTTTCAAGAAGGGGAGCGCCGGGCTCAGCTCGGCTGCCTCTGCTCTCCAGGGCTCATTCATCATTGTCTGCTGCCTGAATGGGAGGCAGAGGCGCAGCCTGAAAAGCCTCCGTGCTGCAAGCTCCTCTAAATATATCAATAGCTCCTAATGGAAACCGGGGTCCCAGCCCCACCTCCCAGGCTCTCACGGGGGGCTTTGTGCAAGGGGGAGTGGCTGGGATGGCCACAGGGGTATAGGGGGGACTGGTCCCCATGGGGACCTGGGGGGTCTGGTGCAGACGTGTTTGCCTGGTTCATATGAAGGGTGTCAAGTACTGGGTGAGAGCCCTGCATAGGCAAGGAAAGCATTTGCCCAGCCCGGTTTTGGCAGTGCTGGGTCAGACCTGGTTGTGCCAGACCAGGGTGCCAGCTCCCACAGGTTTCAATGTTTCTCCCTTCCCGTCATCCCTTCCCCAGCTGAAGCTGTGCAAAGCCAAGAGGATGCAGGGCTCGCAGGTGAGTGGCTCCCATCCCAATGCGCTGCCCCACACCCAGCCATTCCCTCCAACGTCCCATTCCCAGCCTGGTAACACAAAGCAGCAGCAGCAGCACAAAGGGAGACCTGCGTGTGCTCAGGAGACATTCAGGATGGGAGGCACATGAAAGGGCTTGTGATCACTGTGGGTGAGCTCCGAAGCAGCCTGGTTCAATGTGGGTGCTATAGACAGGTACACAGATGGCTGGGGATGGGGAGCAGCAGCAGGAGTGGGTTGAATGGGATGCTTTGTGCTGCCGCTGGGCCCTTGGAAAGGGGAAAAGAGGAAAGGCAGGGATGTGGGATCACCCCCTTCATCATGGGGAGAGTGTGGAGCGATGAGGGCCCATAGACCCCACTTGCTTTGGCTTCTTTCCCCCATGTTTAATGTTCTCCTGGTTGGCCCTGCTGTGCTGTGGGCTGCAGGCAGCGGGCTTGGGGCTCCCAGCAGTGCCTGGCTGGTGATGGAGGTCACCCTCTGCTCACCACTGCCAATGTCCATGAGCCTCGGGAGGTGGCAGTGCCTCATACACTGAGGCTGCCACTTGGTCCCCAGGCAGCATCACCCCCATTGCACAGAGGGGTAAACTGAGGCTACGAGATGTTCCCTGTTCACGGGGAGCAGATACTGAGTCCAGGCATTGCAGGGAGCTGTGAATGCTGTGGTCCCTCTGCACGGCTGGGGGCTGGCACGGTCCTGGTGCTACAGATGTGACTCGCTGGGCATCGAGCACCAAAATCAGAGCCGGTCACCAGCAAACTGTGCAGGAGCTAAGAACGGAGCCGGGAGAGGATGAAGGGTTCATTCAGACACCATTTCTGCACATGTTTGATATTTATTTCTATGTAAACCCAGCCTTTCACTTACATCATCACACTGCAGCTGTGGGGCCAGGACGTGGGCTGTGCTTTGGGGCACCAGCACACACAAAGGGAGTGAACCGCGCTCTCAGCTCTGCCTCTTTGTGCCATAACTGCCGGTGCCAGGGGCTCCCAGGGGCCTCCCCCCCAGCCCTCAAACATGCACCAGGCCCTGCAAGCTGTCCCCACGTCTGTCCCGATTGTTCAGTGCTGAGGAGAGTGGGGTTGACCTCCTTGTCCTTCAGCGGGTGGGGAATTGGGAGTGAGCGGCTGTGGGGCTGGATAATGGGATGTGCACCCATGCAGGGTGATGCTCTGTGATGGGGGGGGGGAGGCTGGTCCACACCCTCCACCTTCCCTGTGCATGGAATCACAGAACCAACCAGGCTGGAACAGACCCTGAAGATCAAGTCGAACATTGCCATCACCCAGGAGCTGCCCTGACTCCTCTCCCTATCCCCATCCAGGTTTCCCTGGGGTGCTCCCAACCCTCTCCTCCTGCTCCGGGTGATGCCCCAGTTCACCTTCGCTTGCTTCTGCGGGCTCCATGGTTTCTGCAAGATGAAGAGGAAGAAAGAAGAGCCCAGCGCGGAGCAGGAGACCGCAGTGTGAGGAGCAGGCTCCTGCGTGCATCCCCCTGAGCTGCGCCTTGGGACCCATCCCCTTCCCCTTGGTACGCTGCGGGGGGGGGTGTGGGATTTGCTGCCTCCTTTCTTCTCCCCTCTCCCCTCTGAGCATCACCCTCTGCCTGCACTGCATGGAGGGGTCACAGGGGCTGGGGGCTCGGGGATGGTGCTGGGCAGGGGAAGGGGAGCCCGGGGCTGAGCAATGGCTCTGCGGGTGTTGATCTGCTCCAATGCATTTATCCTGCGGCTTCTCTCATTTCCCCTCCCTCTTCCTAGATTCTTGTGGGGCCAAAAGCATGGGAATGACCTTGCAAGAGGCAGAAGCGGATGCTGTGGACGTTATCCTTTTGCTGCGCCCTCGGCACCTGAGCAGGCAGTGATGGAGGGACCCTGAGTACCAGCAGGGCAGAGACTCCCTCCTGAGCAACCGAGCCTGCCCTTGCTCCAGCAAGTCCCAACACACAGACATGGAGGGGTTTCCAAAGCCGGGGCCAGACCTTGTCCTTCCTGGGGCCCTGTTGCTGCAGAGCCTGGCCCTGCCTGGTGAGGAGCGGCTGAACATCAGAACCAAGCTGGTTTGGGGTTGGTTTGTGCTATGAAGCAAGTGCCTGGCACTCCAGGAAGCCGCTCTCCGTGTCCTGCCCTGCTCAGGTTTTCCCTGTGTCCCAGATATTCCTGTCATGTAAACCTGAGACAGGCACCGCTCACCCACCCCCGTTCCGTGTGCGTGGAACGCATCCCATGTGCACACTCAAGCACTGGAGCTGCAGTTATTTTCCCACCTCCCGGATGGATGTAGCTCTCCAAGCAGCAATATGTTTTCCACCATGGCTCCGAGCAAAATGCTTTGCTCCTGGGTTGACCTCTATTGTGTTCATAAACGGCTTGCGGTGCTTTTTGATTCCCCCATCATAATGACTTGACCTCTGGATTGACGGCTGAGGCTCCTTTCATCTCCACATTGTTTCCCACCAGCCTCCAGCCTTTTCTGTAGCAAACCTGCCTGGAGCCGAGCCCCATTCCGCTCACTTCCATGGCTCCACAGTGGGCAGATGGGGTTTTTCCTCTTTCCAGTGGCAGCATTCGAACAGGGCAGCGTCTGCTCCTGAAGGCTGGGATGTGACAGCTCTTGTCACAGTGCAAACACTCTGTCTTCTTCTCTCTCCCCACATTCACAGCCCCCTGGCTTGAAGGTCCCTTCAACCCAAAAGCCACTCTGTGCTTCTATGATCCTATGGAATAACCCAGGCTATCCCGATGCAGGCACTGCAGCAGGATGGGCAGCTTCCACCAAACACCCCGCAAGCATCAGCTTGGGTTTGAGTGCTGTGTCTGCACAGGCAGGGCTATTTCTGCATCCCAGGTGGTTCCCGAGAGAAGAGAACAAGACAAAGCCTCCTTCCTCCCTCCCGCGGGCAGGATGCTCTTCCAGCTGCTCCATGTTCCCGCGCTGACTCCCTGCATGGAGAAGTATCTCAGGCAGCCTCATAATGCCTTCAGCCCATGGCTGGGCTCTATCCTCCCTGTGCATCTGCTTCCCCACAGCTCAGAACACAACCGCTGCCCCAGAACACCAGCTTTGTCAGGCTGTTGGTACTCAGAGGACAAAGAACAGGCAGCTTCAGACAGCTCCAGGTGGGCACGGGCATCTCAATGGTGATTAGGAAAGATGCTGACCTGGTTCTGATCCTGGTTTTGCACATCAGCACAGCCTGTGGGACTCGGGGTTTGCAGCCCCAGGGCTGTCCTTGGCGAGGACCTTGGGATTTATCTGTAGGCCAAAAGGAAGGTGGTGGAACACAAACTGTAGTGCTCTAATGTAGCTTTAGCTTTGCACTGTAACGCGTGGTGACCAATGGGGAACACACGAGCCTAAGGATGGGTGAATCACTGCTCTGGAGTTACTGCAAGTGTAAAGATCCGGGTCAGGCTGGAGTTTGTTTTATGGCAGCAGAAATCCAGGGAGAATGAGATGTCTACAGAGGTATCAGCTCTGCAGGAGCAGGCCTGGACTGGACCCCAGCGCTCAGATTGCTCCTAAGTGTGGCTCAGCCCCATCCCTATGCAAAAGCCCCATCCCTATGCAAAAGCGCATCAACCACAAGCACAAGCAGGCGAGGACAGGCTGAGGGAGCCAGGACCCAACAGAGCCCTGCTTCAACTCAAAGGGTTTGCTCTGGGGCTTTGCTCCATCCACTAAATCTGCCTAATTCCCCCCATAATAAACCCTCATTGAGCCCTGCTGAAGCTTGCAGCACCAAGCAGAGGGGAAGCACAGAACCATCCCTGCAGCATCTCCTTGGTGCTGCCGAACGAGGAGCAAAGCATTAAACCTCTTTTTATTGTCCTTTCCTTTCATCCCTCTGTCTGGATTTCATCACGGAGGGACCTACCCAGACGTGTTCCTCAGGAGTCTCCCAGCCCCAGTAGCCATAGAAACCAGCTATTTTTAGCCTGTTTTCATGATGCCAGTAAATGACTTTCCTCTACTTTGGGCAGAGAGAAGACCCCGTCAGGCTCCTATGGTAAATGAGCATCTCCAGCAAGGCGGGCATCCTCTCCCATGCACAGACACTGAATGTGGCAGCTGTAAATAAGCATCTCTATCTACGCACAGGGCGTTGATTCCTCCAGCATTTCCCATGCCAGAGCAGGTATCCATAAGGATTTTTAGAGCATGGATTTTACAGACGTTTGGAGATCAGGTTTTTTTAGGTAAATGACGAGCTTCCTCCTTTCCTTCTTCAAGAGAACCCCTAATCCAATTACCCATGGTTGGCAACGGGATCAATGAGGGTAAGAGCAATACTAGGGGCATAACTCAGCCCCACAGCAATGCTTTTACTCTGGGGTAGCTGCAAAACTCGCAGCCAAAGGTGGAAAAGCTCATTTGCCTGGGGAACTATTCGGTACACACTGATGAGCAAGCCGGGTAACGCAGCAAGAGGGGAACCGGGGCAGAGCAGCATTGCCCTGGAGTGCTCTCTCAAGCCATCGTCTTCCGGGATGTTCCCCTTCCCAAAGCCCATGGGGACATTTCTGCTGCCCTCCTCGGGGGTATCAATGCCGGGGCTGCAGGAGCATCCCTGTACCCTCTGGGACCAGCAATCCAGCAGAGGTGATGGAGACCGTGTCCTTTGGTGCCTGCCGGGTACCCTGGAGCCGTAAACACCCTGATCCGATGGCTTCTGCCGGCACGGGCCTCGTTTACAAGGTTGTCCTATAAATTATAGATGCAAATCACGGCTGCGGTTTGCACCCAGAGACTCGCCTATTGATCTGTCTGCTGCTGGCTGCGGTTGGGGCCACGGCAGCCCGGCGCATGGCAGCAGCGGGCTGTAGGGGGTCACTTGTGCATCTGTGCATCTGCACTCGGACCAAGCACGGTCGTTCCCTGTCCGAGCACGCAGGGAAGCAGCTATGGAGCTGTTGCAATAAACCGGCTCGATGATGCCCCTCAGAGACATGGACTTGGTTTCTTGTGTGCTGCTTGCGGTCCTGAGCCGGGGTGGGAGCAGGATGGGAGGGAGGCGGGACTGGGGACGCTGTGGCCGGAGACGGGCAGGTCCCATCACTTCCCAAGCCTGTGTGTTCCCACCGAGCCCTGCTGCAGGGTCACCCCAGAGCGGGTGCCGAGCAGGAGCTGCAGCACAGCCCAGTGAGGGGTACGGGAGCGGCGCCAGGTCCCGCGGCTACAAACAAAGGCGGCTTCCACGGAGGCAGCCGGAATTGCGCATGCGCGGAGCGCTCCGCCGGCTCTTGTGGGCACACGGAAGCTGCGGCTGCCGAGACCTCGTGGCGCAACGGTAGCGCGTCTGACTCCAGATCAGAAGGCTGCGTGTTCGAATCACGTCGGGGTCACCGCTCCCTTCGGGGTTCCCTTTTTCGTGGCGTGCGGGTACAGAGAGCCGGGGCTGGCCGCGGGGAGCTGCGGGGATGGGGTGGGCTCTCCTCGGCTGTTAATTCTTGCTGTGGGTGACATGCGATGCCTCAGTGGTCCCCCCGGGTGCTGCAAACGAAGGGGCTTGTGGACCTGGGGCACGGTCGTGCTTCACCCCACATAAACGAAGCAGCTTCTCACCTAATCGGAGGTGTCCCTGCCCGTGGCACGGGTTGGAACTGGATCAGCTTTAAGGTCCCTTCCAGCACAAACCATTCCATGGTTCTGGAAAGTTTGGAAGTGCCAAATCGCAGGATTTGGGTTCCCCCCGTGCCTCCCTGCACCAGCAACCCTCAATGGGCTGATCATAGACAGCTGTGACCTCAAAGCGCTGGGGAATGGGGTGGTGTTTGGTCCTGGGTATGCTGGCGAGCCGTGTGGTGGGAGCGATGGCATCAGCCGGGATCCCAATGATGTAAGTAATGCTTTAGGAATGTTCTTGTCTTCAGGCACTTGTGCAGGCTCAGAGGGAACTTTGGCAACAGGGCTGGGGAGGATGAACCTCATGGAGCCACCAGGAGCTGGAGCTTGTGCTGACGCTCATCTCCTGTGGTGCTGTGGGAAGTAAGTGGTGCCTTTCTTCTTGCTAAGCTATTACTTGGAATGAAGCACAACACACAGTGCTCCACACAGAGCTCCACACAGAGCTCTTCTCCTGCCTTTATAGCAGCAGAAGCAGCTCTAGCTTTGACTCAGGCGTGCACTTAAAGCTATTTTGGAAGGAAGGATGAGGCCAAGTCTAACCTGGGGGATGGAGAAAGTTGTGCTCAACTCCAGCTGCTTTAACCTGTTCAGCAGCTGATGGGCTGTGTACACCTGAGCTCCTGCTGTCCTGATCTCTTTCCATTAAATGCCTTTTGTCTTGACTAGCTTCTCTTTTGAACCTCATTGCTTCTTAACAGCACGTAGGAATGATGCCTTGAGCTTCTGCTGCCACAAAGATTGCCTTTGTGTTTGAAAATAGGCTAAAAGAAAGAGGAATTGAATCCCTGCCCTGCTTTCACTGCTCCAACTCTAATTAAGGCTGGGAAAAAACAACCTCCTATCTGGAAGCAGAGATCCTGAGCACTGAGCTCCATGGCATGGGCAGTACCAAAGCCAGTTGTAAGGTGACAGCAGGATGTGTCCAAACCTCCCTCTGGAAGCCTGAATAA
The DNA here is from genome assembly GCF_028554395.1 of Pezoporus wallicus. Classification (NCBI taxonomy): domain Eukaryota; kingdom Metazoa; phylum Chordata; class Aves; order Psittaciformes; family Psittacidae; genus Pezoporus; species Pezoporus wallicus. The sequence continues at coordinate 714,821 of NW_026636574.1, read as the reverse complement.
ATACTTCCCATGTGTTTGCTATGTGGTGTGCAGTTGGGTTGGCGTTTAATTGTGCTGTGGGGAGGGATGGGGTGGCTTAATGCAAGTGACTGGAGCCCTTGGAAGGATAACACTGGAACCTGAGCATCTTCTCTAATCTCGGTCTGCTGCTGTTAAACAGCTGAACCATTATTATCATCATTAGCATTATTATGATTTAAAAGAAGCCCTCCAAGGTGCTGTTCTCTTCCCTGGCAGGCTCTGGCAAAGCCCCATTAGTCACTTCTCTCTGATGATGCATCAACTTGGGCTTGTCCCAGCAATGCTTGCTGCTGTCTTTCTAATTCTGCTCCCATAAAAGGTGAGAATTGGGTTTTTCTTGGATAAACTTCTTTAAATAATAGATCTCATTTTTCTATTTCAGCTCCTGGGACACTTCCAACTTTTTCTCTTCCAGAAGGGTTTTTCTACATCAAAGTGAAATTCCTTTCCAGTTGACTTCACCACTGAAGTTACATCAGAGTAGCTGCTAACACCCAACACTGGGTAAGGCTCAACTATTGTGTTAGAGAACACTGGGGGGAAGTCAAAGGTTCTCTTATGTGATCTTTGTTCCTTTACTCTCGGTGAACATGGACTCCTCTTTCCAAACCCCCTTTCGCCTGTAGATGTTTGTCTATCGCTATAGATGTTTATCTATAGCAATGGGTTTTGTGGGCTGTGAGATGGGTACCTGTCACTTGCCACACAGGAATAGAAAGGCTACGGGAATGTCGCTGAGGTCACCTCATTTTATCCTTCCCCCATTGCTTTAGTGCAGAGAGGGAAGAGCATTGCTCCAGCAACCAACCCAGAGAGACATTAAAGAGCAGATCTGAAGCCTCCGTCCTGTTGAGGGGAGAAAGGGGGAGCAGCTCGAGGCAGTTTTGCCCTTTAGAACAAACAGCTCTGATCTCTGGTGTTGATTTCTTCCCCCTCATGGGGCTGGCAAATGTGATAATCAAAATCAGGTCACCAGAGACCAAGGCATGGAGGAGCAGCTGCTGCGTGCGGCCGTGCACGGGGTTTCTGTGCTAGCAATGATTCATTTGGTCTGGGTCATATGCATGGAAATGTGCTGCAGGAGCATCACTGGAACCCACCATTGTGTTCCTGGAGCCCTGACAATGCTGCTCCTTGATCTGTGGGCTTGACGTGGCTTTTCACTTCTCGCTATGGCAAACAAACACGGGCAATCTACCTTTTCAGGCGGGCAGCATTACTTCACTGTGCTCCGTCTGTGTGTGTGTGCTGCTCTCAGACTGGCAGAGCAATACCTTCAGCACGGAAAGCATCGACTAAGTGAAGGCTACAGCAGGGAGTTGTATGGGAAGCAAGCAAAACCCTGCTGCAGCAGCACTGTGGCTGAACAGATAAAGGCAGAATGGAGAGGGTGAAGTGGGGGGACCGTTGTGGGGGTCACCTAACCTGAAGAATCAGAGCTGAAAGGGGTTTGTACTCGAGTAGGATGTTGGGGTTTAATCTCCAAAGGCCTTTTGGGGAGTTCCTTCCACTCAAAAGCTGCTTTGCCCCCACCTTCTCTTTCTTGTGATGTCCTTTGAAGTTCCCTTCAAAGATGAAGCCAAACTTCCCGTTTCTGCTGGAGCCTGTAATGAGGATCCAGCTTTGTCTCAGCAATTACTCGAACGGGGTGAGTTTTGTTGCTGCTTTAAAAGGGAGAAGTTTCAGACTCCTGAAGGGTTTGGGCACGTTGTGAACCCCCCTGAGCCACCAGCTGTGCATGGGGCTAATCTGAGCGTGCAGCAGCTGTCATCACAAAGGCAGAGCTGGTTCAAGCACAGCTGCTTTGTGCAGGGATTGGGAATGAGTTAAAGGAAAAGGTGCTTTGCTGCTTGGGCTGCGTTGAGCTGTGGGGCTGGATCCGTGGCTGTTCGCTGGGGTTTGGTGGGTGACCCCAACACGAGTGGGATCTTCAGGCTCCAGTGTGGCTGCTCACCGCTGGCTTTGTCTGCAGCCCCTCTGTGATCCTGCAGCCCTGCTCTGTAGGCACCTGCCTGGATGCTGCTTGGTTGATGGCGAACCAGCACCCTGACAAAGCACGTCTGTGGCCACCGAGTGCTCCAGTGGCTGCGCGAGGAGCTCTGTGTCACTGATAAACTGTAGCCGTATCACGAATCCCATCCTGCAGCCTGGTGTAGGAGTTTCGGGTGAATTCACTCGTGTTTTAAGGAATGTTTTTTTCCCTTTCTCCTCACTCAGAGCTCCAGGAGTAACCTTTGGAACAAAAGACTTCAAAGTGACAGCAGCCGGAGCCTCTGGCGATAGTGAAGTAATCTGCTAACGCATGAATATTTGATGTCTCTACGGCTAACTGAAGGAAATTGAGTTGATATCAACTGATGTGCTTTGTATGAGCTCCTGACAAATGCAGCAATTACCTCTAATCAGTTAATTACAGCATCCTTCTGTGACCTGCCTTCCAGTTGCTTGAGCTCTCTTTTGGAAGGGGAGTGAGAAGCTGTTCCACTCAGAGCTCTTCTCTGGCTGCTTCAGTGAGGAAGTGCTTCCTTGTTATGCTATCAGAAAACACATTGCCCTTTAATGCCACAGTGAAAGTCATTGGTGTGCCCTCAGTCCATCTGGCTCCTCTCTTTTGTTGCCTTCACACCTGCAAATGCCTGAGCATCAAATGAAGCTTCTGTTGCCTGATTCAGGTTAATCAAGAGAATAGCAAGGAGGAAATGGAAGTATCTGTACTTGTTCCACATTCATTTTGTCATCTTTGCAGCCGGCTATCCCTAGTGAAGTGAACTCGTGGGGCTTCCAGCACTGTTCCTGTCTCTGCATTCTGCCTTTCTAGCAATGACTATTAAAGGCAGCCAGGTTAATTTGTGGCAACAGAACTTGTACTCCATCTCTTAAGCTGATGTAGTAGCTTTCAGTGCATTCATGAGGATGACTGTGAAATAGTAGCTAACAAATGAAAATCGGTGCCACTTCATGATGGGCCATCTCTCATCAGGGTTTTAAATAGAAAATTAGATAAAGGATTGATAAAGAATAGAGGACACATCAGATGACTGAGTGATAAAGCACGAACTAGAGGATTGCTTTACTCCCCACTTCCGGAATGTGAATTGTATGAGGCTGTCGGTTCCATACCTTTAAATCAGCTTCGCATTGTCCCTGTGTGTGTGGACCCCTCACAGGGGAAGTGTCTTGGTTAAATGTCTGAATAACGAGGACCTGGGCTGCGTCCTGTGGCATTGAGGCCTTTGGTTTCATTCCCTGCCCACAGCCTGCACTAATGGCTCTGTCCTGAAACATTAACAGGTAGCAGGGACACTGCCAGGGATGAGCTGCTGAGGGACCAGCTGGCAGCAGAGCCCACGGCACTCCCAAGGCTTTCCGTAGGATAACGGTACCATGACATTAACTTACTGCAGGCACCTCCCTGCACTCCTCTGGGGACAAAACCCCTCCAAGGCACAACCCTCAGACTGCTGCCTCATCCAAAGGAGGCCATGAGTTATGGCATCTCATTTGACTTGCTAATACGGCGGTACGGAAGCACTGACCTTGGTCTCTTGGTCTTGAGCTTAGAAATCTTCCATCTTATCTGTGTTTATCTAACATGCACTTCAGTGTGCTGCCCAGTCAACCCTGAGCAAAGGAGCTTGCTCATTCCAGAGGAATTCTGGCAGGGTTCCCTCAAGGCATTCCACTTCCTTCTCAGCATGGCTCTAGCCTGGAGGTGGGGACCATAAAGGAGGTGGGGACCGTAAAGGAGGTGGTGCTCTCTTTTGAAGAGAATGATTTGGGAGAACTTTTTGATGTAGTTGTGGGATAAATTCCACTTAACATCTAAAATTCAGCCAGGGATCATCTCGAAACAGGCAATTCTGAGCGGATCTTTTAGCCCAAGCACTTACCTGTGTGATGTGCAATGTAAGCTGTTGAAAAGTCTAGCGTTTAGTCTTCAGCCCTGGAAATGGGCCTTGTTGCACGATGCTATATCTTTGCAGGGTATGGCCATCAGCCTCTTTGGCACAAGATTCCTGCCTCTTGGTGGCACCCAGCACAAAGGGACTCCAGTGTTGAGTGAGGCCTTGGAGCTTGTACCAGGGATGTTGATTATAAAACTGTTTTCCTCACATGCAGATGTTTGAGCTGCTGTGATTAGATGATGTATCCAGAGGCAAATTACTGTTTATTGTGCATTACTCACTGACCTATGCACTACATGAGTTTAAAGTGTTATTTCTTTTTCCAGCAGGATGAGAAAATGATGGACAAGAGCACAATGATCTGACAATAGCAACTGGTGTTCCAGAGGCATCCATGTTAGCAGAGTAGACTGCAGGTAAGCAGCCTTTATTTTAACCTCATCTCTTGGGGATTTTAAGTACTTCCCAAAGGAGATGTGGACTCGGGGTTTTCCAGATACCTGCAGAAGAGCGATCGCTCTGGGTACCAGCAGAGGAGCCCCTTGACCTGGCTGCTGTTCTGCACTGCCTTTCCTCTTGCTGCCTGAGCTGTCTCACTTCTCTTTGCCTCCAGCTCCTTACCCTGCTTTGTGAAGTTCCCTTGCGGGTGTGGGTAGGATTAATGACAAACTGACCTCCCTCAGCTGAGCACCGACCCCGGTGCCTCGGGTGCAGGAGGGCTCCCAGCACCATCCTGGTGTCCCTGAGGAGCTGCCTCCTGTGCCCTAATTTTATGCACTGGAGCCTTCTCCACAGAGTCCTGTCAGCAGGGATCTGTGCTTGGCAGAAACAGCTGTGGGAGAGTAATGGCAGCAAAATGGGTGCTAAATAGGGAGTAGGAGAAGTGCTGGAGCAGTGAGGTCACTTAGAATCGACTTCCCTCTGTTCCCAGAGACAGCCCAGGATGGGCAGCAGCTGGGCTGGAGATGGCTGGAGAGTGGAAGCTACAGAAGACAAGACATGGGTGAGACATCCTCTTCCTTCTGCACCCGCCTTGTTCTTCCTAGGGATGGTTTTGCTGCGTCAGGATCTACTCATCACTTGGCTCTTCTGGCCTTTAGCTCCATCCAACCACGCTTAAGATCTTGCAGGTGCAGAAGCAATTTTGCAGCCAATCTATAAGGACTGAAGGGAATGTATAAAGAAGGTGGCCAGAGGTGCCTGCAGGCTGTCACGGTCCAGCCAAGCTGGAAATGAATTGCTGTGGATGGACACATGGAGGGGTTCTGATGGCTTGTCACAGAGGACTAGAAGCCAAGAACAGATCTTAATCCAGGGAGAATTGGGCAAAAGGCCGTTGTGAACAGATTAATGTTTGCCCATGAACTTAGCTTTGGGGATCAGCAAAACAAAGGTGAAAATGCTGAGGAATGGACCCGTTTCACTGCGGCAGCCTGTGAAACAAAGCATCTGACTTGTGAAACGGTTCACTTTCAAAGTGGTCCTTGTAAAGCACGGGATGCTCCAACACCCCACCCCAAAGGGAAGAACCCCGGGGTCTGCTGTTCAAGGGAACGGTTTTGGACAGGCCAAGAGTTAATTGAGCACAATCTCATTATTGCTTACATAGAAAACCCACAAACCTGCGCTGAGGTGTTTTACCCAACGCCCCTTTCAAACCCTTTCTCCCCACAGGCTGCCCTTGGCTCTTATCCCTGCCTGCCTCAGGAATGATCAACCCTCGCCTCCTTTGAAGACCAGAGAACAAAACTGCGCCATTCCAGGTCCCTGCTCCTGCATCAGCTCCTCCTCAGGGCTGGACACAGTCTGTGGAGAGCCCAGAGCACTGTGGGCCCTGCACCGGAATGTGTTCACTCCTGCTGGACGGGTCGGGAGGAGGATGCGATCTTCCATGGTAACAGACCCTCTGTGAGCACTGAAGTGATGCAGCCTGGGGTACCCGCAGACCTCTGCCTTGTCTCCATGCTGTGGTAACCCTGCATGGCCCTGAGCTGTTCCCAGCCCTGCTGTGTCGTGCATGAACCCTCTTCCTGGGAACAAACAGCTCTTTGTGTATAACCATGGACTTGTGTTTTGCTGCTCTAGAAGCCTGCGAAGCCAGATGCATCCATCCCCTCCCTGCCACACAGCCCAAGGCTCTTCATGCTGCTGCTGCCGCCGTTCTGCTCGCTGTAGCTGATTGAGTGTTACTGTGCATGAGGGGGGCTTGCCTTTTGGTTGGGTTTTCGTATTCCCCAGCAACCGTCTCTTCAAAGTGCCCCTGTGTCCTGAGCTGACGTCTCTCTGTGCCTGGCAAGTGGGCAGACACAGCTGGTGCACTTCTCCCCCTGGGTTAAACGCTGCCCCAGAGCTCCCGAAGCTCTTGGCTCCTGTCTGCACGCATTACGGTCTCTGTCTGTGCTGTAACCAGCTCAGGGCCCTGCAGGAGGGAGAATTAATGAATTAACTACTTAATGAACTGTCAGATTGCCGCATCTCTGCGAGGGATGACAGGGGAGAGGCCCGAGGGCTGGCTCTGGTTCCCCTGCATTGCTCTCTTCCATCACCAGCAGTGCCAGGGATGCTGTGTGCTTGGCCCCCTCTTGGAACAGAGATGCATGGGCAGGTCTTGGTCCTCTTGCAGGGTTTTCCTCCCTTTATCTACCTGATCCTGATCTCTTCTAAAGGAAAAGCCTTTTACTTAAAAGCTTGTGTGCTTTTTAATCCTTTCTCCCTATTTTCTTAGCTCCTGGTCTGCTCAGTGCAATTCCACATGCCTTTCCCATGCACTTGGCTGAGTGCTCATTGGATCGAGTTGGCTCAATCTGAAGGGATGCAGGTAAGGAGGGAAATGAATTCCCAGAATCACACAGAGCGGTTGGGACTGGAAGGGATGTCTGTGGAGCATCCAGTCCAACCCCCTGCTAAAGCAGGTTCAATGTCTCCAGAGCATCCCCCCATCCCTGGGCAGCCTGTTCCAGTGCTCTGCCACCTTTAAAGAAGCTCTTCCCCATACTCGGATGGAACTTGCTGTGTTTCAGTCTGTGCTCCTTGGCCCTGACCCTGCTGCTGGAAGATGTTTATTCCCCACGTTTGGCTTGTGGCATTTGCAGGAATTCCTGCACCTCTCCTGCTGTTCCCATGGAAACAGATGTGGAATTGCAGGAAGCCGCTCCAGGTTTCCAGCACTATTACGTTATTCTTTGTGCCACCTTTGTAATTTCCAAGCAGGTTGGAAAAGTTCTTCCTTTAGAGCACAAATCCGTGTCCCTCAACCTTCCTTCTCTTCCAAGGTATTCCGGTCCTGTGCAATTCCCATTGCTCAAACAGCATCTGCTGAGCGAAGCCAGCGCTGCCTTTGTTTGGGTCTCTATAGGGCTCTGCGCAAGCTCCCTCCTTCCCAGTTGCTTTCCAGCCTGTCAGGTCTGACTCATGCACTGCTCGGGCAGTGGCTGGGGCTCCATGGCCGAGCTGCTGTCCCTGTCTCACTGCTGTTGTCCCATTTAAACTGGCCCTTTTCGCCTTCATCTTCCATTTCTCCTGTCTCCTGCAGGTGTTGACGTGGTGCAGACTGCTCCTCGTGGGAAGGTGAAGCTGCCTGTGCTGAGCTAAGAAGTGATGCAGGGGGGTTTGGAGGTACCTTGGTTGGTTTTCAATGGGTGAATTAAACATTTATGAAAATGAAAGGGTATTTAATAAGTTATTAACATCCAATGTGTAGGACTGCCTGTGAGGATGAGGGATATCGAGGCTTCTGCTTCCTCTTTACCCATAAAGGTCACCCAAGTACCAGACAGTGTTGAAGCTGGTCCAGTGTGAGGTGTCCCTGCCCATGGCAGGGGGTTGGAACTGCATGAGCTGTAAGGTCCTTTCCAACCCAAACCATTCCATGGTGCCCATCACGGGAGCTCCATGGTTTGATGTGGGGATGGAGAGGAGCTGCCAACCCTGTCCTGCAGCCGCCCGTTTCCTTCCCCAGGAACCCTACCCCTGCAGCCAGGAGGTTTGAGAACCTCCTGTGCTTTACCCTGGTTGTAAGCAGGGAGCTCATTGGAAGCCTTTGTTCAGGTCTGTGACCACTGTGGTAAATAACAACAGCTTCCCAATGCCAAGTGTCTGCTAACGCCCCGGTGCTCACAGCCCCCTGTTGGAATCCAGCTTGATGGGGTCTTTTCGAAGCTCTTAAGTGAATGCCTTTGTAATGAACATCTTCGGGTTGGATTGCCCCCCTGCTTGAGGTTTTTATTTAAATGCAAATTGAATCCTCCCACTGGAAAGCTAACAGAGATTTAAATAGCAGCCAGGGGATGAGAATGTGCTTTATGGGGAGTCATTTGATTCCACTTCTTGTTGATTTCCTCATCTTTCTTCCTTTACGGCCAGAGCTGCTTTCAAATAGTTCCCTATCTCGACTATGAGCCATGGGGAGGGGTCAACCCAGTCTGCATCAGTACAGGGCTGAGCTTGGGGTCAGCACCGAGGGGCTCTTTGTCAGGGCTCAACCTGGAAACTCCTCTGAGCACCTCTGGAGCCTGTCCCTGGCTCAGGGAAGGGGACCAGGACGTGGAAATGGGAGTCTGGAAGATGCAGGTTCAGGGGCTGTTGGGCTCTCAAGCCCTCGATGCTGCTGCGTGGGTACCAGCCGTGCCCCGAGCTGGGGGGTCTGGGCCGGTGGGAAGAGCTGAGCACAACGCTGAAAGGAGCAGGGATCCCTGAGGGTGTTGAGGACTCCCAGAGCTCAGGCACTTCCTGAAGGACTGGGGATGTCTGCTGGGCTCCACTGCAAGCGCGTCTCTGGGGAGGTGCTGTGAAGCTCGGTGGACGCTGCGTTGAGAGGATCGTTCTCGTCTGGCTGTGGCTTAGAAGTGTTTTGTTCTGCAAAGTTACTCTGCAGCGCTTCGAGGGGCAGCAGGGCAGGGCAGGGGAAGCCTGGGATGACTCTTAGGCTGGGAGCGGGGATCCAAAGGGTCCTACATCCGTGCAGCGTGGGGTCCCCCAGCTCCCAGCCACCACTGGGACAGACCCAGGGCTGCTCTTGGAGGCAGCTCCTGCTGTTCTTGCTCCCCTCCCTTCGCCCATCTCCGTCCTTTGCCTCGGAGCTGTGTGCTCGCAGGCAGGGAGGGCGGGCTGAGGGAGAGCTGCTGTTACAGAACATCCTGTGCGAACACAGGGAGCCATAAAAGGCTTAAACTATGGGGCTGGTGATGCAGCGGGTACACAGAGGCACGCACAGCCCGGCTGCAGCGCCGAGCAGGAGAGCAGATGGGGAAACGCGCTCCCCGTTCATTGTCCTACATCTCGGGAGGGTGAGGATCAGAGCTGCTGGATTGATGCTGATTCCATTCTTCCCTTGCATCCCTCCCACACAGCAATCCCAGCCCCAGCTGCTCCCCATGCTGCTCGCATCCCTGCCACCGGTGCGGGAAGGGAGGAGGAGGATGCTCCACAGGCACTGAGGATTCGGGCATTGATAGAGCATCTCTAAGCAGAGCCATGCTCCACCTCGACCCAGCGCTGTGAGTACATCCCTGTGCTTCCCAAGCTCTCCTGGCAGGAGGGAGGGAGTTTCTGCTGGAGGTCAGTGGGTGATGGGGAAGGGAGTGGGATGCTTTAAAGCAGGAGCTGCTTTCTCCCACTGTCAGGCCAGGCTTTTAATAAACCACCAGAAACAAAGCTTTGAGACTGTGCTAAAAGTGGGTTAAGGAGGGGGCTCTCCTCCCAGCCCCATAGTCCCAAATCCCACATTTTCAGCCCTTCTCCCAGGCCAGGCCCTGTCTCAGCAGCGATGGTGTTTGCCTTGAGCTGCCCCCAGCTGAGGTCTGACCCAAGCTCTTTCCGTCCCCTGCAGAGGGATGCAGCCTAAGTACAGAGTAATAGGAGCTTTATGAACGTCACCAGTGAGGCTGCAGGGCTTGAAAAGCACCTTCTGCATTTGACCCGTGCCAAAGAGAAGCTGCTTGTGGGGAGAGCGGAGGCAGCAGCTGGGGCAAGGGGAGGAGATGCAGGATGCTGCTGGGAGCTGGACCAGGGACGGGGCATCCTTGATCTCGCAGGTGAGTTATCTTTCCTCGATGGAATTATAGCTCTCTCCCTGGAGACAAACTGGGATGTGCATCTTGTTCTGCTGGTTCTTCAGCCCATCCAGGAGGAAGGATGGGCTGGGATCTTCCTTGTGCTCATGGGCACCAACAGATTAAGCAGCTTTTCTTGCTGTCCTGGAGCCTGCTAAAGCTCCTGGCACCCTCCTGATGCACAGCTGCTGTGGAATATTTCCTTCCACAGCCTCTCTGCCTTCCTCCCGTTAGCAACCACTGGGAATTGCATCTGGCATGGAAATGATCCCAAGGGACTGGTGCTGGGGGGGCAGAAGTGAAGCTGGAAGGGGGGGGTCAGCTCGGTCACAGCCTCTTCACCTTCAAACTGCACCTCCTTATGTCTGCAAAGGGAGATGCTGGGGAACAGGAGTGGAACGAGCTGCCTGTGAGCTGCTGCTTCTCCTTTGCTTGCCACGATGAATTCATGCTTTTGCTCTTCCCTTCTGCCTCTCTTCTTGCCAAGTGGGTATTTGCAGAGGAACCAGTGGATTTTGTTGTTGTTGTTCCGGGGAGCTGTTACTATGGCAAGGAAACTCGATTCCATGCGAGGGGAGGTCGGAAATGCCGGGCTCAACGTTTCGTGCCTGCTCTGTTTAAAGCCTCAGCTGCCGGGGTGTGAGCAGGGAGCAGCAAAAGGAGCCCCTGCCTCTCAGAGGGTTTCTTTAAAGCCTTTTCTGCTTAAAAGTTGGAGGCTTTTGGCAATCCAGCTGTGGTGCTGCAGATGTGGAATGGCGAAGCCTGCAGAAAGGGTGTCTGTGGCTTGGTGGGGAGGGATTTAGGGGTCTCTTCTGGGTGCTGAGCAGGGAGAAACGTGGACTTGGAGCGTCCTGGAAGCTCTGCCCTCCCCAGTGTCCTGTTTGGCTGTGTCCTTGCTGAGATGAGCGTTTCTTTATAGCAGGGGTTGGTACCTGAGCCCTCGGGGCCTCTTCACACCGTGCTGGTGTTTATCCTGCACTGCCAAGGTGACATTTGTGTGCTTGTAGGAGGGAAAGCAGCTCACTTCAGCCGCAGTGATTAATGGGGAGGCTTAGGGGCTGCTCCCACACTGGAAGCTGTGTTAGCCGAGGTGCACCGTGTCCTACCAGCTTCCAGTGAAGGTGAAGGCAGCACAAAGAGCATTATCCCCATTTCCCATCCTTTCTCATCACTTGTCCCTTATGTTTGGGTGAAATCCCTGCTTTAAGCCAATATGGCGTGTGCCACCCAGGCAGGACCAAGGTCCCTGCCCACGCAAGGTGTGTTGAGGCTGTGTGGCAGCATCCCATCCCTGGCACCTCTCAGCACCTCCGTCTCTGCCCCTTGAAGCAAGTGATGAGCATTAAGTGGTCTGGGGCCACACTGGGAGCGGAAGAGCTGAGCCACAGGGATTGATGGTTCTTTCCCTTCTCCGGATTGGGTTGGACTCTGTGCCTGGAAGTCAGGAAAGCACCGGAGTGCTGCTGAGACCTGGAATTGTACTGGGAAGAGAACCAGGAGCAGGCAGGGGGGAGCTGGGCTGTGCCTCACACCCCTCCTTGGCTCCTGGGGATCTCTTTGTGTCCCTACTCCTGGCCTTGTACCGTGGATGCTCCTCGGGACAGGCACAGGTCCCCTGCACCGAGCCTCTTTCCAGCTGCCTTTGTGCTGTGTCATCTCTCCCTGCCCTTTACTTGACGGAGTGCAGGCAGGCAGGGCAGAGCTGAACCGAAGCTGCTGGTTCCTGCCGGCGCCGAGGAGCGGGAGCTGTGATTTCATCTCGGGGTTTGTGTGCTATTTCCAGCACATTGTCCCTGTTCCTGCCTCTCCTGTGACGCCGGGAGCACTGGGAACCGCTGCGGCTGCCGGTGCTGCCTGGGTGGCAGCCAGCCCTGCAGCCCCTGTGCTCCTGCAGCCCCTGTGCTCCTGCAGCCCCTGTGCTCCTGCAGCCCCTGTGCTCCTGCAGCCCCTGCAGCCCCTGTACTCACACGTTCAGGTGAGTACAAGAGCTCTGCCTCGGAAGGCAGCGGTTTCGTTAGCAGGTTGGCGTCTGGGTCTGCTTTAACCTGCTCCTGGTGACAGCGAGGAGCGTGGGGACGCTTGGCAGAGGATGGGAGCAGTGGTGCCTGGAGCACAGCGCCTGAGGGGGATGTGATGGGTGCCCTGGGTCTGACCCAGGGATGGAAACCTGGACTCAGGCTGCTCGAGAGAGCAAAGCTGAGGGTGAGCTCTTGTGGCCCAGCTGAACTTGGGATGAGATGCCAGGACAAAGTGCTGTGGTCTCCTGGATCCTCGGGGTGGCCCTGATGTGGCCACTGCCTGAGTGAGGGTTTGAGGCGGTTCTGTGAGTGATGGAGGCTCTTCAGAGCAAGTGGGACAGCATCAGTTTGTGTTGGGTTGGATCTGCCTCGGTCTGAGGGAGAATTCAGGGGTCTGTTTCTAGCATGCACAGTTTCATGTGTTGGATAAATTGGCTTGAGGGCCTCCCTGGATGGAGGGTGTATGTGTGAGCGTGGCTGCAGTGTATGGTGATGTCTCAGGGTGGATATCCTCAGTCTGAGCATTAAGCATGGAACATTTGGGAATCTCTCTGGCTTTTCATCTTCTGGGGCCTTTTTGCATTGCCTTCCATCTGGAAAGGTGTCAACAGGATCCCTCCTCACTGTGCTCGTTGCAATGCATTCTTTAGGGTTGTGCATGAGCCTAAAGGACACCCTGATGGCTGGAGGGGGCAGGTTTCTGCTCCAGCTGGGTTGTGTGCTGGCTCCTGAGGGATTTCCAAACCTGGAATGGCAAAACCTCTATGGGATGAGATAGGAAATAAAGGGAAAGCAGTGACCAGTGCTGAGATCGCTCTCCCTGTTCAGCCCATAGAGCAATCTAATACCCCCCAGTGCATCTCTTATAAATCACAAGTCACTGCAGGTCATAAATGCTCCACAGCCACTTGGCACAAGACCTTTTGGGGTTGCTGTGGGTGCTGAACTGTGCTGAGCCCTTACAGCCAGGGTTTCTGTGCCCTGGAGGGCTCAGCACTGTGCTGGCCTCTCCTCTGATAAATTACCACTCATTTTGAGTTTAATGTAGCCATTTAAGGAAGGAAAACTGTTAATGCTCCCAGTGTGTTTGGGATAAGTGATTCCCTCTGCCTGGGAGGAGACCACGGCTGCAGGGAAGGGGGTGCTCGGGCAGCTCCTGGCTCCTGCAGCATCGCTTCACACTGGGATTCAGGTGATGCTGAAGGGGAGGGAGACCAAGTGTGGGTAGAGGGCTTCACGCTGATTTCATTGTCTTTAAGCGGCGTGGAAGCCAAGAATAGCGAGTTATGTGCAGTTATGTGCAGTTATGTGCAGCTGGACTGGGGCAGAGCTTTGCATTGCTGCTGCTGGGGGTGGGTCCTGCTGGTTCTGCTCTCTGGGACTGTGCTGGGCTGAATGGGCAGGTCTGGGCTCTGCCTGCTCCCATGAAGGACCCACAGAAACACTCCGGCCCTCTCCAAGGGCTCTGAGTCACTTGCTGTGAGCTGCTGTGCTGAAAGCAGCCTCTTCCAGGCCATTTGAGACAGTTCTGCTTGAGCTTTGGGTAACCGTAGTGACAGCAGAGACACTGGCACCAGCAGCGAGCTCTGCCTCTGTCAGGCGTTGATGCTTGAGGGGGTCTCATCGCAGGGCTGCACGTTAGAGCTGGAGAAGGAAGGGCAGGAAGACGACTTCTCTGGGGTCTGGAAGCGGGAGCCAGCTCCGCTCGTCTCATCTGTGGATGTGCCAGTGGTCGTGCATGAAAACCCACCTGACAGAGGTCAGTGAGTCCTGAGAGCCCCGCTCCACAGCTGCTTAAGCTGCCCGAGCTCCCCGAGCTGATCCAGCTGCCGGCAGTGATGCGCATCAGATGAGAAGGGATTGAGGGGAGAGGAGACCAGCAGCTGGTGACCTGAGCCCTTGTCTGCCCCTTTCTCCTCCTCCTTAGCATTGCTTTGTGTTCCTTTGTGCTGTGCGCATGTGCCTGCTGCTGGGGGCACGCAGCCCAGGGAGGTGTCATTTGTTAACCACCACCTTGATGGTGTCCAGCTGACTATTTGGGAATGACAATAAAAAGCCCTGCTCAGACGTGTCGGGTTTGGTGCCAGCTCGCACTCGTGTGGGAAATGGGTTTGATGGATCCCAGCCCAGTGGTCTGAGACCTGTTTCAGTGATGCTTTTCCATCGCCCTCCTCTCATGACACTCGCAGAGGAGATGTAGGAACTGTGACCATGGAAAATGATGTCCCCTTCGGACGGGCCCTGCAGGCTGAGCCCCACAGCAGAGATGAGTCTGGGGGGGTGATGATTTGTACCTGAGATAACAGCAACCACCCTGCTCAGGGATGCCTCTGTCTCCCTGCTTACCCGATAAACACAACAGGCACCCCAGTGCGCTATACACAGGGTGAGTCTGGGGTACAGCAGCCCGTGTGTGTGTGTGCACCCCTGCGCTGGACCTGCCCCGTTGCTCCGTGCTGTGGTCTGTGACAGCAGCAGGATTCCCGCTGGGATCATCCCAAGTGTGACGGGTGATGGCAGGCGGCTGTAGGTGGCTGTTGCTAAGCTACAGGCGGTGCCTGCTCCGGCTGTCAGGGCTCGGGGAGCTGCAGGGCTGTGGCAGGGCAGGGGGTGCCGGGGGGGGGACAAGGCCTGTTTGTGGGTCAGGGAGTCTCGCAGAGCCCACTGCAAGGGGTCTGCATGGATAGAAGGGGGGGCGATGCTGCCCTAGCCCAGGGCTGCACTCACGCAGGAGCCTGCTGCCTTTGGGGCTCTTATGGCAAGCACTGGCTCTGTCCTACAGTCCTGTGTCAAAGATTCCCATGCTGGAGAGGCTGCTGCCTCTGCCAGGGGTGAACGAACCCCACTTGGTTTTAAGGGCACCGAGTTACACAATGAAGGTGGGGAGGCTCAGTGCAAACCACATCCCCTTCCGTGCTGGGCGAGCGAGCAAGCCGCTGCCTTTGTTCCTTTCTGTTTGCCCTCTCTCCGTCCTGCTGCTCTAATGAACCTCATCTGCGTGCTCCCAAGAGAGGAGGTGAAGGGAACTCCATGGGCTCCCAGCGGAGCCTCTGCCTCCCCTCCCCGCGCTGCTCTGGTCCCTTCCAGCTCCGTGCCTGGGCTGCAGAAGCAAGGGCTGGCTCTTGCCTTCCCCGGGATGGGCACAGGGGTCAGGGGGAGTAACCAGGGCAGAGAGGCAGGGTGTAAGGGAAAGGTCCCCAGCAGGCAGGGGAACAGGCGGGGAAGTGAGCAGACGCTTGCAGCCCCCTCACTGGGAATGTCGCCTGGGGGTGGGGATGCTCGGGAGCAAACCGGCTCCAGCCCCTCCTGCCTTTTCCTTGTTATCCCCATCCTTGTGTTTCGTTTCTAGGACCAGTCTCTGCACAAGCTGCTGAAGCAGAGCCGGAGCTGCAGGTTCATGGAGGCGCAATGAAAGGTACCGGCCGCTGCCGCTGTGTGTCGGGGGGTGGCGGAAGGGGCCGGAGCCTGCCGGCAGGGATGCTCCTGCCGCAGTCAGTTTGCACCTCATGTTTCTCCGTTGCTTTTCCCTGCTCTGTTTCGCAGCATAGGCAGCCCCGTCCCGCGGGCAGGCACCGATGCTCTGTGTCCCCCCCAGCCACCATGGAGCTCGCTAACAGCAAAGACTTCCAATGGAAAACCCTGGCCCCGCTCCCGAGCCGCAGGGTCTACTCCACGCTGGTGGAAGCCGGGGGGCAAGTGTTTGCCATCGGGGGCTGCGATGACAACGGGGTCCCCATGGACTGCTTCGAGGTCTACTCCCCCGAGGCCGACCAGTGGACATCGCTGCCCCCCATGCCCACGGCCAGGGCCGGGGTGGCCGTGGCCACCTTGGGCAAGAGGATCATGGTGATCGGAGGGGTCGGAGCGAATCAGCTGCCGGTGAAGATAGTGGAGATGTACAACACGGATGAGGGCAAGTGGAAGAAGAGGAACTCGCTGAGGGAGGCGGCCATGGGCATCTCTGTGACGGCAAAAGGCAAGGAGCATCCTGATTCCTGCTGCGTCCTTCCCGGCCAGGCGGGGATGCCTGTGGGTGGTGGGATGGAGAAGGGCTCCGTCCCATCGGTTGGTGCATCAGGCACTAAAGCTTTCTTGCTTGCTGCAGCTTGCGTGCTGCAGGTGCTGGGAGAACAGGAATGATGCTGCCGGCTGAATGTGAGCCACAGAACAGCTCTCAGAAGACAGACAGCCCCGGTCCAAACCCAGAACCAGCCAGGAGAGAGTCAGCTTCACGTGGGCCCAAGTCGTTGTGGAAGGAGGGGAAATGGCTGCCCTTGTGGCTCAGCTCCTGCCTCAAGCGGGGCTGGTTACATCCCTGCTGGGCTCTGCCTTACCAGCCCATCCCATTCATTCCATTGCAGAGCAGAGATGTGGACGTGGACTTCCTTTAGCGCGCTCTGCCCTGCTTTGAGCCTGGAGCTGGGCTCGGGGAGCTTCCCACCCTGCCTGGGATTAGGACTCTAATCTGCAGGGAGCATCTTGGAGAGCTGCTTGGCTTCTCTGCTTAAGTGGCTTTAAAAGCTCCCGTCACGGAATGCTTAAAGATAATATTTACCATCCTGGAGATGGATTTCTCTCTGGTATAAGCTTGCCTGACTGATAGAGCAGGGTCAATGTGCTGTGAGAGGCCAGGAGCAGAGAGAGCTGCCCAGATCCTTGCAGCGTGCAGGCTGCTCTCTGCTTTTAGAGCTGCAAGGCCAAGGCTGCTCTCACTGCCCTCCTGCATCTTGTCTGCAGCACGAGATGCTTGTTGGAGATGTGGGTGCTGTGCAGGTAGGGGTTGATCTGGGGAGCCAGGTTTGCCATTGGTGGATGGAGCTGATGGGGAACAAGGAGTCTCAGTGCCTTGTGTTGGCTCTGAGCCCCTGTCCCAGCCTGCAGAGCTGCCTCCTGTGCCAGAGCTTGCTGGGGACAAGCAGGAGATGAGCATGGGAGCAGCAGCCCTGGATGAGGGAGTGGGGTCGGGGAAGAGCATCCGCGTTGCTGCAGGACCAGCATCGTCCTCCTGTGCCCCAGGGCTGGGAGCTCGGTTGTGGCTGCCCCCTCCCTGGCAGTGCTCAAGGCCAGGTTGGACACAGGGGCTTGGAGCAAGCTGCTCCAGTGGAAGGGGTCCTTGCCCGTCGCAGGGGTTGGAGCTGGAGGAGCTTTGAGGTCCCTTCCAACCCAAACCAGGCTGGGGCTCCAAGGAGTGACCAGCTCTGTGTCGTGGGGGGTATTTCTGATGCTTCCCTGTAATAACTGCGGGATTCTCTTTACTTCTTGGCCCTGTCCAGACTACCGAGTCTATGCAGCTGGTGGGATGGGATCCGACCTGCGGCCACACAACTACCTGCAGCACTATGACATGCTGAAGGACATCTGGGTGTCACTGGCGGCCATGCCCACACCCAGGTACGCTGCCACGTCCTTCCTGCGAGGCACCAAGATCTACGTGCTGGGTAAGGAGCAGTCCTGCCTCCCCTCCTCCTCCTCAGCGAGCGGCTCCTTTGCTCTGGGCACTGGGAAGAGGCTTTTGGGAACGTTCTCCTCCATCTCGGCCTGCTCCCTCGTGCACTCAGACACCCCGAGCTTTGCAGAGGAGGGGCTGGTGCTGGGTTTGGGTCCACAGCTCCACAGCAAGCACCCACGAGAGCGCCTGCACCCTTGAACACCCTGAGAACTCATGGTGCTGGGTGAGGGACCTCTCCCCTCCCACCCATCCATGGGTGCTGGCAGCCAAAGGTGCAGTTGGTCTCTGCCCCATTCTCAGTCCTGCAACTGCACCAGAAGCCCCTGGGCTCAACCAAGGTGTTAAAATGCTTCTATACGTTATATATCAGCCAAGCACCACCCAGCTTCACAGAGGCTCTGCCTTTGTAGCTGCTTTGGAGGCTGCTCTAGGTGGGCAATGTCAGACCAAGCCTTTCGCAGGGGATGACCATAGAATGGGTTGGAAAGGAGCTTAAATCATCCAGTTCCAACCCCTGCCATGGGCAAGGACACCTCACACCAGACCCTGTACCCAAGGCTCTGCCCCACCTGGCCTTGAACACTGCAGGGATGGGGCATTGACCCTGTCCTTGGGCACCCTGTGCCCGTGATGCATTAGAAAGGGAAGCCAATGCAGGGGACCGCTGCTGTTTGCTCATGGCTCAGGATCAAGATGCACAAGCCCTGATTGCTCCAAGCCTCCACGGCCCTGCCTTGCCTTAGGGGTTACCAGAAAGGACTCTGATGTATTTTGCACTTTGCTTGCTGCTGGCAGACAGCCTGTGGGGCCGGGGGCAAGCCCAGGCTCTGCTTTCAAAGGCATCAGAGCTGCAAATGGGTCCCATTTCAGCAGCTCTCTTGCTCTCTGCCTGCCCTGGGAGGCTCCTCTGGTTCCTGGTGCTGTTGCCTTGGTGCTATGAGCCAAGCTGACCCTTCCCTCCCTCTGTCCCGCAGGTGGAAGGCAGTCCAAGTACGCCATCAATGCCTTCGAGGTCTTTGACACTGAGACCCGGTCGTGGACCAAGTTTCCCAACATCCCCAACAAAAGGGCCTTCTCCAGCTTCGTGCCCACTGAAGACAAGCTCTTCAGCCTCGGGGGCCTGCGCCAGGGCCGGCTCTACCGGCAGCCCAAGTTCATGAGGACCGTGGACATGTTTGACATGGAGCAAGGTGGGGGCTGTCCCATCTCCATCCTGCCCAAAGGAGCGGGGCGGGATGGGGCTTTGCTGTCTCTGCACACCACAGAGCGCTCATCCGCTGGGTTCTGTCGCTTCCCGCTTGCTTGGAGCTGGTGCTTTGAGCCCAGCATCAGGGCAGCAGAGGAGAACCCCAATGTCCCAGGTACCCTAACGTGGCAGTGAGGAACCTGAGCCCTGTGTCCCCGGGTTTCCTTGTCCCAGGGTGCAGCAGCAAAACGGCACTTCCACAAGCACGTGGGTCAGAGAGGCCGATGGTGTCCCAGGCGTGGATGCTCCTGTAATGCCCTGTCCCATCCCTTCCAGGTGGCTGGATGAAGATGGAGCGCTCCTCCTACCTGAAGAAGAGGCGAGCAGACTTCGTGGCTGGCTACCTGAAGGGCAGGGTTGTCGTGGCTGGGGGACTCGGTGAGGCTGTGGGCACGGTGGTGATGCTTTAATAGTGCACGTGGGTTGTGTGATCATTACAGAGGGGAGAGACGCTGGCCTGAGGGAGCAGGGAGAACAGACCCCATAGGGGATGGTGTCCAGAGCACAGACCCTGTCCCAGCGCAGACAGAGAATGCTTCCCACTGACCCCATCCCTCACTGTGTGCTTCCAGGAAACCAACCGACCGTCCTGGAGTCCGCGGAAGCCTTCCACCCCGAGAAGAACAAGTGGGAGAGCCTCCCCCCGATGCCCACCCCGCGCTGCGCCTGCTCCAGCATCGTGCTCCACAACTGCCTGCTGGCCGTTGGGGGGGTGAGCCAGGGCCTGAGCAGTGCCGTGGAGGCTCTGTGCATCTCCGACCCCTGAGCACGTCCTGCCCGCAGCAGGACCCTGCCCCTCGCTGCCTCCAGCAGTGGAGGTGATGCTCCTGGTCCTGCCCTTCTCGGGTGCTGCCATTCCAGCCCCATGGAGGGGAGGAGCACCTTGGCCCCTCCAGTTGTCTTTGGAGCTCTGTGGGCAATCCCAGGTGAAGGTGCTGCTCACAACTGCATTGGGAGCATCCGGACAGGTCAGTGGTGGTTCAGGGAGAACTGGTGGGATGTCCTCTTTGAGCATCCTGGGTTTGATGTGTGCTTCCCGGCACAGATCCTCTTGGCTGGCAGCAAGGGAAACCCCTACCTTGCAGCCAGATTCCGGGGATCATTCTTTTGCCTTCATAGCAAGGCTTTTCCTGCAAACCTGTAGCATTTGACTGTTGGTTTGGAGTAGCTGGAGCTGCCAATGCTCCTGGGAGGGAGGGATGGATGCCCAAGTGACTGTTTTGGTCAGAGGGACCTTCCTTTTGGCACAGGACTAGCACAAGTACTGCCTTTGCTGGCTTTCATGCAAAGATGGCCTCAACCTACAACGTTCCAAGTTGGTTTTTAGCTGCTGTAGTGATGTGGGACTGTTGTCAGCCCTGGGAGAAAGGAGGTGATGGTTTGCTCAGCAAAGCCAGAATTCCCTGGCTGTCGCCTCCTCTTTGTGCTTCCCAGGCACTTCGTGGGAGAGGTGTCTGAACTGTTGGGCACCAGTTCTAGCTTGTAGCTCTTGCACCATTAAATGCTGTATTCAGAAAAGCCCTTGGAAAAGCCCTGTCTGTGCTATGGGCTCCATCGGGGTTATGATTCCTTGGAAATGTGGGACCCAGGCTGAAAAGGGGGAGAGGGGGCAGTGCAGGTGGCTGTAGCCAGTGATGTCCCCCATGCTCTGCGTGCTGCCCCATCGCTGAGGCTCTTCCCTGTGAGGGTGCTGAGGCGCTGGCACAGGGTGCCCAGAGAAGCTGTGGCTGCCCCATCCCTGGCAGTGCTCAAGCCCAGGTTGGACACAGGGCTTGGAGCAAGCTGCTCCAGTGGAAGGGGTCCCTGCCCGTGGCAGGGGTTGGAGCTGGAGGAGCTTTGAGGTCCCTTCAACCCAACGCATCCCCTGATTCTCATCCTCCCTTTAAAGCGGTTCCTGGCCGCAGGAGCAGGGTCCCGGTGCAGGGGGAAGGTGGGGGCCCCGCCGGTGCCGGCCCCGCTCCCGCCGCTGCGGAGCACCGAGGACACCGTGCGGCGGCCGCGGCAACGGCACCGGTTGGGGGATTGTGCTCGGGGCCCCGGTGAGGAGCACGGAGCCCAGCGGAGGGCTCGGAGGCTGCAGGGAACGGGGCGCCGGGAGCCGGCGTTTGGGTCTGAGAGCATCCCTGGGGGACGGGAGGTGCTGAGAGCATCCCTCTGCTCGCGTGCAGCCCTGGGGTGCTGCCTCCCTACCCTCATGGAACCCCCCTTTGAACGAGGAGGATGGAGGGGAAGAGGGAGCCTTCTCCTCTTCCAGAGCAAGCCCGTGTCTCCCAGCACAGCCAATCTCCGTTCCGGCTGCCTCTGCACAATGAGGGTCTCTGGCTATTAATGGTTTTCCTTTGTCCTTAAGGAACCTTTCCCACACACAGCACAGCCTGATGCTGCTCTGCTCTCTTCTCATCAGCGCTAAGCCTTGTTATTGCAGCGAGGCTGCTGGCCAGGGCTTAGGGTTCAGTGCTGCTGTGCTGGCTTTGTTAAGCTGGAGCAAGGGGAGGAGGAATCCGCTCCCTTTGTCTGGCTGCAGCACAGCTGGAAGCTGATCCTTTGCTTTCTCCCTGCAGAAAGGCTGGAGAGTGACAGACAAAGCAGTGTCATGGGAATAAACCCGCTCCAGGACTTAATGAAGGGATGTCAGGGGCTGGGGACCAGGCTGGGGGGAGATGGTTGGTAATCAAAGTTGGGGATGTGCCCAGCATTTAGAGAGGGAAAGAGCAGCTCTGCAGTGAGGGGCAGATCCAGGTCAGCTGCCTTTGTAGTGAAACTCAAGCTCCCATCACCAAGCAGGATGCCTGCTTCGGCCCAACCAGCAGATGCTGTGCTGCTGGGTGCTCCTGCCTGGGGCTGCTTTTTCCTCTTCACAGCCAAGTTTTCCCTAGGAGTCTGTGTCCACATCTATCCCAGTTCCAGGGTTGGGAGCTTCCTGGGCTGTGTGCTCTGCAGCCGTGTCCTGCTCTGTCTGCTGCCTTCTCCCCAGATCCTGCTGGGAAAGGCAGAGGCTCCAGACACTGTGTGTCCCATCTACAGCACTTGCACTGCACACCAACAGTGGCTTGGTCAATGTTGCTCCTGACCCCCAGCCTCTCCTGGGCGTCCTTCTTGTTGCTGGCCTTCTCTGCTGGTTCGTCCACAGACTCCTCTGGACCAAGGGCATCTCCCATGGGGATGATGGGTGCCCAGCTCCTGAGCAGCACCAGGTTATTGCAGGTCCTTTCTAGGCTCATCAAAGGCTGGAAGGAGATGCTGTGGGACTCGGCAACAGCCACGCAGGCTCCTCAGAACCAGCGGCTCTGTGCTGCCCTCCGAGTGATGGGGGACCCTGAGCCAAGGCTGCAGAGCAGATTCAGTCGTACCCTGCCTGTGTGTGTGTCCTGGGGATTGTTTTCCAGCTGGGCTGGGCCGAGCAGTGCAGGATGGGCTCCTGTTCTCCCGGTGCTCTGAACGGCAGATGGCATCCACGGGCTGAGCCCAGGCTGGACCAGCACCTCCCAGCAGGCAGGAGGATGGAGGTGCTGGCTCCCAAGTGCCGCTGGGGCTGTGCAGGGATCCTGGCTAATAAGGATCCAGCAAATAGTTTGATGTGAGGATGTGCATCTTCTCCAGCATTTCATTACCACGAACGTGCATCACCTCTGACTGCAATCACCTTGCAGTAGCTATGGCAGAGCTGAATCTGCTCTCAGTGCCCCAGGCACCCTCACAGGGAAGAGCTTCTGTCTAACAGCTCACCTCAGTCTCCTCTCTGGCAGGTTAAAGCCATTCCCCTTGTCCTGTACCTACAGGCCCTTGTCCAAACAATGTCCTGGGACATGGGACTCTGTTCCCCAAAGCCACCCAAAAGCAACCATGGTGTTTGCTCTTCAAGGCAGGGAGCTCAGGGAGCTGCCACCCTCATCTCCCACTGTGAGCATCACTGGTGGCTGTTGTCTAACACTGATGCCAGTGCAGGTGTGTAAGGGGTGTCAGCATAGAAGACCTGTTGATCTCAAGGCATATTTGCTGAACCTTTCAATTGTGGATGCTGGTGCAAAGGGAATCTGTTAGAAAGTAAAGCAAATAGAAAATAACTGGGTTTCAACCCAACTTTCGTTCCAAAATACACAGTAAATATGACCTGCATTGGAGAGTGGTCACCAGCAACCCTGAGAAGGGATTGCCAATGTTCTGTACTCCTTAATACCTGTTCTCAGCCCTGCATCGAAGCGGGAGCACATTTCAGTACACCCAGTGCTCTGACCAGTGCATTGTGGCACTCTTCCTTCCTGACCTTCACTGCATGCATCCGCCAGCTCCTCCTGCCCCTGCGGAGCCGCGGGAGGCCCCAGCCCGGTCCCTCTGCCCAGGTTTCACCTCCTCATCGGCGGCCGCCTCTTCTCCGTGCGCCTTTATCTGCAGCCCAGCCGAGCCCTTGAGTTTTCCCTAATGGGGCTCCGCAAATCCCGGCGCTGGCAGTGGCCGTGTCCTCGCCTGAACCCCCGCTCCTGGACGCTGTGTTTGCTGGGAGCCAGGATCCCCGCTGCCAGCTCCGGTGGCTGCTCCGGCACGCGGTGATGCCGGGGGCTCTCCTGCCTGAAGGCATCGCTTCCCGTTGTCCCCAGGCAGACCGCGTCTCCATGAACAGCAAAGTTCCTTAGGACAGCCTCTGGCAGACGGGGCTGTGGAGCAGGAATGCCTCCTGGAGCTTCCCATGGCCCCGAACACAGAGCGCTGCTCTGCTCGGCTGGTCCTGGCCAGGAGCGGGGATGCTCTTTAGGATGCGCTGCCCGTTGGTTATCAGCTGGCCAACGCTCCCCGAAAGGGACCCGTCCTGGTTTGAACGCTGTTGCACAGCTTCAGCGAAGAGTTTATCTTTGGATGGCTGGGAATAGAGCTCCTCCGTGCTGCCAGAGCTGCAGTGGCACTGGGGAACACCGGTGTCTGTTACAGCGGCTGGGAGATGGGGTCCTGAGCTCTTCTGTGGCTGGCTCAGCTGCAGAGCAAGAAGGACACCAATGCCAGAGTCTGGCCTTCTGCTCCTTTCTGCTCTCCTCACCACGCCTAAGGAGATATGGCAGGACCTGGCTTCGCAGCACCACAATGCAGATGTTACCGGGTTAATGGGGTTTGCAGAATGCTCCCTTCAGATGAGCAGTCTGGGCACAATCTGCCCATCAAGTGGTTCCCAAGCTGGGAAACATGAGCGTGGCTTTACCCAGGGCAGGTGGATGTGATGGGTGGATGGATGGGTGGATGGATGGATGTGGTGTAATCCACATCTGCAGTGGAAGTGGCCTCTGCTGTAATCATTAGATGTGATAGGCAATAAATGACTTTTCAAAAGGCCCCTATTGGTGCTAATGTGTTTCCCTCCTTCTGCTGATGGATGGGGCACCCCACTGGGAGGGTCAGAGCAAACCCAGCTTCCTCAGAGGACCAATGGCTTTCACACCTGCCTGAGCACTACTGAGGAATGCTGCCAGCTTGGAATGCCACTAACAGCGGTGATCATTAAACCTAGCATTTCAGTGCCTGCTGGGGCTCTTTCCCTGTTGGAGGGCTCGCTGCTGTCAGCTTATCCACAAGCAGAGGCGCGCAGAGCCTTGCTGCCACCAAACCCAACGGTAGAGTCCTAGGTTTTGCCCAGGACGTGGCTGTTTAGCACTGAGGCCGTGCTGGAGCATTTAGTCACCAACAGCCAAATCAGCCCCAAGTGAGGAGCCTGCAAGTGAATAGAGCTTCCGTTCGGACAAAGCAGCGAGGTGATTAGAGGAGCGTTAAGCTGGTTTCCCTGACATGGAGCCAAATTCCTCGTTGGCTTTCACGTTGGTTTAGTGGCCACGCACTGAGGGCTGTGGTGCAGCCCAGTTTGGGATTCCTAAGGCTGCAGCTGGGAATTTCAGTGGATTTCCCCGCTGCCGCGGTGCTGTTACAATGGAGGATCCTTATCAGTGGATTCCAGTGGACTTAGGTCTGTGTCCCTTGACATTTCCATTAAAATAGGCTTCCTGAGCCGGTCTAGAACAAAAGCATGCCTAAGCCTGTGTATCAGCAACAGCACAGCAAACTGCAGAGGAGAATTTATCTGCTAGAAACAGAAAGAAGCTACCCAAGGCTTCCTTTCATCACCGGGAAAGCCGCCGGGAAGCGTCCTTATAAACCAACGGGGGTATTAAACGCGCTTAAAGTGCTTTCCTGGCCCGGTGGGCTAACGCAGGAGCTGCTGATAGCTCTGCTGGGCTCCCAGTGTTTGGGGCACACACGCGTCTGTAACTTAGGAGAGTGAAATCACTATTGCAGTAATAAGGGAGGTTTGGACCTTCCCCCTTCTCCTGCAATATCTGGGCTGTGCCTGAACAGGATCCTGTTTACTTTGACATTGAAATTGCAGCAGTTGAGTTAATCTCATCTACGCCTTGTTTATCTTCCCTATGGGCCCTGCTGCCCGTTCGTTCGCAGAGGGAAGCATAGCTCCTGTTACTGCACAGTAAATAATTCATTATCACAGCCCTGCTTGTGTCTTCCTCAGGCAGGCTCGTGTTAAACCAGGGGGAGAGATTTACCCCTGTGTCACGGTGTGTTTGGGGAGGTTGGAAAGGATGCAGGAGCAGGCTGGAGCTGCCAAGGTGTTCATCCCTGGCATCCCGTGTGGAGCGGAGGTGCCACATGGCCACAGGCAATCAGAATTAGGAGCAGTGGCAGTACGAGATAGCTGTGTCTTTACTGCATCGAAACTATTTCATCTGTAGTTCGTCCAGCGCTGAGACAGATCACAGTGATGGATGAGCAGTGTCCCGGTGCGTGGCTGAATCCAGCTGTACCCTGCAGGGCAAATGTCCTCAATGGGTGATTTTATCATCATCCTCCAATACCCAGATTGCAAAACCACCCAGGGCACGGTGACACTTGTCTGGGTCTCATCCTGACACGGAGATGCTTCGGCTGCAATACGTGGTGGGACACGGCACCGCTCCATCCTGAACCGCCTCAGGAACACAAAGCCCGCAGAGGGGCCGGTGCTGGATTAAATCATCCCTCCCAGACGCTTCCAAAGCCCTGAGCTGCTGGAAGTGGTGGGAAAATCCAGCTCTGAGCGCGGGGATGAGTAATGCTGGAGCTATCTCTTTCTTCAATCACTACGGTGTGTCCTCACACATGCCAGAGCTGGGCAAGACCTCTTGTTTTGGCTGCTCTGGGGAAGTGATTGCATTCTTTTAATATCTCAAAACAAAGATTTACCACAAGGGCAAAAGAGACCACACGGGAGGTGCTGCGGAGCCGAACAGAAGCTTCTGGGAGAAGCCTTTGTGTGGGAGCACCCGAGCAGCCACTGATGTGCTCCCCCAGTGCCACCCCCACAAGCCGGGCAGCCAGGAGGGGAAGCGTGGTCCTGGGATGAGCGCGGTCCGGCTGCGCTTGCCCGGGGCTCTCACTGATGTTGCCCTCAAATGCTTTATTCTGAGTCCCTCGTGCTGAGTCCCTCCTTGCAGCTTGCGTGTGGGTCTCGGCCGGCTGTGCATCTGCCTGCCTTGTGTCCCTGCATCTCTCCTGGGGTCCAGCACCCAGGCGCTTTGCTCTGCACCCTCCCAGTACTCTGGTCCTGAGCTTCTTAGAATCATAGAATCCCAGACTGGTTTGGGTTGGAAGGAGCCTTAAAGCTCCTCCAGCTCCAACCCCTGCCACGGGCAGGGACCCCTTCCACTGGAGCAGCTTGCTCCAAGCCCCTGTGTCCAACCTGGCCTTGAGCACTGCCAGGGATGGGGCAGCCACAGCTTCTCCGGGCACCCCGTGATGAACTCACAGCCTCTTCTCAGCCTTTGGGTCCGGCTCTCTCCCTGCATCACCCGGAACCTCCTCAGCTCCCCATAGTCTGCGGGACCCTTTCACAGCCGCTGCTTCCCCTTTGTGCCTGCGCTGCCTCTGCCCCCTCTCTCCCGCGCACCCAGCTTGTGGATGCCCCCCCGCACCCCAGGCTGCGGCTCCCCTTTATCCCCGCGCTCTCCCTCTCGCCCCATGGGTCCCCCCCAGCAGTGGGGTCTCCCCGCAGCCCCCCCTCGCTCCTCGCACCGGCTCCCGGGCGGGGCGGCCGCCGCCTTGCGGCCAATGGGCGCGGGGGGGGCGCGGCCGCCGCTGCTTTTAGCGGCCGGGGAGGGCGGTGCAGCCGGTACCGGGGCTGGAGCCGGGCGTGGAATGGAGCCGGGCATGGAGCCGGCGGCGGGGGCAGCGCTGGCCGCGGAGCTCACCAAGTCCCCGCGGCCGCTGATGAAGAAGCAGGCGGTGAAGCGGCACCACCACAAGCACAACCTCAAGCACCGCTACGAGTTCCTGGAGACGCTGGGGAAGGGAACCTACGGGAAGGTGAAGAAAGCCCGGGAGCGCTCCGGAAAGCTGGTGAGGAGCATTTCTTCCCTTCCCAGCCTCCGCGCATCCTCCTAAGGAGCCGGTGCGGGCTTGCTGAGCATCCCCCCCGCGGTGCCTCCATCCCTATTCCCTAGCCCCAGTGCGGCCCCGCAGCCGGTCCCGGCGCAGTGCGCGGGGAGGCAGCGGTGCGGGAGGACCCAGCGCCTCCGGGGGCTGCAGCTCCTCTCGCCCACTTGACCGCGCCGGGCTTCCTGGTGAAAGGAGCCCGCAGACATCCGGCAGCCCAGAGCAAACACAGCTCTCGAGTCTGAAGGGTTTTCCCCTTCCTCTCGCCCCGGTTCTTGGCTGGGTTTGGTGCTCACCAGCAGCACCCGGCCCCTCTGAATCAAGGGGCTCTGTGTGATGTGTGGCTCAACCCAGAGCAAAGTGGTGCAGTGCTGGGAGTGTGGAGGGAGGCCGCGGGGAAGTGGGTGCTGCTGTCATAGCATGGTTTGGAATGGAAGGGACCTTAAAGCTCATCCACGGCCAGGGACACCTTTCACTAGCCCAGTTGCTCCAAACCCCATCCAACCTGGCCTTGAAGCTGTGCAGCCCTGTCCTTGGGGATTCTGCAAGGGCATAAGGGGAAAATGACAGTGATTTCCCTGCCTCTGTTCCATCCCCAGCACGCAGCGGTGTGGGATGGACCCCACGAAAGGCACTTACACATCCACCAGCCTTGAGGCCATGGGCGAGCAAGGAGGTTCGCTGTGACCAGTGAGACTGGCCCAGCCAGGCACAGATGGGCAGAGCAGGGTGTGAGATCAAGTCACGAACACGCTGCAGAGGCATGACAAGGGAAACAGCTTGAATCTGAGAGGTTTTCTTGTGTAACGCGACAGCTCGTCACTAAGTCGCATCCACCACTTCCAGCAGCCGGTCTGATTCGGAAGAAGCTGCTGTTTTGCTGCATAATCAGGGCCTTGAAATGCAGCTTCCACCCACAGCCCTAGAAGGGTCCCTCCCCTTGGGATGGGTGAGAAGTCTTGGCTTTCCCTGTCTGCTCCTCACAAAGCTGGAGCAGGGAATCTGAACTGCAGGAAAACCTACCTATGTGGGGGAGCCCCTCAGGACAGGGCCTCCTTTGACCAGCAGCATTGGGCTATTGTAATGCAAACTGAGCACGCAGGCCAGTGACTCCTCAGTAGGAGACAGTCACAGCTTTGACGAGTGCCTCATCGGGCTGGCCGGGTAGGAGCAGGAGGTTTAACCGCAGATGTCTCCTCTTCCCACAAATTCCTTCTTGGAGCACTCAGCGTTTCCGGACCTGGTTAATCTGCAGTTTATCCGGAGCGGGGTGCTTGTTTGCTCCTGCTCTAAGTGGCTTTCACTTCCCAAACACCGAGGTGTGAGAGCAGGAAGTGCCACCTCCGCCGGTTACCCCTTGCGGGATCCCATGGTGCCGGCTGAGGTTGTAAAGCTGGAGCTGCTCCATCCATGGGGTTTGCCTCTGGCTGATCAGAAGCTGCCCCTGTCAGATGCACTGAATGTTGAACCACCTTTGTACTGCCCAGCTTGATTCTTTCCCTCTCAGTTTGAGCCAGCCCACCAGGACTTAGCCTGGGGTAAGATGTCTGATCAATTGGTCAACTGCAGGAAAGACCAGGCTCCTGCAGCTGATTTTGAGGGGTTTCCATGAACATTCTTTAAAAACACCACGTTTTGTGGTTAGAAAGCCTTTAGGTGAAACGATGCTCATGCCTTTTGATGTGTGCCCTTAGAAAACTGTGTCCCTGAAGCATCAAGCATTGTTTTCCCTTTTCTTTTTCTTTGTCCCTGCACCTTTTGGGTTGAAGGCTCAGCATCGTGTGCCATGGTGGTGCAAGCTGCCCTGTGTACCTGTTTGCATGGCAGCATCCGGGCCCTGTGGGACTCGCTTGCAGTGTCTGTGGGCTTGTGTGGTGTCAAGGGGAAGGCAGCACCTGGGATATTCCCAAGCAGCAAAGGCTCTTTTGATCTCCAGCAAGGGGAGAACCCCGGTCTCTTCCGCAGTGGATTGTAATCCATATTTCATGGAGCATGAAATGCAGCACTTTGCAATCTGGAACAACTTCTGAAGTGCTGCCTGGGGTTGTAGCTTAATGCATCTTTCAGCAGCTGCTGAAAATACCTGTTCTGCCCCCAAAACTTTAATTAAAGCCTCTTTGACTTGGAAAGTACTTTCAAGTTCTCCAGGCTCCTACAATGGGGCTTCTTAGGGCTGTCTCCTGCAGGAGATTCTTCTCGTAGCACTGGTGGTGAAGGCACTGTGTAGGCTGGGGCTGGTCCCCATCTCCAGGATGGGCAGACATGGCCTCCTCTGTCCCAAGGGGAGATGCTCTGCTCTCAGCCCTCTTGGGTAGGGGATGGTTTGGAGCAAAGCTGCTTCTCAGCATCCCTGAGGAGGGAAGGGATGGCAGGGAGCACCCTCCCTGCAGGGATGCATCATCCCCCCCTGAGCGGCTGCTTCCATGTCCGCTGTAGGTGCGGATCCTGACGGTGCCGTGCCCTCGCTCTGTGCTGTGCCCGTTACACAGGCAGCACTCAGCAAGGGTAGCCCTGGGCTCTAACAGTGCCCTAAACCTGCTCCCTGCTGCTGCAGCCCTGCTCCGGCTGCCTCGGAGGTCACTAACTGCAGGCTCAGAGGCGAGGGCGTTCTCCAGCACTGCTGGATGCAGCCGATGGCATCTCCCGAGGCTCCCAGCGCCGGCAGCCTGGAGCCGCCGGGGTTTTTATGGGCTGTGGATCTTGCCCTGAGCTCCGGCTCCGCAGCGGAGGTGCAGGAGCACCTTGATCAGCAAGCAAATGTGTTGGCCTGGATGCTGAGCCCTAGCAGGGAGGTGAATAGAGCGAGCCAAGAGGAATTTGGGAGGGCAGGAGAGGCTGATTTGCTGCATAAAGGCTTTGCCTGCGTTCTAATGGGGGTCAGGAGCAAAAAGCTTGTTAAACTTTAACCTGTTCTTAGTGCAAAGGTCGTGGAAAAGAATAGCTGGCTTTCGAGAAGCTATTAAGCACTTTCAGTATTGCTTTGTACAGAAACCTGGGCCTGGGTTATTGAACTTCCCTTGGCCGGAGTCCATTCCGCTTCGTTACTTCAAGCCATAAGGCTGGTGCAGGCACCATGCTCTCATGGTGCACAGGGGGCACCCCCTGCCCTGGCCAGTGCAGCAGAGATGTGCTCTGAGGCCAAAGGGATCCCATGGTCGCCTCTCTCGTGCCCATCTGAGCCCTCAAAACTGGCACATCCTCCTCCCATGAGGACACCGATGTGGTGGCTTCCTTGCTGCTTTAACATCTGGAGACCTGCTGTGGGTACGATGGGCTTGGCTTAGCAAGGGCTGCAACCTTGCTCCGAGCCTTTTGCTGCCTGGTGGGGCCCAAGGAGTGCGGTTTCCAACCCCCCTAAATCAGAGGGAATCACGGCTGAGCACCCATCCTGCACAGCCAAAGCTGGAGGAGGTCCCTGAGCATTGAAGCCATGAACATCACTGCTGTGCTGGCAGTGGGGGCCGGTGGGTGCCCATGGCCCCTCTCCCCGTTGCTGGGAGACCAGCGTGGGGGTCCCTTTGCAGGATTAATGCTGTTCTGCATTCTTGCCTGGTAGAAATAAAAGAGGTTCTGCTGGATTCAGTTGTAAATTCAACCCTAGGAGCACATTGTCTCTCCCCAGCCCCTTTGAAAGAGGATTAGAAGGCGTCTATTCTCCAGCCTTTACTCTTCTTTCTCCTCCCCTTTCAATTTCCTTGTAGAGGATAACTTGAAAAGCTTGGAAAGGGGCTGCACCCTCAGCGCTGGGTCTCCCCTAGGCCTGCGCCTGGGAGAGAGCTGCTCTTTATCCCGAACTCTCTTACCTCTCCATAATCAGCTCCTTGAAATAAGCATTTACAGGGAGAGCAAAACCTGGTTTGTTCCTTTTCACTTTCCTGACCCCGGGAAGACGTTGTTGTTGTTGTTATCTTCCAAGTCATGTGTGCAGGTCACATTCCTTTGGCTGGCTGCGGTCCAGCGGCGGCTGGAGCCTGGGACACAAATCCTGTAAGCCACGACACATAAATGAGGAGCAGGGCCTCGCCACCTGCGGGAGCAGCTTGGGAGCTCCTCTAGGAGGAGCGGGCAGCAGGCTTCCCTTGGGAAGCAGGACCTGGGAAGTCTAAAACCCTATTTGCTAAAGCTTATTGGAGTTGATGGGGAAGCTGGGCCATTGATGTCCTGCTTGTGAGCCCCTTCCCCAAAGAAGAGGGGGGGTTTCTTGCTTGGCACCAGGCTTTGGGAAGCTACAACATTCCTGTCTCTGGCAGACGGGTGACCCTGTGTGCGTGTTCCCATCCGCAGGTGGCGATCAAGTCAATCCGGAAAGACAAAATCAAGGATGAGCAGGACCTTGTCCATATCCGGAGAGAGATTGAGATCATGTCCTCCCTCAACCACCCCCACATCATCGCTGTCCATGAAGGTGAGAGCCCTCCTCTTCCCTCTCCTCCCCTTTCCAAGAGCATCCCCAGGCATCCCAGGGCTGGGTACCAAGGTTGGCTACCAGAGCAGGATCTGCAGTGGGTCTCACATTCATGCTCTCATCCCCCTGCTCATCCGGAGCCAAAGCTGTTGGCTATCTCCGGTGACTCAGTGCTGCCGGTGTTCCCCTGCACTTTCCTGCAGCTTCAAGGGGAAATACCTGCTCCAGAAATAGCCATTTCCCATCCCATCCCCTCCTGCCTGGAGAGGGAAGCTGATTCCAGACAATGACATGGCCTTTTGAGTCAGGAAGCTGGTGAGAGGATGTGCCGTGATGGGGAGCTGGTCCCCATGAACCCCAGTGCTGTGTGTGGCTCTGGTTGTGCTGGATGCTCATCCCAACCACAGCAAGTGCTGGAGCAGTGGGAATCTGCAGCTACGCTCTCAGCCTTAGGCAGGAGCTGATCTCAGTGCTGGAATCCTCATTCCCTCCCTGGAGCATAGGCAAACCAACCCACAGGGTGCTGGGAGAGCTCTTGGTGCTGCTGAGCTTGGCTTTATGGCCAGGGCTGCCCCATTCCCAAGGTGTGGGGCAACACCAGCCAAAGGGGAACTTCTCAAGCTATAGAAAGGACCAGACTTGGAGCAAACCCCAACTGGATCAGTCTTTGCTTAAACCCCACGTGCCCCGTGCTCTTCGTGGGGCTGGATCTGCCCAGGTTCATTGTGCTGGGCCAGCACGTGGCCGGTGCCACCTCGCTGGTGTATGTGAGGTATCCAAAGTCCTTCTGTACTCCAAACAAAAGCGAGTGGCTTGGCAGCTCCTGCGCTGTGTTTGCAGGGACTGAGTCACCCATTGCTGGAGCTGAAAATACGGAGGGAGTGCTCTGCAAACAGCTCTTGGCTTGGACGTGTGGGAGCAATGGGGAACGCAGGAGGGCCCCATGGCTATGCCCGCCAGGAGCTGCATCACCTTTCCCCTTGGCAGGGCTTTATCTAGTGACGAACCACGGGTCTTGGTCCCCTTCTGGCAGAGCAGAGCCCTTTCTCCTATGGCCGCAGCAGCCCCGGTGGCCCCGTGGGATGAGGGCGACAGCTCCGGCCACCCCCTCCTGCAGACACCCCAGCACCTCCTGCTCCGCAAAGGAGACCAAGGGACAGGCAGTGGGGTGGGAAGTGTTAGAGCCACCCAGGGCTCCAGCACTGCTTGTGCTGGGAGCTCGGAGCACGCCTCTGACGGGTTAATCCCCACCCCTGGCAGTGTTTGAGAACAGCAGCAAGATCGTCATCGTGATGGAGTACGCCAGCAAGGGCGACCTCTACGACTACATCAGCGAGCGGCAGCGGCTCACGGAGCACGAGGCACGGCACTTCTTCCGCCAGGTCGTGTCAGCCGTCTACTACTGCCACAAGGTGGGTGGGCGCCGCATTCCCACCGGGAGGGCGCCGGGGTGCGCAGCACGGCCAGCTCCAGGCAGGGCTGCAGCGGGCGCGTTGGGATGCGGTGCCCATGGCTCCTGGGGTGCCACCCTGCTCCCGGCGGCACCGGTGTCGGGACGTGGTTTACAGCTCGTCCTCATGGTGCACCCAGGGGCGTTTACTGCTCCTGTGATTGCTGTCACCGCGTCCTGGTTGCGTGACCCGACTTTCCCTTCCTCAAACGTGCTGTAAAGTAACCCCTGCTCCCCCTTGTGCAGAACGGGATTGTCCACAGGGACCTGAAGCTGGAGAACATCCTTCTCGATGCCAACGGGAATATCAAGGTGAGAGCCTGGCCATGCTTTGGTGTCACCCGGTGAAGGGGTCTAAGGGATGCTGCCCACTGGGGATGGACAAGGGGTGACAACAACACCCCACTCCCTTAGGACACGTGCTTCCAGGGGCTGCAGTGAGCCATCTGTCAGCTCTGGGCCTGCTGCCATCAGCTGCAATGCTCTTTACCCAGGAGATGGGGAGCCAGGAGGGTGCTGGTCCCTGCCCCTGCTGTCTGTGCCTGGCAGTGGAGCCAGAGAGGCTGCAGAGCCCCAGTGCTGCCCAGTAACACCAGAATGTACATATGTGCCTGCTGATAAGAGGGCAAAGTCTGAACACTGAGGTCAAAACCAGCCCAGCTGGATAAGGAAGGGTTCTCCCAGGGAGATTCCCAGCTTCACTGGCCCTGGGTGATGCTTTTTGTCTGCAGCCTCCCAGAGAGGAAGGACACAGCCAGAGCTTGGAATTGGTGATGGACAGGGTGCGGGGCTCTATCTCTGCAAGGGGTGACTTGGGAATTGGGAGCTTCTGTTCACTGCGAGGTGCTGGTGCGAGGGGGATGATGAATGTCCCTGAAGCAGCCTCATGTGGCTGCGAGGGAGCTGGAGGCTCTCCCTATAACCACACCTTTGCCTCTGCTCCCAGTGTGCTGATGATGGAGCCACAGAGCTGCCATGGGTGGGATGCAGCAGCCTCAAGGGCAGGAAGCCAGGCTCCTGCTGCTCCCTGAGCACACCGGGGTGCTAAGCACAGCCCTGGATTCAGCCAGGCTTGGAGCTGGGGAGCTTTGGGGCGATGCTGCTGGGATAACGGCTCTAAATCATCTCTCCAGATTGCAGACTTCGGGCTGTCCAACGTTTACCAGCAGGACAAGCTCCTGCAGACATACTGCGGCAGCCCTCTCTACGCATCCCCCGAGATCATCAACGGGAGGCCATACAAGGGCCCGGAGGTAGGTGATGCCTTACCCCTGTGTGCGGGAGCCTCTTCTCTTTGCTTGCACTTGGGGAAGTCACTGGTTCACAGAACCACAGACTGGTGACAGCCCTCCCTTGGGACTGCCTGGGAGGGTCCTGCAGCCAGGGTGGGGGCCAGGGCAGCCTGGTCCTGCTGTGCCCCCTCTCCAGGCTCATCTGTCCCCCCGGCAGGTGGATAGCTGGTCCCTGGGTGTCCTCCTCTACATCCTGGTCCATGGCACGATGCCGTTCGATGGCCACGACTACAAGACTCTGGTCAAGCAGATCACGAGTGGGGACTACCGGGAGCCCACCAAGCTCTCAGGTAAGCAGGTCCCCAACACCCTGTGTGTGTGTGTTCCCTTCCATGTGCAATCCTCAGCCCCTCACCTGCCCCTTCCGCAGATGCCTGCGGGCTGATCCGCTGGATGCTGATGGTGAACCCGGAGCGCCGCGCCACCATCGAGGACATCGCCACGCACTGGTGGGTGAACTGGGGCTACAAAGTGCCCCTTGGGGAGCAGGAGCTGCTGCGGGAGAGCGACTCCCCCCTGGCCACGGTGGCAGAGTGGCTTCGCCGCTCCTCACGGCCCCTCCTGGAGAACAGCTCCAAGGTGCGATGCTTCCTGAAGCAGCACCTGCCCGGCGCGGCCCTGGAGCGGCAGCGCTCCCTCAAGAAGTCCAAGAAGGAGAACGACGTCTCCCACGCGCTGCAGGAGGTGGCCCTGCCCCCGGAGAACCCCTCCAAGTCCATCCTCAAGCGGCCCAAGGGCATCCTGAAGAAGAGAAACTCCTGCGAGCAGAAGGTGCCCGGCCCCGGCCCGCCGGCAGCAGCGCCCATGGGAGAGGTGAGGGGTGAGGATGATGAGGCGGCTGCTGCGGGTCTCACCCGCATCCTGTCCTCGGGAATGCTGCCTGGCAACGCGGCCGCCGGAGCAGTGCCTGCAGCCGTGCCCAAGAAGGGAATACTGAAGAAGCCCTCGGCGAGGGAGTCGGGGTATTACTCATCCCTGGAGTGCTGCGAGTCTGGGGATGTCCTGGATGCAGCCAGCTTGGACCTCGATGGGAATGTGTTTGCTGACACCCCGTCCCCGGAGCCGGGCGCCCAGGGTCTCCCTGCGCGCAGGAAAGGCATCCTCAAGCACAATGGCAAGTTCTCCTCTGGCAGCACCGAGGGGGAGGGTCCCCCCGGGCAGGGCTTTGGGGGGTTCAATGAGGTGCCCCTGCCCCAGGCGCCCCGCGCCCGCCCGTCCAGCGCCGTCAGCGAGGACAGCATCCTGTCCACGGAGTCCTTCGAGCAGCTGGACCTGCCCGCCCGCATCCCCGCCGGCAGCAGGGGCATGCGGGGCTGCGTCTCTGCCGACAGCCTGCTCCGCCTGGAGGAGGAGGAGGAGGCGGAGGAAGGGCGCAGGCTGCGCCGCTGGACCGTCACCCACTGCCGGAGCCCGCTGGCAGGGAGCAGCGCGGCCCTGGCCGGGTGCGGCAGCGTCACCGAGCTCTACAGCCGGGCCGTGCCCATCGGCATGAAGCTGAGCTGAGGGCACCGCCACCGCGGTGCTGTGCGTGCCTGGGGGTGCGGAGCCGCGCCCCACACATTCACCTTGCAGCCTTGTGCCCCGCGGGGCTGGGGGGGGAGGCACTGGAGGGGGATGCCCCAGGCCATTAAATGGACCCAAGCCCCAAGTGATCCCCCTTGGAGGGGCTGCGGGGCCCGGAGGCTCCTTGCTCCATCCTGCCCTTGCAAGCAGGCTCATCTCATGGTGGGGAGGGTGAAACCAGGGGGCTGGGTGGCTGTTTTTGTCTTTGCACTGTATTTTGGCCGCACAAGGTAGCGATGGGGTGGGTGATATACCTCAAACAAGCTGGACATGTAGCAGGGTACTGGGGAGGGCTGGAAGCTGCTGCAGGGCTCTGGGCTCTTGGGATGTGCTGGCAATGGGTCCATAGCGCCCAGACCCTGGCTCTTCCCTCTCCTGCACTGAGAGACACAACTGGATCTGGCCAAAACCCCAGTCTGAGCGCGCTCTGATGCCAATGCGGGGTTTGGGGGGGGGGGGGGGGGGGTGGGTTACTTTTTAATGGTGAGAGGAGGAAAACAGAAGTGCCTTTGGGGAGGCACCACTTTATTTATTGCCTTTGCCCACCTTGGTGCAGAACTGCAGCAGCACGGGATGTGTCTGGCTCCATCACAGCCTCCCCCAGGTCCTCAATGGAGGGATGGAGGTGTCTGTGCTGTCTCATGTGCCACACGTGGAAGCTCTGTTGCACTATTGCCACATACCCGCTGGCCCTTTCCCTTCTCCAGGGTGTGGTTTTCCCTCCTCCCTACAAAGTGGTCTTGGAAAAACCATTAAATTCAAAGCAAATGGTAGATCTGAGCTGTTCCTGTGATTGCTGTGCAGCACGGGCTGGGGGGGATAGACAAGGAGGTGGGATGTCTCAGCATCCTGTGGGATGGGGCTGGGTCTCACTCCATTACAACTGAGCGTGAGTTAGCTCTGAACACGCATTCTATGGGATATAAAACCTCCCTGTGGCTTTGGACACGTGTTCTGTGCATGTAAAATCTCCATGCACTGTGTGGGTTTAAACTGGTGTCCCCGTGCTGTGCGGTGCTGAGCTGTGATGAGGTTCATCCCTTTGCTGGGGACTCAGCACCCACGGGAGGGTGATGGATGGAGGCTGGACCTGCTGTTGGGGTACCCAGCACAGTGATGGTGCCAGCACTGAGCCCCTGACCCAGAGGGCAATGAATGAGCTGGATCTCGGCTGGAACAGGTACCCTTGGCTGCCTCTTCTCCAGCCCTTTTCCCCTCGTTCCTTCCTCCTCTCGTGCCATCAGAACCAGTTTTATGGCTCTGTAAAGCACTGGAATGATTTCCAGTTAACAGGAGATGCTCCAGTTCTCCACCATGGCGATCCTGTGCCATGGAGGCAGGGCTGCCTGCCAGGAATGCTGCCCCTCTGCCCATGGCTGAAGCCGTGGGGGGCCCATACGCTCTGCCCCCTACTGTGCATTCCCTGCGTGCTTCCCGTGCTATTGGGAAACTCCAAGCTGCTCCGAGGGCATCCAGCTTATCCCGGGCAAAGTCCCAGTGCCCTGTGGGTGCTGAGGGAGAAGTGGGAGCTGCAGCACCTGCGGCTCCAGCGCGTGGAGCATCCCAAGGCTGGGCTGAGGTTTGAACTGAGGGGCAGAGCCTCCTGCTTGGTTTGATCCCGGAGCATCCCGGGGTGCTGCGGTCTGGTTTCAGCAGTGATGCAAGAGAACCTCCCCTCTTGCTGAGCTGGGGCGCTGCGCAATGGAGCCAATGGAGCCCCCCCGGCTGAAGGAGCGGGTGAAGGAGCCCCAGCCCAGAGGCACTGCTGAGACCCCCCCTCCGCACCGTGCCCGTGTTCCGGGCATTCCCGCGCCAGCCCTTGGCAACGCTCCTTTCATCCCAGCCCTGGTTTCCGCTGCCTCCGTATGGCAGCTCCCCCCCCCGGGGGCTGAGCCCCCCTTTCAGGCCACCACTATTATTAAGGGCTCTCTTTTATCCAGCCCTTTCATCCCAAGGATTCTCAAGCTCTTTGCTTCCCTCCTGCTTCCCGAGCTCCCGGAGGCTGCTCAGCTCCATCCATCCCACTCGGTGAGGGGGGGTTTGACGTGGGTGACCATGACCTCAGCAGCATTTCTGCTGAGAAAATGCCATCTTTGGGGCATTTGGCCCCTCTGTGTTTGCTGCCCCGGCGTGTGGGAGCGGAGCTGTGCTCCTGCAGGGCTGGCTTGGTGGGTCCTTGCACCCCTATGGTGGGCGCTGGTCACCTGGGGGTCCCCATGCGCCATCCCCGAGCACCCCCAGTGCCCGTGGGGGGGACAAAAGGGGTGCTTTGGGTCAGGGCTGGGGAGCAGGAGAGGCTCCAGCGCCACTCCCAGCAGGTCCTGCCCGGCCGGGCTGGTTTCCCCGCACCGGGAGCTGAGTCACCCCGCGGGCCCGCTCCTGCCCGGGCTTGTGCCGGAGCACGGATGTGCCGGGCCCATATTTGGGCTCGGAGCAGGGCAGGAGGAACAGGACTGGGGGGAGGGAGCCGTGTCCTGTGACCCAAAGCACATCATGGGGCTCTGCTCCCCATTGCATCTTGTCCCTGCTCACGGCAGGGGTGGAACTGGATGAGGGTCCCTTCCAACCCAGCCTGTGGTTCTTTAACAGCTGTGCATAGAACCCCCCTCAGAGAAAGGCAGAATGGGTTGGGTTGGAAAGGACCTCAAGATCATCCAGTTCCAAGCCCTGCCATGGGCATGCTGGAAAGGAGACGATGGCAATGCCACCTTGGTTCTCAGCAGCCAGCTCCCGCTGATGCCCAGGGCACAGAGCAGCTCAATGACGCGCAGGCGGATGCCCCAGGTACCCTGGGGTTTCGCCATCAGCCGCCCGCTGGCTGTCATCTCCCCAGCAGCCACCTGCGGCCATTCCTTCCGGTGGGAACCTCCTCTTGGTGGTTTTCTTTCCCTCAGCTTTCCTTCTGGAGCACTTTTCTGCCCGTGGGCCCGGAGCCAGCACCAGTTCTAAGGCGTTTTGTCCTAATGTGGAGCCAGAACAATTAACACAACAAAGTCCCGCTGCTGCTTTCGCCTGTGATGCTTTCAAAGTGGGGCTTTTGTCTTAGGATGCCTGCACAGGGACCTGTTTGATTGCTGCAGGTCTTTGAAGATCTGAAGAAGAGAAATCCCCACATGAAAGTGCTCCCATCTTCAATGGCGCTTTGCTGCAGGCTGGAGCAGCCCAAGGAAGGGGAGAAAGCAGCACCCGGGAACTTTGATCCTGTTCCTTGGAGCATGAGGAATGGCTGCGTCACATCTGAGACCTACGCATGGGATCCTGGACCTCATCTCCTGAAGCCCCTGGGCCCCTCTGGACCCCGGTGGTGCTGCTTGGATTTCTCCAAGCAGGAGGACTCTGCTCATGTCTCCAGACCGGAGCCTGCAGCACTGGGGCTGCAGCAGGAGGGGGCAGAGCATGGAGAAGGGATTTCACCTGAGGGACCATCTCCTGTCATAGAATCACAGAATCCCAGCCTGGTTTGGGTTGGAAGGGACCTTAAAGCTCCTCCAGCTCCAACCCCTGCCACGGGCAGGGACCCCTTCCACTGGAGCAGCTTGCTCCAAGCCCCTGTGTCCAGCCTGCCCTTGAACACTGCCAGGGATGGGGCAGCCACAGCTTCTCTGGGCACCCTGTGCCAGCGCCTCAGCACCCTCACAGGGAAGAGCTTCTGCCTGAGAGCTCAGCTCAGCCTTCCCTCAAACCTGCCCTGGCTTCCACCCTGCCATGAGCTGACGGGATGTGAAAGCCACACAAATGCTCTCACCCTTTGCCTGAGCATCCTGCCCAGCACAGCCCCATCCTCCAGGCACGGCTGCACGGAGAGCTCCATCTGGCAATAAACCCGTGTGCTCCTCAGGGCCTTCCCCCATGCGCAGAGCAGGCATGGGAGGCACTGATGGGGACACTGAACCAGCCCCGCTCTGCATCACCCAGCGAGCGCAGTGGGGCCCTGGCACACCCCGATGCTGTCTCGGTGCCAGGCTGCCACCGGAGCCGGCTCAACCGCTTCCTCCGGGTGCGGGTTTGGCTCCGTGCACAAGCAGGTGAGGCAAGAGACGAGCCCGTTCTGCAGGCAGCGGCGCATGCGTGGGGCAGAGGTTCCCAGCTGGGGATGCAAACCTGCTCCTCCATGACAGTGATGTCCCCACCTATGCAAACACCACGAGTGCAAGAAGCAGGCCCCGTGGCAAACTCCCTGGTAGGTCCTGTGGGTACTGGTGTTCCCATTCCACCTGGAGGAACTGGAATCTGTAGCTCACACAGTTACTCGGGTGCCTGGAGATGCAAAGCGCGGCCTCGCTGGATCATCGGGGCTGCCTCGCTTGGCTGGGTACCACCTCCTGGGTTAGGGACCAGCCGGGTCCAGCCCTCCCAAGAAACCTGTCTGGGTGCTTCTTTGCATTCAGAGCACCCAGGTTTGCTGGGAAATCGCCCTCCCCTGCAGCTCCCAACGGTCCTGTGCTCCGTTCCCATGTGAGACACGGGATGAGCTCCCCCATGGCGCTGGGCTGCGGGACGGAACCTCCCTCCTGGTGCACAAAAGGCTCTTGGCAGGGGTGTTTCAGAGCCTTCTGCTCTCCACAAGGTAACGGCGGCCCTGTGGTGAGCTGGGGCAGCAGCAGGGTTCTGAGCCCTTGGCCAGCGCCTTTGGCCATTTGGAGCCTGCTGTGGGGCACCAAATGCTGCATTTGATGTACACTGGGACCTGCGCAGCCTCGTGAAGGCACAACCGAGCCATGGCCTCAGCTGGTGCCTGGCTGGGTGAGACGAGGCCGTTTGAAGGGGAGGGATGATGCTGCCCCGGCCCCTGCTCCTCCCTGGTGGCCTTGGCCACAGCGGGGACCCCCAACCCGCAGGCCCCGGCAGCCCTGGGGACACCACCATCGGTTCTGCCTCATCTGTCTTCCTCCTGCTTTCTCTTGTGCCTTTCTCCCCTCACCTCCCCTCCC
Organism: Pezoporus wallicus; assembly: GCF_028554395.1. Lineage (NCBI taxonomy): Eukaryota > Metazoa > Chordata > Aves > Psittaciformes > Psittacidae > Pezoporus > Pezoporus wallicus. The sequence goes on along the minus strand of NW_026636574.1, from coordinate 674,091 downwards.
TCCCCTGAGCTTTGTAGCTGCCCGACAGCCTCACTTCCCCCTCCAGCCCTTCCCTTTGATCCTAGGAAAGAAGCAATTGATCCTCCTTATCTTTATTGCGGTAGAGACATTCCCAGCACTGCCCTTAATTAAATTCCTCTTCATTTTCCTCCTTAAAGCCTCCCTTTACCCCAGCCCCAGACAAGTGTTTTCAAACGTGCAATTAGGTTGTGAGATTGGCCACAAGCAGCCAGATCCACGGGGATCAACATGCAGTTCAGGGGTAACCTTGAGCCTTTCCCCTCCCTGCGGAGCTGAGATGGGGGCTGACGGGTTCGTAGGAGCTTGAGGGGCTGCCCCATGGGTGTATGGGGCTCAGAGGCCGGCAGGAGCAGGGAGCAGAGGACAGCATGGCCCCAGCACAGCACCCACAGACGCTGCCCTTCCTGAAGCCCGGTGTCACCACAAGCTGCTGCTCATGTGCCTTTGGTGGCTGCAGAGGGATGCTCTGGTCTGCCCGTGCCAACCTGCCTGCCCCTGCCTGTCCGCACCCGCACAGGGAAAGCTTCTGCTTTGCCTCCAGCATGAACTCCCCCTGCTCCAGTCTGAGCCCATCATCCCTTGTCCCACCACTGACGCAGTCCCTGCCGGCACCCAGGTGAGCCCCAGCGCCCCGGAGCTGCCGCCGGCTCTGCCTCTGCTCCGCTTTAAGCCTTTCCGCTCGGATCTTTGTCCTCCAGACGCGCTGCCCCCGGGGGCAGGAGCATTTCTCATGCAGAGCAGTCGAAATTCCCCCGGAGACAGCGTAGGAATGCGAAGCATTTTATCCCCGTACCAGCTCTTTCTTTAGCGGGCCTAAGCTTGGGCGGGGGGGCGGAATGCCTGGGGTCCGGCCGGGTTTCCCACTGATGAGTGCCAACATCCCCCCCTTTCCTCCTCATCTTCCTCCTCCTCCTCCTTGGGACCCCCCCCCCCGCACTGCACTCCACGGTGTGCCTGGGTCGGGGGTCCCAATGGCTGCCTGGGTGAGGGTCTCCATGCCAGGCTTTGCAGAGGGGCGAAGGGGGTGTGGACCAGGGCTGAGGCAATGCCAGTAGCACCCCAAAGAGGAGGTGAGCACCTCTGGGTTCCTGCATGAGGAAGCAGCCTCCAGCTCTTGGTGCTCCTCTCCTTGGCAGCAAGGATGCTGCGAGGGTGTGTTGGGAGATCCACCAGCAGAACAGAGATCAAATACCGAATCCAGGATCAATCACTGCCTCGCTCACCTCCAAGAAGTGCAATTACCCCTTAGACACCAACCCCATCCTTACTGCTTCCAAGCTCACTGTGGTGACAGACCATCCCGCAGGCGAGGCAGGGGAAGGGGGCCACCCCTCACCCCGGGCACCCCAGGGTGCAGGAACCCTCCAACCCGTCTTTGAATTCCCCAGCTGAGCTCCCACCCTATCCCCCTGGCACGCAGCGGGCACCAGGCTCTGCGTGCACCCGTGGGATGCAGCTCACAGCGCATACACGCTGGGAAGGGGTGGCTGAGCCATGGGGTGACGAGGGTCCCAATGGCCAATGGCACCAGGGCCGTGTGCCCCACAGCCACCAGCGCTGCCTGGGTCCCCGCTGGCGCTGTCCCTCTGCCTTAGCCCGCTCTCAATAGAGAGCCCAGCTGCAGCTATTACATAAAGTGCAATTAGCGGCGAGGGCGAGGGAGGCCTCAATGGCATTAAGGAATTCCTCCCGGGCTGACGTCAAAGCTTCCCCTCTCCTCCCGCCACCGGCACAAAGGGGCACGTTATGAGCCCCCGCTGGGAGAACGCGAGTCCTCAGGGAGCCCCATGCGGGAATTGTCCCTGTCACCGGCAGCTCCCTCCTCCCCCTGCGCATGGGAAGGTGCCATCAGGCCCCGTGCGCCCCAGGAGATGGGCACTCGGCTGCACAGGGAGCGGGAGGACGCTGGGTGCATTGGGAATGCTGCTCCAGGCGGGATGGCACAACCCAGCCCATGGACACTGCTGCTGCCCCGAGCAGGATGGGGTGGAAGTGGGGACCGGTCCAGGCAGGGGTGCGGGCAGGTACCAGAGGTCCCGCGATTCCCATGGGGATGGACAGCAGTGACCCAGCACGCTGCAGGAGCTGCTCCAGCACCGGGGCCTCCTCCAACCACTGCCAAGGAGGTCCCAGGGGCTGTGGGTACCAGGACGCGAGCGCCTTGGTGTGAATGCCCCGAAGTGCCACAGGCCCCTTTGCTGATGGGGCAAGGGGAGGTGTCGGGGCCCATGCCCTGTGCCTCCACCCTGCGCTTTGCAGGGGATGCAGTGATTGCGGGTCCCAGGCATCCCCCGCAGACCCCCGTGCAGGGGGACGGGGCTGCTGCGGGCAGGGGAGGGTTAAGGCGCTAATTGAGGTGAGGGACCCGCCCTGCCCCATGCGGCATTTAGGGAGGATGCTCCCGAGCGGCCCCGGCGCTGCCGCTCGTTCCGTTTCCGTCCCTGGCGGAGGCCGGGGGCCCCCCCGCGGCCGAGGGCCTGCAACGCCTCAGTCCCGACCGGTAGCAAAGAGGCTTTTCCCCGTCCTCTTCCCCCTTCGGGGTCTGGGCTCGGGCAGAACGCAGGGAGCTGGGTTTAGGGAGCCCAGGCTCGGAGATGTGACTGCTCACGGCTTTGTTCCCACAGATACTTAATGGTGCGAAGAGACCTGGGCCGGGGCAATCCCAAGCACAGCTTTAGGCTGGGTGGAGCCTGGATGGAGCAGTGTCGAAGGGGAGGACTTTGCGCCGCATCCACAAAGGTCTGTATTGTCCCTGCTTGGTCCTGGGAGCGTGGAGGAGGTGGGAGATGTGCAGCTTCCCCTCTGGAACTGCCTCTGCCCCTCCTGTGGGACCTCAGAGCACCCCGTGCCCTGTGCATCGGGCTGTGAAGTGCCACCAAAGAGGTTAAGGGCTAAATTCTCAGGTAAGGCAAACTGGTTCTAAAGTCAGTGGCGTGGCACCATTTGTCCCAGAGGAGGCTGTGACTCTGCATATTTATATATATATTTATATATGTGTGTGTATAGATATATTACATAAATATATATGTATGAAATCATCTCGGACCCATCGGAGCCAGCATGCTGTGCTCTGGCGCAGGGCCGCAGGGGCTGCCAAGGCACCTGCTCGCCTCCTCCTGCTCCCCCAGCTTCAGTTCACAAGTGGGAACAGTCTTGGGTTGAATGGGAGCTCACACACACACACACACACACACACACACACAGAGGACACGGTGCAGGGGCTGCCAAACAGCGGCGGGATGCAAGTCCAGGGGTCCCTGAAGAGATCGGATCAGCGGCAGCCAAAGGAAGGGGAAATAAATAACAGAGGGGGAAGCAGCGGAGGGGATCTCACTTGTGCCGCAGCCCACTGCAGCATCGGGTCCCCTGTGCCTGCCCAGGCCCCTGTGGGCACACAGGGACAGTGTCACAGCCCTGCTCTGGGCTGCCTGGGCGGTGCTGGGGTTGGAGGAGGCTGTGGGGTGCACACGTTCTTGCTGCGTTCACCTTGGACCCGTGTTCTCCTCCAGCACCTGCTTTGCTTTTGCTCTTGCTCTATCCCAGGACCGAGATTTTGCTGGCTTGGTTGTCAAGGATGAAAGGGAAACTCCATCCCCAGCCAGCCCTGCGCTTCTCTCTGCAGAAAGTTTGCATGGAGCTGGGTTCGGTCCAGCTCAACCCTTCCCACCACAGGAAACCTCTGCAGACCTCCCCACAGACCTTCAGAACAGAATTACACTTAGAAAACGCCTCCAAAACCCTAGAAAAACCCCGCGCCCCATAAATATAACCAGTTTCTTCCAAAACACCTCTTCATTCCCCATCCCACCCTCCTTAAACATCCCAGGAGATCAATGGATCCCAGCTTCAACACGCTCCGAGTGCTCACCGCTGGCTGCAGCGAGGATGGAGAGATGGGAAAGCAACTGAACTGAGTGTGTGAAGAAGCAACCTGAAGGCTTTGGACCACGGTCCCCCCAGCCCTCTCCTCTGCAGGAAACGGAAAGCCCCCCGGGCTGCAGCAGCTGTGGATCAGCTGGGGAGCAGGATGTGCTCCAGGAAGTAGCTGATGGAGTCCCAGTGCTTCCAGAGGAAGAAGAGGAAGAGGACGAGCAGGGCGGTGCTGAGGATGCGCATGCGGGTCTTCATGAGCGGGGTGATGAAGTTGGCGATGGTGGAGACGAAGACGAGCAGCACGGCCATCAGGGCCAGGATGACGTTGATGAACTTGCCCAGCAGCGCCCGGGCGTTGGCGTTCTCCACCCCTTCCAGCTGCACCACTTGCTGCTGCTGCTGCTGCAGTTCCAGCTTGGTCACCCGCGTCAGGCAGGACTCCACCGCCTCCTGCAAGGGACAGCACGTCAGCAGATGGACCTCATCTGCCCACCCTCTCCCCCTCGCCCCATGGATGGAGGGTGCAGAGGGCTCTGAGCCATCACGCTCCCCTACCTGGATGTCCCGTGCCCTCTCGTAGGACTGGTAGGCCACTTTCTCCTCCATGCTGGCCAGCTCCTGCTTCAGGTTGGTCATTTCGTTCTGGTGCAGCTCGGTGAGGTCGTTGAGCTGCTCCTCCAGGCGCTCGTACCTGCACACAGGGGATGGAGGGGTGCTGGGGCAGGAGGTCTCCCCATAGAGAACCCCCTGCCCTACTTCCCCTGGCACTGGAGACCCCCCCTGGCCCCACCTCACTCCTGGTTCTAGCTGGTTATGACGCCAAAGGGATGGGTCTGTCAGGAAGGAGGGCAATGGGGATGGCAGCTCCCCATGTCCCTGGCTTAGCCAGACAAGCCCTGTGGTTCCCAAAGAGCCATGGAATGGTTTGGGTTGGAAGGGACCTTAAAGCTCCTCCACTTCCACTAGAGCAGCTTGCCCCAAGCCCCTGTGTCCAACCTGGGTGATGCGCTTCCACCCTGGCACCCCCCCCATCCCTACCTGTACCGCTCCTCCTGCAAGCACTGCGTCATGTAGGTGTAATCCCGTTGCAGCTGCGTCTTGAGGTCCTCCATGGAGTCCTCCAGATGCGACTGGCTCTCCTTGATCTCCCGGAGCTCCTCCAGGATGGTGTCGAAGTTATAGTGGTGGCTGTCCAGCGTGTTGCACTTGGGGCTCCCCAGCCCGCCGGCTCCTGCCCCGGAGTTGCTGCCTCCAGCCGAGCCGGAGGTGGCACTGGAGCACTCGTCATCGCTGCCGTACTTGGGGCTGGAGACCAGCGTGGCGCTGCCGCTGAGCGCGCGCGAGGCCTCCTCCGGGTGCCCGTCGTCCAACGTGTCCTTGAGGTGCGCGATGTTGTCCGCGCTGCCGAACTTGTTCCGGATGAGGCTGGCGAACTCCCGCGGCTTGGAGACCACGGCGGTGTGCGTGGCCTGCGACAGACCCGAGAGCCCCCCCTTGACGCCTTCCACCACGCCGCCGCTGAAGCCGCTGATGCTGGAGCGAACGTTGGCACCCACGTCCTTGAGACCCTGGTGCATGTCCCGGAAAACATCCTTGGGCTGCCGGGAAGGGCCGTTCTGCTCGATCTCCTTCAGCTTCTTGTGGTAGTGCTCCAGCTTCTTGTGGAGCTGCGCGATGGTCTGAGCCGACTTCTGGTTCTTCTTCTCAAAGACCTGCTTGATGCGGGACGCCTGCTGCTTGTCCGCGTTGTTGGCCAGCTTCAGGTACTCGGCCACGTTGTCGTCCCGGGCCTCCTGCTCGATCTTGATCTGCTCCGTGATCTTGAGGATCTTCTGGTGCAGGTGCTCGATGGCCGCTTTCGTCCTGTGCGGGTCGGGGGTGCCCTCGGGGACGTCCAGGCAGATGGTGCCATCGGTGTCGCCGTGCCCGGCGGCGGAGGGCAGGCTCAGCGCGGTCACATCCCCCTTGTCCAGCTGCGGGCAAAGAGAGAGGAGGATGCTCAAGGGAGAGAGGTAACGGCCTGGGGAGAGGGTAGGAGGGGAATGGAGCTGGGCAGGAGAGCAGTTGACCAGAGCGATGGCTGCATCACCAGCAGGTCATGCGGGGGGGTTCTCCCCCTCTGCTCCACTCTGGGGAGTGCCCCCCGCAGTCCAGTGTCAAATCTCCACCAAACCAGCGGAGAGCGCAGGAACTGAGCAACCTGGAGGGATTTCAGTCTCCTTTTCAGGCTTTGCCTTTTAGCCTCCTGCCCGCAGCAGAAGGGGAACTGCCCCAGCCTGGTCTGTGGGTGTCTCCTGGTCCCCAGGGAGCAGCAGGCTGCAGGAGCAGGGACTCCTCTGCTTGCTTTTCCAAGGTTTCTCCCCTGGCAGGGCCAGACTCCTCCTGCAAGCACAAGCTGCTGCCTGGGAAGCTCAGGCACAAACCCATTCCCATCTTACAGACTTTGGGAGAGCTCCTCGCCTGAGGCCACGCTTGGAATCACCGGCAGAGCCTGGACTGAAAGCCAGGTCCTGCCTCCCACGCTCCGCCCTGGCCGCGCTGCTTGGAACAGTAAATCACTGAATCCTCCCGGTTCCTGGGGTTCCCATGCAAATCTCAGTGGTTGTATAAATGGCTCCTGGCATCTAATTGAGCTGCTTGAGAGTTAAATACTGTTGGCAGACCTGAATAATGTCTAATTTCCATCACACTTTCCCCGAATGACCCTTTAATAGGGATAATGCTGCGAGATCATTACTTAGGAGCGTGTTATCACCAGGAAATGCCTTGTGCAGGAGGGAGGAATGTTCTCAAGATGCTGCTTAGGAACACTCCGGCCTGCAGCAGGTCCTGCACGGGGCTGGGAAAAGGGGGAACAAACACTGATGTTTCCTTGCATCTCCTCCTTCCCTGGTGCTGCTGTCCTGCTGGGAGCCTGCAGGCTTCCTGCCAGGGTCTCAGCACGGAGACAGAGGATTTCGCTTGGGTTTCTTATCAAAGGGCAGAAATTAGAAGCAGGAAACAGACTTTTTTTTTGTCCAGATCTGCAATTCTTTGCACAGGGACAAACCAGACAGAAGGAAAAGGCAGCCCCGGAGATGCTGAAAGGGGAAAGCTCAGTGGGGCACTGAAGGGGAGAAGTTGCTCAAGCTTTGTTTCCAAAGAGGGGAAAGGTTTGGGAATCACCCAAAGCTTTGCCCCTGCAAAGCTGATCTCTGGGGTTTATTCATTGGAGCATATTTGGGAGGGTAGGAGGGTGGGGAATGGCATGTATCCAATGCTGCTGACCCACGCTGACAGGCCTGGGGTGAAACCTTCACCTGAGCCCCACTGAAAGCTCTGCTTGCCCTCAGCCACACCATGGGAAAGCCCCATGAGGTTATTGCTTTGAAAGCAACCCCCCAAAAGAGACAATACCGATCTCTGCAGCATTACCAGCCACTGCCTGCTAAATCCCAGCAAGCCTCGATGACTGTGCAGTGGATTTAGCAGGGGGATTAATAGAAGGCACACTTTCCCTACATGCAGAAAACCTGCTGCTTCGGCACAGCGAAATGAAAGGGCTGTTTCCTAGCGCTTGTTTTCCAGGCAGGAGAGCAGGGGCTCATGTGGGATGCGGGAGGAATGCAGGACGCAGGGAGGGAAATTGTTATCAACAGAATTCAACCCAGGACAGCTGAGATATGCTAAAGGCTCAGGCTAAGGAGCTGAGCAAACAGGACCTGGAGGGCCACGGCTGGGCACAGTTATGCAATGCTGGTTTCTTTGATGGAGCAAAGCCTCGTGGTAGGTGAGGAGCTTGGGGCCCGGGTTGTGGCTGTGGCCCCAGCACAGGGCTGTGGGGGTCCCTGCACGCCCCGGGCTGGAAGGGATTGAAACCCATTGCTAACAAATTGCACAATAATTGCAGAGCTCAGCGCAAAACTCCCAGGACGCTCCCTCATGCCCTGAACTATTCCAGTTTCCATCCCCTTCAGCCTACTAGGAAGCGCAGTGGATGAGCTCATGCCGTGGCTCTGGCTCCACACCCATCCCGAGCAAGGACTTTCCCTGTGAGATGTGATCGTGGTTCCAAGCTGAAGTACAACGTGGGGATGAAAGCTGCACCATGAGCACCTTCAAGCGTGGAGAACACAAGTCCCACCGAGCTGCCAGGGAATGCTGGGCAGACCCGGGAGCTGCTGCTCTGAGCTGGCCCCTCTTCCTCAGAGCACTTTATGGGCACAATGTGGGACAGGATCCACCCCATGGGTTGATGACTGCAAATCAAAGCCAACGTGGCAGGGGCTCTGGGTGTCCCCACGTGCATTCACAGCCGGAGCAGAGCTCTCATCCCCCTCGACCGTGTTACCCATCCCAGGGCTTGAAAATAGAAGCAGGAGCCCTGATTCACACTTCCCAGCCTCCTCAAGCCTGCAGCAGGGACCCGAGCAGGCAGCCCTGCGTGCTCCCCTGCCAGCCCTGCATGGACACAACAGGCCGGCAGCAGCTGCCTCTGCTCATTCACCGGCTTGGGAATGCTTTTCCTTACATAATACAGGCAGGAACGTGAAGGTTTCAGCTCGCAGCGGAGCTCCCACCCCTGCGCCGGCACGGACCGTGCCGGTGGGTTTCATTCACCGAGCGCCAGCAGCGGAGGTAGGTAAAGCCCCCGCGGCTCTCCCTGCCCATCACCATCCTCCCCACCCCAAGCAGCTCCAGCACCTACCTCCATCGCCGGCAGCGCTCGGGTGCCCCAGGGCTACTCGGTGTGGGCAGCTCGGCCGCGTCCCCGCTGCATCCCGGAGCCGGGCAGTGATGCACGGGCAGCGCTGGCGGCCATGGCCGGGGCACAGCGGCAGCTCCGGCAGCAAAGTTTGGGGGTAGCAGCGAGCGGGGGGGGAGAGGAAAACCCCGGTGCAGCCCCCGTCAGGGCTGGCCCCGTGTCCCCGAGCGCTTCCCGAGCGCGCCGGGCTGGAGCCGATGGCTGCGGCGGGATCGCCGAGCCGGGAGTCGCGCCAGAGCTGTTTACAGCTCCCAGCGCCGGCAGCTTTCAGAGCTGTAACGCAACCCCCCCGTCCCTGTGGCGGGATATTCACACGCCTCCAGCCCCATACGCTGCCTGTGCCCTGACGCAGGGGGTCGGGACGGGCTCCTGTCATCTGCTGTGTCACGTACCAGGGCACGGAGCTCGGGAGGGGCAGCAAGCACAGCCCCGGCTGGGACCGACACGGGATTGGGAACTGGGAAGCCTGAGGGAGCTAAAAGCCACTTGCGCCAGGACCTGGTGGTGTCTTGGCCGACACCATGCAGGGAGATGGACCCGGATCCAGCCCGCTCACACCATGGAGAGTGATGGGGAAGGCTGCACCGAGCCGACGGGAGAACAGGCGATGCCCCGGGAACACATCCAGCCGGCTGAGCAGATACAAGTGCTGGAGATGTTAAATGGGACAGCCAAAAAGCAAGCAGCGAGCTCTGGGTCTGCAGGAGCTGGTGGCAGTTTTGAGTCACTCTCCAGGCACTGCATTATTGCTGGGGCCAGTGGAGCTGGTGAGGGGCTAAAGCGAGATTCCTGGGTGGGAAAGGAGACCCAGAGCTGTGGATTTGAGCCCAAACCGGTGGGGTTGCACAGAGCAGGGTGATGGGGCCCCTGCTGCAGCATCAAGCCTGGATAAGAGTGATGGAGGGAAGCAGAATTCAACCCACAGACTTACACCAAAGCCCTCAGTGCACAGAGCTGATGCTGGGGCTGTTTGAAACAGCCGGAGATCAGAGCCCCAGTGTAGCCCCAGACCAGGAGCTACACGAGGAAGGGTCATTTACAGCTCTGGTTTGAGCTGTTTCTCATTAAAATCCCAACCAAACGACGAGACAACAGCAGCTTAGGAAGCATTTCCAGGCACACAGTGAATTGTGCAGGCCAGACCGATGAGCTGATCGTGACCCAGATGCATGTTTAATGGGGAAGACTGTGCTGCTCCCACCGCTGAGCCAAGCCCAGCACCGCTCAGCCTCCTGCTTCCCATCACCTCGGACTTCCTCTACATCCATCCATGCCCTGGCAGGGGAACCTGCTGCCTTGGAGAGGCTCTGGGTGCAATGCTGCACCTCTGAGCGATGGTGCTCGTTGCTGCCTGTGCTGGAGCTGGCCCTGCCCTGGCAGGGATGGATCGGGAAGGTTTGGTTCCACAGCTCCACAAAAGCACCATCCCTTTGGTCCCTTCTCATCCTGCGAATGGAGCCTCCCTACACCTCACCACAGCCACCAGACACCCTTGTAACGCCGGCAGAGCTTCCCTGTGGGAATGCTTCCCTTGCTGAGCTCTGACAGCTCCGGAGCAGGGGCTGCCTGCGCTGCTCCGATAACCTCAGTGATGTGATAGCAAGAAACCGGCACGGCAGCAGCCTCGCCGGGGCTGCTCGGAGCTGGGAAGGCATTTCCTTGGATCACCTTCAGCCCTCCCAGCCTGTGCTTGCAGCCCTGGACACAAGGAGCAGGGAGGAGGCAGAGCCGGAGCAGGCTCTCATGGACCGATCCGTGATGTGAAGCTGCCAAAGCACAGTTCAGCACCAGGAACTAAATCCCTTGGATGCCTTTAGCCCAAGCTCTGGATGCTGTGGCCCCAAATTCCTGCTCAGGGTATCCCCAGCCATGCCTGGCAGGGGTTTGGATGAGAGTGTTTGGGGGCAAGGGACAGGCTGCACCAAGCCCCTGTGTTTCTCAGTCTGTCCTCTCCGGAGGACAGGATCTTGTGGGCAAAAGCCTCCTTTCCCCATCTGCGTGAGCAACCTTTGTGCATGCCAGTGCTGAGCCCCTTTCCCGTACGCTCACCCATCAGCAGCGGCTATGGTACCATCCGTACCCAAAGCCCAAAGAGCAGATTCCCCAAGGAAGTCACAGCCCCCAGGAGCAGGAGCCAGTTGTGCCTCCCATGTGGTGCTCAGCCTCGACACGGAAGGGTGAGAAGGAGCAGGGATCATCCTGGAGCCGCACAGACACTGCAGCCAGGGTGGGGTTTGCAGCCTGGCCAAGCCCGGGGCCGTGGATGCCTGTGGGCAGGTTACTGAGGGACATCATCTTTGGGTTGCTGTCTCTCATAGCATCACTTCTCGGTTTAGCTCAGGAGCCAGAGGTCACTTCCCATCGCTCTCAGCAGGGTGGGAAAAACCCCCAGCTGCACAAGCACTCTGGAAAACACCCTCTGCCTCCCAGCTCCCCCTTCTGGGGCTGCCCCAAAGCCCATCTGCTTCCCTCACAGCCTCCAGCCCTGCTTCCTGATAAAGGACTTGATAAATGCCAGGATGCTTGAGATGAGACTTTGTTATTCCTTGGACACGTCAGGCAGCTGCATTCAGAGGAAACTGCCTCTTCTCAGCTCCCCAGCACAAGGGGAATTTTAGGAGCAGCAAATAATGCAGAAGCAAGACCGGTGCCTGTTGATGCCCCAGCAGAGCAGCAGTGCAGCTTCTTCCCTCCCTTTCACATGCAGAAACCCTGCTGGGATGGCAAAGAAAATCCCTGGATGGCCACAAAATCACAGCACATTTGGTGTGTGCTGGTGCTGGGTGGTGCAGAATCCAGCCCTGAGCACCTACAGAGCCCTGGTCCGAGCATCTCAGCCACGAGACGGGTCACCTGGTGATGCCACACAACATGCAGAGCAAATGGTAGGCTTGGGCTTTGCCTTTACAGGGTGGCAGCTGCGGATGGGCTTAGCATGGAGAAGCAAGGAGGAATTCCGGCTGAGCTGCACTAGAGTGCTCTCAGCCAGGCTGGGAAAGCTGCATATGGATTATTGGGAGCCAGGACACTGCTCCTGAGCCTCACGTTCCTGAGTGCATTTGGTGTCCAAAGCAAGTGGCTTCTTGTCCAAGATCTCAACCCTTGCAAGTGGGCAGCTGCACAGAGCCCAGCAGCAGCCTGACCATCGCCTGCAGCTCCTCACCCGGGCATCCCGAGTCCTTGCCTCGCCTAAGGAGCAGGAAGGAGAGCAGAGGGGAATACTCACGAAGACACCCAGCAGCGAATTTAGGAGCAATATCCTTTTCCCGGGGCAGGGCTCGGGAGGATGCAGCTCTGCCATGAGGATGCCCTGGTCACTCCTGCAAAGTGCCTGGCCGCTGCTCCGGGAGGCAGCCGCATCCTCTCCCTCTGCCATGGCTGCGGGGAAGGAGCCGAAGGGGCCGAGGATCGCACAGGGAGCGCTTGCAGAGGAGGCAGCCGAGGCTCTGAGGCAGCCAAGAACAAGCAGCACAGGCTGGCGAGCAGGGAGGGAGCCGGGAACAGGCTGGGTGCCACAGGGGCCGGTCCTGCTCCTCCACAGGGCGCTGGGAGAACAACAGCACCGCCAAGCTCTGCCTGCCCGGCTGAGCTGGGACGGTGCCACCGTCCCATGGGGCTCTCGGGGCAGCAGGAGGGGAGCGGATCCAGGTGGGCAGATCCCGGTATCCATCCCTTGGGCTGTGCCCTCCCCTAGCCAGTGTTCCCTCACCTAGCACCGCATCCGCCAGGCTGGGGACTGTCCCCTGTGCTTGCAGGTCAGCGGGAGGGACAGCTCTGCAGGGAGGGCTCAAGGACCCCTCACGGGTGAGGCTGCTCAGGGCCCTGCCGACGCTTGGAGCATGTGGACAAACCCCCACTGCTGTACAGGTAATGGCGCTGCCCTTTCTCTTGCTGGGGGACAGCACTGGACCCACCAGCAGCACCCCCAGCCCCTGCTGTGCCCGGGTTCTGACCCCTCTGTCAGGGTGTCTGGGAGGCTTTTCGGCAGGTTTTGTGTGCTTGAGGCAGAGCACAGCGAGGCGAGGAGAGGAGAGGAGAGCAGGCACAAGGCAGGACCCTGCTTTGCTCATCCTGACTCAGGAGCCAAATCCTGCTCTCAGTGATAAGCCTGGAGTGGCAGGGGATGGGCAGAATGGAACAGCAAAGCCATGGGCACTCACTCCTCAGTCCTGCCCTACCCACCTTGTGCATCCATGCTGACCCCCAGCTGCCTGCTCCGTCTAAATCACCCGGGACAGGCGGCATTCCCAGTGCCTGCCTGCCATGGAGCGGGAGCTGCTGGTGGGCTGGAAACAACAGCCATATGTCAACGAAGGCTGAGGAACACGCTGTCTTTTGCTAGGGGGTGAATCAGTACGAGAGCCTGATATTCTTCTTCAGCTGAATTAATTAAGCAGCAATCTCGGGTATCTTTGTCTTCACAGCTATTATCTGCTTTTCCCAAAGTGCTCCTCAACGCATCACCCCAACAGGAGTGAGGGAATGAGTTCCCACCACCACCCTTCGCTCACGCTCTCATTCCCCTGACGTGGGGAGGTAGAGAGGTGGGAGCTGACCTGGACACGATGCTCTCACACCTCCAGATCCGTGATGCAGCCAAGGTCAGTCCTGCCCCCCCAGAACCCTTGGGGAGCTTGTAGGGATGCTCCCGACTCATCCCCTTGGGATGCTGCTGAGGGGATGTGGGGCCAGAGGGCTGCAGGCAGCACAGCTTTACCACCACCATTCTCTCTGTTCACGCTTGCAGTCACCACTGGCCTGTTTTAGCTCCTTCCCCTGGGATTTTAACACCAGAACTCGCCTGCAGTTTGGGTGGGAGGGGAGGATGCGCGTTGCCTCTGTCAGCAAATCCTCCTGAAGAGATGCAAAGGACTTCCCCAGACACATGGAAGTGTTGGCTCTTGTTCCCAGCTGGGGAAGCTGAGGCAGGGAGTGAGGGAAAACCACTGCCGCAAGTCTCCTGCATGGGTTAATGCGGAGACCGCAACCAAAAGCAGTGAAACTTGAAGGTCCCATGTGCCTTTAGCTGTGCCAGCACCTCGGGGTGCTCCACACCTCCAGAAAGCAGGCTGCCTGCGACCCGTCCTGGGTAACCAGAGCTGTAGGAGGTGACAAACCACTTCCCTGCCCTGAAACCGATCGGATGCTGTGGAGCCAGAGGGAGCAAGGATGAGCTGGACATGCTGTAGCCAGAAAGGAAAGGCCTGGGCAGGGGAGATGAGCTCTGCCTGGTGGCCCTGAGCTGTCCCATGGCCTCTCAGCCACTGATGGCCACAGCCACGCGGGGTGATGCTCAGGGACTGCGGGTTTCTCGCTGCTGACTCTAATCCGCCTCACCCCGATATAGCCACTGACCCGCTGGGCAGCTAAACTTAGCAGGATGAATCCTGCCCTGTGGCAGCAGGGCAGTGGGGACGGGGCCATAAGCACAGGTCCAGGACCCTCGGACCACCTCCCAGAGGCTGGGCAGGTCCCAGGGGTGTGGATGGAGGAGACAGGAGCAGGGAGATGGGGCACTCAGGCCATGAGCTCAGCTCACAGCCTCGCAGCAGTCAGACCCGCCCGTGAGCCCAAAGCGGAGACGTGGCACGAGCCCCCTTTAGCCGCCCCCGTTCCTCCCCTGTGTCTCACGGGAGAAGCGTCCCGGGCAAGGCGGCACAGGGAGGGCAGGGGGTGCAGCAGCAGCTGGTGCTGTCACTTGCGAGGGACACCGAGGGCAGAGGGGCAGGGGCCAGGTCCGGTCCCTCGCATCCTTGGGGAGCTGCTCGGCGGCGCTGAGAGCCTCCCACTCGTGACCGGTGGGAGCGGATCCCGCGGGGGAGCCGGCCCGGACGGGGCGGGCGCAGCGCTCACCGCTGCGGTAACGCTGCCCTCTAACGGCCGCCGGCCGGCCCCGCTCCAGCCCGGCCCCACGGGCTCCCCCCACGCTGGTTGCGGGGGGCTCGGGGGGACCCCCCCCACCGGCCCGGCCCGGCGCTGTTCTCACCTGCGCGTGGACCATGCCGCAGTCCCCGCAGGCCTCCGTGCAGCTCCCGGGCAGCACCAGGCACAGGACCCCGCGGCCGCCCCGATCCAGCTCCGGCCGCCCCAGCGGGGATGGGGGGGTCCCCCCCGGGGGACTTTGCCCCGCCAGCCCCGGTGCTCGGCTGACCCCAGCGCTGCAGGGCCCGGGGGCTGCGGGGCCGCCCCACAGCCGCCTGCGTGCGGCTCCAGCGAGGCGCTGGCGGGTCACCAGGAGCAGATTAGTGAGGTAAGGGGAGAGCTCTGAGCGCGCTCCCTGCCCCTGCCGTGCCGCTGCCGCCACCACCGTGTCCGCAAGCCAGCACGTCCTCGTGTGAACCGCCGCCGCCACCGCCGCCACCACCGCCGTGCACTCCCTGGGATGCACCAGCACCCGCGTACACCCCAACTGTGCCACCCTGCTTGGGCTGAGAACCAGCCATGCACGACGGGATGCACACGAGAGTGGATGCTGGAGGTCCCGTGGTACCCGCAGCCCTGCAGAGGGGACTTCTTCCCAGCCCACCAACAAGCAGAGCTCCGTGGTGCTGCAAACCGGGGAACACTCATCCCATGGGCACCCACCGACCAGCTGCGGCTCCTGGAGCGCAGTCACACACACAACCTCAGTCCCAAGCTGTGTGCAATTGCAGGTGGGAGGCAGGGGGATGTCGGAGCCAGCTCACCCTCATCCGGAGCTCTGTGCGTGCACAAGGTGGGTAGAGCAGGGGGGAAGGATGCAGGGGAAGCATCACCCTGCAGAGCACAGCCTCGTCCCAGCGTGTGGCACAGGTGACAGGCCAGCAGCCCCTTTGGGGTCATGGCTTGGTGACGATGCCCACAGTGCGGGCAGTGTGGGGACACACGAGCATCTCTGGGGTTACACCATGGGCCCCAGCGAGGACCAGTGCCTGGTGCTGAATGCTCAGCCTGGGCCATTTTCCCACCTGCCTCCTCCAGCCGCCCCATCTGCTCCTAGCAGCTGCCTCTTGGGGGGACTTAAGGGGGAAGAGCCATGTGTGCCTGGCCTCAGCAAGGCAGAGGGTGGCCCAGTGGCGGTGAGGAACAGAGCAGCGAAGGCAGGGAAGGGAAGAACTGTAAGAAGGCAATTACAAAGTAAAAGGCAATAGGAATCAGTAGCTGCTCAAAAAGCGCTTGCTGAGGCTGAGCAATCCCACAGGGGATTAACCCAGCGTGAGCTCAGCCCCTTATGCAACGGGTGGAGAAAACAGCATGGCATTTCTGGGGGCAAACCGGGTGCAAGCTCAGCGCTGGGGTCTGACAGAGCAGAGCCATGTGTGTGCAAGCCTGGCAGCACCATCCAGCCCCGAGGAAGAGGGCAGGAGGATGGGTTTCCCGAGGGCTACAGGAAAATAATACAGCCTGACAATATCACCCAGCTCTTGTTTCTCTAAACAGGTTATTTTTCCACTGCCTCACAAAGGCCCAGTATCGCCTCTCTCCTTATTACTCTTTGTGTCATATGCAGTTAATTATTCATCCCCTTTGTGCTGCTCCGGGAGCGGACACGGACCTCGGAGCTCCTGTCCTGGTGCGAGCTGCTTTAGCTCACAGCATCAGCCATAACCCCAGGGGCTCAGAGGGACCCAGCTCCTTGCAAGGCCAATGCCACAGGCTGGAGGGATGGAAGTTTGGCTGCTGGTACCCAAATTACCAACCCGGATGGCTCCTGGCCCTCCTCAAGCGCCTGGTCCGGGTGCCGTGGGCCAGTGGGGACTGCCAGGGAAGGGCCAGGCTGTCCAGATTTGCACATGGTAAAGGGGAATAGAGGGACCTGGGCAGCAAAGCCACTGATTACAATGATGTTTATCCTCTGGGACCAGATTCCCACATCCTGGCAGTGGCCCTGTCCCCCCGTGGCTGTGGCAGAGGAGCAGCACTGTTACAGCTACTCCTGTAACAGCCACCCAGCCAAGAGCCCCCTGATGGGTGCTAGGGCCTGCCTGGCCACCTCCTCACCCCGAGCCCTGCAGCTCTGTCAATTCACTGCTGTATTTTCAGGTAAATTCGGACAAACAAAGGAAAACGAGGGCTGGATGGAAGCATCGCCCTCTCTGTAAGCTCTGCACGAGGCTGCTTTAAAACTCACTTTGGACATGACCTGTTTGCAGCCGCTTGGCCAGCCCCTTGCAGACACCCAGTGCTGGGCTGCCTGGGCTCCCCTCCAGCCCCGTGCCGGGGTCCCACCGGGCACAGAGCTCCTGACAGACCCCTTCCTCTCTCCCCCAAACCCCACTCTGGGAATTGGAGCTGGGCACGTCCCTGCCTTCACTTCTCTGCAACAGGAGCAGCAGCTCCAGCAGCTTCAGGCCCTGACTCGCTCCCAGTCAGGGGCTGCCACTGTTGTCGTGCACACCCAGGGTCACCAGGGACAATCTCCTCCCGACAGCATCTTGGGGTGCTCTGCACCCCGTCCTGCCACAGCCCCCAGCGCGTGCTCGTGCCCCCACGGTACCTTATCGGCCAGGCACTCGGTGTCTTCGGTGAGCAGGTAGACGGCCCCGCTCTCGGCCAGCAGGATGGCAGTGTCGGTGGTGGAGGAGGACCGGGGGCGGCCCTGGTGCTGATGCAGGATGGCCGTGAGGCTGCTGTCCTGGGGGGCCTTGCGGAGGAGATGGGGGCTCCCCTTCTGCGGCTCCAAGGAGCCGCTCTTGGCGCGCCGGCTGCCGCTGTGCAGGCTGGTGCCGCGCTTGATGGAGGGGCGCGAGCGGATCTGCTGCAGCACGCGGTTGAAGGCGGTGGGACGCGCCGGGAGGTCGTGCAGGGACACGGCGTAGGACACGCGGTGCATCTCGGGGGACCTCTCCTTCTCGTCGGGGGAGTCGTGGTCGGACGCGGCGCAGGGCGGCGGCGCAGCCTCCTGCGAGCTCTGCTGCTCCCGCTCCCGCGAGCGCCGGCGGCTGTGGAAAAGGTGCTTCAGGCCGTGGCCGAACATGGACCCTTCGGAGAGCTGCTGGATTTTCTGCGGGACAGGAGAGAAAAGAGCCCCAGTTACTGCTCGGAAGGGACGGCATCGCCCTGCTCAGCACCCACGGCTCGGGTGGACGGTGCCCGCCCCGGCACCACACCGAAACGCAAAGCTCAGGGGCTCAAAGAGCTTCTGCAGGGCTCTGGTGACCCCACGGCAGCCCAAAGGGGCCTGGGGAAGGGAACACAATGCTGCTCGAGCACTTCACTGGATACCCACGGAGAAGCATTAAGCATTAGTGGCCGTTCGATGGCACACTGGGCTGAGCGCGGTGGCTCGGGACGTCTCAAACTATGCAGCTCCAACGGCATTCCCCGTGCTGGAGCAGCAGCTACCCCGAAACACAGCAAGAGCAGCAGAAAGACCCTTCAGCGCAATGGAGGTTACTCCCAGCCTCGGAGCCTTGGCCACAGTGCCAGGAGCCAGCCGCTCGCTGGAACAGGAAGGACGAGGGAGCGCTTTTCCCTGGGGGATTTTCCATGGCTCCGGAGCACAGCACGGACCGGGCTGGCCTCGCTTACGGAGGTGGAACCGCACCAAATGCAGTCCCTGCTGGGCAGCACTGGTGTTCGGGCACGCTGCTCCCCTGGGTTTCCTGTCCCAGGGGGCTCAGGCTCCTTTTCCCACACGGGACGGCTCCTGGGAAGCGGGCTGGCCGCAGCGGGGTCATGCAATATGGATGTGGAACGGATCCTGCTCACGTTACAGCCGGGGCACTCCGGAGCGGGTTCCCCGCAGCCACTGGAATGCCCAGATTTGCATCCCCAAGAGATCCTGGCTGGGTGCCCTCCACAATCCCTTGTGCTGCGGGCGGCAACTTCCAGCACCTGCAAAGATGGATCCCGGATCGCAGGGATCCCAGGTCTATGGCAGCTGCCAGGCAGTGATGTGACCCTGGGACAATGAAAGAGCCTCTCTGCTCCCAGAGCCCCCGCAGCTCCCGGGAACCCAGCGCTTCCCAAGGCACAAGTCTGCCCTGCTGCTCTGCCTGGGATTTGGAGGGAAGCTGAGCACTCTGCCCGTGAGGACGCCAGTCCTGACCCTGCTGACGTTCAGGGGCATCTCAGCACTGATTTACTGCGCCCGGGACTCTCCCCAGGGATGCTGGTTCCTGGAACTGCAGCACCGCATTTACCGGTGGTTGAAAACCAGTGTGAAACGGGCGCAGGACTGGGAACTGCTTGGCAAAGCAGTGACGTTTGAGACATGGCCTCCAGGAGCTGCAGAGCGCAGAGGATTTCATGGCCAGAAGGGATTCCTCCTCAAAATCCTGGGCATAGAATCATGGAATCAAAGTTTGTGTTGGAAGGGATCTTAAGGCTCATCCAGTTCCACGGGCAGGGACCCCTTCCACTGGAGCAGCTTGCTCCAAGCCCGTGTCCAGCCTGGCCTTGAGCACTGCCAGGGATGGGGCAGCCACAGCTTCTCTGGGCACCCTGTGCCAGCGCCTCAGCACCCTCATAGTAAAGAATTAAAGCCAGGAGTCACAAATCCATAAGGGCCTAGTCCTCGTCACACCTGTAGTACTGGCAAGGAATCAGCAATCAGATCCTGTGTCACTAAACACTTTAATCCTCCTGTTACCCATCCCCAGTGAAAATTCCTGACCTTTTGGTTTTTCCTAGGAAATATATAATAAATCGACGGTGCTGAAGTGCTACTTTGGGAAATAGTGATTTAAATTTTATTCTATTTATAGAGTCTCTATGGAAACGGAGGCAGCATTAGGTAGGTAATAACTACAAACCCACAGATTTCTCCCATCAAGGGGATGGCACAGTTAGCCCTTTAGAAGGTCTCCATGAAAAGAAACGACCAACTTCCTTCCTTGAGTGTAACCCAAATGAAGGTGAAGCCAATAATAAAGGAAATAAAGGAGAGGAGTTTTCCCTCCTCAGATGGGTTCTGGGCCCATCTGATAGAAATTCACCTCTTAAAAGAAGCCCCTCGGGTCCTTTTCAAGTGTTAATGAAAGAGCCTTTCATGGGCTCTGCAGGTGAGACTCCCAGTGGGATGGGAAGGGATCTGCACAGGGAAAGAGGGGAGGGAAGCAGAAAGAGGAATCCCAGCATCGCTGCTCCAGGCTTGAACCCCACCTTGTCAAGCTCAAGGCTTTCCTGCATTAGTTGTTGGGAATGGTCACCACAAACAAGTGCTACTGCAGAGCATTTGCTGATGGAAACCCTCTCTTTTCCCACATTACTCCAGGGTTCTTATTGCACTTCCAAAGCAGCGGCATTTTTCTGGCACGAAACCACTCGTGGCTCAGAGCAGAGCATCTGCACGGGCTATTTTGGAACAGCCATTGCTTAATAACTGATGCAGGGGACACAGAGACTCATTCCTCAGTACAGACAGCTGTAAAGCACTGAGATTGATACAGAGAGAGCTTTACTTCTGTTGTCTTTTCCTTTACTGCAGCCAGGGTCTCCCACTCAGCAGCAGGGATTGTTTCCACGGACTTCAAAGGAGCAGCTCCTGCTTCATGTCCCAGGTATGTGGATCAGTTCTTGAGACAAACCAAGCGTGGCCAAGAGCTGGAAAGCACCCGTTTTAACCCAAACCAACAATACCTGGCAGGCAAACAGTGGCTGTTTGGTCTGGAACACTGCTCTTCGGCAATGTCCTGTAGGAGACATTACCAAATGCTCATGGTGCTGCCTGTGCCCACTGTGCAGGGATGCGCATCCCTCCTTCCCTCCAGGGCCGGCATTCCTGCTGCTGCCAAACAGCCACACAGCCTGCAACCTCCCAGTTCCTCCCTAACTTCCAGCCCTGCCCCGACATCCAAACCTCTTACTCGCCTTTCAGACGCACACAGAGAGGATCTGGTTGCCACGACCTTATGGCACTGCCACACGCTGCCAAATCCTGCTAATTACCATTGTGATCAATTATTCATAGCCATGGCCCACCCAGAGGCTCCAGCCAAGGCTCTGCAGCCCTTTAAAGACATCGCACAGATGCAGTGGAAGACTATCGTACCCCACCCCATCCCATCCTGCCTCATCCCATCCTATCCTATCCTATCCTATCCTATCCTATCCTATCCTATCCTATCCTATCCTATCCTATCCTATCCTGTCCTGTCCTGTCCTGTCCTGTCCTGTCCTGTCCTGTCCTATCCTATTCCATCCCAAGCCCTCCTGCCACTTTCTCCAGCGGATCCTCCTGTGGGTCCTGGGCAGGGGTGTCCCCGCGGGTGTCCCGCAGCCCCCCACAGCACATCCCGCTCCTCCCGCTGCCACAAACGCCAAGGAAAACGTATGGATGCTCTAAAATGGAAACCCGAGCACTCCCCCACGCACGCTTCTCCTCCCGGGGCCAGGATGAGAGCACAGCCATGTGACAAACATTAGTCACGTTGTGGAGCGCTCTCCCCAAACGCTGCCGTGCCACGCAGCTCCCCAACCACTCCAGAGCAACATCTGCAGGGCCAGCAACAGCTGCCCAGATGTGGCTCTGGCCATGGGGACGCTGCAGACCCCTGCGAGCTCCCCGCCTCGGGTGGCATTTCCGGGGTGAGATCTTTGCTACCAGATTCCAGAGGAGCCAGATGTGCTCCTGGGGGGGATAACAGCGAGCGGCATCCCACGGCTGCTTCTCCCACACTGTCACCTCTGCAGCTCCCGAACTGATTGCTGGGATGCTGCGTGCTGAAAGGCAGTGGGAAGCAAGGATGGGGACCCTGGGGGATGGCACTGTGGGCAGGTGGGCATGGAGCATCCCACTCCAACATGAGCGTGTGCCTGCAGGCACACAGCACACAGCTCCCGGGAGGGCAGCACATCCTGGCCTCATCTCTTGCCCTCTGCTGTGCTGGCACAACCCCCGGGGGGACCTCATGTCCCTCTGGGTGTACCCCAACAGGAGGATGGGACCCAGGGGGTCCTGGTGTGCAGCTCCACACTGTGAGAGTGGGAACCCGCTGGGGTCCCTGCCAGCAGCCCGAGTGCTTTGGCTGAGTGATGCCCCGGGAGATGATGGATGCGTCTGCTCCAGGGACTGCACTGCTCCTGCTTGAGCTGCTTGACAACAGCAGCTCCATCCCGCGCACCGCAGGGAGCCGGCTCACCTTGGCCGTGTCCTTTCCACACCAAAATATGCCTGGATGTGCGCGGGATTAACTCGAAACGTACCTGAGGGCTTAGAACAGGGGCTGGCGACCTTTATGGAGAGGAGGAGAGCTCACATCCTCCCTGCAGCCTGCACAGGCACCAGCATGGGGGGGGTCTGTGAACTGCATCAGGGGGTCCCCAACCCCAGACCAATCCCGTATAGTGAAAGGATTAAACTAGCTGGGTTTGAGCTGCTCTGAGGCAATGGGAGCTCAGTGCTTCACCCCATCCCAACCCCGTATGTGCTGGGCACTGAACATCCCATGGTGGGGCCTCCCCTTGTCTTTCATCCCCCTCCTCCCCAGGAGAGGTTCCCCAGCTCCAGGAAGCCCAGGGGAAACTTTATGTCCATGGATGTAGAGTTTGGATTGGGCCCTGGGAAAAGGGAAGAGCTTTAAGGCCAGTGCCCCCGGACTCCTGCTGTTCTTGGCTTTCAGGTTCAAAGGAGGAAAAGGTGGGAGCCATGAAGACCAAGACAGTGAAACTGGAGATGGAAACGATGCCAGGCTTCAGCTTTCAACCCTCGGCTCCTTTGGGAAAACAGAAAGAGCCAGGGCAAACATCCAGAGGTGCTGAAAGTGGGAGTGGGGCCAAGAGGTGAACACCGTGGTGGTGGGACACCCTGGAGACCCCGTCAGCTGCGAGAGGCTGGATGTCTCCTGCAGTGCTTTGTACGGCTCCAGTCACTGCGCTGCAGAGCACAGAGATCCCCGCCACCTGATGTGTTTGTGAGAAGGACTGTGTCATGCATCCACTCTGCTCCCTGCCAGAGCTCCTTCCACTCCTCCCTAATGGAACCCTCGCTCTTGGCAAAGGAGCTGGAGCCAGGAGCTGCTGTGGATGTGCCGGGGTCAGGGGATGGAGACAGCACAAGGCAGGCTGTTGTCTCCAGGTTGCCAGCTCAAATCCATCTTCAGCTGGCAGCAAACAACAGCTTACATCTGGTGTGTGCTCCCCATCCACAGGGAGATGGATCTTGGTGTGTGACACCAGGCACCAGCATGAGAACAGCAAAGGGCCCTGCTTGTCTGAACCCACCCCACAGTGGTGAATGCTGGGGCAGGTCCAGAGGGGGTTTGGGGCAGGAAATCCTTCAGGTTCTATTAACGATGCCACCAAGTGTAGCAACAGGAGGTAGAGGCTGACTCCGTGGTGGCTGTGGCAGGGCCAGGCAGCACGCCCGGCCCCGCTGCAGCACCTGTGGGCAGCACCAAGATGCAATTCTTCATGTGTCCTGCCTGGCACAGCAAGTCTGAGGCTTCCATCCATGAGGGCAATTAATTGCTGAGCTACAAATGCGTTAAAGGTGAACAGCACAAAGCAAACCTGCATTAGGGCATCAATAAAATCAATGGGCGTTTGGCCACTGCTCGCTGCGAGCTGGACCGGGCTGCAGACCAGGCTGAGCATCAGCTCTGAGCTGGATGCGCAACCAAGGAATGCTTGGCTCCGTGGCCATCCCCTTTGGAAGCTGCAGCTCCCTTTGCCCCATGCTTTCCCCCTGTTCTGACTCGCTGTGCAGGTGAAAAGGGCCCAGATGGGATGGAGAGAGGCTGGGGGTGATGCGGATGAGAAGAACCCCCCCGGTCAAGCCAAGCTGAGCCTCCTCGAGGTCAGGGTGTCCCACCCCATCCAGCCCTGAGCAGCATATCCCCACGGATGTGCCTTCCCCTGGCACCAGGCTCTCCCCTCCGGCTGTTTTTAGGGCAGCAGCAGCTGTAACATCACGTCAGCAAAGCCAAAACAGCCTCAGGAGCAGGAGCTGCTGCTCGGACATCGAGGGGAAGGTACCACGTGTCCTGCAACCAACCATGGGGCTTCCTGTGCTTAAAGCAGCCGAGTTCTCCTACGGGAACACGGCTTTTCCTTCCTGGCTGCCTGGCTGGAAGGGATGCAGGAATGGCACGGCAGCAGCCTGGCAGGGCTGGCTCTGCTTCCCTGACCTTGACCATGCCGGTGACACCTTCTAGGCCAAGCGGCAGGCTGGGGTCCCCCACAACAAGGATCTCCATCCGGGATGCCAGGCTAAGTTTTGTCCAGGTCTCTTTGAAAGCCAGCACCTCCATTACCACCACGGTGCGACCACCACACCGCCTTTGACAGCGCTGCCATGAGCAGCCCCTGGAAACAACGAAGTTACAAGCAGGGAATTCATCTCTGCAACATCAAACCCCACCACATGCACACCAATGGGACCCTGTTGAACAGCCGGGGGTCAGAGCTGCTCCACTTCCCAACCCACGGCATGTTTCTGCCCGATTTCCCACTGGATGGCCCTGTCCTGCCCCCCTGCATCCCTGCCGCCGGGACCCGGTCCCTTCCCTCCCGCAGCGCTGCAGTGCCGCGGCGTAACTTGTTTTCCTCATGAACCGGACACAGCCCGAAGGCACCGGGAGGAGCAGCCTCGGGGCCATTTACGCGCTGTCACTTCCCGGCTGCCGCAGCACTAATCCCATCGCTCCCGAGCATCTCCCCCGTAGCCAGCACCGGGGTGACTCTGGCTGCTCTCCACCGGGCTCTGCACACCCCAGGAGCATGCCCACCCCTGGGAGCATCCCCTCCCTGGAAGCATCCCAAGGTGGGACCACTTCATCCCAGGAGCATCCCCATCTCAGGAGCATCCTCATCCTGGGACCATCCTCATTCTAGGACCACCCCTATACCAGGAGCATCCTCATCCTGGGACCATCTCCATCCTGGGAGCACCCTCATCCCAGAAGCATCTTCATCCCAGGAGCATCCTCATCCTGGGACCATTTTCATTCTAGGACCAACCCCATCCTGGGAGCATCCCTATCCCCAGAGCATCCCCATCCCACATCCTCCAAGGTCACACCTGTAGCAGAGCACGGACCAGGGTCTGGGGATGCTGGCACCCCATCAAGGCGTCCATCCCACCGGGCCCCCCACTGGTGACGCCATGGGGTGCTTGCCCGACTCGTGACCCCAAGGAGTCCTCCCCCCTCCGGTGCCCCCCGGGGTGCTCGCCCCGCTGCCAGCCCACAGGTGCCCGGCGCTCACCTTCAGGTCGGGGGGCTTGGTGCGCGGCGGGGGGACGGCGCCCGCCTCGGGGGCCGCCGCCGCTTCCCCGGGCTTGGCCTCCATGGCAGCAGCGCCGGGCGGCTCCCCCGCGGCTCCGGGGTCCTCCTCGGGCTGCCGCAGCTCGTCCGAGCGGCACCGCTTCATAGCGGCGCGCCGAGCCCCCGGGCGGCGGGGGGAGCCCTACGGCCGCGGCGGCAGGCGGCGCCCGGGCGGCCGCTGCGGGCCCCGCGGGCTGCGCGCCCCCCCCGCCGCGCCCGCGCCCCCCCCGCCGTGCCCGGGCCGGGCGGCGGCTCCGCGCCACGGCGGCTCCGCGCCCGCCGGCACCGGCATCGGCATCGCCGCCGCCGCCGCGGCCGGGGCCTGAGTGGCGGCTGCGCTGGCCAATGGCGAGGGGCGAGGGGCGGGGTCGGCGGCAGTGGCTGGCGGCGATTGGCGGCGCGGAGCTGGCGCGGCGCGCGGGGCTGGCGCGCCCGCCGAGCCGGGCCGACAGCGCGGGGACGGGGCGAGCGGCGGGGGAGCTGCGGGGGCTTCGCGCCCCCTTTCGATACGGTTGTTAATCGATATTGTTTATTAATTGGTTCTCATTGTAATTAATGACGAGACCTCTTCCGCGCCCCTCGCAGCGCGGCAGGACTACAACTCCCAGCGTGCCCCGCGAGGCGCGCAGGCTCCTTGCGCCCCTGAACTACATCTCCCGGTATGCCCCGCTGGCCGGGGTCCGCCCGGCCTCCTCCCCCTTCGCCCCGCGGCGCTCCGATAAAGGTTCCGCGCAGCGCGGTTTGCCGAGGCGCTGCTCCTGCGGAGGAAGGCGGCGGCGGGGGTAGGGGAGGCGGGAGGGTGGGTGGGGGGAAGCGAGGAAGGCCCGGCCGCCGGGGCCTCGCCGTTCCCTTGGGGCGGGCGGAGCGTCCGGGAGCTGCAGGCTGGCAGGGGCCGAGTGTACCCCGCTGTGGGGAGGGGATAGCGGAACGGACCCGGAGGACATGGAGGGTGAAGGGGCCCCTCTATGGCGGGGTCCCGGCGGGGTGATCCGGGAGCTCTGCCGCTCCTTCGGCCACTACAACCGGCACCTGGCGCGGCTGCAGCACAACCTCCGCGAGACCAAGAAGTTCTTCCGCGACGTCAAGTACTGCCAGGGGCACCCCTTCGCCTCGGCGGCGCTTGGCGACGGCCTCCCCGCCGCGGCCGGGGACGGGGCCCCGCAGGACGGTGAGAGGCGGACGGGGAAGGCCGGGCCTGGGGCGGGCGGGGAGGCCGGTGCGGGGAGGGAGGCGGCTGTAGGGGTAAGCGTGGTGCTGTGGGGTGAGCCGGGGGGTGGTGAGAGGGCTGGGGGGGCCGGGAGTGGGCTGTGAGGAGCTGCTGGGTCTGGAATGGGGGGGCATGATGGGGTGGGAGCGCTTATGGAGCGCAGTCCTGGGGCTGTGAGAGGCTTTGAGGGGCCCTTCTGCTCATCATCGTGATCCTTATGGGGTCTGGGAGGTGCGGGGTGGTAGGAAGGTGCAGCTCGTGGGGCTGGTGTGGGTGACAGTGTGTTTGTTGTGGGTAATAGCAGGGATGGTGCTGGGCTTCATTCATCACCTTCATCCCCGTCTGTCGCGGTTGCAGGCTGTCCTGCCGTGTGCACGACTCTGTACAGAAGACTGTCTCGTGAGAAGTTTACTGTGACATGACATTTATAAAGCTCTTTATTCGTTTCCGAATGGCTCCTGCGTCACCTCTCTTGGCTGTTTGTCCACGATACTTGTCCGTTCCTGGCTTACCCTTCCTTCATCTGAAGTGCTGCTGAGCTCTTCTGTCACCCTGTGTGAAAGCAGGGCTGTCCCACTGTGCCGGGTCTGGCTGAGATGGGGTTAATTTAACCCCTAGCAGCCCCGCAGTGCTGTTTGCATTGAGCTAGAACAGTGCTGATAACCCACCAGGGGCTGGGCTGGTGCTGAGCAGTGGGAGGGGGTGTAGCCAGGACTGTCCCAGAGTGCCCATGGCCTGGCGACACAGGCTGAGAGAAGGGAGGAGCAGGGGGTATTTGTTGTTATGGCAGTTGTCTTCCGGAGCCACTGCTGCCTGTGCTTCATGGGAAGTGGCTGGGCATTGCCTGCTGATGGGGAGCACAGAATAAATCTGTTGTTTGCCTTTGCTTCTCCATGGGGCCTTTGCCTTTATCTTGACCCATGAGGGCTTTCTTTTCCATCTTCTATTCTCCCCTCCCTCCCCTGCTGAGGAGGGCAGTGGTAAAGCAGCTTGGGGGGCACATGGTGGCCAGCCAAAGTCAAGCACATTCATGGAAGCTGTCAGAACAGAAGGGAATGTACAAGTGTGCTGTTTCTGTTTGCATCTCTCTGGCTGCCGGGCAGTAGGAACTAGTTGCTTTCCGTCATTTCTGTGGGTCTCAAGGCTGTTTGAATGGCAGCACTTCCCTGGAGTTGCTCTTCTGCTTGGTGACTTCCTGTGAAACAGTGTGGGTCAAATAGCATCTTTGCAGGTCTGCTCATAGAGCTCTGTAGGTGGGGATGCAGCATTCCTGATGTGGGACACAGGTATCACCAAGCCTGGTGTTTCTAATACAGAGCACTTGGAACCTTTTCTGTTTAAATACCTGCCTTGACCCAGTTTGACTTCTGTTGCCAACTGGCCCTTAAATGCCAGGGCCCCAAGGAAAGGCTCTGACTGCTTCAGAGCTTGTTAATGCAAAGTAATGACAGTGTGGCCTCTTGGTTCGGGGTTTCAGGCGGCAGAGGCTGGCTAACATTGACCCCTCTTGTAAAAGAGACCTCAGCTCAGTATGTTTGAAGCTGGTGGTGACATCTTCCAGGCAGGGCACACACAAGCCAATAAAGCTGCTGGAAGGTGGGAAGTTGTCTTGAGGGGAGTGTGGGAAGAGGAAAGGAGAGGATGAAGAGCAGCACTTGGGGGAATAGGGAGGCTGCACAATAACTGTGAAGCAGTGAGGATGAGGAGCCATTGATGGATTTGGGGAAGACGTGGGAAGATGCGTAGCCCAGAGCCTTGGTATTTCTTGTCTCTGTAAAGTTTTAGTTGTGTTGGACATTTCTCTGACACTTTTCCCCTCTCTGACAGGGGGAGAGCATTTGAACTCTCAGGGGGTTTAAGGAGCACAGTTCTCCCTGACAGAACCACTTTTGCCTCGAATCTGCCCTACAGGTGGTGTCAAAGGGAGAGGAATTGTGACCAATTAATCCTGCAGACCTTCTGCAGTGGGAATTAGTCTGTGAGTGCTGATCTTTTGTGCAACACAAAGAGCAGGAAGGTAAATGGGCAGGACACTTACTACTGGGCTTGAAGTGCAAAAATAAACTGGGAGAGTAAATTCAGATGGCTTGGAAACAAACCAAATGTGAAGGGGTTTGCTCTTGAGACACCTCTAAGCTGCTGTACCAGCATAGAACTGCCCCTGGAGTCAACTCAAGCAGCCTAAAGCACAGCCTGAGTTACTGTGTCTAAAATCAGACCCGAGTATCTGCTAAACTGTGTGGTAGCCACTGACCTTTCAGGTAAGCTGGGGCAGCCAGGGTTGGATACTCGAAGGAGCAAATGTCTGCTTGCTTTTATATCCCACCCTCCTCTGCTTAGGGACATGATGGGCAGTGTTTGTCCATGAAGGGTTGTCATTGGCCAAATGCCTCCTCTGTGGCCTCGGCACCAGGAGTTACTCCTCATGGTAAATTCAAGGGTAAAAAAGAACTGCCTTCCAGCTACTGTTTATGAGGGGAGGGAGGGAGGGATTGTTGCTTGCACTGTCTGTGTTTCTGAAGCATTCAAGGAAATGTTGTCTGTTCTCCAGGTCTGCTTTGTCATGAGTAGGCTTTGAAGAATGATGTGTTGAGGTATGCTGACAATCTGCAGCTTGAGCCTGTGCAGCTCTGACAGCTCTTTATTCCTGTGTGTTGTGTACTAACTTCCTGTCAAACCATATTTTTAGGGACTGTCACAGATTTTACTCAAATACGTAAAGATACTAAGAAACCCAAACCAGCACAACCCTTTCTATTAACAGTAGTTTGCTTCATTCTGTGCTTGAAATTTGAACTCTTGGCTGAGGAGCCCGAGATTTGGGTATTTCTTTAGCCTTATGTCACAAGTAAACTGAGTTTACTTGTTTAACAAGTAAGCCTCTTGTACTCAAAGCACAGCATCTCCAGAGTTCTGGCCAGCAGCTCTGGTGTTATCTTAATGAGTGTGTGTGGAAAGCCGCGGGCTTGGTAGCTTAATGACTCTGTACAGAAATGCCTTTCATAGGGGGTGAATGTATAAACCAGAGGGGTTAGAAGAGTTCTCATCCTGCTGCTGTGTTGACAGAGGGTCTATATCCTGGTTAAAATGTGACTACTCTGCCTGTATCACTATGATGCTCAAAAGGTTGGGGCTGCTATTGTGCTGTGAGGTGTGTCAACATGAGAAGATGGGGTTTAGGACTAGATAATGTGTGGAGGGGTGGCTGGGAGGGTACTTGTGAAAGAAGTCCTCAAACACATGGGAGGAGGCACTCACTAGCAAGCTTCAAGTTAAGCAGAAGGTGAAGCAGGGTTCTGCAGGCCATAGGAGCTACTAAAGGTGTAGCAGCTGTGTATTTTGGGGTATTGAGCAGGAATTCACACCACTGTGCGGACAGGTGTGGTGGAGCCAAAGCTTGATTTATAGAACTGAGTGGGTTAATAATAAGTCCGGTAGTGGTCAAAATATGCTGTGAATCATAGAATGGTTTGGGTTGGAAAGGACCTTAATATCATCCGGTTCACCCCCCTGCCACGGGCAGGGGTGCCTCAACACTAGATCGTGTTGCCCAAGGCTCTGTCCAGCCTGGCCTTGAACACTGACAGGGATGGACATTTACCACTTCTCTGGGCCAGAGCCTCTCTACCCTCACAGGGAAGAACTTCTTCCTTATGTCCAGCCTGGACTTCCCCTGTTTCAGTCTGAATCCATCACCCCTTGTCCTGTCACTACAGTTCCTGATGAAGAGTCCCTCTACAGCATCCTTGTACCCCCCTTCAGACACTGGGAGCTGCTCTGAGGTCTCCACGCAGCTTCTCTTCTCCAGGCTGAACAGCCCCAGTGTTCTCAGCCTGGCTCCATACAGGAGGTGCTCCAGCCCTTGCTCATCCTTGTGGCCTCCTCTGGACTTGCTCCAGCAGCTCCATGTCCTTCTTACGTGGGGGACACCAGAACTGCACACAGTGCTGCAAGTGGGGACTCAGGAGGGTAGGGCAGAGGGGCAGGATCACCTGCTTTGACCTGCTGGTCACATTCCTTGTGATGCAGCCCAGGATATGGTTGGCTTTCTGGCAACCATCAGGAATGGAAAGGTTCCTGTGAAAGGCAGCAGTATTTGCTATAGGTATGGAGGTCCAGCCATAGTTAAGCACTGCTCTGTGTGTGTACTATTGAAGCTAGAATAGGAAGACAAGTGAGACCAGAGGTGTAGTTGGCCTTCCTTGAAGAGGGAGTGAGTAAATGCTTATGGCTTCTCAACCTAAAATTCCATAAACAGCCTAGGATTCATGTGTCAAGTGTTTGAGTGAATTATGAAATGGGTCTTGGTGAGAGACGTCCTTGTTTATGGACAGGCCTCCTTTCATCAAAAGAGGCTTAACAGGATGCATACACTTGAGGACTCCCCCTGCAGCCATCTGTTTTGATGTCTTTATCACATGTCTCCCAGTGGTATAGTACATTGACACAAAACATACCACCAGCTGAGACCTCTGGCAAAACTTCTGTCACAAACAGGAGCTGTTCCCATAGATATGGGAGTATCCCTGCGTCTCTTCAGGAAGCAAGATGTAATCTGTTTTTTGTTAGGTAATCGGGGGCTCATATTCCTCCGTGCTTGAATTCTTTATGTTCTGAATGGTGGCATCACCGTTCATGAGGGTTTTCACCTTATGTCTTATTCGGATGTGCAGAAATAGTGATACACTTTCTGCAATGCAGAATGTGAGCAACAGCTCCATCACCGTGCCCTTACTTCGGGTTTGAGAGC
The DNA here is from genome assembly GCF_028554395.1 of Pezoporus wallicus. NCBI lineage: Eukaryota > Metazoa > Chordata > Aves > Psittaciformes > Psittacidae > Pezoporus > Pezoporus wallicus. The sequence continues at coordinate 643,309 of NW_026636574.1, read as the reverse complement.
TTGAGGTTGCTGTAAGATGGATTTGTGCAGTGTTAAACCACTGCCATGATTTGGGTGCCTTGATGGTGGACTGGATTAGTTGTGAAGTGCTGAAAGCTCCATCGCTGGCAGCGTTCAAGACCAGGTTGGACAAAGCCTTGGGTGACATGGTCTAGGGTGAGGTGTCCTGGATGGTCTTAAATGTCCTTTCTAACCCAAGCCATTCTATGATCTGTGAGACAACTGAATCTGGCTTCTGGTGCTGGTTCCAGGTTTGCACTCAGAATATTTCACTGTGACAATGTTAGTGTAATGGCTTTGTTACTGATAACCACTTGTAGTTAACTTGTTGACCGATCACAGGGAGGTTGTGTGCATGAAAAGATGGAAAGTGTTTAAAAGATTTCTATATCCATCCTGTGCTTCAATAACTGAGCTGAGCTGCTGTATTTCAGTCATTTTCTGCTGGCAGTAAGTACCTGTAAATGCAGAGGCCACCCAGAACGAGGAGAGGGTGCAACCAGCCTCTTCTTTCCTTCTCCAAAGCCTGGGCAGAGGTGGTTTGATGCGTGTACAGCTGAAGAGCAAGCTTGAACTCCAGTTGAAGCTTCAATAGATGGAACCAGATCAAAGAAGTTCTTTATCTTGTAGATGAAGGCTTCAGTGTCCCATTTGTGGCTTTTTGCTGAATTTTCTCTTTCTGAGCTGCTACCCAGATTCTGCCCTTCACTTCATGTGGCCACTCTGCTATAGCTCTGGGTCTTGAAAGGCTTCTTATGGTTCTGAGCCATCCCACTTCAAGTGATGTCTCCCATAACCTTTTTCCAAGCTGTCAGTATATGGGTCCAGCATCTGGGGCTGTGTGGGGCAGAGGTCCAGGAGAGGGGCTTGCTGAGACACAGAGAGGGGTTTCCTTAGTGTTGTATGGGATGGAAGGATCCATCTTGGGGCTTGAGATGCTGAAACAATTTTGGATGCCGGAACATGATTCATTTTAATAGCCCTGGTGAAACGGGACCTTTCCCTACAGAATCCCTGCTGCTGCTTCTCTGCTCTCTTGTATTTGTGTCTCTTTAAACTGGCGTCCTGTTGCTTTGCCTGATATCAGGGCAATCGTACTGGGTTCTAGCTGTGAGCTTTGGCAGCTCTTTTGGGGACTGCTGTCACCATTTGCCATTTTGTTCTTGGGTTCCATCTGCCTTCAGCCCTGGGAACACGGGCCAGCTCTCTGCCTGTGGTGGAACACTGGCTGCTCTGTGCTCCAGGGATTGTGCTCAAGTGCAGCAGATGGGGAATTTGTTTGTATCCCGGTTTTTTGTACTACCAGAATTGCTCTGTTGCTATGCATAAGGTAACACAAAGCTGCTTAGACTTCAGCTTCGATGGCTGAGCGTGGGAAAAGCTGTATTTAGGACTTGTAAAAGAGTACAGGAGCTAAATTCAGGGCTGAGACTGAATTAGTGTGGTAAGGCAAATGCAAGGAGTTGTGGCACTGTGGGCTAAGAATTTGAAGGGCCTGGTTAGTGGGATGGTACAAGTGGTGCTGCAGATGGAGGATGGGTAAGGTGAGTCCTGCTCCTCTGAAGATACAGATGTTGTTTCCTTCTACAGCTTAAATCTTAAAATCCATAAGAATATCTGGCAAACTGTGCCTATTTCAACTGTGTAGGTTAGGAGAGGAATGTGCTGTTGGTGTGCTTAAGGGAGCAAAGCTTCCTCGTGCTTAGGCTGCACTAGGAACCTTCTGGCTGCTGGCAAAGAGTGTTTGACTTGGGTTCATCTCTACCCTGGTGAAAGCATGAGCTGGGTCTGTGCTTGCTGACAGAGGCTGTTGGTGCTGCTGCCACGTCTCAGCAAACTGGGTCTTGTCATCTGCCTCCTGGAGAAAAGCAATTTAGCAAGAATCTTTCCCTGAGGCTAGAAAGGAGCTTCTGCTGCTTTAACATCAATGATCGTAGCCTTTGGTCAACCAGCTTGTGCAGTAATACTCATGGGATTTGGTCAATGCAAAGTATTTGGCATTTTGAAGTGTGTGGGGGGAACTGTCACCTATTCATAGTTGAGTTTATTTCTGGTATGCAATAGGAACATTCTGTGCAGCCGAGGCATCAAACTGGGCAAGAATTAGCCTTGGTGACCCATTGGGCCTCATTGAACTCCGGAGCAAGGCAAAACAATGTTCCAACCCAAGGCAAAATTAGTCCTTTGGTTGTTTCAGCCTTGACAACAGTTGCCTCTTGACTCTTAGAGCCTGTCATTAACCTGCTGAAGAGAGCTCTGTGTAAATGCTTTTGGGTGGAATAGGTGGGGAGAACCTACTCTGCCTGGAATAGGTGGCAAGTTGTCTTGATGGCTTTGTGAGACAGCCTGCTGTGGATCTTTGTGTGGGGCTGGTAGGCATGCTGAGCTGCTGACACTCAGGAGACATAAGCAAAGCCTTGGTGCTGTGTGGGTTTCTTAGCAGGCTGTGGGACAGTGATGTGTGAACATTTGGCTTGGAGATGAGACTTCTTATTCAGCCAACCTGCCCTAATGCAGCCTGTCCTCAATTCTAGGGCAGAGTTTCATCGCCTTCCCTTGCCATGAAGAAGAGCAGCTGCAGCGGACCGTGAGCTGGCACCCTTGCCTGCTGATCCTTGGCCAGAACTGCAATGCCAAATGCCAGTTACTCAACATCCTGCTGGGGGAGAAGCTGCTCCCCACCACCAAAATCACCAACGAGGAGAACTGCAAGAGGCGCCGGATCCGTTTCACCCATGGGACGCAAACCCGGATTAGCCTGGCGCTGCCTGGGCAGTATGAACTGGTCCAGATGATGGCAGCCCACCGTGGGCACTGGGACACCATACCAGAGGAGGACCTAGAGATCCACGGGGACAGTGAAGACCCTGCTCACCAGATCGCAGAGCTGGAGGTCATGCTGCCCTACTCACTGCTAAAGGTAACTTGGTGTCCATGTACCATTGTCATAACGAACTTCAGATATAAGTTATAGGCCATAATAAAGCAAATGATGAAAACTCTCCAACACAGGAATTCATTTTAATAGGGGAGCTGGAAGTCTGGTGTTAGGATTTTAACTGGACATCACCATCTGTTTGTGTGCTCTGTTTCCATGTCAACTCTGAGCATTAGCATTCCTCTGTAATGTCTGCATCCATCTCGGAAGCCAAGCTTGCTCACATGGAACTCCAAGTGTCTTCTGAAGTTTTACTCCAGTTTCCAGGTCATTCAGAGTTAGCTTTGCTGTCTGATAGTAGCTACAAGCTGTCATGCAAGAAAAAAGCTTAATCCAACATCTGATAAAATGACCTGACTTCCTTTGAGAGAATGGCTCTTTACATCCCTGTGGTGCCAATGGAAGCTGAGGATGTTAAGAGCTAGAAGGTGGGAGTCTGGTCTCAGAGCTGTTCCTAACATTGCATCTTGCTTTGTGCCTTTCCTTTGACTTGCCCGTGTAACACGTTCCTGTTCTGAATGTTGCAGTTTGGTGTTTAGCAGAGAGCTTTAAAGGCGGGGGCTGTATTTCATAGCTTTTTATAGCTTCCATAAGTTTCCATTGCATTTCATATCTTACTGCGATAAGGATCTTAGTACTTTGCTATTGCAGTAGAATACTTGTGGAGTGTTGTGCTTGGCAAAAAAGGGGGAATATCTGGAATAGAGAATTCCTAAACAGAAATTACTTGAATAGGACCTCTTGTCACTTGAATGAGAGCTTGAATCTCAGTTGAACAATAAAATAGCAAAGTAAGTTTTTTCTGGATATGTGATTGGGAATAGGCAGCAAATGAAGACCCAGTATGCATCAGTTTGAAATATGGTTGACAAAGCCAGTCTGTAGCTACATTTAAGCCTATCCTAATAAGATCAGCCACATCAATGCTCTGTTGTGGTGCTTTTATGACTTCCAGTATCCACAGAGAGAGGACAGAAGAGCCATGTTTGTATAAACCCGGTGAGGCATCCAGTGCTTCCGCAGAGAGCACCAGCCCAGCTCCTGGTGCTGCAAAATAAACGCCTGTTCTGGATCTTCTGCCTTGCTATGAGAGAAGAGGATTTAGCTTTACATTTATTTGGGCAGTTTACAACCCTCTTTCAGATTTCTCATGTGAGTGACAAAGATGCCTCTGTCTGCCTTTGGTTATATTTAGGCCACTTAGATGAAAACAGCTACTCAGATGGATTTGAAAAGGGTTGGTGAAATAAAAAGCTCTTCCAATAGAAGAAGAGGGTCAATCACAGCTAGCTTCACATGGAGGCGAAGGACTCCTTCCATGAATTCAAGGGGCTAAAGGATGAACACAGTTTTAAAGCTGATGGGAGAACATAGTGCATTTTAGCAGGTAACAGGGTTAGGGATAACCTCCTGCTCGATCACAGGAGTCTCAGCTCCTGTTGAGAGTCATGTGGGTTTTTCCACCCTTCCAGCTAATGTGAGTTCTCCAGCTCTGCCCACACACCCCCAGATGACAGTTCTTAAAGTGAATGTCTGCTGCTCGTGGGCACTATTCCTGTACCAAGTGAAATATGGATCTGGAGCAATAATGGATGAGGGTATTTGGATGCTATCCAAAGTGTCATGTCTGCAGAACTGCTCCGAAGGAACTTAACTTGTGAAGCACAACCAGGAGCCCAATAACAGTTGCATGCTTGCTGCTAACCTGATATTCAGTACAGAGCTTAAGGGACCAAAGAATTTTGAGGAGCTCAGCACCTTTTGGGCAGAGGGGGAAGAAATCAACCTGAGTTTTACCGCACCAGGTACCTAGAACCCCTTGTTCATAGAATCATAACTATTGTTAGAGTTGGAAAGGGCCTAAAGATCATCCGGTTCCAGCCGCCTGCCACAGGCAGGGACACCTCACACCAGACCATGTCACCCAAGGCTCTGTCCAACCTGGCCTTGAACACTGCCAGGGATGGGGCAGCCACAACTTCTCTGGGCACCCTGTGCCAGCGCCTCAGCACCCTCACAGGGAAGAACTTCTGCCTTGGATCTAACCTGAACTTCCCCTGTTTCAGTTTGAATCCATCACCCCTTGTCCTGTAACTACAGTGTCTGATGAAGAGTCCCTCCCCAGTGTCCTTGTAGCCCCCTTCAGACACTGGATCTGTTTGGTTTTCTCCCAGCACACCCTGGTAGGTGTACTGTGTTTCATGAAACCCTCATGTTCTAGCTACTCAAGCACCTTACCAGTATGTGAAGGAACATTTGTGGGCCTGTAGTGTGGACTTACAGGAGATGAGCATTTCATTTGTGCCTCTCTCTTTGAAATCATACTTGTTCCCCATAGTGAGGGCACTGACCTACCAATGGGCTGCCCTTAGAGGAGCTCTCTGTGGCTTCGGGACCTGGGGAATGCTGTGCAGCTCTTCATGCCCGAGAGCATCTTTACCAAGAGACTGCACTGCTCAGGCTGGCTGGAGCACCTACTTGACACACTGCTGGCCTGTGCAGGCACCTAATGCTAACTCGGACTCCTTGGTGCACATACTTGTGTGCTAAAGCTGGTTAGCCATTGCTCCGAGGAAAGAATGGCTGATTTATTAGTAAACAGTATCCAAATATTAACTAAACTGCTTTCTGTCACTTGGAGATAAATTCAATGCAAGTGCAGAATACACTGCTTCTGAATATTGACCTGCCAGTGGAGCACCCTGAGTCCGATACCCAGGGTGGGATCGTGCTTCCTCAGAGGATGTCTTATTCCAAACTTGTTTCACAGAAAAGGGGGTGAAGAGGGAGCCAGAAAGTCCCATTAGCATGGCTTGGCTGCTGTGGCAGCGCCACTTTGTGCTAATAGGTTGGTGAACTTGGTTATTTTTAAACTTAAAATCTCAGGGAGGGGAAAAACATTGGCAAAGCTGCTCTGCTCCTTGGGGATCACTGCACAGGAATGCATCTAGGTCATGGGGAGTAATCCAGCTAAATGGACAGATTGTTAGATTTATACTGGGAGTCAACAGTTGGCTCTTCTCCTAAATCTTATCAGTTGTGCCTGGAAGCTGAAAGGGACTTCTCTGAAGGGACTGGTTTTCCTCTGGATGGTGCAGCTGAATGGGAGGAGGGTCTCAGGGCTGAAAGCTGCTGCTTCGTGCCTTTGTCTTGCTTTGGGCCTCATGGGACTCTGGGTCTCAGTCTGAAGAGTTTTAGACAGGATTTGTAGGGAAAAAAGCATTTTCCACTGCTCTGGCAAAGCTGGAAGGTGACAAGAAAGAAAAGATGGTTCTGTGAGCTCTGGCACAAGTGGTCTGGGTTTATTGTTACATCTCTTCAGGTCCTGCAGCTGTGATTCACCTTGTATGAATCAGGAGCTGTTACAAGCAGCAAAGGATGTGGTTAAGCACCTATTGGGTGGTTATTTTAATGTCCATAGAATCTTTTAGGTTTGGAAAACTTGGCAGGATGTGCCCTGATCTGATCAGCAGTGTTTGCTGGAGACCAGAGGTGTTCAGCTTTCTTTGAGTCTCTCTAGATGAGAGCTCTTGAACTCCAGCTTTGGATCCTCATGGAAGCAGAATAAAATGGGAAGATTTCAGACCAACTGGGGAGGAGTGTGTATAAAAACAAACACAAAAATCCCAAGTAGGATCTGAGGGTAAATATACACCACAGATTAATAGGGAGGCAGTGGAATTAGCTCCCATATGTCATAAATGCAGTAACTGTCAGACTTGAGTGATTCACAGACTATTCTTAGAAGGCAGAGTATTCAAATTGGTTTAGCAAAAGCCTGGGCCTTCCATCCTGATCTGGCTGGGAGGAGTTTGGGTAAAAATGGGACTAAATTGGATTTAGCTTCTCAGCACCTCAGCTCACAGAGCAAACAGTGATTGAACTGCCCCCAGCCTGGCAAAACAGGAGCAGGTCCTCTTGGGATGCAGCAGGTAAACGCTTTCTAACTGATGTTGACTGAGGAATACAGCACTTGAGTGGTCCCTGAGTGCATTCAGGGAGACTCCACTTGTCTTACTGGAGGTCAGGACCTACTTGATCCTTAATTTTTATTCTAGGATGATGGGATGCAGCGGTCGTCCTGGCATCGCAGCTCTGAATCTGTGGATGAGTACATGGTGTCTGCATGGTATTCTCTTTAGACCCTTTTGTATTGGTGTTGACAGACACCTCTGTATCACAAGTGGAAAAGCTCTGACTGATCTTTGCATTCCTGATGTCCGGGTTGCTAAGTGGGAGGCTTTCATGTTTCAAAAAGGGCCTTTTTGTTAAGGAAAACAGGAATGAAGTTACTTAAGAGCAATTTCATGCTTCCAGCTCTGTCAGAAGTGTTCCAAATGTGCTCCTAGCGATGTGACCTTGTGAGAGCCACCTTAAAAATTCCAGGAATCCGGTGTGAGTCAGAGGTATTCCCATAGAAGAAGAGTTCATCCCTAATAGTATGAAGCTTGCATGGCTTGTGCTTAAATTCTGTAGGCCATTTAAAAGAGGGGAAGCAAGGAATGTTACTGATGCTCTCTGGAAGAGGCTGAGTGGCTCCTATGGAAGGAGGAGACCCAGTTGCTGCTGTGTTGGTTTCCTCCCTGTCTCCTAGAGACAGCACTGGGTTCCTCCTGTGTTTACAGTGCCTGGGGTGAGTCAGCCTTTCTGGTGAACATTGCAGCACTCTGCATCCCGCTCCAGCCTCCGGTGCATCACACAGGTTTGAGTTCAGCACCGTGGAGGCCCGTGGCCATAAGGATTCCTTGCTGGCTCTGAGAGCAAGTGGGAGATGGGGCCAAGGCTCCTCATTTTGTTCACGTTTTCATCGTCTCCTCATTTTTCTGGAGGAGAAAACGAAGAATGCTCAGCTATCACCGCTGTTACAGATCAGAGATTCTGGCTTCAGTTCAAAGCCTTTGACACTTCCCTTCCTTAGGGGGCTACAAGAAACCTGGAGAGGGGCTTTGGACAAGGGCCTGTAGGGACAGGCCAAGGGGAATGGCTTTAACCTGCCCGAGGGGAGACTGAGATGAGCTCTTAGGCAGAAGCTCTTCCCTGTGAGGGTGCTGAGGCGCTGGCACAGGGTGCCCAGAGAAGCTGTGGCTGCCCCATCCCTGGCAGTGCTCAAAGCCAGGTTGGACACAGGGGCTTGGAGCAAGCTGCTCCAGTGGAAGGGGTCCCTACCCGTGGCAGGGGTTGGAGCTGGAGGAGCTTTAAGGTCCCTCCAACTCAGACCAGGCTCGATTCTGTTTTACTGGGGTCATACATGCAATTCTAACACTTCTTGCACATCCAGAAGTGAGTCTCATCTCCTCCCTTGGAAGGGGAGGAAGCGGGTTCAAAACTGGCCCCTTTTTAGTAGGGTTACTAAGATGTCATATCAGCAAGAGCATGACCAAAGCAGTGAAACTACGTGCAGTATGAAAGCTAGTAAATAAAACCCATCTCTTGGTTTCATTTGGATCTGCAGAAAGTCAGAACTAAAGCTTAGTTACAACCATCTGTTCCTCCCGTCTGTCCTTTGGCTGCCTACTCTTTGGAATCGGTTGTTGTGCTGCCTTTGTCTTGGCAGCAGTGGCTGGTGTGGTGCTTTCTACTGTTGGAAGCTGCACTGAAAGCTGATGGTGTGGGTATCTCCTCAAAGAGCTGCAGCTTTGGTAAACATCAGCAGGAGAAGTTGCAAAACGGGGCAGCTGTAGGCTAAGGAATGACAGGGACCACTTTGGGAACCTTGTTCTAAGTTTTGATCTGAAATAACCTAGAACTCGAAGGCTTAGTTCGACATCAGAGTAATAACTAATAACTTAGTACGAGATAAGAGCATGATGTTGTGTGTGAGACTCCGTAAGTGCTCAAAAGGGTTTGGGTGTTTCTCCTTTTGCCCTTTGTGAAGGAATTATGGTGCATTTTTGGATATATCCATTTTCAAAAGGCTCTGTACAAAACCCTGTGTTTTTCACTTCCTCCCTTGCTAGGAAGTGGACGTTGTGGTAGCACCATGTCGCGGATTCCAGTCTGCTGAAGCCACCCTGGGGGAGTACGTGAACCAGGTCTTGCCTGTGGTTGTCTTTGCCATCAGCGAGGCAGAACTTTCCTCATCAGATGAGAACGAACTGCGCCAAATCAAAGAGAAATTCTCTTTGCCCATTTTCTTCTTCAAAGTGCCCGAGGTGGGGGCTGACCTGATCTCTCCCAAAAAAACTGAGCAGGAAAAGTCCTCCCTTTACTGCCAGCTGATGGACTTGGAGTACCTGAGTAGCAACCACTGCAGCTGCGGGGTGCCTGGTGCCGACGCTGATGCTCAAAGCATGCTGGTGGAGCAGCTCGAGAAGCTCCGGCTCCTGAGCACCTTTTCCAGGCAGGTCCTTCAGAAGCACCTGGTGGAAGCAGCCACCAGTTTAAATGAGGTGCACTGCCGCTGCCTCAACATCTTCATCAACCAGGCCTTTGACATGCAGCGGGACCTGCAGATCACCCCCAAGAGGCTGGAGTACACCCGCAAGAAGGAGAATGAGCTCTACGAGTCGCTGATGAACATCGCCAACCGCAAGCAAGAGGAGATGAAGGACATGATCATAGAGACTCTCAGCAATATGAAGGAGGAGCTCTTGGAGGATGCTGCTAATATGGAATTCAAAGGTAACTACTGCTGGAAGAGTAATGGGAAGGTTGGGGTCTTTGAAGAGGAGTGGCTTCACTTCCAGTCTGCTAAGAGAAGGTTAATGGCAGCCTAGGCAAGTGGCTTTGCAAGAAAACTCAGAAGTAAAACACAAAGAACTTATCTATAGCATCTTGTGAGTAAAAAGCAGTCCTTAAATGAGGCCTGAGCCTCATGTGCAAAGAAATACACACACATATTTACTGCAGGTGTTTTATCTTGTGCTGCCCCTAACGCAGACTTGGTTTCCTACGAATCAGACCTTTATCCCCAGAGCTTGCTGCACAGTTCTCAGGGTATGTGACTTTGCTGCTTTTGTTTCTTATTCTGCTGAAGAAGAAAAGAACTCTCCCTACTGTGCCTCGGGGAGACTTGGGAATAAATCTGTCCTAAGAAAAAAAAGCTCTTTGAGATGTAGCAGCGAAGGTTTGATTTGTACTTTGTGTGATTCCTTTGAGAGGCTTGCGTAAGACTTTTGGGTCGAAAGCATCCTAAAATAAAATCCTTCTGGGTAGGTAGAGTTCTCCCTTTAACTCCCCCCCCCCCCAAATCTACAAAACATACTGTGCTCCTGAGGCCTCTGCTTGGCATTTAGTGTGTGGGTTTGGCAAATGGAAGGATTCTAACTGCAACTTCTTGTAGCACAACTTCCAGGAGCACAGGAGCTGGAAGCACACACAAGGATGTGTAAACTGTGGAGGGTGAGAGGCTGCCCAGAGTTTGTCTGCAGGGATATGGGGTCTATCATAAACCTCACAGTGAACAGTTGTAGGTTGGATATTTCACAGCTCTTTCTTCTCCTCTGCTTCTAAGTAGAGGTTTCATAGAATCATGGAATGGTTTGGGTTGGAAAGGAGCTTAAGATCATCCAGTTCCAGTCCCCTGCCATAGGCAGGAACACCTCACATAGGCGATGTCACCTAAGGCTCTGTGAGCCTGGCCTTGAACACTGCCAGGGATGGAGCGTATACTAAATATTGGTTTATGTTTAATACTGCAGGTTAGGATCTGATGGGTTTGCTTCTGCAGATGGGAACTGGATGAGATCTTTCTTGTTCCTTGAAATGGTTGCTTTGTAGTGCCCCCGCAAAAATGTAATCCTCATAAAGAGCTTGTTTTAATTGCAGTATAGCCTATTTGCATGCCATAAAGTACCACAGTGAGCTAGTGTACACTAACAGTAGTGCGTTAATTCTACTGTGTAGGGCTGCTATTGTTCCATTAGCAAGACAGGTAATTCCTGTGTTCTGTCTGTCCCACTCTTCCCAGAGCTGGAGCACTGTAGTACCTGAGTTCAGGTTTCTTTACATCTCGGAGTATGTTTAGGGGTAGCACAAGATAAAAAACCTGCAGTAAATATGTGTGTGTACTTATTTGCACAGCAGGCATCACTTGGAGTGTAGCATCTTGTTGAATACCAGTATCTGCAGTAGTACCCTAAAAGAAGGAAGGTGTTATCTGAAGGAGCTAATGCCATCTGCCGATCACTGGGTTTGTGTTAAGTACACTAGACTGGTGTTGGCCAAACTCCAGAGACAAGGTCTTCATCTCCTGGTAGTAATGTAGTAGTACTCAGTGTGGGAGCAGTGATTGCTCAGTGTGTGTTTAAAAATACCAGGGTGGTAATGAACCTTTCCAGGGAGCAGGAAAAAGGTGTCCTGGAACCAGGGTGGTTGTTCTGTCACTTCCTTCAGAACATTCAACATCCAGCAGTGCCTATGGATGGCCTGGAAGCATCTCCTGGCCTATACTTCTTTAGATGGAAATACAGCTGTGTGCTTCTGCCCTGTGCTTTTTGAGGTGATAGTTGACTTGTCATCACTGTAAACCTGTAGTAGCTACAGAGTGCTGGTGGTGAGTATCCTGTGAATTCAAGCACCAGCTGGGGCTGTGCTGGAGCTCCTCTACAAACCACTCCAAGCAGCTCAGCCCTTGGTTCACCGATGCTGTGTTGCATACGGAAGATGCCTCTTTCTTTTCTTTGATGCAGATATCATCATTCCTGAGAACGGGGAGCCTGTCAGTTCCAAGGACATCAAGTGTTGTATTAAGCAAATCCAGGAGCTCATTATTTCTCGGTTAAACCAAGCAGTTGCCAACAAGTTGATCAGTTCTGTGGACTACCTGCGAGAGAGCTTTGTAGGGACTCTGGAGAGGTGCCTGAAGAGCCTGGAGGAGTCCTGGGAGGTTTCAGTACATCCTGCAAGAAGCTGGGAGAAGTCCAAGGATGTTTCTGTACACATCACAAGCAATTATCTCAAACAGGTCTGGTGGCTTAAATGGCTCTCTAGAGTATCCTTAGTAATTGTCTGTGTCCTGATCCAGCAGGGGTGGGAGGAGAAATGCTCACTGAAATGAGAGGAACAGAGCTCTGGGTGGGTCTGGTGGCATCAAGGGAGGCTCTGAAACCAGAGAACACTCACGTAAAGGCCCAGTAGTTACCTTTCCAGTATCTGGATATAGAATCCAGATAAAAATACCTATCAGCTTAATACAGGAAATAAATCGAACCAAGTGAATCATGGAGTATCCCGTCTCATTTTGGGAGGGTCTAGCACATTTTATAGTGATTAAAGCTTGCCCAGTTCCCATACTTTCATCTTTCCCCTGCTTTCTAGATCCTAAATGCAGCTTATCATGTTGAAGTCACTTTCCACTCTGGCTCAACAGTAACCAGGATGTTGTGGGAACAGATCAAACAGGTATGGGCATCTTTAGCATTGATTTCTGGTACCTGTCACTGCAGTGAAATGCCTTTGGAGCAGCTGCCCTCTAACTTTTGGCTCTGGGCCCATGCATGGGAAAGCTGTTGCTTCCCCATTAAAGCTGTGTGTATAGTTTTCTCCTGGGGATACTAGTACTTGATTTGAAGGAAGTATCTCTTTGGTGTTTCCTTTCTGTTCTGATGGTCAGCATGTTGAACTTGCTGTTTGTTTTGGGTAACTGGTGGGGGTTTGGGGTTTTCTTGTGGGTGCTTTGCTTGTTTTGCGGTGTCACTTCACCCTCCTCCCTCCAGAGCAGCCCACGTTTCCTCAGGTCTTTACTTTAACAGGCAGGAATATAAAGCATTCACCTTTCTGAAGTTCTTTCTCTGAGCTGTTGATGACCTTTACTGCTTCCTCCCCCTTGAGATTCCTTGTGTGGATGGGAGGATTATGACTTTTTTTCCCCAAGTAGGTGCAGTGCAGATGGAGTGGTACCAAGCCTTCTGATTCGTCCTTCAGTCTGGGTGAAGGATCCAGCCTGGCTGTGCAGAGCTGGATTTCTGTGGCTTCTAATAAAGGGTGGAGCAGGGCATCTTCATCAGCCAGCAATTTCAGGGATGTGGTGTATGCCTGCAGCAAGGATTCCCACACCTTGACAGCGTCTGTCCCCCAAAAAGCTGCTTCCCTGATGCTTTCATCAGTTTGGGAACAGTTCTCTGGGTTACTGCTCATGCTCTGCCTGTTCTTAGCTGAGAAGCTGCACCACAGCTGTGCTTTTCCAAGTGGTAGTTGTCCAGCCAAGTGTGTTCTTGGCCAGACATGAAAGGATGGTTGGCATGTAGAATTGAACTGAGCAGATATTGAGGAAGAATCAGATCTCTTAGTATGTGTGTACAGCAACAACATGTTAGCTCTAAATTGTTACTAGTTGATTGCAATTCTATGTGCAGATGACTGCATTATCACAGGTATCTAAGCAGGGTGAGTTAAGTAGACTGACCCTTTGTGGGGTTTTTGTGCTAGTGCCTTAATTCTCTCTCCTGTTTGAGTAGATAATCCAGCGGATTACCTGGGTCAGCCCTCCTGCCATCACCAGTGACTGGAAGAGGAAAGTTGCTCAGGATGCTATTGAGAGCCTCAGTGCATCCAAGTTAGCCAAGAGCATTTGCAGCCAGTTCCGGACCAGGCTAAACAGCTCCCATGAGGCTTTTGCAGCTTCTCTGCGTCAGGTGAGTGTGTGGAGCTGTTGAGGAGGCCTTGGTTTCTACCCTGCCACTTCTGGAAAGAGGGTTTTTAATTGCAGAGAGAGCTAAAATTGCAGCTCATGCAGTTAATGCTGCCATTCTCTAGGCAGAGGTGGCAGAGATGATGCGAGTGCCCTAATACAAGGTCCTGCTTTTAGGCATGCTTTAAGTAGGAACTTTACCCAGTTGTACAAGGACCATTGACCTCTTTACAGGAGGCTTCAAAGCAGGCAGGATTGCAGTGTATGTGGGCTATCTCTTGCAGTTAGAAGATGGCCATTCTGGCAGGCTGGAGAGGACAGAAGACCTGTGGCTGAAGGTGCGGAAGGACCACGCTCCTCGGCTGGCACGGCTCTCACTGGAGAGCAGGTCCCTTCAGGATGTGCTGTTACATGGTGAGTGTTGTGCTTGATGTTCTCTGGATTATCTCCTGCTCCCTCCTGAAGCAGGCAGTGGGTGTAATGGAGTGGGAGAGCTGTTTTGCTTTTCACTCAAGTGCTTCTGTGAGCCTCCATCTGACACATGGTTGAATGGTGCAGCTGCTGGCCTGTGCCAGGCTCTGGGCTGTCAGCCTGATGGTCTACAGGAAGCAATGAACATGGTTTGAAGTCTGACTAAATGGATGTTGTGCCTTCCAGGCAAACCAAAGCTGGGCCGTGAGCTGGGCCGAGGACAGTACGGTGTGGTCTATCTGTGTGACAGCTGGGGAGGGCATTTCCCATGTGCACTCAAGTCTGTTGTTCCTCCAGATGAGAAACACTGGAATGACCTTGCACTCGAGTTTCACTATATGAGGTGTGTATCATGAGCACTTATCTCCTTGCACATGGATCTCCTTAACTTCACTGCTGCAAACAAATGCTATTTGCATAGGCACAGCCTTGCTTGTTATAATTCTATGCTGCAACCAGTGACGACCTCATGAAGCTGCCCCTTCTAGCAGAGGCAGGACAGCTTGCCAGTGCCGCTGCAGAAATGCACCAGGCACAGCATGGGAGGCAGGCATGCTCCTTCCTGCCTTAATGTGATTCTCTGGTGTGTGTGCTGTTCAAGTGCAAAGTAAATTAGAGTTGAGTATGATAGCAAATGGTTCTTCTCACTTGATTTTTGGTGTTGGGAAAGGAGGGATGATTCAATCTGCCTTTGTCCTGTCTGAATTCACAAAGGAAGGTGATGGGTCTGTACTGCAGAAACCAGCTTGTTTTCAGTCAAGAGCTGCAGGCAGGTACTGCAGTGCAGACAGCTGAAATCCTGCAGTGTTTCTTTGCTGCTGTAACCTTTAATGGGCTTTCTTGTGTTTTATTGGATTGGGCAAATGTATATTGTTATGGTCCTCAGAGCTGTGGGGTGCTGTGAGCTGTTACTGCATGGTTTAAGTGTATTGTACTGTTGTGCTAAAGCTGCAGCTACTGGGCATTTGTCTTTCACAAGGTGAGGCTTGGCCTGGGGAGGAAGGTATAAAATTGACCAAGTCTGTGCTGAACTGCTTCTAGGTCTCTGCAGACACATGAGAGGCTTGTGCATCTCCATGGCTCTGTGATTGACTATGGCTATGGAGGAGGCTCCAGCATTGCCGTCCTCCTCATAATGGAACGGTTGCACAGAGACCTCTATACAGGACTAAAGGTAACCACAATCTCTATGTATATGTGTATATATGTGTTATATCCCTACATTAAAACAGTCCACATCTAAATACCTGTTAATCTGTAAACCAGAGGTAGAATTGCTTAGTTTTCAGTGTTTTTTTGGCACATTTGTAGGAATGAAATCTGTGTTTGTTCTTCAGGCTGGGCTAGAATTAGAAACACGATTACAGATTGCCTTGGATGTAGTGGAAGGAATCCGTTATCTTCACAGTCAGGGACTTGTGCACCGGGATATCAAACTCAAAAATGTCTTGGTAAGGAAAACTTTTGTATCTGGCTAATCCTGAAGTCTTACAAGGTCCTTTTAGTGGGAGGGAGAAGCATAATGGGAATGAAATAATAGCTTTCTTCATACAGGATCTTTTAACTTGTTGTCTCAGCCACAACTTGCCTTGCAGTGAGGGTTCCCTAGCTCATTTCTCAGGCAGAAAGTCTAGGGGAAAGGGAGCAGTTGAGTGACTTCTCTTGAAGGTGCAGAGCTTGAGCTACAAGTAGGACTTCCAGTTCCTGGTTCTATTAAATCCCAACCACACCCTCTATGGAGAAGACAAGTGAAGGCATGTCTTGTTACTGAGCTGAGCTAGGTAAATGTTCAAGAGCAGACAAGGAATCAGAGAAGCTCACTTAGGGACAGGTGCCCAGCCCCTCAGTGTTAAACAGTTGAAAAGCAATCCTGAACCTGAGAAGTGTGGTGATCAGCTGCCTGTGTATGAATTCTTCTACAGCTTGACAAAAAGAATCGAGCCAAAATCACTGACTTGGGGTTCTGCAAACCAGAAGCCATGATGTCTGGCAGTATTGTAGGCACACCCATTCATATGGCTCCTGAGCTCTTTACAGGTATGCTCATTGACTGAATCCGCTGCTGTCCTGCTCTGCCTTGAGTTTTGAAGGCCATTCCTTTGAATTAGGATCCCAACTTGCTTAATAATAAACCAAACCACAAACCAAACCCAAACCCCAGAAGCAAACCTGCTTACAATGCATGCTCTCTATTTTTTCCTGTATTTTAAGTCAGTCTTAAATTTTTGCTTACTTGAAAGAGAACTGTGGGATTCATAAGCTTTGCTGAAGTTGTTAATCCTCTTGGCAATTGGAAAGTTAAATTCTTAGTTCTTAGGAAGCTGGAAATATTTGGCTTTCATAGGCAAATACTGCAGAAAGGGTCCTCTGGAAGGGATTTCCAGGCTGTTACTAACATGTGGAGTGTGTTCAAATTCACTGCGAGTTGTGCTTCTAGCAAGCACTCTCTAAACATTTCTCCTGAGCAAGCATCTTAGGGTAGCACTGAGGTCCAGACAGAATCCTTTTGGTCTGAGATGCTGTCCCTGCTTGGACAAGATTGCAATTACACAAATAGGAGCGCTTCAATTTGATTTAGACAGTACCATTCGGGTGGTTCTTAACAGTGAAATACTCATGCCTAGCAGCTTAGACTTGGCCTTGCAGAGGTGAGCATTGGCTCTTAGTGTGCTCAGTCTGTTCTAATTCAGTGGGTGAAATTGCCCAGCTTCTGGGTTGAGGCTGATGTTGGCTCTGACAGACCCCCAGCAGCAGCAGAACTGAGCCTTACAGATGTTGGTGTTGAAGTCCAAGTACCTGCAGTGGTCTGTGAGCCTCAGCCTGGGAACTGCTGGTCCAGGTTAAGTGCATGAATCCTCTGAGAACCAGAAGGTGTTAACTCTTATCCCTCTGCCTTTGGCAATGACTCCTGCTGGGTTCCTTGGCTTCACACAAGCCTTGCCTTCAGGCACTGAAGTTGTGGCTTTAAGTTGAGGCAGTGGAACACTGACATTTGCTCTCAGACTGCTGGGTTTGCAGTGATGAAGGTGCTGTTTGTCCTGCTGATCACATGTGGTTTTGTCACAGGGAAGTACGATAACTCAGTGGATGTTTATGCGTTTGGCATTCTGTTCTGGTACATCTGTTCGGGACATGTGAAGTTACCAGAGGCTTTCGAGAGATGTGCAAGCAAAGATCACCTTTGGAACAACGTTAGAAGAGGTATAAATGGCTTATTTGAACTCTCTTGGTTGATACTTTGATGCTTGAGTATAATTGGAGGAGAGGAGAAAATCCATTCTTAGCCCTTGTAACCAAAAGGTAGAAATACAAGTTCTGTTGCTTTACTGGCAGTCTAAAGAGTTAAACTTGGAGATACTCTCAAAGTCTAACTAAAACCAACAGGGATAAAACAGGCTTTCAGTTAACCACCTCTTTGCCATAGTGTTGTAGAACTCTGCCAGCACACTGCTTGACCCATGTGAATAGTACACCACTTCGGAAGTAAACCAGGCCCCAGAACCAGCCAGGCATGATCCCCTAAGGAATGTTTAATCCCCTGCAGTTTCTAGAGGCTGTGGTGATTTGTACATTGTAGTGTGCAGCATGCTGAGGAAGCTGAATGTCGAGTCAAACACAGAGTTGTTCCCCAGAATATGAACTTACTCTCATGCTTGTGTAGGTGCAGTGTATGTTTTATGGTAGCTTAATCCTTTGTGCTTGCCTCATGGTGTTGGAATGTTTCACTTCTTTGTCTCCTTAGTTCCTGTCCATGTAAACTCTCCCCTTCTCATGTGAAAAAGATTTAACTCAGATGACGGAGTCTTGTATTTATTTGGTCAAGAGGCTGCACTCAGTGCTTGTTCTCCTGTTGAACTGGCTCCCATGGCCACCACTGTGATGGGGGGGACCTGAGTTTGCTCCCAAAGAGTTGCAAAGAAGCAGCTCCAGTGAAAATGGCTTTAACCTGTCCAAGGGGAGACTGAGATGAGCTCTTAGGCAGAAGCTCTTCCCTGTGAGGGTGCTGAGGCGCTGGCACAGGGTGCCCAGAGAAGCTGTGGCTGCCCCATCCCTGGCAGTGCTCAAGGCCAGGTTGGACACGGGCTTGGAGCAAGCTGCTCTAGTGGAAGGGGTCCCTGCTTGTGGGCTGGATGAGCTTTAAGGTCCCTTCAGCCGAAACCACTCTGGGATTTTAGGAGAATCGATGTGTTGGCCATCTCCTGGAATGTTGTGCATGATCTCCTGAGCAAACCCAGCAATGCTCCCAAGAATGTCAGCACCATTGCTAAGTGTAAGCCTTTATCAAGAGCATTAGACCCCGGCCAGTCCACTTAGGTCACTTCAGCCTGCACTAGAGCAGTGGGCATCAGGCAGTGTTTTCTCTGGTTTGAGCTGTACTGATGGTAACCAGGTCCCTCTCTTTTTTCCAGGAGTTCGCCCGGAGCGTCTCCCGGTGTTTGATGAGGAATGCTGGCAGCTGATGGAAGCCTGCTGGGATGGAGACTCCTCCCAGCGCCCTCTCTTGGGCATTGTTCAACCTATGCTGCAGGGGATCATGGACAGGCTCTGCAAGTCAAGCTCTGAGCACCCAAATAAAGGGTTGGATGACTCGACTTGAAAAGGAAGCACAGAAGAATCTTTGATTGTGGGAGAATTCGGAAGCCCTGGCTCTGCAGAGGGCTTCTTGAGGTGTAGCTCTTTGTGGCTAACACGAGTGGGACAGGTAATAGCAACCAGAAGAGGTGAGACCTCGGGGATGTTCCATCTTGAATAGCAGCCTGAGATATCTCCTCCAGCACACCCCACTGATGCCAGTTATCCCGCTGCAGCTTTTACTATGGAGTTGTGCAACTAAGGTAGAAAATCCATGCCCTTGAACTAAAAGGGATTTTTGCCAATCCCACACAAACACCAATCAAAGAAACATCTCTTGTGCTTCAGATAGCATCTGTGTTGCCAGGAGTTGATCACAGCAGTCTTTACTTGGGAAAGTAAAGACTTTTCCCATTAACTGCTGGTCCTGGGTGGCCTTTGGTCCACACATAACTACATCCCAGTCACTTCCCGATTGGCACCAATTACAGCGTGGTTGGAGAGGAAGGAGAAAGCAGAGGCTCTAAGCTGGGAAGTGTTCAGAAGCTAAGAGAGCATCTCTGGAGGAGCTTCTTGAAACACTCAACATGTTTACATTGACAGGAGCAAAGCTTCCATGTTTTACCAAGGGGGTTTACCTACTGCTCCAGTGCAGTGCAGATGCCCCAGGTTATAAGCTATTTATCCTTTCTGTACCCTTCACCTCTTCCTTCTGCAAACAAGCTCTGTCTTTCTGGTTATTCTGTTTCATAAGAGGTATTTGAATGTCTGAAGAAACCTGAGCAGCCTTTTCCAGCCTTCCAGTGCAAGGGAAGGCTGCTCAGAGGTAACACAGTGGAATACTGAAACCAGGTTGTTACAACTAATGACTGTCCATGGGGGAAATGCCAGTTCCTTTTAATGACATTTGGGGTTTGGAAAAGCAGTTTTAACTTGTGCTGTGACAGCCATAGTTTTAAAGAGGGCTTCTTCAGCTTTTTATTTCAAGTCACATGCTTGGTGAGAGCATACTCGAGGGGAAACAGGTCATTCATTCGTTCTTCAGTGGCTGCGTCTGTTCATCTGACCATTGCACTCCGGGATCCTGAATTTGGCTGTATTGAGTAAAAAAGGGGGGGAGGGATCCTTTGCAACAAGGGTATAGGCAGGGGGGGCTGCTTCTGCAAATAATCTCCTTGCCTCTCATGTATTTCTGGGGCAAGATTGATCTTAATGTAACCTACTTACAGGGTGGAGGCTGAAATAGAACATGCACTTTGTTCATGACATGAGGAAATAGTGAGTTGGCAAGTTCTCCCTGGGCTTCCTGTTCCTTCCAGTTGCAGAGGATGGGCACGCAATGGCTTTGTTTCCCAGGAAAGCTGACACGCTGCATCTGAAGTAGGGGAGGGATGTGGAATTACTGCACCTTGTGGCTGGAATTTATTGGCTAGGATACAGCAAAATGACAACTGATAAGTCTGCCTGGTGAACAGCTTGAACAAAGGAAAGGGATACATAACCCTGCAGTATTAGTTTAAATCTTCCTTTGTGCAATAAACAGAATTAATGCTTTTTTATGTGTATATATATATAAAGACTTTTTTTACTTACCTGCACGTGTGGGCATTATTCTGGTCTGTGGTGGCATTAATGGTGTGGTTCTGTCCAGACACTCAGGAGTTGCTCCCAGCGCAGCCACCCGGAGCCACACGTGCAGGATGAACCCTTCAGCATCCCACTGCCTTGGTGCCACCAGTGCCACTAACAGCATTAACCCTGTCCAACTGTGTGTGCTGCTCCGTAACACTTATTTAAAGCTAGGAGAGTCAAGGTCAGTCTCTTGCATTTATTAGAGGTAGCTTCTGTAAATAATAAATGTATGAATAAAATCTCAATCTCTGTATGTGCAATCCCAGAACTGTCGTGCGTACCTTTTCCTGTATGGCCATCTCCATCTTCAGCTGATGCCTTTTTATCCCTGGTTGTAGCTGCCTTGTTGCCATTCAGTTTCTCTTTCGGCACGGGTGGGGAGGGATCTGCAGGTTTTCCCTGGCTCAGTACAACGTCTCTGCATTACTTTGGCCTGAGCTTGTGCTGAGCCATTCCACACACCCGCTTCATCTTTAAAACTATAGAGTTTTCCCTCCCATTAGAACAAGGCAAATGAGGTGAATAAGGGCTTTATTCACCTTCCCGAGGCTGTACACTGGAGGTGGTTCTGAGCTGAGCAGGTATTAAGGCCACCTTTATCTCCTCGCTCTATTGAAGAGGTTTGTCACAGTGTGTTGTAAAAGGGCACCTAACCTGCACATCGCACCTGTAACCAGGGGTTGGACTGACCTGTACCCAGCCCCAGCCCAGTGCCGGCTGTCCCGGTATGGAGCGTGCTGCTCTTCCACACGAGCTACGTCCCAGAGGCTGATGGTGGTCAGCAGTGAGGGGAGACCTCCCTCTGCCCTCCTGCAGCAGGGATCAACCCAAAATGGTGCTGGGAGCAGACTCATGGGGTCTGCTAGAGGAGGGGCCGGGTCCCTGCACGCTTCAATCGCCGCCGCTGACTTGCTCTGCCCGGTTTTAAGCCTTTTATTCACATCACACATAACGGGACGAGCACTTGCGCTGTACTGGGTGAGGAAGGGGCTCGGGAGCTCCTCTGCTCTCCCTGGGTCATACTGGCCCTAACGCAGAGGGTTACTGCCGGCATCTGCCTCGGTTTGGGGCTGGAGCCGGGAGGGGGGCTCCGTGTGTGGGGATGGGGAGCGCAGCCCCTGCTCTCCCTGTGCCCCCGTTTTAGCTTAAATCGGGGTGGGGGGAGCGCATTCCCCGGCCCAGCTCCGCCGCTGTCACCGCCCGTACCCCGCCAGCGCCGCCCCCTGCGCCCCCCGCCGGTTCCTCCGCCGGCCCCGGAACCTCAGCCCCGCGGCCGCAGTGCCCGCCCGGGCCGCTCCCCGCGCAGGCGCCGGGCTGCCCGCCGCGCTGCCTGAGCGCCGCCTGAGCGCCGCCGGCCGCCAGCCGCCATCCGCAGCGCGGGGCGAGGGTCGGTGCCGGGCGCGGTGCCCGCGGGGCGGGGCGAGGCGAGGCGGGCGGCGAGGGGCTGGTGGGGAAGGAGGAGAAGGGGAGCGGGGCTCCGTCAGGCGAACCGCGGGGCGGCGCGGAGCAGGCCCCCGGCGGGGTCCTTCGGCGACGGTCACGGAGGGAGCGGGACGGCGGCCGCGATGAACCTGGAGCTGCTCGGTGGGTGCGGGGGGTGCGGGGAGGGCCGGGGGGTGCGGGGAGGACCGGGGGGTGCGGGCCGGGCCCTCACTCAAGCGCTGTCTTTGCGTTTCCTTGCAGAGTCCTTCGGCCAGAACTACCCTGAGGTAACACCCCCCCCCCCCCCCCCACGCCCGTTGCACCGAGCGGCTCGGTACGGCGGAGCCTGACCCCCCGTCCGCCCCCGGTGCTGCCCTGTCCCCGCAGGAGGCCGATGGGACCCTGGACTGCATCAGCATGGCCCTGACCTGCACCTTCAACCGCTGGGGCACGCTGCTCGCCGTGGGCTGCAACGACGGGCGCATCGTCATCTGGGACTTCCTGACCAGGGGCATCGCCAAGATCATCAGCGCCCACATCCACCCCGTGTGCTCCCTGTGGTGAGAGGGGCGCGGGGCTGCGGCGCTGCTGAGCTCCGGGGTTGCTCTGGGGGAAGGTGGCCCTGCCCGTGGCAGGGGTTGGAGCTGGATGAGCTTTGAGGCCCCTTCCAACCCGAACCAGGCTGGGATCCTGTGACTGAGCCCCGCGTATGCACCCGGTACGAGGGTGTCGTGGTTTAAACCCAGTCAAGTGCTATGCAGCCAAATCCCCCCGTTCTGCGCCAAGCCTGGTGAGCTGTGGTGTGGAAAACCCCTTTGGTTGGTGTGTGGAGTATCCCCCTGGCCAGTGTGGGGCAGGTGTCCTGGCTGTCCTCAGCTTCTTCTGCCCCACGTCACTAGCAGAGCCTGGGAAACTGCAAAGCCCTTGATGAGGGTAAGAAGGGCTCATCAGCAACCAAAACGTCAGCGTGTTATCAGTGCTGTTCTCAGGTAGATGCCAAGCCACAGCCCTGTACCAGCCACTGGGAGGAAAATTAACTCTATCCCACCCATTAGCAGGACAGAAGAGCTGTTCTTTTTGATGGAATTTGCCTGTGCCTGTGTTTGCTGAGCATCAGGTACTGATGTCCTGACAGCTCCTAACACCCAGGTGTGCCAATGGCCTAAATGCCAGCCTGCTGCGGGATACTCCCTGCATTCCAGGGGAGTTTCCTTGGAAAGAATTTGGAAACAGGTTATGCCTGTTAACGTTTTGCGTTACTTTTCACCCTAACAGGGTTATACCTGATACAAATCTCAATGAATATATATATATATATGTATATGTCTGATCATTTGGTCTAATAACTAGAAATTGGGGGGTTTATGCATTTGAGGAGTAACTGATTCAAATTGCCTCATGTTCCTGCAGCTGGAGTCGAGATGGTCACAAACTGGTGAGTGCTTCCACGGATAACATCGTGTCACAGTGGGATGTGCTCTCTGGAGACTGCGACCAGAGGTTTCGATTTCCTTCACCCATCCTGAAGGTTCAGTACCACCCTCGAGACCAGTAAGTCCTGTGAGAAAGGGGTTGAATGCTCTGATTTTGGTAGAACTAATGATGATTAAAACGTTTTTCCTGTAGTTTGCAAGGGGATTTTTTCCATATTTAATAGAGGGGTTTAGTGTTATTGTCTTGTGATTTGTTGTGGCTCTTCTTGTTATCAAAATAGCAGGATGGGGAGAGAGTAAACATGGGAATGGGCCTTGGAAGTGTGGGCAGAAATGTCTCCTTTGTTTTGATGTTTTCCAGAGAAGAAACTCCTAACCCTTCTTTTCCTGCTCTGCAGAAACAGGGTTTTGGTTTGTCCCATGAAGTCGGCGCCGGTGATGCTGACGCTGTCAGACTCCAAACACGTTGTCCTGCCTGTGGATGATGACTCTGATCTCAATGTCGTGGCCTCCTTTGACAGGCGAGGGGAATACATTTACACAGGCAATGCCAAGGGGAAGGTGAGGCTCCAGCAGGTGGCACTGGATGCCATAGCTTTGATTAATTCCTGACTTTAGCAAGATGCTTCATGTTTCTGGGTTGCATTCTTTGTTTTAGTACCCAAATAAAGCTTCCTGAATGTCTCTTGAGCGATTGATCCTGCGTTGATACAATCTTATGAGCAACATCATGCCTTACCTTTGAAGATCTCTAGGCTACAATCTGTATCTCAGGCCTTTATGTTGCTTTTGACCCTATTTGTTGGATCCTTTTCCAGTGTAGATAAAGCAATGCTTATGTCTCAGAACTGTCGCAGAAACTGTAGTACAGCTACAGGTGCAGAATCCCAACTATTCCTGTGTAGATTGCTGAGGCTTCTGTTGTCAGGGTTAATAGCTGATGGAAGAGGTAGCAAAAGGGGATTGAATTCTAATGATGACACTGATTGCCTCCTGTCTCCTTCATCTGCAGATTTTGGTCTTAAAAACAGAAACTCAGGATCTTGTTGCTTCCTTCAGAGTGACAACTGGAACCAGCAACACCACAGCTATTAAATCGATTGAGTTTGCTCGGAAGGGAAGGTGAGGTACTCCATCTACCAAGTGATAGCTTTAAAGATGAATTGACAACTACAGGGTAGATTGACTCAGCATATGAGGTGTTAATACCCCCCATAATTCTTACATGGAACATAGAATCATAGAACAGTTTGGGTTGGAAAGGACCTTAAGATCATCCAGTTCCAACCCCCTGCCATGGGCAGGGACACCTCACACTAGGTGATGTCGGCCAAGGTTCAATCCAGCCTGGCCTTGAACACTGCCAGGGATGGGGCAGCCACAGCTTCTCTGGGCACCCTGTGCCAGTGCCTCAGCACCCTCACAGGGAAGAGCTTCTTCCTTACATCTAACCTGAATTTACCCTGTTTTAAACCATCACCCCTTGTCCTATCACTACAGTCCCTGATGAAGAGTGCCTCTCCAGCATTCTTGTAGCCCTTTAGATGTTGGAAGGCTGCATAATCTGATTCTTTCTATTTCTCAGTCTATTAATGTGATACATGTTCTGTGCCCTCCTTTTACAGCTGCTTTTTGATAAACACAGCTGACCGGATAATCAGGGTGTATGATGGCCGTGAAATTCTCACTTGTGGACGAGATGGGGAGCCTGAACCCATGCAGAAGCTGCAGGATTTAGTGAACAGGTAAGAGGCAGCAGGGTGGCTGGTCAGCCTCACTGGCAGAGGTGAGGTATGCATGCTCAGCACTAATGGGAGAAGGCAAGATCTCAGTCTCAAGAACAAACCCACTCCGCAGTCCTCCAGCCTTCCTGCTCTGCTCTTGTCTCAGGATTTAACTTGTGTTGCTGTCTTTGCCTGCAGGACACCGTGGAAGAAGTGCTGTTTCTCTGGTGATGGTGAATATATAGTGGCAGGGTCAGCACGACAGCATGCCCTGTACATCTGGGAGAAGAGCATTGGAAACCTGGTGAAAATCCTGCATGGGACCAGAGGGGAGCTGCTCTTGGATGTAGCGGTAAGAAAACTGACTGCATTTCTTGTTACTTTGAAAACTAAGCTTTCTTAATTCAAATCAGTTAAACTCCTTCTCTTTTCTCTTTCTAATAAATCCAGTGGCATCCTGTCCGACCCATCATAGCTTCTATTTCAAGTGGTGTTGTCTCAATATGGGCTCAGAATCAAGTGGTAAGTGTTTTAGATAGTTTCCTTAAGAGGATTCCCAAACTTAACCTGCAGTATTAAGCATAATCCAGTATTTATTATATGCTCCATCCCTGGCAGCGTTCAAGGCCAGGTTGGACAAAGCCTTGGGTAACATGGTCTAGTGTGAGGTGCCCCTGCCCATGGCAGGTGGTTGGAACTGGATGACCTTAGGGTCCTTTCCAACCCAAACTGTTCTGTGATTCTATTCCAGTGTTGTATTTTCAGTAAGAACTAACTTGTGTGCTTCCTAATTTACTGTGTGACGGTGGACCTGAATGAAACTTCATTTTATTGTGAGCCTGTGTGTGGCTTGGGTGATTTTAATGCAGAATGAGACTGTAATTGTTTGTGTCCTCACTCCAGTTGTTGTTCCTTTGCATAAGGTAAAAATCACTTTGACTTTGTGCTTTAGGAAAACTGGAGTGCCTTTGCTCCTGACTTCAAAGAGCTGGATGAAAACGTGGAATATGAAGAGAGAGAGTCAGAGTTTGACATTGAGGATGAAGATAAGAGTGAACCAGAACAGACAGGTACTGTGTAAACTGTGTTTTCAGTCTAATTACATATCCGTACCAGAAGTGAAAACTAGTGCTCATAGTGGTATAGGTGGGTGTTAAATGACAAAACAGGAGTGGGTAAATGAAGACAGGTGAGCTAACACAGTAGGATTCAAGGCCAGGTTGGATGGGGCTTGGAGCAACTTGGTCTCGTGGAAGGTGTCCCTGCCTGTGACAGGGGCTGGAACTGGATGAGCTTTAAGGTCCTTTCCAACCCATCCCGTGATTCTATGATCTTTCTAGAAACTCCTCCCCTCTTCAGGAGGTGTTTTACAGCAGAAAACAGCAGATAGACACGGATGGTTGTCCAGGCCTCCTCAGCGGCAGCAGCAGCAGCACTGAATTGTAAGCGATGGCCGCACAACCTGGCCACTTGGTGGTGCCAGAAAACTGTGTCCTGTGCCAGCCTGCCTCTAAGGACAGAGAGAAGGATTATTCCCAGCACACCATAGAGCTTTCCTCGCTAGCAGGCTCTGCAGCACTTCTCCTGGTTGGATGAATTGCTCTTTGGCAATTTCTAATATTCAAGTGTAATGTTGGTTTGTGGGTATTAAGCATTCTTTCCCTGAAATTTGGTCTTTTCCTTACTGTCTTGAATTTACCTTTTTGCCCTGGTTCTTAGGTGCTGATGCTGCAGAAGATGAAGAAGTGGATGTCACGAGTGTGGATCCCATTGCTGCCTTCTGTAGCAGGTGAAAGAATCTTGTGTTTAAAGTATGAATACAAAATGTATCACTAATATTCCCTGTATAATATGTTCTAATAACCCCTAGTTTTAAATGAAAGCAGACATTTTTCCTTCACAGTGATGAGGAATTGGAGGACTCCAAGGCTCTGCTTTACTTACCCATTGCTCCTGAAGTTGAAGATCCAGAAGAAAACCCCTATGGGCCTCCACCAGATGCGGTTCAGAGCTCTTTAACTGATGAGGGAATAGGCTCTGAGAAGAAGAGGCAGTGCTCCTCTGATGGACCCCAGGCACCAAAGAAGAAGCCCAAAACCACCAACATTGAGCTACAAGGAGTACCTAATGATGGTGTGTAGTAGCTGCAACTGTTTTAGTGCTTGTTCTGCATTTGAGATGGCTTTGAGCTTTGCCTTTACCTTGTCTGAAGAGCAGAAGTTCAGAATGCCACTTGTTACTTTGAAGTCACTTCTTATAACACTTATGAATAGCTGCCCACTCTTGCTGGCATTTTGCAAGCTAGGGAGAAGTAAGATGTCCTGATACTGTTAGTTTTTAATGCTGTTTATATCTGGTGCTGTACATGCTGAGGTTTAATTCACTTTGGTGCCACGTTGTCTTTCCACAGAAGTCCATCCGCTGCTGGGTGTGAAGGGAGATGGTAAATCCAAGAAGAAGCAAGCAGGCAGGCCTAAAGGATCAAAAGGTAAAGACAAAGATTCTCCATTTAAACCGAAACTCTACAAAGGGGACAGAGGTGCTTTACCTCTGGAAGGAGCAGCGAAGGGTAAAGTGCAGGCGGAGCTGGGACAGCCTTTGACAGGTAAGGAACCCAGCGGGAGCGTCGTTGCCTTGCTTGGTGGCCTTGCTTTGTACAGACCCTGACTTAATATAGTCCTAGTTTTATCTTCCCAAATGGCACTTGCTCACTGAATGTTCAGCTGCTGTCAAGGAGAGGCAAAATTTTACAGCACTGTTAGACTGCAGGTTGAGTACTAGTTCAAAGGCAAAACATCTTTGGATATCTTTTTTATAACTTCTGTCAGTTCTTCCATAAACAGTAACAGGGTTTGGTTTTGGTGGGTCGATGTTGAGGGGGGAAAAACGTAAAGAGTGAAGGCTTCTGAAGCTGAAGTTGACATTTTGTGCCATCAGTACCAGGCAAAATGATGAAGAACAGCAGAGTTCTGTAAGCAGAAGTAGGAAATGGAGCATTGGTAATGGTCTGTTTGGTGAATGAACCCTGAGAGGAAATCCAGGAGCTGAATTTTCTTTTCCAAACTACATGGCAGCCTTATTTAAATTCCAGGCAGTGCATTTGCTGGCAATGAGGGTAGGTTTCGGTGGACTTTAATCCTTTTTCCCTCTGGTCATGTTTTGTTGGTTGTGTACAAAACCAGGACTGTTGCAGTCACCTTTGCGGGGACCCAGACTTAGTCTCAGTCTCCTTTGCTACTTCAGCTTCTTCACTGGGAAAAGTCCATTTAAGCTCAGTGACGAAAGCACATGTTTGGATGAAGTGATGTGGACTCCGCTGTTTATTGCTTTTAGAGTGTATTTAATAAGTCAGGGTTGATACATAGACAGTCTCAATGGCACTGCTATATCAAATTTTGCACTTCCTTGAACTCAGCCGCTGCTGCTGTGGATTTTAGACTGTACAGAAGTGATTTTATTCCCCCTTTTCCTTCCCTCACTGCTGGTCCTACGCTACCCACCTTGCTCATTGTCCTTCCTGCTCAGCTCCTGTCCCACTGCTTGTACTAGTACTGACAATTGCTGTTTGCAGAAAAAGGGGAGGGGATGAAAGCAACTTAATCTGTAAAGTATGATAGTAAAGGAATTACCTGGATTGGGGAGTCCTCTGGTGTCTTTGCTGGCATCTGTGACACATCCTGTCTGCTCTGTTGTACATTGCTGGATGGATAAGCCTGGTTTGAGGACCAAATGATTAGACCATTACATATCCTTGCACAGCCGTATGTGGGAGGATTTCTGTGTGGTTTTGCTTGTAGTGCTGCCATGGAGTTGTTGTAATAGAGTCTGACTTGCTACAAAAGCCAGCAGTGGAACTTTACTGTTGCTGAGTTTGGGATGTGGATATCCAGGCCAGACCAGTGATCTTTGGGGTTTGGGCACTGTAAATTGGAAGTTTTCTCATGAACAAATGCATTTAAACTCATGTTCTCCACTTCACCAGTCTAGAGGAGATGGTAGAGCTTTCTGAAATAGACTTTTAGCCTTTGTTGCCTGGAAGCAGTTGAAGGTGGTTTTCCGTGGTGCAGTTCTTTGATTTGATTGGGATATAGGCAAAGAATCAAAACGAAGGACATCTGTCTCTCGTTAGGACCTGTTGTTGTGCTTCCTTCTACACTTAAGAGGATTTCTTAGATCCATGCAGTAGATCTCAGTAGTCAGTGTTGGAAGTGTCTCTGTAAGTCACATTGTGAGAAGAACGGATCGGCAGCTAAAGGAACTGTTGCTTGGATCTTTCCAAACTCACAGGAGTCTTTTAGTCCATGAAGCTTATGTCTGCCTTCCTTTACTCCCTTTACGCCTTGCGCTTACAAGTCCTGTTTTGGGCAGCCAGTTTTTCTCGGTTCCACCACGTGCAGATGCACGCTTCCACATTGAAATGGCCACCTGTGATCCTGGAGCCTCTCCTGTCTCTCATGCGTGGAGCTGTTAATTTTGCTAGTTCCTTGTGCTGTTGCTTTTGAAGTAACTAATCAGCTACTAAAACAGTCACACAAAGGCATTTCTGTCATATGCCCTAATACAGTGTCTTGCTGCAAGCTGCATGGCTGGGATGAGGAGCTTGGCACTGGTGCATCTGTATCACTGTGCTGTGCAGTCTGGAATGTCTTCCTCAAGCTGCTGTGTCAAAATTGGGCTTCAAACAGACTGAGGAGCTTGATGCATTTTGTAGCTTTAGAATAAAATCTTACAATTTGGGTTAACCCAGGCTTAGGTGAGGCTTGTTTTCTGTTGGGATTTCGCTCTCGGGTTTTGGGACTGTTTGACACCAGGTAAGTTGCTTTGCAGCTTTGTGGAGTAAAAGCTCAGGAGTTTCTCAGCCACCTTGTCACAGACAGTACCTTGTTGGTTGTACCTCATTAGACTGAAAAGAATGGCTTTAGCTGGGAAATCTTGTCCTCCTTTCTCTGGAAATGCTGAATTTGGTGGTCTCTGACTTTTAGGAACATCTGTTAGAGGCTGGTTACTTACTTTTGACCTGTCTTTGATCTCTTTAGCAGGTGGTGCAATCTCAGAATTGTTATGAAGACACTCTCCTTTAGCTTCCTGTATGCTTTCCTATTTTGGCACCATAATGTGGAAACTAGATGAAATGCTCAGTCAGAGTGGACTGACTAACACAGCAGACTGATTGCTCATGGATTCAGGGAGTGACTTTCATTTGAAATGACTATGGAAGAGGAAGCAGCTTCATTCCTCCTTACCTGCCTCTGCATGGAACAGTGTAAGATGCTAACTCTCAGGTCATGCGATTTGCAAAGAGACTCGTTGGACTGCCTTTGTGGTGATATATAGAACTGTAAAGTGAGCTGGAAGGGACCTCCAGAGCTTACCACCATTGTCTTTTAAATCCCCTTTTTTTTATTCCTGGATTGAAGAATACCCAAAGTGTGCATTTTTATTCCTGGTGACTATATCCTGCAAACATCCCTTTCTTTGCTGTTAAGTTTCATTTCAGTGAGTTGTGACTCCTTCCATGCCAGCTTCTCACCTTCCCAGCTTTTTGGGTAGCTTGCTATGATGTCTTCTGTGCTGAGGCTCCTGCTGATTACGTGCCAGGTGGACAGAGACCTAAGGTGAAGAATCAAGAGACCCTCTGAAGTCTGCAAAGAATGAAGCTTCATATTGTGAACAGTTCAGACATGAAGGATGACCCTGCTTATGGGAGGAAGGAGCTCTAGATAAAATACTCAGCTGTTATGCTCTCTTTTAACCTGTGATATGAAAAGCAGTGTTGGCAGTTTCTGTCCTAGCAAAAGTGGTTTTATTCTGTCCCTTTCCTGTGCGGTGCCCTACCGGAAGCAACTGGTTTCCTCCTCGGCTGATAGGAACTGGCAGATAGAGAAAAACCAGAACCCCACCTCTGGATCAAGAATGGAAGATGAATGCTAACAGCTCACTCCCAGCCATGCTTTAACCATTTCCTCCTTAAAGATGGTTGGAATATTTTCCTTGTGGGAATGGAAAGAGACACTTTATCCAGTAGTGATAGCCTGAGAGCTCTGTACCAGACCGACTGTCTGTTAAAAGGTTTTCATTCCTAATGCCCTTTGCTTCATAGACTTTTATAGTTCCTATGCAATTACTTTTAGTTTCTCCCAGCTGTAATTACTGAGCTCATCATTGTGTATTGGAATTGTCAAAGCATCCTGCAGACAGTAAAACCCAACAAGAGGAGTCGTGAAGAGATCTCTTCAGTTGCAGTTGGAAGCGTGCAGCAGTTGCACGAGATGAAGTATGGAAAGAGAGGAGACACTTTGATTCAGGAGGGTTTTTAAAGCTGGTGGTTTCATTTCTGGCTTTGGTGCAGTGGCTGCTTCGTGTAATGAAATCCGTGTGTACAGTAGGAGTTTTCCTTGTTCTTTCTGCTTGTAGGATGACTTGCATCTCCCCTGGAATACTGTTGTGTCCAATCCACCCTAGTGTGGCATGGCTGACCCCACGAGCTTTAAAAGATGCACAGGCAGTGGCTCTTCAGGTTGTCCTAAAGCATGTGATTTGCCACAGACTCCAGCCTGTTTCTGGTAAACCTTTGCTGTACAGTGTATATGTCCTTGGTTTCTTTTTTTCCATCTTCTGTTTTATTTTCTAGTATCTGTAGTTTTGTACAGTATTTGACAGATACTGGCTTGGTGGTAGTCTACAGCAGTGATGGTAGGTTTTGTGGTTGTAAATAAAGAGGTATGTTTCATTTCCTAAAGTCAATGGCTAAGTCTTGGCTTTTCCATACAGCCCTGACTGTGGGGACAGTGGTTAGGAAGAGCAGCACAGCTCTGGTGTGAGCACACTGTGCCTTCACCACAGCTGGTGTGTTCCTTTGGGACACCTGAGCACTACGTGGGTTACACTGGGATGTCTCATCCCCGGTTTGCTGCGGTGGCAGCAGGGGAGTGGTTTCTGTTTGATACACACATCACTTGAACATGGGGCTTTGGGGTCGGTGGCTGCACGTGGCACAGGGCTCGGCCTCGCAGCTCCTCTGAGCGATGCCATGGGGCCGGGGCCGGGGCCGGTGAGCCCCTCCTGAGTCAGGCAGTTGATGTCAGGAGCCTTTTGTGTTGAGCCCTCATCTCAGAGGACTCGCTTTGGCTTCCAAGGAAGGGGAGTTCTTTGGGGCCACGTTCTGCCCCAGGGCTGTGACATCAGCACTGTTCCCTTGGGAACGGGGAGATGGGGCTGCAGTGAGCCCTGCACAGCCAGGATAAAATACTGCTGAGGTTGGCTTCCATTTTCAGTGCTGTAAGATAGCCAGAGGTTGCAATGTTGGTTTTGTGATCTTGGTCACTTGGGGAGTACTTTAGGATTTGGGATGTGTGTATATAATCCAGAACTATGCAGGTGCTGTGTAATGATTCAGGTTTTCCTCATGCCCCAAAAGCATTTTAAATGTTCCAGGAGTGATTATTTGTAGTTTGGTGGGAAAGTTAAATTGGAACAATACTTCTTTATGGTGGGAATAGACTCATAGAATGGTTTGGGTTGGAAGGGACCTTCAGGATCATCTCAAATAGTCTCTAAAAGTTTTGCAGAGAAGGGAGGATTTCATCTTTAAGTTGTCAACTATATCCAAATGGCTGGAATGTGGTGGATTAAAACATCCTGCTGCCCTGTTCCCACAGCTGCACTCATGATTCACATTCTGACCAATGCAGTAATGTGTTGCATCTCTTTCAGCAGCATTGTGCTTCAAGCCTGTCTCGTTGGAGGATTTTTCCTAATTGAAGCATTAGGTCTTGAAGGTGATGCTGGCAGCATTTCAGAGCTACCAAGTTTGAAGACGTCCAGAGAATGCCTGTGGTGACCCATCTGATTGACAGCCCCAGCATGGAGCCCCTGGGGAGCAGCCACATCCTTGGGCTGCTCCTTTGTGCTTTCCATGTGCCTTTGGTGGCTTCCCTTGCAGGCGTTACCATCCCCGCAGAGCTCCGGTCCGTTGTGGCCCCGGTGGTGGTGAACACCACGCTGTGCAGCGTCACCTGCGGGCTGGGCTTCAAGCTGGAGGAGCTGTGCGAGCTCAGCCCGGGCGGGCGGAGGCAGAACTGCACCGTGCGCCGCACCGCCTGCCTCGCCAGCTGGCACTGTGGCTTGCACCACTTCACCCTCGCCGTGGGCCAGCCCTTCCAGCTGAGCTGCCTGACCTCAGACGTCGCGGGCAGTGGGAGCCCAGCCTACAGCTGTGCATGGAGCTTTGCCCCAGGCCTCATCACCACGAAGGACGTCCTGTTCAGACCTTTCGGAAACCCCAGGCCTGTTGTCAGGTTTTCCCCTACCAAGGAGTCGGACGCAGGGACTTACCGATGCGAAGTGCAGGTGGTAAAGACGTTGAGAGTGGTCAAGAGGGTCTACTTTGCAGTCAGAGTGATCCAGAAGGACCTGGTGGATCTGAACTTCCAAAAATTCCTGACTTGGGAGCAGAAGTTAGCAGCAAGCAAGGTGGAAGAGAACCTAGAAACGGGTGTCTATGAAGTGCAAGAAGAGGAGCCCTTTTGGAAAGGAGAATTGTTTTATCAGTGCTTGCTAGGAATTGGCAGTGGGGTGGCAGGGGGTATCTTGCTGAGCGTGGTGCTCCACTGCTTGCAGAGGATTTGGAGAGGGAGAGCTGCAGAGCAAGGAGCTAAGATTTAATGTCCCTTCTTGTCTGTCTCTTTCTTGATGCAGTGTTTCATGGGGGTGGTTGTGGGTTTTCTGGCTGACACAGTTTATTCCCAGATACTTTCTGAAGCTTCAAAGTAATTTAGTACATGGCCATAGAACCAGAGCTTGAGTCTTAATGGAGTGGTGCAGAGAGAGCTCCAGATGGAGCAAGGCAGTGTGCCTCCCCATTGTGTGAAAGGATGGTCTGGAATGGTCCAGACAGGAGTTAAAGGACACCGAGCCACAGAAAACTGCTCATTGCCTTGCTGCGTTCCTCTAACAGGCCTTTATTTTTCTTCTGTGTGTTTAGGGGGTTTTATTTAGCTAATAACTTGTGATCCTTATTCCTTACTCTTCTGCCTTGCTGAGGGCTCTGATGCCAGGAGCTGACACAGATTGCCCTGTGGTAGGTGGTGTTTCTCCAGCAAGAGGTGCTTTCGAGGCAGCATACCAAACCTGCTTTCCTAGCTGCCTGGTGTCCTTTCCACCAGCTCAAAGTAGATCCCCACGGTCTCAGTAACTGTGGGGCAGTGTTGGGACAAGCAGTGGGTGCCTGATTCCTTAGGAGGGATTTATCTCCTTCCACTAGAGCTGGGAAAAGTACCTTCAAGCAGTAGCTTGGAGCTTGCCCTACTCCTTTGTAGTGGAGAAGAGCAAGGCAGGGAGCACTGGGGAGCCCAAGCCAATCTGCTGCTTAGGAGCATAACGGGGTGGCTTTAATCATGACTCAGAGCTGAGCTCGTTCCTAAGGGAGAGGAAGGGAGGAGCTCAGTGGGCTGCAGAGCTTTCATTTTGCCTGGTGATTAATAAGTATAAACCACGCAGCGTCTCCATAGGCAGTATTGTTCCCCCCCTTTGTAGCAGAATTCACAGAGGGACCTATTAAGTGCCTTCTCTTTCTACTTTGCATCTTATTTTACAGCAAACAACTATATTTACTACGTCTATTTCCTTTTTTCTTTCCCTATGAACTAAAGAACAGGAATGCACAGCACAAAATATTACAGATTGAAGCATGCTATTCCTTTTTGCCAGAAGAACAAAAAAGATGCTTTAATATGGAAAGAGTTGCATGTGGAGGTAAATACCCGATTTGATCATCCTATACAGAAAATCAGGCTGAAATAGGAAGCCAAGTCTTTGTGTGCAGTGAGGAAGGCAGGAAGTGTATCGGGTCAGTGGGCTGTGGACCTTGAGTAGCTGTACCCAAATGGAGGAGCAAGCCTGTCAGCAGGCTTCAGTTCCTAGTGTGTACTTGTACGAGTTCCCTCTTTCCATGGGGAGACTTTAATGGGCACAAGAACCAGCCAAAGTTTGGAACCTGACATTTGGCAGTGCCAGGAGATGCCTTTGGGAAGATGCACTGCCCCTTCCTGATGTGTGGGGCCACCCTTTTGGGAAGGAACTTCCCACACACCAGATTTACAGAGCTCTTTTTGCCCCCTGAGCATGAGGAGATGGGTGATAGTATTGGTGAATGTAATGCCCATCACAGGGGAGAGGAAGCTGCTGTCTGCTCCCCTGTCTGTCGTGCTGGGTGGGATGAGACCTGGGCTGCTTTGGGGCAGGCTGTGCTGAAGAACTCCCTGAATAGCAGGAGCAGACATGCTTGGATTGGGAGGTAATGGCTAAAATCAACAGAGAGAAGCTGCCCCATCTGGAAGAGCCTCCCTGCTCTTTGTCATGGAAATGACATTGCATCTTGTGGGCAGCTGTGCTTCAGACTCGCAGAAAGATGATATGAAAGGTCCAGGACAATCCATTTTCTCCCTGCTTAGCTGAGGAGGTCAGGGCGGGAGCCAACAGGGTCCTTCATCTTACGGTGTCCTCTCTTTGTTCTTCTGAGGGGACCCAGATGCCCACAGCAGGAAACATTAATACATATTTTAATGGTTATTTCAAGATGGATAATATACTTATTTTTAATGCTTGTTTTAAGGGGTGGGTTTGTGATGGCCAGTGCAGCTTCAGCTGTCAGAAGGGATGGATCTCGGCTTCTTACTGGCATCATGGCTGTTTGAAATGACACTCTCCTGATGTGCTTTTTGAGGTTTGGCTGATGTCTGGATTAGCTGGGGGTGGAGGAGAAGGAAGAGAGAGCAGACTGAGCTGGGGGGAAGGAAGGACACAGAAAGGGAATAGGGGAGGTGGGATGTACAGGGGGTCAGTGAAAGCTGAAGCAAGGACCGCTCGTAACACTGTTCTCTCCCCATCCATACGTTTCGTTCTGTCTCTTCCTGTAATATCCATGTTTTCTTAGCCCCTGTCCCTGTTCTTACCAAAATAACTGACTCAATTACAGGACAAAAAGTGTCTTTTTCTGCTCTGCATTGGTAATATGGTGCCTGAACCACTTCTCAGCCCAGTTTGTCTGCCTGACCCATGGGGAGGCTGCAGCATCCACACACACCAACCCTGCTGCTGACTGGTCCCAGCTGGAGGCTGCTTCTTTGGACAGACTTGTGCTCAATCAGTATTAGGAGGCAATTAGCATTGTACAAACTAAAGGCAGACAGATTGTGTGAGGGAGGAAGTCAATTTGCTAATGGCATTAGCACTTGGAAGGGAGGAGGGAATAACAGAATGGGGAGGCACAGGCAGCTTTTCAGTTGCTGTCAGCTACTGAAGCTTATCTAAATGGAATAACTGGATTGCCTTAACTGCTGGAACTTGAGTGGCTGCAAAGAGGAAAACAAACCCCTGTAAGCTTCTATGGCACCGAGATGGGGCTGTCTGGCTCCTCCATACCCTGCACATTGACCTCTGGGCTTGCTCCAGTGCTGATGCTATGCAGCTCCATGTGCACCCCCTGGTCAAGCTCAGTGTTTCTTGTAGGGGCTGCAGGAAGGTGAATGCATCCAGAATGGGCGGCCTGAGGGTGAGGTTCCCCATGACCCCAGTACTGCTGAGCCCAGTTTCTCATCTCCCCACTTGCCAGTGGAGAACCTCAGGCCTGTGGCACTTAGGGTTGCTCTGGCTGATCTCCTGACATCCTTCCTGAAGGCACAAGGAAGCAGTAGATTTAAGGCCAGATAGAATGACCATGCTGAATGAATCCGACATCACGTAGACGAGGTGATTTCATGCCGCAGTTGCTGCTGTGAAGGGAATTCTTTTCTCTAATGGAAGTGAACCTTTGCAAATCTGCTTGCTTGTGGCTGATCTATTGGATATCTTCCCTGGAAGGTTTCCAGGCTTGGTTTAAAGGCTGTGATTGATGAGGAAGCTCTTTGGCAAGCTGCTCCAGCAACCACACCTTTAGCTAATCAGGTGCATGAAATCTTTGACTTTCAGTTTTCTAGCATCACTTCCCAGCCATTGGAATACTGGAGGGAGCACATTACATTAACAGCTCCAACCTCAACGCTTGTGATTCCTTACTCCAGGGACACTCTCTCTCTTTTGGATAATCATTGCCATGGAATAGAACTTGAGTTTACCATCTCTTCATTGACTTGGCTTTGACTGAGGGGTCCAGCTCGGTGCAGTGGGGTGTCACTGGGGTGTCACTGGGCTCCTCGGCAGTGGTACTACTGGCATTTAAAACCGGACAGAAGTACTCCAGACTCGTAGCTGTCTAAAGCCTCTGGATACCTTTATTTATGAGCTGCGTGCTACTGGAGCCAATAAATACCCATCGTTACAGTAAGTACAGTCTGCTTACAGCTGGTTTTCTTACAAAAATAGTGTACAACAAAGGTACTGCCCCGTTAGTGTGGAGCCGGTGAAGCTGGAGTAAAATGCTCACAGCAGGGGTGTCTGTGGCGCAGGCTCAGAGCAGATGGGATTTAGACCCCTCAGGCAGTAGCTGAATGTGATTGCTGCCTTACCCAACTGCTTCCTTGGGCACTTACTGAAGTGTCTCCTGTTCAGGGCACAAGAGTTCAGCTGGCCTGATTCAAACTGCTCTAGCTGCGGGCTGAATTTAGCCCAGACAACCTAAACCCAGAAGCTCCATCTTCAGTTTGCAGGTTCAGTAGTGTCAGGTAGAAGGTTATTTTAAGGCTAAATCAGAGCTGTGAAGCTTCTCTCACGTGGGAGGCTGCAAACACTCCACCTTGGTGGTGTGCTCTTCACAGCACCCTTGTCGAGCTGGTTCCTACTCCTGACACATAGGATGGACCCCCTGAACTGAGGTGCTGAGAGCAAATCCCCACCACTCAGCTCATCTTAAGTCAATCTCTCCAGCAGACACTCGGAAATTAAATGCAGGGGATTCTTAATGAGACAGGAAGCTGATTTGCAACTCAATGCAGTGGTGCCAAGCCAGGAAGCTCTATGAAGGTGTTGACATCTGTTTCTCTCCCCTGGCTCTAAACACCTTTTAACCCCTGTGCTGCATTTTAGGAAGCTCTGCCTTTATAGAGGGCTGCTTCTACATCTCTTTCTCCTGTTGGTGCCTCTGGCTGGGCTTTATATATAGGGACCCTTTGAAGGGAATTAGCTGTGTCCATGGGCATGGCAGCCCTTGGGAGAGCAGCAAGTCCTATATCAGACTTCATCAGCATGAGGGTTTCTGTTGCGGTCCCCCCCACAGAGTGCTGGCAGGGGCAGACCTGGGGCACCTCCAGCACCTGCAGCTCCATTTGGTGGAGGCTCTTTGGTTGTTTAACCTGGCTGCTTTGGTTTGGTCCTCTCCTGAGCTGTGCCTGTGCTGCTGCAGGGGCATCATCCAGCCACGCTCCGGAGCTGCACAGGTCCTCTTAGTTTATGCCTCCTGAACACTGTTATGGCTGCTGCTGGTGCTGCATATTGATCAGGTAACCTTTGCCCAAGCCCTCATTTCCTTTGCTTTTGGGTTTTCCTTTCATCCCATCTTTTGGGGGAGAGGGGCTGAGGCCCAGTGAGGTGGAGGCGGTAACAGGGATGCGGAATGAGGCACAGGGAATATTTGCTAAATGAAGCTTCCAAACATCAGTAAAAACATCTTAAAATCTTCAGGAACATCAAGAGTAAGATAGAACAGAGGTGTAGCTGTTGTCCTGATGGCCGGGGGAGGTCAGGGAGAGCTGTGGAGGGACCTGGAGGAGGCTCAGGCCAGGCGCTGGGGTGATGGTCCCTGCCTTCACTGCCTGCCTCAGCCATCCATCAGCATGGAGCTCGTGGCTTCTTTTTCCCACTCTACCCCATCGGCTACAAGGGAGCAGGGAGGTCCCCTGGTGAGGGATGTTTCGGCTCATTCCTTACGTTTGTTTTTCTTTGCTTCTTGTGTGCTCAACACACCGGGGCCTCCTGTCTGCATCCCCTGCTGTGAACCTACCCCCATTTACCTTCTGGTGGGCCAGATGCTAAAAACATTGTGATGGGATCCTGGGGATCTATCCCATAGGCAGGACTCTGGGAGGCCAGGATTTATGTCATCTCAAATGCTCCCTAAGGCACGGTACTTTTAAACTCATGGAATCAGGGGATGGTTTGGGATGGAAGAGTTGTTAAAGCTCATCCAGTTCGATGCGCAGGGACACCTTCCACTAGAGCAGGTTGCTCCAAGCCCCTGTGTCCAACCTGGCCTTGAACACTGCCAGGGATGGGGCAGCCACAGCTTCCCTGGGCACCCTGTGCCAGTGTCTCTCCATCCTCATAAATGGATTGGGAAGAGCAGGGATTGGTACCTACAACCCATGTGTCAGTGCTGGCATGCACAGCCCTGCCTGTGTCCAGTGGTGCTGGACCTGAGCTCACTCAGGCCATTGGTGTTATCCACTGGGAAGGAGGAAGGAGGCAGGTGAAGGGATGCCCTTGGGATCTGACCAGGGAGCAACATCAGCTTCTCATTGACTTTGCTTGGTTGCTTTACCAGGAGACAGATTTTAATATGCAACCTCTATTCCCAGTCATTTTAGTTAATGGGCACCTCCCCCTGTACTGTGGGGTATCAGCCCTCCCATTTACATGAGCTGTGCCAGCCTTGGAGCTGGAATTCTTGGCTTGCAGCCCCAAATGGAGCCTGCCATCATGGCTGGAGGGAGACGAAGCTGAGCCCAGAGTGAACTTTGTTGCCCCTGGGCTGGCTCCTGAGTCTCCAGCTCTTGTTTAACTTCTCTGATACTCCTTTAATTCCTCCCTTAAGACCCCCTCTCTACTGAAATGGGAGATGCGGACACCTCTGTCAGGAGGCAGGACTGCCTCTCTGGATTAGCCAATGCTAAAGAACTGTCTCCTTTTCCCTTACGCCTTCTCCTCCCTCCCAAGAGCTAAGGAAAGAGGCCAACAGTGTGAGAAAACCACCCCAAAGCACATGGGCCGTGGATGACATTGAGCGTTGTACCTCACAGCAGAACGGTTGATACAAACAGGAGGCTGGGCTTGCAAGTTAACACCAGGGTTGTCAAAAAGGCTTTTCACCATCTAAGCTCCATGTTCTTCAGGATGGGGCAGAGATCAATCCCTCTCGTGGCTTTATCTCCTTGGGCTGCATATTGTGAGTGGGGAAAGCAGAATCCTGTCCCATGATCCGTTGGAGATGGCTGTGAGTGGGCTTGGGATGGAACATGCTGATCACTGTGAAATCTCAGTCCCCAGCCTCCCTTTCTCCCCCCCCGAAATTCACTGTACATGTTTAAAACCAAAGGGTAACTGTAGCAGTCTGGTTATTTTAGTACATGGCTTCATAAGGCAGAAAAACCGATTGGGTGCAGTGTGGGGGCAGTTGCTGTCAGAATTCATGTGGAATTCTTCACTTGTTTGTGTATAAAAGCTTTAATCTCGGTTAAAGACCCATTTCTTGTAGGAAAGCTCATGTTCTTCCAAAACACCACCAAAAAAAAGGCTCTTTCCCTCTTCCTGCCTTAAACCCACGTTGTCAAATCCTTTTGCTGTAGTGCTGCCGTGGCACAAAGGTGATGCTGCAGCAGCCAAGTGTTGAGGAGTTCCCCACTGCCTTGGGAGGGAGCGTGTCCCGAGTCCTCTGCTGCTGTGGCCGTCGTCAGAGCTCCAGGTACCTGATCAGGGCCGCCAGTACTAGAGAGTGAGTTGTGATGGTGACGGCGTGTGGCACCGGCCTCGTCACAGAGTCCTCCACCATCATGCTTGTCCCTGCAAGAAGGGGAACAGGCAGGGAGTGACTTGTGTTGCACTGAAGCAACCGGATCCCTTGAGGGAAGAGTTGGGAAGGTTGGTAAAATGGTGGTTCTGGAGCTGGGCTTGCTCCTGTTGGGATTGTCCCTGAGGAGCCTCCCAGGAAGGGAGTGGGGTTAAAGCAGGACGACGTTTACTGTCCTGCTGTGCTATGGCCAGGTCATTGCCCATCAAAGAGCAGTTGCAGAATGCCAGGGAAGTGGTCCTGCAGACCGGCACCTTGGTTGCCAGGGGTGTGCAGCACCCTGGGGATGGGTGTTTGTAAGGGGGGGGTGTACTCAGAGGAGTGCCCCTACCACTGTTCCGGAGGATGTGAACCTCCGCTGGGATTCCGTCTCCGCCAGGGCCCGTCACCCGGATCTGGACGAAGGCGTGGGTGAAGTCTTCAGGGACAGGGATGTCGAGCTGGTTCTTGTTGGCCAGGAACAGCGTGGGAGCGGAGTGGGAATCCTGCCTGTAAAGCATCTGTTGGAAAAGGCAAGGCTGAGTTTGTGTGCGCTGTGCTTTCCTTAGGGTCACCTGTAGGAGAAGCCAGCTT
Organism: Pezoporus wallicus; assembly: GCF_028554395.1. NCBI lineage: Eukaryota > Metazoa > Chordata > Aves > Psittaciformes > Psittacidae > Pezoporus > Pezoporus wallicus. The sequence continues at coordinate 602,259 of NW_026636574.1, read as the reverse complement.
CAACCTGCCTGTACCTTGTAGCCCGTAACTGCAGACTCGTCTGCCTTTGCCACCACTGGGTCCCACTTGATGTTGACTGTAGACCCAGAAAAAGTCCAGGAGATGTTCCCAGGTGGCCTCTTTGGTGCTGAGATAGGAAACAAGGATGTTAGGGATTGATGAGGAGGTTGTGCTGGTTACAGCTGCCTCCTGAGGCTTTACAGTGCTCACTGAGGTTGGTTTGAGCCCAGCAGAGGTTACTCTGAGCTCAGATCTCAGAGGCAATGCAAGGCACAGGAGTTCTATGGCCTACTCTAAATGGTGTTAGAGCACCAAGATAAAGCTCCTATGGGTCCGGGGGTCACTGGGGATCCTCTGGGGGAAGCAGCAGCCCCAGGAAGGCCGTGGTCAAAGCAGGGTCACTCACGTGGCTTCGTGGTGGTGACGTTGGTGGAGGGGCTGGGGGGGCCGGTGCCAGCCCGGTTGTACGCTCTGACAGACACGTGGTACTTGGTGTTGGGGTGCAGGCCTGTTACATGAGCTGATGTGACCAGCCCCGCCGTCCTCACCCTGTCAGCTGCCTCCTCTTTGTCACCATCCTTCCAGTACCGGATCTGAGCAGAAAAGGGAAGGATCGGTTTAGTCAGGGTAGAAGCACCTGCAGATACCAGACCTGGTCCATCCGTGGAATCATGGAATGGTTTGGGTTGGAAGGGACCTTAAAGCTCCTCCAGCTCCAACCCCTGCCATGGGCAGGGACCCCTTCCGCTGGAGCAGCTTGCTCCAAGCCCCTGTGTCCAACCTGGCCTTGAGCACTGCCAGGGATGGGGCAGCCACAGCTTCCCTGGGCACCCTGTGCCAGTGCCTCTCCATCCTCATCCCCAGCCGGTGCTGGAGACTCTGGTGTTTTTACATTTTGCTTAGGATGTGCCTGGGAGTAAGCTGACAGCCTTCAGGAGCGGGGCAGCCACACTGGCCCCATTAGAACTTGTGCTGTCCATTACTTATCCCCCGTCCTTGGAAGCAAAATGCCATCTCGCTGAGCCTGGGGGATGTTCTCTGCTGGGCTTTCCAGGCTGTTTCAGTGTCTCTCATTCACATGCCAGCTCGTACCTCATAGCCCAGGAGCACGCCGGTCATGTCTCCCTGCTCAATGGGCTCCCAGGATACATCCATTTCTGAGGACAGAACAGCCTTGGCTATAACTCTGAATGGAGCCACTTTTGGTTCTGAAAAAAGATAACACAAGGGAAGAAAATCCTTTCCCTATCTCCAGGCAGCACAATGGCAGTACTGAAACCAAGGGCTCTCCCCGTTACCGTGCAGGCAGACAGCTGGTGTTATGTGCACGGAGTAAAGCAAGAGGAAGGGATTTAGGGACTTAATAGGACAAGCAGGGCCACAGATGTGTGCTGTGAGGATGTGTCTGCTCTAGGGCTCCGGGTTATAGGGAAACATCTCCCTGTGTATTTGACGTAGGTCAGTGTTACAGTGGAACTTCTGCCCGCTGCTCTGAGTTAAGGAAACCTCTCCTGCTGCTGAGCTCCCTGAGAGACCCAGCTCTGCCTGGAGCTGCTTGAGGACACGTTGGTTGGTTCATGGTGCATTGAGAGCCTCTGCAGCCCCTCTTTACCCTCTTTACCTTCCTCTGCCGAGTACACGATGGCGGTGAGGCTCTCCGGTCCCTCTCCCTTCCTGTTGTACGCCTTGATCTTCACTTCGAAGGGGGTGTAGGGGCCGATGCTCTCGTTGCGGTACACGTAGTGCAGCGACTCGGCGTGCGGCACCCTGGCTGTCAGCCACCCCTCCGTGCCCTTCTTGCGGAAGGACAGGAGGTAGCCAAAGCCGTCCCCGTTCTGGTAGTCCCGCAGCGTCGGCTGGGAGGGAATGGGAAGAGAGAGGAGCCTTGGTCTGTGCGCGTTGGAGTCAGCGCAGCGTCCGGCTCGCAGGCACCGTCACAGCACCGGCTGCTCGGAGGGCACGGCGCCTGCTCCTCCCCGTGGCCCTCTCCCAGCCTGCCCTTACCGTCCAGTTGATGATCAGCTCGTTGGGGGCCCCTCCGCCTCCGCTCAGCCCAGATGGTGCCACAGTTGGTGCTGTCAGGTCCCCAAACAAAAGCAGACAGCACAGGTGGGGTTAAGGCAAGGGCAGTGATGGAGATGAGCACAGACACTGCACAGGCTGGGGGTAAGCCAGGCCTGGAGAGCTCCTCTCAAAGTGCTGGGCTGGGTTTCCAGCCCTGAGTATGTCACATATTATAGTCCAGAGTCTGCCTAGTGCCTGATGAGCTTAATTGGAGGCAGCACATCTCGGAGGAGACAAGAATCAAGCTCAAAAGCAGGGATAGGGAGGGGAGCTTTAACAAAGGATTTAATATGCATTTGGTATGTTAAGAGCAGTTCTCTTGCTGTTCTTACATCCCTTCTGCTTGCCCGTGCAAGCAGCAGAAGATAGAATGAACATTCACAGCCATTTGCTGGGAAGTTCACCTTGTCTTTGCAGAGCTGTGCTCTGTGATCTGCTGGAGCTCTTCCTAAGCGTTAGTGCCCAGAAGGTACAGGATTTGGGGCTAGGATTAATAATGGTTTAATATCTTGTATCTTGTGCTGGTGAAGTGAGCTGCCAGCTCTAGTACTGCTCTGTCTTTGACATGTAAATGGGCAAAGAGGCATAAATGTGATGGCATCACCTCCAGGAGCACTCAAGGAGATGACTGGTTATTTGTGACCAGGGCATGCTGCAAGCCAGCCTTCCCCCTCCAGCACCCAGGTACCTTGGATTCCCCTTTCCACCTCTGAGCACCTCTGCACATACCTGCTTCTTTGGTACGGATTTTGCTGGAGGGTAAACTTGGCTCCCCAACTCCAAGGATGTTACTTGCTAAGACCCGGAACTCATAATCCATCCAAGGAATGAGGTTCACCACTTGGGCTGTCTCAGCGTTGCCTTCAATATTTACAGGATCTATATAATCCAATAACATGAGAGGGGGACAAATAGAGCATAGGAGCACAGAGCAAGAGCTGGGCACCCAGCTGGTGCCCACCACACGGGCCATGCCACCACCACTGCCCTCAGGACACTTACTGGTGCGCATTTGCTTCCAGTTGCTGGAGAGGAGGGTCCGTGCCTCCACGATGTACCTGGCAATGGGGCTGTGGTTGTCAAAGCCCCTGCTCCAGCTCAGCTGGACCGTGCTGTCACTGATGTCTCTCACCACCACCCCCCCAGGGGGGCCTGGAGGTCCTGGGGAGATGGGGGACACAGACACGTTACTGAGCTGGGAGATCTGGAGGCTCATTGCTCTTCATGTTGGGCCCGTCCTATATCAGGCCTTTCTTTTCTGGAAGCCTCCAAGTCTGGCCTCCAGAAAAGCTCATAAGCCGCTCGCATCCAGCTCAAATGTTAGATGCCCATGGTACGGGGTTGGAACTGGATGATCTTAAGGTCCTTGCCAAGCCAAATCATTCTGTGATTCTATGGTGCGCTGGTCTCGTGGGAAGAGAAGCTGATCCCTTGCAAGGACCATGCTGTTACTTCAGGCTTGTGAGGAGCAGGGGACTTTACAACAGAGAGGTTACCTCTGACAGTCAGCGTGGCTGACTCCGAAGCACTGTCCACCACGGTCTGGGCTGTACACGTGTACCGCCCCGAGTGCTTCAGCTGCGTGTTGAAGATGCTGAGGTCTCCAATAGCTTCCTTCTGCATGGGGAAAAGACAGTGGGGAGAGCACTTGAACATGCACGATCATAGCCGGCATTCAACAAGGTATTGTCTTTGTGTAGCAAGGTTTTGGTAGTGAAGGGGCTACAGAGGTAGTCCTAGAGTTTGTGAAGCCCATGGATTATCACGTTGGAGACATCGCCTGTCGGTGGAGATGTTCAAGGCCAGGCTGGATGTGCTTCTGAACAACCTGGATGAGCCATTCCTGTCCCCTTGTGCCACTGGTGGGGAGGAGGTGGAGAATTCAGGGGTGAAGTTGAGCCAGGGGTGAAGGGAGAGGTGAGGGGAAGGTGTTTTGGGTTTTATCTCTCGCTGTTCTGCTCCGATTTGGTTGGTAGCGACTCAGTTTCCCCAAGCTGAGTCTGCTTTGGCCGTGATGGTACCTGGTGAGTGATCCCTCCCTGCCCTCACCTTGATGCATGAGCTTTCTATTCTGTTCTCCCTGCCCTGCTTGCCCTTTCTACTCACCACGCTGGCCCGGCGGTAGTGCCCCTCTGACTTGTCAAAGTCAATGGGGAAATCATCAAGTGACCAGGTGAAGGTCAGGTCCATAGTCGGATCATGAGATGCGTGGCACTGCAGAGTGAGGTTTTCACCTACATTGATGTCAGCACTAGATGGTGCCAATGTGATTTTGGTGGCATCTGCAGGGAAAGAGCAGGGAGGGCTGTTAGCTCCACACATCCATGTACCAGCTCTACACGACTGCTGCTGAGCATCCAGACCAGCTAACGCTTTGCAGCTTGTCATCCCTCTCTGCTGGCTGGGGTTTTACAGGAGGAGGGTGGTTAGAAAATGGAAATGCTTTTCCCAAGGGCTGGTTTTTGGTAGGGGTGATTTGGGGGGGTCAGGCAGGAGGATTGCTCCTCCACAGGCTGAAATGTCGTTGGTTCCCTGAGTACTGCATTGATTCTGGGGAGTACAGGGAAAATCATGGCACTCTTAGACATCTCTTGTTCAACTGACTCCAAGTCAAGGCAAACATCTCTACCTCGGACGGAGAGGATCCCAGTACTGTTGGCTTTGCCCATGAAATTCTCAGCAAAGCAGGTGTACTTCCCCTCATCGGATTTGCTGATGTTCTGGAGGATCAAGGTGCCGTCTGTGGTAATAGTCACCCTGGAAGGGAAGAAGAACCACACAAGAGGAAGGTTACAGTGGCTGTTCACTCTGTGCATCTGACAGTTTCCAACACCTGCTGATTTGAGAGGAACTGGTGATAAGGCTCAAAATACTCGTTCTCTAAAGAAGCTATAGATGTAGCAGCACGCTTTGGTCATCAAGTCCAGGCTTCTGGCAAGAAAAACCCATTTTAGCTATGGTTTCTAGGTAGAGGCTGACCCAGTGCTGCTACCTGCTGCTGTTGACCAGAAGTTCAGTCCCTTTGGTCCAGAGAATGGTGGCTTTAGGTGCTGCTCTTGGTTGGCAGGGGATGATGACCTTCCCGCTTCGGGCTGCAGGGATCAGTCGCTTCACTGGGTTTAGTCTAAAATCTGGTGCTAAGGCTACAGGGGGGAAAAAGAGGATTGAGGCATGGTTAGAAAACACTGCAGTGGGAGCATTTAAGTGCCAGGTAAGTAGGCATCCGTTTGTTGTTAGGTGGTTTGGTAACAGAAGCATGGCAGTATCTGGTGAGCGAGATGAAGGAGGGATTCCTCGGCTGCCAGCTGGTTTCTAACCAGAAGGGCAGATGTTATGTGTTGTAATAGCAATGGGGTATGACCCTAACAAGTGCAAGGTCTTTGAGAGACACAAGAACAGCTGCTTTTGAAAATGTAGAGGATATTCTCTTCAGTTCCCTGACCAAGCTCACCAATGGAGGCATCCAGCTTGCCCACAACTCCTCCTGGAACTGCAGAGACAGAACTGGATTTTATCTGTTGCAGTGTGTTAATGTTGGGCAATTGAGGCCTAGGGCCTTTAATTTCTCCCTGGCATCTACTGACCACGAGGAGATAAGCTTTTAGACTGATAAGGACCAAGGCTGGCATCAGCCCAGTTCCAGTCTCAGCACCCATCAAAGGCAGAATGGGTACCGAGCTCTTTGGCCTCTTTCCTCTCCAAAAGGGGAGGTTGTGTGGTAGGTTAGAGCTTGTGCTGCTGCTCTCTGTCCTGTACACTTTCTGTAGCTAAACAGATGTCCTTGTTCTCTTTCAGCATTACTGAATTTACACAAGATTTCAATTTTAAAGGGTTGTAAAGGGTCTTGTTGAACCAGCAACGACATTCCAATGGTGAGTGAAGCCAGTTTTGTCTGCTCTTATCACTCTGACATCGCAAGCGCAGGTTGTTAGGAAAAGATCTAAAATGCTTCAGTGTCCCATTGAAACCCAGAGCACTGGGAAGTGAGGAATTACCTTGCACTGTTAATTCAGCACTTGCATATACTGTGCCATGCTTGTTCTCAGCCACACACTGATACATGCCAGAGTCCTCCAGGACTAGCTTGGAAAATCTCAGCTCTCCACCGCTCACTTCAATGCGGTTCTGTGCAAACAAGAGGATGAACCCATTAGATGAGAAAAACACAAATGGAACTCAAGCCTTGTGTGCTCAGGATTGAGTTTCATTACAGACTCTGATGCCAGGTTGGAGCCAGCCTGGTTTTCCATAGGAGGAAACGCAGGACGTGTTCATGTCTGTCCAGTCACTACCCCACATCACTGTGCTCTGCTGAGACTTCGGAGTGCCTATGCAGCAATGTGCAGGTCATACAAAGACAGGTCCAAGGTGCTATTTATCCACCCTGGGAACTGGCTGTGAGTCCCTGTAGTTGCATGAAGCAATGGCTGGGATGGTAATGCCGGGAGAGGGGACTTGCCGTGGGTAAGGACTGTGGCATTGCTTTGCAGCCTCATGGGGGCACATGGGATGCAGGATGACAGAACGGGGTTGAGATGCGCTTGCAGCGAGGCAGGGGAGCAGCAGGTCCAGCACTGCGGGTTGTGGCTGAGCTGCCCTCGCTGGGTGCTGGTACCTGGGAAGTCAGGAGCTGCCCGTCCCGCAGCCACCGCACCGCGGGCCTGGGTTTGCCAGCGGCCACGCAGCTCCAGCGCAGGTCGGAGCCGATGTCAGCCTCCGTGTCCGTGATCACCTCCAGCCACTCCGGCTGAGCTGCAGAGAGAGGCGCAGAGCGCAGGAGGTCAGGTGGGAGCCGCGGCGCCAGGCGGCAGCGGGATGCTCCTTGTGCCACCTCTGCTGGCACGTGCTCAGCACAGCCTGTGTCAGCACCGTAATTGGGCAGCGATGTGATGCAGGGCTGCGGCCTCGCTGGCTCTGGCTGCAGCCGTGCGTGTGGGCTGCACAAAACTGAGGCAGAATCCAGATCTGAGGAAGAGTTTTAGGGGTTCCCTTCTATCTGCAGTTGTCCCTGAACTTCAGGAAAGCCTTGATTCAGACTAAGATAACCAGGTTAAGTTCTTGGCTAGATCTGATTAACAGCTCCAAGCATTAGCTCTTGTGGAAGCAGCCTGGGCTTGGAGAAGATCTTGGTTGAGAGCCAAGATTGATTATAACCACTATTCTCCCTTCCCTTGTTACCTCATTGTTGCTAGAATGATTTTAGAGCAAGTTCGCTCTCTCTACTTGCTGTAGTAGAGATCTCTACAGGTCTTTGTTAGGGCTTTGCAAAATCAGGGCTGGTGAAGGCAGGATGAGAGCTGGTGCTTTCACTCCCAAAGGCTCAGTCCGTTGCCTGGGGCATGTTGTTTTGCTCTGGAAAAGCATGTGCTTAAATGTGTTACCTTGAATGATGATGCGGCCCTGGTAGGTGTCTCTCCCTTTGATGTTTTCAGCCTCACACTCGTAAGTGCCTTCATCCTCGAAGCCAACATCCTGGATCTGCAGGAGGGGCTCGCTGCCGATCCACTTGGAGGACTGGGAGCCATCCAACTTCCTCCACTTGATCCGAGGAACAGGGCTATGGGAGAGTAAACCCGGTGATGGGCAGCTGCAGTGCAGCACACTCCATCCCCACGTAGCCACCCAGCTCCCATCCCTGCTGGGCCTTGGCCAGCAGGACAGATGGCTTTAGCCAGCTCCTCCTCCTGCTCCCCCTCCATCTCTGGTCTCCAGCAGACCCACTGAGGAGAGGGGTTGTTGAAGTTGCAGGTTTTGCCATGCCCCCCCCTTCCTGGGCAATAGACGCGGCACTCACTTTCCAAAGGCAAAACACTCCAGCGTCACCATCTGCCCAGCCAGAGCGTAGGTGTCTGCAGGAAACCTGGCCTTGATACTGGGAGCATGCTGCCTGGCATCTGTGAAAGGAGAGCACCGATGAGTTCAGGATGAGTGTAAAACAGCACAAGTGAGGTCTGAAAGGGCAGAGGTACTTGGAAGTTCTGCTTTCCTAAACCCTTGTGTTTGGAGAAGGCAACAGAGGCCGAGCTCAGTTTTCTTTTCAAACCAGCTCTTACTAAAGACTCAGAATCTCTTTACATCTCATGGAACCATGGAATGGTTTGGGTTGGAAGGGACCTTAAAGCTCTTCCAGCTCCAGCCCCTGCCATAGGCAGGGACTCCTTCCACTGGAGCAGCTTGCTCCAAGCCCCTGTGTCCAGTCTGGCCTCAGGGCTATTCTCCTTCATTTCCTACCTGTTTACTCCCTTTGCCCTGCCCAAGAAGTCTCCTTACCTTCTCCTCTGCAAGGTCACCAAAGGCAGAGGAGTTTGAGGGCTGTGAGCCTTGTGCCCTGCCTCTTTTACAGGCACAAACCCCTCTGATGGGGTTTGTAGGCACACGAACAGTGAAGCCTGGAGAGAGGGCTGCTTCCTCCAGGCCCCAGGCAGGTAACACCTCTGTAAGCTCCTCAGCTGCCCTGCGAGGCTGCTGTTGCCCTGTGGAGCATTTTCCCATTCCCTGTAGGATAATCCGGGAGCACCGACCCTCTGCGGCGAGGCTGAGGCGGGAGAACTTGCTGAACACACTCTTGGTGATGAAGTCGATGTGGCTGGTGGCAAAGCAGGAGTAGTTGCCCAGGTCAGAAGCCTCTGTCTTGGCGATGTAAAGGTTTCCCGTGGTCTGAGAGACGAAGCGCCTCCCGTCGGCTGGGATGAAGTTGGGAAACTCGTTCAGGAGCCATCGATAGGATAAGCCTGTGGGGAAAGGGAGCAGCGTGCACGAGTGGCTGTGTCCTCTCAGGTGCGACTAAACCCGCTTGCTGTCTTCTAGGCCAGGGTGGTCCTTGGATGGTGCTTGTTTTCCCCATGTGAGAAGCCCTGCCTCTGTCTTGTTGCTGAATGAAATCCAAATCCACTTCCCTGGCATTCCCAAGGCAAAGCACGGCGTGCTTCACGTGGCTGGGAATCCCTTTATCTGCTGTCCCTCTCCACCAGCAGTGCTGCCAGCCCCTGCTAGGGTGATGCTTACCTGGGTAGTGGGGAGGAGGGCTGCAGGCGAACATCACTCCCCATCCCTCAGTGATCTTCACGGGGTCACGCTCCTCTGCAGAGAATTCCTGCAAAACTAAACGTGGAAAATCAAACCTGTCCATGGGTGAAGGGAGCAGCCAGAGCAGTGGCTGTGTTTGACCCCCCGTCCACAGGCTGCTCTGTGCAGCGGTTGTACAGAGGGAGATCCAAAACTATTACTGGCTTTCTGCCGCACTCCCATGGTAATGGGAAGTGCCCAGGGATGATGTTGGCTTTCATGCATGGAAAAGCTTCTTTCCAGCCCCTGTTAATGTGAGCACGGGGCTCAGTTTACCCCAGCCCATGTGGCCACACTTCATTTACCTGGTGGAGACAAACTTACAGCCAAAGCGGAGGGAGGCTTCCCTGCTCACCACCGTGCCCCTGGAATTAGATGCCACGCACTGGTAGGAGCCAGCATCCTTGGCTTTCACTGGGTTGCTTATCACGAGATCACCTGCAACCAGCTGGTAGCGGGAATCTGGCTCCATCTTTATCTCTGTGCCATTCATCTTCCACCTGCCAAGAGGGGTGTAAAGAGTGAGCGCAGTATAAACCATGGAATCATGGAATGGTTTGGGTTGGGATCCCCTCTGGCAGGTTAAAGCCATTCCCCTTGGCCTGTCCCTACAGGCCCTTGTCCAAAATCCTCATTGCACCTCTTGTGGTGCCTGGTGCAGGCTGTTCTTTGCTGGGATCTGGGTCAGATTGAGCCTGTGTCCTAGGAGGGATGGCACATCCCATGTGGATGGGGAGGCGGGCTCCCGTGGTGGTGGTTTTTCCATGATGGTTGTGCCCCACATCTCACCTGTAGGTCGCAGGGGGGCTGGCTCTGGCTCGGCAGGCCAGGGTGACTTTCTCTTCTGCTGAGCCTTCGGGGAAGAGGGTATGGGCTGGCTGCTCTTCAAACACGGGCCCATAGTTCCTTGTGCTGCTCTGTGCCTGGCACCACACTGCAAGGAGGGAAGAAAAGCTCAGCTCCATTTAGCTGTTTCTAAACTTGCCATTTTCAGTTCCGTAGGGTGTCCCTGCCAGCGCCAGAACCAAGGAAGAGCAACATGAAACTCACACCCCATATGTGAGCCCAGCCCCAGCCGGGGCTCTGGGCAGATAACGTGCATTTCCCACTGAGCATCTCACACCATCTCTGCTGTGACAGAGGGACCAGATGGGCCTGAAGAGCTGCAGATGAAGGAGATCTGACGTGTGCCTCCTGCAAACCTGTGCGCAGAGACTGGAGCTGGGAGCCCCTGGATGCCCTCCGTGTCCCTGCAGTGAGGACCTGCTGGTTCCCCTCTGTCTGGTTGGTTCCTGTGAAATCCTCTCCAGGACCCTGCCTCCCTGCAGATCCCCTCCATCCCTGGGTCTGCAGCATTATCAGCTCTCAATGACTCAAACCTGCTGCTTGCTGGGGTGCAAACTGGTGCTGCTGGTAGCAGTTCTGTTCAACTAATGGGATGAGCTTGAGGCTTCCTTTGTAGTGTTCAGAACACTTTGTAGTGTTCAGGGTTTGGTCCTGGATATGGCTCAGGCATAGGCACAGGAGGAACATAAGAACCTGCCTTCTCCTGCACTGCGTCACCTTTGGCGTGGTGACGGTGTTTCACTGGAACCAGCTATCCACAGCATCTCAGTGCGTCTCAGATGTGGGACAAGTGCTGGCAGACCCCCTTCCACACAGGCTGTATGGAAATGGGTGTGCAGATAAGGAAGAACAAAGCCTGGAAATCCCTCACTGCGGGAGCAGCTGTTGGGATAACGATCACCAGGAAGCCTGCTCCCTCCCTGCACCCTGTCCCTTAACAGGGATGTGGCCACCTCAAAGCAGAGCTTCCAGCTCGGTGCCCCTCTGCCTCTGGAGTGAGAGGCTTAACAAGCTCCAGGATGCTTCCATGCTTTGTATGTGAATGAATAACTGTCTTCAAACTGCCATGCCAGCCAGCAGTCTGCTTCCTTCCCCACAGCACTCAGCATGCTCACCAGTTAAATTAAGTGGCTCCAGCCAGTGTGATGTTTTATGCAAGAGCAGCTTCCAGCAGGGAACAGCCAGCTCAGCACTGCTGGGCTCGGGGGAAGCAGCCCTTTACCTGTAGCTCCCGGGGTTCAGCTCATGTTCCGGCTGCTCTTGCATGTGGAGATGAGGGTGGGATGGGAGATAATTGGCTCCGTGGGCTTGGAGCAGCTGCTCCCTGTGTCCGAGCATCAGGCAATTACCAGGCCCTCGGTGCTGGCAGCAGGGATGTGCTGCTGCTGCAAGGGAACCCAATGGTGCCACTGTCACACAGGGGACAGCGGCTGGAGCCTGTGTCTGATGCTCTGGGAGAAGGGAAAAGCAGCGTCTTCAGTGTCTCATTCCCTCCCCATCAGTGTGGGTGCCACTTCCCTTCTAGACCAGTTCTGTTCACAAAGGAGAAGCGTGTGTAAGCATTGCTCTCAGCAATGGCTGTACTGAGCGGGTCTGAAGGAAGTAACTGCAGACCAGCCAGTGAAGTAATAATGAGTTAACAGAGAATTAGTAAGAAAGGAGGGTGTTGTGTTCTTATGGGTGGTAGTGAATGGATTAAGGTTTAAACCCCTTTAATTTTGAGATTCATAATGTATGGGAAATAGTTTCTATGTCTTTACAATTAAAATATCTATTATTAACACTCACATGCTGCTTCTAATGGGATGCTCTTTCCACATCAAGCCTCTGATTCCACCCAGAGTCTGCACCCCCTTGTTACCTGCTGCTGTCCCCTTCTCTCTGCCAAGGTTATGGACTACAACTGTCAGGCATTGATTTTCTCTAATGTAATCGATGCCAGGAGTTTGGGTGAGGTTTTAGCTGCAGTTCCAAGGTGTCTGCTTGATGGCGAGGGTGAAGTGCCTGGATTTCAGTCATTAAGCAGAGCACCAGTTAAAGTCATCACTCAACAGTTACAAGGTGAGGATATGGCTGGAACCAGGAGCTGAGAGCAAAGCAGAGGGGTGAATCTCAGTTCCTCTGAGGTGAACACTGTCATTCTTGATGTTACCAAAACCTTGGGCTCTATCATTTGGGTAGTGGGGAGAAGACAAACACAAACTAAAGGTCTTTAAACCTGCAAGCCAGATCTGCAGGAAGCAGTGACCTTGCCTTATGCAGCCCTACTTTGTGTGTTAAAATCCAGCGAGGAGAGCGGGAAGGATGGTAAATACACTGCTGCACCTCTCTGGACCAACCCTGGTTACTGGGGAAGGTAAATGTTAACAACTAAATAAATAGGAATAGGTGAAAGTGGGAATTGAAAGTGGGAAAACCAGGTTGGAGACTGCACGTAGCACAGGGAGTGACTTGTGCTGCTGGCTGGGAGAGGAAAGTCCTGGATGCTGACGGGACAGCGCAGTGTCTGGGTGGTTGAGCGTTACTCCGAGGATGGGGAGTGTGCCGGCAGCCAGACCTGGAAAGCCCGGGTGTCCAGGAAGCTGCTTTCCCTCTGTGCTGAGCTCTGCTGGCGCGCAGGGAGCTCCGGACCCCCGCAGCCTGGAGCTGGGCAGTTGCTGCTGCTGTCGGGCAGCCGGACGCAGACGCCTGTGCCCCAAAGCAGAGCTGGTCTGTGCGGCTCCCGGAGGAGCCCGGGGTTGTTTTTAAGGAGAAGCTTTCTGAGGAGCAAAGGGAACGCCTGTGCCTGGCCTTGGACTTCGGGGTTTCCAGGGCTCTTACTGGAGCGGGAGGCTTCAGCCGTCCCCGACGGCCTCGTTCTGTGGAGCCTCATCCCTGGGCACCTCAGGAGCTGTAAACCTTTCCATGCTGCTGGAAGTCACCCCAGGCAGGGGCCCTGAGGCCAGCCCCGCTTCCCAGGCGGCAGCTGACAGCCCGGACCTGGGGCGTTTGGGTCTCCGTCCACGCTGCAGTGGTTCCTCGAGCCTTATCTATAGCTGGTCCCTCGCTCCTGTTCCCAGGGAGCATTTCTCTGTGTCCCAGCTGGCTCCTGAGATCCAGCCCATCATCAGCCAAAGGTCGAGAGGAAACGGCCCTCACGGGCTTTACACTGAGTCATTTTCTGTGGGCTCAGCTTGGATGAGGAGCAAGTTGCACGAACTCAGCTGGTTAATGGGAGAACCAGACTCCATCCTCCTGCCTCCACCAGATTTGGGTCACACCAATTGCCAAACAGGCTAATTGCATCCCAATGTAGGGCAGCCACCCCTCCCTCTGCCTCCTCAGGGACCCAGAGAACATTAAAAGGTAATTAGATATTTATAAGGACAGGCGAGCAGTCTCTGCCCAGGATGATGAATTACCTTGAAGGCATTATCTCGGTCTCAGTGGTCTGAAATGAAACATCTCCCTGCTGAAAAGGGACCTTTTGGGTGCAGCCTGAGACTCCCCAGGATGCAGAAATGGTCCCTGAGGAATGGGGGAATCTTTGCAGTCGGGGAATGGCCAAAAAGGGATCCCTAAGAGTGCATCCTGCTGGCAGGAGGATGTTCCTCCTTGCTCCAAGGCGAGCACAGCCTGGCTGTGAGGGACACTGCTCCTGCCAAGGCATTGCCGGAGGTTCTGCATCTCTTGCACTTCACCTGAACTTGAATTGAGAAAGGGGGAGGCTTGTGTCTCAATCCCTGTCCTTTTCCTTGGGTGGAACAAAGGGAAGTTGGGCAAAGCTGCATAAACCACCGGAGAATTGGGCTTGAGCATCACAAAGCACAGAGAGGCGCGTCCCGGATGAGCAAGGACCACTGCATGCCCTGGGTGGCTCCTGCTCAGCATCTCCAGCAGCCCCTCTGGCTTCTCCCATGGAAACCTCGGGATGGGACAGGGATGTGGGGGCTGCACTTACCCAGGAGGGTGATGGCAGCGAGGGATGTGCGGACAAATCCAGCGGCGCTTCCCATCCCGTGCCTCCGGGCGGGTTAGGGCTGAGCCTCAGTGCGTGCGTGGGGACGGCGGCCCTGGGTGAGACACGGACACAGGAGTTAGAATGAGGGAATGGTTTGTGCTGAAGGGACCTCAAAGCTCCTCCAGCTCCAACCCCTGCCACGGGCAGGGACCCCTTCCACTGGAGCAGCTTGCTCCAAGCCCTGTGTCCAACCTGGCCTTGAGCACTGCCAGGGATGGGGCAGCCTCCTTTACCTGCTGCTCACTCTGCTTGTGCTGCAGCCCAGCACACGGGGGGTTCTGGGCTCAAGCTCACGCTGAACCCATCTCAGGTTCAGTTTCTCATCGACCAACACCCCAAGTCCTCTTCAGGCTGCTCTGAGTCTCCTCTCCCCCAGCCTGTGCCTGGGATTGCCCCGACCCAGCAGTTACGTGCAGCGTTCCGGTGGCTCGGCTCCAGGCTCCAGCATCCAGCTGCTCATCCCCGTTGGCCACAGGCCCGGGGTGGGAGTCACACGGGGGCAAACATCCAGAGCAACACACAGGGGCTGAAGGAGCTCTTTTGCTTTGTGACAGATCTGCCTGGGAATTGTTCCTCCTCCTCCCTCCTATCCCGTATCCTTCCCAGCTCCACAGCAGTGCCTCCTTCCCAGCAGGTCTCAGTAAAAGCAGAGCCGGAAGCACACAGAAATCGTTCGTTCCTGTTATTTGGGGGAAGAGGCATCTTTAATCCCAGCCCTTCAGGCAGGGACTGACCATTCCTGTGCCGCATCCCCGATGTGGAGGGGTTTTGGGGGCCCAGCTCAGCACCGTGCTCCGCACCCAGTGAAGCGGCTGCGCAGCGCTGGGTTATTTCCTGCTTCCCCTCTAGGCTTAATGCCTGTGGATTGTTAATAAAGGGAGCGCCGAGCACCTCCTGATGCCCTGGGCACGGTCGGTGGAGCAGGGATTCCCAACGGAGAGAGCCCAAACAAGACCCACGGAGCTGGTCCCTGCGCTGTCCTGGCTGAGCTCCCCCCGGGGCCGCATCCCGCACACACCGCTCTCCCCTCGGACCCAGCGGGGTGTCGGGGCCGGGTGTTCCCCCCTCGCTTTGTCTTTGCTCTGGAGATGAAGCGCGGAGGCAGAGCCCCACGTTCCCAGCACACAGCCCCCGGCTGCCAAGAGCCGGGCTGCGGGCGCAGCTTCTCCCTCCGCTCCAGCTGGTGCCGCTTCCACTCCTCTCCCTGCCCATCTGCCCCCCGAGCAGGGATTAACTCCTTACCCTGGAGGATGCAGCCCCCTGCACACGGCTGCTTAACCCCCCCCCCCCCAGTGTCCTGCTCATTAAAGGCAGCCCTGGAAATGCACCTGAGCAAACAGCGATAGCCCCGTGTTTGCTTCACACCCTGCTGCCGGGCAGCCCCGGATGGGTGAAGGAGCCCACAGCCAAAAGGAAGATGTTCAGAGGATCCCAGCCTGCTTTGGGATGCACGGACCTTAAAGCTTCCTGCCTGCCCTCAGCTGCTCCTTCCCTGCTTAAACCCGTACCTGACAGCCCCCTAAATGGGGCTGGTGCTTCACGGCGCTGCGTGGCCGGGAAGGAGGGACCCTGCCACGAAGGGGGCTGAGTGGAGGTCCCGCAGGGACAGCGGGGGAGAGATGCGCTGATACGGACGCGGCTCCATCAGCTTGCTCCAGCAGCCCTGAAGTGACTCAGTCACATGAAATCGCTTGGATCATGCCCCAAATGGTGTCCTGAACCCACGGCCGTGCAGCAAACACTGCCTCATTGTTCCCCCTCTGCCTGCTCCTCTCTCGTGTGTCTTGTGCTCCCCTCGTAAGCACTTCGGGACAAGGACCAGCCTTTAGCCCTGTGTTTTGCAGGCAGCGCTGGGCTGTGGGCTCGCTCCTCCAGGTCCCCGCAGTTTGGTTTCTTCACCCAGTGCCCAGTGCTGGGAAGGGCAGAGAGCACCGGAGCTGTTCCTGCACCCGGTGGCAGCTCAAAGCCTTGCTCCATCATTGCCAGCCCCTTCTCTGAGGCTGAGTCCTCACCCTGTGCCTGTGAAGGCACTGCCCGGCTGCAGCTTTGCTGCTTCTGCCCTTTGTTCTCTCTGGGCAGCCTCAGCCCAGCTTGAACTCCTCTAGAAAAGCTTTGGGAATGTGATAGCCAGGGAGAGCTCCAGGTCCAGTGAACACAGGGGAGAACAGTGATTCCCACAAGTGCTGACACTGCGTTAGTTTGCAATTGGAGAGCGGATGAACTAATCCTCTGGGATCCTGTTTGGTGTGCTCCTGATTGCCTTGCACCTAAGTGCCGCCATCAAATTGTGCTCCGGGCCCTGACACTGGGAGGTGACACCTGGGATGTGCTGGGACCCCCGGGGCACCTTAAAGCCATGACCCTGAGCCCTGGATCCTGCACCCAACCCTTGGCTTCTCCATAGAGTGGTGTGCTTTGTAGCTCATATTTAGACCCACTCTCCCCCCTAATTAGAATAGGGCCCATGGGAACTTGTTCTTTCCCCTCTTCATGGGCTATTTTGACAGTCACTCAGGAGCCTTCTGTTGTACTGAAAGGGGATCTGTCATCCCTGCTAATGGATGCTGTCATTAATACTTCCAGTAGCAAGGGAGGCCATGGGCATGCTGCATTAGCCCTGTCCTCTGGAGCCCCTGGACCTGGGAGGGATCCATTATCATGGAAGCAGAGTTAAAGAGTGGCAGAGAGGTTGTGAGCCTCTGGGAGAGGGGACGCTGCCTGGTCCAGAGCCCGCAGCGCCGGGTATGGGTGTGGAGCAGCATCCTTCGGAGGAGGTGACTCCAGCAGGACCCTGCGCAGGCAGGGGCCAGAAATGGCTTTTGGTAGGAGATGGGCTTTTACCAAGAGGTGACATGGCCAGAAGGGGCCAGATGTCCCCAGGACAAATGAGTGTAACCCCATCTGCTGTGGCTCGGTGATGAGTGCTCATGTAACCTGCAGCATTCCTCAGGGAAGGATGCTGAGGGTGGGGGGTGCAGGAGTGCCCTGAGTGTCTCTTAAGGAGCATTGCTGAGGCTGGAAAGGATGCGCTTTTGGTGGCTGCTGCGTTTTGCCTTGCGAACCCTTTCAAGCTGAGGTACATTTTGTCCTGCTCCAGAGCAGTCTCAGTGCCTGGCACATGGTTCTATTGTATCTGTCCTCCTGTAAAGCTGCCTGTGCTCGGGGGAGGCTAATTTAGACACGAGCTCTGCATTGAGCCCTTTCTGAGCTTTTGGGGGTTCAGGAGTGTTGATGGCTCCAGGACCTAAGGTAGAGGAGTGCTGTGGGCTCTGCTTGCTGGCTCTGGTCCCTGTCCCAGCTGCAGCAGGGCTGTGTCCCATAGGACACACAAAATCAATGGCTTTAAACTGAAAGAACAGAGATTGAGATGGGATCTTAGGGAGGTCCCTTCCAGCCCAAACCATTCCATGGTTCCATGACAGAGGGGAGAGGAGCAGAGCTGTGCCCTGGTGCGCTGGGGGATGCTGGAGCAGGATGCTCAGGGCAGATGGTGCTCACAGCCGGGGCTGGAGCTGGATCTGTCCAGATCCATTTGTTCCTGCCCGATGGACTGAGGCATCCCTGCAGGGACGCACTGTGCACCCACAGCACCCACAGCACCGCAAGTGCTGCCTGCGGGAGGGCACGGGGGCACCTCTAGCCCTGGCGGGGAGGGTTAAAGCAGTTCCAGTCTCTGTCCTCACTGCTGCTTCTGCACCTGGGCCACGCGGGCAGCGGGCAGGGGAGCAGCGGTGCCAGGGTTGTGCTGTTCAACACCCGGCTTAGGGGCAGGGGCAGAGGGTCTGAGCCCTGGCACGGGAGCAAAGCCACCAAAGAGGAACAAGAAGCTTCCCCAGGCCCCATCAGTGCTAGTGCCTCTGCCCCGGCCCCTGCCCCAGCTGTGGGCAATGACAATCAGCCCTCGTTAGTATAACTGCGGGCAGGCGTGGGCTCTCCCTTCCCAGCCCAGTGGAGAGCCCGGAGCTTGTGCTGCAGAGAGGTAAAGGAGGGTTCATGTTTGATTTGGGGGTGTTTGAGCATGCAGAGGAGGAGGGTGGGAGCCGTGGTGCGGCAGGACCCTGCGCGGAGGTGATGGGAGCAGGGGTTTTGTTGGGACGGCTGGGAAGGGTGCTCTGAGCCCCTTTGGGACTCCTGTCCCTGTGTGATCTGCTGCAAGCTCGGTGGGTGCTGGAGGCCTCTGTGTCCCCGCATCCTGCCTGCCTCTGGGAGCCGCTGCCTGGGGTGCGTTGTGCTGAGAGAGGAAGGCAGCAGGATGCCAGTGTGGGGGCAGCGCGCTGTGAAGCTGCTCCGCTTGCTCCCGCAGAGGTGAGCTGCGGTCGCTGGGGCTGAGGCTGGTCCTGGTGCTTCTGTTGAGTGCGTTTGGTGCCGCAGCCCTGCTTGTGAGCCCGGGGATGCTGCGGGGTTGCAGTGAGTGCAAACCGGGTAGTACCCGGAGCAGGTCCGAGTCCCCACACTCGTGTGCCAGGGCACGGGGAGCGCACTTGATGTCCCCAACCCCTGGTGTGCTGCGGGCTGGGGCAGGAGAGGCTTTGGGCATCCCTTGCTGCTGCTCTGAGCCCAGCCCCGTGGCTGCCCTGCTGTGTCTTATCAGGCATGGATTGACTCAGCTGTGAGGGAACTGGCTTCATGAGGATCCATATTTGAACTTCTGCCTAAGAGCTCGTCTCCATCCCCCCTCGGGCAGGTTCAAGCCATTCCCCTTGGCCTGTCCCTACATCCCTTGTCCCAAGCCCCTCTCCAGGTTTCCTGCAGCCCCTTCAGGCACTGGAGCTGCTCTCAGGTCTCCCCTTCAGGAGCCTTCTCTTCTCCAGGCTGCCCCAGCCCAGCTCTCTCAGCCTGGCTCCAGCCCTCTGGAACCCCACAGGGACCAGCACAGGATATTGGAGATCAAAGGAGACCAACAGAAACAGCCGGGAGAGCTCCCAGAGGGCTCTGGCCCCGGGGCAGAGGGGATGGAGGAAGCTTTGCTCTCTGAGCTGCCTGGCTGTTGGGCACACACACGGGGCTGGACCGGGGCCGCCAGCCCGCAGCTCCTAACCTCTCCCTGAAGACTTGTTCAGTGCCTGAGTCGATAGCAGCTGGAAGGATGCTTAAAGCCTTTGAAAACAAGGCCACAAGCGGCTCCAGTTCAGCGCTGGGGTGTTTGAGGTGATGGGTGATTGATGGGTGATATGATTCTGTGTGTGTGCCTGGAATCCGTGTTAAGGGCTGGTTAGGGATGCTACAGTTCCAAACGTTGGGCCCTTCTTACAGGCACTCCTGTGAGGCTCTCTCCATCCTGCCTGGGAATGTGGGTTATTGCCCTGGAGCTGCAGGGGAGGGGATGCTGGGATGGGAAGTGAGTCAGGGCCTGGCTGTACTCGCTGCTATTGTTGTCCCCAGAATAAAGCTCCCAACTCAAGCTTCCCATTGCAGGTTTTCCTTTCCTCCTGCAGCACAGCTCCATGCGCTGAACATGCACTGAACCCCGGGACATCCTCAGCACTGCAGCCTCCCAAACCCACCCACCTTGTGCTATTAGTGCTGCCGTGGTGTCAGCAGCAGAACCTCTTTGATGTGGCACTGGTATAAATAGCTCCCTACCTGCGATGGAGCCGGGCTCCATCCACTCCCCTGGTGCCTCCCTTGGCAGAGCCAGGCCTGGGAAGAGGCTGTAGTGAGGGAAACCAAGTGCAGAGCTTGGGGAATGTGTTCTATGGGGAAGCCCTAACGTCTCCCTGCCCATCTCCCCAGTCCCACAGCTCCTCAGCTCTTGCCTTGGCCCCACTGCACCTCTGGGTGTGAGATGCTGGGGAGGATGCAGTATCCCCATGCAGAAGGGGGATGCTCTTCCCTCTAGGAGCAGGGTAGGGTATCCCCTGCAATCATGGTGTATTTATTGTGCTGCTTGGAAGGCTGTGTCCAACCTGCTCTCCTGTCTTGGTTAAGGTGGGGTCAGTATTTAGTCTCTAGAGAGTGCCAGGCAGCAACCAGTGCAAACCAGATCCTCCCATTGTGGGCTCCCTGCTTTATGGCTCCCTGGTGCAGGACTGATAGCTCTGCGTGCTGGACAATAAATAATACATGGACTCAAGCAGGACGGGGCTGGGCTCAGTGCTCCCCAACTGGCTGTGGGTGGGAATACCTCGTGTGCTCCCTCGGGACATCTCCCGTGTTGCCAGGTTGCACATCCCTCCGCTAAGGGCCTGGATGCTGCGACTGCCCTGGGGCAATGGGACCAAGGGCGAGTGTTGTAGCAAAGAAAACATTTTGGGCTCGAGGGAAGAGCGTTTGTGTAATTTGAGCATTTGATTTCCTTGCCTTGATTTCCCTCTCGACAGCTCCACAAGCACCCAGAGACGTGTAGTGTGAGGAGCAGACAGAAAGTATCTAGGAAGAGCCTGATGCATCCTTATCACAGCGGGTTTCAATGTTTCTTCCCTTCCCTCTCTGTGGTTTTGACTCTTAAACCACTCTAAGGCACCTCTCTGGCTTCTTTCTGCATCTCTGAAAGCCCCTGGTCGATGCTGGGGTTTCCTGTGTGGCAGATTCATGTGGCCACACTGCAAACTGCCCTGGTGTGAGGGGATGTGTGCAGCCATGTGGTCCTGTTACTGCAGAGCCCTGGGCTTACAGGGTTGCCATCAGCCCATCCCCAAACCTTCCTGGGCATCTTTGGTTCCTCATCCCTGGAAAGCAGGGCTCATGGTGCACGAGATTGATTCAGGAAGGAGGGAGATGTGCCTCTGGCTGTAGGATAACCACAGGCAGTGCTGTGTTAAGCCAGCCCCTTGTGAGGTAGAGTTAAACCTCTTCTGAGCAGAAGGGCAGTGCTTTGGGAAGCTGAGCCTGGGGCTTGCTGGCTCCTGAGCTGCTTGGGGAGCTGTTGGGATGCTCCACTGGGATGTGATGCTTTCCAGGTCACTGTGTGGGATCCCTTCATGCCCAGCACCTTCCAGGGAAGTCATCTCAAAAGATGAGTGGTCATTGCACACACAGAGTGCTGCAGGAGTCCTTTGGGGGTGCTGAAGGCACTGAGGAACCTGGGAGGGTCCATGGCTTTCTGTGGATTACTTGGGCTTTGGGCACACACAAAGCATGCAGGTGGCCGAGCATCCAGGCTGGGCTTTAATGCATGTGAGCTCTGGGTCTGCGTGTGTGGGGAAACCCCTCCCTAATGGCACCGTGGGGTTTCTGCCTTTTAGGCTCCAGTGATGGTAAATGCAGAGCAAATGACACAGGCCATTAAATTCCTTGCCGAGGGTTTGAGTGACAGGAGTCGTGGTTGCTCAGGTTGAGAGTAACCGAGTAGGTGATGGAGAGGAGCGTGAGCATCCCTTTGTCTCGCAGCGCTCCAGGGAGCGGCTGGGCATGGTGGGACCCTCTTGCTATCTGCTCTCTTTAGTCTCAAATAGTTCTGATCTCCCTATGGGAAGTGCAGTTGTCTCTAGGAAGTTCGGGACCTGCTGCTTGCCCAGCGCAGGGGACTCTTGGGGTTGGTGCTGCCAAGCTGGGGTTGTGCTCGGGACCGAACAGCCTGGAGGGGTTCTGTGGATGCAAACCTGCTCCTAAGTCTTGTGCAAGAGCCTGTGCCTCGGTTTTGTACCCCTGGAGATGGCCTGGGAGGAGCAGGAGCTGTTCTTGGGGTGAGGCGGAAGCCTTGGGCTGGGGTTGCGCCCAGCTCTGGGATCTGAGGCTGCTGCTTCCCACCCTCAAAGCAACCGGTGTCTCCTCAGAGCACCAATCCCGTACGAGTGCTCCCCGCTCCAGCCAGGAGAATCCCGCTGAGCTCCTGGGGGCCCCGGCTCGGTGTGGGTGAGCTGCAGGGGGACGAGGGATCCCGGGAAGTTTCGGGATGTGCGAATGCACCAATCCCGGGAAGAGCGGAGCCCCGGCCTCCCGCTGCCGCCTACCCCAGAGCTGAGGCCTGGGGGGGCCGAGTGCTTGTCTGTGGCTTTGCACTGAGCGCCAGAGCCTCCCTGCAAACCCCAACCAGCCTCAGGCACAGAAACACCCCCGGTGAGCCCGGAGCAGCCCCATCTCCCACCCCTCACCCGGGGTGCGTAAGGAGGGGACTCGGGATACCACAGTCCTCCTCCCGCAGAGGAAGATCTGGGGCTGCTCTGGGCTCTGCCCCCCGCCCCGATGCTGGAGATGCCGAAGTAGTTTTGTGCATTAAAAGCTCTATGAGCCCCCCACGAGGCGCCACGTTCGAGATGCCCAACACCCCCCGAAGCAGGCTCTCCAAGTGCTTCCAGCCAGAAAGCGCCAGGAAAAGCCTGGCAGCGATAAATAACGGGGATATTCCAGACTTATTCCGTAAGAGACGTTTCTGCTGCCACAAGTGACACAGCGCGGCCCCCCCTTCCTCCCATCCCCGCCCCAGCGCAGGCAGAGCCTGCATCGCGAAGCCATCGCCGCGGCAGAAGCCCAGAGCCCCCCCCTGCTCCCGGCTCCCCAGCGCTGCCGGGGCCGGGCGAGGCGGCTCCGGTGGATGGGGAGCGGTGCCTGCAGCCCGGAGCCTCTGCGGGCGGAGGGAGAGCGGCGCTTACCTTGCGCGGGGCGGTGCGGGCGGCGGGGCCGGCGGCCGCGCTCGGAGGCAGTGCTCGGCTGGTGCTGGCCGAGCGGGGCTGTGTGCGCCCGGAGCCACTGCAGCATCTCTGCATTAGGATGTGCTCCTCCCTCTCCTCCCTCCTTGCGTGCGCGCTCCCTCGCTCGCTGCCAACCTCCGCGCCGGTCCCTGGAGAGGGGGGCTCGTTCTCCTCTGCCGTTACCTCACTTGCCACAGGCCAGGGACCCGTCGCAGGCAGCATCGTGCGTAATTGATGCTGCTCCTCAGCCCCCTGCCTGCTGCTCCCCAGCAGCAGCCCCTTGTCCGTGCCCATCGCTGCCGGCTCCCCCCCCGTCCCTGGGGCTGGAGCAGGTGAAGCCCTGGGGGAGTCCGAGCCTGTGTCAGTGGGGGGCAAGCAGGAAAGGGATTAGCCCCAGATGGGGGTATCGCGGCAGGGGCAGCCCCCCGTGCAGCGTGTGTCTGTGTTGCTTTATGTGTGCACCCCTGTGCCTAAATACATCCGTGTCTGTGCCCCACGTAACCCGTGCTGGCAGAGCTCTGCAAACAGTCACAGCGGCCCCTGCGAGGCTGCACCCAGAGTCCTTCCCAGTGAATATCTGTAGCCATAAGATCATGGAATGGTTTAGGTTGAAGGGAGCTTAGAGCTCACCCAGCTCCAACCCCTGCCACGGCCAGGGACCCCTTCCACTGGAGCAGCTTGCTCCAAGCCCCTGTGTCCAACCTGGCCTTGAGCACTGCCAGGGATGGGGCAGCCACAGCTTCTCTGGGCACCCTGTGCCAGCGCCTCAGCACCCTCACAGGGAAGAGCTTCTGCCTGAGAGCTCATCTCAGTCTCCCCTCTGGCAGGTTAAAGCCATTCCCCTTGGCCTGTCCCTACAGGCCCTTGTCCCAAGCCCCTCTCCAGGTTTCCTGCAGCCCCTTCAGGCACTGGAGCTGCTCTGAGGTCTCCCCTTCAGGAGCCTTCTCTTCAGGCTGACCCTGCTGCTCACACTGCAGGACATGGTTGGTTTCTGGTCTGTCAGCTCAGCGAGAGCTTCTCATGAACCACCTTTGCTGTTTTCTGAGTGCTGGGGGGGTGATGCTCTGGTCTGTGACTGTGATGCTCAGGATACCCTGCAGGTTCTGAGCTTGGGGGGGGGGGGGGGGGGGGGGGGAGAGATGCTGCTGATCTCATGGCTGCTTAGTGAGCTGAGGTGCAGTGGGTCCCCATGGTGTGGGGCTTTGCTAGTGGGGAGGTTGCTGCCAAGCTGCAGCAAGGTGGGAAGCGGATCTGGGAACATTCCAGGAACCACACCGCACTCTCCATCCCTCCCAGCTCCAGCCCAGACCTGTTAATGATATAAGGAGATCAATGGGTGCTGGGGCTGTCCACAGGTTAATGGCCTGCAATTACAGAGGAGTAATTAAAGCATTAGGATCTCTATTGATTGGCAGAACTCCAGCGATCCCGGCTTCACCAGCAAATGGGTGCAGGCAGGAGGATGCCTGTGATGGAGCAGAGCTGGTCCCATCTCCCTTCCCCTTGCTCAGCTTGCTCTGTTCTCTGCTTCCTGCTGCTGTTTTGGGCTGAGACTGGGAGAAATTGGCCATAACCCTTCCCACAGACCTCACCTGGGGATGCGGGCACCTTTGTTGGGCAGGAAGAGCAGGGCTGGAGCCCGACCCCCAGCTATAGGACCAATGGAGGGAGACCCAAGAGGGGTGGTGAGCCCAGCAGAGAGAGGGAGCCGTGCCTTCTGCCCCCTCTCCTGTGCCTCTGTGCTGTCAGCAGCTCTCTGGGGGTCTCTTGGCAGGGGACAAGGGCATTGGTGGCCTCTTGGCTGCTCCTCCTGGTGCAGGCATGGATTGAGACCACAGTGATGGCAGCTGGGGGGGCAGCAGCTCTGAAAGGGCCCCCTTGGATGGCTCTTAGTGCAGTAATGGGCAAGAGGCTGGAGAGGGGGAGGAAGGGTAATGGGACGAGTCTGTCTGCATTGATCCAGTGCTGCTGCCCCACCAGGCGGGCAGAGGTCAGGGGAGATATGGGTGTCATTACTGTGCCATAAAAAGAGGAGTGCTAATGCATGTGTCTCCCCCCATATCGATTGCAAGGATGAGGATGGGTCCGTTGTTGCCTGCTCCTGGATGATAAAAATACTATGTCCTATGGGAATGCTGGGAGGAGCTGCCTGCGCAGCCCTTCGTGAGGCTGAGACCTTGTGCTGTGGGTGCTGGGAAGTGGTGCCTTTGTACTGGAGGGGTCCCTGGGCTCCAGGTAGCTTGAATTCCTGTATCCAGGGTCAAGTCAATTCCTCCTTCATCCTTCCTTAGGGCAGGGGCAGAGGGCAGCTGATGGGCTCCTACCGGGGGCAAAAGGTGCTTTTTTTGCTCTCTGCTGTTGAAGGAAGCGGTGGGGAGGGGGTGGACGGAGCCCCCGCTGCGCTGGAGGAGGCAGCATTAATGCTCTCATCCTATTAAGGAGGGCTGCAGCAATTACATCTTCATCAGCCAGATAGACTCTGCCGGCTCCCCCCCATTCTCGGCAAGGCTTTGCACCAGGGAGCCTCTAAGAGCACTTCAGAGCCTCAGGGGCAGGAAGGGGCCGGGGGGTGCAGGATCGGCCCCAGGGAGGCATCGCTCGTTGCTGCGGGGCTGCACGGGTCAGGAGGGGGAGCTGCCGGCCCTGCCGCTCCCGCGGGCCGTGCTCGGTGATGGGCAGCGAGGAGGCCGGGGCCCGGGAGCCGGCAGCGCTGCTCCGCGGGGTGGCTGCAGGGCTGCTGCAGCAGCTTCCCCTGGTGCGCGCTGACAGAGGTGAGCGGAGGCCTTGGCCTGGGTTTTGAACAGTGTTTTATTTCATGTTTAGTGTTCTCTATACAAAAACTCCGCTCTGTTCTTTATTACAGTGGTTCAAAAAACGGTCTGAGGGGTTTGGCCTTCGTTCGTCTCATGCAGTCGGTTTAGAAGTCCTTAGATTCAACACCTTTTCTTCCACAGTCCGTAAATCCTCTTGCTGTATACTGTTGATTTCACAGCCTCAGCTGTACGTTTCCCATTGGAACAAGTGGGTTAACGCAGAGGTGGTGGGTTTTTTTTTTTGCTTTCAAAACAGAAAAGGCAAATAAATACACAGAATAGTTGAGAACAACAGGGAGGTTTCACAGAGAGGATGGATGGATGGCGAGATATTTACAAATTAAAGAGGAATGAAACAGCCCAAAACTTCCCTTCTGATGTGAGCAGGAGGAACAAACACAGAACTCTGGGCTGCAAAGGAAGGACTTTGCTCTGGGTTTGATGGGGGGTTTAGACTGGGTTTGAGGACCAAAGCCCGATGCCCACTTGTGAAGGACATGGAGAGACAGGCGCTGCTGGGCATGGGGAGCTACTGATGCATTGGGTTGTTAGAACCAGAGAAGCTTCGTTATTCTCATTAATAGAACAGGTCTTAGTGCAAGAACTAGAACGTGGTCGTCTGTGTTCCACAAGGTTTGCTTATTGCTGAACTGAAACGGGTGCTGCTGGCACACATCAAGCCTGGTACGATGGGGTGCAGGTTGGACCCGCAGCTCTGCTGGCACCTGCGCACTGAGGAGAGGTGCTGGGACCCCCCAGGACGGCTGGTGGCATGGACGGAGCAGTGCTGCGTGCCAAGGTAAGGCACAGCAAGGGGCTCCAGTGATGGCTGGTGCTGTGCACCCATCCTGCTCCCCCAGCGCCACACACAAGTGACTGTAACGCAGGGACTTGGGGTCTGTCACTGAGACAAGGAAGCTCTGGCAGGGGGGTGCTGTCAGGACATCGCCACCGGATGGATGCAGCATCACTGCAGGGAGAATCGGAGCAGCCTCAAGGTCACAGAAGCGTCCTCTTGTGTCCCACACGTGTGCTCCTGTGGTTCACAGCAGCCATAGGTGCTGTGCTGGGGCGGTGCAGGCTGCGTCCCTGTGCTCGGATGCAGTCAGCAGGGTCTGGATCTTGTCTCTGGAGGAGTTTTTGGCTCGGACCAGTTTAGATAAAGGCTCAAATTTGCAATCTGGGAGCTGGACCCAGGCTCTGCTCCCCCTGGGCTGATTTCGATCCTGTCTCTGTTAACTGTTGGTGCCCAATTTAAACCCTTTATGGAGATGTATCTTCTGCAAAATGTGAAGGTGAGGCTGTGTGGATCCCAGGGAGGGATGCTCAGCCCTGGCGTGGAGACTGAGCCCTTAGGAGGGGTCCAGCCCTTGGAGCTGGTACAGATCCCTTCTGAGTGTCTCTGCTCACCGTGGAAGTCACACTGTAGGCAGCAGTGGAGGTGACCAGCCTGTACCTGCTGGAGAGGGGCAGCTGGGGATGGAGAAGTAAAGCAGCTCTTATGGGGTGACACCAGGGACAGGCAAACCAGCCACTGGCATGGAGCGCACCCAGAGGTGCTCCTCGTGCAGGGTCTCCATCCCTCTCCTAGTGCTCTATGGAGGCTCCCTCAGAAGCATGGCTGTGATGCCCCTGTGGGGTGAATGCATTTTGGGGGTGGTGTGGGGTCACCCTGCAGTGGTTTTGGTGGTCGGAGCAAGCCAAGTGCTTTGCTCCTGTGATGCAGTAACTGCACGTGCAAGCGTCTACTGCATCTTTAACAAAGGGAGTAAAACACGTGAAACTGAGGATGAGTTTTGGACTTGGAATTCCCTTTTGGCTCCAGAGCTGTTGGGGGAAGCTTCAAAGAAACGTTGAACCTTTTACTGCACCTTCTGATCTCCGAGTGATTTTTGCACCAGGCAAATGTATGAGGTTACACATAACTTACACTGAGGTTCCCCAGGCCCTCTGCAGGCATCTCCTTCCTTTTCTGGTTACTTATGGTTACAGGACTCTATCACTGGTTTATGAGGCCTCTGGGGGCAAGGGCAGGACTGGCTGGGCTGAGGTCAGCTCCTTCCCTCCCGAGACAACCACTGCAAAGGGGGAAACCCTTCATTTCCAAGAGAGGTTTGCTTAGGAAAGTGGTGGTTAATGACAGGACAGAAACACAGGCTTTAATATAAATGGCACGTAATACAGATACATGACACAGACTGTCCTGCTTCCAGGAATGCCTGACCGGTTCCATGAGGTTTGGAGGTGTTGCGTGGTAGCTGAGGTCTTGTGGTCCCCGTTAGCGGTCGGTCCACAAGCGGCGAGGCTCTGATGTGCCGGGTGTGATGGAGGTGCCCAGCTCCCGCAGCGGAGGCTTTCCCACAGCAGACGTTGTTGTTTCTTTCTCTCCTCATTTCCACTGGTGCTTGGGAAGGGTTTTACACCAGCTCAACCTTGTAAGCACAGCTGTAGGCTTGGGAAGGGGTTGCCCCCACGACCGGGGCTGTGTTAAGTTTGGCCTGGTGTGTTTGCTTAGAAAGGGAGTACAACTGCTGCGTGTCCTGGGAATGGGATGGAGATGCCTCCTTAAACCAGACCAGCGGTGAGTGGCGGCGGCAGAAATTGGCTCGTCTCATGAATGGGTTTACACTGATGGTAGCAGCGAGACGCGTGGCTCCTGCTCTGTAAGGTGACACAGATGGAGGACCCTGCAGATGGGTTCCTGTGCGGTGCCCTGGGGTAGCACAACCCCCCTGGATGTAGGATGGGCTCTGCCTGTTAACACCAGCCTAACCCCTCCATGCTCCTATGGTGTAGCTCCTTTGCTGTTGGGTTTGCATCCAGCCCTCTCCTGTTTGCTCTATGTGGTCCAGCAGTGGTGCTGACTGGGTCTGGGCTCTTCCCTGAAGGGCAGGATAGTTGTGCCATTAGCAGCGTAAAGAATGTGGCAAAGTCCCAACAATCCCTGTTAGTAGTAGTGTTAGCGGTACGACTTCAGAGCAAACCAGCTTGAAAGCTAAAAGAGGAATTGCATTAATCCTATTGCGTGTAATCCATTCTGCCGAACAAAGCCACCCTCCTTGGAAACAGAATGGAAGCGAAATCCACCCGCCCGCCGCTCCGTGCAGGAGTCTGCTCTCTCTCGGCGAAGGTACCTTTGGTTTTTGGAAGTGCAGGCAGTGGGAGAGCACACACGGCACTGGTCACTCAGCACCGCCTGCCACCAGCTGCCCTCCGCAGGGATCCGTGCGCTCTCCGCTGGGAGCTGCCCAGGCATCCATCCTGCTCCGGCGGCCCGGAGCCCAGCGTTAGGGGTGCGTAAGCGGGTGGGGGAAGAGGATCAGTTCCTTGGACCTCTCGGGAAGTCCGAAGCTGTGTAAGGCATGAGGAGGAGCGCTCCCACCCGAGCTGCGCGGTACCGGGTTAACGTAGATGGCGAGTTCCCTCGATATGTGGGGAGGACAGCGGAGGGGAGGCTGCTCCGGTGCTCGCTCCTGGAAGGGTCTCGGTCAGGGTGGTTGATGGAGGGGGGGAAAGGCCACTGTCAGAGATGAGGAGGGGGGTTTAGTGGAAAACACTGTAGAGCTGGCTCATCCCTGGTGCCTGGGGAAGACGTGGACCGCGGGTTCTGCCTCCCTCCCTGGCTCCCAAAGGATGCACATCCCTGAACTGTGCAAGCTGCTGATGGGGAGCTGCGGGGGATCCTCCACCCAATCCCTTGGGTGCTTCTCATCCTGACCTTTGATTCAATCTGGTTTTCGATACGTGATTTCTGGTCCCCTCGTCCTATGTTAATACTGGTCCTGCTTCCACTCCCTCTTTGCTACATAAGATACATGGAGTTACCTTTAAAAGAAAGCAGGCATGGTCTGGGGGAAGTTCCCCCCCTGTTCTTACAAAGCAAAGACTAAATCTGAATGGTTTGCCTACAATTACCCAGGCAAGCGATGCTGTTCTCCAGGGCTGGGAGGGTGAGCGGCACCTGAACGTCCTTCCACAGATCCCACAAGCTCTTCTGCAGGCTCTTGTGTCTGAGGATGCTCTGGAGCCCTGTGGGGGTGCTTTGTGAGTGACCTCCCCATGGGCTTTGCAGTGGGAATGGATGGCAGAGCCTTGGCACTGCTGTGAGTTATGGTGCCAAGGGAAGTGGTGGGAGCCTGCCCTTCCCTGCGTAGGTGCTGCTGGATCTGCTGGGAAGGAGGTGGTGGTGCTGGCAGCTTGGGAGAGGCTGTGGGCAGGGTGCTGCCGTGAGGACGGACATCTCAGTCACACAGTGCCGTGGTGTCGCTGCCCAAAGGTCCTCTGCTTTCCTCCTGCCGTGCATTTCTGCTGCTCACCCCTTTCCCCTCCCCAAACTCACCTCTTGGTTTCCTTCCCCCCTCCCCTGTTACCTGAAACCTTCCTGTAAAGATTAAAAAGAAGAATGGTTAACTCCCTCCCAAAAAGAACCAAAGGGGCCTTGGCGGGGGGGGGGGGCCTGGGCAGCCGAGCCCACCCCATGTCCCTCACCAGGCTGGCTCGGGGTACTGGGACCAGCCCTGAAGCTGGGGTGCAGCTCAAGCATCCCGCTCCTCCAGCCCCTGTGGCTCAGCCCAGCTTCCAGCTACAGCTACAACCCATCCGTGCCCCGTGAGTCCTTGCTGTTTGCGTGTTTGCTAAGGAGAAGATGGCATCGGCAGCCCCTGGGCTGCCTTTTGCTTGGGGTTTAAACTTGGTTTCCTATTTTTTTTGTGTTTTTTCTTATCATTGTTGGTTGCTTCATTCACACGTTGCTGTTGGAGGCGGCGGCGGCTGTTGTTTAACCCCCATCCACTACAAACACCTCCAGCTCTTTGTGGGTTCAGTGCATTGCGCTATGCCAACGAGTAAATAGCATTGACTGGGGAGGTGGCTTCCGAGCTCTCGTTGCCTTCAGTCTCCTCTTTGTCCTTCTTCACCGTGTACTGGCCGATAAAGGAGCCGTCCTCGTTAAACTGCCCTTCTCCCCCCTCTCCATAGTCCACCAAGCTATCGTCGCTCTCCTGCTGCTTTATCGTGCCGTCCAGGGAGGTCTGGCTGTTGGGCAGGGGCTTGTTGTCTTCATCGCTGGGTAGCAGAAGACAGACACCGTTAAGGGTTGAGAACAGGGCTAAGAACCTTCAGACAAGGTCTGGATATTCAAAAGATAGATCCAGTGTGTGCTTACATGGAGCAGAGCCCCCAGATGTGGGATGCTCTGGGTGCAGACAGCGAGTCGTGGTGTGTCTGACCCGTGTATGAAGGCTGGGAGGCATCCTCCACGTAGGAGGAGTGCTGTGGTGGGTGTTTCTGCAAGCCCAGCCTTCGTGGGTTTAGTTTATAGCAAGCAGTTGTAGGGTTTTATCCTCCATTACATACAATGCTTAGATCAGTCCAACTGGATGCATGTTCTAAATATCCTTCCCTTGTCATTGCTTATATTCTTTCTTTCTCTTAGCATTTTAGCTGCCTTTGGTAGAACCTGGTTTAGTGAGGTTTGCTTCCAGGTTTCCTTGCATAACCCCCCCACTTGACTGTTTAGATAGCTACATGCAATGGGGAGTGCTCTCAAAGCACTGGGAGGGGGCATGTATAGGATGCCAAGTTCTGTGCAGCTTCCAAAACTCATGGGAATTTACCTTTCCAAGCTTATTTCTGAGCATCTAAAGCTTGTTTGCTCAATTCTTTCTCCTTTTCTCTTTTTCACTCAAAAGATTAAGCCAGGTCACTGTAAAATAAATAGTCTGACCCACGGAAATAATCCCCAACCCTTTAAATAAACCCTTTTACCAAAGAAACAGGGCAAAGCTGTTCCCTCTCTGGAGGGCAAAGGCTGGTATCTCATCAATCCAGATAAGGTTGTGTGGAGGACGAGAGTGGGTTGCTATATATAAAAGGTAATTTTCATATCAGCTCGTCCTTACTTCATCTGTATCTTGGGGCCAGCATGCAAATTGTGTGTTATTCCTCAGGGTCTCACACATGTGCCTTGTATTTGTCCTCCCCCCTCCACCCCTGACTCTCTGCTGGGCTTGGTTTAGTTCTGGACTCCCCAGCATGGCTCTCGACTCTGTTCCCTCATTTCCCTTAAACCCAGTGCAAGCGCAGGGCTTTGATTGCAGCCTGTGGTAGTCAGTGCCCACATAAAGGTGTTTGCTTCCCACAAAGGCACGAGAAGCACTTTGCTTGGGCCAGGGAGCAAACCCCTCTTCAGCTGGGGAAGGCATTAAGTCTCTCTCATGCCATTTAATTAATGGCATCAGCTCTGTACAGTGGGGGAGGAATTTGGTATCCCACAGTACAACATGCAGCTTTCTCCTGTATTTCCTTCTATCAGCTCTTTGTGGATTAAAGCAATATTACAAAACCCAATATTTGAGGCCTTGTGTTAACTTGGCATCACAATAAAACATAACTTGTTAGCTTGGAAAGCAGCTTCTTTTATGGGGGTGAGGAGGAAGAGAATTCAGCCTGCAAGCAGGGCTGCCAGTTAGGAAGCCTAATAAATGCCAAGTAGAGAGTGGCAAAACCCAGCTCCCTTCATTTGCAAGCCAAAGCCCAAACCTTGGGAAAGGTTAAAGCTGAATCTAGAGCCAGCTTTTCCCTAAGGGGGGGTTTGCTTGTGCTTTCTTGCACATACCCTTGGTTTTACCTCTCTCCGTTACTGTTTATCCTGTTAGTGCATTAGGAGGGTGAAGCAGATAGGCATCAGCAGCTTGATGCATTATAACCCTGTTAAGATTTCGGGGGGGCGGCTGATGTGTGTGTTAGAGAACCAGAGCACCCAGATGAAAACCATGTGGGAAACATTGTCCTGAGCTGCACAAATCATTGAGAAGGAGGGGGGGAGGCTTCAGCCAGGGCTGAGACCAAGAGCGGGCAGGCAGATTGTTTAGGATATAAAGGCTTTTGGCTTGTGTCCCTTGCCACCATCCTCTGGGTGTCTGGCATCAGGGTGAGTGCACCAAGGGCATCATCTCCAGGTCCAGCTCCACCAGGAGGGATGAGCTACTTGAGCATGTGGCTGGGGGTGCCCAGCATATCCCAAGCAAGAGGCACATCACTGGACATGGGGGTACCCTCCGGTGCCAGCAGGAGTTGGAGGGATCTTGTTCAATGTGTTAGGTGGAGGCAGGTACGTGGGAATAGGGAGGGGGAGGTAACAGTTTCAGCTCTAAAGAAACAAATAGCTCGAAGGGAGGAATATAAAGAAAAAGCTAAATGTGCCGGACTTCTGGCAGCACGTGGTCCTACCTTTCAAGAGACCTTCATGGTCCATGTGGATAGACCAGGTGAAAAGGAGAAGAAAGAATGGGAATAAAACAGAGAGAAGCAGAAAGAGCCTGATCAGAGAGAGATATGATGAGGTCTGCATTTACAGGGGCAGTGCTACAAACCAAACGTCTGCATTCCTCATGGAGCTGATTGCCTCGTTATACCAAATGGAGCCGGTTTAATTGAGCCTCCGTGGCTTCCCCTGGCAAGCTCCTGCAGAGCAGCAGTGGGTGGTGCAGGTGGGCTCTTCACAAAGGGCTTGTGCTCGAAGTCCATTAGCAAGTGGCTGGGGACCAGGATGTGCAGCGGGACAAGGGCCAAGTGAGGGGGTTGCTCAGTTTCCCCTCCAGTCTTGTGCTGGGTTTCCTTGCTATCGTCATGCACGAGTCTCGTGTTATCTATTGAAAACCTCCACCTCCCCTGGCTGCTTCACCAGACCTCTCCTCACATGGGTGGCTCCGTGTCCTCCTGTCTCGATGCCTGCTGAGATGGTCCATTTGGGACAAGCTGGCGCTGCCTCCACCATGTAACCTGTGCCATGGGTTATCCTGCATCTGAACTGGAGCCCAGAAGCTAAAACCACTCACTTCCTTTCCCGTTGGCCAGGGTTTCCAACTGACTCCCGCATGAGCAGCTTAAACATTTGGTATAATGAGGCACAGTCACTGGCACAGAACATTGGCCAAGGATAATGGTTTCCTGCTTTGCAAACAAGCTTCTCAGCTTAGCCTCTGCTCAGGAAAACCATTATTCTGTTAGTGGAACAGGAAGATGTGACAGTATCTCTTAATTATAGGCTGCAGAGATTTGAAAGTTGCATGCACAGGGCATTAAGGATGTGAGATATGATGAGAGCGTATCAGACATGCTATGTGGAGGTGGGGAGGGAAACCAATGAAGAATTCATGTCAGCTCAATCCCTGTCCTTGCTTGAAATACTAATTGCTACCCTCCTTGAGCCTAACGTCACAATCAGGTTGAATCTTAATCAGCCAACGGGGTTCCATCTCGGTCCTTCAGGTTCACCTTCCTTTCTGCCTCCCATTACTTCTCCCATGAAACCTGTTGTTCCTGAGAAGGATGGGGCAAAGCTCGAGGGTGGTTGGGGGTTGGTTTGGTTGCTCTTGCTTGACATCTATGGGATGGCGTGACTGGAACTGCAGGAGCATCTTGGAGCTTTCTTGTTGCCCTTCCACTGACCTCTGCCTTCAGCTTGCAGACTTTGGGAATGGGGCTGTCAATGGAAGTCTGAGCTTCGGGCAAGCAGAAGCTGCTGTGTGCTGGGATGGGGGATTTACCCCTTCCTTCCCACTGCCTGGAAGGCAATGCCCTTGCATGGTGCCTGGGCAGTAAATGCAGCACTGGGGACTGTCTCAATGCTGGCAGCCATGCCAAGAGCTCGGTTTTATTCTATGCAAGGCAAGTGGTGCCCACGATGCAATTGCCTCGGGAGGGGTGCAGTGGGGAGGTCTGCCCTGCAGCCACCTCAGCGGGCTCTGGAGCAGCAGGTCTCTGAAATCAGTGGGAACGGCCCGGAGCTCGGCTGTGGAGACCTTGTCTGAGGTGCAGGGGATGGGGCTGAGCCCACAGGGTTGGGTGCGAGCACCTCCTGGGTGAGGAGAGCTGCCAGCTTTGCTATGTGGCGTTTGCACCATCCCCACAGGGCACCGAGAGCATCCCTGGCGTGGCTCAGAGCATTAAGGGGACTCGGCTGCCCAGAGAAGCTGTGGCTGCCCCATCCCTGGCAGTGCTCAAGGCCAGGTTGGAAACAGGGGCTTGGAGCAAGCTGCTCCAGTGGAAGGTGTCCCTGCCCGTGGCAGGGGTTGGATGAGCTTTAAGATCCCTTCCAACACAAACCAGGCTGGGATCCTATGAACCTCTTCTGGCTCCTGCTGGGGTGTGTTTGTCCTCTGCCTCGTGCCAGCAGAAGCCTGGGGAGCTTTGGGCTCACGACATCCTTTGGAGGAAAAACGTTGCTACTGCAATGGAGCTACTGTGCTCCCAACAACATTGATGTGATCGTTCTGAGGGCTGCAGCTCTTCCACCTCCATTTATGTGCTGCGTGCAGGCAGATGCATTCCTTTGCTTCCTCTAAAGCCTTCAGTGGAACACGAGTGTCTTGCTATATCCCTCGCTGAATTGTAAATAAGCTCTTCCCATCTTTGCTACTTCCATTTGTAACGCTAGAGGTATCAGTAATGACACGGGCTTTGGTTAACCCCTGTTTTGAAGGCAGGAGAGAAATTCCTGCTGCCTGAAAGGGCTTTGGATCCTGCAGCTCACATGGAAAGGGGCATTTTTGTTCTCTAAAGGAAAGCAAAGCCCAGTTCAGGGCTCAAAGGGCAAGCTGGGTGTAAGCAGTACACCCCCTCCTGTCAAGTGTGGGCAAGCCAATGAGACCTGACACCTTACCTGCTCCTTGGGGCAGCCACCCCCAGCAGCGGGGCTGCGAGTGCTGCATTGCACAGGAGCAGGCTTGGGAGAGCCCTGTTCCTTCCCGATGCATCCCGGGAGTTTTCCTGGAGCAGAAATGGGCACTGCTGCTGCTTTGGGTGAAACCGAAGTGGTTTCAGCAGACCCTTGCAGGGCTGGGGTTTGCCTGGGGACCTGACAGAAAAGCATTGACTGGGATGCAGGCAGCCCCCTGAATCAGTGCTCTGAATGCTTTTAGGGCTCACCCGCTGATCCAAACATAGCTTTTCTCTCAGGGTACTCTCTTATGGTTAGCAGAGAGGCTGAGCTACAGGGTGATGGACCTGGAATATCCCCAGGCTGCTGCAGAGTTGATGTGTTTTGTGCGTGTTAGGAGTGGCACTGAGCTGTGCCCCAGGTACCTGCTGCCAGAGCCCCAGCTCCCTGCCTGGACTGGTCCTCCCAGGCTGCGGTAGAGAAAGGAGGAGACCCCTGCAGCATCCTCACAGCCTGGTTCCTCTTCCAGGGTTTTAGGCAAGGAGATGTTGCCTTTGGTAGAGGGCTTGCAGAGGGAAGGAGGCAGGAGGAGGTGAGGGCTGTGATGGCTGGGAGTGGGGCTGATGGGGAGCCGTGGGGACACATGCCAATGGGAGCATACCTGTAGTCGAACGACCCGTCTTCTACATTCTTGTCTTCAGGATTGAGGTGCTCGTCTTTATTGTCTCGTACTGGAAAGAAGCACATCAGCAATGTTCACGTTAAAAAGCTGTGCAGGAGGTAAAAGCTTTATGGGATGTAACAGCAGCTGGTGTTGAGGCTGTGAGAAACCTGAAGGGTGAGGTACAGCTTTTCATTGCCTGGTAAAACCCCAGCACCAGGAAGGGCTTGCAAGGGGTGTTGGTGTGTAGTGGCCCCAGGGCTCAGATAGGGAGTGAGGATGTGAATTCCCTTAAGCCTTATCTTTGCTTTGCAAAACTTTAATGACATTTTGGCCTGCAAAGGTCCTTTTCTAGATGAGGACAAGAGAATTTGCAGAGTTAGAGGCTGAGTTGAGCATCGCAGGAGGATCCACCTCTGCAGCACTGAGCCCTCACCAGAGCTGTAATGAACTGCAATGCTTCCCACTAATAAGAGTTCCCACTACAGAGAAAGCAAAGCCCTTGTAATCACAAGCATCCATCCGAGAGCAAGCCGATCTGATTAGCCCCCAGAAGCCTGGAGATGTTTAAACCATGAGCACAAAGGATTGCCATGCAAGGCTCTTACCCGGGTATTTCCCACCTCTGCTCCTTTTAATGAAGCAGACGATCAGCAGGATGAGGACCAGGAGAGCGATGGCGCACATCAGCCCGATGAACCAGCCCTGCGTGGCGATGTCCACGTGGTTCTTGGTGTAAGCTGGGAGGAAAATGGAAAGGGAAAATAACCAAACCCGTAAGGGACAGGCCAGCAGCACAGAGGGGATTGTAAGACACAGTCCACTGGTTTAGACATTGTCTGTAGCACTGCATTGGTGTGTGTCTGCGTGTATTGACCAGGTTATCTGAGGCTGTGGCACAGGGATCTGGCTTTTTGTTTCCTTTTGTGGCATTGGGACAACTTAACGTTTTAGCAGGAGCTCCAAAGGGTCACAAAGTAAAACCTAGCACAGACCAGAGAGAAAGGGACATTGCAAATAATGGCAAAAGAAGCTGGGTAACAGATCTGATCTTTCATTTGCTGTGTCTGAAAACTGCCCTGGAAGCACCAAGGTCTAAAGGAGATGTGCTGAGCAGATCCATGCCTGGTGTCCAGTGGGGCTGAGGAGCACCCCTGGGTCCAGAGGGCTGGGAACAACTGGGATTCTTGCTCGTGCAGGGATTACAGAGGTGATGGGTAGTGGCTCTGCTGCCACCCCACAGGGGGGTACTGCTGCTTTTGGGTGCTCTCCAATGAGGGGAAAAGAGGGGATTGGGGAAGCCCACCAAGACTTGGCCAAAGGCCGAGTTGGGACACGGTGGGAACAGCTCATTGAGGACTGATAGCTGGTCCTGGGTAATGAGAGGTGTCCTGGGCACACTGAGAGGTCTGTTCTCCTCGGGCAAGCTCTATAGCACTGCTCCCAGCACCCTCATGAGGCTGTTGAATGCTAATATGGTTCATACCAAGCAAGGAGGTGCCCTGTGCCCCAGCCACCACTGTGGCTCTTAACGCCCGTGTCCTCCCTCACGTACTCTGACTTCTTGATTGCAGCTCCCATACACGGTCACACAGACAAATCTGTGTCCTATAAATAGCAGCAGGCTGCCATGTTCTGGCTCTCATTGACATGCACTTCTTATTCAGCAAGACAGAGCAGAGGAGAAAATAACCTTCAGCGCAGCGGGGGGGCTAAATTTAACCAGGCTGCAGTGCAAACAGAGATGGGTATTCCTGGCAGGAGCACGGGAGAGCCGAGCTGGATGGGACTGAGTTGGGATTTAGCAGGGTTTTGCCTGAAACGGGCCAGGCTGATGCAGCAAACATCCTCTTTGGTGCCCGTGTGACAAAACCCAGGATGGTGCTTCCAAAGCAAACATTAAAGGGAACCCTCCTTTAACCTGTTCTGAATGAAAGGTTCTTGTAAGAGACAGCAGCTTTGAAACCGGATTGAATTGGTTCAGTTCCTAACCCACACCATCTCGCGGCTCTAAGCATGTACTTATTCCATGCAGACTGAATCCAAGAGAAGAGGTGCTTTCCTTAGGATGAAATCTAAGGTAATTGCAGCCAAACTGTGACAAGGAAAATCAGATGGAAGAGGAGAATGACCAAAAAGTTCTGTTTGCTAAAGAAATGATCTCAGATCCTGAACACTGTGAGCAGCGCCAAGCTCCTGCCTCCCATTGCCTTGGCTCCCTCCCGCTTCCCTTCCCTCTAATGCTGCCACATTTAATATGTACCTTCAGTACAACCTGAGCTACAAGGTCCTCAAAGGTGCGCTTGTAACGGAGACAATGAGATTAGAGCAGCAGAGCTGAGAACTGGATTCAATTAGCTGAGTGCTCGGGGAGGGAAGGGGAAGGAAAGCTTTACTGGGAAGCTTTGAAATGGAAAACGATTGTATTGGTGCTCCTGGTGGGATGGGGTTCCTACAGAAACCCCTGCCAAAGAGGAATAAGGGGGTCCTCAGAGAAGTGGGTTTGTGCCACCAGGCAGATTGGGTTTTACAGGGAGGGAGGGTTTTGGGGACCGAGGGGATCCTGCAGTAGGATCGTGGCACTGCCTAGCACCGAGGGAGGGGGATAACTGCCATCCTTCCCAGAAAAGCAACACATGACGACAAGCTGATAGTGCCAGCAATCGTGTACTTGAGTAAACGAGTGACTGTCATTGCAGCGCTGAGAAGGGGAGATTAAATCTGCGGCTGTCAGAGAGGGTGTTTTGATTTGCTTTCGCACAAGGCCAGCGTCAAGGGGAAATAGTGGAAAGCAGCTGCGTGATCCAACGGGGATTGATTGGAAATGCAACTGCAGCGGTCTTATTTATAATGAGCTAGAATCCTGTCGCAGAAGACCCAGTACCTAGCAGTCACTGTGTGTGTGCCAATAGCAAACCTGTCTTCCACCCACAGAGCAGCAGCATTTTTGTCTTCCTTTGTCAAGCAGACCATTAGGTGTGTGAAGTCTCACACGGTCCTCTTCCCTGTGTCTGTACACGCCGGGGAGTTTTAGTTCTTCTTTAAATACAGATCTCTTTGTAGTAAGCTGTGTTTTTACAAGGGGCTGTAGGGACAGGACAAGGGGGAATGGCTTTAAACTGACAAGAGGGGAGATTCAGGTTAGATAATAGGACAAAGTTCTTCCTTGAAGTATTCAAGGCCAGGCTGGACAGAGGGGCTTGGAGCAAGCTGCTCTAGTGGAAGGTGTCCCTGCCTGTGGCGGGGGTTGGAGCTGGAGGAGCTTTAAGGTCCCTTCCAACACCAACCAGGCTGGGATTAAATGGTAGAATTCTATGGTTTTAGTTCTGATGTGTCCTTTCCTGCTGGAAAGAGCCCTGGTTCCTGAGCTCTCGATCAGAAGCAGTCCTAGGGCAGTGCCCTGCAGCCACAGTGCGGGTGGATTTTCTTACCTGCCCTCAACCTGAAGGACCGTTTGGCAAATCTATTTGCAAAACACAAAACCCAAAGGCACAAACCCCAAACGCTGCTGTTGCTTTGTCAGAAGCATTCCTGATGGGTTATGGTTGTCAGCAGGGACCACACGCTTGTGGCAGCAGGATCCAGCCAGCAGCAAAATGGATCTGCAGCATTTATGCATGCAGGGATGGGGAGAGCTCTGCATCCCACTGTGATAGGGCTCAGGTCACCCATCTGCCTCTATCACAGGGATGAAAGTGGCCCCATCCTTTAGTCTCAATGATAACATCAGTAGGAACCCCTCAATTACAGAAAATAGATATGCCAAGACTGCCAGCATCCATCAGCCAAGGATATTGCTTCCCCCCTCTCTGTCTAATGATTCCCTGCCCTTCCTGTCTGTTGTGCAGGGGCTCTGCCCTCTACCTCCCACATCCCAAAGTGGGTGAAAAGCAGGGGAGAAAAGACAAAAGGCGGGTCCGGGTTGGGAAATACTCATCCAGGAACACACGTTGCATGGTATGAATGGGGGCTCTGGAGCCGGTGGCGATTTGAGGCACGGGAGGGTCCAGAAGCAAGAAACCAAATTGGGGATGCAACCCTGGAGCTGTTTTGGAGAGAGACTGAGTTGCAAATCAGCTTTTAGTGTCTGGTTTGGAATGGTCACATTAGACCTCAGGGGCAGGACAGAGCCAAGGTCAGCACTTGCAGGTTGTTTCTCAGTGTTGGGCAGCATTAGCCATGCAGAAACACCAGCGGTTGCCATCTGTCCCTGCATCATCTTAGCACATCAGGGAATTAATCAGCAGTGCTACGGCTTGCCAAAGTTTTGGACACCAAATAAGATGTGCATAGGGAATGCGGGGGGAGCTGCTGCCCCTCCAGCACTCCCTTGCTGTGCATTGCGTTTCCCTTTTGCACTTCTCAGCAGAGAGACTTAATCAGTGCTTGAGCTTTCCATTACACGGCTGGACGTGAGCAAGATAATTGCAGGTCTTTGGAAATCACAGCCTCCCTCTGCCACCTCTCTCGGTGTGGGCTGCTCAGTGGTGCTTGCTGCTTGGTTTCTCAGCTTTGGGAGGACGTTGTGCACAGATTCCTACAGCAAAGCCCCGGGTGAACACAGGGGAAGTTTTGATTTACTGAAACTCATCGAGTG
The DNA here is from genome assembly GCF_028554395.1 of Pezoporus wallicus. Lineage (NCBI taxonomy): Eukaryota > Metazoa > Chordata > Aves > Psittaciformes > Psittacidae > Pezoporus > Pezoporus wallicus. The sequence continues at coordinate 561,982 of NW_026636574.1, read as the reverse complement.
TGAACGGTGATGGTTTATAAATGCATAAAGCTCAATACAGAACCCATGGAAGGCAATAAGGGGGTTTCTCGGGCATTCGGTGGGCAGAGTGCAAAGCCCATCAGTAGAAAGCTGTAAAAATCACTCAGGTGCTAAACCTGGAAATTGCTTGTGCAATTAAATGTGATGTTGCCAGAGGAAAGGTAGCTGGAGGATGGGAAACCCAAGTTATACGTGACTAGGACTGAGGCGGTCTGCAAACACGCTGTTCTCCCTCCCGCTCCTGCCCCTCGCCTCTGTCCCATCACCAGGCTCTCCCCGCCTGCCCCTCTGCCACAGCCGGGGGCCAGCCACGTGCACGTTCTCCAGGGCCAAAGCACCACCACCACCATGAGTAGCAACGCGTGTGTGGAAGTGGAGACGCAGTGGCAGGGCTTCAAGCAGAGCCGCTGGCAACAGGAGTTCTCCCCCCTCCTTCAAAGGGATCCCCGTCCCCTCCTGGGGCTCTCCACCTCCGTGCCACGCAGAGCAACCTCCTGGTGATGCTGGGGTGGCTCTTTCATAAAGGCAGAGACGGGGAGGGGGCCACTGGGGTTGGATGAGGGCTGTCCCATGCAGTCATGGTCAAACCACCTCCCGCCACCACGCGAATGACGTTGGTGGTGATGGATGTGACATGCCTCGGAAGCGCTGAAGCCCGTCTCACCTGAGCTGGTGGTAAAGGTTATGTACGAGTGCTCGCTGGGGCTAGACCATATGGGGAACACCCACAGCTTGTACATCATTCCCGGCGTCAGATTCGCCAGCTGCACAGAGGAAGGGGTCTGAGCTTTAACAGGGATAGATTTCTCTGTGTTGTTACCTGAGAAACAGAAACCGCACATCAAACCCAGCCGCAGGAGGCGCGGAGAGATTCCCGTGTTGACACTGCAGGCAACGCATTACACTGTCCCTGGCCACTGAGCAGCAATAACCCAGCTGGGTGGGCAAGGAGCTGTTAATGGCTTTGTGATCATTACTCACTGAGAAGAGAAGGAGCTCAGTGAGGCAGGAATATGGAGTGGGTTTGGCTGCATCCTTTCTGTGCTGGGAAGACAGACCCGTAGCTATCCAGGTCTCTCCCTACTTTTAAGCCCTGATGGAGCCTTTATCTGCCCAGCCTCAGGTCTGAATAGTTGGGAATTTATCTCAAAATACGGCCTTTGCCTGGTCCTCCTCAGCTGCATGGAGATGCTGCAGGACTCGGTGAAGGAGCCAGTTCTTGTGCTTTTGGGAGTGGGACCTGGGCACTGGTTTTGCTGGCAGCTTAAGGAGGCTTTGAATGAGCTAGATACTGGGCTAGCCATGCTGTGGGACTGCTCACCCCTGCTAGCAGGCTGTTGCTTTTGGGGGTGAGAGGAGCTGGGTCCTTCAGCTCATGGGGTGGTTGCTCCCAGGCTCTATCCAGGGATGAGCTGCTCTTTGCACTGTGTCAGGAATCATTTGCTGCTGAGTTTAATGCTGAGCATTAATCCACTGAATTCTAAGCGAGCTGGAAGTGGGGCTTTGGTCTGTGGCTCTGGAGGTGCGCACCTCCCGTGCCGTGGGGAAGGAGAAGGGAGGCTTTGGGGCAGAAAAAGTGCTGCCTGCTTCAAGTGACACTACAAAGGGCTGGAATGTCCTGGATTTCCTCCCTCTCATCCAGATGCTGATAAGGGTATCCTAACCCACTGCTGCTGTAGCCCGTCCTGATCCCAGACCCAGCTCTGGGAAAGCATTGCCCCTACTTTGTGCTTCCCAGTGATGGGGAAGACCCAGCGCTGGCGGTGGGTGCTTTGGGAGCTTGGATACTTGGCATTTAGGACTTGGGAAGCTGATGTGGATGCTGAATTTGGGAAGGCTGAGAGCTACCCAGCCTGTGCTGCTACCAAAGCCCTGCAGGCTGCAGAGCAAGGCCAGGCACTGGCTGTGTGCTGGAAACTCTTTCAAGGAGAAATCAAGGTCATCTTTAAGTGATCTTGTAAATGGCCAGAAGTGGTTTGCTCTCAATGATCACACCTACTCGGTTCATAAATGCTGATTTAAGACTGGTCTACTAAATAATGTGAGGGCTGAAATGGCTGGGAAATAAAAGTCAGAGATAAGCAGTAGTCATAACTGCCTATCTATAAAAAAAACCCCCAACAACCAACCAACAACATGTAAACATCTTTCTAAGCAAGTACTAAAAGCAGAGATACCAGCTTTGAGTTTCCACACCAAGGATGTAGCCTTACAATGTTAAGAGACAATGATATCCGATACGACGGGAGGTTTGGGATCATAGAGGATTCTGCCAACTCCAGGTTCAAGAAGCCCATTTTCAAAGCCATTGCAAACTGCTCTCCAATTTAGATAATTTCACTTGTTTAAAGGTTTTTCTTCTTTCACACATATATATTTATATTTTCAGGCTCTTTAATGTGTGACCACATACAGCCCTATCTTGTGGCAGTAAGCGCAAGGAGGGGGAATCACTTGTAGAGCATCAGGATTAGCTCTGGTGCCCTCTCAACAGCCAAGACCATGACCTGCCTTCCCTTCCCCATCCTCCGCATGGGCACAGAGCATCATTCCACACCCTCATCAAGGTTGCAACCACGGGAGCTGGCAGGATCTCTACTGGCGTCGCCACCCTGTAGAGTCCCCACGCGATCTGATGCTTACTGGTGATATACTTAACCACAAAGTCAGTTCCTGCAGAGTAATTGTGGCTCCAGGTGATGTTTGCCCAGTTACTATTAGCCATAGCTCTTATGTCCCATATGGACGATCCATTGGTGGCTGGTGGACAGGTTAGAAGAGGAGTTAGTATTTTGGATTATACATGAATGAGACCCCATCTAGCATCTGGTGTTGGTACAACCTTACAGAGTCATGCCTGATGTTAATGCTTTGGTCTTAACCTACAAGTTAAGTCCCTAAGGATATATTTGTTCTTTCCAAGATCCCTCATTTTAAACCTTTGGGGGAGGTTTGGTAGCAGAAGCTCATTGTGTGTTGGTGTTTAAGTCCAACTGCCCTCAGCTCATCTTTGGAGTCTGGGGGCTCCTGTGGCACATCCCTGAGGATTTCGGTCTGCAGGGAAATCTCTTGACTAAACTCATGTCCAAACGGACACATGCATGAGTGCACACGGACTCCCTGCCACAACGGAGGAGGGAAGACTGGGAGAGAACATTGTCGTGTTACTGGGTCTAGAGACAGCCAGTGGGGCAATGAAGTCACTCGTTTCTGATTTTGAAGTTAAGGATTGTCGACGTTGCTTTGGAGAGCGGATGAACTTCGTTTCTAGCCACTAGAGCTAATGCACTGGTTTAGTGTGTGCGTGAGTGGCATCAGGTAAGTCGCACCTTGCTTTTATTGCTGTTATTTACTTCAGGGTGCAGCTGAGGTTTTGGGTTGACAAAACACAGATCAGTAACTGCAGTCCCCGGTGCTGGGGCTTTTAGGGCATCCTAGCTTGGGAACTTGACCTAGAATCCCTCTTGCAAGCACAACCTGTGCTGCCACACGCTTGCCCTGTCTGCCTTCATTACAGCTCAGCCTCTTCCCCTCTGTCCCCAGGGCGGTTGGGGACACGGGTGGCTCCTCTTGCAGCTCCTCTTGTGCTCTCCCTGCTCTGCAGCAGCGTGCACCTCACCACTGGCTTGCCTGTTTCCAGTTAGCAGTGCTTCCCCACGTAGTCACTGCACAGCGGCTGTGTCGTGGGAGCAATCACCAGGACCTCATCTCTAGGATGCAGCTCCTCTGTCTGTCTTCCACCAGTTTTTAAGGTGGTTTTGCTGTGGTTCAGCGCCCAGGGAATGGTTTCACTGGCTGGAGAGGTGCCAAATTCATGTTTCTTGGGTCGGGGCTGCACCGGGATGAGCACAGAGCAGGAAATGTGCCTCTGAGTTGCAGAGCATCGGGTGGAGGCAGGACCTCTCAGCACATGGTTTTGGTGGGGTTTTAACCGTCCTGAGCTAATCTTATGCAAGAATGTAAAGAAAGGGGACTGAACAGCTTGAATAATCCAGTTTCTGAGTTAAATGGGTGTCAACTTTGATTCTCATTATTGCTACTCTCTCTTTTGCACCTCTGAGTGTATCCTGTCCAGCCATGCAGCTGTATTCTTTCGACTGCATTCCCCTTTTCCTGCTAGCTTGAGTTATTTCTGACTAACCTGAGTATAACTGCCCATAATTATTTAGTAAGTGTAGACTGCATTATAGCAGTGTTTTCAGACCAAGGCTCAGTGGGATACAGCTCTCTGCATCTATCAGCAGAACACAGATCGGGGGGATATGCCTTCACCAAAGCAGAGTTTGAGCACCCCATCCCTAGCTGATTGCACGAGGAGTTTCTCTTGACCTGGTGCACACCTGCGTGCAGGAGCTTAAGACTTCCCCAGCTCTCCCGTGGGCTATGGTTAGGTTCCATCACAAAGAGCAGGAGCATAAACCAAAAGACTCATATAAGTGATGACAGGTCTCTTAGCTAACAGTTGGTGGGCTAAATTTGAAGTGACATCTATAACAGTAACAGAACCCCCTTTTAATGGCAGAAAGACACGAGATAATACTTCAGAGAGCTTTCGTAGGGTCTTACACCTCCTTCCCAAGCACTGATGCTAGTTCAGCACCACGGCACCGCAGGGAGAGCTGTGTTAGCCCTGAGAGTAGACCAGGAGGGTGGCACAGGGACCCCCAGATTGCCAGGAGCCACTTGTGCACATGAATTCCCAAGCCTGTGCCACCTCCATCTCCACACCAAGCCATTCCCAGAGTGTGGAATGCCTTAACTTTCCCCTGTGCCCGTTATTAACCCTGGCTCTGGGCAGGATGCAGGGAAGGTCCCAGTAGGGTTAGAGGGGTTAGAGAAAAAGGAAAGCGCAGTACCCAACTCCTGCTTTGTGGTGGCTGCCGGAGCCCTCTCTGTAGCTGCTGTAGTGCTTGCGGCGATGGTGGCGGCTGTAGTGGTGGTGGTGGTAGTAGTGTCGGTGGTGGTGGTAGTAGTGTCGGTGGTGGTGGTAGTAGTGTCGGTAGTAGTGGTAGTAGATGGGGTGGTTGTAGTACTGGTTAGATCGACTGTAGTTGGAGGCACCCCAGTTGCAGCTGGGAGAGGGAAACACTGGCTTTTTAGAGAGGTGATGGCACCTCGGGGCTTGCACTCGCCATCCCCAAGGCTGGACATGCAGCACGCGAGGGGAGCAGAGCAGACAGCGCAGGGACAGGGGTGAGAGGCAGCAACAGCACTGGGAAACACGAGCCTGACCCGCTTGTCCCATCCCCATCCCCACGCGGAGCCAGTCACAGGCAGGGAATGATGCTGGGGCAAAGAGGGGCTGCCCCTGTGCACCCTCCACTTGACCCCTTTCCCAGGGCTGAAGGACCCGCTTCTGCCTTTGCTCTGCTGCCAGTGCTCCCCAATACCCTGGTCTTAAATAGAATGGAGGGATGGAAGGAGGGGTGTGAAGGGTGTCTGGGGCAGGCACAGGACAGGCTGTCCTTGCTCCGTCATCCCCCAGCACATTGCTGGCACTGAGAGCACTCAGAGCTCCCTGCAGTAAGAAACAGGATTTATCTCTTAAGAAAACATAATAATCCCTTTTGTCGTGGGCCAGGCCTGCCACAATCCCCTTAATTCAGCAGCCTCTGGACTACACCTCCAGCATTTTTTTGAGCTGCCAGTTCAGCCTGCAGCTTCTCAGCCATTCCCTTCCTGGCTCGCCTCATCCTGCAGCCTGTGATGGAGCAGCCTGAGCATTAAGGTGGATTTTTGCTCTTTGGTGAGTGATGGACGGTGCTTTGCCATCCCCACCCCTCACAATTTACACTTGAATTAGGATAAAGGGATTGATGCATCCCGAACTGTCCAAGGGGAAAGTCTGAGCAACTTGTTTTCTAAATAGCCCCCGTCCACATCTCACCTGTGCTGAGCAAAGGGCTCAATGTGCACTTTGTGGGGTCAAGGGGATCCTGACCACCACCAAAGTGAACTGCAATGGCTTGGGTCTGAGAATGCAGCTGAAATGCTGCTTGAACTGCCTGAGGTAAATGAGCAGATTCACCCTGCGATACTTGCATTCAGTTATATTTACTTTGAGTGTAGATGGAGGGATTACAAATCCCCGTTAGGCAAATGAACCCAGCTATTGGAAATATCACCCACGAACACAAACAGCCCCAGGAAGCACTTTAAAAGGTCTCCAAGAACTAAACCAGGGCTTGTTTTCTCACCACTGCGAGCCAAGCCCTGAGACCTCAGCTCCCACAGAGATCCAGCAGCAGCAGAGCAGAGCAGTAGGTCACTCAGCCCATCTCCACGGGTACCAGCACATCCCAAACCCACCAGCCCACCCCAGGGTGTGCCCCACGCAGCATCCAGCCAGCCCCATGCAGCAGTGCAGCCACCCAGAGAGAGCACCCCGTGTTGCACGGCCAGGCAAGGGGCTGGGGACAGGGAGGGGACCTGTTCCCATAGGAAATGGCACGGCTTTGTCCTCAGGGGTTTGCACCTTCCCAGCTCATCACTGGATGAGCTTTAAGGTCATTTCCAACACAAACCAGTTTGGGATTCTGTGGTCCCCATCACCTGGTTCCTGATGAAAGGCTTTGCTGTGCTCTGGGTTTATACGTTACAAAAGCCTTTCTTGAGTTGAGAATATGGCTATCCATCTTTGCTGATTCACAGAGGTTAAGAGATTGGTGTCACCAGGTTAATGCCACCATTACCCTGATTAAGCTGCAGCTCCTCAATAGGTTTGCAATGGACACAAACAGCGTTGTGGACACTGGTTATTAGCTATTGCAGTCCCAGCATTTCCCTCGTGAATGCCTGGCTCCCCTTTAAGGAAAATAAGACTGAAGAAGGCACAAAGTAACTTGCTGAAAGGCAGGAGCTGGTGGGAAACCTTGTACAAGCCTCCTCTCCAGCTCCCAGGCCTGTCTCTGCATCACGCATCTCCCTTTGAGGACTGTCTGCATCACCTAACACTGCTGTAATGGCTTTAGCAGAAGGAGAGCTTCAGCTTTAATGCTCCTCTAGCCCTTAGATGGGAAGAGATTATCTGGGATAAGGCAAAGCTTTGCAATCTCTCGTGTAGGGCACCATCTTTATGTAGTACATGCAGATATACACGCGCAGGTGAATCTGCAGCGCCAAGACCCTCCTGGATGCTGCATTGACCCATTCATCATCAGGCTGTGCTGCTCAGCTCTGGCTGGCAGGATTTACCCAAACCACCCAGCACTAATGGAAGCAATCCCTGAGAGCAGGGATATCACAATATAACAGGAATAATGATGCCAGCTCACTCCTGAGCAGGTCCCTCAGTGAGATCGAGGAGGGGGTGATGGCACTGGGGGTAGGAATGGTCCCAGAAGGACAAGGAGCAGGGGAAAAGTGGGATGGGGGAGTCTGGGAAGCAATAGCTCAGAGAGGGGAGGATGCTGCAGGATGGAGGAAGGTGACTACAGCTGGGCAGGGCTCCCGCAGCCATGGGGGGATTTAGTCTTAAGCTGCCTTGGGATTCAAAGCTGCAGCCTCATTTGTGTTTCAATGGGAAATGTATGCGGGGGAGAAGCTCAGCTGGGAGATTTGGGGGAGAGAAGATAAGGGGCATTTTCTAGGCTTTGAAATCGAGCCCCTAATGAGAGCCGGTTCCAGCCTGGGAGGAGATGAAGCGGCCTTTGACAGAGATCAGAGCGCCCCAAAGAAGAGGGCCCCCTGCCATGGGGAGCCTCAGCCCTTCCCTGGGGTGCTGGGGTCCCCCCTCGCTGCCCACCCTGCCAGGGCTCGTTGCAGAGGCACAGATCCCTGCTCCCAGCAGCACGGGGGCACAGGGGCGGGCGGCCAGGCATTGCCAGCACTGCAGTGAAACCCAGCCCGCACACATCCTCCTACACAAGCAGCTGCAATTCTCCCTCAGGGCTGGCATGTCGGAGCCCTGCAGGGCACCCTTCCTAACGTGGGGCTCTGGGGAGAGCTCTGACAGCATTAGCCTCAAGTGTAAATACAGGACTGAGCCTTGCAGTGCCTAAAGGGGCTGCAGGAGACCTGGAGAGGGGCTTTGGGCAAGGACCTGTAGGGACAGGCCAAGGGGAATGGCTTTAACCTGCCAGAGGGGAGACTGGGATGAGCTCTTAGGCAGAAGCTCTTTCCTCTGGAATTCTACTGTTTGTGTGATGGGGGAAAACAGTCTCCCCTCTCTGAAAGCAGGAGGCGATGCAGAAAAGGGACTTTGTCCCTTTCCCAAATGCTGGAAACAGGCTTGAAATCACCCCACTACACCCAGCATCCCCAGAGCAAAAGCCAGCACCAGCAGTTTCCCTTCTCTTGCTCCCACCGTAGCCTTGCCCATCTTCCTGGAACCATCTCAAGGAGCATCCAGCTCATTTGGAGGCCCCATCTTCGCTAAGATGCTTTTTCTGTCTGCAAGATGCATTATTACCCTCTCAGGTACTGGAGACCGCAGAGCAGAGGAGATGGGTGGCTATAATGGACCAGGGAGGCAGCACTCTGCCTGCAGCAATTAATAGGCTAAGTAATGAGGGAAATGCTTGCAGCAGGAGGGCTGAGCTCCTTGCTGCAGCCTGGCTCCTCTGGCCAGGAGCGGCCAGGAAGAAGGAGCCCAAAAAGCTGTGTGGAATAAAACCTGAGCGGAAGACTCCTAAAAGCAAAAAGGGGGGGCTTGAAAGTGGGGCTCGAGTCCTGCTCCGGCATTGCAGGGAGTGGCTGCATGGGGTTTGGTGCAAAACACAGGGAACACCACCCAGCCATATGTCTCTTTAATTATTTAAAGGTGCTTTTAATGTGGTGTTGGGCTGTAGGAAGAGCTTTCCCTTGGGTGTGTCTACAAAATAATTAGGCTTGGAGAAATGGGATGAATTTTTCATGGGTTTTGATCAGCAGCCAAAGACATTTGCAGAGATTTTCCTGTTGTTTCTCCTCACCCTCTCCCAGCTTTTAACAACAGAAGGAAATTGTGAAGTCTTTACCCTAAAGTGTCCCAAATCCGATAGCTCTAAGAAAGTCAAGAATAGAAAGGAGCAATTGAGCAGCCTCTGAAAGAGAGGGGTCAGCAGTTCTTGCTGTTCCACTGCTGTTTCTAAAATGAACAATAGGATCTTTCTCCTCCGGTTCCTAATTATGGAGGGACAAGAAGGGAACAGAGAAAAGTCCATCTTTTTTCCTTAAAGCCTAAGACCAACGACCGTTACAGTCTCTGATGAAGTTTTTCCATACACGTGGGTAACCTAGGATCCAGTTTTGGTTTTTTTCTCACCCATACCCTAAATGAGAGCCCTTTTCAGATGTCCTCCCTTTTCCTTTATCACCTCTCCTTTTGCCCAGATCTGGCTTCAGGAAAGATAAAGCCTTTCCTGCAGGAAAGTCCTCGCGCTTCACTTTGATTTCCTCAGGCTGGTCCAGTTTCTCAAACGCATCCAAAGCCACTCTGACCCTGTCTATGTGAGGTTACTCCTGAGAAAAAGGCCTTGTTCTCATCCTTAGTGCCAGCAGCCCATGGCAAAGAGCATTTTCCTGCAGTTTAAGACAACTTTCACTGTGAATCCGTAAAGATCCACAAAAATCTGGGTCACTGAGCAGGGAGGGATGCTCCGAGGAAGGTCAGGCAGTGTTTCACTTGAACCCTGTCCTTGTGGGGAGGAGAAACAGCCTCTTGGGACAAACAGCTCTCACAGCTAAGGAGATGAGACCCTGCTCAAGAGTGGGACAAAGACGTGTGCTGGGTCTCACCATGGCTCACACTGCCTTGATTCCTCTTGCTGGAGCCCAGCACGGTGAAGAGCTGTGAACACAGCTGAGTTAGCACTCAGTGACCTACTACTCCAGGCAGCACTTCTTCCAGCTCTGGCCTATCTTTGCTCATTATTTCTCCTATCAGAAGGTAAAATACAAGGGAGCAGTGGGCTTTGTCATTGAGTTATCCTTTAAATGGCAAATAATTTACCTAGCTTCCAGTGGTGGGGGAAATTGAAATGAGATGCGGCTGGAAGGCTAAAGAGATCACATTGCATTTTCCAGCTTCAGCAATAGAAAGGTACTTTAGAAGGTAATCCTGATCCACAAGGAAAAGCTGGATTCTTGTGGACAAGCTAAACTCTGGCTGAAGTAGGAGCTATAGCAGCAAAAGAGCCACCCTAGACTCCTAGGACAGAGATCCTCTAAGCTAAGAGGTGATGTCCGTGCACAGTTTCCCACCACCCAAAGCAGACCAATCTGTTACCCCCTTTATTTCTTTTTAGGAAGAGGAAAAATACAGCAAGAAAAAGATTGGCGTCTGTTCAGAAAGGAAAAGGAAATGCAAAATTATAGTGGGTAGGGAGACATCACTGCAACAAAATAAAAGGAGGAGAAACATCTATGAGGTAGGAAAGCAAAACCTGTGGGTGCAGAGAGCAGGTCCTGCACTTGCATCACTTGGGGAGAGCCTTCCCTAAGAAGCTGTTCCTCTGTGGGAAGCCCCAGGGCTGTGTCCAGCCAAGGCAAAGCAGGACCTCTTACAGAGCCCTTGGTGCGGGGCCAGCGAGTGCTGATGCTCCAGACCAAAAGCATTTAGGGCACGTTTTGGTCACGGGGCTCAAAGGGTCCCTGGTCCTGAAACACTGGCTCAAAGGTGGTGTTGGAGGTGGGGGGGAAAGTCCCATCTGCAGCTTTGGTATGAGGCGGGCGCCCTGTGGGCAGCCAGCAGTTCTGCTTTGCAGGGTTGACATCGGGTGAAAGTGGGGTTTGGGGTTCCTTGGAAGCAGTGGAGATGCTGCCCCTGTTACCAGAAAAGGGTTCTCTCTGCTGTAGGAACACGCAGTCGAGGGCAAAGCCAGCAATAGCCTCGCATGCAGACATGCACAGCTGCGGCACAAACATTGTCCTTAACCCTTTCAATGGGCACCTGGGAATAAAAGGGTTCTCCTGTACAAAAAGCCCTCAAAGAACCATGGGGAGATGAGTGGCTCGTGGTGCCCGCACGCTGCACACAGACCTGTGCGGCCAGGGGAGGCAGCAGCTCCAGCAGCAACCGGGAGCTGCTTTCCAGCTTAAATCCTGCAGGACAGAGCCCGGCTGCAGGATGGGCACCACCGAGTCAGGGCTGGGTGGGGGTGTTGAGGCTTCAAAAGGGAGAGGGCTTTGTGCAGACCTGGGATGAAAAACCTCTTTAAGAGGGCATCTCGACCCTCGCTTTCGCTCATCATCGGTGGCAGCTGCACTGTTCCGTGGCCGTGGCTGTCATTAGGCAGCTGGGAGGCTCTTAAGCCCCATTCAGAGATATTTTGATCTCTGCCGACCCCCCCTGCAGAGCCTGCCCTTGTCCCTTTCTGCCTTCGGGGCTTTGCCTTTAGCTGCTGTCGTCTCATATTTAGCCCAATTTAGCCTCCTGCCACTTCATCTTCCCATTGAAAGGGTTAATGGAGTGCATGCTTAACTGCCAGCACCCCGAGCAAGCCTTGCCCCATGCCTGTTACCTCCTCCGCTGGTACGGTACCTGGGGTTGGCGTGGCTTCAGAGGGCAGCGCCAAGATAGAGAGGGGAATGCGAAGAGAGCAGCATAGAAGAGAAGGAAAGAGAAAACAGAGGAACATATAAAAACAACCAGAACACACCAACAAGAGACTCAGGGACCACTTGCACACAGGCACCAGGCTTGAGAGAGAAGGGATAAATGCATTAGGTACAACCCTCCTTGTGCATCAGCGCTGTTCGCAGAGGGCAGAGAGCAGGGATGTCCCCTTGGGCGATGGAGATCACCTCTTAAGACACACACCAGCTCCGCTAAACTATTTGTGACCCTCTGAATTTCTCCTCAGTGCTTTGCTGGTGTGTTTCTAACACCAGTGCTCGTCCTGCCCTGTGTGGATTGGAGCCCGTGGTGCACAACGTCAGCATTGCATTTAAACTCAGGTGAATGAGTCTGGCAAGCAGAAAACAACCTCTGAAGGCATTAATGGGTTCAATTGTCTTAATCTGCTGCTTTTTTTACATTCCAAGCTTGTCTTTTGCGTAGCTTTCCAGCAGGTAGCTTCATATCCAAGTGGGAATTTGGAGCTGCTAATGGTACTTACGTGCCTGGCAGGGAACCTTACCTTACCTGCCATTTCCTGATACCAGTCAGTGCAGCAAGGTTGGTTATGGTATTATTTATCTGTGCTCTTCTCAGCATATAGAAACAAACCCAGTAAAGCAAATGGATCTGAAACAACTACAACTTTCCACTACCAGCACCACCAGCTTCTATCTGCATTCTGTTCTCTATCCTTTTAAAGCAGTGTCGTGCCCTCTCTCATGTTTGCCAGGGTGTAACTTAGCTGATTTCTCTCCCATAGCATAAGCAGCCCCATCTCCCATCCTGTCACTGCAATGAGCGATGCTGGAGCCCACCTAAAAGGTGTCAGGAAGCATTTTATTTCCACTGGGTCATCAGGAGGAATGACTTTTCCTACTCAGAGCCATTAGCTGGGGAGGGGGAGATGGAAGAGAGACAGAAACCCCATTACATCGGGGCACTAACCAAATCATAGGTCTCTTAGCAAATGCTAAGGAAAGGAAAGAGAAAGCTTTTGTCTCCCGCTGCTCCCTCAGGGCTCCTGAACTTTCACTTAGTTTGATGAATGTCCCACAATGGGCATTTGATCTGATTACGAACCTGGAGCTGGGGCTTTGCTTTGGAGGCTCAGGGCAGCTGCTGGTTATGGGGTGGCCGGGAGGTGGCCCTGGAGCCCCTGCCCTGGGGGATGCAACTGCTGCACCCCCTTCGAGCCACATCAGAATCACTCACATCTGCCCCTTAGCTCATGCAGAGGCTGTAAACTGGAGCTTCACCTTTAGCACGGGCAGAGCAGGATGCCCTCCTGCTCCTGGGCACATGAGGAGCACCGGCTGCTGGAGGGGGCAGCAAGGTAGTTCCCTGGAGCATAGGACAGTATCCCCAGTCACCTCAATAGCGTTACTGCCGCAGTGTTCGATCCTGTCTGCCTATCTTTCTACCCATCCATCCATTCATTCATCTGTATCTATCTATCTATCTATCTATCTATCTATCTATCTATCTATCTATCTATCTATCTATCTATCTATCTATCTATCCTATCCATTTCTCTGTCTGTCCTGCAGTAGAATGTAGCTGAGCACCAGTTGCTCTCTTGTACTGGTTGCCCTGTGACCACCCCATCCTGACCTGCAGTTTCTGGCTCACAGAGGTACCCTCGCCCCCTCCCTCCTCGGCAGAGCCAGGAGCTGGTGCTGCTGCACCTACCTTCATTCAGCAGGGCTGGGGACTCCTCCACCAGGGTTTCTCCTTCTCCCACCTGGGTCCGTGCGCGCAGGAAGAAGCGATAGCGCGAGATGGGGTCTGTCCTCTGCACGGTGAACTTTGTCTGGTTGGGAGAGAAGTTCTCTACCAGGGTTCGGCCTGTTTTGGATCCGTTAACTGGGGAGGAAAGGGAGGCGGTGGCAGCTTCAGCCTTGGTGCAGAGCACCCTGCGAGAGCTCCCTCATCGCCTCACCCCAGGGCCAGCCTGCAGTCAGTGCTCAGAGCCACAGCTGCTGCTCAGCGCACTTCAGTTGGTGGCTTTCGGGCTGGGGACCTGCTAGAGGGGATGCTCAGGGTTGTAGAGGCACAGCACAAGTACCAGGGTCTCGGAGGAGGCTGGACCCCCCCCCCCCCAGGCACTGTGGGCTCTGCACTCCCAGCACATTCCTTATACAGCCAGGACCTTGTGAGCCCATGAACTGCTCGGAATGAGCCTGAAGGTCTTTAAATCAGAGATCAGGCTCATTTCCCTTCACTGGTGTGAGCTGCTGAGCACCCCCCACCCTCCCTGGTGCTGCAGCTGCCCAGCACTGCTCCAGGGTCCCCTCGGCACCACCGTGCCTCACCCTGTGGTCAGTCTCCAGCTCCTTATGGAGACCTTCCTGTGCTAGGGGAGGGGGTGAACAGCAGCAAGGAGCACGTTCAATGGCTCCATTATTATCACTAAGAAGATAACACATGGAACGTACAGGCTTGATATCTAAGGCTGTATCCTGTGAGGACTCCATTGGGATGCTCTGGGTGATCCCACTCCAGATTGATGATTTCCAGGTTTGGCTGTCGGATTCTTAAATACCGGGGGGAGCTGGGCACTTGGGAGGAGGATGGGAGCAGGGAGGAGAGGGAAAGAAAACACACAAGAGAACATACCTTACAATACTGTACACAGTGCAGGCTGAGTGCTGCACTCGACGCTCACAAATACACACACAGATCGCACACTAAAGGTCAGAGAGCGACTGAACAAGAATCTGTGCCAGAAACCATGCACCAGGCCAGGGTTTTCAGCAGCGTGTGTGCAGGGAGCAGAAAGCAGAGCAGCTCTGCATGCAACCCAGCAGCACCATGCCCGCACAGCACCCGCGAAGGATGCTGCAGTGTGAAGCAGAGCTATGACACAGTTCAGGGCCACTTCTCTATGTTATACACACATTTTACAGGTCTTATTTACAGCCCCCACCCAGCCCAGCATCTACATCTCATCTATTTATCTGTTGGAACAGTGAAAAAGAGTAGAGCAGCTTCTCTTATGGCAAAGCATCACTGTGTTACTGACACCTGGAGATCCAGAACGGGGCTGGTGCTGTGCATATACAGTGGTCCTTACCCTGAGGACTGGCTGCTGTTATGACTGCTTATTCAGAGCTAGTAAAGGAAGGAAAGCATTATACATTCCTGAATGCAGTTATTCTCCTGGCTTACTCATGATTGTGGTGTCTTAACTGGGGAAAGAACTCGGTGCTCTGATCTGAGGCATCAGTGATTTCTGTTTCTTATCCAGAAGTTTTGCAGAGTATCATTCAGTTTCCTAAACACCATTGTATGTTATATAGATAGAATGGATGGGCAGTAAAATAGCTTATGGTATAGGAAAAAATATATCAAGAGTTTCCTTATTGCAAGAGTCCAATCCACTATAATCACTTCAATCAGTGCCACCCATGTATGCATACAGCCACCCCGAGCCCATACAGGTACCTCAAAATCTGTGTGCCTCTAACACCCAGGTAAAGCAGCTCCATCCAATGCCCCTGACTGCAAAACCACCCTATTGAAACAGTCCCTTCTCTTGGGACAAGCTGACTTGAGGCTGATCAAGTGAAACCCCTTAGAAAATGGTAAAACAGGAGCAAGAGTTCCTTGTGCAGCAGGAATGGGATGAAGGCGAGAAAGACCACCACAGTATTCTGTGTTACTTGAGACAGGATTTGCTTCCAGCCTCTACTCTTTTCTCCTCTTGCATTTTTGTGCTGTTCTGTGCCCAAAGATTCCTCACCAGCCTCTGGAAGTGCAGCTCCAACGGAAAGGTATCAGTGTGCCTATAAATAGCTCTTGTGACAGCAAGGAAATGAAAAGCTCAAGTTCATCCTTGACACAAGCTCTTTAACCAGAAGAATGAGGTGCTCTTGCCTGAACAGCCTGACAGGGTATCAGTGATGGGCTTTCAGGAGAAAAGCACTCGGGTCTTGGGCAGATCTGACTGCCGTTTACTGAGCACAACGAATACGTTCCCTCCTCTTCACCAACCCGCAGCGCAGGAAGGTGTGGGGACATGGGCAGGTCAGGCAGCAAATCAAGGGCACGGGGCTGTGCTGTGCTGCTGAAACATCTCTCTTGCTCCACCTCAGAGCCGATGTGTTCGAAGCACCCGGAGGGCATTTTTGGGTGGCCGAGAGTGCCAGCAGTTGGCTCTAGGTGCGGAGATGTCACCTCTCCCGTGGTGACAAAGGCAGAGCCGTGTGACAGTGATGCTGCCCACAAGATGCTCGGCTGAATCTCATCCCTGGCACATCTCCGCAGCAGCATCACCTCTCCATGGAGCTGAACCACCCAAACCTCTCCCTACATCACCCCCCCAAGGAACCTACCTCCTTCTGGTGTGGGGAACTCCTTAACTTCACTGCGTGGCCCATCTCCTCTCCCGTTGGTTACAACCATCTCAAGCTTGTAGTTGCTGTAAGGAAACAGCCGGGACACTATGCCCCGGTTTCGGTCTCCAGGAAAACTCACATACTGCCGTTTTTTGGAGACCCACAGGTTCTTCAGCAAACTACTGTCTCTCCAGAAATAGGCCTTCAAGAAACATGCATGGCAAGTGAAGCTTTTCCTGTGTCAGGGTTGGTTTTCTTTCATTAACAAAAGCAGAGCAAAACTTTGCCTCTTCAAAGAGCATCTCGTGGCTGCAAGAAGCCTTTTAGAGGAGTTAATGAAGCTCCACGTCCCCCCAGGCAAGGCAGGTGAGTGGTGTTACCCGAGGAAGAGGCTGAGCACGGGGTTAGGAGCTTACCAAAGGTCACACAACACTCAGGTCAGACTACAAAGAGCTGTTTTCTGCTTCCCAAGCCCTAGGCATCAAGTGATTCTCCCTTTCTACCTGTAGTGATGGACAAGGAGAGGTGGGTCACGTCCAGGCACAAAGGAGAGCCTGCATTTGGGAAGTCTCCCATTTGAAGCCCTGGCTGTAAATCTTATTTCATGCAGAAATAAGATTCATTCAGAAAACAGACCAGAATGACAGCGCAGAGGCAGGAAAAAGGAAAGCAGTACCCAGGGAGCTTGCTTTATGCCCAGCACATCATTGGATTTGAAATGCTGTTTGCAGGACACGTACTTTTGGTGATGGCTTAATCTCTGTCCAGACTTTTGCTTGTTTTGAATGGGGTCTGTCCTCTGGAAATGGATGCTAGGTTTTTAGCAATAAATATTCACCATTAAAAGAAACCACACCACACCAGGATCCAAGCTGTCTTTAGTTGCCTGTCAGTACGACCGCTGGGTTTAGGCTTTGCAGGGGTTGGTGTCCATGAGAGATGATGTAGGAACTTTGGGGATGACAAAAACTTAACCTCTTGGTACCCATCGGAGGTGGCTCTTCCCACAGCCACCCCATGGGCAGCTCTAGAGGCAGGGGACACCTTCCTGCATGGGTGCAGCACCCCACGTCCCTCTCTGGGCGAACAAGGGCAGCCCCGCTTGCCTTTAGCACCTCAGATCCTGCAGCCCCAACCCTGTCCAGGCACCAAGCCAAAGCCCTTCATTGCTGGTGCTGCTCTGGAGCAGAGCTGGGTCTGCACCCAGCCATCCAAGAGGGGTTTGATGGCTGGAGGAGCGGTTTCTGTCATCCCCATTGCAGGAGGTTAGCTGTATTAATGGTGAGCACAGAGAGGTTTGGGGTTGCTCACTCTGTACTCCTTGAGCTGTCCCTGGATGGTGTCCAGGTGCACTCGGGTCCAGGTCAGAGCAACGGCAGTGCTGTTTAAAACTCTTATCCTAACATCCGTAGGCGCAGCCTTGGGATCTGAGCGGTCGGGATAAAGCAGAGTGTACGTTAGGTACCTGCGGTACCTGAAGACCAGACAGATGCCCCTCTGCCCCCCCATCATCTTTCCATTGTCAGGCTCTGCCATCCCTGTTTTCATGGGGGTGTTCATCTCCTTTTCTCCCTCCTTAAAGTCAGTTTCTGAGGGTTTCCAACCTTGATAGAATAGCAGTGACAGGCCCGTCCTCAGCCTCCTGGCTGCCTTCAGTTGGGGTCAGCAGAGCCTATGACCATGCAGATACACAGAACAGCATCACCTCCCTGCCCAGCACTCTTTCTCACTGACATGTGCATGCTTTAAAAGCTGACTGTTGGGTTTTTAGCATGGGAAGGGGAGAACTGAAACTGGATGAGCTTTAAGGTCCCTTCCAACCTAAATGAGTCAGGGATTCTATGGTTACCTGGCTTATCTACCTTACTTATTGGTACTCCTGAAGTCACACAGCCAGGGACCCACCACTGATGCTGCAATGCAAGGAATTAATATATGTTTGTTTAAAAATAAAGCTGTTGTCAGGAAATCTCATTATCCCAGCAGGATGAGAGTTGTTCAGGAGCTCGGATGCTACAGGCACAGAAAGTGATACCAGGAGCCCAGAAAGAAGGTGGAAAGAGTTAAACAACCTGGGGCTGTTCTGTGGGACCAGGCAGAGGTTTAGGATAAGCTGAGCCAGTGTGTGTTGCAAACAGGAGCCCAAGCCAGGGCCTTATAGAGAGGCACAAGAATCCAGTCCAGGATGAACCAAAGCCCTTTTGGTTATGGGTAGCACCTCTCATCCGAGGTGAGGTCAGGGGAAGGAATTCAATGGGGGTTTAGCTGGAATACAGCCAATCCTCATCCTAAGGGAAATGTGACCATCTCCCAAACCCAAAGTGTTCTCTGGGTGCTCCAGAGAGCATGGGAGATGCTGAGTGAGCTGGGTCATGCAGGCAGGACCCAGGACAGAACCCAATGGCCAAGCCTCTTCCCCATGCCTGGAACTGGGTTTTTGTGCCCATTCAAGCAGTGCTGTGAACACGTCCCAGGCGCAGGCACCAGCTGGGGGGGGCTCCTGCCCTGAAACACTGAAATCTCTGCCTGAGGAAGTACTCACAATCTTCTCCGGAATAGCCGATGTAGGTGTCAGGCTCCGGTGCTCTGCCAAAGTCATTCTCTGCCTG
Organism: Pezoporus wallicus; assembly: GCF_028554395.1. NCBI lineage: Eukaryota > Metazoa > Chordata > Aves > Psittaciformes > Psittacidae > Pezoporus > Pezoporus wallicus. Next base: position 543,476 of record NW_026636574.1, on the reverse strand, counting down.
CACCTTGATCTCATAGGGTACGTAGATGGGGGTGTTCCAGACAACATGCCTGGGCGCCTTCACCGTCTCATTGTACCAGCTCCCTCGGGGGTCCCTTCGCCTCCATCGCACGATGTACCTGAGGTTGGGCCCGTAAGCTTGGGTTGCATTCAGAGGCTTCATGGACCAAAACAGGAAAACAAAGTGAGGAGGAGGAACTGCATTGAACAACTGCTGTGGAGCTCTGAAACGTTCTGCTCAGCAGCTGGTTCTCATTTCATGCTCCACCAGCAAATCTCGAAGGAGGTCAATGCATTCATTCCCAGAGAGTCACATCCCAAGCCCTTGCCCTCCAGACCCAAGGCAGGACCAAGACCATAGCCTTATATTCCAGTCCATGCTGCTACTGCAGTCTCTATCCTCCTTACAGATGCTGGTTTGTGGGTGACACCTGCTGGTCCATGAGGAAAAGCAAGAGCTGCTCTGTGAGCCCTATGTACTGCTTAAGGGATCAGACCTCCTGAGCACCCTCCCTAACCTGCATCTCTGACCCAGCATCTTTGGCTGACATAGTTCAAATGAGTGTTTTTGTCACAAACCTTCTCCTAGGCACTAACAATGGCCTCGCTTATAGATGCATCTTCTGCTTTTTATTCCCTTTCTGATCATGAAGGCGTTGGTACTCTGCGTGGTACCTCACACATGCTAGAGATGCTGAGTTCTCTCTGTCATGGCGTCTGTGACCCTGATGGTAAGATGCTGGGCCCAGCAGCACAGAAGAACTCACCGTCCAGGTGATCTCCATGTTGTTCTTCTGGGTCCCTGCACCTTGGACTCCTGTTGGGTTAATTTCAGGACCTGAAATTCACATTGAAATAAAATAAAGAGCAGTTCATAATGGTGGGGAATGACTGGCGCAGTAAAACCCCCTTCGCTGTGCAAGCCAAAAGTACTTCCAAGGCAGAAGTCGGTGGCCTGATTTTTCCAGAAGCTCCCATTCAGGTTAATGGAACAGGAGCCTCTCAGAGCTGGTGAAAACCAGGCCATTTATTTAGGAGCCTCTTTCCTGTTCTCCCTCAGAATGTCCTACATTGACAGAGCCATTGTGCCCCGGGAGCCGAGTCCTCCGCTTGGCATCTGAAAACAGGACGAGTAATGCCCAAACCCAACACTAGATGCCAGCCGATACCGCAGACGAGGCTCTGCAATCGTTACAGTGCGAAATGCCGCGCAACAGCAAAGCTGGTGAATTCCCACTGGGAATTCTCCCAGGAATTCCACAGGGCACAAAAACTGAAGACAAAAGCCTTGGTTGTGGGCTGGGACCATAAAAACGGGCAGGGACCCCTTCCATAGAGCAGCTTGCTCCAAGCCCGTGTCCAACCTGGCCTTGGGCACTGCCAGGGATGGGGCAGCCACAGCTTCTCTGGGCACCCTGTGCCAGCGCCTCAGCACCCTCATAGCGTGGATGTGGGCTCCTGGCCAGCTCTGGCAGTGGAATTAGCAATTTTGGAACAAAAATGCCTTTTACACTCGAGTCTCATTTTCCAAGAGGCTTCGGAGCTTCCTGCGGTCAGAAAGGATGAAAGCCTTGCTTTAGGGAGCTTCTCTGTACCACAGAACCGGCCTTTCCTTCCACAGGCTCTGCTGGAGTGACCTTTGCATCAATCTTTCCATCTGAGTAGTGCTGCATGGACCAGCTCATTCCCTCACCTGTGCGCATCTGTTCCTGTTACAGGAGCTGGGAGCATGCACCACGAGGAAGGGGTCTACATGGAGAGTGGTGGCCAGGAGCTAAGAACAAGAAGTCTCCACGGCAAGAGGGAGCGGGTGGGTGGTACTCACGTGCCCCGTTGGTCTGGTAGCGCTCGGAGGGCACGCTGGGCAGGCTGCTGCCCACATCGTTCACTGCTATCACCCGGAACTGGTAGTTGACGTAAGGAGAGAGGCTGAGGATGGCCGAGTTGACGCTGCCGGGGTACCGGGAGTGGTTGTGCCACATGCCAGGCTGGAACCGGTCCTCCTCAAACTGGACGATGTAGTCTGGGGGAGAGGATGGGAGCTGGGGTTAAGGGCTCAGCTCGCAAGGGGACGGGAGGAATGGGATGGACGCGGGCAGAGGGTGCGGTGGCACCTGTGATGGGGCTGTTGTTGTCGTCACCCGGAATCCACGTCAGCCGCACGCTCCTCTCGGCCAGGTCCGACAGCTCCAAGTCCCGGGGCCGGTCGGGTCGTTCTGGTGGCCGAGTAACAAGAGAAATGAGGCTGGGATTGTCCCGGGAGCGAGTCCCGTTCCCATCGCTTCGCCCTGGCTGCCCCAGCCCGCACCCAGGACATGAACTCCATTCACATCCTGCAGCTCTTGGTGGAGCAGAGCAAACGCGCTCATGTTCTAATAGTGCCATGCCTTGAAACCCTGCCCGCTGCTGGGTTTTCTCAGGCAGTAAAGCACAATATAGTGGCTGAGCAGGGGGACAGAAGAGCTTACAACAAACTACATGCAGCGGTCCAAGAAATAAATGTGAACAAATGGAACAAAGGACACAAAACCTCAATGAAAACTAGTTAGAAATGCAGTGGGCACCAACCCTGGTTTCTGTATCTGCTCACAACCCACAGGGTTGCACAGAACCGGCTCATGCAATAACAGTAAGAACTTCCTTCCAATCAAAGGTCAAGGGATTAGTGATTTGCTTTTCTCCCACCAGGGCTCACCATTTCCAGGTATGGGTAAAGCCACTCTTGCACTCTGCAAGTGGGACACACAGGACCTTCCTACCTGCGGCCATCTGGATGGGTTTTCAAGGACAACCTGGGCAGGACTTGGAAGCTTCAGCTCCCACCTTTTCAGCTGTTTTCTGCTGGTGTTATTGGCAAGGCAAAAGAAAATCATTTCACAAAGTAAAGCAAACACCATGAATTAGTGGTGATTACCTTTGGGTAAGTCTCTCAAACGGTTAGCGGGGACGGCTGCAAGGTAAGACATTGGTTGTTAACGGGGTTAGTTTGGTCTTTAAGTCTGGGTGGCCAGAGCAGCACCTGGCAAACAGAAAGTTACACATAAAATCATGGATTACAGAAGGATCCAGCCCTGCCTGGGGACCAGAGGAGGGACAGCACAGAGAGCTCCAGGCAAGCTCTGCACACCTTTATCCATCCCTGTAGTACACAGCAAAGGGAGACATCAGCCTGTTATAGAGTTGATTAGCTATTAGGGGAGAAGGAAGGGAAATAACTCAAGCCGTGTCAATCATTGGGCATGTGTGCTCATGTTGCACTCTTATAGGACACTGTGGGTCTGTGCCAGCAGCACTGCCAGGTTGGGGCCCTCTGTGAATGCAGCAAGACCTGAGGTGGCCAAGAGCAGGGATTGATGAACTGTGTTGTACCAATAGATCTCACAGGGTACATAAATGGGAATGGGGAAGGGGCTTAGGTTTGTCACTGTCTGCATTGCAAAGGGGACCTGCAAGGTCACCCCTGGGTTTGCAGTGTTGCTCAGCACCCTGACATTCAGTTCAATTCAGTGACAAATTCAGGGCTGTTCTCCCAGAGCTTCAGCGTCCACATTTGGGTATTTTTAGCTCTGTAATAACCACTCTGGGTTTTTTTTGTCTCAAATGCAAGTTTCCCTCAACTCATTCAATGCCATTGTCTGAGCCGGAGATCAGGCAGCGTGTCCTTGCCGAGTCCTGCAGCAATGGAACAATTGCTTTGCCAGCATCTCCTTGAGCATCTCTGCTTCAGAGGACAATCCTGTGATCACCTTTTCCATCTGACCTTCAGCTTGTTCTATTAAAACAAAGCACTTAGGACAGCCTTACCTAGTACAGTGAGGTAGGCTTTAGCCGAGTCCTTGTCCAGCTCCGTGCTGGCTACGCAGGTATAATCCCCTTGGTCCTTCTCAGCCACACCATATATTGTCAGACCATCATCTTCTTTCTTCATCCTGAAAGGGATGAAAATGATGATCACACAACTGTGCCCGAGTGCATTAGGCAGCAGGATTGAGGTCTAAGTGTTCTCTGATAAAATACATATAAAAGCCCAAAGAGAACAGGAGTACATCGCTGGTCTGAAGATGGTATCAGCTAAGGACGTGTTGAGTTATTCTGGGAAATCTCATTTTCTAAGGAATGAGTGAATGTGCTCTGCTGTGTACAGGGAATAACCACACTTTTAGGACTGCAGTCTCAGTGGTTCACGTCCTGTGATCACATCTCGCTGCTTGAGAAGGGAGTCAGCTATGGAAAAGGAAATTGTAGTTGGACCTGATAGCAGATAAACGTTCATGTTGAAGTAGCTTGTTATTAACCCACCCCTTTGCCCCAGGTGTCCTGAAATAGCTGTAAATAAAACCTATGAACTCCTGGTTTACTGATAAATCAATATTATTTGCTAGGCAAGAGCTGTTGGAAGGAGCTGGTAACATTCTAAGTGTCAAGAAGAGCCAAGATTGCCTAGATGAGGCCTCCACGTTCATCCATATTATCCGTGGTGACTCCTGAGACGTTCACCGCCCCAGGCGGATGAGAGGCCCCACGGCAGTGCTGCCCACAGACCTGTTCCCCATGTACAGGGGTGCGTTGTCCTTCAGCCAGGTGACGGCGAGCCTGAGCGTGGGGTCGTGCTTTACGCGGCAGTGGAGGTGCAGCATGGAGCCCCTCTTCACCACTTGGTCTTCGGGGCCTCTCACGATCCTCGTTGGGTCTGCAGCAAGGCAGGAGGGAAGCGTCAGGCACCGAGCTGCTGGGCTTAGCTCAGGGACGAGTGGGGTCACTTGGGAAGGACAAGCAGGCACGTCAAGTGCTCGGCCAGCTTCCTATAGTGAACTGTCCAATGTTATACAACATTAAAAGGGAACATCTCTACCATGGTCTGGATTCCAGCTTCAAATGACAAGTGCCCATCCTGCCGACGGGCTGCTGGAGCCCACAGCCAACCCTCCCTTAACCTGAACTATTCTTTCTGCTGCAAGTTTCAGGGGACCCAAGAGACCATCTTGACCCAGAGCCCTTCGTGCCCCTACCTTTAACCTCCAGGCGAACCTGGGCCTCTGCTTTGCCCAGGATATTGGTAGCGACGCAAGTGTAGATGCCCTGGTCCTCCTTCCGAGCCATCTCCATCTCCAAGCTCCCGTTCTCATGTGCCTTGTAGTTTCCTCCATCCAGCGTGTTCCCCTGGCCGTTCTTAAACCTCACAACACCACAGAGTGCTATTGTAAGGGAAGAAAGAGGAAACCTCCCCTTCCTAACCCTCTGGGCTGGCAAGGGATGTGCTGCAGCTCTTACCATCTCAGGGTGGGGATGGGTGAGCCAAAGAAGGGGCAGTCAAGTCGGGTCCTGTTGTTTTGAATCACTTTGATGAGCTGATTGCGGGGGGCCAGTATCCGTGGGGGCACATCTGCAAAGAGCAAAATCACAACCATTGAGAAAGAAAAGACAGTGCCCAGTTTCTGCCATTCCCTTCCCATTCACCCTCCCCACTCTTCCGTGTTGGCACTTTCAAGACTCAGTAAAGCTTCTCCATTCCCTCTTTAACCTTGCTTTCATCTTAGCACCAGCAGGACTTGCTCAGCCTTGCCTGGCTTTGCAGGTTCATGGCAATGGGCTTCTGCTCCATGTGCCTTTGTGCATTAGCCTCAGAGCAGCTAACACAAAGAGGAAAGCACATAGAGAACTTCTGCAGGGAAAACTCGAGTATGGGGCATTCATCTGCCATGAGCAGGGTTCATCTTCCATCAGGACTTACCCAGGACACTGACAAAGGCATTGGCAAGGAGGTAGCCATGCTCGTTGGATGCATTGCACTGGTACACGGCACTGCTGCCGATCTGGGTATCCCGAAATACAATGGTGTCTCCAGCCACCTCTCGGCTCGGGTTGGGGGGAGAACCTGCAAAACAGAGAGTGCTCCTTCAGCTAAGATTCACCAGAGAACATCATGATGCATCCCTCTGCCTGCAGACCAAGCCAGGCGAGGGTACAGCCTGCAGAGACACGGCTCAGCTGGCCTCAGCTCAGACCAGCGGGTGGTTTATGCGCTGTGATGCTGGAGCCCACGCACGCAGCTCAGCGGGTGCCTGGCTCTCATGGTCAGATCCTTGGCTGGGAGGCACGGCCTCTCCCTGCTCACCTTCTATAGGCTCGCCGTTCACCAGCCACTGGATCGCCGGCTTGGGGTTCCCGTTGGCGCGGCACACCAGCCTGCCGTCCTCACCGGGGGCCAGGATGAGGTTTTGGGGTTCATCCAGCCAGTACGGAGCAGCTTTAAAACACACCAACGCACCGGTTATAACCGCAGCAGCACGACCTCACCCAGAACCCCCTCTCTGCTGAGCTAACGTAGGCTTCCCCGGGTGCCCAAGGGGGGAAAGCCTCTTCCCCCCATCTGTGGCCACACAAACACGCAGCCACTGATATCAGCGGGGCCCTGCTGGGTTACACACGTCTCACACTGCTTTCGGGTCAGTTTGGGCAAGCAGCGAGGGTGGCTGGATCCAGCACAGAGGAGCCCCTTCCATGCTGCTGGTCGGGAAGGGCAAAAAGACAGCAAGGTAAAGGTGACGTACCCTTCACTCTCACCGAGATCGTGTGGCGGATGCTGCCCATCTTGTTGGAGGCCAAGCAGAAATACTCCCCGGAGTCCTCCTCGGAGACATTGGAGATACGAAGAGCCTTGTTGAAGTTCTCCAGCTTGGTTTTACCGACTGGGAGCTCTCCTCCTTTCTTGTACCACATGATGTCCGGTGCTGGTCTAAGGAGAGGGGAGGAGATAAATCCTTTTGAAAGGCAAGAAAATGACTCCTAAGAAAACAGTTGAGAACCTTGTCCTCAGTGGGGAACCACCCTTGGACAGTGAGCGCCCTGCTCCTGTGAACAGGGCTGCAAAACTCCGCTCTCCTGTTCCTCCATGTTCTTACACTCCAAGGATGTTATGACAGCTAAAAGGAAAGGAACGATGCTTTCTGCACCACTGATTCACTGGGAATGCCAACACCAGAGGGACAGGGAGCTCTTGGAGTGAGTCCAGGGGAGGGCAAGGAGATGCTGCGAGGGCTGGAGCAGCTCTGCTCTGGAGCCAGGCTGAGAGAGCTGGGCTGGGGCAGCCTGGAGAAGAGAAGGCTCCTGAAGGGGAGACCTGAGAGCAGCTCCAGTGCCTGAAGGGGCCAACAAGTGTTCAAGGCCAGGCTGGATGGGGCTTGGAGCAAGCTGCTCCAGTGGAGGGAGTCCCTGCCCATAGCAGGGGGTGGAACTGGAGGAGCTTTAAGGTCCCTTCAGCCCAAACTATTCCGGGATTCTGTTCTATGCTTCAGCATCCTGGTGCCAGGCCACCCTCTCCCCATCTCCACCAGCGGTACATACACTCCTGAAGCGATGCACTCCAGCAAGAGGTCCACTCCTCTGAGCACCATCTGACTGCTTGAGGTTCCATAGGGATACATGAAGCTGGGGGTCGTCTCCGTAATCCCTCGGGCTGAAATCAGCAGGAGAGAAAGAAAACAAACACACAAACAAAACACAGTGCTTTTAAACCATCCTTTGGTGCAGCAGCGGGGAGGGCACATAAGGGGTGGGAGTACACAGTGCTTGCAGGGGGGAGCTGTCAAGTTCCTGGTCAAGCCTGGGATGCTGAACTCACCTGGAGAGTGGAGGAGGGCTCAAGGTAATATTTAAAGTAAAAATGGGTGGAGAGGGAATGTTTGGGAGGCAGAGAGGTAAAGGAACAGCAAAGGATGGGCAGAGGGAACTGAGCCGCAGGGATGGTCCCATCACCATCAGCTCCCAATGGGGCAGTGCTTTCCTGCCTGCCCCTGCCTCTAGCACAAAGAAATGGTCTGAAATCAGATGAGACTTGGAAATCCTGATGGACACAACATGTAGTGAAAGACAAAGGGAACAAATGGGCACAGGAAGGGTTTACTTGGACAACTGAGCTGCTTTGCAACAGGGATCTCTGAAATATGGAGCATCCCAGCACTGTCTGGGGCTCCAGCAGCACCAGGGAGGTTTCCCACCCTTACATGGAGCTGCTGGACCTGGAAGGACAGTGTCCTTTGGGAAGGAACAACTCAGCCACCAAAAGGGCAAATTTCAGGACTGGACAAGAATGTTGAACAGGAGAAAACCAGGATAAGACAGGAGATGACTCTACACGTACACACAGCGAAGGTCTCTTTGTAGGGCACAGAAATCTGTTATTAATGGAAAAAATTCCATTAATAAGTGGAATTATTAAACTAGATCTTGATCAGTGAGGACAAAACAGGATGAGATGGGCTTGAAAGCAGCAGTAGCAGAGATGGAGGTTACGAGATTAGGAGAGGGGACAGAATGGCCGGGGCTGGCACAGGGTCACTGCAGATACCAAATGGGTCTGTGGGGAGAGCCCATGGAGCAGGATCTCGGGGTGCAGAATGATCCCTTTCCTGCTTCTTCGATGAGCAGGAGGCAGCCGGGGTGCCCAGCACCATGAGGCTTTTGGGAATGCCCACAGCTATTTGGGAAGCCTCCCCATGCACTCTGGTAGAGAAAAAGGGCTGGGAAGAGGGAGGGCAAGGGCTGGTCACGGAGCTGCCATCAGCTGGCCCGAGGGAAAGGCTGGGACTGGGCTCACAGTGGGGGCGAACCCAACCCCAGGAGTTGAACCGAGCCTTTGAGACGAGCCCGGAGCCGGAGCCCAGGCGCACACACGCACCCCACCGCTCCACACCCCGATCCCGCGGGATCCCGGCAGCGCGTGCTCCTCAGCAGGTTAGTCAATTATTGGATTAATGGATTACCAGGAAGGCAAATCTTGCCCTTATCCTGCAGGGCCAGCTCCTGGGGCAGGCACCGCCAGGCTGGTCGCTCGCCTGCTTCTGGGGAGGATCGCATCCTGGTTAACCCCAGCCAGCCCATGCCGGGGCTGCGCTGGGAAGGACAGAGCCAGCGCCTGGGCTTAGAGCTGGTGTTCATCATCAGCTCCCATCCCTCTGGCCAGCCTCATGAACTTCTCTCTGCTCACGCCATTAGGAGAGTGGGATAAGGCTCTATAAGCCACTACTGGCCTTTCTTAGCCATCAGGCTGTGCATTTCACCCCCACAATGAACCACTTGCTCAGGAGCCCGGGTCATAACTAGAAGAGATAAGCAGCAATGTAAGCTAGATTTTACAAGCCATATATTAATGATGACAATTAAAAATAAGGGAGATAAATTAGTATCCTATCCACTTGCTTAAGAAAACCGACAGCAACGCTGCAGAGCTGATCAGCTTCTTGCCTTAGTACAGCATTCCTAATCCATATTTTGTTGTTTAGAACAGGGAGCAGCCAGGAATTCTCTCAGGCAGAGGAACTGCTCCAGCTGGATGCTGTCAGACAAACAGCAACGTTTCACTCGTGTTTGGATGGAACAGAACTGGAAAAATAAATCCTGTGGCTATTTATTACTGCTCAAAAATGGGCTCTGCTTCCAACCTATTCCTGCTGTGTCTCTGTGAAACTGGACCCGTTCAGCTGCGAACAAGGTATCCCAGGAATGGGCACTTCTCACCTACCCCTCCCCACAGCCCTGACCCAAGGCATCTGAAGATTGAACATCAACTCGTGTTGCTGCTGAAAGGCAATAATGGGAAGGAGCACGTGGAGGCACATCCCATCTGTTCCCTCCTGCACACTGAAACCAGCTTTAAATCATCCCGCAGGTTTGCCAAAGGAAAAAGAACAAACCAGACTTTCATTTCCATTTATAAAGGAACGAGGTGAGAAGCTTCTGCTAATAAAGGATTCAATTAATCCTTTCAGATCCTTTTTCTTTCAGAGCTGCAGACAGTTTGCCCAGGCAATTAAGCTTTGCAGCAAGGAAATCCCTGCACCCATAATGAGACACGGGGAGAGGGGCCTGGAGGAGTCTCCCGGATGCATCCCCCACAACTGGCCTGGCCCTTGTGCAGTTTGAGCGTCCCACAAACCGCTCGTGCCCCACATCCACGCCAGCCGGGCCCACATCCTGAGATGAGCTCGGGCACATCCATCACAGACTGCTCCCGCTGCAGCCCATCCCTGCACGCTCTGCAGAGCCCTGTGCCTGCTGGCTCTGGAGCTGAGCCCGTGCCAGAGGGACCAGCACCCCAAGGCAGAGGGTCCAAGAGCCCCAGGTCTCCCAAAACCTAAACCACGTGGGAGACAAGTCCCTATTCCCCACTCCCCACCCCTAGGAACTTGCTTTGCTGCAGCTGGTTCCAGCGGCCAGGATGGCTGGATGGGGCATTCCGGGGAGAAACACAGGCTTAGCAGAAGGAAAAAGGGCTGAGGGTAAGAAGCTTATCAGCAGATCATTAAGGAATGCTGGTTGGAGCTCAGGTTTGCACAGGAGTGTGAGTGAGTGATCTGAGCCCACTGTTCCATAAAGCATTCCAGGGGATGGTAAGTGCACATAGCCCATATCATGCAAATACCAGACAGCTCTGCACCTATGAACAGAGATCTGTGAGGCTGTGCAGATAAGATCCCATTTTCCTACCCAGGTGACTACTGAGCATCCTTTTTCCCTGCACAAAGATGCGGAGCAGGAGATCAAGAAGCCCACAACCACCTCAGTGGCTCTCCCTCCCCAGCTGCAAGCACCAAAGCAGTGCCCAGCCAGCATGAAGGTGTCCTCTTTGAAATGCAAGCACCATTTACACTCTGAGGTGCATGATACATTGAGAGGGATGCTCACCACTGGGTTTCTCTGGTCCCTGGCCCCATATGCCTTTGATGGAGGCATCACCCATGCTCAGCTCTCTTCGAGGCATGATGCAGCTGTTGCAGTTCCCATTGAAGCTGATTTTGCCAGCAATCCCCTTCCAGAGCCATTTGTACAAATGCCTTCAGACTACACCCAGCCCTTTCTCTGCCACCAGCACGTGCCCAAGGCTGGTTCCTCTGCTGAGCTCCTCAGCATCCTCAGGAACCTCCCAGTCCAGTGAGATGCTGCATCATGGTTCCCTCGACTCTCATGGGGACAACTGCACCCAGTGTCCTCACCTGGCACATCCTCCTCTCCTCACACTCCAACTCTCTCTGCTCTAAGCTGGCAAAAGCACTTCTTGTCCCCCAAAGTCCCCATGGAAAAGAAATTGTGCCTGGGTTCTGCAAGGCACAAAGCAAGCTGGGGCTGCAGGTGGGAAGCTGAGCAAGACTTCGCTATAGGACATGGCTGGGGACCAGTGTGGGGTCCCCATAAGCAGCAAGGGGGGCACAAAGCAACCCCCTGCCCACACCAGTACTGGCCTGCAGCAGTCAGGCTCTGTGGTGGTCTCTGGTTCACCCCCCTGGTAGTGCCTGTGCTCCCCGCAAACAGCCCCGTGTCCCCCCCATGCAAACCCCTGCTGCTGCCCGCGTTATCCCACCCCATCCATGACACTGCCAGTCTGTTCTCAGCACCGGGAGCCACGTGCTTTGTGTCTGAAGCATAATTTATGAGTCTGGGATGGGCTCTCCCAGCAAACCCAGGCTCCGGAGGTGATCTCCCTGCGCAGACAAAGGGGAAGAGCCTCAGACAGCATCCAGTGCATGCACAACATCATCACAAAGAAACAAAGCACCCGGAACCAAACACTCCTTTTTGTCCCCTTTTCTCCCCGTGTTTAGCTGCAAACACAACAGATGCTCTTTCTGAACACAAGGAGAGGGATGGTGGGTCTTATCTTTACATTATGAGCCTTTGCTGAGGACAAGCCACCTCTTCAGCAAGGTAGCAGCCTGGGCTTACTCGGGCCAGACCCTATGAACCCAAACACCTCTCGAGCCTCCGTGTATCTGGTTAATTCACTTAAAACTCAATCACTGGGAACAGTGAGAACTTCAGGGGGGGTTTATCACCCTTTGGCTCATTTTGCCCCACTTGTTTTGGCAAAGTTGAGGCCACAACCCACATGTGGGGACACGGGCACACACAGAGGGGTTAGCAGGAGTCAGTCAGGTTAGGCAGGAGGGGGTTAACCCGTGGAGGTCTCCAGCAGCCAGCGTTGACTCACCACTGTACATGGCAGTGTGATTTCGTAAGGACGTTTCGTTATGGGGTTTCTCTGCAATAAACAAAAGACCATGAGCGTCCCGAGGGCCACAGAGGGGCAGGGGCCAAAGCACTTCCCAGAACACGAGAGCAAGGCAAACAGGGAAGAGCAGGGACACAAACACACTCTGAGCACAGCTGCCTTCCAGGACAGACACCACAGCAACAAAGGGGAGGCAAAGAGGACTCAGTCCCTCCTATGGGAGGGGAAAACACATCAATGGGTGAAAACTGCATCATAAACATTTCCTTGGGGTGTTCTGTTTGTTATAAAGACATTTATATCTTTGGGGAGGGGGGGAATAGATCTGTTCCGTTTGGAGAAGAAAATGGGGTTTCTCTCAGTTAACTGAAGGAAACACATTCCAGCTCCTCTTTCCCAGCATAAGGCACAGGCTGGACCCAGCCAAACAACTGCATAACAGTGCAGAAGGTCATGGGGAAGATGAACAAATAATAACAATAATTAGGTCCTAAAAGCACAATCTGGTGGAAAATCCCTTTTCATTTCCAGATAATTAAAGTAGATGCTGCCACGTGCAAAGCACCAGCTTTTCAGTAACCCGCTGCTCTGGTGTACTGGCAGCCACCACCTCTGCTGGAAGAAGAAAGCCCACAACTGCTGAGGACCTGCCCTCAGCTCACACCGCAACCCAAAGTAGAGCTTTGGTGTCCAAGAACACCCTGGTTCCCGCTAGGATGTGGCACAGCCATGCTATGGAGTCATCTGCCCAACAAGAGGTGCCAGAGGCTGTGTTGGCTACCACATAGCTGTCCCCCTGAGCCTGAAGTCAACAGCCACACACCATGGGTCTGTGCAAGGGCATCAGGAGAGCCCCGCAGATGCCCAGGGGGTACCTGAACCTGGATACCAAGTGTTTAAGGCCAGGTTGGACAGAGTTTGGAGCAACCTGCCCTAGTGGAAGGTGTCCCTGCCCATGGCAGGGGTTGGAACTGGAGGAACTTTAAGGTTCCTTCCAACACAGACCATTCCAGGAGTCTGTGATTCACCAGAGGATCTCTGTATCACTCCCCAAAAGCTTTGCATTTTCCTCCTCTGGCAGCCCAGGGCATGGCAACCCCATGTAATGATTTCTCAGCAGCTGATGAACTTCCTTTAAGGACAGGCAATGCTCCTGTCTTAAGGCTGAGATGATGGAACAGCTTGAGACAACGCGAGCTCATCTCCTTTGAACATCATAAAGAACTTTTTGTACCCAAGCTGATGAGGAATTAGACCCTCAGTTCTTTACATTATAAGGGCCTCTGTGCAGCTCTTGGGATGGGGTTTGCATGTGATGATAATAGAGCAGAAAGGAAAGCGTAAAGAGGATCCAGGAGAACTGAAAGCCATTTCTACAGAGCTCAGGAGCAAAATGCTCTGGTGGCACCTGAGTGTGCAGGAGGGGAGCTTGTATCTGTTCACAGGAACCAGAACCTCTTCCACATGTTCTCTAGAGCTGCACAAATCGGGATGGAGCCTTTGGAGGCTCAAGTGACCACAGGTCTTTGTTTGCCAGGACTTCTCCAGCTCACACTAGTGCAGGGCTCAGTCCTTCCCCAACAGGTCCCCCCGCTGTCCGGCCAGCTCTGTGCACACATGAGGAATACTCACAGTTAACTCCCTACACACATCCCTCACCATTAGCAAAGAGCTGATACTCTTTGTCTTGCTGATTCTCCACTCATGCTTTGCACCAAGGAGAAGCTGTTACGATAAAAGTGCAAACCCCCCCCCGGCCCTGTGTGCTCTCACATCACTCTCAGCTCACTTTAACAGCATTACTTCTCATTTAAGCTGCTGCAAGATCCAGTTAAGCTCCTAACGCCAGGATCTGGGAGCACCTTGTGCCTGCTTCGTACAGGAGTCTGCTCCCCAAGCCTTGCATCTGCCAGCACGCACTTACAGGGAACAGGAGATGGCTCCTGCCTGATGGCTGGGGCGCAGATGCTGTTCCGTGCTGACTGCTGCCCTGCACATCACACACACCCTGAAGGAGAGCCCAAGCTCTGCAGGACCCGCACCAGCTCCAGAGCATCGCGTCCTGCAGCGCTCTGGCGTGAAACGTTAGCATCAGGAGCAAACCTGCCTTCAAGCATGCCTGGAGAGAGCCACGCACGTGCTCCTCCTGCTCCCCAAGCCAATGCTCCTCACCGCGGTGAAGTACACGAAGTGAAGTGCATGCAGAGCCCAGGGGCTCAAGCCCTCCTGTGATCACATTCCAGAGCAAAGGAACAGCTCCTGCCCCATAGGTAAATCCTGAGCTGTGCAAGGTTCACACACACTCAGTCCCCCAGTGCAGCACCCGCACATGAACCTGGAGCAAACCAAGGCTCTTCCCAGCTTTTCCAACTAGGGAAGCATCACTTGATACTACACATTTCCTTCAGGATGGGGACAGTGCCCCACCTGTGTTGAAATGCTTTCCAGTCTACCCCAGACACGCAGATACCCGCACCGAGCTGCCTCTGCATCCCTCAACCCTCATCCACACCGGTTCTTGTCCTACCCTAAATGAAACGCAGGAAGCCGCTCTTCTCCCTGGTAGCTCTCAGTGCCGTCAAGGACCGAAATCAGGTGTGTGGAAGGAAAATCCTGCCCGAGAGGCCAGGGAGGAGCCACCCCGAGCAGTCACGGTGACACTTACTGGTTTTCACCTTGAGGGTGTAGGGGTTTTTCTGCTGGATGGTGTGGGTGAAGTGGAAGCGCGCGTTGCAGCTGTAGTCGGTCTGGGCATCCTGCAGCATCACGTTGGAGAAGTACAAGTCCCCGTTCTGGCCCTGGGAGACACGCTTGTCCTGGTGGATGGGCTCCATGGCTGCAGGGGAGGAGAGGCATTGGGAGCAAGTCAGGTACCCCACAGGTGGTAAAGGAGAAAAGCAAACCCAGGACCCAAGCTGCACATCATAGAATGGCTTGGAAAGGACCTTAAAGCTCCTCCAGTTCCAACCCAGGGACACCTCCCACTGGAGCAGCTTGCTCCAAGTCCCTGTGTCCAACCTGGCCTTGAGCACTGCCAGGGATGGGGCAGCCACAGCTTCTCTGGGCACCCTGTGCCAGCGCCTCAGCACCCTCACAGGGAAGAGCTTCTGCCTAAGAGCTCAGCTCAGCCTCCCCTTGGCCAGGTTAAAGCCACGTGTGCCACACGAGTGCCTCCAGCTCTGAACAAGCAGCAACAGCGCTCAACAGAGCCATTTGAAATGGCTACTGCAGGTGATGGAAAGGTTGCCCATGGGGTCCATGGGGAAAGGGGTTTTCTCCCAACTCACAGCTGCTCATCCAGAAGATGACGGGAGAGGGCAGGCCCGGCGGCGGGTTGCACTGCAGGCTCAGTGGAGCACCTTCATCCACCTCTATCACATCCACCTTCTCCTTGGGCCACAGGGGAGACTCTGCCATTAGAAACAAAGACACCACGTGAGGAAGGGAGGGTGGCAGCGCTGCAGATCTGTTCCCTCTGGACCTGGCCTGGTTTCGATGGCTTGGCCTCAATGCAAACTTCATTGCTATACACGCAAGATTCCAAGTGTACCCCTGTTAGCTACAGCCATCACCCCCGTGCCTTCATCCCAGCCCTGTTGCTGGATACACCCCAACACAGGTAACAGGTGAGGCAGGATGAGATGTTTGAGCACTCCACGCCTCTTCTACGAGCTCTCATGCGATGCCCCCGGCTTTCAGGCTGCTGGCTCTGCCGTTACTCACTAGAGACCTGGAGGTGGATCTTGCTGGAGAGGGCAGTGCCGTAGTCATTCCGGGCAAAGCACTGGTACTCGCCCTCATAGTCCTCCGGCCGGCCCCCGCTGTGGAAGTCAATGACCAGCGTCCCCGACCGCCGCCGCATCGACACCTTGGGGTCCTTCGCCACGTTGAAGAACTTCCCGTTCCGCGTCCAGGAAAAGCTGCAAGCACAGGGAAAAGGTTGGGTTTGTCACCATGCACCGTGTGGACCCGGCGAGGTCCTTACCTGAGCTCTAATGAGAGCAGAGCTGCAGCGCAAGGGCTGAGGACGCGCTTACGTGGGCACAGGGTTCCCTTTGGCTTCGCATTCAATGAAGATGTTATCCCTTGGGTCGACGATGTAGTCCTTCACGGACTGCTTGGTGATTGTGGGAGGTTGAGGCACTGCAAAGCAAAGGAAAAGCCATGAGGAGGGTTGTGTGGAGAGGGTGAATGCCTTCTTTGCCATCCTGCAGCAGATCCTGGTGGGGTTTCAGCTTCTTCCCTAGGCTGGATGGACAATTTGTGCTTTAAAGACCTCCAGCACCTGGGGGATTTCCCATGGGGGTGCTGCTCATCTCCTCTTGAACCCTCAGCACTCTGGGCACCAGAAAGCTCCTGTTTCTCACTTGGTATCTTGGTGCCATTAAGGAATTTCACAGTCACATCTCCCTGCGACCGCAGACTGAATGAGACCAAGTCCTGGCTGCAAGCCCCAAAGAGAGGGGCTGCAGCTGGGACTGGGAGCCAGAGACCCACAGCAGGACCCTTACAGGTCCTCCCTGTGCAACCCTCCCCGGGTTACCCCAAAGAGGTGCAGCACTGGGGTCTGGAAGGGCAGGGCGTGTGAGGAGCATTGCGCATGCAGGACATGGCTCTGCTCCCGAACTGAAGAGCTCAGTCCTGTGGTTGACCTGGAAGGAAGCTGCTCAGGTCCGAGGCTGTTTGCTCTGCCCCTGAGAGCTACAGTGATGCCCAAACAGGTCAGCCCATGGAGCCCATTGGGCACACGCACCCATGCAAGGCAGAGGAACCTGCTCTCCTCTGAGCATTAGCAGTACCAAGCCCCTACAGAGGCAACATTGGCCTTGCAAAGACAGACCAGCTCCTGCTCCAGGAACAGCAGCAGAGCCCAGGCACTCCTCCCAAGCTCCTCCAGCACCACCATGCCTGGGGCTGGATTGTCCCAGATCTGGCCACAGAAGTGGGCAATGCACCCAGTCACCATGTGCCAAGCCACAGCCACCGCGGCCCCTGCGCGGCACAGCCCCGTCGTGCCCTGGTTGGGCCATGCAGGACAGGCATGCACACAGGGCGAGGGGAACACTTACATTCACTCTGAATATTTGCTGTTATTCCCAAAGTGCAAGCATGATGGGGAAAAGAGAAAAGGTTAATTGAGGAGCAAACCTGTACACGTCACGTGCACAAATGTGGAGTTATCGTAGGGCTCGCAAACACCACCCACAAATCACTTCACGATCCCAGCGTGTCCTCATCTACTGCAGAAGAGCCCCACTGACACTAACAAAGCCAGGGCTGAAGGAAACACCTCGCTGTGTGCATCCGGCAAAATTCCCATTGCTGGGAACAAGAGTGCTGGCTCCAGGGTACTTTCACCTGCAGGGACTCGAGCCTGGGACCTGTTCCCTGTGCCCTCAGGTACCACAGGTCTTTATTCCCCTCCATAAACCAGAGCTCTCCCACCCTTTATCCTCAGTCATTTCCGAATGTCAGCCAGAAGCCACCACCTGAGGTTCTTCCTCCCCATTTTGCTGCCCAGAGCCAGGGGCCAGCAAGAGCCCAGAGGGCAGAGCCCCCTCCTGTCAGGACAACTTTGTGGTTTCAGACCCTGGCACAGGGCTGCGCTTCCCTGCTGACGCTGGGGATGCTCTGCACAGCAGCAGAAGGAAGAGGCTCCCGCAGCGCTGGGCTGATTGTTACAGAGCAGCTACAGGAGGGAGCTGGGCCACAAAGAAATGGCCCCCACCCCAGGTGCATTCAGACAGCTCCTGAAGATGCCCGTTCAGCAGAAGCATCAGCCCGTGGCCCCCTTCCTCCTCTCTCCATAGCCCCCAGCTCTTCCATAAAACATAATTCCCAGCTCAGAATTAACCACCAAGTCCCAAAGGAGAGAGAAAAACCACATTGCTCTGCAGGACCTGCCTGGGTCTGCACTATCCTCAAGGACATAGGTGTCTACTCATGCCAGGTAAGACCAGCAACGTGCTCGTACATGGTTGTGAGCCCTCTGCTCAGCTTTTCCGATAAATCACTGTTTGGTTTAGACAATCTCAGTGGCTTTATAAAGTGGTTTATATCAAGAAAACAGCCCCAAAGAAGCACCGGTGAAGAAAAGTTGAGGCAGGAACAGGACCTGGGCTGGGCACAGCTCCACCTCCTCAGCGGGAGCCTTTAAAGGGGTAAACCACAACTTACAGTCCAGAGGGACTTCAATGGTGCTGACGAGGTGATGAAGGTAGAGAACGAATGCTATTCCTGCGCAGGTGAGGTGGTGTCTTTGCATGACCATTTTGGACGCTGGGCAGCCTCAGGACCTCAGTCGTGTCCCGCAGGGGGAGCAGAGCAGCGGCACGCACGGACGGATCCTCAGCTGCAAAGCAAACACAGAGCCAGCATCACCGACCCGGTCACAGCCCCACCTGCTGCCTGTGGGTAGCTCTGGAGAGAGCGTTTCCAGTCCAAAGATGTTGGTGTGAAGGGACAGGGGGGTGAATATGCCAGAAAAACAGCCTCCAGGCTCTGGTGACCCAGGTACAAGCCCATGGTTGTGGTCCTCCCGGCCGCTGGCAGAAAATCAGCCTTTTGAGTTATTTGTTATCTCCTGACCTCATAGGTTTAGGCAGAAGCTCTTCCCTGTGAGGGTGCTGAGGCGCTGGCACAGGGTGCCCAGAGAAGCTGTGGCTGCCCCATCCCTGGCAGTGCTCAAGGCCAGGTTGGACACAGGGGCTTGGAGCAAGTTGCTCCAGTGGAAGGGGTCCCTGCTCATTTCCAGCTGCTTCGCTCCCTGTGCCAGATGTGCAGCAGCACCATCCACACCTCCCAGGGATGGCCAGGTTATCACATGCATCCCCATGCTTTTTATTTTGCTGTTAAACCCACAGGCTAAATGCAGATTAATAAAGAGTGAAAAGGAGGATAAATCGTCCCATTTGTACCATAAAACCCCTTAGAAATGCTGCTGTGGCGCATGGCGGCTGAGATACAACCCTCTGTAATAGAGTTATAAAAAGGACATCAGCCGTGCAGAGAGCTCAGCTCAGAACAAGAACAGAGCCAGGACAGCGAGCAGTGGAAAAACCCAACCTCGCTCCATGCTGCTCCTCCAAGGTGGGATGTGGCCAGGCAGGGAGCGGTGCAGAGGCCATTTGGCAAGCAAGGAGAGCCCGTCTCCATCACACATAAATCAGCTTTGGATGCTGCTGCTGCCCCTTCAGCTGCTCCCAAGCCCAGTGTGGAGCGGGAGGGAGGGGGCATTGGGAACAACAGAGAAACAGGGGGGTGCTGGGGGGCTCCAGGTCCCGCAGGGAATGCTGCTGGGAGCCAGATGTCACAGAGAACAAACAGCCCTGACACGTGGCCCAGGAAGCTCTGTGAGCCCTGGGCTGGCTCAATCCCAGCACAAGGCAACTCTTAAGGACACTTTTCCCTGTTATTCTTGTAGGGAACCAGACGTGCTTGATGGTTTCTCCATCCAGCCCTTCCGGGGTGTGAGCAGGGTCTCTGGGGCCTGTTTACACCCCAGTGTTCCAGTTACACCCGATGATGGACTGTGGGTTGGGAAGGGGCTTGGAGGGGAGCGCTGCTTTGATCCTTTCTGCTCCTTCCAAGGATTTTCCAATCCAGCTGTTGCAATAAAAGAGTTACAGGACAGAATGATGATAGGAGCGAGGCAGTGATTAAAGTCACGTCCTGGCCTTGTGCAGCCCTGTGAGCAGGTCACGCTGAACAAAGCCTTTCTGATGACTTCTTTAGCTTTCTGTCCAAGGGAAAATGGCATTTTGATCTGTAGCCTTCCTTTTTAAAGCAGTTCATTTCTGCAGTTACAGCGTAACGTGAGTAATGGGTCAGGGGGTTTTATGCCCTTTTGCTATGAGTCCGACTTCGGAACTGAATCAGCCTGAATACTGCAACCAGGGATTTTGTGAGGCTGAGGTTTCTGGGGTCCTTACTGTGCTCGCACACTGATGCTCCCCCTCACTGCCACAGAATGCTTTAAACCCCTCTTCATTCACAGATGAAGTACGGGAGGAAAGGTGCAAGACAGCAGGCATTTAAATAGCACACATTTAAATGCTGCTGGTGCCTGGAAAGCAAAGAATGCATTGGTTTCTGTAAGCTGCCACCAGTTCATGTGAAAGAAACAGGAGTTACCTGGAAGAGCAGGCTCCTGGCACAGGTGCTTGGGAGGTATTTGTCTACATGGGAATGCCCTGGATGCTTCCCGTGCCCGGACACCAAGCAGGGAGGACAGGGCTGCCCGTGCAAGACCAAGAGCAAACAAGGACCCCAACAGAGCAGGCACAAAACGCATCCCCACCTTCAGGAGAGCAAACACCAGGCTCCTCCAGGGCCCCTTTGTCCGGGGCAGATGTGGGTGCTCTGTGCCCCAGGAACACGCTGCAGACGTGCCTGCGCGTGTAGGTGGGTGCTGGGCACCGGCAGTGCCCGAGCCCCTGCCCATGCAGAACACAGCCCCCATTGTCCGGGTGCTCCTCACCCGGGGCCAGGGACATCTCCCAGCACAGAGGCTGGAACTGAAGGGGGGGCATGAACGTGCTCATGTGGGGATGCTCAGAGTCGTGAAGCTCACCCAGCGTTCAGCCTGCACCCGAGCACCAACAACAGCCACATCCCGCTGGTTCTTGCGGCTCCAGGCAATGGGGCACACTCAGATGCCTTTTCCCCCAGATGCTTCCCCAGAGTTCAGAAATGGTTTCCAGACTTGTTGGTGTTTTCCCTCTCCCTGTGACTCACTGCAACATCCTCCCAACAAACAGTCTGCTTTGCGAAACACATCCCAGGCCTTGTCTCAAACCTCCCTCCAGAGGCATCAAGCAGGCACTGGGGGAAAAGCTTAAATGCAAGTAAAACAAAGAAGGGGCAGATCCCAGGGGATGATGGAGGCACCCATGATGGGATGATGGAGGCACCCATGATGGGATGATGGAGGCACCCATGATGGGATGATGGAGGCACCCATGATGGGATGATGGAGGCACCCATGATGGGATGATGGAGGCACCCATGATGGGATGAGGTTCCCAGCAGGGACCAACCCCCATGAGATGCTGATGATCTCAGCACCCCCCAGGCAAGTACACCTTGATCTCAGCAGCCATGTGGTGAATGGGATGGCACTGAAAGCAGATCCAGCCCCCACATCCTGCTCCAGGGTCATTGCCCGGCTCTGCTGCAAGTTTCACACTCTCAAGTTTCTCCTTATGTAAAGTCACCACTCACGTACCAATAATTAAACCAGAAAAGAGCTCCAGGCACTTTGGAAGCCACTGTGAAACCTGCAGTGAAAGGGGAAAAAAGGCCAGGTTGGACGCAGGGGCTTGGAGCAAGCTGCTCCAGTGGAAGGTGTCCCTGCCCGTGGCAGAGGTTGGAGCTGGAGGAGCTTTAAGGTTCCTTCCAACCCAAACCATTCCATGGGTCTATGAAAAATCAGCTTTTCTGACTCCTGCAGGTCCTTCCCATGCCAGGAATGCTGTGAACGGTACTGCTCTAAAGGGGCTCTCTACAGACACTGCCTCCTTTCTCACTTCACAGCTCCCAGGGGGCACCAAGCGGGTGCCCACCAGGCTGGCAGAGCCACAGACCTTCACAGCCATGCAGAAGAGACTTGGAATCTCTCTTTCTCCACACACACGTCAATTCTGTCCGCACACTGCTTCCTCCATGCCTTGGGATGGGGGAAACCTCTCCTCTCCACAGCTGGCGGAGAGCTGCTCTAGTGCATCCTCATTCCCAGCCCCAGAGCATCCCTGCTTCCCCGCATGCTGCCGAGCCACAGCTTCCATCTGCTCGGCACCAACAGGTTTCCTGTTGGCTTCGGCTGGCACAGCCAGGAGAGGTGGGAGGGGGAGGTTTGCCTATGGCAGACTCTTTCCCAGCAGACAGGGGCTGGCTGAGGCTGGACATGCTCCGCTCGTTAGCAGGACATGAGCCACATGCCATGGAATCCACTTTGCTGCTTCTTCAGCCGGGCTCTGCAGCGCTGGAGGGCAAAGGAGAGAGGCAAATACCTCCTGCTGCAGAAACGCACTCACCCGTGAGGCCCCACTCGGCAGGAGCCAGGACCCTGACCCAGTGCAGGCTGATTTGGCCAAAACTTGGCTCTTCATCATCATTCCCAAAACCACATCCCTGCAAACCACAACATGCGGAATGTCCTGCTCCAACCCCAGTGGGCTTCATCCTGCCCCCGGGAAGCCGAGCAGAGCCAGAGGACTTCCCCTGGGAGCACAAAGAGCATTGGGGAAGGGTTGAGATTAATTCCCAACATCTTAATGAAATGAGACCTTCCCGAATGAGGATGGGAACAAATCCCTTCCCCACAGCCCTGCTCCTGCAGAATGACCACAGGGATGAAGCAGAGAGGGGGCTGTGGAGCAGACGCAAGAACAGGAAGCAAGGGGAATCTCTGGTTGAAGTTAAATGAAATTAAACCATTCTGCAATGAAGGATTGGTTTTAGTCAGCTCATTGGGTCCAGCAGGATGCTTTCAGGAGCAATTAGGCATTTATCCTTATTTACGGCTGTAAGAGGAACAGTAAAACTCGAGCTGTTAGTGTTCCCAAGAAGATTCCTACAGCACCATTTAATGCATTTCAACCACTTAATTAGTACTGATTGCACAGAGCAACATTTCCACAAAGAGAAAACCCTTTTGGTTTCAGAGAATGAAAAACATTGGTTTAGAGGGAATACATTCATGGGATTCCCTAACAGCAACTAAAGGCTCCGCTTTGCTCCTGCTCCGTTCAGGCTCTCACCGGCCTTCCCACACCATATGGAACACATCAGAGGGGTTTCCAGGTTGCTGACTTCCTGGCCATAAATCCGCACCCCCCTTTTGTTTGGCAGCGACAGGACCTTCTGTCACACCTTGTGGAAGCCACCATGTGTGTGCCAGCCCATCCCGACACCGCATCAGTGGAACGGCTCCATGGGGTTGAAATCCATGCAGGGAGCAGGGCCCGCCTTGTGACATGGAACCTGGCTGGCAGGGATGGACACATCCACACACCCTTCTATTTCCCTGGTCATGCACAGATACCCACCAGATGCGTGTACAGCTGTGCCCCTACAACCCGCACAAGAAGCCTCTCAAAGCAAACTTTGCATTACAGCACAGAAATCAGTGGGGAAAAGGAAAAAAATGATTATGAGTCATTCAGATCCAGGGGGGACACAGGGGCTTGGAGGAGCCTGCTCTAGCAGAACGTGTCCCTGCTCACGGCAGAGGATTGAATTGGATGAGCTTTAAGGTCCCTTCAACCCAAACCATTCTATGAAGCAGCAAGGCAATGATCACAAGGACAGGATGATCCAGCATTCCCACCCCAAGGGACAGCCCGTGCCCTGCCCTGGGGACAACCGCAGCGCTTCCCCCTTGCCTCTGCTTGGAGGAGAGAGGAGCGCTTTGTGCATGCCTGCGGTTGGGTACAGCTTGCACAATTGTTCTGAGAAACAAGGGCCGGAGCAAACACCAGCAAACCCATTTGCATCTCCTCTCCTCACCCTTAAAGCAGAATCGTTCCCCTCCTCTCAGAAACCAGCGCTTCAGACCTATGCACCCTCTCATCATGGGCAAGAAGGGAAGTCAGGCTGCTCACGAGAACCAGGTCCTAGGCTAAGGTTACTGATGGCCCAGTGCTTGTAGACAACCATTTCCTGTGCCTGTCCTATCCCCTTTGAGTCTCCAAACACATCTTCGCTCCTCTCCACTGCAAAAAAGGACATTTCTCTAAACACAACCCACAGCAGCTGCCACCAAAGGATGGTTGGGGTCAGAAAGGACCCAAATATCAGCCAGTTCCAACCCCTTGCCATGGGCAGGGACACCTCACACTAGACACCTCCCACAGACTAGTGTCCAACCACTGCTGATGCTCCATAGATGCTCCAGGCAGCCCCATTTGGGCAGGATAACAGCCCATATACTCCTCCCATCAGGTTTGCAGCACATGCTGAAGAACCACATCCTCAGGGAACAGATGCCCAGGCTGTTTCTCAGCCCCTGCTCTCTCGGCTCACTCCTCCATGGGATTTCTGCCCTCTGTTGCAGTTTCCTTTCACTCCCTGCACCCCTCCTGCCTCGCCTCACTCGTGGGTGAGTTTTCAATCCCAAGCCCCATGGGCTGTGTGCATTATAAAGGGACTGAGCAAACAAACAGGCATTGAGAGAAAGGAATAGGGATGGCTTCCTAAAGTCACCCACCAGCACATGCCAGGAAGAGCCGCGGCAGCATCCCTGTGGCTCTGCATAGGGCAGCATGTGGGAGGTGGGAACGAATCTGTCAATCCCTGAACTTTAGAGCTGATGCTGGCATTGAGGGGATTTATACTTCAGCTTATCTCAACAGCTCTCAGCCAGAGCCCATCCAGCCTCCTCTGCAGCACTCTCAAGCCAGGACCAGCTGCAGCCATGCTCAAATTCCAGAAATGCTTAAAAAATACAGGATAAAGGGAATTACTGCTCTTGGTGTTATTGCATTTCGCAAGTTTGACTGCAAACAGTGGTCGTGCTTTCAGGAGGTCATTCATTCCCTTGCAGAGCTATGTCTCACTACCGAGAGCGCAGGGAACTCCAGGGACAGGCTCTTAATCTCTCGCGGTCATATCTCGGTGCTACATAAATGTGAATTCATTTATCATCCTGTCCCTCTGATAATGTAAGGAAATACTGCCATTCTATCACACAAAGGGACTCCAGTCCAGAGAGGTCAAGTGTTACCCCAAGGTCAGACAAAAGATATAGCATGAGTGGGAAATGAGCTGAGATCATTGGGTTTAATCAGAAAATACCATTTAACCTTTACAAACCGGTCATAGTCCAAGGGGGGGATAAGGGGAAAGCGTGAAGCTTCCCATGGAAGATGAGAGCGTGGCCTCACCAGCTGGCCCATCACCCTCAATCCCATTCCTTGCCCGCAGCAGCTGGGAAGTGGCCCCACAATAGCCGATCCGCGGGGCTCTGGGTCACACCAGCCCCTCTAACCAGCTTCCCACCCTCCCGGGGAGCTGCTGCTTCCCACAGCTCCTGCTTTCATCAGCGAGGGGGAGAAGCGGCAAGGAAGGAAACCCGCAAGGATTCATTGGAGTTATCCCTGGTTAAAAACAAAGAGCATCGGTTCTGCATGGGCTGTATCCTGGCTGTGATGTGACATTTAACGTGTCAGATATGGGGTACAGCTAAGAGGAGAAAGCAGTCGGTTTCACTTGGGGGGGGGATTTTTAACAGCTCTTATACTGCAAACTGTTTGGATGAATACATGGTCACTTACTGCATGAGGATGTTGCTTTGAGAGGGACAAGGAAGGGAATTGTATGGTGGGAAATGAGAAGCTTTAAGAGGCGGTGCTGGGGCCCAGGACACTCCGATGGCACGTGCCTGCAGTGCTGCACAGCACACTGCCCGTGGGCACTTCACCCCTCATACAGGAGCTGGCCCCTGAGCTTCCCAATCCTCACCTTTGTGCAAACCCAACCACAACCCGGTGCTGCCAGCCCCCCCCCGGCAGTACCAGTGGTGACAGGGGCCAGTCCCTCACCTCCCAGCAAAGCTCCTTCCCAAGGCCCATCCATCCCGCCCTGTGCAGGGGTAGCAGCACCCAGCTGACAGCAAGGGGTAATGCCTGTCCCGCTGCGGCCCTCGGCCACCCCGCCCCGGGCCAGCCGCATCTGGCCGCTGGTGATCAGCCAGGTGCTAATCACAGAGCGCGGGCTATAAACAGCAGCCGGAGCACGGATCAGGCAGCGACTGCTCTGGAAAAGCTGCCCTGCCCCTTCGGGCTCCCTCACAAGTGGGTTCTGCCTCCCTGGGCACGGCGCAGCCCCGAGGGGCATCGCACACGGGCGCTTGCAGCGGGCTGAGCTGCTGCAGTAACAACGGGAATGGCTTGAACCTGCCCGAGGGGAGGCTGAGATGAGCTCTCGGGCAGAAGCTCTTCCCTGTGAGGGTGCTGAGGCGCTGGCACAGGGTGCCCAGAGAAGCTGTGGCTGCCCCATCCCTGGCAGTGCTCAAGGCCAGGTTGGACACAGGGCCTTGGAGCAAGCTGCTCCAGTGGAAGGGGTCCCTGTCCATAGCAGGGGGTTGGAACTGGATGAGCTTTAAGGTCCCTTCAACCCAAACCAGGCTGGGGTTCTATGAAATTATAGCATTCAAAAGGTGAAGGACTTGAGCATAAAAGCGTTAACACTCGTGGGGTGGGATAAGCCCAGAAGAGCTTTGACAAGAGCTACCAGGAGGCTTTGCCCCGGGGCGCAGGAGGCAGAAACGGCACCAAGGGCTGTGACCAGCTCTGAGGAGCCACTGCACAGCATCGCAGGGCAAGTCCTTCCTCATCTCATCACAGAGCTCAGGAAACAAAGCAGGATGGTGCAGCCACCCCCCCCTCCCCGCACCTTCCAAAGAGCTGGGAATGCCACATTCCCAGCAGGAACACCACACAGGAGCAGGACAGGGCAGGGGTGGCAGAGATGCTGAGCTCCATGAGGACCCACCTATGCAACCCCATAGGTACATCCCCAGGTACTCGCAGGCTCTGCTCCCCCTTCACAGCCCCTCCCATCCTTTCAGCTGCAACACTCCCAACCTGTCCCCCTCATCCAGCACCCCCCAAAGCCACCCCAGCCTCCAGCCAGGTCCCAGCCACCATCTCCCCCCGGTCTGTAACCGGATCAAACACGGAGGTGTCACTGACAAGGCAGGAACATGCCTCCTGGTGATCAGCCCTGTAAGCAAGCTGTACTCACAGGCACCAGCTCTTCCCCGGAGCCTGGCCCAGGGCCCTCAAGCTGTCGTATCCCCTTACAGCTCCTCAGCACGGGCAGGCAGCTGCCAGATGCTGCCCTCCACTCTCCATCCACCATCCGCAGCCCAGGAAGCCCCCACTGCAGGGAGCGTGGTGTTCCTCCCCATCCTTACACTGGGTATCAGCCCAAATCCAGGGATCCACCTCCCAGCGAGTCACTGTACGTGATCACACTGCTCTGCTCTTCCCAGCCACAGCCTCGGAGCACATCTGGTTCCCATGTTCTGCAAAATGCCTTTGACATTTCATATCCAACCCCGGGCACTTCGGCAGCGGGGACAGAGCAAAGCAGCAGCAGATCTGACATTTCCTCCCTGAGCCATCTCATGGGCAGCCTTTAGACGGGACAACAGCCAGAACAGGTTGGAGAAGTGGGAGGGGACTGGGAACGATCCTTCAGGACCTTATATAAAGATGCAAACAAGGCTGCCTGCAAGTCTGGCTCCATCAGGGGCACTGGGTTTGCTTTTGAAACGGGCTTTCCTTGCACTGTGGTTGATTACTTAGGCCCTGATTCCGTGTGGGGAGTCACGGGAAGGAGATCATTACCTCTCATCCACATTCCCCTCACAAGTCCCATTTCAGACCCAACTGAGCAACCCTTTGCTCCTGCTGGAGACACTCAGTTCTTCCAAGTTCAGTGGAAGTTTGGCAGAGAGACCTCGATGCTCTGAGGAGTTACAGTTCAAATCAAGCCAGCTCCGTGCCATCCCCTGCCTCGCACCCAGCACCCCGACCTGGGCAGGCTGGGTGCCTTCTCCCTCTGCCCAACACTTGCAAGTAGCTCATTTCCCAACAGAAGCAGTTGGCAACCCAAAGTCAATGGTCCTCGTGCCTCCCATCAGCCTCAATCACGTTTTAGTAGCCCAATCCTCACTGCCTGTCCTTCAGATGCGAGGCATCAACAGCCTTTGCCAACAGACTGTGTTTTAGCCTGGGATAGCAGAGACCTGCGGAATCACACGTTCTTCATTACCCCGAGCTCAGAAGGGGAACAACATCCTCCGGTATTTCAGCAATGCTTTCACAAGTTTGCACATTACTCTGCATCAAATTCTCACCCTTTGCCACACAGTCATTAATATTGCCAGCACAGCCACTCCATCTGCCTCCTGAGCCCCCTCCAAAGCAGTTATAAGTTAATTGGTAGAAGCATTTGGCTTCTACATAACGAAGCTGGCATGAAACCAGCTTTTAACCTTCAGGGCTGAATACAGGATGCAGGATGGGGATTACTTGTTTACTGTGCTGAAAAGGAAAAGAAAAGGGATGTGTATCCGTGTTGAAAGACCAGGCTGGGGCTTTGTATTGCACAGGATCCCAGCCTGGTTTGGGTTGGAAGGGACCTTAGAGCTCACCCAGCTCCAACCGCTGCCACGGGCAGGGACCCCCTCCACTGGAGCAGCTTGCTCCAACCTGGCCTTGAACACTGCCAGGGATGGGGCAGCCACAGCTTCTCTGGGCACCCTGTGCCAGCGCCTCAGCACCCTCACAGGGAAGAGCTTCTGCCTCAGAGCTCATCTCAGTCTCCCCTCTGGCAGGTTCAAGCCATTCCCCTTGGCCTGTCCCTACATCCCTTGTCCCAAGCCCCTCTCCAGCTTTCTTGCAGCCCCTTCAGGCACTGGAGCTGCTCTCAGGTCTCCCCTTCAGGAGCCTTCTCTTCTCCAGGCTGCCCCAGCCCAGCTCTCTCAGCCTGGCTCCAGGGCAGAGCTGTTCCAGCCCTCGCAGCAGCTCCGTGGCCTCCCCTGGACTCCCTTTTCCTTTAAAAGACCCAAAGGCAGCGAGGCTGTGCCCGGCCCTGTTCCTTCTGCTGCAGAGCACCTCGCACGGGCTGTGCTGGAGGAAGGAGCTGCAGCGCTCCTGGCACAAGCTGTGAAAATGGGAAGGCACAAAGCAACTGGTCCATACCCTGAGAGTGCACAGGCAGGAAGAGTGTGGGTGTCTGTGGTGGATGGCAGGTAAGCAAGAGCAGAAAACACCCATCCAGCTGCGGGACTAAGCATCACTTTGTGATCTCCCGCTGTGTGCCGTCATACCTGAGACCAGACGCTGTGTTCATCCAGTTTGAGCTGGGGATACACGAGGTAAAGACCTTTACCTGCCTTCTCTGGGCTGCAAAACATTCCCAGCACCCGACGGGAACATCAGAAACCCGTGTCTTACAAACCCTTGCCAAGACAAACCTCTCACTGAGACTGAGCTGAAATCTGGTGTTGGTTTCCTAGGAAAATACTTGAAGGATCTTCCCCTTCACAGTACTCGGGGAGAAATGATCCCCTGGATAAGACCTGGCATCACCTCTGGCAGGAGCTACAGGGGTTGCTGGTGCTCAGCATCACTCAGCCAAAGCATCCCAATGCTTCCCTTCCCATCTCATCCCGGCCAGGCTCCAGCCAGGCAGGCTGCCTGCCCTGCCTGCAGTGCTGCCTGAATAGAGCTCAAGGAGCCAGCGCTCAGCCAGGCACTGGGCTCAGGACACGACCCATCCCTGGGCTTCCCAACCCCTGTCCCCGAGTCCCTTCCCTCAGGATAGGAGATGAAGAAATGCAGAGCATGCCCCACGCTGGCTGAAGCAATATGGAAAATAGTAAACATTTATCACCTGGGTTTTGGAAGTTTCTCCCCCTTTTCCTCTAGCACAAGCCGCTGACATTTCCCAAGCAACGTTATTCCTACACTGGAGAAACTACGCAAGTGGTGGCTTTAAGAGCGGAACAGAATCCAAAGGAACACTACACACCAACTGATTTGGAAGAGTAAATTTGAGTTTCTCAGCCAAAATGCACAGAGAGAACGGCGTGGAGCTGGATCACTGAACAAGGACACGAGCCATGCAATACACAAATTGCCAGTGTTCCACTGTTTGGTGTGGTGCTGATGGCACCTGCACCAGCCTTGGGGCTGCTCAAGCCCATGTCCTGCCTGTACCCAGGAGCCAGTACCATAACGTAGGCACTGGTACCACTGCTTGTGGCTGCTGGGCTTGGAAGTTGAGCCTGGCTTCTTCCAGGCTACCACAGAGCTGCGCTCTAAAACCCCAGTGAGAGCCGACGGCACTCGAGCCTGACCCACTTCGATGTTTCTCCGCTTCAATACTCGGTTAGAAGCGTTGATAAGGCAAGCATATGCTTAAAAGATAAAGTCATCTCTCCCCAGAGATATCTTCACAGCTCATTTATTACACCCCCTCAAAGAACAGAGGGCAAGAGCCAGCTTCAATTGTCTTGAAGCTACAACGAGGGATGAGAGTTCAGTTTTGCCTCCCAGCCAGTTCCACTCCTAACAAGCTGCACTTCAAGGCAATGCGTTCATCACACGAGCAGCTCTATTTCAAACCCCGCATGAACAAAGGGAGAGCTGGCCACAAGCCTCACCACTTCTGGGCTCATCCTGTCTCTTCCCAGCTGCATCTTTATACCCATTTCAACGAGGCTCCAGGCTCAAGTGTTACGCTCTAATTTAAGGATGGGATTTTCATGCTCGCTTGCAGACAAGCAAAATGGTAAAGCAATACC
The DNA here is from genome assembly GCF_028554395.1 of Pezoporus wallicus. Taxonomy (NCBI): domain Eukaryota; kingdom Metazoa; phylum Chordata; class Aves; order Psittaciformes; family Psittacidae; genus Pezoporus; species Pezoporus wallicus. Next base: position 513,154 of record NW_026636574.1, on the reverse strand, counting down.
ATCCCCGTCAGAAGGCACCAAAGGGCTTCACATGATGAGCTTCGGCTTGGTCCCAAGCAGCACCAGGTGTTTTTTCTTGCCTGAATACGTGTATAGATAGACAGACAGACAGACATAAAGGCAATAACAGCATTTTCCGGGTGCTCTTGTCAGAGGAAGAGCATCACTGACTGGCTGCAGGAGGTGGTGCAGTATTTATCACCCTCTGAGGAGGGAATGCACTTGTAAACCCATCACTGAAACATTACCATTACAAACGTGGACAGAGGTACCAGGTCTGCACCATTTCGGACATGGGAAGATGCCCAAACATTACTCCCTGAGGGCCTCAGCCTGCTCTCTCTCCATCAGAACCAAGCCTGCTGAAGCAGCTTGATAAAGCTAGAAACCTTTTCACTGCCCATAAACCTCTGCTCTTTATGATCTTAGCCTCACAAGCAGCTGCTTCTTTCCCTAGCTGGCTCCTCCAAAGCATTCCTTCCAACGCATAAAGGAAAGCGTCCAGCATTTTCCAGGAATTTTCAGAGCAGGGTGAGTTTGGAGCTCTGTTATTTGAGAATCACGGGGGAAAAGGGTGCAATTAGCTCCAGAACAAGCATCTACTCTGGGTGGCAACCTCAGGATCCTTCCCCTGGCGTCCAAACAGCCCCATGTGACAAGCGGATGCCAAGCAGCCGAGCCTCCCTCCCGCTCAGGCATGCATACAATTCCCATAATATCTGCCTCCCAGCCCTGCTCCCAGCCTAGGAAGCTGGTCAAAGCCTGCAGGCACCTGTAACCCTTTGTGTGCTTTGCCTGGAAAGGTTGGATCAGATGATCCCTGAGGTCCCTTCCAACCTGGAATCCTGTATTCTATGAAGCAGTGTGCTCAGCTGTGGGAAACCGAGGAGTTCCACACAGTAGGAATGAAGCCGGCAGCACCATCCCCTGCCTGGGAGCACACAGGGAGGCACGAAGCCATTTAGGATCTGGAGCATCTCCGAGTCCCACACTGAGACCCGAGTGGGGCAGTTCAGAGCAGCAGACACCCTTGCGGGATGCTGGATCCCTTTCTGGGGATCACAGTCCCCAGCGCTTCCTGCAGCCCCTCGCATCCCATGGGAGCCTGTGGCCATGGCAACCCGCAGCCATGTGCGGGAGCATCCACATGAGCAGAGAAGGGGGAGAAGCTGCTCCTGAGCTAAAAATTATTCATTAGGAATTAGTGGGAGCCCCAAGGAGCCCTCTGAAGTGCACTCCCCCCCTCCACCCCTGCCGGGGAGCTGGCAGCAAGGACCTTCCTCCCTGTTCCCCTCGGCAAAAGGCTGTTCATTTGCTATTAAAAGATGGAAAGAGCCCATTCCAGTGATGACAGCTCTGCAGCACCAGCCCCTCAGTGCCTTTTGTTGGGGGTGTTCTTAATTAGGGGAAAAAACCCTAGAAGGGAGTCTCTGAGCAGTTGGCAGAGACTGGTCCCCCCATCACTGCTCCTCTAGTTCAGCTCCTGCTGCAGCCCAAGCCCCATGAGCTGCTCCCATCAGATTTCTGACCTCAATTGGAATTCTTTTTTGTTATTAAGTACTATTTTTACTTTTTTAAGTATTATTTTTACTTATTTTACTATTATTACTCATTTATTTCAAATGTCAAGCCTGATTTCACACCAGAATGTGACTTGAGGCTGCGGACCCCCCCGAGGATATAGCAGCACTATGGGTAGAGGGGGGAGCCCCTTTCCTGCCACAATTACATGGTGGTTGAGAAACCTCACCCTTCCCAGCCCACCAAGAAGCATTTCACACTGAGAACTGCAGCCAGCTGCTCCCGTGGCTCAGGGGCAGCTTCTCCCCATCCCTCTGGAGCAGGCACAGGGGGTTTGCTGGAGCCATAGCAGAAAAGGTCAGCACTGCCCAGAGTCCCTGCTGCACCTCAGGGAGTCCACTGCCCATCCAACAGCTTCACTTCAGCTATTTCATGCTCATTTTCTGTGGAGTTTTGTGCCACTTCTCCCTACAGAGACACACGCATGGGAACGTATTTGCCACCCTCCAAGCAGTGCCATCAGCTCAGCATATCACCCTGGGACACGGCTGGCCCTGCTCCATCTGGGGATGCTAATGCCAGCCAGGTCACTGCTGGGGTGTGGGATGCAGGTGGGCTGGCCGCACATTCCAGCTTTCCACTGCTTCCCAGCACACTGCTGGATGGTGACAAACGGCTCTTGTGGCATCTCCACCACCCCAGCCCAGCATGGAGCCCAGGGGGTGTAACTTTGACCTGACTCCCAAGGCTGGGTCTGCACAGCACAGTTACGGGTATGGAAAGAAGAATGTCAGGGAGGAGGAACACAAAAGGCAGCAAAACCGAGCTCATGCAGAGGCTTTGGTTTCTGCTTTCCCAAATTTAGATACTGCACAAGCAGGAGAGAGCTGGGACTTGAGCTGCATTCATGGATCTGCAGGCAGCTCCGGGTCCATGAGGCATATAAAGGCAGGCCAAAGGGAATGGCTTGAACCTGCCAGAGGGGAGACTGAGCTGAGCTCTTAGGCAGAAGCTCTTCCCTGTGAGGGTGCTGAGGCACTGGCACAGGGTGCCCAGAGAAGCTGTGGCTGCCCCATCCCTGGCAGTGCTCAAGGCCAGGTTGGACACAGGGGCTTGGAGCAAGCTGCTCCAGTGGAAGGGGTCCCTGCCCGTGGCAGGGGTTGGAGCTGGAGGAGCTTGAAGGTCCCTTCCACCCAAACCAGGCTGGGATGCTATGAACAGATGTCTGATGAAAGCAAACCAGCCACACTGAAAGCCAGTTGTTGCTATCAGCACTTTCAGGATAGGTTTTCCCATTCAATCTTTCAAGAGGTTTTCATTTTAATGAGCTCAAATTACAGCAACAGACAGGTAGGACTCATATATAGAACCCGACACAGCATCTCCAGAGCAACCTGGCTGTAATTACACCCAAACCATCTGACCATTCTGCCTGTGTCAGAACCTGGAGCAGCTCAGAGAACAGCTCCCACCCCACAGCACAGGGAGGTCTAAGGGCTGAATCTGTGTACTGCGATGGGCCAGCCATTGCTGGGAGATGCAGCATCCTCCTTGCACCACACAGCTCACAAACCCACCTGGGCAGAGGGGAAGAGCGGGGAGGCAGATTTCCTGGTCACCAGCTCATACATGCAGGCTGCGCTCTGTGCATGGAGCTTTCTAGGTCCTCAAGAGCCAAAGCATCTCAGCACAACAGACAAAGCCTGCCATTAAACAGCAATGAAAACACACAGCACAGTTTGTGGAAGGTGACACTAATCACCTCCCCAAGGAGCTCACCTCCATCATCTCTATCTCCTCATGCCCAGAGGCTGCAGGGTGCAAGTGCCTCCTGCCACCACTGCCTTGGGGCTGCCTGCGGTGCAGGGGTGCAGGCAGAGCCCACCATGGTAACTGCTCTGCTCCCCCTGCTCCCTATCTGCCCGGGGAGGGGTATCTATAGGTGTTCTGGAATAAGCATCTTGGATCCAAACAAACCCACAGCACAGCGCAAGGGAGCAGGAGGCTACAATCAGCTTACACCCAGATTACTGAAACTCCTTTTGCAAGAAAAAAGCTTATTAGTAACCCAAGAAGCCAGGACAGCACTTTTACATCTTGCCCTAAAGCTCTCTGGATTAAAAGAGAGGCATCCTAATTAAATCAAAAGGTTCATATGCTTCTGGTGATGCTGGTATTTACACCAGCACCAACCCCCTGCAGAGAAATGGGCTGCTTCCATCCCAGCACAGGCAGCATTATTCGGCTCCAATCTCGGTGACAAGCAGGAATTAAGGGGTTAGATGCACACGTCATCCCAGCCTGACTCAGGAAAGAAGGGAAAGCAGGAAAGTCAGAAGACACAGAGATAATGGAGATCAAACCCCAATTAACTGGCCCTGGACAGCATCCAACCATGGCAAAACGGGGCAGCCAGAGAGCAAAGGGGGGTGCTCAGCAGCCAGACCCACAGGACTCACGGGCAGAGCCACCAGCAGGTCTCATCCCAAGGCAACTCACACCATGCCCTTGGGACATGCAGACAGCCCCCAGGCAGGACACAGCCGCAGTTTCCCACCCATCCTACTGCAAATGTCTTGACATCCAAAGTCACCTCCACCACCACCTCCTCACAAGTTACTCCAAAGGCGGTCGCCTACCTTCGCCTTTCCCATTTAAGACAGTTTCCCCTCTCCAGAGCCCGGGTTAAGGTTCTCCATCTCCTCTATCCCAAACACAAGGTGCCTCCATGTGCCAGAGGGGATGTGCATCAGCATCCCCCGGGGTGAGCCCAGAAATCACTGAGCTGCTGCCCAAGACCCTTCCCCATCCTGCCCCTGCCCCACTGCTACAAGGCTGTGTTACCCCCAGCCCACCCATCCGCACGGGCGGTGAAGGGGAGAAGGCACAATGGCTGTTATTAATAACTCCAACTTTCTTTTCCCTGCTCTTGCTGGATTTTCCTTCATGAATAATGCAGGAGCTGTGGCTCAGGACACTGCCCACTCTGTCCCCCACCGGTCCCCGAGCCAGCAGGGAGTGGGTTCAAGTGCCAGCCAGGGCCTGTCCCTGTGTCCTGGGCGCCAGCACTGCCGGTACAACAAGGTTTTGTTCCCAGATGCAGCTTCCTTTTGTTCCAGCCCCGCTGGCAGCAGCATTAGCGGTGGCGAGACAGCCCCGTGCATCATGCGGCAAAGCAGAGACCTCAGCGACACCGGAGCCGGGCCGCGGATGGGCACTTCCCAGCCAGGGATTCCTAAGCATTGCACCAGTATTCCAGCACAGTTTTTCCCCTCTCCAACAGCAGCTATGGAAACCAAGGCAATAAAGGTGCAGAAGGATGAGGAAGCCTCATCCACCGCGCTCATTTGAGTGATACCCAGGTAATTCGAGTGCCAGCCCTGCCGGTACCAAATTGAAGTGCGAGAGCGTGCTTTAATTGAAGATACTTCCCCTTTGTCCTGTAGCCGCAGTCCTGACCTGCCCCAGACACAACTTTGATCTACCCCAAACACAGACTCTGCTGAGGACATTACTTAGTGCAAGGTACGAGAGGAAGCCCAAGAAGTGTGAACCCCTCCAGTCCAAGCCTAGGAGGATTCTGGCCCACGTTTGAGAGAACACGTTTGGATCGCATGGGCTTCCCTGCCCTTCTGCTAGCAGAACGCGAAAACTCCCCTTGAGTTCCCAGAGCCTGGTCCCCGTGCAGACAGCACAGGGCACACTGCAGAGCCAAGGACCTCCCAGTGTCTCTGAAACCCTGCCTGCTCCCCAACAGCCCTGGAGACCTGGGTGCAGGGTGCCCTGCCTCAAGCTGCTGCGTGTTGGGAGGTGCATGGGCTCACACCAGCCCCCAAAACACCCCCCATCCGTCCTGTACCCCCATCACACAAGCACAAACAAACAGCAAAGCAGCTGCCTCCTCCCCAGCCCCGCTTCGCTCCCCGCGTTGTGCTGAATCACTTACTGCATCGCCGGCACCGCTGCTGGGACCTTCCCAGAACCTTGTGCAGTGCCCAGCAGCATCAGCTGCGGGTTTAACTCCTGGAGCATCGCAGCGCACCAAAGGCATCCCGAGCCGGGCAGAGGATAATCACCTCCCAGCAGGCTGCAGCAGAGCCTGAACCATCCTGCCCTGCATATAATTAACCGTGTCTCCAGCGGCTCAGTGCAGTTCTGCCAGCCGGGCTCTGGGCCCCAGGGAGGGCAGCTCCAGGGTGCGGAGGGACGTGGGGCGATTCCCGGCGTGGGGACACGCAGACGCATCTCAGCTCCTTCCCACTCGCCGGCAGCGTGGGCTGAGCACTCAGACGGGAAGGGGTTTCCCCACTGTGTCCCCCCGGTGCAGACACAACGGCTCAGAGCACAGAGCAGAGGTGAAGGAGAGGGCGAGGACACGGGCAGAGAGCAGGGGGGAAAGGGAGTGAAGCTCACAGAGCGCTTTGTGTTGGAAGGGACCTTAAAGCCCATCCACCTCCAGCCCGTGCCCACGGGCAGGGACCCCTTCCACTAGAGCAGCTTGCTCCAAGCCCCGTCCAGCCTGGCCTTGAGCACCACCAGCAGAGCCCTGGACCTGGAGTCCTTTGCAGTTCTGCAGTGAGAGCCAAAGGCTGCAGCAACCCCTGCACTACGCAGGCACCAGCTCCCACACAGACCCTGAGCCCCACTGCCGAGCACTTCTCCTCCCAGTAACCCCAGCACAGATGCTCCAGCCCCCCCATCATCACCCAGTGCCTGTGCTTACAGGAAGGGAGAGCTTGCTGGCATCCCAGAGCTCTGTGGAGGAAGCAGGATGGGGCAGGCAGGACCCACAGCCTGTCCAAGGACAGAGGGACACTGGGGGGAGTGGGGCAGCCCTTCTTAAACAGAGAAACAGGAGACTGTTCTCCTCCCAGAAACACCTCCCTGGTCCAAAAGACTTCTTATGGATGAGCAGTGGTGAGACCTCCGGGATGCAAGTCACCCAGATGACTTTCTGATCCAGAAGGACCGAGGTGACTCTGCTATTCCAGCTCTGACGTGACAACACCCCCACGTCTGAACCTCAGACCCTTTCGGGGCTCACTCACCCCTGTGGTACATCCTAGGCTTTACTGTGTTCCCAGCAGCAAGACACAGCTTTTAAAGAGGCAACCCCAAAACTGCAGAGAGGTGATTTGATTTAAGAGATGGGCACAGCCTGCGCGTGTATCCCAGATCCAGTGGTAATTAGGAAACAGATGGGGAAGGAGGGGAGGGAGGGAGGAATCTTTGTTGGGTTAATTGTCTGAAGTCACTAAATGAAATAGAGGTGGCCTGATTTCCCTGGAGGATCCTACATAAACTTAGGGATAGACTTTTGCCGACAATAAAAGAGGGAGCTTCCAGTGAAGGACAGCAACAACTAATCAGGCAAGAACAGAAGTGATAAACCCGTTAAAACACAAAGATCCCCTTTGTAGCTTCAAATAAGGGATCGACCAATCTGACCCACAGCTTCATTACCATCCTATTAAAATGCTATCTCTATTTTCCTGATTAAATGCCCTAGAGTGGAGAAGTCTTTTTGTCTTGGTTGCCCTCCAGGGACAGGGGAGCTTCGGTGCAAGAGGACCAAGCCCCATGGGTGGTTCAAATGACACCTTTTTGAGCAAGCTCTTCAAGTCTCTTGCTCCCCAAGGTGCCCTCCAAGGATCAGATGGACCCAGAACGTGATATTTCAGAGCAAACACAGCAACATCCCCCTTGTTTCCTGGCTCCCGAGGGTTTGCTGCCAATGCCCACTGGACAGTGTATGCCAAGGGGTGTGTTCTTCTGTGCCCCAACAAGAGCACACAGCTCACCCCCCAGTGCTGCTGAACTTCCTTTAGCAACCATTACCATTCTAACAACCTCAAGCCTCAAACAGCCCATCACAAGGTTACTGGTGACAGTTCACTTCATCAGAAGCACGGCGCTCCTCAGTTTCCCCCATGAAAGGGCATCACAACCACCACAAACTGCTTTCAGTTCGGCGCTGCTGTCTCTGTTTCTCATTAAGCCAGAGCAGCTGCTGGGACAAGGACAGAGCCAGTCCTCCTGATCTGGATTAGTGACCCGGGGCGAGCCAAACAGATTTCAAACCACTCGAAAATTAGAGTGGGGCTGGAAGGGAGAAGGATAAAGGGATCAGATGCAATGGGACCGTGCGAGCAGGACCAGACCTTGGGATTTGAAGCCATAAGCCACGTTGCTACTAATCAACCAGTTACCCCTCTCTGGTTTCCCCTGTATTCAAGCAATGCTTTCCCTATCTGGTGAAATTAAAACATGATTCAGCCTCTTAAGAAATAAACACAGATGAGATACAAGATCCGAGTTTAAAAACTGAATTACTTCTAATCTGTAAAGACTGCCTACTGCAGATCAACTGAGCCATCACCATACCAAAGAGACCAAATGAGGGACAGGGATACACCTAAAACAGTGCCCAGAGCCACTGAATCTTGCCAGGGGACTGCAAGGCCTGGTCTTGCCACTGTGCCCAGCATCTTCATTTCCCCTGTGCAGGATTGGAGCAGGTTGGGCTCTGCCTGCACCTCTCTATGGGGCTGTGGCTGCTGGAGCTGCAGAACCCATGTGGCACCTCCCAGTAATATTGCCCTGAGCCCATCGAGTGAGACAGCAAACCCTTGCTGACAACCCTCCTTCTGACCTGAACAACACAGAGTAACCCAGGAGGACAAAGGGATGCGCAGCGCACATCAGCACCATCATCCTGGAGCTCTGCTCTCCCTAGGGCTCCAGGCAGCAGCAGGGCACTGCCGGCACTGCAGGCAGCAGTGTCCCATCACAGAGAGCCAGCCCCTTCCAGCAGCACACAGGAGGAGAGGCAGAGCCTGGCAGAGGGGGTGGCCTCAGTCGTGCCACAGAAAACAGTGGCAGGAGGTCAGAAACAGGGCTGGTTGCCAGCAGCAATTCAGCCCTGCTTGGAGATGAATGAGGTCGCTGGGGATTAACAGTCCAGCACCTCTATTGCTTGAAGATGGGGACAGCACAGGCTGCAGGTCTGGGATACAGGGAATAAGGAGGATGAATAAAGGCTCTCCAAGGAAGATGAGCCGTGTTCTCTTTTCCGGACACTTGAAATCCCATTGATCTTTACAGGCTTACACTGAGCAATCAGGACTTCAGGCAGGTGTCAGATTCACTTGCAGAGACCAGGACTGCACTATCCCCAAGGCACATCCCTTCTCCCACCACAGGCTTATGGAGAAAGGCTGAATCTGAACCCTTGCACCCACTCCACATGGAGCCCCATAGCGCAGCTGCCCCTGTGGGCAGCAGTGACTGGATCCATCTGCCTTTCTCATCGCAGCATCTGCTTGGAATCAATACCAAGAGCATCTCCGGCACAGCTGAACAAGCCCCTTTTTACCAGACAACAGGCAGAAACTGCATTTCCATTGTAGATAAGCATTTGTTTTGCTTTCTGGCATGTAAGTTCTGTGGCTGAGCACACACCACATCCCTGCTGTTTGCCTGCACCGATTTATTTCGCAAGAACTCCTTCTGACTGAGAACCAGGATTCATTGCAAATTGATGGACATCTGTTGACTTGAACCAGGTGACAGCAGTGATTTAGTGCATTCAGTAGCCCACATAACAACTACTTGGTGCTTAGACAGGGCCTCGAGGTTTCCTGACATGAGGAGAACACACATACCAGTCCCTGCAGCATGGGCAGTCCTCCTTACCTACCTATAGGGAAATTGAGGCAGGGCATCTAAATGACTGGTCCACCCCCAGGGTAGCTACACACATTAATGCAAAGCATTCCAAGCCTGAATTAGGTAATGTTAGCCCCATGGATACTCTCTGCCACTGCTAGCAGTGCAAAGCCATCCTTGAGTCAAGCCACACCACCCCTGCCTGAGCACGTCAGGGAGTAGACACTGAGAAGTTCATTAGTGCCATTTCCCCACTTATCACAGCCCGAGGGGGGTAACAGCACTGGTGACTCGCTGGTCAAGCGGGGAGGCCCCTGTCCCCGGCTGCACTGAGTGCAAGTGACACGCTGCTGCTCGCTGTCTGCTCCTGCAGCTGACAGCACAGCTCTGCTGCCTGCTTCAGACAGGAGCGTGATGCTGATCCCTGCCCATGATACAGCCACGCTGGTCAGTGCGGGTTAAGCTCCCTCCCACGACAGCAGCCTGTGTGCCGCTGCTCCCTGCACGGATGGGAACCAGGGGCACAGGGATGTAGCTCCCTGGTGTGGGGAGGCAGCTCCTCGTCCCTGTGCTCCTTCCCCACTCCCGTGGTCACACACACCAGCCTTCAGAGAGCCTGAGCCTTGGCTGCCAAGGTACCCACACACCTGCAGTGATATCCTGCACCCACAGACCAGGACCAGACACTTACAGAGAAGTTCAGTTTCTCCTTTCCTTCTTATCCACTCCTTCTGCTGGAGAAGGTCTTTTCCAAAGGGTTCCTGCCTGGCTGGCTCAGACCTGGTACACATCAATGCTCCAGCAAAGCAGCTCAAAACACCATCGTTCACGTTAAACTGATGCAGTTTTAAGCACACAGAGCGCTAAGAGCAGAGCACAGGACTTCTCAGCCAAGTCAGGAAGTTGCCAGTGTGGCACAATTGTCTTCCCATCAAGCAATCTCCGTTGTCCCCATGGAGCTGCTGGGAGCCAGCTCCTGCCTTGACATCAGCAAACGGAAGCCTACGTCATAAAGCACGCGGAACCCTGGTCCCCATGAGCCATCTGCACTGATCACACCTAGATCCAGCCCAGGGCACAGACGTCTGCACTCACCGCGATATCTCATCGCCTGCAGCAAGGGGAAAGTGCCTGCAAGACTTTCTCAGGCTACCGCAAGGCCTTGCAGCCTGCAGGACAGTCTCCTGCTGCTTGGGGTGTGATTCCTTCTGCCCCATCAAACTGTCTGCATTACCCAGTGGACTAATAACAGGTTCTAGCAATGCAACCACATCTAAGGTGAAGCAAATCAGGAGCTCGGCTAACAGAGATTTCGGAGATAAGGAAGGAGAAGAGCCTTCCTTGCTGCTAGGAGAGGGAAATGCCATTTAAAACCAGACACTGCTCTGGCAAAGCCCAGATTGAGTGAAGACTAAATCAGAGCTGACAAGCTGACATTTGAAAATGCAATTAGGTGCCTTGTAGAGCCACCCTGTTATCTTATTGTTAATTATACGTTTGCTCAGTCTAGGAGGCAATACACTTATTTAAAGCTCATTCTCAGGCTCTCCTGCTTTGACTGGTTGCTTCAATCAGGAACCCATGTCCTTCCCCCCAGCCCTACCTCCCTGTGCTGTGGTGAGTTTGATTTCCACAAGGACCATCATATTGTGTGTGCATTTATATAGCTCCCATCATAAACCTGCTGTTGGGAAAGCATCTAGAGCAGGTAGTGAATTCCAAGGATAAAAGGGTTTGGGGAACAATTGAATGCCAATAAGAGAGCTGAGACTCGCTGCATTCAGTTCCTATTTATGCAGTTCAAAGTGCCCTCCCTGCCCAGAAGGGACAATCCCAGTCACCCCACGGGATTTAACTAACCTGTTTCTGCAGCGCTTGATCCAAGCTCTGTAATCAGAGATTCATTTATTCTCATACAAGCCTCTAACTCCTCTCTTAATTGGGATAAAGAAGTCTTAAACATATTAATGTGCATCGTGGACCAGGGCCATTTTATGAACATAAGCATAATTCAGCTTTGTTTGTCTTGCAAGGCAGGTTAGGGGGGAGGAGGAAGCAGCACAGCTGAGCAAACACAGTCATCTCCCGAGTAAAAAGCCTGCCAGGGATACTTAGAAAACACAGGTTCCCCAGCTTAGCTCCTGGTGCTCACAGGAGCCGGTGCTGCCTCCATCCCAAACCCAAGGCTCTATAGAGAGATTGGTCTACTTGGAGAGGAAGACAAGGAAACCAGAGCCCATGAAACCCGGTGTTAGAGAGAAGCTTGCCCTACTGGGCTCAAGCCAGATTAGCCTCACAGCTGTCACCATGGCCAGGAGAACTCGGGTGAGCTCAACCCTAAATACATGGCTGTGGACCCAGCTGCTGCTATGGCTGGGAAATAAACCCCTGTGGGCCTTGGCATCTGGGTAGCAGAGCTGTCAATGACATGCCAGGCTGTGACACGCAACACAGCATTTTGAAGGACACTTCTTTTGTACACATTTGTCTCCTAAAAAGTGCAGCCCAATAGCACATGTATGAATTAGCTCCAGTTCAGATTTGGCAAAGGGAAGGAGCACTTTGCTTCGATAGAAAGTTCAGTGTCAAGACATTCTTTATTAGAACCCAGATTTACTACAGATGCAGTGGAGGAAGGAAGCAGGATGATCAATTCACTGAGTCGATCGGATGTGGTTTTCAAGAGGTTGCTCTTGGTGCACCCTCACACCCACAGCTTCACTGCAGAGGGCATCAAACCCGACTTAGCTACACTCCCTTCGACTTGCCATGGGAGAAGTCACAATATGCCAAGGTTTAAGTGGCCACTGGTGCTGCAAGACTTGCAGCTCAGCTGCAGACTGCTCAGAACAACAGGGCCAAAGCATGCTCTGGGCCATGCCAGATGCATCATGAAAGCAGGGCTGGCCTGAGGGGTCCCATGCATGCTGCCACACGTGCATGGCTACAAAGCCTCGGTTCTCCATCCCTCTCCTCCCTCCCACTTGCCTGCACACATCTGTGAGCACGTCACAGGGACTGGAACAGAAACCAATGAGCTTGCAACAAGCAGCCTTTGTTGCTGGGTCTGGTAAGAATCTGAAAGCAAGATTTCACGAATCCTGACACCATTTAAGTGACAGCAAGAAAGGGAGCTTTTTCTAGGCCCTTAACTCAAAAGGGTGCAGCTCAGTGTACAGATGTGTCTTTATCAGCTGCAGAGCCGTGCTCTGCTGTTAGGCATATTCGTAACTCTCCCAGCTAGCACAAACGGGACTGTGTAATTAAGCATGAGGTGGCTGGTGGTACCATAGCCTACTGTGGAACTGTTCAGAGCCTGTGGAACAAGATGCAGTCCTAATCATCCAAATGGCTTGAGGAAGAATGGCATTCAGCACCACTCACACACCAGAGCACAGGCAGCTCCTCATTAACTGAGCAGACTGGGTAAAGCTTCCAGAAGCAAGTCAAGAGTCAGGGCTGGCCTTCACCTTCTCAGTTTGTTGTGTGAGAAGGGAGTGCTGCAGTTTCTTTCCCTCCCTCCTGCCCCCTGTGAATAGACAATACAAACTGCTGTGAAGATCCAAGAAAAGCAGCTTCCCAGGATGGGAAGTTGATCCTTGTACATCAGAAAGGATTCACAAAGCCATGCAAAGGGGGAGCAGGTTGGTTTGCTTCCTGCTGATGAAAACCCTGAAGGTAACAGGATCACAAGCCACTTCTGTCTGGAAGGGACCACAGCAGGTCACCTAGTACAGCCATCAGCTGGAAGCAGGATGAGCTATACGGTCAGACCAGGTTGTTCAGGGTTTGATCCAGATGGGTCTTTAAAACGCTCATCCAACAAGGGTGGAGACCCCCAGGCCTCTCTGGGTAACCTAAACTACTGCTTGAGAGCCACCTGGGGATGGGGGGGATTCGTGCCTCTCCCTTGCATCCTCTTGTTTCACTTCTGCCTGTTCTCCCTTCTCCTCACCAAGGACAGAAGGAGCAACAGGGAGCTCGTAGGCAGGGATTGCGGTGGAGCCCGGGGTGCCCCCGCCACCCCCAGGAGGGTTCAGCACCCTGGAGAGAGGCAGACTGCGTCCTCCCACCCACCCACCCACGCTCGTAACTCCCTGACCCGCAGCGGTTTCACTCCTCCTCAGGGGTACACCATCCTTCGAGCAGAGAATCGTGGAACTCCAGCCTGGCTTGGGTGGGAAGGGACCTTGAAGCTGTGGTTTCGTTTGCATTTTCAGTGTAAATACGCATAGAACCACAGAACCATCTAGGTTGGAAAAGACCTTTAAGATCATTGAGTCTAACCATAAACCTAATGCTGCCAAGTCCACCACTAAACCATGTTCCTGAGTCTTACATGGAAAGAAAAGTCTTCAAGTGGGGAAATGTCCATCCTAGTGCTGCACCGAACCCGTGCAGGACACCAAGCAAATTAAACGGAGGGCCTGGATGCTTGGTCAGGGTCACAGCTCCCTGAATAACCACTAGAACACAGAAGCCACTTCTCGAGGTGCTACTACTTAATATGAACAGAAAACAGCAACAGGTCAGTGCCTTAGCCGGTGGTCTCGGTTTGGGAAACCCCACATTCCCTTTTAACTTGGAGCTTCTTGAGGTTATTGGCAGGAGCAGGAAAAGTGAACATTTCACAGCAGAAAGGGGATTTCACCACATTTTCTGCAGATTCAAGGTGAGCCCCATCCACCTCCCAGCTTACACTGAGCTGCCAGCCCTGCCTGTCTGTGCCAGGGCATGTCAGGAGGAACGCAGGCTGACAGTGAAACAGTATCTGCTTGCTGTGACTTAGAAGGTCTGTAAGAACCCATCAGGCCTCATGCTGGAAGACATCAAAATCTACTGCCAAAAAGGCATAAAGCAGCAGAAAGCCTGCCAGGAACTCAAGCAAACCTCCAGGTTCACCTTGTGCAGTGAGAATAACAGCACCAGGCTATCACAGCAGCAAGAGGATGGGATCCAAAGGATCCTGAACTGAGGTGAGCTCAAGAAGCAAGGCAAAGAAAGACTTGTCCCTGCCCAGCATCCCTGGGATCTTCTGTTTAGCCACACAAAAGCATCTCTACTTGTTCAGCTGTTAATCCTTCTCCTCCTATCTTATTAACAAGGGATGGTGATCCCTATAAGCAGGCTGAGGTCTAAATCCTCCTCTGTTTTAATCCAGGACAACACAGAATGCTTTCTTGCAGATCTGGATTTAAAAAGGAAAAAGGAGGGGGATTGTTTTGCGTGGCAACAACTCCGAGTTCATCCTGAGCTGGATCCCTACAATTACACAAGTATCCTGGACAGCAGAGGTAAAGGCAGCAAGGTCTGAGCTGCTTCAAGCAGGAGGAAGAGGGCAGAAGTCATCCCACAGCACTTACAATTCTTCTTGAAAGGAGTTACCCGAGGGCAGGCAGACAAGCGAGACCTCCCCAACAAGGTTTGCCAGAGCCTTTCAACAGCTCTAACCCCTAAATGCAATGCTGGGTCTGAGCTGCCTGCTTGGGTTTGAGGTACAAGGGAATATCTTGGGAAGGGCAAACTAAACCCAGGCAACAGGGAAGGTTCAAAGAGGAATTTCCAGCGGTTTTTTTTCCCTGGATTTTCTAACATCTCCTCCCAGGTTTTGCTTTAATTCACATTTATTCATACCGTTGTCCCTGCCCATGGCAGTGGGGTTGGAACTCGACGATCTTAAGGTCCTTTTCAACCCTAACTATTCTATTCTAAGTAAATTTTTTTTTTTTTTTTTTATGCAGGACATGGAGACAGTGTAAACTGGGATGGATTTAAACCTTCCCAACTCAGCTGCATCTTTATTTCACCTGAACAAGCAGTGCAAACCTTTTCCTTGTGAGCTCCTTACCAGATCACACCAAGAACAAGATGGAGCCAACACTCCCTGAAGTTCTGGGTAACCTGTCCAAGCCTTCCCTCTGCCCAGGGAGGCTCCATTTCTGCAAGCACTGGTGTTTATCAAGACACTGTTTGGTAGAGACCCCCCATAACTGCCACATTTCTGCTCAGTGGGGTTAAAGAGATGAGGGGAATGGAGAGGGGATTCAAGTCTGGCAAAGTACTTGGTACCTATGAGTAATTCACCCCCCCCCCCCGAGCCTTCTCCCAAGGTCACTGGGTCACCTGACCAGGCTTGAAACACGGCAACGGAAGTAAAACTCCTTTCAGTGGAGAGTTATCACATAATGGTTTGGGAAGGGATCTTAAAGCTCATCCACTTCCAGCTCTTGTCCTGTCCCTACAGGCCCTTGTCCCAAGCCCCTCTCCAGGTTTCCTGCAGCCCCTTCAGGCACTGGAGCTGCTCTCAGGTCTCCCCTTCAGGAGCCTTCTCTTCTCCAGGCTGCCCCAGCCCAGCTCTCTCAGCCTGGCTCCAAAGCAGAGCTGCTCCAGTCCCCGAACAAACTGCTTTAACAGCCGTGCAGTTACCATTTCCCATCCACCAGAACCAGGCACCAGCAGACGTCCCTTTGCCTCCTGTCCATGTGCACTCTGACTCTCCTCACAATCACAGGAACCACCAGCAGCTGAGTCTGCATTTGCAGCTTTCCTTTTCTAGTCCCCGATGTGTTACTATTCACACCTGATCTCAACACCTTCCCTGCACAGGCTGCACCTCACAGCCCACCCATGGACTCTCAGTGCTGTCCTTCCAAGAGGGGTACAACCAGGTGAAGACCTACACACAAGGGGCTCGTGAGCAGCCTTCCCACAGGATCTCAGGCAGAAGCTCTGGTATGAAGACAGAGATCTTGTTTCTTGCTGTTATTCACGTTATTTGACCACCTTTGATGCTTGGTCACTGCAGAGAGCCTTTGCAGTGGCACTTTGCCAGCAGCAGCATCGATTTTCTACACAAGACCCATGAAGACAATTAGATCACAGCAAAGCAAATAATTCATTATGAATTAATACCTTCTGAGAGCTTGGGATATTTCCCATTTAATCATTAGCCGGCAGAAGAGATGATTGGATTGACTGACAAGTTTAAATCAGGCCCCGAGCCACAGCCAAGGCAACACAAAGCGGTAACCCCTGGCGAGACGCTGAGGATGATGATGGAGCTTTGTTACCACCAGCTCCATCCTATAAGCAGGACAAGGCCGGTCCCGACGCCTCAACCCCTAGGAGCAAAGTCCATCTTCAAATTTAACACCTCGAGCCCATCCTCCCGCAGCCCTCCATGCATTATTTATGTAGTACTCGTGTTACAGCTACACAAAAAAAGGGAAGTCAGCAAGGGCCCAGCCCCAGCCGTTAAATACAATTGGATGCTGAATTGGAGCCATTATCTCTCAAGGTAGGCCCTGCAAAGTTTTCGGGAAACAAAGCAGTCATGATGCTGATCAATTTAGCCCTGCTGCCGAAGGGGGGGGGGGGATTTCACAGGAGCACAGGCAACAAGAAAGGAGGCAGCATCGCAATAAAAGTCACTGGATTCTTGCTTTTGTCCTCAGCATCTGCTGGGAGCACCCCGGAAACACTTAAACTCTGACAGCGCCACAGTATCCATCTTAAACCAGCCAGGCATCCGCTCCGCCTGTCAGCATCCCGGTTTTCCTGCAATATTCACCTTCCCCTGCCCCTTTCCTCTGCCCCTCTGCCAAAAAGCATTCAGAAACTCCCCATTCGACTTTCACAAGTGGTCCACAGGAGCACTTCCAAGGACTGACCTTGAAAAAGAACCTCAAAGGCAGCACAGAAAAGGCAAAAGCAAGCCCTGCCCCGGCAGCGAGACCCAAGCCCTTCCCATGGCAGAAGGGATGGGGTTTTCCAGAGAAAACCTTCCCGATCCCTCGTCCCTCCCCACATCCCCATGCCCGGAGGCCTCGCCACGCCGCAAGCGCTGCATCCTCTCTGCGCCCCGTCCTCCAAGGAGCAGCTAAGGCCACCGAGGAAGATGCTACACCGCGCTCAAGCCAACGGGTACCTCTTGCAGGCCACGCTCCGCCAGCAGAGCATCCCTCGGTCCCTGCAGCCCATTCCTGGGGTCGGGAAAGGCTGAGCCGCCCGGACAGCCGGGAGTACAAATGATTCAGCACTTTCCCCACCTCCAGAAGCCTGATCGATGGCCGGGAGCTGCTCTGCGGGCACAGGCAGATGGGAAACACGCAGTCACCACCAGCGGCGGGGCCCGGCTCCTCCAGCGCAGCATCCCAGCCCGCTGCTTCCCCAGGGGCCTCCAGGCGAGGCCGTGCATGCGTTTTCCCAGCCCAAGATGTTCCAGATGAACACGAATCCACCCCAAAAACCACGAGAGGGAAGCATCAGTGTGCGGCCGCCCCGCAGGGCGAGCTTTGCTCCTCTGGGGACCGAGCCGTGCCCTGTCCCACCAGGGTCTCTAGCCGGGATGCGACCCCCTTCCCCGAGCTGACATATCGGGATATTATCGCCACGCATAGACACGATGTCATGACGTAACAGTAAAAATCCCGTCACATGCCAGAGCCCGGTACCCGGCTCCCCCTCGCATGCGGAACCTGCCGGGGAGGGCAAAATAAGGGGGAGACCCTGCAGGCAGCGGGTCCCAAACCCGCGGTGATGATGCTGATGGTGCGGAGCCAGCCCGCCCCACACCCAGCCCTGCCCGGGGGGTGCCGCTGCCGGATGGACCCGAGCATCCCCCGGGAGCGCCCCACATTCCGGTACCCCCGTTCCCCGCTTACCTGCTCCGGGAGCGCCGGGACTCGCCGCAGCCGGGCTCCGTGCGCCGCACTGCGCGCTCCCGAGCGCGGCCGCGCCGCACTGCGCGCTCCCGGGCGGGCGGGCGCGCCCCGGGAGGAGGCAGGGAGGAAGGCAGAAGCTAGCAGAGAGTGAGGAGGGGTTCATTAGCGGTGCCCGTAATTAGCAGCTGCAGCCCCGGCTCCGCCCTCCCGCCTGAGCCACCCCCAGGAAGCTCCCGCGGGCACTAAAGCACAACCAGGGGCCATAAACCGGGGGGCGAAGCCCAGCTCAGGGGTTTGGGGCAGGGGAGGACAAGCGACCCGGTCACGGCCCTTCCCCGCCTGCAGCACCGGTCCCGGGCGGTTCCGTAGGCTCGGGGCTGCTGCAGAGGAGCAGCAGCACCCTCAGCCGTGGGTAAGGTGCCTGCTGGTGGCTCCCTGCCATGGGCTCGCTCCCCATGGAGTGACCCAGCTCCTGCCAACATCCCAGCCCGGGCATCTCATCGGTGACTTGGTTATCAGGAATGTCAGTTTAATTAAAGTCTCCCCCCGTAGGAAGCACTCACAGCAAGAGCAGCCACTTCCCTCGCCCTGCATCTTATTGCACAGCAAATGTTCTGCTGAGGCTGTGAAACTTAAACTAATATAGGCACTTGCTCTAGCAACACACTGATCCGTGTGGATTTAGCACATATTCTAGACAACACAGAATCATAGAATAGTTAAGGTTAGAAAGGACCTTAAATCACCCAGTTCCAACCCTCCCTGCCATGGGCAGGGACACCTCACCCTAGACCGTGTGATAACACATATCAAACATGCTGATGCACATCATATATATTCAAGCCCTTTAGGGGTTTACCAAAGAAAGCTTTGAGATCCCAAAGATACATTTGCATTTGCATGTGTCACCATCCTGTGAAAGCCAGTGAAGAATTCATATGTCAGAAGTTAAATGTGTGTCCTGGACCACCAGAGAAAAGAACCTTCCTGCATGGATCTGGAAAAGAATCTGTACAATGCAGGTTTCCAAAGGAGTAGGAGCTGCAGGAACACAAAACCCGATTCCAAGAGCAGTGGAAATCACACCCTCTACTTGCAAGATACAACTGGGACAGTTACTGGTTAAAACCAGCATGAAGCTGGGCCTAGGTGCTTGGGGTTTTGCAGCAAGCATGTGCTTGGACTAGAAGGATGTCCCATACAAACAGACATCTGTGACCTCCTGCAAGGCAGAGCCCAGTCATGAGAGGTGAGGGCTGGCTCCTGACACGGCCCTTGTGGGCTCCTTCCTTGCCAGATCCACTTGGATATTTGTCCTCACTCAAGAGCTCACAGAGGTTCCCTTTCTTTGCTGTCTCCCTAGGGATTCACTGCAATCAAATTAACATGGTTAACCAGGGAATGGGCAATGAGGAGAAATGAGCTCCTCTCCTCCAACCAATCTCTTTGGACAAAAAAAAAGTATTGATTAGCCTTAAAGTATTTGTACTTGGAAAGATGGATTCATGGGCTCCCTGCTATGACACTTGAGCCTCTCGGGGAAAGCTAGTGATGGATGCACAGCCCAGGCACTTGGTTTTAATGGAGCAGCAGCTTCGCTGCCCCAGGACATAAATCACGTTGTTGTCGCAGCCAGTCCGTGCTTCCCTGTTTAAGAGCACAGGACACAGAGCTCATCCCATCTTGCCTCCTTAATGCCCTGGACTTTTATTCGGTGTTGGCACAGAGGATTTAAAACCAGGACTGGCATTTAAACACACTCCTCCTGCCTTTGCAGCCCCTGCAAGCGCGCGGCAGAGCACAGACTTGGTAGCTAACAATTAAAAGGGGAAGGGACCCTTCTGCTATGAGGGTGCTGAGGCTCTGGCACAGGGTGCCCAGAGAAGTTGTGGCTGCCCCATCCCTGGCAGTGTTCAAGGCCAGGTTGGACACAGGGGCTTGGAGCAAGCTGCTCTAGTGGAAGGGGTCCCTGCCCGTGGCAGGGGTTGGAGCTGGAGGATCTTTAAGGTCCCTTCCACCCAAACCAGGCTGGGTTCCATGATCCCGTTCAGGAGCACCCAACCCCAGAGGCCTCGGTATTCCCTTGCCAGCAGCACCGCCCCTCTGCGCCTGCAGAAGGATGCAGGAACCCACCAGCCCCGGTCCCCTCCCCGGCGGCGATGCCCAGGAGCGCCCGGAGCCCGTCCGTTATCCGGTGCTGCCACCTGCAGCCCAGCGGCGCTTCCCTGCTGGAGAGGATGGGGCTTAGCGCACAACCCCCCCCCGCGGGGCCGCTCGTGGCTCACCCAGAGCCTGTGTGTGCGCACCACGGGCTCAGGAGCAGAGGAGAATTGCAGCGTGTGAGTCAATGGGTGCAGTGAAGGAGAGGAACCAGCGACCCTGAGCCGGGTCTGCGGGCGGGAGGACCTGCACCAAGTAAAAATCCACATGCGAAAGGGCTTGGAGCACCCTGCTCCGGTGGGAGGTGTCCCTGCCCGTGGCAGGGGTTGGAACTGGATGAGCTTTAAGGTCCCTTCCAACACAAACCAGGCTGGGACTCTATGAGCCCTCAGCCACAGCCATACGCCCAAGCAATCCTCCAGCAGGTTTTGCAAAGCAGCATCCCAAAGCAGTTGTTTCCCTGAGTTTTCCCTCTAATAACCCCCACTCTGGGTCAAATCCCTCTGCACCGTTTGCAGCCCCAGGCTCCAGGTCTGGAATGCTCCCTGCAGGGACCCCACTTTGGGGCAGCCCAGAGAGGAGCCCACGGGCACCAGCACCCACAAGAGCAGAGCATGGCAAGTCCCCCGCACTGAAACCTCTGCTGCACAGCTCCAGGCATTCTCGGAGAACCCCGTGTCCAACACCAGGAAATATTAAGCAGCTTGATGTGAGCAAGGCTTTGCTCTGATCCTGCTCTTTTCAGACAGGTTTCTCAATCACACACACTCCCTCCCAAGCTCCCCTACTGAAGTGAAGGGCACTCCCTGCGCCAATGTACTTATTTACTGCCAGAGGATTAGGAGCTTGCTCAGCTGGGAACGATCAGGCCAGCTCCTATCACCTTGATTTCTAGCACAAGACAGCTGCTCATGGTGCAAGATGTCTGTAACATCCCCCATCATAACCCTAAAGGTTTCCAGCACTCTCCAGAGGGCACAATTCAAAGGTTATTGTTTCCAAAACACCTTTCTGCATCATGTATCTTGTGCATCATCCATCTCTATTGCTTATCATAAAGAGCAGTAGACATCATTTTTGTTTTTCATCACTGGATGGAGGAATTGTTAGCATAGAGCACAGGGACACAAGTACCAGCTTCCGCAGAAGTCAGCCTTTACCTGTTAAAGCCTGGAAAACCTGTTTGGGAGCCTACCTTCAGCCTGAAATGACTGCTGTGAACCTGTTCCATGCACTACACCACTAGATTGCAGCAGAACACCAATTTCTGCTGCCAGCACGCTTGCTGGACAGGAGGATGGAGCAAACAGCAACAGGACTGGAACATCTCGCAGCCACAGAAGCAAAGATGTAGGTGGGGAACCCTGCAGCAAGTGAGCTGCAGCAGAGAAAGCCACTGCCTTTGGGATGCACAGAGAGGATCCCACCTATTTGGCTGGGCTGAAAGCACGACCCACAGGTGCAGCACTCAGCAGCACTCTTGGGCGGTTTGCCCACAGCTTTGCATTGCATTGGAGGCCCATGTTACACCCGTGGAACTGGAGCATCCTTTCCTACCGAGTCCAGAAGGAAAAGGTGACCTGGAAGAAACAAATGAGCTGACAAAGACAATGTGCTCCTGGAGCTGGAGGGGCTGTCAGCAAGCAGCTCCTCACCAGTTCTCCTTGTAGAGTGAAGGCCAGAGGGCTGTTAGTGTCCAAGCACTCCTGAACTCCAGCCCAGCAAGACCTTGGGCTGGGATCAGTGTTTTAGAACTGAACTTTAGGCTCTTAACTTGGGCATTTTGGCCTCAAAGCCCAGAGGTGAAGTTCTCCCTCCTGCTGCTGTTCCCATCCCTTTGCTCTGTGCAGACCAAAGGTCCCCTCCCTGGGGATGAGCTTGGCCATGTATTAGTCGAGATCTGCTGCATTTCCCCTGGTGCCCCAGAAGGACAAGGACCTTCACTGCTGTCACTAAACCCAGCAGCTCTCTCACAGCTATAGCAAATGACTCAGGGTTGTGTGGAAGGAAGATGTGCAAAGCCCTCATTAATCATGAATAATTAATAACTAACAAGTATTATTTAAAATACCGGAGCAGGAAAACTCCCTGTGTGGCTATTTTTGATTTGTAAATGCCAGGCTTTTAATTAAAAGGGGGGAACATCATCATCATTCAACTGGTTTTAGCAGCCAGCAGTCTGGGGTTTGGCTGCTAGAAGCCCCAGGCAGAAAAGGGCAGTGAGAAGCTTTGAGTCTAAAGGATGTGCCCCGATAGAAACATCTATTCCTGGGGCTGGGAATTCCATGGAGGAACTGTCAGCATCGGGGCCATCACTCAGATCACTGCTGCCAGGAGGGGAAACATCCCACTTGTTGCACTGTGCCTGGCATGTGTCAGTCCTAAAGCGATCTCTGCCCTGGGGTAGCCTGTTCCAGTGCCTGAGCACCCTTTGGGTGAAGAACTGTTTCCTAATCCCCATCTAAACCTCCCCCGGAGCAGCTTGAGGCCGTTTCGCCTTGTCCTGTCGCTTGCTCCTTGGGATCAGAGGCCGACCCCACCTCCCTGCAGCCTCCTGTCAGGTCATCTGTTCATTAATCAATAGGCTTGGTCCTTTTGAGGCACTTACAGAAACCTGCCTAAGTAAAGCCATTAGGATTGGGTGGGTTTCTGGTACCTGTATTCCCACTTCAGTTCTCCCTGACTGAGAAGCTGCTGCAAGCTGGGTCTTTGCAGCATCAAATAGCTTGTAAAAGAAAGGTCACAGATCCATAGTGCTTGT
This sequence comes from Pezoporus wallicus, assembly GCF_028554395.1. Classification (NCBI taxonomy): domain Eukaryota; kingdom Metazoa; phylum Chordata; class Aves; order Psittaciformes; family Psittacidae; genus Pezoporus; species Pezoporus wallicus. The sequence goes on along the minus strand of NW_026636574.1, from coordinate 490,381 downwards.
TTTGCAGGGGAACAGCAGCATCGCAGCCTGAAAGGTACTGGAGGTCTTTTGGACAAAGAATTCCCACCTGGAATCCTAGAAATCATATAAGTAGACTGCATTAGCTACACATCATAAATATTGATGCTGTTGCTAAGGGGAAGGAGAGCTGGGTTCAATGTTAATGGACTGATGTTGGCATGCGGAAAACACTCCAGGGAGCAAGAGGGACAAAATACTGCTGTCAAAGAGCTGAGTGTGCCTCCCGTGGCTCCCGGGCAGGGCTCATGTCCTGGCCTTGGGAACATGCACAGCTCGGTACACGCACGAGTCCCTCCTTGCTCTCTTTCTCTCTTTGGGTTAATCACAGAACCCTGTGAAAACAGCGGCTGGTTTTGCATCTGATCTGAGGGAGAGCACACGCCATGGGGCTTGTGCGGGCAGCACCAGCATATGGCTTTGGATGTGTCCCTGGGGCAGGGGGATCTGCAAGGCCTTGGGTGCCCCAGGCCAGAGCTGCCCTCTGCATGGGCTGTTGCTGCAGGGACTTGGTGAGCTGTGCAGCTCCTTAAGGAGGACACAGCTCTTGCATTTCCATCACTGGCAGTGCTTGGTGGTCTAGCAGGGTGGTGCTGGCGCCAGGGGACAATAACGCCCTTCCCAGTGACCAGAGGCTGGGCTGTGCACGGGGAGATGGCCAGAGCCGAGCACCATCCAGCCACAGGCCAGCTGATGGAGGAGGGTAGGTTTGGAGAGGGCCAAAAGAGACCTGTCCTTGGGAGTTCACCCTTGTCCCACGGAGCTGCAGGGATGGAGATGTCCTGCCCCGTACTCAGCATCCCCTGCCCTGCGAGGCTGTGCTTGTCCTGGTGCAGGAGAGGAGCGCTCATTAAAGAAAGCTTTGCAGGAGAGAAGCTCCACACAAGATCAGGTTATGAGCAACCACGAGCTGTTCCCAGCCCCAACGGTGACCTGGGCTCCCCAGGCTGGCCATGGGGAGCACCACTGCCTGCACTGCCCTCTCCCCATTGCAGAGGCACATCTACACCCCACAGAATTACTGCTCCCTGCCTGCAGCACTGACAGATTCAGGTATCTGAGATGATGCTGACCTTGTGCCTGGAATCCTCCTCCCTCCTTTCCCCTTTCCTTGTTTTTCCGCTCCCTGCCTTTAAAGTCCCAGAGGGCTTCCACATTCCAAGTGCACAAGGTGCTCCAGAGGCCAGGCTTCCACGGCTGCTTATTATTCACAGCAGAACAAGACCTAGACAGCAAATTGCTTTGTTGTTCCTGTGAAGGCAATCGATCCTTGCAAGCTTAGTGCCTCTGACATGTTTATTGCTGGCTGGGCACAGGGAAGGATGCTCACAACAGGGCCTGGGTGCTCCCGGGTTCCCAGAGCTCCGGTGTGGAGCAAGCGTGAAGGCTGGGATTAACCGGTAGGATTTTGAGGCCAGGAGATGTGGTTCTGGTTGTCTGATCGCCTGCACAGGCATTAACTCTGGTATCCCCTCGGCAGCCACTGAGCACCATGGGTGCAAACCGGAATTAAAAGTCCAACTGAGAGCAAGGGGCTCGTAACCCCCAGAGACCAAGCTCAACCCCATCCCAGGGCCATGTGAGACTGAATGAGATGAAACCCCTTAAGCAGCAATGGAATGGACTGGTTTCTATTCCTGATTCCCAGCACCGCACAGCACAGTTCAAAGCTCACTCTGAGCTAAAGCAAGTGATAGGAGAAGCCAACGCAACCGAGTCTGGTCTGGAGAGAAAGTGATTACTTGTTAATGGGCCAGGCTGAGATGAGCCTGTCCCAGCCCTGCAATTGAGGCAGTAAAACCCCCCGCTGGGAACCTCTGCCACAAACTTGTAAGAAAGCAGAGATCTTCAGAGAGAATAAGAGCTCATAAAGCTGCAGGACACACACATCATTAACAACACAGCAATGGCTGAGCCTGCACAGGCAACAGGCAAGAAACACTGGAGCAGCAGCGCCTGGTCCAGTCTTCCCGGCGTGAACATCCTGGAGGAGATGCTGCCACATACGTATGTTAAAGCAACGCAGATAATGAAGCAAAGTGTAAGCAAATACCACAGGGAAAGAGCTGCTCATCAATCTCCCCACCTGCAAACAGGAGGAGGTGCAAGCAGGGCCGGCCGGGCTGCAGTCAGTAAATCAAATCATGCTCCAGCCTGCACATCTCAAAGGCAGCTGCAAGCATCCGACGGTGCCTGACTTGACTTTTACTTTTGCTGATACAGACCCAGCACTTTGCCACTCCAGCATCTTTTCCCCGACTGTTCATTGATTACCAGGCTGCAAGGGACAACAGTCATAAATTCATTTGATCTTGTTTATGGTATTCGTCTGTCAGACTTCCCCAGATCAATCCCCATTTAAAGCAGAATATTTCTTGCAGGGAAAAGCATATCCATGCATGGCAGAAACCTCCCCTGAAGCCCCAGAGCCCTCTGGTCCAGCCACCCACAAGTATCACTCTGGCCATGGTGCAGAAAGCACACTGGGGTCCCACTTCCTTCACTGGGACAGGCAGGGATTTGACCCATGAATAGGTGGGAGGGTAACAGAGCCAAAAGTAAGGTGGTGGATGGGGAGCAATGGCCCCGGAGTCACAGCGAGCTGGGGTCTGAGGGTGCTGGTTTGGGTGTTGGGCTCCTGTTGCTCCAAATCAGATCATGGAATGGTCTGGGCTGGAGGAGACCTTAAAGCTCATCCGGTTCCAACCCTCTGCCCCTTGCTTCTCTGAGCAACCTGTGCCAGGGTCTCACCACCCTCAGAGTGTAGAATTGCTGCCTCAGACCTACCCTAAACCTCCCCTGTTTGTTTGAACCCAAATAAGTTCCTGCCTTCACTTCCCCCCTCCTCACCCATGGCAGAGTGCAAATAACCAGGGTTTTCCCTGGTTCTGGTGTGTGCAGCATCACCCTGCAGGGGCTGGGGCTGTCTCCTAACGTGGGGCTCAACAGCTGCAGTTGGCTCTGGTGCACCTCTGCTCTCCCCATACAACAAGGAAGAGCCCAGGAGCCTCCAGCAGCCCCCCCTGGCCGTGCCTCCTCTGCCCTGGGGAATTCAGCCAGTTAATAGCGAGCCCACCGTGCTGCTGGGATGGGGCTTTACTGCTCTAACCAGTAACAACAAGAAGCAAAAAGAGCGGCTGCTGGGACTGGAGACTTGAAAATCCATTAAAGGATTTCTTTTTTCTCTTACCCAACCCCTTGGGGTTTGCAAGCTCTGCTCTGTGTTACTGCTCCAAATGGAAACCCAGAATAAATGCATATTTGAAGTAATAAAAGCCCTTTCGTGCTAAATCCGAGTACAAATTAACAATTACTAGTGCTGTCTAATGCCTTTCTGCCTCAACATTTTCATTTATCAGCCCTTCTTTCATCCGCAATGCTCCAGGTAGTTTTTCTCCTCCAAGATACTTATTGTTAGGGAGGGTTGTTTTGTTTTGGGCTTTTTTCCCCTCTTTCATTCCAATCTAACAGCAGGAGGAAAGGGGTTTATTTGCTGTTCAGACAAGAAGTGAGAAGCAAAGGAAGGCACAAAGCCCTCACCATGCTCCAGGGCGGGATGAGCTGGGACCTGAGGGTGATGGAGCTGGGACCAACATTCCCTTGAGCATGATTTTAGGAGGAGGGATGATGACACCACATCCTCCTCACCCTGCAGGGGAGACCTGGGGGTCACTGTGTGCCATGGGCACTGTGCTGGCTCCTTGCAGTGAGATAGCTGAGCAGGGCGGATGCTGCATGGGTGGCACTGGTGGATGATTGTCACCCCTGCTGTCACCAACTGCCAACAGCCTCCTCTGGCTGGCAGGTGGCAAAGGGAGCTGGGGACAGGGGGATTTGGGTGGCTTTGCTCAGGAATGAAGAGAGGTGGAAGGGTTTTGTAGGAGTAAAAATATCCCAGCATTGATTATCCCCCTGCCAGCAGCATCGCAGCACGGATACACGGTGGGAGGAGGACAGGAAGTCTGTTGCTTTCCTCAAGGATCTCAAAGCACTGATGGAAATCTTCAGGGCGTTCAAGGCCAGGTTGGACACAGGGGCTTGGAGCACCCTGCTCTAGGGGAAGGTGTCCCTGCCCATGGCAGGAGGTGGAGCTGGAGGAGCTTTAACCTTCAACCCAAACTGTTCCATGATTGAGTCTATGAAAATGAGTGAAGGAATTAGCAGTGGAGTGAACTGAGGGCATGAGAACAAGAGAAGGCTTCCCCCAAGCCCTGCTCGAGCGCTGTGCATGTTTCCTCTTCACACCCCATTAAGTTTATGGGGAAGCAGAGGACAGCTGGGTTCCCTATAGCTGCTGTTGATTAGTGCTCTGCAGAACAAGCAGGGCTGAGGGATCTGAGCACGGCAGTTCCGGCAGAGAAGAAAGCATAATCCATGGGAAAGCTCTCAAAATACAAAGGGATGCGACCCAATTTCCAGCTATTCCCTCTTTTGACCAAGCATCTCTGAGGACCATGGAGGGTTTTGGGTCAGGATGTGGGATACTGAGAGCCACAAACCTCATCCTGCATCAGGGAACATCAAGAAACCGACTGTCATCACCTGCATCGTCACTGATGTGCATGAGCATCATCCTTATGTGTACAGAAAGAGGGATCCTGAGGGGCACCCAAGCTCTAAACACTTTCACTTGTCTCAAACCTTGGGAGAGGGGCATGAAAGGCACCTTTAAAAAGAAACCCATTATGCTCTGCATAACTTAGCAGGAGGCACCACCCGGTTTTGCTCTCCCTAAGAGACGCACACAGCTTCGCTTTGATCCAACTCCTCACAGCATCACCAAGCACAGCATCAAGCGAGCACCCTGCGGTTGACCCTGGGAGGAGCAGGGAGCCCCATGGGCTCATGCCTGTGCTCAAGACCACCCTGGGCTCCCTCACACCCCTCCATGGAGCCAGAGCAGAGGCCAGCGCAGGGAGGGGGCAAGTAAGGAAGCTTTGGGGCATTTCCTTGGCACCAGAGTTGTCCGAATGGTTGCCAGAAGCAAGCCCCTGTGGGACTTGTGGGTCCTCTCCCAGGAATCAGTGGGGCTGAGGCCAGGACACTTGGGTCAGAAGAACCGGCTCTGCTGTTGGCTCATTAAATAGCCTCACGATTGCCCTTTCTGGCCTGCAGTTGCCCACCAGTGAGATGGGGACAGGCAGGATGCTCACCTCCTGCTGTAAAGCACTTGGGGGTCTCCATAGAAGCAGAAGGGGTCCAACAGTGCCTTGCCTGGGGTTGCTGTGGGGTTATTCGGCCTGGTTTAAAACGCAGTTCCTATTAGCTGCCTCTGTTCCTCACTGGGGAGCACAACGTGCTCTCACAGAGGCTGTACCATGCTTTGAAATTCAATTCATTGCAATCAGCAGCAGCACCGAGGGCAAGTGGAGAAAGCCAAGACCATTGTCTCAGTTAATAAGATAACAATTTACCACGGGGTGGGGCTCCTTTCCCTCTGCCTCTCTTCTAACAGACCAGCAGACGCTTAGAGTCGCCTGCAAGTAGTTGGGTAGAGAGGCTGCTGTGATTCCAATCCCCCATCCACCCCATTACCAGCCAGCAATGCTTCTTGTCACCAGCCAGCGGCATGTAAAATATTTACAGCCCTGTCTTTTCCCTGGGGAAGGATCACAATAAATCATTGGAGCCAACAATAAATCAAAAATTAATCTCCTGAAAGCACGGGGCCGGCCCCATCCCTCCGAGAACAAGCAGCAGGATTTATCAAGTAAATTGGTGCTGGTGTCTGCGTGGGGTGTAATGGATGGGATGGGAGGGCAGGAGCTCAGACACTAGGGAAAAAGGTGGGGAAGGGCGCCGAGGTTAGTAAATGCTACCATCCCTTGTCATACACATGGGCTTGATCCTCCTACTCTGCCATCTGGAAGTGGGAGCGCCCGCTCCTATGCACTAGCGGGGACCATCAGATGGGGCTGAGCACAGAGAGGAGGTTACAGGGCTCTGTGCAGGGCAGTGGTGGCATCTTTCATCTTTTCTAACACAGAAATCTAAATCTGTTGGAACTTTGGGGCAAATCCAGAGGAAGCCCTGATGGATGGGGCTTGGAGCAAGCTGCTCTAGTGGAAGGTGTCCCTGCCCGTGGCAGGGGGGTGGAACTGGAGGAGCTTTAAGGTCCCTTCAACCCAAACCATTCCATAATAAATATACTCATCCTATTGGCATAACCTAATAATGACCAACTTACACCACCAGTGTTCTATAGGATATCACTCTTTTAAATGTCCATTGCTGCTGCAAGCAGTGCACCAGCATCCTCACTCCTCTCCCCAAGTCACTCCCACCCACCATCGCAATAATGATCAATGCGCAGTGCTCTTGATTACTGCTCTTTAAGAAGCTGATTTATCTGAATACCAAAATAGCTCCCCCCCACACACACACTTCACAGCCATTGCATCCGCTTTTCCTGCAGTGGATGGAAACATTCCTTTTTGAGCTGGCTTTTTACCCCCTCTGCAACAAATGAAGGCTCAACTCCTCTGTGGTAATTGCTCCCAACAGACTTGCTGTGGGCACCTCCTCTCTTTCTGCTGCAATCTGATAAAGTCAATCCTATAAAGCCTGGTTTAATCAATCTTACAAAAGAAATAGATTAAGAGATTAGAGGAATTTAGAGAGATGACCCCAAACTGTGCAAATATCCAACTGGAGGTCGCTGGGATGAGCTGGAGCCCCCGATGCACAGGGGCCAGCTCTGCCATTCCCTCAAACCTGCTTTTGTTAAGGCTTCTCCTCACATTTGGAGTCTCTGAAGTGCAGAGAGGATGTGGAATTCGGGTGATTTGTTGCTAATAGGTGGATGCAAGCATCAGTTTCTAAGAAACATGATGTACGAGGTGCCCTCACTGCGAGGCTGGCTAAGCTGGGCAGCACATGGACTTGGGAAGTGCCCGGGAGCATTAGTCTGACTGACAAGCAAACAGCCTGAACAGGGTCAGCACATTTGTGCCTTAGCGCTTCCCTTAATGGAATCAGAAACATCTCCAACAACGAATTAATCTCTGTCAATAGCACACATAATAGGGCTGCCCTGATAGGTTCTCAGGACGAGGCTCCTTCCTCTCCTGCACAGGACAATTTGCACTAACATGCACCTGGATGGCCCCAGAATCCCTGGTCCCCCTCCAGAGCCACCTCGCAGCACTCAGCATCACTTTTTGTTGTCAGATTATCACATCTTGTCTATAAACATCACACTCACTTTCCTTTGTTCCATTTTCTCTCGGCTGGGCCAGGATAAACCAGAGCTGTTATTCCTCCAGCTGTGCCCACAGCAAGCTCAGCTTCATGCCAGGGATGTGGACACTGCAGGCATCCTTCCAGCCAAGGCAACCCCATCCCTGCCCCTCTGCCACCATGACCAGTTTGCAGAGAGCAGGATTGTACATCCGGGTTTCTCCATCCGCTCATCTCCATGCAGCCATCAATCATCTCTCAGTGGCACATCAATCCAGCATGTAATTATCTACCCAGGATGGTTTATGGCTTGGCTATCCGTCCGTATTTCTATTCATCTTGCTCTCCATAAACACCAACACCCACCTGCTCACTCCCATTGCTCTTTCCAGCGGTCCCTCCTCTCCTCCTCCTGCTTTGCCCAGGAGACCCTTAACTCACCCCAAGGCTCAGGCAGACCAGGAGCTAAACCTCTCCCAGCAGCAGGGAGCGTTTGCCTCCGGGATTCTGGATGTTACCGACACCAGGTACCCTATGAGCACACACAGCATCCAGAGCCAGTACACAGGGCTGTTGGAGCAAGTCCAGAGGAGGCCATGAGGATGCTCAGGGGCTGGAGCAGCTCCTGTATGGAGACAGGCTGAGAACATTGGGGTGTTCAGCCTGGAGAAGCTCAGAACAAGGGTGCCCCACAGCGCACTGCAGAGCCCCACTTTGAACCCAGGGCTCCTGCAGGAGCCTGGAGCCAGGCTTTCACTGTAGAACAGCAGCAAACTGTTTACAGTTGTACAAAAAGGCTCTTTATTTACCACAATTACTACCAAGAATGTATGGCAAAAACACCAAGTTATGAGAAAATTGCTAGACTGTATTTTCCTGCCAAAAATGAAGCCTGCTTTTGGCTCAGGCTTTGGTCTTGTACCACACACACTGGTTTGCTCCTTCCCATGAGGAAAGGGAAACTCTGGCCCTGTTGGAATGCCACTGACACTTATGGGATGGTGTTTTATGGTCTCCAGAGGAGAGAATGAGCTGGAGGAGGGATGCACTCACCAACTGTTGCTGGAGGCGGAGAGGATGGAGCACGCTCCATCAGAGCATCTGAGCTTGTCAAGACACTAGGAGCTGAAACTGGTTCCTCCCCGGTACAGAGGAGAACACGAGGCTGCTGCAGAGTTACTGCTCCAATGCAGCAGTGTTTATCCTGCAGCAGTTTCCCATAATTACACTGACAGTACCCGACAGTCCCACATCAGCCACCACGAGCTGATGCTCTCCCTGTCCTGCTCCTTTTCCCCTTGCCGCTGCTCTCCAGCTTTCAGATTATCTCAATGATTTCTAACAGGAGATCTCAGGTCAGGAGAGGTGAATCTGGGCAGATCTTTGCTTCCCAGGAGACCAGAGACCCTCCCAAGCAGCATCTGCAGTTCCCAGCATCATTTCATGTCCAGTAGCCATGGGCTCAGATGGGGTTTATCCCAGATCTCAGATTTGGGGATGAGCTGTAGAAATCACTGCCAGCCCATTGTAATGGATCATCCCACCTGGCTCCCTGCAGCACTTGGCTATCAGGCACATTCCTCTCCACTCCATGACTCCTTCAGTGCTCACAAGCATCACCTACAGCCTCGATATCCCATATGGCTGGTGACACAAGTGTTTCTTCTGGAAGGAAGCTCACAGCCTGAGCTGGAGGGGAGTGTTGGATGCGGTACAGCTCCTCTCAGCTCCGCACCCGAAGGATGGAGAGCCAGACAGGCATCTCTCATTCTGCAGCTGTCCCTTCCACATGCTTCCCTATGCAGACCCAACCATCTGGGCACATCACTTCCACCAGCACTCAGTTTTCTCCACTGGCTCTGCTTGGATTCCATTCTAAATTACTTTGCTTCCTTTGAAAGCTCACTGGGGACCTTCCCATAAGGCACATCTAAAACTTTCCATCTCAACTTTCAACACAATGAAAATTTTCATGGAATTTGCTCTCCTTGGGAAAAAGCTCCTTCATTAGAACAAACAGAACAACCAAAGCTTGGATTTCCAGAGGAAAGGTTTCATTTTGCAGATGTCAATCAGCTGCTGGCTCCTCATTTCATTAGGCTGCTGATGAATGCAGCGAGTACCAAGTGAAGAGCCAAGCCCCAACCCATGCAGTTCCCCTGGGGATCTCGCCTGTGCCCCCTGCCCACATCTCTCCCCAGGCTCCTCTTTGCTCTGCATTCCATGCAGAAATCCTCCCCTGCACCCCAGCCTGCCCTCCGGATCTCTGCTAGGAACACTGCACGTGGCTTTTCCCTTCTTGCATCCATTATTGATGATCGTGGCCACATCAGACCTCTGCAGCACATCCTGCCACCTCGGGCAGCACCGTGTGTGCACTGGAGCTCCAGGGATGGCTTTTTCAGAGCCACTAAAGGGCTTAACAGCTTCCAGGGGCGCTGCCAAGTCATCTGCTCCCTGGTCCTTAACTGGAAGCTGGGCTCACCCCTTCCTCAGGGGAAGCCATCTGGGGAAGTCTGGTGAGAGACAAGGAGGAAACAGAGGGGACAGATGTGATCTTGTCTTGGACACGCTCCCAGAGAGGCTGCTCCACGCTCGCTTCTGATCAGGGCAGCAGGTTGGGGAATGTAAATCACCTCCTTCAGCAGAGGCTTCAAATCAATGCACTTTGCTCTATTCCACTGTTTGCTCCATACCCACGAGCCTGGAATGAGGCACGTTCATAGGATTGAGAGGTCAGATCCTTCCCACACCATAGCAACACCAGTTTGCACCAGCCAAAACAAAGGACCCCATGGGGCTCAGTGCCAGTGGTGATATGGGGCTGCCCGGTGGCTTGTGCGGGGAGGTGATTCAGGAGGACGCTTCCAGGCTTTTGGCCAGCATTTGAAGTGCAGGTCAGCCTGAGTTTCAGTGTCCAGCTCCCTGTTGTCCATCTGCCTTGGTCCCGCAGAACCCATTTGGGGTGATCAGACTGACCAGGATGTGAGCACAACTTGCCCCGAGGACAGAGCAACGTTCACATCTTGGTACCTGTGCTCAGCACAGCCCAGGGTGAGCAGATTCCCACTTGGGCAGCAGGGACAGGGATGAGCCCTTGGTTCAGCCACTGCTACGTGATTTCAACAGTGGCAGCTCCTCTGTTTGCTCAGAGGATTTGGAGGATGTTTGCACAGGTTTCTGCACTGAAAAGTCAAAACCTTGCACTGTGAGCAAGCAGCAGAAGGGAATCTAAAAGGAGTTCATGGTCCTGCTGCTGATAACCTGCCCCAGGAGACCAGATCCTATGCATGGATTAATCCTCATCTCCCCAGCCTGGTGCAGGAGCTGCAGAGCACAACGGGTCTGATGCAGAGGGACCAGGCCAGCCGTGATTGCTAGTCATGCAGGAATATTCCCACATCAATGGCAAAGATGCTGAGGCAGTCGTACCGAATGTAAATACATAAACTGCTTCATTATTGATAACAACCCAGTTTATTTTATACTCTGGCCCATATACAAAGTGATTTTGGAGGCAGTTGGTGGATGAGGATTAAGAGCAAGTTCTTGCACTGAATCAGGAAGTAAGTCCTGTTAGAAACCTCCTGCACACATGCATCAGGCACAGGGATTTTGGTCAAGCTCTGTAAGTGCCCACATTGGATCTTTTGGTGCTTTTCTGTTTAAGGCAGCAGCCACCAACTCAACCCCCACCCCCAGGTCTCTCAGGACCCATCTCAGGTGCCTACATGCATACACCCAAACCCGTGCCTGGAGAGCATTCAGCCATGAGCTGTCAGCTTGTACCTTGTTGTATTTATGGGATACACAGAGTTTACAGGCTCCCACTTGTAGCACACTCACTTACATTGCCCAGCGTGGACCCACAGCGCACTGCCAGCCCAGGCAGGGACTGCACAGCCACTGCAGCAGGTCCCACACACCTTGGCGCACAACACACACTCATTCCTACTCATACAGACGGCTTCCAGTGCCCAAGGCTTCAATGACAACAGAATGTCTAATATTTAGCACTCCTACCATGGCATATTCGTTCCATGTATGCACAAACACGAAGCAGCAGACTGAATTAGTGAGATGCTGCAAAGAGAAGGAAAATGGAGAGACACAGAAAGGAGAAGAGACAGACTGGAGGGGGAGGGATAGGGAAGAAAAGGGGAATACAAAAGACCAAGACAGTTGAGAGACAGATAAGAGGTCTGTATAAAAATAGAAGCCAACTTGTTCTCCCTTATTTATGCACAGCGCAGCTCTGCATATCAACAGCTAAAGAAAGGATTTCCCCCCAGGGCTCCGGGGCAGCCCTCCAAGGGAATATCCATTGCCAGGAAAGAGTGACAGACGAATCCTTCCTCTCCCTCCTTCCCCATGGAAGGAGTGCGGGTCCCCAGGGCTGTGCCTCCACTTTAAGCGCTGCTCCTGCCACAGGAGACGTGACAAGCAAGCAGGAGCTAAAAGCACTGCAAGGAAGAGTGAGCCCAGGAGCCCCACTTCAGGCACTGGGACCCGGTCACGTAGGAGGAATCTGTGCACTTACACTGGATGTGCGCTGAGCCTCACAAAAGCCCTCAGTGTGAGCGTGTGACACAGGCACCCCCCGCCCCTCCTCGCTCTTCCAGGATCCGTTACTAAGGGCTCGGGGTCCTGGTCCTCCTCCTTCCCAATCCACTTCTCACCGGGAAAGCGGAGCACGTGGAGGAGGGCAGCAGCGCTCAGATCCTTACTCCGGTCCCCCAGGAAGAAGCCATTTACTTCTCCAACCGGCAGCACCGTCTGGGTTTTCCTTCTCCCGCTTTCATCGTGCGGGAGATGAAAGAGCTGGAGGATTTCTCTCTGCCTCCCGCTCTGCGCTGGCCTCCTCCACACCCTGGGGATGAGCAGGCATCAAAAGGCTCTCAAATGGAGCATTTCTCAAGGCAATATTGACTGAAAGGTTTCCTTAAGTGCCCCCTGATAGGCAGCAGCTGATGGGGTTTAAAGGCAGTGGCGAGCGAGGCTGATGTAGGAGATCTGCTCTCAGTGCCCTCAGGCAGCAGCGTGCGGACACCCCTTTCATTGCAAACAACAGCCCCCCGGCCTGAAGCACGATCGCGTTTTAAAACGAGCTTATCCCTGCGTGACACCAGCCGGGGTGAAACCAGGAGTGAGCACAGAGGTACCAGGAGCCTGGTGCCCAGAGCCAAGGAGCTGCTGGCTGCAGGCAGGATGCTGCTGCTCCTGTCCCTTGTATGGTCCAGAGCTAACGGACCTGCTGCACCTCGGGTTTTTGAGGCTAAACTGGAAGGAATGAGATAACTTACATCTAAATCCAGCCCCACTTGTGTGGGGACAGATGAAGGTGCAGACCCCAGACCGGAGCAGCAGCTCTAGCAAGGCTCCCTTTGAAGGCACAGCAATTCCTGTTCATTCTGTGACACATCTGATGCCACCACACACAGTGGCCAGTTCCCTGCAGTATTCCAATGGGTGCTACTTGGCCCATCATAGACTCAGTGAAGTTGCTGATAAACACATTATCTTGCCTCACTGTATGAATAATTGGTAGCATTACGGATGCATGAGCCAGCACAATGAGGACCTGAAGGTTGTGCCATGTCACAACAAAGTGAATGCCACCTCAATTTGCAACAAGGCTTATTACTCAATGTCAGAAGCTTTGAGAGTGAATTCTGGCTCCATGTAAATCAGGGTACAACGTTGAGAATGGGGCAGCTCTGATTTATGCCAGGTGATGAACTAGTCCATAATGTCCATATGGGTCCATAATTATCCATATGGACAGATAGAGACATTCTGCACAAAGCCACTACTGTGCTGGTACAAATCAAGGTAATAAAAGAGGCTGATGATGTGTTAGATGCCCATTAAAAGTCCCAGGCTAGTAGGAGAGTCAAATTTTCCAATTGCTGCATGCCCTAGGTGGACTAAATAATGTCCATTTCATTTTGTAAGTTGGTTGAAGCTGAATTAGAGAGAGATTAACTTAATAAACAGAACACTCCAGCACCAGAAGTGTCACATACTGACAGCGCATATGAACACCTTAGTTTAAGGTTAGAACAGGCATTGCAAAGCATGATTTTACTGCCTGGGAAACACATAGCAGAAGAAGAGACCTGAATCCAGACTTCCCAAAAGCCACTCCAGTGCCTGGACCAGCTTTTCCAGCAGCACTGCAAACCACTCCAGGAGGTGGGATGTGGCATAGGAGCGAGGAGGAGGAGGATGGCAGATGACTCAGCTTCCTCCATACTTCAGTGGAGATGCAGGATGAGCAAGCAGGGGATGTTGTGCCTACCTGCATGTTTGCAGCCTTCTCAGGGGGAATCCTGGAGAACTCAGGATGCTGAGAACAAGCACACACACTGGCGCAAGTGGGAGCATAGGGATCATGCTCTATGGAGTAGGTTCAAGGCAGGCTTACAGGAAGCTTAGCAAAGAAAGGTCACTGTGCCCTGAGACTCCTGAATGTTTGCAGGCTGCGCCATAGAAGCAGGTCTCTTTTCCTGCCTTTAAGCCTTGTGAGCCACCAACAGAACCAGATACCTCATTTAATTCAGAGCAGGATAGCAGAGCTAATAAGCCCCAGCAAAGCAAGCATTAATAAGGCACTATAAATATCAGTGTCCCTCTCAGAAGCAAGGGGGGTGCAGCTTACAGCAAGATGTCTTGCAGCAAACCTAAGGCTTGAACTTGCACAGAACTCCCCTCTGATCAGCGATGGGCTCCCATTATCCACAGCACTGCCTCTTTGGATGTGACATTTTCCTCCAGCTTCCCCAGCCTGATTCAAACCCCAGCCACCGAAAGGGAGAATTTACATTTCCAATTCCTAGGCAATACAGTCCATTAGGTTTAACAAGTCAATGAACTTCACATGTAACCTACAGCAAGCATCAGCTCTGTGGCTATTCACTTCAACTGATTACCTTGCTCGCTATATCTAGGAGCCCCTGGCGTGGTCATGGCAACTGGTTTTGCTTAAATGCAGCTGAACAGTGAAGTTAATTTTAGATGAGGTGAGGAGGAAGCTGGTGTGCCAAGGGAAGCTCAGCAGCTCCATTCCTCTTCTCAGCTTCTCTAATGGAAATGGCTCTGCCTGCCAGCTCCTTTGCTGTGCCCTTGTAGTCATGCATCGGGCTCCCAATGCTTGCATATCCCCGTTGGGAGCGCCACGCTTCAAGCATCCCTGCACCAGAGCAGCCACGTGCAAGTCCATCACTCATCCATAACCCCTCCAAGGCACCAGCACATCACTGGTTGGATCCCTCTCCTGCAGCCAGCCCTCCTCAGAGCTTCTCTGCTCAGCTTAGTGCACAGGCAGAGGGGAAAGCAGATGGTGCGGCTCCTCACATCCCAGGGTACGTCCCTAACCCAGGTAGGCTGGCTTGCCCTTCCCTTCCAGCACTGACATTATTTCCTCTTGGTACATAATAAAGGTATCAAAAACATCTTTAAAAGCCCAGGTCTGGGTAGTCATGTCCCAGCTCAGTGCACTCACCTACATGTATTATAGAACCCTTTAGGTTGGAAGAGACCTTTAAGATGAAGTCCATCTGTTAACTGATGTGAATATTCATACCTTAGCGAGGAAATTCCATAAATAAGCTAGAAGTGACCTTAAACTTAATTAGCACTTTGGTCTCAGGAAGTGTATTTGGTTGTTCTCAAGAGAATGAAGTAAGTGGTAAAGGGGCAGCTCTTGGAAGCAAACCTGCTTATTACTCAGGTCCTTCCTCCAGCACAGCAGGCAGCAAGCAGAACAAGGCAGCTTCCAAGCCCAGTTTTCCAAGTCTTATCCCCAGCAAGCCCCTGGAATGCCGAGGCCAGGTTAGCAGAGCTTCCTTGTCTCTTCACTGCCTGCTCCTGCGATGTTTCTGGCTCCCTGTGCTCACCCACACTGCACCATCCAAGGAGCACCCAGTCAGCGCTGGGACCCTGCTGCACAAACGTCTCCTCCCTGGGCTGCTCTTTTCATCATCTCAGCTCTTTCCCCCCACGTAACCACACAGAAGCCAAGGAGGGGCAGCTGCTGCAGGCTCCAGCCCGCACTCAGTCCCAGCACAGCGCGCTCTGAGCTCCTTCAGCACCCAACACAGGCACTTGCTGCCAGTACTGATTCCAGCAGCACCCACCCCACAGCCTGGCTTCCTAAGAGCAAGGTACCTTCCTCCAGCAGGCACCCTGCAGAGCCATGGGTGGGCAAACAGATGTGCATCACCCTGGGGATGTGCAGAATAGAGCTATACATGTGGTACATGCGGACCAGTCATGTGTTAGAGTGTTTGTTATACGGCTACACACTGTCTACAAGCCATCACTGTTAATACATACATAGACACACTCGCATAAAGCAATACTGAAATAAAACCAAGACCAAAGCGGCCTTGCTTTGGCTCCAAACTGCTGCCTAGCATAAAACCCATGCCTGCCTGCATTGAAGAGTGTGTATTTACTTCTAAAGCTCAGTATCTACCCAGGCAGCAGCCCTGCCATGCCTGTCACCCACTACGACCATACTCAGCTTTGCTTTTGGTGCTCAGCCTTTCCCAGCTCCAGGGCTCTGAGATGGGCTGACCCAAGCCCTGGTCCTTGCTGCTGACACGAGCCCATGACAGAGTCCCTCCAGGCCAGGCCCTCAGAAGAGGGGAAATAACCAGGATCTCTCTGGTAATTCCAGCTGATGCCCAAAACCGGAGCAGAGAAGCAGCAGCTGCTACAGACTCTTCCAGGCGACAGTTAAAATACAGAGAAGCCCATTGAGTTTGATTAACCAACGTTGTGATTTGTAATTTTGCTTAATGCTATTAAAGAAAAGCATTGACCATTTGCTCGGCAGAAAGACTGGCAGAGCACCAGGCTTTTGCGTAATGAATTCAGAGGATTAATCCTATTAGACTCCCTCCCTTCCCCCACGCCTCAACTTGTCTGAAGATGAAGCACAGATGCAAAACAACCCAAGCAAACACATTGGCTGGGCTGCATCTGATATCTCCTGACCTTTGTGCTGGCCCTGTGCAGTGGCAGAATGACTCAGGAGGTGAGGAGAACAATGCTGATGCTACCACAGAGCCCGGGAGACTGTTCCAATGCCTCCAGCAGCTGAACCACACAGAACAACAGGGCAAAACCTGGTGTGGCTGAGGAGGAGGAGGCACAGGGACATCAGCAGGTTACAAGTGGTGTGTGTGTGAGTGGGGCTGCACCCCACTGCATAGCACTGTAACGCCCTCAATGGCTCACATGCATTGGTGTGGTCCAGGGGGTCAGCATCATTGCAGAGGGCACCTACAGCCCACTGCTCTCCATGGAGGGTGTCACCACCCTGAGCTCACCCTGACCAAGCAATAACAATGGAGGATATGCAGGAGAAGGGCTGAGGACCCCTCTTGCCTTCCCTCCACCCCTGAGAGGCCAGCACAGAGCAGGGTTGGATGGGAACAGCCCTGGACTGACCTTTCTGCACCCACCAAGGCAGCAGTGGCCCAGTGCTGCTGTTGGGGGACAGACCTGGAGACCCTCTGAGCAGCACCCCAGAGCATGCTCACTGCTGCCCTGGGCCTGCAGCAAGCGGTGCCCATGGGGTAGGTTTCACACCAGATCCCACCTTGGAACCATCAGAAAGGCTAAACTAACTTCCAGTGCTTCCCTTACCTCTGCCACTCTCCCACCCCAGCTCCATGGTCCTCCAGCTCCATGGAAAGCATTGCTAATGCTCCTCCCCAGGAGCAGCGGAGGATGTTAGCTGCTTCCCTTTGTGGTGCAGCTTGTCACCTATAGACAGCACCACGATGGCGTCACGTCATGACATGTGACAAACCTCTGCATTAAGAGCCATAAATATTTATATAGCATGAACAGAGACAACAGAGCTGGCACGGCAAAGCCTGGCATATCATTTACAGCTTCCCCAGTGACACCTGTGTGTCCCCCATTGGGCACCTCCTCCCCAGCAGAGCAGGAACATGCTCCTCCAGGCACCGAGGGTGACAGATCTCAGCTAGAACTGACTGTGCAGTCCTTCCCTTCTCCTCCGAGGACATCCCACACAGTCAGGCACCAGCTCCAACCAAGTGAGCAGAGAGCTGAGGAAATCAGGACCACCTACAGCAGACACACAAACCCAACTGCACCGGTGAGCTGCAGGCATTGACTGCTACTTTTAGCCATAAGGATGGCTCTGTGCTCATTGCTTCACCTTCCTTAGTGGTGTCCCAAAGCCAGACTTTGCAGCAGTACCTGGTTGCTCCCAAATCCAGCCGAACATGCTGAGATGAGCCCTTCTGGGAGCTGCACCTCCCCAAAAGCTCCCGTCTGTGCATGGGCAACAACACTGCACCCTCCCTCCCTCCTTACCACATCACACACGTCCAGAGCGCAGGCCGGGATCACCGCTGCAGCTCCCATCCTCAGTCTTCTGCAAGAGCTGTGGTTACAGCCATTGCTGGCAAGCTCAGGAGAGGGAACATGGACCCCAGCACTCCCCCAGTGCTGCACTGAGGCTCTGGAGGTCCAGCAGCATCATTAATGGAAGCAGCTCCTCCTGTGCAGTAGCTTTATTTGCAGAGAAGCTCTCCCACAGGTGCTGAGCGTCTTCATTTCCAACACTTCTCAGGTGTTGGATGTCAATCTTGATGAAAGCGGAGCTCAGACTTTGTGTTCTTTTCCATTAATAGTTTACTAATGAACTTCTTGGCGCATGTGTGCGAGCAAACAGCCAAATTCAAAGCTACTTTCAGAGGTGGTTCCGGAACGTGCATTCAGAGCTCACTACCATGAGCATCCAAAGAGCCATCCCACTGAGGAGCAGGGGCACAGGGGGAGTAACTGAACCCCAGCTCATAGAGGGGGTTCATGCTGCACATCTCCCATCTGCTGCTTGTGCATTAGCCCCTGTTTAAGCTGGTGCAGGAGTTCTTCCACAATTGATTTTTAAGAGAAGACCTGGAAGGGAAGACCGAGGAAACTCGGAACCTGCTCAAAAGCAAGTTTCAAGCCAAGATCTGTCCAGAAAATGATTTCCTGTGAGGCATTTACTGTGTTTGCACAGGGTGCCCAGAGAAGCTGTGGCTGCCCCACCCCTGGCAGTGTTCAAGGCCAGGCTGGACACAGAGTCTTGGAGCAAGCTGCTCCAGTGGAAGGGGTTGGAACTGGATGAGCTTTAAGGTCCCTTTCAACAGGAACCATTCCATGGTTCTGTGAGGAGCAAACATCAGATCCTTCCCTCCAACCTGCCCCAGCTTCTTCATGATGTAACCTCAGGGCAGTGATGGTTGCAGTGTCCAGGGAGCCCTCGCCACCAGCCCATCCCATCACTGATCCATGGTGGCTGTTGATGCATCCAGAGAAATGAGCAAGCAAGGAGCATGTGAAGTAATGAACATTGCTCCTCGCACCCTCCTCAAGGCCATTTACACAGCTCCCATTCATTTCTGGTAACCTGTCGTTATTTTAGTTGATTCTTTCTGTAT
This sequence comes from Pezoporus wallicus, assembly GCF_028554395.1. Taxonomy (NCBI): domain Eukaryota; kingdom Metazoa; phylum Chordata; class Aves; order Psittaciformes; family Psittacidae; genus Pezoporus; species Pezoporus wallicus. The sequence goes on along the minus strand of NW_026636574.1, from coordinate 471,710 downwards.
TTTGTGCTCTGTTTGCTTCCACTCGCAGGGACAGGAGCAGCGCTGCTCACTGCTGAAGGGGTGCTGGGGCTCTGCAGAAGAGCAGATCCCAGAACTGATGGTCACCCAGATGCTCTCCAGCCACCCCACGAGCAGTGGCCACTCACTCCCCTGCCCCTCAAGCAGGGCAGCAGAAGTGTGGCTTCAATAGCCAGATTCCTTCCTCCTCTTTATCTCACATCTGGTTTTATTCCAGGGGGGGTTAATTTTCTTCCTTCTTTCTTCCCTAAAGCAATCAAATGGCACCTTTGCATGGGAAGCCAGTGCTTTCTGCCCATACCACCACGTAAAACCAGTGCAGCCCAGAGCATTCCACACACTACTGATGACAGAACCAGAATGCATCCCCTGAGCAATCCCAGTTGGCCATTATTCAAGCCCCATTAGCAGCTTATGCTTGCACAGCCCATGCTGGAGCTCTGCTCTCACCTGGGAAATCCCGGCTGGGACTGATGCTCTCCTGGTTTGGGGATAGGTAAATCTCAGATGTATTCATTTCCCTGACCCATTTAGTGGGCCACCTTCCTAATTTCCCATGCCTTTTACCTCTTGCTTTGCTGGGAATGCTCTGCTGGTGCTGCAAAGGAAAGGAGTTATTATTCAGAAAAGAAGTGGGAGAGATGCTATAAATGTAAAGCGCAGGAGCAAGCTTTAATCATCCTCATCATTAGTTAATTGCTGTAGACTGAGTCCATTCCAAGGAGAACACAGAGTGTTAAATATAGATGTAGAACTGGGATCTATTTTTGTGATCGGATCCTGCGGCTGCTCTTCCCAAGGATGTCAACACCGGGGACTGTCAGAAGAGCGTCAGCCGCAGTCAGTGGGATGTGGGCTCCTACCCAGAGCGGGTGGGAATGTGCTTGGCTCCAATGGTGCCTGACGGATGAGTGCAAGGAGGATCCCACTGGATTCCACACTCAGCTTTTGGGGAAAACCTGTGGAACCCCTCGTTCTGACAGCGCCTCGGCCAAAGTCGCATTAGGGAATCAGCCAAGATCAGCTGAGTCCTGCCCAATGCTTTACCCATCAGTTGGCTTCCTCCCCGTACAGAACCGTTTGAATCTGTTCTTGGGCCTCAGACTAGCAGAAGCCCTTGCTCTCCCCATTGCACGCTCCCCCATTTCAGAGCCCTTTTTGTCCCCGCTATGTACCTTTGGTCCGTGTCCTCTCTGCGCTTTCTCTCCTCCTCTCTCCTTCGCCCCACTCAATGCACTCCACTAAAGGTTCCCTTCTCCCTTAGGGCGGAGGCACCCGTGAGGAGCAGCTGCAAATGGAGGGTTTGAAAGGCGCTCAGTGGCTCTGTCCTCAGTTACCTGTCCAGAGATCTCTCCGGTCCAGCACTTGTAAAAGCACTTTCCCATTAACTCCTCCTTTGCAGAGGGCTTTGCAGCAGCTCTGAGGAGGGAGCAAGATGCTTTCCCTCCAGCCCAGGCGCAGGGTGATGCGGAGCAGGGCCCTGTTTCTCCCTCCAACCGCCAGGTTAGCAGAGGCTGCTGGAGCTGAATCCCTTGGCAGCGCAGGCACTCAGGCTGGTGGCTCCAAGAGATAAATCCCAAACAAATGCTTTTTCCCATGGCTGGCAGGGAGGGGGGTGCTGGGCTCCCCATATCTCATAGCCATAGAGAGGGCAGCGCTGCCCCTCCTGTGCCATCCTGCTTGGCTCTGAGCCTTGCTTCAGTGTCTGGCTGCATATGGGGACAGGGTAAGGACAGAGGAGCGAGCACTGCCTGTGCCTCAGTGTGAGTGGGATAGGGCAGGAATCAGGGAGCAAGCTCATCCTTAGGGGGGACCCTCCTCATGGTCCTTGGGGCCCAGGGTGGGTGTGCAAGTCCCTGAGCACCCCAGCGTGTCCCAGCAGTGATGGAATCCCTGTGCTCACCCGGGTTATAAACCTCACGTGGTGGATGTGTGTCCATGCAGAGCTGCGTGCATGCCACAGCAGGTGACACCATCCACGGTCACACAGTGTGCGGCACAGCCAGAGCCAGGGGATGCCTGTGCCTCATCCCCACACAAGTGTGCTGAGGGTGCTTGGACAAGCTCGGGCGCACAGTCGTTTGTGGCTGTCCGAGCATGTCCAAGCAAGCCCGTCCTTGAGCAGGGGCTGGGGAGAGGAGGATTAAATGCCAAGTGCTCTGCGGAGCTCTGCCGCGGGCTGATGCCTGATGCATTGAGCCTGCCGGGCTCTTGACAGATACCTGGGCTCTGACTTTGCCGCTCGCTGGCAGCGCTCCTGCACTCCCAATTCTGCTTCACTGAGCTTCATCGGGTCCTGGGATGAGACCTCAGGGGTGCTGCGTGTGCGCACACAGGGCAGAGCCCATCTGTGTGCGAGCACACGCGTGTTCATGTGTGTGCAGGCGGGTGCATCTCCCCAGTGTGGGTGCACGCACGCCTGGGTGCTGAGCACTGCTCGTGGTGTTTCTGTGTTAGCGTACAGCGATGCTGCATGAGCGAGGCTCCCCTCGGCAGGACCGTGTCTTCATGTATGGGCTCTGAGTGCAGCTGCTTCCAATTGGAGCAGGGACCCTGGGGCTGCGGGCCCTGGGCTGGGGAAGCCTGGTCAAGCCGAAGCCTGGAAATGAAGTCCCCATCTGGAACAGCAGAGCTCACCCGGGAATGCCCAGGGAAAACAAACACTGCTCCGAGCAATACAAGAAGGGCAGTGGAGTCCTTGAGAAATGGGGTCAAAGCAGAACTTGAGTCCAGGAGCTGAGGAAAGGGGTTTGCATATGGATGTCCTCTCCTCCCATACCCTGAAACCATCTGCATTTGGTGCATCACCATCAGACCCAGCTGAATGAAGGCATTGCCATGGCCCTTTCTTGACATATCATCCAGTGAGCCTGGTGATGACCTGAGATACAAAGCCCCTTTGAGCAAAGCACTGCTCAGGCCCCGCCAGTTTGGAGCTTGTTCCCAAACCATTTCTGTTTAGAAGCACAAGAGCTCCTTCTAAACCACCTTGAGTCCCTTGTCTCTGGCCACCTTTCCCTCACTCGCTCCCCCCCATCATTTCCCCTTGGAAAATAGCCTGTCTGTTCCTTAAATAATGGCATTTCTTTGTACAATTGCAGGAGCTTTAATACTTCTTACTCACTTCTATTGGTAAAATCAAATCAATTTACCCACAGGCTCCTGATTTCCTTCAGGTTTCGGGGTTTTTGCTAGCATTGTCCTTAATGTTTCTCATGATTCTTTGATCTGACAATCAAAGGGATCCCTTCAGCTGCTCACACACACACCAGGATGTCGGCAAACACACGATCCATAAAATATACAGCATCCTTACACAGGGATTTACATAACACTGACAATGAAGGCATCAAAAAGAATCATTTATCAGATTTAGGAGCAATTACAGCAATGGCTCTTAGGGAGGGGGAGGCGGCTGGAAGCTGACAGCGGGTGACATGAGCTGGTAAATGCTCTCTAACAGCTCCAGAAGTGACACTCATTCTGTTTTACACCTTGCCAAGAAGTTCCCAGCTACCAGCAACTCCAGACCTCCCCACGGCCCCTTGTTTTCCATAGCTTGAGTGACAGCAGGTTTGCAGAGAGACAAGAGCTGGGGCTCTGCATTAAGCATCCTTAATCCCTGCAAGCGCCGGCGAGCCCCAGAGAGGGAGGACGTGGGCTGGCTCCTTGCAAAGGATCTTGCAGCTGGATATGGCTCCAAGCATGTGTGATGCTCCAGTGCTCCAGCAAGGGAGCGAGGGAGGTGGTGTGAAACGCCATGGACCAGGGTAGCATTCAATCACCTCTCCTGAAGCTGGGAAACAGCATTCCCAGCAGACAGCCCCCAGCAGTGATTCAGGTCCCACAGGCAAATCTAGGGCCCAATCCACATTTGACCCCAAAACTAACTGCATAAAGAAGTGCAAACCTATATTGCATGTGCCAAATTTAACAGCATGGCCTCATAGTGCCAGGTAATTATAGATCTGTGGGAGAACTGGGGCTACCGCGTGTCTGGGAAGGCGAACAGCAAATGAACCAGCCCAAAGTCAGCAGGTTTGGGTAGAGTTCACACCTGAGAGCTCTTCTCTTTGAAGGTCTCCTTTGGGGAGCTGAGCAGGGGACTCGCAGGCATGGCTTTGGGTGTACATCCCATCTCCTATGCCCCCCGTGGCACCAGCGCCGAGCACCCTCAGCCCAGCAGCAGGATCCACTCCTGCTCAGCCCAAACAAAACTGAGGATAAATAATCCCGGAATTTGTAGATGCTTGATTGCCATGGCAACCGCGCAGCCGCCTCCTCCTGCGCTCCCTGCCAGCCTTGGAGCTGGCTCCAGCTCCCCCAGCTCCCATCTGCTTTCCAGGGCTGCAATCCCACCCCTTCCCCTGGCTCAGCTCTGGCTCCGTGTCCAGCTCATGCTGTCGCTGGGGTTGGTCCTTGGCACTGGGCACTGACACATCCAAGGATGCAGCCCATGGACTCTAAGGCAGCTGTGATTGTCACCATCACCCCATGTTCTGCCCCGTGCTCAGCCCTTCTGTTACCAGGAGCTGGGAGCAGAGTGGGGGCAAGGGGCTCATTCTGCCCAGCCTGGGTAGGAATCAGCCCCCTGAGACATGTGAAAGCAGCACAAGTATGTTCTAGCGCACCAAAACCCCTCAGTCCCAGGTTTCCTCTCCCCTCTTTGCACATGCGGAATGTGCATCATCCTCTTAATTCTGATGGGTTTTCCCTTCCAGCCATGCTTAAGCCAGCTCCCAACAGGCAGGGAGAGAATTGCTCCCAGCCCACTTCACTGGCACGAATGGAAATTGAGATCAAAGATGTCGGGGGGCGGGGGGGGGAGCCCTGGTCCCGGGAGAACCTGGGAGCATCTCGGAGGTGATGCCCAGGTCCAATCCTGTCCCCAGCGAGGGCATCCAGGGCTGTGCCTGGCTCAGGAGGCAGCTGAAGCAGGGTCATGCCCTGCTGCTCCTCCGGGAGGGCCTGAGCCAGCTCTGGCCTTGCTGTGGCATCACTGCCTCTGGGAAGAGCTGCCGTGGATCCCTCCTCAGAGGCAGCGCCGGCGCTCGGGGGTTTTGCTGCGCTCTTGGGTTCTGCTCAGGGCAAGCCAGGTGTTATTTATAAAACCAGAGAACGGCAGAAATGGAGAGGGGGAACCCGGAGCGGCTCCTGAGTGCTCATGGTGCGCGTGAGCGAGCAGCCGCTGGGATCCCATCACAGCCTCCTGCCCCTCGGAGGACACCGGGCATCGGTGCAGGGAGCTGAGCCTGGGAGATCCACAGCCCAGTCCCACCCATCACACCCTCCTGCCCCATCCCTGGCAGTGCTCAAGGCCAGGTTGGACACAGGGGCTTGGAGCAAGCTGCTCCAGTGGAAGGGGTCCCTGCCCATGGCAGGGGTTGGAGCTGGAGGAGCTTTAAGGTCAATTCCACCCAAACCAGGCTGGGATTCTCTGCTACTCCCTCTCACACTGGGGCCATGGTGAGGCAGAGGACGAGGACGGACAAGGGCTGCTCATAGATGAGTCATTTGCAGTGATTAAAAAGGGCTCTTCTTTTATTATAAAGGAGCGGTGGAAGGATGCCAGTGAACATAACCTCTGTGAGTGCTGGAGGAATCATTCCAGGGAGGAATTAGCAGCACAATATTAGTTGCAGGCAAAGAACTTAATTAGCAGATTCAGCAGAGATTCCGATTTAAAAACAACCCAAGATAGGAGGAAGCCTTGTGCTCCCCTCCTGGCTATTCTGGGGATGGGGCAACCCAAGGGGAGCAGCATCTCTGTATGGGGCTCATGGTAAGCCTTATACAAGCCAGGGAGGAGCTGGGAGGCTGAGACTGGTGGGAATAGGGAAGCTGAGGACCCTGACCAGAGCCCTGGGGCATGGCTGAGGAGGGATCTGTTTCAGTGAAGGAGGCAGCGCTGTGGGATCACAATGCAGCGAACACAGCATTGGGCCCATGGGGTCCTGCCTGCGAGGGGCCAGGCAATGGCCGCAGCATCACCCAGCTTTAACACCCCCTGGGCTGTTCAGAGGTACCCCCAGCTCCATCCCTGCTCCTCTTCTCTCTCCTCTTCTTCCAGCAGCAAACTCAGTGGCCAACGTCCATCTCCTGCCCCATGCTGGGACACTGGGCCAGTGCTCAGCCCCCCGTGCTGATGCCAGCAGCCTGTGAGGAGTAAGCATGGCCTGGGGATATGGATGGGAATGGGGCAGGTTGTTTCTCCTGGAATCCCTACTTTAGGTCCCTGCAGGATCTTGGGAAAACACAACAGCAGGACACAGCTCGTTTTCCAGTCTGGAAGATGGGAAGGAAGCAGCAGCCTGTGAGGAGCAAGCAAAGGCTTGTGGAACCCACCTTCGAATGGAAAGGGGAGACAAAGGGAGAGGGGGGGAAAGCTCCATGTGTGTGCACTTGTGTGCATGCATGTGAGTGTGCACGCATGTGAGTGCAGGAGGACATGTGCCTGCGGGTGAACACGCATGTGAGCTGAGCATGTGTGCGTGTGAGCTCATACATGACCCACGCATGTGTCAGCAGCCCCCATGTGCACACAAGGGGAAAGAAGGTGGCTCCCATCGCCATGGAAACGGTGACAAATAACACAATACACGGGGACACGGCACTGCCTCTGCCTCGTGCTGGGATTCTCCCCCTGAGCAGCATCAAAATGCACCCGGGGGCAGCGGGGTCCCTGTGACGGTGACACTGCGGACACTCAGGACCACAGAAACCATCACTTGTGTTCTTCCCTCTTGCTCATCCCCTTGCATTTCTGCTGAGTTTCATAGAACATAGGACCATGGAATGGGTTGGGTTGAAGGGACCTTAAAGCTCCTCCAGCTCCAGCCCCTGCCACGGGCAGGGACCCCTTCCACTGGAGCAGCTTGCTCCAAGCCTGTCCTACAGGCCCTTGTCCAAAGGAGTTTCTCTCCTCTCGGTGGGTTTTGTTGCTAGCTGGGGCTGATGTCCCTAGGTAAAGGGTTCCAGCATGAGCCTGCATGGGGTGGGAGCTGGGCATGGGGAAGGGTCCCCACTCCTATATCCCTGCAGAATATTGGGAAAGCAAACTGGAAGCACACAGTTAATTTTGCAGTCCAGAAGGAAGCAGCTCCCAAAGCACCATCTTCCCAGCACATCCCTTCTACCTTCCAAGACTGATTCTGCGCCTGGGAGGAGGCAGTGGAAGAGGTAGCTGGACCTGGGAGACAAGAACATGCAGACACCAAAGGTGTTAATGATGCGCTAACGAACGCAACAAGTTCAGCTGCAATGGGCTGATGCTGCAACCTTTTAATTACATTCTTGTCTGGCAATTAAAGAAACAAATCTGACTCTTAACGCAGCACATTGCACACGAGTTCCCTTCTGCAGCACTGGGTCCTCCTTTCCTTACCAGCGAACCCTGTTCTCTGTAGGAAGTTTATTTCCCCTTGGACCAATCTCCTGCCTGTAAATTGGATGGTGGGATGGGGTGAAGCCAGCAAGGAGCGGGAGGGAGCCACATCAAATCCCTGCCGTGCAAAGCACATTCCGCATAAAGGCCACCTCATTCAGCCGCTGTTCGTACAATGGGGACTCCATCAGGTTCACTTCCCCCTCTAACTCGCTTCCCAGGGTGGCTGTAAAGATGAAGAAGATAAAGGGAGCTGCTCCTCCTGTGCTCCTGGGGCTGGCAGAGGGAGTTAGTCTTTCCTGGGCTCTGACTACGGCTGTTTCTGCATCTTTATAGCATGGCCCCTGATTTACAATCGGCTTTTATAGCGGCTGTAAACCAGCCCCAAAGCAGAGAAAGAAAGGAACCAGAAGAACATTTCCCCTTCCCACCCGACGTGGGGTGTGAGCAGCCGAGAGAGCAACTGGGAGAGGGTAGGCTGGGGCTGCTGCTTGGCTCTGAATGGGGAGCAGGGTTACCCAGGGCTCTGTGCTCCTGCCTGTGGAAAGGATGGGGCTTGGCATTGGTCTCTCGAAGGAGGCTCGAGGCTGGGTGTGAATGTTCTTTAATCAGCCTGCAATGAGCTCCGGTGGGTAGGGACAAGGACAGCCCCATAACTCAGGACACTCGCCTCTGCCTTGGAAAGGAGTCCTGAAGAGTCCCATTTCCTTTGCTGCTGCAGACTCCTGGTGTGACCTTGGCCTGGCTGTATAGACCCAGCGCTCCAAATGTATTTAGATACCAAAATCAATGGGGGCTTGGATGTGGATGCTTAAATGTCTTTATCGATCTGGCCCTCCCTGTGCCTTCCTTTCCCTGGCTCTGAAGCAAGCTTGGCCTCCTGTCCATGGCTGAGCAGTGCAGGGGTTTGCTGCACCCCAGAGCCAGCACCCCAGCACTGACTGATCCATGGCTTTGGGCTTGTCCCCTCACCCAGTGGCATCTGTGCTCCCCCTTACTGGGGGGAGATGGGGGTGTTTGTGGGTGGTGTTTAACAGGCATGGATTGATCTCAAAGGATTTGGATATTATCCCAAAACAAGTACTAAAAGACACTGTAAAAAACATATTAAAAGATTATTAGGGACATAATAGTAATAATAATGTGTTAATGGTGCTTGATACCACAGGGCAACTGCTCCATGGAGGAGTCAGGGGTCCGGATCAGGTGAGGTCAGTGTTCACACACCTTCACTAGAGCAGCTTCCTTCAAGCCCCTGTGTCCAACCTGGCCCTGAACACTGTCAGGGATGGGGCAGCCACAGCTTCTCTGGGCACCCTGTGCCAGCACCTCAGCACCCTCACAGGGAGGTTCCAGGGCTCAGGTTGTGCGGGTTGGGTTTTACTTGGCGCTGTTGCCAAAGGAGAAAGCTCATGGATCCGGCAGCACAGACCATCAGAGCCCTGGGCATCGGGGGTAATGTGCAGCTGCCCTGCCTGGAGCAGCAGGGATGCTGTAACTCAGGAGCAGCCAGAGCCAGCCTGAGTTATGGCTCTGTCCTGCACCAGCCATAACTCACTGTCTGCCGCTAGGATGTGATTGGGTTTATCCTGCACAGGGGAGATGAGGGGGGGAAGCGGTGTCTCCTCTTTGGCTCCAGAGAAGGGGCTGCAGCAGCTTTTCCCAACACCTCCAGGGTTCATGACTCCATCACGCTGCCTGAGGGAGCTGCTGTTATGTCCTTAAATCATTAAAGAATAATAAGAACCGTGACACCAAAACCAATTCCCATCTATGAATGATGCCGACGGGAGCTGCTCCTGCTCCCACTGGGAGGTACCAGAGTCAGGCTTGGCTCAGCTGATGCCTGGGAGGAAACTGCTGCTGGGAACGGATCCTGCCTAAAACAGCCCTGCCACAGAGCACAAGGGACTGGGGGAACCCTCCAAGAGTCCCCAGGCAGGTCAGAGCAGGGTTCTGCCTGCCCTGGCAGAGGGGTCTGTGGAGATGCTGGGGTGGGAAACCTCATCCCTCCTTAGCCCAGCTCGTTGCTCCAGGTACAGGACATGAGAGCTGGAGGGGTGGGATGGGAGCAGCCCAATGAGGTGAAACAGGCCCTGGGTTAAAGATGCTGGAGAGGACAAAGGGGAGATGCTTTGATGCCCGGGTGCGTGTGAGCAGGCTGGGCTCGAAGGAAGGAGAAACCCCATGAGCTGTGATGGTGCCCTCCAAATCTACTGCTTCTCCATAGCACTGCCTCAGTACTGCTTCCCAGGGAGTTCATGTTGTGTCTTGAAGGGTAAGAAGGGGGATGTGAAGCTCCTCCCAAGGCTCTGTGTGTAAGTGCTGCAGGTAAAACATCACCTGAGCCTGCAAGGAGCCGCTCCTGCAGGGGAAGTGTTTAACCCCTCACACCGTGGGGATAATGTTCCAAGTGACCTCAAGCGCGGAAGAGGCCCAAGAACTGCTGACACAGCAGGGACAATGAATGAGTGCTCCCTTGGCTAAAATCCCTGCAATCAGAACCTGGATCAGGCTGCACTCCTCTGCCCGAAGACAGCATCTCGAGGGTGTGTACATTACTCATCATCTGCAGGAGCTGCCCTAGTGCACAGGAGGAGCCTGTTTATGAGCAAGGTGTTAGACACGGGGGCTTGGGGCCAGCCTCTCCCTCCCCATCGCATGGTACCCATGTGTGGAGCAGGGGGATGCCTGTCTCCATCTCCTTGTCTCTTCCCTTGCTCACAGTGGATGTGTTTACAGCAATGCCTCTCATCCTGCACCTAAAACAAAGGGGGAAAGCAGCTTAAACCATGACACTGTCCCGTGTCACCAGGAGTGAGGTGGCTTTAGTGTCCCCCTCCTGCACATGGTCATAGAATCCCAGGGAAGAGCTTCTGCCTGAGATCCCATCTCAGTCTCCCTTCTGGCAGGTTAAAGCCATCCCCTTTGTCCTGTCCCTGCAGGCCCTTGTCCAAAGCCCTTCTCCAGGATTCCTGTAGCCCCCTTATGCATTCACTGAGTAAGGGACCTGCCTGAGGCCACAGGGAGTCTGTGGCAGAGTTAAAACTCAATTAGTCTTAAGAACAAACAAGCACCTTTGAACCCCCTGTAGTTGGAATGAGAAGTGATTAAATGACCTGGGCTTAACAGCGTTGTTCAAGCTTCCACCAAGCCTTGGATGAAAGCCCTGAGCAGTTCATCTGGGTTCAGCTGTTTCTATGGAGTTCTCTTGTTATTTCAGCCCGGAGCGAGGTCTCTGCAGCACCGTCTGCTCCGATCGATGGTGCTCTGGCAGCTGGGGAGGGAGCTGCTGCTGCTGCTGCCCCGTCTCCTCCGGGCCCATGCTTGGGGGTGATGGGTGCCCTGGAACAGTGCCCAGGAGCCGCAGGGCTCTGCAGAGGGACCCAGCCAAGGGCAGGAGCATCCTGCAGCCACGTGGCTGGGGCTGGCAAAGCTTTCCCTCCTCCTCCCTGAGCTGAATCCTTCCTCTTGTGGCTGAGACAGGAGACTGAGCCCTGGGGCAGACAGGTTGAGAGCCGCCATCAAGTACCAGTGATTACCTGTGCCCTCGGAGCAGCCGTGCTGGATGCAGCAGCCTGGGGGAGCTCGAGGTGCCCCCTGCACTGCGGGAGGTGCAGCTCTGCCCTCCTGCTCACGCAGGCTGTGCAGGTGATGCTGCTTGCACACAGGGATGCAGCACTGGGATGGCCATCAAGTGGTCTGCAGTGGTTTGGGGTGGCTGGGGGCCTGCTCAGCCCCTGGGCCTTCAGTTTGGGTGGGGGAGAATGTGATGTGTACAAGGCAGTTGAGCAGAAGGTACCCAAGCCCCTGCTCCCTCTAAGTACCCATGGTCCTGGAGCAGCAGGATGTGGGCATCAGTTTCTCCAGCTGCCCGGGAGCTCCATCGCATGACAAGTGCCTTTCATTGGGTTCTTATGGGGTTCCTGCAGAAGGAAGGGGCATGGCCCTGCACTCCCCAGTACTTGGATAAAGCCTCGCATTTCGCCCTGTGCTGTTTGAAAAGCCAGGAGGGGATCTTCCAGCTGAGCCCCCTCTCTGACTCAGTTTATGCTGCAAAGTGAGGCTAGCATTAGGCATGTGTCCCCAGTCAGTATCTGCATAAACGCTTTGCTGAGTGGGGGCCAATACGCCAGAACATCACCCATTTGGTTTGGGCTCATGGGCAGGGATTTTATGCGATTGAAGTCCTGCCAATTAAATCAGGTCACTCCAATCTCTCCTTTCTGCCTCTCTGGCTCTCTCACATGTTTGTGTCTGTTCTCCATCCCTGCGCTCCAGCCCACCGCCACAGGCAACTGCTCTGGGAATGAGCCAGAGCCCAGCTCTGTTCCTGAGCATGAAATGGGGATTCAATGGCCACTGTGGTGGGGGCATCCACAGAGCTCTAGCACTGCTGGATGGGGCTGGGAGAAAGTGCTGGAAAGCAAAGGGTGGGAAGCTAATCCCACCCTAAATCCTGCCTTGGTCAGAGCCCCACAGCCGTGCCTAACTGAGCCACCTCTCCCTACATCAACACTGGGTGCCAAGGCGGATGGGGTCTCCATCCCTCACCTCTCAAGGTGAGTCACAGGCAACCAGGCCTTCAGATGTCTCCCTCTGAGACACAGCAAAGCAGGAGGCAGCTTTTCCCCAGTGTTTTTCAAGGTTAAGAGCCTCTGAGCACCCCTTTGCAGGGAAGGTGAACCAGGGGCAGCATGTCTGACCTAGGAACCCAGCCACCCCAAGGTGCTGCAATACCCATGGGGCATCTGTTCTGTCAGCTTGGGTGCACTGGGGACGGGGTAGGTGCGAGAGACCCTCGGGACCATGCACAGACAGATCTTTCCAAGGCAAAGCGAGGCCTTTGGGTGCTGGTGGGCACCCACAAGCCCACCCTGCTGAGCCTCCCACTTCCCTCCAGACCATGCAGCATCGTGGAAGGCAGCTTGTGGAGAGAGAACCCGAGGATGTGCTGCAGGTGTCGAGGGCTGCGAGCTCAGCCCTTGCCGGAGCTTTTCCTCTCTGGAGCTCGGCAGCATCACCCCGAGGTGCCGGCGGCGCCCCTCGGGTGCTGGCAGAGCCGCAGGGGTTAAGGGCGCAGCCGGCAAGAGCGGATTCAGGTGGGAGGCTCGTTGTGGCGACAGGAGCCGAGCGAGGAGGAGGAGGAGGAGGGCTGGGAAAGGGAGGGAACAGGAGGAGGAGGAGGAAGAGGAGGGGGCAGCGTTTGCAGGCAGCGGCTGCAAAGGAGCCGGGCGAAGGGAGGGAGAGGTCTCTCCCCGCTGCCTCCGGAGCTGAGGACAGCCGCAGGGGCGGCCTCCAGTCCCTTGCTCCCCACCACAAAGGGACAAGGACGGACCCCCCCACCACCACCCCGGCCTCGGGCAGGTCCAGCGCACCCCGGCCCTTTGTATGCTGGGGGGGGCTCTGTGCGACCCAGATGTGCGGGCAGCTGCGGCCGATGCCAGCGGCGCCGGGGGACGGGAGGAGAGCCCAAGGGTAAGTGGGGCTCCAGCCCCAGTGAGCGCTGTTTGGGGGGCGGTGGTGACTTTGGGGGGGCCGGGGGGGGGGGGCTCTGCGACACGGAGCCGCTGCTCGGCAGTTTGCGGGGTCGGGGTTTTGTTTGGGTTAATTTTCTCCTTCTCCTCCCAGAGGAAGGGGGTGAGAAATGGTGCGTGTGAGATGTAAGAGACGGGAAAGCTGGTACAAAGGGGAAATGAACCCCGCAGCCCTGCGCGCTCCGGGAGGGAGGCAGCCGGGGAGAGCAGGTTTCCCTTGGCACGGACGGGTGCGCGGTCCTGGAAACTCTTCTGGGATCGAGTCGATCCCCACCGAGGCACCGGTGGGAACGTGGGGTGACCGTGACGATGCCGAAGGGGGGGATTGAGACGGAAGCGGCTGGGAGCAGCGCCGGGTGCTTTAACCCCTCCGGGGAAGTGTGGAAGGAGCGAAGTTGAGCGCAGAGAAGAGACTGCGTTAAATAAACCAGCCTGGTCCTTTGGTCTTCCCCCGCCTCCGAAGGGTGATGGCAAAGCGAACCCCGGGGGCAGCCGTGTCGTTGCAGTGTGCTGGTCCTGACCCCCTAGCCTTCCTGACTCCCTCCTCTATGTGTGCACCCACCTGCACCCCTGGAATCCCTCATCCCTCTGCTGTGGGTGCGTGGCTGTGCCCTTGAGAGCGATGGGGATCAGGGCAGGGCCCCTGTGCACCCTTGTGCTGATCCAGTCTGGGAAGGGTGCTCAGGGCTGGGGGACCCTACGGCTCTGTGTGTGGCTGTCCTCGCCTCTCCCCGATGTTTGGGCAGGCACCGGCTCTCCTCACATCCTCTTGCTTCACTCCAGAGCCTGGAAAAAGGGATCTGAGGGCTCTTAACAATGCCCTTTGCCACCCAGGGCTTGTCCCGGCCTCGCAGTGAGACCCCAGAGGGAAAAGGACCCTTGGAGCAGTGTTTCCCAGGAGGCTTTTGCTGGGAGTTGCAGGCAGATGCTGCTGTCAGCTTTGGGCATGAGGATCTTGTTCCTCAAGCCTTGATCTAGCAAGGCTGGGAGGTCAGAACCATGCACAGTCGCTGCCTGTCTCACCCACCTCGTGTTGCTGTGCCGGTGCTGAGCCAGGACCCAGCCCTGCCCTTGCTTTGGGAATGAGCATTCCTGCTCCCGCAGCACGGATGCGGGCAGAGCTCACAGCAAGGCTGAGAAACAAATATCTTGCTTCTGTCTCTCAAAGCCTGAGCGCGGTGCAGCCCTCGGGTGATGGGATGGCTTGCATGGTGGCTTCATGCAAGTTTCCCAGCGCGCTGACTGCTCCCTGCCATGGGGCTTTACCTCTTGTGGGTGCCCATCAGTCCCTGGTTCGTGTCTGGGATGTGGGGTGCTGTCACCCAGCTCCCACCCTGGCTCCCTGTGCCCCTGGTCCTGCTGGCCCAGCCTCTCTGCTGGGTGCTGGCTCTCCTTTCCCCCTCTATAGGCATTAGGGGCTGGTCTGGCAGGTTGTGGCTGTGCAGGGCAGGGCTGAAGCCCACATCTGGGGGTGAATCCCTGCTCCTCAGCCATTTAAAACCCCTTCCTTTGGGTGGGACCTTTCTCGTCCTCTGCAGTGTAAAACCGGGAGCTGCCAGGGCTGAGCTGTGCCAACACCCATCGCAGAGCCTGCCAGCTCCCGCTGGTGCAGCGGAAGGGGGTGGTGGGTTAGGCAGGACAGGGAGCTAAACCCATCCCGCCGCACGGGGGGTGCTGGAACACCAGGAATCCTCTTTCCCCACAGCGCTGCACATTAAGCTCTGTAATTGCCTCCGCAGGGAGCCGGGGCAGCCCCTCTGCTCAGTGCTTCAAAGGCGGTGCTGGGGAGGCTCCGGTTCCCAATGGAGCTCCAGCAGCTCGCACCAGATGTGGCTGCTCCTGCTTTGAAGAGCAGCAGAGGGATCGGCCCTGCTCCTCGCTGGAGCTCATTGCTGCCATTTAGGGTTGTGATCCTGAATTTCCTGGCTAGAACACAGGGATGGAGGAAGGTCCAGAGCTCATTCCAGGGGGGCACCTGAAAGGTGGGGACTCCATCACCCCACCAGCACCAAACACAGGGAATGTGAGCACAGGGCTCTCTCGCTTGCTTTATTCCCAGCAGATGAATCACCAAAACCACCTTCAGGGCTGGTGCTGGTCACTAAATGCCTCCTCCCTTCTGTCCTAAAAGCTGCCCATGGGATAACATTCCTGCTGGCACGCGGCTTATTTGCTAAAGAGTAGAGGTGCCAGCCCAGGACCCGTGTGACCCCCTCTGTGCCACAGCAATTCACCACCACCCTCCCTTCTTGTTCTCACGTCCTTTTGGCCAGGAAACACCTTCAGGGGATGTTTCACTGCCCTCCACCCCAGACAAAGTGGGAGGCCCCCGGCACTGACCCCTGGCTGCTCCCCCTCTGCTCTGCATGGGGTGGAGGGCACCCCAGGGCTCTGGTTTTCCTCCTGGAAATGGAATTGTTTCCCTCCCATGCTCTCTTCATCCAGAGCTGCGGCTCTGCCCATCCCTGGCTGGGGAAAGCCACCAGACAGGGAATCGGAGCTGCTGCCGAGCTCAGTGCTGTCTGCTGCTTGCTGGGAGAAGAGCATCAGGAGAAACATCACGATTGGATGAGCTGAAAACTTCTCCTTGAGATGGTAGCCGGGCTTTGTCCGTACGGCCCCGCACTGGGCTCTGCCTTTGAGCTCAGATTTTGGTTGCTGATGCTCTTGAGTTATAAAGCCAGGACAAGCCCTCTTTGCCCTTTTGCCCATGGCCCCCTCCATCCATCCCCACACATGTCCCTTCCAGCATCCCTCTGTGCTGGACCGGCTGAAATGTCCGACTGTTCCAGGACATCAGCCAGCTCATAGGTGGTGAGGGATGTGTGCAGGTTTAGTGGCTGTTGATGGCAGAGAGTATTTTGTGATATATATATTTATAGTGGGTTTTGTAAGAGCCTGTTCCAGTGAGTGGGTTTTAGGAAGGCGATAAACGGCTGGGAAAACAGCTCTGCTTGCACCTCGGGCAGAAGGGAGAGCCCCAGCACCCGCTGCCTTCCCCCTGCCATTATCCATTATGGTGGGGAGCACCTGGGGCTCTTGGATGTGGGAAATGAGGTCCCACAAACGGCACCATCCCCATCAGGGAGGGATGAGGGCACAAGTAACCCCCCTGCCCCTCGAAGCGAGGAGCCCTTGCGGTCGGTGCTCCCCAGGAACTGTTTGCAAACACGCTGCTGAGCAGGAATTCTGTGTCGGCTCTGCTTGGCGCGTTAACGCCGAATAACAAATAAAAACGGGAAAATTGGGATCCGTTCCCAGACAATTCACAAAGGGCTTTAATTGGGACTTAAGTAGTGCCTAAGTCTGGTGCTGGGTGTGCTTGTCACCCAGACAGGGAAAAGGGACAAACTTAGTCAATAAATTACTTGTGATAAATTATTCACTGGCTCTACTTGGAATTAATGCCAGCTCCCCCCTGCAGCAGCAAAGAACGGCTCCAGTGGCTCCTGACCCCATCCAGGCTCCCATCAGCTTTCAGAGCCTATCCCAGGTGCTATCAGAAAACCTTATTTTGTGGCATTTATAACCAGCCATAAAACAAATCACTCCAAGATTAAACCCGTGTGTGAGGTCGGAGTTTTGTCCTTCCTGCTGGCCAAAGTGGGCCGGGGTTTGGGTTCTGGTTTTGTCCTGTGACACTTCCTGCTTGCTTGGACTGTAAAAGCCTTCATCAGCGAGGAATCTGGAACCAGCTACAGGGGGCTCCAGTTTGAACCAGCCTTTCCCAAAGGCAGAGATGAACCAACTCCAGCTCCCTCCTTTGGGGGCAGAAATAAAGAAAGCATCTTTGCCCCAGAGCCCAGGGAAGCTCATCCCTGCTCTGTCCTGTGTCCCAGCAGGACCTTGTGGCTACAGATCAACAGCCTGGGAATACAGAGGGGGAAATGTAAAGGAGAAAAACTACCTGAAACGGAAAAACTGGGGGTTTTCCCTGTGTGTGCAACATTAAAATGAGCCCATTTGGTGTGTGCTGGACCCAGCATTTCTACTGGGGGTTGGTCGGTTGTTACAGTAAGATTATCACATTTAATCAGACGGTTTGGTTGTTCAAACCACTGTTTGGCAGCACATAATCCCATCCTCTCCCTTGACTGGAAAAGCCCATTTGGACTTTGGACTCGTTGTCCCAAAGAGGATCTGCAGTGTTTGATCCGGCTGCGCAAATCCCCGCGGTTGATCAGAAGCTGCATTTCCCAGTGGAGCTTTTTATTCCCATGGAAAATCCTGCCGAGTCCTATTTCTGAGTCACTTTCCCAACCTCCCACGTGCTGCCACAGTGCTGGGGCCGGGCACGTTGTCCCGGTGCTGCGCTGGCGCAGGGCTCCGTGCAGCTCCAGCTCGCCCGCACCAAGCCGCAGCCCGTGGCTGCTCTGCTTCCCACCCTGCGGCAGGGCTCATCCCCAGAGCCAGCCCTTGGAAGCACAAAGGAGCAGGTCCAGGGTGGGCTCCGTGGGGATGCTGCTGGGTTGGAGCACCGTGTCCAAGTCCTGCTCCGTGCTGGAAGCGCCGTTGTTCTTCCATTCCCATGAAGCTGTTGCTGGATAAGGCAGAAGGGTTTTGGTGAGGCTCCAGCTTCATGGCTCTTGAGTGCTGTTGGCTCCCTCTGTGCTGGTTAAACCCTCTTGGGAAGCCGCAGACCCCCTTGTCCCCCCTTCCCTGGCCGCTGTTGTCCTCCCTGGCTCAGCAGCCCCAGGTTGTGCTTTGCTTTAGTTCCTGTTTCTAAGGGTGAGGAGCAGGGATTGGGCAGGGAAAGCAGCAAGGCCAAAAGCAATGGTGGGTGTGCAGGGAAGGGGAGATGGGCTCTGGCCTCATGGAGCAGCCTCTCCCGGTGCATGGCGTGGGCTGATGCAGATGCTTGATGCCAGCTGATTTTTCCTGGTGTCCTTGGTGCGGATGCTGTCCTCGGGCAGTGCCTGGGAATAACTGTGGAGCCCAGTGGTTTCTAAAGCAGGGAGGGGTGAGTTTGCAGCCAGGGTTGGTCGGGCTGAGTCCTCCCTGTGCTGAGTTTCACTGAGGAGCAGCTCAGCATCCCACCAGCATGGTTGGAAGCATGACATGGAAGTGGCACCTCAGACCCCAGCTATCGGGGGGTTCACACAACCCCTCTTGCTCCTCACAGGGCTGTTGTTCTGTGTTTCACTGGCTCCTGCTCCCTAAAAGCCGTTCCTTCCCAGACCCCCCGGCCCTCCCTGGCCTTCCATCCTCCTTCCAGGGAAAAGCCAAGCCGTGATTTAGCAAAGGAAAGCACCAGCGATGCTGTTCCCAAAGCTGGATGCATCACAGGGGCACACCCCACTCGCTGCTGAAGGCCCCCCCCACACCCCACTGTGCTGGGGCACTGGCAGCCCCTCATCCCTCGGGGGATGCATGCCCTCGGGGCTGCAGGCAGCCAGGAATTGCCTCTCCCAGGCCCGTGCTGCTGCAGGATTGCCCCAGGGTGCTGCTCGCTGCTCTCCGCAGCAGCCCGGGATGACTAAGAGGCAGTGAGGCACTCATCCCCATCGGAAGAGAGCTAATTCTGGGAGTAAGCGGGAAGAAAGCTCCCGGGGGGAGAGGCTGTGTGTGAATCCAAGACAAGTGGGTGACATTTCCGCCAGGCACGTGCAGCTGCGGGAGGGGGGACACGCGTGGGACCGTCGAGGGCTGTGATTCCCGGCTGGTGGAGAGCAGCATCTCCTGCTGTGCCCGTGCTCGGAGCTTGCTCCGTCCTGTGACAGGCCGCCAGGACAGGGACCATGTTTTCCTGTTGCATGGCAGCCCTGGGAACTGGGGGCTTTGAAATTAGCATGGGAAAGGGGAGGAAAGAGACTCGAGGGTCACTGCTCGGCTCAAAGCTCTGGCTCCAACGCATCAGTGCCAGGGTCTGGGTTGCCCCAGCTCATCACAGTCTTGGTCCTGCAGGATAATTCCCTCTCCACCAGTAATTCCCTTCTCCCTTCCTCTGCCCCAGGCTCCCAGCAGCCACTGAGATGATTTTAATTAAGATAAATCCAAGTGGGGTTTGCCATGAATAAGCCAAATTCCTCACCCATGAAGGGTTCTTCCGTCCCTTGGAGCAAGCTGCTCTAGTGGAAGGTGGCTGTGGCAGGAGTTGGAACTGGATGAGCTTTCAGGTCCCTTCCAACCCAAACCATTCCATGTTTCATTCTGGGGAGGGACCTTTAACAGCCACCAAGGGCCCTGAGCTTCACCTATGGGCAGTGGGACCCCGGTGCAGGAAACTTGGTGATTTGAGGGCTGGGTGTTGGGTCCTTCCCAGGGGTGGGTGCAGTGAGGGATGTGCAGCCCCTCTGGCTCACGGTGCTGAAAGGACCATCATGGTTTGGGAGGAATAAACCATCCCCATCCCATTGTAAACCACCTCTGTGGTCTCTGCTGGTGCCAAAGCCCCACTGCTCCCCAGGGAGGGGCTCAGCACCCCCAGGCCCCATACGGGCAGTGCCATGGAGCCATCCCAACTTCCCAAGCGCTTCCCAGCCAGGGGTTCTCTGGGCACACCCAGGGCTTTGCCTCCATCCCCATTGAGCAGCTCCACGCCTGAGGAGGGGGTGCAGCATCCCCAAAGCCGTGCCGGCAGTTGCTATGGCAACTGTACATTTTTCTTATGATTCCTAATGACTTATTGCCATTTGCACCAATCTCCAGCTGCTTTTGTGACTGCTGGAGGTTGACTCCTCCCCCCTCAGCCCTAAGAGCAGGCACATCCCAAGTGGGGCCAGAACCTGGGCTGGGCTGGGGGTGCCACTGTGGTGCCTCTGGCTTCAGGAGCAGCATCCCTGCTGCTTCCCAGGGAAGATGTCCCCTGGTGAAGGTCTGAGCTCTTCCTGGGTGAACCCCAGAACAGGGTCTTTTTGCCTTCAACCGAGGGCCAGGTCCTGGTTGCTGGACCTGGGCTTTGGCCCTGGGCTTTCCTCTGTGTGTTGAGCAGGAGAAAAAGCATGGAGGGTAAACAGAGACCCAGGGGACAGAGCTACTGTCATGGCCAGGACCAGCTTCGTGTCCACCCCTTTATTGTCACCCGTGTCCTCCGTCTGGTTGAAACACTGGGTTTGCAATTCCTGCTGAATTGTTTAACCCTGAGCAGGAATCTGCATGCGCTGGAGCTCACATAAAAGCATGGGAAGTCTTGGGAGCTCCTGGGGTCAGTGACAAGCTGCTGCAGCACAGGGGCTGGGGCCTGTCCCCCTTGCCTGATGGGTTGTCACCAGCCTGGATCTGCTCTTGTCCTTGCTTTGTTATTGCTGGAGCTTCCCTCCTCTTCACCCTGTCCTGCAGGCACCGAGCTTGGCTGCTGGATGAAGCACAGGGAAGGGAGAACTGAGCTGTCCCTGGGCATCTGCCAGCCCAGAGGGGTTTGGTGGAGTCTTAGGGCAGCTCTGGGGCAACAGAGCTCCTCAGGATGTGGTCTGTGGTGGGAAGCAGGATGGGATCCCGGCCTCTGTAGGGCAGGCTCAGCCCCTTTGGAGCATCCCGCATCCACAAACACCATTGGGATGCTCTGTTGTGTCACTCCATGGGGTCCTCAAGCCCTCAGGAGGTGCTTTATAACTCCAGCCCATTATCACAGCCATCTGGCCTAAGGAGGCTCGAATATGTCAGCAGGATAACAGGGTGAGACCCCCTGCAATTAGGAATTACCCTGACTTCACAGTGCTCAGAAGCTGCCGCACTCATCCTGACCTTTCTTCTGCCGGAGACCAAAGGGAGCAGGGCTGGGCTTTCCCCCTGTTGTTTGTGTGATGTGGCCTCGTTCTGCACCCAGCCACGGCTGCTGCAGTCACCTGCCCATCGCTTTGGTGGCACCAAACCCTGCCTGTGCCCCTGCCACCAGCGAGTGTCCCTGCAGGATGTCCCAGGCTCTCTTCGCCCCTGGAAGAGCGTTTTAAACCATGAATGGACAGGAAAGATGGAGCTGAGCCCCGCAGTGTCGGTCCCTGGCTCCCCAGCACTGTCTGTGCAGCGTTCCCTGCCTGCAGCAGGATTGCTGAGCTGGAGGAATACTGTTTCCAACAACAGGCACCTCTAGAGAAATAACAGGAGAGATCCCACCATGGATTAGAGTTTAATTACACCCAGGAATTCATTCCCTTTCTAAAGCCTTGTTTAATAACCTGTTCCTCCCCACACCCCCTCCCCTGCTGAAGGAAGTGTGAATGAAGAGCTGTGATTTATCCCTCTGAAGGGACCAACATCTAAACACTGGGATGGCAAAATGTTTCTCCCTAGGGGGACATTCTGGAGCAGCTCCTGCCCTCCCTGTGCTCCAGACCCAGCACCCTGGGCTGCCGTGTGCCACCTTCTCCAGCGCTCCCATTGTCACACTGGGAGTGAGTGCCTTATTCCAGGGATTTTGCTCAGCAGGAGGACACGGATGTGCCCTCCCTGGTCTCTGTCCCCTCTGCCTGTAGCCCTGGTTGACTTTACAGCTGGCCTGTGCAGCACCACGTGGGTATCAGAGCTCAAAATCCTTTGACATTGCTCAAAGCATCCCCACTCAGAGGATGCTGCCCTTGGCCTTGGTGTGGGTAAATGAAGGGGGGAGGTTTTAGAGGCTGCTCTGCAAAAGAGCCAGCCTTAATGGCTGTGCCAAGGGGTATCCATCCTCCCTGTTTGTGAGTGGTTCTGCCAGGGAATGTCACCAGGGATGATGCAGCACAGGCAGCGTCTGGCCATTGGTCTGCCTGATTTAGGGCCAGAGATGCCCACAGGCTGGGATGGGGTCCAAGCCTTTGTGCTGGACAGGATGAGGACCCCGGAGTGTCCAAGCAGCCAGGAGCAACACAAAGATGGACACGTTCCTCTGGGGCTTTAACATCTTGAGACAGGAAGGCTCTGAGAGCCTGCTGCAGCTCTAGGCATGCTCCTTGTTTGTCTGATTGGAGAGATGAAGAAATGAATGGGAGAGATCTGAGCATCCCTCTTCACCCGCAGCTCCTCTGCAGGACTGGCTTTTCAGGAGGACTCGGTGTCCAGAGCTTCGGAGCTGTCTGCATTCTGTAGATGAGCACATGGGAGATGATTCCTTTGCAACCCCTATCCCAAATGGTTAACAAGGAGCCGTTTCCCTGCGGCGGCGGCGTTCCCTCCCACCGCAACAATCTGCGGGGTCTTTCCCTGTCTCTGCAACGTACAACAGAGGGAAATGGTTTGTCATGGCAATATAGATCATCATTTCCTGGCGTGCACCTGTGTCTCCAGAACACACAGTGCTGCAAGGCACAAACACACAATTGCGGGGATTATGAGCTGCTATTGCTGTCATGTCGCAGCTCAACAGGCGTGTACAGCCACAGGAGCTACCACATCCCAGCCCCTGGCAGCCGCCTCGCTCCGTCCTCTGTGCCAACGGGAGCTGCTTGTGGCTCAAATCAGGCCGGGAATAAGGACCCCCCCCCCCCCCCGGCTCCTGGGTACCCATCTGCAGGGGCAGGAGCTGCAGCCGGTGGGAGATGCTGTAGAGCTGCCTCGCTGGTTGTGTGGGATGCAGAGGGGCCAGGCGGGGGAGCAGGGGCAGCAGCAGGGCTGTGGTGGTGGTACCGTGGAGGGGAACCAGGCTGAGATGTCCCCTGCTCCCACAGAGATGCTCATGAACCTCGCAGCTAATCAGCAGCGTGGGGAAGGCCCCTCTGCTGGGCAGTGATGGAGAGGGGATCGCTGGGGGCACATCACAGCAGGTGAGATCCCGCGGGAGAGCCACGCTCCAGCCTGCACCCCAGGACACGGGGCTGGTGCGAGCCTGGGCTCTGCAGCCCCCTGCAGAGCTGGTGCCCACACACGGAGCACCGTGGCACACAGGAGCCTGCCAGGAACCCAGCGGGTGGGAAGCTGGAGCGAAGGCAGGAGCGGGAGGTCTCCGTTTCCGCTGAAACCTGGCACCTTCCGCCTCTCTGGCAGCCCCATTAGCAGCTATAAATACACCCGAGCGCTCACAACACCCTTTCCCCAGCACCCTAGGGATGAGAACCAAGAAGGGTGCTCTGAAGGGGGAGGTTGATTGATGGGAGCTGGGCTTGACGCAGCGCGCTCGGGGCCGGATGGATGCTGGAGCCGCGGCGGCTGCAGCACTCACCCGCCCCGCTGTGAAGGGAGCTCCCCCCGGCTGGGGGGGGCAGGCAAGGCGCCTGTGCCACCGTGCAGGGTGAGGACCATGGGTGCTGTGGAGGCAGCAGGTCCAGCACTGCTGTGCCATAGAGCGGGGAGTAACACAGGCTGAGCCCAATGAGGGGCTCTGGGGGTCTGGCAGCCCCTGGGCTGGTGATGCCCAGCAGTGCAGCCTGCATTCCTGACTGGAACTCCTTTTCCTCAGCAGGGTTCAAAGCCAACCCACCTGGGACTTGGAACAATGAATTCCCCCGCTGTGCGCGCAATCAGGTTCTGAAGAGAACAATTAACTGGTCACAAATTGTAATTGTCATCTCGCTTCTGATTTTAATTTGCCCTAATGAAGGCTAAGTGATTCCGTCTCGCTCTTCCTCCCACGGCCCCACGGCCCTCGGGCATCCCCGCCTGCAGCAGGGCCCTCCCTGGACTGGAGAATGTTGGAGGAGGCCAAGGAAAGCTATTAATCCCTATTGAGAGCTGCTTGGTTTCAGATCTCATGGCCAATAAAAGTTGTATTTAAGGGAATTGGCTGCCTGTGTCCATGCATTCTGGTTTGTCACAGCCTGCTTGCCTCTCGCGCTTGCCCTTTGAAGCAAGGGCTGTCATTTAATCCTCATCTAAACCAACGTGCTTTTGTTTCCCCTTTATGGCTTTAACTCGCCGCTGCTTGTAGGTGTCTGCCTGGCCCCTGCTCCCCCCACCACATCCCCACCTCCCCGGCACATCGTCACCCGCAGCACCTCTTACATCTCGCTGTGGTGTCTAATGAATTCACGGCCTCACCGAATTGCCTTTCACTTTAATACTTCATTGAGATTGAAGGATGTGGTTGCTGGGGCTCAAATACCAAGTGGGGCTCTGGTGGAGCTCAGGTCGGAAGCTGCCTGATGCCAGAGGAGCAAAACCGTCCAAGTCTGGTGAACTTTGCGTAACTCCCGAGCCTCGCAGCCTCCCTTCCCCTCTGCCTCAGCAGGAAGCGGATGCAGGAGCTGTCACCGGGGTACAGCAGCCCCAGGCGCTGGATCTGTTCACACATCGCATCCTCCGCCCCCGAGAAGCCCGGCCCCGGCTCTCTCCTGCTCTGCAGCTTCTGTGTATCTCTGAGCGCAGGGCAAAGCGGCAGGCAGGGAGCAGGCTCTGCTCCACGGTGCGCACAGCCTCCCCCCAACCGGCACCAAGGGCAGGGTAATTCTAACACAAGCACTAAGGAGAGGGCTCCTTAGCCCTGATGGAGAGCCTGAGCCTCCTCTGGGGTAAAGCGCTGCAGCTCTGTAATAGCAGCGATTAAAACTGCAGAGGGAATGAGGCGCTGGCAGGCGGTGATCACCCGGACTGGAGCAGGAGCTCTGATAGCTTTATTTTAAAGGGGAATGGACTTTCTGAGCCCCTTGGATGGATGGAAACCTGGTTCCAGAACTTCTCCAAACCCCATGAGGTTGAGTGGCCTCGAGCCCCACGCTGGAACACGGCTGCTCTGCTGCCTCACCCCATCTAAAGCAGCAGGCAGGGAGCGGAGAGCAGGAGCAGGGTACGTCCCTCCTGTGGTGCTGTCCCCAGAGCTGGATGTAGGATGGGGGGGGGTCTCCCCTCCCTCACGCTCTGGGGATGCAGCCCCGCATTCCCCCTCAGCTACCCCAAGCAGCGGTGCACACCCGGCGCAGGCAGCTTGGGGTCACCAGTGCTGGTCCTGCTGTCAGCGGGTGGGGACCGGCAGCTCCTGGAGCTGTCACTCAGCGTTGGGCTGGCAGCAATCACATAATGATGGGGCCTCATCAGGACCAGGAGGAGCCCGTTAGAGCCTGTTTAATTGGTCGGGTCCTGTGCGGTGCTGAGTGATGGTGCTTGGCTGGGGAGGGGGAGCTCTGTGCTCGCTGAGCCCCAGGTTAATCGTTGCAGGTGTTTTGCAGGCAGAGGGAAGGATCGGCAGCTCTGGGTGAGCTGGGACTTCCCTCTGCTGTTCTTAGAGCTCTTCTCTGCAGTGGGTTCATTCTGGGGAGCTTTGGGGCTGTAAATCTGCACCCTCAGAGGAGCCTGCCCCGTCTTTGAACCCTCAGCAGCGTCTGTTTGAGCTCTTCCCTCCCGTTCCTACCTTGCTTGGTGCAAACACCCTGGAGGTGGCTGCAGAGGAGGCACAGGAAAGGTAAAAAGTCCTTTATTGTGCTCTGTGCTGTGCAGGGGAACACTTGTTCTGCTGCTGCTGCTGCTGCTGCGGGCTCTTGCTTGAAAATGGTTCTTGCCTTTCCCTTCTCTCTCGGTGCACAGGCACACATGCGCCTGCAGCCTGTGTCAGCCTTATCTGGCTTTTTACAGCCCTTCTATATACCCGTAATGACACATCTGAAAGCTGCTCTGAAAACAGCCCCTCTCCCTCCTCCTGCGCCGGAAAGGGATAAAGATCCACTCGGAGCTCAGTCATGCGGAGAGCAGCTTCTGTGCCTGTTTGGAAAGCAGTGTTCTGTCAGTTCCTTCCGAGACAAGGCGATGGCAGCTTGTCTGTGTCCTGTCCTCCCGCCTGCCCATGCAGCTCAGGTACCCTGACTGCAGCAGCTCCCCCTCAGGGATGCACCCCCCCAGGGATGCACCCACCGGCTGCATGTGTGCTCCTGCACACATCTGCCATGGGGAATGCTGCATCTCCAGGCTCTGGGTTGGGTCTGGAAGGGGAATCTGGGCTGTGCCTTAGCAAAGCTTTGCTTCTAGAGAGAGGCCACAGCTACTTTCCCTCCCATCCTATGGACTCAGCCCTCGCTGTGCCAAATTGTCCTGCTGCCAAGCTGGGAACCCTTGAGTAGGTGGGACAGGGGCAGCAAATGTTCCCAGTCCTCTTCCTGTTCCTATCTGGGGTTTATCATTATTATTTCAGTTTAGCTCCCCTTTGAATGACAGCTCTCTCAAAACAGCTCATTTGGAAATGTCAGGTCCGTTCTTGCTAAGTCATCAGTCACTGTGATCGGTGCTGACAGATGCCCTGCAACAGTGCTGCGGTATCTAATATACTGAGCTGCAGTCCTTTGTAATATCACATTAGTTTATTTATACAGCATGGTATGAAATCTCTCCTTTAGCAAAGGGGGAGGGAGGGGGGATTAACCCTTCCAGCAAGGTTTCCCTCTCTGCATGTTCCATGTGGAAGCCAGGTATTTCCATCACTTAAAGCTCCTCAGGTCACTGGAGTTGAAGCAACTGCAAGGTCCTGGACCATGGTTCGCTGTAGTAGCATTGGCCTGGTGAGAACGGCCACTGGACTTCGTTCCTCACTCATGTACTTGTGCGCAAGTGGGATGTGCTGCATCCTGGCAGCCAGCATCCTGGGCAACTCCATTGCCTTCCCTCCGCACTTGGGCTATATGGCAGGGGCAGGGGTGGTGCTTTAGGCTCCCCATTCACCTTCCCTTGTATTTATGCAGTGCTTGGCCCCATGCAGACCACAGCTCCTTGGCACCCTGCCTCCTCTTGCTCTTGGGGACAGCCATGGTCCCCAGGAGCAGGATGGCAAAGCCCACCCTGAGAGCTGCTTCCCTGCAGCCCCTCATCTGCCTCAGGGAGCCTTTCTTTGCTCTCATTAACGTGTCTGCGAAGTGCCTGATGTGTGAAATATCCTTGTTATTGGCTGGAATTGGCAGGGCCATCTGGGAATCACATCTGCTCTGCTCCCTGGGCCAGGGCTCTCCGCACGAGCCTCTGTTGGTCTTGCTCAGTTTACGGCTTGCAGCGACCAAAGAGCTCGGGCTCAGCTCATGGACGTGCTCCTGCAGCCAGAAACCATGAGTGGGACGAACCGTGGTGTCACCCATGGGCGCCTCCATCCCTGCGATGTCACCCATGGGCACCTCCATCCCTGCAGTGTCACCCATGGGTGCTTCCATCCCTGCAGTCCCACCAGGCAAAGCAGGCAGAGATTTCTGCTGGAGCAGGACTGGGGCTCCTGCCTCCAGGGTGGGGATTCCCTGGATTCTCCTGCCTGCAGGGCAGTTCTGAACTATGGGAGCTGTTCCCCGAGTGTGGAGGAGCTCAGCAGGGCTGGGATGTTCCCCCTGCCACCAAGAGCAATGCCCTCGCCCCCAGCATGGGCTGCACTGAAAGGGTTTGGCTTGGAAAGCACCAGCAAAGCCCCTCTCCCACAGGGGACTTTGCACCAGGTTGTGCTCTCTGTGGCATTGTCCTCGTTTGAATCTGCCTGGCTTTGGCACTGCTGCTTTGTGTCCCTGCTGCTTTGCACCTGCCAGGATGTGGCTCTGGCCACCTCCATCCTGCCGGGAGATGCTCACGGTGCTGCATGTGGGTCGGGAATGTGGGGACCCCTCAGTGCAACATTCCCTGTGCTTGCTCAGTGTCTGTGCTGGTGGGGGGACCAGCCCCGGTCCTGGGTGGCAGGTCCGTGGTGAGCTCATTAGGAAAGACCTGGAGGTGTTTTCCAGACGCTTCAAGAGCTCACCTGAATTATTGAACACTGCTCTGCAGCCAGTGGGGAGGAAGAACCGGGAGAGCTCATTACTGGGCTGGGAGCGGCTCTCAGCCACGGCGTGGTGGTGCCAGCACGGATCCTGCTGCTGGGCACGCTGCTCTGCGCAAGGGAGATGTGTTCTGTGCCTCTGACCCGGGCTGCGTGGAGCTGAGCCTGGCCAGGAAGGTCCTAGGCGGTGGTGCCTGTGAGCTGGTGGTGGCTGCAGCGCTGGGCGGTGGGAATGAAGCACAGCAGATGAGGGTGTTGAATGGGTTCGGGATGCTCAGGGCGTCCTGCCTCGCTGGGACCCCTCTGGGGGATGCTGGGGCTGGCACATGGAGCTCCCCACCCACCTGACTGGGACCTCACTGATCACGGACTTTTCTAAAGCTTCTGGGTGCTTAAGGAGGCAACTGCCATTTGAAACCCTGCACTAGGCTCTCGAAGGCTCAGCAATGGCTTTTACAGCTGAAGAGCTCTAAATTAGCTGCTCCCACTCAGGAAGAAGATCCTGGAGATAGCTCTGGAAGCAGTGGCTGGGTCGGGAAGGGCACTTGGCAGGCGGGGGATTGTCAGGGAATAGATAAAGCAGCGCAGCAAAGGCAGTGATAGGAGCAGAGCCTGCAGGCTCTCCTGCCATGGTTTGGAGGTCACAGGGGGAGCTGGCTCCCACCCCAGGAGTCCCTGCCACTGTGCACGGCCACAGTCCCAGCGCTGCTCCCCAGTGAGAGCCTGTGGCACCAACTGCTGCTGCCAGGGAGGAAGGGAAGGGGCAGGGAAGAAGATGAGGGGCAGGGCAGAGCCCTGGGGATGAGCCCCATGAGGAATAAACCTCCAGAAAGCCTCGGCTCCACTGTGGGAGCTGGGTTCTGGAGAAACTGCTTTGCAGGGACCCCAACTCCTTCTTGAGCATCCCTGACCACAAGACACCCGGTGTCCCAGCAGGATGGGACTGTGCTTATTCCTAGGCAATGAGTAGGGGACAAAAAGCAGCTGCATGGGCAGTTTGTGACTAAGCAAAGCCAAATCCTATGTATTCCAGGCTGGAGGCTGTGCTGGAAGATGGCAGCAGCATCTCTGGGAAGCCATAGGAACCTGTGGGAGCATTTTGGAGGCAGGCAGAGCCACTGCAACCCTTCCAAAGCCTGGAAGCAGCAGAAGAGCAACAACAGGCTTATTTCCCAGCCTTCCTCATTAAAAGCCATCCAAAGGGAGGGAGAGCAGCATCCAGATAAGAAGCTCCTGCGTGAGGCTCTGGCAGATGGGCTCGATAGTGAGGTGCAGGCAGCGGGTTGCTTTGCATGCTCCCGGCAGCTCTTTATCTCCTGGCTGCCTCCTCGACAAGCAGAACTGATGCTCTCGCTCTCCCTGCCAGCAGAGCTGCAGGAGGAGGCCACAGGCAGCATCCCTGGGTCTCTGTGCAGGGGTTCCCCATGCTCCACGCTGGTTTCCTTTAACCAGGGGGGAAGCTGCAGGAAGGGCACAGCCTCCCTCGCTGGAAGCAGGCAGCAGAGCCGTGCAGTGCATCCGGATCTAATGAACGGCCTCCAACAGACAAAGTTTCTCCCCTTGCAGCCGCTGAATGAAGCTGCCTGACGCTGTGTGTGGCCGCAGCACGCCCGGGGTGCGGAGCAGGGTGTTGCCATGGTGCGGGGCTGCGCTGGAGCATACAGATGAGGGATGCTGCTGGGTGCCGGGGGAGCCGTTGCCACGCTACGGGCGGGATTCGGTGTCTCTCCTTTATCTTGGGCTG
Source organism: Pezoporus wallicus (assembly GCF_028554395.1). NCBI lineage: Eukaryota > Metazoa > Chordata > Aves > Psittaciformes > Psittacidae > Pezoporus > Pezoporus wallicus. The sequence continues at coordinate 442,470 of NW_026636574.1, read as the reverse complement.
GTTCCTGGTGTGTGACGTGGGGGCAGAGCTCCCGGTGTCGGGATCTTTGCTCCGAGCAGAGGAAACGCTTTTCCACCCCGGTGCTTTGAAGGTGCTTGCATAGAGATAGGAGCAACTGGGAAACATCCCAGGGCCCTTTCATCAGCGGGAAGCAGGGGATGTGTTTAGCTTCCAAATCCAACAAGCACTTGCTTTGCCAGTGCCTTGCATTGCAGGTTTGTGAGGGCTTCGGAAGAGCAACCCTGAACTGTTTTGCCACAGTCCCAGCATGGATCTGAGAGGGAGATGAGCCCAGAACCCTGACCCACAGGTTACCCTGCCCATGCCTTTGCATGGAGCAGTTACCCATCAGCAGCAGGAGCAAATTAAAGCCCAGGGCACAGGAGAGCAGGGCTCAGCCGAGCCTCTACTAAGGCCTTCAGCTGCACTGAACCCTCCAGTGTTCCAGGATGTAAGTGATTGAATGATTCCTCATGGGGATGAGAATGGCTTTGCCCTACTGTAACTGTACTTGGAGATCTAGATCAGGCAGGCTGGATCCCGCCCTGTGGTGAGGAGGCAGTGACGGAGATCCAGGGACAGGCATTGATGGGGACCAGGATTTAATGCAGCATCTCCCTCCAGATAGATGATGTAGGAGTGTTTCTGGTAACAGCAGTGCACCCTATTTTTAACTTTTACAAGTAATTGACAGAGAACTCTATTTAATTCCTGCTTTTATCATCTATAAAAGTGAAGCTTTTACACGAATGTTTAAATGGGGGAGCTGTGACCTCAGCCTGGGGACAAACCTTGCTATGTGCCATCACAGAAGGTCCTGATCTAAGAGCAGCCAGGGCTGAGAGGTGAGAGGGGGGCACGGTGGCCTCGTGTTGTCTCATTGTGCAGAGGGCCTGGACTGGCAGCTCGCGCATGTCCCTGGCTGCGAAGGACGCGATGCCCAGCTCATCCTCATCCTCCCACCCCGGGATCCTGCCCTTCCTCCTTCTCGCGCGGGCTGGAGCAGACCCGAGCTGTGCCATCGAGCAGCAGGCAGGAGGGGGAGGGTTTTCCCTCAGCATCCTCCCAACCGCCGCGCCCCGTCCGCCTCCGGCAGGGCCCGGGGCAGGGACGCGGAGGCGCAACAGGCGCACGGGGAGCGGCGGGCACGGCTCCGGCTGCTCAAAGCCGTCACGCAAGGGCTCGGCGGGAGGGGCCGCAGTCGCTGCCGCCCGTGGGGGCACGAGAGCTGCTGGTGCAGAGGAGCCACGGGCACAGCGGGGTCCCCCTGCGGGTGCCGGGCGCCCATCGCCTTCCGCCCGGCAGCGCTCGATGGGAGCACCCGGCTCTGCTGGCGCAGGAGGGGAGAGGGAAGGGCAGCAGAGCCCCGGGCCGAGCCGCAGCCGCTTATCTCCAGAGCCAGGCTATGAGGCAGGTGACGGAGGGAGAGACGCAGCGGGTGAGAGCTCCCAGACCAAGGCTCCTTCCACCGGGGGATTTATCTCCGGGCTCCCTCCAGTACACCTGCTGATAAAAGAATCTTCCCTTCCCTGGCGCCATCAATTCTCATTCTTGGTGCTTTTCGAGTTGCTTTTTTCCTTATATACCCTTTCCTTGGGTTTCTGCTGACTGCTCCTGCAGCTGCACACCCCCTCTCTCCCATGCTCCCCATTTCATCTCCATCTCCTGGTGCTCTCTATTCCATTCCTTCTCCTTCTCACCTCTGGTCCTCTTTCTTTACCTCCTTGTAGCACTTTCATTCCCCCTTATTCCTTCACCTTCCATATTTCTCCACTGTCCCCCCCTCTCCATCCCTGAGCACACCTGCCTGGGATGGAAGGAGATTCACCATCAGCGAGTGACACCACAGACGGTATCATGGCAAATTCAGGCTGGTGCCACACGGAGACTGGCCCTGGGCACTTTGTGCTTCATTTCCCCAGGTAAAACCCTCACCAAAGGCACACTGGGGCTCCAGGGCTCCAGCACCTTTGCAATCCCACTTGGCAGCAAGCTGCATGGAAAGGAGATGTGGGAAATCCAGCCTTGAGGGTAGAAGTCACAGAAATGCCTTGGGGAAGTGAAGGGAGTGGGTACATGCTGGGAGAACAGGGAAGAGCCAAGTCAAATCCCTGGGGTGGGGATCGGGGGAAGAAAAGGCATCGGGGGGTATTTTCCACTTCCCCATGTGCTGGGGCACCACAGGGAATGTTCCAACGCCCCCCGGAGCTGTATTTTAGGCACAAAGCAGCAGAAGCAGAAGAGCAGAAGCTTCACCCATCTCCTCCTGTCACTGTCACCGAGCCCACGCCAAGGAAGAGCCCGGAATAGCAGCCGGGGGCTGGTGGGGAGCTGGGACGTGGAAGCTCTCCAGAGCCCAGACAGGGTGTCCTGGTCCCACCTCACCCCAGCAGCCCCCCTGCTCTGCCCCTGCCTCCTCCTGGCTTATCCAAGGCTCCCGTTATCCCGGGCAGCGTCTCCCACTGCCTGCAAGGCAGCGGCTCTGTCCTGGGGAGGAGCTGCAGGCTGCCCCCTGCTCACCCGCACAGCCCCAGCCTCATGGCTCTATTCATTAGCCTTAAATCTCAGTCCCGCTCTTCCCTGCCTTGCTCTGAGTCTGGGGAGAAACCAAGGGTTTGTGGGGGGTCAGCTCCATCCCTCCTGAGGTCTGTCCTGCCTCTACCCTGTACCACAGGGTTGGGAACAAGGTGCTTTTGCTGGGCTCTTCCTCACAGCCCTAAGGAAACAATCCCCCACGTTCCTCTGTGTTACTGTTCTGGGGAGAAAAGATCCTGTAATATTGTATGGCCGGGGGGATTTACAGTCACAGCAATGCCCACGCACTTACAGAGAAAGCTGTGGGTCCATCAGGAGGATGTGGGAATCAATAGAGCCTTCCCTGCTTTAATGCTGTTTCTCCAGGAGATGCTTTAAAAGCCGATGCCCTCGCAGCAGGGGATGTGTGGGATCGATCCCGGTGTGAGGCACGGATGAGGTGGTGCTGAATAACCTTTGGTTGGAAGCCCTTTCCAGGGAGAGCAAGAGGGGATGAAACAGAGCCGTCCGGGGCGGGGGGGGGGAGTGTTCCTTCCCCATCCCGGCTGGGTTTGATGCTTTCCTTCCTGCTGTGGGGGAGTCTTTTAAGCTGGGAGAGGCTTTGGGGCTTGGTTTGATTTGTGTCAGCCTGGGTCAGGAGAGCCACAACGCATCAAGGAACCAAAGGTGGGGCGGTGGCAGGCTCCTGTGAGCCCCATGGCTGCGGGATGGGAGGCGCTGAGGGGCTCCTTCCCACCCCAGCCCCTCACCAAACACCCCACAGAGGAGGCCTGACCCCTTTTCCCTGGAAAGGGTGCAAGGAAATGGGGCAAGGCCGTAGCTGCACCCAGCAAGGGGGGGCTTAAAGGGCTTCTCCGTTCCCCAGCTTTGAGTGAGCCCACTCAATTTCCTGCTCCCAGGAAACTGCCCCCACCTTGGGCCAGTGCTTTAGAAGGATCTGGGGGGCTTTATCCTGGGGGCTTTGGGTGGTTGCCTTGGATGCTGTGGCTCCGCCATGTAGGCTGTGCTTGCTCACATGCTGGTGGCCTTGGACAGGGCATCTGTGGGCTGGCTGCACTCAAAGCCTCCGGGACAGGAGGGCATGGTTAATGCCGTGGGTACGAAACAGATCGGATGGAGGTGCTGGTCTGTGTTGAGGCTGGGCTGGCTGCTGGGGGGGGCTTTGCCACACACACGAAGTCTCCTCTAACACAATTTGTTGTGGGGCCTCTTTCAGGAATGACCTCGAGGAGGAGCCCAAAGGATGCAGCCGGCTGCAGAAATGAACCATTTTGGGAGGAAGAGGAGGCGAAGCTCTGAGTGAAGGCTCCAGCCCTGGTTGTGATGTGCTCTGGGTGGGGGGGGCCAGGCCGGGCACCCGGCAGCAGGGGCTGATCCTGCCAGGGGCTCGCATGGAGCATCCCCTCCCGCGGATGCTGCTCCCACCCTGCTGTCGTCCCACGCCCCGCTCCGGCGCTGCCCTGTGAGCGCTCCTGCCCGGAGGGCGCTGGTCCCGCCAGCCAAACATGAGACGCTTCCCAAGCAGCTCGCTCCTGCTCTGCGTGGTGGCCGCCGCCGCCGCCGCCATCCCCATCGTGCCCTGGAAGGTGAAATGCCCCCCGCAGTGCGTGTGCCAGATCAGGCCCTGGTACACCCCCCGTTCCGTGTACCGCGAGGCGGCCACCGTGGACTGCAATGACCTCTTCATCCCCGCCGTGCCCCAGGACCTGCCCAAGGGCACCCAGACCCTGCTCCTGCAGAGCAACAACATCGCCAGGCTGGAGCAGGGCGAGCTGGGCTACCTCCGGAACCTCTCGGAGCTGGACCTGTCACAGAACAGCTTCTCTGACGTGCGGGACTTCGGCCTCCGGAGCATGCCCCAGCTGCTCAGCCTGCACCTGGAGGAGAACCGGCTCTCCCAGCTGCCCGACGGCAGCTTCCCAGGGCTGGGCAACCTGCAGGAGCTTTACCTGAACCACAACCAGCTCCGCAGCATCGCGCCCCGCGCCTTCGCCGGGCTCGGCAGCCTCCTGCGCCTCCACCTCAACTCCAACCTGCTGCGGGCGGTCGACAGCCGCTGGTTCCAGACGCTGCCCAGCCTGGAGATCCTCATGATCGGAGGGAACAGGGTGGATGCGATCCTGGATATGAACTTCAGGCCCTTAGCCAACCTGCGGAGCCTGGTTTTGGCCGGGATGAACCTGAGGGAGATCTCGGACTATGCACTGGAGGGGCTGCGGAGCCTCGAGAGCCTCTCCTTCTATGACAACAAGCTGGTGGACGTCCCCAAGCGGGCACTGCAGCAGGTTCCTGGCCTCAAGTTCCTGGATCTGAACAAAAACCCATTGCAAAGGGTCAAGCAAAGCGACTTCACGAACATGCTGCACCTTAAGGAGCTGGGGCTCAACAACATGGAGGAGCTGGTGTCCATAGACCAGTTTGCCTTGATCAACCTCCCCGAGCTGACCAAGCTGGATGTGACCAACAACCCCAAGTTGTCCTTCATCCACCCCAACGCGTTCCACCACCTTCCCCAGCTGGAAACCCTCATGCTCAACAACAACGCCCTAAGTGCCTTGCATAAGCAGACAGTGGAGTCCCTGCCCAACCTGCAGGAGATCAGCATCCACAGCAACCCCATCCGCTGCGACTGCGTCATCCGCTGGGTCAACAGCACGGAAAACCACATCCGCTTCATCGAGCCCCAGTCCACGCTGTGCGCGGAGCCCCTGGACCTCAAGCGGAGGCACATCCGGGATGTGCCCTTCCGGGAGATGACAGACCAGTGCCTGCCGCTCATCTCCACCCGGAGCTTCCCCTCCCGCCTGGAGGCGGCCGACGGTGACAACGTCTCCTTGCATTGCCGAGCTCTGGCAGAGCCCGACCCAGAGATCTACTGGGTCACCCCTTCAGGGGTGAAGCTGATGCCCTACACGGAAGAGGGGCGGTACCGGCTGCATCCAGAGGGGACCCTGGAGATCCGTGGGATCTCGGCTCGCGAGGCCGGGCTCTACACGTGCGTGGCTCACAACCTCGTCGGGGCAGACATCAAGAGCATCAGCATCACGGTCAACCATTCCTTCCCGCTCAGCGAGGACAGCCTGGAGCTGGTGGTGGCCGACGTCCAGGCCTACCACGTCCTGGTTGCCTGGAAGCCGCATCTCAACACCGTCTCCTCCAACCTCACCTGGTCCAGCTTCTTGCTTAGCTCTAACCTGGACATGACCAACGTGGCGCGGATCCCCATGGGCACCCACACGTACAACATCACCCGCCTCCACCAGGACACCGAGTACTGGGCTTGCCTCCACGTGGCCTTTGTAGACTTGCAGACCAAGGTGGCTTGTGTGAGTGCCAGGACTAAGGAGGCTGCCCCACGCTACCTGCTCCTGGAGGGCAGGCGGAGCATCCTGATGGTGCTGGTCCTCTGCCTCCTGCTCCTCGCCGCCGGCCTCGTGGCTCGCTACGGCACCGGGGCAGCGCCGCGGGGGACCATGGCCATGCGCGTGGTCTACCCCCCCTTCAGCCAGCCCTGGGCTCGGGGGCAGCGTGGGGGGCAGATCCTGGCTGTGAAGGTGCAGGCAGCCCCCCCGGACTGCTGAGGGCTGCTGTGGGGCTGCTGTGGGGCTGTGGGGGCCTGGGGGGGTTGGGAGGGGTTGGGGGGGGGGGGTAGGGCAGGGAGGGAGAAACTATTTTTTACCAAAAACCCCTGAACTGAACAAACCCCCGGGAATTCCATGGATGTGAGTTCGGGTCGATGGGAGAGCAGCGGGGCTGGTACTGCCGCCTCAGGGTCCTGGCAGGGTCCGGATCCATGTGCAGGGTCTGGGCCTGGGCACAGCTCCGGAGCAGCCGGGAGGGCTCAGCGGGGCCCCAGGGGACGATGCCCTGAGCGGTCGAAGAGCCATACAGGTGATCAGAGGATCACCCCTTCCGTCCCATGTCCCATGGCACCACAGACACTGCAGCGGCGTCAGCTCCTCCGCTGGGCACTCCCTGCTCTGGAAATACAAAAAGGCCTTTTCCTTTGGGATACATCTCCTCTTTGCTCCTTTTTTGGGTTGTTTTTTGAGCATTGAGATAATCAGCCACAACCCCCCCCCCAGCACCTCCCTGCCCTGTCGCTCGCTGAAGGGAAGCAGAAGGGAGAGGAGGGTAAACAGAGATGCTGATGGTGACACATCTCTCAGTTGGCATCCCCATGGGGCTGGCTGGAGCGGGTGGGATCCTGCCTCCTGGTGTGAGCTCAAAGCTGCTTTGTGAACCTGTGGGTGATGTTGAAGAAGGAAAAAAGAGGAAAACTGGGAAGAAAAGGGGAGGATTTTGCTTTTCTGGTCTTGTTTAAGGAAAAAAAGGAAGTAAATCCTTTGTGTTCTGGTGAGTGACTGCAGGGCGTCACGGCAGGAGCCCCTTGCAGAGGCTGCGGGCTCTGTGGAACAGCCCCTGCACCCTCTGCATCCCTGGGCTTGTGAAGGGGAGGATGCACCGCTATCCCCTGGGATGTGCCAAACCGAGGGATGCAGCGAAGCCGAATCTGATGCTGCAGCGATGCTCCTCTCCCTGGTTCATGTGAACGAGCCATTCCTTTGCTTGGGCCTGCACCTCGCCCCTGCCTGTTAGCGGGAAGGATTCTGGGCTGGGTCGCTGCAGCCCCAAACACAACGTGCCTTTATCAACACACACCAGAGCCTGGTGCAGCCCCGTGGTGTCGGCACAGTGCACATGGAGCTCAGCCAGCACCTTGCCCAGGGTCCTCCCATGGGAAAGATCAGGAAGACCCATCCCAGCCAGCCCTGGGGGTGATGGGGTGAAGGTACCCCAGGAGTTGGTGTCTCCATGTGGATGCGGACTCCCTGGGGTGGAGTTGGTTGTGCCTAATTGCTGGGGCTTTGAAGGGTCCAGAGGACCCTGACACAGTAAAAAGGCAACTCCAGGTAGAACAAGGTGATGGGGTTTAAGCAGCAGAAGGGATTCAGCACTGAAACAGCTTCACTGGGCACAGGGAGCAGCAGGCTCCATCCCAGGGCACTGCGCAGGGATGCAGCTCTCAGAGATGCTCAGGTGAAGAGTAGGGGTGGGTCCATGACCTCCTGTCCTCTCCCTCCCTCTCTCCCATCCATCCAGGATGTCAAAGGCTTGTTTGGGAAACGCTTCTCCTCCAGCCTGTCCCACCAGGTCCCACCTCGGGGCACCGGTCTCCCCCCCATGAACCACTCTCCTGAGCTGCTCCTCAGGTTTAACTTTTTCTTTCTTTCATAATGTATTTATTGCCTTCATTTGAGGAGAGACAGAAAATCCCTCATTCCCCTGCTTCTGCCCCTCTCCCTCCTCCTCAGTGCAAGCAGCATCGTGGATTCCATGCAACTCAGCTTCTCCCAGCAAAGCCAAGCGAGAACATTGTGTGCCAGCCTCTATTTTAAGCACCCAATAAAAGTGATTTTTGGAGTGGTTCTATCCCTGTGTCCTTCTTTCACAGAGCCCTTGGACCTGCCGTGGGTCCCATGGTGGAGATGCCCAGTCCTCAGTGCCCCCCTTGCCTGCTCCAGAGGCTTGATGGGCACCTATTGATTAATGCATTAAGGAATCAAAGCACGCCTCTCCTCACCAGCGCTTCCTCAGGGATGATTGAAATCAAAGCACCCCTCGGGCAGTGCCAGTGGGGTGATCCATGTGGATGATGCCATTCGGATGAAGCAGCTTTCAGAACCTTTAGGACAATCTACCGGTCAATGTCCAGGGCAGGCAGCCTCCTTCCCAGTGCTGCACTCCCTCCCTCCCTTAGCGCTGATCTACAGGTGGGGAAACTGAGGCACAGAGCTGCTCAGTGATTTATGGTCTTCATAAGGCCCTTTTCCCCTTCCAAGCACACCCTGAGGTCAGGAGCAAGAGCTTCTTCAGCCTTTCCATCCAGAAGTCACCAAGGAAAGGAAGAGGGGATGGCACAGGGGTGATTGGAGCTCATCATTCACCAAGGAAATGGATTCAGCTGTGTTCAAGTGGGTAACTGGGGCTAAATTCAGGCTGATGGGAAGCAGCAGGGTGGTGGCATGGGGTTGTTTGGAGCATGAGGCTAGAAAAGCTCTGACCTTGCAGGAGTGATCACCATTTGCAGGGGATGCTGTTGTGGGCTGGGCCTGCCCCATAGCACTGGGGTCTCTGGAGGACCAAGGATTTGGAGCCATCAGTGATGCCAATGGAGCATGGGTGCTGCTGAGGTGGGTACTCGCTGCTGGGGCTGCTCCTCCTGCCCGGGCAGGCTTAAATCATTGATTCAGAACCCAGTGTACACGGGGGGCATGTTGGGGCCCAACCCCACAGTGAGTGAGGGTGTGGGAGCCTCCTGCTCCCATTCTGGCTCTGCTCCCACAGCAAATCAGGTGGCTCCAGCCTGGCCTTGAGCACTGCCAGGGATGGGGCAGCCACAGCTTCTCTGGGCACCCTGTGCCAGCGCCTCAGCACCCTCACAGGGAAGAGCTTCTGCCTAAGAGCTCATCTCAGTCTCCCCTCTGGCAGGTTAAAGCCATTCCCCTTGGCCTGTCCCTACAGGCCCTTGTCCAAAGCCCCTCTCCAGGTTTCCTGGAGCCCCTTTAGGCACTGGAGCTGCTCTAAGGCTTTCCCAGAGCCTTCTCTTCTGTGTTAACAGGGAATTACAAGGAGCCCAGCTCAGTGGCAGCAGCAGCAGGCAGTGAGCGTGGGGCTGCCGTGGGGTGAGGAGGGCCCCATCTGGGGGCTTTCCCCAGGGCTGGATGAGGGCTCAGGGAATACAAGGTTTTGGCAGGGACTCGATATGGGGAGATGTGGAGGAGGGGGCAACAGCCAGAGGAAATGGTTAAAGATGGGATGGGCACCATCGCCCGGGTCTGGGTCCTGTGGAAAACCCCCAGGGCGAGCAGCAGCTTTGGGCATTGCTGGGGCAGAGCCAGGAGCTGCCCTGCTGCAGGTTTAAGCCTGGCAGAGTCCAGCTGCTGTTCTTGGAGCTGCTGCAGGGCTGGATGCGGCCCAGCCAACAGGCACCAGCCCTGCCTGAAGCTGCTCCTCAGAACAGGCAGGGAACAAGCAAGGGCAGGACAATGAATACAACCAGATCTGCCAGAGGTGTCCGCACGTCAGGGAGCAGGGAACCAGCTCTGGCTCTCCTGGCACCGCAGCTGGAGCTCTGTGGTCTTCCTACAAAGCCATCAAGGTGCTCTGCATTGTGAAGCAGCCTCTCCTCCTTGGCAAGGGATCAATCACTGCTGGGCCTGTGTGGGGCTGGGTTACAACAGATGGGCAGAGCTCATTTGGTTTCCTGGGCTCCACCGGCATCGTGAGCCAGGAGGAACCCAAGGAAAGCCAAACACAGCCCATGGGACTGGTGTCCCTCACTTGTGCCAGCTGAAAGGTGGGGTCTGTGCACCCCGGAGCTGCCAGCGCCTCGCTCTGCGCCCTGCACGGCTGGTGGGGGCCCTCCTGTGGTGGTGATGGGCCCTGGCAACCAACTGGGAACGAACCCAGCAAGTACTTAGCCTGGCTCGGGAGATGAAGCCGAAGCCGTTCCCCTTCTGTGGCTCCCGATGGCTTCCACCATCTCCTACCTTGTTGTAGGGAGACGTGTGCTGGGAGGGATGGGAGGTCAGTCCTCCCTCCCTGGAACTGGGCATGCAGGAAGATCACAGGTTCCTTAACTGGGAACAGGCCTTGACTCTATGGTTTTCTCTGAAACAGCACAAATGAAAGACAGAAGAACCCAAATTATCACAGAACGTGCTCAATTTAATTCAATTCATTACACACAGGACACAAACCCAGCTCATTCTGCGATTCACGCCCACTTTCAATAGTGCAAACACAGAGATGGTTGTTAGATGGAGCAAGCACTCCTGCTCGTGACTGCGGCACTGCCTGCGGGTGCAGGGTGGTATGCTGCTCTACACCAGGATTTGGGAGCACTGGGGGAGCTCCGGCAGGAAATCCCCCTTTCCAGCCAGCAAGTCTTTCAGCCAGAGGTACGACGTGTTCCTGCCTTTGGGCTGCTCCTCAGATTGGTTGTGTCTTCTAAGGGTTGGAGATGCAGAAGGTAACTGCAGAGGTCAGTGGGCTGCATCTTCCCGAAGCATCCACTCCGTGCAGCAGGCATGGGGTGTCCCACACATGGGTGGGCAGCAAGTGCATGTACCCAGGGTAAAAGAGCACAGGAAAGCAGGACTGCGATCACAAAGCTGCCTGTTAATAAGGTGCAGAGAGCAAGTGGATGGGATGTGTAACCAGCCTGTGGCAGATGGCCAGACACTACCGTGGACTTGGAATTCCACCTCTTCAGAGGAGCAAGGAAAAGTCCAGTCACTGCAGACAGGTAACTGAAGCAGGGCTTCCAGAGCAGAAAAGCTGCTGCCCAAAGGTCACCTGTGCTTCTGGAGCTGTTCCAAACACAGTTTATCACCCCTGTATAATGTGTGGGTCTCGTTCTTGCTCTTGAGAAGACTGCTCAGTGCCAGATATAATCATCCTGCTAGATGCAGGAGGATGGAACAGCCCCTGGGAAGCTGCACTATGGTCTCCATCACAGTCATGCACCATAATAGATATGTAACACAGTCAGAAAGTTCATAGCTGTCCTCATGGTAACTGCTTAGAGTAAGCATTCCAGGGGGCTGCTCCAAAGGATCTTTGTACCTCATGTAGCGGCTTTCTTTAGGCTAAGCTGGCTCCACAATCCATCTCAGCAGAGGGATGCTGAGGTTTGTGAAGAGCTGAAGCAAAGACTGCTGTGCGTCAGCAAACAGTCACTGAGAAGAGCAAATGCGACGTGTGTACCTCTGGCTGCCAATACTGAGCATTTACCTACACGTGTGGTTTCATGCTGCAGAGCACTTTAATGTGCTCAATGGCACTCTACAGTTCCCACACCGAACTTAAGTACCCACCAAAGGAAGGATTTCGCTGGTTCTGGGGATAACTGGAGGCAAAAGTGGCTGAAAAGCAGAGGGATCAGTACGTGAAACCTGACCTACAGTACACTTGTGCCAAGAGACCTCAGCAGGCTCCTGAGGAACAGCAACCAATGTCTCTGAAGACAAAAAGAGCAGTGAAACAGATAAACCTTTTTAGTCTGGGCATTGCCAGCCAACTCTGCTCCTAGGAGATGTGCTGCAATCACTGCTGGAGGTTACCAAGGAGCTCTCCTCTCATATTGCACTTCATAGTAAACCCACTGTGAGAGAAGAACTCATCTGCTATCAGACACCAATGGAATATTCAGAGAACCAAAGTCCACCCCCTGAGCTCTGAATTCATCTACGTGAGACAGGCAAATGCTCAGCACCTCCAGAAGAACAGAGTTTCTGAACTGGGACCCCACATTAACAGCCACATCTGGAGAAAAGAGGTGACAACGCTTCCTGGCCAATGTCCCGTCTGTGCTGTAAGCTCAGGGTGATCACTGCATGCTTTGAGCTACTTCAACCACACCTGAAATCTGCCCTTCCTAACTAGTGCCAGAAGAGCAGCTCTTGGTACATTGCTACTTATTTAGACTTAAAGCAATAGAACATTCTTCTCTCCTTTCCCTGCACTAAACCTCTCCCCAGCCTCCAAGCCCCAGCCACAACCTGGGCAGTTACAGCTACACATGGTGTGCTTGCACTGCAATAGCTTATTCTTCTATAGGAAGGAAAATCAACAGTAACATCATCTTATGTCCACTAGTACTTCAGCTAAAAAGAAAGAAGAACTTGACAAATGCAGGTTGTAAACACCGTGGTTCTACTGAACAAGAAGTCACAGAGATTGTTACACTCCAACTTTTCTTGCAATTTGCTCCTTATCCTGAACTGCCACACTGAAAACAACTTGGTAATGGGAAGTGCACACAGCCCTTCAGAAGGGGCTTGGTAGAGACATTCCAGCCCATTATCGAAACTTAAACGCTCTGGACTTTTTGGGTTTTGATCACCACAAATCACATGCTTTTCAGTGCAGCGAGACCGGAACAATTCCCTAAACCTGCTTTTAGCAAACATTCAGTTCTTAGAAGCTATCGGGGCGAGGGGGAATTCACAGCATTCAGAAGTGCCACAAAGTGCCACCCTGTGCCCTGCGGAGCCTGATAGCCTCCCAAGGACAGGAACTAGCCAGCAGGAACTCCCTTCGGTGATTCCACGCTGCTGATCTCAGCATGACTAAAGTGCATCACCAGCAATTGAAAAGCCCTTTAGTTAAGGGAGCAATAAATCAGCTTTTCCATGTGGATTGATTCCCATGGACTTACAGATAGTACACCTAAACACCAGGTATCCTCCAACAGTTAAAACACAACTGTAAATAACAGCCAACAACAACAGTCTAAAGTACAGCCAACAGAGAAATCATCACAACACTATGCAAAACATGAAGTTGATCTGACTTTTGGCAGTGATAGGCAGTGATTGTATATAGCACCTACTCTGTTATCTTTGCAGAGAAACAACTCTACCATCAGGACCTTCTGCTGGACAGGATCCGGGTGTCTCATTGCACCCCTGACCTGCGGGGCTGGACCCATGCACGGAGTGTGGAGACAAGGGGAACAGCCTAGAGAAGCACCAAGGTATGAGCATCACCTTCTCTTTTTCTGTCTTCAGGTGTGCTTCTTAGACTAGAGAGGGAATTCTAGAGATGATGAAACAGGGTTTATTCTATGCACTGTACTGAATGCAAATGCCTGTGTACCTGAATGGTGAAGGCACTATTGCTACTGCTGCATGATACAGGCCCTCCAAAACCCTGCAGAACAAAAAGGTTTGAGCACACACTCTAGGATGTGATCTCAGACTGACACCAAGCACAGCCCACAGACTAACCAGCTGCAGTCAGTGCTTTACAGAAATCACCATTTTTTTACCTCAGAGGCTCATATCCTGTCTTTAAAACTACATCATGCTCTGAATTGAGCATATTTAATCTGACAAGATGAGGCAGACAGGAGCTGCAACGGTGCTGTAAGCACAGAGCTATGAGAACATCCCCAAACATGCACAGAGCTCTCAATTAATCCAGCTGGCAGAACAGATTCTGAGCTAATGCTGGACAGGCTTCAGCAAAGCTATGCTAGGTGACATAGACCTGGATTTAAATGGGAAAAAGAAGAATCGATACCAATGAAAAGATCCAATATCAAAGCAAAACCTAACAGCCTATGCTGTTGCCATCTGATCTGGGACCTGAGATAGCTATGGATTAAAAATCTGGGAGGGCTTATTTCAAGACTGGTAGCAGAAGGACCTTCACCTTATCTAACAAACCTACGTTAAACCACACGAAAGAATCAGAAGCCAGGTTGTTTAGTTCTCACTGCCCTGAGGAGAACTGATGCTTGGACCCTCTTTCCCACCCCTGCATATATGTATGCATCTCAGAGGCAGACTCCCCCCTTCAAAGGCACTGCACAGGGTTTGACTCACCGGAGAACACCACTCCAGCAGCCAAAGTTCTAACTCTTTCCAAAACTTGCTTTCTTCAAGAGCCAGTTGTCAGAACAGAGCATCCCAGTGACAGCACTGAGCTGAAATCAGAACATTTAGACAACTTCAAAGCTGGGATGTTGAGATACCAATGTGCCAGTTGCTCCCTGCTCCCCATGGGCTTTAATTTAAATGGACATTTGAAATGTGGATGCTGCTTCATTGAATGTAAAGGATTTCTCCATGCTCTTGGTCAGATTTGAATCTTACTTCTCTTTGGTATTCCCTGTCTGAGCTCTGAAGTCAGGGTTGGTGTGAGTGCAAGGAAACCTGTGTGCAATCTTTTGGGGGAGAAGGCCTGAACTCGCACAACTACCCCATAAAGATCCTGATCACCATCTCAATGTCTTTCCTGCACACAGGGCACGGTGATCTCTTTTTCTTCAGCATCTTTGCACACTTGAAACAGGCCACAAGATGAGCAGTCCTTCCATGGACAATATTCCCATCCCGTGGTCTGTGATGGCACAGGAAGCAAGGGTTCAGCAATTTTTTGATACTCTCTAAAGACTGAATTTCCTCCTCCTTTTTATGCTCAGTGAAATGCAACAAAGACTCCTGGCTTTCACATTCCTGTGCCAAATCCAAAGACTCAATAGAGCTGCGGGGATCTACACGTGATTTGGTTTCTACCACGTACAGCTCTTTGGGTTGGCCAACTGGAGCTGAAATAGTCCTTCGGCAGTCCGGGACATCGATCGCTTCATCATCCTGTTTGTTTTGGATAGCATCAATGCTGGACAGGGAAAGAGAATGAACCAGTTTGGGACAATCTGAGTACCAGTCTTTCCGCAAGGCCCAGCAGCGGTAACAGTACCGTTTGCCTGGAGAGTTAAACTTCTTGCATTTGGTGCATTGCCAACAGTCCTGAGGAATGAGTGAGGCAGACGAAAACAGCAGAAGTTAGAGTATTCCTGCATACAACTCATTTCCTCTACACAGGAAAAGAAGCTAGTAAGATTCATCAAAAAAGGACATTTAATATCAAGCATAAGCTGGTGAATGTGTGATTGCTGGTTTGATTATCACCAGCTCGAAAGCTTGAAGAGAATCTGGCCACCCCTGTGCATTTTACAGATGCAGATCTCTTACGCATTAAAATATGCCCTTCCTCCCTCCCGGCCTTCAGCACTTTGGAAGAATACAATGTTCTCAAGCTGTGCAGTTTATTGAATTTTCAGCATCTCACTCTAAATTCAAGCGTAGAGCTCCTGGAATCAGTCAGGAATACATTTCCCAGACTCACTAATCACTTAGCATCTGCTCAATCTGTACAACTAATAGCAGCTTACTCGACTACCCCACGTAGCAAAGGCAAGAGCTGCCCAAGTTCAGAGCTGTGATTCAGCTGTCCAGTGCCAGGGACATCTTTATTTGTCAACGGTGCACAGACTAGAAAATTAAGCTTAAAACTTAGGGTGCCATCAGCAGCAAAGAGCATCATGACACACCATTGCTGACTTCCAACAAAACCCCAAAAGGCAGGAAGAAAAGACTTGGATCAAAACAGAACATATGCAGGAATACAGATTTTATGTCCCTCAGTATGAAGGAATTCAGGTGAGGAATGGGGTAGTAGAAAGTGGTGACAATCCAGTAATTACTGCTTATTCTCTCTTCCCACCTTCTTCATTTAAAGGGGGAAAAGAGCTGTGCTCTGTCCTCCTGACAACGGCCAAAGTATCTCAGCAAAATGGGGTGAGATTCTCTAATCCCAAAGGTCAAGCCAACTTCTCTACATTCCTCAATGCAGTTTATAAAAAACCTGCTTTTGACTTGATTGGGGGTCGGGGGGGTTGGCCTTTGAAAGTTGTGCAAGAATCAGCTTTTCCTACCACAACCAGCAGCAGCTGTAGGATGAGGTTTTTACTACTATAGCAAGGATGCAGCACACTCCAAGCAAGGAATGCTGACCTAAAGGATGCCTACCTCAGAAGCAGCTTCTGTATCTGTGTCATCACTTAAGCATTGAGAATCTTCAAAGTCATTCAAACAGATACCCTCAGTCACCTGGAAAGAGTGGAAGCATTGTTAAAGAGGTGGAATCATCTCTATCTATGGTGGCACTGTACACCAAAACTAAAATAAATACATCACCACCGTGATAATTAAGTCATTTCTGTAAGTGAATCAAAAGCCATTTTATATACTGAATCCATTACAAAACGTTACTAAGCCTTGCTAGGCTGAGTTACAGCCATGTCTGCCTGCGGTCAACTCAAACCTCTCCCTGATGCACACAAGAACCTTACAAATACACATACATACGCACCTGAGTGGTCCTATTAATTTCCATGGAAGAAACTCAATCCTTTCAACACTCATAACCAATCTCACCCTTTCAGCTCTGGATGGTTATAGATCTACCTCCTCCAAGACAGGCACAGTACCATGAGATCAACTAAACAAGGCCAGGCTGTGGAACCCAAGCACTGTGGCTCTTTGAAGAGGTACCTTTTGGTCACCTTCCTTCACTTCCTCGCAGTCAACTGCTTCCACCTTGACTGCAGCACTGTTCTGATCCGATGAGCATTCATTAAGGAACCACAAGTCATCAGTAGTATCCGAAACGATGGCAGTGTCTATGTCCTATTGGTAAACAAACAGGGGAGACCACTCTGAGCTCAGCAGCAGTACCAGCACCACAGCTATCACACCTCTCCCCTTTTCATCACTAACAGCCTGCTCAGCCCTGGGCAGCTTCTCCAGTCACCCCTGGGAAGGAAAGGATTCCCCCTTCTAGCCATAAGCTGCTGGGCACCACACTACAACCATCTGCACACAACTCTGAACCCAGAAGATGGGCAACTCCTGACATACAACCAGTACTCCGGAGTGCAGAAGGACCTCCAAGGGCTGAACACAGCCTCCCAAGAGCACCTAGTTTATTTCAGAGCACTAAAGGTAACCATCCACCTGATATGAAAGGCTAGGACAGGAACACACAAGGGAGAGGCTGAAAATCCTGGAGTGGGAAGGGGAAAGAAAGAATAAGAATCATTTATTTACTTGGAACCCAAAAGAGGAGAGGAAGAGAACACAGCACGCCTATTTAAAATGGCTACACACCTGGTTAGTCTGAATATCTGTTGATCCATTACTTCTGGACTTGTAATTGCTTCTGAGGTTGCCTAAAAACCACCATGGAAGACCAGCTACATCCCATTCCTCAAACACTAGGTCCAGTTTAGGCTTCTTGCTTTTAGAGAGGTTTTCTATTAAGTCTTTGTCTGTAAGAGCCAAGTAGAATCTAAGTCATGCCACACCTACATTATTTAAGAGACCAGCAGAGCAAAATTGGGCCCCACCTCATTTTAGCAATCTTTCTTGCTCCTTACAACCAGTTACTCTACAAGCTCTGGGATTTGCATGAGTGCACTGGGATGTTACATCTGCAACACATCTGTACTCATGCATCTCCCAACAGTCACTGCACAGCCAGTGACTGTGAGAGGCATAGAAGCATCCCAGTGCTCCCAGTGTTTCTCGAACAGTACAGGTCCTTTTCAGCTTTACCTTAAGACTCAACACAGAACCATGACCACTTCTTTCAGAGATGTAACCAAGTCAACACCGAGCCTTGAGTGACTTAAGATGCAGACAGAACTGTTTCAAATTTAGTTCAAATTCCCAGTGATGGGAGCTCCTCAATTCTCAAACTTGCCCCAAAAGAAGCAGGAAGGCAAGAATCCATCCTCCATAACCTCATGCTTCAGCCTCCTTTTTAGCCCATGTAGTTTAGTCTATGATCCTAAACTCACCAGTCTGAATTTCAAGATAACCTTGAATCTATCTCTGTTCAGTGCCAAGAGTTTCAAAGGCACAGACAAGGACTGTTCCTATCTCTTTTGTACTTGCAGCCAGGAAAATATCTACCACTCTCATTTGATCTGGAAATACCCACTCTTGCAAAGATTTGGTTTTACAAATTAGGTTCCTTGATATGAGGACGACATGAGAACAGAAAAGTAGAACAACAGGAAAATTGCTTCCATAACATCCAGCAATTCATACAAGTGAACCAGCAAGAAATCCCCAGACATTAAAACAAAGGAAATGTCTAAATATGAAGGAGCTGTATTACACTTAAGCTGGGGAGAAAAAGCATTCCATTGTTATTCAGTTCCCTGACTGGTTTGCAGATAATGACAGCAGCCTGCTCAGGCTGTGTTCTGTGTAATCAGAGCAGAGAGTCCCTTGGGAAGATAAATGGATGCAAGTATAATTCCAACATTTACAACACCCTGCAGCAAGGTCTGTGAGATTTTTCATGGCACTGTTTAGTGACAGATGTGGTTTTGAGGCTTAACCTGCCATTTTATTCAAAGTGTTTGTTTATTTATGAGACCAAATAGCCAAGCTACAATACACATCTATCATCAAACCCCTCTGGCGAGCATTTGCAGTTCTCTCAATCTTTAGCATAAACCTCTGATTTTTAAAGATTATATTCCACAACAGGTTTTCATTAGTCTCCCAACACCCTCTTCCAGCATTTTGCTGATGCAGAGCTCAAAGTGTCCCATTGGAGAAGCAGCACAAGAGCCTGCACACACTGTGTTACTGCAGAAGAGCTGGCACTCACCTTCGTAATGCTCACATTTTTGCTCTGAGGTAGACAAAGCAGCAGGATTGCTTTCACCTTCCATGATGCCAGGGTCAGAACCTTCTTGCTGGCTGAACTGCATGAAGGAAGGAAAAAAGAGATGTTAGTCCAGCAGAGCTTATAGGGACAAGGGGATGTAGCACTTCCATTCCGAGTCACCAGCTGCAGTACAAGACCAAGAAGTTATGAAAGGTTTCTGAACAACTACACACTATTAACCCTTTAAGAAGGCTAATGCATCTGTACCAGCACAAACAATACACTTGCAACCTAGGAAAAACCTTAAGAGTGGCAAAAGTTCCAAAGTTGCCATCTTAATGCAGTGACACCATGATCTTTTCTGATTCTCTGGCCCCCAGTGTGAACAGACACCTCCTGGATCAGACCCAGTGAATCCCACAATATACCTGGATATATTGAATGTGCAAAGGTTTTTCCTAGGTTTCAGATTCTGCCTGAAAGCTTCTGAAAACAATCCTCCTAAACACAAAACTTGGTCACACGTTTTAGAAAGCTTAATTATTTGGCAATTCCTACTCAGAGAAGGGGTGGGAGAGAGCGGGGGAAAGACATGAAAATACAGAGCACGCTGGAGGAACTGAGGACTAGAAGTGCTACACCCCGAGAAACGCGCTCAGAGACTGGTACTCTGTTATGAAGAGAACAGAGAAGGGTCACTCTGTCCCTGCTCTGTGGACTCCAAGAACTTTTCAGGAAGGTGAGGACCTGGCAGCCAAGCAGCACAAAGTTCTGGCAGTCCACCATGCACAGGTACAGAGAAGGGGCACTCTGTACAACAAAAGAAACCACCAGGCAGTGGGTTTACCTTCAGCTGGTCTTGGCTTGGCTTATCGACGCTCTGTTCCTTTGCGAGACTCTGTGCAGCATCTAGATGGCAGGTAAAACAAAAGAAAAAACCTTCCCTGGTAATAACCATTCTCACAACACAGGGTCTTCAGCAAGCAACCAACGAGCCAGGCTTGGCAGACCTCGAAGGAAGCCTTTCAGAGAGCTCTTTCTTCCTTAAGAGAGCTGGCCATCTCCTAGAGAGGCATTACTCCAGTTTTGCTAGGTACACACAGAGGCATTAGCCTATGCAACCCAGAGTCTGTGCCTCCTTGGAGATGAAGCTTCATGAAAACTCACAGAACCTCCTCCTTCCCAAGGTGAAAAACTACTTTTCCTGCTGGCTGTCCTGCCATCACAAGCTCTAAGCCCTTTCTGCAAAAGATCTGCACAGAGGCAGAAACCCAGAGCAACAGCAGAGTGTGGGGACCTCTTGTGAAGGCTGGATCAGATCCATGCTGAAGGTGGTGAACAGATAAGAGGAAGATCTTTATAAATACCTGAGGACACCACCTCCTGCACCTCAGGATGAGACCGAAAAACATCTTTCTTAAAAGCCTGGGCATGAAGAACAATTCCTAGACTACAGGAGGGAAAATTCCATGCACAGCAAGCTCTTCCCTGGGTAACTGTGTACACATCCGGAACACAATTTAATCCAGATGATTATGCTGGCCCCAAGAGTTAATTAAAAGGCCAACCTCAACAGCAAGAACAGTCACATTACCAGAAATCTTCCTACACAATAGGAGAGCTGCACTTGTGAAGTCACCCTTTAAACAGAAAGATGTGCTAGAGAAAAAAAGATTGAAGCATGGCTCCTGCTGGATCTCCTTTTAATCCAGCAGGGAAATTCCCTGCTGAATGCCAGGCTGGCAGGAACAGTCCCATTCATTCATGAATCATAGCACTGGTACTGAAACCTGCTGCTATAGGCAGAAAAGTGGACCTCAAAGTATCCACAAAATGGACCAGAATACAGAACCACACGACATGGTTCTGTCTCACATGGTCTGCTCTCCATGCATTAGCTCAGCTTCCCTGTCTTCTCTTCCATCACCCTACAGCTGCTGCAGTCACTGATTATTTAATACCTGAAGGAAAACAGAAGCCAACTGGCTCGTCCATAAGTGGTTTGGCTCTGCAGTGATATTAGAAGAGGTGAAGACTGACCCTTCTAACATGACAAACTATAATGCAATAATGCAAATTAGCCTTAAATACTGTGTGGAAAAACACTCCACTTACTGGAAGGCTTCCTTTCTTCAAGCCAACACATACTATACAAAATGTCCTTAAAGTAAGATATTCCTGAGTCTACCTCAGGTGAGTCACTTAAGCAGAAGCTTGCTAAGTAAGGGCACCATCTGATAAAGAGCATTCTGTCAGAGCTTCCTCTTTATTACCAAGATGTTCTGCAGTCCCTTGCTTTCTACAAGTGTACTTAAAAGAAGTGGGCGAGATAACCTGCAAAATGCTGTGCTCATAAGCTCTAATTTGACTAATGAATACAAGCAGCTATTATGGAACATGAAGACCTCTTCAAGCTCTATGGCACTTCCAGTTATTCCTATGTTGCAACGAAGGTAAAACACCACCTAGGGTCATCTTACCTACGTATTTGTCAAAGGTCTGCCAAGAGTGTTTCGTTTAAATCATGCACACACATACACACACACAAGCAGACACAGTGGTATAACTCAGGGATCATAGCCCCTAAAGGAACAGTGCTTCCTTTGGCAGGTTTCAAGGTAGTTACACCAGGACTGGAGCACACTCGCACACGCAGCCACACACACCCAGCCACAGGCACACACCAAGTAAAAGGGGACAGGGCAGCAGAGGAGAGGGTTTCACTGGGATCCACATACACTGCCTGTAGGGAAGAGGGCAGGGCATCACCAGTAAAGGAAACAGCACAGTTATCCTGCAGGTAACGTGTTTAGACCGAGTCCATTTAGGAAGATTCTCCTATATAAGCAGAGAACTGAGCACTTCAGAGCTGTGTTTTCTCAGTCTCTAAATTTGCACAAGCTTTTGTATACATGTGCAAATACAGACTAAGCCCTTATGAAGAACCAAGTCCATACTATCTGCTGAGAGACCTCAGGAAGTAGGGCACACAACTCCACAACTCCCTCATGATCTGCACACTTGTAGTTTCATCAGAAGTCTTTTTAGCCAATGAAGATTACCACCCATATAACGGGCTCTGGCTGCAAGGAAGTCATCAGCTGAGATTAAGTTAGAATAAATCTTAATTTATGACTAAAGGGGTTTTGATGTAGATAGATTTGGTTTCTCTTATGAGCTGGGAAAACAAAAGTCACCTTTAAAGGCTCAAGTGTTTGACTAAAGTCCAGCCCTCCTTGGCTCGCAGAATCAGGCTGGGTTTCCAGCACTCTGATGTTGTCTCAAGACTATCCAACTATAAAATGAGGTGAGAGAAAGAAGTCACAGGCAGCCACGTTACTCAGACAGTTAACTGATGTCATATCACAGCTACTGATGGTGCACACACAGAAAAGACACAGACTCAACGAGATTGTCTACTCAAAGCCTTCAGCAGCAGTTTGGTTCAACTTCAGAAACATTTCTCTTTTCTGAATATCATTACTTACCCAAGTTACATCAACACTACATTGAATATACTTGCCCATACTGTGACAAACCTACCTGCCACTGCAGCAGAAGTCAGGTTCCGTTTCAGCATCTCATAGACTGGGCTGTGGGAAAGAAGGTGCCAGCTGAGTACATCCACAATCCCAAACAGCATTCCACTTTTCAACCAGGGATTGAAACTCTCTTTTATTAACCAGACAGACTGGGAACTGCAGAGGGGTTTTCTGCCACTCCTAAAATCTTGCTACAGAGAAGTCTAGCTCAGAATTTAACTGAAGGATACAGATTTTTACTCACGTGTGAGATCAAGGGCCTGAGAAGATGCAGAAATAAAAGGGGGAAAAGATGTCACCTTCAGCAGCTCACTGTCTGCACCATTCAGAACAGGCTCTTGATAACAAAGGAGCTCAGCTCAAACTTGTCAAGAGCATTATCAATAAGCCACTGAGCAGAACACTTGGTATTCACAAGGTTTATCCAATGATGAACAGCAACAGTGACACCAAGAGTTTCCTGTCACCGCAACCTCTGTAATACAACATTACAAAGGTGACTTTTTCCTACCTTGGATCTTTCACAGAGAAGCTCTCCAATCCCAGCAGTTCTCCCAGCTGATCTCCTCCACAATAGACCATGTGTTGCTGCCTTTTGTCATATAGCTGCCTCACCATGATATACTGTCCTAGGTAATGCATAACCTGTGGACACATAACATACTGTTAGCCCTATCTGCAGCTGAAACCAAACCACAAAAGACCCTGTACATTTGCTTTAGTTTCTGATACTTGTATCCTGCTACCCTATAGTGTGAGTCAAATTGTACCTGCTTTTTATGCACATCTGCAAATTGTTGGTGTCTCCCAACCAAGGGGGAGTTATGCTTTACCATACTGCTATAAGGTTTGTAACTATTAACACTTGACAAGAAGGAAAAACTAGTGCATTGGTATCACAAAGAATGACGGAGAGGAAACATCCTCTGAGAGCCAGGGGACACTGCCAGCTACAACAGATCAGACTTAACCAAGTTAAAACATGAATCTATACAAGTAACCTGCATTTAATACTCAACTCTCCCCATTTAAACCATTCAATTTGGTTTCGCAAAGTTTTTTAGGAACTAAATAAGTTATTTCAATGCCTTTAAGTATTTAAACTAAGCCATGGGGCTCTGCAGGAGTATCTGACACATTCATAATGAAAACCCTGTGCATGTGATTCTTTGCAGACAGGATACTCTCGTAAATCACAGTGTCATGGTTTTAATCTTGTACACATATTGCATTTTAAGCTGAAAAGAAATGAATTCTCTGAGGTTTAGCTGACAGGCCATTTCAAAGGAAAGTTGGAAGAAAAATTCAACAGGAATCCAATTCTTGAGGCTTTCATGCACTGAGCAGAGAGCAAGACAATTGAACGGCATCTCCTGCGCTCCCTCAGGGATGTGGCTATCCCATCCCTGCTTTCTCTAAAGACAGTTTTTCCAGGATAAATCATTTTCTTCTATTCTAATTCCTCCAGGGGCTCTCAAAGCCATTTACGATCAGCACTATGGCTGATCCTATGGCTATCCCTTAGGATCCCTGGTTTTGCAGACAGGGCTTCAGAGTACTGAAAGCAGCCAGTCCCACCCCTTCCCCACAAAGAGCCACCTGCCAAACAACCAAGGAAGGGCACCCTTCCAGTGCCCCGAAGCTGAGCCCACCTCCTTCAGTGTGAAGGTTTCCCCCTGGGCGCCTGCAGCCTGCAGAATCTTCAGAAGTGGCAGTTTGGGCCGCACCTGAAAGAATAAACCACAGAATTTGGTTTGAATGACCCAAAGCAGTGAGAGGAAGCCCCCTGACACGTGTGCCTGGTGTCACAGCCAGCAAACACAAGTGACCAAGACACAGCAAGCACAGAGCTGACAAGCCAGGGATGAGGTGGAGGTCGTGGAAAGCACTGCTTGCCTCAGGCTAACCTGCTGAAGGCTGGGATTCGTTTTCACAAGGAATCTGCACAGACAGCCAGCTCTAAAGGCTTTAATCACTCACATTGTCCCATTAACTTTGATGTCATTCATCCTGGGAGGGAAGACTGGAAATTCAGATCCTTGGTATGTATGGAGTCCTGAGCAGTGACTAACCAAATGTAGTGAGTCATCTACTCAGGAGCAATGAGGGATGGTGCATTCACATTGCAACTTCAAGAGCAGTGTGCCTGAATTTCCTCTATTAATGCAGTGAATAAGTGAGATCTGCTCTGTACAGACCTATGTATTTATTAGGCTCCATGAACAAGCACATAGTAAGAGTGAATCAAACAGAAGGCGTGGTTAATGAACACCGAGAACCTGCATTTTCTGTGCAGCTCAGTCATAAAGCAGAATCTTTCATTCCATAAAACAGAAAGCACCCTGAGAACGATGCAACTGCTCCACAAGCCCTTTAGCTTTCACCCACACCCCCAAGCAGCTCTGAGTAGATGATGCTATATAAAACAGCACCAAGTTTTAAATAGCTTCTCACTCCCCCCCATCCTGCTACTTCATTTATTCCACAAGAATTCCAACAATTCCTAGGAGAGTGCCACCACATGATCCTGTGCCTTGTGCACCCACTGTTTGAACGCTACACAGCTGTGTACAATTTTATTGTACATTGTACACTAAGGGATGCTTCCCACACTGAACCTCTTTTGTTCTCCTTGTCTATCAGATGCTAGTGCAGGAAGACATTTCAATCTGTCTCAGGACAGAAAGCCCAGTCCTCAGCACACCATGTTCATTGCTGTTTCCCTTGCACTTTGGGCAGGTTTATCCTCTCAAGGCATGTCATCTGTACCAGCTGTGAAGCCCTCACTCATCAGTGTTAGGTGGGTTCACTTGTGTCTCACACCCACTCCTCTTTTTCTGCTTATATAAATGCAATGGTAAACCCAACTTCCTTTCCCCAGGAGCAGAGCCTGCCTGCAGTCCTCCATCTCCTTAAGAGACAGCCTGAGCTGCAGCACCATATTCCTGCACTAGGTAAGAAGAGCAGGGTTTGTTTATCACTTGGCTCTCAGATGGTATTTGGCAAAATATTTCTGTTTTCTGAAATGTGGATGTGTCTGCTTTGCCTGTTTTCTCCTTATTGTATTTACTCAATGCATTTTCAAGCTCAAACAGAACAGCTCATGTCCAGCCCCAAGTCTCTTTCTCAAGAACAGCTTTTCTCTAGGAAAAAGCTCAGCACAGCTCAAGTGCTTGTTACAGCACATGATTTTAATAAGAGGAAATTATGTGTTTGCACTCATTCATTTCTCTAATGACCACTCTCAAATGGATTTGAAGTAACTTCTTGTACATCTCTTTCTGATTAAAGAAGCAACCTAGTTAGCTTGCTCATTTTAAAATGAGCCCTTAGCTACCACAGTAAAGTCAAAATGGAAGTGTTTAATCCACACTGTCTGGGACACTGAGTGGTGACAATCAATATTTTGCTACTAATATCAGAGCCTATTTACTTTTTGCATGCAGAGTGAATTGGCTAAATAAGCATATCTGACTTGGCTACATTTCAAAGCTTCTAAATTAAGCTTCAAATGGGAGGCTCTCTACTTCCCATCAGCTTATTTCCAGTCCTGCCACATCCCTTCATGTTGTAGAGATGGTTTGTACAATGAATTGGCTCTGGAAGGTTGGATGCCTGTCCTGGAGAAGCATTTTAGATGAGATTTTTCCTGTTATTTGCATGTTTCTCTTTTCTGACTGGCTGTCAATATGGTATTAAGACACACTTATCATGGTGACCTTGGCTCAGGGATACAACTACCTTTTGTTCCAAGGAAATTCTAGGAATAGTCAATAAGAGGAGTAGTACAAAGGAGGCATTACTGATTAGACAAAGGTCAGCATGCAAGGTTACACAGCCCCACTACAACTGTCACAAAGAGCCCAGCATTAAGGGGGATGCTGTATGTAGAATACTTCAAGTACAGGTCCAGCACAAAAATATGCATTATACAATTTCTCCTCTGGCCAATCTGAAGTGCAGTTTTCCCCTCCTTCCCCTTTAATGTTCATAAATCCTTGATCTGATAGTGAGAGTAACACAGCTCCTCAGAATAAAAGCCCTACTCCATTAAGCTAAGTTCTTCTAACTTAAATGTACCCAAAGAGGTTGAATTTGATGGAAGAAATTGCTGCTTTAGCAAGGAGAAAGCAGTGAGAGTAAGTGGGAGAGGCAATTACCTGGTTAGCTTGTCCAAGTGCTATTCTGCAGGCATTCTCAGCTGCTGGATGCTGGGCAGAGCTTGGAGATGTCATCGTGGCAGTGATGAGCTATTTAGAGCAGAGACCTATAAATGAGAGGAACGTTCATGTACCAGCAACCTGCTCTTGAGTTCAACCACTTCCACTTCTTAGAAGCTTCAGGAAATGAGAGTTTAAAATTAGCCCTGCATGCATCTCTTAAATGGCTGCTGTATAATGCTAATATTTCTGTGCCCCTAATGTGCTCTGTTGAAACTGGATCTGCTTTGCCTTAGCCAAGCTGCATCCAGCTGCCCAGTGCTGGACAAACAGCCATGAGGAAACAACTGTGACCGATTTCCTGTGGCACTGAGGATGGTTTGGCTCTGCCCATCTCAAGGAGCAGCAGCACAACATGGTGAGGAACGTGGGGACCTGCCAGCTGAAGGGAACTGCCAGTCTCCATCAGGCTCTTGGCAAACTCTTAATGTGGTGAAATTCTGCAGTCAAGAGTTGGGGGAATAGAAGGTGAGTCACAATCAGCCACAAGGGAAACCTTCAGATTCCAAATCACCAGACAGCAACTCCCTGATTGCCCAAAGGAGTGGTCAGTGCAGACTGCAACAATCAACACATTCCCCACCTGCCTTTGCCAAGGGCTGAAAACCTGCCAAAAGCTGCTGCTGCAGCCTCCATCCCAAATGCCCAGATGCAGGCTCTAAACCAACAGTTTGAGCAGGTGAAAGGATCCTTTCCTGGAAAGGAACAAAAGGGGAAGTCCTGCAGCTATCTGAATTTGTCAAGCCCTATCAGTTTCAGCACCACCCAGGGAGCACAGCTTCATATGCAGAATGATCACTAATGACTCATGTTCACAGCCCAATCCAGTTTGCTCCACCCCACACAACACCTTTGAAAACGTCTTTATGCTTAAAGGATGGTGTCAGTTAAGCAGCCACTGCAAAAAGTAACTCGGTTACAAGAAAATCTCCATTTCAGTGTGAATCTGGTTGCTATTCTGCAAGACAACATCAAGAAATCCTTTGGTGAGCCTAAGGCCGGAGCATGTGATGAACTGAAAAGAGTGGCTCCTGAATTTGCTTATACAGATGCATCTTTGGGAAAGCTTTTCCACGTGCAATCTGGCAGCACTGCCGACTTTCAACCACTGCAGGAGTTCCAATCTGAAGGCAAAAGCTTTCAAAGCAGTATCTAAATTCTTTCACAGAATTTCCCAGCTGCAGTAAATGAGTCTGTTCTTACATTAGCTACAACGAATGGGAGCCAGTATGAGCAGCTATATTAAAGAGTGAATGCTTGCAAAACAACCAGACTTCTGCCTGAGGAATGTAACCAAATTATCTCCATGTAGACTAAACAGGCTGAACAGGCAGTGTAGAGAGTCGGCAATGACAGAGACCTGAGCTCTGGCACCAATTCAAGTTACTGTGCACTGGTAACCACCCAACCCCATGGCTCACCTGCCCCAGCAATTAAAACTGAGTTGCAATGAGTTTGTTAGAAGCTACTGATAGTTCTTACAGCATTGCATTTCTCTGAAGTAAGGCAGTAGCAGGAATAAAATCACTCCCAAAGATCAAGCAGATCTAAATATTTAGGAAAGCTTAATTAAAGCATGTTAAAGTTTGAAAAACGACATTGATCTAGGTAATAACCCAAAATAAGTGACATAACAGCTAAAATTACTTCCATGCTACCAGTGCCTTACCTTTTAAGCAAGGTTTCTACTTGGTTACGCCAAGCACACTGCACCACGAGCTGCCCACAGGACCCTCTGTGCTGTGCAAGCTGAGCTGTACTTTGCACCAGCCAGAGACCAACTCACCAACGTTGAACTTCTCTGCTGGCAGGAGGAGCACGAGGATGGGCCTGCTGCTTCCCTGCGCTCCTGCAGTGCTGGAGAAGCTCTGCCTTGCCTGGCTCAGCTCCTCCAGGCTCAAACTTCTCCTGCCTCTAACTGCTGGAGTCAGAGGGGAGTCACTGAACACATCAGCTGCTGGTAAGAGCTTGAGCTGGTTTGAAAAGCAGACAAATGGGAGAAAGCAGTGGCTTTCCCTGCCCCGCCTTTGGGGAAACGGACTGCTACCCCCGGCTGAGGGAGTCAACTCAAGATCACTTTAACTGTTTCAGTACTGGGTTTACTAGAGAAAGGCAAACTCGTGCCTTGCCTCCTGTCATTATCTCCTGTCATAGCCTGGAAGCACCCGAATTCACTTCAGCCAAGTGAACACAGCTCCAGTGAATTTACTGCTCTTCCCCTCTACACATGGAGCTGCATCTATAAGAAAATGGATGCTGGAGCAGAGCAATAACTCGGAGGAAGCTGTGAATCACCAAGGAGTCATGAACCAACCGTTTCTTCCACCCAAGCACTTTATATGGTCATGCTTGCCACATGGACAAGTCATCTGCCTGGTGTGTGAGGAGAGGTGCTTTCTCTTCAGAGACCAAAACCCCACTAAACCGCAGGTTGTGATGCACAGTGAAAACAGGGAGTGTAAACTAGACATAACTTATGGCCTCTGATGGCTCACTCTGGGTTAAGGTCTGATGGTTTTGTCCTTCATCCTTTTTCATGCTTTCAAATAAAGCAAAATGTCTGTCGAGGACAAAGCTGCTGTCCCACGTACTGAGTCACGCAGGAGGGAGGCTTTAACCAACCAATTCGTGGCAACTCGGAGCTAATGAGGTTGGCTCCTCTCGGTGTGAGTCCCTGGGCTTCTTCATGCCCACAAGTCCTCCTGCCCACCCATCTCACCCAGCCTGCGATAGAAACCCCATTTCTCCTCCCTGTAGCTCCCACCTTACTCCATCCCTAGCTCCACCAGTGATGTCACAGTGCTTCCAGGGCCACAGGTTTCACCTGCTCCCATCCCTGGGCTCCCAGCAAGTCCATACATGTCCTTTGAGAGCCACATGATGCCCCCCCAGCAAGTGCTGCCTGGTCCCGGTGCCACTTCACGGGGCCTTGCAGTAATGCAAAGCCACTTGTGTCCTTTTCTTACTGCAACAACTGGTGTAAGCATCAACCACCTGCAAACCATGACCTGTCAGACAACAGGAAGCCTTGAGCTAACGTAAGTTCAACGGACAGCGCAAAGTGCTCAGCAGGAGCAGCGCTCGGTAACACTCGAAGCTCGGGAGCCCGTTTCTCATGGCAGTGGCCGCACGCTCACAGCGAGCCCCCAGCACAACCGGGCCGCAGGATGCTGCTGCCGAGACGCGGTTTCTCCAGTGCAAGGCGGGTTTGGCTCCTGCCGTTAGCACCGGGTATCTGTCGGGGTGGTTTCTGCCCATGAAGCCAATTTTGACGCAGAAATGCGCACCCCGGCCCGGGTGCTCCCGTCCGCCTCTCGGGCGCCAGCAGCGGAGACCCCGCTGAGCTCCGGCCCCGCATCCTCTCACCCCGCACCGCCCGCACCGTGCCCCCGAGGCGGCCTCACCCTACAGCTGCTCCATGGGCACCAGGCGGGCCGCAGCCGGGGGGAGGGAAGGGGGGGGACGGGGCCCCTACACCCCCCGGGGGCTCCTCTCCACCATCTTAGCGCGGCCTCGGGCGCCGCTTCCCCTCACAGCCAACATGGCTGCGACGGCGCTTCCGCGGGGCACCGGGCCCGCGCCGCCGCGCCATAGAGCGCAACGGAAGTCACCCCTAGAGAGGACGGAGGGCCCGGGCGGGGAGCGCGCCCGCCACCCCCGCCGTGGAGGACCGAGCGGTGCGTGTCCCCCCCGCCCCGCGCGAACCCCGCTCCGGAGCCGCGGGACAACGGGCGGAGCCACCGCGCCCGGCCCGGCCCGGCCCGAGCCCCCTCGGCCCGGTACGAGCCCCCTCAGCCCGGTACGAGCCGCCCCGCACTCCTCCCTCGGCCGGGTACGAGCCCCGCCTCGCGCCCGCGCGCACTGATAAGACCGGGCCACGCGAAGCGCTCGCAGAGCCCGGATAGCTCAGTCGGTAGAGCATCAGACTTTTAATCTGAGGGTCCAGGGTTCAAGTCCCTGTTCGGGCGACTGCGATTTTTCTTCACCTCCTATACTTTATTGTGGGTTTATATTTTTATTCCCCCCCTCCGGCACTGCCCGGGACCCACGGGCGGTAGGAGCCGCTCCTGCCGGGGGGAAAATGGGTTTTGAGGAGGGGAAAAATCATTGTGAAAGGAAGGGGAAAAATAAAACCGAACGAAAAGCAATCGCCCGAACAGGGACTTGAACCCTGGACCCTCAGATTAAAAGTCTGATGCTCTACCGACTGAGCTATCCGGGCTCTGACGGCGTTCTTTCCTCTGCCTATACATGGCGCTGCCCACGCGCTCCACGGCTGCCTTCGCTCCATGGCTACCTTCGCTCCTCTGCCTGCCCCCTCCTGCAGCCCACGTTCCTTCGGACACTCTCCATCCAAGCCACCGATGCCACGGTGATGGCACAGCTCCGGGTTCCAATAACCCAGCAAGGGCTGTTTCCCTTCTTGGTCCCTGATGGAGGTGTGTGGTGGGCTGATGGGCAGAGGGGGGTCCTCACTGACAGCCGTGGGTCCATCTGCCTCTTCCCCCACAGCAAAGCGGGGTGCAGCAGGGATGGCTGTTCTGGAGGGGGTTAGACTAGGTTCGAGGAGGACAAAGAATAATCTGCCCAGGGCAGGGGACACTGGGATGTGATTTCTGCAGCCACCCAGCTCAGCTCCATGGTTCCCATGTGGTTTCACAGGCAGTTGTGGTGCTGGTTGGGGTCATTCTTCCATCAGGGCTTGGAGATGCCCACCTGCACCAGGGGACCCCCAGGTCCCAGCTCCCTGCACGGCACTGTGAATCCCACCACAACTTCTCTCCATCCTCCCACCTCCTGGTGAGGGATCTCCAGTGAGCAGGGAGGCTGGAATTACACTCGGCCACAACTGAGGCCAAACCACGGGCTGTGACCCGCAGCCCTCCCAGCCCAGCTTGTGGCTCTCCATCGTGGTGCCGGGGTTTTGGGAGTGACCACAACCCCCCCCAGTGAGCGCCTGGCAGCGCCGGCCGCCCGCAGGAGCACACCACATCCACCGCTGCCCATAGCGTGCTCCGGGGACTGGCTGCCGCGGTGGGAGCACGGCCCCCGCAGCCGGGGGGCTCTCGGCTGCCTCAGCAGCGCAGCGGGGCTCAGGGAGCTCCGCCGTGGGGGGAGCCGGGAGCACCGCGGGCACGCCCTGGGGGGACCCCGCTCCGTGCAATGCTGCGGCCCGCCGGGAGATGGCCCCGCGCCGCGCTGCGCCCCGCCATTGTCCGCTGCTCTCCCTCGTCCCTCCTCCCTCCTTCCTCCTCCTCCTCCTCCTCGCGCCGCCGCCGCGGCGCGGCCCCGCCGCCGCCGCCCGCTCGGAGCAGGTAGGGCTGCGGGGACCGGGGCACGCGCACGGGGAGGGGAGGGGGGGGCGGCCCGGAGGGGCCCCCCCGTGCTCCCACCGCGGCTCCCCCTTTGCACAATGGTAAATACCGGAACGGGCCGGTACCGAGAGCCGTGATTTCACCCCCCCCCTCCGGGGGAGCTGGGCAGCGCCACCCCGAGGCTCCAGCACAGTCCCGGCACTCCGGAGTCCCCCCCCCAGCACTAGGGGCGGTGCTGGGCGGGGGCATAGGGGGGACCGGGAGCGACACCCCCGGAGCCGGACCCCGCGCTCCTGACCCGGCCCGGGAGGGGGGAGGGAACTGGGGTGATTTTTATGTGCAGAACAATGGAACGGAGCCATCAAAGTGCAAAGTTCCTCATCTGCAAAGCGGAGGGGGGGGGGGGGGGGGAGGTCCTGTCGTCTCCCATCGTGTTAGAGACCCCCCAGCGGGATGGGGATGGGGACGGGGACAAGCACAGGGCACCGAAGCCACGGGGGGCGCTCCCGGGATGCTCCAGCTGCCCCTGCGGGGCCGTGCTCTGCATCCTGAACTGGCTCACGCGTGTGTTTAGGAGTGAGCTCCAGAGGTCTGGGAGCCGTTACCCCTGAGCAAGGGGATGGAGCGGCTTCCCCGCAGCTGCTCGTGTGTGTAAGGCCAGGCAGGATCTGGGCCGCGGGAACCAGCACTGCTGTTATCAGGGAAAATCAGTGTTTTCCTCTCAGAGCACAGGGATGGGCAGCAGGGAGCTGGGGGTGATGGAAATAAATGGGGTGCTGGCCCCTGCGTTAACTGCACCAGGAAGGCGCCAGCCCCACCTCGCCTCGGGAGCACCATCCTCAGTATCAAGTGAAGCCAGAGCAGGGAGAGCATCCATGCTGCTGCCAGGGCCCAAAAGCAGCCAAAAAGAGCTGCTTCTCCAGGCCAGGCACCAGCCCTCCTCACACACTAAGGTATGAGTAGGTGCTCTGTGTGTGTGTGCAAGCATGGCCTGGTGCATGCTAAGGACACACGTGCAGGCAGTGCATGCCAGCATCCCGGCTGTGGGGCAGGATGGGGCAGTGATGCTGGGGCTCGCAGCATTTGTGGTCCCATCCCAAGTGGGGGGTTTCCCTATGCGCTGGGTGCACGCAGGCGTGTGTCCAGCCTGTGTCTCTGCTGTGTCCTTGGGCTGCAGCTCTCTCCCACCCTGCAGGCACAGCAGCACTGAACAGCATAAGGACTTGGTTCCTATTGCAGACTGGGTCCTGCGGTGTGGGGCCAGCCAGCACCTCCCTGCACCCCAACAGGGTGCTGTGGGCAGAGGGGTGCACCCCAGTGGCTCCAGCACCTTGAGGCTTCGCTGTAGGAGCAGCTGGGGCAGGGAGAGCCCTGCAGAGCGTGTGGCACTGGGATGACTGGAATCACGGCAGCAGGATCCATCCCTTGGGGCTCACCTGGGGTGCTGAGATGCAGGCAGGGAGGGCAGCGCAGGCAGGGATGCAGGCAGGGAGGGCAGCGTGCTGCTGCAGGCTGTGCATGCAGGGCTGCAGCCGGTGGGTGCACACACACCCGCGCTGCCGTGCAGGCAGCCGCGGTGCCGGGGGAAGCAGAGATTTGCATAGGAGCCGAGTGCCGGAGCTGCAAACCTGTCCCTGGCATGCCCTGGGGAGGCTGAGCACCGAGATACATGGCTCTGGGGATGGGTGCTGGGTGCGGGAGCAGCCAGAGTTGGCTCATTCCCAGTCTGACTGTGTCTGTGTTCCCCGAGCCAGGGAGGAGGAGGCACCGGGTGTCTCGGTGATGGGGATGCAGCAGTGGAAGGGACCCCGCTTGCTCTTTTCTGTGCTCCCATCGGTTTGCAGGCGCTGGGTGAAGTGAAGCATCTCCTATGGAGCTGAGCACGGGGCTGTCGAACCTTGGCTGCCCAGGAGGGCTCTGTTGTCCCCTCTTCTTCCCCTATGCCAGTCTGGGACACCCCATTGTCCCCTCCATCAGCCCCATGGTGGGCTCAGCTCCAGGTAGTGCCTCTGCAGAGCTCCCTTCTTCGGCTGCCCCCAGTCACACCAGGGACATTCCCATCCCAAACCCAACCCCTCTTCCCAGGGCAGGATTTCCTCCCGAGGGGGGAAATACGTATTAAAATGATGGAAGAGCCTTTGGCATCGTGCAGCTTCATATCCTGCCTGCCCCGGAGAGCTTGGACCGGGCTGGGCTTTGCTGGGCTGTTAACAAGGAGACATATCGGCTGGAAGAGGAAGGAATTCCTGCCATAAGGCAACAGGTTGGAAGCGAGTGGCTCCGGCTGTTCCCAGGGTCTGGTGCGTGCAGGATGGCAGCTGCCTGGCGTTGTTTTGCTGCACAGCACGGACTGGGGGGGGGTCTCCTCATTGCAGACCTGCCCCGGCCGTGGGAGGTTGTGGGGTGTGTGGAAGGAGCCGTGTCCTTCATACCCAGCCTGCAGGAACCCTGCTGTGGGGCTGGATCCTGGTGGGCAGGGATTAGCTCCAGGTCCTTCCCGTCACGCTGCTGGGGGGAACCAGCTCCAGACCCCCTTTGGAAGCTCCCACAAGTTCCTTGACTTGTGGATGGGAATAGGCAGAGCTGCCTGGAAGTGTCTGGGAGGGAATGGATCCATTCACACTGAGCACCTCAGGAGGCTGGGTTTTGTTGCGTTTGGGTTGTGCGGAGTGTGGCTCCAGGGATTAAATTCCCTGGGTTTCAGTTTCAGTTTCCAATAGCAGGTTCCCTGTGGGAGCTCCAGTTCCAAACCAGGGTGAATACTGGGGCTCACCCAAAGGGGTTTCCTTGGCCATGACGCTGCTTGAGAGGTCCAAAAATGCTCCATTTCCATCCCATTTTGAAAGGGAAGCAAATTGAGACCAGAGAGTTTCCTCTGGAGCCGGAGGAGCTGGGGCTGTCGTGCTGGTGCTGATAGGGGGCCCTGGGAGCCTGTCCCCTCCATGTCACCACCTGTGTGGGTCTGGCTCTGCTTTGCAGACCTTGGAGCATCCCCGCTGCTGGAGGATGGCCTCAGGGATGCAATGCTCAGTGATCCCAAGGCAGGGAAGCCGCCGGCATCCTCCTACCCGGGCAGGAGGTGCTGGGAGCACAGCCCTGCTGCAGGGGAGCACCAGGATGGGTGGATGGACCTGCAGGCCCGGAGGTGAAGGCTGCTGCTTTATCCTATTCCTGGCCGCTCCTCCCTCCACAGGGTTATAAACGGGTGTGAACTGTGTCCCTGAGAGGCACAACCTCCATCCCCAGCTCCCCATCAGGGACTGCCACTTCAGGGCTCGCTCTGCTCCTCACCCTCAGGTGGTTGATGGCTTCCCAGATGCTTTGGACATCTCAGAGCTGCTCCCAGCACAGCTGCCTGCGAGGGGAAGGGAGGGAGGGAGGGATGGGGGGAGCTGGGGTGCACAGGAGGTCCCTGCAGCTCTGTCCTGGGCTCCTGTCCCTGTCCCTGGCTGGAGCCTTGGCTCTGCTGTGGGATCCTGTGGGATCCTGGGAGATGCTGGGAGCTGGCTGCTGAGTGCCTCAAGTTGCCCCCAAACTGATGCTCATCTCTTTGCACAAGGGCTGGGGTCATCCCTGTGAGGGTGCTGAGGCGCTGGCACAGGGTGCCCAGAGAAGCTGTGGCTGCCCCATCCCTGGCAGTGCTCAAGGCCAGGTTGGACACAGGGGCTTGGAGCAAGCTGCTCCAGTGGAAGGGGTCCCTGCCCAGGGCAGCAGTTGGAGCTGGAGGAGCTTTAAGGTCCCTTCAACCCAAAGCATTCCATGATTCTCAAGGGCTGTGCCCACAGGAAGGCTGACTTCATGAACCTGAGCAGCACAGGGATGGAGAGATATCCCTCACACAGCAGCAGCTCCTGGTGGGTCACAGCAGGGATGTGCCTCTCTGGGTCCCTGCAAAGCTGCAGCCTCCCTGCGGTGCAAACTGGGAAGAAAGTTGTGTTAAACTCGTTCAGAGCTTAGGGCAAAGGGGCTCCAGGGAACAAGGGGGTTTCCCTCCTGCGGGTCTCCATGGAGGGTGGAATCCCAGGCGGGATGGATCCCCTGAGGCTGACGTGACCATGGCGAATGCCAGGAAATTCCAAGTCAGAAAATGATCCCTGTTATTAGCAGTGGGGTTTTAAAGAGGGAGAAATTCTGCTTGTGTCTGCGGCTCTGGAATTCCTGCCTCCGGAGCTCCCAGTCCAGAGTTGTGTTTGTAATGGGATGGGCGTTGGGTGGGAACAGGGCAGGATCCTGAAGCGGGAGGTGCTGGTTGAGCTCCGGTCCTGCCCCTGCCCGAGGACTTGGAGGGCGACCAGGAGAGGTCGGGGCTTTTCCATGTGGATTTGCATTGTCCTGGTGCAGCTGCGGAGGGAAGGGGCTGAGCCACCTGCTCGAGATGCTCTTCTCTGGCTGGCGTTGGCACCATGGGGTTGCTGTGCCTGGTGCAGGCTGAGCCTTCCTCCCCATCCCCATCCCTATCTGTATCCACAATCCCATCCCCTCCCCATTCCTATCCACATCCCTATCTCCATCCTCAACCCCATCCCTATCCCCATCTCTATCCCAATCCCCATTCCCGCATCCCGGCTGCCCTGGTGCGGGTCTGGCTGCATCCCATTGGCACACACGGAGCCTCAGCTCTGCCAGGTGGGATTGTTTCTCTGTCAGGACCTCAGCGAGCTGCCGATGCTTCTCTTGGAGACGGGACTGGGATTGTGGCTTTGTCAGCCACCAGAAATGGGTTTTGTTTTATTGCTTTTGGGTTAAAAGCACGTTTTCTTTGCTCAGCCTCCAGGAGCACTGCCAGCCTTTGGGATTCCTCCTTTTCCAGGAAAAGCCCACAGCAGCCAGCAGGGACCGAAGTGCTGGTGAAGGGGAACATTCCCGGCCTGTCAGGTCCCCATGGAAGCCATTTTTCCAGCTAGACCCTGAGCTTAACCCTCACCTCTCCCCATGCCCAGGTGGCCGGCGGTGCAGCATGCCTTCCTCCTGACCCTGCGCCCGGCAGGAAGAGGTCCTGGGCCCCGGAGCGATGTCCTCCACACGCGGCAATGGGGAGCACTGGCAGTCCCTGGAGTCGGTGGGCATCAGCCGCAAGGAGCTGGCGCTGGCCGAGGCGCTGCAGATGGAATACGACGCGTTATCCCGCCTGCGGCAGGACAAGGAGGAGAGCCGGGCCCGGCAGCACGGGGACCAGCCCCTCATCTCCTGGGACGAGCCTGCGGACAGGAGCGGCTGCACTGGCATCAAAGCGGCGCGGGGCCTCTCCGGCTCTGACCCCCTGCTCAGCTACAATGTCCCACTGGTACCCGACAGTGCCCCCGTGCCCGGAGCCCCCCCTGCCGGCCCCAGCCCCCTGCCTCTGGACCCACAGCCCTGGCTGAAGGGGCCTCTGGCTGGGGAGTGCCTATACATCCTCGAGGGGCCGGGGGGGGACTTCCTCGGGGAGCCCCTCAACGGCACCGAGCCCCACAATGGCAGCAGCAGCTCCCCGAAGAAGCTCTCGCCGCCCCCTCTGCCCCCCCGGCACCTGCTGTGGAGCTCCCCCGAGGGCACCCAGCGCCCGGGGAAGGGGTCCCCCCCGTCCTCCACCAAGGGACCCCAGCCCAGGGACGTCAACACGTTCTCGGCGGCGCAGGAGCGCGCACACGGGAAGCTGCTCGGGCGCCGCATCTCGGAGGAGGACCCGTACGGCATCAACGATGCCATCACCTGCCTCAACCTGAAGGCCACCTACGAGTCGGAGGTGCTGCGCGAAGCTGCCCGCGGCTGGAAGGAGGGCAGAGGCATCTTCGAGAAGGAGCTGAGCGGGAAGCCGGTGGCGCGCAGCAAGACCATGCCCCCGCAGGTGCCCCCGCGGACGTACGGGTCCCGCTTCAGCAGCAGGAAGAACCTGGCACCCAACAAGAACCGCAGGATCTCCGGCGACCCAGTGAGAAGCTTTTGTCTTCCTGGTATGGGGCTGGGCTGGAGCTGGGGCAGTGGCGGAGCTGGGAGGTTGCCAATGGGGCCGTGCACTCGCTGCGTTTCCTGTGCTCAGGGTTGGTTTTCTTTGCCCCGTCCCTGGGGCTCCCCAGTCATGTTTGCACCCTGGTCAGAGGCATCCATGCTCTGAGACGCCGTCCCTGGGGCTCAATGAGCCCGTCCCAGGTTGTGCAGCTCCCCAAGGGGTGCAGGATGGTGCGGAGCCCTCGGGGGGGTGATCCAGGGCCGGGAACCAAGGACACGAGGGTCCTGCAGCTCCAGGGCACAGGAGCCGCTGCCTCGGGCTGTGCTGCAGGGGGTTCACAGCAGGCTCGTGTTGAGGGGTCCCCACATCCTCTGGGAACAGCCGGGAGCCTTCTCCCAAGAGCCAGGCCATCGCTTTCCTCTTGGGCTCGCAGCAGCCTCCCTGAGCCCAGCTCCCTTCGTCCTCTCCCCGAGCAGCAGCAGGATGTGTCCCCGCTGTGCACAAGGCGCTGGGGCTGCTGCTGCCCCTCCTGGGGGCTGCTGGGTGCCTGCTGCTGGCTCTGGAACAGCTCATCCTGCCCCCAGCAAGAGGAGGGGATCAATGAGGGCCGAGGTCACCTCCCTGTCCCCGGCGAGCAGGGACACAGATGGAGCCGGGGGGAGGCTGTGTAGGGCACTCCTCAATGCCAGGGGCTCATTGACAAAGAGCATCAACCCCTTCGTTAGGGGCTGCTCTGCTCCTACCTTGCTCTGCCCCCACCTTGCTCTGCCCCCCCCCCCCCCCCCCCCCCCCCCCCCCCCCACTGCCTGGGTTCATTGTCTGGCAGTGGGGCCGTTGTTCACTGGGGAAGGGCGATGGAGGCCCAGGGACCCCAGTGTGTGGGGATCCTGCCCCGGCGCCACAGCAGCAGGAGATGGGCATAGGCATGGGCAGCGCTCTTCCAGGGATGGGGCAGCCACAGCTTCTCTGGGCATCCTGTGCCAGCGCCTCAGCACCTTCACAGGGAAGAGCTTCTGCCTTATCCCCAAGGAGAACGTCCCCTGTTCCAGTTGGAACCCAGCACCCCATGTCCTGTCTCTACCACGTGTCCCCGGCACTGCCCTCCCCCAGCCGCAGCAGCACCGCGTGCACACAGTCTCTGCGTGCCCGGTGCTGTAGCAGGGAGCTGTAACCGTGGGGCAATGGGCTGGAGTCCCCCAAGGACACTGCAGCCAGGTCATGGGCTCGTGCTCTGCCCCACAGGTTGCCCCCCGGCCACACTCCTTCGCCAATGGCTACGAGCTCTTCGAGGTGTCGGAGGAGCGGGACGAGGAGGTGGCTGCATTCTGCCACATGCTGGATGTGTGAGTACCCGCATGGGGCTGGGGCCTCCTGCTGCAGGGCGGCCCACACATGGGGTGCTCGGGGGACCGGGGTGAGCCCCAAAGCAGGGCAGCACCCCTGACGTGTCCCTGCCTCGCCAGGCTGCGCTCCAGCTACAGCACCCAGGACTATTCCCTGACTGGCCTTGTGTGGAGCGCTGTGAACCTCAGCCCCGAGCAGCTTGGCCATGGCGTGAGCCTGAAGGTGACGGTGGTGTGTGACAGCCTGCGGGAGCCCCTCACCTTCACCTGCGACTGTGAGTGCTCCCTTGTCCCTCCCCCTTGCAGCGAGCCCCAAACCCCCGGGGGAAGGTTGAGGGGGGTCCCACGGTGCTGCTGCTCCTCCCCGCAGGCTCCTCCACCGTGGACCTGCTCATCTACCAGGCACTGTGCTACACACACGATGAGCTGCACAGCATCGACGTCGAGGACTTTGTGCTCAAGATCTGCGGCTTGGAGGAGTTCCTGCAGAAGTGAGTGTCGGAGGGGGGGGCACACAGCACACCCTCAGCATCCCCGGGCTCACACTTGGCCCATGTGTAGCCGCAGCAGGGTGTGATGGATGGCCGGGGCTGATCCCGGCAGGAGCCTCTCCACTCCGTCTCCTGCCTCCCAAGCCATGGTGATGCTCTGGTGTGTCGTGGGAGCATCTCTCCCGGTGGCAGGGTATCCATCACACTGACCCCCGTGCACCTGGAGAAAGGCCTGAAAACCGGGGAGCTGCTAAACAAGCTCTTTGGAGAAGCATTAAGAACAGCCACGTCATGGTTGGAGTGACAGAGCCTGGCTTCTCCATGTTCCTGGGGGAATTACAGGCAGAGGTGGAAAAGAAACATGTCGGGAGCAGTGCGAGGGCACAGAGCATCAGGACTGCGGTGATGGGGATGGAGATCCGCACAGATACCTCCCTCTCCCGCTGCCTGTCCTGCGAGAAGGCTGCATTTCCATAGGGATTTGGGCGTCTTGCAGCTCGGGAGAGCTCTGCAGAGGAAGGTGCAGGAGCCTTGCGTGTGAGGCACGCACGAGCCAGCTCCTGCTGCTGGAGTGCTGCCCTGGGCCTGGCCGGGCCATGGGAAAGCTGTGGGAGCTTTGCCATGGGCTCCGGGAGCTGCTGGTTTAGGCCCTAAAGGGGCGGCTGGGAATGGCTCAGCCTGTGCTGCCCCGGAGCGGAGGGCGCAGGGAGCCAGCTCCTGCCTCTGGAGCGGCAGGGCTGCGTGAAGGGGGTATTCCCATCGGGAGTGCCCCCCTGCAGGATGGATCCAGGCAGCTTGGAGGGAGTTTCCCAAAGGGATGGAGCTCCTGACTGTGTGGGAGCAGCACCCTGGGCACGGAGCGGGACGGGCCCTGGCGAGCTTTTCCCCACTGCTGCTGGGTCTCAAAGGAGCTTTGGGAAAGGCCTGGGACATAAATCCCTTTTGCCACCAGTCTTTTCTTTCCACATCCTCCCGTGGCTGAGGAGATGCTGGATGTGCCAGACCCCTCCCTGTGGAGCCACCGGGCACTTGAGCTCTGCAAACCACCCTGAGCTGCTCCCCCTTTGCTTTGGCAAGGCACAGAGGGAGCAGGACCAGGCACGGGGTGCAGGATGCCAGTCCCAAGGGTGCCTTTCCCAACCCTTCCTCCACCTCTTGCCATTGCAGCTCCATCCTGCCTGGAGCTCCTGTAACCCCTCAGCAACTTGCCATGGCTCTGCCACACAGGGCTGGATCAGCTCCAGGAGGGCTTCCCGTGCTGGTGGGCATGGTGGGACCAGGCTGATGCAGCCAGAGCATCCTCCAGCTCCTTGGGTCCACACTCACTTCCCACACATCCAAGGGCAGGTCCTGGCAGGATGGGCTCCTCCACACCCTCTCCTGGCTCCATCGTGCCAGGTTTTCAGAGGGCACAAGGGAAAGAGGGAAAACAATAGCTTATTCTTTACGTTTCCTAGCACAAGCTACCCGGTGGCACAAACATCCCTTTGCGGCCAGGCTGAGCCCAGCCAACGCTGCCTGGCTGAAGGGCGTTGGGATGGGGGATCCTGGGTTGGGTTTTGGGGCACCCCACGGGGTGGAGAGGGGCTGTGTGCTCACCGGGACGGCTCTGTCCCTGCAGCAAGCACGCGCTGGGCAGCCACGAGTACATCCAGCACTGCAGGAAGTTCGACATGGACATCAACCTGCAGCTGATGAAGAGGAAGGGGCTGCGTAGTGACCTGGCCCGCACGGTGGGTGCCCCCTCTCCCCCCCAGTGTGGGGAGCAGAGCAGGGGTGCCCCTGGCATCTCCCTTCTGCAGGAACACCCAGAAATGGCGAACACACTCTCTCCATCTCCAGGCAAATGATGACCAGAGCCCCTCCACCCTCAACCACTACATCCACCTGCAGGAGAGGCCCATCAAGCAGACCATCAGCAGGTAGGGGGACAGGACTGGTCCCCTGTGCTGGGTGCCCTCTTGGCCAGGGCTGAGCTTCGCTGTCTGTCCTCTAGGCAGGCGCTGAGCCTCCTCTTTGACACCTTCCACAATGAGGTGGATGCTTTCCTGGCAGCTGAGGTGAGCAGCAGGGGCCAAGGGGGCATTTTGGGGGCCACCTTCCCTCATTCACTGCAGTCTCTTTCCCCTTTTTGTTATGGGGCTCTAAGGGTGCATCAGGGAAGGGTAAAGCCATGGCAATGGCGCAGACTGGTTCACCTTGCCCTTGGCTGCTGGAGGCCCTGCCTCACCCCCACTTTGCCCTCCACAGGGAGACTTCCCGCTGAAGGCAGAACGGGTGATCCAGTCAGTCATGGCCATCTGCAATGCCCTGGCTGCTGTGGAATCCCAGGAGATCACAGCAGCGCTCAACCAGATGCCCCCCTGCCCTTCCCGCATGCAGCCCAAAATCCAGAAGGTGAGAGATGGGCACTTCCCGCCGGTGGGAAGTGCGTTCCCACATCGGGCTCCGTTCCCAGCTTCCTCCTTTCGCACCACATGGAAAATTCCTCAAGAGCTGGGAGCAGGCGCTGCCTGGCCCCGCTGCCTGCCCAGGCAGGGTCTGGTTACACGGCTCTGGCTCTGCGAGCGGCTCCCCCCAGGGCTCACTCTGATGCTGCTCCGGTGGTTTCTCTTTTTTCCTCAACAGGATCCAAATGTTCTGGCCAAGAGGGAAAATCGAGGTATTTGTGCTCTCCTCCCCCCCTTCTGGGCTCAAGTTCTTGGTGCTTTTAATCTTCAACCCCCTCAATTAGTGAGGCCAAAAGGGTTTTGGTTTAAGGAAAGAGGTGATGGAGGTTGTTCCATGAGCCCAGCAAAACGGGAAGCCTGAGATCCTCCCTCTCAAACTGCGTTGTCCTGGGGGATCCTGCCCAGGCTCCCTCCTGCATCCCAACCCCAGCCCAGTGGGATGCAGTGGGGGGCGGCGGGGGGGCCACCACCCCACACCACCCGTGTCACCCCTGCAGAGAGGATCGTGGAGAGCCTGACGGCCGCCATCCTCAACCTGGTGGAGCTCTACTGCAGCACCTTCAACGCGGACTTCCAGCCGGCAGTGCAGGGCAGCCGGGAGCACGGCGCGGCGCGGGAGGCTCGCCTGCTCTCCTGCCCACTCGCCTTCACCGTCTATGCCACCCACCGCATCCCCATCACCTGGGCTGCCAGGTACGGGCTCTGCCAGGGCCCCGCTCAGCCTCTGCATGCCCTGCGTGGCTGAGGAGCTTGTCCCTGGCCCACAGAGAGGGATAAAGGTGAATTGAGATGGGATCTGAAGCAGAAGCTCTTCCCTGTGAGGGTGCTGAGGCGCTGGCCCAGGGTGCCCAGAGAAGCTGTGGCTGCCCCATCCCTGGCAGTGCTCAAGGCCAGGCTGGACACAGGGGCTTGGAGCAAGCTGCTCTAGTGGAAGGTGTCCCTGCCCGTGGCAGGGGTTGGAACTGGATGAGCTTTAAGGTCCCTTCCAGCCCAAACCAGTCTGGGATTCTATGGTTCTCTATGCAGCAGGCATGGATGGAATAAGAGCTAAACTCACCCCAAGCCTCCTAAAGGGCAGGAATATTGGGGTGTGGTGATCAGCAGGCAGTGAGGGTTGCTCACAGGCAGCTGATGCTGGAGCTCCTGGGCAGGAAGGGCTCTGCCGTGCTCACCAGTCCCAACCCCACGCATCCCTGGGGATGCAGCATCACTGCCGGGCTCAGCATCACCCCAGGGATGTGACAGATGGCCCCAGTGCAGCAGGGATGGGCTGCCCTTGCCCCACACCAGCGACGTGCTCCTTTGTTCTGTGCCTCGGGTGCCCTGTACCCGCTCCCAGCTCCACGCAGGGGGGATGTGGGGGTCCGGGTGTGCGAGGCACCGGCGCCAGCAGCAGCCACCCCGCCGGGGACCCCTTGCCTTTGTCCTGCCCTTAATGTATTCCCCTTGGTGAGTGGCTCCGAACAAAGCGGGAAGCCTGGGAAATGCCGGCATCCCCTGACCCCGGCCCTCCCTGGATTGTGGCTCGGCACCTGCCACATGGGAGGGCCCCCCCAGCAGCCCCGTGTGATGGTATGTGTGGTGGCATATGGTGATGGGGACAAGGCGCCCAGCGCTGCACCCCCTTCCTGGCACAGCCCCTTTCCTAAGCCCAGCTTCAGGAAGACGCAGCTCCCATCCTCCCCACCCCACTGCTGTGGGTCTGCCCCATGGTGGGGTGCACCCCCGGCTCACAGCTCCCCTGCCCCAGCTGAGCCCCCCCGGCTCACAGCTCCCTCTGTTCCTCTTGCAGCTATGAAGATTTCTACCTCTCCTGCTCCCTCAGCCACGGTGGCAAGGAGCTGTGCAGCCCCCTGCTCACCAAGAAGGCCAACGTCTACAAATACCTCTTTCACCTCATCATATGGGACCAGCAGTAAGGCAGCACCCGGCCGTGGGGTGGGCAGGGGGTCCCGGTGCCAGACCCAGCCTTCCTCTTGCCCTGCTCCTGCAGCTCCTCTCGGCACCTCTCCCTCGGTTTTGGGTGTTGGAAGCTCTTGTGTCATCCCTGGGAATAGCAGCAGCCCTGCCCGCCCTGGACCTGCGTGTTTGGTCCCGGGAAAGGGGATCTGCTCCCAGAATAGCTCCGGGAGCAGGCAGGGAGGCAGCGCCGAGCCCGGGCCGGGCATTCGCAGGGAGGTGGGGATGGGACGGGGTAATTTTAGAAGGTGCCGGAGCCCCCAAGGACAGGCGCCGAGCGGCCGGCGGGGAGCGGAGCCGTGCCCGCAGCCCCGGCCCCTGCTGCCCATGGCGGGGATGTAGCTGCCACCCTGGGCTCCCAGGGAGCATCGCAGAGGAGCCTCAGCCCCGGGGTCCCACGTAGCCCCCCTTGGCCGTGGGACGAGGTCAGTGCGCGGTGGGGACCCTCCATGGCACTGGGGTGCGCTCCCCAAACCCAGCTGCATCCTGCCCGTGTCGTGGGGCCCTCATCCCGCGCTGGGGGCATGCGGCACCCCCAGTGCCAGCAGCAAGGGCGCCGCTGGGCTGGGCTCTCCGGGGACACACTCGGCACCCGCAGGCAGGGTCCGGCCGGCCCATGGGGAGCTCGGGTCCCGTCCCCGGCAGGGCTGAGCCGTGGCTGCTCTCCCGCAGGATCTGCTTCCCGGTCCAGGTGAACCGGCTGCCGCGGGAGACGCTGCTCAGCCTCACGCTCTTCGCCGTGCCCGTCCCACCCCCGGGGGGCTCCT
The DNA here is from genome assembly GCF_028554395.1 of Pezoporus wallicus. Classification (NCBI taxonomy): domain Eukaryota; kingdom Metazoa; phylum Chordata; class Aves; order Psittaciformes; family Psittacidae; genus Pezoporus; species Pezoporus wallicus. Next base: position 397,878 of record NW_026636574.1, on the reverse strand, counting down.
CCGACACCAACAGGCAGCGGCGCGTCCCCGAGGCCCTGGGCTGGGTGACCACCCCCCTCTTCAACTTCAGGCAGTACGTGGGGCACCCCCCATGGGGCACGGCCGGGGGGGGGGCCGGTGCCTCGGGGGCAGCATCACCGCAGCGGTGCCCTCACCCTTCCTTCTCCTCCAGGGTCCTGACCTGCGGGAGGAAGCTCCTGGGCTTGTGGCCGGCGACCCAGGACAACTCCAGAGCCAGGTCCAGCGCCCCCAACTTCAACCAGCCCGACAGTGTCATCCTGCAGGTCTGTCCCGGGGGGCCTGGGGACACCCCCCCACCGAGCCCCATGTGCGGCTCCCACTCACCCTCTGCTCTGCCCCAGATCGACTTCCCCACGTCTGCCTTCGAGGTGAAGTTCACCAGCCCGCCGGCAGCTGAGCTCAGCCCCAGGTACGAGTTCGGCAGCCTGGGGGAGGAGGATCAGCGCCAGCTGCGGGAGGCGATGCAGAAGAAATCTCTCTACTGGTAAGTGATGGACCGGGGGTGATGCTGACATCGCCCTGCGGGGGGGGACCCTGCTGTGACAGCCCAGGGGGTGTCAGTGTCTGACCTTGCTGGGCACTGGGGATGATGCTGGAGCCTGGTGTTGTCAGAGCCGGGTGCCTGGGCAGGGTCTTTCCATTCCCCCCCAAGGGAGCAGCTGCCCAGCCTCTCATCCAGCCTGGCACAGGCCAGGAGTCATCCAGCACTGGTTATAAGCGACAGGATCAAGTGTTGGCAGCTGCACAGAGCAGGGCTGACCTCGTTGCAAACCTGCCCAGGGGTCCCTCAGGGGACAGCCAGGATGTCCCTGCAGCAACTCAGTCACCCCTGGGCATGGGTGCTGGGCTCCCGGCTATCCGCTCGGGGACAGGGTGCAGCGTGGGGATGAGGGGAGCCCCCAGCATCCTGCAGCCCCATAGAGAGCAGCCCAGGGGGACACAGGCAGGATCACGCTCTCCATCGCAGAATCATGTCACGGTTTGGGTTGGAATGCCATCCCCTCCCTTGCCCCAGGCCTCATCCTTGACCCTGTCCCCAGGCTGATGGACATGGACCGCAAGCGGCTGTGGGAGAAGCGGTCCCACTGCCACGCGGCGCCCGGTGCCCTGCCCATGCTGCTGGCCAGCGCACCCAGCTGGGAGTGGGGCTGCCTGCCCGACATCTATGCCCTGCTCAGCCAGTGGACCTACATGAGCCACCAGGATGCCCTGGGGCTCCTGCACGCCACGTAAGGCACGGGTGGGCTGCGGGTGCCGCAGGGATGCACACTCTGCAATGGGAGGAGGGGTGCTGGGGATGCTGCCCCCATGAGGCCTGTCCCCGCTGCAGGTTCCCGGACCAGGAGGTGAGGAGGACGGCTGTGCAGTGGATTGACTCCATCTCCGACACGGAGCTGCTGGACTACCTGCCCCAGTTGGTCCAGGTGCGTGGTGGGACGGGGATGTGCCATGGGGTGCGTGGTGGGACGGGGATGTGCCATGGGGTGCATGGTAGGACCAGGATGTGCCATGGGGTGCAAGCTGGTCCCGCTGTGCCCCAAAACTATCTCCGCTCCAGGCCCTGAAGTACGAGTGCTACCTGGACAGCCCGCTGGTGCGCTTCCTCATGAAGCGGGCGATCTGTGACCTGAAGATCACCCACTACTTCTTCTGGTAGGTTCGGGGGGGCTGAGAACAGTGAGGGGGGACCCTGTGGCTCTCCTGACCACGGCCTGCCCCTGCTCCGAGCAGGCTGCTGAAGGACGGCCTCAAGGACTCGCAGTTCAGCATCCGGTACCAGTACCTGCTGGCGGCTCTGCTGTGCTGCTGCGGGAAGGGGCTGCGGGAGGAGTTTGACCGGCAGTGCCTGCTCGTCAGCATGCTGGCCAGGCTGGCCCAGCAAGTGCGGGACGCGGCGCCGTCCGCGCGGCAGGTGGGTGCTGGGGTCATAGGAGAGGGTGCAGGAGGGAGCTGGGGTGATGGGAGGGGTCCTGGGCTGTGTCTCAGCCCCCCCCCATCCATGCCCATTCATCCTTGCCCACCCACCCTGCAGGGCATCCTTCGTGAGGGGCTGGAGGACGTGAAGCAGTTCTTCAAGGCACACGGGTCGTGCCGGCTGCCGCTCAGCCCCAGCCTGCTGGTGAAGGGGATCGTGCCCCGGGTGAGTGCTGGAGCCGGGGGGCTCGATGGGCTCCTCTCCCCCCCAGCTCACCCTGACGGGCTGTGCCTTCCTCCTGCGGCAGGACTGCTCCTACTTCAACTCCAACGCGGTCCCCCTCAAGCTCTCCTTCCAGAACGTTGATCCCCTGGGAGAAAACATCCGTGTCATCTTCAAGGTGAGCCCGGCACCCCCAGCACAGCCCCGGCCCCATGGGGCTGCCTCAGCTTTGCCCCCCGGCTCTTATGGCTCTTCCCCACGGGCTCGCAGTGCGGAGACGACCTGCGGCAGGACATGCTGACGCTGCAGATGATCCGGATCATGAACAAGATCTGGGTGCAGGAGGGGCTGGACATGCGCATGGTCATCTTCCGCTGCTTCTCCACTGGCCGTGGACGAGGTAACCCCAGCATCAGGGCATCCCCGGTGGCATCGACCTCAACATCCCCTGTTTCAGTCTGAACCCATCACTCCTTGTCCTATCACTGCAGTCCCTGATGAAGGGTCCCTCTCCAGCATCCTTACATCCTTCAGACACTGAAAGCTGCTCTGAGGTCTAAAACTAATGATGCTCTTGGGCTAGCGACAGCACAGGAGGTCCTGGGGCTCTGCTAGAGAGGAGCTGCTGTGGGCAGCTGCGATCCACTTTGGGTCTGAACCCAGCAGCCCATCTGTAGGAGCATGGCTTTGCAGCTGTCAGTCAATGGCTGGGGAGTCAAGGGGTTGTGCTCTGCGGGCTGGGGTCTTGGCAGCCCTCAGGAGGGATGGGTGCTCTCACACTGCTGTCTCACTGCCAGGCATGGTGGAGATGATCCCCAACGCCGAGACCCTGCGCAAGATCCAGGTGGAGCATGGCGTGACCGGCTCCTTCAAAGACCGGCCCCTGGCAGACTGGCTGCAGAAGCACAACCCTGGGGAGGATGAGTATGAGAAGGTGAGGAAGAGCCTGGCAGGGTCTCCGCTGCTCGTGCCCCACTCAGCAGGGATGAGACCCCTTCGCGTCCTGTTCTCCATGGTTGGCTCCTTCCCTCTCTTCCCAGGCTGTGGAAAACTTCATCTACTCCTGTGCCGGCTGCTGTGTGGCCACCTACGTGCTGGGGATCTGTGACCGGCACAACGACAACATCATGCTCAAGACCACGGGGCACATGTTCCACATCGACTTCGGCAGGTTCCTGGGCCACGCGCAGATGTTCGGCAACATCAAGAGGTGAGAAGTGCCCCCGGGGTCTCCATCCCCCCCAGCCCTTGCTCTGCAGCCCCCTCTTTGTGACCCCTGTTTGGGCATCACTTTCTGTCCCTCCCCGACACAGGGACCGGGCACCGTTTGTCTTCACTTCGGACATGGCGTACGTCATCAACGGCGGGGACAAACCCTCCAGTCGCTTCCATGACTTCGTCGACCTGTGCTGCCAAGCCTACAACCTGATCCGCAAGCACACCCACCTCTTCCTCAACCTGCTGGGGCTGGTGAGAGCCGGGGCTGCGCACCCCTTCCCACCAGGAACAATCGAGGGTTCCTCCTGCCACCCCTCGCCCTCATCTGTGCCTTGCCTCCCAGATGCTGTCCTGTGGCATCCCCGAGCTCTCCGACCTGGAGGACCTCAAGTACGTCTACGATGCCCTGAGGCCACAGGACTCTGATGCTGATGCCACCACGTACTTCACCAGGTAGAAGACACTGGGGTGTGCAGGGGCAGGAGAGGACGGAGGGAGCCGAGGACGCAGGCACCGGCTCGGCTCACTGAGCGCGTGGTGGCCTCGTTGCAGGTTGATCGAGTCGAGCCTGGGCAGCGTGGCCACCAAGCTCAACTTCTTCATCCACAACCTGGCGCAGATGAAGTTCACGGGCTCTGATGCCCGCCCGACCCTCTCCTTCGCCCCCCGCACCCACACCATCAAGACATCTGGCCGGATCCGCGACATCTTCCTCTGCCGCCATGAGCGAGTCTTCAACCCCAGCAAGGGCTACGTGAGTGGGGACGGTCAGGGGCAAGCGAAGGGGCTGCCTGGGTGGCTCTCTCCTGATGCTCCTCTCTATCCCTGCATGGGTCCAGGGCATCCTGGGCTCTCCACTCCACGTCCCATCTCTCTGCAGACCTACGTGGTGAAGGTGCAGCGGGAGGGCCCAGGCGAGGTGACCTTCGTGCAGCGGAGCTTTGAGGAGTTCCAGGAGCTGCACAACAAGCTGCGCCTCCTCTTCCCCTCCTCGCTGCTGCCCAGGTACCCCCACAGCCCCCCACGGACCCTCAGGGCCCCCCAGCACCCCCGGGCTCTGCTCAGCATCTGTCCCTGCAGCTTCCCCAGCAGGTTCCTCATCGGGCGGTCGCGGGGCGAAGCGGCGGCCGAGCGGCGGAAGGAGGAGCTGAATGGGTACATCTGGCATCTCATCCACGCCGCACCCGAGGTGGCAGAGGTGCGGGGCCGGGGGTCCCTGCAGGGTGGGGTGGTGCTGGGGGCACCGGAGAGGTGGGGAGGTGCCTGGGGGTCGATGCACCACATCCAGCATCAGTCCCGAGTGGTGCGGGATGTGCTCGCGGCTAACGTCACCTCCTTGCCCCGCAGTGTGACCTCATCTACACCTTCTTCCACCCCCTGCCACGGGACGAGAAAGCGGCCGGCACCAACCCGACCCCGAAGGCAGCGGGTAGGGGGGCTGGGGGCAGTGCTGGCACGGCACAGGGTGAAGCGAGAGGCTCCCATCCCACCCATGTCCCTCCTCTCCTCCAGATGCCACGTGGGCTCGGCCCCTGGGGAAGGTTGGTGGCGAGGTGAAGCTCTCCATCTCCTACAAGAACAACAAGCTCTTTATCATGGTGATGCACATCAGGGGGCTGGTACGTGTGCGGTGCCCGGTGGCAGTGAGGTGGAGGTTCACCCCTCTGCTGTGCTCACGGGGTGTCCCCGGCTCTGCCCCACAGCCACCGTTGCAGGATGGCAATGACCCTGACCCCTATGTCAAGACCTACCTGCTGCCTGACCCCCAGAAAACAACCAAGAGGAAAACCAAAGTGGCCCGAAAAACCTGCAACCCCACCTACAATGAGATGGTGGGATGGGGATGGGGATGGGGATGGGGATAAGGATGGGGATAGGGATGGGGATGGGGATGGGAAGGGGATGGAGATGGCATGGGGATGAGGATGGGGATGGGGATGGGGATGGGGATGGGGAGGGGATGGGAAGGGGATGGAGATGGGATGGGGATAGAAATGGAGATGCAGATGGGATGGGGATGGAGATGGGGATGGGGGATGGAGGTGAGGATGGGGATAGGAATGGGATGGAGATGGGGATGGAGATGGAGGATGGAGGTGAGGATGGGAATGGGAATGGGATGGGATAGGAATGGGATGGAGATGGGGATGGGGATGGAGATGGAGATGGAGGATGGAGGTGAGGATGTGGATGGCAATGGGATGGAGATGGGAATGGGATGGGCATAGCAATGGGATGGAGATGGGGATGGGAGATCTCAAGGGGTCTGTAGCTGAGAGTTTGCCCAACTCTGCCCCCCAGCTGGTCTATGATGGGATCCCGCGGGGGGACCTGCAGCAGCGGGAGCTGCGCCTGAGTGTGCTGAGTGAGGAAGGCTTCTGGGAGAACATCCTGCTCGGGGAGGTCGGCATCCGCCTGCGGGACCTCGACCTGGCGCAGGAGAAGATGGGCTGGTTCGCCCTGGGGTCCCGCGGCCACGGCACCCTCTGAGGGGCAACCACCGGGGCTGGGGACCCCGCGGCTCTGCCCATCCCGGGATGTGCCTGTGGGGACCGGTCACCGATGGGTGCTGCTGTGGGCGGCTTCTCTTTGAAGTTTACCTTGTGTCAAGGGAGCAACGCGGGGCGGGAGGAGGGAGGACCGCGGGGACGGGGGGACTCTTCCGTTGGGATATCTGTATTGGAGTTGTTTTCTAAGTAACGAGTAGCGTGAGGCCGGGCACCGGGTGCGGAGGAGAGGGGAGGCACGGGGACGGTCGGAGCTCGGGGTACAGCTCCAGCCGGGACATTCCCATCTGGGGATGTCGCTCCCAAAGGTGAGCGGTGTGCTGGGGCTGGGCACGGGGCCGGTCCCATGGGGCTGAGCCCCCAGTGCCGTGGGGACAGCTGGTGCCCTGCCCGTGCCCATGCTGGTGGGACACCCATCACCCAGCTCATCCTCCATCTGTCTCCCGTCCTCCCTGCGGCCCCGGGGCCGAGGCGGCTGCGCCGGGGCGGGTTTGGTGCCTGTGGTGCTTTGTTTACAGCAGGAGCTCCGTAAACGGACGAAAAGTTTCTCAGGATCGAGAAGAATGAACTGAACCTTTATATTAAAAGTTTTAACTTGGAGCTGGAGCTGGAGGGATGGGGGGGGATGGAGGGATGGGGGGGGATGGAGGGTTGGGGGGATGGAGGGATGAGGGGGGATGGAGGGATGAGGGGGGCTGCAGGGTTGGGGGGGGCTGGAGGGATGGGGGGGCTGGAGGGTTGGGGGGGCTGGAGGGATGGGGGGGGATGGAGGGTTGGGGGGGCTGGAGGGATGGGGGGGTGTGGAGGGATGAGGGGCCTGGAGCCGGGGCCTTGCTGTCTCCACCAGGGGGCGTGGAAATGAAGGAGTGCACCGGGTGGTGTGGGCCCTGCCTGCGCCCCTGCCTGCACCTCTTGCGCCCCTCCCTGCACCACCGCCCGCCCCCGAGCCCAGTTTCCGCGGTCCCAGGCGCTGCCCCCCTGCAGGGGTCCGCGGGGCTGGCGCCGGTGACGGGGCAGAGCCCTCCGCCACCGCAGGGGGCGCTCCCGCGCAGCTCCCGCTGCCGCGCGGCTGATGCAACCTCGGTAGGCGGGAGTGGCGGTGTCCCCGCCCCGGGTTCGACCTCTCATGGGGGCGTGGCCATCGCTGCACCCAATGGGCGGTGCCGGGGTCTGTGACGAAACGAGCGCCTGCGCGGTGCGGGGTTGGTACCGGTGCTGCCCTCGGGCCTCTGCCGCCATTTTGCGTCAGCGCCCGCAGCAGGATGGAGTCGAGCAGCCGGTGGGAGTCGCCCGCAGCCCGGAGCCCCGCAGCCCCTGCCCGGAGCACCGCTCCGCACGCACCGCCGCGCCGCAGGGAGCGTTGAGCAGCACCCTCCGACCGCTCATGGAGCAGAGCGGCCGGGAGCGCGGTGGCCTGGGGTGGGCCCGGCTGGGCTTCGCCGCGGCCTGGCCCAAGCTGGCCGGGCCTAGCGCGGCCCCTGCCGGAGCCTCGCCCCAGGCGCCCCCGCCCTTCTCATGGCTGCGGCTTGTGTCGCAGCTCCTGTCCCCGCCGCCCGCTTTGCTGCAGCGGCTGCTGCCGGGCCCCGCGCTGAGCAGCGCGCTCTGCCCCGCCGCTGGGCAGCCGCCCGCCAAGGGCCCCCCGCCGCCGCTGGTGTCGGAGCCGGCCGCGCTGGACTGGGCCAAGGAGACGCTGGAGAAGAAGCGGGAGGGCGGCGCGGAGGCCCCGCCGGGCCTCTGGGGTAGCGAGCTGGTGCGGAGCCGCCTGCTGCCCCTCTCCGAGCTGCGAGTGGACCTGTACGTGCGGGGCCTGGAGCAGGGCCCAGGCAGCGGCTCTAGAGAGAACCATCTGCCACAGCCGCTGCGAGCCGAGGGCCCTGCCGAGGCCGGGCTTTTCCGGGGCTCGTTGCCTGAGGCCGAGTTCGTCCGCAACAAGCGCTTGGCCTTTCTCCAGCCGTGGCACTTGGGCAGCATTGGCCTGACCGTGCCGGAGCCGGACCACGGCTACCACAGCCTGGAGGAGGAGCAGCAGCACAAGGGCGGTTGGCAAGAGGAGGTAGGGCCACGGCGGGACCAGAGGTGCGATGCTGGGGAGTTGAAGCGGCCCCAGGAACCGAGCGACACGGGGACACGGTCCGGAGGTAGTGGTGCCTTGGAGCAGGAGGGGGACCGGGGCTCAGCCGAGAAGGGGACACTTGAGGGGGAAGCCTTGGGTGAAGAGGATGGCGAGGACTCGGAAATAGAGCAAATCCTTCCCGTTTCGGTCAGACCTGCCTGTGCCAATAAGTTAATAGACTATATAATAGGGGGAGTTTCCAGTGGGGAGGAGAGTGCGGATGATGAGGAAGACTGGGATGATGATGACGATGGTTTCGATAGCGAAGAGGAGCTCCCCTTGGATTCAGACGCCCGTAGCCAGAACGGGGAGAGGCTTCACCTCTGGAATTCCTTCTATAGTTTGGATCCGTACAACCCTCAGAACTTCACAGCCACCATTCAGACATCTTCTTGCGAGCCGGGAAGGGACATGTCAGATGTAGAAGAGGAGGAAGATGATGATTCTTCGTGGGTCGAGGAGTCCTCGGGCTCTCCTCACCCCAGTTCTGAGGAGGAATGGGACTGTAGCAGTGGGGATGAGGCAGAAAACTTGAAGCTTTGGAACTCATTCTGTACCTCAGATGATCCCTATAATCCTTTAAACTTCAAGGCAGCCTTTCAGACAGCAGAGAAGAAAGGGACGCCTGGTTCAAAAGGAGCAGAGAGGCCAAGTCTGGTCACTTCTGAGTGTAGTCCCTTAACTAACTGTGGGGGGGAGCTGGAAAAGCCTGACTGTGGGGTCACGGTGCTGCATGGCATTCTTTCTGCTGAGAAATGTCCCAGTTCCAAGAGGAAAAAGGTACAGACTTGGGTTTTGGGTTTGTGTTTTGGTGTTGCTAAAATTGCACCCCATTGCACTGTGGGTGAGGGGACTTGGGTTTCAGGCACGAGCGTACCTCCATGAGCTCATGGTCTGATTATTTGGCTGAAATGAGTGTGCCTCATCCTTTCCACGTGATGGGAATTTCAGAACTCAGTGACGTGGGGCACTTCCTCACATTCCTTTTTTAGACTTGGAAGTTACGTTTTCCTCTGAAGAGGTGGCTTTCGTTCTGTGTTTGTTGTCAATCTCTGTTGTGTAGTTGCCATCCTCACAGAAACAGTTGAGATCCGTGAGGGAAGTTTTTCCTTTGGAAAATACCTGTTGGAATAACACTGATAAAGTACTTTGGGACCTTTGCATACACGTAATGTAATCCAGGCTTAAAGCTTTCAGAGCTGGGACAAGCCTGTTTGAGTTACAGACAACTTTTGGAGTAGGAAGAACTCTTCTGTTGGGGATTAACACAATAATACACTGAAAAGTTTGAAAACAGAGTATAATAATACTCCTGTTTTCATGTAGAAGACTTAAAATGCAGCAGTCATTTCAGTGCAATCTGGAGCTGGGCTTTCGAGCACAAACTGGAAGGTTAGCATGATTCTGAAGAGTTTGTGCATTAAAAAAAGGCCTTTTAATACATGTGCCAGGATTCAAGTAAATGGGAATTGCGTGTCCCTTAAGTTCTGTGATGCTATACATGGACTGGGTGGTTTTTTGGGGGTGGTGTCTTGAGTCTTGCCTGATACTTCAGGCATTAGTATGAGGAAGAGCTTGTGATCCAAGCCCCAGGGTAATCCACTATCATGTAACTATCATGTTTGCTTTAATGTTCGTACAGCAAAGAGATTTGTTTGCTCCTTTAATTGAGAGCCTGGCTTGGAGGTGACTTCATACCTGTCCCTGCTGGGGCAGATGGTGCTTGCAGACTTCATGGGTCTCACAGGACAAACTGTTTGGTTTAATTTAAATGGAAAAGACTCCCAGCAGTTCCTGCAGGAGGTTTCTGTGTAACTGCAATAGGTAGGGCAGCCCTGAGGAGCTCTGCTGTAAGCTCAGCCTGCACCTCCTCAAGGCTTTCTGCCTGTCAGGGATGGAGGTTACACACGAGTGATGTTGTGATTGCTGTGTGGTTTGGTTCTGTGTAATCCTGGTGAAAGAGCCGTGACCTAGATGCAGGATTTAACATGACGTTTCAGCATCCAGTAATTGTGCCCAGGGGTGTCTCAGACTGATGTAAAAAGGATGTAAGGTGGGAACTCGCAGAGGGACAGGCTGATGTAACAGCTGCCTGTGCTTGAAAGCACATCATTAGACCTGTCTGCAAAACAGAGCTGAGGTTGCCAACAATCTTCAGGTCATTCATCCTGTTTCCTGTCTGGCACCTTACACTCACACAGCAGCAAAGCCATCAAACCCAGGAGCGCTTTGTTTTGCTTAAGTTACCAATGCCTTGACACTGGAGGATGGGGGCTCTGATGCATCTGCTCTCAGAGGTGACTGCAGTCCTTTGGGATCGCCGCACTAGATTTAGATGACTTCTGGAGGCTTTCACACAGTCTCCTGTGGCTCTGTCCTCAGCTGCTGATTATTCCTGGAGGTCATCTCTTCCATAACTGTTATCTCCATATTGGAAGTTGCACAAAAAAGCAATCCCAGTACACTTCCGTCTGTTAGCATGAACCGAGGCTTCTGTGTTAAAACCTAGGAATAGAGCAGCAAGTGGTTTGTATCTCCCATGTGTTTTCCTGACCTTCCAGAACTAGCTGTCCTGCAGCAAATCCCCTGGAACCACCTGTAAGGACAGCATTTGGCTTCTCTTCAGGGATCGGTCCTGGTGTGAGAGCTGCTGGATGCTGACAGCTCCCTAGTTTGTCTTTGTTTTGTAACTAAATGAAAAGCAGCACAGAATTCAGTAAGAGCCTTGTCTAGTCTGGCTTTTGCTTATATCTTGATAACGGAAGGACTTAAATCCTTAGTATAGTCATACTCTAACCACTGTCAAGTTTAGATCCCAAGCCTATACATTTGCTTTCTTAAAATAGCTGAATAGCTCTTAAACGCAGTGAGGAGTGAAAGGTTTTGATGCCTGTTTTAAAATGCCATCACTTTGATTCTCTGTCCTTGCCTGAGCTGAAATACTCCGGAATGTGGAACCAGCTCTGAGCGGATGGGTTTGTTCCAGTCACGCAGTGATGAGTGTTGCTTCCTTCTATGTAACCTTGTGTGATTCCTTATCCTGGTGCTGGCAGTGACTCACGTGCTTGGTTGCTTCACAAAACAATTATTCCTCCCTTTCTTTCTGAAATGGAAGCTTTAGTAATGGGAGCTGGTGGCTGGAGGGTATCTCTGTAGCCAGAAGTGCCTTGGCAAGTCCTGAGTAACCTCCTGCACTGTGGCTGTGTAAGGTTATAACCCAAGTGCTGGTGGCAGGGGTGTTCTTGAACACGGAACATGCTGTGATCTGCCACTAGCCTAAGGAGGCCTCTGAGGCTAATTTAGAAACTCTGTAGTAGCTTAAGCTCGACTTTGGAAGCCAGCAACTGGTCGTTTCTAAAGCTGAGCTGACACATGCTCTGGCCTAGGTAGCCTCTTGGAGGCTTTTGGCTCTTTGGGGCATTTAGTAAGTTCTGTTTAGAAAGAAAACCTTGTGCAAATAAATACCAAGCTCCTTCTGCACGTGTGCTTGGCTAATGCTTTACTGCTTGTCTTTTCCAGGTGACCTTCCTTGAGAAAATTACTGAGTATTACATAAGCAGTGAGGAGGATCGGAAAGGACCCTGGGAAGAGATGGCACGGGATGGATGCAGGTTCCAGAAACGGATCCAGGAAACGGAAGAAGCGATAGGATACTGCTTCACAGCAGAGCATAGACAGAGAGTATTCCATAGACTCCAAGAAACCTACTACAAGAGGGTTGATCTCTTCTAGCACCTTCAAAGACCTTGTAGTTTGTGTGACCCTGAGCACTCATGAACATCTTCAAAACAAGTGGCAGCTGCATGTGGTCTTCTGAAGTGGGGAGAGAAGTGGGATTTTAGGACTTTTATCCCAGTTGGAATATACCTGTGTCCCATTTTGATATCCAGACAAAATCTTTTGAGTATCATCAAGGGTAGGGGTGGTATAATTGCATTCCTTTTAAGTAACACTTGAGGGACAGACTGCTTTAGGTTCAGTCCATTCCAGAAATGCCTTGTCTGCCGTATGTTGGGAAGTGGTGACTCTTCAGTTGGATTTTTTGCACTTTGAAAAAGCAAAACCTATTTTGAAGGAAATATTTATGGGGTTCAGAACCTAATTCTTGCAGTTTTGATTTAAAGATTTCAGAGGTGTGTGCTCTTCTTGTGGCTCTCCATTTCCTCTGACTTGTGTAAAAGCCTCAGATTTCATTAGCTAATGATGTTTACTGTGCAAAATGCCTTTTAACATCCCAGTTTTGCATGTAATATACTGCTTGAGTGTTAGTGTGGTGCTTTGGTGTCTTACTGTTTCAGTCTAGCACACTGGGGGATTCAGGGGAGCTCTGGTGCACTACGAGCCCTTTGGTTTATCCTTATTTAAACACATACCTTTACCCAGTACTGTTCCAAAGGGTGCTGGCTGCTTGTGCACCAAACCTCTGCTTTCAGGGCAGTGAAAAGCCTCATCCCGATCAATAATTAAAGCTTCACAGTATGTATTGAGGTTGATTTGAATTTAGGTAGCCACGCATAGCCCCTAGTCCTTTAGTTAACCTTAGAGGAGCTTCTCTGTAATGGATTCTGCTTTCTGAATATGGATTGAAGTGAAGGATTCTTCATTATTTCTTGTATCCAGTGTGCTCATTCTGGTACTTGCGAGGAGAATTCTCTTTAACTTATGGAAATCTAAGGCTACAAATTGCTGCATTCTTTACCAAAAGCCAGTATTAGTACCTCTGTGCATCTGCACTTTTGTTCATCTGTTACCAGAGTAACATTTCATGTGTGCGATCTGGAAGGGGAGGTCCCTGGTGGAAGGCAAACACTCCTTATTTATGTTCTTAACTTCCAGTGTGTAATTGTTGTTGTAGTCCCACTAAGGAAGCAGCACCAGTGGGATATGTTTGGACGTGAAGGATGTTGTGTGGCTGGTATCCAAGCAGATATGAGGTTGGAATAAATACCAAGCATCACAGAATTAATCTCTGTTCACATGAAGTTGTGTGAATAAGTGATTTGCTACTTGGTTCCTTCAGCTGTTTCCCTTTTGTAAGGGGGAAACCCCAGAACACTGCAGATTCGTCCTGTCACCACTTCTCCCTGCTACAGAGGGTTAACTGTGAACTACAGTAGTTACCATACGATGTTAAAATACAGCTGATGCTCTAGCATTACGAAAGCAATGCAGCAATGTTATTTGCCGTCCCCATGGCATAGAAAAAATACTAACTGGGTTCTCCTTTCATACAATTGGAGTTTTGAAATTGTAATTCTAATGATGCCCTCAAAACCTGTGAAATACCTTTAATTTGCAGATCATTTCCCTGTATCACATTTGATAACAGGAGTTCTGCTTTTTAGTTTAGGAAACATGGAATGATCAGTGGGGAAGAATAGAGAGCTTGTTGACTTCTGCTTCAGGTGTGACTGATAAGTAAAGATGCTGTTCATTGCTCTTGATAGAAGACACTACAGTGGTTTTCCTGTGCCTCTCCTGGTTTCCTTGCTCTTGGAGAACCTGGTGCTTCAGTTGCTCTGGAAAACTTGGTTTACTGGTGCTGGGAAGAAGCTTTAGAGTGGTGAAAATTAACCCTGCAAACACTGATCTGCTGTTTGCACAGGCTTGGGAAAGGCTCTGCCTGGGAGTGAAACAAACTGACACAGGTATAAGCTACATTAAAACCTGTTACTTCCAGAGTGCTTCTGATGTTAAGAGGTTTTTCCCAGCCTGCAGTGTTCTTACTGAGCCATACCTGCTTGGGTCAGCTTTCTTCTCTCCGACCTCATGTTTAAAGCAGCCACTGTGAGGTGAGCAAAGGTTAACAGGAAGTTCATCACCATACCCACCACCCGAGCCAGGTTGTCCGGGCTGGCGGGGGCGCAGAGCCCGAGGCCGGAGGGGTCAGGCGAGGGCGCTGCGGCGGGCGCTGAGCCCGGGTCCCTCCGCCGAGGGGAGGAGCGGGTCCTGGAGCCCCCGCTTGGAACTACCGCGAGCGGCGCGCTCCGGTCCGCCCTGAGGGGGCGGGGGCGGGGTACGTGCAGGGACAAAGGATCCGCAGAGCGGGCGGGGAGCCCCCGGGCGGCCCCTCCTGCTCGGTGGCTCGGGTGCGGAGCAGCGAGCTCCTGTCTGAGCCCCGCGCGTGTCCGAGCGCCGCCGGCGGGACGGATCGCAGCGCCTATAGCGAAGAGCCGAGGGTCGCTGCCTTGGGTCCTCCTTCACCGGCCTTGAGCATCCTGCAGATGAGCCGATGTGCAGCGAGGGCTCCGGCTGCCTTTATCCGGGTCCTGCTTTTCCCGTTCCCTGGGGACTGTGCAGGGCGCTGGGGTCCGGGCTACCTGAGCAGCGCTGCCTGTGAGGCTGGCGGCCCGCTGGGGGGCCGTGGCTGGGCGGTGGCAGGGGTTATCTCCGTACACGGCGATGGCAACGTGACCGCTGCAGTGAGGTCGCTGCTTTCCTTCTGAGTCTGCAGCTTCTTGTGCTGCAACTCTTCCATTGCCAACAGTTCCACCTGTGTAAAGGGGAGCCTCTGTGGGTACTGCCCCTGCCAGCTCTCCCCTTGCACAGTAACGCTCTTTGGAAGGTGATCTGGAGAAGTGAATTGAGAAGTTCTATCAACAGCAGATGGGAACGGGAGATCTGCTGTCTGATTTTACCCTCTTGTTTAATTCTCAAGGATATTGGCTTTATCTTTCCTTCTCCTTGACTCTTTTCCAGCTCACAGGAGCTATCGATGAGGTGAAACGGTTCTGCGTGCGGTATTAGAAACAAGGGAGCTAAAAAGAAGAGTAGGCAACTTAAACAAGTGTATTATAAAGATGCTATTGTATTGAAACATGAAGGGGGGTAATTTCGCCATTTAATACTTCCTTAATGGCTGGCTGGCAAGGATAATCACAGGCTTTTAACTCAAATAGGTGTTTCTGCCCACGTAACATCTGGTTGAGGTCTGACTCCTCACACATGAATCGGGAGGCAACAAAGGACTGTACCCAGGGCTTGGCAGCAGTAGTGGGAGGCCGCTGGAGCTTGGGCTGATCCCAGACGTGGCAGGAGGGCCACAGACTGGCAGGAGTTTGCTGCTGGTCCTTGGCACCCTCTAATGCAAATGTGGAACAGGCAAAACCGGCTTCGGCAGGAATGTTTGCTTGGAGCTCTGTGGCAGAGAGGGAGAGCTCAGGCCCAGGGCTGTGCGGGCTTGGAGCTAAACCCATCCCTGCGGAGCGCTGCCAGCAGCTGGAGAAGATGGAGCAGATTCCTCTGGCAGCAGCATCCTCCTGTTAGTGGCAGGATTGAACCCCAGCTCTGTGCTCCTGCAGGTGCCCATGGACTCAGGGATCTGCAGGGCAGTTCTGTGGCTTTGGGACCGCAGGGCTCCCATCCAGCCTGTCCTGCCTGGTCCAAGGGGTGCTCAGCCTGGCAGGGGAGCATCCCTTGGGGTCCCCTCAGCCACGTCCATCGCTGCCTCGGGGCGATGCTGATGCTGTGATTGAGGATGAACACATGGGGCTGCATCTGTGTCCAGCTGTGCTCAGCTCCCCCCCACTTCCCTCAGCCCTGCTGTGTGGGACCAGAGCAGGACTAGGAGCCAAGAGCCTTGGTGGGATGTCCACAGCTCAGGGCCGTGGGGCTGGAGGGAGGGAAGGTGCTTTTGAGCACTTTCTTCTCATGCACCAGGTTATTTTGTTTGCAGATCAGTGAGAGGGCACTTGGCTGGGACCCCTCAGGGTTCCTCAGCCCTCTGAGCCTTTGTAATGAGCAGTGCAATGGACCCATGAGATTCCACTTCTCCCTGTATCCCCATCATTGAGTTAACAGCACTTCAGTGGCAGCCCTCACTTCAGTCTCTTGCTCTTCCTGCAGTCACTCACTGTTAGACACTGTGAGACTAAAGCTATAAAGGAAGGGGATGAAAAGGAAGGGCTGGGGATGCTTGTGGGTGTTTCTGTTGCTTGCAGGACTCAAAAGAGCCCATTTGCTTGCAGCCTTTGCAGTGACCAGCACCTGGTTTGTGAGCATCTCCTGCCCTGGCCTGTGTGCTCAGGAGCCGTGCAGCAGGAGGTGCCTTGGGACCACTCTTAGCACACTGCCAGCAGCCGGGCACAGCACATCGGGCCCTAAACTACTTTGTGAGTAATTATTGCACAGTTAAGAGTAGCTCAGAAAGCGAGGAGCAAGAAATCAGCTTCGCTAATCCCAGAACGGCGTTTGTGCCAGGCTCAGCTCCTTTCTGGAGTTCTAATCCCTCTCCAGATGAAAGGGGAATGTTTGCACTTGGACAGGGTCTCATCCCCATGAGTGTGACCAATCTGCTCGAGTGGCGATGACAAACACACAATGGTTTGTTAGTCCCTTCTCAAGGCATGTGGCAAAATCTCAGCATTTCAAATGCAAGGGGGGGGGTTATCCATGAAGATGTGGGCGTTCGGCACTAACGTGAGATCCAGTTTTCCAGCAGTGCAAGTGACAGCCAGCTTTGAGGGGAAATTGGTTTTCTGTGTGGAGCAAGCATTAAAAATAGGAGCTTTGTGTCAAACCCCACGTCTGTTTTGACTAAATCCCAGATAACAAGAAGAATGGGTAGAAGACAGAGCTTATACAGAGAGCTCCAGAACCCAGGAGCCAGGATTAGAGAAGAAAGGATGCGAGTGGGTGAGTGCAGTTGATGATTGTCATGTGCCATCCTTGCACCCAGGGGGATTGCTGTGGCTTCTCTGGGTGTGCCTTGCTTACAGGTGCTTTGATCTGCAAACCTGCAAGAGATCCATCTGGTTCATGGCACCAACCATGGCCAAGGTTCAGAGCCTCATGGTCAGGTTTGGAACCATCTGGCACTGGAAGTTAATCACTGTGCATGGCCAGAAACTCTTTCCTATCAGATGGTCTTGGAATGGGGCATCTTCAGACCTGTCCCTGGGTAGGAGCCTCCAGAACGATTTGTGCTGGTCCCTTCCAACCCAAACCAGTCTGGGATTCCCTGATTCTTCTGAGCAGCTCCCCAGGGGATGGCATTGACTGTCCTAGGACAACCAAGAATTCCAGAGGTTACCGGCTCAGGAGTGTCTGCTCCCAAGCAGAGTCTGCCCTTGCAGTGCCTCGTACCATGGCAGGGTCTGTTATTACCACACATTGCAGCATCTGCTGTGATTGCTGCACCCACCTCAGCTCATCTCACCCAACTCCTGCATCTACAAGAGCAAGTTTTGCACCAGACAGGGCGAGGCTTACAAATAAAACCACTTTATTGAGTTTTTGCTTCTCTAGCACATGGCACATGGAGAATTAAGACACAAGGTGCGATGGGGAGCGATGTGTTTGTCCTTCACTCGGCAGAGGGTTCCTCCTACCCAGAAAAGCATATCCCCTCCTCTGCCGGTCCTGATGCTCAGTGATGTGGAGGAAGGTGGGCACTGAACCGGACCTGGAGCCTGGTGGATGCAGTTGTGGTAACCTGCTGTGAGGAGAGGCCCTGCCTTGCTCGCAAGCCGAGTTTGAGCTTGAAGTTGCTTTTACTTGACTTAATGACAGTAGAACACAGAGCACTGAGGGACTCCAGAACTCAGGGAAAAATCCACCACGAGCAGGTGTCCAAACCCCACAACTGTCTGGTAACAGCAGCTGATTCAGCTGCATTGCAGACTGGTACTTGGGGTGTTAGAACTGCATTTGTGGCCTCTGCAGCCAACCAACCACCAAAGATTCCTTCTTCCCAAAACTTGCTCTTCCTCCAGGGTCTGGGCCTTAGAAGCATTTTTCATTAAGGAAAAACCCTCTTGGTCATCCTCTAGTACCAGGATGCGATAAAACGTAAAGAAAGATCTGATGTTCATGCAAGGATGTCACCTATTTCTGTGACCTCTTCCCCCCTTTATGGCTGAACCCCACCAGTGGTAGCGCAGTTCTCTCCACTCCAGGTAACGCAGTGGTGTACGGGGGGGGGGATGAGCAGCAGCTACAAGAGGGTCCTAAGAAACTCTTCATGCAAATAGCTCTAAGGAGACTTCAGATACAGGGGAAAGAACCAGGTTTTCCTCCCTGAGGAATCAACAGCACTTTTTTCTCTATGGATACAGGGGTTTGGGACACACTGCACAGACTTCCACAGCTCATCAACACCTCGGTAGGAACAGGGAGCCCGGGAGCACGCGGCTGGGTTTGGGCTGACCACAGGAGTCTTTCACTGCTGCTCTTCCCAGCAGGCACTGACAGTGCAGCAGGGACGTCCCCTCCCCAGGCCCCCTCCGAGCACCTTTGCACCATTCCAGCCTCCAGGCACACCAGTCGCTATTTTACACGTCGTTTTACAGCGCTCTTGTCTCAGTCCTTCCTCCTCTGGAAGCATCCGTACAGTGAAAGCCACAGAAAACACATCACCTTGGAGACGCATTAAGACAAGGACGGGTTTGGCCACAACACAGGATTCTGCCTTTACTTACGCAACAACAACCAGACAAAGCCTCGCTGCTGCCGCTGCCCCTCAGCGAGAAGTTGCTGAGGCCGCAGGCCAAGGGCACGAGAGACGCGGTTCGGTCCCGCTCCGGATCAGGGCGTGGGGGGCGGCTTAGGGGAGGGGCAGGAGCCCTGGCTGTCAAAGCTGGCGGCGCGGCCGTGCCACTGCGGGGAGACACAGAGGGAGCGGGGTCTGAGCGAGCCGGAGCCGAGAGTGCCCCGTGCCTGGCACGGCCCGGGGCCAGGCTGGGCAGGGCCCTGGGCACCGTGGTGCGGGGTGAGGCGCCCCTGCCCACGGCGCGGGTTGGAACCGGGTGCTTTAAGGCCCTCTCCAGCCCAAGTCTGTGATCTGAAACGCTTCCCATCCCTTTCCCACGCTCCCTGTCTGCTCTGCTGCAGTCTCCTCTCTACGGCATCCTTCAACTTACTGAACGCCTGCGTTTAACCGCCGAGGGGGAATCAGTGAGCAATGGAGAGCATCGCTCTGTAAACCCAGGCGCAGGCGGAGGGCTGCTCGCAGAGGAGGCAGCGCAAACGCAGCAGTGTGCTGGGGAGGCAAAGCTTGCTCTGGGGTCAGCTTTCTGCTGCTCCCTGGCTCAGTGCTTTCTGGTTTACAGAGCCTGGCCGGTGATTTCCCTCCACAGAAGCCTCAGTGCCCACAGGGCCAGGGACACTTCCCAAAGTGAAAACCACGTCAGTGGATGTAGCAAGTACGGTTTTTACCACGCTTATGGATCATACATTATCAGTGATCAGCCCTGGGGGCTATTAGAACCATTCAAAGCCATCGCTCTTCAAGCCTTTGAGCACTTGCCCATCTCCCCATCCTGTTTGATCGCATCCAAACGACCAACGACAGACATCCCCCAGAGACAACAGGAGGCACAGCGCTCCCAGTGCTCCCTTCTCCCCACGGATCAATTCCCTCCTCTCCTGCATGAGCAGAAACCCTTTGGCTCATGTCAATGCTCTGGCGTGTACGGATTTCACTTGTGTGGCTGAAAAGTCATTCAGTAAGAGTGGCCCTCCCTGGGTCGGGCCTGCCCATGCAGCACAGGGAGCACGGTCCTGTTCCTCTGGAGCCAGCTGGCAGAGCCTGACTCTTAGCGTCCACTTCATAAATGTGCATTTTGATGGCTAGAGATAGGGGCAAGAACCGGGCCAGCTTCCTTCCCCTAAGAGGCAGTGGGTGTAAAGCAGCTCACGGTGCAGATCTGCATCACACGCACTGCATTTCATCGGGGCTGAGCAGGAACTGGGACTGGAGGAGCTGGGAAGCTTGTTCTTCCCAGCACCTGCCCTCAAGTAGGAGAACAGCTTCTTCTCTGTGTCTCCTCTCAAACGTATTTGCTAAAAGCCCTGAGGAACTGATAATGGGGAGAAAATCTCCCACTGAGAATTACCAATAGAACAGCAGAGAAGCAGAGAGTACCATGAAAACGGTTTTTTTGGCACCTCTCTGCCTCGTTCTGCCTCTGGTTACAGCGTTTGATCGTGCAAAGATGTAACGGAAACTCTTCCAAGAGCAGGTTCAAGTAACCTGTGTGCCTGAGCAGCCCGGGGCTGGGGTCTCTTCTTTCCATCAGGAAAGGTGACCCATTCACTGTGCAATTGAACAGTCACAAGCAGCTCAATGCAAGTCAAACATGCCCAAAAGTCTGGAGGGGGCCGGATTTGCATGGCTTTAAAGATAAACGGTTGCTCTTCATTAGGGGCATGACTTGGCCCTCAGCAGCGGGTTTCATCTACAGCGAGGTTTTGAAGAGCTCAGTGCCCCTGTGCTGAACCGGAGGCACTTGGCAACATGAAAGACCCATTTTGCATCTCGCTGCTGCTGCTCTCTGAGACCCGAGTTCGTCTTTTAGAGAGAAGAGAAATCTCCGACTTTCAGAAGTCCCCTTCAAGATGTGCTGTAATTTTCTATTGCTTTTTATAGAGCCATCGCTTTTAACCTGCCTGATGGATGCTTTGGGAAGCGCAGAGGAAATGGCAACGGGTGGGATGATTGAAGTACCTTGGGGAGGTCACGGTGGGACCTCCGGGCTGAAGAATGGGAGCAGGTTTGTGCTGAGGACAG
The DNA here is from genome assembly GCF_028554395.1 of Pezoporus wallicus. Taxonomy (NCBI): domain Eukaryota; kingdom Metazoa; phylum Chordata; class Aves; order Psittaciformes; family Psittacidae; genus Pezoporus; species Pezoporus wallicus. The sequence continues at coordinate 377,374 of NW_026636574.1, read as the reverse complement.
GAGTTTATTGTGAGGATAACTGAAAAACGCATCAGGGATTCTGGTCTTCTGCTCACAAACTCTTCCAAATGGCTGTGTGAGGACAGTGCTTAGAAGCCTGTAATTAATGATTCATTTGCACATGTTCTGTCTCTAACGATGATGGTCATTACAGAAGTACCCTCATTATGTTTGGTTACTCACTGCTGATAAATATGGAGCAACCAAACACAATGGAATGTAACAGGAGCAAGCTTCCCTGAAGGCTCCAGCGATGAAAGAGAGGAAAGGGCAACTCCTTCATGGAGGAAGGGCTAGAATCGTGCTGCCGACCCAGGAATGAGGGGGTTGGGATGTGTTGGTGCTGCGGCTGTGGAACAGACCCAGTGCTCCCAGGGTCTCATGTTAAGGAGCCAAGCCCACAGCACAGGAGGAGGCTTGGCCCAGGAAGCACAGCCCCAGGGGCACCAGGGTCCGTCCATCCCAAAGTGCTGTGGTGGGAGCTGAGGGCCGGGGCCAGGCCATGCTCCTGGTGGAACACATCCCTGAGGGACCATTCCTGAGAGCATCACCAGAACCTGGGACTGGGGCTGCCCCATCGCTGTCAGTGCTCAAGGCCAGGTTGGACACAGGGCCTTGGAGCAAGCTGCTCCAGTGCAAGGGGTCCCTGCCCGTGGCAGGGGTTGGCGCTGAAGGAGCTTTAAGGTCCCTTCCTATGCAGGGCAGGATGCCTTCCTCACCCAGTGTGTGGGCATCCAACACGGAGCAGCACTGAGCAGCTCTGCGTTCAGGGTTCACAGCTCCAGTCACCCGCTCCTCAATTTATGCACTCAGAAAGACAATTCAATGGCAGCCTTTCTGCTTTTAGTGTAAGGTCAAGCACTCAATCAGGAAAGACATTGATGTACAGCAGAGGCCATCAGCTATCGCTCTGGCAAAGAGAGACAGTCATGAGGATCAGCTAGAGAGCAAACGCTCCATTTGCTGCTGTCTGGCTGCAAATGCCTTTGATGATGAAGATGATGAAGATGAAGGCGACTGCTCAGGATTCCAGCACAGCCTGAGCTCCCTCCATGAAGAAATGAGGGTGGGAAAGGGGTGGAGGGTCAGAGCTTCTCCCTCAGCATCGGCATCCACGTGCAGATGGAGTGAGCAGCCGGCAGCCTGGGGGCCGGGACTGATGGAGTGTGACCCTGCATCCCACCACCAGCCTCTCTGTGCGTGGGGACCCTGACCTGAGGATATGGGACACAAAACCCAAGTTGCTTTTAGAATGCACACACACACAGAGGATGATGATGCGATTGCTCAGAACCACAAATCCCATTTCCCATGAATTTGTCCTGTTCCGTCTGGTTGCTTTGTTATTCTTTAAGGGACTTGCAGACAGCGGTGCTAACAACTAAAGGGAGCATTTGCTGGCTGGCTCGGAGGAGCAGCTGACGGCAGAATACCAGAAGAGATGATCAGAAGCTTTGTTCCTCTGCTTTTGAGCAGAGCTCCTGACCTATGCACTGGAGGGGAACATGATTCACTCAGGTTGTTCTTGCAGCGTCTGGGGGGCTCAGCAGAGGTTTTCAAAGCACACCTGAGCAGGTGACTCATGTGCAATGGCTCCCAGGCTCCTCTGGATTCTGCACAACGGTTATGTGGGGTTCTCATTGATCATCAGAAACCTCTCAGGGATCTTTCTCTCCATCTCCCACGTGCAGTAGGAGGAGCTCCCGGCCCTGGGGCGGCCAGGGCCGTGCTGTGGGGTGCTGCACACGATCGGACCTGCGCTGGTGATGGATCCCTGTGCTCCCGTGGCGGTGTGCGGGCACCCACTGCCTGCGCAGACAGCTCCGGCTCACGTGTGGGATGCCGGTGTGCGAGCATGGAAAGGGCAGTGACAGCCTGGTGCTGCTGCTCAGCACCCACTGCACCGACTGCGTCCCTGCCAGAGGAAAGAGCCGGTCTCAAAGATACAGAGGGTTTGGTGCATGCTGAGTCAGACTGGAGGGTAACCGAGCCAGGAGCCTGCCTTCCAGTGGAGCTCAGTAGCTGAGCATCAAGGGGGGGGGGGGGGGGGAAGACGCTTTTTGTTTCGTACTCTGGCTCTGAGGGAAAAAGTCTCCTCAGGCCAGACGCAGCGAGAGGTTTTATTGCCTTTGGCCACAAATGCTGCCTTTCTTCTCACACCTGAAGTGTCAGTGGCGCCTGTGCCAATTTCCGCATCTCTCCCCTTCAGAATTTATGACCTAAATCGGGCAAAGCCCCAAAGAGCTCTATGGGAGGGTGAGAAAATGGAGAGCAAGGAGGAAAAAAACGCTAGAGATGGTCAGAATGGTACCCACGCGTTTCAGCCCTGGTTTATAATCTGGGGCCGCAGCAAGTGAATCTCTTTCTCTGGGGATGCTTAAAGCAATCCCATTTGTTCTATTTATTCTCCCTCAAAGGCTTGGAGATGAGTCAACAGCAAAATCGTTTAGGATGAGGAAATGGGAAGTTGAACTGGGCGATGCCTCGGGGCAATCGGTGCGCAATCAAACAGCGCTCCCCTCCCTTGCTGCTCCCAATCCCTGATTTAGAAACAAAAAGCAAAGAAAGAGAAAGGAAAAGGCAGCAGAGGCAGAGGCGCACCCGTGAGCTCAGCCCCTCTCCCTGCTGCGCGCTCCAGGAGCTATTTCCAGACCAGACAGAAACGTTTCCTGGAGTTCATTTCTGGTGAGAAAATTCCCTCAGCTCTTGTCAGGAAACCCCAGGGAGCTCTCGGGAGCCGCTCCCCGGCTTCTCCTGCACAGGTCGCGCGTTAAAAGGGAAGAACAACTCCACAAACCTCTTTGAAAGACTTCTTCACCTCCACTAACGGATGCCAGTGCGCTATGGGCTTGCGTGGGTACGCCAGCATCTCGTTCCAGTGGTCTCTGCCCAGCCCCTCGGCATTGACCCCCACGCGGCAAACCCCGATGATCTCGTTGTGACCCACTCTGAGGAGCAAGAGAACAGCAGCAGCGGTGTCACTCAGATCGCCTGTGCCTGCTGAGGCTGCTGGCCCTGTGGGGTGGTGATGATTTGCAGGACAAGCAAATAGTGAAGGGGAACACAGTCCTCACTCAAGAAAATGCCATAAAGCAAAGGACCAGCTTTAAGCAGTTACTATTCTAGCAGGTAATTCTCCATCACCATAAATATCAATGACACTTTAACAATAAATCACTAGAGACAAAGTGATGGCACAGAGCCATGCAACCACAGCCCTGATGCTATGGAAAATGGCTGCTGAACAGGAAAACCTGCATCCAATGGGACATTTTCCCCTCCAGCCCTCCACAGCCTCCCACCTACCGATCATAATCCATGACAGAGATGAGCAGGCTGACTTGATCCATGTTCTCGGGGGGAATGTCAAAGATTATTGCTTCATTGTAAGTGGGATTAAGTGTGTTTTTCTTTATGGTGGTTTTCTTCTTTTTCAGTCTTCGCCCGTCACAGAGCAAAGACACTTTGACATATGGATCTGGGGAGGAAGAGGTAGGAAAAGGCCTTCTGCTTATGGAGGTTTCTTTTGTTACCATCACCACATAGAAACAGCATTATCAAAGGGTGACTGTATGTCACCATGAGCTAAAGGCACCCTCAAATGTACTTTTAGGAATATGGATGTCTGGGTACCAGCTGAATCCACCACCTCTTGTACTGGTGTGAGTGATGTTGGGAGGTCCAGGCCCTGCAGAACCAGCCATGAAGACTGCCTGGGAGGCCGAATCAGCCACTTCCATCAAGTTTTGATAAGGGTTTGCAAGCGTAAGGAGGCCCCTTCTCAAACCAAGAGCCAGTATCCATTGGGTGACAATGCACACTCAAGCATTCGAGCTTGCTTTAATTGCACGGCCACAGACAGCAAACCAGTGCTTCCTCTAAGCAAAATCAGAACTTGTCTAAAAGAGCACAATACAATGCAGCATTGTGGCAATCTGAACTTTTGCAGGGATCCTTCCAGAACTACCCAATTGCTAACACTGTATAGCAGAGTTGAGTAAGGGAATTTTAAAGCCCATTATCCCAATGTCAAAGAGCAGAGAAAGAAAAAGGATTAGAGCAGCTCTGCTTCCCACTGGCTGATGATGGCAGAATGCCCTCAAGTTACAAATAGCTCCTGTTTGCTGTAAGGGCTGCTCAGGCCATTTCAATGCATTTTCAAGTAACAGTTAAACGTGCAATGTATTCTTGCAGAAACACTGAACTGGCTCAATCTGAAGTCTCAACTCACAGACATTTCAGATGGGATCAAGCTCCAACTGTGTAGAAACACTGAATGCAAGAGGCTCTTACCATATTGTTAGTGCTTTTAGTACAAGTCATCAATTAAATTCAAACACTGTGATGGTGAGCTCTGGGAAAGAAATTGCTTTTTTATGTTGAAATCCACGATTTGTGCATGCTGCGGTTGCAAGTCCCTTTGGAACTGTGGGTGCAGACAGTGTTCAGGTGACTTTGATCCTAACGTTTGAGTACTGGTCACTGTGCAGGAGAAGGAATATTCCCATGGGATTTATCCATGATCCTTTCCTAATCTTGGGGTGAAATGATTGATTGAATAACTAAAGGAGTTATTTGATGGAGAATTCCCTACTCACATGGCACTGCCAGGGTCAGTATCTGCAACAGAGCTGAAGCGCTCAGCCCGAGGGATGGATCAGAGCTTTGACACTGCAAACCCTTCAGCAGGGATGGGAAAGCTGTGTGTGTATAATCACCTTCCCTGGAGTCATGCCTTGGGGAGTGGGATTTAAAGATAATTCTACTTTTAAGCTTCTGTTCATACTTAAACCATGGACAAAGCTTTGTTGGGTTTTTGTGCCGTGACACAGCCTCGGCATAGAGAGATGTATGCCCACTATCCATTGAGGCTACCTGGAGGGAGAAGGAGGAAGTGTGGATGCTATGGGGTCCTTCTCAGCCATCGAGCACCTACCTGAGTAGCCAGTGATATCCATAGCCTTGAGATTCCTGCATTTTATGACAGTCAAGGTGAGGCGACCTGCAGTTGGCAAATAGCACAGGGAAAACATGATCTCCCCCAGGTCCACGCTTTCCTTCAATAAAACAGAGAACACGACATTGGAAACGTGCAGGAACCAGCTCACTGCCTCCACCCACCACGCAATGCTTTGTGCAGGGCTCCCACAGCACTCACACTGCAGCAGGCTTTGCTCTGCTGTCATTCTGCTGTGTTTGACACTTCACTGCTGGGAGGTGCTTCCAGTGTATCCCAACATTACCTGGCTAAAAGGAATATAGGAACAGGAGAAAAAAATGTGTGTCCAGATGTTACAGCTTCAAATCATAGCTAAGGACCATTTCCATTGCCTCGGTGAAGTGTGTGCTTCCAATTGGAGCATCACAGCTAATGCTCTTCTCTTTTTCTGCTCCGTTGCTTACACAGGAGTGAAGTGAGAACTAACACCAAATGAAGGCCACCAGGAAATCACATCAGCCTCAAGTTTTGCTTGAATGGACAGCATGGATCTTCCAGTGCCAAGTGTGTGACGCTACCATCTGTTTCCTCAGGTGGAGGAACGGGATGCAAATACAGACCACAGGAAGGTGAGACCCTGTACACTGCAACAAATGCAACAAGTGGCTTTTAGGACACTCCAGTAATAGGGGGTTATGGACTTTGTTGGTGCCCAACACATCACCAGGGAATGCGAAGGATGCACTGACAGTGATTTCTGAGCATGGATCACTAACCCGTTACAGACGGGGGATCAGAGCTTTCAAAGAACAATGAATTACCCTGTTCAGTGGCAATTGAGCTTTTAGACTGTGACCAGCTTGGACCACCAACCCCTGCGAGATGCCTTCAGAGAGCAAAAAAGTGCAGGAGAAGGCATGGATGTGTTTGTATGGGAGCAGGGAATTGTCAGCAGGTGGCACTCAGGAATGTTTGGTGCTTTCTGCATTACAGAGCCCAATGCAATTTGCTCTTTTAGTGCCCCATAAAACAACATTATACATCGCTCTTAGCACCTCTTGTACACGCAGCCTTATCTACTACACCTCCTAAAAGCCCATTCCATCATTGCCTTGCTCATGGGAATTCAGAAGAAAACAGCAAAAACCCAACCCAGAAATACTATTTAAATTAGAAAGCAGGAACACGCGAAGTCAGCAGAAAGATTCCCAAACACCCCCCAAAAAATGAATTAAAGGAAATTATCTTAATTTGTACATACAGATCTCACATCTGTAGAGCAAACAACTCGTCTATTTTTGGAAAGAGAGTGTTTGATTCATTTCAATGGCACATAATGATCTGCTGAAAAGAAATTGTAGCTCTTAGTAGTAGAGTGATGGAACTAGAAAGACAAGTAAATGCACTTAAAGCTTTGTTAAGTGTTAGGAGAATAGATCTCTTGATGGCTGAGATTCGTGCCAAATTATTCCCTTCTCTAGTAAGGCAAGGATGGGATATTTATTCCATGGGCAGAATACTGATGAACGTCATAGAAAAGTCTTGATTCTTGACAGGGCTTCACTTGACTAAAAACTGAATTAAGAAGCTTCTCAAGCACCGAGTACACTAAAGACCCAACGGCAGCAGGGTGTTTTCTGGCCAGAACAACGTGTGACGCGACTCGTATCTAAATAAACGTTGTCTCCAAGGTGCTGTTTGCTGGTAAACAGGAACTTAATGATCTCACCCACTCGGAGTTCCTCCTCTGATCCCTCTCTCTAATGAGCCCACAGCATCCTAAACAGCTTGCCTTCCAAGGCGACACAATGAGCTCGAGTCCCAGCCTTGCCGTCAGTAGCTGCCAATGAAAGACGTGGAAGCATTTACTGAGTTCTGATCCCTATACCTTTAGTACCTCTTGATGTGTCCTCCTGGAGTGAACTTCTTGCTTCACAAAATATTACTAAAGGTGCCTTATGAAGGGGCCAGGATCGTTTCCATCACACATGAAATTGCTTTTGGAGCCCCTGCAGCTTCTCATTCACGGCTTCATTTCAGCTGCAGCCTCTTGGCTGCATCGGGTGCCCCCGCATCACGCTGCTGCCTCGGAGGCTGCTGAGCTCCATGAAACCAGCTTTACCACTGGGGTCACTGTGCCCTGAGAGCTGACCCAAGCCCTGCTCCTTGCTGCCTGGCTCCAATGTGGCCGATGTCAGAGGACAGAGCTCACAGAGCCTCATTCATTCAGTGTCTGAAAACGAGCCCGCAGAGATAGCACTAGAGAGGGCAGTTTACTTTTCAAACACGGCACTTCTCGTTACCTGCAGATGCATTCTTCCACTTTTAGCATGAATTGCTTCACACTGCACAGAGCCTGAAGAAATAACTGCACTGAGGAGGCGCTTTGCAAGGAGCACCTGCGAACACTGCTGCTGCATCAGAACTGAGCTTGAGGGCTGGGGTTGCACCTTTTCATAGGATCCCAGACTGGTTTGGGTTGAAGGGAGCTTAAAGCTCCTCCAGCTCCAACCCCTGCCACAGGCAGGGACACCTTCCACTAGAGCAGCTTGCTCCAAGCCCCTGTGTCCAACCTGGCCTTGAACACTGCCAGGGATGGGGCAGCCACAGCTTCTCTGGGCACCCTGTGTTCGCATCCCCAGCTCCAGTCAGAAACTGGAGCCATTCCTCACCACAGACCTCACTGACACTGCAGAAGAGCTGAGAATGCGTATTCTGAAATGATGGTTAGAAACGGTTGTTCTGTTCTCAGAGAAATGAGCACCTGAAGCTCACTGTGTGCCGGCTGCACTGAGCCCTGTGTTTGCAGCACAGTGCAGCAGCACTTGGTATCCACACAACGCACTGGCTCTGCTCTTCCGTGCATTCCTTGGTCCATGTTTCGGAGTGACAAGGGCAGGAAACCTTGGACACAGACATCAGCAGAAAGCAGCCCCATATGGGACTGTGAGAGCACTCCCTGAACATCATCTCAGCTCCTATTCCTCTCCTTGCACTGAGAGGACCTGTTCAGGGTATAAAATGAACATAAATCGGTCCTTGGCCTCCTTGCATTAGGTTAAGAGATTTTTCTTTGCAACCATAAACACAGGAGGGTGAAAATCACATCCCGTGGGTACCTGATTTTCTTGCAGATTATAGACCCTGGGACATTTCCAGCATTCCTATCAGTACTTCCTAGGGAATAATGGAAGCTGTGAATCAATAACCTCTGCAGATTTGAAACCAACAATGCTTCACTGATTCACAGGCTGTACACTCATCAATCCAATAGCTGAGTGCCAGCGATTTGAATAGCTTCTGTCATTGCCTAAGTGTGTCCCGATCTTCTAACCCACACAGTTGATGGAATGTATTATTAGTCACCCAGGGCTTTCTTTGGCTATTATGAAAACTGTATTTACCCTTCTCATTTGTGATTAAACAGAAATGTCCTTGGGTGTGTGAGAGCTGACTGAGATGTCCCAATATTGGCCCATTCCCAAAGAATGGCACAGGAAGGATGAGGGGATGGAGCCAAATGTGGCACTTGCCATTCCTGTGGGAGGCCTGCAGGGTTGCTGCACGATGCGTCTTGGGCATGATGTTGGCTCTGCTCCTCTCACACCTTCTTTGGAAGCTTTTTCCTCACCAAGCCTCCTGTTGGTGTCTCTCGCCCTGGTTTTGGGTTGGTTTTGGTTGGTTGGGGTTTTCCCCATTGAATTAATTCATTTCAGTAGGGAAACCTCCCCTATTCCCCACAGAACCATGCCAGCAAAACACAGAACACACCCAGGCTAAGAACCCCGCACCTGGCTGCAGTGGGGTGCTTTATGTGCTTTTCTTGTCCCAGTTGCATTCCTGCTCCCAGGTCTTTCCCCCTTCAAGCTCTTGAAGCTTTGCCATGCTCTTTGCGTGCTGATCATAGAGCAAGGAAAGGGAAACCCCGGGGTTCCCCACCAGGGCACATCACAACCTGGCAGGGCTGCGTCTTGCAGGCAGAGCAAATGCAAACAGGCAGATGCCCCCACAAGGCACCCACATGTGTGATGCCCCTTGTTCTGCTCCCAGCAGCCCTTGGCCAGGTGAACGATGCACCCGAGGCTGCTGTGTTCCCTTTCGTTCCCCTTCACTAACGATGGCAGGCACGGCTGTTTGTGGGTTGGAAGCCACGAGCGCCCGCACCCTGCCACAGCACCGCGCAGCCGGGAGCTGATCCTCTGGAGCAGGTACTCACCGTTGTGGCGTACTGGATGTCCTGCCAGATGGAAGTCTCCCGGGAAAGGTCTGAGGCCTCGAACAGGTTCTCCAGGATGACTTCTCCTATCATGTCATGCCTGGAGAACCTGTCGAAGTCAAAGACGCTCAGGTGGAGCTTCCTGCTCCCCAGCTCCTCGTGGGGCACGGGGAAGTGGAAGGACTCATCGAAGGTGGGGTTCAGGGTCTTCCTGTGCACCCGTGTCTGGAACTTGCGCTTTCTGTCGGGCAGGAGGTAGATCTTCACGTAGGGGTCAGAGCTGCCACAGAAGTCTTTGGCTGGCAGGTCGAACGCCCTGAGGATGCGCACGCTCAGCGTCTCGCTCTCGTAGTCGTACTTGAGGGTGAAGTTGATTTTCCCACAGGTTTTTGCTGCCTCTTTCTTGGGGTCCTCAGAGTCAACAGATTTTTGCTTGTAGAGCTCGGGTTTGATGCGCCCGATGCTGGTCGGCTGCTCGGCCACGGCCGGCACGTCCATGCCGTAGTCCATGCTGGACACGTGCATCTGCCGAGGAAGGTGCCTCTTGAAGGAGATGTGCCTGCAGGAGGAGCACACAACAGCTCTGTGCTTTCCAAGGGTATTTCTCTCCTTTGCCTCCCTTACTACTGTTAAGAAAGCAGGGAGAGCGCGGAGCGCTGCTGACTGCCACGTGGGAGCCATGTACGGTATGGAAGTGAACCCGGAGGGAACACCGCCGGTGCTCACAGGAACCAGTCCAGCACATCTCCTAACTCCAGAGTGTGCCTGCGACAAGGTGCATCGTTTCACCTGTTACAGGAGAAACTGCAAACAGCTAAATATATGAGACCCGACAACTCCTTCACCAAGACACAGGCTAGCCACTATGAACACTCAGTCCTTACAATTCCAGGAAGCATAGAATCACAGATACCAGCACTAAAAAGCTTTTAAAGTGAGAGAACCACAACGAGCTCAGAAAGTTACGTTTTATTCTGGGTATTGCTGCTTCCAGACTCTGACCAGAAACGATAGATAATTCTTGATGGGGAGGGACGCAGAGCCTCATTCGAAAGCTGTCTCTTGCCTTGAGCTCCCCTTCAGCACACGGGAAACCATGTGTACCAAAGCTTTATCTAAGCAAAGCATAAGAGCTTTCTGTGGGCTCATGGCATTACTTCAGATTATCTGGTGTTTACAAGAGCAGTTTTATGGAGCCATTTAACCATGCTAATAAATGGTACAGCCAGAGCAGTAGCTTCTGGTGATCCACGGTGCTGGAGCCCTCACTTCTCCTTGGCAGGTTCCTCAAAGGTGTTTTGGCCTGGGCTAAGCTGGGCTGTCAGAGATCCCAAACTGCATCCCTGGGTCTGGCTGCCTGCCTGCGGTTCATGCTGGGCTCTTTCGCTTGAGAAAGTGGGTTTGAAACCTTCCCACATGTGCCCAAGTCCCGCTCTGCTTGTGCTCATTCATCCAGGCTGAGCTTTCTTCTCTTCCCTTGGGAACTTGCAATAAAAGCAGAAGGAGCTCGTGCGTGACAGAGGCCGTCGGCTGCCCACAAAGCAGCGCAGCCAAATAAGAGTGTGTGGCACAACTGCAGGCAGCACCGTGGTGACGTTAACTCCAGCTTCTTCCAAGAGAAGGCTGTGACCCAGGCCTTATCAATCCTGCAACATCACAGCCCATCTGAGCAGTGTCTGCTTGCCCAGTCACGCTCTCACATACAGCATGGGCACAGCCAACAGAGCAAGCAGAAGTGCTGGGGGCAGCCAGGAGCCTGCGATCACCCTTTCCTGTCCCACTTTCTCAGCCTGATGTCAAGGAGAAGGCACCGTATTTCTCAGTGCTCTTGCCAAGGAAGTGTCCCGGGGTCTGTGCAGCCTTACCCTGGCTCCCCCCAGGGTGATGCTGACATCTCTGTCCCCAGCTGAGACAGACCCACATGGGGCGCAGCTGGTTCTAAGCTTGTGCACCGAGCGATGCGTCAGCTCTGCTTATCTAATTGTGTCTGCTGGGAGCCACAGCAATGAGGGAGAGCAGAGAGGTCTGACTGTGCCTGACAGCATCCCATCAGCAAGGCTTCAGCCTGCCTCTCATCTTCCAGCAAATTACAATAGCCAAAGCGTTCTGACAGCTTGACACAATGAGGTCAGGTCACAGTAATAGGGATTGAATCCTGTTTTTTTTCAAAGGGCCCGCAGTAAGCCAGTCTTAGCACATTAATTGGTTAATGACACCAAGTAATCCGGCATGTAGGTGGGAGTGTTTTCTTTAGCCACCCTGAAGGTATCTGAACCTCAGGCTCCGTTAAACAGCCACCGTGAGGCGCAGCATCCCTGCAGAGCATTGCATCCCTGGCATTCAGCCCTGAGAAGGCTCCAGGAAGACCTTAGAGCAGCTCCAGTGCCTAAAGGGGCTACAAGAAACCTGGAGAGGGGCTCTGGACAAGGACCTGTAGGGACAGGGCAAGGGGAATGGCTTTAACCTGCCAGAGGGGAGACTGAGATGAGCTCTTAGGCAGAAGCTCTTCCCTGTGAGGGTGCTGAGGCGCTGGCACAGGGTGCCCAGAGAAGCTGTGGCTGCCCCATCCCTGGCAGTGTTCAAGGGCAGGCTGGACACAGGGGCTTGGAGCAAGCTGCTCCAGTGGAAGGTATCCGTGCCCATGGCAGGGGTTGGAGCTGGAGGAGCTTTAAGGTCCCTTCCAACCCAAAGCAGACTCAGTGATCCCGCTCACCTGGTGGAAGACGCAGGCTCTGTTGTTTGCCGCTGGATCCGCGTGCGCCGCATGATGTGGTCCTTCATGGACATCTGCACCTCTGCGGGGATGTCTGGCGATGTGTGGCTGATCTTCACCGCTGCCTCCAGGAAACTGATGGCGCCCGTGTCCTTGAGCTTGTCTGCCATGCTCTCCTTATGGCAGCCTGCCTCGCTCTGCAGGACGGCCAGGTTAGAGGATACGGCCTTGTTCCTCCAGGGAACCCAGCACAGCTTCCAAAAGAGAAACAGGAAAGCTGCCACCAGGGCCAGTCCGCACACGATCACTATCACAGCAAGGAGGCTGACAGAAAGCTCTGTGGGGGGAGAGAAGGCAACAGCGGCAGGGAGAGGGGAGGAAGAGGGAAGGAGGAGAGAAAAGAAAAGAAAGATGGTGAGAGAGCCATAAGTAAAGGAAGAAATGTTCCAAACTGACTTAAGTCATGACTAACAGGGGGTTCTTAGCAGGTTCTGCATCAGGAGTCAAACCCAAGTGAGCATCCCCTGCAGATCAGGACCATGTCCTGCCCCAGACACAACCTGGAAGAAACACGTGTTCCAGATGGCAGAAGTTTTACACCATGATGCTTACACCAGCCATAAAACATCATTCTTGGTTTGCTTTCTGCCACTGGCAAACTGCTGAGCCTGAAATCAAGAGGAACTGCAGAACTGGGTGATGGAAACAAGCAGAAACTGCCTCTTTGCTTCATAGCACAGGTGTTGAGACACTGTATTAAAGCATCTCTCTGCCATGATCCTGGAAGCAGATTGCTGTTACGCTGTCAGTGCTCACATCTTGTCCAGATGTGCCCATGGGGAATAAAAAGTAAATACCAATAAAGAAGAAACAAATCACAAGCTGCTGATGCAGTGCAAGCAAACATGGAAGGAGGCTGTACAGAAAGTACTACACAGTCTTCCTTATTCCAAAGAGCATAGGAGCTGCGTCTGTTCTCTGCTGCTCTGAGTCACTTTTACCTCACACTCTGCATTTCAGTGTTTCAGTCTTTTTCTGGAGAGGCAAGAGCTTCCACAGCTATGAGCATCAGGAAAAGATGCAGCTATATTGTGTATATAGATACAGATATATACACATGATCCAGGCAGTGAAATGACTCACAGCGCTTCAAAAAGAGAAAATAGTGGCTATTTTTAGTTCCTTTCTTACAGGATATTAATTCCCAGATTGCCACCCAAACCAAGAGCCAGCCAGAAGTCCCTGCAGCTTTCCCTCTCCCTCACCAGCCTCCTGTACAGGTCACACTGCAATATGCATTTGCTGCTGTAGCTCCAAAGTGGGAGCATGGATCACTCCTGTGATGAATAAAGAGGTCCCATCTTACTCAATAATAGATAGGATTGTACAGGTCAGGGGCTGAGCTTCCTTTGAGATTTGGCTAAATATGTTCCCACCAAAGCAGAGAGGGCAAAGGTACCATTTTCCTATCCTTTTAGGCCTTGGAACTGTGCCCAGGATAGTCAGTGTCAAACGGGTTCATCAGAAAACTGAAGGACTCGGTGCAGACACGTCTGTTATCACAAAGAGAATCATTGCAGTGTGGAATCCATCACTGCTGGGAGCTGCTCCGTGACTGGAAAGTTCCTGTTAAGACACCTCTGCCCATCCCCAGCAGCTCTGCTGCCGCCCCAGGCTCATTAATGGGAAACATCAGAACCACTCCGTTAGCACCCCTGAAAACCTGTTGCCAGGTCGAGAGCCTTCTACATCCATGCCACTTCTTGCTGAGCTGGCATTCGTAATGGATTTGACAGGATTCACAGCTCCTTTCCTGCATGACCTCCTCCTCCTGCCTCTGACAGCTCACATGAAGCACACGTCCAAGGGATCAGGATTTTACAGGCTTTTTTTAAGCATCTGCCTGGGAAGAGCCTTGGTTTGTCTGCAGATGACATGGAATTTGCCAAGACCTTTTCGTGGCTTATTAAACTGAAACACGATTTGGACAGAGTTGACCTGAATTGATGTAATGAGCTCTCTGGTATGAAGTTACTGCTATGAAAATGCTTATATTCAAAACGTTATGTTTTAAATGTCCTTTCACTTACAAGACACTGGAAACCCAAGCTAATTCCTCACCTAACAGACAATGCCCCAGGGCCAGAGGTTGCTTGGCTATTTCTGCCATGGATGGACATAAGGCTTGTTCTCCAAAGACAGAACAGACTAAAAGGGAACCTCAGCCAGGGAAAGATTAGCTCCTCTATTGCTGTTATCCCACCCTGTGCAGCATTTGGGGCCAAGGCTTCCTGAGCAGAGGTTAAAGAGGAGTGAGGGATGAACCATTCTGTGGTTCTATGGTCCTGTGTCTGCATCCAGCAGTAAGAAGGGCTTCGTCTAACACAGAACGGCACAGGAACAGTTCAGCCTCTGCTTTTTCCCAGAGCATCACCACTGTTATCGTCCTGAGGAAGTCCTGTCTGAGGAAAAATGTAGGAAGTACATTTCTGTTCTGCTCTCCTTTAAAATAATACCCGAATTATTTGTCACTTTGTTATCAGGTAAGTGGGCCACTGAAGTACAGAGAAGCTTCAGCCATTCCTCACCCTTGCGTTATCTCACTTGCTGCTGGAGCCTCATCCAAGCCCAGCTCCCTTGAAAGAAATTGCCATGTTGGAAAATAGATTTTGTTACAACTTGTAACTGAAAAGATAAAGCTTAAAGAAGGAGGCGGCAAATACAAATTAACATGGTTATTTTCCAGCCCTGCTCCCCCCTGGGACCAAGAGCTGCTTCCCAGAGGAACCCTCAGCTGAAAAGTGCGTTTAGCTCAAGAGCAGCAATGATGAAGCTCTCGCATGGCTAACAAGAAGGGAGGGAAGAACAAGCAACAGAAAAGACAAGGGTGCGGATGTGAACATTTACCTGCATGAGCTGATATATTTAGGATAAGTCACCAAGCTGTTATTTATCCAATGAAGCAGAGACAGCGCCCTCAGGGATGATCTGGCTCACTTAAGGGCTTTTTGAGGCAGAGGCTTAGCATGGTATGTAAAGCAAAAGCGCAATAGTGAATTTGTGACCCCCTACATCTCTGTGTGCACCCAAACCCCTCAGAGAACAGAGACACTGCCCCTACATCCCACAGCAGTGCCCCAGAAGTGGCCATCCACAGTCACCACCAGCAGTCCTTGTCCTTCACTGCAAAGCAGAGACCTTCACCGAAAGCATTTCCACACCAGGAGAAGCAGGGCAAGGCTCCTCTCAGCCAGGAATGAGCTTTTGATGAGTTGTGCCACAGGTTCCCCACCAGAGCAACTGATGGAGAGAGAAACAAATGGAGCTTTCTACCACTTTCCCCCAGGACAGACGTGAGCACATCCGCAGCAAGGGCCATGGATCACGGTCTCTGCTCTGCTTTCTGTTAGAGAGCAGGAGAAAGCCATTCCTGAGAGGCTAATGGGAAATGATAATTTATCACCGCTTACGCAGTAGGAGTTCAACACCAAAATTGAGTCAATGGAGATGCTGAGCTCCCACCCCTGCAGCCTGGCATAAGACAAAATAATGAATCAACGTCCCCAGAGACAGCATAAACAGCTTTGACTTGTTACAGAAACAACAGTGCCCTTCGGGTTTCTTGTAGCAGGAGCAGCTCTGTTTGCGTAGAACAGTTACACAGAAGGGAGCAGGGATGAGGGCAGTGGGAAGCTGCCCAGGTGATGCTCAGGAGATGCTTGGCCCAGGACTGTCCTTCTCTGGCAGAGACCTGATCTCAGGGCAGCACCCTGCTGCCAGAGCCATGAGGAGCAGTGGTGAGACCAGCACGAGGACAGGGACATTCAGGGACACTCTGGGTCAGTGCAAGGGACACAAGCTGAGATTGGACCATATTCAGGCATTTAAATACAAACAAGTGTCACGACTGTGGGTATTTGACAGAGGACTCCAGCAGTGAGATGCTCTTTGATGGAAGAATCTCACTGCAGAAAAGACCCGAAGCCAACAGCAAGCAATGGGGATGCCAAGAGCACAAAGGAGAAGGTCTGTTAGCTCTCAACTTGACCAGCAAACAATCTTCTTTCTCTTCTGACTTCTTGTGTGTTTTCACTGTGTTTGTAACATCTCAAAAGCTGGTTATTGAATCTTACCAAAAACCCCCCACAGGATGGCTCAAAGCTATAAAACTCCTGAGAAGGCCACTACTTCCTACTGCCTTTCAGATAAGAGATGAGATGGAACAGGGCAGGACAAAGGGGCAGTGGAGCAATTGAAAACTGTAAAGCTTAAAGAAATATAGGCAAGGGGGATCATTTCTTGGCTAGTTCACCTCCCCATGCACTCAGAGAGCAGCTCCGCAGTGCAGCCATCCCCTGTTTCATCTTGGATGGGAGCTAATTAAGAGAATATGGTGGAAATACCGTTCAGCTTTATGTCCCTGCTGACTTCCTCATACCCAAAGTGAGATACCAAAGGGGATAATTAGCAAAGGGCAAACAGAAAATGATTACTAACATGACAAAGCCATGATTACAGCAGTCTATTAGCTGCAAGACAATTCTGGCCTAATTATGACAACACTGACTTTTATTACTGTGAAGTAGCTTGAGCTCCCATTGAAGAGATTCATGTGTAACTCAGAGTTTAATGCGAACAGTTATATTTAATATCCTGAAGAGGTAATTTAGCTTTCTTTCCACCCACTCCCTATAGAGAAAACAAAACATGCTGGATGGCTCCCGCAGTGCTCCAACACCTATTAGTCATTGCAGCGACCTGTTGGATTTAAACAAAGTTTGAATGCCATGAGTGCACGTTCCAGGGGCTGAAGAGATTGGATGCTATGAGCGGAGGCTCGTGCAGGAGGAGCTCAGCTGCAGCAGACACCAGGACTTGATCTGACCCCCCATGTGCTGGGCTGCACCCCTAGAGCTGAGCAGCAGCTCGGGGGAGATCCTGCCCCACTGCTGCGCTCTGGGGAGAATGTTGTTCTATTTCTGTAGGGCTTTGGAGGGATCATGCGTTCAAATGATGGATTACTGTAAGAGTCATTGCTGGAGGACAAGACGGGCAGCTCTGGGGCTACAGAAGACCACGTGAGACACCCACTAACTCTGATCTAATTTGCTCCCAGCTGAGGAGCATCAGCAGTGTAAGTCTGATGAGCTGACGGCTGCAAATTGGCCATGAGAAACTGTGGTGGATCTTGGATGCCTGAGGCGGGGGCAGAGGCGAACACAGAACAACCCCAGGGGAAAAGCAGAGGTTTCCATTAAACCCTGGCATAGACATGTGTATTTAGCAGCATCATTCAGCGCTGAAGCTTTCCAGAGCAAGAAGCAGGGACCAGACAGAGCAGAAACCAAATGTTAAACCAATGCAGCAGCACTAAAACACGAACCACAGCAAAGCAAGGGAACTACCCCTTTGGGAGCACAGCTTGGAACGAGCCCTGCAAGGCACCATGGAGCAGCAGCAAACACAGCAATCCTGAGCAGGAAATCTGCTGCTGGTCCATCGTGAAGGGCTGCGCTGGATGAGAGGTGAGCTGCAGCGCAGCAGCAAGCAACGCTCAGCCACCTCCTTCTCTCCCAAGCATGCCACAGCCATGGGAATGGTGACAGAGCAAAACATAGAATAGACTCATAGAATGGTTTGGGTTCAAAGGACCTAAAGATCATCCAGTTCCAACCCTTGCCATGGGCAAAGATGCCTCACGCCAGACTATGGCACCCGGGGCTCTGTCCAGCCTGGCCTTGAACACTGCCAGGGATGGAGCATTCACCACTTCTCTGGGCACCCTGTGCCAGGCCTCAGCACCCTCACAGGGAAGAGCTTCTTCCCTATCTCCAACCTGAACTTCCCCTGTTCCAGTTTGAACCCATCACCCCTTGTCCTGTGACTACAGCCGCTGATGCACCCACTGACACCCTGCTCTGGCCAACAGGACCCTGGGCTGTTTGTCAGGGGCACAGGGACCATCGCCTGGCCAAGGACGGTGCTGCATCCTCAGGGTGCCAAGGATGGTGCCGCATCCTCAGGGTACGTGGGAGAGGAAAATGTAGTCACAGAAATACTTGGTAGCCCCAGAAACAAATCAGGGCCGGTTTATCTCCTGTACTGTTAGTGAAACCCCACTGACTGCTCCTCTCCACTGCCCAGTGCAGGACAATGGTGTGAAATAGAGACCTGAGAGGCCCCTGCACTGTGTGAACCCTCACACAACCCTGGGACAGTACTTCACAGTATCTCCAGGTGGAGGCAAGCAGTGTTTCCAGCTGCTTTTTTCTGTGAGGCATGCCCAGATCTTGTTTTGTTGCTCTTTCAGTAATCCCAGAGAAGCCAGGACAATGATGGTGAATGGAAAACAGTGCGAAAGCAGGAAGAGTTTGCACAGGTTGCTTTACACTTGCACGCTCGCTTTATCATATGCAGCTCAATGGCAAACCCCCTCTCACACCAGCAGAGGGGTGGGAATCCTCATGAGATGAACGCTGCAGATGTCCCGAGAGGAGGCGTTCAGGGCCTCTGAAACATCCCCTTGGAATCTCTGCAAGCTCAGCCTTCCCCTTGCACAAAGCTGAAAGGGGATTTATCCCATTCCCACGCTTCCGCCATCCTTGGACACTGAGTCTTGTACTATCAGCTCCCACCAGCTTCCTCCTGCCAGCGTGGGCTCTGCAGGAACCCAGACAGAGCCTCCTCATCTCATGTGCACAGCCAGCTCTGCGATGGGTGATAGGCACAGGGAGACAGGGATGCTCAGACTGGCATTTGCCAAAGTTTCAGGGAGAATAAAACTTCTTAAACATTAATTTGCTGCTAGCACGGGGTTCCTGCCATGCAGGAGCTCATTGGAATGCAAACTATAAGCTTCAAAGGAAAGGATGAATCAGAAGCTATTTTGAGAGTAATTATATAAGATGATAAAATTCAAACCATCTCATTATTGCACGTTAAGGATGAAGACAACCTGCTTCATGAGGACACCTTACAGGGATCCTCCTGTGTCTCAAGCAACTATGAGCTATGGACCAAGCGCAAGCAGCAGCCTCACAACTTCCATCCAGACAAAACTTCCTGCATAAGCAATGACAGGGCTTTCTTCACTATTCACTGTAATTCTTTAGGGAATGCAATTCTTACGCCTGGAAGAATAAATAGAACAAAAGACATGGAAAACTTCATGGGAAGTTTGGTTCCTTCAACAGTTTGCCAGTTGCTGTCCTGGAATCCCCATACAAAGTTATGAATCTCCAGTTCAAATTATAAATGAGGAGAAAACAGCGAAACAATAAATTTGCACATGGAATAAGGTAACTACTGCAGCAGCTCCATCCAGAGCCACAGGGAGCAGCCTGGGTGTGCGTGCAGTGGGAAACCTCCGTTTCCCCATGGTGTGATGGAGACTGTGGCAGCTCACCCCTGCGAGAGGACAGGGCTGTGGGGCCGGGCCCTGCACCGTGCCCTGCCTGCAGGGAGAGCAGAGAGCGGGTTTTAGTCCTGCTCACAGAGCCAGGCTGCAGCTGAAGCTCCTGCTGTGCCTTGGCTCGGAGGAAGCAGGAGCAGGCGGCAGGGCTGCGAGCTGCTCGCTCCCGAGGGGAGGGCACCGTCCTTGCTGCCCCCCAGCCCCTCGGTAGGGACCCTCCCACCCAATGGGCTGAGAGAGCTGATGAGACAATGCATTAAACAGGGACAAGGGGGGGAAATCGAGGCTGTCATCTCCTTTGCTGCCCGGCGGCTTCAGTTTGGTGCTTCCATCACCCAGGGAACAGACGGCAAATGCCCTCGGATGCACAGAGGGAGATGCTCCAGTTCCGCTGAGGTTAGAAAAGCAGAAGAAAAGCTGAACAGAGTAATTCAGAGGGAAACACTGGAGATGATTTTCAAGTGCAGAGCCAGCAGTGACGTACTTGACACACAGGTACTTATATATCACTGAAAAAGAAAAACTAAATAAATACGTATGGAAATGCACAATACACCAAACAAAAGAATGCAATGGAAGAGGAGACCTCGGGAGGCTGAACTGCTTGTGCTTTGCTCACTGAAACAGAATGGAGAAAGAGTTAATTGCAAAAAAAAAACAACAAAACAAAACAAACTCCAAAATCAAAGGATCATGAAGAGCTGACAAGCAAAAGACATCTGTGTACCTGCTACATGGAGGAGAAGTCTCTACCACATCAGGTTCTGAACAGCCAAAACAATACATGAGACCTCAGCAAAATCTCTGCTAAGCAGTAATAGCAAATAGGAGTGAGAGTCAGACACCCCTGTGCTGACATCCTCTTCCTCATCTGTGTATTTAGAGACAGACAAACGAGTTCTGTCCAGCCACAGGACTTTATGGATTTAAAGCCATCTTGTACAGAGGAAAGAAAAGCAGACTTTCAAGCTTAAAAAGACTGCCTGTTCCTTTCCTCATCACCTTCCTCCAGACTGAAGGTGATGGGTGGCTCAGTGAATGCTCACATAAGCCAAATGTCTTTAAAGCCCAGATCAAATCATGGCTGACAAGGATTAGAATCAGAAAAGAAATCTCAAATCTGGGTGGGAAGATCCAGACAAAAGATATTAAACCACGAAGGTCAGTGCTGGAGACAGGTTTAACATGTCACCTACTGCCATGGCTGGGGGCTGTTAGGATAACACCAGGCTCCGGTCACACTCGCTGTGCAGAGCAAGTCACTGTAACATCTGGAAGAGCTCTCTTGCACAGCTGGCAGTGCCCTGGCAGGCCTGGCTCAGCCTGGGATTTGGGGTGTAAATTCCCTTCTTCTACCATCGTCTTGCCTATGAGTGGCTGTGGGCTTTGTACACAACACTGGGAGACCCTTACCAATATCCCCAGAAAATAACACACCTTAGACTGGCCATGCCCCAGCAGAAGAGCTGCAACGGGAGAGTCTGATCGAGGGCTTCTGAAGACCAAACGTGTTGGTATTCAGTGGTTATCGACCGTCCAGGCTGCATCAAAAACACATTTTGTTACCCAAACTCTTGCAAGCAGATGGGAACTCGGAGCTGTCAGCAATGCAGCATCTCTGTTATCAAAAGTGACAAAAAAAAACAAAGAAAAAGACAATGTTCCAAACCAAAGGAAATATTCCCCAGGGACTTGGGGTGCTTTGTGTCTTAATTGGCTGCTCTCTAGAGTGTTATAAATGAGACAGTAAGAGTTGTCATTGCTTTGTGCCTAACTGATGGCAATCTAATGAACTATTACAAGCCCCGCTGCATACAATTACAGTACATAGCTGTGGGCTAATCCCACGACAGTTTAGCACATATGCTGGAGCAACATCTGTAAACGACTCGGCAGCATTGAACACAAGCAGCACCCCTGATCCCTGGGCTGAGGCTGAGCTGAGCATCATCTTCCTGCCATGATGTGACCATGAACACACAGGAGCTGAGCCAAGCATTGAGGATGCACCATGGAATCCTGATGGGGGAAAGTCTCTATCCAGACCTGCTGACGCTGAGCAGAGCTGGACAGAGAGCGAAGCACCAGGACACATCTGGGAAGCAGGAATACAGCGGTGGCTCACGATGCGATGCAAACAAAACGAGCCAAAGCTTTCAGCTGTGACTCTGCTTCCATTAAATGATCACAGAGGCTGGACCTTAACGTTTCCCTTCAAAACTCCGGCCAAAGCTGTGACTGCTGCGGGGTCCCAGGGCCCGGGGCAGCAGCACTTCAGTGATGGCTGCACCAGCACGGCCACGCTCTGCCCTTCACCTCCCACAGTGAGGTTCAGATGTGGGGAAAGCTTCACTGCTCCTCCCTCCTTGACTCCGCTGTGGTGCCAGAACCCCTCAGAGAAGGTTCCCTGGCGAGATCTCAGGATAAATAAAGCCTGGCTGGGAGCAGGGCGAGGGGCTCTGCCCGTCCCTGCCTGCAGCCCTGGAGGGTGACCCTGCCGCAGCCGCTGACCTCATCCCCACGCAGGCACTGGGCAGCCTCCAGCCCTGTGAGCCCGGAGCAGCTCAGCCTGGGGAGGGCAGAAGGCCCCGGGCATGGACAAGGTGGCCCGGGAGGCTTCCCAGAGGGTTTCCTTTGGCTGAGTGACCCCCCAGGGACACGGAGCCTCTCCAGTGCAAGGCGGCTCCTCAGCTATAGCAAACCGTGCTGGAGGAGCCCTACTGCCCTGCAGGAGATCCAAAACAGACAAAATTCAGCCAGAACTCCCTCAGCTCCAGATGCTGCAAGGACTGGGTGATGCACAGATCCCTGTCCTCGGGAGCACAGGCTGGAAATTAAAGCCATCTAGACCCGGTATGACCACGCAAGCCCATGTCATGCCCTCTTCCTCTCCCTCACTTGCCATGCTGAGAATACCTGGCACACAAAAGACCGTCTGCTCTGCAGGGCAAAGCAGCACCGGCTCGTTTGAAGCAGGATACAGAGCAGCCGAGAGGGATCCTCAGCCACCAACCTGCCTGGGACCGGCTGCTTGGTACGGAGACCCGGCACTGAAGTGCTGCAGTTGTTATGGAAAGAGCATTTCTTTGTTCAAGCCCTGCTGAATGATCAGGGAACTTCCTCCCTGAACGGCTCTGCTCCTGTCATTAGCTCCTGCTGCTGCTTCCATTAGCCTGTAACAAAGAGAGATCTTTAACCCCTGAAATGTACCACGCAGCAGCCCGAGTGCCTGATCCTACAGAGCGATTCAGTAGATTCCGAGATCCTGTCTCCCTTTCCCAATGACTCCTTTCACTCTGCACCATGCAGCGCAGCATCCTTGTAGCATGAACCAGATTCAGAACTGAGCTCAAATAACTCAGAGCGAATGCTCACAGATGTCCAAGGGATGAAGCACTGCATCCGGGAAGAAGGTATTCAAGGAGGTGCTGGCTGTGCTCACCTAACACTGTGTTCTTACATGGGCACATGCATTTCTTCACAGCAGTTACAAACATGCATAGAAAATCGGAGTAATACTTGCATTAGCAAAGACAGTGCTGTGTTAGAATTACCATTCCATGGAACCAAATAGTGTAGGACTGTATGGCTTAATGATGGTTCTGAAAGGGCTTGCATGAACTGAGCTTCTGGCATCCTGCCTTTAGCCTTTGCTGCAGTTTGCTGTGATGTTGTCAAACACTAAGCTGCTACAGCATAACAAACTCAACTAAACATAAAGGTGGCCTTGATCAGCATCTGCAGGTTCCCTGTGCACTGATTCACCTGCAGGATAACTTTCTTGTTTTCCCACTGACATGGAAAACGCACAGTTAATGTACAATGACTCCAAAGATCCCTTCTCTGTCCCTCCAGGATGCCATTTTGCAGTGTATAAGTATAATTAAAGCCAATGCATGGCAGAGGGACAAATCACATCTCTCACAAACAACTGCCAGCATGTCTGTTGTGTTAGTGAGTCCATTGGGTTGAAACAATAAGGGCTGTTGCAGACAAGCTTCCTGATTTCACGATACACAGAGAGGAAGGAAAAAGATATATTATCACATTCGACACAGAAATGGCAAACATTAAAGCTAGAAAAAGCTGCCTAACCCACGAGACATGGAAACCTGGGGTCCTAAAGCATGAATATGCGATTGTACCTAGAAATGAGAACAGTGAGCAGAAGAACAGGGAAGATAAATGAGGATAGCTAAAACTTCAGTTAAATGAATGCATGTATCAGACATGAGACTCAGTTCTAGTTCTGCTTTCCCCTCTGAGCAATGACTGCACACATGTGGGGCTGTGCGCCTGTCAGTGAATGCCTGGTACGTGCAGCAGGCTGTGCACATTGCGCTGCTCGCACTTCAGCAAGCAAAGATGTCAATCAACAAACACCTGCAAACACAAAATACCAGCTCCTTCGAGTCATGCCACAAAACAAGGGGGGAGATCAGAGCCAGGCTATGCCCTGGTTTGAACCAGCTCCAAGCACATGTTGCCTTTCAGTGAAACACAGGGAGAATACTAAAAGCAGAAGGAAACGTTTCACCGGCAAAGCCTGAAACTGCTGAAGCCAAATGTTTGTGAAGGAAAAGAGGCTCCAAATGAGGAAAAAAGGCAAAAAAATGAACAAAGTAACTCCAGAAATGTGCACTTACCCCGAGGTGTCTGCTCCGCAGCTCCGTCCCTGGTCACTGTCCTCAGCCTGCTCACATCCTCAATTAACACCAGCAGCAATCTGGCTGCCTGTTTCTATGGAGTTGTAGATGCTGATCCCTGACTATGCATGAGGCTACTGCAGCTGCAATGGAACAGGCTTTGAGGTCCGCAAAAACCCCTCCAAACATCATCAGCCTCCCTGTACTACTTCAGGAATGAATCAACCAACAGCAATGAGGCAGATGCAAACCCGAACCTATGCAGAGAGCTCCCTACATCGCTCCTAAACACACACAGCTCCAGAGGTGCGTTTCATTTACCAGGACCATCACAGTGCATAGCCAGAGGTAGCTGTAGAGTCACAGATCCGCACACAATACATAAGCAGAGACACATGTTCACAGGCAGCCTATAAAATCCATTTTCCCTACATTTACATTGCTGCTATTAACCTTATTTTAATAGAGTTTTGCAAACCTTCCTCTGGCAGCAAGGTTTGAACCTGACACCTTCAGGATCAGAGCCCAAACCTGCTTTACTTGAGCTAAAGAGCAAATCTGCTCATGGCTTGGGGTGGCTCTTTCCTGCTGCTGGACCAGACCCTTGCAGAGAAAGGCAAGATCCATTTTGCAAGTGCATCACTCTGTGATAAGGAGCATTTCTGCCCCAAGGTGCGTTTCCCAATGGAAACACAAGTTTCAGTGATAAACAGTAGCTTTGCCCGGGTGGCTTTAAACATGTTTATGGTTGTATTTGCTTAAAATACACTTGATTCAGCAAAGTGTGTCTTTACAGCTGGGTATGTAAATTCAGGACTTGCCCATATTTCATAGGCAGTGACTGCAGGCATCCCGTATCAGCGAATGGGCATGTCACCAGTTTCCCATTAGTCAAACTGTCCTATCCAGGGGTGAGTTTTTCCCCAAGGAAACTGCTCCATAAGCAATTCCACCATAGCAAAGGGCTCTTTCTGCATCAACGTTCCTCCAGTGACTAAACCCCTCTATTGCAGCATAGATTCACCCCTCTTTCTGCCTGCAGCAAGAGCACTCACGTACTTGTGGGTTTAACATTTAGCAGCATTTCCAAAGTGCCGGGAGGGCTCAGCGCAGTACGAGATGTACTCCCTGCATCAGGGAGTTTAAAAAGAACAGTTCACACAAAGGGCAAAACACTGAATGTGCTTGGAATGATGGCAAGATCCAAGCTGACACAGTGTGCTTGGAAACAGGCACCAGCATAAGGTCTCTTCTGCTTTTGCTGTCCTTTTTCCTGCTCTCTCTTTAATTTTGCTATCAAGCACTAGAGCATATCACTGGGGTGAAGCAGTGCATGAGGAGGGTACACAAACTGTGCTGAGACCAACAGGGATTGCTGTGCACACAGTTCTGTGCTGGGTGAAGACTGCAACGTCTCTGCACAGCATCCATTGTATCCTGTACTTATGCTATGGGGCAGTGAAGCTTTTAACACATGGATACATTGAGGCAAGTAACCCCAATTTATGTTATAAAGTCACAGCATGGCAGAAATCAAACCCAGGGGGCTGCTCCTGGATGTGCTCTGATCCTGGTGTAAATTCCCTCCCGTGCTGATGCAGCATCCTTTAAATGAGCAAGCATCACAAGCCACAGGCTCCAGTCACACTCCATCAGCTCTGCATGTTCATTTCAGAACGATCACTTACTGTTTAAATCTCTCTGTGGAATCGAGCTCCCATCTCTGTACCATTCCCTTCTTGGCACAGCCTACCAGGACTGGCTGGAAGCCTCTGTCCACAGCCAGATCCACAGGGAGCAGGACCTGGTTCAGACCAGCACTGGAATGAGTCGGTAACACAGGTCAGAGCAAACCGAGTGACAATGTGAGCGTGCAGAGAGGCACACAGCACACTTCGTGATGGTGAGAGCTGCAGCTGGTACCTGGTGATGCTGGAGGATGGAGCTGAGCTACCCGCAGCAAGGACCCTGGGCAGGAGCAGCCAGGGGAGAGCTCGCTCCACCACAGGAGTTTGTATTGAGCCCTGGGAGCAACATTTGGCTCCCTGTTTTCCAAAGACCCTGGATCCTGTTGGTCTCCAACAAGCAGCTCTGCTCCCAGGGGCAGAGGGACAGGGTGACAGGGGGTGGCTGGCTGTGCCCAGTGCAGTGATCCCATGGGAGCCTGCCCTGGGCTCCCCTCCATTGGCAGCCAAGTACTTTGCAGTTCACTTGGGCTTGTCCACAGATTCTCCCAGCTCTATCCTAGAGCACCCACTGCACCTCCAGGGCAGAGAAGGGACATATCCGTTTATTTAAGGCACACCTCCGCAGTGGTAAACTCTGTACCTATGTTACAGGCATTTTCACTGTCTACAGCTTTTCCTGTGTACTAAGTCACACTCAGAGCATCGCTGCGCAATGGCTGAGGACCGGCAGGGAAGAGAGCTGTCAGATGGAGGGAGCTATGGGGGAGGATTTCAGATAGGCACAACAAAAGGATGCTGCATCTTGCTCGATCTCAGGGCCCACAGCCAAGAGATCAGTTCTATTCCTGGCACCGCCACAGGCCGAACTGCAGGCGAAGCTCGCCCTCGCATCCCCCTGACGCATCGAGACCAAAACCTTCCTCATCCCAATACATGACTTCTGACACACTTAGCTCCCGGGTTACCTGCCAGCAGCAGCCTGCAGTGCTCCTCTGTGGATGTACAGTAAGGTATGGCATACTGGAGGAATGCTGCAGCTCTATTTCTCTTCTTGACTTTAAGAAGGAGAATCATCTATTGCATAACCCAAAGTACAGAGTCAAGGAGCAGCCACTTTATACACAGCAGCACTTTCCACATTCAGTCCAAGACGGTTTTAAGAGAAATAATCACTTCATAAAACCAAACTCTGGCATATTCTTACTTAAACTCCCCAGTAACATCCTTACAGTCACAGTTTTTTCCCACTTTCAGATGCAGTTCAAGGCTAATGATACCTGGGTCATTTCTTTCCACTCCGCAGCATCCCTGGAACATATTGCTCGCCATTAATACATGAAACAACAGAAAAAAAACAAACTACCTTGGAAGGTCTAACAGCAAGCAGAGCTGGGCAGAGGCAGCCCTGGCTCCCAGCTTTGGCAGCACTGGAGAGCTTTTGTCTGCCTGCTCACAGGCAACGTGAACTTCATTGGGGTGCTTGACAAGCCAAGCTGAGTCAGCAATTAGCTAATAGGAAGAGGTAACAAATTGAGAGGAGCCACAGACTTCACGTGATGATGATGACAAACAGGGCCAGGTCTCCTCCAGCCTTGGCTGCCGAGGCTGTGCTGTCCAGCATGGGTATCAGGACTCGTGCCGGTACCGTACCCTGTCTCAAAGCTGTATCACTGCTCATTTCCACACCACCTCTTTCTGAGGAAGGACTTGCTGGATCTGAACGTAGGACTCCACCAGCCAGTTTGCTTAATACAAGCCTTCAGTGTAAAATGGACAAAGCACAATTGGCAGACAATGAAATAAACATCCAGACACTAATGGGAAAGGTCTCTCAGCACCGCCACTGTGACTTTAGTTAACTCTCAATGCAAACAGATTTGTTTCCCTTGCTGAAGCAGTTTTATATCCAGGCATTCGAGCAGTGTTAGTACCCATCGAGCCCAAGCAGTGTCCTCAGTGTTGTCTAGACATAAAAATGGGCCCCGTCATGCAGAACAGAGACAATAGTAATAGCTGATAATGCACCTGGTACAGGCAGCCGGCCCAGCATGACTTGCCCAGGGCACTGGGCAAGAGGCTGACGCTTAAACCAAGAGCAGACAACGGTTTAAGATGTTAGAGGCAGATGGTGATGTAATCACAACCTGAAAGCGAGGTCCTGAGCAGGCTGCAGGATAAATGCAAACCTCTCGTATGAGAGCACGCACACCAAGAGCAGGACAGTCAGAACAGGTCCATTTTGGTACCAAAGTACGAACTGACAAAGCAATGCAGCCCATTATTTGCAATCAGCAGCTGCACTGGATGCAGTGCAGAAGGATGGCACCAGCAGTGGTCAGAGGCCTTGAGGACAAGCAGGGGTAAAGCAATGCCATTGTGAGTTGATGATGAAGTCACAAGCAGACTGGGATGCGAAAGGAGGGTGCTTGTTGGGCAAAACAGTGCTGGAAGCATCCCTGCAAGCAAAGAGACGGCAGGAGCCCAGCAAAACCAGAGAGCTCTGGGTGCCACTCACACCTGGGGCAAGACACGGACAGAGAGGGCCAGAAGAAACCAAAGCAGGGTGACACAGAAAGCCTTGGGCAGGGACTGATGGGCTCCTGTGCTGTACTGGGGCTTTGCTGGGTCCTCAGAAGGAGGGAAGGAAAGCGATGCTGTGCAGTCAGGCTGGTTTGGTGGATCACTACCTACGGAAACCTTATCAGAAGCCCTTGATGCAGATGTTCCAGTGCACAAACAACTTACAACGTGGCACCAGGAATGCTAAAAATGTGGGCTTTTGGGGTTTGCTCCTCAGCACTGGGCTGTGAGCTCCCTGCCAATGTCCTCTGAAGTTACAGCAGGAGACACCCCCTCTGGAACAAGCTTGGAGCAGGAGCGTGCAGAACAGTAACTGCTTCACAATAGAGAAAAGCCCCTTTGCTCTCAGATCTCTGACATGGCAGCGCGTCTCCCTGGCTCTACAGGCTGGCGAGGAACAACCTCAGGCAGTTCTTAGGGCAAGTCAACCGAACACATGAAAGATCCTTTACTGGTGAACAAAAATCACTGCAAGTCCCTCCTTTTCTCAAACTGGGACAATCAGTTCCTGTCCTCTCAGCTACTTAAATGGGCTTTTTACTACTTTTTGGCTTATGCAGGACAGGAGTGTCTGGGTTTTAAGCATAAGGAGCTTTCACAGCAACTTCATCTCATGAGCCACTTCCTCACCAGCACTTCACACTGCCCTGTGCCCCATCCCCATTCAATTACCCCATCAGCCGTTCCCATGGGCTTCATTGCTCCTCATCAACAGGTGGGGCAGCACTTGCACCCCAAGCTTCCCATGGAACACGTGTAAAGGCAAAACAGCCCCCTGGGTCTTGGAAACATCCCCCTCCCTTGCAGGGTCCTCCTCCCTCCCTCCGGCTGCCATCACAGCCCAGCTCGGGCACAAGGACCAGGGCACTGTACCTGGCTCGGAGATGATCAGGCTCTGGTCAGAAGGCAGCAGGAGGAATTCCCTGCAGGTGTCCAGGTCCAGGCCAGGCAGGCTTTTCTTCTGGCACAGCTCGGTGACAATGCGGATCGCCTTCTGACAGTGGCTGTCATCCTTGGTACCACTCATCTCCCCACCGCATCCTCTGCGCTCTGCCTCTGCTGTCTAAGAAAGTCAAACTGGGTGAAGAGGGGCTGTTCACTTTTAGTCACACACACGGATTCGCACCGGTTCCAGCCTCTGGCATGGCAGCACCCTGAGGGACACCCAGTGCCAGGCAGTGCTCCCGCTCCACCAGCCCTCCTCAGCATTCAGCCCAGGGGTGCCTGCTCAGCCTCCACACACCACCACTCACTGCGGTCCTGCCAGTGCTCCTGATGCCTTACTGCCTCTGAGATCAGATCTGTTTGCTGCCAAGGCGTGTTCCAGGCAAAGAACCTCCTACCACATCCACTTCTGTGCCCTCCGTACTACGGTGTTAAAGCTGCAGCCCAGAGAAATCTGGTTTAACCCTTTCACTGCTGCCCCATCTCTGTTCTTCAGGTGCAGTCGCACATCCCAGCCCCAGAGCAGTTTTGCAAGCACAGTGAAAGCAGAAATCTCCCTGTTGAGCACAGCACATCATCAGACAAGAGTGACAAGATGCTCCCACCAACACCGCACAAACTACTTACAACTGCCAAAGGCAACAGAAGAAAAGCAGCAGGTTTCATCGATTTGTTTGTGCTGGTCCTAACACAACCACAGGCTACAGATGGCAGCAGAGATAGAGAACACCATTGAATTTCATAATTACACATCTTTTAGTATCATTTTCTGCAGTATCTGTTAATGCCTATTGCAGTTCAGCAGGCAGGTCATGGCACACGACAGGGCTGTGGTTCCGAACAGGGGATCTGGCTGACAGGTATGGGAGAAGCAGCAATCGTGTAACAGGCAATTAAAACCCTGTGCAGCAGAATGATTCCGTGCAGCTCCCGGAGCAGAGAAGCCAGTACAGATATAACGAGCAGAGGGGAGAGCCAGCACCACCACATTTCCCCAGCACAGCAACAGCTTTCGCTTGAGCCGTCAAAACTGGCACCAAAAGAGGGATTCCTGGAATACATCAGTCAAGCATCACATCTGGAATCGGAATTTACCTTAAAGAGATTTCAACAGAGGAAATAAAACCCTGAACCAAAGCTTTAGAAAAAGGTTAATGTCCAATTGAGAGCTTGAAACATAGAAATCAATAATAAAATCCAATTAGTTGGGGAAAAAGCTGATTTCATTTCAAAGATCATACCAAGAACCTTTTACTTTTAAAGCTAAAGTCACCTTGGGTCAATTATTCACCTTCATTTCACACCTGAGGCCTCCAGGCTTGCTGGGCAGCAACAGCAGAGCCCACAGCATCAGCATCCACGCCCTCCACAAACGTTTGTTTCTTCAGAGCACAAACCCAGACTTTCTTGCCCTTTGTAACCCTGAGCTTGTGTCACCTGCACCGTTTGCTGCCCAGCATCTGAGCCTGGAAAACAGTGGGGCAGCAGCTGCCGGGGCTGAAGGTCCAAACCCTGCTTTTCCCACGCAAGGACTCACGCTCTGACTTCTCTTCCCTGCCGTACCCACCCATGTAGCCTTTGAGGGACAAGATTTCGCCTCTCACCTCCCGCTGGGAAGCTCCCTCTTTGCCACATGGAGCTGCACAGGGAAAGCTCCAGAGGAGCCAGACCCCTCTCCTCAATCTCTGCAGCTCCCATCACCCTCCAGCCACTGCTGCCGGTCCCCCCTGCCCAGCCACACTGCAACAGAGGCACGAGCCCAGATCCAGGCTGCTGCAGAGCATCCCCTTTGCCTTGGACTCTGTCGTGTTTCCCCCTCCCAGCCTGATGAGCAGAGGCAAGTGCCCCCCGACCTCCCAGGCCCTGGGCAGAGCTGGTGATCTCGGACAGGGTTCAGCAGCTTTGGCTCACCCATATCCACCCTGGCATTTCGGGCTTCCCGTGTCTGGCAAGGTTTTCCCTGCAGCTGCATTCATGTGGCATTTTGGGAAGCGTGGGTGCCTTCCTCTCACATGGTGGCATTTACGTCCTCCTGTGCAGTGGCCTGATGTCACATTTAGAGAGGCAGAACTAACAGCTAAATAGATCAAGCTGCATCTGTGGCTAGTTCAGGAAAGCTCAGAGTTGAATAAACGTTGGGGGGAAATGGCTCGACCCAGTTGGGTTATGCAGAGAAATGCATTATATGCAACAACGGAGACCTTGAGTTACCTTTGAAACAATCGCTTCAGACAGGACCACAAAAGGAATCGAGACTGGCTTTGGTTTGCATCAGTCAGAGGTTCACCCACTGCCCATAACCGAGACTGAAATCAGGGCAATCATCATCATCTGAGGGCGAGCAGATGGAGAAGGGACGGGTACTTCCCTTCAGTAAAGCAGAAGACAAGCCCCAAACACAACACAACCACAAACATTTGAGACACTGGGAAGTTCTGGGGCACATTGCAGTTGGTCCACAGAATGGCTTGGGCTGGAAAGGACCTAAAGATCATCCAGTTCCAAGTGCCTGCCATGGGCAGGAACACCTCACACCAGACCATGTCACCCAAGGCTCCGTCCAGCCTGGCCTGGATTAGTAAGAGCGTGTTCAACACGTGTCTCACTGTGGGCTATTTCTGTCTGGAGTCTGAACATGACACATGTTTTTCTATTCAGTATATACCTGCTCACGTCTGTGGCAATGTGGCTACCAAGGTGGAGCCGTAAATGTATTCAGCTGGGATGGAAATGCTCTTCATTTAACTTTGATGAGGATCTATTTGGTGCTGATGATTTATTCTTTCTTAAATAACAATGAAGTCTGGAGAGGGAGCAGCAGCATCTCTCGACGCCGGTTCAGGGATGCCAGTCTGATATCGTTTACTCTCCCAGTTAATACAATAATGGGAAACAGCTCAGAAATGATTCAGAGCTTCTTGCAAGGAAAAAGGAGGTTGATCTGAGTCCTTTGGCAACATCAACGTGCCATCTGTGCACCTTTACATGCCGCTTGGATGTAGGGATCTGCGGATACTGACTCTGTGAGCAGCGAGCAAAACCAGCATCCTCCCCTCATCTCTGTGTGCACAGAGAGGGGGACATTGCCCTGCTCATCAGAATAGGGACAGAGCTTTACGAACTGGTTTAAATGTAATGGTAGGAGCAAAAATAGAGCTCAAACTAACTTCAGGCTGCTCTGCTCATCTCCAGCACAAGCAGTCGCCATCACGATGGTCACCAGGACCCTGCTCCCTCACACTTCTTAGCAATGAACCCTGCCAAGGCTCCATTTCTTGCACAAAGCAACAGCAGAAACGCAACAGAAGAGCTGCTTCCCCACTGGTGTGGACCCGGCCGCTGCACGGTGCCTGCTCATTCCCTCTGGAAGCTTTCTTGGGAGCAATCGCTCAGTTCCAGGCATGCTTCTCCTTGAGCAGCCTGGCAAGACAAGGAGGGAGGAAGGCAAAAGTAATCCGGCATCTGCAGCCTAAGGTGCCAGTCCTGGCCAGTGCAGGCAGCAGCAGCAGAGGTGCGAAGTTTAAAGGTAACTCATTCACGTCCTCAGCATGTGATGAACCTGCACAGCACAAAGGCCACCACGGCGAGGGGTGAGCCGCGGCTGCTGCTGGCTCCTGTCCTGAGGTGTCTGCAGGGTATCGCTGTGTTCTGTTGACTCCATTGCTTCCACGGCAAGAAAACGGGGCTTGGTGTCCTGAGAACGTGCTGACTCCAAGGAGCATTGCAGCTTATTGCACAGAAAGATGAACAGGGCTCTTTGAGGCTGAGTGCGTCCCGGCAAGCAGCTTTCCAGGGGCAGGACTGTCATCAAACATTGCTTTCTGGTGATGGGACTTCTGAAACACATTTTATTGACCCGGAGTCTTTGCATAGCCTCAAGGTGACCACTCACAGCAGGGCCGGGAGCTCTAAAAAGCCATTTCTGCTCCAGCAGCATCCGGTGGCGGAGAGACATCAGATGAGATGGTATCGGGGGATGCGGCTGTGTTGCAGCTATCAGCCAGGCCCAGAGCCATTAGCTAAATAGCTTGTGGAACTCTGACCTTCCATTCCCCAAGCACCTGCATTTAACAGGAGCACAATCTGAATGAACTGATGGAGTAGAAGCCCAGGGCCCACTCCGAGGTACCTGCCCAAGGACTTTTCTCCACCGGTGCACCCAAGCCAAGGGCAGATGTGAGAGGCATGAGCCCTGCGGGCACAGCCTTGGATCCGCCTGGGCAGCCCGGCTTGTTCAGGACCGAAGGTTCTGGGAGCTAATGGAGCAAATCCTGTCACCCAGACAGGGACCAACAGGAAGGAGCGCGAGGCTGGGGTTAGACCCATTTCACTTCCTCGGCCTCCTTGATGAAGTTGGTCACTGCGGGCCCCCAGGGCACACGCGTGGTCCTGCAATGCTGCCAATACCTCGCCTGTGTCTGGTGTCCAGGGGCTGGAGCTGGAGGAGCTTTAAGGTCCCTTCTGACCCAACCCAGGCTGGGGAGCTTCTGCCACTGCCAGGTCACTGACGCTTCCAAGTCCATACAATCTCACAGACCCACAGCCATGAGGTGGGCAGTGTTTAGATGTGAAACAGCCCTGGACCACATCGCACACAGCTTCATCTCAGCCCAGCTTCCATCAGGGAAGGAGATGGCGAGACACAGAGAGTGGGATAAAAGGATCTGGATAAATCCCATGTGTGTACACAGCAGCGACTGAACACATCCATCTGCAGCTGCCCTTCCCTGAGCTGTGGGCAGTAACACCTTGCAGGGAGCTCAGGAGGTCACAAGCCCAACCCTCCTTGGAATAAGCACAGGCTTTAGACCACAATTGTTTTCATGGAAACAGAAAAGCAAAGCAGAACGTATTTAATCTCAATCTTCTGGAAGAAACAAGAGGAGCCGTTATCTGCAGTGGAAAATGAGGAGTTATAAACCCGGTTTTGCCTCCAGGGCGCTTACAAAGTATTTGCCTTATTCCAGTTATTTTTATGCCTCCCAGTGGAAATACAAGTAATAAAAATAGCAGTTTTTCTGTAACAGAGAAAACAAACCCAGTGGTGCCCAATTATGCTTCGGAGAGAAAACACTGCTGTGGGTTTGTGTCAGGAGAAGATTAACACGTGGAGAGAAGCCCAAGTGCTCTTTGATTAACTCCATCAGGCCCCAGAGAGCCAGAGGCCTGCAGGACTGGCTCCCTTTGCCAGTGCTTCCAACGAGGGTTCTCCTCTCCATACAGGGAAAGCTCCTGCATCCCATTGCCTGACAGCATCAGGGCTTCGGCCACTGAGTCTCATTTACTCCTTGTCTCTCCTTCTCCCCGCAGCTTCCTCCCTGCCCTCTGGGACTCTGGGGCTGGGTGCTGATGGGTCCTGCTGCTGCAGTACAGGTAACCCCAGCGCATCCTGGACCACGATGCCAAACATCCTCCGCAGGATCCACAGCCCTCAACCCGAGGGATTTTTTAGCTAGAGACATAGAAATCTGCATCGAAGTGCTCATGGGCAGCTTGTCCTCAGTGCATCCTCTGCAAGGAGCTCCCCTGGGAGCCCACAGTGCCATTTGCAATGCTCCTGAAGAAGGAAAGAAGAAACCCCTTTGCCAATCACTTCAGCGCTTGATAATCTCCTTCCACAGGTGACAGTGGACAGAAAAGTCAATCCTTAATGTCAGATGTGCTGGCAATTGGCTCCGCTCCTGAGGATCCTCACAGAGCAGCCCCAGTTCACTCATTGGCCTTGGAGCATGGGGGACTTTTCCAAACCGTTCATTTCTGTTGCCTCTTCTTGTCCCTGTGGAAGGAAGAGGAGCATCAGGCCCTGCAGTAGGGACTAAGGGCGTCCCTGCCAGCTGCCCATAGAAGAGCCATGTAACAGAAGAGCAAGAGGCTGCTCTCCCCAGGCATGAGGGTTCACAGCCCAGCCCCAGTACCCAGGAGGTGGGACATGGGGAAAGAGGATGGTGCCTGCCTCATAGCAGGGCTTTGCTGCTGCTGCTGCTGCCAGCATCAACCCCTCTCTGCCAATAGACTCCACCGGGTTGGTTTGTTTCTGGTTCACTGATCACGTTATGTCCCAAGGCTCCAAGTGAGGCAGGACACAGCCATTAGCACCGGCAGAGCCGTTTGCTCTGTAGGTCTGCTTAGATAAGAGTCAAACACTCTCCCCACCTCCGTCCCCAGCCAGCGAAGTGCCCTCCACCATCACAGCAGGGCGCAGCCTTGGGCACACAAAGCCCCTGTCTGTGTGGGTACGTGCCCCCGGGATGCCGGTGGTCCCAGCCTCTTGTCCAGCCCCTCACAACTGCCCTGCCAGAGCCCTCTGCCATCTCTGTGCAAACTCAGGAGCAGACAAGGCAGAGCATTGCGTAGTTTAAAGGAAGAAGGGGATGAGGGGATCGGCTTTCTGCCGGCTCTGGTGAAGCTGTGTTGAGAGCACCACCTGGTGACACATCCCATAGTGAGCTTTTGAAGAGCTAACAGTGAGTTTACCAGGTTGGGAGCAGAGCTAGGGGCAGCTCACAGCTCATGGCCTCTGCTCTTGTGCAGGACGTAGCTGATGGCAGAAGGCCGATCGTCCACAGATTGTTCTGTGCTTCTTAATGGAGTTAGAGCAGCTCTGACTTACCCGCACCTTCCCTGCGGTGCTGAGCTGATTAAAGCTCTGATCAGTAGATAATCTGCCTTCATCCGGAAAGCAGAATCCATCTCTGGGCATGGTCCTGCAGCACGTGGTCAGTAAAGACCTGTGGCTGCAACACCTTCCATCCATAGCACACGGGAGCCGGTGGAGCAGGTGAATGATGGACATCTGGGGCTCCCCGGAGACACAGAGCTCAGTTGGACACTTTGCATCTTGGCCTGAAGTCAACAGCAAACCTGCTGTGGAGATCCACAGCACAGACCCTGCTGCAGAACCGCACTGAATGCATCTCCAACCTTATTTCAGGTGGATGGGGACCCCTGTATCAGACCCGCAGCTCCAGCACACCCCAATGGCACATTCCAGCCCCTGTTCCCTGTCTTGTGATGCCACCCATGGAATACTGGGTTCAGTTTTGGTCCCTGCTGTACAAAAATGATGTGGATGGGCTGGAGAGAGTCCAGAGAAGGGCCACAAAGATGATCCAAGGACTGGGAAGCCATGTGAGGAAAGGCCGAGAGCTGGGTTTGTTCAGCCACTGCTCTGGGGATACGGGTCCATGACCTCAGCCTTCAAGGCCAATCCCAGGCACACACTTGCCTACAGAGCTGCAGGTGTGAGCTCTCCAGCCGCAGCAGCTGCTGAAAGGGTTCAGGGGCAGGTTCTGGCTCTTGGTAGTTTCAGGAGGGGAAGGTTTCCCAAGGCAGGAACGCTGGCAGGGAGCTGCAGCACTGACCTGCTGAGCAGCCCAGTCCGTGTGGCTGGAGCAAGCCAGGAGAGGCCCAGGAGGGAAAGGAAGAAAGGAGCCAAGTGAGTCCAGGGGGGAAAGCAGGGCCTGAGTGAAGTCAAGAGGCCAAAGGTGCCATCCAGAGGGACCTCGACACGCTTGTGAGGTGGGCTGATGCCAACCTCATGAAGTTTAACCATGCCAAGTGCAAGGTCCTACACCTGGGTCAGAGCAATCCCAGGCACAGCTACAGGTTGGGCAGAGAAGAGATTCAGAGCAGCCCTGCAGAGAAGGGTTTGGTGGTGTTGGTCGATGAGAAAATGAAATGAGCCAGCTTCAGTGTGCGCTCGCAGCTCAGAAAGCAACTGTATCCTGGGCTGCATCAAAAGGAGCGTGACCAGCAGGTCGAAGGAGGTGATCCTGCCCCTCTACTCTGCTCTTGTGAGACCTCACCTGGAGTATTGTGTGCAGTTCTGGTGTCCTCAACATAAAAAGGACATGGAACTGATGGAACAAGTCCAGAGGAGGGCCATGAGGATGATCAGGGGACTGGAGCACCTCCTGTATGAAGA
The DNA here is from genome assembly GCF_028554395.1 of Pezoporus wallicus. Classification (NCBI taxonomy): domain Eukaryota; kingdom Metazoa; phylum Chordata; class Aves; order Psittaciformes; family Psittacidae; genus Pezoporus; species Pezoporus wallicus. Next base: position 340,312 of record NW_026636574.1, on the reverse strand, counting down.
CGGGCTGTTCAGCCTGGAGAAGAAAGACCTCATGGCAGCCTTCCAGTGTCTGAAGGGGGCCTATAGGGATGCTGGGGAGGGACTCTTCATTAGGGACTGTAGTGACAGGACAAGGGGTAACGGGTTAAAACTTAAACAGGGGAAGTTTAGATTGGATATAAGGAAGAAATTCTTTCCTGTGAGGGTGGTGAGGCACTGGAATGGGTTGCCCAGGGAAGCTGTGAATGCTCCATCCCTGGCAGTGTCCATGACCAGGTTGGATGAAGCCTTGGGTGACCTGGTTTAGTGTGAGGTGTCCCTGCCCACGGCAGGGGGTTGGAACTGGATGATCTAAAGGTCCTTTCCAGCCCTAAGTGTTCCATGACTCTGATTCTAAGGCGGCAGATCCCGGTGCAGCCGCAGGAAGCGATGGCGCAGCTGAGGCTTCAGGAGGGGAGCAGCCGGGCGGGCTCGCACCGCAGAGCGCTGCGGAGCCCGGCCAAGGGGAGCGGAGCAGCCCCCGGAGCTCCCTCTGCGCCCCTGCCAGCAGCTGCGGAGGGCGCGGGGCTGCAGCACCGGCTCCCCCCGCGCGGAGCACACCCGGCGCCAGCAGCGGCTCGCGCAGGCAGGGCTCGGTCCCGCAGCAGACCCCTCCCCGCCGGAGCGCAGAGGCCGAGGTTCAAACCGTTGCTGCTCCGCTGCAGGGTGCGAAGGACCCGCGGGAGTGCTGCAGGGGCCTCAGTTTCAGCAGCAGTCACTGGGCTTTAGCGAGGGGAACCAGACCTTTGCCTAGAAGAGGCTCTCTCACGTGGTAAGAGATGTGACACCGAGCAACCACAAGCACTTACAGACAAATCCAACTTCTTTACAGCCCGAAGCCAGGGCTCTGATGGAACAGACATTCTGCGGTCAGAGCCTTTGCCAACTGCAAACACCGACAGCACAAACACACCTTCGAGGTGGTTGGCATCCCAGGATGCGAGACCTCTCTCATGGCTTGCAGAAAGATCATTCAGGGGTCATTTTAGCTTCTGTGCGTGCTCACTTCACTTCTTGCAGCTCTGGTCAGCTCGAGTCCAGTTGAGATCGGTGCCTGGAAGGACCTGCCAGGGTCCTGACTTCCGGTAAAGCAAACCAGACTGGCTCCTACTTTAAGTTGCACAGCTGTAGCTGAACAAGGCCATACCCCAAGGTGTGAAAGCCCAATTTTGCCTTTAGTTTGGGAGATGGTAAGTCATGAGGCTGCGTCAGTAGCAGCACAAAAGATGGATCGATCAGTTGGAGGGAGCTCCAGACACTAAACTGCAGCTCAGGGGTAGGTAACACAACAGCATTGCTTGTGCACAGCCTTTCACTGCATGCAAAACACACAGGATGCATGAGAAACCTCCTCCTCCTCCTCCTCACTTGTAAAGACTGCCACAGCCTCACTCCCAAGATGAGCATGCTGACCCCAGCTACACATTCACTACAGACTCATTTCCAACAGCTAGAATGCACCATGAACCTCATAGAGCAGAGTAGGGCAGAGAGACAGCAGATGAGGAGCATCATCCAGCTCTGGGTGGGATGTTAGCAAGTTTGCTCAGCTCCCTTCGCATTTCTCCAGTGCTTACTGGGGCAGAAGCAACGCCTTGGAGCCATCCCCTAGAGTTTGCTGTCAGGTCTATTGGGTCTTTGGAAAGCATCCCAGCTCCTGGAATGAGACACCCATGAGCTGCACACCTCCTGCACCAAAGTTCATAGGATCCCAGCCTGGTTTGTGCTGGAAGGGACCTTAAACTTCATCCAGCTCCAGCCCCTGCCATGGGCAGGGACACCTTCCACTAGGGCAGCTTGCTCCAAGCCCATGTGTCCAGGATGACAGCAGCACAAAAAACACTAGAGAAAACCTTAACATACTTGTATCTCATGAACTAGGTGAATATAAAGGTCATTTTATGGGTAAGTAAGCACCGAGTGGTGAAATCCCAGCATCTCCAACACCTTTGAATCAAGTTTCAGTGTTTTCCATCTTGGCACATTACGCAGCTTCGTGTGGTCACACTTGAGCTGCTGCCCTTAAGCTTTCATCATGGTACTTCCAGGATGCAAGCACCAGAAAAGCCTCTTGCCAGACACAAACCAGTATCTAAGGACCTAACGCAGATGCGCAAAGAAGAAGCTCAAATTGAAAGAGTCATTTCTCTAATTTAATAGAAATAACCAAAACAAAATGGTTTTTAAACAATGCTTTAAACTGACCTAATACAACTTCTACAGCACATTCCAGAGCACTTAACAGGAAGTATTTACAGGCAGGTAATGTATTAAATAACCAGGTAAAGAAAAACTTTTAGTACACACCAGCAAAAAACACAGGAACAGAACAATTAGAAACAGTAACTTGGTTTAAAAAAGTTCCATATGATTATTCAGGTAATACAATACCACAGAAACAGCACTTTTGTCTGAAGAATCATATTAAAAGATGAGAGGAGTTTACTATGTGCAAAAAAGAACCAGTTCAGTTACTGGAAGCAAGAAAGAATCAAAGAATGGCATGAATTTAACCCTTCCATGAGCATGTTAACATGTAAAACAGGCTTTCAACTGCACAAGTCTTTATAGGCTTATATACATGTTTGATGGTGTCTGAACTGAAGGAATACCCCGTTTGTAGGCCATTAGCAGACATGCACCTCCTTTTCTGACACGTAGGTTACTCTAGAGTGGATGCTGCAACAAGTCACAAAATGCCTTAGTACCTCTCCTTGTAGAGAGTCCGTAAATCCTAAAGGAAACAGCCTTGAGCTGGAAGATCACTCAGTAGAAAAGGCCAGAATCACATCTCGCACATTGAACAGTCCCCTTGTAATAAAGGTGGAAGTTGCTGCACCCACACCTTGAGAAACAGGAACCCTCCCTATCCGAGGACACAGCGCTCACGCTGGAATCTGTCTGGGTACACTGCGGTGTAGGAACTGGTTTTTAACAAAAGAAACCTCTGTTATTTTACCCAAACACCTATTCATTAGAGAAATACGGAACTTTCCCCAGTTTGCAAACTCAAATGCCCCACTCTCAACAACTCCTGCACACTTGTGGTTTTAAAAGCTAGACTTCGTGATATACATACAAGCCACCAGCCAAAGGGAAGGATGCCTGGCATGCTAATAGGCAACAGACAAAGCAGGTTTATTGCTTTTTCCAAGGAAGAGAGTAAGGAAAACAAATCCACAAGAGCTTTAAAACACTGCTGCCATTCCCTAAACTTCTAAAGGTCAGCCGCTGAACTCGGTCATACAGAACACTCCATCTGGGGGGATTTTAAGGCCTAAATTTAAGGACTTCTGTTTCACAAGTCCTTAAAATCCACCCAAATCTGCAGAAATGTCCATGAAACATTCCAGTGATCCAGCACTTGGTGTGCAGACGCAGTTAGATGCACCAGCAGTGGCGACATCCCTACAAACCCCAACCCAACTCTCAACATTAAACAGAGCATTGCTATTTTCAAACAGTTGGGAACATCTTTTTTGGATAGTAACTCTGCCTTATGTGCTACAGACCACTTCATTCCAGGGCACAGCTTACTACAAGACCTGAACCTATTGAGCTAGTTAAATCATCACTACTCACTAGTAATTACATGGCAGGATACCTGCTGAGGTAATCGAGAAACCCACAAGTAGCATACTGTACACCTCCCACTCTTCTTTCAAAAGAAAGTTCTCTTTTACTTCTTTGGATTAACTTAAATGTCAGGGTCATTTACAACAGAAAATTGAGACACAAATGGGCTTTTTCACAACTGCCTTAAATGAGAGCATATAGTTACAGCATGTGCCAGACTATCTTCTTGAGACCAGGTTAGAACACTGTGACCATGAGGACAAAGGGGATGGGACACAGAGTGCATGCACCACACCTTTGGTCTGGAGAAGTTGTATCTGTGTAAACCACACTTTAATTCCCAGGGTGAGACACAATCACTTGCACATATTGCACACACATCATCTGGCACAAAGAAGAAGCTGAGTAACAGCAGCCTAAACCCCATTAAACTGCTCTTGAACAAGTTGCATACAGCGTGGCACCAAAACCTTCGTTTGACTGAACAAACCCTTACCAGCTCTATGATGAATACTTACAGACTAGAGGATCTGCAAATGGATTAACAGAATTTAGCTAGTTGCAAAACAACCATTGAATTGTCCTGGGAGCTCAAAATGAAGGGGTGGGAAGAGTAAAAGAGACTGTTGGTTTCCTCTATAAAGAAGAAACACACTTTCTTGCACAAGAAGATTCAACCTCCTGAGCACTGATGAACTGAATGGAAGGGCCAATTCTAAAATTCAGTGGGTTATGTGCAAGAGCAGGGCTTGAACCCTCAGCAAGGCCAAAGCTCAGCATCACCTGTGGCCTGCAAGTGAGCTAGTGGAGTACCGGCAAGTGGTGGGTGAGCCTCTTCTGTCTTGCTGTAGGGAGTTAAGCTGTCAGAAGCTCCCCCAGAACAGACACCAGCTCTGGGGTCTGGTACCTGGAGTCTGGGCGGCCAACGATGGTACCTGCAGGAGCCAGGAGCATATGCTACCCCTGAACTGCAGCTCTGTGGCCCAGCCTAGGGTGCCACCACGCTTGTCCTACGCTCCGGTGTCTGCAGTACTTGAATCCATGACTGGTGCCTTACAAAGTGAACAGATAAAAGGCTGAAGCCTGAAGGGACAGAACCTGCTTAAGTGCCATAAAAAAAAAAAAAAAAAAAAAAAAAAAAAAAATCGCAACCCCGATAGAAGAGAATTCACAAAAAAAACCTTATTTTCATTATAATTTTAATATTCTTCCTTTGTAAAATGAAGCTGAGAAACTAGAAGTGCAGAAATAGGCAATACACAGAGCTATTAAATGATCCCTTGTTAATATTAGTGTCCTATTCACACATGTCATCTTTTCTATGGGCAAAGGTTTTGCTATATGTTAATTTGTTTAAGTAGAATTACTTTTCCTTTCACATACAAACTGGTAAAAACTCAACTGAACCTGGCACTATGTTAACATCTGAGAACTGAAAACAAAAACCCCACCAGTCTGAGTTTTAAGTGTAACATCTGCGTAACCTAAAGAAGTGAGCTTGAAGGTACAAATACCTTCAGCTTTCTCGTTCATTATGAGAGGTACAGTCACACTGTACATATACTTTGTTCTTATAAAAGAAATGAAATCTTAAGTGATTTGCACAAAAATTGCTGAGAGCATCTCAATTTGATACACTGTGCTACAATATTTACCTTTACCATTATGGTAAAGCTTATACAACGTCACAGGAATTGCTCACACTGAGTATACCCAAACCCCTGTGATTTACCACAGAAGTGCTGCAGTCACACAAAACCTCATGGCAAATTTATAGTCTGTCCACTTGAGCTCATCTGATGACATTAGTTCTTCAGCTTCCTTTACTCAGATCTATGTGAAGGTTCCTATTTCTAGGATGTCTCTCAGTAAAGGAAACAACTGTTCAAACTATCATTCCATTGTGATGACCTAATTTGAGCCAGAAATACTGGAATGAAGGCAGTGTGCAATGGGAAGGCACTGCAGAGATGCCTGCCACAGGGTTTAGGGAAACTCTTCTGTTTTCACTACCGACCAGAAACCACTCCAAGCCAAATCCTGGTCTCCGCAAGTTCTTTGTTCAATGGATGGACAAATAACCCAATCAACAGATTCATTCCAATTCTTTTGAGACATTTCGCTCCTAAGCTGCTTCTGAAGAAAGTTCTGAGTAGTACTCTGATAAAAATAAGACAGAACCTCAAAATGAACGCAATGTTAGAAATAGCATATATTACAAATCTTTTCTTGATAGGAACAATTAGTAAGAATACATATTAGCTTAAAAACAGGTCAGCAAATGTTGCTGATCTGCAAGAAATCTCAATTCACTATTTACAAATAAGACAAAGTGAATACAGGAAATTTTACACATTTGGTAGTTACTAGGTTATTGTCTGCCAAGTGGTCTATTTGAAACTGATATTTAGGAAGACTGGAAAAAAAACACCCCAACCAGTTACTACCTCTTCAGTCAATATCTGAAGTACAGAAAATGAGCTGATGAATACTGGAGATGACATTCTGCCTCATTAGGGGGAGCAGGGACAGATGACACGATGCTAAGACTTCTGCCATTAAAATGTTCTGTGTACAGGACTCATCATAAATATACCTAGCCCTACTGAAAAGAGATCCTTGCCACCAGTTTAGTCTTTCATCTGTCAAGAACTCACACTCCTGCACTTGCCAATTCAGAACAGTTTAATGATATTGGTTTTTTTCCTTTTGCTATACATAAAATGTTGTAAAGAAAGTCAAGTTTAGGTAATTGGATCAACACAGAAGACCAGTTACTCACAATACCGCTTAAATGAGATGAAAAAAAAGCAATGAACAACATGCACTGAAGTTCATACAAAGAGGGGTGCTCAGGAAAACTGCTTACAGTTTAGACTGCAGTCCAAAATGAATGCAAGACACTGTAACTGTGTTGTTCCAGTGCTGTGGAACATTTTACTAAGGAGTCTTATCTGCAAATGGAACATCTTTTGTCAAATCTGCTTCTCTTCTACATTCATCCGCCTCTATCTGTGAGACCTGGATGAGTGTGCCCCCTCCACCAGGAAAAGAAAACATACAGTAAATCAAGAAAAAAAAAAACACAAAAAAAGGAAATAAACCACAAAAAATTTACAATATAATTTTTCCCCTTTTGATAAGAAGGCTTTTCTGTACAAGTGGGTTTTTTTGTCATCTAATACTGTTTAAAAAGCTATCAGCTTCTTCAAGGTGGCCACTGTCGGCATGATAATATTCCAGGAACACTTAAATAACAGTTTTTACAATAAATTTTAGGTCCATATCATTAGATTACTTTATATGCACTGGTCTGTCATCTGATTTTAGGCGTTTTCTACGTGGCTGTATAAAATCTTCATCGGAGTCCTCAGTTATTTCACCATCATCCTCTTCCTGCTCAAATTCAGGCAAAGGCTGGAAGGTCCTGTCTGGGTAGATTTCTGGAAGTTTATCTTCAAAGTATAATGCAACTGCCTTCCCTGCCTGTGCTACTTCTGAATCAGCCTGTAAACAAAAGAAGACAGGAATATTCACCTGTTGGAAATGCACATCTGTTCACCAAGTGTGCATGGTCTGAAACGCTTACCTTCAAATTAATCTCTTGTGTTTCTGCATAAACTTGAACAACTTTCATCATCTAAAAAGGATACCAGAGTCAAAAAAAAAGAAATTATAATCCTTCCTAAAGTTATGAGATTGCATAGGATTGGATGACTAAAGTCAGCCATAACAACAGAACAGTTTGTTATGGACTACACCTCTTTAGTTCTCCAACTTAGCAGAAGCAGGTTTAAAACAGTCTTAGGAGAGGGGCATGAAGTAAATAAACTTCAACAAAACACACAACTTTGGTACAAATAAGTGTCTCCCAGCCATTTCAGAACTGTGCTCTACTCCTGACTGCTTTCTTCAGTATAGATCTCAGTTGTCTGGACATTATTGTGGAGAAGTCTCACTTGAGAGAGAAATGCTTCATGAGACTTTCTTGGGGATCTTACCCCACTTTGATTTCTAGTTTTCAAAAGCATATGGCTTAGAGACACTAGACATGATAAGCGGTCAGGATGACCCATCCTTTGCCATAAGCCAGCATTTCAAACAGTGAGAAAAGTCCAAAACATCTTTTGTTTTAAAAAACACCAACAAAACAAAAAACACATCCATGAGTCCTTGCTCCCTTATTTTACTCTTGTCCCTAAGAGCTGCAGCATGTTTTCCTCTACAGCAGATGCTTCATTAATTCCCTCGATTGAGAAGTTCACATAACTGCAACTTCTTCCACAGTGCTCGTTAACCTCCACCTAATACAGAGACATAAGGGAGTCAAAGTCCCAAATGCTTGTGAGCATTTACAGCATTACATCATTAACCTTGATTTTTACTAGTGCACTTGAGAAACAGTTGAGATTTTAATTACAGGTTTGTGTAATTCCTTCCATTTACTTCTTCATCCAGTCAGAAATGCAGCCCAAACACTGCAAAACTCAGAAAAATACTGGCTGGTTTATGCATTTCTAAAGGTCTGAAGGAAGCCATTCCTTACAACATCTTACTTTAAGGCACTTCAGAAATGAGGATACCCTCTGATCTCAGCTCCCACTCTCTGTTTCAGCACAATACAAGCATTCTTTCTTTATACTCAGAATATTTTCCCCATTGTTTAACCTACTAAGAACACTGAGGTAATTCCTCCTGAAGTCACATTTCACATTAAGTGCAAATACATCATTATCAGATGGGTTCACTGCAAAATAAGTCAACTTCCCACAGTCATCAGAAATGGGGCTCCATACAGAAGTTATCTACTGAGAACTGATTTTTGTGAGAGCCCAACTACCCATTAGCTAAAGCTCTAAGCTTAATTGCAGCCACAATTAACACAATGCTTTGCAGGTACTAGAACCAGCAGAATAATCTCCAGAAAGGCACTTCTCAGTAAAGGAAGTTTCCTCAGTAAAGGTCTCCCATGTTTCATCACTGAAGGAGCAATTACCTGTATAGCCTGAGACAGTTTTAAGGACTGCTCAATTATCTTTATTACCACACTTCCTAAGCACTTCTTCAGTCTATTTGATGTACAGAAACAAGGTCACCCTGCTCCTCAATCATATATATCCATACCAGTGAATGCACTTTAAAAAGCACCCTCTGTTAAAGCCTGATCTCCCCAGTTGGCTAAAACTGAGAGGTAGTCCTGTAACTGCATTTGTTTCATTTGGGTTTAAGTGTCTGATTCAGCATCTGCTCCATAAGCAGAAGTTAAAACTAGAAGCAGAGCCTTAATTGAGTAAAACATCAAAATACATTAAAACAGATCTTCATGTAAAAAACCATGTACAGATTGGAAGTTAACATACTTCATTAAACCTTTCACAGTTCTTGAAGATCAACCGCACATCTGCCACAAAATCCTCAGGAGTCTGGTAGTGTTGGGAATGCTTCTTCTGCAGTTTCTTTTTCACTGTAGATAAATCCATTGGTTTCTTTATGATTTTATAGTAGTTTGGTATCTGCAAAACACAGTAATTTATCACTATGATGACTAAACAGTTCAGAGAAGCAGCTGATCCCATCATGCACTGTATGTATGTTCCACAACTGCCTTTCCTCAAACTGTTTAAGAAGTTCTTTCTAACCTTCAGGGTTGCAATATAGTTACTTCTTTTACAGCTGAAACAGAAGTAGTTTCTTTCCTTTTTAATTTAAAAGATTGACCAAAACATCCTACAGCATTTTTAATTTCATGGGTATCCCAAGATATTATGTTCCAAATTCAACAACTGCTCATTGAAAGTATTTCACTATCTGGGTTTGAGACTAGGAGTAGAACCTCTGCATGGAGAAGCAACAGAATCAGCTCCTGCGTCTCTCAGAATCATGAATACTGGATGACCATCAGAACTTTTAGGTTGATGAAGGGGGACATTCTTCAAGTAAAAGCTCTCAGTTCCTTCCTGAACTCAACTCTAGACTTTGAGGGATGTTATGCCAAAAAGAAGTCACTGAATCCCAGATTGTTTTGGGCTGGAAGGGACCTTAAAGACCATTTGGTTCCAAATCCCTACCACGGGCAGGGACATCTTCCACTAGAGCAGGTTGCTCTAAGCCCCATCCAACCTGGCCTTGAACACGGCCAGGGATGGGGCACTAACCATCACAAACCAATCCATCTAAACTATCACTAAATCACCAACTACTTTTCAGGAGACTCACCGAGGCTGGGACTGGCTCTTGAAATTCAATGCTCAGCTCATGACAATACAGGTAAAGCAGGAGACGTTCACATTTCTTAAGAAAGAAATAAACAGCTTCACATTAATATCCTTAATTTATCCTCAGACTAGAAGTTCCCATCTCCCTATTTTAAGCAGGTTTGTACTTTATCAGCTTAATACTAGAAAGCTGAAATGCAACCCCCACAAGTTTAACTATCAAATGTAAATGTTTTTACAAATTTCCTGTTGAAATATTTTCCCCTCCATTGCTTGTAATTCCTTTGGAGGAATTCAATTTCATTATGCACAGACTGATGGGATAAAGCTCAGGACAATTCTGACCATCAAGGTCATTACACCTTCTACAAGTATGCACCTCAATATTGCTAGCACCTCTCTCAGCATGAACTTAATGCATCAAGCTCACATAGCTATTTATAAGGTTATATCAATGTTAAATGCAAAGAACTTCTAATTAAGAACACTGAAGACATTCATCCATGTTAAAGGATGTATTTAAATACAAAATAGGTGTTTACATGGAAGTTTTAGCAACAAAATGATTACAGTGCCAATGTGATGGAGCACTCCCACATTGTCATCGACATCTGGGTACATGGGGACAGCAGGAAAAGTCTCAGTACTCATGTCAGGGCTTTGTTTGCTAAAGCCACAACTGTACTTAATTTTCTGCAGCCACAGCAAAAACATCTTCAAGAAGCAGTGGGGGGACAGCTAATTTGAGAAGACACATTTGCCTATGCGACAGATTCCCACAGATGTGAGACATACCCTTTGGTCCACAGGACTCAGGCCTTGTGCTGTTTTCCCTTTCTTGCTGTGTTGTGAATTGTCACAATCATATTCTACTTCTGGTTTGCTCAGATCTCTGCAGAATGTACATATCCACTCTCCACTAAACAGAAACAAACACCGTTATTCCAGGTATCCAAGGACAAAGTCTCTTTAGTGATGACTACAACGATTCTTTTGTTAGCCCTAACAGATTCACATCTTACTGTAGTAAAGACTTGGGATACTCAAAGATAAAGAATAACCCTTAATGTTCAAGGTAATTCTGCCAGTCATTGGCATTTTTCCTGCCCTCACATTTCTCTCCCAAGTAATACTTTACAACACCTTCTTACCATGACTTTAAAATTGACTTTAAATAACAGAATCTTACTTTGAGAGACCATGTGTTTATCAGATAAATGCTGACCACTTACATGCAAAATTAAGCAATTCAGGCAGGCCTTTGAAATGTCAGATTGTTTTTTACTGACAGGAAGTCATCCAGAACTAGCTGATGCTGAGGATGAAGCACCAGTTTTGACACTGTGTTGAGATCTACCATATGAATGAGAGCACAGAGCTGCTCTCAGGAACCATTACAGTCTTTCTGGTACCTTGGAAAGCTGAGGAGTGTCGGTACGTGACAAGTCAGGTGAAACACCTTTGGACACTTTTCACAACATAATAGATCCCCTCCGTTTTGGCATACAGCACACCAGTCTTCATTTGGATCATCATCTTTGTTATTGCCTTCTCCTCCAACTCTTGCTGCTCTGTGCATTAAACTCCGCACTGGGGATTTTCCATTTACAAGGCTATGTCCAGACTGTTTGCAGCTTTCACTTAAATCTGCTGGTTCAGTTTTTACATGATTTTCAAGACTTCCTAATGCTTCTAATTCACTTTCCAGATGCAAGTTGGTGGACAGTGGTGGTGTCAAGCTGCTCTCAGGACTGCTAAGCTGAAATGAAAGTAGCACATGAAAATCAGAGTCAATTTTACACGGCCATCTTTCTTCCTATGTTGCAAGTCAAAAGCATTCCCACCATTTAGAGGTACTATACTCATCTCCCACAATACATGGCAAATCATGAAGACCTGAGTCGCATACAGTATTGAATACTACTTGTTCGCAAGTCCACCCTTTTCAAGAACAGACATTTCTACTGATATAACATGATCAAACTTTCAAGACAAACACACCAGTAAGTGGTTAAAAATATACCTTCACTGTCACTAGGAAAAATCCCCAAATCCATCACCCAGTACATAAACCATGTTAAATCACAGAATTTGATGCTTAAGGCAAGCCATTACATACTGTTGCACAAACTAACTTTACCATGCAAGCACTCCTTCGGCCATCCTCTGTTTTCTCCTGTTTAACTGTTCCTGAGAAACTGCATATCTCTTCTTCCATCCCTGGCTCTTGCTTGACTTTCACTTGGTCAGACTTGAAGTTAATGCTTGTTTTCTCAGCAGTTCTGCCCGAGGAGCCACAGCTAGAGAGATACCAGTGTGTAAATAAGAGGAAAACTCATCACAGCAAAAAATAGTGACTGTTTCCTGTACAATTTCAAAGTCAAAGCATGTCAGAACATTCATGAGGTAGATCAAGTTTAAAAGACAGCAGAGAATCATAGTGAAAGAGGTGAAGGAGGCAAATCAGTCTCATGCAAGCATCCTTCCATTACTGGGTCACAATTATATCAAAGCCATACTGACCCACTACCAATTCATTATTTGAACTCATGTCTGATTTTTCAGCCTGCAGTGTTAGCACACTTACCTTCCTCTGCTCCCTGTGCTGGAGGTACTAGGTGGCCTCACAGGAGTGTGGGAGTTGGATAAACCTGCAAAGAAGCAGCATACAAGTTAGAATCATAGAATCATTAGGGTTGGAAAGGACCTTAAGATCATCTAGTTCCAACCCCCCTGCCGTGGGCAGGGACACCTCACGCTAAATCATAGAATCATAGAAGTTGACTTTGTACAAATCTATTTCACCTAATCCAAACAGTGCTGTAGCCCTCAGCCTATTAAGTCCTCAAATGTTGTCCACTGACATCCACGAATAAAGTCAAGAAAAGCAGATTGTTTTGCACTTGGCTTTTGAGAAACATAAGTTCTGCTGCTGCAACCGTTCATTCACAGAGTTTTACAATAATCTTACAGGGAGAAGACTAAGAGAAACACATTATCAAATTAAATTGGCTTCTTACTAATAGAAATGGACATTTTCAATGTTTAAATAACTCAACATTAGGTACTGGTGACTTAATTTGTTCACATCCATAACGAAAGCTTTATCATCCGTCTGCTACTATTAGTGTGACCTTGCTCAAATGATATTCCTGTGACTAAGAATCATAGACCCACAGACTGGTTTGGGTTGGAAAGGACCTTAAGATCATTCAGTTCCAACCCCCTGCCACAGGCAGGGACACTTTCCACTAGAGCAGCTTGCTCCAAGCCCCTGTGTCCAACCTGGCCTTGAACACTGCCAGGGATGGGGCAGCCACAGCTTCTCTGGGCACCCTGTGCCAGTGCCTCAGCACCCTCACAGGGAAGAGCTTCTTCCTTATATCTAACCTAGATCTCCCCTGTTTGAACTTATTATCCTTATACTATTGCTGCACTCCCTGATGAAGAGTCCCTCCACGGCATCCTAAGCTATTCTAGAAACTTACTTCCCAAACCTCAGAAAAGTCTAGCCAGTCATCATGGTAAGACGAGATAGAACAATGTAGTCTCTACATGTATCTGGAATACTGCATTCATGTGCTGGCAGTTTCTTACTGTAAAGATATTTCTGAAGGAGGGTAACATTGAAATTTCCAGAGGAATTTATTTCTGAGCAAATCAAATTCTAGCAGAACTTCCCTGGTGGCAGGAAATGGAAGGTAATTGTTTTCAACTTAAATGCCAGAAATACCCATTTGCTTTTTAGAATCATTAGAAATCCCCATCACACTCACCTGATGACCCTGGCGATAGAGCTGAAGGTCCTGGGGAGGGATTCATGGTACTTGTGGGTTGTGGGGGTAGGTGGCTGCCTGTGATATATCTACTTAGAAGGTTATCTAAGCTACTTGAACCAGCATCTTCAAGCTAAGAAGAAAAACCAAAAGTCTGAATCAGTGAGGCCTAAGTAAACCTTTTGAATAGTTCCACATCTTCAAACTGTGATCACTATCTTTACCAGAATTGTACACTCTGCCCACAAGGTTTCAGGACATCAGCAAACACTTCTATCACTTTCATACAGAGATAGACTTTCAAAACAGAAACCCACAGCCAGAAACTTAAAGTGAGATTTCTCAATAGCTCCCAAATATCTGAGTTCTTCCAGTCATGGAAGTTCTTCCACAGTCATGGGCTACACTTACTCTAGGTCATTCCAAACTTTTTGGTTCCCAGATGCTCAGTGTGTTAGTCATACAAACGGTGGTCAGTCACATGAACTACCAGATTACTAATGTGACCAGTTATTCCACAGTTAAGATACTAAGGGAAATCATGAACTAGTTTTACTTCAGGATGATGTGAAAATCTTGCTCCCTCCCACTCACTTCTGTGCAGATTTTGATACATTTAAAACAAGGACACAGGTACCCTATTACTTATTATCTCCTTAAAGCTATTAACTGCAAAACAGCATAATTGCAAATGATGCGTTTGAAATCCATGACAGCTATAAACAAGTATAGAAAAAGAGCATCTGAACCAAATTCTGCTTTTTCAGTGTACCCAGAAGCTGCATGCTTATATTTTATACATCCCACTGCCAAAAGTTTCTAACTTGGTGTATCATAAACTTTGGACACAAACAGGTGATGCTCTGATGTTATACAGTCATAACCAGTTGGTTATACTTGTGTTTTGTTCTAGTGACTAAATAAAGCTTCAGCACTGCACATAAACCAGATTCAGATGTGATCCTTTCTTCCCCCCCTTCACTATGGTTACATGCAAATTACTTGCAGCCTTGTGAGAAAACATGAGCATACAACCCCCTGAACATGACTCTAAGAGTTAAACAAGTTGCTATGGTATTACACCAGAAAATCTACTTGGACGTAAATGTTGGATGTAAATGGCTTCTTGCATACAAGGAAATTATTAGAGCCACTCTACTGGGGTACAGAGGAAATGGAGAGCAGACAGACAAGTAGGGCAGTGGGACACCTTTTCTCAGTACTTCCTACATTTGAGTGTCATATTTAGGAACATCCCAGGGAAGTGCCAGGTAACTTAAAATAAATCTCCATTCAAGTCATTCAACATACGTAACTATTCAACTCTTCCAGTGATATCTTCGCATACAGTAGTCTTGTGGAAGAAAGGAAGCAAACAGTAGTTGGGATTAACTAATCCAAGTATCAATTTCACTACAGGACAGCCATTAAGTAGTGATTAATCTAAAGACTAACACAGGTCAAGCAGGTCAGCCCTGTATAGTGAAATAAGTTACAGGCCCAAGTCAAGGGCTGAAGATGTTAATTCTTCAACTCTAAATGGTAATTTATACCATTCCACAGACAAGTACCAATAACCAAATAAAAAAAGAGAATGGAAAGCAGATCGTTACTTCACCCACAGCCTGATCTCCTCCACTGACCTGGATGGGTGGGATATCTGGCAGGGAAGGTAAGTTCTCGGGGTTTGTCACAGAAGGAATGAGTTCAATTGCAGTAACGGACGGACTCGTTGGACCACGGTTCGCACTCGCCATTGTTGCTGTAGTGGGACTGGTTGGATTAATAGTGGTGTTGTGCGCAGAAACAACTGGAAAAGGCCCTGCGTGCCCAGGGTTAGAATGCTGCAGGAAAAGAGAAGGGACCATGACTGCACTGCAGACAAATAGGACAGACACTGCATGTAAAACACGTGCATTATAGGATAGTCCTCAAGAATTAGGGGGAAATTTATAAACTTACATTTCTATCAACATAACCTGATAGCACTGAATGCAAAGCAACTGCTGTTTTTATTTACTTGGAAAGAAAAAGCACTTTATGTGGCTAGATGTTTAAACATACAGCACGTATTCCACAAAATCGTGTTCATATACGATTTTCTTAATTATTTCCTCCAAAGACAACTTCAGAGTCCACGTCTGTCTACAAACTTACAGAGTAATTGTTTGAAGTATTATAGAGTAATTTTTGATTTTCCAGTCACATTAGCATTCATTGTCAAGAACTTTCATTCTGAATGGTATGCAGAGCTCTGCATCATGCTTCAGGTTTAAATTTAAAACTGCTTTGAATTTGGTTTCATTAGAAACCCTCAACTACATCACTTTGAACTTCACTACTCTTTGACTGTTCTCTAGGAAACCTAAAAGCTGAATGTCACGGAAAAATGAAAAAGGAAATGTTTTGTTTCCCAGAACAAAAATGAAACACAAACATTAGAACTCATTTTCACTCCTATGGTTTGGATTTTCTGATGTTCACAGTACAATATGCCACACGAAAAAGCACATGTGCGTAGCTGCGAGTTCTACACGCTACATAAATACATTTACAGCTGGAGGTATCATCTATTGTAATGACAGATTGGCACAATGGCACAAATGAAGCGTGTACACAGGATATACTTGTCTTTGAAGGTGAGGCTGCATCATGGAGTATTGTGGTCCATTGTGGCGTGGTATTCCTGGTATACGAGCAGCATTCTGAGCCATTCTCATCTGATGTGCTTGGAAAGCCCCACAGTTCATGTTACCCCTCTGCATGGTCTGCATGCTGATCAACCTGGGAGGCTGCAAGGGTTTTTGGGTTTTAAAATTGGTGCTTTGAACATGTTAAAAAGAAGCCAATCTCTTTCCACAGTAGGTTTATTAGTTACAAACATCAAGAAAAGCCAAGAGCTGTCACATTTCAAGTATGGTAAATTTCAAAAGAATTTCATGTTCATAAACTGCTTTGTAGATTAATATTTGATAGAGCTATTTAACTCTCAGTGCTACTGTAAAACATAAAATAACAACATACAAGATACTTACCTGCTGCTGTATGACTTGTGGACTTGTCTGCCTGGGAACTGACCCAGTTGGCTGTGCCATCCTCATCTGCTGCATTTGCTGATGCTTTTGTGCATACACCTGCTGCTGCATATGCTGAAGGCGAAGCTGCGCTAGATTGATTTGTCCTGGAGCTTTGTTGACGTGGTTTGTTCCTGGAGGAGTTTGTCCAACCACTACATTAGGAGTGTAACTAGGAGTTGGTTTATTTTCAATGACAAGGTTACCTAAAGAAAGCCAAAAGAAGAACCAGTAAACACTTAAATCTCCATCATCATCTGAAGGTTGATAAATGCAGAATATTCAGATGTTTCTAACATTAGTTTTGCTAACAGAAAGAACAGAGCAGACACAGAGAGTAACCAGGACTGCATGGGTTATGTCAAGAGAGTTTTGGTCTTCTGCATTACGAGATGTATTGTACTCCAACTCACTCACGTTGGATGAACAACCCCAATTCAATCTGTTTTTTTAAGTAACTAGTTTTTCAGAATAAATACACACCATTTTCTCACCTAAATTGACAACGTTCTTGGCCCAGAACGTAGGGTCACAATGGAAGCGGATTGCTCCATTGGCAGCCGGGACGGGATCGCAACGCGCCTTTAAAATATGCCGTAACTGGAATGTTATCTAATGGGAATCAGAAACAAGACTGGTGAGGACAATGAAGTAAAGAATGAGGACATTAAGAAGTGTGTGTTTGCCCAGCTAGATTAAACTGCTGGATCACCAACAAGGAATGTCAATAGCAAGTTTAGTTCCTAGCCTGGAAATTCACAATTCACCAGGAAAAACATCCATTGTACAATTAGTTTTTTACTCGACTCAGAGGATTACGGAGAAGTGCTGTTACACAATACTACTACAATGACTCAAGTAAAACACTGAGGTGCCTTTACAGAGCTTGACCCCATTCCTTTATGATCCTACTGTTAAGTCCTTACTTTACAAATGAAAAGCGGTGTGCAATTCAGGAAATTCACTCTATTATTACAGAGGGTTTTTTTTCTGTTTTAAATGAAGCATGAATAACTCATTGTCTCTTCCATGGATATAATCTAGTGAAGCTACAGGATACTTCGAACACTCTTTTGACTGAACATTCTCTGTATTGCACAGACAAATTAAAGGATGTTTCCTTACCAGCCGTTTACTGTATAGCAAAGCAGTGCTGCTCCCACTTGCAATAGCCCAATTAGTAAAGTTCATCACATGCTTCACTTGTCTGGAAAGACCAGTGATGTCATTCTGTTGTTGTATTAACTTCATCTGTCTCTCCTTTGTTACATTCTACAAAGAAACAAAAACTTAATTATAATGGAGGCTTCAGACTTAGGAGAAAAACGTGAACTGCTATCACAGATCCTGGAGCAAAAGAAAACTGTCACAAGCAAAGCAGCTTATGCTAATGCTCATATTCAGAGCAGCTAGAACCAGCAAGATAGCTATTATTCCTCTCTATCAGTCTTCACAGAGGTATCAATATAAAGGGAAAACAGGAAGCTCAATCTTCAGGATTGGGCAACTGTTACAACCTCACAACAAAAGGCAACTTTCCAATGGAATTTTCTAGCCTGCAACAAATGCTGTGTCAACAGAAAAGGAATATTTGATGTCATTGACAAATAGCTGCTCCTTAACCAGAAGAAATCTATTGTAATTAAGTTGGTCTTATTTTTCTTAGCCACACCATGCAGACTGGCAGCATGTTCTGCACTAACTTCTGATGGATTTCCTCTCTTCAGGTAAAAACTGAAATCATAAGTTAAATTTCCAGAGATTTGAATAAAGTGAATATAATTATTAACCAGAATATGCTGGAAAGTATGCTTAAAGTCATTGCCTCCTTTACAATGACAATCTATAGAACTTAAAATACCTTTACATACAAACACGTATGACTACCACATCTTTGAAAACCTAGGTGTACTTAAAGGGTCAGGATTTGTTAGCAGTCAACACCAGTTATGAGAATTACTAAGGGAACAAATACTAACAAGTGCCACTAGGACACCAGGAGTTAAAATGATCACCTGTCACTTCCCTGCCCTTTTCGCCTCATGCCACCACCCTATGCAAGCAAAAGGAGGAAATCCGATTTTAACAACAAGCAGGAGAGGAAATCATGATGTAAAGCTGCAATTTGTTATGTGCTCAAGACAAATTACAGACCTACCTCTGGGAATTTACACTGTGAAGAATAAACATGGAATATAAATTCTGAATAGGGAACTGGAAACAGCAAACAACACTACTAGATTTTCTCTTAACTGTACCTCAAGGTGCTGTAAGAGAGATTTTCCCTTTTTATTGATCTCATTGATGAGGGTGAATATAGCCACTTTGATCTCCTGTTCTACCCGTTTGTTTGTTTCATTTACTTCTTTTATCCTAAAAAAAAGAGAAATGTATTGTCAGGCAGTCAATACTCAACATCACTGACCCTTGGAGAGTGAAGGAGAAACTTCTGTTATTGAAGGAGTTCCGATGCATGCAAAACATATAGCTTGTTTGAGTTCTAAGAGAAATAATCATTAATCAGCTTTATCAAAGAAGCCATCTAAAATTTCAGGTTTGAAAAAATATGGTATAATCTGAGATCAAGATGGTGTCTCAATTACAACTCGGGTTTGACTTAAAATTATATGAAACAGACCTTGTGGCTTATGTGCTTTATACAGAGACATACCCAGCCAAGACATGTGTGTATGTACATGTATATATTTATCTCTATATCATGTCTTTTTCACTGTGAAGAATTTATATATGATGCCTTAACCTTTTATGCTAAGGAAAGGAAGTGAATCATGAGTTTCAGATTGGTTCCTCCACCTCCCCCAGAAAATCTCGTAACAAAAAGATTATTACATGCCTGTAAGGTATTACAGGCCAATACACAAGGGCAAACAATTCACTAACAATTTGCTCAACATTAGGTTATATTCTCTTGCGCTTTACTACTACTGCCCTTCTATCTCTTCATTTCCATCACTGTCCATTCTTCCTCAGTTTTAGTGTCTTCACTATTCTCAACTTCAATCTCAAGCAAATCATAGAATCGTTAGGGTTGGAAAGGACCTTAAGATCATCTAGTTCCAACCCCCCTGCCGTGGGCAGGGACACCTTACACTAAATCATATCTCTGTCCACAGAATTTGAAATAAAGCATTTCTTAAACCTCACTGCAAATTTGGGATTTACTTGATGCTGCCTTAAATCTACTGATGACATAATGTTGCAGGAGGATTCTTTGCTTCGCTTGTAGGCAGCAGAACACACCACCTTGCATGAGCCAGTCTGAGTGCAAAGACTTCAGCTGTCCTTTTCTGAAGGGCTTCTTCACTCCTAGATCGAGCATCTGAACTCACAATGTCATTCATTCTGACAGGATCACAAGACCAATACTCATGTGTCTGACATCTTCATGATTGGTGTTAAATGCCGCTTAAGGCACCTTGGACACAAGTTGTGCTTTTTCACAGCACAACCTGGTCTTCAACAAGCATTCAACCAACTCCTCATTAAGTCAGTAGACATCCATCCTTGGGCTTGGCACCTACCAATTATTCCAGGCAGTTATTCTTTCTACCTTGTTTTATGCTTCACAATCACATAGGATGGCAATTTCATACCATCTGCTAACACTGACAACATTATTGTAATATACACTTTTTTTCATTCCCTGAAGATTTATGATAACATATTTTGTGCCCTACACTTCAGCACTGCATAGAAGGGCAAAGTAACCTACTGTCTCACTTGCAGAATCCATTTGGCTCAGTAGATAATCATAAGCTTTACACAACGCAACCACATGCTGCAGAAATTCACTGAATTTTCAGTGAAGCCAGAAACTCTTAGACAAAACCCACCATTATAATGTGTTACTTGTATATGCCCCAGCCATTATTGGCCTTGAATTCATATCACAGAACCTTTTGTGAAGTTCTGCCCTGTAAGGGTGCTGTGGCGCTGGAACAGGCTGCCCAAAGAAGTGGTAAATGCCCCATCTCTGGCAGTGCTCAAGGCCAGGTTGGACAGAGCCTTGGGTGACATGGTCTAGTGGAAGGTGTCCCTGCCCACGGCAGGGGGTTGGAACTGGATGATCTTAAGGTCCTTTCCAACCCAAATCATTCTATGATTCTATGATTCCTTGGCCTTTTAGTTTAATTATTTCCCATTAAGCCGAGTCTCTGTCTCTTCTTCAAAGATGTAACAATTCTACAGCTTGTCCTCCTCCTTCACGATGGTGTTCACTTTTGGGAAACTTCAAAGAGTTTCATGCTGAGTCAATGCAAAGAATTTAATTTCCATTACTTCCACCTTTGCACACTTGCCTCTGCCATGTTCTATGTTCTCCTTCCCTTGCAAGTCTTTTGGGGATTTTTTTAAATGTACATGTTATCACTAGGAGTTAAAAATTTGCACCAGAACTTCCCCTTCTATCTTTGGGGCACTTCCTTCTCCCTTGTACTTCCCATCTCCACATGAGGTGTCATTCTGCAAGTGACATAAAAGGTGCAGAAGGCTCATGAAACCACTGGAATTACAGTGGAATTCCCTGACCTCCAGCACACCACATCACCATGAGAGGGTGAAAAAAACAGCAGTGATCTTGTGCTCTCTCTGTCTCTATATTCAGTGTTCTACAGGACAATGAATTTACACTCATTCTGGAATTCTAATGTTAAGCTACCCGAGGAAAAGCTTGTCTTCCTGTCAGGTAATGACACTAAGTTTTGCCTGCCTGCTTAAAGCAAACTATTCACGATTTCCTACGCAATTTCCAATATGACTTAAGATGCAAAATCAATTAAAATGTGAAGTATTATTCTAGTTCATCACTCATCTTAGTGTGGTGCATTCAAAGGAATGTAATAGTAACAATTCATCATTTTGGGTACTCACCTATTCTGAACTTGGGCAGCTGCAAAATTTACATAGTTCTTCTTCTCAAGAAGTTTGGCCAATAGGTTCTCAATTGCACCCTTCTGGTTCTGAAAAGCCTCTTCCAGAAACTGATACCTTTTCAACATGCAAAAGATAGCAATTACCAAGGAGGAATGGGCTGAAACTCAAGGTTCCAATTTAGATACAAAGCTTTTGGAAAAAATATGACAAAACACACAGAAAAATCAAACTGTGTACACCAGTGTGTAAAATGATTCAGTACTGATAAAATCCTTTGCAAGTGTCCAGAAGACTGAACTCCTATGGGTCACATTAATTCCAACTATGCAGGGAGACGATGTGCTGCATCGTTTCACCAGACAGCAAGCAATGGAGCCCCAGCTAAAGCATACAGCAGAAGCTTCAAAGCTTGGCAAATCATTTTGCTGGCATTAATGAGAAAAATGCACTAATAGCTTAAACATACATTAAATGATACAGAAAACTCCTATCACAGAAAACTATTTTTCCAGCTGCTATTATACTGCTCATATTTGACTGAATTAGCTTAATCTGAAAGAAAACAGTCCTATTTAAATAAAAACCTAAACTCTTTCATACTTCCATGTGAAGAACATATCATTCCCTTCCAAGTCTTTCAAGAAAACAGCTTCTATATCAAAGGCACCTTCCATTACCTCATCTGAAAAGAGTGCAAGTAGCTACATCAAAGGAAACTATTGAAATTAGTTGCATTTTCCTAACATACAAGAGGAATGAACAGTGCAACAGAAGCAGAACACTTAAGCTGGAAACGGCACTGGGATTTAAGTAGCTCCAAGAGTTTTAATCTTCTCTGTTTTTTCTCAACTACCCAGAGATTCCCCTCAAGCCCCAAGATTCCTATCGGTCACTTGCCACTTCTTGTCTTCAGTAAGTAAACTTTATGCTTTCTACAGAAGTACCAGCAATTCACTTGAAACTCTGCACTGAACACTGGACCACATTGCTGCTAAAGTGGTGATTCATCCTCCTTTGGGGCAAACTATTGGTATTTCAGGTAAGAAGTAAACAGATTAAAACTAATCTTTGTTTCCACTTTATTTAGTGACCTTCATAAAGATCTCAGTTGTACTTCATGGCAGATGAAGCAGTCACCCTAACCATCTGTAAGTCACATCTGCAGACAGAACTCAGTTTAAAAGAAGATTCTGCAAGGTAGCATGTTAATAGCAAAGTATTCTCTTAGTGGAAGAGAACAGGTCAGTAGAACAAGATACATCTGTTAGTTAGCATCAGGCACAAAACAGATGCAAAGAAACCAACTAGAACAAGTTAGTTTACATATCCTAGGAGACCACACTGTTTTGGACACATCTTTCAGGGTATTTATGATCAAGCCTATGAAACAGGCTGTTAACAGTATTCATTTCAGAAGTAAAAGCGCTCCATTAGGCTGCTGTAGCAGCCTATGAGAGCAAACACTACTCTGTAAAACACACACTAAATTCAATATTGCAACATACTGACAATCCCTTTCACAGAGAAATCTCCCTTGTAGATTGACTGGGAAAACCAGTGCTGCAGTGGCTGATAAATACTTATTTATCCCCAGGTTCTCTATTATATCCCCAGGTTCTCTTGGGAAATGGGAGAGGTGCCTGAGGACTGGAGGAAAGCAAATGTCACCCCAGTCTTCAAAAAGGGCAAGAAGGAGGACCCGGGTAACTATAGACCAGTCAGCCTCACCTCCATCCCTGGGAAAGTGATGGAACACCTTATCCTTGGTGCCACCTTAAGGCATATCAAGGATAAGAGGGTTATGAGGGGCAGTCAACATGGCTTCACCGGGGGAAATCATGTTTGACCAATCTCTTAGCCTTTTATGAGGAAATAACACGGTGGATGGATGATGGCAGAGCGGTGGATGTGGTCTACCTTGACTTCAGCAAAGCATTTGACACAGTCTCCCACAGCATCCTCACGGCTAAAATGAGGAAGTGTGGACTGGATGATCAGGTAGTGAGGTGGACTGCGAACTGGCTGAAGGAGAGAAGCCAGAGAGTTGTAGTCTATGGGGCTGAGTCTAGTTGGAGGCCTATAACTAGTGGAGTGCCTCAAGGGTCAGTGCTGGGACCGGTATTATTTAATATATTCATCAACGATTTAGATGAGGGAATTGAGTGTACTATCAGCAAGTTTGCTGATGACACTAAGCTGGGAGGAGTGGCTGACACGCCAGAAGGCTGTGCTGCCATCCAGCGAGACCTGGACAGGCTGGAGAGATGGGCAGGGAGTAACTTGATGAAATATAACAAGGGAAAGTGTAGAGTCCTGCATCTGGGCAGGAACAACCCCAGGTTCCAGTATAGGTTGGGGAACGACCTGTTAGAGAGCAGTGTAGGGGAGAGGGACCTGGGGGTCCTAGTGGACGACAGGATGACCATGAGCCAACACTGTGCCCTTGTGGCTAAGAAGGCCAATGGCATCCTGGGGTGTATTAGAAGGGGGGTGGTTAGTAGGTCGAGAGAGGTCCTCCTTCCCCTCTACTCTGCCCTGGTGAGACCCCATCTGGAATATTGTGTCCAGTTCTGGGCCCCTCAGTTCAAGAAGGACAGGGAGCTGCTGGAGAGAGTCCAGCGCAGGGCAACAAAGATGATTAAGGGAGTGGAGCATCTCCCTTATGAGGAAAGACTGAGGGAGCTGGGTCTCTATAGTTTGGAGAAGAGGAGACTGAGGGGTGACCTTATAAGTGTCTATAAATATATAAAGGGGGAGTGTCACGAGGATGGAGCCAGGCTCTACGCAGTGGCAAACAATGATAGGACAAGGGGTAATGGGTACAAACTGGAACACAAGAGGTTCCACTTAAACTTGAGAAGAAACTTCTTCTCAGTGAGGGTGATGGAACACTGGAACAGGCTGCCCAGGGAGGTTGTGGAGTCTCCTTCCCTGGAGACATTCAAAACCCGCCTGGACACATTCCTGTGTAACATTACCTAGGTGTTCCTGCTCCGGCAGGGGGATTGGACTAGATGATCTTTCGAGGTCCCTTCCAATCTCTAGCATACTGTGATAACACTGCAAACTACTTTTTCAAACATTCAAACAACTCTACAACAGAGCTGCTAAAGAGCAGGAAGTTTTAATGGATCTTAAGAAGTTCCAACCTTTTTCTACCAGCAAGCTCTGGAAACAAACACCAGCATTACTTTTTACTTGGAGTGAGGCAATGTTCAACAAACTAAAATCATGCAATTTTTCCCCTCTAATACCATAAGAATATATTAATCTACGATGCAAAATTTATACCTTACAAAAATACCCTAAATTGAACAACTGGTGCCTAAGAAAAGATGCCCTTTTAAGAAATTACCTCATCCATGACTATTTCACTTTCTGCTTCTTTACAGCACCAGGTACTCAGGGCTGTAGCAATTTCTATTCAAATCCTGACAGCATTGGTAAATGCCAGTTAACAATCACACCAAGTCACCTCAGCCCATGTTGGTTTGAATCTGCTCTTAGGATACTTCATGAAGCTCAACCAACTGATGGCTCAAAGTTTTCAGCACTCCACACAGGTTTTCCTTCGCAAGGGATCATTTCAGCCCAAAGAGCACATACAACAGTATTTAGGACATAAAATGCCATTTCATCCTCTGAGAAAGCACACCACAGGAATTAAGACATGGTAATATTTGTACCTGTGTTCTTTGTGTTCCAGTAACTGACAGTCTCTGCATGTCAGCCTGTCACATGTTTCACAGAAAAGTTTTAACTGCTCTTGTTTGTGGACAGGACAGAAAACAGGACGTTGACCAGATGCTCCCACGGCCTCTGTTTTTAAAAATAAACCAGTTTTGCATTGTAAAAATCAAACTGACACGATCTGAAGAGCAAAACAACTCACTTCCAAGCCCAGTAACAACCAAGAATGTGGAGAAAGACAACTATAGACCTGTTCTCACGCTCAAGTTCCCATTAATAGGTTCTCATTGAAGTATTTACAGTGCCAGCAGCTTATAGCTGCTTCTACTTGATTGTATTGAAAGAGAAGGAGAAATTCCTCTCCTATCACAACCACTCAAGACACTGGCATCTGTAAGAATACAAAGCCTGTACACAACACCAGGATCGTGTACACATGGTCACAGTTAAACTGTGTGCAATTTCACCTGATGCACTGAAGGACGGATCAAACTTCACGAGCTTTTACACTGTCAAACACCCTTAGGTTTTCTAAACTGTCACTACAAACCCTTTATAAAGCTCATCAAGTCATATGCAACTGAAGTGGTAAATACAAAGCAAACATTGCCCATGTTAAGGGTTACTTAAACTCCAGCTGATCTGCTTCCCTTTTCCATTTTAGCAAATAATAGACGATAATGTCAAAAAGCAGTTCTGAGCTTACGAAGAAGTGCTGCACAGTCTTCTAAGAATACTTTGAGCTTAGCACAGAGGAAAGCAGCCTTTGGAAGATACAGCAGGTAAGGTTTAAAACATGAATGTCTTAAATGTCTTAAACATGAATGTCTCCAACATTTCTGAAGCTTGTTATATCATGCAAGTTATTGTAAAGAAAAGAGAGCTCATGAATTTACAGCTGACACTCAGTAACAGGAATTTAAAGTCTCCAGGGTGTATCTTTGGTTCTTATAAAAAAGAAGGCACAAGCTCCTCCAAGAAAATAATGAACTGCCATCCCCAAGAGTCAAGACAGTTTCTAAGGATCAGTAGGTCAGGTCAAAGGAAGGCTACATTCTTGCCATAGGCTACCACACCAGCTCCAAGCTGGCTTCCTACAAACACCAACCTACATTTCTGATACAAGGTTTATTTTATTGGAACAGCCAATTTTTGGCACTTCTGCCTCAGGTTTAGTGAAGGGGAAGCAGAGCTACAGTATCACCTTGACAGTCACAATATAGCTCTCCTAATGAGGAACATCAGTAACATCAGTAACACTTTGCAGGGCCCTATACTTTGATTTCACCGTGTTTCTCACGTAGTAGGATTAATACGTTTAAACTTAAACAGATAATACTTCTTTTTGAAGAACACCCAATAAAACATACAGAGAAACTTCTCCAGAAATGAAGTTTTTTACAGAGCAAGTGAAATAAGATCATTTTCTAAAAGAACTAAGCTCAATAGCAAATTTTAACTATTAATCTGATTTTGATGAGAGTTGGCAGAAAGCAAAGCAGTTACCCTTTTGATATGGCACAATGAAACAATCATGAGGATCTTAATTCTAAATGGAGAGACAGAGAGAGCAGAACGTGAAGATCTCTCCTCCTCAGTAAGATCAGTCTTCATGTACATTCAGCTTGTGTAGAACCTACAGGCCTTTAAATCTGAATCCCATTTACAGATAACACCTTCTAAGCTAAAATCCAGCTTCCTTTTACCTGCTTTGGGAATGTTTTCCACATTACCTCAGCAGGTTATAAACAATACAGAGTCAAATAACAGTTTAAGAAGTTCTATAAAGCTGTACTTCTAACCAAAGTGCACACACAGTTCACACATTAAATTTTGCTAACCTAAAATACATTTGAACTCCACATTTACTCAGCAATATCAATACAACAGTAACATCACACTGAATATGGCTATGAGCTTATCTGTGCATACTTCTCTACTGGGAGAACTATAATTGCTCCTTATACATTTTGCTGTAGTTGGTGAATTTCCTTAGCCAATGGATATGTCAGTACTCTCCAGATTTAAATCCTCCATTTAGTTATTCTCCTAAAGTAAAGGATTATTAAGAATAGATCTAAATTCTTTCCAAAGATCTAAATTCTTTCCAAAGACTGCTCTCTCATTCTCTACTTAAGATATTTCTTCCTTTGGACATCACACTGTACAAAGTGTGAGTAAATAACCCACTTGAGTTTAAAATTTAATTTTTCCTCCATTTTTGGAGCTACAAATTCTGCACTGGGAGCTTTTTACTAAACTTTTCCCAAATCTTTGGAGAAAGCCATACATACAGTTGGTTCTTACCCAGATAATTCTCCCTGTCTCTTTCTATATGTGCCAAAGAAAAGGAGCTTACTATAGTGATACCCACACACTCACCTGAAGAAACATCCTCTTTTTTTCTGATCATATGATCTTTAGTAAATTTTACTCGCTGATGAGCTTCTATGCAAGTCTTGCACAACCATTCCCCACATTCTACACAAAATCCAACAGCACTAGCATTATCTTCACAGCTTGTACACACCTGCGAAGGGAAACAGGCAGTTACCATCATTTTCCTGGAAAGCATTAACATGTATAGACAAAGCCAGCAAGCGAATTTCAGCAAGCAGGAAAGTGCTATACCTGTTCTGACTTCTCATCAGAGCTGCTTGGTGCTTCTGATGTGTCTTTTACAAAGTAGTTATCCACCAGATCTATCTGTCTGCATTCTTGGCGGCATATGGGACATCTGATGACACCAACTGCAAGACAGAAAGTGTTTCCCAATTTTAAGATAAAGAACATAAAAAACAACACTCCCGGAATAAAAGATCACAAGAATGAAAACAGAACCCTCGGACTGCTCATTTCACTTGGCTAAATTGGAACAGGCTTCCCAGGGAAGCAGTGGAATCACTATCCCTGAAAGTGTTCACACACCATGTAGATGAGGCCCCCAGTGCTGTGGCTTAGCGGTGGCCTTGGCAGTGCTGGGGAATGGTTGGATTTGATGAGCTTAAAGGTATTTTCCAACCTGGGTGACTCTGTGATAAAAGACACTACCCTTAAAAGCAGCCATTACCTACAGGTAACAGTTTCTCCTAAAAAGCACCCCAACAACAACAAACCATGAACAAGAAAACCCCCACAAACCACATGCACCTCTCTTTAGAAGAGGCTCCATTTCCTAAGATGAGGGTGTGATAACTTTTACATCATACTCAGGTTTTACTACTGATTTCTTCCCCCCAAAATATGTATAAACCATGTATTTTTAGCCCAGTCATTTGTTCTCCCCAAGCAAATATCCTCATTTCCCCCCACTTTAGTTTAATAAACTCAAGACACATGTTAATTAATTTTTACAACCATCTACTGTGCAGTCTGTCTCAAGACAAACATTAGGAAAGGGATACAGATGAGTAAGACCAACTACCTGAAGGTTACAGGGGTTTTCCAAGTAGTGTTTTGCAGGGAAGGCAAATACCAAAAGCCACAATTTGACAGCAAAAATTCCTCTTAGGCCAGCTACACCTACCTTTCTGCAGCACATACAATGCTTTGCACATATAGATGTAAATGCATACACACGTAGCTTTAACACCGGATATGATGAGACTAGTTCCTTTCCAGTATCCGGCTTTGTTATCCTCTGTAATTGCTAAACTAGAGCTTGAAGTCCTCAGTGGAGCACTAACCTGCTACATGATCCAAACTGACATTTAAAGATGTTTTGTGAACAACAGACATTAAAAGTTTGAAAGCCTAAGTTACCTCTGAGGTAGTGGTTAACACCTAGTCTGAAGTTGCTATAATACTTCATTGTCATCACCATTTTCAAGGAGAAGCTTTCAAAGCAATTGGGTATTTTTATACACAGAGACACCTGAAATGACTTTGGAAAGTAAGAGTAATTAAATGATGCTCAACTCCTTTGTGGATATGCAGTTAAAACAGCAGGACTTATTTCAGAGAGATTAATTACATTAGTAGTAAACGAGTTAATTTTTTCAAGTGCTAAAATTAACAATGGCTTCAGAACACACAGGATTCACTGCAGAGCAATATGAATCCAAGTAAGAAGTCCCTGTACCATCAAACCAAACATGCTTCTAGTACAGGACGTGAAAAATAGCCAATGTTCTAGTACCTACATGTACAAAAGCTTTCACATATACAATGAAGCTTCTACATATGCAGAGCCTTCAGATTTTCTTACTACTGAGAGACAACATTCTTTAGGGAATACTATAATGAAAGTCACCTATCTGCTGATGTGCCTATACTTACAGGCCAAAAGTTTCTAACCATTAAAATGCTCCATCTAAAACCAGGCCACAGTTAAATCTAATTTTTAGTGCTGTCTTGGGCTGATCATACAAAAATCCTGCAGGAAGCACAAAAGCATCCAAGATTTATAATCTTTACACAAAGAGAAGTCAAACTCCACTAAAGCAAAGCGCTTCCTGTAAGGCAGGTTTGGATTTCGGTTTTAAACCAGACAAATCACTAAAAGCCTGAATAAACTCAAGCCTTTTCATGCCAGAAGAGCAACACAAATGGCAGCCCATGGGCTGGATTTGGACCACGGGTAATTCTACCTTGACCACTGCATCTCTCTGGAAGGACACAGGGAACATGGAGTCCACAAACACTGCTGACAGTCAAACATCCACATTCCGCAACTCCATATTCAAGCACACTTTGCACACCAGTACTCACTGGCGTTCTGCACATATCTCAATACAACATAACCTTAAGATGAGGCCTTGCAATTCTTATTTAGCATATACACTTCATTTTCACATCTCAATGCCCTCAATTACTTCCAAAGTAGCTTTCCAATATTATATGAGCAACTCGTACTCATGTCCTGCTCTTTGAATCTAATATAAGCCAAATTAATGCAGCATCGTTTGTACTAGAAACCAGATGGAAAACATACAGATGTGGCTAATTTTGTGAGGGGAGAGGGAGAAGTAGATAAAGATCATGCTGAAATAACACACACATAGAAGAAAACCAGAAAGAAATCCTTACCTGACAAAACTGGAGGTCATTTGCCATCTAATGAAGTTTATGGTAAGGATTTCATGTGAATGCATTTTAGGACAAGCTATGGCTCAAATGTTTATATAACTTACTAGAAAAACAAGGTTTCATTGCCAGTTTCAGTCCGAAATACTTCTTATGTAAGAAAATTGAAATGAAACACAAGTATCATCCCACAGCAGAAATTACTGCACTGGTTTTCTGCATCCATTTAATTTAGAAGCTTAATACTGATTAAAAAAAACAACAAACAAAACCAAACCAACCACCCACCCCAACACAAATGTATTTAGCCCTAGTATACACATTTCCACTGTAACTCTGCTTTCAGAAAGGGCATGTACCTACATCCAAAGAATGTATCCGACAGCACACAGAAAAAAATCCCAACCCTATTCTTAAAAGATCAAAGTTGAATTAGAATTAGACACATTCATAGAAATTAGGAAGCTCAGACTGGTTTATCATCTCTCCCAATCCAAACTATTACCGTAAAGACATCCCACACTCTAAAAAATGGCTTCAAAATAATACAAAGCCACATACATCAACACTCAAGAGGTTAATAGCAGCACTGAAGAGTTGAGAATCGGCAAGTTTCTTTCACACTTCCCATTTCAAATCCTACACAACTTGGTTTTACTAATCCATAAAGCAGAAATGCTTCTTCCCTGGCAAAAATATTAGGAGATATAGTACGTATTGACCACATGACATGGAACTCGGAGGGTCTGTTTTGAACAGCAGTTCCCATCTGATTTACAGTACACTGGCATCAAAATACCTTCATCCAGGAACAGAGTTATACTTCAGGCGCCAAAAAGGAAAAAAAAAAAAAGCCCCCCCCCCAAATGTCACCATCCACAGCTGCTCTGGGGGGAAGTATCACTTTCATGAAGAAATCCAAGAACAATCAGCCTTTGGACCTAAAAGGCCACAGAAAGTAAGGAGCTGTTTTGCAAGAGCTGCAGGTAAGGAGTGGACTTCCAGCTTCTTACACTGCATTGAGGAGGACTCACATCACCAGTTTTTCTACTTGTTTAATCACAAACCTCATAATAAGACCTGTAACAACCATGAGCACAAACACACCATACTTGATACACACAGCTGTATGTACCACATTTCCCCTTCCCTGCCATTTCCAGTCACACTGTGAATTACATCCTATTCCCAGTCAATCGTGCAGTTCAAATCAGATTCTACTTTTTGTCACACACTTCTTCAGACTTTATCCGGAACAGCAAAAACATTCTCAATCATGTTTACTGCCCCTCATCTGCTGCATGTAGTATAAATCAAGTTTTGTTTCTCTCCTCTTACCCTATGTGAGGTTGATTTCAGTGAGAGCAGGAATAATTTCTTGCCTGGAGATTTGGTTTGAGCCCCACCAATTCAGTAGGTAAGAAAAGCCTGCCTTGCATTGCTAACCCCACTCAAAGAGAGGCAGGTTTCATTTGCCACCTTCTCACATGATGAGCCATTCCTCCCTACTGGAGTTTCCAAAGCCTGCAAAAGAGGCTTCATCCTTGCAGACATTTACACTATTGTAATGATAAAGCTTCCCAGGGCAGAAAATATTTGCAAGCACTCATGCGATTTAATAACTCAAACTTCCGTTTGAAGTTCCGACTTGGCATGCTTGCAGTCCTCCAAGGAACGAATCTCTGCCAGGTTTCATTTACTGGCTGAGAGCACCAACAGTAGTTACCACACGTGTGTAATATTTACTTCTCACAGAAATGTAAGGGTCCAAATACTCCTCCATATAGCTATACATTAACAACCTTAATCTAGCGTCAGGGGTTAGACCTTGAAATAAACCCTCCCGGGTCAGGTAAGTGACACAATCCCACTGAAATCTATCAGAATATAAATACATTTGGAAGAAAAATAACTGCTTTGAAGGTCCACTCCTAACTCTGCCTTTGCTTTTGACAAACAACCCTTGCTTGTATCACAAATGTCATGCATTGACCTGACAACATGCTATATTTAGTGAGGAAAACCAATTTATAGCAGTCACAGACATCTATTTTTATAAAAATTACATATGCTCTAGAATGTTACCAGACAAAAGCGTCCTTTAAAAATACACTGAAATTACATTTAGAACAAGATTTAAGTTTCAGACCAAGATTTTAATAAGCCCAGATGAACTGAACATTTGTCAGGACTTGGCCTTTGCTGGGATCCAGCAGATATAAATCCATGACCCTCACTCATCAACACAGGAGAAAGCCAAAGAACCAAGAAAATTCAGGTGACGTATGCTAACATTTCCTAAACCCAAGATGGTCTGCACTGAGACAGCTTAAAGCAGTCTATTTGATGCAGGAGTTTTCAGCTTTCGAGACTGAAAATACAATAACTACAACTGAATTCAGTTTAAGTGCTGTGTCAGACTCTCCCAGCCATCATACTGGTTTTAGGGCCCCCTCCCAAAGCAAATTAAAACTACTTCCTGCATAATTTAAGGTGTGATTAATACATGGTTTCTAAATACACAAACAGTGGGTACAGGAGCTGAATTCAGCTATCAAAATAATTTATGATACTAGGTATGACAGCACTCAGTAGTAAATGGACTGTTCCTCAAATTATACATACATGCATATTAAGTTATGGAGGTTTCCCTTAGGCTCCCCAAAAGCATCCTCCAGCTAATGCAGATTGTGCCATTCTCAGGGAGCTGGGAGGGCCACACATTCCCTCTGTTGAGATAATCTTCTTATGAGAGATTGTAAATATCTCGGCAAGAGTGAAACCTCCAAACAAGTCTCTTCCCAGGAGCAGCTGCAGCAGTGGGTGCAGAACAAGGTGGTTTGTGGGATCTGTAACAGTCTGAAATCTCTAACTTCAAAGTAAGCCTTTTTCAGAACACTGTGATCAAACAGAAGGTGGCATTTTCTTGTAACCTGTTCACTCTGAAAGGAAGAGCGCAGCTGGACAGCTGAAACACTGGGCATTAAGCAATCAGCTATCCACCAAATAAACACACATTCCAATGACCTAGAAAGTCATTAAGCTGCATATGTTACTTTTTATGTTTAACAAGTGGCATAAAAGTATGCTTTAAATACACAAAACAAAATACTTTTTCCCCCAACATAAACAACAGCCAAAACAATCTGTCACTACCACAATAGGTATGATCCCACCAGTGACTTCTCTATAACAGAGCCAGCCACAACTTCAGATTGTGGTTTTAAATTTAAGTCAGTTTCTTAAACTTGTGGGAATTGAGACCATTCTTCTGTCTTCACTAGCAGTGTCTCTCAAGGGAGTGGCAACAGGGTAGGAGAAGAGATGCTGATATAGATCACAAACTCCTGCCTTCAAGCATCCTTCTGTTTTCCCCAAGAGCAACAGCATGTTTTCACCAGGAGAGGACACAGAACTGTTCTGTAGGTACTGAGGTTGCACTCAACTCCTGGTAAGTGCCTTCCACAGTTATTACCCAATCAATACAGGTATTTATTACTGTTAATACTGACAACTCTTACAGAGCAAAATCTAAAGCTAATTAACAAAGAAACCAGGAAAATGACAAAAGAAACCCCTGTTCTTTTCCATAACACTTCTAATCACGTTATCTAGGTGTAGAGACAGTAAAAATGGCAGCAGACAAATTTAAATGCATATAGAATAGTACAGCAAATAAACAAGAACTGAGAGCCTGCAGTTGAGTGTAACCTGTTTCAGGTATAGCTATAGGTACCACTTTTCATAAATTCTTCCTTCATGAAAAAATACCTGCTCGTGTTTAAGGAGACTAGAGAAGCAGTAGAATGGGAAGTAACACATCATGACCATCAAAACTCATGACAGCAGGGAAGGAACCTGTATGATTAAGCAATGTAGTACTTCTCTGGATGCTGAGAATGCTCATATTGGACCTGACTGACTGGTAAGCACTTCAAGTGCCATTTAACTGATTCCATTTACAAGTGGCAAGCACTGTCCACAAACCTGCATCTTCTGTCTGGTCAACGCCTTGTTCTTAAGTGACCTGCTGGGCTAATGCATTTGTGCATGCAAACATGCATGCATTTTGTGCATAACGTGCATTTGTACCACCACGACAGATCACACATGTCTCTACCAGTGTAGTTTCCTGGAGCAAAGACACCCATGATGCTCACATCACCCAAAAGTTTTTGATGCAGCAACCCAAAGGGGAATTCTTACTTCAAAGAACAGATTAAAGCATTCTTAAGATACATGTAGCGAGAAGTGAAACTCCAGTTTACACATACTTCAGAACCTAAGGCTTTGCGGTGTTCCTACACTCGTATCTTGACAGAAACAGCAAGATGCAGATAATCCTGCTGATGGCCATAAAATCAACTTAGCTTCAAGTTCTGTATCTTTCATTTGCATCTATAATGCAAAATATAAAATCTGGAATTTAACAAGAGGGTTCACAAGCCCAAGTGCTTTAGTTACTGCATTTATCAGCTACATTGAATTAATCAGCTTTTTAAAAGCAATGGACTTTCAAAGACCACATCCTAGATGAACTGCTTCTGGACAGTCTGGATGAAGGCAGCACTACCAAGTCAGGTTAATTACCTCACTATGCAACACAGGAAAGGCTCAAGTCCTTGCTAAATCCAGAAAGATGCCACCAAACAAGGTCTCAGTGACCACAAGGCCCAATTAAGAGCTGCAAAACCACTTCCCAAGGCCCTCATTTGGTCTGCAGACCACAGCATGGGAGTCGCTCTATGAAGAGCTTCAGAAGCTTTTCAATTCTATCTCTGAATGCTTTAAAAGAAAAATCAAGCTGTGATTTCAATACACACACTTGGAAGGAGCAGTTTACACTCGTTCGACGGCACAGGAATTATACATGCGTAGAGTACACAGGCACAGCAAGTCAAGCGACAAACAGCACTGCAGTGGTTTAACTCGGACCACAGGACACACGAAACTGAAAGCAGGTGTACTCCACACACCACTGCCAAGCAAGCCATGTCATACTGTAACAACAGTGAGCTACACCTCACTCGACAGTATTTTTCCTCGAGTACTGACCAGCCGAACACTCCCTCACAGACACGCCTCTGCTGGAGCACCCCTGAAAGCCAGAACACAACGTACAAGGCAATTCACGCTGCAATTCCAAGACCTCACAAGTTTCAGCCCTGGCTTACAAACACGGCGCAAACTGCTGATGGGCGTGGTAAGAGAGATCCCGGAGGATCAGAGCAGCAGCAGCAACGGCGGGCACGGACGCAAGCTCTATCGGTAGAGCTGTCAAACGAGGCCGAGACAAACTGCGGGCTCAAGCCCGGAAAAGCTGAAGCTCGCTCGATGCCAGAGACAAGAACCTGCAAGCAACGCAGAGGAACCTCCCGAAGAAGCCGCCAGCGCTGCCGGCTTCCCCCGCACTCACCTTGCTGGATGTCGCCGTTCGCCCCGCCGGGCACAGGCACGCTGAGCTGCCGTTCGGGCTCGGGCAGGCAGCGCCGGCAGAAGGAGTGCAGGCAGGGCAGCAGCTTCGGCTCGGCCTCCCGCCGGCTCTGCAGGCTCTGCGCGCAGACGGCGCATGTGTCCAACAGCGAAAACGGCCCCGGCGCCGCCGGTGTCAGCGGAGGCACCGGGCTGGGGCCAGGCCCTGGAACGGCACCGGGCCCCGACGCCGCTGCCTCGGCCTCGGCCTCCGCGAGACCGCGCTCCGCCGCCGCCGCGCCGGGACTCTCCCGCTCCTCAGGCGGCACGGCGGCCGAGGGGGAGGCGGCCGCGGGCTCCGCGCCGCCGCCTCCGCCCGGCCCGGCCTCGGCAGCCCCCTCCCCGCCGCCGCCGCCTCCTTTGTTTTCCGCCATATTTCCTCCTTTGAACCCAGCTCCCCGCTCCGCTCACGTACGGCGTCACCGCGCGCCTCACGCAATGGAGGCGGGGCCCGGGAGGCTCACCACCCGCTCCCACCGAGGAACAAGCAGCAGAGCGCTGTGGGGAGCCCTCTGAACGCAGTGAGCATCCCAGAGACGGGAGTTGGGGCCCTGCAGCTGACGGCGGTGGAGCACCGGAGAACGCGGGTGTGTTACGATGCTAAGACCTGCAGGCAGTGCGCCGTGCCGGGCTGCGGTGGAAGGTGAGAAGTACACGGAAGAAGGTAATGAGCGTTCCCGTGACAGCCGTGTAGCACGGGGCACAAAACCCCGTGGGAAAAGGGGTGTGAAGCGACAGCAAAGTAGGACAAGGGAAATGGCTTGAACCTGCCAGAGGAGAGACTGAGATGAACTCTTAGGCAGAAGCTCTTCCCTGTGAGGGTGCTGAGGCGCTGGCACAGGGTGCCCAGAGAAGCTGAGGCTGCCCCATCCCTGGCAGTGCTCAAGGCCAGGTTGGACACAGGGGCTTGGAGCAAGCTGCTCTAGTGGAAGGTGACCCTGCCCGTGGCAGGGGTTGGACCTGTGAGCTTTAAGGTCCCTTGAACCCAAACCAGGCTGTGATTCCATGAAAATCCCTTAGGCATGGCACAGTCCAACTGGGACCCCTCACATGCACAAACAAGTACCTGTGCAATGCTGTACACCCTATCCTAGCCTTTCTCCCAGGCTGGCATGGGCCAGTTACAAATACTCTAACAGCAGCAGCCTCCACCCAGGCTCAGTCTCCCACAGTGGGTTCAAGTTCACACACATCAGCCATGCAGTGCCAGTCACTGGGTTCAGTGGACTGCTTGCAGGCTGGCTTTTGAACACGAAGCAAAAGCCATAAAGATAGCAAAACTGTGTTTATTAAAGGCATAGGGGAAAATGTAAAATCATGAATAGATTTTTCTTTAAGAGCTCCTACATTTGGTATTTAAAAACAAAACAATTCACAAACCAATTAAAATACATTTAACTATGCACATAACACATGTGAACAGAGCATTTTGAGTCCTAGAAATGAAAACAAAGAAAAGAAACAATGAAAGTAACATCACACAACTGCAACTTGAGATGTCTACAAAGACACAGCATCTCCAAAGGTTTTTGCGTTAACACATGCTGCAGTGAGACACCAAGGGTGAAGTCACTGGAAGTCTTGCTGGATGTTCTCCTTGTTCGCCTCACCATGCTGCTGTTTGATTTGTGAGATTTCATTTTCCAGCTGCACAATGGTTCGTTCAATCTCATAGTTTTTACTGACAAGAGACACCCATCTGGAAGGGAGAAAAAAATTGAAAAGCCTTTAAGTTTTATGTAACCATCCTCTGCTTTAAAATAAAGAGACAATTATTGCTCCAAAAAGCACAAAGGCATGGAATAATGCAGTGTTTTTCTCAACACATGATAAACATCCGTCAGTAGCAATGGTGGTTTGAACAACGAAAGTTAAAAAACGTAGGTTTTAACCCTGTCAAGATTTTGTATGCAGAGATTTACTAGAATCAACCCCACTGACTGCCAGTATTTAAAGAGTTTAAAAAACAGTTTAGGCACTCTGAAGGAGCTGATGTGTCCTCCTTCCACATCTGTTGCTCACTGATTCACTTAACTGTAGCAACTCTCACATAGACCTGAATTACAAACCCTCTGTGCAAAGCAACAAGCAGTTTTCCCACGGTAACATCCCACAACAGTATGGAAAGATCACAGACGCTCTGCACGGAAGAATTCCAGGCAGAAGCTTTACTTGTGGAAGGTTTAGCAGAGAACTTGAGATACTCACGTGGATTCCATTTCTCGGAGCTTGGCCCCAGCTGTGAGTTGCATGTTCTTTCGTTGCCAGTTCAGATCCTGAATGTTTTTCCTGGGGAGAAAAAAAGATGGATTTCTTTTTATCTCCTTTCTTTACAAGCTGTAATTTCTAATTTCATAAAACATTTGTGTAGCCAGGGCTGTAACTGCAACAGATAGATGGACAAATCCCAGTACAGAACCCTAAGACAGACAGACAGATAGACAGAAACAATAAAAGCACAAACACAAAACCTCCGCTGTACTACAAGCAAAACTTCCAACATTCAAACCCACTGCTTGAGGATGGCAGGGTCAGATCTGTTAATTACTGTTGTTACTGGGTCTTTTTTCCTGTGACTGTGGCAGCAGCACACACACAAGCCTTGCACAGCCTGGGGGAAGAGGCTCACTTTCCTTCCAACTTCATTCTGAAAAATGTAGAAAAAAATCACTCACCTCAACTTCTGAAGCTCTTTCTGGGCTTGTTCTATCATATGAACCAGATGTCTAAGAGCGCAATGGAAGCAAAGTGTTAGGAACACATACAATTGCTGGCTCTGACCCATTTAAGATACAAAAAGCCACAAAAAGGTCCTGCAGGAGTGAGTCCAGAACCTGCGATTGTGGCTACCCCATCCCTGGCAATGTTCAAGGCCAGGTTGGACGGGGCTTGGAGCACCCTGCCCCCTATGGCAGGGGGCTGGAACTGGATGAGCTTTAAGGTCCCAACCAACCTAAACATGTCTGGGATTTTATGATACGTTCTGAAGATCCCCACTGATGTACACAGGGAAACACCTCAACCACAGAGAAGCTGAAGTCAGAACTTCAGCGAGGTCCCGCAAAGCCTTACTCGTTGTACACTTTCCAAGCATTACAGCCGTGCTGCGACATGAGCTCCAGGTTCTCGATGCGCACGGCCTGGTGCTCCAGCTGCGCCATGGAGTTGTTCACGCACTCCTGCCACGCCGTGATGTCGTTCTTCTGTCCGGAGGACGGCGCCGGCAGCTCGTACCTGCATCAGAACGCCCGCCCGCCTCAGGACGGGGCGCGGGAGACTCCGCTCTCGGGCCGGTGCCCCTGGCCCTGGGGCCGCCCCGTTTACCTCTTCATGCTGAGCAGCTCCAGGGGCTGCCGGGCCGCCAGGCGCTCGAACTCGTTCCGCATGATCTCGGTCTGCGGGAAGGCGCGGGTGAGGCGGCGGGGGGAGCCCAGCCCGGGGAAGGGGCAGGAAAGGGGGGAGCTCGGTCCACCTCACCTCGAAGGCGCTGAAGTCGTGCGCCGGCAGGTAGCTGAGGTAGTTCTTGGTGGGCCGGTACCGCCGCGTCTCCTCCTCCACTAGCGCCGCGGCCTAGCGCACACAGGGCGTCAGGCACCTCGGCTCCTGGCCCAGATCGCTCCCGCCTCCCCGGCCCGGCCCGGCCCGGCCCACACTCACCGCCTCCCGGACGCCCGGCGCCTCATAGCCCTGGTCGAAGTAGGGCAGCGCGTCCACCACAACGTCCCCGGCCACTAGCCCTGGGCCCGCCATAATGCGCCCGGGCCAGCACTGCGCCTGCGCGTCGCACCTCAGCTACGGCACCGCGCAGCGAACCCGCCCCGCCCCTCGCGGCCCCTCCCCGCCCCTCGCTGCCCAGCCCCGCCCTCCGCCCCGAGACCCCGCCCCTCCCGGTCCTAGTCCCGCCCCATCGCAGCGCGGCAGGAGCAGGTTGAGGCTCGGGCTGGGTCGATAACGCTGAATTGACGGTTTAATAAATCAGGAGCCGCACCCGGCCCCAGCCCGCCTGCAGCCACAGAGGAGGCCGGCTCCGGCCGCAGGGCAGGCGGCACCCGCGGCCCGCCGCTGGCCCGCAGCAGCAGCAGCAGCAGCAGCAGCGCCCACTCATCTCTTCTGGAGAAACTTCATTTTAGTGCCTGTGGAGAAGAAAGAGACACAAAGGCCTCAGCACCGCTGAAGGGGCAACAGAAAACAACACAGGGGCGCACATAGCAACAAAGAGCCTCTGCTCTCTTTCCCATGCAGTTATTTGGTCAATAGCAAAAGTCTTGGGTATGAGGATGGTGAGACGCTGGCACAGGTTACCCAAAGAATTGGTAAACAGAGCCTTGATCAACATGGCCTAGGGTGAGGCATCCCTGCCCCTGGCAGGGGGGTTGGAAGTGGATGATCTTAAGGTCCTTTCCAACCCAAACCAGTCTGGGATTCTATGGTTCATTTAAACAAATACAAATGAACAAAAAGCAAGGGTGTCCCTTTACCGAGACTGCGAAGGATTTTGTTCATTCCAGTCGGTTCAGTCCCTGGAATACTCTCCAAATACTCCAAAGCACGGACCTCAAACAGGCCTAAAAGAGAAAAAAAAAAGAAACAATAAAAACAGAGCTATTCCATCTTTTAGCATGTGACAGCTTGTCTCATCAACAAGGAGGTTACAAAAAGGAAATCATGGGTATGATGTAGGCTACAGGATGAGAGAGGAGAGATGTAAAAATCCTTTGCTTCAGCCCTTGATTAGAAGGGCCAGGGCTACCACTGGCACCAAAATGCCAACGGAATAACTCGCCAGGACAAAAGGTGTCCTAAGAGTTAAAGTCACCTGACATGATACTCTGAAAGTGAATCAAAACCAGAAAGCAAGATCCAGCCTCACCTTTGACTGGGTTCTTTCTCAGCTCTCGGTCCTGGATGAAGCCTGCAAACATCTGTGTTTCCATGAAGAAGTGCAGGAAGTGCCGCACGTTGCGCGAGACGTGAGACTTGCGGAACAGCTCCCGCTGG
Organism: Pezoporus wallicus; assembly: GCF_028554395.1. Taxonomy (NCBI): domain Eukaryota; kingdom Metazoa; phylum Chordata; class Aves; order Psittaciformes; family Psittacidae; genus Pezoporus; species Pezoporus wallicus. The sequence goes on along the minus strand of NW_026636574.1, from coordinate 299,575 downwards.
AACACGCGCTCCCCTCTCTCTGTGACGTTCATGTGCAGGGAATAGTGTCCAACGATCTCCACAAAGAACTGCACAAAAGCCTCAGAGACCAGGGAGTTTAGGGGCACGTCACCTGTGAGGAGGACAACAGAGGGACCTTTCACTGCGCATTCATCACTTTGGTCCTTCCTCTCCTGCAAGAGGAGCAGCAGTTACTTTTTAGGCTGTCTCAGACATGAAATCCCAGATGCGTGTTTGATACCAAGGAAGGCCCAGCTCAGGTTCCACGTCCCTCTGGTGCTGTTGCCCCAGAGCTGGATCAGGCCAGCAGGAGGTGTCTCCCCAGAGTGCAGCAGAGGGGGAGAATCCCCTCTCTGAGCTGCTGCTCACAGTCTGGGGGTGTAGCCCAGCACATGGGGGGGTTCTGGGCTCAAGCACACACTGATGGGTCACAGGAAAATACCTTTCTAAACTGCGTATTTCCTCTCACTCATTTTCCCATCAGAGCTGTGGAGATTTGCTAATGTGAAAACACTTGTCCACACAAGTACCTTGTGTGTCACTCTGCTGATGAGACAAGATTTCACTTCGTTCTTCCAAGACTTGGACAAGAGCAGCCTGGAGTTTATGGGGCAGGATCTCATCTTCATCTGATACCTAAAGAGAAAAAAGGCCATTTTGAGAACCTTCTCATGGTGAACTGATGAGAAATACTCATAACATGGCTAAAACAGCTTGAGGGAAGTTACTCTGTGATATGGTTTGTCTTGGCAGAGAACACACATTTGTCTTGCAGCCACAGAAACAAAAACCATTTGCTCAGCACCCTCCCACTAGATCCTCCTGTTGGAGTCACACACACAACGTGTGCTATATCCATGACATAGACTCACGCTTACAATATCAGTGATAAAACACACAAAACCAACAGAAAATAACCCAAATCCTTTAATACCTTTCTCCAGTTGCAGGCTGCAATGCAAAAGAGAACAGTAAGGCAAGGAAAAGGAGATGCAAATATCCTCCTGAACTAGTAACACTCCCATACATTTACAGCAACTTGTGATGCAGAAGCACATGAGGTGAAGTTCAGCAGAGAACCGCAAGTGAACTGTGATGATGATCTGTCTCCTCAACTATCACCCTGGGGAGAAAAATCAAACAACCAAAGGAAACCCACCCCAGATAGAGAGAGGACAACATGTACACAGCCAGACAGAAAGCAGCAAAGAGCTTTAGTGGTCCACTTCACATAATGAACCCACTCATTATCCCTGTTCAAATCAGGCTCAGATAAGCAGCATCTTCGGCTTCACAGAGTTCTGTACCTCATGCAACTTCAGTCTTACAACAAGAATTTGTAAGCCTGTCCCCTCCTCTGTTGGTCAGAAAGGAATGCAAGATACTTCTTCAGCCACTGGAGCTGCCATATGAATACCAGCTTTTGCTGAGGTCTTGTTCTCATTTTCTTTCACTGGTGCCTTTTCCTGGCATGTAACACTGAGTGACTGCTCCTGTTATTTCACTCACCTCTTGCAAGAACTTGTCAGCACAAAGATCAACGATCAGCACCTAGGGAAGGATGTACAAAACACACAGACTCTTATAACCAGGTATGCTGCTGTACAGAAAAAAAACTTTTCTTTCTGAGTGCTAGAGGATGTCAAACACCCAACACAAACTGCAGCCTGTCCATAAGGACAGTGAATAGTATTGATCCTTGATACCAGTGGGACACCCTGACATGTACCTGGCAAGTTCACCAACCTCAGCAAAGTTTGAGAGTTTATATTAAGACAGAACCCACAGAGACTATTCCAGAGGTCAGCTCATACCACTGCCACTGGCCCTATACTGTGCTTCACCCAATTCTCACCTCTTCTATGGGCAGGTCCTGGAGCTGTGGTAACGAGCAGGAGAGAATGCCAATTAGGAATGGGGTCGGAGAGCACACAATATCAATCATAGAAGTTGGCAGGACTGGTATGTAGGTGTGTTGCCAAGTGAAAGGATAAAGCGTTGCAACTGCAGCATGGCCACATTTAGACAGAATGCTAGAAAGGTAAGAGAAGCACAGAGTTGATTGTCAACTTCTCCTTCAGTACCAGGCTGCAGACACAGGTTAGAAATGCTCAGGGGAACATAACTCACACATGTACACATCAGCACAAGCCCCATGCATCCACTTTTAAAGGCAATTCTGAGGGGCCAGGAATGGCATCAACCCAGACTAAAGAGGTAAAGGAAACATTCCTTTATCTCCTGTCTTGGGTAAATAGTATACTCCAAATTCCAAGCATGCACGTGTTGTGTGAAAAGTCTGCAAAAGCTTGTAAATGTCACTATTTACAAGTCAGACAAGCTTGCACACGAAAACAGCCCCAGTGCAGAAGAAAACAGTGTCCCTCAGAAGCAGTTATGCAGACTCCGCTTTTACCTTAAGTTGTCAGCGACAAAGATCACCCTCCTTTCCAGCAGGAGAGAGGCAAAGACCTGAATTGTGTGAGTCACACTGAGACACCTGAAGAGGCACTCGAAGTCAACATGTTCCAGTCGGGAATCCAGTGGGCGGCAGAGCTCCAGCACCTACGGGCAATCAGAGATGCAGAGCACTGGAGGAGAAAAGCCATCACAGAGCAAGGCCAGGGGAGGGGAAGCCTGGCTAGAACATGGAATGGGGGCTCCCTGCAAGTGGTACCCCGTGGCCTGGACAGTCCAACTGCCCAGAGGACTCCCAGACAGATTTGCCTTAAAAAGCAGGGAATCACTTCTACAGTAGATGATTCAACAGGGTTTCTGTGGCAGCCCCTCTTTGGACTTAAAGACATTATCCCCACTTGCAGCACTGTGTGCAGTGCTGGTGTCCCCAACAGAAGGACATGGAGCTGTTGGAGCAAGTCCAGAGGAGGCCACGAGGATGCTCAGGGGCTGGAGCAGCTCCTGTATGAAGACAGGCTGAGAACATTGGGGTGTCCAGCCTGGAGAAGAGAAGCTGCGTGGAGACCTCACAGCAGCTTCCAGTGTCTGAAGGGGGCTACAAGGATGCTGGAGAGGGACTCTTCATCAGGGACTGTAGTGACAGGACAAGGGGTGATGGGCTCAGACTGAAACAGGGGAAGTTCAGCTTGAAGATACAGAAGTTCTTCCCTGTGAGGGTGGTGAGGCACTGGAATGGGTCCCCCAGAGACATGGTAAATGTCCATCCGTGGCAGTGTTCAAGGCCAGGCTGGACAGGTCTAGTGTGAGACATCCCTGCCCATGGTAGGGAGTTGGAACCGGATGATCTTGAGGTCCTTTCCAACCCAAACCATTCCATGATTCTATGATTATCAGACTGATTTTTTGCAGGCAGCATCTCTCCACAGGTCAGTTCACAAAGTGCCGCTGTGCTCCAGCACAGCAAAGCTGCTCCTGGTTTCCATTACCTCATTTCCTGCTCCTGGCAGGAAACTCCTCACAGTAATTGTGCGTCCAGGAGCAGGGAAAGGCGCCTCCATGACACTGTGCATGAATGGGTGCACCAGGGCTGGGGACATCTCTCGCCTCTTCTCCACTTCATCTAAAATCTGCAAGAGAATACATTAGACATTGGTCTAATGGCTTGCTGAGGCCAGAGGAGATACCAGCCTCTGTTAGAGTATCCCATGCCATAGCTACATGTGAAGGCTCCAAAACAGACTCACAGCCCTTTCCTCCCTCGCTTGGGATCCCTGTGAAAGCTCCCCTCAAAAGTCTGAGCAATCAAATGGGAATAGATACCTATGAGTACAACTTTCCATTCTCAAATCCAGTCTCTTGCCACTGTAAGGAAATGTCTTGTACATGGTAATTGAATTATCACGAGTAGTCAGAGGACTAAGAAGAGCAACACCCCAACCTTCTCCCCAGTAATCTTTCTAAAACACTCTTCTAGAAACTCTGTGCTCCAAAGATTAGAAATGAGCTTTTTTCCTTATCATAAGTTTGCCTCCTGCTGTTCTTCTGCAACAGCAGCTCTTCACCTGCAGTGGTCATCCCCAGGCTCTACCTCTTTATCTACTCTCCTCATAGCGACAGGAAAAACAAGCTGAGATTCCCACCCCCCCACCCCCCAACTGATTTTCCATTTCCAAGTCATGGAAGAAGAGGATGAAGGGGCACCATCAGTCTTATCAGGCTGATGAGGAGCCACTTCCTGACAGTAATTTGGATGAAGGAATAGTTATCTGTGTATCAGCTGACAACTCTCAGCACTAGCATCATTTTATCTGCCGTCAAAGCAAAGGCAGTGAGGAAGCACCACAATCACTAAGCAGTTCTAGACCGGACAGAAGCACCCAGTTACTTTCTGGAGCTTGCAGGTTGTCAGAGACTCAAGTCCAATAAGAAGTAACAGGTTCCCCCCACTTCACCTTGGAGAAGAGGTTGAAGCAGCCCAGGCGGCTAACAATGCAGTACACCTCAGGAAGGCGCTTCCCTTTCCCTTCTGGCTGAAAGACAACAGGAACAGGTGAGAACAGGGATGCAATAAGGCACCTAGCACCTACACTGCAGCTGATTCACACAATTCCTTCTGCTGGAGTTCCCTTTACACTTCTGACTTAAGATTCTTGAGGAATGTTGAGTTCCAGGAGCTGTCTTTCAAGCCCAGAGCTCATTTCACTCTACAGGGGCATCATCGTGCTCTCTCCTTTACTCATTCAAAGGGCTGGTAACATCAGCAGCACAGGCACTACGTAACTCACATGGGAAATGACTGCTGAGTCACATCATGCACTTAACTGTGCATTTATCAATGCATTCTTTACCCTCAACCCAACACACAGATGCTTACCAGGAGCTTCCTGCAGTACCCAAACCAGCGGCTGCCATCCTCCCCCGTCAACACGAAAGAAAATGTTTCACTGGGGAACCAAAGAACAGTGAGGGCTGAATTCACCATCCAGGTCAGAGACTGACAAAGCTCACAGACTACAAGCCATTTTCTTTCTGTCATGCTGAAGACTCCTTGCTGTGGTTAGCAAGCTACTTTGATCTCTATTCAGTGTAGAAACCTGCAGCCCATGGACTCCCATTGAACTACTACAGCTCTCTTCCTTCCCAGCTGCTTCTCTGTTCTGCCAAGGAACAGCAGAAGCACTTGGTCTTGAACAGACATTACAAACTTCCTTCTTGCAGGAAAGAAGGGGCTCAGGCAGAAACAGCATTTCCCCTGCCACCAGCATCAGGGATACAGCCTTTCTCATTTTAACTTGCTCTGCAGTTCCTCTGGTCCAGCACACTGGCACCTACCTAAGCTTTCAGCATTGCCTGTTTCAGGCATGAGTATTCAAAACCAAGTCTTTACCTTTTAAGGTCTGATGCAGGAAACCAGTCTTTGGGATCTGGAAAGCAGAACTTGGGAATGACCTTTAGCCTCTCTTCAGTATCCTTTGACTGTCTGAAGGGATGTTCAGTCTGGAGGAGTAACACATGCTTTTGAAGTCACTTAAGTGTGGTACACAGCTTCAGCATTTAAAACAGTGGGAGACAGCATATTTCTGACACTTCCCAATGCTGAACCACCAGATGGCTAATGCCCAAGTATAGGAGAACACATTCTGCCTGTAACAGATTTCCAGTTCCCTCTTGGGTCTTTCCTGCTGATTGGACCTTTGTAAAATTACCCACCTGGTAAGAAGTCTTGGTAAGAAGTGAGTAAGGATTTACATGCACGGCCAAGTTTACTGGGGAATAAAGCTAGAACTGATCCCCCCACATGATGGCTGTGTCAGCTTGCCTCAGTTCTAGTCCTAGGAGATCTGAGACTTGTGATGTGCAGATCACTCAGCTGTGAAAACAGCTCTGAATCCTATCTGAAAACAGATCTGAATCCTATGTCCCACTTACCATGAGAGGGCTCAAGTCAAACCCCTCAATGACTACAGGACAACTTTCCATGCTCAAAACTGCCCAGAAGGAGCAAAAGGAAGGGTTTTAAGTAAGAGAGATCATATTTAAGTAGGAAATGGCCCTGAGAAGTTGAAAGTTTATTGCACAAAGCTGATTATAGACCCTGCACCCTCAGTCAGTGCATCCAGGTTATTCCAGTGTCCCAAGCTGTGACAGCATGAAGGAGCAGTCTGGAAAACAGCACAGCATTTTCAGAGTAACAGCTGCACAAAAGCATTGATGTCCTTGGGCACAGCCCAAAGAAGAGGGTGACAAGCCGATTACTTGGAAACAAGGCTATTTTTACAAGGGAGACAAATCAGAACACCTCCACAATTCCTGGGCAATGTTTCCTGTACAATCCCAGCATGACAGACTGTCCATGTAAAGTAACTCACCAGAACACTGTAATTTGTCTGTAAAAGAGCAAAGTGCTTCATATTGCACACCTGTATCCAAACCAGTGGCCTGCTTTACTAGTGAAGAGTTTAGGAAGGGATACACACCATGAGAGGAAACAAAGAGCTGCTGAGTGTGTTTTGTGGGCAGGTTTCCATGCAGCTCCTACCTTGCTGGGAAACTGCTGTATGATCTGTGGCGTGTAGGTCATCTCAGATGCCTTCTTGTGCAGTGACACCACCACAAACAGCTCAAACAGCCGCTGCTCCTGAAGCTCTATCAGATCCCTCTCCAAAGTCTGGTAGTGTGGGTTCCTCTTGGAGGTTGACCTCATCAGGCACCTGTGTCGACCTGAAGAAAGGAACAAACCCAAAACCAGGCTGTGGCTACTACTGCCAAGCACCTATAGGTCACAGAAGAGGACTTGTCACTACCTTTAGAAGGGGGAAGGGAGATGGGTGTATTCGTCTACCACTGCTGCACTCTATGGGACTTAGGACTCCTGCATCAGCCCCTCACGCACAGAACTCTTCCAGACAGGGGAGCACTGGCCTTGCAGCAGCTCTACAAATTCCTCTTAAAATCACAGAATGGTTTGGGTTGGAAAGGACCTTAAGATCATCCAGTTCCAACCCCTCTTGGCTGATAGCTAGCATTCTTCTGCTCTTTCCACACATCTCAGAGTGACAGGCTGTGCTTAGGATGAGGGAAGCCCAGCTTCACCAGTTCAGTAATTGCCAGGCCTCAGGCAGGCAGGACTAAAGCAGCATGGGCATCAAGAGAGTCAGAGCCAGTTTCCTGGCCAAGGAACCTCCAGGCTGTGATGTCCTGACAGGCAGCACCAACTCACAAGCACAGGCACAGCACCCTGATGTAAGAAATTCCTGTGGCCCAGGCACCGTGACACATTGTGGACAACTCTGAAATCAGGCAGTGACTCAGTCACTGTATTTCTGCAGAGACTCTTCACATTACTCGCAACATAAAACAGTGGAACTTCACTACTGACTCCAAGTTAAGGCCTCATCTATGCTCCCCTCCAAGCAAATGAAACACCTGAAAGTATGGATTTTGAGTCTGTAGCTTGGGCCTATGATCAAACTCAGGACTGTGGAACCAGACAAACAGCCAAGGGATTTCTCCCCAGAGGAAAGGGCATTTCACAACAATATACACATAAAATACAACCACAGGAAGGAAGTAGGGTAAAATAACCTCAAGTGCTAGCAGCAAAGGTGATCCAGAGACAACCTCCTGCAAGACAGTTAAGTGTGCCTCTACCAAACCAGAAATTAATCCAATTCTGACAACTGGTAGATTAATGGTGTTAAACCTCAGGAGAAGGGGCAGAAACAGAGGTTGATTTGCCACAGCAACAGCTCCCAGCCTTGGCCATGCTGCCTCTTAGATATTTTCTTTATCTTAGCAGAAGCCAGGACAGAAGCAATGACTAGTCAGTGTGCTTATCCCAGTAGAGCCTTAGCCAAGTGTGTAGTGCTATGGGGACGGGACCAGCCCTTGTGATTCACTCACTTTTTGGCTGATTTTCCGTATCACTTTCATTCCCACTGGTTTCACCTGAAACACACAGAGTTTTCATTTATTAGCCATGCAGAAGGAAGATGGGCAACACCCAAAGTTGGGCAAGAGAAAGAACTTTATACTCAACACACCAGCACCGTTCAGGACTGCCCACCTATCCTGCTCAAAGCAGCAGCACAGAATGGCCAGGACTGGACAATGTGCTACAGCAGAGCTGATGCCACGTCCCTGTTTCTAGTAAACCACCTGCAGGTTGGCTGAACATAGACATAGAACAGAAACCAAGTGGCTATTTGATACCACAGTAAAAGTTAACAGAGCTGCTGAATAGAATATACTACAAATAAAGACCATACCATGGCTACAAAAATCAGAAAAACACAAGAACCTCACTTTAGAGGCATAAAAGCAATGAGTGGAGTAGTCAGAGGTGAAGCGACCTGGGGGTTTGTTCTGCCTTTTTGAAACAGCACTTTTAACCAGCAGCCCAGGCTCAGATCACAGTGAATCTGCCACTTGTGCCAGTATTAAACTTGGGTTAAGCAAGTGCTCCCAATCTGAGCAGTGCTGAAAGCTCAGCAATTACAGCTGCAAGACATGGGCCAGCACTGTTGGGTCAGCCCAGCAGGACGTGCTGGAGGTGGTGGTGCCCGGCCTGCCAGCAGTACCCCAGCATGTGCAGGAGCTGGGCTGCTCAAGAGGTTTATGGTGCTGGAGACTGTGTACCTTTCACTGGAGGTGCTTCTCTCCCAGCAGCACTGAGCAACTTCACCCTCTTCTTCCCACGCTTAGAATCAAAGATCTCCTGGATTTTTAGTACCAGCTGAAATCCAAAGCAGAAGCAGAGGTTAATGTGGAGGTCCAGAAAAGGGCTCCCAGATGATTGCAGCCCAACAGCAATCATCTAGCACCACAACACTTGGAAAGGCTGCCCAAGTCCTACCAGGCTGACAGACTGCTTGCTAGAGTACTTCTAGCACAGCTCAGTGAATATGAATCCACACACAATTTCTGCTATGAGAGAGATTCCCGTTAGCACAACTCAGAGCTGACACCAAACTGTACAAGCATTCTGGCATCAGATCTCCATTCTTTATTAGAAAGTCCAACTACAAAGGCACTTGCAAGAATATCTTCTGAGCCCTCCACTACAAAGGACTCTGAACTCTTCATGCTCTCAAGCATCCCAATTCTTTCCAAGCCCAGAAAGAGCAGAGCACTCTGATTGTAGCTTAGGGTTGGTTGCTTGCTTGCTTTACAAGTCAAGTTGGATGTCAGACAGCTACAGAAAGTTCTCCAAAGCACAAATCAGGCGCAGAACAAGGCTGCTCTAACACAGTCCTTGTTCCAGGAATGAAGGATTACGCGTCTTTGTTTTGCATCGTGAAGAAAGGCAGAGGGACAGAATAGGGACACCACATATCTGGTCCAAAGTCCTAATGCTTTCTGTTACTCCTGTCACTGCCTCCCTGGGTTCCCCCCTCAGTTGCCAGGTATAGATGCTGTAGGTGGCTCTGGTTCTGTCTGTCAAAGGAAGAGTTATAGGAAATGCAGTGAGCAGGTCAAGTCCATTCTTGTCTCAAGTTAAGAATTCATTAAATGCTCCCACTGAATGTAGGAGGGTGGGGCCCAGCCATTTGTCACCACAAATGCTACATAAAAAGATCTTCTGCAAGAGAACCTGTTTTTCAGCTCAATCCTTCATCCCCAGCTCAGCAAACCAAGCTTAGGCTCTTCTCCTTTTCAGATCTATTCCTCCCCGTTTTCTGCATTAGCCAGTCCCAGCATGAGGAGGCTGCAAGGAGAAAAGCCCACAGCAGAAAGCTACTCTCCTGCTTCATAACCTGATTTCTTCCCCCTCCTGTACAGCCTTACCTAAAGGATTTCTGTGGGAGTTCTCTGGTTTTGTGCAGCTGAGTCACCAGGGAGAGACGTTGGGTGTGTTTGTGTGTTTCTTAAGAAAAAATAACTATTTTTCTTCTTACACTCCAACCTTTTCCTCAACCTCTCAAGCAATCTTGGCTCGATTCCTTGTGAGCAAAAAGAGTCAAGTGTGCTTCCTGCATGCAAATTGCTACCAGATTTCTGGAACAGGTTTGCTGTTGGAGAATGTTGTATGTTCCCCCTCCAAATGGAAGATTCTCTACATCACAGCATTGCTATGATAGTGCCATCTTCTTCCTGATTTTCCAGGGCTACAGTTCATTCAAAACCAGGCAGAAGTTGTTTGTTATCTGAAGCACTTCATGTTTGAACAGTGCTGTGCAGCTCTCCAGCTCTGCCTCTCGGTCTTGTGCAATTTGAGCAAATGCACCCAATTTCCACAAGAAATAAAGATCTGCAGAAGTTCAATTATTTTTCTGTGGCAAAAGTAAGTTGTTACCATTTCCACAACTGGAATTTGAGGCCTATGCACAAAGTGCACTGCAGTGGTACCTGCAGCCAAACTTCTACAGCACATTCTGTGCTTTAGCACTGAGGCACATGAGCTGGTCACTGATGCTGCTAGCTAGAAAGGTTCCACATATCAAATGAGAGTTACAGTGGAGTCCTCTATCGTGAAAGTGGCTTAAAAGTCTTTCTCTAGCCTCAGAAGCACATGGCACACAAGTAGGAGGGAGCAGGAAGAGGCAGCAGAGGGGTAGGAAGGCTTTGTGAAACGTGCTTCTCCCTAAAAGCCACTCTTCACCTTTAGACTATGAGATATCTGCAAGGGTATGGTCCTGATGGCAAGTCAGGAGCTCCAAGCCAACACGCCAAGTAACCAAGGGCCCAACCAGCTCCCTAAAGCAGCCCCACACTGTCAGCCACTAACAACCCAGTGCCTGGAGCAAGAAGCTGAGGGTCAGACTGAGAAGTCATCAGGAACAGGAGACATGTACATACAATTGGACAGAGCTGGCCCTTTAGCTCCCAGAGAGCTTTCTCGCATTCCTGCACCACATTCAACACAAACCCAGCATCACCACGCTTCATGGAAGCAGTAGCAACAAAGCTTAAATGACAAAGCACAAGGAAGAGCTCGTATTCACACACAGCACTGATTGCCAGGTGAGCACCCACTACTCCATTTCCAGACTGTTGGCCAACAAACCCAGCACTGCCCCAGCTAGAACTGACACTGGTTTCTGATCCCCAAATACCTGCCTTGCTACCTGGAAGGGAAATGGTTTGAGCAGGACCACTTGTCCACACACACAGCAGGGCCAACCAGCATTCACCTGCCATGACCACTTACAAAGCACTTACAAGGTGCCACAAAAGCAGCAAGATTGTGAAATTCCATGCAAGAGGTAAGGTTTCACACTTTAATCTCACCCAGGGCAAGTTCTTTCTCCTGCTAGCAGCCTCTACTGCTCGGAACAGCTTCCACTCAGACAGTGTGACAGGCAGGGTTGTGTCCTTCACCATTTTCCCTTGGAAACTTGACTGGGAGGGCTTTGGTTCAAGAGTCTTGTGACTGAGGAAGGGAGGTTTTGGGGGAGGCTAGAAAACAGCATCAGAAGAGATGGTTAAGCATGGGATTAACCTTTGGCCCAAGGAGTCAGATTATAAATGATGAACTCCTGCTCTACAAAGCTCTCCATCCCACCCCACATACTCAAGCATCTCATCAACCCTCTCTTGTTCCTATTCTTTTGCTCCTTAGCAGCTTAATCAACTGCCATTGCCATGGTTGCTCATTATCATTTACATCAATAACAAACAATAAAACGCAAGGTAAAACAATGGGAATGTGGGGCCAGGAGAGAGCACAAACAGGGCCCTGGTGAGGATGACTCTCTGTAAAGACATGACAACTTAATCTCCTCATCCTACCTTGGGAGCTCTCCTGGTGCTCCGGGGGGGTGGCAGCTTCCAGACAGATGGGACCTTCCAGAGGGGTAAGGGCAGCGCTCCAATATCTTCATATGGGCTCTCTTTTGCAGGACCTGGAAAAGCATTGGGCTTTAGGGGATTTAGGAAAGGAGATCAAGTCTTGCACTCTTGCAAGGAATGTAAGCAGAGACCAGGTGCAGTTGCCTGCCAAGCTTTAACAGGGCCTGAGAGAGACTTGGTTGAAGATGGGTTAGGTTCCTACCACTCAAAGACCCTTCTAACCCATTACCATCAACCTGGCAAACTGTGCATAGATTCAGCAAAACAAAACACTTCTACCACTGCAGAGAAAGTAGCTCTATTGCAAAGCAGCTGATTTTGACAGTGTTCACACTGATCTCTGTGCAGCACTCAAGCAAAGCATTTGAAGAACTTATAACTCAGTTTAGCACAGGCCAATTCTAGAGCTCTTCCATGACACCTGAAACCAGGCTGTTCACATGCAGTTACTAATATTAACAAGGAACCCCGGATGGGGAAGACTTTAAAAGTCGCAGAGCTGGAAAGGGCCTCAATGCATTCTCATCTTCATTCCTCCCTCCCCAACAAATTTACTACCCTTAAATAAAGCGAGTGCATCCCCCAGAAGCACAGGCACATACAGATAATGTCCTCATAGATGTTGTCTTCTGACTGTGTGTAGACAAGCCTGGATCCTGTAGTGCCATTTGTCTCTTCTTGAAGCCTGTGGGACCTGGTGGTTGCCATCCGGTTGCGGAAGCCCTGGATGTCCTCAAACTCAAAAGATTTCCTAGAGGAAAACCAGTGTAACTTCTTCTAAAGGCAACTGCATGTACTAGTGAATTGCTGTCTCCAGCCCACAGAGAGTATGGTCTCCCTGGGGCCACCAAGCACAGGGATGCTTCACTCTAGACTGATTTCTACATGCTGAGGCTTAAGCCCAGGCAGCAGCTCAGCCCCACACAGCTGCTCACTTGCTCCCACCCAGTGGGATGGGGGAGAGAAGCAGAAGGGTAAAAGTGAGACAATGCTTGGGTCAAGATAAAGACAGTTCAACAGGTAAAGCCAAAGCTGCACACACAAGCAAAGCAAAATAAGGGATTCATTCACTACTTCCCCTTAGCAAGCAGGTTCAGCCATCTCCAGGAACGCTCCATCACACACAATGGTGACTTGGGAAGACAAAAGCTGTAATTCCAAAAGTCCCCCCTTTCTTCCTTCTTCTCCAAATATTCATTGCTTTTAACATACGGTGTGGGATATCCCTTGGCTCAGTTGGGATCAGCTGTCCTGGCTGTGTCCCCTTCCAGCCTCTTGCCTAGCCTGCTCACTGGTGGGGCAGTGAGAGAAGCAGAAAACACCTTGAGGCCGTGTGATGACTGCTCAGCAACAGCGACAACACTGGTGTGTTTGCAACGCTATTTTCACCACAGATCCAAAACATAGCACCTCACAGGTGATTATGAGGAAAATTAACTCTATCCCAGCCAAAGCCAGCACACCAAGTGAGTCCTACTCACACTGGGAGATTTCTAACTTAAACATGAAGTTAGAGGCTCCATGGCCAAGCACACTCCAAGCAGGTACCATGAGTCCCATCCTGCCAGAGAGGCAAGAACCCAAACCACATTTTGCAGACTAAGCACTTGCTGCAGTCCTCAGAATTAGGGCACTGCTTTCTACTGGAGCTCACCTACTACTTCTGTGAAGGTGTTATCACGTTTGTGAGCTTCAGTTCTCATACACTTGGCCGCCACTTCAAACTCATGGCACAGAGATCACAAAGGAGGTGGCAGGGATTTAGCCCATCATCATAAAATCTGGGTTGCTGCTGCATGCTTGGCCATGGTGAAAGGATGTTTCAGGAGTCCTAGTCACATCTCCACCTATCACGTGCACGCTCCTCTACCACAGCTGCCCTAGGCAGCTCCTCTGTAAGCAGAAGTAGGGTCAAGCCAGCTCAGAGGTGTTTTACTCTGCAACAGGGACCTCTGGATGGGGAAAAGCAAAGAATAGCCAAACCTACTGCAATAGGAAAGCTGGAACATTGAGCAGGCACACTGCACAAAAGAGAAAGCTATTCTGTAATCCATAAACTGCAGCTAAGGACAAACTCAGAGCAAGAAGCAGGCAGCACCCTCCTTGGGACCAGCATATTGTCACTCAACTCTGTTGAGTCACACACCTTAGGGTGTGGGACTGACATCTGTTTGGAGCTTTTACCGTTCTTTGCAAGATTATCAGGCAGTGGAACAGGTTACCCAAAGAAGTGGTAAATGCTCCAACCCTGGCAGTGTTGAAGGCCAGGTTGGACAGACCCTTGGTCTAGTGTGAGTTGTCCCTGCCCATGGCAGGGGGTTGGAACTGGATGATCTTAAGGTCCTTTCCAACCCAAAGCATTCTATGATTCTGTGATTATCAGCAGCAAAAGCAGTGCACAAGCAATGCTGGAAAGGGGATGCTTTCATCCAGAAATATCCTCTCTCCACCAACAACACTGGTACTAGCACTTGTACAAGGACACTTTGGCAAGCAAGATGTTGGAAACCATCTAGAAACTCATTTAAGGAGACACGAGAGATGAATCGCTGTACCTCTGGGTTCTCCCTCTGATCCTCCTGCTGGCTATTCTCTTCTCAGGGTTGTTGGAGGATGACACTGAGTCTCCTCCATGCTGCTTTTGTACAGGAGCTTCCCTGGTAGCACTGGCATCATCACAGCTTCCAGCACCCTTTTCTGCTAGATAGCGGAAAGTCCTGCGGGGCTTAGGTGGTGGGACAGCAGCAGGAGGTGGTGGGACCTCCTCTTGCCCCTCAGCCTCAGAGTAAATGTTTTTCAAGCTCCTCTCTGCCCTGCAGACAGATTCTGCTCCTTTGACTTTAAGTTCTCTTTCTGTGGAGCAATAGCTCCCTTGCTTCCTCTGAAGGTCCACGGGAACTGGTGGGGCTTTGCCAGGCAGATGGGGATCTACTCTCCTCCACAGAGCTTGCGAGGTGTAGAAGTTCCCTGGGGGCAGTCTTGCTTCTGGGTCTAGGCCAGCTTGCAACTCTCCTTTCTCCTTGGCTTGGGAAGCTATAGGGCTGTATGCACAGGGCTTGAGGTCACCACAGCCACCAGTCTGCAAGCAGCCCCGTGCATCTTCCCTGAAGTCCAAGCCCAAGCTCTTTGGATCTTTGGACCCAGTCCTTCTGCCCTCCTCTGCATGATCTGGCTTCACTCTGGGCAGAGCATCGCAGCTAGGATCATACCTGACTCCAAAGTCTTTCAGCTGCTGTTTCTCATTGCTGGAGCACCCTCGTGTCCTCCCCTCCCACTGGGAGATCTTCTGCTTGATATTACGGCAGTGGCTCCGGGAGAGGGTCTGCACAGCAGAGCGGGAGAAGCTGTTGTCCACTGACCCTGTTGGGTGCATGGCAAGTGCCAAGGAGCTCACAAACACCCCATCTCCAGCCTTGTCCACGTCCACCTGTGCCCCACACACATTAAGCTGGCATGAGGCTCCAAAGCACCCACTGGTGTCCAAGAGCCCCTGGGTGTCAGCTCCACAAAGGCAGCCTGGCAGCACAACCTGCAGAGAAAGAGAAGAGCAGAGCCATCAGCTGAGCTCCAGCCACGCACATCACTGCTGCTCTGGCAGTTGCTGAAGAACATTCCTCCCCAAATCACATGTTCCAGACTGGTTTCCAGAGCACGCTGCCCACAAAGCCTGTTTGTGTAGTACACTTCAGGGAGGGCTAACAAAAGGAAAGAGAGGTCCCACTGGCTTTAAAAAACCGAACACAACACCACAACAGGAACAAAACCCAGCCAGGGATCCCAAGGGTCCAAACTCAAGGAAAGCATTTTAGAGCAGAGGAACACAGCAGCACAGCCTGTCTGCAGCAGGGCCCACAGCCAGCCCCTCTGCTGCTTGCTTGGACCGCTGCAGCAGGATGTCTTTACAAGAGCTCCCAACACAGCAAGGTACCGCATCAGCTCCAGAGAAAGGGAACCCCATCTACTTCTCCAGAGAGTTAGCAGCAACAGGACTGCTGCTGCTTCATGCAGAAGGACTAGGCCAGTTGTGATGACTGGAGAAGAAGTTCCTCCTCCTGGGAGCGTGCTCCTGCATCACAACACAAGTAAAAACCTGCCTGATGTTTTGCTTGTCAACACCTGACCTAGATTTGCCATCAAAGGGACTGGAGGGCAGTGCTGCCCAGCCTGTGGCCTGCAGCCAGGGCAGGTTTTAAAGGCATACAAGAGGCCAAAATGCAGAAGAAATTGGTGAGTTCTCACGCTCAAGAGGAAAACAACCCTGTTTAGACCAGCAGAGGAGAAGGAATGCTAAAGAAACACTCTAACGTCTACCCAAGCCAAGCCTGCACAAACAGGAGCTATGCTCTTTGAGACTACCCCAAGGTGTAATCCAGAGGATAGAGCAAAGAGTCTCCAGGTAGTACAGGACAAAAGGTGGGTGAAACTGCCAGGGAGACCCTGGGTGGCTACACAGACCCAGCACCTGCAGGTTCAACACGACTTTAGTACAGACACGTGGGGTCCCCAGCCTCAGAGCCCTCTGGCTCTCTCTGTAGCTCTCTGGGATCCCCCATATTCTCAGAACTCCTGACCAGCATCAAGCCTGTCTCTGCAGAAGTGAGGTGACGCCACCACTGTGCAGATGGCCCCAGTGCCAGCTCCAGCATGGCACAGCATCCCCTCCGCACTCCTGCCAGCAGTGAGGTGCAGGCAGGCCCCTGCTGATCCCAGCACAGAGGGGCAGGGACAGGGCAGAACAAGTTGAAGGATGACACAGAACACACAAAATCCAAACCCCACCTACCCCTGTCCCAGCCCCCTGGCCTGGGGTACTGCAGAGCTCCTGTGCCCTGCTGCGAGACCCTCTTCCTGCCCAGCCAGGCTGCTCCAGGCAGCGAGGGGCCCCTCCTATAAATAGGCATTGTTTCCAACACATCCTGAGCCAGAGCAGAGCCATCCTTCCTCAGTGCCTGCCCGCACAGCTCTGATTAGCAGACAGGAAAGCAACTTTCCCCTTTCCTACACCATTGCATTTACTCTCAGTGCTGCTCCTGAGGACCTGAAGCATAAACCAGCAAAGAAGCAAAAGCTCTGATGGGGAAAGCAGGTTAGCAGAGGGGTGAAACAACCTCCTTTCAGCCAGTACAGTTTCAGAGCTTTTACTCCCTGCCATGTCTTCAAACACGGGACCACTGGATGAGGAACTCACACAGGGACAACTCACATAGGGACAGGACCCCAAAGGACCTTGCAGTGTGGAGCAATGGGCTTATTCACAGGATTAAGCAGTTCAAGGCCACCATATGCATTGATGGAGCATGTGAAGCTTCATGCTGACAGTAAGTCCACGTGGCTCCCCTGCTTCCCAACAGCGCTGGCAGCTTTCCTCTCTGAATACACCCTGGAGTTCAGAACAACAGCCTGGCAAAACATCTGCATGCAGCATCCATGAGGCCATTCAGGCAGAGCAGGTGGAGCAGCCCTGCTCCTCTTTCTAGTTGGGTCCCTCCCCAGAGCATGCAGGGCTGCCTGTGCTCTGGCAGCTCAGGTTTGCTGGCTGCCAGCCTGCCCCAGATCCTCCCTCCAACCACTCACACGGTAACGGTGCAATAACAAGTGCATTTGCTGTAGTTTCCTCAGCCAGTCTGACACATTCCGATATAGAGCCACGGTCCAGGTCAGCCTGGTGCTCCTGACCTCTCCTACTTCAGTGCCTCCATGATGAGGCACAACCAACAAGTCCCAGCCAGCATACAGGTACTGGTGAGACTCTGCAGGGCTGCCTCTGGTTCTGCTCACTGATGAATACCCAGAGTTCAAGCAGTTCACCTAGTGCTCAAGCAATCACGCAACTACCATCCAGAACTACACAGACCCATATGCAGAAACAGGATCCACACTGAGCTCATTTTCTCTCCTTTGTAAACCTACCAAGTAATACTACTTCTCCAGCCAGTGAAGCTCCACGCACTCCCTGGAGAAGTAGTACTACTTAGAAGGTGAAGCCATACGGTTCACTCACCTAAGAAGCTGTTCAGGTCTTTCCAAGGCACGTCACTGGTCTTTGAACCACCAGATACAACTAGAAACACCCAGCTCCTGGCTCATCTTGAACACAGAGCAGAGAGCAGAAGCCTAAAGCACCCACCCCTCTCCTGCTCAGCACTGCTCCACCAGCCACAGCCCTGGACCGTGTCTTCCGAAATAACCATCCGAGGAGGAGAATAGTGCAGCCCTTCACCTGCTCAGGCTTGCAAGCTGCTATCAAGAACTAGGCATTTAATCTAAGCTCATTACACGAGCCAGGGCAAGAGTAGAGACTGATCTTTGGTGAGGAAAGAGCAGACTGAGATGGTCTGATCCAAGCAAATAACCCTCAGATAAGCCAAAACCCAGCTTAGGGACACAGAACTGGTAGAGACCACCTGGGTGAAAAAGCCAGCACTTGCACCTCAGGGACCACACACCCCATTCCTTTCACAAACAAACCAGATGTAACATGACTGCTTCTCTCCTGACCTCTACTTCCAAATTCTTTCAGTGGCTTCAGGATGCTTCACAGTCTTTCCACAGAAGCCAAATGCATCATCTCTACTGCATGAGCAGTTCCAGCAGCTTGATGTAGTTAAGAATGTTGAATTATCTCACTGAAAGTGGGGTTTGGGGTGAAGAGAAATACAGTAATTTCCAGACAAAGCATCACACGTTTCTCCTGAAAGGGAGCCTCTTGGATCCATGCTGTTTGAACACAGCTCCCACCTCTTCAACCCGAGCAGAATGAGGCACACTCACACCACATGATAGATAGCCCTGACTCTTTTTTCCAGTTCTGAGAGCCAGAGCACACGAAGCATTTTCCATGCAGCGTCTCGAGACAATTCCATTTCCTGAAACCACACACTCCAGGAGAGAATGCTGCCACTGCTCTCCAAGAATGAAATACTCTGATGCTGAGGTCAAGCCCACTCCTCGCAGGTGCTGCTGGTACCCCACAACCCCCCTTACCACCCTCATGCCAGTAGCTGATCAGCTAAACAAAGCACGAACACACCACCTTACCTTATCCTGCTGCACCACGGGCATGAGAGCACGCAAATCACTGCCTTGGCAAGCCCATGCAGTCCTGAAGCAATCCCTCGCTCTGTTTGTGAGAGCCGTGCCACTCCAAACCACCCAGGAGACCTCCTCCTCACCAAGCCTCCTGTGCTGGGAGCCAAATAAAAGATCGTTTCTGGTCTCCTGGAGCCTAGGGAAGCTGCCAGCTCAGCGCTGGAGGGATGAGGGGGCAGCCAGCACAGCAGCAAAGACCCCTTCTAGAGTCTTCAGCTACTCCCATTCTGTTCAGCTCTGGGAGGAACCTGAAGCTTTTCTGAACCAAACTCTTGCCATGCTGATGCCTGAAGGACATGGGCAGTACCAAACATGCAGATTTTATATCAAAATAAGTAACACTTCAGGAATGCAGTGTGCTTAGTCATTTCCATCTCGATACAGAGCAGCTCTAGGTATTAACTCATTCAAAGCTTCTGCCTGTCATGCTGAGAAACAGAGCTCCACCTCATCAGACACACAGCCCCTGGACGTAGTAAATGTGATGTCAATCTTAAGTACATGGCAAAAGAAGGTTAAGTCTGACCTCTGCATGGGTCCCAAGACTTTTGTACTGAGAAACAGATGGATCTCTCAACTTCCAGTCTGTTTTTCAAGTGATGAAATCCAACTTCTTGAAAGCTTTTACCCATGCTAAAAGCCAAACTGCTTTAAGCATGTAAGCCCTGAAGGCTGCTATAGCAGAGGACACCCGGATAGAACCCACAATGTACTATTTTTAAAGTCATGGGTTTTAACCTGACTCACGGGATCTGAACTTTCGTGTTAGCAGGACTGACTCACACTACACCACGGGCTGGCTCTATGCCCCAGGAATGCCACAGCCTCACACAAGAACTGAGACCCAAGGTAGTGACAAAGGAAAAGTTAAACTCAAACAGGAGTCATCCTGGAGCTGTTTCCTGGTGCAGCTGTAGGAGGTGAGATTCCAGGCTTCCCTCAGGGCTGGCATCACCATAAAGCCACCACCACCTTTATGCTACAAGGGCCACCACAGGCATCCTGCTCAGCGCCTTTCCCTCACCACTGGACCAACCCCCTGCATCCCCGCTTCGCCTGACAGAGGGCACACTGGCTTGTTCAGCACATTCTCATTTCTCTGCCCCACTCTCCCTTCTCATGCAGCAAGGTCACCACTCACTCCCCATCCCTCCTTTCTGTAACTGACAGGCAGGGACGGCAGAAACCACAACCACCATTGCCCAAATACACATCTCCAGGAGCTGGTTTTACTGCAACTCTTTATGCTCCTATCATTAGGGCTGATGCAAGTCCCAGCTGTCAGGAGAAAGAGCTCCCACCACTCCTAGGGCTTTATCAGAGCCGTGGTAGCCAGGTGACAAGCTGCATTCAGCCATGGTAAGTGGAACAGAGGGATCTACGCAGTGACCAGGAAAGGCAGAGAGGCAGGTCCGGCATAGCAGCCTACACACCGTGCCCTCAGGCAGCCCTGCCAGAAAGGACCTCTGCAACACCTCATGCCTGCACACCTCAGTGCAGCAAAGCACAGGTACCGAGCGCTACCTAAACCATCATAACCTCCTAGTAAATCATTTGCCTTAACGAAACTCCGGAGGATCACAGCGCGGCTGAGGTGGGCAG
The DNA here is from genome assembly GCF_028554395.1 of Pezoporus wallicus. Lineage (NCBI taxonomy): Eukaryota > Metazoa > Chordata > Aves > Psittaciformes > Psittacidae > Pezoporus > Pezoporus wallicus. The sequence continues at coordinate 279,175 of NW_026636574.1, read as the reverse complement.
GGACCTCTGGAGCTCAGCTCGTCCAACCGCTGCCCCAGCGGGGCCACCCACAGCAGAAGCGTTTCCTGATGTTCAGAGGGATCTTCCCGTGCACCAGCTAGTGCCCATCACTGGAAAGCGCCTGGCTGGGAGCCCTGGGCGCACACCGATGTCATTCCCACACTCCCCCCCCCGCCCGTGTCCTCTCCGTGCGGAAGAGGACGAGGGGCCGCGGTAGAACACAGGGCTGGTGACTCAGCTGAGGGGGCACCCACATCCTCCGCTCAGCTCCCTGCCCTGCCCGCGGGGGAACGCTCCGGTCACTGTTCCGCGAGACCCACGGGGCGGAGCTGCGGGACCCGGCACCGGCGCTCCCGAGCCGGGGATGGCGAGCCTCGGCCGCAGCACTGCTCCCCTCCTAGCTCAGGGGCGGCAAAAGCCGCCGCGGTGCTTCCTTACCCGGTCCCGGCAGCCCCGGGAACCGGCAGCGATCGGACCGCTGCCAGCAGCAGCACGCGGAGCCCGCCCGGCTCTGCCAGCACGTCCCGCCCGGCCGCCCCGAGCCTGGCCCCCGGGGCGGATCTAACCCCCTCCCCGGGCCGGGCCGAGCCGCCCACCCCGAGCCCCCTGGGGGCCGCCGCTGCCCCCGCCCCGCCTCACCCGCTGCCGCCGCCCGGCCCCGGCTCGGTTCCGCTCCGCCTGGGCGCTCCCGGCGCGCACCGAGCCGCCCGCCCATTGGCTCTCGCAGCCGTCCCTCAGCGCCAACCCCGCCCACCGCCGCCGCACGGGGGCACTGACACCGCCGCTAACAGACCCGGCTTTACTGCGCGGCCCGGTTCAACCCCGCCCCAGGCCCGTCCCTCTCCGGTCCGACCCCGCCCCGGGTCCGTCCCCTCTCCGGTCCGACCCCGCCCCGGGTCCGTCCCCTCTCCGGTCCGACCCCGCCCCGGGTCCGTCCTCTCGCAGGTCCGACCCTGCCCCTAGTCGTTCTTGAGGCATTCGGCGATGAGGTTGAGCTCGTAGCACCAGGTCTCGTAGCGATAGGCCATGCGGATCTGAGCCACGTTCGTCTTCCGGATGTCGTTGCCTTGGGGCCCCTCTTCCTGGTAGTTGTCACCCAGGAACTTGGCTTTCTCCTGTCAGAGAACAGGACAAGCGCTGCAGAGCCCTGAGGCGCCCTCAGCGCCCTGCCCTGAGCACAGCCGGCAGCAGTGAGACCCCCCCGCAGCGCTCAGCGCAGTTCTGGTGTCCCCAACAGAAGGACATGGAGCTGTTGGAGCAAGTCCAGAGGAGGCCACGAGGTTGATCAGGGCCTGGAGCCAGGCTGAGAACATTGGGGTGTTCTTGGGCAGAAGCTCTTCCCTGTGAGGGTGCTGAGGCGCTGGCACAGGGTGCCCAGAGAAGCTGTGGCTGCCCCATCCCTGGCAGTGTTCAAGGGCAGGTTGGACACAGGGCCTGGAGCAAGCTGCTCTAGTGGAAGGTGTCCCTGCCTGTGGCAGGGGTTGGAACTGGGTGAGCTTTAAGGTCTCTCTTCAGCCCAAACCAGTATCAGATTCCATGTGCTGTGGAGCTGCTCCTCATCCCCAGGCCTCTAGGACCCCTAGAGGGGCACCCACCTCATGGGACAGGCCGCACTGCAGGATGCTGTTCCTGGCAATTTCGCATATGTCACAGGTGCTGAGCTTGAAGACCTGGGCAGCGATGGCGTACTCCTCCATGAGGGCCTCCTGCAGACACAGGCTGTGTTAGAGGCTCCACTGCAGCCAGGGCCACCCCGGCACACTGGACCCTTGGCAAACACTGCTGGCTTCCCAGAGAAATGAGCCCAGGGATCAGCTCCTGCTGTACCTTGGTGTAATGGAACTGCATGGGGTCATCTGTAGAAAGGGACACCATGAGGCCCTTCTGGTGGTAGTCAGGCAATGGGTTCTTTGCGTACTCCAGGAAGAGGCTGTTGTTGCTGAGTGGGGACATAGCAATGGGAATTTGGGCAAGGAAGTACAGGTACTGCAACACAGGGGTCTGCAAAGATGATCAGAGTTGCCAGGTTAGGAATACAGTTGCTGTGTCCTTCACCTTTCCGGGGTCCCTCCTTAATCAGCCCAGTGCCCCAGCTAGGAAATCCAACAAAGAGAGTTCACATGTGCAAGAGACAGGCAAGGGAGCAGTCCTCCAGGGAGCACAAGAGGCCAACTGAGTTGAAACCTGTCTGATTTCAGCACTCGTCTGGCTCCAGTGACAACAGACATATCCAGTGATAGGTCTGTGAGGCTGAACCTCTGAAATCTGAATATGTTTCTCAGCTACATCCCCAAACATGCCTGGAGAACATCCCTCCATGCCTCGAGGAACCCACAGAATCATGTAACATCTTCTGGAAGCCAGGCTGTGTCAGTCTAAAGCAGAGGTGCAATTAACACAGCTACAGTGGATGCCAGCTGTGTGCATGTGCTCCTCTGTCATGCCTGGGCTGCTCTGTGACATACTACTCCACTTACCTTCTTGAGGTTGAGACCGTGTGAGATGTTATCTGCTGTCATGAAGGCTGTAAGCAGATGTGTGATGGCCCCGGCTTCCCCACAGTGTGGACGGAAGAGGAACGTGTTCATGCCACGCTGCCTAGGCACATGGAAGAAGAACTTAGAGCAAGCAAGCAGCAGGGGTAGGTGGCCATAGTGCAAGATTCCCTGACTTCAGGTCCAGCTCTGCCCCCAGCAGTGAGTCCCCAAGAATTCAGCTTGAACTAGGAGCACATTACTTGTCATCATTCCTTATCTTCAGCAAGCTGTTCTAGTGGAAGGTGTCCCTGCCTGTGGCAGGGGTTTGGAACTGGCTGAGCTTTAAGTTCCCTTCCAACACAAACCAGGCTGGGATTCTATGATCTGTGCATGCAATAGATGCATCTCTGCAACTCCAAAGTTTTCACCCCAGTTCATCACACTTCCTACAGAAGAGTGTTTGGATGGCTCTGGGACATAAAGCTCCAAACTACACTGGTGCCAGAGCATGGGGGACCCCACTTTTCCACACGAACAACCAAAGAGCTGAGACAACTCATGAGGCAGCCCTGCTTCTGCCAGCCCATCACACATCCCTTAGCAGATCCTGGGCCTCACCTGCGTAGGTTATTCAGCACCAGGATGTTGGCATACATGTAATATAAATAATAGGTGTAGGATGGGTTCTTCTCCGAAGTCCATTGCTCTGGCTTTGGGCTCTTAGTGCAGAACATGTGTCCACTATGCTTGGATTCATCATCCACGCTGTCGAAGCCAGTGATCTGCTTGGCAAGGCAACAGAGAAGCTGCATCTCAAAGCTGCCCTCCTCCTCATGCCCAGGCAGACTAGCTCGCCCTGCCCCACTGCAGCTTGCCATCACCCCACTGCAGCCTGTAGCCCTGTCCCACCCCAACTGGCGCCAGTGAGGTTTTCCATGGGTAATACCCCATTTTTTGTGCACAAACAGGAAAGTGAATGTTCATCACACCCCAACAACATCATCAGGTGGGACTCACATGGCGTAGAAGGACGCTCAGTTGTTTGTGGGCTTGAGGGTTGATAGTTGCCTCAAACACAGGGACAAAGATATTCTCCAGCATTTTCCCAAAGTGTGGGAGGAAATTCTTAGACCTGAATACATCACTGTGGACACAGATAGGGATCAGCTGCTAGCAGAGGAACATGTCCCACTGTCCCCACAATCCCTTCAGGATAAAAAATGAGATAGAGTGCACTTGTTCAACCTGGAGAGGAGAAGGCTCTGGCGAGACCTCAGAGCAGCTCCCAGTGCCTAAAGGGGTTACAGGAAACCTGGAGAGGGGCTCTGGACAAGGGCCTGTAGGGACAGGCCAAGGGGAATGGCTTTAACCTGCCAGAGGGGAGACTGAGATGAGCTCTTAGGCAGAAGCTCTTCCCTGTGAGGGTGCTAAGGCTCTGGAACAGGGTGCCCAGAGAAGCTGTGGCTGCCCCATCCCTGGCAGTGCTCAAGGCCAGGTTGGACACAGGGGCTTGGAGCAAGCTGCTCTAGTGGAAGGTGTCCCTGCCTGTGGCAGGGGCTGGAGCTGGAGGAGCTTTAAGGTCCCTTCCAACACAAACCAGTCTATGATAAGGCACAGGGCTCTTTCAGACCCACAGCACATACTAAATCCTAGGTACTTGGATCATCCACTTCATGTTGGGGGAATAGATGCGATGTTTGGTGAACCATCTGGCTAGCTTGGGCCACTCCTCAGCTGATCGCCCATAGATTGAGAGGCGAGGCTCCATGTACTGGTACTTGGCATCCTCCAGATCAGATCCAACCTCCTGCAAACCAGGGTGCAGTTGCCTGGGGACCCTCCAGCCTCTGAGCACAGCAGCACCGCAGCTTAACTGTGCTCTCCTTCTCTGTATTCTCACCTTGATGATGGTAGCAAAGTACTCGCCATCGATAGCATTGTCTGTTTTCAGATAGAGGTCACGCAGCTCACTGGCACCCACGGGGTTGTACTTGTCATTGAACTTGTCAAAGCGCTGGAATGTCTGACGTCCCTGGGGAGGGGAGGGTCAGGGTAAAGGCTACACACACTGCTGATCCAAATAACCCAAAATGGGGTAGCCAGGAGCTGCTGCATCCTGCCACAACCACTCAGATGTCATGAGTGCACGGGAGAGGGAAAGCTGTGCCTACAGTGGTGGGTAAGTGTGACCTGAGAGTGGTCCTGTAGTAAATGCCCTACCACTTACAGCATGGACATCCAGAGAATCCACTGTCAGGTCATAGGGATGCAGATTGAGCTGTTGGAAAAGCTGTTTCAGAGTAAGCTGTTTGCCCTTGGCATCATAAACTATGCGGTCAGCATCCACAAAGTAGGATTTCTTGATAAAACGCAAAAGATGCTTCTGGTTCATGCAGGCTGCAGCATGGATGTGTGTGTCCACCTGAGAAACCAGAGGGACAGCTACCTAGTTTCAAATTGGAATGCTCAGGCACCATTACACGGAGGCCAACAAACCCCATATATGAGCCCAATATGCGTGGGGAGCTCAGCAGATGAACACAACAGGATGAGGCCAAGAGCACCCCAGTCAGCACCATCCCATTAGCAGCAACAGTGTAGATGCCACAGATCTTGACTCTACTATGCAGTTGCCGGGGTGGGGATGGCACCCAGACAGCTCATCTGCAGAGTTACCAGGGCTCTAAGCTTTGCCATTTACCTTCCGGCAGTTGTAGAAATCCCGGTGGGGGTTGTTCTTCAGCTCTTTCATCTCATCCATCTCATTTAGCATTTCATGCAATTGGAACTTGGATGAGAGGAACTTCAGGCGCCGATGAGCATAGGTCTTACTAGTGAAAGCAAAGGGCAGAACAGTGACAGGGCTCCTTCCCCCTCAACATAGGAGCATGGCACATCAAACACTAGGGTGCAGCTTTCTCCTGAAGTGGAATTGCTCATGCTGGCCTGGCCCTGCTTCCCTAAGATGCTTCTCCTGGCTCTATTACAGAGCTTCAAAGGAAGGCCTGGCCAGCTGTGAGCATACCTGCAGAGTGTGTCTCCAATCCCTCAATGCTGGTTTTGCTTAAGACCCCAATCAAGGTGGATGACAAGAGCCAAGGACACTTTGGAAACCAGCAGGCTGCAGGTATGTCACTGGGGTTTCCTCCCTCTGCCCAGGAAGCAGAGGGGGCAACCCTGGCTCTGCCCTGACCTCCTTCTGCCCGCTGAGGCAGGACCTGTTCAGCTGCATCCAGCAGTGCTGGGTTGTGCACTTACACAGGCCCCTGTGCAACCAGGGCCAAGAGGAAGTTCATGTCATCAACGAAGTGTTCAAGGCTGGGGTAGGGCAGATTCTTTGGCTCATTTCTGTCGGCTGCTGCCTTGTCTTCATAGACATAAACTACACCATCCTTCATCTGAACGTGGTATCCCAGGTCCTCACCAAGATTCCCAGTGTCAAAGGGATCCTCTCCATCCTTCACTGGCGAGGTGAACACTGGACCAAAAGGACAATACTATGAGGCACATGCTGCCAGCCAAAACCCCATGAGCCTGCCCTGCTCCTCCACCACAGGCAGAGGACAGAGACATCCCTGCCACTCTCACTGAAGAGGAGACCGGGGCAAGCAACTCTCCTGTGCAGCCCTCCCACAACCCTGCCCACCCCACAGTGAAGCCAGAGAGGAAACCCCCCAAGCACCTACATGGGCCTGGGCCAGTATCACTAGCCCTCCAGACCTCGCCCTCGATAGTGCGCAGGTACTGGGACGGGGTCCTGGGGAACCTCTGTATGGACTGCTGCATGTGCTTCTCCCGGATGCACAGCGCACGGTACAGGCCTTTGCAGACAACTTCAAAATCTTCCACTGTCACCTGCAAGAGAGTTGGTGCTGAAGCAAACTCACAAGGGAGCCTGCCTGCCCGAGACATAGCTGGTGCACTAAGAGAGAAAGAGGACGATTTTATTCACAGCAATTCAGTGTTCAAGGCCAGGTTGGACAGGGCTTAGAGCAACCTGCTCTAGTGGAAGGTGCTGACGATAGGCAAAGTCCTAGACATGGCAAAGGGAAGTTCCTTGTGCCAGAACCAGTGAATTCCCTGTCATCATCTTTTACATTCCTTGCTGCAAACTGAGATGGACGCAAGGTCTAGGCAAAACACTAGAAGGAATTTTTAGAGCACAGGCTGTAACTGAAGCAAGACCAGCAACATACACTGACCTAATGTGTCAATAATTCCTGATATACTGCACAGGCAAGTGCTTTGTTCAGTCAGGAGAAGTCAGAGTGGCAGCATTGAGAATACTGTGCAGCAACTTCAACCGTTCTGGGATTCTGTGACATGCGCAGATCTCAGACAGTTGTGTGCAAGCAAGTGCAGGCTACAACAGAATGAGCATAGCCCGTCCTGCCATGCCCTCGCCTCTGCCCTGTCCAGACAACCCCATGGGGAACATGCAGCACTCAACAAGCTCCCACTAAGGAATTCAGCTCTGGATCTTCCAGGAACACAGCAGGGTACCATGAGATGCTCATGAGACACAAACTGGGCTGGGAGACACAGACTAACCCCACTGCAACTCATACAGACTCCAATGACACTGGGCACTACTGAGGGACAGGCAGCGACTGTATGAAGTGGTGGTCAGCGTGCAGAAGGGTACAGCCATGCAAATACCTACCCCAGAGGCATAATCCCCTGTGATCTGTACCCGCTGGAAGTCAGGCACAGTCTGGTACAGGGGGGAGGTGGAGATGACCTCTTCGATAGCGGATAGTTTGGTTATAGACTTATGAGCCACAGGCACTGCCAATGCAATCGTCTTCATGCGGAACAAGCGCTTCTTCCTGCCAGGTAGGAGAACCTCAGGCACACAGGACTGACCACAGCCACATTCCAGCTGTGCACTACATGAACCACCTCACTGGTGCTTTCTAAGCATCTCCAACAGGCAGTGCCAGGAGTAGGGCTCACAGCACACACAGCAGCCACAGACTTTCAAGCACAGTCTTTAGAACTTGCACCTTTCCAGAGAAAGGTCTCTGAGTCTCCCTCTCCAGCAGCTCCATGGCCATTGCTGTGCTGACACCTAAGAAACAGGCCATGGGTGTCCTTCTGTCCAACAGCGGCAACAGTTGGAGAGGAAACCCTGAGGTACCTGAAAGATGCCCTGGGATTACCAAGGATTTATCCCAGGGGTGGTGTAAGCTGTTTCCACAGGCACTGATTTATGTTCCCCCGCTCTGGCTGGGGATGTGCAGACAACACTCCTCTCCTTTCCCCAGTTGCCCTGGTTGTTGCTCACCTCTTTTCTGACGTGACAGTGCTCTCCTGAAGTATCATGTGTTTTCTCATCTCCTGGCGTGAGATGGGGCAGATCTCTTCCACATCAAAAGGAGAGATCTCTTGCCTGGTCTCCTCATCTTTCACCTCAGAGGCAAAGACCTTCTCTGCGAAGGAGCGCAATGCCTCATCCATCTCTGAAGGGAGAAGAGTGCAAGGTCACATAGGCATCTGGTTTGCAGCCACTGTAACAGCCCCATGCAGCATCTTAGTTCTCAGCTAAGAGATGCCCTTAGGACACCTACACCTCCATGCTGCCTGCAAGACTCTAAAGTTTGCAACAAGCTTAACAGAGCCTGGGCCACATATGGAGGGCTGGAGACATACCTGGATACCTCTGGTACAAACCACAGTCCAAGAGTGAAAAAAAAGCCCAGAAAGCAGCCCATTCTTGCAAAGGGCACTGATAAGAGCATGCACAGAGACAAAGAAGGGAAGGCTGGCAGAGCCCTTACAGCTGTAGGAAGCTTAAGACCCACTTGCTTCACAAGGCATCCAGCCAGGATGATGACGAGGTATAGATGGAGACAGACAGAACCAGCAGCTGAAGCACTCAGCTGCCCCCATCACCATGCAGCTGAAGAGCTCCTAGCTGGAGAACCCTCTCAGCCCATCATGTGCAGTGTGCTGCAAAGGTGCCAGCTAACATGCCCCTATGAAAGCCACCACTGAGATAAGGTTGACTGGAGCTTTATGAAGAAAGAGAAAGAAGGTTAAAAGCTCTTTTACTGCCAACAACATGTGAACCTCAAGGGCTCTTGTGGTACCAGCTTCTGAAGTGCACGTTTGGACAGTAATCGAGCAGGTTTTGCCAGCAGCTGACAGCTCAGCATGAAGCATAGTGAGGAAAGATGCTGAAAGATGGAGGACACCACCGGCATCTCAGACAGGACACAGTCAGTGGATGACAATCGAAGCAGACAGGACTGACAATGTGAATAAATGAGGTGAAACACTGGATCTGTCCCCTCATGGATCAAATCCTCTTGGAGCAGGATGCTCCAGCCTAAAGTAAATTTAAAAGAAGTTACTTTAGGCTGGATCTCTGCTAAGAAAAAGGGAAAACCAACCAAATAAACAACAAAGGTGTGAAGAGACTCAAGGAAAACTGCAAAATGTTTCACTTCTTGCCGCAGTGGAAAGAACTCCTTTACGAAATGTTTATCTCCTGAGCAGGAGCTCAGGCCTCAAGGACAATGTTTAACAAAGAGCTTCATATATCAAAGGAGCAAAAAGCTGGAACCATTCCACGGAGGAGTGAGGGGCACAGTTGGCACTGCTGAGAAACAGCACCTTCTCCAGCTGCTGGAACATCACCATGATCCTGTAACTGCTGCTTGTTTCCAGTGATCATGTCTAGGCAGTAACACGGAAGAGCATACAAAATGCCTGGAAATACTCACCTTTGTCTTCTGCTGTTTGAGATAAAACAGAAACAAAATGAAACACATGTGATCAGCTCTTCAAACTTTAAGCCTTTTTGCCTAATCATCGCATCAGTGATTATAAAGAGATGAGTGAAGGACAAGTTTAGGCAAAGCCTTCTACTTGCAAAAGAAAGAACAGAAGTTGTCTCTTTGTACATTATAGATGGAAATTCTGTGTTGACTGTTCCATAATAGCACCCTAACAGTGTGTGCACAATGAACCACACAGCAGATGCCATCAGACCTGAGCTCTTTGGCAGAGCTTCTGCACTGCAGCTCTCCAAGGGAACAGCATTTCCTAGAATCTACATCACCTCAGTCAACACCATAAGCAACTACCAGATACCCGATCATCTAATCACACTGAGCTGTCTTAGAATGCCTCTCCCTGCACCTGGGGATGCAGAAGAGCCCAGGAAGAACTGATGAGTGCAGAGCAGCATTCTGCTGCTTAACAGAGAGCAAACATTTCAGTGATTCAGAGCACTGGGGCTGCTTTGCTGTTTTTTCATCCACCTCCTTTGTGAAGACCAGGGTGGATGGGAACGTCAGAGATGCTAAAGTTCATCCTCCAGCTGCTTGTGGTCACATCTCCACTTACCCACTGATGAGATCAAATTGCTGAGACAGTTGCAGATATTTTCATGCACAGTTATAGTGTGGCATCAATATTTTGGTGTGCAACTCATGCCCTTTGCATCTGACTCAGCAAATTCAGACTGGAGCTGGCATCACAAGTCACCAGCTGCTGACTTGGCAGAGCCCAGCCAGCAGAATATGCACTCATGGCACTTGAACTCCATGTATTCATTTGCAAACTAAGCATCCCAGAAATGCCTGCTTTGACCTTTCCTCTCTCTAGTGGATGAAAATGACACTCACGAAGGTCAACAGACTCCCACTGGGGTTGCAGGGCCAGGCTTTGACACAAGCTTCACACACCAGGACAGTGTCTATCACACCACATAGCACTGCAATTCTAACCTGCTCTTATCAGAGCTGCTTGGTGCTGATCTTCCTCTGCAATGGCATCACATGTCCCTCTGTGCTGCTCTGCACAGCCTGGCTCGCCCTACGCCTGCTGCCCAGTTCGTGTTCCCCCTCCCTTGGGACCACAGCACCCCACATCATCCGAGCTTAGGCAGGTTGACAGAGATTCCTGAAATCCCTCTGCCCCCTTCCACAGTGATTTAATGGTGTTGTTACAGGATCCAGTGCACTGCAGAAGAGACAGCATTTTTATTCAGTACGAGCAGAGCAAGATTTAAACAATCCCAGACTGGTTTGGGTTGGAAGGAACTTTGAAGCTCATCCAGTTCCAACCCCCTGCCATGGGCAGGGACAACCTTCCACTGGAGCAGCTTGCTCCAAGCCCCATCCAACCTGGCCTAAACAATAATGTTTCTTTGCTGCACCATCCAAATAGGAAGAAAACCACTCAAAGCCCCCAGTGAAGTGCCCTGGGCTGCACAGGTACCACCAGACCCACAGGGGCTCCAGCCTGCCCAGTGGTTCCTGGCCTCACTACCTGCAGTTTAAGACCTACCTGGGATTCTCAGCTGGGACATCCTTGCAGCAAGTCTGCAGAGCCTCAAGTAACACCCTACTATAACAGAGCACAAGCAGATGACTGACGGCACAACAGCCTCACACTGATTTTACTCCCTTCCCTTGCCTGTAATCAGACTCTCCTGCTCTAAAAGGAGAAGGGAGGTCAGCTCTAAGCCTATTTAAAGTGCAGCCACAAGCACTTGCACTGAAACAGGTGAAGCCACAGCTCAAATTTAACTTCTTTAACTGAGGCTTTCATTTTATATTTAGCAGAGTAGGCCGAGGTTTGCATTGTTTTCATCAGCACAGGGGATGGGTACAAATGATGTGCTCTCACTAACCAGTGCACTGCTCAGAGAGGATGTTTCCTGAGAGGGGTTTTAGCAAAGGAAATGTCCTCACATCTTCCCAGCTGAATCGATCAAACAAAAGGGAAGTTCATGGAATTGTGTTTTGTTCCTGAGCTTTTCAGGAACTGCTGTTATAAAACTGTGTATCTTAATAGTAAGGGTGATCCTCAGTTCTGTACATGGTGAGCCATAACCAAGGTGTATCTCACAGAGACCAGCACTTAGTACAACCAAAGGTGTGACAAGAAACTGCTGTTTTAAGCTACACATAATGCTTGGATGCAGCAGAGCAGGGTTTCAGTCTGGGAAGTACTTCTGCTTGCTTTAAGTAGATTCTTCCTAGCATCCAGGCATTGAGGGCTGTACCCAGTCCATTAGGGTCTCCTCAAATCTACTTCAGATCTCTCATGAAGCTGGAAAACAGTTCCCATCTGAAGGAAATGACCACAATTTGTAGTGCACTGCATATTGCCAGGATAACTCTGAGCACCTGACTCCGCTCAGCTTCCTGGTGGGAAGCAGAAAACCGGGACCAGGTCAGAGGGATACAATAGCTTTGATTTGGAACAGTCTTTTCCCGTTTGTTTCCACTTCACCTCTTGCTGGAGCTGACAAACTGCACTGAAATCAGGACAAGCCAAGCAAACTATCTGGGCTACAGGCAGCAGAGGCTTGCTGCTCACTTCAATGTGACTTTGGTAGTAACACTGAAGGGAACAGAAAAAGCAGCACTCCTGGAAAAGCCAGCACTGGTTGGAAGTGTACGTGCATTTAAAGGCTTCCTGTGCTGGATGGCGTAGGAACAGCTATGAAAAGGCTTTGTCCTCGACAGCGGCTGGAATGAGTGACTTGCATAAGATAGAGATCTAGAAATAACCAGCCATAGATTTTGGCTGTAGGTGCATGGGAAGCCACTGGCACAACCATTCAGTGAAGTCAGACGAGCTGAGACCTGGCCCAGCATCACATAACGTCCAAAGAATCCAGAAACTCTCAAGGGTTGCTACTGGATGTGCACAACTTCGAACGTGCTGCGTTACAATGAAGAGATTCTCCAGAATTGAGGGAGTTTTAGCTCCGCTTCCCACATGTTCATAGAATCCCAAGAATATAAATAGATTTCCCCCCCCCCCATATTTGGAGGTGCAGCCAACAGGGCAAAGGTGGGATGCTGCCAGAGTCTTCACCTCTAATACCTGGTCTCATCCCTGCCGGTAGCAGTCTTCAGTTTCTGCATTGCTCTTGTTCTTACTCCCCAGATTCTGAGCCCCCAACATCAGGTTATTGTGTAACTGCTTCATTTAAGGTCAATAATAATTGGCTCCTGCTGCTTTGCTCCCCCACAGGGACCTTTCTGGATAATCAAGACCTTGGGATTCACATCTGAAACCAAAGTTAACCTTTAGGGTGCCAGGGTCATCCCTTCTCAGGAGGTCTCTTGATCCCACAGCTTTTTTAATCACGGGGTCAATGTAGTTAGGTTCATGGTAGAAATATGAGTAAAGCTTGAGTATGTGGTGCTAAAGTTAGATCTGAGCCTCTTTAGGCTGAAGTACTGAGTACAAACAAGCCATCTTCTTGCTCTTTCTCAACTGCAAAGTGATTCACACACAGAGGCTTCAGCACAGCTCTAACCCCACCCCCTCTCCATCTTTCTATCTGAGCTGCCTCTATCCCACCCTCTGGTCAAAGGAAAATGCCAGAACTTTGGAGGTGAAGGTTCCTGGAGCAGAGCAGCCCTGTCACAGGGGAAACCGTCCCCATAGAAGCCTGGGGGCAAGGGCTGTGAGAAAATGGTTTCAATTCCTGAAGAGGAAAAGTATTAACAGAGGGGGAAATCCCACCATGCCCAGGTGTGCTGTGCCTTTGACCAACAGCTCCTTGCACTAAGGAGCCTCAGCAACTTCTTTCCCCACATTCCCTTAGTCATTCCCTACACAGATCCCTCCAGGGCTGTTTAAATCAACCTCTGCTCTGGAATGCAGCGTAAATCAGGAAATCCTTCAGGTGTGAGCTAGTTTGTAGGAGCAGATTGTCACAGCTAACCTTCACAGTGAAGGAAAGCTTTCCTAACAAGCCAGGAAAATCCCTTGCTTTTAAGCACTCATCCATATATTCTGAATCTTTCCTTTTGGAACAGGCAGCTACTACTGCAGCTACACAGTGCAGGGAGTTTTATACCCTCTTCTTAAGTTCCTTGCACAGAAAACAGACTGGAGTCTGTGTTTCCAGAGGCCTGACACAATGGCTTAGGAGAAACACATTCAAAGCACACTTTCTGCATGGTCCAACCCCTTATTGCAGGAAGAAAGCCAAAGGGGATGTATTTTAGAAGACTGAATTAAGCATCTTAAAAGCATGATTTGGATACAGCAACAACTTTATACATGATTTCACTCTTGGAATGCCAAGTAAAGAAATTCCTCCTCCCCCTTTCTGACTCGGCAATCATCCTTTCCAAAAGCAAAAGTAGGATGCCCTAGGGACCCCACTGCAAATGTGGAGACTCAGCACTAACTCAAGACATGCAGATTGGTGAAGTCACTAAAACTGGACTGTGGAACAAGCCCATGGCACATCTCAAAGCGACTCTCACTGCTTGTTCATGCTGTAGTGAACATACAAATACAGCTGTTCATGCCACATTGCAGAAGGGACAATCCAAGGAAACCCAGATCCCACAGGGAAAGCAGGGAGTATCATGGTAAGCTTTCTGTGAGCCGGTTGTGGACCCTGTGCCTAGCTCGCCTCCAACAAAAGAAACAACCAAAGAATTCTAAGTTTTATTATTTAAAAAAGTTATTTAAGAAGCAAAATAATTTACTTCAATTCAAACCAAATGAGATGCATTATTGGAAGCAAATAATTATACAAACCAACAACAAGTTAGCCCTTGAATAAGAAGTCCAGATCCCAACAGTTCCCTACAATCCTGGAAGTTACACACAAACACTCACTCAAGGCTTGGGGAGTAAAGAGGACCACGTAATTCAAACTCCCACTACTCTCCTTCCCCACATAGGCTTGAAGCTGCTTGAAATCCAATTCTAAGTCACTGCACTAAGCTCCGATGGCTGGAGCATCATTGTGACCATCCAAAGTCCAGCTGATGGCAGAAAGAACAAAATCTGAGCAGTGTTGTTTGAACAAGACCACAGCGTGGGGACACGCAGAGTTCCACTGTCTCACAGTTAAACAGCTGCTCATGGGCCATAGCAACAGGAACCTTTGTTTTCTTATTGGCACTTGTAATTTTTCAACAAGAACATTACCCTTTTGTTGTATTTTACCTCTAAGTTGTTCCTGCCCATTTCCCCCGGCAGGATGGGGCAGTTCACCTGGCACCAACACACGGTTTTGCTGTTAGTTCTAAATAACATCTGGACTAAATCTACAAGCCCCCCTTTCCCAGGGACTTGTGCAAAAACTTCTGTGCTTAAAGTCTGAATCATTCCCCCCAAAGTTCTTGGGGGTTTGTCCTTCCACGGTTCTCTCTCAGTTGCCACCAAAACCGGGGTTCACTTACAGACAGCTGGAAATGAAGCACAAACCCTGAGTTTGTATCACTGTACATCTGAAACTAAAATCATGCAGATGGGAGGGAGCACAGCCTGTGTAGATCAGCTCTGCAGCGTCCCCTCTAAGGCTCCAGAGGTCAATCCACACTGACCCATCCTTACCAGATCATCTTCACATCTAAGATTTTATACAGGCCAAGAGAAGGGGGAATCCCAAAGCCAAGGCAGATGCATTTGCCAGTTCTCAAACAACTCCGAGAATTCACAACTTGTGGATTTTTCACAGCTAGTAGATTTTTGAATGACAACTATAACATGCCCTGCAATGGGGAGTTATGGTGATGAGCCTTCATCCAAAAGAAACAGTTTTCCATACATGACCACACAACCTCCAAACATCCAATGCCAGATGAAAAAGGTTTCCCATGGTCACAGGCTCTGACCTCTGCAATCCTGTTTGCCAGGAAAGAAACTCCCAAGTTTCTCAATAAGCAAAACCCATCTATGTAGCCAGACGACAAGATCTCACCCTTCAAACATAGTGCAAACTCCACACTGCTGCCTCTCCTGTGCAACCAGATGTGTATCCCAAAAGCTGCCATTTTCCAGATGCAATTTATTAAGTAGAAAACAGCGTGCCACTCCTGTCTTTAGAAGCAGACAGTCATCTGCTGCCACAGTGCTGAATGCTTTCATCAGTCACTTCTCATCTTGCACCAAATAAACCCTGCTTGCTGCTTACAGCCAGGACAGCTTGCAGTGAGGGTAATTCTGTCACATTTAACTTGCAGGCATGAGATCATCTTCAGATGAACTCAACCTGAGTCACCATTTGTGCGTGTTGCTGGAAAATAATGTGTTGTGTGAAAACATTGTGGGTTTAGTTTTTCATCAGTGTCTCATCAGTCACGGGTAAAACAAACTGCAAAAAGTACTTATAAGGATTATCACCGATAAAGAAAACCTGATGTAGATTGAGCCTCTTCCATTCCAGGAGGAGAATTAAGAATGTAAGTAGTGAAGGGAGCAATGTTAAAAGGAACAATTTCTTCTCTCAGCATTCACTGATTTCTAATTTCCATTTGAAACTGAGAACTCCAAGTGAAGGTATACGAATCTGACACCAAACTGAATTAAACCTCTTGCAATGTCTCTGCTCACGCTGGCTCAGCAAGCTGACTGCATGCTCCCTCTGTTGGCTGAAGAATGTACCTCCAGATACCAGCTGGGAATTCAGCTTTGCAGTGGGACACACTGACTGACCACACAGAATAAAACCCCATAGCATGAGAACTGAGGAAAGACACAGCATTCTAAGGAATGCTGGTAGGTTTTGCAACATTGGCCACACTTGTACATCCCTATTATAGGAGGTGATGACATGTTGTTATAGGAAGATCTCACCCAGCTGATGCAGGAATTCTCTTGTACAATTCTCTTAGAACAAGCCCAGAATTCCCATCGGTAAAACACCACCTCCTGCACAGTCATTGCTGAACTCGCTGCCTCCCTCATTTTGCAAGGATGCTGCAATCAGAAGCCAGCTCTGTTTCTGTTCTAGCTCATTGCTTTCTCCCCTCAGCCTGGGTGAACATGACAACCACTGCACCAAGCAGGGTCAGCCTGAAATCCCACACCCCTCCCTGACATGGAGACTCTCCAGCTACATTTTACAGAGACAACTTGCAGAGACTGTGTTTTACAGTCTGCTGGTAAGAAAGTAATTCAGGATAAAGTAGTCTGCAAGTTACAGAGCTGAGTAACAGCTGTGCAAGTTCTCTAACCTCCAGTTATTGGATTAACTATTGAGAAGCTGCCCATAAATGCTGGCAGTTAATGTTAAAATGAGCATCTGACTAATTTGGTCCAACTCAGTAGAGATCTGAATGCTGCACAAAAACAATACAAACAGTTCCACCTACAAAGAAAGTAAAAACCAGAGGCAGAATGCCCCCCTCCCTAGTTCAAGAGTCTTACAAGTGCCTGCTGGATCTTCCAGTCTATGAACTCTTTCATTAGTATCCTGTCAGGTAAAGGTATCACCCACACAAGACTTGCCTGCTTCAGACAACAAGCTCCCAAGAAATTCCAGTCCTTGGGGTTTTCCTCAATGCGAGGGAACAGGGGAAAACTTCCAATCTTCTTAGCAAACAGGCACTTAAGTTAGGAAAGAGAATTCCTTTTTATTACAGAAAATGAAGGATCAGTTAAGTGGTACTCCTGGCACAAAGGAGATGTTGCAAATATACTGCAGGGGTGCACAGAGAGCAGATACCAATCTGATACGGGACAGGAGCATCCATGGTGGCAAAAGCATTTCTGACATAAGCTGCCAAGCAACGATCAGTGCTACTCCTCTGACAGTGCTGCAAATCAGAATCCAATCGAAAGGGGACAAGCATCGCTTCTAGCTTTTTACTCTAGAGGTAAAGTGTCATCTTTTTCACAGCATTTAGTCTCTGTAGTTCACTTTTCTTGCAACTGGTTTTCTTCTTGACCAAACCCAGATAACACAGTGAAAAAAGAATCCCAGTTCATCAAGAGATACGACTGCTCTGTTAGCTGAGCAAGGAGGTAGATGCCACAGATGTTCTCTTCAGATGGAGCACAGAAAAGGACCTTGTGCTAATTAAGTGGTACCAAGATTCTGGTCACTGGCACCAAAATACTGCAGGGCATCAGCATGAGACGCAATACAGTAGCATCGAGACTTGTCCAGCAGCTACATCTGAACCACGTATTCTTGGCATCTGGAACAGAAAGGCATCTCTAATTAGCTGCTCTCCACCTTGTGATGTGCAGAGCAACAGTCCCGAACTCATCTGCCTGTTTTTCTGGTGATGAACAACACCTTTCAGGTAACTGCTGGACAGAATTTCAGCTGGGGAACTCCTAAAGTTCATTACTTGCATTATTTTATTGGTTAATCTTCAAACAGGAAATACTCCAGAGCAAAGCCACTTGAGCTGCTCAGGGGTCAATCAACCATCAGCAAATGGTGACTGTAGAACTGTACACATTCCCTTTCTAGTTCAGGTGCTTCTTGTGTATAAAACAAAAATGACACTTTCTCCAAACAGTCAGAATGATTTCCCAAAGGAAGGAGACACTGATAAAATGATACAGAAAAACCAATAATCATCAATAATAAACGACTGACATTAAGCTCACCTTATCACATCACGATGCAGGACAATCCCATGCAGCCTTGATTCCCATCCTCATTGCTGTTGAGCTTTTTCATCCGGTACTGCCGGATCTCTCTCACCAGTGTGTAAAAAGCATCTTCCACGCCCTGAATGCAAAGGATCCAGGTGAAGTACTTTCTTCCCTGAAGCTTTTGAGATGGCTATTCTTTGCATCCTAGAATCTCTTAACATAGCTGAAAGACCTACCCATACAGGAAGAGTACTAGCCAACTTATACTATAGCTCTTAAGAAGGAGAAACTAGCACTTAAGTCCCAAACTCTTGGCTTATGATCTTAACTCCTCCTCAGAGGCAAACACCCAGAGGAACAGCCATTAAAGGAAACAAGGCAAACTGTAACTGTAGAGGGGTCATGTGCAGGAAAATTACTTCTTGAGTCATCATCTCTGGTTTAGGATTCTTAGGATCTTCTGGCTGCTGCTTAATAAC
Source organism: Pezoporus wallicus (assembly GCF_028554395.1). Lineage (NCBI taxonomy): Eukaryota > Metazoa > Chordata > Aves > Psittaciformes > Psittacidae > Pezoporus > Pezoporus wallicus. The sequence continues at coordinate 260,889 of NW_026636574.1, read as the reverse complement.
TGCAGCTTTTCTGCTTCAGTCCACACTGCTGTGGGTAGAACCAGGCTGACCAGACAAAGCCATGTATCCAGTGCAGCTCTGAACACACTTATTAGTCCACTGGGGAAATCCTTCAGTAAACATAATCTTATAAATAGCCTTTGATAAGAAGCCAAGAAAACTGAATAAGTCTACAATGATTAATGGCAGTCTGACCATGCCCTAGCAAGAGCAGATCACAGAATCATGGAATGGTTTGGGTTGGATGGGATCTTAAAGCCCATCCAGTTCCAACCCCCTGCCACAGGCAGGGACACCTTCCACTAGAGCAGCTTGCTCCAAGCCCCCAAGTCCAATCCAGCCTTGAACACTGCCAGGGATGGGGCAGCCACAGCTTCTCTGGGCACCCTGTGCCAGCGCCTCAGCACCCTCACAGGGAAGAATGAAGCTCTCTTTACAGACATGAAGCTGTGGCTGCCCATAGTACATGGGAAAATGTGAGACTGTTCTGCATTTATCATGCAGGAAGAGGTCAGATGAGAACAGAAGCATCTTACCTGTCTTGTTTTAGCAGATGTTTCTATGAAGGGGATTCCATAGCTTTTTGCTAATTCTTGAGCCTGTTTTGTGTCTACTGTTCTCGTGGGCAAATCACACTTGTTCCCAACTAGCACCATTGGCACGTCATCTGAATCTTTCACTCTCTTGATCTGTTCTCTTAAAAAAGACAAATTTTTAAAAGTTAGGAACTGTCTTCTAAATATAAAGACTTGTTTAGTTCAGTATTCAACCAAACTTGTACTACAAAAATAGATACTAAAGCTGGACAGGACTCAGGGGTTCTAACATACAGCAATACGTCAAATAATTTCCTACACTTCATCTTCTTGTCCACATGTAACTCCATTATTTGCCGCCTTACCCACTGTCTTAGAGATCATGTTCTGTGTGCTCTAAATGTCACTGGATTAAAGCAACCACCCAGATAAGTGCCCCATTCTGAACAGACTACTTAAGTATTGACACAGAACACAGATAAGCTTGAAAAACTTCCTCAAATAACCAAGAGATTTAGTATTTGTCTATTATTTACTTGTCACTGGATTTAAGAGCAAATGGGTCTCGTGCCTTTTCCGCTCTCTGCTCCGGTGGCACAGCCCCTGGTCATACCTGTAAAGGTTAATATCAGCAAATGATTTACTGTTGTTAATGGCAAAGACACAGAGGAATCCTTCCCCAGTTCGCATGTACTGGTCCCGCATGGCACTGTACTCCTCCTGCCCCGCAGTGTCCAAGATGTCCAACAGGCACGTCTCGCCATCGATAACCACCTGCTTTCTGTATGAGTCCTGGAACACACACAGGCAGACTGTAGGGTAAAGCACTTCGGGCAGTTTTAAGGAAAAAATAAATATAATAAGAATAAAGAGAAGCATGAATCAGGAGCTTTTCTAGCCCTGCCTGATAAAAAGACACCAGTATTAAGAACTGTCAGGGATTAAACTGTTGCTCTAATCCCCCTCAACCTTTGTGACTCAAATGCAGAGTCCTGTTTGTAAGAAATTCCTTTAGCAGCAGAAAAATTATAAACACCATCACTGCACCACCATGACTGGAATCTCCAGTCTACCATCTGAGGACTTCTTTTGTTGCCATTGTGCCTACCTGCACCCTGCCTTGGGCAGCAAGGAGTGCGACAGGCAAAGGGGTCTTTGAAAGAGTGTCCTGGTTTCAGCTGCAGCAGAGTTAATTCTCTTCCAAGAGAATTCCTCCTCTGCCGGGAGGAAGCAGGGACAGAACATCTGACCCAAACGAGCCAAAGGGGTATTGCATACCACAGCACATCATGCCCAGTATAGAAACTGGGGGGAAGTTACCCAGAAGGGACTGATCGCTGCTGGGGTCGGGCTGGGTATTGGTCTGCAGGTGCTGAGCAATTGTATTGGGCATCGCTTGTGCTTGCTGTTGTTTTTTCATTTTCCCTTTTAGTTTTATATTCCCTCCCCTTGTTATTTTCCTTATCGTTATTATACAGCCCTTTAGTCAATAAACTATTCTTATCTCAACATGCAGTATTACATTAGAATCATAAAACCAACCAGGCTGGAAAAGCCCTTTTAAGCTCATCAAGTCCAAACGTTCTCCAGCACTGCATTTACCAGCTATTCATGCGATTACAGGTCCACTTGTGCCTGCAGCTCCCGAGCCGCGCAGGGGCTGCAGTGCAATGGCTTGTTCCGAGCACAGCCCGATGCATAACGGGAATAAACCCTTCTCTCTCCCTTGTCTCTCATTCTTCCTCCCGTTCTTCTCGTTAACAAGGTAACGTTAAATGGGTGTTCGGTACCGATACGACTCAGTGGCCCGAACCCTTCTGGTTCTCCGATTCGGTTCTCCCGCCTCCCCTCCGCACTCCACCCGGCCCGCGGGGCCGGCACCGGCTGCTTTCAGTCACAGCCCCACCGGAACCAAACGAGTGAAGGGAGCGGCGGCCGCGCCGCCCCGCCCCGCAGCAGCCCCGGCGCGGGCCGCGGCTCACCTCGATGGTGGGGTCGTACTCGTCCACGAAGTGGTTCTGGATGAGCTGGATGGTGAGCGCGCTCTTCCCGACGCCGCCAGCGCCCACCACCACCAGCTTGTACTCGGTCATCGCCGGCCCCGGCCGCCCCGCGGCGCGTCCCACCGCCCTCCACCGCTTCCGCCTTCCGCCGCCACGTCATCACCCACCGCCGGAAGCGCGGCGGCGGGTACAGCTACTTCCGGACACGTGCTGCCGGCGCGGCCCCCATCCCCCCCGCAGGAAGGAAGAGACGGGCGGGAGGGCAGGTTCGTTTTGTCTCAAAATCAGTAAAACTTTATTCTATTTCCATTCTTTGCCGTTAACAGAAAAACCTGGAGAAAGCAACGTCCGGTTTACAAAGATAACGCGGCTCCCCGAGAAACCCCTACAGCGAGAAGAGAGGTAACGTGACAAAACAAAAACCCCCAAACTGAACGAAACCAACCCCAAACCCCGGCACTCGCCTCGATCCCGAGCGGTAACTCCTGATCCTGTTGGGTAAATAAGACTCAGACCGATCAATCCGGTTTCTTGATGATGAAGTGTGAGGGGAACATGGGGGGAGGGCGCAAAATAAAGCACACAGAGATCAACTATCCCACCTCGATGAAAGGCTCGGTACAGCTAGTATGGGAAGCCTAAAGGAGTATTTATTCTGTTACAGTACATGGTGCTGGCTGCAAAAAAATAGAGAAAAAAAAAGTATTCACTTCAGGCACAACTTCGTCCTTTGTTTCAGATTAAATCAGTCAACAAAAAAGGGGGGTGGAAGCTGCAGTGTTGGAAGCAGCAGATTTGTGCATTGTTTTAAGTATATTTAAATTACCACACTGATGGCACACCTCAGCCTTAGGAAATTCTGCACTGCACGTGGTTCCGAACGCTACAAACACAAGGTGAAGCTCAGAAAGAGGCTGTCACTGGGCTCTAAAGGTCACTGGCAGAAGGACCGAAGTTAAATGAAACGGGAAAACATTGTAACATTTGGCCACCAACTTATCTGAATGTTCAGACAGATTTGTATCAAGTTGCACTGATTCCACCCTCACATGGTCCTTGTGAGTGGAGCACTGAGCTGAAGGTAGCCTCCCGCTTCCACTAGGAAGTGGACACAACGCAGTCACTCACTAAGGCATAGGAAAACCTCAGCCAAGATAACAAAGCAAAGAGAACTGTAGTGCAGAATTCCATAAGGTCTACCCGAGTTGAGCTCTCTATAATGTTTACTCACAGAGGCAACGTAGATTTGCAGTAACCAGTTGCGTTTAAATGCACCATTCAAAACAAGCTTCTAAAATGTGATACTATAAAGGCGCCACCTTAAAGTTCTCCAGAATGCAACTGTGCATAATTTTAAAATGGTTTCATAAATTTATTTTAAACATAACATGAGAAGGTGTTAAAACCGGTGTAATAGCTTCTTAGAATTTGGAGGAAGGGATTAACAAGGAGATATTCAGTACCCTTCACCAGCCCCCAGCACTCAGCCGTGTATCAGGGATGGGCTTTGAGGATCAGTCTATAACACCAGCTTGGCGGATCTTTCTCTCTGCACCAAATCCCTGCAAGGAAAACACAAACAAGTAACTTTTAGCTCCAGCCTCACACTTTAAAGTCAACCTGTTCTCTTCCAATCCAGGACTGACTGAGCACGCTGCTTCTAATTAGCCACATTTGGCTTCAGGAACACAGACAACACAGGTTCTGTGGGTTGCCAGATGCCTCAAGAGATTCCAGCCACTTCACTTTTGTTTATCAAGTGGTGGCAGAACCTCCTTTGAAAGCCAAATTGATGTGAAGACATTTCACTATCTCTGAGAAGGGGAGCAGGAGGTTTATAAACAAACCTGGAGAGCCATCTCTTGTGTTAGAACACAAGCAGCAACTGGCTGCTTTGATGCTGCATGCTCTTCAAACCACAGCATACATGATTGATTGACACAGGGGACAGCACCCTGACATCATGCAGAAACAATCTCATCTCCCACAGCAGGTAAGTCATTCACTGCGGAATGAAGGTGGACACTGCGCTTCCAACCGTTCATGTTTCCAGAGGAGTCAGTTTTATGCCATTCAGGTTTAAACCCAAACTGCAGTTACTCTACAATGTAACCTTTTAGCTTACATACCTTTGAGTTATCGGGTCCCCGAGGCTGACGAAGAACTGTGAGCCGAGGAGCATTGGCATCATCCAGATTAATGCTCTTTAAGCGGTTAACGAGTCTGTCAGGACGTGGGGCAGCGACAGCCTTTGCACCTTCACTGTAACAGAGTCAGCCACAGAAAGTACGGGTCACTTCCCAGAGCTGGTGTGAGCTATTCACTGTCCCCATTAGTATCACCCATCCTGTGCAAAAGCAGACCTCAGTGATGCCACATAATTCTGCTTCAAAACCATTCCTTTAAGCACAGGGCTACAAAACAGCAGTAGCTCAAACTCCTCAAAAGGGTATTCTGTAATGAGTAGAGGTGTTGCATTTACTCTCATGTACATCTAAATAGTATTTCCTACGTTTCTGTTTCCTTTAACTGCAACAATAAAAGGCTTACAAGTGGTCAGTACACAATGGCATAGCATCAACATCTCTAAATGATGGCAGCTCTTGGGTGAGAGGTTCTCACTGAAGCCAGAAATTCAGAGCTCCCAGTCTAGGAACAGCTCAGTTTAGAAGAGGCTTGCACCAGCCTGCTGTGATGCAGACATCATGCCAGATTAAGTCACTTGAATTGTAAATCCTCACCAGACACGCCATACGTTACAGGCACTGCATTTTCCTGTGCGCTGGTTCAGGATTACAGAGAACTCCACTTCGTCTCCAGCCTGCAGTTCCACACCATCCTGAACTTCTTTGACATGGAAGAAGAGCTTTTTGCTGTCACCCACTTCATAGTTAATGAAACCAAACTGAAAACCAACATATCACAAGGTTATTTTTTTTTTCCTCTGGATCTAAACAGATTCAATGACTTACTCATTATTGCAGTTTAATGGCTTTTAGAAGTGGAAATGCAATTTCTACACTGATCAGAACATTCTGCTGGAAGCAATACTTCTGGAAGTCTAGGCACTCTTGAGTTGGTAAAGTAACATTTAAACCCCAAAACCTATTGAACAAGTTTTGAAACCTGCCAAAGTCCTGGCAGCATTCTCAGTATTAAACTGAAGAGTGCTGCTGCATGTTCTTTTCCAAGACTCCTCTTTATACAGCAGAAACCACTCCACTTGTTGGTCTGTCCCAGGTGTAAGTAGTTGGTTACTCCCATTCACCATTTTACTTGGCAAAACTCACCCCTCTGGCAATGACTAGAGCTTAGTGCTGCAGAATAGCTGTAAAACCAGAAAGCATCACAGCAGTTAATTTTCAAAGAATTGTGAGATGCAGCTGGCCAGGTTACGATTATCCTTTGTGTTTCAGGTGGTCTGCAAGCACTGTCTGCTTAATGCTGGGAAGCAGCTTCTAAAAGCAGAGTTTGCACCATTTTGTTTCTTTTTTAAAACCCTTCTTTAAAAACCCTGTTCTGCAAAAAATAGTTAGAACAATTTCTAGGACATCCCAGAAACAGGCATTCAGAATCAACTGATTTTGATCAGGAACTGCTGCCCAATAGCACCAATGAACCAGTAGAACCAAGTACTGCGTTCACCTTCCCTAAAGCCACATGACACAGGTTTGCGTAAGCCAGTGCTTGGGTGACACAAACCTGCTTCCCTAGGACCAGCACACAAAGCAATCCATCCCTGCCAAACAAGATTCCTGGATTAAAGTGCTGAAGTGGGTTTTCATCTGCTCTATGCCACGTTAACTAGTATTTCCTGTGAACGTGCATCACTCACCTGATCTTTCACACATTCCACTGTAGCTCTGCGGAATGGTGTGATGTTAACAGCCATTGTCTGCCCATTTTGACCAAGAACACAGAGCTGAAACTTTACAGTCTCTCCCTTTTGCAGACAGTCACCCTTGTTTGCCATTCCAACAATTCCAAATGGATAAACCTCTCCCTTCATCTCACCTAGAGGAGGAAAAAGCACAGGATAATTGAGAGGCATCCCTTCCTACCTGAGGGCATTCAGAACTTATTTCTGATACTAGAAATGCTGCTTTTACTATCAGCTTAGTAGTATGAATATACTCTGTAGGATATCTATCGACACCTCTATTTACAGTTTATTAAGATTCTATACTTGTGCATTTGTGAAGGAACTCTTGTAACTTAAAATCTTACCATCCTCCATGACTTCAATCATGCCCTGGTATTCAGTCTGTGTGGGATCTACACTCCTCAAAGGACGAATTACTTTACCAGAGTAAACAGTTGGATCAGCTTCTTCAGTGATACCATTCACTGAAAACAGACAATGGAAGAACAGGATGTTCTTTTCATACTTTAGTGGTCAATAACTTCCTCTTTTTAAACTAGTTTGCACTGCAAGACACTGAAGGCAGTGCACTATCACCCACTAGCACTGGAACAGCTTTAACACAGCAGTAATGACAGCTTTTATAATAAAGACCACACTGATATTTCAAACACTGAAGCAGAAAACCACTGTTTTTTTGTGAAACTAGAGATCACTGAATCAAAGTATTTTACTTCTTTTCCACTGCATTCCCATTCCCCACATATTTTAACCATTCAGTAACCTTCAAGTATGCTTTTTCTTTTCCCGCCAAATCCTTAATAACCCCAGCTGCATACCTCCTGCAAGGCACAGCACAGTTAGGGCAATTATTAATTTGGCTTGTTCTGCCACTAGCTCTCCTGTTCTAACCCTTCAATTGAAGAGGACAAAGTACAATAAAGGTCTAAAGAGTTGCTACTGTCCACAGGGCTGTTGGTCTACACTTGTCTGTTCTCTGGAAACATAAGCAACAGCTTTCAAGAAACCTATGACCACCATGTTAAGCATCATCCTGTGGATCTAAGCTGCAGCTGTAAATGGATTATTAACAAACTTTATCCATCCACACCTGCCAAGAGCCTTGTAAGCAGAAAATACCAGGCAGAGTCTTACCTGCATGTGTTTTGTTCACCTTTTCTGCACTAACTTTGTTTCCTTTGCCTTTTGACAAGCTGTATTCAACAGTGTCTCCAAGTTCCAGGCTATCAATATCACCGCAGTATTCACTAGACAAACAGAATTATGGACAACTTTCCTTTAGTTATGTAATAACATGATATTCATTCAACATTTACATAAGTTGATCAGAAACTATTTAACTACTTCAGTACCTCCCATTTCCATGAAGCATTTCAAATATACAATTAACTGTATTTTGTGGCCTGGGATTCACAGGGATAGAATACCAAGGCTGCTGACTAATAGAAAAGCCTGAACCAGCCAAGCAAAGATAATAAATGGAACTTGAGATACTTAGCACATACGTGTGAAGTCCAGATGGGTTTAACAGTAAACCAAAAAACTCTGGCCCCCAACTAAACAAACCCACACAAACAAGCAAGTAATAATAAACTGTCATTCACCTGTAGTGGAAAAAGATCTCCTTATCATGGTTTGCTGTTTCAATAAATCCAAAGTTATCTTTCAGGGCTGCCACATATCCCAAAAGCCTCTTTGAGCTGTAATTGCGTCCTAGCATTCTGACGGAAACAGCTGTCTGCAAACCAGTTCTCTTCACTTCACACACACAGAACTCAACCTGTTGAAGAGGTGCATGTCAACACTAGACAGAAAAAAAACAAGCAAACCACCACAAAAAAAAAAAACAACTCCAAACCATCTCATTTCAAAGCTGTGTAGCTCTAATCAATACCTACACTCACCAGGGAAGCAGTTTTCTAGCCACTACACTCACCAAAACATCTGTCAGTCATTGACATTTACTACATTCCAAAGAGTAGCAGTCACAACTAGCAGTACCTGCAAGGCAAGCCAGCCTCCAGCACTCAGCTTTTAACCCATTACAGATGAGAATCTTTCTGTTCCTGTGATTTGCCTCCTTACACTACACTTGCCATTAGTAGCCCCCAGTGAACATGTACTGAGCTTCACCCACTTGTTTCAGGTTTTTAAAGACAGTAACTGGTGCCTTCCTAGTACAGCTCCTGATCACTGGCAGTTTTTAGGCTGCTCTTCCAGATCTCCAAGCTCTTTTTCCCCTTCCATTATCCCTCATGCTAAGTTGCTCACAATGGTATGTTCTCCCTCTTCACCATTCATCTCAAAATCTCTATGCCAGTTTCCTCTTAATTATTCCCAAGCAGAGCCCAGTGTCTTGATGATAAGAATTCCTTGTTTTAAAAGCTTCATTTACACATTAGGACACTATTTTCACATACGTATCACCAGGTTTCAGGATATTATTCTTAGGTATACAAAATATTACGCATCTCAAACCTAGGACAGATGAAACCAGTAACATTATGCAGATGCCTTGCCCTTCGTTTGTTCCAAGAGGGAGAACAAATCCAGTAACAAGGCAAAGAGAAGCTCCCACCTCACACTGCACAGAAAAAAAATATTTCCCAATGGTGTACTTAGTTATATTGCCTTATCTCCTATCTGGGGATTAGCAGATCCTTCCACATCCTTGGCCTGGTAAGGAATGGTCAGTTTTACTCCACAGTCATCATAAACAATTATTCCATCCTCAGCTTCCTAAAAATAAGACATCAGAATTCAGCAGTGTCTCATCTGTAAGTGAGCAAGTTCCCTGTATACAATTCAAGCACTGATCATTTGAGCCACAGTGGTTTGACAGTAACTGGTGAAAAATGCAAGAGAGCAAATGACTCTAAGAAGTTTTAAATTATACAATAAAGGAAAGAAAAGTATTACTACTATAATAGTAATAGTAGTAGGCACTTATTGGCAGTTTAAGTACTCTGGTATTGTTTAAAACAACCTGACAAAGCAGAGGTTCTCCTCTAGCCCTAGAAGCTTTACTTTTATTCTATCTAGTACCTTACTGAGTAGAAGGTAGAAAGAAACTTCTTACCGAAGTTCCTGGAAATTATCCTCAACAATATAATCATTAATGATTTTTTTCTTATCTTGTTTCACACAGGTTAGTTTGTGCTGACTGCTGTTGTTGGCTATTCAATGTATTTCACATTTATACAGGAGTAAGAATGCTTCAAAAAATGGAATTAGATTTTTAAGCAAACAGCCTCAGGCTCCAAAGCCAGGGATGCAGAACAGGTACTCCACAAGTAGAAGAGCTTTAGCAAGAAGAGCATTAGCAAGTAGTAGCATTACCTTCTCTTTGCCTTTATTTGGGCTAGCTGCTTTGGCTGGAGTGGCTTCTTTGTCTATAGTGCCCACAAAACGATGGTCTGATTGGGTGTGGAAAGAAACCGTGCCCTTTGGAAGCTTCTTAATCCTTATAGCATGATTTCTTTGGGCAGACAACATATCCTGGAAAACAGGATCAATCCGATTGTAGACAGACTGCATGTAATACCTTTTAAAAGTAAAGATTTCTCAGAAGTATTAATCTCACTTACAGGAACAACAGTAAATTCTACTTCATCAGAAATATGGAGTTGATTCCCATCCATAATTTCACTGAAGTGAAAGAACATGCGAGCATCCCGGTCCACACATTTAATGAAGCCAAAGCCATCTCTCATTGCTGCAATCACACCCTGGTAACAGGCAAAGGAACAATTACAATTTTTGTACTACATGACACCTGTCTGCAGGTACTCCATGTGTGTTTGAGGAGTTCATAATCTGGACACAAGGCCTGAATCCTATGAAAACATTTATTGGTTTATGCGATATGCTGCCTTGCAAACTGCAGTGTTAATGGCTATGGTCAATCTGAAATGCAAACAAGTTGTACTTACCTGGTTTCTCAACTTAATTTCTTCTTAAGAGTGACATGGAAAAGATTAAGCCATTAACAAGGACTACTACAGTTAAGGAACCTGGCACTACTACTACACAGAGAACAGCTCTACAAATTCATAAAGCACATATATGCAAACTAAACATACAAGAACTTATACAAAGAGAAAATAAAAGCAGTGGTCAAATGGAAGTTTAAGAGAAAGTCCATCAGATTTCCAAATGAAATTGCTGAAAGAATTCATTATTCAAGTTAGGAAGAACTACAACAAGATCCTGCCAGAAGCACAGTGCGAGACAGAATTCACATGCATACTCAGTTCAACCCAGTTCCTACAGAGCCTTCAGCAAGTCTCAGCAAAGGCTTGTAATACTTAAATGGCAACACAAAGATAATTTCCACCTTTGGGAACATTCTCTTGCATAGCATCTTGAGCTTTCCTAGCTCCTATTCAGCTAACACTTGCCAGCCCAATGAGAATTCGGTTCAGGCAAGCAACTATACCTGGCCATAGTAGAAACATAAGTCTATAGGATAGAAAGCCAAAACCCAAGAGGCTGAAGTTCAGTGGTTTTCTTAAAGCAAAGGCTCCCTAATCACAGCAGTCTTATCACACTGGTATGTAACTGGTCTTCAGTTGAAAAGGCAGGCAAACTCACAGTGTAGCTGGAACAGAACCAGTATTCCCAACTACAGGAATGAAAGATACTCTATAATACTGATTAGCACATCCACCTTAGTCTTATATCTAAGGATTTCAGAAAAGGCAATGGAACACACTAGTGATTTTTACATTCAAGTTACTGTTTAAGACAAAACCCTCCCTATGTTTTACTTTGACTTCCCCATAAGAATTAAAAGAGATACTTGCCATTTCCCTAGTTTCATTGGTAAACTGGAAAGTATTGGGAAGAACCTCAATATTGGTGGCTCGTTCCAGTTTGTCACGTCTGTCTGTTGAAATATTGAATCGAACGTGGTCACTTTCCAGCAAGGTCACCTTGGATTTTGTATCTTTGTCTCCAAATGGAAGTTCTTTAGGAATCACAAAGTCAACTTTGATGCGGCCAGGTAATGGATCACTCTATAGGCAGAACACCCAACAGAAGACATTAGTTCACCTGCAAGAGTCAACACAACTGCACAAGGCACTGGTATTTCTGCCAGCTATTCTAACAGAAGTATGGATGACACCACATGCCTGCTGGAGTCAAACCACTATGTTCCATTTCTACCACTCCTCATTTGAAATTTGCTGTACATAGCCAAATTAAAGGTGTCTTTGTTGTGGTTTGCTGGTTTGGGTATTTTTTCTAAAGCACCAAGCATGTTATTGCCAAAGAAATCAAGACTATTTCAAGAACTGAGTTTATAACCATGCTTACAACACTTCCAAAAAGCAGAGTCTTACCAAGTGTTCAAAACACACAAGAAACCCCACCCCAACCCCTCCAAAAACAACAATGCTGACTGGCCTAAAGCCATAAGGGAAGTGCTCTTTCCTCTAAGGCAAACATTAATGGTCAAGTTATCTGTCAAACATGTCTTTAAGTGTTAATCTTCACAGGAATCCTGAGATCAGGCATTTCCAGCAAGTATTTTCTCCCCTTTTCCCTATCCTTTTGCCTTAAAGATTCATCCTAAACTAATTAAATTCAATGGGAAGTATGTAAAACATTAAAGAAAACACTCCCCAGTGTAGCACTACCCTAATTCTTGCTTTTCATCATCTTTAGAAAAATTGTGTACTGTGACTGCTATGAGTGGTTGTAACAGGTTAAGCCCAAACTTACTCCTTCACTCTGATACAATGCTGATGCAGCAGACTGTTACAGGGAAAGGGAACACTTACTGCTGGACTGGAATTCAACACAATCAAAAAAACTTTTCACATAAACTTCAGTAAATACTGAAATTCACCTGGTTTTTGCTGGGTACTTTTGGAATTACTTTGGTTACAGTTCCTTCAAAATGTTCAATGCTGATATCTTCAAAAATGACAGTTCCTTGAGGCAGCAGTCTAACATCTGTTGCAACTTCTTTACCCTAAAAGCACAAAATCAGTCAGACACCCATAGAGATGAGGTAAAGAGCCATTCTCCCATGAACCTCCTCCCTCCTTTTACAAGTGAATTTGAGAAAACAGACAGCTGTCCAGTTATGCTCTAGCATCGTCTTCAGTTTTCACTGGATTTCATCTTACATTTCTGTCTTTGATTGTAAACTCCACATCATCACCAGGCTGTAAGGCTTCTAGGTCACCTTTAAATTCACTATAGTGAAAGAATATCTCCTTCACGACATCACCCCTCTCAATAAATCCAAAGGCTTCCTAAGAACAGAACAGAGTGTTTAATAAATTGCCTATTCTCTTAACGCAGCAAGTTCTATCAAAGACAATAAAAGATTATGACACGCCAGCATAGCAGATTCATAAGTGCACACAGCAAACAGACAACCATGAGAAATTAAGATACAAATGGAAATAAATAGGACTTAATTTGTTAAGATTTGTATCAAAGATCAGCTGTTTCAAACAGTTTACACCCACAGCTCCAAGCTGTTAATAGCTCTTAGCACCCTAAATATATTACTATAATACCACATTTCAGAACAGCATTTCATTTTCTAAGCAAACTTGAAAGCTGAAGCACCACTTACTTTCATGGCACAGACTACTCCTTGACAGCGGGCTTGTTTCTTTTTTAGTAGCATAATGTTACGAGCACTTACAGCACCAGTACTAGAGAGGAAAAAAAAAGTAAACAGAGGAAACCTGAAATAACTTAAAACTGCAGCAAAAGTTAAGATTATTTCATAATGTCATTTCAATTCTTGGAACAGGCATTAATTCTGCCTGCCTATTACCCCAAGTACAAAGGCAGAAAAGCAATACCAACTTACTGTTTATTTGTATCAATTATAAAGTTAATTTTATCTCCTGTTTCCAGCTGTACATTTCCTTCAACGTCCTCTGGGGTGTAAGTCAGGTAAAACACCTCCTGTAAATTAACATTCACTGACATTATTACTTAATATTTGCAGAATAGCAATTTAAAAGAAAGATTAACACAGTTTTAATAACAATACCTGCACTAAAAAAAAAAACTGAGTTGAGAAAATGGAAAATGCTCAAACATGGCATGCAAAACCATTCCTTTTTCCCCATCATGCTGCTTGGATGAGTCTTTAACAAGCAACTTAAGTTGGAAGGTTTTTATGTGGCCATCTTGAAATGTCAGTTTCTAAACTTTAGTCTTCAAGGTAAGGATACATGAACATTACAAACCCAGCTTCATTAAGTTTTAAAAGAGAAAAAACAACTCTGTGGCTTTATATAAAGTTCTCCACAGATATAAGCTAGCAAGCTGTGGAATTAACATTTCTGCTTGTAGAATTACCAAAGCATGGGAGGTTTTGGCCAAGAACTAGAGCTCTTAGCAATGTCAGCTGTCTACATTATAAATTGCATCACATTTTTTGCTCATAGACCACAGTGATGGACCAGTGAAGAGTTCAAGTAAAATATGCAAGCTTTACCCCATTACGTTCGTAGCATACACTCCCTGTTGGACTCTGACCCGGGGCAGCTGGAGATTTACTCTCTAAATTGTGAGGAACAGCGCACACAACCTACCAGCCAAAAACAAATAAAATCCGTTGCTAGTCATTTCAGGAGCAGCACTGTTGAATACAACATGAATCTCAGTATCCCCTGCTATACACTCATGGATGCACTTCCAGTGTGCAACAGGGAATGCCACATTGCCAAGTTTCACTCTTACAGAGCATCGGGTGACTGTAAGAATGGTTTGGAGCTAAGGAAGAGCTCAAACAGAACCTCTGATTTTTTTTACCAGAACAAAGATATATTTCAGTGTAACAGTACACCATATTTGGTTAATATGCATGCTAAATGAATTTAGCCTTCAGTACCAGAGTGAAGCATAGAAATTACGCATGCATAGCAAACAGGCACTAACTTGTCCATTTATTCGTTCTTCAGGTAATATTTCTGGTTTTATCTTCACCAATTTAATAGCAATGGGTTTTCCAGTTCGGCGGTCAGAAGACACTTCAAACTCAACATCATCTACAAGACAAACACACACACACACAATAATGGTGTCACAGTTTTGTTTAGGGGTTTTGTTTTAGTTTTTTAAATGGTGACATGTGCTAATCCACTGCTTGTAGCCAAACACAAAGTAAAATCTCAGTAAAGCGCATAGCCAAACACAAAGTAAAAACCTTGCTTTTGTTACCAAGCAAGGACACGCTATTTGCAAATATTTATCTGGTTATTCACTCCTGCTGCTAACAAACTACTCTATTGCAATGGCTTGCCCCTGAGTTACTCCCTCCTCCTGCCCTGCTCAATGTAAAGCAGAGTTCAAATGGAAGTGCAGACAACATAACACATGCCATTGAACAGTTCAGAACCTTTGCTGCCACATTCATCAGTAGCATGAAGTAGCAGCCTGCCCATTCTGAAACACAACTGGCCATCCTCAAACTAATTCTAAAGAAGAAACACTTCTTTAAGTAGATTCTTCCCCAGTCAAAGCACTTATTTCCATTTCAGTTATACAAATTTGACCTAACACCATACCTCTGCCAGAACAGTCACAACTACATTAATGCAAGCTGCACAAAGCTTAAGTGTTGCAAATGTCTCTCATCAGGAGTGGTGGGTTAATTCAGTTGTCTCTTAGCCCACCAGAAGCAACAGCACCCATCTGATTATGCCACAAGACAGAAGTATTTTCTATGGCAAGTGAAGGAGCCTGGTTTTCACTCAAGAAGCTCTGGAAGTTGCCTCATTACCTCCTACTTTGAGCTCCTGTAAGTTGCCATTATACTGCGAACAGTGGAAGAACAGCCTAGCTTGCCGTTCTGAACACTGAATGAAGCCGTAAGAGGTCAGCAGTTTTTCTATAACCCCAGTCTCACGCAGCGCTGCCGAAGTACCATTGGGGTACCCGTTGTGTCCATTGTTGTGGAGCAGGTTTGGATCAAAGCTCATCTGGTTAAAAGAAAACATAGGGAGGGAAAAAGCCACAAAACCCACTTATTGACTTAAAATAGGTTTGTTTTTTCCATGCCCACATAATACAGTACCTATTATTAACAGAAACACAAAGGGCTTGTAGAAGTTATTGTAACAAGCAAATTCTAGAGCACCAAAACAGTCAAGACAATCATCTCTAGACAGGCAACATATTTATAAAACAGGCCAGAAATACAACACCAAAATAAATACTGTTTAGACCAAACCAAACTTCTGACTTTCTGAAGCACTGCACCTCAAAGTACTCCCACATTCACTGTTTCACACCAGAGCCAGGAAATACCCAAAATATCTGCTCTTCCAAATTAAGCAAGTTTAGGAAAAATGCAACAGTTCTGAACCAACAGATTCAGATGCAAGCATGTTAAAAAAGAGCATAACAAAAATGTCAAATACAACATCCATTTATACAGATCACCAGGAGGACTGTCATAAAACTGTGCTTTAAGAAGCTTCTAGTAATAGGCTACTACCTATTAATTACTTGGACCTACAGTATAATGGCTCTCTACTGCACCATGATGACTGCCCAACTCTGCCAACAGTTCACTCCCAACAGCTGACTTCTAAGTAAGTAGTTATTTGAAAAGAAGGGATTTGAATCACAACACTACCATTACTAGAGGACAGAAACATTAATAACCAGCTCTCTAGGGTTATAAGCATCATTAACTAGAAGCATACTGCAAGTACTATTAATTTGTTATACTACTAAAAAGCCAACATAACAGTAAAAACCAACATAAATCCTGTTGGCAACTTATTTCCTATTAAGTTCTGAAATATATATATATATAAAACCTTTAGATATGCATACCAACCTCGCAGTGATATTCAAATATTGCACTTTCAGTAGTATTAGCCGATTCTTCTGTTTCAGCACAAGTTTCTAAGGATGAAGACTGCTATTATTTAAAAAAATAAGGAAAATGAGAAAGAAAGAAAAAAGATAGCAAGAGAACTTGATCTATTGAGCTAATAGAGAATACAAGTGCTGCTGCCCTTGGCAGTTTCAATACAGCACTGGAGAAAAAGACTACTAGCAGCGCTGGGACGTGCTCTTTTGAAGCTGTTGAGTAGGCACAAACTTCTTGTTTCAGATCAAGCCTTGTGTCTTCAGTGTAAGTTTCCTCTTCTTTGGTCTTGAGTTGTTACAATGTGGTATATTCTTTTCCTGATCTGAACTTGAAGCAGCAGTTTCAGGTGGTAAATTCTGTTCTGTTCCACTTCATACTGGAGAAAGGGAGAAGACACAAAGTATCACTTTAAAAAGAAATTCTACATCAGCCCAGGTGTTCCTACAAAGTTCCTCTACCTTAATACTGCAGGTGTGATCCATGCTAGGCAAGACTGGCCTACAGATATATTTGGCATTCCCATTTTCAGCTTTGTTTTACAAGAAACTATCTCCAAGCCAGTGATGTGGCATTTCCCATTCTAAGCTCTGCATGCAGTTGGGCATTTCAGGAAAGGTACCATTAAAAGAGCAACTTCATTTGATAATACAAGTCTTAATCCTCCTATCAGTTACTTTATATGCTGCCCCATAATTTAATTACTAAGTGCTTGCACAGACTTTCAGTGTAGCAGCAGGGTGTCTGTGTGTGAAGGAATAGTTTTTGTTGCAAAAGGCAAGTCTAGGACTAACAATACCTGAAGCACCTTTACCTTTGTGTACGAAAAAAACAAAGTAAGTACAGATGCTGTACGCACCCTACACAGCATGTAAGAACTGCAGAGCTATTCTCTGGACTTCTTAAGATAGGGTCTGCAAAATACTAATCACATATAGTTAATACTTGTATAGCCAACACAACAGAGAAGCCTCTCTACAACAGTAACTAGATTACTTTGTGTCTTCATGAGAAAGTGCCACTACTACATGAAACTGAATCTTACAGAAACAAACTTTTTTGGAATAGAAATCAAAATCATTTTTGATTTGAGTTTGTTGCTTACTCAGTAGATACAGGGGAAAAAAGGGGGGGGAGATTCTTGTAACTATGACTCTATGGCTAAAATACAATATTCTGCAATAATCTAAAGGTGTAAAGCATCAGAACACAATTTCTCCCAAACCATTTCACAAGTCCCACACCAAATGAGAAAAAAAAATATGAACAAAGTCCATTTCTCCACTGCAGTGGGGAAAATGGATTTCACAATCTACATCTACCTCTGAATTCCCTTTAGTGAATGTGAAAGAGTCAACTTAAGTGACTGAAACATGAATGTAAAGACATTTAACTTTCCTCATAGTGAAAATGCTGACTGCAGGCAGCTATTACAAATCAGAACTCTAAGCCCCAGCAGCACACAATGGCTGCGTGCAAACTCATCACCTGGTTTTCACACAAGTTGGTATTTCAATGACCTCTCCTCCAGATGAGGCACCTTCTTTTAGTCACCACTCTGAAAACTTCCATCTGAAATAAGTTCTCATCAGACCATTCCACATACAGGAATGAGGTTAAATAAAGAACTGGATGAGGGTTCTGAGGTTGAGTATCTGGTTTGAAAGATTTGCAGTGAAACATTCAATTATAAAAACATACAAATTAGAAAACATGAACCTATTGCAAAAAAACAATAGGAGCACTAAACTTTGCACAAACCTCCCTATTAGGTTCACACAACTGTTACTAGAATCTCTTTCACAACACTAGTATTTCTTGGACAGCATTTCAGATCTCAAATGAGCATCCCCTTCCCTGCCCAAGTTGAGGAGGAGTGAAGCAGACATGCACTGAATCACAGGAACTGCACAGAATATCCATGTACTTCTCTCTCATCTAATTAGACTGACATTATTAGAGCTCTACTTGAGCTGTAATTATCATGTTACATTTCTCATTTTCCTGGACATAGAATATATTACATTTCCATAGAATAATCAAAACCCCTCTTCTGTCCAAAGATAACCAAAGCTGATTGTATCAGGTAATGAGTCAGGCATCAGCTTTTCCCTCAAAAGCCAGTTTGATCTGGTAACAAGGCTGGTTTACCACAGTTCAGAGGGTTGTCAAGCAAACACAACTCAAGTAAAAAAAAAAATAAATCTGTGTGCGTCTGCCTCAAATTCTTTACTTTTTAATTCAGCTGCTATAAATACTCCTCCAAATGGTAAACACTCGAAGCAGCTGCCCAGCCCCCAAGTCACACTGGGTTCACATTGTGTATTTACAGCTGAAAGGATTAATGCAGACAGGGCAGAGCCATACACATCCTGTTCTTGAAGCCTTTCAGGTGCACATTTTGCTAACTGACAGTAAGTCACATAAAGCTGGCCACAGCTTCAAACACGCTCACAGCAGAAGCTGCTGGATTACCACCACTCATCAGGCTCACAGCAGAACCTGCTAGATTACCACCACTGCTTTATCTCACTTTTTCTTCAGAAGAAATGGTAACTTCAAGAACGTGCATTTTACTGGATGTAATATGTGCTTCTGGAAACAGCCGTCTCTTACACGACTATAACCAAGTTGTCTAAAGACTTTGTATTTTTAGTATGCACACACAACACAGCTCTTAGATACTTGGAGATAAAACTATTCCTCATATTTTTGTATGACTATCAGAAAGCAGCACTAAACACTAGCCTGAGCGCCCCAATTGATACCTGACTGCTACAAGATCAGCCACCAACATCTATCTACTGTGTCAGCGAAGTCAATTTTACATCAAAAAAACCCTCAAACATCTATGGGGGGAAAAAAAAGTTAAAGAACTTTCACAGACATTTTGTTCCAGTATCTAAAGGGTGGCTACAAAGACCACAGAGACTCCCTTTTGACAAGGAGTTCCTTGGAAAAGATAAGGAGTGATGGGCACAAGTTCCTGGTGAGAGTCCAATTGGACACAAGCGAATTTTTCTCAATGAGAACAACCAGCCATTGGAATAACCTCCCCAGGGAAGTGGCGCATTCCCCAGCACTGGACATTGCTATGATTCAGCTGGACAGAGTGCTGGGACATCCAGTCTAGATCATGGTTTGCCTAGAGAGGTTGGACCAGATGATCTTTGAGGCTCCTTCCAACCTGGGATTCTTAGATCTGCAAAAGCACATATACATACACAATAGTTTAAAAGATACCCATAAGCCCCCAAATGCGTTTTCTCTGAAAGGGATGTGGGAAGAGTCCCGCGCTCATTACTAACCCAGACAACAGAGAGCCGGCCTCAGGCCGATGGCGGCTCGGCGGCCTCCAGGGCCCGGCGCGGCCCTCCCGGCTGCGCTGCAGCAAGATGGAGGCCGCGGAGCAGAGCGGGGCCCGGCAGAGGGGCGGTGCCAAAAGCAGCCCCGGCCAGCGGCGTGCCGAGCGGGGGCCGCGGTGCGCGGGAGGGGGACAGCACACCGGCCGCGGCCTACGCTATGACAGCGCAAAGGCCGGAAAGGGCCGAACCAGGCACCACCGCTTCCCGGCCCAAGGGAAGGGCAAGGCCCAGTGGAGGGAGTGGCCGCCGCGCCGCCCGCCCCGCACACAAAGGGGGGCGATGGCGGCCGCTCCCCCACACACAAAGGGATCGGGGCCTCGGCCCTGCGCCGGGCGGGGCTGGCGCGCAGCACGCCGGGAGCCGCGGTCCCTGCCGCACCCCCCCTCAGCGGACGCATCACCCCGTCCCCAGGAGCCACACTCGCCGGGCCGCGCTGCCCGCCGGGAAGACGAGTTCCAGCGGCGCACCGGCCCCGCCTGCGCGGCCGGACGGAACTCCAGCCCCCAGGAGCCCCGGCAGCAGGGCGTCTGCCCGCGGGGCGCCGGGAAGCGTAGTGCGCACACCGTCACGGCCCAGTGTCCCGCGGCCACTGGCACAACACCCATCCCCGGGATAGGCGGCCTACAAGGCAGGTGCCCACCACCCATCCGTCCCCGCCGCGCTCCGCAAGGCCGAGGGGAGATTGCGGGCACCTCCGCCCCGCTAAGCCCGCTGCGACAAGGGACAAGCGGGAGGCGGACCCGGAGGTGCCCTCTACGCCTCTCGGCGACTCCCGGTTGCCCGCAGTGTCCCCTCGCTTGCCCGCGGGCGGCCGGGAGCGGCCACGGCGCCGCACGAGCCGTACTCACCCCAACAGCTCAGCGCCCCCGCTCCAGCGCCGCCATGAGCAGCACGGCACCGCACGTAGCAATAAATCCCGGCCTCTCGCGAGAGCGGCGGGGCGGAGCCGCGCCTGCACCCTCAGCACCCCCTCGGCCGCACGCTGCGCGTGCGCGACCACCAGCCGGCCGGCGGCGCGAGCCTGTCCGCCTGAGGGAGCAGAGAGTCCAGCCCGAGATGGTTCATGGAATCCCGGAGTTGGTTGGGTTGAAGGGACCTCAAAGCTCCTCCAGCCCCAACCCCTTCCACTAGAGCAGCTTGCTCCAAGCCCCTGTGTCCAACCTGGCCTTGAGCACTGCCAGGGATGGGGCAGCCACAGCTTCTCTGGACACCCTGTGCCAGCGCCTCGACACATGCATTTCAGATGATGCTAAAACAGATACAATGCAGCACTGTTGGTCATTGTAATATTTCATTCAGATGAGGTAAAAAATAGGGGGCGAACAGTTTGGGTACATGCAGAGCAGACGGATTCACAAAGCACACCACACTTGAGAAAAGACTGTCCACTGGGGTCTTTTATTCCCTCTTCAACAATTTCTAATAGAAACGGATTATATACAAGATTACTCCTGTACAGAAATCCCTTAGATCTACCAAACAACCTTGCTGGATATTCCAAAGTTTTGCAAGAAAATGTCTCTTAATAAGAACAGGAACATAAATCACCTTCTGCATCTATCAAAATTCTCACTGGGGAAAAGTAGCATAAAAAATTAAACTAATATTGGAAACAAGATATTTACTGTTCTTGGAGGATTATTCTTTGACCACAGGTAAGAAAGACGAGTCTTTATATAAAAATGTCATTAAAAACATCACAATACTGATACATTCCTACAATAACACAACTATAACTTCACTCAATACAGGATTATTCTGTCATAACTATGTAACATATGGTACTAGACTTACCTGTCAGGTAACACTAAAAACCTGTCTATATGGTTAGTTTTGGTTCAGTTTTGAGGCAGAATTATACAGTCTTCCTGAAGTCCAAAGCAGTGGGAGGCTGAAGAGCTTTGATTTGAAAGCCCTATGCTTGTGCAGGGTTAGAGCACACGCCTTGAGCTCACAGCCAGCCAGTACACATGTGACTTGGAGCACTGGTAAAGCTGGAACAGGGCTACATGTACAACCAAAATCAATTGGATAAATGTCCTTCAGAAATGCACAGGTGTCAGAAAGAGTTGTCCCCTCTGCTTTTCACCCCTAAAACAAGGTAAAGAATGCTCCTTAGAGGAGTTACTAAAGTGCTCTCTTGGCTATCTGCTGTTCTGTTGACCTGCTTCTAAACAGCTGTCCAAGTAACAGTGTCAACCCAGGCAAATACTGAGTGTCAGCTCTTCAGAGCCAAAGAAAAGCTCTGCACGCCTGCTTTGTGCAGGCAGGGCAAAACGTGTTACTACCATTTGCATCAGGTTTGAACAATCTCTTATTCCTTCTATCAAACAAAATAATCACAACTATATTATCTTCTCTATCTAATGGCAAGGTGGATCTAAGTGCCATCTGCACAGCTGGAATTATTAACTAAAGCTCATTAAAAATACAAACAGGAGAGGAAATAAACTATCACTCAAGAGTACAAATCAAATACTTCATAGTTAAGCATCTGCATGGTGCAATTACTAAGACGGAGAAGCAATGCAAAGCCTTTGACATCAACGGTATGTAATTTCATCAAAATGCAGAGAAAAAAAACCCCACACTTTGAAAGACAGAACAAACATACAAAGAAACACCTGAAAGAACAAACCAAACCCCATCCTTGCAGGGTAGTTTCACAAGTTTCTGAAGTCAAGGTTTGGAGATAAGGTTATTTTGTGACCTAAACTTCACAGTCAGGCAGATCTTCTCTCCCCACCTCAAAAGATTCTTTGCTGATTGACAATAGTTCACGCAGCTCTTTGTTTTCAAGCTGCAAAATCAATATTTTTGCTGAAATAGAAATGAGCTAATTCACAATTAAAGGACAATCATCTTTCAATAGCCCGCTCCTCCACAGGTAAATTAAACTGATTTTGTAACATAAGCATTAAGGCAGTGCTAGCAAGAGAGGAACTACATCATTTACAGCTAATATTTTGCTTCTGGCTACATGTGTGCATGTGTACATGTGCGTAGACATAATATACATAATACAGTCATTAAGAACCTGAAAATTAACAGATCGTGTTTTGCATTTCCTGACCCCCACCCCCAAAGTTTTGATTGCTATAAATCCTTGACACATGCAAGTCCAGAGTGAGTTTAGGCACTCCCAAAGCTCGATCCTTAGTAGTTGTATTTGTTCTTACCTCCAATTGAGCTAGTTTCTCCTGAACTTTAAAGAACTGATCATCATCAACTTGAACAGCTTTTCTCATCACCTCTCCCATCTCACATATTCTGTCTATTTGACTTTCAATTTCCTGAAAGACGTAAAAGCAATATATTCAATATGTTCAGGCAAAAGCAGCAGCAATTTTTCCCTTCTAAATCCATTACTTTCATTTTCTTGATTTTTTATTATTTCCCTGTTTTGAATTTTAATCCTTTCCTCCCAAGCACCTGCAACCCTTTCTAACTGGTATAATATTTAAAGATGAACATGTACCTTTTCATCATGAGTCATTAGTGAAAACAGCGAAGAGAATTACATCAGACAGCAAGATAAAGCATCTTTACTTACCAAGAAGGAAATAATTTCAAGTGTGACAGGTACTGGGGGCAACAGATTCAGGTTCATGTGAACAGAGTTTAGTATGCAGCAAATTTCCTATTGCTTTGTTAGAAAAGCCTGACTGAATTAAGAACACCGACCATAAAGGCAAATGAGTTTCATGACTAAGTAACTGTGAAGTAAACAGCTTCATTTCAGCAGGATGCCAAGCAAGGAAAGTAAACCATGTCAGACTAGAGCTTCCTGAGGCAGTCTGTACAGAACACATCTAGACACAGCTCTAATCCTTTGGGAGATGGAATTTGTTGAAGCTCAGCAACACACATATAAAGAGCATTGAAAAGTTCTAAGAGGTACTGATTATGTAGCAACAAATCCTGTTTGGAGAGTGTTCTGTTTCCAAATACAGTATTCAGAGAGGAACTCAAATGTGCAAACACAAAAATGCTGTTAAGTGGCAAGAATCATAGAGTCACAGAGTGGTTTGGGTTGAATGGACCTTAAAGCTCATCCAGTTCCAATCCCCTGCCACGGGCAGGGGCACCTTCCACTAGAGCAGTTTGCTCCAAGCCCTGTCTAAGAACTTGGAATTTCTGAAGCATTTTAACGCAACAAAAATATAAGGTTATCACAAAGCCCTTTGGGGAATACCAGATAAAGTGACAGGACAGAGGCTTTTTCCTCTAAGCATCAGTAGTTATTCTACTGCCTCTGGAAGATAAATATATCACCAGAGCAAAGAATTCAGTTTTAAATTCCATGATTCAGGAAATATGTAAACAGATTAGAGCATCTAAAAGACATCTGGAGGAACAAGAAAACCTTGGATTACTTAATCTGGGAAGAAAGAATTACTTTGTTTTTCCCTAAACGGAAAGATGGTTACAGCAAGAATTTAGCCCTTAAAAAGACATTAAAAGGTTGTTACTGTTCTCCAAGTGCTGGAGAAAAATTCATGGATTTAATCTGAAGTACAGAAGATTTTTCCCCAGTGAAACAAAAGCAGTGACAGAGAATAATGATGGAAGCTTTGTATAAATGTTAGGACATGATAAACAGAGCAATTCATGCCCCTAAGCAAGCACTGGAAGCAAGACACTGCTGAGCTAGCTACTTCAGAAGACCTAAGTGACACAAACTAGAGAACAAGTTGCCACGTATCGGTGGAAAACACATGTTAGGCTAGCTCCAATACCGATTAAAACCCCACAAGATATGATATGTCACTAGCTTTAACCAGCTTGCTATTCTCTAATCACATAAAAATGCATCTTAACAAATGCTTAACTGAA
Source organism: Pezoporus wallicus (assembly GCF_028554395.1). NCBI lineage: Eukaryota > Metazoa > Chordata > Aves > Psittaciformes > Psittacidae > Pezoporus > Pezoporus wallicus. The sequence continues at coordinate 236,407 of NW_026636574.1, read as the reverse complement.
TTCATAAGCTTAAATGGGGATTTAATGTTATTACTAGATGCCTAAACATAAAATAGGCAGCATTTTTCAGCAGCCACAGCTCAGAGGTCTGAAGTCACTGATGAAGGGGAACTTTTAGGCCACTGAGTATGCAGATTTAAAAACATTTGGGAGTGATGGTCTCTTAAGAATAAAACACACTGCAGCTCACAGAGATTTAGAAGGATCTTCTCCCTCTGTTAAAATTCCTGAACAGTAACAACTCTGATGCCTTTGATTTTATTGTAGAGAATCATGTGCATTACGCTTAACACAGGGAATTTAGGACCTAGTGCATAAAGAATAAGCCTTCACCCCAGCTGCAAAAGGGCTGTGCTTTTCAGTGTCCTCTGTGATAACTGTTACAACCATTAACTGCTGGAAACTCTATCCCTGGAAAAGGAATATAGAAAAAAATACCAGCAAAGAGAGACAGGAGTTTCAGAAAATGTCTTTTGTAGCAGAGATGTTCCCTGGATGGAAAAAAACGTTGTACAAAAGCAAGAGACAGGGAACAGGTGTCTTGAGCCCCCGTCTGACCCCATCCCACCTTACCAAAGAATTAGCCTGGTGAACGTTCAAGGCTGGTTCAGCATCTTCACTTTTTCTCCCTTGCAACAGCTGTAACATCTGCTTTCTGTATTTGCTCATGATAAGCTCCAGTGCATCCTGGTGCTCCTCCAGCGAGATCCACAGCTCTGCAAAGCACTGCATCTCATTGCCACGAACTACAAGCCATTTTCCATAGCCATGTCAGCTGTTGCCGTTTCCCTGTACCAGCTGCTCCCCTCCTTGGTGCTATCCCATCACTCCCCTTCCCAGTGCAGCCCCAGGGCTCGGGCCTGTGGCCATTGGCTGTCTGGAGCCATTAGCAGGCCAAGGGGCCATCTCAACAGCAGTTCCCACTTCCAAGGCATAGAAACACAATCACAGAACAGTTTGAGTTGGAAAGGGCCTTAGGATAATCCCCTTCCAATCCCCTGCCACAAGCAGGGACACCTTCCACAAGGCCATGTGGCCTGAGGCCCTGTCCAACTTGGCCTTGAATGCTGCCAGAGATGGGGCATTCACCACTTCTTTGGGCACCCTGTGCCAGTGCCTCACTACCCTCACAAGGAAGAACTTCCTTATATCTAACCTAAATCTCCCCTGTTTAAGTCTGAACCCATTATCCCTTGTCCTATCACTACAGTCCCTGATGAAGAGTCCCTGTCCAGCATCCTTGCAGTCCCCTTCAGACACTGGGAGCTGCTCTGAAGTCTCCACGCAGCTTCTCCAGGCTGAACAGCCCCAGTGTTCTCAGCCTGGCTCCATACAGGAGGTACTCCAGCCCCTGAGCATCCTCGCGGCCTCCTCTGGACTTGCTCCATGTCCTTGTGTTGAGAACACCAGAACTGCACTCAGTGGGGTCTCACGAGAGCAGAGGGGCAGGATCACCTCCTGCTACCTCCTGGGGCACCCAGCGGCCCTGGCAGAAGGCCGAACAGACGCGCTCCCCGGTCCCCTCGGCAGGCCCCGCCACACATCACACCCCACCAGTCCCCAGCGCACCACCCAACGGCCCCGGGAGCTCCAAACACCCCTTCCCGATCCCCCCCGGGTCCCGGCACATCTCAGCCCCCGGTGCCACCGCACTCACCCCTGTTCTCCCGCTGCAGGTCGCGTATCTGCGTGTTCTCCTGGGACAGGAGCGCGTGAGGCCGCAGCCGGGACAAGTCGGTCCGCTCCGCCGCGGGGCCCTGGCCCTGCTGAAGACACGGCGGTCAGCCCGTGCCGCCCCGCAGCCACCCCACCGCCGCCCGCCACACTGGGCTCACCTTCTCGGCCCACGCCGCGCCCGCCTCTCTCATGGCGGCCACTCGCTGGTGCAGGACGGCGGACTGGTCGATGAGCGACTCGGCCGCGGTGTCGTGCTCCTTCAGCCGCTCCAGCAGCGTTCGCGCGTCCGTAAGGATCTTCTCGATGGTGCAGTTCATGGCGACCGGCTCCTCAGCCCCGCGCCCGCCTCATGACCGGCAGCGCGCGACCCCGCCGCTTCCGCCCCCGGTTAGGCGGCGGGTCCGTGTGTGGGTCCGGGTTCGGGTCCAGGGCCCAGTGCCGGGCCGGACCCTTGACGAGGAGCTCGGGGCCGCCGCGCTCTTTACTGCTGCGGGATGCCTCCCAGGAGGAGGGGGGGCGCTGCAGCGCCATCGGACCCCGGTCGACGCCCGCGATCGTGGCGGCGGAAGCTCAGCCCTGCGCTCTCTCCGCCCCAGAGCGCTTGAGGCGCGGGCCATGCGGGCTCCCAGCGGCGGTGCTGCCGGGGGTGCCCGGGCGGAGCGGCTCCGGTTCGCACCAGCGCGATGGGAGAGCAGCGTGCCCAGGCAGCCAAGAAGCCCCAGCATCCTGGCCTGTATCACCACCAGAGTGGCAGCAGAGCCAGGGCAGTGATTGTCTCCCTGCACTGAGCACTGGTGAGGCCGCACCTCGAATCCTGTGTTCAGCTCTGGGCCCCTCACTTCAAGAGAGACATTGAGGTGCTGGAGCGGGGCCAGAGAAGGGCAACGGAGCTGGTGCAGGGCCTGGAGCACAAGTGTGATGGGGAAGGGCTGAAGGACCTGGGGGATTCAGTCTGGAGAAGAGAAGGCTCGGGGGACCTGATCGCTGCCTACAACTGCCTGACAGAAGGATGGAGCCAGGAGGGGCTGGGCTCTGCTCCCAAGGAACAAGGGATGGGACAAGAGGAAACGGCCTCAAGGTGCACCAGGGGATGTTTAGGCTGGATATTAGGAACAGTTTCTTCCCCAGAGGGTGCTCAGGCATTGGAACAGGCTGCCCAGGCAGCACTGGAGTCACCATCCCTGCAAGTGTTCACACACCGTGGAGACGAGGCCATTAAGTGCCATGGGTTAGTGGTGGCCTTGGCAGTGCTGGGGAATGGTTGGACTGGATGAGCTTAAAGGGCTTTTCCAACCTGGTTGATTCTGTGATTCTGTGTCCCTGACCCAGGGTGCTGTTATCTTCTCCACTCCTGCCTTAGACAGCGCATGATAAACCTGGGCTGAGGGCTGCTGGGCTGTCTGCTTATCTTATGCTCCCATGTGCCCCTCTTCACTGCAAACATCCTCCACTCCAGCTAAAATAACAAGCTGTGCAATGCTGACTTGCTCCTTTGGTATTTATTTGCTAACTAAAGCTACTGTCCGTGATCTGTGATGTCCTTGATGTTTGGAGTAACTTTGAGCCACAAAGCTCCTTTATTTTATATCACCAACTTTATCAATCATGTTTTCAACAATAAGGTTCCCATGGCACTCCCTTTGACTTAAGTCAAAGACTCACAAGACTCACTCAGACACACAAGAAAAAACTAGGATGCTGTCGTGGTTTATCAGATGAAGGTTTCTGTGGGATCCCAGACATCACCAAGCCCGGTGCAGAAGTGCTGAGTAAGACAATTTTATATAAGCAACAATGTCAAAACATTCCTACAGTCCAGAAGAGGACAGAGTAAGCATCTGCATTTGGAGTGTTTCATCAGAATCAGATTAGTAAGTGAAGTAGGATATAGATTTTGCAAATGCGGGAAGTGTAATGCTCCTTTATAGTAAACTGCATGAACTAAATGTCCAGACCATGCTTTACACCATGTGTTACCTTCTGGGCCTTCCTTATTTTTCTTCTTGTTAGAGAATACTACAAAGTTAAGACAACATGTTACGAGAATTCCTTTTTTGTAACAGGTAATTCACAAACATTTGGAAAAACAACAAATATCAACTGCTAGTTCCAACCCCTGCCATGGGGGTTGGAACTAGGCCAGGTTGCTCAAAAGCCCTGGTGAAGGATCATTACACCTCAGCAGAAGCTGCATGTGGATTGTATGTCTGAATCTCTGGCCTGGCCCTTGCCTTTATACTCCTGATTTAATAAACGCTTCTCCCTGGCTTTAGAGATGACATCCTGGCCTTCCATGCCAAGTAGAGACAAGCAAAGGAGACAAGGGGCAGCGCTGCTCTATCAGACTTTTCAGTTCAGGACCAGTGTAGTCCCTTTCTGGGATTCAGGCTCTTTGAAATAAAATTGTAGAATGAGAATCAGTTAAGTCTACTATACTACGGCCACAAAGCACTAAGTCTTGTGTTCTCACTCTGGGATGCAGCTCATCCCCTCTCCAGCAGATCTTTTGACACAGAATCATTTGTTCAGCTTCCATGGGACAGTAGAATAAGTTAGTGTGGCGCCAGGACACCGACTGATCCCAGTAGGACAAAGCTCCTTGATTTAAATGCTGGGAATGTTTGTCACCAGATGTTCTAGTACGGAGCAAGAGAGCTTAAATCAACGGATGAGCTTTTTCTGAGTAGTGGTGTCTTATAATTCCTTTGGCTTATCACATCCATTCTGTATAAACTAAAGAGAATGTATAAATTTGGCCTCTCAAACTTTTTAGTGTTTAACTTCAATTCGATTAAACACTTATGTATGTGTACAAAGTGAAAAATGAGGGTACGAGAGGTTAATGTTTTAATGCTTTTAATAACTCTTAACCACATGGCTGTATTTTGTCAAACAGAACATGGATTTGTTCTAGCAGGAACAAAGCATGTTGAGGCTCTCCAAAACAGCATGAAAACCATTTCTAGGCCATCTTTGAAAAATAATTTATGATTTTTATGTTTTAATTTTATAAGTAGTATTTATAGTATTTCTGTGATGGAATAAACAGGTTCTTGCTCACAGTAGGAAAGTAGAAAGGAAACCTAGCCAGACCTGGAACAGGTTCGGGCATCAGTACAGAGGATGTGAATGTGCACCAGGTGATGCCCGTAACTTACCGAGGAACTGGAGGTGGAGTAAATTGTGGATGATAATGCCCAGAGGAATTGATGGGCTGAAAATGGCAACATCTGCAACAGACCAAGTGGCATCTAAATGCTGGAAATAGATAAAAGAATAAAGGGCAAATTTCTAGGATAATTCTTGGGTTTCAGGTAAAATCATATTAATCCTAAGTGTGGTCAGCACAGTTTGAGAACTTGTGGCTAAGTCTCTGACAGGTCTCACACCATCGTTCTGCAGACACCGGCTTCTTTCATGTCCACTACAAGTCCTTCCTTGAAAAACTTGGTGTCTAACAGCCAAACATATCATCAGCTCCAGTTTGTTTGCAAAGGCCTCTCTCACACCACTCCCCCAACACTTCTTACTGCTGGCTTTTAGAATCTGGTGCTGGTGTTAACACAACCATCAGCTACTGTTACAGTGTCACTGATATTGTCCTCCACAAAATCTGCAGCACATTAGGCCAAGTGAATCCTCCTCTTGTACTTCCCATCCTGTACTTCCAGGTGGATTACTGCTGCATAAACCCAGAGTTCATCTGTGACAAAAACTATTACCCAGAAACTCAGTCTTATTGTTCATCTCAATTATCCTGCTTTGATAAATCTTGAAGAGTCACCCACTGCATCACAGCACTCACGTTTATGAGTCTAATATTCTTTTTACTATCAAAACAAATGTCCTTAAGATGAAATCCAGGCTAGAAAAATGGGAAAACATTATCGCTGATAAATTGATATATCCAGCTTTTTAAATCTCTCAGCAGCAAGACTCCACTGCTGATAAAATGCTGACCAAGGGATTCCACAATAATTATTCTGGAATGCTTAATACATAATGTCAAGATATTCTGCTTTTTGGAAATGAGGTTCAGAATTTATCTTCTCTTTGCTGTACCTACAGATTCTCAGAACATGTGATCCAACAACTGAACCCACCATGTTCAACAGGTACACATCCCATTAAAATAAATCTTTCTCTTGTTAAAGCCAGGAATGCACACCAACATGCAGAAGTGCTAAGTCAGGAGGCTTTGTGCCTTCTCTCACCCAGGGTTTAGGTTCATCCATGCCATGAAGAACATCCCAACAGTGCCAGAACCACCGCACCTTTTGAAGATTAATAAATAATCCAGAAGAGGGTGAACAAAAGTTTGCAGGTTTTCCATGAGCTCCTTAATAGATTGTAAGTGCATGTGGCTCTTGGACTACTTTTTCATGCTATCTATTTGTCTACCAGTCTATTTTATGCCTCTGAAACATTTCTCTAAAACAAAAATAGGTAAAGGAACATTTTAGAACCTCAGCTGTTTTGTTAAAGCTCAACTTTCTTTAATATTGTTCCGAAAGTTTACTAACTTAATCCCCGGATGATAGGATATAATCTGTATTTCAATATAACCTTTAACTCACATATAACAACAATGTTGTTATTTGCAATTAGCAAATAGTTTTCCAAAGGCTCCCAGTTTAGTATTTGACTCTCGCTTTCATCATTTAATGATTTACAGTAATGAGCTGGAACATCAGGATTTTGTACTGAAATGGCCAAAATAGTTGTCCAGGCATCGTTGCCCTCCTGTGACAGAACTCAGATGTTTTTGTGGAGAGTTAGCCAAAAGCAATATACAATGCCATGGCTTCTGTTTCATTCTTACTGACAAACAACAACAAAGTGACTGTCAGGACTGGTAGTCAGAGCCTCAGGAGCTTCTGAAGGGCTGTTACTTTGTTGAGATTGTGCCCTTTGTTTAAGTTTTGTTTGACAAGTGCTTTATAAATGAGCAGAAGAGGTGGTTTATGTTTCATTAATGAGGCTGATAGTGGTTAATTACTGAAGTTATGTAAACAATCCAATACCAGATGAAGCCAAGCAGGTCAGTTATGTAGAGAAGCTCCAGCTGGAGTAGATATGACTTCCTTTAACCAGTTCTTTGTGTGACTGTAGTGGGCTTTCAGGTCTCCCGTTTTTATTGTCACACAAACTTTCGAATAGGAGAAGGGGCCTGTTAAAATAATATAAATGTATGTATTTAACGTGGATCAGTAACTTGGTGTGAATCACTGCATGACTGGACAGCATGTGGGTTGGAGCAAATGCCCACAGGCTAATGCTTAATGTGGCACTGCACTTGATTTCTACTATGACTAAGTTTTAGGTTCCTATATTCTTATTTTAGAAATTGAATTTATTCTGAATCCACTAGGGTTTATTATACGGACAGAAGGGGGATTAGTTACCTTCTAAAAACCTGAGCTTCAGACTTGAGTTTCCTGAAGGCAATAGGCTTTAAATGCCCGTGTCCCTCAGGCACATTTGACCAGCTTACCAATAAGGTATCATATCAGAAAAGGTACTAAAAAAAAGTCAGTAGTATTAAAAGGTAAAGGAAATAGTTCACAAACCCCTGCTTGTTTTTCCAACTTTCATGGGAAAGGCTGAAAAACTGGATGAAAAGCCAGTGGTGTATGTGAAAGACACTGCTGCAAAAGAAATCCGAGTTCTAACAATTGTAACGTCTTCACTGTTACTACTGAAGTTTTTGTGATGTCTTAGTAAATTGCTGTATAAGGCTGCTTTTACCAGAAAGACAAATGCTGATCATAATGAAACTTAAAAGCTCATTATCTTTGTCTGTACTGTGTAAACAGTACATTCCAGCCCTCTGTCACCACACATCATCAATGTCGGGCATTTGAAAGCTCAAAAAGCCCTGTAAGATGCTCAAACAACACCCATGAGTCAATCTTTTTTGATCCTGAAAGTGAGACTCAACCATTCACCTCCAAAGACTAGGAGATTCCTAAATGGTGACAGACTGTGTGGAAATCAGTAGCATGCTCTTCTCTGGAGCCTATGGAATACAAATGTAACTCTGAAGGGTAATATTAGCTTGCTATGCCATGAAAACCTATTGTCCCTAAAGACTATTTTAAGTGACTTTGCAGTAAGATAACCAACATGGACTGAGTTTTTCCCTTTGACACCTAATTCCATGAAGTCTACAACACACCCAGGTTTTCCTAATATAAATCAAGAATTGTTCTTCCACAGAAGAAAAGTGACACCCTTCTGGAAGTAGTATGTTTGCATCTAACCTTCCGTACATCATGTTGGGGAGCAAGCGTAATGACATGATACCTAACAAGAAAATGCCCTACCAAAGATCACATACTTTATCTAGGAAATGAGCAAAACCTCAGATCATAATGATTCATGTATGAGAAATTATTAAGAATGGAAATACTTGGGGGTTTAAGAATGAAATTTTGCAGAAGTAGCAGCAACAGAAGTTGCTAACAGTTGTGGTCTGTTATGGGAGCACATGAGCCTTGTGCTGACTGCATCAGCTCAGGTGTGTCAGAATTAGAATAGGGAGAACCAGGTGAGTGGTTTGTGTTTGGAGATCCTGACTTCATCAGTGTTTCCAAAATCAAATAATACTGCTGCAGTATTTCTCTGCCCAGGAAAGGAACATTATCCATTTACACAGAGACATGGCAATCTTAAACAAGCAAAATGGGAGAATTTAGAATTCTACCAAGAATATTTAGTAAGTGGACACAGAGAACTCTGGGAAGCAGTGACGTGAGGGTCCCATGGCCTCTGTCCCTGATGACCCAGTTATTATTTGATTTATGTGGACTTGCAGCTGCCCTTGCTGCGACCCCAGGAAAGGCTGTGTGGGAAGTTTGTGTCTCTGAGTGCAGCATTGCTCTGCGCAGTGTCTGGAGCCTTGTGTATGCTCAGAAACTGATAAATACGGAAAAGGCCCTGTTTGCTCCAGCTGGACTCAGACTCAGAGCAGCGCTGCAGCTCCACGGACTCAGCTCTGGGAGCCAGAAATTCTGCAACTACCGTGAGTATTTCATGTACTTCCCTGACTGCTCTGGGATTATAAATTGTTGCTCTGGCCATAAATCAATTTGCCATGTGAAAATATTTCAAGCATTGGGCTTTTTTCTTCTTTTTCCTTCCTTTTTTCCCCCTTTAAACATCTGACTAAATGAAAATAGAAGAGGCTTTTAAATTTGGCATCCTACTGACAAGAATTTGTTCCAGCAGTTCTTCATTTGACATCCAGAGTGAAGTAAAATGACTTTTAAATTCCATTATCTGTTTCCCTTCCCCAAAGTACCTGGAAAACACTAAGTTCCAAACAACCTCTAACCTCTTATTTTACAATATATAAAGATGATACCTTTGAAATAATTGTTCATGGGGTAGCAATTCCAAAGGACAATAAGATAATTCCAACACAGTCCATTAGTGAAATAAGTCAATTCCTATTATGGTGATTATATGACAAGGAAAAGTGGGATTTCTTCAAACAGCAGCTTTGGGGAGCTTCTTGGAACATTAAAACTGGGAGAAACAGATATAATCTTAATAATGTATGTAAGCTGCATACAGGATGAATCAAGTGATCCTACAACTTATGCTGTGAAAGAATTCTTTAATGACAGTAATCAGTGATTGCTGAATTGCTTGAGTGAAACTGAATAGCTCATCCGGGAGCAAGCATATTGACACCAACTGTGCTCAGTTATCATTTGTTTCAGGTTTTGGTTTAAATTTCACAAATGAAAAAACTAAGTTATGCTTTCCAGAAGCAAAAAGAGTGCAGCGATTTAACACCGAGACTGAAACATGCTATCTGGCTCCAGTGCATGATTAGTAATGTACCACAAGGTGTGTTAAATAAATGTTGGAGACCTTCAGCTTGAGTTCCTAAAATTCCCAGTAAACAAGAAATTTCCCTATGACTCAACTGTCAAAATATTTACTATAACAGTTGAAGTACTGTCAATACATACCTCTTAAAAGACGCCCCAGAGCCTCTTCTACAAGTAGATTTTGCATGTTAACAAATTTGATAAGTTAATATGTTACTTTATAATACTGTATTTTAGAGCAATAGAAATAGTAAAAACATCTTTCACCATAAATAAAAATGGATACATGTACTGTACGTTCCAGTCTGAACGTGTACATTCTGTTAAGTGTCTGCTTTGTCATTCTATATTACTTTTATTGATTATTGGGTTTTGTTTTGTTTTCTTTACTGGCTTCCATCTTCTTTGATAAACTGAGAAGTCATTAGGGCAGGACTAAGAACTGAATGTTGGTGAATTTCTGTATTAGACAGGTAATCAACCCTTTGAATCAACATCCACTCCAGTTTATATTGAACATTAGTAGTTCAGAAGACTGATTATTGTCAAAACTAAACTTGGAAAAGTGGAACATTTTCAAACGTGCTTAAGCAACCTACAGCCTAGGACTCATCGTCTGGGAAAAAAGGGAAAAAACCCATAACTCCACTTACACACTTACAGAGACTTTTAAAATTGAAACCAAACAGATATGACACACTCCCCATCAGGATTTCACACATGAAAATACCGAGCTGAAATAGCATCTCGGGAGTAACTGAAAAGAAGGAAAAGCAGGGAATAGCTTTTACGCAGATGACATTTTCTTTCAGGTCAGTATGTCTGGCTGAAGATTAAAGACTTTAATCCTCTGTTACTACTTGTAATTTTATGAAACAAGTTACTAAAATCTTTTGGTTTCAGTTCTTTTTAAGCTAAAGACCTTTATGAACCTTCTCTTCAATTACAGAATCATAAGGATTGCAAAGGATCATCTAGTTCCAACCCCCAAACATATTTCTTTCTTTTTGCTTCCTTTTTAAAGCACACTTACACAAAACATATAGCTGTATTTTGAGTTAACAGAAAAAATGAGCACAAAATATTTTGGTTTGGAAATAGCATGACTGTAACTGCCCTAAGCCCCCAGAGCTCTCTGCCAACTTCACTTCAACTTTGTCCAAGTGATTATGTTTTGAAAATTACAATCAGGCACGTACTACATTCTGTCCAGGATTCCCACAGCCTTCAGTGTGGAGCTGAGCTCTGTGTGCGTGCAGAATTTACTTGCCTACATGGCAAAGGATTACTGAACATATGTGTGGGCTGAAGAAGTGTCCTTTAGGTCACTGTTCACTCCTATGAGGTGAGAGAGATTAGGGACAGCTACTGAGCTTCTGTTCCTTCAGCAGCTTCTCAAGTTTGGAGGAGGTTTCCCTACTGCTAATAGACTCACACAAAAGGCGAGGCAAAGGTTGCAACACATGACTACAACAGTCAATCTTAGAAATAAACAAAACTTATCCTGTCCTAGAAAATTAAGTTCCTACTTTACACATCTTAATCTGATCTTTATTTTTTTGTTTTAAAAAGCCCAATGCAATTTTATATCAGGAAAACAAATTTGTTAACAGTGAATTCTAGAGTGTCAGAAAATGAAACAGTGGCATTCTTATGCAAGCATGACCATTACTCTTGTTTCAGGACAGTATAGCATTCTTCAAATAACTACTGGATTTACTATTAATACTGCTATAACGTTCTCTTAATTTAAGAATTTTAATTTATGAAGTCTTGTTCTAAGCTGTGAATTCTGTGGTTGCAACTGATAACTTTTGTTAGCCAGAAAAAATCGGTAAGAAGGTCTAAATCCTCAAATCTGTTCCTAATACAATATTGAAGTTGAGGGAACTTTGCCTAATCAAAGTCTGCTTCCAAGATTTAGAATATTTTATCAAAACACCACCTTGTGTTTGGCCATATGTACTTCATACTTCCAATATAATACTTTTCAGACTGGATTGGTGTCATTTTATATTAGCTTCTATATCTTCTTCTATTATCTTTATTTAAAGAACTACTGGATCCCAGAAGCATGTTTCTTAAGCAAATACACATTTTTGGGGAAAAATGTAGACTTTGCCCAGGCCAAACTGATCTAACTGATAAGGACCTCATGATTCAGTGAGTCACTTCTTTCTCAAACAAATATTTACTAACAGAGATAACAAAAAACCCCCCAGCATTCCAGCCTCACTGCATCTTTTCACCTTCTGCTAACAACATGAACAGAAAGTGTTCAGTTCCAGAGATCAGTCCAGATTGAGGGGAAGGGGTGTGTGTCTTTCAAGAAGTACACTTCCTTACAGTGAAAGTCAAAGCATCCAAGTGTAGCCCAGGCTCCTTCACTAACCAAGGGGAAGAGAAAAGCTCTCTAGAGGGTAATACATCCTATAGGAAATTGATGTGTTTTGGTCTTCACAGGATGCTTTTTACTTTTTAAGGAATACAGGCTCTTAAATGTAAATCAGGCAGTGCTTAAATGAGGCAAAGCTGACTTTTACTGCATAAAAGAGTATTTATGTGAGGAAGAAGATATTCTATTCTGGCCTTTCCAGGCTGTTTTCTTCTATTTACTTCAGGTTTGATGAAGAAGTGAATGAAGCAAATTCACTAAAAGCCCATGTTTGTGAAGAAACAGAACATCCACCACATCCACATCAGTGCAAATGCCTGAACTCATTCTGGAAGCAAGTTTTCCCTATCCAGCAAAGCTCCTTCTAATCTCTTCCTGAACTAGAAAATTTACCAATGATCAGTCTGATTCCTCCACATGGTTTTGTGTAAAATTCAGAGCAAAACAGTTCTAACTATAACTTGCACATTTAGGAATGTTCTCTATTCTGAATCTGTACTGTTAGGAAAAGGAAATATTTTGCAACCTCTTTGAAAGTATTATGTGACTTCACAGATTTTCTTATGATCTGAAAATGTTCCATATTCTGGAGTTTTCTGGGTTTAGCTCTGTAGCTAACCCTATCCAGCAGTTCTTTCTCGCACGATTATTTCTCTTACTTTTCCATTTCTCTAGGTTGCCCTCTGAAAGTCTATGACATAGCAAGTGAAAGAAACAGCACAGCTGGGAGCAGAACATGGCAAATACATTTGTCACTGTACCGGATGGGTATTGCCTGCCTGAGCCCATCCAGTATTATGGTGAGTAAAAGCAAAACTTCCGTATTATGAAAAAGCAGTATAGAAAATGAACATCTGTGGGAATGCCTATTATTTTCTTCATTTTAGTTTGTCTTTACAAGCTCTTAAAAACTACACGTTTGTCTATCAAGCTCACACTGAAAATGAAAAGTATTAGCATGTGCTCAGACAGATTTGGTACACAACACAATCATGCTGACTGATCATTCCACATAAACATTACTGCTGCTGTCTCCCTTTGACTTGCATGAAGAAGATAGAAGGTTTATTGCAGTATTCCAGACACATTATAAATAGATAATGGTTATTCTATATCTTATATAATTGCAATAACTAATTTGATTATGGAAGAGGAAAAATAGTACCCAAAGCCCATTAAAAAAACCCTCCAGACTGCTTAAAAAACAAACCAAAACCAACCCCAAATAAACCCACAACAAACTTCCAATTTGTATTTACAGAGATTTACAATTCCAAAGGAAGACTGAAATATGATGCATGTTGCACAAGCTTTCTTCTGTATAGCTGTGTGTATTTAAGGAAGGGTGGATAAAATTATCAACAGAAAGGCAGGAAGAAGCACTCTTCATAATTCTGTACCTATATTTTGCCAAGATAAAACTTAATTGTAAGGGATTATAAGTGGAAAAATGCTAAATAAAGCAAGCCTCTGCTTTTCACTCAACTGAATTTCAACTTTAAGTCTCCTGTCATATTAATTTTAACCCCTCTAATTTCTGGACCATGCTGCTCAGACTCTTGTGCAACACTTCCAGAATTACGCATGATATACGTATCTGTAACAAACACTTCACTTGCTTATGGGAAATATTCTGTAATGTGGCCAACTAATAAAAACAACCATTAATACCATCAGTTGACAAGTGGTAATTATGTCCTAGTAAGAATCTACTGGCACCCACATGACATGGCCCAAACTGTTACCAAGCCATTTCTACTACATCTAAGATTCTAGTTAAAAACGTTACGGGTAGCACATTTAAAACGAAATTATCAGACTCTTCTTCTGAAAATGTGTTCCTCTATAATTTGTTATTAAATTTTTAATCTATAAAACATTTTAAGACTTTTAAGTAGCTGATGTAGACATAGTTTAGTTTTTTATTTCATTTCCAATTTCTTCTGTATCTAGATGTTCTGCCAGAGCACATCAACTATCAGCTGCAAGACACTGATTTTCAGACTACTCCTTATTGCCAATACTCAACAGCTCAAATTCCTCCTCCAGTATTACAGTCCCAACCTTCCCACTCCCAGTACAGCATGTACAGCCTGGACTCTCAGTACAGTGATGGGCAGTGTGTCATCAGCAGCTGTGAATTAAGCAAACCCCCTTTCATAGCATCCCATATGGATGATGGATGTGGATACCAAGCATTAAAACGGCCAAGATTAAACCACTCTTCTTTCAGCATGAAGGGACAGGAGGAGCTGTGTGTGGTGTGTGGTGACAAGGCCTCAGGCTATCACTACAATGCACTTACCTGTGAAGGCTGCAAAGGTAAGAAGAAAACAGGCTGATCTGTATCTTAGGCAGGACCCTGGGCCCACAGTGCTCAACAGTGTTCCACATCTGTGATTTAAATGAACAGATTTTCATTGTTTTTTAAGCTGGTGTTTCTACAGAGGATTTTAATTTACCAAAGAAACCTTTTATCTAAGATGCTTACTCCAGATTCCCATTTTATACCATTTTTTGAAAAAATGCTTTCACAGTGTCTGTTTAATAGGAGCATTTCATTTTTGCATTGATTGTTCACTAGAATAGTGTCAGTTTAAGCAGCCGCTGATTTTCTGATGCCCATTTATTGTAGATTTATGTCAGTGTTACTAACTTTACTTATTTTTAAAATGAAATAAACCCAAGTAATAATTACTTGCTACTGATTTTAACTTGCTATGTGGGGGCTGTCTTAACCAGGTAAGGAACACAGCAATTAATATTCACCAGAAAGTACAAGACATAACTGTGTCGCTAAAAAAGCAAATGTCAAATCAAGGTAATGTTTCCATTGTAAAATAAACAAACAAAACCCCAAAAAGCATTTACTTCTTTAACTCATTATGAGATGAAGCTCCTTAGAGATAAATTCGTTCAGTCATAACCCGATCCTTGTCTGCAGGCTTCTTTCGACGCAGCATAACCAAAAATGCAGTGTATCGATGCAAGAATGGTGGTCACTGTGAAATGGACATGTACATGCGAAGGAAGTGTCAGGAATGTCGCCTGAAGAAGTGTAAAGCTGTGGGAATGCTAGCAGAATGTAAGTGCTCCTTCCAAGCTGGCTCCTTTACTCATCAACTCCATAAAACCTTTTCCAAAGCAAATCCCTTTTCCTCATCAAAGCTAAATGGTGTTGTTCTAAAACTCATTTAGCTGTAGGAAGATTGAACTTTGGAGTCTGTGGCACCTGTAGCATCTTTATTTGCAGAAACCACCAGTGCTCGAGAAGTATCTCCTTAAGTTAAGAGGCTATTCAAAGACATTACAAGAAAGCACTAACCAGAGACAGCTAAATACCCTGAACCTTGACAGGGCAGTAGGAAGCCTATCAGATGTGCTTTTGTGCTTAGAAGTTATTATTATAGTCTTCATGAAAAATTCTTATGTTTTATCACAGAGCCACAAGCAAGAAACCTGCAAACATTCAGGCCTTTGGAGGATACTAAACACTAAGTCATTTAATGAATAACACGTTGCCATATTCTCTAGCAAGCATAGTTAGTTCCTTATAGGTGACTGCTTCTGTGATGAAAGACTTGTGTTAGCTCCATTAATAAGTGATTATTTCAAATTGTAATTATTTGAAAATACACATATTGACACACACTTCCATGCCTCACAGGTTTGCTGACTGAAGTACAGTGCAAGTCAAAGCGGCTCAGAAAGAATTTCAAACAGAAGAGCAGTTTTCTTTACAATATAAAGCTGGAAGATGAGGGGCTGAATAGTAGACATGTATCATCTACAACAAGATCTGGAAAAGTGGGATATTTTTCTATTTAAAAGATCTCTTTTTATCATTTATTTTTGCCTCAAGTCATTATCACCTCATTGGTTTATATTTTTTTTTTTAACAGATCCCAGAGAAGATGGAACTTACTCCAAGGGAGCATCAGCTTCTGGACCACATCGTAGCAGCACACCAAAAATACACAATTCCCCTGGAGGAAGCAAAGAAGTTTGTATGTACACAGAACAATCAACCTGTGTTGCTAAGTTGTTATCCTAAGCACTGCACCCTGGTTATATCAGATGTCTAAATGCTCTTTCATGCAGCTGCAGGAAACTGCAAGTCCTGAGGAAAGTTTTCTCTATCTCTCCGAGACAGCAGTCATCCATGTACAAGTGCTAGTGGATTTCACAAAAAGACTTCCAGGCAAGTTTCTTCCTTTGGGAAATATTGCAGAACAGTGTGACTCCTTTTCTTCCCAAGAGACAGGAACTATACAGATGGCATGAATCCGAGAATACCACAGGCTTTAAGAAAACTCTCATTCCACTGACCAGTTTTTCTTCCAAATCTAATGATCAGGGTTACCATTTACTTGTCAGAAGGACACATTAGAAGGATTCACTTCAAAAGCTTGCTAGGATTAGATTTTTCTTTTTCTGACATGGAGACATTTTCCGAAAGTACATGGACTTCAAACTACCATCCTGAGTGAATTACTATTTCAACACATTCTGAAATCCAGTTCAGTTTGCAATTTATCATAATCAAAGAAAAAACCAGATGTTCCTTCAAAGGAAAACACAGCACAGGAGGGACTAAGCAGCTCCTATTCGTATTTTCCTTTAATAAAGGACAAGGGAACATGCAATTAAATTTCAGTGTGAAGTTGACAAACATTTGGCTGGGAGGGTGATAATTCTTTCACTACTCTAGGTTGTAAAACTTACTGAGAAAAGCCAATCAGCATGTCTAAAGCAGATATTTGATGTAATTTAGCACTACTGTGGAACAGATCTGAAAGAACAGATAAGCTCTTTTCCTACCCTGCTTTGATCAGGACAAACAAAAGAATCAATAAAGTTCCTTTACTCTTGAATTCTAAGTGCAGACAATAAGCTTGTCAAAAGATGAACGTAATTTTTTAAAAGATCAGATACTAATGAATAAGAAGTATAAATATCCACAATCACTAAGTGATGTTGCAAATTTAAAAGGTACTAGGTGTAAGCACACGTGAAGAACTTCTTCCTTATATCTAACCAGCTATTAAGAAGAAATTTTGCTTAAAGGCAGCCACAGGCTTCCTTGATTCTTAACATGTATCTTTCGCTGCAGGATTTGAAAGTTTAGCTAGTGAAGATCAGATTGCGCTGCTAAAAGGGTCAACAGTTGAGGCGATGTTTTTGCGTTCAGCCCAAATATACAACCAAAGAATCAGTGAATGCCAACCATCAACAAGTGAAAGTAAGTTTGACTGACAAGCTTTGTACTAACACCGGGAGGAGGTGCTGCCAATTTGAAACAACTTCCATTCATTTTAACTGACTGAAATAATTTCCTATTCAACTGTACTGGTACTTAACAATAGTGCCAGTTATGCTTATGTACCTTCTATTGGCTTTTTATCCCCAAAGATCAGTAAAATAAAATAAAAATCAACTGAATCTCTGTTTCCCTCCCATTAGTTACAAATAAAGAGCAACATTTTTGAGTGCTAGCACAAGTTGTTGGGTGGATGGATGATATTAGCTATATTAATGATGTATTAGATGCTGTGTCAAGAGACTTTGACCAACAGTAATGCAACCAATGAACTTAGTGCTGGATAATAAAAAGAACAATTTTTTTTCTGCCTGTATGCTTCTGGGACAAGTTCACACATTTTTGTGTATATATTTGAAAAGCCGATGCAGAAATACATTTACAGTCACATTAAACTTATCTGGGAGCTGTCACCTGTCTTGTTCCAGGTCACGTAAGGCTTTCTGATCATGCAACATACTGTCACATTCAAAACCTTGATAGAAACAACATTTACTCCACGGAAATGTCTCACAGTGAAGAGAGTCCAACTTCCACTACTACCACAGGTAATGAAGGTCTCAGAATCAAAATACCTGGGAGTCTTACTCTGCTGGCCCTGTTCTCAGTCATACGGAGCAATAGTTGGTGTGGCCACTGCTCATTCTCTTCTCCTCTTCCTCTCCATTCCCTCAAGATGCTGTTACACGGACAGGCACTACATCCTCGTGGAAGGCAGAGGTTCATTTGCTTACATCCTAAGATAAAGCCTTGAGCTGTATATATCAAAAGCTGCACAACTGCAATACAACTTCTGTTACTACTTTAGGAATCAACATTGTTTTCACCACGTTTGCTGACGATTTCATGCAATAGAACAGCCTGGAGCCTTAGATTAGGGCAAAGACCATTCATAACAGCAGTGCCTGTTTCTGCATGGAAGTAACATTCTGGTTATTTTATTTATCAGGTATAACCGAGGAGTTTATTACCGCGCTGTTTTACTTCTACAGAAGCATGGGTGACCTGAAAGTGACCGAGACCGAATATGCCCTGCTCGTAGCAACGACGGTGTTCTTTTCAGGTAATGCGAGCTTTGGCTCGTCCCGGGCGCTGCCCGCCCTCACCCACCGAGCCCCCGGGTGCGGAACCGCACCGCTCCCGCTCACTGCTCTCTCGCCGCGCTCTCACAGACCGCCCGCTCCTGAGGAACAAGCGCCACGTCGAAGAGCTGCAGGAGCCGCTCCTGGGCCTCCTCTACAAGTACTCCAAGATCCATCATCCCGAGGACCCCCAGCATTTCGCCCGCCTGATCGGCCGCCTCACAGAACTACGCACCCTCAACCACACCCACGCGGAGGTGCTGGTGACGCGGAGAACCAGGGACCCGCGGCTGACCCCGCTGCTCTGCGAGGTCTGGGACCTGCACTAGGCGAGCCCGTACGGGACCCGCGCCGCTCCCCTCAGGATCGCTCCTCACGGGCACTGCTCTGCCTGGAGCCGCCTCACCGGCCCGGGCGCGCGCCCCACCCGCAGCCACCTCCCCTTCCGCCTCGGTCGCGCGCTGCCCCCTTCCCGCCTTTTTGCCGTCCCTCAGCAGACGGGGCCCGGCGCGGCCGTCATGAGGCGCTGCCGGTGACGGCCCCCTCTTACTCCGCGAGGCCATGGAAAAAGAAAAACCGTTCAAACTGTTCGTGCCGCCGCGCCTGAGCAGCGGCCAAGTGTCTGCAGTCAAACCGCAGGCGAGCGCTCGGGCGACGGGGCTGTGTCAGGTAAACGGCGTTGCCGCCTGCCTTACCGTGTGTTGCTCTGGAGGCGACGGCTGAGGAGCGGGGTGGGAGCGGTGAAAGAGTGGAGAAGCAACCAGGCTCTCCAGCCCTGAACCTCCCTCCCGGAAAGCACATGCGTGTAAATACGTGAAGTGTGGGCGCTGAACTCGTTTTTCTGCCAACTGTTGAGATGGGTGCTGGGGGGTGAACATCTCAAGTTTTAATTTCAAAGACTTTTGTTCCTATCGAAACTGAAAAGAATCATCTTCTTGAGCATCTGTTGTGTATTTTAACTGTGCATCACCTGTGATAAAACATGTTTGACGTGGGCAGTTCAGATAGTAAGTGGGATGTGCACTGCTCGAATACCCCTACCAGCTTTGATTTATTGGTCTGGCCAGATCAAGTGTGCAGTGAAATGTGCTGTCTCTATGCTGTGTTATGTGAATTCAACAAGATACTTTTTCATGTTTAGGTGCCTTATGAAATACGTTTAGATTGCAGTGTGATATTCTGACAAGAGATGAGTTACACTATTTACAAGGCAAATTTCTGTGATGCTTTGTAAAATGGAATGTTCATGATAAAACATAAGCAGGTGTGTGAACTGTGCACAGGCATGCAGTGGCTAATAAGTTCTTGACATCAAAAGCTTCCACATCGGCCACAGCATAGTCTGTAAAACAATCTATGTAAGACCAACAGTTTGAAAAGCCAGTGTGAAGTAAGAACCACATGAGAGAGTGCCAAAGTCATTACCAATACCTTGGACTTTGCAAATTGTGGGCAGTTGATTAATTAACAGAAAAGTCTATTTTCATGTTAGCTCATGTTATTTTTCTTCCTGGCTTTTATAATCCTTCTTTACAAATCTACATATCCAAAACTATTTTTTTAATTTGTGCAGGGGTTTAACAAATGCCCAGATGATGATTTTAATTTGCCGTTTGTAATGGGTACACCAAACCGTGGTGAAATCACTGACCCTGGTAAGCCTAAAATGAGCCGTTTACTTGACACATTCTTTATGTATTTTTCATATCGTTGTCATTTTTCATGTATTGTTTAACTATTTCATAGCTGGAACCCTTATAAATACAGTCCCACTGTTATTTTTTATTAGATACATTGATCAAAATCTCTTCATGTTTCAGCTGCGATTTCACAGGAAGTAAAACTTGGCTCTGAGGTAGATGAAGAGGTCAGATAAGTATAAACTCTGCATATCTCATTATCTCATTTCCTAGGGCCTCATAATTTGTTCTCGAAACACTACCTAAAGCACTATTCAGTAGATACTTCAGGGCTAAAGGAAGTAGCCAGAGGGGAATAATCATTTTTTGTCTTCTATTTAAAGCTGAGTCACATAGAGAAGGTATTTGTGATTCAGTGGAAAAAAGCCTTTAAATATTAAGGTGATTTTTTTTTTAATTGATTTTTTTTTTTTTAAGGGCCTGGTAGGTCTGTGAGTTTTAATCAGAATAAGGTTTAGGCACTTAAGTATCTTTGTGAAACTGGTTCTGAATATTTTGAAAGGCAGAAGGATTGAAGTCAAAGTATTCTTTGGAAAACTGAAGCAGATTATCCCAATTGTCTTGTCTGGCATTATTTTATCTATAAAACAATGAATTTAGTGTAGGGGTTTCCTCAAGCATTTGATACTTCTCACAGCATCTCTACCATTGTTTCTCTGCTTTAGTGCAACTCAGTAAAGATATTTAGTTTTTTTGCAGTAGCATCCTGTGCTTTCCAGATACGAAATGCTGTGTGCTGCAACAAAATGGGACAAATATGCTTGCAGTCCTCCTAAAGATTTTCATATCCCTGAGGACTAAACTTCTTTTAGCCCTAGTAGCTATTAAAGTCAGGACTCTTACAATACCATGGTGCAGCCAAAACATGGGTAGTGTTAGTTGACATCATACCTCAAACAAGCTGCAGATCTGCCTTGTGGGCTGTGTACTATTACCTGCCTAAGCCACTGAACGAATGTTTCTTGTACAGTGCTTTAAAGACGTTCAAAGAGCACAAAGTTGGTTGCTTTTTCTTCCTGCTTTATGTATGAGTTAACGGCAGAAACTTATCAGAGGTAGTCCTGGGCAAGATCTCTGAAGCAGTTTAACTTAACTCAGCAGTATCTCTTGAAGTAAGAAGGGGAAGTGGTGCGCAGAATGGGAGGAATTCTGGCTCTACTGATCATTATAGCAAAACTTTTATTGATGGAGTGCATTTATCTGTATCTTTAAGAGTATCTGTTTAGCAATGTCACTGTATCTGAGGGCAGTGGGGTATTTTTCACTTTTGTTTTTGAGTCCTACTTCTTCTGTGATGTGCCAATACATGCACAGAGGATGAATAAAGAATTAAACCTTGGTTCTTGATAAGCTTGTGTCACCATCTGTGGAAAAGAAATTACTCCTGTGATATTTCTAAAGAGATAAATACCTATCTACAACATTATTAATTAAATTGCATTTGAGATTAATTTGTGGAATTTGTTTTAATAGAATGTAGAAACAGTGAATGAGTTGTACTCAAAACTCTACAAAGAGGCTGAGAAGATCAAGCGATGGAAACTAACTGTAGAGTCAGAACTAAAGCAGAAAGAAAGAAAACTGCAGGAAAACAGAAAGATTATAGAAGCACAGCGTAAAGCCATTCAGGAATTGCAGGCCAGTATTGTACCATATCCACTGAACGTGTAAAGAGAAAGTTCTTCCTGTTGTAGTATGAAAACATTATTCCTGCGATTAAATGAATGTCCTGGAAGGACACGCCTGGCAGGTGGGGAGGGGGAGTTGCCCTTTATGTTAGGGATAGTCTGGAGAGTATGGAACTCTGTCTGGGGACAGGTGAGCAGTCCACAGAGAGTTTGTGGGTCAGGATTAAAGGGAATATAGCTATGGGAGACATTACTGTGGGGATCTGTTACAGACCGCCTGATCAAGGAGAACCTGCAGATGAAGCCCTCCATAGACAGATAGGAAAAGCCTCACGCTCGCAGGCCCTTGTTCTCATGGGTGACTTCAACCACCCTGACATCTGTTGGAAGGATGGTACGGCCCGGCACAAGCAATCCAGGAGGTTCCTCGATTGTGTAGAAGACAACTTCCTTCTGCAAGTAATAGAGGAGCCAACAAGGAGAGGTGCCATGCTTGACCTCGTGCTCACCAACAGGGAAGGGCTCGTTGGAAATGTGACGCTCCAGGGCAGCCTTGGATGCAGCGATCATGAGATGCTCAAATTTGAGATCCTCAGGACAGTTAGAAGAGCGTGCAGCAAGCTCACTGCCCTGGACTTCAAAAGAGCAGACTTTGGCCTCTTCAGGACCCTGCTTTGAAAGGTTCCATGGGATACAGGCCTAGAGGGCAGAGGGGCCCAAGACTGTTGGTTGATATTCAAGTATCACCTGCTGCAAGTTGAGGAGTGTTGCATCCCAACCAGAAGGAAGTGCAGCAGGAGGGCCAGGAGACCTCCTTGGATGGATCAGGAGCTCCTGAGGAAAATTCAATTGAAAAAAGAGGCTTATAATAAGTGCAAGCAAGGACAGGTGGCATGGGAAGAGTACAGGGATGTTGTCCGAGAAGCTAGGGACCAGGTTAGGAAAGCTAAGGCTCAGTTAGAATTAAACTTAGCTAGAGGTATTAAAGATAACAGGAAGGGATTCTACAGGTACATAGCAAATAAAAAACAGACTAGGGAGAATGTAGGCCCCCTCAGGAAGCTCTCCGGAGAACTGGCTACACAGGATTTGGAGAAGTCTGAGGTTCTGAATGACTCCTTTGCCTCGGTCTTCACCGGCAAGGGCTCTGACCAAACCACCCAAGTCTTAGAAGGCAGATGCAGGGACTGTGAGAATGAAGACCCTGTGCCCACTGTAGGAAAGGAACTGGTTTGAGACCATCTTAAAAATCTGAACGTGCACAAGTCCATGGGTCCTGATGAGATCCATCCGCGGGTCTTAAAGGAGCTGGCAAATGAAGTTGCAAAGCCCCTGGCCATCATATTTGAGAAATCATGGCAGTCAGGTGAAGTTCCCGATGACTGGAAAAGGGGAAATATAACCCCCATTTTCAAGAAGGGGAAAATGGATGGCCCGGGGAATTACAGACCAGTCAGTCTCACCTCTGGGCCTGGCAAAATCTTGGAGCAGATTCTCCTGGATGGCATGCTAAGGCACATGAAAAACAAGGTGCTTGGTGACAGCCAGCATGGCTTCACTAAGGGGAAATCCTGCCTGACCAATGGGTGGCCTTCTCTGATGGGGCTACAGAGATGATGGAGAGGGGTAGAGCAGTTGATGTCATCTACCTGGACTTGTGCAAAGCGTTCGACACTGTCCCACACGACATCCTTGGCTCTAAATTGGAGCGACATCAATTTGATGGATGGACCACTCGGTGGATAAAGAACTGGTTGGATGGCCGCACACAAAGAGCTGTGGTCAATGGCTCAATGGCCAGCTGGAGACCAGTAACGAGTGGCGTCCCTCAGGGATCGGTGTTGGGACCGGTCTTGTTCAACATCTTTGTCGCTGACATGGACAGTGGGATTGAGTGCGCCCTCAGCAAGTTTGCTAATGACACCAAGCTGTGTGGTTCAGTTGATACCCTGGAGGGAAGGAATGCCATCCAGAGGGACCTCGACACGCTTGTGAGGTGGGCTGATGCCAACCTCATGAGGTTTAACCATGCCAAGTGCAAGGTCCTACACCTGGGTCGGAGCAATCCCAGGCACAGCTACCGGTTGGGCAGAGAAGAGATTCAGAGCAGCCCTGTGGAGAAGGACTTGGGGGTATTGGTTGATGAGAAAATGAACATGAGCTGGCAGTGTGCGCTTGCAGCCCAGAAAGCCAGCCATATCCTGGGCTGCATCAAAAGGAGCGTGACCAGCAGGTCGAAGGAGGTGATCCTGCCCCTCTACTCTGCTCTTGTGAGACCTCACCTGGAGTATTGTGTGCAGTTCTGGTGTCCTCAACATAAAAAGGACATGGAACTGATGGAACAAGTCCAGAGAAGGGCCATGAGGATGATCAGGGGACTGGAGCACCTCCCGTATGAAGACGGGCTGTTCAGCCTGGAGAAGAGAAGGCTGCGTGGAGACCTCATAGCAGCCTTCCAGTATCTGAAGGGGGCCTATAGGGATGCTGGAGAGGGTCTCTTCATTAGGGACTGTAGTGACAGGACAAGGGGTAACGGGTTAAAACTTAAACAGGGGCAGTTTAGGTTGGATATAAGAAGGAAATTCTTTCCTGTTAGGGTGGTGAGGCACTGGAATAGGTTGCCCAGGGAGGTTGTGAATGCTCCATCCCTGGCAGTGTTCAAGACCAGGTTGGACGAGGCCTTGGGTGATATGATTTAGCGTAAGGCGTCTTTGCCCACGGCAGGGGGGTTGGAACTAGATGATCTTAAGGTCCTTTCCAACCGTAAAGATTCTATGATTCTATGAAATATTTAAGAATGTTGCAGAGGCTGAAGTAGTTTTGAACTTTCAATGTGATGACTTCAAAGAAACCATTTTGCTGGATACCAGTGACCTATGGCTCTACTGTTATTAAAGGAAAAAGTAACATTTTGGTTTCTAAAAATAGTTTTTCTCATTTTAACAATGTGCATTCCATCTTTGTATTATTTACATGCACATGATACTGTGAGTGTGCTGAAACCTGTTCAAGACTGAGTAAGTTTTCATCTTCCTTGTAGCTGTAAGGTATGCTCATGCTGTTTTCAACATATACAGGAAACGCACTCAGCTTTATCCTAGTTTCTAATCTTGCTGGTAGTGATGGACAGCTTTGTGACTGAAATACATATTTAAAACTATTTATTTGTCTTTCTTTTTTGTTGTTGTTTGTTGGCATTGGTTCTGTAACAGAGTTGTCTCTGATTGCTTGGCTTTTGCTTTGAGAAAATGATTATTCTGAGAAAGGGTGTGCACCTGTAGTGTGTGAATGTGTGGATGAACAACATACCTGTGAGGGTTTCAGTTACTGGTAAATTATTGTTTATTGTTATGTCTTTCATGCCAACTGTAACAAAAGATGGCTCAGTATGTAGTGCCTGATAAAATGGGTTTTGCTGTCTTCTGATGCAGAAAATTACTTTTCCATATGAGATCTGAGAAGTAAGAGTGTATTTCTAGTACATTTTCCAGTAACAGTGTGGTTTTTTTGTTTGTTCCCTATGAAATTAGTTTGAAAATGAAAAACTAAGTTTAAAACTGGAAGATGAGCTATCTGAAAATAAAGATCTCTTAAAAGAGTAAGTAATACAGTCAGATATATTTTTATGAAAATAACTTGTTTTCATGCTGAGAACTGTGCTAGTAGCTGTTAAATTATAAAGCTCATCAGGGCATTTACAGTGTTAGTACTTCGGTATGCAAAGTACCGTGCATTCCTGTGATAACATACTTTGGTGTTTTTTCCCTGTTCTAGAAACAGCGCCTCAAAGCATTTGTGTAACCTGCTTAAGGAAACCTGTACTCACTTCACAGAGAAGTCCACCAAATGTAAATGCTGTTTAAATTTTGATTTGTTGAAGTAAAGGTACTTTCAGCTTTCTCTAATCTAACAAAGGAAAGAAGCTGTCATTCCACTGCAAATCTGTTTCCTGGTTCAGATAAATTGTATGTGGCTCTGCATCAGAGCAAGATTAGAAGTGAAGCCATAGGACTAATACACATATGTTTTTTGTAATGTTAAATCTAGAGGGTTTCTGAAGTCAGTATGACAGTTTGCTGAAAGGTTACATGCCTGGAAGCTATTTAGGTCTCTGAATACTGCTACTGGTTTAAAGCAGTGTAAGCAACCCTTATTAGCCACTAGCCGCCACTCGAGAGGAGTGCAGGTCTCCTAAAGTGTTGTAAGTCCACTGGTGTTCTTCAGTCCCATCTAGATACCTTGAATATGTTATAAGATATGTGAGGTGGAGATGAAATATTGTTACAGTTCTGTAATGGCAGTTCTGTGGTCTTGGATGTCTGCTGATGGGAAGAAATTCAGTGCTACACCTTGTATTACAGTTATTCAAACATTATCATTTTTGATCCATTAATACTCAACAACATTACTCCGTCAAAATTTAAATATAGTCATATAAATTGATCCAGAATTACATCACAGAAAAAGTGAGATTTCAAAGGATATTTGAAAGCTGAGCTTGCTTGATATTTCAATGGAACATACATTTTGCACAGATTATATAACTTTTAGCACCCTGATTTTTAAATAAGAGCCTGTAATTACTTTTCTAATTTATTATGCTGTTTAAGTGTAAGGGCTTGGACAGCTGACATTCTTTTTCAAAAGGAAAACTGTATGTTCTTACTTTGATAGATGAACATGAAAGAGAAGAAACCAGACAACTATATGAGGAACTTAATAACAACGTTGAAGTAAGTGATGTAGCTTGTAACAAGGCTCAAATGTGATCTGAGTTATATGGATATGTGGAGCTGTCTGAGTTACATGCATATCTTGAGATACTGTTTGTACAGAGAATGTCCTGTATTGATAAAGCGATTAGAACAGTCACGTGTGATCCAAGAAGTCAGATTTTCAGTCCCTTTTCAAGAGTAATTTTTTGTATCGCACAGAGCATCATAATGGGATAAAATGCAGCAGTGTTTGGGGTGGATGTCGATACATATCATCTGCTTAGCATTAGGTGACTGCCATAACTTCTGTCTGCTTTCTGTGCTGTTTCCCCTACCTGATGATTTCACAGCATGGCTGAGGTTGGAGGCAACCTCTGGAGAGCCTCCCCTGCTAAAAGCAGGATTGGCTAGTACAGGTTGTGTTCAGTCAGGTTTAGGGGTCAGGTGTATTAGGCTTATTCTATTAGATAATTTTATGTATTTATAATAGAAGAATGCGGGACATCATTGTCTGGGAGTAATGAACCTGATATTAAGCAGGGTCAGAGTGTCCGTGCTGTAATGTTTAAATATTAATTATAGGTTGCTGTGATAACTAAGAAAAGCAAAACTCTTCCATTGTGTTAGGTATCTACAAACACGGACCAGTAAAAATGTTTGTTCCTTGAAATTGTTTAGACCTTGAGTACAGAAATTCTTAAACTTCAAACTTTGAAAAGTTAAAGTATTCTGTTAAGTTTGTGCTTTGAATTTCATTTATAACAAAATTTCTCCTACAACTGTAAATGAGCTTGTAACACTGTTTACAAAGCATAAACATTATTCTTCATTACTGAATGTACTTAGTTTTATATGAACTTACATATTGAGTTTTATTTTTAGAGGATGGTAGTGGCATTTGAAGAGCTTCGTGTGCAAGCAGAGAACACCAGAGTTGAAATGTGTTTCAAATGTGAGAACTGTGTTTATTGTTTTGATGCTGCAGGATTAACACTTTCATACTTCATAGATTTATTGCATTCAGTTTCAGGGTTTCAGGACAGAAAGATACAAAGTGCTGAGGTGGTGAGCAGTTAACACTGACAGTTTGGACCCACTTCTATTCATGCTGCCTGCTTTTAGATGCCTGAGCCCTTTTATTGGTTTTCCACTGGGTCAAATTTGAAACTTTATTTTTCAAATAGTCACTCAAAAGTCTTGAGTTTTATCTGTGAAGTACAAGTGTATTTAAATGAAAATGCACTAGTGGGCAGCCACAGAAATTTTAAGTAAATATTTGCTTTCTTTACAATATTTTGTGCCTGTTTCATTTTTGCGTGTGCATTTATGTTTGTTTCTTATACCAAACTATTAAACAATTAATGGAATAATGGACTAATTCTGTGGAAAGCTGGCACAAAAATTATTTTGTCTGATTAGAAAATAACTTCAAGCATGACCTCAGCAGTTACTCTTTAGGAAACAACTTATACAGCAAATGATAAGCAATCTTAAACTGGAAATTCTATTTAACTTGGAGTATATTTTAGCTCGTGTATTAACTGTGGATATTACTATTTCTCACAAGTAAAAGAAGAAGCAGAAAAAGTGGACAAGCTTGAAAAAGAATGTCAACTGGAAGTCAGTGTGAAGGAAAAGCAGGTTTGCTCACTTTTACAATCTAATATGTACAGCTTTAGTTTTGAAACAAATCTTGTGGTTTCTTTAATATTTGAACTCTTTTTTGGTTTTGTGACTGATAGATCAAATGAAAACAATTATTTTAAACGTGCTTAGTTGTATGTAACATATTTGTATTTTGGAAGGGTGAAATGAAACTACTGTATCCTAACAAGGGATAGTTTAGTGACAGGATTTAAAAACATCATGTAAGGGCTGGATTCTCTTTTTGTTCTCTATGCGTATACTTGCCTTTATCAAGTTGCTTGTGTAGAAGCATAAAATTAGCAAAGCAGCCATCAGTCCTCATAGCTAAGGAAGGTATGGCTCATCTCTGGTAAAAGGAAGGTGTGAAGAAGGATTATAGTGCATATCAGATCACAGGCTGGTAAGAAAGTTTAGTAATCTGAGATTAGAGTAGAGTTTTGTATTGGTGATGAGGTACTATAAGGGGAAGACTAATCAATTTGAGGAAGTTAGTTGTGATAAGAGTTCTTAGTTTGTAAGTAGCAGTCTGAGAAGCTGGGCACCCATCTGGGTCTGGGAAGGTCAAGAGTTACTGTTTTTTTCTGAGGATGGATGAACAAGTCTATGATTCTATGATATTGCAAAGGGACAAGGAATGTTTCTCAGGATCAGTAGAAAGGACAAAAAAAAATTAGCTGGAGCTGCATTTAAGTCAGATTCCACTAACTGTAGTTATGTTCCAGTATCTTTAGTCTATTGAAATTAATATTTTGAATTTGAACTGTAGAGCTTTTTCATGCCGAGAAATGTGACTTGGTCAATATTTGGCTAGGATTGACCACCTTGTTTAACTTGACTGGCAGTAGTATGTTTCTAGTCACACAGAGTGCACAATCAAAATGAGAATCTGTCCTTTTTTATAGACTTCATGATGATATTATTTTAATTTTGTCAGATTTCAGCTCTTACCATACAGAGTGATGAAAAAGATGATATAATAAGAGATATGGAGACTCAGCTGCAGGAATCAAAAAATAAGATTGCTGACTTAGAAGAAGCAAAAAGTAAGAGCTCTCTCTGTTGTATTAGCATGTAGTTAGTTATAGAAGTATAGGGAACAAAACGGTGATAATTTTGCCCTGTTACTAGTCAGCAGCAGAATTTTGGGTCCTTGCAGGCCATATTTTTGTGTGGAACAGAAACTGCTGACAAACTATGACATGAATACTTTATTTAACTTTTGTTCAGTTAAAGGAATATATTGATCTGTAAAATAGGAATGCAAGCATTTTTTAGTAATTCTCCTCTTTTTGTTAAATTTAAGCATGTATCTTTCTGCTTAGGACATGAAGAAGAAATGTTGAAGGAGTCCCAGATCAGTCAAGAACATCTGAGGGCAGAACTGGAAGAGGCCAAAGTTTCATTGAGAAAAACAGAAGTACAGCTTGCTTATAGCTTTCTAGTATAAATAGATTAGATGACTAATTGCATAAATAATTAGTGATACTTTAGATTTGAAATAGTTGTAGCTGTTTGTTGCAAAACACCTTTAGAAATGATATAATTCCTTTGAAGGTTGTTCAAAAGAGCTTAGAAACTGAATTGCAGACTGCAGTGAAAGCATTAATTGAGATGACTGGAGAAAAAGAAGCACAGGTGGAAGAATGTAAAAAAACTAAGGCTTTGCATGCATCCCTGAGAGAAGAGTTTGAGACTTCCATTTCCAATTTGAAAAGCTTGCTGCAAAAAGAGCAAAATAGGTAAATTAAACAGTTTCAGTTCCAAGAAGGATGTCATAGGTAAAACCCTAGATTACAGAGCTGCTGAGGATAAAATGTCTCCAGAGAGGGAGACTCCTCAACCTCCCTGGGCAGCCTGTTCCAGTGCTCTGCCACTGCCAATGGAAAGTTTTTACTCATGTTGAGGTGAAACTTCTTGTGTTTTAGTTTATGGCCATTGCACCTTGTCCTGACTTTGTATTATCCTTTAAGTTGCAAATGCAGCCCTTTGTACTATACTTTTTTTTGCAATTACCATTTCCTTAGATTGGAGAAATATCACGATGAGTCAAAGCTGCTGACCTTGGAGCTCAGAAATAAATCTGCTGAACTAGGTAAGGTTTATAGAAAGAAAGAAAATGAGCTAGGTAATAAAAATGGGTTTTGGTTTTATAGCACCCTGTACCTGTCAGGAATACTGAAATCCATTTTTACTTATCTGACTCCCTTTGGTAGTTGTTGTAGCTGGCAACAGTCTCACAGCAGTGCTGTGCGGAGCTCTAGTAGTAAGACCGTAGGTGCATGGATTCTCCTGGAAGTCATTTTGGTCTCTCTGCACTTTTCCAGTTAAGACCTGTTAGGTGATGTTACACTGTTAAGCAGCAGATTCCAGGAATTTGTTCTGTAGCTTGCAGCAGGGACACATCACTTACATTAAACTTTCCTGCAGAGCACTCTCCCCATGTTGGATGCAGAATCACACTGACAGCAGTTAGCTTTAAATGTTTAGATCTTCACTGCTTATCCCCCAGAGGAAGAGCTTTCTCTTTAGCACTGTTTTCCCAGTGTGCAGCATGTGTCCCTAGTCCTGATATGATAGATGAGAAATAGAATTTTATGTCCTTGTACATACTGAGGCCATCTAAGGAAAAGCATTCCAAAGTTAGCTGCTAATTCTTGTCTGGAACAAGGTAAGATGTGACCTCAGAATTCCAGAGCAAAAGTGTATTTGGTGTCCAGTACTTGCAAACACCACCAGTAATGTGAAAGTATCTATAGAAAACCTTTTGAAGTCACCGGTAAGTGATTTGTTTTTTCAAAATATCCATGTGATTATTTTCAATCCAGATATTTTTGTCTGGAAAAGTGCAGATGTATTAATACTTGGCAATGACTCCATTCTGTCAGTCCACAGTTTGACTGTGGAAAACACAATAGCCTCTGGATTTTATTGAAGACAAATCATTACTTTCTTTTCAAATATATATTTGCTAGTGTCTTTCTGAATAGTTTTTTTTCAATTCTACGTTTAAATTAAGTCCTAATTTAGCTTTACAGTTTCTGAACTTAATTCATCAAGTTTTGAAAGCTGGGTACTGCAGAGGTATAAATGCTTTCTACTCCTGCTAAATATGTAAAACTGTTTCTGTTCAATTAATTTTACATTACATGTGCCGTAGAAGAGATGACTAAACTAAAATGTGACAAAGAAATGCAACTGGAAGAGCTGTCAGAAAAACTGGTAAATGTTCATTTTATTAGTCTCATGGGATTTGCTTTTCATCTGAAGTCTCTCTTGCTTTGGAAGGATCTTAAGTACCATATAAAAACACTGTCTAACGTGCTTTAATGTTATTAATCTTCCTTACCTGTTTGGGGCTTTTCCTGTGGTGAACATTAGCTCAAACCTCATGAGTGCCATGCGAGTGAAGTTTTAGGCTGAGGGATCTACTCATTTTTGGCAGTAAAGAGAATTACTTCACAAATCTGTTGTGATTGTTTTGCTGTTTGTGGGGTGTTAGTTATGGTGAGGCACCCTCCATACTAAGAAAACATTTAAGAGTCTGCAGAAAGGTCTTTTTCGGGGTATAACACCCTGTTCCATGTATTCCTGTTAGAGTGTTCTATTCTTACTTACAGGGAAGTTTCCTGAGGTATTTAGATCTGATCTCTGTGAACCCTATAGCACTGTGAAACAGGCCCATTTTCTCTTATGAAGTCTAAGCTATATATAAAGTACAGTTTTTATACAGGATTATTTTTGTTATGATCTGTATTTACAATTCTAACAAGAAATTCGATCAGCTATAGACAGATAGAGTGAAAACAGGTTTGCATTTTACCGTGTTTTTTGTTCCTTATGTACTGTGCATTGAATTTTCTGACCTGAGATTCACTGACGTTCTTAAACAGGGAAAAGTTGAAGCACTTCTAGTGAAGAAGCAAGATCTTGAGGCTACTTTAGAAGATTTGCAGGAGAGAGAAAAAGAAACGAAAAACATTCTCCAAATCAGAGAGGTCTGAATAAAGAGTGATAATAACATGTAATTAATAGTTATGTCACACTTTATCACTTGTATAGAAGAATGTAAGAGATACCACATAGTCACACCAGTGCTCCACCCTACACTCTGGTCATGATAATGACAGCAGAAGATACAAAGTAGAAGAGTCTGACTGCTATCTGTAGTCCATTGCCTTCACCTTCCTACAGTAGCTGTATTAAGAATGTTTGAGGACACATCCCTGTCAGTTGTCTTTGCTGTCAGTTTATGGAATAATTCCTGTTCACCCGTACTCATGCTCCTCATGCTCTTTGTCTCCAGAGCCTTCTGTGATAACGAAATTCCTGTAGTCCATTATGTGTTGTGCCTGGAAACTAATCCTCCCCCACTCCTCTTCCCTGCTCCCCTCACCTCCCAACAACTGCCTGCCAGTGCCTGTGGTATCAGTATATCACCAGTTATTTGGAGGAAACAGTATTCAAAACGTTTCTGTATTATGAGCTACACCACATTACAAGGTTTGCCTTAGCTTGTAATGGCAGCAGATTTCAGAGGGAAGAGTTTTGTTTTGTGGTTTGAGATGCATCCAAAATATGTGCTTATTCTGTCACTGCATTTCTGTGGGGTTTTTAATTATTTTTAGGTGAACAAATATCTTTATTTAAATTTTAAAGTTACTTTGGTCAGTAACTTTGCAGACTAGTTGGACTTATAATAGTGACACAGTTAGTACTTGTATCAGTTCAATATCTAACACAGCTTCCTCATCACCCCAGAGAGATGTAAAGATACATGCTGGCTAGTTTATGTCATGGATGTCGTTTTGTTTTGTTTTGTAAAGCTTTGTGTTACTCTTCATTTCTGGTAGCTTTTGTGACTTGTAGTTTACATATCAATAATCAAAACACTTCCTTTTTCTTTTGCAGAAAGAAATCCAAGATTTGAAAGTCCAACTGAGCAATACAGCTGAAAAGGAACGAAATTATTTAGACCACTTTAAGGCCCTGAACACAGATCTTCAACAAGAGGCGTATGATTATGTTTTTTTTGAATAGTATTAAGGTTTTTGTGTGTGTGTGTTACAAAGAAGTTACTTTGATACACAATGAAATGATCTATGGTTGCTTTCTAATGAAAGTTGAACCTGTGCACATAGTATGACATCTGTTACATACTTACATTTATAAATTTGTCAATATGGGACTGGACTTCTTCAGTGGGAAGTAACATTTTTGTACCGGATAAATTTAACTTAAAAGGAAATTATAAAATACATGTTCTTAATCCACTGACCATTTGTTTTAAGTTAGGCTAAAGAATGAACAACTGACAGCATATATCAATGAGCTTTCATTAGAAAAAGAGCAGATAACACAAGAGAAAAGTGCTATGGCTGCAGAACTTGAGAAACTGCAAGAGAGTCATGAGGCAAGTTGTAAAATTCCAGCTGTTTTTAAAGGACAACATTCAATTTCAAATACAAATCGTGTGGGAAACTACAATATGACATGGTTATTTAGAGGATCTGAACTATTTTTTGCGTTTAAAATATAAAGGAAGTACAATTGCCCTTGTGAATAAGGAAGGTCAAGATGCTGCTTAAGATGTCTTTGAATTTTTTCAGATGGCTCTGTGAATTTTATCCATCTTACTTCCATGGGTCTTTCTTTAGGATAGTAGGAAAAAAGAAGAAAATGCAAAGCAGTTAGTTGAAAAACTGGAAGAAGCAAATGGCCAGCTAAGGCAAGTAAAGCCAAATATCAATGTACATGTCAGTAAAGGATGTAGACTCTGTTCTTTCTTCACAGTTCATTTCAATGTCGTGTTCATATGCTGCTTTCTCTGATTTTTAGTTTAATCTTCTTAGGTGCTATAGCTAAACAGAAATTAGTATTGGCCATGCAGAAGTTTCTACAAATTAGCAATACCTATTGTTACAGGAACCATTTTTGCCCTAGCTTTATATTATGTACAGAGAGCTGTCCTGTTCTGCATTAACTTAGGGTGGAGTAAATAAAAATAGACATGAAAGGTTATGGAGTGAATGTGAAAAGTTAAAACTGGTTCAATGTTACTCTCTGAAGTAGTCTCTGTACCACCAGCCATTAGACAGGCAGCCTTCATGTTTCATAGATGCGTTACGATATTACAGATTGAAATATAATTTTACTCAAGTAAGAGGAACATCTTTCCATATTTACAAAAATCTGTCCAGTTAGGACACTGACTTCGCAGTCACTTTGTATCTTTTTAAGAACATTTTCATAGAACAATTTATGAAGTTTCTCATCAATATTAACAGCTCTCCTTAGAAAATAAAGTATAAATAGCAGTAGTGAAAAGAAGTTAAAATTATTAAATAAATATTTACTGATGCTTTTTAATTTGGCATTTAGAAATGAACTGGAGTCTTTGAAGGAGAAGATGGCAAAGAAAGGTGAAGAGATTAAAAGTAAACTGGATGAAAGAGAAGAAAATGTATGCCATATCCTGTGCTTTATCATGAAAATACATAAGCACATCTTTTTAACACCATAATGGTTTTCAAAATCTTACTGTAAAAATCAAAGTGTATAATTCTAATTCCAGGCTAAGAATATTGAAAATGAAATGTCAAGAAAGGAAAAGCAGCTGAAAATTCTAGAAAATAAGGTATGAAAATTTAGCTTTGCATGGATTGTTGAGAACTTCATACGAGATTATTGTTACATTGTGAATTTACTCCTTTTTCCTTTTCTTCCTAAACTCTGTAACCACTGAGGAACTGGTGCACTGCTGCTAATGCTGGTGGTACTGGGCTAGCAAAATCCTTGTAGTACTTTATGGTTGAAAGTCCAGTCATTGTCACATGTGTTTCAGTCCCATTGGAATTAATCAGACTATGCAAATGCATGTTTAAGAACATTGACAGTAATCTCTAACACAGAGAGTAATTTTTTAGGATCTTATTAACTAAGGTTTCAAATACCTTTTTTAGTTGAATAATTTAAAGAAACAAGCGGAAAATAAAAACAAATGCATTGAAGAGTTGCAACAGGAGGTATGTACAGTTGTTAAAATTCACATATACATAAAACATGGTGTTTTGTGGTAACTTTTCAATAGTTTTTGTCTTATGTGATATCTTTAGAAATATCTATGTAATTTATAACATTTCTTATCCTAACTGAGTAAATTAAGGAGTCACCTTTGGAATGACTTGATCTTTCAATTTATCCTTCTGAAAAATGCAAATGAAGAAATAATAACTTTATTGTAATACAGTACATGGTATCACAGATATCCTTAGTGTAGTGACCTATCTCAGTTACCAATAGTAGAAAGGAATTGTGCATTAGGACAAGTTGTTAATAACTGTACTGTAAAAATGTATCACTTGTATTTTTTTTGTCATGACATCTGCACTTTTTTTGTCAGCAGCATCTTAGTTTTTTGTCCCATTGAGCACCCTCATGTTATTCTCTGCTGTTGCCCATGAGGAAGCTTTCATAAGGTCATCTAGTAACAATATTATTCAAGTGAGCATGAGCACTCTTTTGCTTAGAAAATTGATCTGGAACCTGAACTGCACAACAAAAAGGGAGTTACCTGCTTGCTGAAATCTGGAATGAACATTCCAACCTATTTGATGCAGTGAAATCATTACATAGTTCTATGAATTTATTAAAGTGTAGTGTTTGTTTTACTTGATTTTAACAGAATAAGCTGCTGAAAAAGAAAATTACTGCAGAAAACAAGAAGACAAGTATTTATGAAGGGAAGGTGGGTTTAAATAAGTATGTGCAAGAGGAGGGTAAAGCATAAAGACCGAATGTTTGAAGTCCCAGTGTAATTAATGATAATACATGTCAAAAATGTTCTTAATTAGTTTACGGATCTGGGATACAGATTTTTACAGGAAAGAGCCCATGAGGTGTTTCCAGTTTTAATCATTGGACACTGCCAGGGCTATCAGACATTTATAATAGATGGGCATCACATCTCAAGGAATTATGTTAATTATGTTCCTAAGCAGTCCCTTTTTTTTTTTTTTTTGATTGATAGTGCACTGAACATTATTGAGTAATACCACCCACTGAAACAGAGAGGAGCCTTGAGCTTGAAGACTGTGTTATTGACAGAGGTGCACAAAACTCGTGTGGTCTGACTTTCCCATTGTGGTGATGCCATTGTTTCTATGAACATTTTCTAACTCACTACAGGCCAAAGTTCAATTCTATGAAAAATCCTGAACACTAAATAGGGAACAGTTCAATCACATGCCTGAAAAATAGCAGAGTTGTTCTGCTTGAGCATTAGAGGTAAAAATAAATTATTGGCATATTTGTTCCTGAACAAATAACAGCAATAATTCTGCATTCTCAAAAGGTGAATAAATTAGAGTTAGAGATGGAAAATATGAACAAGCAACATAAGGAAGCAGTTGACATCTATGAGAAGGACATTGAAGCAAAAAAAGTAAATGAAAATAAACTTCTTGAAGAGGTGAGAGCTGTTAATTTTACTGCAACATTTGTAATATGTTGCTTTTATGGAGCTGTATCAACCAGAGTCTTGCTCTTACATAGCAGTCTTATCAACATAAATGGAACTTCTTCTAGATGATTTTAAGGTCCTTTCCAACCCTAACTATTCTATGATTCTTGTGTATGCAATGCTTTAGTATCTTAGAGCCATAAGGTGAAGCATTTGTATATGTCTTTTAGGAATAAAAAGCCAGTTAAAAAACCTTTTTTGTCAAGGTATTGTTCACAGAAACTCTGTTCTTGGTATAAATACTGCATAAGCAAATTAGACTAACTTTTCCCAGTATTTTTCTGCCCTCACTTTTTGAATGGTAATATCTAAATACGTGAGGGCAGAGGGCTTGAAATGGCTGTGTGGTTTGAAATTACACTTGTCTACCCCAGGGGAATGGCTGTAGTTTTAATCTAGGTTTATTTTCCTATTTTAACATTAAATCTGTGTAAAAGATGTAAGATTTGAAAAGCATCTTAAAATCAGATGAAGACTACACTAAATGAGATTTACATTGTAGATACATTGCACCCACAGGAATAAAAAATAATGAAACTAAGATTCTTTAAAAAAATATGTTGTTGATAATTGTTCATGAATTAAATGAAAGCTGTTACTAACAGGTAGAAAGGATGAAGTTGCTTGCTCATGAAGCAGCTGCAATTCAGAGAGAAACTGATATCCGATGTCAGCACAAGATAACTGAAATGGTGGCACTTATGGAAAAGCACAAGGTAAGAGATGTGACTGATTTATGTGATGTGTAATGTGTAATACTGTGCCAAGTAAAAACCTATAAAACCCAGAATATTACAGATTGGGAAGTGAAATTTCTTAATAAAGACTCGAGTCCAGAAAATAAAGTTGAACATATGCTGACATCTCATCTAAAAATAAATTCATATTGTGAATACATGCTTTATTGGCAGATACATTGCAGTTATCTAAGTTTTTCAGATGTTTTTGGTTTAATAGTCAGGCTTCCTTTGGTACCATCCTAATGCCATGTGGTTCAGTATCAGTTTGGGGCCTTTCAGTTGGATCACTTTGGGACCTTCGGCAGTTTAACATATGTTAATTTACGTTCCTAATGACTCTGGTTTGCAGTATATTTAGCAGGTACCATTAATACAAATAATAAGGCTTTTATGTGCTGGAGCACATACCACTGCCTAGAGACAAAGCATTCTCTGTCAGCCCACAGAATAATACTGCTTCTGCATTTTCTGGTTCACAGTTTCTGCTGAAGTGTCAATGTTAATAGCAATTTTCAGATGTTCAGAAGAGCATTATTTGAAAAAAGGAGTAATGTTTTATTTAATGGTAGATCTGTAATTCGAATGTCTAGTCATGTTTTGAATTTGTTGTTTGTTTTTTAACATAGTGTGAATATGATAAAATGGTTGAAGAAAAAGATACTGAATTAAAACTTTATAAAGTAAAAGATCAAGAGCAGTTCTCATCAAAGAGAGCATTGGTAAGGTGAACTCTTTAGCGCTGAGTAATTCAATGGAGGGGCTACTGTCCTGCAAGTGTAATACAATTATAAATATCATATTAGACTTCTTCCTGTTTAACACTTGGGGGGTTAAGTGTCTGCTTTAGTGGAAGAGAATAGTAAAGATCAACCCACTAATTTCTGTTTGCTGTTATTTACGGGTTTTATTCTGTGCATTAAAAAACCGCACCTGTTCCTAAAAATACATCTGAGTAGTTGTGCTTTACTGTCTGCTTTTTCTGATAGTGTGTCATGTTTTAACCTCACTGAATAAGAAACGTTTGTATTAAATAGTTTGGTTCCACCTGCCCCCCCTCATTCTCACAAGTGTTTGAAGTTCTTACCTTGAACAGATCTGGTCAAGTGCCTGTTTCTTAGTACCTTAGTTTCTTACTTTTAAAAACAAACTGAAACAAAACTTCAAATCTAGAGTTGCATCATCCTCCCCCAGCTGCTTCTTTGATCATCTCCTATTCTAGCAATTGAATCACCCCTCAGCATAACCTTATGAACAAGTAGCTCTCTCATACAAATGGAATTTTCTTTTGTTTATAAGGAACATCACTATTAATTACTGTCTCATTTTGCACCATGATCTTTTTTCCAGGTTAACCATAGCTAATCCTATCCTATCTAATTGTTTCTAGGAGAATGAGCTTTTATGTTTGAAAAGTGAACTGTCATCCCTTAAGGAACAACTTAAAGCAGAAATTGAAGAGAAGGTTTGGTTTGGTTTGGTTCAGTTCAGATTAGATTTAGAAGTTTGGGTGACATGCTTGGCCTGGTCTTGGGCACTGTAATAATGAGAGCTGTGAAGTGCACTTTGATTCTAAGTCTTGCTCTCACTTGCTGTCTGATTTCAAGAGCTTGATGTTCTCTGAAGTCATTATGTCTCATTCCTTGTGGTAGTGAGTGTTCTGCATTACTCCTCAATTTGTAATATTCTATTAGTAATAGAAAATATCAAAGATTTCAACAGCTGAATTCAAAT
Source organism: Pezoporus wallicus (assembly GCF_028554395.1). Taxonomy (NCBI): domain Eukaryota; kingdom Metazoa; phylum Chordata; class Aves; order Psittaciformes; family Psittacidae; genus Pezoporus; species Pezoporus wallicus. The sequence continues at coordinate 197,413 of NW_026636574.1, read as the reverse complement.
ACAGTATTTACTTCCTATCACAACTCTTTTTAGGAGAATCTTGCAATAAAAGCCCTCCAAAATATGGTTCCTGAAAAGGAGAAGAAGCACAAGGTACCTTTAACCTTATCATAAATTAACTTTAGATTTTGGTAATATTTATACATGTGCAATCTAACTGAAATTCATGATAAATAGTCTACATTCCACAAAAGAGACTGAAATGCTTTTAATTTAAACCTCTTTCATGTTAGAAAATACAGACTCATTTTGCTGAGACTCCTAAACGTCAATTTGATCTGGACTATGAATCAATTAATGTAAAGAATAAAAAGTCTCCAAACGATATTCCTACAAAAGTCAATGTGATGGAAAAGACTAAAATGCCTCCTGCAGTATCTGCAAAGAGTCCCCTGGGTAGTCCATCATTCAAGGTCTGTAACTCATAACAGTGAATTCATACTTTTCTGACTGAATTTCTTATGTCTGTGTAGCTGCTTATTTGTTTTTTGTTGGGATAAGCAGGGATTTAAAGGGTAGATAGCCACAAAACCCAAAAATGTATTCCATAAGGATATCAAAAAGCAGCTTGTTTAAGGGCTCCTGCTGTGTGTAATTTTCGTTGCTCAGTTCCTTAACTTGTCTATTACCAGTAACAGTTCTTGTCCTAGAGGGACTGTGAGTTGAATAATTCCACTAGAATTTTTTTACTTAAAAATGGTGTCTCTTTCAAAAGGCACATTTTTTCTCTATGGAATAGAAAATAGCTTGTGTTGCTGTAAAAACTGTCAAGAGTATTCCTGGATGCTTCAGCAGAACTGTAAAACCTCATGTAAAACCTGTCAGCAGCTCACACACGATGTTTGTTTCTGTTGTTAAGATACAACTGCCATTTTTCTGTTATCCTTTTAAAAAAGGATTGCAGGGTTCTATTTCAATGTTTCTGAGGAGTTTAACTTCTAGAAAAAGAACTATTTAAGTAAAACCAACCTTGTTCTTGGTGTCAGTAGCAGTGTCTTTCTGGAAGCTTATTACTGCAGTTTGTTTGATGGCATTTCCTTAGCTGTTAGTTACAGGCTGTATGTAGGAGCTACAGTTCGGAATACCCTGAGTTTCTGTAGGTAAGCATGAAGAAGTTAAATACAATCAGCCGTAAAACTCAGTTCTCCCACAGCTTCCTGTTCATTCTCCTTGTTTGGCAGCGAAAAAGGGACTTTTTTCCTTTGTCTGGGTTTATGCCCCACATTCTGGATAGAATGATAATGAATTGTTCCACAGCATGTCTCTAGTCTTCCTGCACTCAGTCTGTAAACTGGGTTAGTAGTTTGGGTTTTATGTTCTATAATTGACACTGAAAATAGAATGAACAATTACAAGTATACTCTTTCTCAGGCATACATAATAAAGACTCCTCCAGTACAGAAACTGCAGAGTGAAAGCATAAACATGGTCTCAGAGCAGAGCATGAGGAAAAAGCAGAAAGTGCTGCTCCAGCTGGACACGCAGTCAGACAGCTCTGAGCACAGTGACCTCCTGGTAAAATCAGACACACTGCTATATATAAGAATGTATAGAAAGCATGTGGGGTTCCAAGACAATATTATGTGTATATTTGTATTTCAGTGTTTCTCTCTGGAACTGCATTTCTATGTACAGAATGAGTAACTCTATGAGAGACAGTACTGCTATAAGAAGTCTATTCAGTCATAGAATAACATTTTATATTGTTTTTATTGAACTGTTGAGGCTTCATAGTAACATCCTAACTTTTATTGAATACTCTAACACACACACACACACACCCCCCCATGGAGAAAAGGAAAAAAAAGGATAGTTTTTGCACATAGTTTAAGTAACTTTTTTTTTTTTTAGAGCCTAGTCTCAGAGGAAGAAATGTTTAAAAAACTGTACAGGGATTATCCTCAGGCTTCACAATTATATACCATGACACCAAAAAAGGTACCTTAGCGTTTGTTTTCACAACAAACCAGTTACTTAAATGGATTATAGGAATTACTGAATGACTTAATTTCTCTTCTTAGAAACCAGCTGCATTAAACGTGAAGACCCCAGGCTCTGTACTGAAACTGTCAACCATGAGGAAGATGCGTGAGGCAGGGTGGACAGCAGTTTCCAAACTGGACAGAAAAAGGAAAATGGAAGAAGCTGAGAAGTTCTTTACTTAAAATGACAAACTGACCAGTGCCCTAGCATGGTCTGATGAGTGCAGCCACAGTAGTAGGATTCTCTCAGAGTTAATACATTGTTGCATTTTCCTGTCATACTCAGTATGTTTAATACTACATTTGTTTCCTTTATACACATAAATGTTCGAGATATGTAACTCCATCCACCTGCAGAGCAGGTTTTGCATTTCATCCCCTACACTACACAGTCGGTAGACAAATCAGCCCATTTGTAAATGTTGAGATGGGTATAACTACATCGAAAGTTGTTTCAAAATGAAATACAAAAGTCTGGCATTAGAAATACTGGTTTTAGAGAAATACCGTTTTGTTCTTTTAAATTTATTATCTTAATACGTAATTCACAAAAGGATATCACTTAAAGAAATCTTGAAGCTGTTAAACTGCATGTGCTTTTACTTGACATCATCTTGCTTTTCTGTTCGTTTTAAATGTTACTAGAATTGTCTTTTTAGACTGTTTTGTTTTCAGTAGCTCCTATTTCAATATGTTAAAACAGTTTTGAAACTTTTACATTTGAATTTCCAGTAGAGCTACTTCAGTTCAAAAAGATTTTGGCTTCATGAAGAAAGAAATATGTACATGTTTTAAGATTGTAAAAGCAATGTTAAGATGTTATTAAATTGTTTGTCTGAAACATAAAGTGTGGGACCAAATGTTGCTTTCTGGATAAGAACACAGATATAAATCACTAGGCCGCCTTCCTATGGACTAACAGCTTCTGCCACTCAGGCATAATAGTTTAGAACAACATATATTTCTGTGTTAATCCTTGATTAATCCTAGTTTCACAACAACAACCTGCTCCAGAGCTTAGAGACAACAAGAAAACTACAGGTACATCTTAAATTACTGTGAAAGATTAAAATCCTGAATGTGTCTGAAGTGGGTAGGAAAACATCTGCATTTCATTCTTTTTGCGTAGCACTTTAAGGTATAGGCTTGTAGCTTGGGTTCCTTATGCTTTATCTGTTGACAGTGATATTAGTAATGGTTTTTTATTGTATGTAACTGACAGATACTCTCTAGAGATCTGAAAAAAATATAATGTTCTTTTCCTCTATATTTGGAAATAGAATCTGTTACACAAGCAGATTTTCTGAGAAGTTTGAATGGCTTTGAAAGATTTCAAATGTTTGCAGGATATTAAGTTTTTATAATAAATCTGCTTGAATAGTGTAAATTAGGACAAATGCAGAACAGAGAAGCTGCTTGTAACTCACACCTTCCAGATGTCCCTTCTTTCCAGGAAAGATTTTTTTACTGTAGTAGTGTAAAATAATCCATTTAAACCTCTCCCAGATATACGAGTTACTTCTTTTTTGCCTGGATACAGGGACTGTCATGCAAAGTCAGTTATTCCTCATTTTAATTTGCAGTGTGACTTATATCTCTTCAGCTCCTCTGCAGGAAAAAGGAAACACAACTTATATGTGCAGTTTGACATTTATTTTAAAAGGGCTGGTGTTTTATACAAGACCTGAACACTTGCCAGTGTTTATTACTTCATTTCAAGATGGCTTATGTCTAATTTCGACTGTTGACATCAGATTCAACAGATATGCAGACTCATCTGCTAAGCTAGATACTGAGCAAGCAAAACTAAGAATTCTAGGTGTTTCTGAATATAACGAGACTTCTACTATAAAGTCTGCTCAGCCAGGGCTCACACAGAGACCCATGAACTACAGTTTTCCAATCTTGAAGTTAAGATTCAAAATCCACATCAAGCTGCCTTCCCATATTCATACTTGAATGCCTTGCTATAAAACATAGGTTTTAAATTATTTTTAATTGAGACTTTAGATGAAAAATTAGAGTTTTTTCTTGATATCTCCCAAACCTGATTTCCAGTCTAGTGGTATAGGTACAGTATCTGACACTACGAGAAGAAATGACAAGGACCAAGCAGTAAGAATTAGAAATGCTGGTTATTGTAAGAGCTTCTGCATGTCACAGTGAGTCTTGCAGTAACTAAAATATCTGGAAGGTGGAGAAAAGTCTTTCCACTTGAACAGATATGAATTCAAGTCTGAACTGCCCACATCTAGACTACAACAGGAGTAATCAGGACCTTGTCATTTTCCAGTACTGTCATGGCTGCATTATGAATCTGTGGTGCATCCTGATACCATGAGTGTGTTGGGTAGTGTGATGTATAAATCATCTGCAAAACTACAGAAATCTTGGTAGTATCAGAATAGGAATCCTACAGGAAATATAATCAGCTAGGAAGGATGTCAATCATATTTGCTTCATATGATGCCTGTTCCTGTGCACAGATTATATATAGTAAATGAAACTGAAAATATAAGCAACTTTGTTAGGCATTAATCCAGTCTGCATAGGAAAAGCAAATGGAAATTAGTTAAGTGTTTGTGAATCCTTCAGGAAAGTAAGAAAAGATCCTTAGAAAATGGACACATGTAGTATCAAGTCTGCACAGCAGATCTTCATCAGGGATTCATTGTTGTGCTCTTGGGTGGGTCCAGTCATTTGAACACTGCAGAAGGCTTCTCAGGTGTTTGGGGTTTTAAATGTTCTCAGTATAGTGATTGTGTATCTTAGAATAAAAGAAATGTCCAGCACTTTCCAAAGAACTGAAACCAAATACAAAGTGTTCTATCATCTGAGCCAAACAGCAAAAAGGATTATGTATTTTCAGACCACAAATGGAGATTGTTGGCATATGATACATGACAAAGGGAATTGCTGCCTTAATCTGTGGTGGATAGGAAATGCTGCATCTAATCCTAGGAACAAAAGGGAATAGCAGTCATCTGTGGATCTGGAAATTGAAGAGCTGAGAGCTGTGTTTCCAGCTATTACAGAGGCTTGCTTTGGAAATTCAGCAGCTGCACTCTGTTTAAATGCAAAACCTGGCAAACCCACTTGTTTCTATGACAGCATATTAGGATCTTATTTCCTTTTATCAGTGGAGGTTTGCAACAGGATGGGGTTGGAAGTAATTCCTCTACCAGAATACTAATCTGTTTAGAAATCTGATGGGCTTTGTCTGGTTTTCATCAGCATAGCTTCTAATTCCCTGCTGTTTGCAAGCATGGACATGGTTTCATTTTAATATCTACAGCACTGCATTCAGTGGAAACAGGAGTTAGTGTGTTAACCTGCTTGTAAGATCAGAAGTTTCCTTGTGCTAACAGGGGAAGAGTGAGTAGGAATAATGTGATACCTCCTGCTCATTGTTCCTACTTTTATCTCAGGCATTGGTCAATGACAAAGAATCCTACTAAGTTACTTGTATGCATAATCTCGTGATATGCACTGAATCTCTAGCCTGTTAGAGAGATTCCTGGGTAATGAACCCATGAATTTCACTATTACTGAATTCTGTTTACAGAGATCACTTGAAACACTTCTAATGGAACATCAGCATCCTGTCTTTCACTTAATGAAAAAGTAAAGTAACTGATGTCAGTGAATGGATTGCTTTAGTTAACAGAAAGGTTAAAGATAAATAATTAACAGTGTAACTGGCTGTTCCAGAACAGGGCTACAAAGCTGGTGGCTGTAAAACCACATTAAAAACATCTATCACTGAACAGTCTGCAGGTCAGTGGTGGGGCAACCAAAGAAAAGGATCTGTATGCATCAGACTTGTAACTCTGGATTTTAGGAAACTGGATGAAAGAAGCCTCAGGCACTCACAGATTGCCACACTGGACTTTGTTATCCTGCCACAGTGTTTTGTCTTGCTGCTCCCAGGAGGTAGTGGGATCTCACCCCCATCAAGTGTTCAGAGGGGTCAGTAATGAACGAGCTCTATGGTCATGTCCAGCAGGACAGTCAAGGAAAAGCTTTCCTACCAGCTTAACAGTTTGTGTAAGTTACTGAAGAAACGTGTATGTATGTTATGACTAGTGATAGTGCCTCTCTGACAGATGGGTGGGCTAAAATGATGCCAGCAAAGAAGAGGTAGTAGCCAAGAAGTTCTGTGGCCATTATTGTTGTGAAGCTAACCTGAGTGTGAGGAGCAGCAGCAGTTACATCAGCCTCAGGGTCCATTCAGACTAGTTTATTATGCTTCCATATAGATGAATTTCCATTCTCAATACTCAGAGATTTCTGTAATGCACTGCAGGGCATTCAAAGGCTGGGTTGCAGCAAATAAATTCACTGCTGAAATTACACTACCTGCTCCAGTGATTAATAATTCCTGACATTCAGAGCACACCACCCTAAGAGCTCTAAATCTTCATGACAGTGGGGCTCTGGACAGATGGAACTAAGGCCATTGCATCTATGTAATTGCCTTAACAACCAATTTGTAATCACCTCAAAGAATAAATCAGGTTTGTGTGGCATGACCTATTTTATGTAACACCATCTTGACTGGCATTATGTTCTCATCTGTTAATTCTTTATTGCTCAAATCCTGTATCAACTTTCTGTTATTTTACCTGATTTATCAGGGATAGATGTCAGGCTTCCTTGTGGAGAGTTACCTGGGTCAGCATTCTCTCTTTAAATATTGCCATAATATTAGCACTTAATGTTTTGAAATTTCCTCAGTGGTGCAAACTTCTTGAAATCAGCATTAGCCACTTAATGGGGTTCATTTAAAAATATTTATTCTTTATACAATTTATTTAGTATATTTTGTTGCAAACGTGGATGTTGGTTGTTCAGTCACTCCGTTTTCAAATGCACATGTTCTTACTGAAGACTTTGCACTTCCTCTGCACCAACAGCTTGTCTTTGTCTAGCAATGGCCCTGGATGTGCCTGTTGGCCTGACAGAAGTTGGTTTCCTAATCTCCAGCATCCCATGCAAGTTTTCTGCATCTTCTCACGTCTAACAGTGGTTGTTGTTTGTTTTCCTTTTTTTCATTGCTAGTTTTTAGTGTTGCATTCCCTTTTTCATCTTCACTGTGACAGACTTTCAAGCATTGTTATACTTTCTTTGCTATTGCTGTTTGCAGACATTTCCGTAAACCTTGTTAAAGCAAATCCTTTTTTCTCCTAATCTGAACCTCCCCAGTTACACCCAATTGTCTCAAATCAGAGGAATTAGCACTTTGAAGCAGCAAAAGATTTACATATGCCTTCATACTGTGATCTGACCTCTGCCTAGATTCTGAAGGGATATGTGGAAGACATGTTAAACCTGGATGTAGGGTCTTCCTGTCGTGACCAGTGTCTCCAAATGCCTAAAGCACTGCTTGTAAACCACTGTGGAATTTTTAGAGAAGAATCAGCTGCACCTACCTCAGCTGTGCTGCAAGGGCTGCACACTTTGTTCCTGCTTTAAGAATGCCAGTTTTTATTCTTATTTGGGGCAGTTTTTGTCCTCTCCAGGATTATGTTTTGTGAATTATTTCCTTTTCCTTTCAGGATTCCTTTAAAATACTCTTTAAGATTTCCAAGAATGAACATTCTTTTCTCTGATTAAAGTTTTAAACAACCAAACCCATATGTATTTATGTCATGTATACATGTATATGTAATGTGTATATATGTATACCTGTTATCTACACAAGTGTATGTATGTGTATACTCATATAACCTGCATGTTTAACTGCATTTTAAATATGTCAGAAAACATAGAGTTAAATAATGTATGGGAGTTGTAGCAAAATAAGTGTTACACTTGCATTGCAAAGTGTGGATGGACAGATGTTACTGAGAGTACAATTAATACTCTGCTCATGTTCTTAAGCCACAAAGAGTTACATTTAATTCCTAAGAAGTTATATGGTAGAAATTAACCCAGAAGTAGAAACTCCATGAAAACAGAAAGCATTTGGCTTGTCTTAATGGAACAAGAACTCTGTCATGTTATCCAAAAAAGGAGAGTTATTCCAGGACCCAAAGTCGTGTGCAGCAGTCCAAAACCTCAGGAAAAGGAGCCAATGTTATTCAGGAATTAGCTAAACACCAATAGGGACCATGTTTACCAGCTCAAACTCAACTCTATCATATTGCTTATGGCTACATAAATCAGGAATGTGGTTGACCTGCATTAAGATATGTATCAGTTCCAGGTCCAAGTGGCAGGTAGTTGATTTACGGAAGGGAGATGTTAGCAGAGCTGCAGTGAATAAGCACAGGAAGAAGGCTGCTCAGACTGATGAAGCAGCATAGGTCAGTGGCTTTGTCAAACTTCTCTTACTTTTCTTTCTCTCAGGTTTTCCACACACAAAATCCTAAAAATAAGTGCTTTCCCCCATGTGTGGACATCTCAGTTTCACTACTGTTAGTGAAGTATTTTGCTTCTCATTGTGCTACACAAGTGGTTTCTTCAAAGCTTCTCCCCCATCAATTGCTATTCCAGAGCAAATCGCTTTGTTACCTACCATTTGCTCCATATATTAGAGGCCAGATAATTTCTCTGTGTGTTTTGTTTCATTAGATAAGTGAGGCTGCACCAAACCCACCCCACTGAGTACAAATGCTCTGAGATTTGTTACTCTGTGTGTAGTGCTGCTCTGGCAGTGGTACCTGCCTGGTAACCAGTGCACACGGTGAGCCACACTTCCTTAAATTTCCACAAAACACAGGTGTAGAATTAGTCCTGTGTAATTCAGGATGACTCCATTTCCATGCCACCCTTCCTGTCGTGATGTTGCTGTCCTATGTAGCGATTAAATTCATCAAACATAACTTATTTTAAGCAGTGGCCAGTTTAAAAGCCTGATGAGAGAATGACTGTTAAAATAATTAGATTTCCATCTCCAGTTTCCAGGTTAGGATATTACGGAGACATTTGTTCCTATCACATTTGCTTTGTGGTTCAGTATGAATTTTCAATAGATGACTTTGCGATAAGAAAGCAGCAATTCAGATGCAGTTATATAAACAGTAAGATCAGCCTGGAATTAGCCTGGGGAGTATAAAGCACACACGGATCTGGTGCTGGGTCACTGCTTCTCCCAGCTCAAGGCAGAATCAGGTTCCTGTATTAGGGAAGAATTCAGCTGACAAGAGGTTGGTCTTTCCAGACTTGCAGCTACAGGGTAAACCAGACTGTGGAATGAATGGCTTTTGCAATGGGAAACTGGTAGCTGGAAGAGACTAGAGGGTGATGTCCATGTGTTTGTTCACACTGTCATTTAAAGGCTGTAATTTGGAGGATGTAGGGTAGACCCTGGAGTTGTGTTGGAGCTAAGCAAAGCTTTGTTGTCGGGATCCCCCCACAGGTATGAGGAGTGAGGTCAGCACAACAGCGGGGATATGTTGAATTGAACTCTTTGCTGATGTTCTTTATTGTAATTTGCTTGAATCTATTATTTAACTCTTGGCAGTGTTCCCATCTCTTCATGCCTCTGAGCCAACTGGGAGGTGCACAATGCCTGCTATGCACAGCTGCTTCTTTTCTCTCTTGCACATTTTATAAGATGCTTTCTTTAGAAAATTATTTTTAACCCACAAGGTTATTTTGGTATCTCTGGTTAATCCTGGAGCTCATGTTCTCTCACATGGCACATTTTAAAATCCTTTAGCTCCTGTTATTTTCTGTATCGGCATTTTATCACTCGTGAGTGAAGTTTCATGTAATATGCTTTAGTGGGGGAGGGAAGTGAGTTTATTGTATGTCAGTGATGGCCTGTTTATCCTTTTTTGGCCAATGGTTAGTACTGTTTCCATTAAAGGTCTGAGATGGGAAAGATGTCAGGCTGCAGCTAAAAAAGTGGAGATTACTTCTAGTCTACGACTGTCATAACTGTTCTTGTCAATTCTGAGAGGAGGGCTGGAAGGTACATCTAATTCTACTGACACTTTGCTTTGTTTGTCTGTTTCCCCCCATCCAGCATGAGTCCCTTCTTCGTGATGTCTCTCCTCTTTGGCCTGACTGTTTGTCAAACAGCATCACTTTGTGCTCCTTCAGAGTATATAATCCATGTGGAGAAAAGGGAATGTGCCTACTGCCTGGCCATCAACACCACCATCTGTGCCGGATTCTGCATGACTCGGGTACAAGGGTTACTCTCATTTAGGCAGTTGTTTCTGTAACAGCCATCACTGCAGAACAAGTGATGTTCACTGGGAAATTGGTGTAAATGATACAAATCTAATACTGTTTGTCACAGGCAGAAAAATCACACTGTCATGCTGGTTTGGAGTTAGCTTGTTGTGAAGGTATGGGGGAGAAATGTTAAGCTTCTGGAGCTAGGGAGCTCCTAACATCAGCAGCACAGCAGAGAACTGGCTGCTGTTGCCACTACAGAGCCTCTGTACTCAGTTTGGGGGGTCAGGGTTGAACAGGTGAGAAGTAGACCATATTTAGTAACTTATTTAATGTAAATTCCTTGGGTAACTTCTACTCCCATTACTGCTATGACAGCTTGCTTGGAGAGTATCTCACAAGTAGACATGCCAAAAACTGTGTGGGAGCTTCACTGTTCAGTGTAGCGTTTGATGTTGCACCTTGGTTAGCAGGTAGCCACTAAGCTTACAAAGCACTGTCAGCACTGAGCCAAGCAGATAGATATGTTCACCTTGCTTGTGTGATTTGAAGTGCTGAGGTAGTGAGCCCCAATCATGCACAGATTCAAAACTGCAGATCCAAACTGCAGCATGCTGAAAGCGTTCACGCTAGTCTAAGTGTAAAAAGGTCTCTGACACTCGTAGATGCTTCAGTGAAACAATGCATTTCTTTTTTCTTTACAGGACAGCAATGGCAAGAAGCTGCTACTCAAAAGCGCTCTGTCCCAGAACGTTTGCACATATAAAGAGATGCTGTATAAAACAGCACTGATTCCAGGCTGTCCTCATCACACCATCCCTTATTACTCCTACCCTGTGGCTGTGAGCTGCAAGTGTGGTAAATGTAACACTGACTATAGTGACTGTGTTAATGAGAAGGTTAGGACAAACTACTGCACTAAACCACAGAAGCTCTGTAACATGTAAGTCTCCAACAGAATGTAGTCAGAATGTACCTCTGCTTACAACTAAACGTAAATAAAAGTGTATTTCATAATGGGTTTGCAAATGGGTGTGCACAAGTGTTTATTCTGATGTTGATCACTAGTTACTTCAGTTAACCGCGTCTCCTGTGACATGTGCAAAAGCAGAGTCATGGGACTCCAGGTTTGTACTTAGAATCCACCTGTAACTTACTTTGGGTAAGAAGGAGAAACGATTATGTGTATGAATAAGTGTTTAATAAGTGAGCAAGTTAATTAATAAGTGAATAAGAACATACTAAGTGTATCTGTAAGTGTTTGCTCATAAATGCCAGGTATTTTTGAAGAGATGCTCTGAGGCAGAGGCAGATGACGTATTTCAGAGATTAAAAAAGGCAATGCATATTCTTAGTACTGAACTTTTAAATTAGATTTTGACATATATTTATAGCCTTCATAGTAGCAAAGGTATTTTTCCATCTATGTAATTCAGGTTTCATCTATGTAATTCAGGTTTTCTGAGGGCCCCAGTGTAGCCAACTTTGATGAAGCACATACAGTTGGTTATGCACACTACAGCTCTTTTCCTCTGCTGCTGGCCTGATGTATTTTTCAGACATCCTGTTGTCTCTGTGCTGGGGCAGCAAGCCTCAAGCCTCTTTTCTATTGAAGCACATATTGTTTGAAAAACTTGCTGCACTAAAGCTTCAGCTCTTGCTGCTCTGTTCTCCAGAAGGGCAGTGAAATACCAGGGAACTTAAAGTGAAACTCAGCCAAAACCTTTTTCCCCACACAAGTCAGCAGGGCTCTTGGGAGTGTTAAAGTGAGCTGAGCCCCAGGCCTGTTCTGGCCCTGCACAGGGGAGCAGTACAGACCAGGATGAAGAAAGAACCATAAACTAACAAATGTTTCCTTGTCATTGAGGTTACCCCCACCCCAAGTGCAATTTCATTCACCCATGCAATCCCTTACAAAGAGCAAAAGTTACTAACCTGCACCTCACAGATGCTGGGTACCAGCTCTCTGACCATACTTGTCACATGTAACCTTATTCCTGTGTCCAGGAGCAAAATCTAAATGGTAATTTTCAGCCTCCTGATATATTCACTCTCCAGCTCTAATTCTCCACAGTATGGCACTGGTTACAACCTGTTTGTGCCACTATCATGCATTAAACAGGTTAATTAATCCCTGCTCCATTCAATCAATCAGTCCAGAAACATACCAGTCCAGAAAAATATTTTCTGACCAACAAGAGGAAGTTTTAACCTGATAACCAAAGTTTACTCAGATGAAATGCAAAGCATATGATGACAGACAATAAACTGTCAATCTATCTGTGGCAAACTGTGTGCAGTGCTAACCAGGAATCACAGAGTCACAGACTGCCTTGAGTTGAAAGGACCTTAAAGCTCATCCAGTTCCACCCCCCTGCCATGGGCAGGGACACCTTCACCAGAACAGGTTGCTCCAAACCCCGTCCAGCCTGGCCTTGAACACTGCCAGGGATGGGGCAGCTGCAGCTTCTCTGGGCTTCTTTTACGCTTAAGAAAAATCCAAAGTAAGGCATTTGGGTTTTGTTCCTGCACCTATTTAAATACACACCTACATGCCCCCGAGGTTACTTTGTTCCCTTGGCCTTTCAGTGGTCTTTGTGTTCAACGCTATGACCCTCAGACCCAGTGATAACAATCCATTGAGGTGATGATGCCTTATGACCAAGGTGTTTTATCGTACATTTATCGTAAGTTGCTGTTTCACATAAACCAGCAGCAGTCCTGCAGACAATCCCAGTGTCCTTCCCTCTTGTCAACAGCTGAATTCTAGCGAGGAAGCCGCAGAGAAGCATAGGAGCACTTGGTCAGTCACAGAACCCACACAGAGGCAAATTTGTCCTTTAAACATCCCTGGCCTCCTCTTCGCTGCTGTTACTGTCACATTAAACATTAGGCCTCTCTTCCCCGGCACAGGCTTCACACGTGGGTCCTTCTCTCTGTCCAGTGTCTTTGCTGCTCAGCACTTAGAGCTGAGCACTTGGGCTTCGTGTGACCACCAGCACCCATGCTGAGGAGCTCGGGCACGCTGGAGCTTGGCCCCGCGGACGGTGCTCGCGGCTCGGCCTGAGGAGCCCCTTGGAGGGCGGACGCCCCGCGGGCCTTGACTGCCGGTGTACTGAGCGCCGGGATGCAGGAGGTGAGGCGGAGGCGGAGGCGGCCCAGCCGCGGTGGGAGGGTGGTGGCGGCACTGAGGGGGGGCGGGGGGTGTGTTGGTTCGGACCGCGCTTGGTGCGGGCTCCGTCAGTCGTTTATTTCGGGTTATTGTCATTAGAAGGATGTTTCACATTCAAGCTGAGAACGCGCCGCTTCAGAACACAGGAGACTAAAGCGAAGGAAAGCCGATTTCAGTAGCAGAGTGAGTTTGTTCTGTTTGTTTCTCAAAGAAAGCTGCCATCGAGGTAATTCTGGCACAGGCTTTGCAGCATAAACTCACAGGCCAGTTCTGTCCAGAATCAGAATTTGCACCATGTAAACATATGTGTTACACTGGAAGTGCTTTTATTTTGAAGAGCTTAGTTGCAGGAGCACCAATACAGAGGAAAAAGTAAAATTGAAAAGCTTTATTTATGTACATTTTCTGTGAGCAGCATCTGATTCTGTTAATCAGTAGCCTCCAGAGGCTGTAAAATAAAGCATTTGAAGGCTTAAGATAACTCAATTTCTTTTTCAGTACATATGAAATAGATTTTGCTATAAAATTATCACTTTCAGCATAAAGAAATATTACTCTTCATTGCAGGGCTGTTACAGGGCTGAGCATCAGCACCTGCGTGACCTCTGCATGACAGCAAAACCGGCTGAGGTTCTCCTGTAAGAAACAAAGCTCCCACTGAAGTAAGTTACTTATTAAAATTAGACAAGTGAAATGTGAATAATGATGCTTAGACATACATTAAGGACATCAACAATTTACATCTTTCGATGCTTTAGAGCAAACTGACAGGGGACGAGGAAAATATGTGTGATGTGCTTTCAGAGTTATTGGATATTTTGTGGCTTTCCTCTGAAGCAGGTACAAGGGATGGGACTAAACAGGTACTTCTGCTGACTGATAGGGCAGTTTTGATATATATGGTGCATTGGAGTTTGTTAATGAAATCCTGGCATACAACTCTGGAGCATGAACTGTATTTGAGGAAGTTTAGACCCTGGTTTGGGTTTAGTTACCTTTGAAAAGCTTTCCTATTGAGGACATGGTGTAGTTGCTTGGAAATGGTTTTGTACTGCTGACAAATATCAAAGATCTTGCACTTTGAAGAGTGTAATGAAAGAGCAGCAGCACAGTGAGCTATGGGCGCTATATATTCAGTTTGGATAGGCATATCCCTGCCTGTGACACCTGAGCATTTCAAAAGGGCTGCTCAAGCTAGTCAATGGAAACTGGAGTTTTTAACTAGCTGTGATCTAAAAGCATTAGAAAAGAATTCTTCCAGCTTTGTCAGGGAAGGAACAGTTGTACTTTCTGTCCTTCAATGAGTTAAAGACTTTCAGTTACAGAGAAAACTGCAAATATACTGTGCACTTGGTAACAAAAGAGGCTACATCTCTGGATTCTGTTAAAGTACATCTACTAGTTGATAACATGTTGATTTCCAGCTTAAATTATGCCAGTAAGTTGGAGAAGTGAACCAGTAACTGGTATTATTCTGTTCCTGATATGCAGTGCAAATATCCCCTATACCTATGTAGCAGTAAACTCTACAGTATAAGCAGTAGCTATGCTCAGAAAAACAAATGTACTGATGAAGAAAGAAACCACCCCACAGACCCAAAACACTTGAGCACAAAGTTTGTTTTTTCAAGTCTAAACATATAGAAGACCTCTTATACCACTCTTGCCTGTTTTCATAAGGTGCTTGGATGGTTTTGTGTTTCTGAGGGTTTGGGGGGGCTGGGGAAGCAACAGAAGGTTCTGCAAGCTGCCTTTTTAGTCAGTGTGTCTCAAAAGCAGGAGTGGGCATCTTCTAACTTGCTCAAGAAACAGTAAACAAGTAAACTCTGGTTCTGTCATTACATTCTAGTGCCTTACATTTGAGGAACTGAAATCAGTTTTATGTAGATGTGTTTAAAATAAAATGCTGTCATGATGAGGGACTGTAACAGAAGGACATAGCTTTGTTTGCAGTAAATTTCTATCCCTGTAGGGCAATAATGTTGGAACCTGAACCAGTGTGCCCTAATGGGCTGCTTTTACTGGTTCTCTGGAAGGCTGTTCTGCTCTGAGTGGCAGTGACACTATTCACAGGTTTTTCTTCCTGTCAGTATTAGCTTGGGAGAAACCACCTCAGCTGTGTACTGTCCTGTGATCTCCTTAGAGCAGAATCAGTTGCAGGGGCAGTCTCAGATGTACCTGGGATCTGGGAAATTGCTTCGGCTGTGTCAGTTTTCTGCTCTGAGAAACTTTCTTAGCTTCAGCTCAAGACCCTCACTGATTGGCTGCCAGTGTCATTCTCCCAGTTGAGTCTTTCCTAGAAGCACAGAGTAGATTGGGGCCCTATTTCCTGGTCTGATGTTGACAGAATAAGGTCCCAGGCCCGACTTTTACATGGCATCCGTAGCTAATTGGCTGTGAACAGTGACACAAGCCTAACTCTTCTTTGGTGTATGATATCTCCCTGTCAGCTGGGTACCTGAAGCTAGGCCCAGAAACTGCAGTGCCTGTTGCAGCATTAATGCATGGCTGTCTCACTTTCACAGCTTGTGCTTGAAGGATTTGAAGAGAGCTCTATGTAAAGGACAGCAGGATGTGTCTGTTCAGCCTGGAGAAGAGAAGGCTGCGTGGAGACCTCATAGCAGCCTTCCAGTATCTGAAGGGGGCCTATAGGGATGCTGGAGAGGGACTCTTCATTAGGGACTGTAGTGACAAGACAAGGGGTAACGGGTTAAAACTTAAACAGGGGAAGTTTAGGTTGGATATAAGAAGGAAATTCTTTCCTGTTAGGGTGGTGAGGCCCTGGAATAGGTTGCCCAGGGAGGTTGTGAATGCTCCATCCCTGGCAGTGTTCAAGACCAGGTTGGACGAGGCCTTGGGTGATATGATTTAGCGTAAGGTGTCCCCGCCCATGGCAGGGGCGTTGGAACTAGATGATCTTAAGGTCCTTTCCAACCCTAACGATTCTACGATTCTATGATTCAATTGGCTTCATGGAACAGCAACACTATTTCCAGTCCTGAAGTAACAGAAAAGTGATGGGAGTTGAGGCTCTTTGAGAAATGAGAGGTAAAGCTGATGAGGGATGTGTATTCTACACAAATGTGCACTAGAATGCACGCATTTTCTGAAATCCCATTTCTTTCCATCATGTTTCCATAGCATAAAGACCCCATGACTTGTAAATCCAAGTCCTGTTAGACAGCAGGGACCATTTTGATGAGAAATGTAGTTTAGTTGAATTCTTTCCCATCACGTATGGAACAAGTGCATCAAGAATTTGGTCTAGTGGTCATGAGAGAACCAGAGCTGGTCTGTGGGTATCATCAGCAAAAAGCTATTTTCTGAAATGGTGAATTATCTTAAGCAAAAGAATTAAGAGATTCTGAGCCTTTGATGTAATTTATTTTTCCCCTTCTGGGGACAGCCTTTCTCCCTTCTAGACTGTTTTAAAAGGAACATTCTGTTATTCATAAATATGACAAATAGAAAAATAAAAATATAGAAACAAAGGATGTAAACTCGAGCCCTGAGGTATTTCAAGCACACAGTGTAACATTTATACCTGACACACCATCGAAAGGTGCCATTAAAGAAAAAATGTACTTTTTGGCTCTGTAAATATGTCCCATCTTTCTTTCCTGCCTTATACCTGCAAGAAAGGGAGAGAGGTTGAGGTAAGAGCCCCATGGAAGCTGTGATAGTCACAGAAGCAGAAACAGAGGATATTAAAGTGCTGTGTGTCTTCCCCTGACTGTTCTCACTCTTCAGTTGGCTTCCCCAGGCCAGTTAGATTCTACAGACTATCTACAAAGCTGCTGCTTTTCTGGCCATAGGCTCCAGTCCTGCACCAGTATATATCCCATATAGAGTCTTGCAGGATAAAGGGACTTCTGAATAAAGATTTTAGTGGTCCCTTTTACTCAGATTTCTATTGTTTTTGGTGTGTATCTCAGGCTAGCACTGCGCTTGCTCCCAAATGACTGCATTATCTTACCAGCTTCCCACCTCTTTCCCCCTCTTCCTTTAGCCTGGATCTCCTTGGATGTATTTCTTCTCCCAGAGCTTTCTGCATTTGCATGAAGGGTAACCACACCAAATCCAGTCTCTGCATGCCAGTGGTGCCAGTGGGTCTCCTCACATGAATTTGAGTTTGCTGGAGCAGGCCTTTAGGCATTAGATTTGTTTTAATAAAGTCCAATTTTATTAATTCTACTCTGTGAGGCTTTGAAAAGAACTATTACAAAATAGATCCTAGATCTCCCTTTTTAAAGTGGCATTTGTTCCTCTGCTAACCCTTGGCAAATGGGCTGGATATGAAGGGTTCCAAGCACTGTGTGTATGTGGGGTGTGCACGCTCTTGCATAGTGAGGCTCTGGAAGACTGCCTGCAAACATGCACACACAGCACAGTCGATTTGCACATACATACCTAGACAGGTACCTACTCATGCACATATGTAGAGAGATATGCATATGCTTACACCATGTCTATTGATGTGTAAACTCTTAATTGCACATATACAAACATTAACAATTAGTCATAGATGCACCTTTGCTTTTCTTCATTACAAAGTACATTTAAAACCCCTTTTTTGTTCACTTCTGTTTTACTGTAACTAATACAATCCACCTGCTCCTCTAATGGGATATTTACCCTCATTATGTTAAAACACTGATTAAAATGTATTACAATTATTAAATTGGGTAGAACACTTCTTGTAAGCTTAGTCTGGAACTCCTGGGACACAGTTGTGCAGTGACAGTTTTAGATCATGTCTCTTGTGTTACGGATCGCACAGCACAGAACCATGCTGAATATCATGCCAAAGATCTAGAAGAGAAGGGATGTGATTTAGGAATCTACTTACAACACAGTTATAAAATAGTCTGCATATCAGAGCAATCGGAAGGTTGTAACTGCAGAGTAGCAGGTGGCTGCTTCCATCTACAAACCCCAAGACATCATACAGTTAACATCAAAGAGATTTCACTGATACTCAAAGCCAAGATTTTATCGGTGTTCTTTGTCCTAAATGTTAATGCCAGCAGAACAGCCCCAAACATTAATGTTATTAACATAAATTTCACTGTGACTATTGCTGTTATGCCTGGAATTGCTTCAAAAGGTTCTGAATTTCAGAATGCTTAACATGGAATATTGTATACATATTTGAGCAAGAGCAGAGGATGATTCCAGAGGAACCAGGTCTGGTGCTGAGCATTGTGGTTTTGCAGAGAAAGCCAAGCTCTTAACAGTTATGAATGACTCAAGACCAAGGCTCTACAGTAAATATAAAACTATCCATGTTAGGGAGCTGGGTAACTAGAGGGAATGTCAAAGAACAGTGAGTGTTGCCAGAGTCTCCAGAAATTGCTTTTTTGCTACAGTTTTAGCAGCTACCTCCTGAAGCTTCATTGCTAATGACTGAAGGTGAGCAGTACTATTGGGCAGTTACACCACTGAGTTCATATCCCCTCCCCACACACCTCCCTAATGAAGAAGGAGGCATCTCACCCTGCTCTTGAAGTGTCAGAAACAAGCACAAAAAAAGTGTCCAGACATGCTTCTGCTGCTGAAGGGGTTATCATTCCATAACTTCTGCTTTAGCTGAGGTGGGAAGCCATAGAAGAGAGATTCATATTTCTAGTGCTTGGTGAGCAATGAGGTTACCGAAACTCTGTGTTGCTTTGCTGTATTTTTGAGTGTGCATTCACATTTTGTACAAATCACAGGATTGTTTCATCCCCCTTCCCCATGCCATGGTTTCTTTCACTTGCATAAAACCTTCATCTGCTTTTAAGTGTCCATGTAAGTCCAGGAACCTCCTGCTCACCAAAGCAGCTAAAGGTGTATTTCTTTACTCATGCTCTGGTTCCTCAAGCTGCTTCAGGCTACTGCTGGTTTCTGGGCCTGAAGGAAGTCATGGCACAAGCGCTGGAAAGGCCTGTTTGAGAGACTGCCCGACCTGGCACATCCTTGCGGCAGGGTGACATCTATTGGTCACAGCTCTGTGGTGGAGGAGCAGACCTTGAGAATACAATACATGCTTGGGAGAGAAGGTGGACTGTAAGGGAAGTTATTGATGCTTTGACACAGTTTGGTGAAACAGCTTCTGTAACTAGAAGGAGGTTTAGGAAAGAAATGCTGCAGTGTTCCTTTATCAAAATACCTACTGAGTGCTGAGTCTGTGACCTAGGAGAACTGTTATTAACTATCCTTTGCACTGAACCAATGCTAGAGCCAGCAGTTTCCTGGAAAGCCATTTCTGTGCAAAAGTTAGGCACTCTATTCTTTATGAAATCTAAGGAATGGATCCTTAAAGGGCCTAAAGCGTCAGTCCGTAGTTGTTGCAGAATAGATTAAATCCTGCTACAGCCTTTTGATTTTCAGTTTGGTTCATGGGCACTGCCATTAGATAGTTGGGACCCTGTCTAAGGGCACAAAATGAACTACTAAAACAAAGTTAGGCAAGTCTGCTTGCACCAATGTGGACAGTTCCCAGAGAGAAGATATACTGAAAGTGATAGGAATAGCTTCACCTTTGAGGAATCTTGCCAGTTGCCGTAAGACCTTCCACAAAGCTTTGAGGAAGAGACAGGGTACTGGGCTCAGATAGAGATTTGAGAATGAGAAGATGGATTTACTCACTGTGATGCCAGCAATTGCAATTCCAACAATTCCGACTAAATGCAGATTAGCATCAATTACTTTCTGGATCTCAACCAGGCAGCTCTGTTAAAAAAAACATGGAAAGATCTTTATTCCTAGAAAAATATACTCCAAGCAGCTCTAAACAACAGATATTAGGAAAAATATTACTGCAGACACTGTATTAATTCTTCCATCTGTGTCTTGTGTTTTGTAGGACAATTTTCCCAGTGTATTCCCTTTTCTAGTGAGACATCTCTTCCCTGTACCAGCTGACACAGACAAGTCGTCTTCTGGTTTTCCTTAAATTTAAAACCCTTTCTATAATGGGCCATGCCAAATCAGGAAGTTTGGCCCTTCAGCTCAACATTGCACTCACAAGCAGATTCCACCCAAGACAGAACTAACTATCCTTCTTAAGACCAACAAAGTTCCTAGTCAGGAACCTCCTTGCAGGCAGCCTTCACAGGGCTTTACATTTAGGACTGCTGTTCTACTACATCCCTCCCACTTTTCAGATGATGTAATATTGTCTCAGCTACCATGGGATACTGTAAGAAGGCCTCAGCAATGAGGGCTGGGTATGTTCAGTACAACTTCCATCTTATTTCTGCCTCCATTCTGCTCTATTTCATATGGAATTTCATGCTGGCACTTGTAAAAAGGAAGTTCTTCCTTTCTTTTACTTATAGAATATCTTCAATTTTACTAAACAATTGACATAAATAAAGTGATTATATCAACCAGAACAGAGGATACTTGCCTTTGGCAGCTGGATGTTCTCTGGGCAGGGTAGTCCCATTTGTTGTTCTATACCATCTTTACCACAACATTGGAGCTAAATGAGGGAGAGATGAAGGATCAAGGAAGGAGAAAGCACAGACTGGTTTCATACTGAAGGTGAGACAATAGATAACAACAAACAATACAGAACAAGTAATAAATAAATTCCCTATATTAATTGCCACTTCCAACTCAAAAATCGGTTTCAGTTGTCTGAAGCCATAGCAAACAAACAGATTTGTATTAACAACAACTTCCAGGTAGGGTTTTTATTACAGATCTCTGAGCAAACTTGTGGATTTGGGAAAGCAGCTCCCTGGCTTATAGGAAAACAGGAGTTGTTAAAGGGAGAAAGCAGAAAGTTCAAATAGCACATGCAGAATTATGTGCAACACACAGAAGCTGCAGCAGAGAATGCCAGAATCTAGTTCTGACAAAACATAGTTGGGTTTGGAGACGGTAATAAATCAGAGTGTTCAGAGGGTTTGTTTTTCCTGTTTGCCTATCTCCCACAAAATGCTTGGAATTCTTTCTTGGGTCAGAAATAACAACTATGGGAGAAGGACAAGAGGGTCTGAGGTTGTGAAATGTTTGTTCTAAAGAACGTGGGAATGCTGCAAGGAGAAACAAAGCTTGGGCTTTATCTCTGCGGGAGGCAGTGTAGATACAGGGTGGACACAAACAAGATTCAGGAAGTTGCAGGTTCCAGTTCTGATTCACACACTAACTTATTGGGTGGCCTGAACTGAGCCACCCACGTGCTTTTGCTTCTTTACCTACTTGGTTCAGTCAGTGACAGGATCTGCCACACTGGAGGTCCTAGGACATGGGTCAGTTTTCTCTCTGACAAATGCAGAGAGATTCAGACCTTTATCTCCCTCTACATTTGTGAGTATTTCTTCCTGGATTTTAATATCCAGAAGGGCCATAAGAGTTGTATCTTCTGCACAACACGGTCCAGAAGCATCAGCTGAAGTTTAAAAGCCTGGCCATTTTCACTTTCAGAGGTAGGGATCACTTTAGAATTCTGACAGAGCCATTAGGAAACCAGGTTGTGAGCCTCTTGATCCATCCTAAGTAACACTCAGTTCTGTTCTTTCATACCTCAGTGGGAGGCATTCTGAATTTAAAAGGTAATGTGACGGTAGAGAAGCAACGTAAGGTATTAAAGTTGAGGACTACTCACAGCCATGTGTAAGTGATAGATAGTCCTGTTGACCTTCCCCCCCGGATTTTTCATATAGTCATCATAAATGTCTTCATAGATCTTCTGGGCTTCCTGTATTGCCTGTAGAAATCAAACTTTCCATGTGAGTTACCTGCAATCCACTGCAGACTTCAGGTGTGTCATCAGCCTCCAGAGCAGAAAATGATGCCTGGTAAACTGAGGTACCGGGATTGGAAAGACAGGAGGTTTTGTGGCCTGATGGCATTCAGAGGCACTCTGCATGGGTCAGAATTTACATCTGCTGTATTCTATGTTTTGGTTAAACACTGTTAGTTGGAGAAGTTCACTGCTTGAATCTCTGCCCTTTTCCTAAGCAATGCCCTCTTATCATACAGATCTACTTGATGTTCCTGGTGGATGTGAGGTTGAATGACACCTGCAGATTTTCTTTTGGAGGGGGGGGAAGGAATGCATCCCATTTTGGACTGGTGATAACACAAACTCTCACTGACTCCACATAAGAAAGTCAGAGTCTTCCTGGGAAAAGTCTCTGGAAAGATTTGCAATGTAAGAGCCAGACTGTAGGTCACTGCATGCCAGAGTCTTGTAAGTACCCATTCATTACGTTAGAAGTTTCTTGCTACTTACCACTTTCTTGCCTATAAAGGCAAACACTCCAGCAGTGATCTCGGCTGCAAATATCACCAACAAGCAAGCAAAGAACTGCAGATGAAGAAGAGAATCTTACATTATTAAACATTGCACGATACTGCTTTACATGCACTGCCAGTCAGTCCCTCATCCAGGCCTGAGCCTCAAGAAGCTCACACAGTAACCAAAAGGAAGCTGGTAGCAGGGGCAGTAACAAAGAGTCAGGTCAGATTTCTTGTTATATGCGAACTAAGGTGGAAGTGGCAGAGATGTGGCTCAGTTGGTAGCTTCAGAAAAGCCAGAAGGAAATTCCAGCATGTCATATGAGACAAGCAATGGAATTTCTTCATGTATGGAATCTCTGCAATAGCTAGATCAGCCAGTGAAAAGACTGAAGGCATTCCAGGTCTGGGACAATAAATATTTTCCCACTAGTGACACATATGCTTTGGGATTATCTTGCTGTGCAGCCCAGGCCCTTGAAACCTTTTACTTACTGCTCCAAGTAAGCACTGAGACTCCCGCGCTGCTCCACAGCACCCAAAAAATCCAACTGTGGTCATGAGAGCTCCGGCTCCCACCAGCACATAGAGTCCTGTGGAAAACCAGAGTCAGTGGAGGATTTAAGGTTTCACTTCCCAAAGGCTGCTACCTCTTTTGTGAAAACCACACATTTGTACGTAACAATGGTCTCTGGCTCTCACAAAGAGCATCTGTACCACAGGAAACTTTTGCCATAAAACCCCAATGATTTCTTCAGAATACTTGGGGAATTTCAGGAAGATGAATGAGAAGACTCCTGCCTCCCAAGTTTCCTGTCCCAAGAGCAGCTCAGTCCAGGAGGAGCAGACACCACAGCATCCAGAAGCACCTTACAACTCTTCAGGGAGGAAAATAAGGAAAAAATCCCCTCCACATTGCTAAAGGGCTTATTTCTGTGAAACCTGGAGATGCAAATGTGCTCTGCTGCTGTGTAGGAGCAGAACTTGAAAAGCTACCTGGCAGTTATGCTCTATCCATTGCCTGGCAGCACATAACAAAGGACTTTTGAAGACCTTTGGGCAAGGGTCCAGGCAGTACAGTGTGATGTTCCTCTGGAATCAATGCTTTAGCTGATTGCTATTAGAAAGAATGGGGAAAAACATTGAAAGCTGTTAGAAGTTAATGAAACAAGAAATTTGCACCCTCTGGTGAACTGAGTGACAAGGAACAGCCTGGGAAGGGTGGGGTGTGGTGGTCATAAGCTCAGCAATAGTCCTGAGCTTGGTCACTGTAGAGAATAGAAGCTTGTCTACAGTGATTTGGAGTGTGGCACCTTCCTTTATGAGCAGTAGCTGCTTTATTGCCTGCTGCGTAGGCATGATCCAGCATCTTTACTCTTTTTCCTCCAGCATACCAGGGCCAGTGTTAGAATGAGAGAGGAGCAGCTTTTAAAGGTTCATGTTATCAATGTATTATGATCAGAAGACTTGGAGACATGGGTCAGTGGTGGCCTTGGCAGTGCTGGGGAACGGTTGGACTTCAGCTTAAAGGTCTTTTCCAAGCTGACTGATTCTATGGTTCTGTGATTCAGTTCCCTCATGCCTCATGCTGAGGGGCCAGTGGAGCTCCAGGCTGTGCACACTAGAGGGCACAATGAGCCTTCCTCCCGGCTTTCACTACCAAACTTGTGAGGAAACTTTTAGTCCCCTCAGTTACCAACTTAAACATTGTTTTACAATCTGACCCAGATCTTTAGGGTTAACAGAGCTGCTGGCATTTACTATCAGCAGCCCTTGTGTAACCTACACGAGAAAGCCCTACAAATGACAATGTGCAGTAGTTGTTAGGAAAATGAAACCCCAAACAAAAGAGTCAGTACATGAGTACAGAGCATCCCTCTCTGCCACACAGCTGCAGCCTGCTTGGAGAAGACAAACTCCTGCCTGCTGCCCATTCAGTGCCACATCACAGTCCAGTGACTGGCTATCAGCCAGATATTGATCCCAGCTATCGTGATCCTTCTCCTCCCTCCATCCTTCTTGCCCTGGTACCTTTCCTGTGCCCAAGGATTGCTGTGAGGACACAAGTTCTGCTAAACAGCACTAAACTGGTTATCATTAATATGGCTTTCCAGGTCTGGGATGGGATATGTGGGATTTGCTGCTTGCTGAATGTTCTGGCAGTTCATATTCTGTATTTTCTAGATTTTTAATATTCAGCATCTTGTGACTTATCAGGACTAAGCTAATAATTGTACACACATTACAACACAGTGGGTTTTACTGAAGGAGGGGTATACAAAATATATATGGCTCAGGAGAGAAAGGTCAGCCCCTCGTGGAAGAAGGACTGGAAAAGACAAAACCTCCTTGGAGGTGCAGAACCTTCTGTTGAGCTGCCAAACACCAAAACTGCCATTTCCTGAGATCTCCACGGCAATAAACAGAGTGTAACTACAAAGATGTTTCCTGGACCTTTTTCTGTGTATCCCTCCCTACTCCAGTCCCTGTAGTCACTTATCAGGCACCTCAGCCGAGAGACTTTCGATTAAGGCTGGGAAGAAGTCTTCCCCTGGGTTTTTGGTGCTTGCAGATAGCAAAGGGGTGAGACCACTCTCAGGAATTTGGATTTGCTTTTGTCTGAGGAACAGCCTGAACATTTCCCTCGCATGACTCACGCCACCTCCGGCAGAGCTTCCCTTTTAAGGCGTGTTACAGGAAGGCCTCACAGCACTCACTAAACAAAGCTGAGCCCCCTCGAGTCCGGCCTTACAGCTGAGCCAGACAGGAGCTTCAGAGCACCTTCTTCCACCCTCTGTTCAGGAGAGTTCCTTCCAGACCTTGCCCTCTCTCAGCCTGCGGCTGGTAGCTGCTGATCCTCAGAGAGCTATTTCTTCAGATTTGTGTCATTCTTATTTTTCCACCTAGATGTTTTTACTTGTCTGTAATATAGACACACATGTAATCTTTCACACAGGAATGAGGCACTTGGAGAGTAGCTTGAAAGAAATCCATGGGGACTCAGCTTGCACTGCGTGGTTTCCTGGCACCCACATCCAGGTATCTTCAAGTGGAAGATGCTTTCCAGGGAGGGTATCAAAGCAATAGGTTCAAAACCAACCTAGAGGTTGTAAGTATATAATGTAGGGACTTATATTTCTTTTCCTAGTGGGCTATATGCAGCAAGGTAGGCACGATCACCTCAAATTCTTAATAGGAATAGATCTAAGCTGAAAAGTGAGACTCTGGAAAAGAAAGGGTGGCAATATATGGCACCCCTTAGAACCACAGTCTTCCCTAGTGCCATCATGCACTGACAGCCATCAAGTTAGCGCAGTCAGGATCAGCAAAGCAGACAAATCCAGGAATCACTGGGCAGTAGTGTCATTTCTCAGAAGTATCTGAGCTTCACTACAGCCCATTCCTTTCCAAAAAGCAGGATGGAAAGCAAAGCCTTAATCAGCTTCTATTCATAAGTGCTTCCATTGTAAAACACAAAGCCTTGGCATAACCTCCAATCTGGCATGTAAAGCACAGCAGAGAAACAGAAAAGGCAGTTTATAGGCACAAAATGGAACATATTTTGCAGCTAGAAACTCTGACGCATAAGAAGTTCACCACAAAGCTCAGCAAGGCCAAAAGAAGCATGCAAGTGGGGTTGAGGTGAATGGGAAGTGTTGAGAAGACTCTGTAGCTGCAGCTTTTTGTGCAGCAGAAGTAAAAAAGTATGAGGTAGAAAGGAAGCAAAGGTTTGTGGCCTGTGTGAAATGTTCTCTCACCTCTTCTCGCCTCTGTTCATTTCCTGAGGCTTAATTTTGTCACTCAGATCTGTGCCTCCTAATGAAGAGTTTGATAACAACCTAGTCTTTGAGTTCAGTGGCAGCATACAGCCTGCACAGGAGCAGACAACAGAGGAAGAGGGGATCCTGAGGACAGGCACGCTGCTACATCACTAAAAGGGGCAGAAAACAGCCATGTATGTGATTGCGCGCAGCTCAGAACTATATTGCAGCTGTGTGCAGGACACACAAAGCAGGTCACTGCCAGTCCCTAAGTGCAGAAGGGTAGAGAGGCCTGTGCAAAATGCAATAGAAAATCAGTTGATGGAGCAGATGCAGCCAGGACACTGCTGACTCTGAGGGGTACTGGAGGAAATACGGGCTGCTTTGTAAAGACAAGAGAATGAACAGCTGGATGTCATAGTGCTGGCATATTTTTGGCCAGAGCCTATTCTCTTGACCTCATTTGTGGGGCAGTACTCTGGTTTTGGGATGGTGGGTTGGTTTTTGGTATTTTAGCTGTGCTAAAACACACCCTAATCACACACGTTTTTATAAGCTGTGAAGGAAACTAACACTTGTACTTTTAGCAGTAAGCCAAGTGAAGGACATCTAATAACAGATTGATTTCCTTTCTGGCTAAAAAGCAGAAAGTGTAAGAGGGGAGGCCCATACTTCAGCAAAGAACAGATTTGGAAAGCAGCAAAGCAGCAGCTTTGCCATATACTTGATTTTTTTTTTTTTTTTTTTTTTAATTCATCCCATGGGGAAAATCATTATTTGCTGAAAGGAAAATGTAACATGGGGGTATTCCCTGTGAAAATCCCAATGGGAGGAATTCCCATTTTCTAGCAGGCTTTGCAATTACCAGGGAAATGAACAAGTTACATGGTGATCTCAGAGCAACCTCTGGCTCCCAGTAGTGAAGAATGGCAAATCCACAACTCGGAGGAGATCTCTAGGTGGTCATCTGTGATCATGGCACAGAGTTCTTCCATAAGATACTGTTTCTTCTGGATATGGTACACAGATCCTATTGGGGCTGTACTCAGACAGTGGATCTGCAAGTGTGAAGAAGCACCTCTCAGGAAGATTAAAGGATTCTGTGTGCCATTTCTGTATCAACAAAACCTTTGTGACTCGCAGTGAATACAGAATTCCACCATTTTTAGACTAGGTATAAGAGAAGGATGGGATTTTATAGCTGCTGTCTGCAATATGTCTTTATATGTATCAAAAGTGAGGGAGGGATCAGCCTCATCTTTAGAGTAATATCAATTCAAGACTGTTCTTTGTACCTGAGAGCAATGAAAAGGGAATGTGCAAATTTCTGCAAAATTAATCTGAAAGGAAATGCCACCAGTTCTTTAGTCTGTTACGTGGTGCTTGGACAGAGTAACAACTGTCCTTAGGTCCAGGGTCCCCCTGTGCTCCTGTTGTAGAGCCTCGTGCTAGGCAGAGCTGTGCACTGCCAGTGCTTGAAAAGAAAGGAAACGCCACAGCACAAACCAGGAAGGTAGGAACCTACTAATATGCACATTAAAACCACTGCTGTTGCAGACAGTGCAGGAACCATCACCACCACCACCTAGGCTGGTAGAGATCTGATTTCAGAGTCTGGAGTAAACCCTCTCCCAGTGGTTTGGTTTTTCTTTCTTTTTCTTCCAAAATCTTACTGATGGCTTTGAGATTAAAAATCTCTGTCTATAGCCTACCTCAAAGAGCAGGAGCAGACATACACTGTCTCCCTGTCTGGTTCACATGGTTTTCTTGTTTACCTGGCTGCTGTGCTCACTTTCCATTCTAAATAATTCTGCTTTTCCTTTTCTGGGCTGAGTAACTAACACCAAACAAGCTGCCAACTCTTCATACTCCTCTGAGACAACAGGCAGCTCTGTTCTTGCTATAAGGGATGCAGAGGCAGTGATTTCAGGAGCCCCAGAATGCAGCCATGATTGAAGAGGTTTTCCTGAGGTTGTATGTGCATTACAGCCCAGGAGAGAGATGTGATCCTCCACAGAGGGACTGAGGCTCTCAAGGACCAAGGACCCAGTAGTGCAAATGTGTTACTGGAAAAGCTGAGAAGCACATGTAGGAGCTGGATGTAACAGGCCAGACAGCACAGCTGTGTATGCACATAGTAGCAAAGCTGGTTTCTGAAACAGGCTTATTACTAGAGATTACCATGTCTGTACTAAGGGATTTTTAGTATATTTATCCATAAAATAGATTTGTAAAACTGGAGAAGAGAGGCAGTATTCTGAAGGCAGGTAAATGTCTCGAGAATTGGAACTTACTAATTTGAGCATAATGCACAGACATAGATGTCTTGTGTGAATTCAACAGGTATTTTGGGTTTAATCTTCCTGGAGCCACAAAAGCATTACAGACTGGTTTGTCAATACCTACTTCACCCAATACTAAGCTCATTGAAGTCAGCTGTAACCAACATTCCTGTACTAGGTGGATCTGCTCTATCAGAATCCTGTGGCAACGGAATACTGTGAACACTGTGAAAACCTTCCTACTCTGGAAAGTTATTCATAGTGCACAGTACGATAATCTGGTGAAACTTCTTAGCACTCTCTGGTTTTATTTCATCCTTTTTGACCAGATACAGCACTCAAAGACACTGAGTGCATTAGAAAGTTACACAATGACATTACAGTTTTTCAGTTGGATTCTCATTTATTAAGAACTTCTGACATTTTATCTGCTTTTGACTGCAGCTGAAGGTACTTTTGTCAAGAGTAACTGACAGTCTAAGGTCATGTTCCTGGGTGGCTACAGTTAATGCAAAGTCTGACAGTGTTTTATACTGCTTAGATTATCTGTTATCATTTGTGCCACACTGCTTTATTGATCCAGTGTTTCATCTGGCTTTTTAATACTCAGTCATTTGGTATTCTACGATCCTCTCTAGATTAGGTCACCCTGAATAATTCTGCATGCGAATATGTTTCCATGCAGACATCAGCAATTACACAGTTCTAACACTTAAATGTACAGGCTCCAAACCAGAACACAAATGTGTTCTCCCCCTACAGCAGTAAAAGTTAGGACTTTGCAGAGAGCTGTCTTTACTCTCTCCACTGCAGATAAAGTGTTGGAACAGAACAAGCCAACTCTGTGAAGACCCTCTCTTTTGAACTAACGCATTGTGAAAAGGAGCTAAGGGCTTTAGTTTGTTGTTGCTGTTTCATTCTTTTCCAGCAGACAAAATGCTTTCCTCTTACTGGTTTCTGAGTGGACAGTTCCACTGTTTCCAGCTCTGTCAGAATGAAACACGACACAGGAGATTTCCATCCGTTATACTGGTTGGTATTTTTTCCTGGAAGCCACTTCAGAGCGTGGTATCTCAAGCACAGTTTGGCCTTTTGAATAGAGCATGTATGAAGAACAGAACATGTAATTGAGAAAGCCTGAGCATGAACTGGTAAATGCCCTATTCTGGCACTGTTCAGGGCCAGGTTGGACAGAGCCTTGGGCGACATGGTCTAGTGTGAGGTGTCCCTGCCACTGGCAGGGGGCTGGAACTGGATGATTTTAAGGTCCTTTCCAACCCTAACTACTCTGTGATTCTATGATTCCTGGAGTTTACTGTGCTGCTACAGCAAGAGGAAACACCTTGATGTCTTTTTACTTCACACAGAACCAGTGGCAGGTTTATCCCCAGTCACTGAGGTCACTTGCTACTGGTGGCTGTCTCTGGAAGAGCAGAAGTGTTGAGCCTGTGGTGCCACTCTGCAATGGGCAG
The DNA here is from genome assembly GCF_028554395.1 of Pezoporus wallicus. Classification (NCBI taxonomy): domain Eukaryota; kingdom Metazoa; phylum Chordata; class Aves; order Psittaciformes; family Psittacidae; genus Pezoporus; species Pezoporus wallicus. The sequence continues at coordinate 167,380 of NW_026636574.1, read as the reverse complement.
TGTGACTGAAATGAGGTACAACTGCTTGGCCACTCACTGAGGTGGCTCACACAGTGAGCAGCATTCCCAGTGACTGGGCACCAGGGTGGCTGCCAGGTGTCTAGAGGCAGAAGAGGGTGCATCAAGAAGGAAGTGGCATAACTGTGAGTTCAACTGTTGCTGCTGTGTGGAACTGCAGAGCTTCTAGATAACTACACCCAGACCAGGGTGGGAGAAAGGTTTAACCAGGAGGGCAATTTAACAGGCAAAAAGCCTGCTCAATTATCATACTCAAGTGATAAGTCAGTCTTGGCATACTGCAAATATAAACCAGTCAACCCAAGATAGATGGACAGATTATTCCAGTAGAATCACAGACTGGTTTGAATTGGAAAGGACCTTAAAGCTCATGCAGCTCCAACCCCTGCCATGGCCAGGGACACCTTCCACTAGAGCAGCTTGCTCCAAGCCCGTGTCCAACCTGGCCTTGAACACTGCCAGGGATGGGGCAGCCTCAGCTTCTCTGGGCACCCTGTGCCAGCGCCTCGCCACCTTCCTTCAAGGGAAGGACTTCTTCCTTAAAGTCTCTCCTGTTTCAGTTTGAACCCATCACCCCTTGTCCTATCACTACAGTCCCCAATGAAGAGCTGCGCTCCAGAATTCTTGTAGGTCTCTTCAGATATTGGAAGCTACTCTGTCTCCATAGAGCTTTTCTTCTCTGGGCTGAACCATGGGCTTAAGTAACTTGTTTTATCAGACTACTAACTTTGTGCTGGCCTTGCCTTTCCTTTGCAGGTGGGTACTGATTCTTAGGAACTGACTGCCAGGTTTTACAATCCAGTGCAGGGACTGAGGACTTTTGAACAACTTTCATTTTGAGTAAGGGTGAGATTTTTTTGTGGGGTGGTGCTGTCATGTTTTTCAAGCAGAATTTCCGGTGCAGCCACTCGGAGCCACTATCAGCCTTTTCTAAACCACTCTTCCTCAATACAGAAGAGATCTGCACACAAGATGATAGGAAGAAAGACAAATTCATTGTTTAAGTCTTAAGTAAAGACTAAAAGCCTCTCTTAACACACATGATAGCAGGACCATTTGATGCTCCTCATCTCTACAGAGAGGGTGCTTTGCCAATGGTTCTCATTTTAAAGGCTGATAGAGTTTGAGGCTATGGAGTTGAGAGAAAACACTGTTGACAAAGGATATAGTGCTTGATTCCAAAATAAATGACTAGAACTATAACAAAATGAGGCACGGAAGCAGAGAATTGCTGTTTACGTGAATTTAACTGCTGGCCAACACGTTCCTGTTTGTATGGGCACCCACTGCTACGGAGAAAAACTACTAATATCCTTCAACTCCAGACATGACTTCATATCCTCAGGCATGTGCCTTCTAACTGTACCTTTCAAAGCCAGCATGATCACTCCTGCTCTTGTAGAGCCCCAGAGAAAGCCACAGCCACCCTGAAAGTTCTGCCCACAATTGTTTTGGCCCTGATGGATGCCTGGACCACAGGTTGGATCATGGAATGAAAGCAGAGAAGATGTAGCGAAGCAGAAAGTTTGTGCAGGAGAAGCAATACTTCCATGCTGGCAGTTACGAGTAAGAGCCATCCACATTTAGCGGCAGGACAAGGGGTGATGGGTTCAAACTGAAACAGGGGAAGTTCAGGTTAGATATAAGGAAGAAGCTCTTCCCTGTGAGGGTGCTGAGGCGCTGGCACAGGGTGCCCAGAGAAGCTGTGGCTGCCCCATCCCTGGCAGTGTTCAAGGCCAGGTTGGACACAGGGGCTTGGAGCAAGCTGCTCTAGTGGAAGGTGTCCCTGCCCATGGCAGGGGTTGGAGCTGGATGATCTTAAGGTCCTTTCCAACCCAACCCATTCTAGGATTCTGTGATTGATTCATTCACGTTTGTCAGGTTTTGTTAGCATTCCTGAGGGGGCTTGTTGAGTACATACATTCCATTTTTATTGCTGCTGGCAGTGATGTGATCCTCTGCACTCCACTTATGAGGGATAGTTTGTCCTCCATTTTGCCCAAGGAACCAGAGCAGACTTTTCATCCACCAAAAGCAAAGAGGAAAAAAGGTGTCTTGAAGTAACCCTTATAAACCCCCGTGTTAGTTTTCATTGCACTCAGCAATGCTGACCTCTGGGGTTCACACAAACATCTCTCTTTTCCTTCTGATTGTTGCAAGCTTTCCTGCCCAGCAGAAAACTCGGCACAGTCTTGGCACAGGAGTCTTGAGAAGGATGAAGAAGCTGAGGGAATTCTTTTTTCCTACAGATCTTTTCTCCATTTGGTCAATAGTGTCACAGGCAGCTCAGATGAGGTAACTGCCCCTCTACTGACCTTTAAATGATCTTTTATTTTTCCTTTTATCTTTCTTCTTTAAGAGAGGAATGTATGAAATCCAGCAAAGCTGAACTGCCATAGAGTAGGAAAGCTGCATTTTTGCTTCACCACTTGAAGCACAGGCACAAAACATACTGTGAGGTGACGTGACACAGAAACATTGTGCAGTGGGAACTCAGAAACTTGGGGAGCTGCAGAGAGAGGATGGCCAATTTTAGGAAGCCACTCCAGTGTAAGATACATGTGGTAAAGTGAAGGAGGAGACTTTACGGGTCAGAGAGTTTCAAATCTAACCTTTAAAGTTGTAAGTTAAAAACCTGCAAGCTGCAGTGGGAAATATGGATCACCAAACACAAAATCACAAGCAGCAGATAGCTCAGAACACATATGTGTGCTTGACCTCAGCACTGCTGCCTCTGAGTTGTTCTCAAACCAACACAAACATTTCAGTGGCTGGAAAAGATGAACATGTCTGGTTGCCAAGTCAGAGCCCAAACTATTCCAGGGGGCAGACTGGGCTGGGCTGATGGTAAAGAACAAGGCTATTTAAGGAGACTCCTTCTGCCCTAATGGAAAATGCAAAGATATAATCAATTATTTTAAACTAAAACATTTCAGAACCAGGAATATAAACCCCATCACAAGGAAGCATGAGAGAGAAGCTGGTTAGACTCAGCTGGCAGCTCAGTGCAGGTACAAGAAGAGCAGAATGTGCTGCTCTTTAGAATCAAGAAAATGAGCTGTTTTCCACAAGATGCTGATTCTGGACAGTGCTTCAACCTACCAAGCAAACTCTGAATGCAGCTGCAGTGTTGTTCCAAGCACTGGCACAAAGCTGAGCTGAGCACAGTGTTATCGCAAGGCAGACACAAAGCAGGCAGTGGAACAGAGCTACAGGACTTGTTTTTAAATCTATTGCGATGTGTTTCTATCTCCAAGTCATATTGCTGATCTCTTTCTCCTGAAACCCTCTGGGCATCTGCTCCTTGTGTTCCATACTGAGAATTCCTATGCAAAAATTGGGCTCTCACCCAGAATGCATGTTACAGAGCAGACACATACAGCCAACTGAACACCACTCCTGTGAGAAGGGCCCAGTACGCAATTGTCAGGGGACTTGGAGCTGAAATCTCACAGAGGGGTAAAGCCCTTGAGCATGATGATCAAGTGCAGCCTTGCCTGTTGCTAAAACCCACCCTTATGGAACTCATCACCATTCCTTTACCACTATCTTAGTCACAGATTGTTACCAGCCTCAGACTTGGGCTGCCCCATCAGAAGTCACAACATTTAATATGATCTGTAAAGAGTGAGGGCAGCAGAAGATGTTTTACTTTTCTTTAACAGGAATGCTCCCTGTAGTAGGCACGAAGCCCACTACAAAAAAGGGCCAACACTTTGCTTTAGCAGGTCAAAAGTTCAAGTTCAAAAGAATCTTCAACATTTAGGTCCTGTTCCTTATCAGTTCCTCTGCTAGCAGCTACGTATTACAACGTCCAGCTCTATAAATACATGTGACAGCCCCAAGAGTTGAGTGTTGCTGTATATGATGAAACTTTTACAAGAACATGCCCCAGGACTTCTCCAAATTAACTGCTCTGATCTGCTTTTGCAATTCCCATGCAGGACTGAAGCAGATTAAATCTCGTAGAGATTTAAATACACAGGCACCAAATAACACTGTGTTACAGTCTGCGCTTGCAAAGCTGTGAAATGACCATGGTGCTTATTCACATCACAGGATCTATTATTTTCTGGCTTCTAACAAACCAACAGTACTTGATTTTGAAGGCCAGAACATCTTTCTGTCTTGTTGGATCTCCTGGGTCAAGAGTAAGTGGATGAGGCAGGGAAGAGCTCCAAGATAGAGCATAATAAATCCAATAGGTATAAACTGGACCTGGAAAGGAAGTTGATCTAATAGCAGCTCAGATGTAAGAGAAAACATAAATCATACTTCCTGGCTCTGTGTCAGTGGAGGTGCTACAGGGTAACCCTCAGGTCCCAATCAGATTTTCATCTGAATGGTCTTATTCAGCCTCATGAACTGAGGCTCATGAGGCTTCCACAAAACTTTACTGGGTGTAATGTTCTACCCATCTGTTCCACGGCACCATACAGGCAGCTCTGTGCCTCCAGCCTGGCTGCATATGTTAAAGAAGCTTGGGGCTAGAAGTATGGTGTGGCAGAGCCAAGGTCTCCTCCACTAAGGGAACTGGGGTATTTAAAGTCACTGCATAGCTCAGGCAGTGTTCCCAGGATGGGTAACTGACGGCTACAGGACTTCTGGGGTCATCTTCCATTCTTGGCACCCTGTCAGAGTGGTTTGATGGACAAGGAAGGACAGGGGATTCATTCACACTTGGCATTTGTAGATGGCAGAAATGTTTGTACCAACTGAGTGAGTCCATCCCCAGGTGTGAGACATTAAAACAGACAAAAGTGTGACTCTTCTGGTGTAAAGGCACGTTGCAATTGCCAGTGCACAGAGAAATACAGCTGCTGGCAGTCCTAGAAAGCTGCTATTTAAGGATGTCTGTAGCTATGGAACAGGGCTGGTGTTTCCAGAAAACCCACTGGAAATCCTTGGGAGAAAGAAGATTATCTTAAATGCCTAAAATTAGATATGACCAATACCAGTTCTGTAGCCTGGGGAGCTACTGATTTCTCTCCGGGCTGGACAAGCAGCCCTTGAGATGACTGAATACTGGGGGTGTATTTTTACTTCTCAGCTGTGGAAGGACTTGCTCTGATACTTGAAAGTGTCACTCAGGGCCCCTGTGTGCAGACGCAGGGAGAATGGCAAGCAAAAGCCTTCCTGCTGCACTGGTGGTAACAGCATTCAGAAGCTACAGTTGTTTCACTGGTTAGCAACTGCACAGAGAAGTCTGGAAGGATTTTTTGGTGAGCCCCATGTTCCAAGTCTCTGACCCATCTCAGCTTCTATTCCAACAGCACAATTCACTTAGGATCCGTGAGGGCTGGATCAGGTCTGAGAGAAGGGTTCACTTAGGCCTAAGGAAGTTGATGCCAAGCAAAGAAAGGATGAAAACCATCATGCACATGACAGCACCAGAATGTCCAGTTTTGTGTAGTTCAGGCCAGGAATTGTTGGCCTTCATATAGTTCAGTGCATAAGGTATGTCACATGCTCTAGGATGAAACCAAGGCTAAAGTCTACTGTCATCACAAGCATTTTAACTTACCCATGAAGAAATACTCTGGAGACCTTTTGTCTGAAGCAATGTCTGCCATAACCCCACCAAATCGCAGCCACAGCCCAAAGGCAATAACAGCCAGTCCTGCCAGCTGGAAGAGAAACACAACCGTCAGTGTTTCAGGAAGGGTTGGCTGGAGAGCATTAAAGAGGTGTCACTGGTACCTTGTACTTTCTTGAAATCCCACAACTCAGGATTGCAGTCGGAAAATTCGGTGACAATGAATTCCTATTAGAGTGCAATGTACTTCTTTCTTTCAGCTCTTAACTGTAGTGGTGTTTGTGAACTTCCACTCTTCTTCCTGACTCTCAGAACTTTACTGTGTCCAGGCAGGAGGCCACACAGGGCCTCAGTCTGGACTCAAGATGCTGTTACTGTAGGAAAAGCACCTTATTGGGAAGTGCTGTGTGACCAGGAGTTAAGCCCTGTTTAACTGTGACGTACATCAAACTTTGATGATAGAAGTAACTTAATTGACTTCCATCCCTGGCAGTGTTCAAGGCCAGGTTGGACGGGGCTTGGAGCAACCTGCTCTAGCGGAAGGTGTCACTGCCCGTGGCAGGGGGGTGGAACTGGATGAGCCTTAAGGTCCCTTCAACCCAAACCATTCCATGGTGGTGATGATGATGATGATGGTGATGAATGCCCCCAGTCCAGCTGAGGAGATGGTTTCTCCCATCTCAATGAAAAGGCAGATAACACAGTACTTGTCACTTTTGTGAAACAACAACACAAAGCTTTGTCCTTCTCCTGACTTGCAGCTGCAGCTGGGCAACATCACTCTGCTCCTCCAGCTTGAGCACAGCAGCACTGTGTACCCGGAGCTCGCAGTGCTGTCACCAACAGTTGGTTTAACTGTGCTTCAAGCATAAAGGAGACAAAAGCCCAAAACTCTTTGCTCCAGAGAGGCTGAACGAGATTCTTTTGTGACTTTTTGAAAAACAGTAAATGGGAAAGAAAAAGACGTTTAAGAAGCTAACATTGGTGATTGTTACCCCTTCTGGAGGGGAGAACAGAGGATGAGGGAATGTGAAAGAAGGAAAGCAAGCTTGAATTCAGCAGTGCTATTAAAGGTGCAATGAGGGCAGAGTGGGCATAGCACTAAAGCTCTTGAGGGTTCAGCAGTAGACACTTTATTGCCCCATTAGTGTAGCTTTCAGCAAGATAAATGCAGTCTGATGCAAGGCTTAGGATGAGCTTGGGAAAGCAGTGGCTGTTGGCTTGCTATTTGAAATTACATTATTAAAGAGCATCCTGATGCTGTGGAGTATTCCACTGGAATACACAGTGTGGGAGGCTGGAAAACCTCTCACAGCCTCCCGTTGTTGGAAATGTTAATTCTGGTTGGGGAAATGGGCACTAAATTACCGGTTAGGAAAGGTGGTGGCTTTCCTCAGCAGTGGAAATACTCTTACAGCGAGTACATATTTCAACTGCAACCCTACGGAGCGAATAGAAGCCGAGGCAGAGAACTCGGGCAGCCCGTCCCGGGACCGGTCCCTGCCGCTGGCAGCCCCGCACCCGGCACCCGGCACCCCTCACCCCGCGCTCTCCCCCGGGCCCCGGCAGCGCCCGCAGCAGGTGCGGCGGCTCCTCCCGGCCCCGCTCGGCCCGGCCCGGCGCTCACCCAGAAGGTGGTGTTGAAGATGCACAGCAGGATCTTGATGCAGCGCATCCCCCCGCGCCCCGTGCCCATGGCGCGCGGCGGCTCCCGCAGCAGCTCCCGCAGCGGCTCGGCTCGGCCCGGCCCCGACTCGCGTCGCCGGCGGCTCCGCGCGGGGCGGGCAGCGGGGCGGTGCCGGGAGGCAGGTGCAGCGCGGGGCTCGGCGGGGGCGGACCCAGGGCTGCTTCTCCTGCCCTTCCCGGCCCTCCCCGCGGCTCCGGGTCTGCCAACCCGGCGGGGCTCCCATGGGGTCTGGCTGCTTCCCGGGCGGGGCTCGGCGGCTGCGGGGACACGGAGCAAACCCCGCGCGGGCTCAGTAAAATCCCTCTGTGCTTCCCGGGCGTGTGCTCGAGGCCAGGACTTTAGACCCTTAAATACTGAAGCTACCAGAATCCATACCCGCAGAGTTATGAGCAAGGTTGTGAATGTGATGGGTGAAGACAGGGTAGCAGGAAAAGGGCCACTCTCATTAGGACTGTTTTCACTCACACTCAAACTAACAGCCCCTGAAGTTCATTTTCCAATCTCTGACACTTTTGTTCTCAAGGTTTAACCCAAACGCTCTGCTTTGTTTTTCAGTGGCCGTTTTCTTTCCCAGTCTTCAGAAAATCAAGTCTGAAGGTGTCTGTGGAAGCACAAGGTAAGGCAGTCTCCTGAGGAGTGAGGTTTTTGTGTTAAGCATTTCCTCTCAGTATTTAAGGAATAAACCATTAATTTTCTGTTTTGTGCTGTACTGAGATAACTCTACAGTTTTACCCATCCAGATTGTTGTTTAGAATCATTTTTTCCACAGGGTGTGTATGGAAACGATGCAGAAAGGCACAGGGAAAGGTGCTGTGGTATTTCGACTGCAATTATACTCACCTAATGATCTGGTAACACTGGAGGATGGTGGAGGTGGTTTCTGTTTTCACTCACTTTGCTGTTTATTCACAGCTGCTTTCAAGCCTGGCAGCAATTGGGGAAAATCATCCCAAATAGTTTGACTTGCCCTGGCAGGGTTTTATGAAGAATCTCTTGTTCCATGTGCAATGAAATACTTTCTTTTTCTAAGAAACAAAGGAAACCCCTGTAATTCCCCTTTTCTGCTTTAGTGTGATGCTGTGCTCAATGCTATTGACCTGCCAGGTCCCATGTATTTCTTCTAAAACCACAAATCCATTTGAATAGAGAAAAGAGCTTAATGACAATGAGATGGATCAAACAGCAGGAAAAGACATGGGAATCCCCCAGTACATTGGAAGCAATAAAAAAACTAAAGGGTGCAGTTTTGCATTGGGTTTTGACAGCAAAATAGGTTTTGGAAGTCTTTTATGAGGTTTCTCTACTCTAGTAATTTTCATGCTAATTTCTTCTAGAAGCTTAGGAAAGAATCATTCAGCCTTCGTAAGTAGTAGGTTACCGCTCATTCTTGCAGTGAATGAAATCCAGCTGAACAGATGCTGAATTTATCAGGAAGATGTTGCTCTTCCAGTAAGCAGGTTCAACTGGGAACTGCACTATTGGTGCTAATAGTGGCATCTCTTTGATACTCTTTCCTATGTAGCTGGGCTGTTCTGCTCACTTGTTACAACCGCATTTATGTTAGTATTTGATTGCTTCTGACATGAAGTCCTCACTGGGGACAAGAGCATATTCTCTTGTCCAGCTCTTTTGACTGCTCAGGAGGTGTGAGATCACTCCATGTGGACTTGATTCAGCATTAATTTCTTTTTTTTTGTGATATTTTTCCTCAGAAGCATTTCAGAAGCGGTGATTTAGGTGCTGCTGCATGGGTTTCTTCCCTAAAATGTGCTCCCAGGGCTATGGCAAGGGGGACAGCAAACAGGCCATACACAAAATGCCTGTGAACGTCAGTCATGATCCCACTTCCCTCACTTAGCCTCTGAAGCTCAAGTTCTTGCAGGGGTTCTGTAGCACAGAATGGCTCATCTTCCCCCAGATAGATCAGAAGATCCTGTTTCAACCTGTCCTTCAGAGCTGCACATTTCTGACAGAGCTATGTGCAAGATTTTTAGCCTCAGTGAATCTAGACAAGACTGTTCCTTGAGGTTACAGGCAGTTTTCAGTAACAGGGAGCCATGAAGAAAATACAATGGTAACAAGTGAAATTAACATGTGGGGTTTAATTTACCTGTTGCTAAAACCTTCTAATTCAGGAGACAGGGTGTCTCAGATTAAATTAGCATCCACAGCTTTCCTGTGCTGGCAGTGAGCTGGGTTGTGGGAGGGTGACACGTTGATCCCGACCTCTACCATCTCCTTGTGTGATGCTGACTTAACCTGTGAGCCTGGTTTGTCTCATCTCCCCAGTACATGTGCTCTTCATAGTAGGGATAATCACACACGTTCTTAGCTTCTCTAAGAAGCAATTCCCCACTTCCTCCTGCTGTGCCTCACAAGTAGTCTCTCATGGCAAGGCCAAATAACCAAGAGCTGAGCTCAAAAGCAGTGTTATAGGACCTCCAGAGGTCTCCGAGAGAACTATGAGAGTCTGAGTTACAGGACCACATGTCTTCTGCTCTCTGTAGTGCTACCAGATCGGTCTCGGAGCCTTCAGTCCTCCGATTTGAGCCTAGGCTGCGGCACAGGGAGGGGGTCCCAGTCACCAGAGAACATGTAGGACAGAAACCGACAGGCTCTCTGCAGTGTTCTCTTCAGAGCTGATTCTCAGGAAAGGCAGAGCTCACTGCTCAGCCCACTGTTACTGCCCCATAACTCCCCGTGACCCCCTTTACCCCCGTTATCCCCCTTTACTCCCCCGTTACCCCCCTTTACTCCCCCGTTACCTCCCGTTACTCCATCTCCGCAGCGCGCACCGGCTCGCGACACCCGCGGACCTTGCGTGCGGCAGCGCCCTCTGCTGGCGCCGCGGCGCTTGGCGGGTCGAGGAACGGGAACAGGGGCGAGAGGAAAGGAGGAGTCCCGGGGAACGGGACGTGAGGTCTGGAGCATTCGTGGTGTCCTGTGGTGGGGGTTTACACGGCAACAGCGGCCTCGGGAGGCTGCTGCTACAACTGCCTGACAGGAGGATGGAGCCAGGAGGGGCTGGGCTCTGCTCCCAAGGAACGACGGATGGGACAAGAGGAAACAGCCTCAAGCTGCACCAGGGCAGGTTTAGATGGAGCTGAGGAACAATTCCTTCCCCAGACGGTGCTCAGGCATTGGAACAGGCTGCCCATGGCAGTGCTGGAGTCACCGTCCCTGCAAGTGTTCACACACCGTGGAGATGAGGCCTCAGTGCCACGGGTTGGTGGTGGCCTTGGCAGTGCTGGGGAATGGTTGGACTGGATGAGCTTAAAGGTCTTTTCCAACCTGGTTGATTCTATGGTTCTGTGATCTCCACCTCAAATGCAGGGGATGCCATCCAGTGCCTACGCAGCCCTGCCATTTATTTATAATAGTGTCTGTGCTCTCCAGGTTTCCCACCCATTAAGAGATTTTTGAGGAAAACTACAAAGCTGATTCATATTTTCATTCAGAGGCTGTTGCAGAACAAATCAGTGTAACTAAGGAAAGGATTAGTAATATTCTCGTCAATGCAATTACCAAATGGTGAAGGAAACATTCAGTTGATGGACAATTCACAACATTGTTTCACGAGCTGTGCCAGTCACATTTGCTATGAAGATGGACATTTTACTGTCATCTTGAGGACATCCAGCTTCAAAATCCAGGGGTTGTATTGATTTGTATATTAAAGAGCCTTCTGTTACCGAAGTGGCCTGTCCTACAGGTTCTAACATAGTACGTTTCAGCTGGAACAAGCATGTAGACATTTGTAACAGCTCTCTAATGTGGAAATGTTTTTGCAGTTACATTTACAATTATGCAGATCCTGGGGCAAAGACCATTTGGTTTTGTTATTTTCTCATCACAGACCATGCTGGGAAACTTTTGAAAGAAGTGTTAATCCCACTGTAGCACTAGATCCTGCTCAACATCTGGTATTACTTTAATTTGTAATGACAGATGGGTAAGAAACTATCCTTACTTGAGCAAGTGCTGTTTCTTTTCAATTAGAGAAGAAAGCCTGAGTTTCCAATCCCATAAAGATCATCCCTAAACTGACTTCAGAATTAAAACATTAAACATGTATCCCCACAGGCCTGAATTTTACTGTTCCCCTTCCAGGTCTGGCCTATTCTTCTGTTTTTCATCATCTTCCAAACTGTTCTCTGCTAACCCACTGAACCTGGGGACATTAGGAGGGCACAATATTGTTTCTTTCTGCTGTTCAGCTGTTTCCTTGTGTTTTACAAGCACACTCCCACAATTATCCTGGTTTCATGCTTTGTGAACAGCAAAACTTTCATATGCTATTTACCTCTGCAGAGGATTGTTCAGGTTTCATAGAATGATAAAACTGAATCACAGTTTGTGTTGGAAGGGACCTTAAAGCTCATTCAGTCCCAACCCCTGCCACGGGCAGAGACACCTTCCACTAGAGCAGCTTGCTCCAAGCCCCTGTGTCCAACCTGGCCTTGAGCACTGCCAGGGATGGGGCAGCCACAGCTTCTCTGGGCACCCTGTGCCAGCGCCTCAGCACCCTCACAGGGAAGGACTTGTGCCTAAGAGCTCATCTCAGTCTCCCCTCTGTCAGCTTAAACCATTCCCTCTTGGCCTATTTGTTTCCTGTTTCTCAGCTCTTTCTGTGCATGCTAAGCTCGAACCCCCTGTTCACGGTCCAAAATAGCCCTTCAGAGAAGCACAGGGCAGGGAATGAGGAGGAGCTCCCTTAAAAAAAAATCTTATTTCTGGTCTTAAAGGTGTAATTTACATAGAATTACAATTGACTTGAAATTCCAAGCAAACAGCCCCAAAACCATACTGGACTCGCATTCTGACTGGGACGATGAAACTTGCATCATACCCTTGGCATCTGTGTTGCTCTTTCCATTTCCAGTAATTGCTGGAATGTTAGACCTGGCAGCACTGCCTCTGTCTCAGAACAGCTCAGGAACCACTCCATGGACTACAAGGGGGGGTCAGAGGGACTGTGCTTCTCCCACTGTGTGAGCAATTAGTCTGCTCCTTTGTTTCCTTCCATGCTTTTTAGTTCTCTCAAATGTACTTACTTTCTTTGCATAAGGAACTTGCAGGTACATCAGTCTGCAAAGCTAGTATGAGGCTGTTGAGAGCTGTGGTTGGATCCCCTGACAACCTGGTTTTCTCTTTTTAGAAGTGTCCAGAATTTGTTGTGCTTCAAATGCTGGCCTAGCTCTGAAAGCTGCTTTTCAGTAAAAGCATTGCAAGTCTGTAAGATCACAGAATCCTGTAAAAACACTCCAAATTCTATAGCAATGATCCTGATATTATTTCCAGCACCTCCCCTAAGTAGCCAAAATAGGAGTGAGGGTAGAAAACACCTTGTTTTCTTTTCTCTCTAGTAAGATGCTCTCAGTTCCAGTTTGGCTTTTTGAGCCCCCTCCCTGCTCTCTGCTAAATAAGAGGCATTATTCCAATTGCCAGTTAACATACTCTCTTTACAGATTGCTTCTCCTCTTTGAGCCTGATTTCTCTCTGATTTCAGTTATAGAATTTGTACACTTCCACTTTGGTTCAACAGCTCTTCCTGCTATGGGCAGCTCCTCTTCAAGGTGTAGGTGAGTGGGGCTTAATGTTTATCCAAGTAACTGGTGTGTGAGTTCAGTGAACTCACAGTTTTGAAGTTGACATTATCTGCAGGCTCATCTGAACAGTCACAGCTTGCAGAGCCTCTTAGGTGTGACCGCATGTGTTCTGAAGGAACATTTCCACTAGATTTTCCCCAACCAAAGGAAGAACAGAAATGAGGTTCCATGCAAGAGCTGAACAATCTGCTCTGAGCTTTAACTTAAAACAATGTGTTCCCCTCCAGAAAATCAAAGGAGACAAACATGTCATGGAATCGTGGAATCCCAGACTGCTTTGGGTTGGAAGGGACTTTAAAGCTCATCCAGCTCCAACCCCTGCTATGGGCAGGGACACCTCCCACTAGAGCAGCTTGCTCCAAGCCCCTGTGTCCACCCTGGCCTTGAACACTGCCAGGGATGGGGCAGCCTCAGCTTCTCTGGACACCCTGTGCCAGCGCCTCAGCACCCTCACAGGGAAGAGCTTCTGCCTTATTTCTGAATCTCTCCTGTTCCAGTTTGAACCCATCACCCCTTGTCCTGTCGCTACAGTCCCTGATGAAGAGTCCTTCTCCAGCATCCTTGTAGCCCCCTTCAAACACTGGAATCTGCTCTGAGGTCTCCATGCAGCTTCTCTTCTCCAGGCTGAACAGCCCCAGTGTTCTCAGCCTTTGTATGGGAGGTGCTCCAGCCCCTGATCACGCTCATGGCCTTCCCCTGGAATTTCTCCAACTGTTCCATGTGTATGTTAACATATGGAATAGAAGCTGGAGTTGGCTTGCATGTTTGTGAAGGGCCCCTTTCACGCATTTTTGCCATAGCAACCTCCAGTTTTCAGAATTGGAGTGTTTCATCGACTTGGGATGGAACAAAGTACTTCCCAGAAAGGAAGCTTTGTCCCTGGTTAATGTTGCCCCTGGGCAAGAAGAGCCTGTTACAAAAAGCAGGTTGCATCGTTTCTGCTACCCATTAAGCAGAAGCATATTCTGGGCAGTTGAAGTTGATAGTCCATGAACTATCTATGATAAAATGTAATGAATGCCCATGAAATGCTTTAATTTGGCTTAATTTCCCTGGAAAGATTAGAAAAGCGTGGATGTGCTTTGTTTCCCAGGAAACCTGGGCTAGAGGGGAATAACATTATCTGTCAAACTATGAAAAATACTATGGAAAATGGGTTATCAAAGTGTTGCTCAAGGTTTAATTACAGGAATTCCTCTGCTATATAGAATGACTCCAGTCGTTTTGAGCTAATCTTGCTGGTTGGGTCAGCATGGAAAATGAGGTATGGAACTGGTTCTAGGATGAGTCAGAGGGGGTCTGGAACAGCTGGACAGGGATGAAATTATTTGGCCTAGGGCTAGGAGACTCTACTGTGGATTGCAGCGTGAACAGCTATGGAGTATGAGCATTTAGAGCACAGAAGTGAATGGCGTTTGCCTCTGCACAGCCTGGTTCCATGTTATTGAATGTACATTCCTTTTCTCCCATGCTTAAAACACAACCCCCTTATACGGCTTGAGAAACATCCTTGCAATAATAGTGTGAGATAACTGTGTCTTTACATGGCCTTTCTGTCCTTTAAAACTGACAGTTTGCAGGACCTATGTCATATTACAGTGCAAGCTTTAAACACAAAGCAAAACATGGGTTGAAAAGGGCATCTGTAGGTGAGTCTTTAATGGGTCTTGATTTAAAGAGGTGAGATGCTCTCCCTGAAGCACAACATATTCTGGCACTGCCTACCTGTTCCTTAACTCTTTCATATGTGATTCCTAGACTCCATGTTTTCTTTGGAGACTTCTTGTGTGCTTTTTCACATTGTAACTGTTGTGGAACTGAAGGACATTTCTTCAATGAAATCATTATTCAGTGAGGAGCCCATCTTCATCTTCATGATGCTGCTCTGCAATGGAGAACATGCTGATCTGAAGTATAAACACTTTTTTTTCCTTGACATAAAAGGAGAGGATCCAAATGCATGTTTTGGTTTGGAGTATGTTCACTTATACATGGAATGTTAAAAAATACTTGTGCCTTAGCATTCCTTCTGCCACCAATGCCCGATTCAACCTGAGCTCTATCCCTCCAAAACCAAACCATGCACCACTTTTTGCTTTGAAACTAAAACCACCACAAGGTAGAAAGCAGTAACCTTGCTGGATACACTACTGGATGAAGGATAGTGATAGATCCTTACCTGTACATCTCATTATAATTCAGATCTTACTTTTCCAAAACTAGAATATCCTGAACTGCATTCTCGTAGTGGCAAATTCAGGTAATATTCAGAAAATGTAAAGAATATGACCGAAGCATCAAGCCTTAAAAATGCGTTTTAAATAAAATGTGATTCTGCCCATGGTGGAGAATATAAGTACAGAGTAGAGCAGGAGGGATAGCACAGGATTCAGTGCTGTCCTTTACAGACTGCACGTTCTTCTTGGACTACATACTTGCATGTGTATTTTGTCCTGTATTTACAGACTTCTCTGTGTGAAGGACTGACATTACAACCCTCATTCTTACAGACTGAATGCCTTATGGTGCTGCCAGTGCTCCCTGGTCCACTTGACACATGAAGAGGCTGATTTCCACAGCTGCTGGCTTCTGTGTGTTCATTTATTCTGGGCTCAGGGTGCTTTCACATGTCACGTATCATGAGTGTGAGGCCCAGCGTGAAAGTGGAGACTTTCCGCAGAGACTGAGCTACTGGAGTGATCCCAGAACCCTAAGTTCTTGAGTACTTGTCCTAACTCAGCCTGGTGGTTTACACCCATGTAAATCTGTTCTCCTTAGGAAACTAAAATCTAAGACATAGAAAAGAGTCTCAGAGTGACTTCTTTTATACTGGTCTGTGACTGTTCATTAGAGAAAGCCTATGAAAAGCTCTGCTAATCTCTGGGCTATAAGCCAGGATCTAGGGGAGGGTGTGCAGTTCTCTGCCTGGAAAGTAATAGTGTTCCTGTACTGTCTTTCCACAGCAGAGATTCAGGGTACTATGCAGTCCTGCAAGCATTGCAGCCATTCCAGGAATACTTCTGGGGCAATTGCTTGAGGGCACATGTAATTTCACCCAATCAGCACGGAGGTCCCAAAGGTCCTGACTCACAATCTGCATCACAGGATGGAACATGCTGTTGCTTCTGTCTTGATTTGAAAATTAGTTGAGCCAAGTAGGAAAAGGAAACTGTTCCAAAGGGCACTTGAAAACAGAAAATCACTTAAATTCAAAGCGTATGCCTTGGGATCAAGGAAGTTTACTAGACAGGTTTTAAACTACACATTCTTGTGGTCCTTCAAAAATGCATCAAGACTGGAATGTGAAATGAGAGAACCCAGTGGTGAAACGTGCCACATATTTTCTGCGTTTCACTTTACTGACAGAAGGGACACTGGTGATTTGTATCATGATGAGAAATAACAGTTCCACCAGTGAGTTCTGTATATTGGGTCAGCTGCTGGTGACTGAATGAGCAATGTACTACCTGGTGTGCTCCCACCAACAGATTCTGGCTTCAGATATACCTTGAGCTGTCATGATCATTCCAGCAACATAAGATGAAGACTGTAAGCAGCAGGGATTGAGTAGCATTTTCATCTCATTATGGTGGAGAATGGGATAGCCCAGCAGACATCACAAGTCCTTAAAGGGTGGTGAGGTGGTGGCACGGGGTGGCCAGAGAAGCTGTGGCTGCCCCATCCCTGGCAGTGTTCAAGGTCAGGCTGGATGGGGCTTGGAGCAACCTGCTCTAGTGGAAGGTGTCCCTGCCTGTGCCAGGCGGTTGGAACCGGATGAGCTTTAAGGTCCTTTCCAGCCCAAACCATTCCCTGATTCTGTGGGAGGGGAAGGTATCATTGCAAATGCCATAGTGGGACACACACGCATACACAGCATGAAAATGGAGCATATGCAGAAGCTTAAGGCAAAGAAGGTATAGAAGGATAAGAAGACATGAAACAGAATTTGCAGGAAATCTGCTGATGCAGTCACACTGTGATGCCGTGTGTGTGCCACAAGAGAACAGTTCTGTCAGGGAGAGCTGCTGGGCCAAGCCACAGCTGCTGCTGCTGGAGGAAAGTTGCCAGTGTTTTAAATAGACTCCTACATTTTCCGAGGTCTTAGAAGTAATAGAAAAGGCCACTAAGAATGGAATAGGATGGAGTGCTGGAAAAACGGTGAAAAAGGTACTGGACTTGCATTACTGTTTGTAGTGGAGATTTTCAGAGATCCAGTTCTAGTGTTTGAATTTGTTTGTGTAAAAATGAGCCAAATGACAGCACTGTTCCTTTGAAATCATTCCACAGCTGGATGGTTTGAGCTGTCCTTTATTTCCATTCTTCTCACTCTACATTTTTTTTTCCTGTTTTTCTTAAACATTACTGAATTTCAGAGACTAATACTAGGGAAGTATTCCCTTCCTTCTCACACTTCCATCTCAAGCTCTTTCCTTAAGCATTTACTGGCAGCTACCGATAGAAGTAGATGGGCCATTGGTATGGCCAGAACATATCTTTGTGTATATGGCACTTCTTTTAAGTCCGTTATGAGAATTTCACTACTCTGCAAGATGTCTGATACAATGATATTAATGCACAGCCTGCACAATTCCCATTTCTACCTTCACTTTGGAAAACCCAAACCTGTTGGTGCTGAGTCTGTCAGCTTTCATGGTGTGTGAACTAGTAAACAAGTATATCATCTTAAACACGGAGCTAATTTCAAGGACTGTGCACCCCAGCCAGGAAAGCATCAGGACACGTGCTCTGGGATGATCTCAGCATCTTCGTTATTCAGACTGTGAGCTGTGTAAAAAAGACCAAATTTCTTAGGGTTGAATCAGCCAGGAAAGGAATTCACAGAAGAGTAAGAATCACTCGAGCATTTCAGAGAATTGTTACTGTGGCCAAAAAGCTATAAAATGTAGTAGAAAGAAAAAAAATAATTAAACTTACTTTGATAAATCTGTATGAAAAGTTTGGACATACAAGAAACTGAAAGGGTAAGAAGTATAGAAGCACAGAATGGTTTGGGTTGGGAGGGATCTTCAAAGCTCATCTAATCCAACCCCCCTGCAATGAGCAGGGGCATCTTCATCTAGATCAGGTTGCCCAGAGCCACATCCAGGAGACATTCAATCCAGAACCTGGGCTTGAGTGTCTCCAGGGATGGCGTATCAACCACCTCTCTGGGCAGCCTGGGCCAGGATTTCATAGTAGAAGGACCATATTTAAGGACCATTCCAGTCCTTAAATATATTTTTTATAGTATATATATTCCACATATAATTATATATAATATGTATTTTTTTATAGTAGAAGGACCATAATATTTTTCCAGAATGGTGATGTTCTAAACCAATCTATATCAAGAAAGAGAATCCAACAGCAGCATTACTTCATAAACAGATAGAACAGGTATGCAAAACCCAGTCATGTGCAGTAACTTTTGCTGTTCTGCATGTTGGGGTAATGCAGGTACAGACACGCCTGTGAAATGACTAACTATCAAACAATGGATGTATAAAATAATACAATCTCCATCAGTTTTTCAGTCTGTGAAAATATTTTTCAGAGGGACTTACGTCCTAAAGTTCTATGGACTTCTAAGAATGTTTTAAACCAAATATAAATCCTCTCATGTAGTCTCACAGAACTGGGGAAAGCATGGACTAGGTATTCTGAAACCACACTAGAGGGCACTTGAGCTGTTTCTTGGAGACTAGGTAAAGGCTATAGTAGTAGGATGCCTACTCAGGAGCAGCAGTGGACAGAATTGAACAGGGGAATTGTAGGAATTATCAGCATTTTCCTCAGGAGCAGCTCTGGGGGAGTAGGTCTGAATTTCTAGGTATAAATTTGGCTTTTAAGTAGTGTAAGTAATTAGGATGAAATAATTTAAAGATTGCTACAGTAGTGTTTTGTCTTTGTACATAGATAAACCACAGAAATGTGAGGTATTTGGGGAGTTTAGAAGAAAATCTAGTCTCAAATAGAGCTAATATCCAAAGAGTTGAGCTGCTCTTTGGAGTCTGCTCTCACTGTATTGCTCTTGCTCCAGTTCTGTCCCCTCCCCAAGTACAGTGTGATGCCCTAAAATGATTGGTTTTATGGAAATTACAAACCCCTTTCTCCTATGGAGCCAGGGTGAGAGAGCTGGGCTGGTTCAGCCTGGAGAAAAGAAGGCTCTGGGGAAACCTCAGAGCATCTCCAGTGCCTAAAGGGGCTACAAGAAACCTGGAGAATGGCTTTGGATAAGGGCTTATAGGGACAGGCCAAGGGGGAATGGCTTTAACCTGCCTGAACAGTGGAGATTGAGATGAGCTCTTAGGCGGAAGTTCTGTACTATAAGGATTTGAGATTTTGATTGTATCATGACCCAAGTATTCATTGTTCCTTGGGAGCACACAATGAAAACAAGGTCTTTGAGCTTAATTACTGGCCGTCTTTGAGAATCAACAACCCTAGGCTGAAGTGCTCTGAACTCATAAGTCAGATCATGATTTATCCATGTAGCCCTCTTAAAAATAGTTTTTTCATATTTAGTGTTTATGGAGATAACAATTTTGAGCTTTCCTCTGTAATCCAATGTTTCCCTTGTTCACCAAAACAAAACAAAAAAAAGATGTGATCATAAAATTCCATGAATTAAAAAGCAGGATCCCCTGTGTATGAATACACCGTGCCACTGATGGTACTGTGGGCTTTCAACTTGCCAGCAGCAGCCAGGGACTAACAGCACCCATTAGTTCCCCCTATTTTACACACCCTCAAGTTAACCTGTTCACTGTCTGCAGTTTTATTGTCTGAGCAACTATAGAAAGTGAGCTTTATCTCTCTGAGATCGAGGCCTCCGTTAGCATCTGGACCCACCACTTTGAGGCTGAGGTCCTGGAGCTCAGCCCCGGAGCAGGGTGGTTCCTTCAGCATTTACTCTCTGCTTGTTCGTAGAATCCGTTGTTAGCAGAGGCTAATTCCAGATGTTGTTGCACAGCACAACTGGAAAAGCACTTCCAGCAGATGACTGTAATGTATTTGTAAATCAAACTTTGCTGGGGAATTGGCAGCTGTCTCCAAAACAGGCTTTTATTTGACTGGCTGAGTTTCAAACAGTGCTTATGCCCTGACACCAGATACAACTGAACTCCAGTTCATGGTGTCTTCTCTCACAGTTGTCAGTGAAATGATGCTGCAAGCTACAGTGAGTTAATGCTCACTATGGTTTTGCATTATTGTATTGCATTATTGTGTAACTGCACAACTTCATCTGCTTAGAAGATGGAGCTTAAGACTGAAGAGCATTTGCCTATCTAGGAGGAGCTTTCTGTGTCTGGACTAAGAAGGAATCCCCTTCCTTCTGCTGAGTGGAGTTTTTTAAATATATATGTGCATGGGTGGCCTGCTGCTGTCTGCAGTGTGGAACATGAGCTTTCTTAGACAAACAGCTGAAATTGGCATCAGGGAAGGCATAGAATGTGGAAAGAAAAAGAGAAGTGAGGAAGAATAACAGAACAATGGAAGTAAGTATTAGAATGACCAAAACTGCTGGGTTGCATATGCAGTTGGGAGATGAATTTGACACAAAGGAAGGAACTAGTGCAAAAACTTCTTTGGAAGATAAGAAACACAAACAGTTCTTTCCAGAGCTCTTAACGTAGGAGTCCTTCCAGTTGTTGAGGTCAAACATAGAGGAGACTGACTATGAGGAGCCTTAGGATGTGTGGAACTGTCAGCTTTCCAGCTACATTGCAGAGTAGTGCTCTGTGGAAAAGCATGCAGAAAGAAAACCTGCTGACACCACCATGTGAGAGCATCTGGTTTGATTTGGACAAGAGGTAATTAGAACAAATGGGCAGAGATGGGAGCAGATCTGGTTTCCAAATTGTAACCTGTTACAAAGAATTAGCATTTCAGGTTTTGTCTAAGCTATATAGCTGAAGAAAAGACAAATGTGACCAAAGATCTGTGACAAGTTACTGGAAAATGAGGGGTTTTCCTTGAATGTTTTCAGTAAAATAACCTGCATCAGTTACTTGCGCTTCTTGGCACATACAAGGATGTATCAAGTGAAGTTACTGGGGTAGATGGCAGTTAATGTGCTGTTGGCCAGTATTCTGTTGAACATAACGTGGGTACTACAATGGAAACTCTGTAAGCAATTTGTGAATGACAACAGGCTGCAAAGAGCTGCCAGAATGGAGAAGGACAGAAGTAGGATTATAAATGACTGACAGAAAACCTCTAAAAGAGCAGCTATAACTTAAGAATGACATAAAAAATCATGCACTTTTGTAAGAATAAGCAACATCACACATGGAAGTAAATGGCAGGTAAGGTCCGTAGTGAAGAATCTGGGAGATGCTACAAGCTGAGCAGAGAAGGCTTTAGGGAAAGAGGCAAATATACTGTGTGTTATAGGCAGATATTTGTGAGGTGAACGTGACAGCACTCACACAGGCACTTCTGGATTGTGTTTCCCAAGAAAGGTGGGGATCTCTAGGGATCCATCCAGACCAACTTTGAGTACTCTTACCCCTCTCTGAGTTGTAAACATAAGATAATGCCAGGATATCTCCTCATATGTCCCACATATGTGTCAAATCTTTCAACTGTGAGCTTTGCAAACAAATATGGCAAAGAATAATATAAAAGTGCAGCCCAAATAGTGCAGTACCAGGCTCGGAAAGTAGACAAAAAAATATACAAGTGACAGAAGCAGGATGAGTACAGACACTTGCTTCTTCCTAGCACTGTGATCAGAATGCTGCTTTCTTTCTTTCTTTAACTCTCTTGGTTTGGTTGCTCAGAAATGTAGGAAGTCTAAATCTGTTGGCTTCATTCTCATAGGTAGCAGTTGAATGCCTTTTAATTAGCTGTCTCCTGCATTTCCAGTCCAGGTAGAGAACTTTTCATGGATGCTTCAGAATGCTTTTGAAAACTGTCTGTGGTGCTTTTCAAAAGATGCTTGAGATCACAGCATTTCTCATGCTCCATGTGTTGGCTTCTCTCTGCTTTTCATTCGTGACATTCATGGGTCCTTGAGAATTAAGCCCTTGTGGCTATTCAGCTGGAATTGAGATGTTAGGGGAGAGTCGCTGTTCCTAAATCACTGATGTGTCTTGACATCCACATTTCTGTTGGGCGTTTACGTGTCTGCCTGTTGTATACCTCAGAGGTATCCCTGGTGCACGCAGCTGAGTCGATGGAGATCAGTCCTTGTTCTGACTCTGTGCTGTTTAATGCTGTTACAGGAAAGATGATGTTATTTTAGTGGTGCAGATGGGACTGTCCCCCAGCCCTTCCTGACCTGACTACATGACTGCCAGCTTGCCTTGTTCCTGCACAAGGAAGGACATGGTTATCCCATCAAAACAGTGCCTATTACTGCACATTTTGAATTCCTGTTCCTGAGCAGTAGCTTGGCCATTTGGTTTTGGTGTCTCTGTAGTGAATTCTGGACCGAGTTCAGATATTTGAGGTACTTTGGTCCTTTGTTATTGGTGAAGCTGTTAACTAACATTTAAATGGGTTTCTGTTCGATGAACCTGACAATTTGCAGCTTCTCTATAATGATACTGTGTATAGCTAACTTTTTGAAGTAATATCATTTGGTTTTGAAGGTTTTCAGAATAACAAACCCCTCCTGTGTTTGCAGACGTTAGGGCTCTTTGCAAGAGTTGCAAACCATTTACTAAGGATATGGCCTCCAGTGTGGGCAGAGGTACAGTAAAAAGAACCATACGACTGAATTAAGATCCTGCAAGGAGGAAAAGGCCTGGAAGAAGTTCAGGTCTCTGCACTGAGCTGTTAAAGTTGAACTTCCAAGTTTCTAATCAAAAGCTGAAAACAGATGGAAGTAAAATGTGACGAGTAATATGAAAAATATGTTGCAGGGAAGATCAAATGGAAGAAAGAAAATTAAAGTGTTCTCAACTGACTGCAGAGTTTCTTCAGAAGCTGCTTTAGAGGAGAGCAAGCCTATTGATGCTTCACCTTTAGTTTGTGTCTAGATGCACACAGGTGAAACAAAGTAGAGCCTAAGGGAGCTGGGGTTATGCACTGCAGCATAGCTCCTGCCAGCACTGAATACCTCAGCTTTTCTGTGTTATTAAATTATATTTAGGAAACCAAGAGGCTTGCTGTGATTTCTGAGGGCTGTCATTGCAATTTCCAGCTGAAAAGACAAAGATTGAAAGCAAAGATCTCCTCTGCTGCTGAAGTTTTGTTCTTATTTCTTTCAATTCGAGGCAGTAGGATGACATCCGTGCCGTCATGTGGAAAAGCATGAGTTAGAAGGATTTGAAGTGTCATGATCCAAAGATCCACCAAGGAGAAGGGAAAATAATGAATTAATTCCCTCTAACAAGCAGAATGTGTCCTTATTCAGTGCACAGAAATACCATTCTTTCCTTCTTTGGGGAATACATGAGCAAGAAAATGAACTGGGAGACAATAACATAAGGGTGTTGTCAAAGTATTTAAAAAAATAGCTGTGACTTGTGCAGATGCCAAGTCTAACTTGCGCTGATTGTCTTAGGGATTTTTGTGGAGCAATTTCTGAATTCTATTAAGGTAACAAGCAAATCTCCTTTGGTGCTCTGGATCTGCACTGTGGGAAGTAAAGGTGATTTCTTGGTGAGTTTTCAAAGGCCAAGAATATGCGTGCTTTGAAATGCAAACTTAAATGTTACAGAGAAATTAAAAATGGTGAAAAGTTAAGGGAAAGGAAAGGGGAATAAAAAGAGTAGACAGCAAAAGTGGAACCAAAGTGGAAATGTAAGAGTAATATAATATCTTTTTTTTTTGGACAACACACCACAATATTGGGCAGTAGCAAGTTTCTTTGCTGCCTGCACACCTTGCATTCCGAGTCTGGGATAAGCCACAGCTTGTATCATAACAGCACCCAGGTCGGTGGTCTGTGGTGTCAGCAATGTGAATTGCTGAATGTCACTACTGTTTAAAACAGGAAAAGGCTGCCCTGTGAGATGAGCACACACCAGAGTTTGTTGATCTATGTTAGTGTTGTTAACATGTTGAGTGCTACAGCTCAAAGGCAGAAGTATCAAAGGTGTGACAGCATGTAAGGCCTGTGATGCATGATGATAATGCTATAGGATATATGCAGTCCATGGTAATGGATGATTATTTCAAATATGCCAACCATGGCAAGAATGATAGTAAGGGGTGGTATGTCCTTCTCTCTTAGCTAAGCGCATTCCATAGCACTTTGCCTGCTGCTACAGTAGGTTTGTGTCATGCAATTGAATGCATGTTGCTGTGTCTTGCATAATTCAGAGGGACTGAACTCTTTCCTCTGTTGAAGTGCGTTTGTCTTTCCCAGATCTGCATTTCCCACTCCTGGTAGCATGAGTGTATCCTCAAGCCCCAGAGGATGCATGTGACC
Organism: Pezoporus wallicus; assembly: GCF_028554395.1. NCBI lineage: Eukaryota > Metazoa > Chordata > Aves > Psittaciformes > Psittacidae > Pezoporus > Pezoporus wallicus. The sequence continues at coordinate 143,144 of NW_026636574.1, read as the reverse complement.
AATAGCAACAGATGTGCTTGTCATAGAGATGCTGGGAGCATCTGCACTGTGTTCATCAGAGGCTGAAGGTATTACCTGGGTTGAATGTTACTCATAGCTTTACAACTGTGTGTTATACCAGACTCCTGTAGCATCCTGTTGTGCCTCCCTGAAATACGTTTTTGTGGATGAGTAAGATCAACTCCTGGTAGTATATTGAGTACGTGTTAGTTTCCAAAGGTGCAAGAAGCAGTCTTAGAGTGATGAGTGCATTCAAACATACCTGCCTCTGAAAAAGGAAAACAAATTATTAATGCTCTGGTAACAGACTTCTGTTCATATTCCTTTCATCTAATGCAGAAGAAGTAAGGAGTTGGATAGCCATAGTGGAACGAACTGCCACACTAAACTCTCTTAAGTAGCAATTCAGCTTAAACTATTTTTACTAGAGTTAAGTGTTCAAAATAGGCCATCACAGTATTGCTGAGTCAGACTAACCAGTCTCAAGACCTCTTTGCAAGGTTCCTCTCACTTTTACTTCTTATGTCTTTGCATATAAGAGGACTGCCTGCTTCTTATAGAGATACTGTCTGTGTTTCCAGAGCTGCCATGGGATGCTGAGGGTTACCCCCTCAGGTAATGCTCCTTGTGATGATGTGGTCCAGTCCAGGAGGCTGACATGTTTCTTTGATTCATTTTTCATTCCTAGCTCCCTCTGTGTCTTACATTGATGCAAAAGGAAGAGGCTAAATAAAGGCTTAAATACTTTTTCAGTAATGCCGAAATCCTGCTTAGGTCTTAAAAGCTGTAGAAACTATTTCTGACAAGCTTAAGAAGGTTTTTGCGTTCACTGCTGTTGGCTCAGAGATCCTCTATTTTTTATCTCTGTTTTTTAACTAACAACTTTTCCCACCCTGATCAAACGAACCATTCTGCCCATGGACCTTGAAGGTTAACCTCTCCTTCCTGGACCGGATTGTCCACAGAGCCACTAAGATCATCAGCTTCCCACACTGAGAAAAGTGATCTCAGCTTTATCCTGTTACTGCTTCAAAATCCACCTCAGAGAAAGTGTAAGCAGTTGTTTGCAGTGTAAGTTAACATGATCTGTCATGGAGTAACACCGTAACATTCTGCTTATTTCATCACACTATGAAAATAAATACAAGAGGTTTCACTTTGACCTCTGGTTTAGAAATGAATTTAAACACTGAGAATAAACATGCAACGGAGGACATACAGCTTAAGAACTACTAAGTCATTCTGACATATTCTGGCTATTTATCTTTTGCTGTTGATTAGCCTCTGGTTTACAAAGAATCTTTTGTGTATTCACAGCAAAGATGTGAATGAAAGTAACTAGCACTACATCTAACAGCAGTTTAACAATAACAGTGAGTTAGGTTTTGTAATGTTACATGTGATGGATGGCAGACAAGAAGCTGTTTCCAGATGATTTCAATTTCTTACATCTTTTAGGTTCTAAACAGCTTTAGATAACATTCCAGCAAAAAAGAGTATAAGAAAAGCTAAATATTCCTAGAATTCCATCCTGGTTTGTGTTGGAAGGGACCTTTCAGCTCATCCGCTCAGGAACAGTGACCATGTGCCCCTGGTACTCCCCCATGGTGGTTTGGATCACAGTGGTCTCACTCTTCATCTGTTTTACTTTGCTGTGAAACCTCTTGTATCTGTATATACATAGATATTTATATATGCAATAGTTACTCTCTCAACCTGCTGGTTATGCTGTGCAGCATCGTAGAAGTGCTAAGACCATCTTCCTGCTTCCAATTTCATGCTGCATTTGCACTTTCTAACTTTCAGTCCCTACATGCCTACCTCTCCTGTTTGATCACTGAATGAGGAATACGGGCTTTTTAGCCAAATATTGTCCTACGGTCTCTTGAAACCTGACATCTAGGAGGGAGGGTGTTTGGAGGAGGGGTTGAAGCAATAGCTTTCTTTTCTTGTCTCCCCATGTACGTCTTCTCTTGCTCTGGTTTCTGTTTCCAGACTCTCATATTTGAGTTAGAACTGAACCAAATGGTTGGTGTTAGAGATCCTAAGCACATTTGCTGGTTGCTCAGTTTTTCTGGCTTGCAATCTCTTTGGAGTATTATTCCCTGTGAATAGGTCGTTCACTCTGAACCACACAATCATAACAGGAGATTGTTTAATGTCTTTCTGTAACCTTACTTTCTGCTACAGGCAAACCACAGGCACATCTCTCAAGAGTGTTGTTTGGTGCACTACTTTGTCTAAACATTTTCCCACTGGATCTAATCCAGTCTGAGATCTCAACTGTCGTGAGAATGCAACAAATCATTCTGGGAAGTATCTAAATTTGCCCCTATTGGTCAAAGCAATGTTTATGCACAGCCAGAACCACATGACAGAGGAGAGGGTCCTCTTGAACCCTGTTAGTAATATGTGCTAAAAAAATACCAGAGCTCCCAATTTTTTTCTATGAGTAAACCACAAAACTACTGTTTGCTTGTTTGAACAACCCCTGATTCGAGCATCATTGGAAAAAAGCCAGGAAAGCATCTGGAGTCAGCCCAGAAATGTTTTTTATCTTCAGAGCCACTTTATTGATTCAAACAAACAAACAGGATAAAAACCCACTGAAAAAAAACACAGAAAAAGCCTTTTCAGAAATGCATATGTTCTTTGAAAGAGCATTTTAGAGCTTTACAATGATTGCTTGAGATGTGGGACCTACATGACAGCTGCCAGGAGAGATCTGTCAAACATAAATGCCGTAAGTGTACTTGCTCATTTTCAGACCTGCTTCAGATTAGCCTCAATCACTGCTCATTTCCTATACAGAAACATCCTGACATCTCCAAGGTATGTGGAAAGGAGCAGCTCTGCAAAGAGGTATATTTAGCAGTTTTCCAGTGGAGTGGGTTGCAGAGCACTCACACAGGACAAATGACCAAGAAAGTCTGCTGTTTCCATGGGCTGCTCTGAACAGTCTGGAGTGGTGGATTTGTCTCCAACTGTAGCTGGTGCTCAAGTTGCAAAATACAGCATTTAATACATAGCTGAAAGGAAGATCTAAGGTACTCAGATGACAGATGCTCTGTCAGGCAAGAGTGAAGCCTGTTGGCAGGAATGCTGGTGTTGTTGCAGCCTGTTCTGCATGAACTTTGGAGGGTAAAATGTGCATTCATTCCTCCATCTACTACTTTATCTTAAACAGCTAAAACTGTGACCTGGTTGCTCCTGCCTCCAACTGCTGTTTCAGTTTGGGGTATTGACAGGGAAGATGCTTTATGTACAGAATGAGACCTGTTTCAAAGTCCTAGAACATTTCATAGATAATAAGCTTGATCCTGAGCACAAAAAAATGGTGCATGGAAATAGAAATAAAAACGGCATGGGGAAAATCTGCTAAACCAAAAGGAAACCTTCCAACTGCAAGACAGCCTGTTTGACTTGCATTGTTAGCACCAGCTGGGTGTCAGTACTACAGCTGTTTCCTAAGTATGTCAGCATTAGCAAAAAAGGCAGCAGTTTGTACATAAATACAGGGAATGCTGAGAAAGTGACACTATTAAATGTTTGTTGAATCTACGCTCAAACACAAGATCCTGTTCAAACTAGTTAAAGGGAAACCATCATCTGTTGACTTGTCTTGCAGTGCATGATTAGTGCTGTGGGTGTATAATTCAGCTGAAGAATGACTCGTTAGGAACAGAAGGAATAAACTCTGACAATAAACATCATTTTTCAGGCTAGCACTGAAGAAGCTGGGAGCAGCTCCAGTTTGCCAAACCTCATTAATTAATGTGATTCTGCCTATTTGCTTTTGCAGAGCTTTGATGTTCAGCAGTCAGTGTTTAAGCTTCACTGCAGATGACAACTGTGTTGGAATTTATTAATCACTGAATGAGTCATCTGTTCACCTTCATTGCTCAGTGTCTGAGCAATACGATCAAGTTAAAGATGACCCGAGTTTAGGGAACATGAGCTAAATGTTACCTGTTTCAATCTATGCCAAATCCATGGTAGATAAACCATTCTGTTTGCTAAATTACCCAAAGAAATGTCTGGTTATTTTTAAACACATCAGAAAATTAGGACCTGGAATGTCTTAAACACTGGTGAAATAGGGAGCAATTCAGTATTTCAAGTGCAAGTTGGAAGGAAACTTCTTGGTTGGTTCTAACTGAAGTTGCTGGGGATGACATCTTCTTCCAGTTTCAGAAAGATAAATCTCTTGGTAACTTCAGTGGATGGAAGTGTTGCATGTGTCAGCAGTGAGGAGCTTATACACAAGTCTGCTGCTCCTGGAATGCACGGCTCTCATTTTCATAGTGCCACCTTCCTCCTCATGCTGGCTGTGGGAATTGTAATCAGCGCATCTGAGCCAACCTGGGACACAGCAGAAAGCATTGAACTTTATGTTCAGAAACTTTATTGACACAGTTCTGGTGCTGGGAACTCTCTCAGAGCAGCAAGGAGGCATCATGGAAACTCCAACAGGAGGTGAAGTGCAAGTAACCAGAACATTCTTGTTTTCCCTTTCATATGTCAGCAATTACTCATTAATTGTAACAGTACCTTCAACATATAGTAGGCTGTGTTATGTGCAGGCCACTATCCTTATGCGGCAAAGAGTGAAGCAAGATGATGATATTGTCTGTCACAAACAGCTTCTCTGCATCAGCTTGCCGTCTTGTGGCAAAAAGTAGCAGCATGTTGCCTGGTTGTTGCCTGGTAATTACAGTTCACTGATACACTTGTGTGTAGTAATTCTAATAGTGTAATTGGCAAATAACTCTGCAAGAGATATATGTTAAATGGCTGTTGAAAATGGTGTTAGTGCCTAACCATTCTGCATTGAGCTTGTCTAATAACTTGCTCCAGACATCGGAAAAGTTGTTTGCTTCAGGCTAACAATAGCCCTTGCAGAGTTTGTTGTGTTTGGCTTCAATGGTCTGCTTTGGGAGTGCACTTTGAAAGAGAACTTCAAGAACTCTTGTCTTCCTAGAATGACAAAACTGGGTTTCCATCATTAGTAAACAGTCTCAGTTTAGAACAGCCTTTTCCCATTAGATCCTGCCTTTCCTATGATCCCAAAATCTTTTTGCTCTCTTTCTCAATTCTGATTTTATAGTTGGGAAAACAGAATAAAAACTTGAGTCTTGCAAACAGAGGTTTGACATAGTGGACGTTGTACATACTCTTCTGTTATTTACCTGTTCAGCAGCAATTTCCTATGGCCAGCACACTCCACTCCACTTAAAATGTCATCCCATGGTGCCTAAAGACTCACAGAGCATGTGTGTTTAGAAACTAGACATGCAGTCTGTGTGAAGAACCTAGAACCAAAGCAGTAACCTGCAGTTCATGACATCAATGCTCCTTCCCTTCAAATCAATAGCAAATGAAAATGAATAGAGCTTGAATGTTGTTGCAACCTATCAAACTGAATATTGCAATTAGCAGACAGATTAACTCCTCAATCAGACAAGTTCTGTTTTAATCAGAACCTGTAATACAAGTCTCATTATTTATTGGTTAATAGCATATCCCAATGGGAATTGGGATTGTGCATGTTCATTCCTTCCTGCCATGGCTTAACTTGTTCTCAGAGTTGTATTCTGCGCACTCGAGTTGGAATATAACCAAATCAAATGATTCAAGAGGAAAATGGAAAACGGGAAAAATCCCCAGAGGATGCCTATGATCACAGAATCATAGAATCGTTAGGGTTGGTAAGGACCTTAAGATCATCTAGTTCCAACCCCCCTGCCGTGGGCAGGGACGCCTTATGCTAAATCATATCACCCAAGGCCTCGTCCAACCTGGCCTTGAACACTGCCAGGGATGGAGCATTCACAACCTCCCTGGGCAACCTATTCCAGTGCCTCACCACCCTAACAGGAAAGAATTTCCTTCTTATATCCAACCTAAACTTCCCCTGTTTAAGTTTTAGCCCATTACCCCTTGCCCTGTCACTACAGTCCCTAATGAAGAGTCCCTCTCCAGCATCCCTGCTCCAAGATTTTGCCAGGCCCAGAGGTGAGACTTACTGGTCTGTAATTCCCCGGGCCATCCATTTTCCCCTTCTTGAAAATGGGGGTTATATTTCCCTTTTTCCAGTCATCGGGAACTTCACCTGACTGCCATGATTTCTCAAATATGATGGCCAGGGGCTTTGCAACTTCATTCCAGCTCCTTTGAGACCCACGGATGGATCTCATCAGGACCCATGGACCTGTGCACGTTCAGATTTTTAAGATGGTCTCAAACCAGTTCCTCTCCTACAGTGGGCGCAAGGTCTTCATTCTCACAGTCCCTGCATCTGCCTTCCAAGACTTGGGTGGTTTGGTCAGAGCCTTTGCCAGTGAAGACCGAGGCAAAGAAGTCATTCAGAACCTCAGCCTTCTCCAAATCCTGTGTAGCCAGTTCTCCGGAGAGCTTCCTGAGGGGGCCTACATTCTCCCTAGTCTGCTTTTATTTGCTATGTACCTGTAGAATCCCTTCCTGTTATCTTTAATACCTCTAGCTAAGTTTAATTCTAACTGGGCCTTAGCTTTCCTAACCTGGTCCCTAGCTCCTCGGACAACATCCCTGTACTCTTCCCATGCCACCTGTCCTTGCTTGCACTTATTATAAGCCTCTTTTTTCAATTGAATTTTCCTCAGGAGCTCCTGATCCATCCAAGGAGGTCTCCTGGCCCTCCTGCTGCACTTCCTTCTGGTTGGGATGCAACACTCCTCAACTTGCAGCAGGTGATACTTGAATATCAACCAACAGTCTTGGGCCCCTCTGCCCTCTAGGCCTGTATCCCATGGAACCTTTCAAAGCAGGGTCCTGAAGAGGCCAGAGTCTGCTCTTTTGAAGTCCAGGGCAGTGAGCTTGCTGCACGCTCTTCTAACTGTCCTGAGGATCTCAAATTTGAGCATCTCATGATCGCTGCATCCAAGGCTGCCCTGGAGCGTCACATTTCCAACGAGCCCTTCCCTGTTGGTGAGCACGAGGTCAAGCATGGCACCTCTCCTTGTTGGCTCCTCTATTACTTGCAGAAGGAAGTTGTCTTCTACACAATCGAGGAACCTCCTGGATTGCTTGTGCCAGGCCGTACCGTCCTTCCAACAGATGTCAGGGTGGTTGAAGTCCCCCATGAGAACAAGGGCCTGCGTGCGTGAGGCTTTTCCTATCTGTCTATGGAGGGCTTCATCTGCAGGTTCTCCTTGATCAGGCGGTCTGTAACAGATCCCCACAGTAATGTCTCCCAGAGCTATATTCCCTTTAATCCTGACCCACAAACTCTCTGTGGACTGCTCACCTGTCCCCAGACAGAGTTCCATACTCTCCAGCCTATCCCTAACATAAAGGGCAACTCCCCGTCCCCGCCTGCCGGGCCTGTCTTTTCTAAGTAGCCTGTAACCTTCCGTCCCAACACTCCAGTCATAGGAGCCATCCCACCATGTTTCTGCGATGCCTATTACATCACACCCCCGTAGACGTGCACACATCTCTAATTCTTCTTGTTTGTTCCCCATGCTCTGGGCGTTTGTATGGAGGCATCTGAGCCGAGCTCCAAATGAAGCCGGCTCATTGGCTGGAGCGGCTGGGATATCTCTACATTGCTCCAAGCACTTATTATAGGTTCTGGCAACTGACTGGGTGTGTTGGAATGGAATGATGCCCCCCTCCCCCAACACATCTAGTTTAAAGCCTCCTTGACCAGTCTGGCAAGCCTCCTACCAAAACTGCTCTTTCCCTTCTTTATCAGACCAGCTCCACCAGCCCCCACTAGACCTGGCCTACAAGCTTGGGTCCCGTGTTCAAGACAAACCCCTGACTATGACACCACCCTTTTAACCAGTTACTAACCTGGCCAATCCTCCTAGCTTTTTTTAGCTCCTCCCCTGTACCCTGGAGAATTGATGAAAAGACCAGCTGAGCTCCAGAGCCCCTAACCACCTCCCCCAGGGCTCTGTAGTCCTTCTTTATGTTCCCCAGGCTACTACTATCTATATCCCTAGCACCCACATGTATCACCAGGAGTGGGTAATAGTCCGTGGAACTTACTAGAGCAGGCAGCCTCTCTGCCACATCCCTGATCTGTGCCCCTGGTAGGCAACACACCTCCCGTGAGACGGGGTCTGGCCGGCAGACAAGTGCTTCTGTCCCTTTCAGTGTAGAGTCCCCTACTACTACGACCCGCCGCTTTTTCCTAGCAGCATCAGTAGAGATCTTCTTTAGCACTGCATCAGCCGGCTGTTCTGGCTCGAGTGCGCTTCCTCATTAGCTCCCTGCAGGACAGCAAAGCGGTTCTGCGTGGGGACAGGGGATTTAGGGGGAAGCCCCTTGCTTTTGGTTGTCCTTTTCCTTCTTTTTTTTTTTTTTGTTGTTTTTTTTTGTCACTAATTCCCAGCCTCCCAGGTTAACGGCCTCCTTCTTTCCTTCATGAGGTAGAGGTGGCAACAGATGATCAGTAGCAACAGATGTGCTTTTCATAGAGATGCTGAAAGCCTCTGCACTGCCTTCATCAGAAGCTGGAGGTATTACCTAAGCTGAATGTTATTGCATAGCTTTACAACTGTGTGACTCATTTCTCCAATGATCACACTTTGGATCACAAACTTAAGGGCGAGATCTTGCTAAATGCCTGAAAAGGGGCCGCTATGTGGATGGATTATGTAAATAGAAGTGATACAAAAGAGATAATCAGTGAGTCAGTGCATTCATTACAGGCTTGCCTTTTCCAGACAGAAGGAGCAATTGCACAGTAACTGAATTGAATACACAAGTTTGTGCTTCACATAACACTTAGATTTTGTGCTTTATGCTGCCTTGCAGTATTCTGTTTAAAAGCCATTAAAAGCAATATTTCAAATGAAAAAGCCATATGCATTAAAAGCAGTACTCCATTGAACTGATTTAGACATGGGCATTTTTAGGGTGTTTTGTTTTCTTTTGGAATAAAGCAAGAAAAAAATGTCCTCCAGAAGAGTTTGGCAGAAGCACAGCAGAAGAACCTCCTACCTCACCTGCTGACTTCAATTACAGTTAGATTGTAGGGTCCCCATCAGTTGGACAACAGGTAGCAAATGATGGCTTTCCTGAAAAGAGATGCACAGTAAAGCTTTGCATCTTCATCCTTCCTCTTGATTTTTTTGAGAGTTTAAGGGAACCCTACAAAAGGTAGGAATTTTTGATTCCATCAGGAAGTATTTGGTGCTGTTTGAAGTCTAGAAGGAAAACTCAACATTGAGGAAGCGTTTACTAGATTGATAAGAAAAACAGTGATTGTAGGAATAGTTATAACTGGGAGGATAAGGACAAAATAATAATTTGAGGCCAATGCTCGGACCTGTTGTAGTCTTGGAGAAATGAAGAATTCTCAAGACCTTTACCTGCAAAGTCCCTTCTTGTCTGCTCTTGTCAAGCTTGGGATGTTGTCTTCTGTTACATGCTGCCTGTGAACATTACATTCTCTTATTTGATCCAAGGAAATACCAAAAGCTGTCAGCTGAGGAAAGTGCATCTCCGAATGTTGTCAGCTATTTATTTAAACCATTATGGAGTTGTTTTGCTCTTCAACACCAGCAAACCCAAAGGAACGTTCATTTTTCTATCGAGATGTTGGTCCTGCCACTGAAACTCTTATGAGGTCTAAAACCACTGGATACTGTCTCTCATCCAGATTGGAAGTTAGATAATTCTGTCTTGTGTTTTCTTGGTTTCAGCCCTGTGCTCAGGTGTTCTGCTGGACTGTTTTCTTTAAATATTAAACTGCTGTAGAGTGGTTATTCCATATTTTGTTCCATGTTGGGCTGTGACATACAATGTTCCTTAGTCTTTTGCTAGTTTCTTTTCACTTCATAAAGCAGCTTGGTTGAAGAGTGCTACTGAAGTGTCAGTGTCCAATCCTCACTGGTTATACAGACTAAAAGCTGGAATTGAAGATTGTGTATCAGGTCCAGTGGCTTCTTTGTAGGCAGACAGAACTGACATTTCTAGAGCAAAAAATTCCTCTAGAATCCAGTCAGAGAAAAGTTAAAATGCAGTACACAGTGATTCCAACTAAGTTCTCTGACAGAGGCTGTAATTGCTCTAATGAAAGATATTGCTTACAAAAGGAAAGCTGGAAAGGGTGTGGCTTCTCCAGCATTAAATTGCATGTTTAAATAAGGGATTAGATAAAGAAGCAACAATGTCATGCAGGGGATGGAAGGAGGCACAAAGACAAAGCATCATTGCTATGGAACCTGGCTCTTTCCCTCTCAATGTCAAAATTTCCTGTCTGTGTGGCAGTGAAAGTCAAAATAATCGAGGGAAGCCCCAGTGAAGTGTAACCTGACTGTAGGTCTAGGCATCAGAGTGGCCTTTCTAGCATTCCAGGCTTTTGGCATCAGCTCAGCACTAAGGAATGATTGAGTAATCAGCAGAATTTCAGACATGTGTCATCATCTCCCCCCAGCAAAAACCACCACCAAACCAAAACTGTAATATCAGCAGTGACGAGAGGATGAGTCTCATGTTAGGTGATGGAAACTGATTATGGTCCACACCTTCCTCATCTTTCTAGAGAAGGATCTGTTTCCCTGCAGGCAAAATTTATCCTGCACTCCTTAGTCAGACCAAATAAGCAGCAGTGAAATTGTTGGTGTTCTGCATGTGGTGTTTGATTAAAGTTGAAACCAAGTCTGGTTTGATTTGCTTTTAAATATAAGGATCTTGGTTTTCCTTCCTCAGAATCTAAAGGGATGAATTTCAGATTCTTGTAGTAGTGACTATGCAGTTCTTCCAATAAATGTGTTTCATAGCAGTCCATTTAGTTCATCTTATTTGCTATGAAGTAGCTTTCCTTAGCCATATTTGTTTTCAATTCTGATGTTTACAGGTGAGGCTCTAGGAAGAAATGAACGCTCTTAATTTTTAGGGAAGCAGTTTGTTTTCAAGCTCATATCAATATATAAACTTAGTAAACTTCTTAAACAGTCAGAAGAGAATCTAGCAAAGAGTCTGCAGCACTTCTTTTGAAAGAAGTGAACAACATATGTGTACCACTCTCCATGCTGAACTGCAGGTTTGAATCAACATTTATGTTCAAAGTACAGCTAGTACAAATGAAAGTAGCTTATCCAAATATGGATGCTCTTGTCATTCACTGGATACAGTGGAATGAATAGCAAAGCAAGACAGTTTTAGTGTATTTAACAGTGTTTCAGCAGTGTAAGTTGTGCTGTGATGTCCCCTGGGTCTTTAGCCCCTCATCCCTTCTCTTGCCATTGTAGTACAGGTTTGATCACAGGAGATCTCATTTGGAATCCAGGAAGTTCCTGATGGGCAGTAATCCTGTAATTGTTTTCCTCTTCCCTTAAAATCATGTAAGGAAATGGATTTCCACCTTTCCACTATAACTTTCCCAGGGCAGTGGTGGAATCACCATCCCTGGAAGTGTTCACACACCATGTAGATGAGGCCCTCAGTGACACGGGTTAGTGGTGGCCTTGGCAGTGCTGGGGAACGGTTGGGCTTCATGAGCTTAAAGGTCTTTTCCAACCTGGTTGATTCCATCCTTCTGTGATTTGCTGCAATTGCCATCAGTCTGCTTTCTCCAGCAGAGGAGCCTGTAACATGCTGCCCTCTCCTCAGTAACTGTAAGCCACTGAGAGAGGGCACTGTTGAAAGTTTCTCAATCAGTAACACCACTGACATGACAGACATTAGCCAGGAATGTGTAGCAAAAAAAAACTAAAATAGGAAGGCATTTAAACACGAAACTCAGGCCGCTTTGTACATGACTTTTGCAGCACTACAGGATTCTTTGCATCAATCACAGTGTCAGTGGCAGACAGTGAAATGGTAGATTACCACATGCTTGACTGGAGGGGAAAAAAAAGAAATCAAAGAGAAAGGCTAACCATAGTAAAGGACAGGTCCTGAAAATATTTACAGACTGCAGAATCAACACAACAGCTATGCTGACAGTTGCTAATGGCTGTCACAGCTTCCCAACCACCACCACTGAAATCAATTCAGAATGAGTATTCGGAAAATTACTTACTTCAACACTGAAAATATTTTTTTCAGCTTAGAATACATAAATTTGAATTGATCTTCTGACACTCTCATATTAGGCTGATAATTCCTCAGGGGTTTGCCTCCCAGAAGAGCAAACTGCAGACTGGTGGGTTTGTTCCCTTTTCTGTACTCTGGCAGGAATCCCAGACTGGTTTGGGTTGAAGGGACCTTAAAGCTCCTCCAGCTCCAACCCTTGCCACAGGCAGGGACACCTTCCACTAGAGCAGCTTGCTCCAAGCCCCTGTGTCCAACCTGGCCTTGTACACTGCCAGGGATGGGGCAGCCACAGCTTCTCTGGACACCCTGTGCCAGCGCCTCAGCACCCTCACAGGGAAGAGCTTCTTCCTTATATCTAACCTGAACTTCCCCTGTTTCAGTTTGAACCCGTCACCCCTTGTCCTGTCACTACAGTCCCTGATCCTTGTAGTCTCCTTCAGACACTGGAAGCTGCTCTCATATCCCCATGCAGCTTCTCTTCTCCAGGCTGAACAGCCCCAAGTTTCCCAGCCTGTTGTACATGGAATCATTGTAAACAGCAGTCTGCTGTAGCCTAATGATGTAAAAGGCCAAATCACTTCAACTGAGATGGTATCTTTAGCTGGATTTTATCTCGGGGGGGGGAAAAAAAAACGAACAAAGCTTGGCACTGACTTAGTTTTCTAATTAAATCTTGATGTCGCCCTTCGTTTTTAAGATAACCAGTTGTTGCCCAAGGAAGCAGAGAGCAGTCAGGATAATCAGTCACAAATGCACACACTAATTCACCTCCTGGAGGCATTGCATTCTGAGGCCAAGTTGCTGGTATGATATGGCAGGCACTGGCTCTCACTGTGTTTGTGTAGAGGAATTTTCCATGTCAGTTCACCTGTCTCTATAGAATGCTAAGAGATGCTTTTTATTGAGATAATCAGAAGGTCTTTATGAAAGGTGTCTTGTCAATTGCTTCATGGTGGTTTGGAAAGCTCCAGAGGATCAGCAGTTGCTTTTCCCAGGGTTTGTTCTGATTTGGTTAACCTAGGCTGTCATGCTGTAGAGCAGCAGCATTTAAGAGATTCAGTCAGTCCTGTACTTCATTTCTGGCTGTTCAGGGTATCCTCATGGTATGATACTAACCTCTTCAGCTTTCATGAAACTCCACACCTGGGCTTTATCAAGAGTATTTCTGTTGTTGGAGGCAGCAGGAAAATATAATGCCAGTTACTACAAGAATGGCTTAGGCTACTGTTGTTTTAAATCCAAGTCTTTAAACATGGTTGCAAACATCTGTAAGTGGATAACGTTTGAGTGCTGCAGGGGGAATCCCACAGGCTGGGTTTGTGTAGCTGTGGTCAGAGATGGAGCTTTATCTTGCCATCTAAACATGCAGTTAATACAAAACTTTAAACATGGCAATAATTCTCTTTCTAAGAATGAGCTTTTCCAGGTTTTTCTTGCCCTCTAATCATAAACCTCCATGTTATCATTGCATTATTTTCTTGAAATACTTCAGCACTTTTCAGCACATCATTGGTCACATCTACATGTCATGCCAGCATAACAACAGATGTGCAGGGAGAGAAATGATGTATACCCATCAAATTGAAGTTACCAGCTTGGATTTGTACCTCTTAAGTCTGGAATTCCAGACTCTGCAGTTAACAGTGGGATCAAGGTCAAGTGAGAATGTCTTGAACTGTCCTTTTCACTAGATCAGTGTCACAAAGGATGAAGCAATAATGTCAGTCTCAATAAATCTGGTAGTCCTGGATGAGCAAGCAGCTTCATTTTCCCTAGCTGCATTGTGTCACGTATGGTAAGGAGCACTTCTAAAGCAGATTTGTTACTTCTCTCAATTGCTTTAAGGCCACCATAGAGCACAGACAGGATTCTCCTCAAATCTGTTTTCCTTTGCTTCGGAATACTGGGTGTTCCACTGATCTACCTCCATCTTTCCTGTGATGACTGGCAGGTGGCTGTTGCTGCTATGTTTGTGTGCTGTTGTGCTCTGCTGCGTCAGAGCATCTGATGCATACATGATTGCACTGTGAGTATTTCTTAGCCTCCGTTGCCTCCCCTTACTCCAGAACAAGTTGTCGTTATTTGGAGGACACAGGACAGCCAGGAGCCTGCCTTCTCCTTGACCTTTCAGATAGCTGACTGTTCACGCAAGTATTGCAAATATGGTCTTCTGGAGAGAGCAAAGCATTCTTGCTAGAATATTGCTGCCCCACACCAGAACCACCTATTAGAGAGTGCAGCAAAGGGGCATGCTAGTGATTCTTGAGAATAGGCTCTGTCTTGGTGCCTTCCACTTCACGCAGACTGGCACCATCATACCAGAGAGCAGATCTTGCCTAGGTTTGGTTATTTCCACCGACACTAAACACATTTTCTGTACAGATTTTCTGCCTTTGCTGTTTACATGGAGGAAGCAAATGACAGCTCTGCTTTTTTCATTAAAGAAAGAACTGCCTAAGGGAAGGCAAGGGTGAAAGTGTGTCCTCTAGGACTTAGAAGAAACCAGGAAGAAAAACCTTCATGGTATTTGTTTTGAACCAGTTTCTGTAGTGGATAACAGCTGCTCTTCCAAAGGAAACATGGAGAGAAGGTACAGCTTTTTCTCAGTATTCACTGACTGAAACACCCATCACAGGCTTCAGGCTTCACTGGGTACTTCTAGACCAATGTTCTCCAAAGCACAGAAGTAATGAACACAGTGTTACTTGGGGCTCCTTCTAAATAGTCATTTTTGGTGGTTTTTGTTTTATTTTTCTTCTATCATGCATGAAAATACTCTCACCATGTCAAGTCCCTGTTGCCAAAATACTAGCTGGAGGGAATTTAAAATGTTAATTATAAGCCACATGAACTATTTTTATACATTTATACTGACATTTGCAACCCCATCACTCTTAACAGAGCTCAGAAGTGGTAAGTTGTAAAATAGCATTTAAATGCAAAACTACATGATCATAGATCATAGAATCATAGAATGGTTTGGGCTGGAAAGGACCTTAAGATCATCCAGTTCCAACCCCTGCCACGGGAAGGGATGCCTACACTAGACCATGATACTCTTGTGCAGACAACTATCCCCAAATCCTTCAGAACTGATTATTTTTGCAGTGAAAATGATTTGGGAATATTAAAAAATGTGCTACAGGTCTTACTTAGAACATGTCTTGCAACATGAAGAACTTGTATTTCCAGCAGGAGTTCACTAAGATGACTAATTATAGAAAATTAATATCTTAATGGATAATTAGTAAAACTGGAAAGGTCTTCTTCAGGCGCTTGGTAGTTGGACAAAGCTATTTCCATTTAAAATAAACCTACCAGATTTTCACAGTAAACTGTCAGGTTTTGTGAAGAAAAGTTTGTTTGTTGTGGAAGAGAGGAATGTGTGTAAAAACTGTGGGAAACGCTCTATTTTAGTAGGATGGCAAGCGAAGGTTGTTCAGTGGGAACAACCCCTGTGAACATTTCAGAATCATAGGGCTGAACAAGACTAAAGTGACCATCTTTTTGAGGGCTTCTGCCACTAAATAAATAGCAAAACATAGAAAGTTTCCAAAAGAGTTTAATAAATAATGAGGTTCCTTTTTTTTGTACTGTATAAACTATAAATATACCATGCAGTCCTTTATAACTTAAAATAATTTACAGGCTGAGGTAGGGGGGTAGGAGGATGTTCTCAGGGGGTTTAGATGTACCTCAGGGCCTCCCTGACTTCCTGCTGAGCACACACACGCAGGCGGTGTCAATGCGGATGAACCTCCAGGCCGCCTGTTTGCCCTCCATGGTCAGCGCTTTGACAAAGGTGTGTGTGGTGGTGCAGTAAGAGTTCCAGTGCTTTGCATCGATCCCTCGGCACCCACTGGACACTGGCTTAGGGTCCCTGCACTTGGTCTCAAAAAAGTACTGCTTAAAAACGTTGTTGTTAATATTGACTTCTCCCAACACCGTCACCTCTTTGCCTTTAATGTCAGTGGCTGTGGTCTTGTCCCCAACCCACATGCTGACGCTGTCGCATACTGAGAACTCTCCCCGGTGTAACACGGGATGTGCAGTCCTCTTGGTCCTGGCAGTCCTGTTGAGAGCACCTGCACTGCTGAGAAATCCCATGTTGTTTCCTTGCCCTGACACTGGGGGGGGCTGTGTGCTGAACAGCACCCGAGGGGACCGGAATCGCCTCTTCTTAAAAACCTTGGGGTCCATGGTGATATTTATAGCTTCTGTTCTACTTATCGTCCAAGTAGAGTGGCCCTGGGATGTCTGTGGAGCTGCCTTGGGAATGTGGTGTCTGTTACTCCGGTGGGTATTGAGTGGGGAGTGTTCTGCAGGATACTCCAGTGGAACATTGTCCTCTGACTTTGGAGCTGCCTGTGTGCCGATCAAAAAAGCTATGATCAGAGTGTAGTACAGCATGGACATTACGCTATGCACCTAGAACGGAAGAAAAATGTAATGTTACTGGAAGCCATGCTAACAATCAATTTATAAGATACCCAGGATCATACAAATTTCATCAGGTATTCATGTGGGTGCCAGATGTTATTTGTCCAGAAGAGCCCATTCAGACAGCATAAATGTTCTTAATAAAGCGAGAGCATTAGAAAATAAGAGCTAGATTATTATTAATTCCTCTGGTACTTGTTATTAGGACACTGTTTATGAAGCACTTGTTTGGTGTTATTAATGTGGAGACCATATGGCGACAGCGTGTTCCCAAGAGTAAAAATCTCTAGTGATTTTTGCAGCAACCTTCTTGGCCAGGGCTGGCCTCTTGGCTGTAAATAGCCTGCAGAGCAGTGAGAGTGGGAGCAGGCCCGTGGCTGAATAGTCGTCCATTCACTTCATTTGCCTGCAGAGGTGTCCTTGGGGTGAGGGTGGGGACCACCAAGCCAGTGCTTGTGGGAGGAGGGGGGAGCCCTGGCGAATCCTGCCCTTATCATGTGCTATGGACAGGCCCCACCCCTCTGGCAGGCTCAGCAGCTTCCAGCAGCCTCCATCTATCCAATCTGCCCTTTTGGGATGCAGCACATCACCACATTATGATTTTCAATAGATAAGGCTCAGGCTCCTTCTCCCAAGAGCTCAAGCATTGTATGTCGCAAGGGCAGATGGGTTTTTTGCCATGTTCAAGCAGCCTACTAGGACAAATATGGGTATTACATAGGAACACTGTTTGTGACAGGCTACTTCTGGGTTGGAACAGTGTAGCTAAAACCATTGCGGCCATAGTACTGCAAATTACATATAGGGAAACACTTTCTTTTTGTCAGAGTGCCATGTGCAAGAAGCTCCGCAGTGTCACTGCAAAGCAGATCCAGTGCTAGTCTTCCTTCAAACTGGAGAATATGCACCTCTGTTGGGGTTGGAAATGTGTAAGACAATGTCTAAAGCATCACTGAGAACGATTTAATGCAGCAGTAATACCTTGTTAGGTAACTACCGTGTTTTGCTTAATTCAGCCTCTTGTTAACAAATCAGCAGCAGGCATCTTGGGAATAAAAGGCATTCAGAAAGGACCTGAAATTGCACTTAAGGGCAGACATAGTATTTCCTCTGCAAAGACTTCATAAGCAGAGACAGGATAAACAGACAAAAACTCCCCAGCGAGGCTCCTCCCCTGTCTCTTTGCCTTGTTTTGCCTGACATGTCTCAGCTGGCCCCGAATTACACTGTGTCCGGCCAGGAGGCAGGCAGGCAGCTGTGCAGGGACTGGACAAACAGGGTTTTGTAAAGCAGGAATCAGGCTCTGCAGTTCCACTGTGATTTCCCAGCATGTCTTAATGTTTTTTCTGGGTATGGGTCAATTACCGTTGAAGTTCCCCCTTTCTGTTCAGCTTTCTCAGCCTGGAATACCAAGGAGCACTAAAGTGCTCAACCGGGGCTTTAGCTTTGCTAGAGCACAATCTAGGAAATGCAGAACCCCTCAGATTCACATAGGATCTTGTGTGGGTAGTCTTAGATGAGCTGGAATAAAATAAACAGCTGTGTTTGTGCAGGACTGGGCCAGCATTTAGGAAATCAGGAGACACCAGTTGAAGGTAGTGACTGAAGAGGGTGAAGATGCTACAGCATCAACTGAAGAGAAAGGCCAAAAGCAGCATTAGCTGTTGTCTGTGCAACAGTCGGTGTGGAAGAACTGGGGGCAAAACGATGACAAGGAGAGTCAAATCTCTCCTACAGAGAAAATCTTTACTGTTCCAAAGCTACTTTAATTTGCTTAAAACAAGGCTGAGGGTTGCTGCTTTCCCACATGCTGCTCATGCTTTAGCAGTCGTCATCATCCGTATAAGGAAATAGAGCTGGGTGTAGCTCAATAGCTTGGCTGTGCATGATGCAAAGAGTAACCCCTTGTTCTGCAACCAAATTAAAATCAGATGGTTCATTAGAGCTCTATAGACTTTGCTTTCCCCACAGAAATGTTAATGGAAGAGGTTTGCAGAACAAAATCCAGGCACAATTTAGGACTGCCAATAGCAGCCTCAACCTATTGTGTTTAGACATCAGCCCTTTTTTTTCTGACTTCCTTCTATAGGAAAGAGATGTTGCAATGTCAGCAAAGAGCTGTTTCTGGTTTTGTGCTACACAAGATTCACTGGTCTCAAATGCAGATAGTCATAAAATCAAATTGGATTCAAAACTGGATTCTAAAATGCAGCTATCACCATTCTCTGAGTTTCTGATGTTGTATATGTTAAGATTATTGCTTTAAAGCCATTAACACAAAATCGGAAGGATCTCGCCTGCTTTTTTGGGGGAGTTTTTGTTTTTTTTTAAAAGTTTTGCCAATTCTGGGGCTGGTAGTCCGTGGGTATCTGTTTGTAAAATTGGTCACAAAGGTTATCACAGGCACTTCCGTGCCACTACAGCTACTAAAACGGAGGATGTTTAATGAGAAATGTGACTTTGAAGTGTCCCCATTGTAAGTAACCATTCCTCACAAAAGAGTTGATGTCTAGAGACAGAACAAAAGAAGACAGAAGAAACTCCCATTCTAGCCAGACAACAGCTAGCTAGTGGCTATCTTTGAAGCAACATGCTTTACAAAGTCCAAGAACTAAACTTTTTAAACAATAAGAGCATTAAATGCAAACTTCTCTCATCTTCATACTTTAGAAGACAGACCACTGATTTTTGAAGTTCAAGGTAACGTCTTTTTTTCCCCACCTGTATGTTCATAGAATCATGGAATGGTTTGGGTTGGAAGGGACCTTACCAAGCCCCTGCCATGGGCAGGGACGCCTCACACTAGACCATTGCTGAAGGCTCTGTCCAGCCTGGCCTTGAACACTACCAGGGATGGAGTGTGTTGGTCAGGTGTCATTTAAACACTTTTCCTGGTATTATCTGTTAAGGCTGCGGTCTGATGATGGTACTAGGACATTTCCCCCTCTGTGTGTGTTGTGCTTACCTCAGAGTGTACTGCACAGAAAGCTGCTCCCCCAGCAAGATGTTTATTTCATCCAGATGCCGAATTGGGGTTGGCTGCCGCATGCCATCGGGCCAGTCTGACTGCGTAGCTCAGTCTGGGAGTTGCTTATTCTGCAATTCCACTAGAAGCAGAAGTATTTGTTTCAATAATTAGACACCAAAGAAGTGTTTTCAGTAACATTCCCCACTTGACAGCAGGAGTAGAGGGACAGATCCACTTGTTTGACTGTCTGGACTATGCCTTTTGCACTTAAGTGTTGAGGTCTAAAATATGGTTCTCAGCTTTCAAGAGCTGCACCTGCTGATGTTACCGTCTGAGCTCTGTTTGCACAGTAGCGGTAGACATAGGAGGGCTCAGACCCCCCAGCATCTTTGTCTGGGAAGCAAGTCTGGTTACAAGCCATAAGTTGTGTGCCAGTAAATGCACCCAGTGTAAAACTCAGTGGCTCCTCTGCTTGCTTGTCCAGATTGGTCTAACCAGCAGCACCACCAGCCCTGTGCCCTTCTTCTGTCACTGTACCTTAAAATAGTGTACAGCTGTTGTCAGTACTCAAAACTCAAAACCAGAGATGTTTTGCAGAAGAACTTATCTATGCCCTGTCCACAAATCTCCTGTGCACACATCTCACTATGCAGTTTGCGGCCCATGCTTTCTCTTTCTTTAGATGCCCCTAATGTTGGAAGGCCTTTAGAGGCCCAGAGGGAGGGTTACCAGCTCTGCATAGAGGTACCTATGCATAGTATCCTGCAGTCTGCAGTGAAAAGGAACTTCTGTTTCTCATTTGAGTTTTGTCAACCAATATGGTAATGTCATCAGTGGTTGTAATACTCCACATGAGATACCAGCTACCTACAGGGTAGTTCCAGCCTCCCCTGCCCCCCATCACTGCTTAAGCTGTATGAAGAAACACAGTTGTGAGTTGGCTGACCTGTTTTGCAGTAATGTCACTTTTATTTAGTGAAAGTGAGTGAAGGAGAAAAGCAAGTGTGCAGCTCAGCAGGCAGGAGTGATAGCATCTCCCAGGTTGTCCAGGGATAGTAACTGGACTCTGCTGATTGTTTGAAACATTAGTTCCTCTTGAGCAATGTCAGAAGACTGCTGAGCATCTGTTCCAGAGGGGAGATGATGCCTGAGATCTTTCATTCATACATGGGAAAAGCAAAGGTAAATTCTAAGCTCCTACGGTGCCAGAGAAGGCGACTGTGTGCTAGAAGCCTGCTTTTCCCTTATCCACCAACACTGTAACTCCATCACAGAAGGCCACCAAATTTGTTGGCACAATTTTCTCTTAGTGAAACCATGTTGGTTGTCACCAATCGCCTCCTTATATTCCACGTGCTTTAGCATATTTTCCAGGAGGATCTGTTCCATGATCTTGCTGGGCACCGAAGTGATGCTGACTGTCCTCTAGTTCCCTGTGTCTTCCTTGTTTCCCTATTAAAACTGGGAGTTATGTTTCCCCTTTTCCTGTCGGTGGGACCTTTACCAGCCTGCCATGACTTCTCCAGTATGATGGATTGCGGGTTGGAAACTGTATTTGCCAGCTCCCTCAGGACCTGTGGATGCATCTCATCCCATGGACTTATGCACCTTCATAGTGCTTAGATAGTATCAAACCTGGCCCCGAATCAAAGGAAAACCATTATTGTCATGCTGATGCCTTCTCAGCAGAGTACATTTTCGATTGTAAATTCATGAGTGCTGTTGAAAGTGATAGAAATAATATTTCATTAACCATAAGTATTTAGATAGTTCATCTGTTCCCTTTAATACGGTAAATAAGGGTTGGTAAAGTAATTCTGCACTGTACAAGATCCTGCTGTATTCTGTGTGGAGATTCAAGTGCGTTTGCCAAGTACGCACAGCTCACACCAAAGCATGAAATGGGCTTGGTTTATACCTGCGCAGTGTCTGTCCACAGGAAAGCTGCCTGCCAGGAACCACATCCAAGCTACTTTGTTTCTTAAAATCTAACAGAAATCTCCCAAGGCCATTTCCAGGCAGTGCAGGGCACAGGAGTCAGCAGCTCATTGTATCCCACTGTGCAACACTTCTGTCAGGGTATGTATAAGGAAGAAGTTCTTCCCGGTGAGGGTGCTGAGGCGCTGGCACAGGGTGCCCAGAGAAGCTGTGGCTGCCTCATCCCTGGCAGTGTTCAAGGCCAGGTTGGACACAGGAGCTTGGAGCATCCTGCTCTAGTGGAAGGTGTCCCTGCCCGTGGCAGGGGTTGGAGCTGGATGAGCTCTAGGGTCCCTTCCAACACAAACCAGTCTGGGATCCTATATGTGGCCACTGTTTGGATTTGCTGCTCTCTGGAGATCGTGGCTCATGTTCTGCTCATGTACCTGTGTGCTTGAAGTATTCAAGCATTAAGCTTGAATGAAATATTCAAGTATTAAGCTAATTTCAGTGATAGGAATATGTAAGAGAAGTCAAAGTTCTAAAATCCAAAGCTTCATGCTACCAGCCTCAGAATGTGGTATTCCTACAAGAATGTACTAGTAGAGTAATAACCCTTTCAGTGGACTCCTGACAGTTCAGTAACAGTAATGAGAGAGCTATAATATGCTGGCCACTGCCAAAAATAATCCAACAACTTTTCCGACTGTTCTGCCACCCTGAGAAAACACTGCTTCAGTTCCAACTGGCTGCTTTTTAACCACAAAAGAGTTTATTTTCAGCAGGACTCTCTCTTTTTTTTTTTCCTTTATTTTTTTTTAATGTTCTTTCACCGAATTCCCGGATTCCTGGTTGTGGTGGAATCCAGTAAATGATGCAGTGTTATTCAAATGATGCTGAAGGCAGCATCTATACTATTCATTTCCTACCTACCATTCCCAGAGATTAAGACAATATCCTACTGAAGTATTTCTTCATCATTTACATGCACTCATGGTTATAGATCTGGAGGGGATAAAAAAAAACCACTTCATTCTTAATTCTTAGTCTCAACACATATAGTAGGAGTCGGGACATACCATAAACATGTAAAATGCTGTTTGCACTTGAAATTCTTTATAAGGGTTCACAGTAAACCACAGTATTTACCAGCTGATCAAACAAGTATAGAGGGGGAATCTCTATTTCTTTAAACAATTCTCCTGCAGAATCTGAGGAAGAACAGATGAAAAGGGTTACATTGCCTGAAAACTTATTTAGAACTGATAATTTACTGGATTTACTAAATTAATTGCTTCCAATAACAATAGCAGTGCTTAAAATCACTGCCAAATCTCTGTTCCATGTAACCCCCAGACCTGTACCTCCTGATTCCAGATCAATTGCAATTCAGTCTACTGGACTGTTAGTAACTGGGCTGTAAAGCATATAAAGATGTATGTGAGAGTTTGGGAATTCCAAGAGCAGGTTGACACTTCTTTGTGAAAACTGCCACTGAATTTTGGCATCTCTGTTTTTCCTAGAATACAGAAATACAGCTCTTTTAAACCTGGAAGCATTGATAAAGTAGCATTACAGTAGGAAGAAAAAAGGGTGTACAGTGTTGAAGTAGTTCTATTTCATGAACTGGAAATACAGCATGGAAGGTGGGACTCCAGGACATCGCCCCCTCTTTTTCCCCTGGACACTGAACAGTTCAGCTTTTCACGTCAAGAACATTCATGGTTTAGTTTAACTCAAAACAGAGGTTTGATTTACAGCAGCAACTCCAGCAGACCAATAGTGCTGTTGTTTGACCAGCATAACCTCTTCCCTCAGGTGATCAGCTCTGTCAGAAAAAAGCACATCTCTCACAATCCTAATGTTTCAATAGCTTTTCTGGGGGTTCTATCTTAAACAGAAGTGACTGGACTTAACCCAGGAGGGTCCCCTCTAGTTACGTGTTCTTCTAAAAGCAGCTGTTTTCACAGAATAATATTATACATACTTGATGGTAACTGGAAAAAGCACCAGATTTGCTCCATTTCAGAGGTATTTTTACAGTTGTGTTTGAAGTGGATTGATTTTGCTTTTTCATTGACTCCACACGAAAGGCTGGGGGAGACAGATGAAAAGCTGCTACTTGAAATTTACTTGAAAAACATATAATTACATGTCAGAAAGTTCGTGGTCTTATTTGACCATGATGTCATGAATGATGCACAGCTTTTCAGTAAGGAAATTGGCTCGGGGGCTTATAAGAACTTCCCAGTATCTGTCAGTCCCAGGTCATTGGGATCACTCTGAGAAAAGACATCCTTCATCTTAAAACAGTTTTCTTTTTTTACCTATAGAACAAAGAAAACCAGCTGCTTTCTTATCTGCTGCCAATGCAGTTAAGATATATTTAAGTCTCAAAGGAACATGAATTCTGGTAATTCAGCAGAAATTGCAGTCTCATTATACTGCCTTGTTTAAACTAGGAACAGTATGAAGAAACCAGTCACCCAGGCCTTCTGCAGGATCAACAATGATGCTGTTCTTCTATGCAGTGCAGTACCTCAGGAGTAGTTGTTGTGAGGCAAAGCAGAATGGTTTTGTCATGACCAAAACAATAGAATTTTTAGCCACAAGTGTATGTAAAGCTGTCCTGCTGACAGTCAGCCAACATTTTGATAGCTATAACCTCTAAGGTTTAGCTTACAAATATTGCATTGATACATCGAAAGACTCCTACTATCAAATCACAGTCTTCTCCTTTAGGGCAAATCATAGAACCATAGAATGGTTTGGGCTTGGGAAGGGACCTTAAAGCTCATCCAGCTCCAACCTCTGCCCTGGGCATGGACACCTTCCACTAGAGCAGCTTGCTCCAAGCTCCTGTGTCCAACCTGCCTTGAGCACTGCCAGGGATGGGGCAGCCACAGCTTCTCTGGGCACCCTGTGCCAGCGCCTCAGGACCCTCACCGGGAAGAGCTTCTGTCTAAGAGCTCATCTCAGTGTCCCCTCTGTCAGGTTAAAGCCATTCCCCTTGGCCTGTCCCTACAGGCCCTTATTCAAAGCTCCTCTCCCGCCTTCTTGTAGGCCCCTTTAAGTATTGGGAGGCTGCTCTAAGATCTTCCCAGAGCATTTTTATCCTTTCCTAGTGTTGGTATATTGATTGAGTCCTCCAAATGTTGTAAACTGAAAAAAGGGACTCAGTCACTGCCCTGTGTTCAGCAGTAGCAGTCATTTTTCTCCTTCTTAGCAGCTGGTGCAGTGCTGTGCTTTTGACTTTCAGCCTGGGAACAGCGCTGATAACACCGATGTTTTTAGTTGGTGCTCAGTAATGTTTACCCTGACCAAGGACTTTCTGGGTCTCGTGCTCTGCCAGGGAGGAGGGGAAGCTGCGAGGAAGCAGAGAGAGGACCCCTGACCCAAACTGACCAAAGAGGTATTCCATACCACATCACGTCATGCCCAGGATGTAGAACTGGGGGCAGTTACCTGGAAGGGCTACATTACTGCTCTGGTCAGGCTGGGTATCAGTTGGCGGGTGGTGAGCGTATTCTCTTCCCTTGTTGTTTCCCTTATCATTATTGG
Source organism: Pezoporus wallicus (assembly GCF_028554395.1). NCBI lineage: Eukaryota > Metazoa > Chordata > Aves > Psittaciformes > Psittacidae > Pezoporus > Pezoporus wallicus. The sequence continues at coordinate 118,225 of NW_026636574.1, read as the reverse complement.
TGGTAGCAGCAGTGGTTTGTGTTATTCCTTAGTTACTGGACTGCTCTTATCTCAACACATGGGAGTTACATTCTTTCGATTCTTCTCCCCATTCCTCTTGGGTGGGGGGGGGGGGAGAAAGGATAGGGGGGAGTGAGTGAACGGCTGTGTGGTTCTGAGTTGCTGGCTGGGCTTAAACAACGACAGTCACTAATAATAAGACTGCACTATGGCAGAATTTAGTGCACATTCTCTTGAAACAGGTTAAACAAATGTGCTTTTTTGACAGAATGATAACTTACTTTCCACTAATAAACACAGTGAACTCTAAGGATGTGAAACTTTTCAGTTTTCAGCCCAATTTGTTTTCCAATTCCCTTTTGCTGACAGCATGATGTACGTGTATATTGCCACGTGCTTCTGCCAAACATGAGTGAGGATGGAATGGGCAGGAAAAATTTCCTCATTATTACTTTGTTAGACTTTAATATGCACTCTGTCTATTAGAAGTGTGTAATTCCATCATGTCAGGTTGGAATGTTGCTTTCCTTGAAGAGGTTCCTTTGAGGTTTTTTTCTTAGCATTTTACACGTTTGTAGGTATTACAGTATTGCATTGTGAAATCTTATGATGTGATACTTGAAAGACCAAGGAAATGAATAAAAACCTGGTGGAGCAACCAGTATTTAAAGCCATACTGCTGTGTTACAGTTCTACCAGCACGAAGTGAAAACTAAAGACCAAGCCTTGATTTTATACCAGGACATCTGTGACACCTCCTGTAATCACTGTCATAGCACTAAACAGGTGGGAGCATCCTAGCTTGTGGGAAGTGCTACTGCTTGAACTGAGGGAACAAAACCTTCCAAACTGCTTTGGCAAGCCTTTTAGTTGTTTGCTGTCCACAATGCACCAATACAACTTCCATTATGTTTATGTCTTTATTCTAGATATTTACTCATTGCTTCATGCAGAGTACTGGTTAGGCTGCTAGAGCCCAGAAATCAATGATTATGCTTTATTCAGGAATGACAAAAGAAGTTTGTAGTCCATAGGGTCTGTCCCAGCAATGAAGTTTGTGCAGTTCTTTCCGATAACACAGTATGGAGCATGTACACTGTGCTGGCGCTACTGGTAGCAGATGGTTTGCAGCCAGTAAATTACTGCTTGTTTTCTAGTGTTACTTGCAGTGATGGATGATGTGCTTGGCTGTCTCTGCAGCAATGGGATCATGGAGGTCACCAAAATAAGCAACAAGCAGTAGTTTTATCTTGCTGCTTCTGATGATAGGAAAGAAATGAGTGTTGCAGAGGCTGGTGAAATTGCTGTTCAAGGGAAGGGGTTTGCTGGCACATCTTCCTCACTGAAACACTTCAACAGGTCTATAAATTAGAATTTAGCAGTTGTAGTTCTGGGAACAAATTTCTTAGACCTGTGAGGCCTTTAAGGGAATCCTTAAGCCGTTGTGACTAAGAACAGTGTCAGAGGCTCTACATTTCAGCTCTCCCTTGATGTTAGCTGATGAGCAAGAAAATAGGTATTTCTGATGGACCTAAGGTTTCATTCCTCTATATTTACAATGATTCATCCTGTAAAGAGCAGCTTTATGTATGCTGAAAAGCCAGTTGGAAGCTGCCTGTGTCTCATACACTTCCTTTTGTTCTAAATGCCTCCAGTACTGAAATGTTCCTATGAGTATTTCTAAGGAGAGCAATAGACTGAGAAAAATGCTGCCCTGCAGCGATGAGCATGTATCATGTCAGTGTGATCGTCGTCATCACAGGATGTGCAACAAAGATCCACCTCTAGATTTCTGACTCAAGCTTAGTGTAGGCAAGGGTAATGACAAGAATGCTTGGTAACATGTGATGCATCTCTCTCTTCGGGGTACTTAAGGGAAAACAGCACTGTAAGTCTTGACCTGGAGGAAGGGGATTCACCAAATCAGAAACTGGTAAAGCTTTAGAAAACACTTCTTAGGGCTTATTTTATACTTATTGGGGCATAAGTAATGGGAATGGCTTATTTGCAGCAGCCTAATTTTATCCCTTCTATTCTCCTGAACCAGTACATAAATATTTCAATTGCAGAGAAGCCTCCAAAGAGGAAAGCAAGTCCGAGTCTCTTGCCCATCACTTTCATTGACACCCCATTCCCTCAGAGCACTGGGTGCCGAGTGAAGGGACCTGATGGGAGAGATCAGCCTGCAGCAACAGATGTGGTTTCTTGCCAAAGATAATACTTGTGATACTTGCAACACAGGACAAACAGAGCTCAGTTTTAAAACACTCACGTTGCAACTACTGCATTTTAAAACATAATCAGGACTTCTGTTTCTAAGAAAGTAATGCTTGGCATCATGATACTCCAACACATAGATTACACTCATGGGAATTTAGTCATCAGCAGTTATCTGAACTGTAGCTTCTTTTGGAAAACAATATGTGGTTTTCAGGTCATGATGACCATAACCAGTAAAAACCTGCAGTGGGATGCAGCTCTTACTGTGAGAGATGGGCTGTTAGTACAGTGTTAAACATGCACAGAGCATCCTGACAGGAGAGAAAATTTTATCCTATTGAAGATAACGGTGACAAACTGACAGTCAGAAATTGCCTCTCTCAGGATAAAAATCTCTTTAAATTTAGTGAAGGAAAAATGAAATAATGGTCACTTATCAAAACCGGTGAGAAATCTCTCAGAAAATAAATGACAGAGAACAGCTTTAGAAGGAGCAGGTGAATCTGGTTCTCCTGAAGTCAGTGGGCTCAATGGCATAAAGGTGGTAAAATTAAATGAGCTAGAAATAAAAATGCTGGTTAGAAATAAGTTACCTGAGCATACTATGGTTGTATATCACCCCTATATTATCATCTATAAAGGAAACCCTAAAATAATGATTCACATGTGATGATTACTTTGGAACTTTCAATATAGGCTTCAAACTGTATATATATATTTTATAGGACTCCAGGGTTCGTAACTCCTAATTCACAGGCACAAAGGAGTAACTAAAGATCTCAGGCACTAACTGATAGGAATACTACTGCAGCAAAATGGGGATAAATCCGTCCCACCCATATAAAGTTGTTTGCCTTTGAGGTCTATGAAAACGTGCCTCCATGCTACCCAAGTATTGGCCAGCATGGAAGGTTGCTGCTCACCTGCATTTCCTGTCTAAGCACAAGGAGCCCTTCCATGTGCTGCTTAAAACAGCAAGTCGAAAGAAGTGCATGAAGGGGGGTGCACGGCCTGTCCTCCTCTCCCTTTACAGCTTTCCCAGATGGATCTTGAGCTATTTTAGGGAAGTGTCTAGCTTGCTGTAGTTGGTCCTAAGGTTTCCAATACAAAATGACCAGAAATGAAAGAACTGTACTTTGAGAGTTTATGAAAATCAAACTGAAATTCATCTGGGAAAGGAAAGTATGAAGTTAATCAGTCTGCAAGATTACTATCCCATCTTACAGCCAAAAGTAGTTAAGGCAGAAAAATACAGTATCTTTAAGTGCCAATAAACTTTTCCAGCTAGTGATCTTATTCCAGCTATTCAGAAGGGAATATAAATCCTGCTTCTTGTCCAAACCCTTATTAATAAGAGCAAGCTGAATCCTAACAGTGATACCAGCATTTAATTTTGACTCAAGCTCATAATTTTCATTTGTGTTGTCCTTTTTCACTATCTTTTTCTACCACTGTACAAAGAAATCTGAAGCAAATGAGGTTTTTAGCAATTGTAGTGTAGTGAGAAGATAAAAATGAGCTGGTGTGTCATGATCAGATTCCCAAAGATAGATTCCTTAGAAGCATGGAATGGTTCGACTTGGAAGGGACCTTAAAACTCACCCAGGTCCAACCGCTGCCACGGGCAGGGACACCTTCCACTGGAGCAACTTGCTCCAAGCCCCTGTGTCCAACCTGGCCTTGAGCACTGCCAGGGATGAGGCAGCCACAGCTTCTCTGGGCACCCTGTGCCAGCGCCTCAGCACCCTCACAGGGAAGAGCTTCTGCCTAAGATCTAACCATCATCTGTGATGTTTCTCTAGATCTTGAATTTGGGGTATTCCCTATTTCTAAATCTACTTTACCTTCATGAGACCTGTGGAATTCTGTTACCTTCTTAGTGATTGAATTCCCTCTCTAATGATTTACTTTACATGGCAATACAGAAATCTTGACAAGAAAACTCATGTCAGTCAAATTCATTTTACCTTATTGTAACTACATTGAACTCATTTTGTTAGAAGTCCACATAAGGTATGGGAATAATATTTTAAATTGAATGTTAATACTTTCCTTTAAATCAACATGCCCCGAGTTGAACTGAATGCATAAACAACAAGTAACTGAGCAGTTGCTCTTTAGTGGTTTCACTTTTACCTTCTTTGACATATCCTGTAAATGTGAGAAATATGTCATTTCTGGATGACTACTGGACATACGCAGTGGATAGCAGTGAGCTGTGACCTGCTATGCATGAGCTGACATGCAAAGATTGGGCAGGTATTTGTATATCTCCTCACTGCAAAGCCTGAGCTCGTTGTGAAGATTGTGAAGATGTAGGGATGCTCAAACCCCTCTACTCCGCATGCCTTTCCCATTTAATTTGCATTCAAAACAATTTCCTTAGAATTTCTAAGTTCTCTGATACAGAGATGTGAAATATGGTGGGTTTTGTCATATACACTAAGCAAATGTTTGAGTTGGGGGAAAGAAAAGCTTTCATCTTGGAAGGTGTTTTGGTAGTTCCTAGTAATGTTAAAATTGGAAGTTACTAAAGAGGTGGAATAAAAGGTTTTTTTTCTCTCTGACCCTTTAAAATCTGGTTTCATTTTGACATAAGAGGATGAAGTCTCCTAGGAACAGGGTGTGGAGTAGAGCTTGTCCACAACAAAATCTGCAAATACTGCCTTATAAAACAAGGTCAACCAGGGAAACATTGAAAGAGTTACACAGAAACCTGTGTAACTGTTGTAATGCTCCCTAGAAGCACAAGTAGTTCCTAACAAGAGAAATGAAAGTCTCCTGACATCTAGGGTATTTTACCAAGGAAAACACAAGGATCTTAGGATTGCTTAGACCTTTAAGCCATCTTTGTTCTTATACTTTGGCTCATTTGGACATGATCAGAAAAAGAAAACAAACAAATAGGATTTTGTCTTTGCATTCTAGCACTTGATGCTGCATCATTTTCTATGAAGAGACAGAGCTGTTGTGTAGACTGTGGTGCTTCAGGAATTCTTGCCCATGTGCTTTCATACTTCTTACGTTTATCCTCAGGATTTACTTAGGATTAAAGTAAGGTTTGTGTGTAAATGTGTTGACATTATGCAAAAGGCTCCATACCTCTGTTTTTTTGCCTGCTTGTTTTCTGTTCTGAAGTGTGTTAAGCCTAGAAGATTGCTTTGGTTGATTGGCTGAAGAGTAAACCATTGCAAAGCTGATCTGCAGAAGTTTTCAGGATGCTGGGAAACAGAACCTATTTGTTTGCACTCTTTTATTTGCCTTTTTATCCTCATTTGTTCATTGTATTTTTGTGCGTGCATGACTCAAGTGGTAGAAAAACAAGTGTGTTTTCATGAGTGTTTGCAACCCATATGAGTTCCAGATCCTTTTCTCTTTACATAATCCTTTGTTGCATCTTTTTTCATGGAATGAGTAGATTAAAAAGCACTGGGAGAATGGAATTGTCATCCCCAAGTCCAGCCTGTGACTGCTACTATGACTAAGTGCAGATAGGCACTTGCATTCCCTCTGGGCTGGACAGACCTGTGCATCCCCTGTCTAAACAGAACTGCTCTTCTGGGCAGCAGTTGGGCTGGCTTGTTACTGATTTGCTGGGCAGCACACTCAAGTACCAAGCAATATATTCCTGCTGGTAAAATCTCATATTCTCTGGAACTCAGTCCTGCCCCTGATCATACCTATGTCTTGACATACGCTTTTTTTGTTTCCTCTCCAGCACCAAGTGTCTGCTCCACATGCTTTCTGACTGCAGCCTCTCCTTTATCTGCAAGTCTCCCTGCCTTCTCCTTCTACACGTTGAGACCAGCTGCCTCAGAGTTTCTGCCCCCCCTGAGCTTTGCTGCAGTGTATGCTAGACCTCTTGTCTTAAGCATTTGGCTTTCATCTTCTGTGGAAGGTATTTACACTTTACTGTATTAATACATTGCAAAGTGTCTCTTAATGCTAGACAACTGCTGGCAAGCATGAAGAGAGGTAGAAACAAAATGCAGTGGATTCTCTACATTAGAAACAGAATATATAATCAGAAAAAAAAGAATTCAAACTGCATTTTCTTTGAACTGAATAAGCAATTATAGTGTCTTGATTTAGGAGGTTGCTTCATTCCTATGCCCTGAAAATCTCAGCTCTGCTTTAGTTGACACCCTGACACTAAACCTATGAGGCCAGAAAAATACAGACTGGTCTTCTGCACTATGCAAAGTTCCCAGCATCCTGAGTGTGTCAGGCAGCTGCTGCATAAAAAAAATCTAACTAATGCTCCCAGAGAGCAAAGAGAGCTTGAACTGGGTCCATATTTTAGCTGTATTGTGTGGGCTTCTGGGAGCAGACCCAGTGAGCAGTGGGTGAGTAGGAGTTTTCTGTCTTTGTATTATGTCAGAGTTTGAGGGGAGGCATCTGCTGTGAATGTTTTAAGACAGGAGGTTTTTCTTTTCTAACCAGACACTTTAGGTGAAATATAAATGTCTGAATCTTGAACCAGTGGCCTCTGGAGCCTGAGCACTCTGCAACATCCTTACCTCACAGAAAGCTTGCTGGCAATCTGTGCAATGTACAGTGAAGTGACTGGTGATAGAGTGCAAGATGTCCTCCCTGGCTGGGAGTCTGCAGCTGTCTCTGAGATAAATGCCTGTGTCTTTGAGCAGCTCTGGTCATACACTTAAAACAGAAAAGTGCTTGTAAAGAAAAGATTGATCCTTTCTTGTACTTTTCACTTCCTTTATATGGAATTCTTTAAGCAAAGAACGAAGTGCAAAGAAGTTTAAATGAAGTTCAGGCTTCAGCAACTTCTGCTTATGAACAGGAAACTGGGAGTTGGACTAACCTGTCAGCCTTGACAATTCTTGAAAGTCTCAGTTTGGCAACTCATGTTAAGAACATTTGTGGGGTTCTTACATGTTCATTTTCTGATTGCTGGCGTCATCTGATTGCTGAATACATTTTTTGCTGTAGTCAGAAAGTATAATGGAGAAGAGGCATCCCTTTTATTTCAGTTGTGCTCTTGAATGCTTCTACCACTCCTTCTAGAACTCTTTGGCCTTGTTGTAAATCTGAATAAATCTAAATGCCTAAATAGCAAAGCAATGCTAATCGCTGATGTCATCACACATCTTTACACTTTTCACTCTTCACCTTCCCATGGGGTTCACTGACTTCCTCACTAGGCAGAGTTTGAAATGTGGGACTTCCAATAAAGGTAGTCCAGGATTAGAAGATCACTATTACTGTGTTTACCAGTGTATTATTTTCCTTGCTGTTTTTTACTACAGAATCATAGAATGATTTGTGTTGGAAGATGGGCAGGGACACCTATTAAATCAGGTTATTTTTTTATATTAGTTATTATTATATTAGGTATGAACCTTTATTATTTCCATCAATAGACTGAATTTGTAAGCTCTTGGAAATGGGCTGAACCCAGGACAAATGGGCTGAACCCCACGACAGCTGACTAAATGGTTGTAACAAGGTTTCTCACCTACATTGATTAAAACAATCTTGTGGAAGCCGATTATACCAAAACTTCTCTTAGTTCTGTATCACATCCCTTATAGAAGATATTAGAGAAGGAGTTGGAGTGGGAAGAGGCACTTCTGAAAGCTGTGGAATGGTAACTTGCTATAGAAATAAGAAGCTACAGAAATAATAACTTGTAAATAATATTTGAAGGCTATAGCTGGTTAAGTGCAATACAGCTTGAAGTTCAGATCCTCCTTCTTCCAGTTCAGTAAGGGAAATGGGGGTTGAAACTTGATCTTAAGTTCCTTTCCGACCCTAACCATTCTCTGATTCTAAATATGTTGCAGACTAATGCATCTATGTTCTTAGCATGGTAAAATGTGTACAGCCTTTGGTTGCTTAAACTACTGAGAAGGATGGCAAGTTCAAAACCTGTAAACTCATCAGCTCAAGGCAGCGTAGCAGCTCTCTGTAGTATGCAGTGCTGTTGCTACCACCGCTATAAAATGGAGTGTGTTGTTAAAACCACTGTGGATAAGGAGTTATGGCCTGCATGGAAGAGTGCCATCTTTGTGCTAACTTAGATGTTAAAAAATGCTAACTTGAACTCACAGATACCCTGATTATCCTGCTAAAAGAAGACCTGGAATCCCTTCTCAGAATTACACCATTTTAATTAGAAGAATGTGAGCGAAGTCTTAATCTTGTTATTAGGGATGGACATGGATAAGACAGAAACAAAATCCACAGCGACAGGGCCTAAACACAAAAAATCAATGGTTTGAAGACTAGTAACTGCAGTGATTGCTGCAGCAACAGAACTGCTTCTTGACCCTTCTTTTCATACAAGACTAAGCTTGACAGTGAATAAGTTGGAAGAAGTACCTCTTCTTGTAACATTGAGCTGCCTCACACGCAGCAATTTGAAAATACACAGCTGAACTGCAGGGAAAGGTATTTGAATTTACAAAGCAAATCCCCAGATGCATGAGTATTTTTTATTTCCTTTTAGCCCTTCTAAATTCTTGTGACATTCAGGGATCAATAACAATCTCATCTGTGGCTGATTCTGACAGATGTTAATCTTTCCCTTGGCTTTGCAGTCGGCTTGAAATAGTACTTGTTTCTTCATGTCAGGCCTCTGGCAATGCTTACTGGAGTCAGAATTACAGTTTCTAGTGAATCCTATTTTTACTGTCATTAGCTTTCTAAACTTCCCCATAGCTGGCAACGTTTCCAGGCTTGGAGACCTACTTAGTGGGAAGCTGGGAGAGTGATGGGTTGTTTCTGTTTCAAAGCATTGTGCCTTTAATTGAGGTTTGCTTAACTTTGTCATGAGGTCCATTTACGTTTAAGGCATTTCATGACAGTGATCACATACTGTGTTTGTAGAGTGGCTGCTTTTCTGTTGTGATTTACCTATTAATGAAAGGGAAAAATAGCTCCATGTTTACTTAAGGTTTTTACAAGTAGGTTTTTTTTTTTCCTTCTGCTGACTTGGTTAATAGATTCAGGAAATTTCTGGATTGGAAGTCAGAGACGTGGCTCACCTGCAGATCCTGTGCTGTGCTTTAGCTAAGGAATTGGCTAGATCTATTTAGCAAACTACAGGTGCTCTGGTTTTGGTACCTACTTGTCTAGATAGCAGTTGATACCACCATCAGAACCCATAAGCCCTGGGCTTGTGCTTCCAAGTTAGGGACAAATCTTGATCAGAAAGCAACAGGAACAGGAACATTTCTCTCACAAATGCTGTGGAATTGATGCTGAACAGCAGACCGTGGGTGCAGTATTGCTTTTTGTGTTCATCAGTTGTACAGGCTAATTTCCTTCTCTTAGAATGTGTTAGGGGTGACCCAAACCATGTGAGTTCTAGCATGAGCTTGGCAATGATCATTTTAGTTGGGGAAGCCAAATACTCATTTCTTAATAAGAAAAGAAAGTTGATTAATCAGCTACGTCATCCTGTTCTACTTCAGGATTGGTATGAATGGCGTTCCCTATGGATCAGCCTACACAGAGGCAAATGCCAAACCATAATTAAGACTGAGTGACTGCAAGTTCAATGAAATGTTTCAAAATACCAAATTAAGATTGAGTGACTGAGTTCAATCAAATGTTTCAAAATATCACTCATGTGTTTTAGATAAAATAAAAAGCCAGGGATATTCTCAGTCAAGCAGTTAATTTCTTCCTGAACACTTAGAGAATCATGGAGTCTACTAGGTTGGAAAAGACCTTCAAGACATCAAGTCCAACCATTGCTCAGCACTGCCAAGGCCACCACTAACCCATGGCACTGAGGGCCTCCTGTACATGGTGTGTGAACGCTTTCAGGGGCGGTGACTCCAACCCGAGCAGCCCTTGGGTGAAGGAATTGTTCCTAATCTCCAGTATAACCCTCCCCTGGTGCAGTTTGAGGCTGTTCCCTCTTGTCCTATACTTGTGATGTTCTTAATTTGAAGATTTTCACTATGACTCTTTCCGAGTAGAGGAACTTTATTTCATTGTGCAGGTTTGCATTAGGTTCCACTTCAGTATATAGACTGACAGATGAAAAATGGCACCTTCCTTCTCTCACATTCTTCTTTCTGAATGATGCTGCAATGCTGCCTTGTTTCTGGGACAGATAATTTGCAGAGCCTCTAGGAATTAAAACAGGCTTTTAGAATATTTTAGAAAGAGAAACAATAGCAACCTACAAAACCTCTTGCAGATATTACTACAAGCGGCAAAAATCACGCCTGGAAGGGAAAAGGGGTATTTTAGAGATAAGTCAGTAGGTTTTTTCATCTATTATTTTTAGATAGTTAATCCCCAAAGGGTATTTCTGTGGATTTTGTTTCTTGCATCTAGCAAAAAAATGTTTCAAATAGGAGCTGAAGACGGCTTATGTTAAATTTTCTTGCAAGAGTTCATCTAGTTGAAATTAACGGTGATTGTTTCAATACATGTCTAGTTCCTTATGTGCCCCAGGTTGTGTGCAATAATGAAAACCTGATCATCAGCACATCCATAAATGACTCATCTTCTTTACTGCTCCCACATGGTTGCACAGCTTTACTGACTGCTTGCTTTGATGAATATTTGGTATTTGTCATGTGAAGCTATTCCATCACTTTTGTAATATGGGAAATTCCAAGCACACTGAACACCTTAACACCATGTCACAGCTCATGGATTCATACTCATTTTGTGACCCAGTATGACACAGTAGTCTATACCAGCCACATAAAGATAAAAGTTACAACACAGACATCTGGCTGCAACCATGCACCTGGATTAAACAGTTTCCCATCTGGCTCTACTATATTATGGAGCAAAGCAGGTGGTAGAACCTTAGGTAAGAGCTGTCATTAAAGAGTAAGCAATTGCTTTTCTTTCTTGTTTAGTTGGTTGTTTCTTTCCCCAGTGGATAAAGGTGATATATTTATCTCATGCCAATAAGGCTTCACTCAATAAAAATGCTGGAAATGGAAGATTCTTCCTTTTTACTTTATGATTTGTTGAATGATGGCATTGCTGGGAAAAGAGGGAAGTAAAGCTGCAGGAAATAGGAGAAGCAGGTTAAAGGGTTTTGTCAGAGCTCTTTTTCTGCAGTTTTTTTTTCCTCTGCTTTGTGCCTTGCTATGGGTCCATGCTGCACCTGCAACAGGGAATTTGGAGCTCCCCCACATGAGTGGGGAAGATGCAAAAGGGATGTAAATTCTCATTCGAAATTCACCTTTTACTAACAAGTGAAACTTGTTACTGACTCACACAGGGTTGATAATACTAATGTTAAGTTCTGGTTTTCTGTGTTGGGTAAGTGGTTTCTTTTTCTGCTTTTATGTTCAACCCTGCAAAGAACAGTGTTGGCATTTTGTAAGGAATCTGGGCACATGTGCTCTAAAGCTTATATACTGCACCTACAGCTTGTCAGCTGGGAACCTGCTGGTGATACGTGAGCTGTCTGCTACCATTTTGGTCTTTGCTGTCTAGTCATTAATCAGAACAGAGAAAACATAATAAAATGCGGAATTCTTTCCCCACACCATTATGGTATTTCTATGTTTTGTATGCCAATATTAATTACATTAACCTGAAATACTTGAAATTCATTGTCATTATATCACTTAACACTGTAACCACGTATTTCCTTTGTCTGGATATTTGATGTGCATCTTGTTGTATTTATTACAGTATTACTTGGGAATGCTGGTTTCTATTGAATCAGTTGTCAGGAGCAATCACAGAATCACACAGAATCACACAGAATCACAGAACTGGTAAAACTGGAACGGAGATCCTCTAGTCCAAGCATAATAGTGACAAGAAAGCAATTATATTCCGAATTGGAAGGTAGTATGCATGAGCATATGGTGAAAAGAAACAAAAGATGACATTTGTAGCCAGATGTGATCTGGCTATGTTGTATGGTCAAGAATGGTACTACACAGATTGTTATCATAATTATAGCATTAGGGGTAGATTTTTCTTAGGTATTTGCGTATTTTTACTACACTGTTCATCAGATGATGACTACATGACAATTTTAGATTGCTTAACACAAGGAAAATAACTGGTGGGCTGGGTTTTGGTTTTTTTTAATAGCATACGCCTAACAGGTCTCTGACTTAAAAATCTTTTTAAAGGTACATATTGTGTAATCTTTCTGTTTTGTTTGGGTTTTTTTTTGTGAATATTAGGTTCAAAGCAGATAGTCAAGTTTTGCACATCATTTTCTGCCAGCTTAAAATGAAAAGCAGAGGGAAGTTTTGATCAGATGTGCACCTACTTTCTGTGTGCAATGTCACAGTTCAAATAGATGTCTCTCGAAAAAGAGCTTTTGCAAAATTTTATTGCAAAGATAGAGAGATGAACTTTAAATCTGCTGAACAACATTATATCAGGTTTTCTGTGGCATTGGAAATAGGTGATTTTCTTAGAAAGTATTTCCTTTCAAGTGATGGAACAATCCTGGTTACAGTGCTGAAGACTGAATTCAGATGACTGAATTCAAACAAATTCTGTGATTCTGTGATTTGAATGCTTTTGCAAATTTGAAATGTTGAACAAAGGTAGGAAATTCTGTAGTTCATAAGTAGTTTTCTACTTTCTTTGCTTTCAAATAGAACAGAAGGAGTGGGAGAGCGGAGAAGGAAAAGGCTACGTGTTTTTCTTTTGAAGCACGGAGGGGAAAAAGTGGTGTTTAGTGCAACCCTTCACAGCACTACGCTGTTCACAAAGGCAGTTTACAGTGCAGGAATGCACATCTAGGGAGAGCTGGTGGATCAAAGTCCCTCTAATGCATGTGATGTGATTCTGCATGCTTTGGCAAAGCCAGAAACTCACACTTTTGGCATATATAAAGTGTTCTGGAATGTGAGGCTGAGCAGTGAACCTTTGCACTCTTCTGTTTACAGCTTGTGCCTGAGAAAATAATGAGAGGAGAGTTTGGCAAGAATGATTGGGGCTGGAGGATTTGGATCCAGGTGGAACAAAATAATAGATGTTGAATATTTAGAGCTTTGATAAGAAACACCAATAACAAGCAGAGGAATGGAATGGGTCCTTGACATGCAAAATAAAGCATGCTTAGGCTGTGTGGCTTGACATCTTTGTAACTAAAACGTAAGTTGGTACACAAGTGCAAAGCATAATTGAGTACACAGTTCTTAGTTGCTGTGCAGACTTCAAGGTGGGGGCAACACAGAGCATCACCTGGTTTTAGTCTGGCTTAATAGGGAAATGACACTTATGAAATTACACTGTCTTGTGAACCCTTGACGCAATGACGCTTGAAATTCTTGAGTGCCATTCACATCTCACAGAAGGCTGGAGGTTTTAAAGCTACTAGCTTTCTAAATAATGTTTCTACAAGTTTGATTAAAATGTAGGATAGGTGGAAGTCCTGACCAGAATAAAAGCTATGGTGTTAGTGGTCTGTTTGATTAGAGAGTTTGTGTTAGACATGTGTATCTCTATGTCCTAGAAGTTACTCAAACCTCGCAGATGGTTACAAATTTAGTACATGCCGGAAACTCTGATCACCACAGAGAAAAAGGTTTCATTATTTCTTCTTATTCTGGTTTTAATACAAGGAACTGAAGTAAAATTATGAACCCAGGGGAAAAGAGAAGGGCAGACCCCGAGCTTTTTAACATGTGTGTCTGTGACCTGCAGGAACAAGTTATATTTGCAGTTAATGGTAATACAAAAAGCATGACAAACAAAAAAGAGGCAAAAACCTTTTTATAGAGCATTATGGATTGCTTGGTAATCTTAGCAAACAACACTCTGAAACAGCCAGCCGGTGGTAGGAATACAGAAGAATGTCATCCATAGATGAACAAAGGATACCAGCTTTATTTACAGGACTGGAGTCTTAGGGGAAGAAGTGAGTATAAAACAACCTTGAATGCATAGTTGATTGAAAAATGACTGGCTCTACACTGTAAGCACGGTAAAAACAGAGCAGGATAAAGAGGCTATTTTCCCTCTGTTCTTATTTATTTCCCTTGACGGTTTGTGTACCTTTTCTTACAGGTAAGAAATGCAGTAGTGCAGTCAGTTTTGCTGAGGGAAATTGATAAAATTGCCAACACTGTGATCAGAAGAAAGATCACAGTGCATTCCCCATTAAAGAGAACCCCTTCAACACACTATCAGTATGTAAGAATGACCGAGATGGACCAGATGAAAGAATCTTGTCAATCCTGTTTCCTTGAAGAGGCAAATTCTGGAAGTGTCTAAGAGAAAGATAAGCATATAGTGGTACTTTTCCAACCACTTTCCTCTCCTGCAGTTTTTGAATGAGCAGCTTTCTGTGCAGGATTTTCTATGTGTTTAAAATCCTCAGTGTATTTCCCATCCATGTCCCTGTCTACCTATTCCTTGAGTCAATGTACATTTTGAGCAGCAAAGGGCTGGGAGTTCTGCAGCTTAATTCCATGGTGTGGAGCAATGGCTCTCTGTCATTATTGAGCCTGTCATCTGGTGGTTCCCTTTGGTGCACTTAGCTTTTGCAGTAGAAGAGGCACCAGGCAGCTGAGCCTTCTGAATCTGCCCATGATTTAAATCCCCTTTGGACTTTTACTGTTTCGCATAAGTCCAAAAATATGGTAGTGGGAAGAGCTGAGGAACCGGGCCTAATCCCCAGTACAGCAGCCAAACAGTGGGGAAAGGATCTAGCCTGTGAAAAGGTATCCTTTTTATAGGTGATGGAAGTACTTAACCTGAATTCTTGGTCAAAGGCAATATATGATAAAAAGAGAAAATGCCAAAGCTAATGGTGTGGACTGCAGCCAGCTGGAAAGGAAAAGCAAACCAGAAATGCCTAAACCAAAGCCCCAAACCCCAAACTGTCTAATGAGAGAAAGAATGAGTGGCTTCTCATGTGGAAAACCTTTTAGGTGTTAAACTAGTAATAAATACAGGCTGTTATCACATGGATGTCATCCTTCATAGTGAAGCCAATTTGAATCTTACCTAGGAGACTGAATGTCAACCATAATGCTGTTCCTTGGTTCCGAGTTCCTTAAAGACCTTGGATGAACCCCGCTCATCCCTAAAATTCTGCACTGAGCACATCTACCAAGAAAATAATATTGCAGAAAGTTTGCTGCTTGTTATTGACTCCCATTCTTAGTCCTCTAGTAAATGGTACAGAGATCCTTCTTTAGCAGGAAGATGCACAGAGGACCTCCTGATATCCCATCCAGTTTGATCATGCAGTCATGGAGTCATGGAATCAACCAGGTTGGAAAAGACCTTCAGGGTCATAAAGTCCAACCATTCCCCAGGACTGCCAAGGCCACCACTAACCCTTGGCACTGAAGTCCTCATCAACACGGTATGTGAACACTTGCAGGCACGGTGACTCCAGCACTGCTCTGGGCAGCCTGTCCAATGCCTGAGCACCGTTTGAGGAAGGAATTGTTCTTAATCTCCAGTCTAACTTTCCCCTGGTGCAGCTTGAGGCTATTTCCTCTTGTCCCATCACTTGTTCCTTGGGACTGGTGATCAGCCATCTCCTGGCTCCATCCTCCTTTCAGGTAGTTGTAGTGATGTAGAGAGATGCTATACTTGTCAGTATTTGAAGGCCACCTTCATCTCAGGGAACCCTGTAAAACTGACTTCTGGTTTGTTCTGTACGCTGTTGCTTTAACAAACTTTTCTTTATGTCTGTTGCTATGAAGTATTTTCCATGTTGAAAGTCCTGCAGAAGGCATAGTCCTTTTCTAGACGTGTGAAAGTGGTAACAATAATTAAAAAAGATGGAACTGTGCATTTACTTTTCCTGCTACTTAAGAATTCTTAGGAGATCAGAAACTAACGGAAGTGTACAAATGTGACATTTCCTAGTGATCAGCAATCTGAACAAACTTGTCAAACATGACTCTGTACGTGGTGTCCATAATTCTACTTGTGTTCATAAAGAGCTAGCACACACAAAAAAGAGAGAAAATCGTGGAAAACTTCAGATATCCTCTAGGTTATTAACTTTGGATGCAGAATATCCTCTTCTCTTACTGGTACCTAAGGAGCTTGTATCCATTGACCATAAAAGACTTAAATGATTTTCTTAATGAGGATAGAAAGCTGTAACTTCTGAAACACAATTCTTGGGTTACTGAAGTTATAACCAAACAAAGCTATAGAAGCTTGATACAAACCAGAATAAAGTCAGTGGTCGCTTTGAAATCCATTGCCTTTCTAAAGAATCCAAAAATCACTCAAATTTAATGGACTGTAGCTATACAAAGTAAACGCAACAAGCCCTATATCCACTTGCATGCTTAGTTCAAAAGAAGGAATGTGTAAATGTAATTCAAAACGTTTAAATCCCCTAAGGTTACATGCATGTGTGTTTGTCTCATAGGTTTGTGCTTGATTCCTTGAGACAAACAGCAGTAAAATTTGAATGGAGTATGAAACTCTACTAAATGTGAATTATTAGAAAGCATTTCTTTTGAATATTTCTAACTTACTAAAACCTTAGAAACAAAGGGGCACAAATTTAAACACAAAAGCAGCAGGTATAGTTTGTTTCCTAGGGGCTTCCAGAAATGTAAAAGGAAGCTGATAAGGAGTGCAGTGTAACTTAGCACTTTGTAAGTGCCTGGTAGAACACATTACCTGTGGGTATCTCAGTTTTTAAATGCACAATTTTCAGTTCCTGGAATAAAATTTCCAAAGCTCTTGAGCTCCCTAATTCTATACTGATTTTCAGATGCTTCAGAATCTGCTAAGTGGGTTCTTAATGTGACACACAAGTACAGTGAAACTGGGAATTGGTAGCTGCTTTTGAAACAAAAAAATGCCCTATCTTTTGTAGAACATTCTGCCCTGAAGCAAGTTGTCCTATGAGTCATATCGTAGAATCACAGAGTGGTTCCTGTCGGAAGGGACCTTAAAGCTCATCCAGTTCCAACCCCCTGCTACGGGCAGGGACACCTTCCACTAGAGCAGCTCCAAGCCCCTGTGTCCAACCTGGTCTTGAACACTGCCAGGGATGGGGCAGCCATGGCTTCTCTGGGCACCCTGTGCTGGAGCTTCACCACGCTCAAAGTAAAGAACTTCTGCCTAAGAGCTCATCTCAGGTCTCCCATTTCAAGCTTAAAACCCTGAAGTCACAACTGTCTGAGGAGCAGCTGTCTGCAGACTGAGCAGTGTCACAGTCCATCAGCTGCAGTTAGAAAATGCACTTCATACATCTAAATAAGGTGAAAAACTTGTACATTTTCAGAGATGGCTATTCTATGCCTCCTTGCCCATTCTTAATGAGGGAAAATTGTTCAAAGGCTGCTGTGTAAAAGTGTTATTTTTCAGTCTGAAATATGAAAGCACCAGAAAGTTAGGAATATGCACACCTGCAGTGACCAGACATCCATGCACAGTGTGACAGTTCATTCTTGCCTACTGACTCAAGCAGCTGATGTGACCTGCTGACCCTCCTTAAAGGCCACAGTATGATTATTTTGATGATTAGTGAAAGTACAGCTCCTAAGTGGGGCTGAATTTATAGTTAAGTTCATCAGAATTCGAGCTGTTCTTGCAATGTGTTAAGCAATGAATAGTTGAAATGAGCAATTTGGATGGCTGTGCTAATACACGCACCGTAAATGCTGCTCTGGAGCTCATACGTAGAGCATCAAAAAGGGATCGTGAAATAATGGGCAGGAAATGATGCATTTCAGAAAATGCAGGCTGTGTCATTCACCACAGGGCAAATGGCTCTGTGCACAAGCACAGGTCTTTTTCCATACCTGAGTCATCCAGCACATAAAGGCTTCAAACAAAAAAAGTGAAAGATATGTTTCAAAGCAGAAGAAAACCCCCACATATTGTGTGAGCCAGAGCTGTTAAATGTATTGTAATCAAAGAACACATAGCAATGAGGTGTTTGGTGAATTTCCATCCCCAAAATTTCTGAAGAGTTTCCTTTTAAAAGCCTGGATCACATATGGTTGTGTAAAGAACAAACCAAAGTGCTTCACCGAAGTAAATAAGTGAACCAGACCACAAAAAAATTTGTCACCTTTATACCTACACAATACAGAGGGCAAAATATGAAACTATCCAGAATAGGAATGATTCAAAATAGTAATTTTTAGACTAGCAAAGCCATACTTAGCATATATAGAAAGTTGTCAAAAAAATAATCTGCTTACCAGCTGTACTTATACTGGGCTAATTTCCTCATTGTGGGTCAGAACTGCTAGAAAGAATCTAACCTTTTATTACTTTTCAGAGCAGTTAACAACTAACTGAGCTAAATCAGTTTTTGTCACATACTTTTTAAGGCAGCACTATTTCTCACAAATAGGGCACTCCAAACTAAATGACATAGTGTAAGGAACAGATTCAGTTAATCGATTATTCATTCATTGCATTGATTTTATTCCTGGAAAGATCCTCGTATTTGCGTCACAGAAATGGTCATTATGATTTTGGCAATAATATGTAAACCAAGGCCCAAAACAAAGTCAAACTCTTAACCTTCTGTTTGACTTTTTCAGTCTTTGTGCTTGGATCTTTTTCCACTGAAATCAATGAGAGTTTTGATACATAGCAAGTCAATGGGAGCAGAATCTGATCTTTTATTAGCACATTGTTATGGACCCTGTGGGAACAGGAAATTTGATTTTGGAGCCAGGAACATCAATTAGGGAAAGTTGGTTTTGAAATCAGTTTTAGTGGTCTGGGTTCAATATTCAGTTTTGGAAAATCTCTGAACAAAAAATGTCTTGAACTGCACAGAGTGGCCTCGCTTCTGCAGGTTTGATTTCTGACAGCGATCAGATATGTGTCCAGAGAACATCTGTAGGGACTGTCACCCTGAGGGGAGACTGTGTTAGGGTTTGGGCTGTAAAGTTCAGGACAGGCAATTCCTCAGGATTTTTCATCAACGACTGTAGCGATAGGACAAGGGGTGATGGGTTCAAACTGAAACAGAGAAAGTTCAGGTTAGATACAAGGAAGTTCTTTCCTTGTGGGAAGGTGCTGAGGCGCTGGCACAGGTTGCCTAGAGAAGCTATGGCTGCCCCGTCCCTGGCAGTGCTGAAGGTTGGACACAGGGGCTTGGAGCAAGCTGCTCTAGTGGAAGTGGGGGTTGGAACTGGATGATCTTAAGCTCCTTTCCAGCCCATACCATTATATGATTCTATTATTTTTGCTCTCTGTTGTCACCATCTCACAGTTTCTTCCAGGGAATATCTCTAGGTAATGTGGAAGCCATAGTAATGTGATAAAACTGATCCCAGCAACAGAAAACGTGTGTCTGATCAATCTTGATTTTTGTTCTCTGATAATGGCAGCTACTGTGCCATAAAATCTCAAAGCATTGTTGTGAACACAAGAGCTTAGGTGAAAAAGAAGAAAGGCTCTTTACTGGGAAATAAATGCTGTTGTTTCATTCATTGGAAAATGGCACAGGAAATTCAAGTGAAGCTCCAGAAGCTGGCAGTAAAGCCATTGAGCATGTTATTTCAAACTCCCCCATGCAGTTATTTTCATTTTGAATTTAAATAATATGCCAGACAAGTCTTGTACATATATATGTATGATTTCTACAGGCAAACAGCAATTTGCATCTTAATAGCTGTATGCAAGGCTCAAAATACCAATCAGCACTTTGCATATTTTCTCTTGCTGTGCAGTAGTGGTACAATCTAAATGTCTTCCACGTGAATATAGTCACACAGAGATTATGCCTGAAGGTAGTCAAGTACTGCATTCTTCTTTCTGTCTCTCATTTCTAAATACATGAGAGCACTGGGCAGTGTGGTGTACATGGGTGTGCTTCACTTGGGGCTAATGCATTCAGAGATGTGCTGCCTAGTGAACTGCTGTAGCCAACTCTGCATCCTCAGTGACTTACCAGCTCTGCCAATGCAGTCAGCATCTTACGGCTTCCTTTGTGTATCCATTAAATTGGATTTCATCCTTCTGCATGTGTCCCAGTAATTGTTTCCAAGTGGCAGGTGTTGATGTTCCAGTACATCATAACTTGTTTGCAAGCACTTAATTATCTCACAGAAGCAAGATCTGTGGATGGAGAATCCTAATTGTACACAGAGGAAGTTCTGTGTCATTGGAGTGTTTCTTTATGCAATGCTAAAGGCTGAAAAACACATCTAATGCAACGTAGAAATCATAAGCTCTATAGTTTCTCTAAATATGGAAAATTTTCCAGTCTGTCATCATTCTCACCCTTACATGTTTCACTTTCTGAGGTGCAGCAGGAAGTGCAGCAGGAGGGCCAGGAGACCTCCTTGGATGGATAAGGAGCTCCTGAGGAAAATTCAATTGAAAAAACAGGCTTATAATAAGTGAAAGAGTACAGGGATGTTGTCCGGGAAGCTAGGGACCAGGTTAGGAAATCTAAGGCCCAGTTAGAATTAAACTTAGCTAGAGGTATTAAAGATAACAGGAAGGGATTCTACAGGTACATAGCAAATAAAAGCAGACTAGGGAGAATGTAGGCCCCCTCAGGAAGCTCTCCGGAGAACTGGCTACACAGGATTTGGAGAAGGCTGAGGTTCTGAATGACTTCTTTGCCTCGGTCTTCACTGGCAAAGGCTCTGACCAAACCACCCAAGTCTTGGAAGGCAGATGCAGGGACTGTGAGAATGAAGACCTTGCGCCCACTGTAGGAGAGGAACTGGTTTGAGACCATCTTAAAAATCTGAACATGCACAAGTCCATGGGTCCTGATGAGATCCATCCGCGGGTCTTAAAGGAGCTGGCAAACGAACTTGCAAAGCCCCTGGCCATCATATTTGAGAAATCACGGCAGTCAGGTGAAGTTCCCGATGACTGGAAAAAGGGAAATATAACCCCCATTTTCAAGAAGGGGAAAATGGATGGCCCGGGGAATTACAGACCAGTCAGTCTCACCTCTGGGCCTGGCAAAATCTTGGAGCAGATTCTCCTGGATGGCATGCTAAGGCACATGAAAAACAACAAGGTGCTTGGTGACAGCCAGCATGGCTTCACTAAGGGGAAATCCTGCCTGACCAATTTGGCGGCCTTCTCTGATGGGGCTACAGAACTGATGGAGAGGGGTAGAGCAGTTAATGTCATCTACCTGGACTTGTGCAAAGCGTTCGACACTGTCCCACATGACATCCTTGGCTCTAAATTGGAGCGACATCAATTTGATGGATGGACCACTCGGTGGATAAAGAACTGGCTGGATGGCCGCACACAAAGAGCTGTGGTCAATGGCTCAATGGCCAGCTGGAGACCAGTAACGAGTGGCGTCCCTCAGGGATCGGTGTTGGGACCGGTCTTGTTCAACATCTTTGTCGCTGACATGGACAGTGGGATTCAGTGCGCCCTCAGCACGTTTGCCGATGACACCAAGCTGTGTGGTTCGGTTGATACCCTGAAGGGAAGGAATGCCATCCAGAGGGACCTCGA
Source organism: Pezoporus wallicus (assembly GCF_028554395.1). Taxonomy (NCBI): domain Eukaryota; kingdom Metazoa; phylum Chordata; class Aves; order Psittaciformes; family Psittacidae; genus Pezoporus; species Pezoporus wallicus. The sequence goes on along the minus strand of NW_026636574.1, from coordinate 96,637 downwards.
CATGCTTGTGAGGTGGGCTGATGCCAACCTCATGAGGTTTAACCATGCCAAGTGCAAGGTCCTACACCTGGGTCGGAGCAATCCCAGGCACAGCTGCAGGTTGGGCAGAGAAGAGATTCAGAGCAGCCCTGTGGAGAAGGACTTGGGGCTGTTGGTTGATGAGAAAATGAACATGAGCTGGCAGTGTGCGCTTGCAGCTCAGAAAGCCAGCCATATCCTGGGCTGCATCAAAAGGAGCGTGACCAGCAGGTCGAAGGAGGTGATCCTGCCCCTCTACTCTGCTCTTGTGAGACCTCACCTGGAGTATTGTGTGCAGTTCTGGTGTCCTCAACATAAAAAGGACATGGAACTGATGGAACAAGTCCAGAGAAGGGCCACGAAGATGATCAGGGGACTGGAGCACCTCCCGTATGAAGACGGGCTGAGGAAGTTGGGGCTGTTCAGCCTGGAGAAGAGAAGGCTGCGTGGAGACTTCATAGCAGCCTTCCAGTATCTGAAGGGGGCCTATAGGGATACTGGAGAGGGACTCTTCATTAGGAACTGTAGTGATAGGACAAGGGGTAATGGGTTAAAACTTAAACAGGGGCAGTTTAGGTTGGATATAAGAAGGAAATTCTTTCCTGTTAGGGTGGTGAGGCACCCTAACAGGAAAGGTGGAATAGTTTGCCCAGGGAGGTTGTGAATGCTCCATCCCTGGCAGTGTTCAAGGCCAGGTTGGATGAGGCCTTGGGTGATATGATTTAGCGTAAGGTGTCCCTGCCCACGGCAAGGGGGTTGGAACTAGATGATCTTAAGGTCCTTTCCAACCCTAACGATTCTATGATTCTATGATTCTAAATGATGACTGGAACTTAGTATTCAGGATTTGGGGACAGTATAGGTTTATGTCAGCAGTGTGAGATTTTCTTTCCACCAAGTTCCATAGCTTTAGACTAGTGGAACCAGGCAGATAAGAGTGCACATAACCCACATGAAGTTACTACAGTCTCTTGGCAACAACAAAAATGATTTTGCTTTGCTTGGCCATGTTCATTTTGGGTGTAAATAACACATGCACAGGCAAATATTCCATGAATTTGGCAGAGCTGCACAAAGGGCATTGTGTCAGGAGAACAAGCCACATGCATCCCATAGGACATGTATCCCAGAGCTTCTGTCATAGAAATGCTCTTAAACACATCGGCCTCTCTGACCGGGGTCAAGTCAAACCCAGCACAGGAAGAGTTTTCTCCTTGCTGTGTGAGCAATGCAGCTGGATCAGCATTGCTACACGTGCCTTTCACTTTCTTTACCATGAGGCATGTTTCTTGGGCAGAGGTGTGATCTTGCATTTCTCTTAAGTGTATCTCAGCTGATCTAATGTTTTAGTTTGTGGTCACTTTCTGAATAAGCCCTTGAAACTTCTATTCAACAGAGGGCATTTGCCAGCAGATGTCATTGTTGCTGTGGCCAGTTTGAGTTTCACTGGCTTTAGCTGGGCTCAGATTTGAAGGAGAGACAAATATTTCTAAACCCAACAATCCAGGATTGACTTCCAGGCTTAGAATATTGAATCTTTGGGAATGAAAGCATTCATTTTATTACCCCTTTATTTTTTATCAGCAGATTTTGCTCTTAGAATATAGACTAAGAAAAAGGCAGAATTATGTTAACTTCTTAAAATGAGCAGTATTTTTTCCACATGCTTTTAATGTAATTCAATTAATGCTAATTAATATGTATTCAATACTCTGTTAATCCTAAAAGCATTTCTTAAGGAATCACAAAACTAATTGATAGAACTTGCATTTAAAGGAACATTTTTAGATGGCCAAAGCCATGGAGCAGTAGGGGAATTTATGGGACTTGTTCTATTGATTGAAATAATCTAGTTTTTAAATGTGTTCTATCTGAGCCTTGTTCTAAGTATCCCATTAAAGAAACACATTTTACATTTGCAAATGCTAACCTGAATACCTATTTTAGGTATTTTTCTAACCTGATCTTTTAAATTAACATCTTACGGTGATTAAATAGACTGCTTGGTTCTTCTATGTGACAACTGTTTACTTAGGGTATGGGTTAGAATGAGCCTTTGTGCTCATTGTAATTCTCTACCGAACTTAAGTGAAGACATCTGAAAAGACAGTTTAAGCTTTTGATGGAGAAAATGGACACTGCTTAGCTAGGCGGATGAGAAAAAGAAAACCACAGTTACTCTCTTTACTACCTTATTGTGAGACTGACAGATCCCTTTAGGGTAAGTGGCTGGGATTGGTAAAGATGTGAAATCACGATTACTCCACTGCACAGATTCATCAGGACGGCTCCTCTCCAGTCCTTGCTGAGATTTGTTAGAAAATGATTCATATCTATAATTACTAATATATTTAAAGGCCAAATCTTACTTACAACTCTCCAGTGAACACTGCAGTTAATATGGTTCTTCATTCTGTCACTGTAACCTCTTTGTGGAAGGGCAGAAAATATTGTAACCTGAGTTTCAGATGAATGTCTGTAATGGTAGTTGTCAGGGTAATTTGAAAAAGCCTGGTTTCCATAATATCTGAAACAGCCCAGAGCTGCAGAGTATGAAAGTACAGGCAACTTAGCTGCTCCTTTCTCTTTTTGCAGGTAATTGTCACATTTTACTTTGTCTTAGCAAAAAAAAAAAAAAACAAAGCCTTTAAAAAAAAGACTTTATTGTGATACTCTAATGCATGAAAACACCCATAAATTATCTGTCTAACAGTTACAGTGCAGCTTCGAAGTTGTGACAACTTGGAAAAACCAGCCTGACAAGCAGGCTCACTTTGCTGTTTTTCCAAAACTTCTTGAGCATATAAGGAGAATTTAAAGTGAAGAAAGCAACTGCAGCACAAACACTTTTTGTTCTCAGTACACAAATTCCATCTCCCTGACTGGGGTCCTCATTTTTGTTTCTGCCTGGTGCATCAGATAAAACAGTGTTACAACCTGGCATAAACCAATAAACATTATCAGTTTCATCACTGGCAGGCAGCAGAGAGTTTGTAAGCTTTTCCAAGTGGACATCCTAGAGGATACAGTCTCTAGTGATCTACTACTCTGCCTATAGCTAAAGGTTTCTGCCTTGGCCCAGTCATGCTTTGATTTACCAGAATTCCTATTTATATTAGCAAAGAAAGAAAGGAGTTCTTATCTAGATTAGAATTATGCTATAGGAAAAAGAAATAAAGTGTTAAGTAAGCTTTAATATTCAGAACAAAGTAAAGAATTTTCATATAGGTGTGACTGCTGTATGATACAAATAAAAAGAAATTCTCATATACCTGGATAAAAAGAGTAAGAGTAATATTACATTTCTCTAAGATTAAGCTGTTCTTACTAGAGATGGTTTTTGAGCTTTAAGCTTAAACACAAATGCTTTATGAACACCTTCCAGATATATGTGCTGTTTAACCTGCTTTAGCAGATGCAATTTTCAGTTTCCCTAGACCATGCTTTCCTTGTAAATGCTATTTTTAAGAAATGAGCACTCCGTATTTCAAAGCCATCTGCTCTGTTCTCCTCAAGAGAGTAAAAATCACTGTACAGCAAACCCACATTGGCTAATTTTGAAGATCCCAAACTTCCACAACTGGTGCAACAGCCGTGTCCTGCTTTTTGAACACTGGCTCTTGTGGGGCACTCACCTCAGAGCAGTGGCACTGGACGCCGGCAGTACCCGGAATCCGGAGGGTTGTCCGAGCTGGTTTGTTGTCCGTAGCACCCCAGTCTGTGGACACTTTCCCAAGCCAGAAGAGCCATTCACATTCCCTCTGCCTTTCCAGCCTCATTCACTGCTCACAGGGCTCAGCTAGCTGCACTGACTCACAGAAATGAAGCTCCCTCTGGGTCCTAGTGCTGTAAACGTGTGGGAGCTGCACGGACTCGCAGGAATTCAGCCTCTGGCGTGGTGCCTAGACCATGCAGTGATGCACAGATGTGCAGTGAAAGTTTCAAAGTGTGCACTGGTATGACTGTGCATACAGAATACTGAGGAAAACCTCCAACTTCCTGGTTCCACTGTCAAGAACTGAAACCCTCTTTAAGGGATGTTTTGTCCTCAGCCTTTCTACTTTGCATCTTAATCCTTGCTGTCCTTTAAAGATGAGAGCTCACAGAAAGAAACTTCACGTTCCCTGATGAATGGGTCCTTTTGAAAATCATCTGTGGAGGCATTTACTTGTGTGAGGAGTCTATAAACGAACCTGCAGGAACACTAATAGTTAACTGGTGAAGCAGTGGACTGGGTTCCCTGCAGGAACTGTGCAGTTCCTGTTATCAGCTGGCTGTAACAAGGGTCAGCCAAACGCTGATCTACAGTAGCAAAGAAATATTTGACCCTGACTTGGGCAGAGGAAAAGATTATATAAGAACCTTTCCAGACATAATATTCAGTGTTTAACATGCTTACCTTAAACAACAAAGAGGTATGGAAATGTTTCCTATTATGTATGGGGAGGAGAATTAAGTACTTTACAGGGAAACAGCAGTGTGGTCTATAAGCACTGATAAATATAGGAAAGAAATGGAAAAGCAAAAATTTTTTAAGATGCCAGGGAAAAAAAAAATGTTGTTTAAAAACTGTAAAAAAAAATATTGGCTAACTATGTAGGGAACTGTGAAGCAGCCGCTTAGAATTTCGTAGTTCTCATTCTGGCATAGTGTAACCTTTGTGATTACACAGACATAAGGAAAGAATTTAGATCGTCCTCTGTTGAAAAGTAGACACAGCATTTTATCTGTGTGGAAATCATGGAACTTGTTTGATTCCATCCAGAAGAGGGCAGCCGTAGGGAGAGCCTTGTCCTTAATCCTCTGGGGAAGCAAAGGATGTGTGGAAGGTACTACATGAAGGTGTAGAGCAAGAAGGCAGAGTAGCTTGAAGGTAATAATGCTTCTTATTTACCACACGGCTATGCTTCTTTCTAAACCTAAAGCAGGCACATCTTCATGTTTTATTATAACTAGCTGGCAAACCTTAAATTTATTTCCAGTCAAAAGATAACTGGCTCCAGTGCTCAACTGTTTTTTGGAAGTGATGTGCATTTAAAATTGCCTGAAATATCCTTCAGGAAATGGCAGCACAAAATGCTTGATGCAAATGCTAATATTACCTTCCCAATTTGCCGGGAGTAAATGCTGCATCCCAGTGGGAAATGCTCCTTCCCTGGCAGTGTTCAAGGCCAGGTTGGACGGGGCTTGGAGCAAGCTGCTCTAGTGGAAGGTGTCCCTGCCCGTGGCAGGGATTGGAACTGGATGATCTTAAGGTCCTTTCCAACCCAAACCAGTCTGGGATTCTGTGATTCTATGCAGAGTGCTTTATTTTTTCTAACAGAAAACTGCTTTTCATGCATGACAGCAGCCATGGGCCAAAGGTGATGTCTTTATTTACACAGCCAGCCATCAGAGTTTCTGAAAGTTCAGCCTGTAAAACTTTTACCTGAGGTTCTGGCTTTAGCTTCATATTTTACTGCAGAACTGCCAGGCTATTCTTGTGTTGGGCATTTGTCTTGCTTCATTAGAATATCATCAGATTAGGACTTCATGCTGGAAAATCAGAAAGCACATTATAGCCCATTGTGAGTGCAGCAAAGAGCATCAAACCAGAGATATAAAAAGACATGCTTTGCTTTTTTTCCCTTTACTAAAAAGTTAGTGCACCCTTGTGTTTAGCATCTCTACAATTGATTTCTTGGCAAGAGCTGCCTCATTTTTCCTTAAAACTGTGGTCACAAAACCTCATTTAGACACAGTGATCAATGATATATTGCATTTGTACTTAATCTTTATCATGAGCACTTATTTCTGTCTTGAAGAAATCCTTTTCTTGTACCTTCTTCTTGTACCTTGGTAGTTCACAGCAGCAGGCTGATATAAGCAAGCCAGACAGCTGGGATAATCCCTAGGAAAAAGCACTTGCTTTTCTTCTATTCCCATGTAGACCAAACACACACCATTCCTGGCTTTTGGTGTAGGTGTTGCCCTATAGGCACAGTTTCCGTGCCAGAAGAATGCCTAATTCCAGGTGGACCGCTGTACTCTGAGATGTGCATTGTACAGAGGTCATAGGTCTTTCTCTTTTAGCAGTGGTCTGAACTAGATTTAAAGAGAAAAGTCTTACTACATGAGTGGTTGCTTAACTGTGATCCTCCATGAGATGAGGATTTTCTTGCTTTAGTGGGTCACTGCATACACAGTGAGAGACTGGTAATGTTAAACTGAGAAAGGAAAAGGGAGGTTGAGATGAGCTCTTAGGCAGAAGTTCCTTACTTTGAGCATGGTGAGGCACTGGCACTGTGGCTGCCCCATCCCCGGCAGTGCTCAAGGCCAGGTTGGAAACAGGGGCTTGGAGCAAGCTGCTCCAGTGGAAGGGGTCCCTGCCCGTGGCAGGGGTTGGAGCTGGAGGAGCGTTAAGGTCCCTTCCAATCCAAACCATGCCATGATTCTATGGTGATATCACATGCTCTGGAATCAGCGAATCTGCATAAAGAGTTCTGTGAGCACAGAACTAATGGACCCTGGTTCTCTATAGATTTGCGTCCACTTCGTTCTCTGCTTCTACTACAATAATTTCAAGTCTCCCATGTTCTCTTGTATGGGCTTCCTTAAACAGTATCTCCAGTTCCTTCTAAGAGTCAATCTGTCCAGTGTGTGCCTGAGTACTGCCGTGTAGTGCACAGTGCAGGGAAACAAAAGTGCTCCAGCCAAAATGAAGAGCAGCACTGTTGGAAGTGATGGCTACTGGGAAAATGTTTTGCACTCTCCTGACCTCTGAGCTGAGGTCGGAGTTAACACTGAGCCCCACAACAGCAACAGTGTGAATCATCACAGTCTCTTTCTCTGCATCAGCATTTCTGTTCAGGTAAGTTGGATGGTGGAGGGGGCACAATGTAGGAAAATAGGGCCTTATGCTCATGGTGGGTTCAGGATTGTAAGAGGGCTTGAGGACTGAAGGTGGATTCCTCCTGGAGTCAGTGTTTTTTGTGCTGCTGAAAGGCTCAGGGAAGGCACTTGAGAAGAAGTGGCTGGGCTTTTCTGTTTAGGAGCAACACTCTTCGAGAAAACAAGCTGCCCCAAATGATGAAATTCCTCATTTCTTTCTGAAATCTTTGTGAGTTTGCAAGTAGCACAGGTGTGTACAGCTGCTGTTCCTAAATCCTGACACTTTGGAGACGTGTCAGGTCACTGAGAAGGGGGCCCACAGAGCACAATGGTTGTCAGAGATCCCATGAAAGTATACGGCATGGGATAAGGTTAACAAGTTTTACTGTCTTCAGAGACACCTTGTGTGTGTAAACAGTTACATTCAATACTTCCTTGTAATACTGTCCCTACATGAAAAAAGGTGTATCAAGAATAATCCACTTCCCCTAGATCACTAGCTTCCGTGTGAATACAGGGAAAGCTTTGAACATCTCAGATGAGCCATTCAAACTGTGAGACAGTGTCTGTTTTACCTAAAGGAATATTTATCGGTTCCAATTTTAAACGTTTCCAGAAAATAGAACATAGCTATCCTGCATCAACATGTCTCAGACCTCTCTTCCTAGGGCTAAATTGAATGTAAAGAGATACTAAACTTTTCCCTTAATACTCATCTGGAGGAAGCTTAACCATGGTTGCCTGAATTAATCAAGAAGTAGGAAGGAATAATCAAAATGCAGATTCTCCTCTTGGGTTACAAAAAATGAACAAGTTGATACAGGGATTAAGGGGTCTACTTTGTTAGTATAGGTAGCATCACTTGATAGTGTTATGTGTATGATAGAAGTTTGTAGCAAAAAGCAGACATTCACTTATAGGTCATGAGCAAATAGGTCAGACAAACAAGTTCATTACTGATTTGCTGGAGGACTCAGTCTCCTGTAAATATTTTCATAATCATTTTTGCCACATGGCTTCACAGTTGAATCGATAATACAGAGAATCATAGAATCACAGAATAGTTTGGGTTGGAAGGGGGACCTTTAAAGCTCATCTAGTCCAACCCCCATACATACAGAATATAACCTGGGTGCTCTGGAACATTGATTTGTACATGAAGTGTTTCCAATACACCACAATTCAAACCAAGTGCTGATTAGAAATGTTCAGTTATTATGGAATGGATAAAGGAAGTGATATGCAGCCTTTCTTTCACTTGTGATTAGTTATATAGTAGAAAGAAACCATTTTACTATAAATGAGAACATCTCAAAAGCCTGAGCTTAAAAAATCAAATGTCTGTTGATTGTTTAAGTGTTGCTGCAGAGGATATGATTATAATGGCAGTGACATAGAGACAGAGCAGAGCTATGAGAAAAACTTTATATTACTCTTCAGATTCAGCAGAGATATTGCCTGATAGTTGTTTGGAAAGACAGAGTAACTATAGAGTAACTACATTGATACTAGAGGAACTATAACTAACTAGAGTAACGTTTCTTATGCTTCCGGACTACACAAGGCCTTTATTATTGACACTCAGCTGTTGGTTGGCAGTGAGGGTCAAATGAGAGCGTAAATGCTATTTAAAATGATAAAAGAACTATGGATTTTGAAAATCAGCTCTCAGATGCTTATTCCATGCTCTTCTGCAAGAGGATAAGAGGTTTTAAGATACACTGCTTAGTAGCTGGAAGTATTTTTCCTAGTATGTGTCTTTCTGCACTTGTCTGAACCAGACCTGGGCTGGAGTCTGAATTCTCCTTGTAAACCATGGAGTTTGTCAGTCAGAGCTCACAAGGTGTGGATGGACTTCTGTGTGAGGTCTCTCTCTGGGGACAAAAGCTCCTTCAGTGCAATTTCATAATGAACACATGATCTGGTGTCCCTTTCATATTCCTCTCTGTGACGGGCATTTCAAGAGCTAGTAATGCACATGCTTCCATGATTTGGGTTGGTTTGTTTTTTTTTGACAGGTTATACACTACTAACACTGTGCTAGCATGAATCTTTCTAAGATCCACAGAGTCTGACAGTGGTATTCTCTTCTGGGGTGTAATTAGCACTGTCAGCACAGCTCATAGCTGTTTAAAGACTCCCTCATCCAGTGTCAGCATGAAATGAGGCCATTCTCCAGGAGGTCTGGACATACCACCTGTGTGTCCAGGTGCAAAGCTGTGATTCGCACGCTCCCTGAAAGGCCATGGCTTCCACCACTGCTCCTCTGCTTTGCTGCCGAGGATTTGGGACCAGAGAAGAGTCCAGACTCTGGTGTAGAATGATTTCTTTCTGCTGTGATCTATGAAACGAGCCTCATATTCTTGCTCTCTACCACTCTTGTACTATGCTCTAAGAGAAACTATGGCTCCTTGTCAGAGTCTGGCTCCATCACATGTGCATAACGCGTGCTGAGATAATGAGGATAATTTGCCAGGATGGCCATACTTTGCTTATGACCTCTGGGAGTTAGCAGATGCTTCAGGGATTTTATATCCACAGGGAGTGAGTATTATAATCTGATCCTTTTTGCCATGTTAGTGGGCAAATGACATGTGGGCAAATGACACGTGATCATAGCACAATTTCTCCTTCTTTCAGGCTTGCTGAATCTTCATATGCAGCAGCAGGGCTTGCTAGAGGTGTGGCTGCATTGAATGCATTGTTTATCAGACTCTGGCCCACAGGCAATCCCCACAAATGTATGTGAAAATGTCCACATGCCCAAGCACATACACATGTGTACACACACAAAGGAAAAATATCAGTGTTTGTCTATGACTGACCCTTGCTTCTCCGCTCAGCTTTAGTCCCTACGGACTATCTGGGGGAGATAAAAAAGATGTAGTAGGAAGTCCTGCTGTGAAATTAGGAATCATAGGCTTAACATTGAACTTGGAGTGAGATGCATTTGACTATTAAGGGTGGGACATTTTAAAATAGCCTAAAGAATGTGCTCAGTTGGGGGGATCCTGCCCTGACACAAGAAGACTCCAAGGATGGACTTGCTCTTCACCATCTCTGTGTCCAGTATCTTCTTGCCTTTAGTGTTAAATCTTGAAGAGGCTTTGGGAAAAGGCTGAAAAGAATTGCAAATGATTGTATTTAAAGTAAGGCTCTGAAAGTATTTTATATCATATTTGCCTTCCAGGACCTGAACTCTGAATTATGTAGCAACAATTGAACTGATGAAAGTCTAAAAAGCTGGGACTCTGCCAGAGTTACAACTTGGTTTTACTACTAAAAAAGGCAGTAAACTGGGAGGGTATATCAAGGAATAAATTGCTCTGCAGTTGCCCAGTTTCTTGTACTTGTTTTCTACACATCTTCTGGACACTTGGAGACAGAACGCCAGGCTAGAACTACCTTTGATCTGTGTCAGTGTGGAAGGGCTTATGTACATTAAGTTGTTCTGCAGTAAAAGGCATAGTTCTGTGTGTGAGAATTATTCCAAATTGAAAAGTGAATGACGGCACAGCTTTTCAGTTTTGCTATGAGGAAAACTAGTCCTGAAGTCAATCCCTGGTAGGGCTGTAACACTCATGCACTGGGTTTTGCTTTCAATAATACAGACATTTTCTCATCTTCTTTCATCTCTGTATTGCTGGGTAAATCTTCTCAGAGTCTGCAAAATTAAAATACCTCAGCCTTTAACAGGAATGAAGATCTTAACTGACTCACTTTTGTGCAGCCTGGACTTTCTTTCATTGTGTGCTAATGTGAGACCACAAGTATTAACAGGGAGGTGGGAGAGACTTGGCAATACAAACTTTAAGAGGAAATAGTACTATTTAATATATATATATATAGTACTATATATAGTATTAGAATTACTAATAGTTCTGCTGCAGTAGAGATGGGGTGAAGTACTGGTGGAAAGCCAGGTGAGGTGGGGAGAGAGAGGCTTGTGGGAGAAGCAGGAAGCTGCTAGTAACTATGAGTCTGTATTGACGCAGGGAGAAACTCTGAATGGTATTTTGTATGCTGCACAGATCTGCATAAATAATAGTATTTTCAGCAGGCTAGCAGAAAGAGGGAGGAATTTGGGGAAAAAAAACAAACCCTTTTATTGCCAAATCAGGGTAGTAGATCAAGCCTTGAAAATGGAACCAGCTCTGCTTTTCAGGTACACGGTCACACACTCCCTACCCGGTATCCTTGGCATTGTCATTAGACATGCAGTACTATAAAGTGAAAGTGCATCTGTGAAAGTCAAGCCCACAGATCAAACTGCAGGTTTAAGACATGTAGTTTTAGCATTAGTTGAAAATGCTCTCTGAATGCACAGGAGAAATCCAAACTAATTTGGGCTTGAAGAAAGCAGGGTTTACTCCAGGACACAATGTGCAGCATTTGCAGATCATTGGACAGCTCAGTCTAGTACAGATCATGCCTTTTTATGGGGACATTCCAGCTCCAAAGAAAGCAAATTCTTCTGAAACACATTGTCTTAGTTAAACTTTTAATATTGTTTTCATACTGCTAGCAGCAGCTTTATATAATGTAATCATGTAGTGCTCAGCAAACAAAAAATTACTCTGCATGCTCTTGAAGAACTGGATGAAGCAGTTATCACCACTATGAGATTTGCACACTATTTTGTGCCTGGATCAATGGATTTGTTATCTTCCCAGGACTGCATTGAGTCTGGGGAAGTACAGAGTGTTTCAATAACAGTGTTCTGGAACCAAGGGCAGAAGACGTGTTTTGGCCAGGTCATCTTGAGCTGAGGTTATGAAACTCATTTGGGCTGTCTTTGGGTGGCAGGAAGAACCCCACTTAGATCCCCAAATGAGAGTGAGTTACTGGTTCTACCCTGGATATCAATCTTATTCCTACTTTTCTTAATGCAATGCACACCTCATATCCTCTTTCCAAACCTGAAGACAAGACATTGGCAGTCATTGCCATAAAAAGGAATTTTGATTGTCCATCCTATCTATGGTTGCTGTTTAGAACAATGTGCAGATAAATCAGTATTGCTAAAGGCTCTTGCCTAATTCTGTAATCTGAGAGACCATGAAGTGGAGTCAGTGAGTAGGCATGGATGTGTAACTGCCTTGTGCGTAGCATCATGCCTGGCTTCTCTGTGAATATCCAAGTGTTAAAGGTTTGGTGCTGTATGAGTTCCTGTGTGCCTTGGCATCATTCTCCTCGCTATGCTGTGATTCTTTTGAAATGCTGAACCACGTTATATCTTCAAACTGTTCTGCATTATGCAAGAAGGGGGAGTTGGTATTTTGGGGTTTCCTTTTCTTACTGTTCTCCTCAGGACATGCAAATCCAATTTTATGTTGCATTTGTCATTCCATTAAGCCTTTCCAAAATTTGTATCATTCCAAATGCAAGCCGTCAGAATGGTAAAGTAATTCTGCTTGGAAATTAACGTAGGATTTGTGTTACTATATTAAGAGCAGAACTCAAACTTACAACGCTCATGTAATGCATATGCTTAATGTTTTCCTATAAAGAAGGACAGCTCCTAAGGGGTTCTGGAGGTCCAGGTAAAATTAAAGGATATTCAAAGAGTGCCTGCTTATTCACTCTAAGCTTGATTTAATGCATGCAGCTTTTTAGCTGGTCCTAAGTCTTTGTACAATGTTGTGGTCAGTGTGAAAAGCTTTTGGTTGGGGTTTTGTTCCATCATGTATTTATTGTTTACATGTGGACTGTCAGTTCCTCAGCCACATGAGCTGCTGAAAACTTCTACAGTCACAAAGTGTCCTTTTGGAATGAAACCAAATACTTTTTTACCAGGGCATTCATTACCTGTGGTTTGAATGAAATGCTGGAGAATAGGGAGATACTGAATTGGATTTGATCATCCATAGTATTAGTAAATCATCATTACAAATCATCATTCAGATTTGTAAATCTGAACTCCTAGATTCTTAAAGGTATTGTCCAGGTAAAGCAGAAAGAAAGAGGGATGTTCCCAGTGTGACAGGAAATGCTATTAGTTGTCTGAATTTTAACTTAAACCTGGGGAAGGCAGGGCATGCAAAGGCTCTGCCCAGTGCTGGAGTGGAACTGAGCTATTGTCTATTTTTAAATGTCTCCCTTTCTAACCTAACCTTAACCCCTAACCCTAACCCTAATCCCTTTAGGATTATATTTAACATTGTCATGCATTTAGATGTCCAGCATTAAAATTATCAGCATTTACATAGTGCTTTGATGAGAGACAGCAAACCAAGTTCTAGCATGACTGGCAAAGAAAGTATTTATGGAAGAGGTGACTGACAGCAGCTCATCCCACCCTGCTAAGTTTTTTCTGTGACTTCTGTGTCAGAAGTGAGTTCCTCAAATCCTCCACCTCCCTTAATATTTTAACCTGCTTGCTGGGAACAAGAACATTTCTCTTTCCCAGCATTCTCCTTTCACATTGCCCTTATTGCAAAGAAGAGCTGAGTGAAAAGGATTAAAACCCAAACCAGAACAACAAAAAAAAACCAAAACAACCAACCCAACCTTCATTCCAGAATCAAATTTGCAGTGCAAATCTTTGAGTCTATTTTTGTCCAATTCCATTTGGACTAAATTCAGGAATTTGATTTTTCCCATTGCTTTACTTCGTACTCTACTTGACTCAGGAAGCACAGGCTGAAAGCAGTGCTAAACCACAACGTGCAATTAACACAGGGCACGTAAGCAGGGAGTAGAAATCAATGGGTGGATTATTCTATCAGCTATTGTTCCCATGATTTTCTTACCTTACCCTGCACTACTACAAGAGCTGTTGGGAACCAGCTCATTGTAAAATCAGATCTAACTGCTGCATCCTCTCAGCTCATAGCAGAAAATTGGATCAATAGCATGAGCCTGTTCTTACTTGCTTTCCTTCTAAGCTGGACTGCAAATCCATCCATAGTGTGGAGGCTAATCTGGTTTTTAATCATCTGCTCTCCCACTGTGAAGTTAAACAACAGTACCTGAAATAAGCATCAATCAGTAAAGAAGCCAGGCCTCTTAGGTCTATATTTTACTGCTGTTGTATGCATCTAGCAACTAAATCGTTCATTGGGAACAGAAAGGTTTATCAGTCATGAAGTTACCTAAGTGTCTATTGAAAAAGAAAATCTAAGGTGGGAGAGAAGCGTTCTAAATGACAATATTCAATTTTTAGTTTGTTCCTACTTCTATCATATAGTGTCACTTTTCCAGGTAGTTTTATAGCAGCACTTCTGAAGTTTCACATCAGAGTTCCTAGAGACTAGTGGAAGTGAACAGAAAGAAAACATGTTCTTGAGCCAGTATGAGCTGTTTTAAAACTGCTTTTTGGTACAGGGACTTTTTATAGATTGACAGTCTTAATTTTGAAAAGGCAATGGATGAAATTAGGGGGTTGGAACTGGATGATCTTAAGGTCCTTTCCAACCCTAACTGTTCTATGATTCTGTGATTCTAAATGTGGGGTTTAGGTTGATTTTTTTCTTTCTCTTTTATTCATTAATTATATTAAATGATGGACAACAAATGGTGTAAGCCTGTACAGATAGTTGTAAATCATGGAATGCCCAGAACAGTAGTGTCTCCCTGCAAGAAACTCACCATTATGTATCTGCGTTGTGCTGCAGAGCTACAGACTTTAGGTGTCTTTCGTGGCAAACTGGAATGTTTCGCTCTAGTAAATGCGACTTCATTTACCTGAAGTAGTTGTTGCATCATAGTACCTGTTTTGTAGTTACATAGCGCTAGTTTTGATCATTCCCTACTTGAAACTTGGTCTCTTTGGAAGTCTGGTATTTTGAAGTGTTAGATGGCCTGCAACATTGTGATCTACTCTGTTCATAGACAAAGTGTGCTAATGAGAGTAACACTGATGTCTGGTTCCAGAAGCGGATAGACATAACCAACATCTCCCTAGGTAGTTTGACTGGCTTCCTGACCCTTGATCATCACAGTACATTGTCTCTCTTAAGCTCTTAGAGCTACTATATAAACATATTTTACTTTCTGCACTTCTTTCACTATGTTTATTATTGGGGGGGGGGGGGGTATGGAAAATCCTCTCTGCAGTAGCCACAGAAGCTGATCTACCACCGAGCAGGCACATGGCCAACTGGATGCATGGGCATGTATGTAGACAGCCGAAAGGACAGATGTATCAAATCAGATTTATGAGGTCAGTTTTCCCAGCCAATAAAGTCCAGATTGCTGTCTGCCCTGTCATAACCTTCCTGTGTTTAAATGGATGTGAAACAGATAATCCAGCCTTGGGTGGGAACAACATTGATAAAACACAAACATTATTTCTGTAGCCACATAAGATTATTTTTCCAATTCAGCAGAAAGTATTGGCTTGAAGATTGGTAAAGAGGTCACAGTATTTTTATACTGGCTGTCTGTGAATAAAAATTTTCTCAGTCCAGGGGAAGGGACAGATTGTGCTTATTTAATAGACTATAGCAGAAAAGAAATTTAGATCTTACTGTAATGCAGCAGTGGAGCTATGTCCATATGAACAAACCTATGGAAATGGTATCTACTCTTTCAACACCGTAAATCACCCCACACTGTGCGAGCTTTATAGAATCATAGAATGGTTTGGGTTGGAAAGGATCTTAAGATCATCTAGTTCCACCCCCCGTGCCATGGGCAGGGACACCTCACACTAAACCATGCCACCTAAGGCTCTGTTCAGCCTGGACTTGAGCACCACCAGGGACGGAGCATTCACAACTTCCTTGGGCAACCCATTCCAGTGCCTCACCACCCTAACAGGAAAGAATTTCTTCCTTATGTCCAATCTAAACTTCTCCTGTTTAAGTTTTAACTTGTTACCCCTTGTCCTGTCACTACAGTCTCTAATGAAGAGTCCATCCCCAGCATCCCTATAGGCCCCCTTCAGACACTGGAAGGCTGCTATGAGGTCTCCACGCAGCTTTTATTCTTTAGGCTGAACAGCCCCAACTTTCTCAGCCTGTCTTCATACGGGAGGTGCTCCAGTCCCCTGATCATCCTCATGGCCTCCTCTGGACTTGTTCCAACAGTTCCATGTCCTTTTTATGTTGAGGACAGCAGAACTGTAAACAATACTCCAAGTGAGGCCTCACGAGAGCAGAGTAGACGCTCCTTTTGATGCAGCCCAGGATACGGTTGCTTTCTGGGCTGCGAGCACGCACTGAAGCTGGCTCATGTTGAATTTCTTATTGACCAACACCCCCAAGTCTTTCTCCGCAGGGCTGCTATGAATCTCTTCTCTGCCCAACCTGTAGCTGTGCCTGGGATTGCTCTGACCCAGGTGTAGGACCTTGCACTTGGCATGGTTAAACCTCATGAGGTTGGCATCAGCCCACCTCACAAGCGTGTCGAGGTCCCTCTGGATGGCATTCCTTCCCTCCAGGGCATCAACCGAACCACACAGCTTGGTGTCATCGGCAAACTTGCTGAGGGCGCACTCAATCCCACTGTCCATGTCAGCGATGAAGATGTTAAACAAGACCGGTCCCAACACCAATCCCTGAGGGACGCCACTCGTTACTGGTCTCCAGCTGGGCATTGAGCTGTTGACCACAACTCTTTGTGTGTGACCATCCAGCGAGTTCTTTGTCCACCGAGTGGTCCATCCATCAAATTCATGTTTAGAGCCAAGGGTGTCGTGTGGGACAGTTTCTAACGCTTTGCACAAGTCCAGGTAGATGATGTCAACTGCTCTACCCCTGTCCATCAGTTCCTTAGCCCCATCATGGAAGGCCACCAAATTGGTCAGGCAGGATTTCCCCTTAGTGAAGCCATGCTGGCTGTCACCAAGCACCTTGTTGTTTTTCATGTGCCTTAGCATGCCATCCGGGAGAATCTGCTCCAAGATTTTGCCAGGCACAGAGGTGAGACTGACTGGTCTGTAATTCCGCGGGCCATCCATTTTCCCCTTCTTAAAAATGGGGGTTATATTTCCCTTTTTCCAGTCATCAGGAACTTCCCTTTGAGAGTGATATGGACAAAATGCCAATTACAGTTTCATGCGCAAAGCAGATTTGAAGTGTAAAGGAAAGAATCATAGAATGACAGAATGGTTTGGATTGGAAAGAACCTTAAGATCATCCAGTTCCAACCCCTTGCCATGGGCAGGGACACCTCCCACTAGACCAGGTTGCCCAAGACTCTGTTCAACCTGGTCTTGAACCATTTGTAGCCTACAGTTGCTGCTGTACTCTCAGATGGAACTGATTCCACCTTGCTAGGTGTTTGAATTTTGTATGTATGAACAGCTAGAAAGGATTGTGAGACCACTGAATAGTATATAGCTATAACCTCTAAGGTTTAGCTTACAAATATTGCATTAATACATTGAAAGACACCTACTATCAAATCACAGTCTTCTCCTTTAGGGCAAATCATAGAACCATTGGGCTTGGGAAGGGACCTTAAAGCTCATCCAGCTCCAACCCCTGCCCTGGGCATGGACACCTTCCACTGGAGCAGCTTGCTCCAAGCTCCTGTGTCCAGCCTGGCCTTGAACACTGCCAGGGATGGGGCAGCCACAGCTTCTCTGGGCACCCTGTGCCAGCGCCTCAGCACCCTCACAGGGAAGAGCTTCTGCCTAAGAGCTCATCTCAGTCTCACCTCTGGCAGGTTAAAGCCATTCCCCTTGCCCTGTCCCTACAGGCCCTTGTCCAAAGCCCCTCTCAAGGTTTTCCGAGGCCTGTTTAGGCACTGGAAGCTGCTGTAAGGTCTCTCTGGAGCCTTCTCTTGTCCAGGCTGAACCAGCCCAGCTCTCTCAGCCTGGCTTCATAGGAGCTCCACGCAAC
The DNA here is from genome assembly GCF_028554395.1 of Pezoporus wallicus. NCBI lineage: Eukaryota > Metazoa > Chordata > Aves > Psittaciformes > Psittacidae > Pezoporus > Pezoporus wallicus. Next base: position 78,959 of record NW_026636574.1, on the reverse strand, counting down.
CTGCTTCTTAAAGGGCCAGTTGTAGCTGTTGAAGAGATTGTTGTATAGAATGGGCCAATATTCTGAGAACTTTTCAGGGTAAGGATTTATTATAAATCCTACCATTTTTAATGATAACTGAGCATATTATTTTCCCATGCATCTAAAATTAAATGCAAATGGTCCTTTATGATGGTGCTGTCTTGGTTATCTCAAGTAATAGCCATCTTAAGCATCAAGTTGCACTTTTTCATTTTTTTTTTGTAAAACAAAGTAGTTTCTATAAAATCCCTTCTTTCAGCAAACAAGCTGAAATTCTTTCAATATTGTTGTTTGAATCTTTATCTACTTATCCTATGGGAAAAATGCAAATTAAAATATGAACATTATATGCAAGACACTTCAAGAAGATACTGAAATTATATAGTAAAAATAGCTTTCTGATGGGAATATATTAAATAACATTGAACATAAAGGCTCATTGGCAATGTCAATTGCCAGCTGCAAAAACATACAGTATTAGGATGGGAAACATGCTAGGAAGAAGCAGGCACTTGGGAAGAATACATTAATAAGAATGCTATTTTTATTTAAAGGTCTGTACAGTCAAAGTTCATCTTCCAGTGTTTTCTAAAGATTAGGGTTTCAGTGACATTGAAACTTTTGGACCAAGCACATTCCTGGAATCCTGTTGCCCTCACTAGAATCGAATGGGGAGAAACTAATGCATTGTATTAAAACTTATTCTTGTGGACTTCATAAGCACCTCAGAATTTGGTTTTGCACTGTAAAACTGCAGAAGGAAGTGAAGATTAGAGCCCTTACAATGTGTCTGGTTCTGTTGACTGTTAAAGCCATTATGCCACACTGGAAACTATACTAGAAAAGAAACAGCAGAGACAGATCATTCAGATTTTAACCATGGCAAGTTCAAATGGCAGGGGGGTTGGAACTGGGTGATCTTAAGGTCCTTTCCAACCCTAACGATTCTGTGATTCTATGATTCTCTGATTTGAAGTTTTACGAAGCTGACACTGAAATGTAATGTTCAGTATCCCAGCCAAAGTGCATCACTTTGCAGACCTGGACCTTGCTTATCTCTGTTGTAGCTCATCCAATGAGGAGAATGGACTTGGCTGACATTACAAACACTTCCATAGACAACTTGTCTCAGGCTGTCCCTTGGAACTGCTACACAACACCTGAGAAAATTCATACATACGAAAAATCCCACATTAAATCAGCATAATTATAATAGCCACAATTTATCCCCACCCTGTTCTGTTAAAGGCACACAATGTTCTCCTGCAGTTTTTGCTCTGTGGATGCAAGTAACAAAACAAAAGGATCCAGATGTGTCATCTGCCCACATTAAAATGTCACAATTAAAAGGTAAAAGGTCTCTGAATGAAGCATGGGTTGGTTGACCACATACGGAACTGAGCTCCTGTTCAAAACCCTCCTGTTGCAAAGTGGGGTTTTGAAGCTGAGGATATTTGATAGGGAGTCTGAATCACACAGAATATTGCAGTTTTCAGACTTCAGGGTTCAGTTTTACCTAAGTGACATACATAGCATGATTGCCCCTGGATTTCATGGCAGGCAGGTGAGCTTCCAGTTTGCTGGAAGGCAAGCTCCATTCAGCTATAATAATCTGTACTTACAAATGTTTTATACTCCCACTGCCAACAAGATTGGAACTGGCATGAGGAGAAAGAAGATACCAGTAACAGTCCGCCTATTTGGGTCCAGTAGTTTCAAGAAGATTTTGTTCTCTGAATAGCTCAGTGTCAGAAGATCTTTGCATTTAATTATATGTGGGCTAATACCATGTCCCAGTAAAGGCTGGTTGAAAATTTGGCAGTATTTGGTTTCCTAGTGATTTAGCAGACATACTGCTGTAAACCTGTATGTGTCCCCAGCACCACAGAGCTGCTCCAGCACATGGCTGTTTCTCTGCCTGAAGTTTTATCACAGTAGGAGGAGCAAGTGTTTAGAATGTGATGCAACAGTTCTGGCAAGAGAAGTCAAAACTAATTGTTTTAGCAAAGTAGCTAGAGGCTGGGTTGCTGGCATCTTGGGAGAGAATGGGAAATAAATGTCGTGCAGTTGGGAAAAGAATCAGTGCCAGATTCTGTGCAAGAAGGTGCTTGCACCACAAAGGAAAAAGAGCTTCTGTCCTTTAGCTGATGTGCCTGCAGTTACAGTTATTCCCTTCATTCTTGTGATGTAAATATTAAGTGCATAATGAAGTCTGCTTCAGATGTCTGACCTTTTCCGTTTTCTTATTTCCCTCCCTTTAGTTGGACAGGGGAGGTAGGTCTCGAATTGCCAACAAACCCTGTGAGGAGCAGATAACAATAAGATGACAGTACCCAGATGTCAAATCATACTTCATCAAATTAATCCCAGGACAGTCACACGGATGTGTTTACAGCAGATAATCTAAACACAAATATAATGATCTAATCTCTGTCATGGTGACTCAGTAACAGACGCTGAATGCATGCATTTTAACCTTAAGGCATCTGTTAAGAGATGTTTAAGGCAACATTTTGAAAGTATAGCTTTTATTTTTATTACAATTGCAATTACATTTCACAGTATTAAACTGTCACTTGAAACTCTTAAAAGCAAGACCAATAAGCAGTGTAAAACATGGAGTAATTTCAGATGCAGTCAGAGCAATTAAAAAACTTAAGGGTAGTAAACCTGATGTACAGCATTCTCTGGTTTTCTTTGGGTGCTGTTTCTGGTAAAGGACAAGCCTCTTGCCTAGAGTACAACTTTGGCTCTTCAAAAAGGATTAGACTGAAATAGAAATATCTGGTTACGTAGCACAGGTTGGTGGAGTCTATTTCTTTTTCATCTTTTTGTTGTGGGTGAAGCAGTTCTGTGGTCTGCAGCCCTGTGGATTTTTGTTCCTTTTACTGGATACTCTGAGGTTATGCTTCTTATTTCCATATGCTGTTTCATGAAGGGAATTCTGCAGTGTCTTCCACTTAGAGAAACAAACGATGATTGCCTTTGTTTAAAGCCTGCACTCATCCTTACATGCAAGAACAAAGAAAGTACAGAGTGGCACTTCTGAGGAGTTAATATCCTGAGGAACAGTGTCTTTCCTTCTGCAAAACTGAAGTGCAGTGTAGCAGATCACTTTTTGATAGATGGATATGTTTTAGCCTTCTAGTATTAGCAATTAATTCCCTATTTATTCCCTTGGAAAAAAAATCACTGACTGCCACTAGGAAATGAGAACAAATTCCATACAGCTCCTGAAATGTTTCCAGCTGATCCATCAATGTAACATTTATTCTCAGATAATGCCATCTTTCACCTTTATTGCTCATTTGATTGTTTTGAAGTTTTACGCTTTATATATACCAGGATGGTTAATCTGGAGGCTCAGGCAATTCATGTCAGATAGTAAATTCTCCAAAAAGGAGTAAAGAAACCCAGACTTCAGTTGGGGTGTGGGTGGTGGGAGGAGTGTGACTCCATGACACGAGAAAGAAACTGAATGTTAATTAAAATACTGAACGAAACCACGGCAGAAAGTTCTCAGACCAAGACTCCCAGAGGGCACGGACACAGAACTACAAAATAAATCTTGGATATAAGAAGTTCTTTAAAAACTCAGTGCTGCCAAAAAAATCACCTCCCGTCCAGCCCAGATAGCAGGTGGCATTTGTATGTGGTCTTTCATATTTGAAAGATTTTAAATAAAGATTTAAAAGCGCAGAAAAGTCTGAAGACTAAATTTGGTCCTAAATTAGCAATGTGGAAAAACCTCTGTGTCTGTGCTGCACTACTATCAGTTGTAATCTTTCTCTTTTATTTTAAAGCTACTGAAGTCCCCAGAGACACAGCAGTCTTGGAAAGACTTAGCTGGTTAGTGCATAGATCCATGAGGCTCTCAAATGAAGTGCTTGCCTTCCCTGAAGTTCTCAGTAGGTGAATCAGATCAGATGCTAAAAATGTGATGATCTCCTCTCGTGATCCCAAGGGACTGCATCCAGCAAATGTTCTCAGAATGTGGTTAATGCTGCCCTGTTGGTTACAGTCCTCAGAAACAATGGGGTGGACTTGGCTTTGCTCTGCAGTAATGCCTACTCTTAACAGAACAGGTTGACAGTTACAGCACTCTCTCAAAAGATGGAAGATGTGGGTTATTGTGCTTTTACAGAAAGAAGAAATTCACTTGTGCCTCCTGCTTCTTGGATAGGTGCAGTAAGAACCAATGTGGTGTAAGGAATGAGTGCAGTGGCTGCAGTGCAGGCACTTGCATTCACTGCCACTTTTCCAGTGAATGGGGCTTTAGAGAAAGTTGAAAGCAAAGTTGCGGGTGCCTGCTCTTGAGCCAGTGCTTCCAGGCTGTGAATCTTACATGGTTCCATGCAGACTTGAGTGAAATACTCAATTCCCATTGAGCTGTGAGATTTCAGATATGCTCTTGCCTGATTGTCACTTTTTGGGTAGTCTTTGCTTGTTAGGCTGAGATGTCAAACCTCCCACGGGAGTGCCTGTTCCCCACATTATGGTACATTTGATCTTAGCCCATGGTTCTGAATTCCACGTGAGATCAAATGCACAGAAGTTTCCTGTTTCAATCACTGATTTAGAATTGTCTGGAAAGATGGAAGGTGAAGACACACAGAATTCAACAGAACTCTGATTATTTACGTCAGCTGAGGTAGTTTTTCCCTGGAAATTATTGGCAACACTGGTAAATTTTGATATCACTCTTTTTCATCTGTTTAATTGTTTAACGATTTAGCTGCCTCACAAGAATACATGTAAAATTACAGCATAGAATTGAAGTTCATAATCTTTATGTAATCTCTCTTCCTCACAGAATGTAAGAGCAGGGAACGCAGAGGAGCTCCGCAACTGCTCTCCATTTTCCTCTCCTGTTATTCTCCTCTATTCCCCTTCTGCTTGCCCTTCCCCTTTTTTTCTGCCATAGTATATAGGCTGTGGAGGTATAGAAGTTCCTTTCTCTGAGGAAACACCATTAGTTTCCACTTCCTGACAAAATATAATTCAGAGACATGGTGCAATCTGCAGATTTACCCATCAGCTGTAAACCTGGTTGTCTTCAGTAAAAACGATTCCTCAGCCTCTCTGACTATGAACAGAAAACTGACTATTCCAGTTAGTGACAAAAGCAACCTCCTGCTAACACATGGGTTTTCTCTTTGTTTTAGGGGACTTTTGAGTAAAATTTCACTTGTCCTTAGCGTGATGTCTCCATGAAGTGAATTCATTCTGGTGACAGGTGCTACACAGCTATAAATATTTCATGTTGCTATGTAGACCATAACTACATGCATTAGTACACGTCTTTCTTGCTTAAGTGTTTAATTACATAAGTTTTGTAAGTAATGCAACTGCATAAATTAAACCTACAATCAATTTGGGTTGAAGTGAACACTCCCTGCTTACACTTCTCTTCAGCATACTCGAATTCTGTGCTTGCAGTTTGCTGAGGTTTCAACAGAAGCCTTTAGCATTGAAGACAGAGCTGCAGAACAGGGGAATAAGCTACCTTGTTACCTTGCTTGTTTGGAGGAAAAGTCATGGAGTTATTACTGAACAATTGATTCCTGTTTATGCTAAAGCCTGAGAGTGGGAAATGCACTTTAATTAAACCAAATAAAAACATTATCACATTTCCTAGTCTGAAATTATATTGAAATGAAAGATGTATTTCAGTACTAAAACTGCTAAGCTGTTATCGTGGTTTAAACCCCGTCAGGCAACTTGTTCACTCACTCCCAGTGAGTGGTGCCGAGCTGACAACAATCGAGGCCCCCCCCCCCGCCACCGGGGCTCTCCCCTTCGCCGCTCCCGGAGGAACGGGGAGCAGGATTGAAAGGGTGCAACTCCTACGGGTTGAGACAAGAACAGTCCAGCAACCAATGTACACCACAAATCACCACCGCTACTACCAACTACAACAATGATAAGAGAAAATAACAAGGGAAGAGAATACGATACCACCGGCCAAGAAACGAGTCCCATCCGGAAGCCTGTGTCCTTCCGGGTAACTCCCAGTTACCCCCCACCCCGGGCATGACGTGCTGTGGTATGGAATACCTCCTTGGCTAACCTGGGTCAGGTGCCCCATCTCTGCTTCCTCACAGCTTCCCCTCCTCCCTGACAGAGCATGAGCCTCACAAAGTCCTTGGTCAGGGTAAACATCACTTAGCAACAACCGAAAACATCGGTTTCACCAACATTGCTCCCAGGCTGGAAGTCAAAACACAGCACTGCACCAGCTACCACAAAGGAGAAACATGACTGCTACTGCTGAACCCAGGACAGCTGTCATGGTCAATGAGTAGAATAATGGAATGATGTATGAATGATGTATTTCAGTACTAAAACTGCTAAGGTGTCATGGTCAATGAGTAGAATACTGGAATAATCGACTCATAGACTGGTTTGGGTTGGAAGGGACCTTAAAGATCGTGAAGTTCAAAACCCCTGCCACAGTAAGGTCACCTTCCACTGGAGCAGCTTGCTCCAAGCCCCTGTGTTCAACCTGGCCTTGAACACTGCCAGGGATGGGGCAGCCACAGCTTCTCTGGGCACCCTGTGCCAGCGCCTCAGCACCCTCACAGGGAAGAGCTTCTGCCTAAGAGCTCATCTCAGTCTCACCTCTGGCAGGTTAAAGCCATTCCCCTTGCCCTGTCCCTACAGGCCCTTGTCCAAAGCCCCTCTCAAGGTTTTAGTTTAGGTTTCTGTTTAGGCACTGGAAGCTGCTGTAAGGTCTCTCTGGAGCCTTCTCTTGTCCAAGCTGAACCAGCCCAGTGCTCTCAGCCTGTATTCACAGGAGAGGTGCTCCAGCCCTTGATCATCTTCGTGGTCCTTGCACATTGAAATGAAAATCGTTCAGAGTAGGCAACAAAATGTGAGTAAATAGTCAGATTTCCAGGAAGTCCTGCAGGGGTTGAACTCAGGCTCATCAGCCCTCCTAAGTGTTTGGGAATGGGACAATAATGAGGAGACTCTGTTTTCATACTTCCTCCTTATGTCTAACCTGAACATCCCTTGTTTAAGTTTGAGCCCATCACCCCTTGTCCTATCGCTACAGTCCCTGATGAAGAGTCCCTCTCCAGCATCCTTTCAGTCCCCTTCAGTCACTGGAAGCTGCTCTGAGGTTTCCATGCAGCTTCTGTTCTCCAGGCTGAACAGCCCCAGTGTTCTCAGCCTGTCTTCATACTGGAGGTGCTCCAGTCCCCTGATCATCCTCGTGACCTCCTCAGAACTTGCTCCAACAGATCCATGTTGAGGACACCAGAACTTAGCTTAAAAAATCTTAGCTTAAAGCAGGAGAAGGAAACACAAGTAACTGACTGTGGGAAAAGTGAGCAGAAGTCTGGTTAATCAGAAAAATATATTCTTCTTGGCTGAGACTTCTTTATATTAGAGAGGAAATTTGGTAATGCCTTTCTTGGTAATGCCAAGGAAAAGGTGACAGGAAGTACTGTTCTGTGCAAGTCCCTGCTGACACTGAAATATGTTTCAAAAGCTCACATGGATGGTAAGTAATACCAAAAAAAAGGTTTGTAATCATGATTCAATGAAAAAATTATAGTAACACGTAAATAGTGTATCTGAAGGACAAAAATTCCTAGCTGTTCTTATGAAAGGAAATATTTTTCGGCATATGCAAGGTATGTATCATAAATGTTTTTGAAAAATACATCTATAAGTGCTGTATTATGCTATTCTTTTTCTTAACCCATCATATTGAATTGCATTATTGCTGGGTCTGTTAAGATCTGAGCTCAGATTTTGTTGCAGAGCATTTCTTTTCCTTTCACAGCCTGCTTATACTGTTTATCCTTATGAGTAATGCTTTGTCCCCATCTAGAATATTTCCTGAGACTAGTTCATTTCCTCTGTCTCACGTGAGCCCTAGCACACCAATCAGACAGCTGGATTTTATCTGTTCTCAATGCGAGGAAATTAGTTTTAAGAACTCTTCATATAAATCAGTTCAGCTTGCAATCTTATTCTATTTGTATCAATTCATTAATTACTAAGGTCAAACTTCTGGATTAACCAAAGCCAAGACTTCCATCTCTCTTTTGCTGTCTGTTTTCTTTTTCTTAACTGTGCCGTATCATACATCTTGTTGCTGCTCAGTATTTATATCTATTTGGACTTAATTTGACCAGGAGCTGTTCAATTTGACATATTCTGTACTTGTGAGATCATAATATGTTGCTATGGAAAAAGTTACGAGTTCTAATTAAAAATGCAGAGGTCACAAGTTTCCCAGAACCAGCAGGGCAGAGATCCTAGGAGAAAAGTATCACAACATAAAAAATCCAGAGATATGTCAATCTGCAGCTTTCCACATCTGAAAGGAGAACAGCAAGCATTCAGCAAAGAACACGAGGCTGAAATGTGGATCAAGCTCTCTCACGTTCATTCAGATGCTGTATGTCTCCCTTCCCACTGGCACAAGTTACTTCTGGAACTTACGCAGAGCACCGATATTTGAAATGTCAGACTGATACAACTTAAAAAGAGGAGAGAGAGAAATTAGATGAACATTAGTAGAGAGATGAGTTAGACCTGCCTGTTCATCCTTTCAAATCAAATACCACTACTGAAATAATCTCCATGTAATGGAGTGCTTTGTCAGCTACATGTGTTCATCGCTTCCTTTGGAAGTTCATCCACTTTCAGTTGTCTTACTGACTTCTCTTCAATACCTCTTTACTTGTTTAACTGTTTGCAGTTTCCCCTTTTATAACTTTTAATAGGTAAACAATTAGTGACTCTTTCAACTCCTTTTGCTCCAGTTTAGCCAAATGGATCGTTGATCCAGTCACAGCCTTGAGCTACCAGTGCCTGAGCTGCCCATACCCATGACAAGATGTACCCAAGCTATATCTTAATCAGAGCACAGGATTTAAGAGCAGCTTAAGTGTAATGAACTCCTGCTCAATACCTCACTGATGCAAATCCACCTGTTTTGTGCTATGTTTGGGATTTCTGCAGTAATCCCCAACATAGAGAGCTGAGTGTTGGAGCTCCCAGTGCTTCCACTTCAATCACTGTTTGATTTAGTGACAAATACTGTGTAATTGTCTTCTAAGTTTGTGCTCCCTGCCCTCCAGTAGTAGAACAAAGCAGTTTGTCTCTTTGAACTCAGTTCTGCAATTCCAAAGGAGTGATGTGTAACTACTACAGCACAATGCCATGGTATTTCCAGTTTCCTCTCAGGATAGCTGCTAAGTGTATTTCTGTCTTATGGCAATGGGAAGCTTTCAGTCTGATGGGTTCTGCTCACCCAATTACTCTTTTAGATTAAAAAAAATATTAATTAAATGCCATTTCACTGATGACTGAGCTTGCCAAAGTACAAGATCTCACAGCACGGCACTTTGTGTCCAGTGGGAAGTTGTCCTTTAACAGCAGGTCTCATTATGCACATGTGCAGCTTCTTGTCATCAGCCTGAGATTCATATGGCCCATAGAGAATCATTCTCATGACCAAAGAACAGTCACAAGTGTGTCTTGTAGGTAAGCAGACAATTGATTTAATGTATGTTTTGACAAATCATATGTGGACCTTTGCTTAAGTTTTCAGTTATATGCTGGTATCTTACAAAAGGTAGAGCATGAGACTCATGAAGTAGACTTAGCATCCCAATTTAATGTGTGTATGCATATGGGATTTGTTTTTTCAGTTCCTACAGGAATTCTGTACTTGTTTTATTGCCAGTGTTATATATAGTTCACTATCATGACTGTGGCCTCAGGTCACATCCCTTAAACTGAGGAGATAGACACTCGAGTGGAATACCAGAATAGAAAACCAACTCTGTTGTTAGGACAGCCTTTATTCATAACTACAGAAACTGCTATTGGGATTATGTCTTTCAAAGCCTATTTGCATTATTTTAGTCTAATAGAAAATGCCACAATTCATAAATCAATGGTAGGTATTGCCCTCCCCCCCCGCCTTTTTTTTAAGGTTTTAAACTCCCGTATCTAATTAGGATGAGGGCAAGATGCCTTCATGAGCGCTTACAAATGCTGAGCTATCATTTTATGACTGTAGAGAATGTTACTGTTCTGTATTTAATGAATCTTTTTTAAGTCTATGAACTGAGCTAATTACCATGAAAAATTCTAGGCAGATGTCTTGAAACTGTTTTACCAGCTATTTCCTTTGACTGTTCTTTGTGTTTTAATAAGGCAAGAAGTTTTCAGACAGTTACACAATATATTCAGGATCAGGATCCACAATGAATGTCTTTCTATTGAACTGAAGCAATGTCAGATCTTCACTTCCTTGCTTTAGTTCTAAGCCACATTAGAGGAGAGACTGGGGGAATTTAGAGGGTATCCACATTTGTGAGAAGGTAAAACTTTATACATCAAGCATTTCTACATTAGTAATTTAGTTTATGCTTTTTAATAAGCATATGGATTAAGCTAATGATTAAAAAATCCTTCCTGTGTAATATTAGAGACTGAAAATAATAATTTCCTATTTTTGTGTACAGATAATAAATATCAATTTTCTATCATAAAGCAAAAACTCCAACATATTACAGTCATTTTACAGAAGTGTGGTATTTCCACTTTCCCGTGTTCTTCGTGGGGGTATTTTTATTGCTATCTGCCTTTCCTTTGAATTTATTTCTTAAAAAACCAGCAGGATCCTCTGAAAGAGCAGTATCCCAAAGGGAAGCTGTGGAGATCTTTCCTTGAGTCTTCTAGAAAATTTCTCAGCCCTGAAGATTTCTAAAAGGCGCAAAGCTGGAGTAAAACTGTTGTAGAGAGCTTGGAGTAAAAGAACGGGCTGCGTAAACTGTTTTTGTACTACAAATTGTGATTCAGAGTGTTGCTAAGTGCAAACAGAAATATTTTCCTGTTAGCTGCCAAACAAGCAGAAGACTTTCCGAGTTTCTTTTTTGCCATTTGTAAGTCTAAAAAGGGTGCAGCGGGGGGAGGGAAATCTGTCTGGCCTATCAGGGTCTGGTTCCCTTCCCAGGCTTATTTTAACCCTCTCTGGGTTTTTCCAGAAAGGGCGTAAAACCAGCAGCAGAGCAGCAGTCTCAGTAATCAGAACCCATTTTACTCAAGGACAAGGCGACAGAACAAGGTGAGGTGCTAAGCAAGTTGTGCTGTCTCCTAAACCAGACTAGGATCTATGCTATTTACTAAACTAGCTACTAGTACTAGGATCTATACTAGTATACTAAATAAAAATGCTAAGTCAAGTATTAATAATTCCATGTGAAGATTTTCACAGCAAACTTCGGCCAAAGAGATTTCTTGTATGCATGGAAGATTTTAATGAATGAGGACAATTACATGAAAATGTTTGTATGTGATTGTAGGATGAAGAGATCTGTCATGAAAAGTCATGAAAAGAACCATTCATTTCAGAACAAACCATATAAGGCACGTAGATTTCTACTAGGCTGACAGAGACTAGGCAGTAGACCAACACTTAAAAGAAAAAGCCCCTCAGAACAGAGAAGCTGTTCTTCCCTTTGTGCTTCCCTGACCAGGTTTTTTTTTCATGAACATCTGTTCTGTATCTGTGTGTTCTAAAGTCTGAGATGTCTCTTAGCATGTCTCTTAGCAGCAGGTTTTTGAAGGTCCAAGTCTGAGGAACATCGCACTGGTATTTTCACTTAACCTACCTGTATGAATGAGGTAATATTTAAGGCATATGCTTGAAAACCCTTACCAATAAGTACTGAATGGCTCTAGTTGCCCCTTATGGCTGTAGCTGGAAGGAGCAGGCATACTTGGAAATGATCAGCTTTGCTGGAAAACTCATTTAAGGCACGTTCAGGGTAGAAAGTACCTTTGGGTGGCAGATTTGTATTTACACAGCCCTCAGAGAGGCATTCTCAGCCTGGAGAAGAGAAGGCTCTGGGGAGACCTTAGAGCAGCTCCCAGTGCATAAAGGGACCAACAATATATTACTAGATCTTATGACAAAGATGCAGTTAAGGAAACGTCTGAGATTGGGAAAAACTAGTTGAGCGCTAGCTCTAATTCTATGCAGTAATGAGCATGGTCAAGTGAGAGAGCTATTTAATGAAAGAGTTCTCTGCAATGTGCATGAGGTCTGTCTGGATGAAAGGGGTATGCAATAGGTATGAGCAGGAGGCAGATTGCTTCTCTTATTCTGTAGTTTTTGGCAGTTGCAGTCATGCAGGTTCTTTGTTCCAGATGCTCAAGCGCATTTCCTTTACTTTGTCCTTTGCTGGTCAATGCTGACGGTACACCCTGGACCATCAACTGGAAGTGGCAAACAGAGCATGAGTTTGTATTGATTTCTATGCTGTGACAGATTGTGCCATGGGCTAGTTTCAGTGTAAGGGCTAGAAATAAAACCTGGGAACTTTCCTTCTCAGAATGCAAGTATGGATGTAGAAGAATCTGGCCAGTGTCGTAGTTAATCATGTCAATATTAAACAAGCTTTTGCCAACCTTTAAAAATAAAAATATGTTTATGCAGAAATGTAACGAAACCCCATTTTTTTTTGGTTATAAGCTATGAGTCAATTTACTAATGTCAGACTATGGATTAGATGCGACTTGCCAAAAATAACTATCAAAGCAGGTCACCACTGTGCATATGAGACAAAAGGCTGTGCTAATATTATCATGGTCTTCTGTGTTGGTTGTACAAATTCATAGACTGTAAGCTCATTGCAATTCAGGACAAATTGAATGTCTTTTACTCTTAAATACTATCCTACCATATCTGACTGTTTGCCTGTGGCTGCTAATTCAAGAAAACAGACTTTTTAACTGGGCACTTGCTAGATTGATAGCCTATGTTCAGATCAGTTTAGTGGAAAAAGCAATTTAGCCTTGTATTTAATATGGGCTGAAGCTGATCTGGTAAGCTGGATCCATGCAAACCTCCTGAAAAACCTGCCAGTTTGTTTAAATTTCATCAGCAATTTGGGATGAACCAGCATGCTGATCGTCATGTTCTGAGCTATGTACAAGTGATTTCTTCAATTGGCTTTTGACAAAACTCACAATGAAAAGAGCAGTGTTTTCATTACAGTGCTCAAGTTTATTCTGTCAGCGATGCTGCTCCTTTTGTTGTCATCCCTTATAAGAATAAATACGTGGTTATAGGTGATGTTAACAAGGGGCACAGAGTAGTTTACCGGTACACACTCCCAGTAGCACATACCAAACTCCCAAAGGCCCATTGCTTTCTGTAACCCTAGTACCAACTGGACTAAAAATGATATGAAGTGGTCTGTAGTTGCTATGCCAACTGTCATACACCAAATGTATTGAGTATCTGTGGTCCTGGGATAAAGGTTGGACTTGACCTTAAAGGTCTTTTCCAGCCTGGCTGATTCTTTTTCATCAGTGCCCGTGTCATCATCTACAGCAAGAAACAAGTGGTTTTGTTTTGTGTTCGTGTCTGTTTGGTTGGGGTTTTATACAACAGCTAGAAGCACTGCATGGAGTTAGTGCTGAGAAGATTATGGGTGAATTGAAATAGCTCCTATAAACATATTTTGTCTGAAAATAGAAACCAAATGGAAGTTTGCTTATTATAGTTACTTTGTAAAAGAAGTTTTTTCATATATCTCTTATAAAATTTAGCAATGTTTATTGCAAGGCTCAGCAGTGAGGTTACATCTACTCATTCCATATGCACGTGTGTATTTGAGAACAGATTGGGGATAGGAATTGATGTTTCTTGCACCATGATGCAGTATCCTGTTCAACAGGTTAGTTCATGTTCTTGCAAGCTGTAGTGGTGCTTTAACTTACATATAACACAGTCCAAGTTTCTTGGTGAATTAAAATCTGGTTACTGTTTGGTTAGGCAGCATAACTAGGCATAGTTATTATAGGTTAGTATGCATATATTATTAGGTTAGTATGCATAACTAGGCATAGCTAATTCCCAGTAACAAAGGTATTTTCACATAAAGAAGTATGTTGGGATACATCTCCCAAGGGTTCATCCCAGTTAGTAATGAGAGGACAAAATTGTTGTGTTGTGTTTTATTTGTGTATGACACTTGGGAGAAGAAACAGTCATTCCCTTTCAGTCACTTTCATCTAAAGTTCTGAATATAACGTCCCGTTTCATAAAGGTCTTTGAAATGAAAGGAGTATACTCCTTGCTCTTGTGAGTGGATTTTCTGTGATAGCCAGCAGCAGACACCAGCTCACTGAGGAAAATCGGACTGAGGGGGTTTTGAAGTGTATTTGTCACCAATGAAATTAAACAAGTCAGTGAAACATTTTCACCCTCTCTGAGCTTCTCTGTCTGTACTCTGTGTGTGTTGTTTTCAGAGGGTGGAAGTACGCAAAGAATCATCTCTCTCCCAGAAAGAAAGAAGTACCTGCAGCAACAAAGGAGTTTTCTGGAGCTGAGTGTAAGTTCTTTACTACTGGTTGCAAAATCAACATCCAAGGGAAGGAATACACAATTCTGGCTGCTCAGTTAAGGTTGCTTTATTGTATCTGCATGAATGTTGAACTTCTTTTGGAAAGAATAAATGCATTATTTAAACATACATAGTGCCACTTGCTCCTGTTGAGCAAAACAAAGATGAAAATACCCTTTGCACTCTTTCAAGTTAACTTATTGATGCTCCAATGTGTGTGAGTGCCTTGGGCAGTAGGGTGTTGCACATTTCTCTCAAGACTTTAACACAAAGCTGCCTTTTGTCTTTGATTTGAGTCATCCATTGATTTCCAGCAGGGAATCAGCCTGCTGAAACTATATAATAGAGTAACTTTTGTATTCTAGAATACACAGCTCAACCTCTGCTGATGGAAAGCAAGTAACTTGGGTTAAGCAATAGGACCAGTGTATAGTGAGGCAGTACTGATGTTCTTCACTATTTGATGTGATACCTCCACATGCATTTAGCATCCGTCTCTGCACCCTTATAAGAAGATTCTTTGGTTTCCTACTTCTTAGGCTTACAGTCTTATTTCCATTGAGAAAATTGGTGTTTTTCTGGCTGTGTGTTTAAACAGACTAATGCAAACATGCTTCAGTCTTTCTCATTCATGCTTTGATGCTGCAATCCTTGGAATGCTTGTCAAAAGGAGCCTAGTACAAATTAGGCAGGTTCTCACCCCGCTCATCGTTTCCAAAACACATTGCTACAGCACATCAGTTTGAAACAGCAGAATTCAGATTATTTCCCCAAACAGCTGTTCTGTAAAGTAATAGTTGTCATGAAGAGGAATCTTTCATTTTCTGTTGTATCTTCATGATGCTCTCTAAAGCATTTAATTAATGAAAAAAATGTTTTAAGCAGTACTTTGTCATCCAAACACTGAAAGGAAAAAGATCACTTTTCAAATGTGTCAGCATTGGATTATTTTAATGAGTGTCACAAATAATAGCAAGCTGTATTTCCTAGTTTTTCCCCAGATGTTCACTCTACTCTCCTGTTAATACATATGACTTCCTTACAAGGAATTTTAAATAATTTGAACCAAATAATTTAATGTAGGTGACAAATGACTGCTGAAAACGTTCTTTTAAGGTTAGTTCTTTACAGTCATTGAAGCAGCAGTGTAATCAAGGGATATTGTACCCCTTGTTTTCATTTAGGGGTTGCTTTGAATTCCTTTTCACAAACTGGTTAATTTGGTCTGACCTTCTTCCTGACCCTGCTTCAAGCAGGAGCCTAGAGACCTCCTTAGGGCCTTTCCAACATGAGTTTTCCTATGATCCCAAAACCAAACACAAATAAGGTTCCATTACATTTCTATGAATGTAAGTAAGTAGTTCAAATTCATGGCAGCTATGCTGTAGTGATTTTTTCGACACAATACAAGGTCTTATTCATGTTTCTAACTTTCAATGCTTAAATAGCCAGAAGGGATTATTTGATTGAATTGTAAGTTGAAATTCCAATGACCTTTTATTCACTGGCCATGTATAGTGATCCAGTGTTTAAAAATGAGCCTTTGCTATGGACACTGACAGTGCTGCAAACCACATTTTCTACTGACAGTGAGCCATGCCAGTGACATGGGATGGTTGGCCATCTTCAGGCATTCAAACTGAATTGAATGTGATTTCATAATTCTGGGTACAAACTGGATGATGAAACACCCACAAGTTTCCACAATTTACTTCTTACATCTTTCTTCTATTATTCAAAGATACTCAATTGTATGTTGTACAAACCCCTTAATGTAGATAATTCCCATTGAGGACAGCACATGAAGACATACATATACATTTTTACACAAAGAGACCTCTTTCTCAATGCACTTGACAATAGTGTGTCAAGAAAGCTCAAATGTGGCTGTAGTGATACAGAATGCAGCAAGCCCTTTAAAGAGTTAAAAATAGAATAGAAGCTTAAGCAAAGACCTTCATAAACCCTTGTGCTTGGAGATTGGAGAATTGAAGATGCTGCCTAAGACACATTCTTCTTATCCTGATCACTTTGCCTCAGGCTCACTGAGTGAATTCATGGGATATATTTGGTTTTGCCATGCTAGAACCACCTTCTGTAATTATTTCTAGATGTATCTCTGTAATTATTCAGGATTGGAAGAGAACCTAGTGACAATCAGCTTCCATTTTCCATTGAAAGCTCCAATAACCTAGGGAGTTGGTCTTACAGAACATATCTAGTGATTTTTTGTTGAGGTGGATTCTGTCATTTGAGGGCCATGTCACAGCAGTTTTTTTTTTTTGAGCACAGAGAGGTTGTTGCCTTCAACCTATTACTTCTACAGCTGGAAGAGCTGGTTCTGTACCACTCTCTCAGTCAACACTAGGGCTTTGGATGGAAAAATTCCTCAGCACAGAGCAGTGACATGAAGCTGTCATTGCTGGCCTTTGACAACTAGAACATTGCTGTCCCTGAGAGTGCCTTGCTGAACTCAAGAGTGGTTTTGTATGACAGACACTTGAATGCAGTCAGCGATATATCTGGATGCATCATAAGTATGTCTTTACTCTTAAACTACTGATGGAATAGCTACTTTATGTTGGCAGAGCAAAGACATCTTTGAATAGACTGTGTGCAGGCAATTTACTATGGATAGTTCAGGAAAGTGCTCTTGAGCTGCTATTCAGTGAGCTTTGCATGCCTGTGAAATGTCATATCAACTTCCTGATTCCTTTTCTCCTACTCTCATGAATGAGGCACTCTCCGTATTTGCCTCAATTAAAGCTTTGTTTCCATCTTCAACATTCAGCACAAACTTTCTGGTGATCAGAATGAAAAATGCTACCATAAACCAGGAATGGTTCTTCTCAGGCTGCCAGTTTAGAAATAACTGCTTAGTGGTGGATGGAGCTGGGCATTTCCTGAAAGCATTTGGATAAATCTGTTAGCTTTTTCTTCTACAGGGCCTGATGCACATGCCCCACCAATAATGCTTTTGGAAAAGCTATTCTGATGCGATATGTAAGACTTCAGGACTTTTCTCTTGGATGCTTTGGTCTGTCATATTGCACACTTTATAATTTGTTCCACACAGGTTTGTCCAAAGCCACAAAGTATGAGTGGTGATGCTCAGTAGTATTGCTGTGCTTTATTGACAGTCCAAAAAGAAGGGAGGGTGACTGACATGGTATAATCTGTCACATTGATATCCAAATTGGGATTACATGTTCAAAGATCCAGAGGAACTAATACAGAAGTCTATTAAACTGCTAAACTCTCTATCCTTGCTAATTCAGAGAAACTCAGCAGAGAAGCACACACTTACTCAAGGGAGTTTTCAAATGGGGACTTCCTCTAAATGTGTTTCAAAAGCATTTTCTAATAATAAGATAAATAACATGGGTGGCTGTTCACAGAGTCTCTGCTGATATGCTGAGATGTTTCAATAGGCTTTTGATGGAAAATGATCAAAATGCAAATGCTGCCTGAAATTCACTTATAAAGTAACTAAAACATGGTCACTGTAAGAAAAACTAAGGGCTATCTAAGCAAGGGTTGTAGGTCTATCTGATGCATCTTTTATGAAATGAGGGAACTGTTTTTAGCAGAATACAGAGATTAGTTTTCCACGTGCAAGCAAAAAAGGAAGGAGAATCAGTGTGGCTGCAAATGCTGAAGGCAGTAGATAGTAGTTATCTTTAGTAGTTCAAGCTGGTGTCAGGAAGAGTAAACACTGAGAACATGGGAATAGGTGAAAAGTTGGTCTTGCAGCAGACTTGGAAGCAGTTGACTAGAAGACTATGTTCAATGCAGTTGATTGGAGGGATGAAATACGGGAGAAACATCCCAAAAGTGGACAGGGGAGAACAGGAGCTTTTGATCTGTGGAAATTTCTCCTATTTCTGTACTATCTCTAGCCTCAATGCAAAATGAATTTCTTCCCAACCTTAACACTGTACAGATGTTACTGCACATGGCACCATCTCAGCCAAAAATACAAGCTTGTAAATATGCACAAGGAAAGTAAGCAGTTGGGTTTAACTTCCAATGACAACAGTTCAAAGCTAGTAACAATGCTACATATTTCTCTTCTCTTCCTATACCTTCCCCCCTCAGCTAGAATGAAGGGTTCTCCAAAAGAATAGTTGTGTTTTCACCCATCATCCCAGGCACTTACAGATAATTTAATAGGGAAGACTAGGCATAGAATCATAGAACAAATCATGGAATGGTTTGGGTTGGAAGAGACTTTAAAACTCATCCAGTTCCAAACCCCCTGCCACAGGCAGGGACACCTTCCACTAGAGCAGCTTGCTCCAAGCTCCTGTGTCCAACCTGGCCTTGAACACTGCCAGGGATGGGGCAGCCACAGCTTCTCTGGGCACCCCGTGCCAGCGCCTCAGCACCCTCACAGGGAAGTGCTTCTGCCTAAGAGCTCATCTCAATCTCTCCTCTGTCAGTTAAAGGCATTCCCCCTTGTTCTGTCACTATATTCCTTTGTAGTAAGTCCCTCTGCAGATTTCTTGTCTTCTTGTATCACAGTAGAAAGAAAACCTTCCTTAAGCTGTAGGGTCCAAGAGAAAGAAGGTTATATTATGGCATTTTCTGTTCTCTAATGGAAACTCTTGTCTGCCTTTGCTGCAGCTGGGCTTTTCTAATTATTGGAAGTAATTTGCCAGGATTAATGCCCTCTGTTGAATTCATTTAATGTGATTTCATAACACTGCAGGCTTTATCAGTAGTCAGAATAACCCCTGGAAAACCCCAGCAGGCAAAAATGCTTGTCGAGTTTAGATGTTGAGGCCAGATGATGCTGCTTTTTGAAAAATGAAGTAATTGTTTTGAGGGAAAGAACCATCAGCAGATTACTGGGTCTGTCTGAATTCTTTGTCTTACATCAGATGTGTTACCCGGTCAGAACTTGACTTCTATTTTTATGTTTATCACAATGCTTTTTTTTTGGTCTTTCTTCTGAAGTTGGGAGCCCCAGAGCTGAACACAGGACAAGACTCCAGATGAGGTATTTCGTTGTGCACTAACTTGAAATATTTATTGCACAATTTATTTTAATTTATTCAATTTTATTGAATTCATATTTTCAATTTATTTAACTGCTGTCCTGGTAACTCTGACAGAAGAAATATGTACAGAACCACAGAATAAACCAGGCTGGAAAAGACCTTGAAGATTATCAAGTCCAACCATTACCCCAGCACTGCCAAGGCCACCACTAAACCATGTCACTAATGGAGTGTGATACACACCTTCTGAGGACTTCATTTCTTCCTCCACAAACTTCGTGTCAGCCGTAGGATTTCAAAATTATAACAAGAATGTCATAATAATATAAAGGACATTAATACTTACTGGTACCTTATTGTCTCTTCAAGATAAAGGCTGAGGTCAGTTTTGATGCTTGGCTTCCACATGGCACACATCTTTTCTGTCTGTACTTTGAATTAGCAGGGATCTCTGTCTAGCACTTGGCCTGCACAGCATGAGCTGAACAGGAACAGCTTTTGCCCAGGCAGCCAAGAAGCCCCCAGCATCCTGTCCTGTACCAGCACCAGAGTGGTCGCAGAGCCAGGGCAGTGATTGTCTCCCTGGACTGGGTACTGGTGAGGCTGCTCTTCGAATCCTGTGTTCAGCTCTGGGCCCCTCACTTCAAGAGAGACATTGAGGTGCTGGAGCGGGGCCAGAGAAGGGCAACGGAGCTGGTGCAGGGCCTGGAGCACAAGTGTGATGGGGAAGGGCTGAGGGACCTGGGGGGTTCAGTCTGGAGAAGAGAAGGCTCAGGGGCGACCTGATTGCTCCCTACAACTGCCTGACAGGAGGATGGAGCCAGGAGGGGCTGGGCTCTGCTCCCAAGGAACAAGGGATGGGACAAGAGGAAACGGCCTCAAGCTGCACCAGGGCAGGTTTAGATGGAGCTGAGGAACAATTCCTGCCCCAGAGGGTGCTCAGGCATTGGAACAGGCTGCCCATGGCAGGGCTGCAGTCACCGTCCCTGCAAGTGCTCACACCCTGTGGCGATGAGGCCTCAGTGCCATGGGTTAGTGGTGGCCTTGGCAGTGCTGGGGAATGGTTGGACTGGATGAGCTTAAAGGGCTTTTCCAACGGGCTGATTCTGTGATTCTGTGATTTAAAAGTATCGAGGTGAAGCCTGGGGGCGTCATGATTCTCTTTGACTGCACAGGGCTGCTGTGTTTCGTAGGGCATTGTTTCGTAGGGCAAACAAACATGCCCAGCTGCTTGCAGAGCTGTTGAATGATCTGATGATCTGGCTTTTCCAACCGAGTTGATTCTATGATATCTATTAAAAAAAAAAGGAAAACCAGTTCGTGTTACATCAACACTAGCGTCTTTAAGGTGCCAGCTACCTCCGCCGCTCACTGCTTCCCCCTCGCGGTCGCGCTCCGGTACTGCAGGGGTTCTCCCATCTTATTGCCCTCCCCCCGTTGCTCCACCACGTGACGTTGACGGAGCGCTGCGGCGGGGTGGTGCAGTGACGCCTGCGCCGTGCCCGGGAGTAACATGGCGGCGGAGGCAGGCGGGGCAGGGGGTCTTCTACCCTCTGGCGCCCGTTGTTGAAGGGGGAGCTTCAAACCTGGCGGTGCGGCAGCTTCCGGTCCTCTGGAGGCGAGGCGGGGCAGGGCAGAGCAGCCCCGAGAAATGCCCCTGAGCTTCCGTGGCTGCAGCTCCAGCGCTGCCCCTGAAGCCTGTTCCGAAGCCCCAGGTCATCCCCAAGCTCTGCTGTGAACAGCAAGTTGGGCCTCGGTGTATCTCCCGTGGCCCCGTGGAAGGAGGAGGTTGAGCCAGGGCGAGCTGTGGTAGTAACAGTTGCTGCTTCTTTCCCTATCCCAGAGGATGTTGTCAGTTCCTCTGCTGAGGCTGCCACTGACTGCACCTGATAGAGGCTTGTGTGGGCTGGCCTGCTCTCCTTGCGGTGTGGAGGCACAGAGGGACAGGCAGAGCATTTACTGGCTGTGGCCAGGAGCTGCCACGGCTGAAGCTGGAGAGGCCAGAGAATGGTAAAGAAGCAGCAACTGAAGGCCGTGCAGCTGGCAGCTGCCTCTCAGAGTGAGGAGGGATCCGTCTTCATAGCCTGCAGCAGGCCAGAGCACCAGCGTGCACTGCAGGGTCTGTGTGTCACCAACAGTGCAGTACAGCCACGTACTGCATGACCAAGCGAAGCTGTGTGTCTAGGAAGTGTCATTCTGTAAGAGCTGTGAGATACTGATGTATTCTCTTAGGTGAAGGACAGCCAAGCAACGAGAGATACAGATGATGACAGGCGAAGGAGAAATAACCTTCTGAATTGTCAGATTCTACCCACAGCAGTGAGAGCTGCAATGAGTCCCAGGCCCTTGAGGCCTTCTCTTCTGTATCCCAGTCCCTCTCTGACTTTCTCCTGGCCCTCTTTGTCCCCCACTGCTGCATTTTTGGTTTTGCTCCCCTATATCTGACTATTCTTGTGTCCTGCTCCCTCTTCTTTTTTTTTTTTTAATATATATACTCTGTCCTGAAGCCCATCACTGTTTTTTCTTTTCCATCTCTTTGTCCTGATCCACATCCATGGCTGCCCTCCCCCCAGTTTCTCTGGCCTGTTGTCTGGTTTTCCTCTCTGTATCTGTACATGCCACTGTGTCCCTGCCTTCCTACGCCTCTTCATCTTCTCTCTACACCTTGTCTTGCTCACTGACACTGTTCAGTTTTTTTGATTATCTGGCTGTATCCCATCCTACCTGTTCACCTCTTGCTCTCCTTGATCCTTTGTGCCCCTGCTGAGCTCCAGGAAGAAGCTGAGTGGGTCTGCAGGATTGACCACCAGGTCTTGGGGAAAGCCCTGGAGAAGGTGTTGGTGCTGGTGGGGTCCATGTCAGAGCTGTGAGAGTACAGGAGGGAGTTCCTGGAGCCACAGCCACTGCTGCCTCATAGCTGAACCACACCACTGGCACTGCACAGGATCACAGCAGTGTGCCAGGTGTGATTTCCCCATGGTGGGTGAGGGCCAGGGCCATCAGTGAGGACAGGCAGCCCCTTTGGTGGATGTGGGGTGTCTCCTGCTTGATGGCTGCCTGGGAGTGGTGGGATGGAAACTTCCACGCAAATACTGCAGTAGGCACCCAGTCAGCTGGAAGTGAGTTGGGTCACCATGCAGGAGGTTCCTCAAGAGCTGACAGGAGGGAGGAGTACAGAAAGCAAACAAACCCCAGTCCAGGCAACTCCCCAGCTCACCTGAGCTTCCCCCTGAGCCTCCCCTGCATTCTTTACCCTAAATTCCAGCAGGTCTCTTAAAACCTCTCCAGTAATCTCCAGTGTCCCTCAAGCCCTGTTGTGTAGGCATCCAGTTGCACAAGCTCATCAGGTATTCCGGGAGGTGGAAAGTCCAGGGGAGACCTGGTGGTTTAGGGAAAACCCCAGCACAGCACTCCAGGCATTCTGGAAAGTCCAGGGGCCCTGGCAGGGGTCTGGCAAACCCTGGCACAGCCCACTGGGCATTCTGGAAGGTGGCAGGAGCTACTGGCTGGTGAATATGTTGAGAAGAAATACTGATTTGCTGGAGTACAACACACAGTTTTGGGGTGATATTTCTGCCTTTGTGGAATTCCCTGGTCTATCATTTCTCTGTATCTGTGACCTGCCCACCCAAACAGCACTCAGCAAGCAGAGATAGCCATTGTCATTTCTTTGGTTTGCCTTATTCTACTTCTGTTAGTAAAACTGACATGGGAGAACTGTTTACAGGCAATAAGAACATGAAGACACAAGAAGCCTGGTGTGAGATGGACATCTGACAATTTTGTCCTGGAGATGACCTCCCACAGCACCAATATGTCCCATCTCCAGCATTTTTCACCTTGAGGGCTAAGGTCTCCTTCCCACAGGTGATCTGATGTCTTCCCACTCAGTGATCTGAAACCCCAGACGTGTATGGAGGAAGAGTTTCTACTGCAGCTCCTGCCAGGTGGGCTAAAATGCACTGGACTGGGCTTAGTTGTGCTGGACTGTGCTAAATTGGTCTGGACAGGGCTGAAGTGGTCTGGGGTGGGCTAAACTGGAATGGACTGTGCTAAAGTTGGCTGCGCTGGGCTAAAGTGGGCTAAGCAGGCTGGGGTGAGCTGGAATGGTCTGGGAGGGCTAAAGTGAGCTGGGCTGCAGCAATATCCAGATGTCTGATTCTGATTCTAATTTTAATTGTGTGAAATATGCAAGGCACCC
Organism: Pezoporus wallicus; assembly: GCF_028554395.1. Classification (NCBI taxonomy): domain Eukaryota; kingdom Metazoa; phylum Chordata; class Aves; order Psittaciformes; family Psittacidae; genus Pezoporus; species Pezoporus wallicus. The sequence continues at coordinate 55,350 of NW_026636574.1, read as the reverse complement.
ACTCTGGCGAGTCCAATAGCACAGTGCACAGATCGCAAGTCTTTGGCCTCTGCTTCCACAACCAAAGAGCCAGGAGGGAAAGCTGGTGCTGGGCCTCTTCTGCAGACAGTGAGCTTTGCAATGATGCCACCCGCATTGCTGTCACTCCTCGCTTTCTCACCAGACCGCCATATCCCTCCTAATCCCCCCATAGACCCTCATGTAGGGACTCCAGACCCCCCCCCCCCCACCCCATGCCCCGTAACTCCCCCGTAGACCCCCATGCAGGAACTCCAGAGCCCCAAATCCCCCCCAGAACCCCATGTAGGGCAATTGGCAGGGCCTTAGGTGGGACGGGGTGTAATGGGAGGCAATGGGGGGATAATAGGGAGTTAACAGGATCTGTCCACTGGGTTGGACAGATCTGAGCTTGTCTGAATGGGGCTGGACATGGCTGAATTGCAGTAAATTTTGCTGGGCTGGGCTGAACTGGCCTAAACTGGGTTTGAAGTGGCTGGTCAGGTCTTGGCTGAGTTGGGCTGAGCTAAACTAGGCTGAATTGTGCTAAATTGGGTCTAATTGGGCTCAACTTGTCTGGGCTGAGCTGGAGTGGGCTGGGCTGTAAACTGGGCTAAACTGGGTTAAATTGGGCTGGGATAAGCTGGAGTGGGCTAAACTGGGCTGGACTGAGCTGGGCTAAATTTGTCTGGATTTAGGAGGCTGGATTGGGCTCAAGTGGGCTGGGCTGGGCTAAACTGGAATGGACTGCTCAAGTTGGCAGTGCTGGGCTAAATTGGGCTAAATGGGCTGGGATGAGCTGGAATGGGCTGGACAGGGCTGAAGTGGGCTGGGCTGAAGTGGGGTGAAGTGTCTGAAGTGAGATAAAGTAGGCTGGACTGGTGTGCACTGGGCTGAGGTGGGCTGGGCTAAACTGGAGGATACTGGGCTAAACTGGTCCAAACTGTGCTGTGTTGGGCTACATTGGTCTGAACTGGGCTAAACCAGATGTAACTGTGCGAAACCCACCTTAAGTGAGCTAAACTGGGCTGGAGTGGTCTGAACTGGGCTAAACTTGTCTGGTTTGGGGTAGGCTAAACTGGTCTGAACTGTGCTAAATGGTGCTATACTTGCTGGGATAAACTGGGTTTTCCCAGATGGCAGAATATTCTTTAGAACTCAGATTTGCCAGAACAGAATTCCCTTGTTCAGCAATTCCAAAACTAAAGAGCCCCCCATCACCCAAAGCCTAAATTCCATCAAATACAAAATCCTCTTCCAGGAGCGCTGCTGCAATGGGTCCGGGAGTTGCTAAGAGGGGCGCCCGGCTCTGCTGGGTTCTGGTACACAGCAGCCAGGGCATGGGCTCCTCTTGCCTTTGGAGACCGGGACGCTGAGCTGTCAAGATGGCTGGGGCCACGCCCTCCAAGACGCCTCCCGCCACCTCCCCTCACGTCTCCTTCCGCCGCAGCTCCCTCTTCGCCTCTCCCATGGCTGCCGGCGGCGAGAGGCTGGAAGCACCAGACCTGCGGGGAGGGAGGGAGGAGGAAGAGCCCAAGATGGCGCCCCTCTCCCCCCCCGCTTTGTGCGGTTAAAGTGATGGAATTCCCACTTTTCCATTGCTTCGTGAGGTAAAAGTGACGGAATTCCCTTTTTCCCAGTACATTCTAGGGTAAAAGTGAGGGAATACCGGCTTCTGCCCGAACGGAGTCGAGCGGAGCCTAAGCCCCCCAGAGGGGACGGAGCCGAAGGGAGCCGAGAGCAGCGAAGCTTTCCGAAGGTGGCAGAGGGTCAGCGCCGTCCAATCCCTGGCCGCCTCTCCCTTAGCTACAGCGCACACCTGAGGGGCCGCTTTCCCGCCTAGAGGCAGGCGGCCAATCAGCGGTGTCCTTTCGTGTGAGGAAGTGATGGCGGGAGCCGGGAAGGAAGGAAGAAGGCAGCGACGGCTGAAACGTGGCCTTATTTTCTGTATGTTGTATGCTAATTAGCTAAAATTTCTTATTTTTACCTTTCTAAATTATTTTTTCTGTTTCTTGGTCACACATGTGGACACCTCCTGCCCCGGACCAAGCCCCTCCCCCAAACACCTCCCCCCAAAACACTGATTAAAAATATAGTTAAAATAAGCAACTGAGAGAACAAAACAATCAGTAGTCACTGACCCTAATGAATTCAGCAAAATAATTATGCCCCTTACCTAAAAAATGTTTTTCAACTTTAAATTTTTTCGGTTTTTTCCCAACATACACACAGGAGCAGGATTTTTTTTTTTCTGAAGAAATTTATTTCAAAAAAATTATTGAATCAGGTAAAAAATGGGTGGGGGCTGTGCTGATGACATGTCCACAGGGTTTGGGTAGGGCGAGAGTAGGGTTACTAAATGGGGGTGTGGGTGGCTGTGGGTGAGTGTGTGTGGGTGTTTGTGGGGTGGGGTGTGTGTGTCAGTGTGTTTGGGGGGTGTTGGGGGTGGGGTGTCGGGGGGTTGTGTGCATGGGGGGGGTATGTGTGTTTTTGGGGGGTGTGAGGGGGGTGTGTGTGTGTGGAGGATGTCTGGGGGGGGGGTGTGTGAAATGTGTGTCTGAATGGGGTGTGCGCATTTGTGGGTATGTGGGGGTGTGTGTGGGGGGAGGTGTGTGTGTGTTTGGAGGGGTGGGGTGAATGAGGGTGTGTGTGCATGTTTTCGTGGGGCTGTGAGTGGGGGGGGTGTAGGAGGGGTGAGTGTGTGTGTGCGTGCATGTTGGTATGACTGGGGGGTGTGTATGACTGGGGGGGTGTATGTCCATGGGATGAGTGGTGTGGGTGTGTGTGGGGGATGTTTCGGGGGGTTGTGTGCATGTGTGGGGGCTGGGCTGTGTGTGTGTCTATGGGGGGGTGGGGTGGTGTAGGGGGTGTGTGTGTGTGGGGTGTTTGTGTGCATGAGAATGTGTGTGTGTGGAGGCGATTTGCTTGTGTGTTGTGTGTGTGTCAGGGTGTTTGGGGCAAGAGTGGGGGTGTGCAGGGGGTGTGGTGTGTGAGTGGGCGGTGTGTATCTGATGGGGGTGTTTTTGGAGGTGTGTGTGCGTGCATGTGTTTGTGTGAGGGGAGGGGTGTTTGTGGGGGGTGTGTTTGTGTAGGGGGCGTGGGGGGTGTGTGAGTGGGGGATGTCTGTGGGTGTAGTGTGAGTGGGGCAGTGTGTCCATGTGTGGAGATGTGTGGTCGGGGTGTGAGGGGGGGCGTGTGTTTGTGTGCATGTTTTTGTGTGTGAATGGGTGGGTGGTTGTGTGAATGGGGGGGTGTGGGGGCATCTGTGTGTATGCGTGCGTGTATGGTGTGTGTGTGTGATATGTGTGTGTAGAGGTGTGTGTTTGTGTGTGTGGGTTGTTTGTAGGGGTGTGTGTGAGTGGGGGTTGTGTATGCGTCCGGGTATGTGTGCGTGTGTGTGTGGGGGCTGTTTGTGGGGGTTGTTGGTGTGTGTGGGTGGGGGTGTGTCTGTGGGGGGGTATGTGTGTGAGGATGTGTGAGCATGTTTGTGTGTGTGTGTGGTGGGATCTGTGTGCCTGGGGGATATGTGGGGGGGGGGGGTTTGTATTGGGGTGTGTGTGTGTGTGTGTGTGTGTGTGTGTGATGTGCATGTGTGTACATGTGAGTGGGGGGGGCTTGTGTGTTTTTTTTTTTTGTGGGGGGATGTGCGTAGCTGTGTGTGTGGAGGTGTTTGTGTGTGGGGGTTGTGTGTGTCAGTGGGGCAGTGTATGGGGAGTTTGGGTGTGTGTGAAGAGGATGTGCGTGGGTGGGTGTGTGAGCATGTGGGGCAGACATGTTCGTTTGTGAGTGTGGGTGGTGTTTGTGGGGGGCTGCAGGTGGAGGTGCATGTTTCTGTGTATGGGGCGTGTGTGAGTGGGGGCTGTGTGTGTGGGGGTGTGTGTGAGTGGGGGTGGGGTTGTTTGTGTCTGCGGGTTCCTGTTAGTGTGTATGGGGGGGTGTGGGTTCCTTGGGGGTGGGGTGGTGTGTGTGGATAGAAATGGCCATACTTCTTTTAGAAATATCCAAAAAAGACTTAAAATGGGTTAAAAAATGGGCAAAAATGGGTTAGGAATGGGCAAAAATGGTTCAAATGAAGATAGGAAAGAACAAAGAAGGGTAAGAAATGGCAAGAAATTGGTAAGAAATGGACAAAAAGGGTTTGGAAATGGCCAAAATGGCTTAAAAACAGTTAGAATCGGTCAAAAAAGGGTTAGAAATAGCCCAAACAGGTTTAGAAATAGCTAAGAAAAGCTTAAAAGAGGCTAGAAAAGGCAATAAACTGTTCAGAAATAGCCAAAAATTGCTTATAACTGGTAAGAAATGGGAAAAATTAAGATAGAAATGACCGTAAATTGTACAGAAATAGCACAAAGGAGTTAAAATGGGTTAGCAATGGGCAAAAATATTTCAAACCAAGTCAGGAAAGGGCAAAAAGGGGTTAGAAGTGGCAAGAACTGGACAAAAATGGTTTGGGAATGGCCAAAATGGCTTAAAAAGACTTAGAACTTGGCAAAAAAAGGGTTAGAAATAGGCCAAGCCAGTTTAGAAAGAGCTAAGGAAAGCTTAAAAGAGGCTAGAAATGGCAAGGAACTGTTCAGAAATAGCCCAAAATGGCTTAAACCTGGTAAGAAATGGGCCAAAATAAGATAGGAATGACGAGCAATTGTTTAGAAATAGCAAAAAGGAGTTTAAATGGGCTAGAAATGGATAGAAGTGTTTCAAAGCAAGTCAGGATAGGGAAAAAATGGGTTAGAAGTGGCAAGAAATTTGTAAGAACAGGACAAAAATGGTTTGGAAACGGCCATAAAGGCTTTAAATGACTTAGAATTGGGCTAAAAGGGTTAGAAAAAGGCCAAGCTGGTTTAGAAATAGCTAAGAAAAGCTTAACACAGGCTAGAAAAAGGCCATCAATTGTTTGGAAATAGCCCAAAAGAATTAAAATGGGTTAGCAATGGGAAAAATGGGTTAGAAACAGCCAATATAGTCTTAAAACTAGTGAGAAATGGGCAAACCCAAGATATGAGTGACCAGCAATTTTTCAGAAATAGCCAAAGAAGACTTCAAATGGGTTAGAAAGGGCCAAAAATGGTTTAGACCAAGTTGGGAAAGGGCAAAAAGGGGTTAGAAATGGCAAGAGATTGGTAAGAACAGGACAAAACTGGTTTGGAAATGGCCAAAAGGGCTTTAAAAGACTTAGAATTGGGCAAAAAAAGGGTCAGAAGCAGGCCAAGCCAGATTAGAAAGAGCTAAGAAAAGCTTAAAACAGGCTAGAAATGGCAAGAAAGTGTTCAGAAAGAGCCCAAAATGGCTTAAAACTGGTAAGAAATGGGCCTAAATAAGGTAAGAATGATCAGCAATTGTTTAGAAAGAGCACAAAGGAGATAAAATAGGTTAGAAATGAATAAAAATGTTTCAAAGGTAGTCAGGATAGGGCAAAAATGGGTTAGAAGTGGCAAGAACTGGATGGAAATGGTTTGGGAATGGCCAAAGTGGCTTAAAAAGACTTAGAATTGGGCAAAAAAAGGGTTAGAAATAGGCGAAGCCAGTTTAGAAATAGATAAGAAAAGCTTAAAACAGGCTAGAAAGGGCCATAAATTGTTCAGAAATAGCCAAAAAAGACGTAAAAAGGGTAAGAAGTGGGCATAAATAAGAGAGAAATTGCTTAGAAATAGCCAAAAAGACTTCAAATAGCTTATCAATGGGAAAAAGGGTTAGAAACAGCCAAATAGTCTTAAAATTGGTAAGAAACGGGCAAAAGTAAGATAGGAATGACCAACAATTGTTAAGAAATAGCCAAAAAAGACTTCAAATGGGTTAGAAAGGGCCAAAAATGGTTTAAACCAAGTTGGGAAAGGGCAAAAATGGGTTAGAAATGGCAAGAGATTGGTAAGAACAGGACAAAACCGGTTTGGAAACGGCCAAAAGGGCTTAAAAAGACATAGAATTGGGCAAAAAAGGGTTAGAAATAGGCCAAGCCAATTTAGAAATAGCTAAGAAAAGCTTAAAACAGGCTAGAAATGCAAAGGAACTGTTCAGAAATAGCCCAAAATGGCTTAAAACTGGCAAGAACTGGACAAAAATAAGATAGAGGTGGCCATCAATTGTTTAGAAACAGCCAAAACAGAAAAAGACTTAAAATGGGTTAGCAATGGGAAAAATGGGTTCGAAACAGCCAAAAGAGTCTTAAAACTGGTAAGAAATAGGCAAAAATAAAATAGGAATGACCAGCAATTTTTCAGAAATAGACAAAAAACTTCAAATGGGTGAGAAAGGGCTAAAAATGGTTTAAACCAAGTCGGGAAAGGGCAAAAAGGGGTTAGAAACGGCAGGAGATTGGCAAGACCAGGAGAAAACCAGTTTGGAAACGGCCAAAAGGGCTTAAAAAGACTTAGAATTGGGAAAAAAAGCGTTAGAAGTAGGCCAAGCCAGTTTAGAAAGAGCTAAGGAAAGCTTAAAACAGGCTAGAAATGGCAAGGAACTGTTCAGAAATAGCCCAAAATGGCTTAAGTCTGGTAAGAAATGGGCAAGAAAAAGATAGGAATGACCAGCAATTGTTCAGAAATAGCCAAAATAGACTTCAAATGGGTTAGAAAGGGCCAAAAATGGTCTAAACCAAGTTAGGAAAAGGCAAAACCCGGTTAGAAATGGCAAGAAATTGGTAAGAACAGGACAAAAAATGGTATAGAATTGGCCATAAAGGCTGAAAAAGACTTAGAATTGAGCAAAAAGGGTTGGAAAGAGGCCAAGCCAGTTTAGAAATAGCTAAGAAGAGCTTAAAACAGGCTAGAAATGGCATGGAACTGATCAGAAATAGCCCAAAATGGCTTAAACCTGGTAAGAAATGGGCCAAAATAAGATAGGAATGACGAGCAATTGTTTAGAAATAGCACAACCAAGATAAAATGGGTTAGAAATGGATAAAAGTATTTCAAAAGGTAGTCAGGATACGGCAAAAATGGGTTAGAAGTCGCAAGAACTGGACGGAAATGGTTTGGGAATGGCCAAAGTGGCTTAAAAAGACTTAGAACTGGGCAAAAAAAGGATTAGAAATAGTCCAAGCCAGTTTAGAAAGAGCTAAGAAAAGCTTAAAAGAGTCTAGAAATGCAAAGGAACTGTTCCGAAATAGCCAAAAATGGTTTAAAACTAATGAGAAACAGGCAAAAGAAGATAGAAAAGACCCTCAATTGCTTGGAAGCAGGCAAAAAAGACTTAAAATGGGTTAGCAATGGGAAAAATGGGTTAGAAACAGCCAAAAGAGTCTTAAAACTGGTAAGAAATGGGCAAAAATAAGATAGGAATGACCAGCAATTTTTCAGAAATAGACAAAAAACTTCAAATGCTTGAGAAAAGGACAAATATGGCTTAAACCAAGTTGGGAAAGGGCAAAAAGGGGTTAGAAATGGCAGGAAATTGGTAAGACCAGGAGAAAACCAGTTTGGAAACGGCCAAAAGGGCTTAAAAAGACTTAGAATTGGGCAAAAAAGCGTTAGAAGTAGGCCAAGCCAGTTCAGAAAGATCTAAGAAAAGCTTAAAACAGGCTAGAAATGGCAAGGAACTGTTCAGAAAGACCCCAAAATGGCTTAAAACTGGTGAGAAATGGGCAAAAATAAGATGGAAAGGACCATAAATTGTATAGGAATAGCACAAATGAGATAAAATGGGTTAGAAATGGATAAAAATGTTTCAGAGGTAGTCAGGATAGGGCAAAAAAGGGTTAGAAGTGGCAAGAACTGGACAGAAATGGTTTGGGAATGGCCAAGTTAAGCTACTTTAAAGTAGCTTAAAAAGACTTAGAATTGGGAAAAAAAAAAGGTTAGAAATATGCCAAGCCAGTTTAGAAAGAGCTAAGAAAAGCTTAAGAGGCTAGAAATGGCAAGGAACTGTTCAGAAATAGCCAAAAAAGCCTTAAAAAGGGTAAGAAGTGATGAAAAATAAGATAGAAGTGGCCATCAATTGTTTAGAAATAGCAAAATAAAAACACATAAAATGGGTTCGAAATTCCCAATTGTTTAGAAATAGCCAAAAGAGGCTTAAAACTGGTAAGAAATGGGGAAATATAAAATAGAAATGGCCATGAGTTGTTTAGAAATAGCCAAAAGAAATCTCTTAAAATGGGTTAGAAATGGGCAAAAAAGGTTAGAAGTGGCCAAAAATGGGTTAAACCAAATTAGGAAATGGCAAAAATTAGTTAGAAATAGCAAGAAATTGCTACAGAGCAAGCAGATTGCTAGTAACACGAGCGTTTTTCACTCTCATCACTACTGCGACCGCATTATGGCCCCTTACACATACACTAGTAGCCTTGCAGAAAAAGTATAAAGAGAATTGTGCTTCCTTCTGTGAGCACCGTATACAGAGGAGGAGATTTACCAAGGCAGAAACTGTAGCAAGACAGCAACTGAACCTCCTGAATATCTATTAACAGATACCAAGTTGAAAGGGCACTTACTAAATGCTACCCACGTTTGCCTCAGCTGCAGGTACACTCTGAAGTCTCTGGAATCCAGTATCAGAAACAGTGAGGTCAGACCCAAGGTATTCCTTCGAGATGCTCGTAACAATGCCACACGCCTGTTAAGAAACAGTCAAGCTCAAATGAGTGCTTCTGAAGAGTGCAAAGACCATGCTGGGGTTGTTTTAAACCTTGACAAGTGAAGCGTTTTGCCCGCAGCACGTCAGGTAAGCGAAACCCAAACACGCATTGCTGCCAGACTAGTCAGCTATAACATCACATCTATAGAAAAGCAAGATCGGTACAAGTGCATGCGGACTAAGCACACTGATTGGATAGTTCAGGTTGCTACATGTGGTGCCAAGTATCAGCACAGCTGGATTCTTATTAAATTTCGCTGCCATTTAAGCCCTTCTCACTTAACTGGGACTAAACCCAGGCACTAGTTCTCCCAGCTACAGCATCTAACTGACATAATCACTTACTTTCTGTGCCCCAAATTAAGCAGTACATAACTCAGCACATAACTCATTAAGCACATAACAAAGGAGCCTTAAGAACTGGTTTGAGACACTCCCCTCTACTGCTGTGGAGTACTTAAGTCCTAAAGGATACTTGCCGCAATACCCCAACCACATGGAAGCATTCCATCACTTCCTGATACATACAGACCTTGCGAGGACTGTTAACACCAGGCTTGCACAACTGCTTCCCTACCTTTGTACAACCTATGAAACTAAGCCGCTGCAACCTGATGCTGTAGTTAAACAGTAAGTTGGGGTACCATCTGCCTGCCAGAGAGTTCTGAAATTGAACCCTAAAAGGACATAAATAAAGCAAGACGAGGAAGGGGCCTGCTGGACACCTGCAGAGACAGCACACGGCCAGGAGCCTGTCCACAGAGGCAAGGGCAAAAACGGCTTAGAAATGGCAAGAAATCGGTAAGAACAGGACAAAAAGGGTTGGGAAATGGCCAAAAGGGCTTTAAAAGAGTTAGAATTGGGTAGAAAAGGGTTAGAAATAGCTCAAGCCAGTTTAGAAATAGCTAAGAAAAGCTTAAAACAGGCTAGAAATGGCAAGAAAGTGTTCAGAAATAGCCTAAAATGGCTTAAAGCTAGTGAGAAACGGGCAAAAATAAGATAGAAGTGGCCATCAATTTTTTAGAAATAGCCAAAAAAGACTTAAAATGGGTTAGCAATGGGAAAAATTGGTTAGAAACAGCCAAAACAGTCTTAAAACTGGTAAGAAATGGGCAAAAATAAGACTGACCAGCAATTGTTCAGAAATAGCAGCAGAGCACATAAAGATTCTGCCTGTTCTCAACAGGTTGAGACTTGAAATCATTCAGCATAAACAAAGAAGCCCTGAAGACACCCAGTCTGGTAACTCGATGCATCTCCTGTTACAAGCACCCTGCAACACAGATCGAGATCAGGATCAGCTCCCTCACAACGCTGTCTCTGCATCTAGAACACCAAGCAGTTACGAAGAAACCTGATGCCTTTACTGGAGCTAGGCCGGTGTCCAAACCGGAGGAAACCAGGGGGGCAGCAGCAGCAACCGAAGTCCTCGCTGACCGTCTCAACAGAAAGGCTGTGATGAGCTGGGTGGGCTCCCCCAGGGCGCAACACGGCAAGGTCTATGAGCAGAACAAAAGGAGAGCAATGAGCCCTGCCCTGCTGCAGACCTCACTCGTTTCATGGAGAGAGGATTGCAGGCTCCAGATGTTTCAGCACCTTAAAGCTACGTTGAACAGCCTCATTTCCAAAATAACGGCAAGTTTAGATCACAGGAAATAAACAGGGAATTCCTTGGCTACTTTCTAAACGGGTATTTCCCTCTTCGCCCCTTTCCCCACCCATGAAGGCACAGTGTGAATTAAGGACCTCCGGGTAACGCCCCCCCCGTGTCTTTACTCCCCCCAGTACCGAGCACCGGGCGCTGTGAGGCTTCCCGCGCCGGGCGCCCAGCGGGCAGGAGACGCCCCTCTGCGCCCGCCCAAGGCCTCCCCGCACGCCCCGGACCCCCGGTGGGCTCGGATCTCACCCGCTGCCGCCGCTGCCGGGACCCGGACCCTGCCCGCCGCCATGCTGCTCCCAGGCGCTGCGCATGCGGCACCGAAACGGCGCCGGAGGAACCGGAGCCGGCGCGCGAACACCGGGCTGCGGCCACGAGCACCGCGCGGGGCCGCCAGCTCCCCAACGCGCGGCCGCGGCCGCCATTGCTCACCGGAAGCCAGCAGCCACCACGTGACACCGCCCACTTCCGGGGACAGCTGCGGGGACAAAGGGAGCAGCACGGCTCATGCGCGGGCCCCGGCTGCAGTACCGAGCTCTGGACACAGGATGGCAGCAGCGAGAGCGCCGGGAGCCACGCCGCCCCCCCCAGCCCATCATAGTGTGATCGTTACGGGATCACTGGGGGGTCTCTATGAGCCTCTGCCGACTGCTGCGCATCTCTGCCACAGCTCCTTGATGCAAGGCTACTTCCATCACGTTGACAACTGCTGCATAAGGGGTATCTGAAAAAACAATTGCAAAATTGTCACTGAATTGCTAAAAACCAACTCAGTTAATACCCACACAACTTTGTATCTCTAAAGACAATTGATGAGCGCAGAACTTGTAACCTCCATCCCAAGAAAATGCACAAGCTGTACCTCTAATCATAGTACACATAGACTTGCACTATAGATATCCCACCTGGCCCAACTACAGAGTATGAGCAGAGCAACCCCAAGGCAAACACACACACACCCCCACAGGAAGAACACTACAGACTCCGTGACACAGAAAATAGAGAAAAAAACTAGAGAGGCAGACTGCCTCCCAGATGGAACACAGCATCTGCCCAGATCACCAGGACAGCCCCATGAGCAACACAACGGGGATCCTCAGGAGCCCGAGAACAAGGCCCGAAATGTCCACATAATTCCAAAACCAACCACAAAACCTGACAGGATGGACATGCAAAAAGCCCAGCTTCAAGACCTACAAACATGAAAATGCACAGACAAAGTCCTAACCAGTGAAATGGGATGCCAAGAGAACCGAGACACAAAAGCAGCCTGGAGACACTCAGACACTCTGACTCGGACACTAACTCTACATATACTATCACACCCACTCCCAAGCAGACTCTCTGGGCCTGTCTCATTAATTACAAGCTTATTCCCAGAGCTCTTCTGTCCATTCACACATATCATCAAGAGTAGAGAGCTACACTGTCATGAGGAAAACCCATTACATACGTTACAGAGTTCAAGAACTCCAAGTAAGAGAAAAACACAGACCAACAGAGAACTCTTAACTAGTCCATTAACATAGGAAGCTACAGAGGTAGTAAAGCATACACTAAAGGATACTTTTCATGGTTGCTTATCTTACCAACCCCAAGGACCCTGGGAAGACCATCAGCAAACCAGCTCCGACAATCATCATGGCAGTGCGAGGTGGCAGGCCCAACCTTAGCGGGCGTCCCCATGCAGGCAACGTTCACCTGGCTGGGATGAGCTTCTGCCTCCCTCACAGAGCATGAGGCTCGGGCTTTCATACTCACAAAAATGTGCACTCATTCTGACGCAGGGGGCCAGCCTATGTCAGAAGAAGTAGTGAGCAATATCTAGAAAGGTCTTGAAGGGTCTGAACTTTTCCAAGCAGTTCTAAAGCAGAATTTTCTGGGTAGGAACCAATACTAGACTTTTCTGGAAAATCCGAAGCAGAACACTCCAGGAAGGAGCCAAAGACAAAAAACAGTGCTTTCCTATCTTTGTGTATTTCACCAAGGAGCATTACCTATTGTCCCAGACACGACACCCGACACTTGAGCCCCGCAAATGGCACCTTTTCATCCTGGCATTTAACTCTCAGGCACTACCTTCACTACTGTTAACCAATTGATGATACCAGGTACAAGCCCTACTGTGTTTTATGCTTGTAAATCTGGAAAGGAATTTTCCAGCCGGCACTTAGGTGACTGATGCAAGGGGTCAGGATCCAAAGAACAGTGCCAGAGGAATGCGCTGAGCACCTTGTGCTCAATGAGCAATGCGGATATCAAGACCTGAAGAGGTGCTGATACAGAACACAGACCTCTTGTACTATTTAACAGTCAAAGCTGGAGCTGCCCTGCCCACAGTTATCTCATACGGCTGAGTAGCCCACTGCCTTTCCCTCGGCCCCATGCCACATTTCAAACCCCTTCCTACTATCCTGACAGTGTACCTCAATCTTCTTATCCCAAACAAGAGTCCCTCTACTTAGCTTCCATAGTGCCACGGTCTCCAGGCAGGCCCAATGTTGCCAACTCACATATCAAAGTCCTGAGATCTTGCCACAGTTGCCAAGTTTCTCTTCATCACCTGCAACAACAAACAAATGGGAACACACTGGGCTGCTTTTCAGTAGCCCCACCCCAGCCAACACCACCAGCCTGTTCCATAACAACCCTCTTCCTCCTCCCATGCTCCTCAACATTGTGCTCTCATGATCCAAATTGATTGCAGAGTCTGATGCCCGGCTTTCTCTTGACCTCCACAACCTAGGAGTACGAGAGAGACAAATTACCATGGTGCTTGCAAAAAGTGACTAACCGACAACCCCTGTTGTTACCACCCTGCCTCACCTCACACACTCACGTGACTCCAGATTTAGAAGGCAGAACCTGCAATACCAAACACAAATACTGAACCCCTCTGCCATGATATTCTCAACTTTGAGCAGCCACCCCCACACACAGCCCTTTTATCTTCTCACAGCCCTCCTTGGTTTAGGTCTTCACCTCTCCTGAGTTGGCTGCAGCACCTGAAAAACATGTAGAAGCACACAGATAAGGTTCCAAACTGCAGCCATGCGTCCCCAAGTCCCATCTCCCTCTCCGGTCACTTTACTGCTCATGCACTGACCATGGCAGGTCTGCAGTTCTCTTCTTCAAGCCCGAGCACTGCCTACAGAAAACAACAACAAGGGATGTTTTAATTTCATGGAAATTATAAGACACTCAGTTGCTGATTCAGTCTGCAAAATACAGCTTACCTTGCTCAAGTCAGCTCTAGGTCACAGGTCTCACTTAGCACCTTGTCCTGCACCTCCAAATTAAAAAAACACAGCAAGTCCATAGCCCCCCAGGAGAATAAGGCATAACTTCCTTCTGACACAACAAGTTTACCTACCTGGTACCTTCAGCTTATTCGCCCTGAAACAACACACTAAACATAAGCCCCACAAACGGCACCTTTTCATGCTGGCACTTAACTCTCAGGCAGCAAACCAGCTCTGATAAGCATCATGGCAGTGTGAGGTGGCAGGCTCAACCTTAGCGGGCGTCCCCGCGCAGGCAACGTTCACCTGCCTGGGATGAGCTTCTGCCTCCGTCACACAGCATGAGGCTCGGGCTTTCATACTCACAAAAACGCACGCTCATTGCTACGCAGGGGGCCAGCTTAAACATCCCCACAAACGGCACCTTTTCATGCTGGCACTTAACTCTCAGGCACTACTTTCACTAGAGATGACCATTCCCTCCCAGGCACCTTCAAGCGTGTTCTCAGACATTCAGATATTCTGGATCACATACTACATTATAACACTACATCTCAAACCCCTTCCTGCCATTCTGACATTGTCCCCCATCCCCTTGCCTCAAAAAGCAGTCCCTCTACTTAGCGTGCATCCTGCCACAGCTCTTCAGGAAGCCTCTCAGCTCAGAACTCCCGCAGCAGACTCCAGCGATGCTGCAGCCGTTGCCAAGTTCCTCTTCATCATCTGCCAGAAACAAACAAAGAAAGGGGACCACGCTGTGCTGGCCGCTATCACCACCACTCCAGCCGAGCCCAGCGGCCTGTCGCATCACAGCCATCTGCATCCTCCAAACCTCCTCAACATTGTGCTCACCTCGCCTGTCCCAAAACCATTGGAGAGGCTGGTGCCAGGCCTGCCCTGCCCTCCGAGTCCTGGGAGTACAACAGAGAGAAATGACCAGGGTGTTCGCAGAAGGGACCGAACCCAAAATCCTTCTGCTTACCTCACTGACTCACCTCAAGAACTCATCCCAGTCCAAAGGCAGAGGGCTGGCCCTGCAATACCAAACACAAATACTGAACCCCTTCACCGTGTTCTCCTCAACACCCAGCCATCACACACACACACACACCCCCCACTTACCTCTTCACAGCTCCCCACACTTTGCGCCTTCACCTCTCCCGAGTTGGCTGCGGCACCTGAAAAAGAAACAGAAGCAGACACGCTGAGAGAGGGCTCAAAGCTGCACCCTTCCCTCACCAAGTGCCATCTCCCTCTCTCGGTACTTTACCACTGGCCCGCTGGCCTGTGCAGATCTTCAGTTCTATGTCTGAGACCATGTATCGCCTACAAAACACAACACAAGGAATGTTACAAATTCCACAAAGATTACAAGACGCCGAATCTCCTATTCCTTCAGTCTGCGAAGCATAGCTCACCGTGTTCAAGCCAGCTGAGGGGCAGGTATCTCGCTTGGCTCCTCGCTCCGCACCTCCAAATTAACATATAGCAAGTCAAAAGCCAGCCAGGAGAAGAAGGCATAGCTTCCTTCTGACACCACAAATTGACTCACCTGGTACTGTCACTCAGCTCAACCCTCCTCCATCAGCCTCTCACACGTGGCTAACCATCTCACCATCTGCAAGAACAACCTGGCCTTATTCACAGCAACACCAAGCAAAAGCTTATTCTGCCTCTAAGTCTCAGCCCAAGCTCACACCAACACTTAGGTTGACAGGCATACACAGACTGACATTCAGACAATCTCAACACAGACCCTCACACCCTCTGGCACAGACACTAACTCTAGATGGATTATCACACCCACTCCCAAGCAGGCTCTCTGGGCCTGTCTCGTTAACTACAAGCTTATTCCTACAGCAATTCTGTCCATTCACACAGATCATCAAGAGGAGAGAACTACACTGTGATTATAAAACACCACCACATGCGTTTCAGAGTTCAGTAACTCCAGGTAAGAGAAAAACAGAAACAAACATAGAACTCTCAACTAGTTCTTTAACATAGGAAACTGTACAGATTGGATACTTCTCCTGGTTGCTTATCTTACCAACACCAAGGACCCGGGGAAGACCATCAGCAAACCAGCTCCGACAAGCGTCATGGCAGTGTGAGGTGGCAGGCTCAGCCTTAGCGGGCGTCCCCGCGCAGGCAACCTTCACCTGCCTGGGATGAGCTTCTGCCTCCCTCACACAGCACGAGGCTCGGGCTTTCATACTCACAAAAACACACACTCATTGCTATGCAGGGGGCCAGCCCACGTCGCAAGAAGCGGCCAACCGTATCTAGGAAGGTCTCCCAGGGTCAGGACTTCTCCAGGCAGTTCTAAAGCACAACTCTCTGGCTAGGAACCAAAGCTGGACCTCGCCTGAAGCAGCCACAGCACAACTCTCTGCGAGGAGCCAAAGACAACAAACACTACTTGCCCACCCTTGCATGTTTCACCACGGACCATTACTTATTGACCCTGACACAACACACTAGACTTAAGCCCCACAAATAGGCACCTTCTCATCCTGGCATTTAACTCCCAGGCACTACCTTCACTAAAACTGACCATTCCCCTCCCAGGCACCTCCAAGCGTTTTCTCAGACATTCTGGATCAAACACTACACTGGAAGGCTACGTCTCAAACCCCGTCCTGCCATTCTGATGTTGTCCCCCACCCCCTCGCCTCCTAAAGCGGTCCCTCTACTTAGCGTGAATAGTCCCATGCGTCTCGAGGCAACCTCACTGCTCAGAACTCCCACGGCAGATGCCAGCCATGCTGCAGACCTTGACAAGTACCTCTTCGACATCTGCCAGAAACAAACCAAACACAGGGAACAGCCTGTGTCGGCCGTCATCTCCACCACCCCAGCCATCCCTCCCGGCCTGTTCCTTACCAAACCTCGGCCTCCTCCAAAGCTCCTCAACACTGGCCTCGCCTGTCCCAAAGCCATTCCGCAGTCTGATTCCAAGCATCTCCTGCTCTCCATGAACTAGAAGAGAAAACAAGCCCAATCACCATGGTTCTTGCAGGACTGACTGAGCCCACAATCCTTCTCCTTACCGCCCTGACTCACCAGAAGCACTCATCCAACTCCAGAGGTCCAGGGCAATACCTTCAATACGAAACACAAATACTAAAAGCACTGAACATGTTCTTCTCAATTCTAAGCTACCACACACACAAACCCCTTACCTCCTCACAGCCCTCCACCATTGGCACCTTCACCTCTCCTGAGTTACCTGCGGCACCTGAAACACCAAGGGAAACAGACAAACCCTGAGAGAGGGTTCAAAGTAACACCCTTCCCTCACCAAGTCCCCGCTCCCTCTCCCATCACTCTGCTAATCCTCCACTGGCCTTTGCACGCCTTCCCTTCTCTTCTTTGAGCCCGGGCACCGCCTACAGAACACAACATGAAGAGCTGCTTTTAATTTCACAAAAAACTTCAAGACACTCAATCACTTGCTGCTTCAGTCTGCTAAGCAGAACTCACCGACTCCAGGACGGCTCTGGGGCACCCAGCTCCGTTTCGCTCCTCGCTCCGCATCTCCAAATTAAAAACACACAGCAAGACATAAGCCCCCCCCAAGAGAATAAACAGGAACTGGCTGCTGACACCACAAATTAACTCACCTGCTTCCGTCACTCAGCTCAAGCCTCCTCCATCAGCCTCTCACAGGTGGCTAACCATCTCACCATCTGCAAGAACAACCTGGCCTTAATCACAGCAATGCCAAGCAAAAGCTTATTCTGCCTCTAAGTCTCAGCCCAAACTCACACGGACCCCTAGGTTGACAGGCATACACAGACTGACATTCAGACAATCTCAACACAGACCCTCACACCCTCTGGCTCAGACATTAAAACTCCAGATATACTATCACACCCATTTCCAAGTAGACTCTCCGGCCCTGACTCATTAATTACAAGCTTATACCCAGAGCTCTTCTGCCCATTCACACAGATTATCAAGATAGAGAGCTACACTGTGATTATAAAAACTCACTACACATGTTCCAGAGTGACGGATAACTAGAGACAAATGGAGAACTCTCAACTAGTTTAATAACACAAAAAACTCTAGAGATAGTAAAGGATACAGTAAAGGATACTTCTCAGGGTTACTTATCCTGCCAACACCAAGGACCCTGGGAAGACCATCAGCAAACCAGCTCCGACAAGCGTCATGGCAGTGCGAGGTGGCAGGCTCAACCTTAGCGGGCGTCCCCGCGCAGGCAACCTTCACCTGCCTGGGATGAGCTTCTGCCTCCCTCACACAGCATGAGGCTCGGGCTTTCATTCTCACAAAAACGCACGCTCATTGCTACGCAGGGGGCCAGCCCACGTCGCAAGAAGCGGCCAACCGTATCTAGGAAGGTCTCCCAGGGTCAGGACTTCTCCAGGCAGTTCTAAAGCACAACTCTCTGGCTAGGAACCAAAGCTGCACTTCACCTGAAGCAGCCACAGCACAACTCGCTGCAAGGAGCCAAAGGCAACAAACACTACTTTCCCACCCTTGCCTGGTTCACCAAGGACCATTAACTATTGCCCCTGACTTAAGCCCCACAAATGGCACCTTTTCACCCTGGCATTTAACTCCCACGCGCTACCTATGCTGAAACTGACCATTCCCCTCCCAGGCACCTCCCAAGTGTCTTCTCAGACATTCTGGCTCAAATACTACATAGGAATGCTACGTCTCAAACCCTTCCTGCCATTCTGACATTGTCCCCCACCCCCTCGCCTCGCAAAAGAGTCCCTCTACTTAGCGTGCGTAGGCCCATGCATCTCAAGGCAGCCTCCCTGCTCAGAACTCCCATGGCAGACACCAGCCATGTTTCAGCCACTGCCAAGTTCCTCTTCATCATCTGCCAGAAACAAAGAAAAAAAATGGTAACATGCTTCTCAGGCCGTCATCTCCACCACCCCAGCCATCGATGCCAGCCTCTTCTGTAACTCTACTTTGCCTTCTTAATATTATGTTCACCTTCTACTAATGCATTGCAAAATACGATGCTGGGCTTCTCCTCCCCTCCAGGACCTAGGAGTACAATAGAGAGAATCGACCATGGTGCTTGCAAAAAGTGACGGACCCCCAAAACCACTATTGTTACCTCTCTGCCTCACCTCAAACACTCATCTGACTTCAGAGATAGAAGGGAGGACCTGCAATAACAAACACGAGTACTGAACCCTTTGCCATGTTATTCTCAACTCTGAGCCACCACTCACGCAGACAAGCAGCCTTCTACCTTCTCACAGCTCTCCTCAGCTGGCAGTTTCACCTCTCTCGAGTTACTTGTGGCACCTAAAAACAAAATTGAAACAGGCACACATTGAGAAAAAAATAGAAGCTGCAGCCGACCCTGAAATAAGTTACTACTTGGGTGTTTCAAGCATAGCTCACCTTGACTGAGTCCTCTGAATGTTAGTTTTCAGCTAGACAGTGAGAGTGAGTTTGAGCCAG
Organism: Pezoporus wallicus; assembly: GCF_028554395.1. NCBI lineage: Eukaryota > Metazoa > Chordata > Aves > Psittaciformes > Psittacidae > Pezoporus > Pezoporus wallicus. The sequence continues at coordinate 36,423 of NW_026636574.1, read as the reverse complement.
GGAGCCTTATCCAAGTAGTTGGAACCAGAAATTCTATGATACAATCAGTAAGAGATTTATGTGGATGTATGAGCCAGTCAGTGTCAGACTGAGCCTAAGTGAGTGTGAGGCAAAATCTGAGCCAGAGAGTGTCTGTGCAGTTTAAATGCGAGTATGAGTGTGAACCAGTCTGTGTGAGAGGGAGCCTGCTTGGTTTGGGAGTCTTGAATGTGAGTTAAACCACAGAAAGCAAGCCAGAAAATGAAAGCTGGGGAGCAGCCAATGAACCAGAGGTAGGTAAAATAAGACCCAGCTGTGGATTGTCAGGGTGTTTTTATCCCAGCTGGGGGTTTGCCCCACCCCTGACCCAGGGCACTGAGGGAAGGGTTGTGGGGGACACCCTCACTCCATAACACAGTCCAGCTGTAGCTGCCCTACCCATGTAAGCTCATGCTGCAATGTAACCCCCTGCCTTCCCCTCAGCCCCATGCTACACTTCATACCCCTTCCTGCCCTCCTGACCTTGTCTCTCACCCTCCAGTCCCAAGCAGCAATCCTTCTACTTAACTTCCATAGTGCCATGGGTCTCAAGCTGCCCTAGATGCTCAGAACACCCACATCAAAGTCTTGGGATCTTGCCACAGCTGCCAAGTTCCTCTGTATAACCTGCAACAAACAAAGGAACCAACAGGAACACCATGTGCTGGCCATCATCATCACCACCACCCCACCCACCAATACTGGCCCAGTCTGTAACAGCCCTCTTCCTCCTTCAAAGCTCCTCAACATTATGTTTTCCTGTTCCAATCCCATAGTAGAGTCCAACACTGAGCCTCTCCTTCTCTCCAGGTCCTAGGAGTGCAATAGAGACAAATGACCACAGTGCTTGGAAAAAGTGCCCAACCTCACAATCTTTCTCCTTATCTCCCTGACTCACCTCAAGCACTCATCTGACTCCAGTGGTAGAAGGCAGACCCTGCAACACCAAACACAAATACTGAACCCCTTTGCCATGCTCTTCTCAACTCTAAACCACCAAACCCACACACACAACCCCCTTACCTTCTCACAGCCCTCCTCAGTTGTCAGCTTCACCTCTCTGGAGTTACCTGCAGCACCTACAAAAGAAATGGAAACAAGGACACACAAAGAGATATAGAAGCTGCACCCTTGCCTCAGCAACTATCATTTCTCTCTCCTGTCATTTCACTACTCATCCACTAAACTTGAAAGGTTTTCCATCCCTTTATTCTAACATGTACACCCCTTGGAAAACACTAACAAGAAAGAAAAAATACAGTTTTATGAAAATAACAAGGCCATGAAATAAGTTGTTACTTGGGTGTTCTAAGCATGGCTCACCTTGGCTAAATAACCTGAATGTCTTTTTTCACTTAAAATGTGAAAGCAAGTCTGAGCCAGGGAGTCTGTGTTAGCCTCAATGTATGATTTGTGTGGATGTGTGAGTCAGTGAATGCCAGGTTGAGCCTAAGTCTGAGCTGGAGTGTCTGTGCAGTTTAAATACATGAGACTGAACCAGCCTGTGTGGAAAGAAACCCATGTGAGTCTGAGCCCCAGAATCTGAGACACAAAAACCCTATGTGCTCTGAAACCAAATATAGTTCAAAATCTAACTGAATAAAAGCGAAGCTGTGTAGTCTGTGAATTTTGAATGCAAATCTAAAGCAAAAAAAGAAAGCCAAAAAGTTCAAGCCAGAAAGCAACCAAGAAACCAAACCCAGATAAAAAAGACCCAGCTGTACCTTGTCAGGCTGTTTTTATCCTAGCTGGTGATTTGCCCCACCCCTGAGCCAGGGAATTGAGGGAGGGGTTGTGGGTAGGGCCTGGGGTATATAAGGCAGAGCTTCGAAACAAAGGAGCTTCTTTAAAGTTTGGCTCTTTCCAAGGTAAGGTCTCTGGGGTGTTTTGTGTTTTTAATGTTTTCTGTTTTGTTTTTGTAATTTTTAAAAATTTTTTTTCTTTAGGTCTAAGTTTTAAGTTGCCAGAATGTTTATGTGTCCATGTGCCACTGAAGTCTTTTGTGCTGTGATTTTCTTTGAGGTGTTATTGTTATTGCTGGTACTAAGCTAAGTGTTTTTCTTTTGTTGCTTTCAGCCACAGAAGTAATGGCAGAAGTTGTTTTTGGTTTATGTTCTTGTTAATGGGATTTTGTTTCTGTTCTTTTTTGTGTATAGTGGTCATGGCTGTGGTTACTGAACAAACATACAGGTTATGTGGCTAAGAGCTTTTGTAAGAGTGCTTTTGGGTCTGTGGTATTACAAAATCTAAGTTCGATGCTTAGGTTTACAGAAGACCAAAAGGGAATATTATTATTGTTTTGGGATGAGGCTGTTAAAGCAATGGTGGTATTTGGCAGAGAAAGGTCTAAGAATGTTTTTTAGTTAGCTCATTTATTATGTTAAAAGTCTAAAGTATAGGAGACGCTGGTTCTTTACACTCTGCATGTAGTTAAGATTTCAGAGTATTTCTTTTTAATTGTTTGCCTTTAAAATGTTATATGCCTACTTTTTTGTTTGGGTTTTTTTCCTATTGTTATTGCAGATGAGAGAAATGAATTGGGTGGATGCTTTTAACACCCAGGTGTCTAGTATGAGACACCTGAGCAATAAGTATTATTTGAGACTTAAGTCACTATAAAAACAAAGCAGGAAGACTACTTTTTGGCAGAAGAGGGGTGGGGAACAGCATCAGAAGAGCAGGAATAGGTCTGAAATGTGCCATAAAGATGACAAAACCGAAATGGGCTGTTTTATAGCACCATCTCACAGTGGGCAAAGTAATACAGCTTGACTGTTTCAATGAGTGCATTTGATTGTGATCTGTGTTGGCGCTTCCACATCACTGCTAAAACTAAAGGTGGTAAGCCTGTTGTTTGGACTCGTTCTTTCTATTCTGACTGATTACATTGGTTATTTAAAAGTGGGCTAAGTATTTGTTTTCAGTACTTGTAATAGTTCAGGAAAGAACATACTTTGTTTCAGACACCTCAGCAATAGTCTTCTGGGGCACTGCTCCAGTTTCCTTTTCCAGTTGTGAAAAGGTGAGGGTTTATTTTGGAGCATGTTGTCTCAGTGTTTAGAAGAACACAGCAAAGGGGTTCAGTTTTGTGTTTGGTATTGCAGGTCTGGCCCTGGACCTTTGGAGTCAGATGAGAGCTTGTGGTGAGTCACGGAAGTAAGGAGAAGGATTGTAGGCTGGGTCAGTTTTGCAAGAACCATGGTCATTGGATTTTTTTGCTCTTCTAGGGCATGGAGAGCAGGAGACGCTTGGAATCAGACTGTGGAATGGCTTTGGGACAGGCAAGCGCAGCGTTGAGGAGCTTTGGAGGAGGCCGAGGTTTGGTAAGGAGCAGGCCGGGCGGGATGGCTGGGGTGGTGGAGATGAGGGCCACCACAGGCTGTTCCCTGTTTTTGGTTTGTTTCTGCAGATGATGAAGAGGAACTTGTCAAGGTCTGCAGCATGGCTGGCGTCTGCCGTGGGAGTTCTGAGCAGTGAGGTTGCTTCGAGACGCATGGAACTATGCAAGCTAAGTAGAGGGACCGCTTTAGGAGGCAAGGGGGTGGGAGACAGCGTCAGAATGGCAGGAAGGTGTTTGAGATGTATCATTCCAATGTAGTGTTTGATCCAGAATGTCTGAGAAGACGCTTGGAGGTGGCTGGGAGGGGAATGGTCAGTTTTAGTGAAGGTAGTGCCTGGGAGTTAAATACCAGGATGAAAAGGTGCCATTTGTGGGGCTTAAGTCTGGGGTGTCGTGTCAGGGACAGTAGGTAAGGGTCCTTGGTGAAGCAGGCAAGGGTGGGAAAGTAGTGTTTGTTGCCTTTGGCTCCTCGCAGAGAGTTGTGCTGTGGCTGCTTCAGGCGAGGTCCAGCTTTGGTTCCTAGCCAGAGAGTTGTGCTTTAGAAGTGCCTGGAGAAGTCCTGACCCTGGGAGACCTTCCTAGATACGGTTGGCCGCTTCTTGCGACGTGGGCTGGCCCCCTGCGTAGCAACGAGCGTGCGTTTTTGTGAGTATGAAAGCCCGAGCCTCATGCTGTGTGAGGGAGGCAGAAGCTCATGCCAGCCAGGTGAAGGTTGCCTGCGCGGGGACGCCCGCTAAGGTTGGGCCTGCCACCTCGCACTGCCATGACGATTGTCGGAGCTGGTTTGCTGATGGTCTTCCCAGGGTCCTTGGGGTTGGTAAGATAAGGAACCATGAGAAGCATGCTTTGCTATCTCTATAGTTTTTTTTTTTGTCTTAGTAAGCTAGCTGTGAGTTTTCTGCTTGTCTCTGGTTTTCTGTCACGTGGATTTCTTGAACTGTGGAACGTATGTGGTGGGGTTTTGTAATCACAGTGTAGTTCTCTCCTCTTGATGAGCTGTGTGAATGGACAGAAGAGCTGTGAGAATAAGCTTGGGTTTAATGAGTCAGAGCCAGAGAGCCTGCTTGGGAGTGGGTGTGATAGTCTATGTAGAGTTAGTGTCTGAGGCAGAGGGTGTGAGGGTCTGTGTTGAGATTGACAGGCATACACAGACTCATATTCAGACAACCCAAGTGTCAGTGTGAGCTTAGGCTGAGACTTAGAGGCAGATTAAGCTTTTACTTGGCATTGCTGTGAATAAGGCCAGGTTGTTCTTGCAGATGGCGAGATGGTTAGCCCTGTGTGAGAGGCTGATGGAGGAGGGTTGAGCTGAGTGAAGGTACCAGGTGGGTAAATTTTTTGTTTCAGAAGGAAGCTATGCCTTATTCTCCTGGCTGGCTTATGACTTGCTGTGTGTTTTTAAATTGGTAGGTGCGGAGCGAGGTGCGAAGCAGAGCTGGGTGCCCCTGAGCTGTCTTGGACTCGGTGAGTTCTGCTTATCAGACTGAAGCAGCAAGTGAGTGAGCGTCTTGTGGTTTTTGTGAAATTAAAACCAGCTTTTCATGTTGTGTTCTGCAGGTGGTGCCCAGGATCAAAGAAGAGAAGGGAAGGCGTGCAAAGTCCAATGGAGGAGTAGCAGAGTGACGGGAGAGGGAGTGGGGACTTGGTGAGGGAAGGGTGTGACTTTGAACCCTCTCTCAGGGTTTGTCTGTTTGCCTTGGTGTTTCAGGTGCTGCAGGTAACTCGGGAGAGGTGAAGGTGCCAATGTTGGAGGGCTGTGAGGAGGTAAGGGGTTTGTGTGTGTGTGCGGTAGCTTAGAATTGAGAAGAACATGTTCAGTGCTTTTAGTATTTGTGTTTGGTATTGCAGGTCTTGCCCTGGATCTTTGGAGTAGGATGAGTGCTTGAGTTGAGTGAGGGAGGTAAGAAGGAGGATTGTGGGGTCGGTCACTTTTGCAAGAACCATGGTCATTGTCTTCTGTTGCCCTCCTAGAGCACGGAAGGCAGGAGAGACCCCGGGTCACTCTGTGGAATGGCTTTGGGACAGGCAAGCGCAGCGTTGAGGAGCTTTGGAGGAGGCCGAGGTTTGGTAAGGAACAGGCCGGGCGGGATGGCTGGGGTGGTGGAGATGAGGGCCACCACAGGCTGTTCCCTGTTTTTGGTTTGTTTCTGCAGATGATGAAGAGGAACTTGTCAAGGTCTGCAGCATGGCTGGCGTCTGCCGTGGGAGTTCTGAGCAGTGAGGTTGCCTCGAGAGGCATGGAACTATGCAAGCTAAGTAGAGGGACTGCTTTAGGAGGCAAGGGGGTGGGAGACAGCATCAGAATGGCAGGAAGGTGTTTGAGATGTATCGTTCCAATGTAGTGTTTGATCCAGAATGTCTGAGAAGACGCTTGGAGGTGCCTGGGAGGGGAATGGTCAGTTTTAGTGAAGGTAGTGCCTGGGAGTTAAATGCCAGGATGAAAAGGTGCCATTTGTGGGGCTTAAGTCTGGGGTGTCGTGTCAGGGACAGTAGGTAAGGGTCCTTGGTGAAGCAGGCAAGGGTGGGAAAGTAGTGTTTGTTGCCTTTGGCTCCTCGCAGAGAGTTGTGCTGTGGCTGCTTCAGGCGAGGTCCAGCTTTGGTTCCTAGCCAGAGAGTTGTGCTTTAGAAGTGCCTGGAGAAGTCCTGACCCTGGGAGACCTTCCTAGATACGGTTGGCCGCTTCTTGCGACGTGGGCTGGCCCCCTGCGTAGCAACGAGCGTGCGTTTTTGTGAGTATGAAAGCCCGAGCCTCATGCTGTGTGAGGGAGGCAGAAGCTCATCCCAGGCAGGTGAAGGTTGCCTGCGCGGGGACGCCCGCTAAGGTTGAGCCTGCCACCTCGCACTGCCATGATGATTGTCGGAGCTGGTTTGCTGATGGTCTTCCCAGGGTCCTTGGGGTTGGTAAGATAAGGAACCAGGAGAAGTATGCTTTGCTATCTGTATAGTTTTCTGTATTAATAAGCTAGCTGTGAGTTTTCTGCTTTTCTCTGGTTTTCTGTCACCTGGAATTCTTGAACTTTGGAATGTATGTGGTGGGGTTTCATAATCACAGTGTAGTTCTCTCCTCTTGATGAGCTGTGTGAATGGACAGAATAGCTGTGAGAATAAGCTTGGGTTTAATGAGTCAGAGGCAGAGAGCCTGCTTGGGAGTGGGTGTGATAGTCTATGTAGAGTTAGTGTCTGAGCCAGAGCGTGTGAGGGTCTGTGTTGAGATTGTCTGAATCAGAATCTGTGTATGCCCCTCAACCCCTGTGTCGGTGTGAGCTTGGGGTGAGACTTAGAGGCAGAACAAGCTTTTGCTTGGCATTGCTGTGAATAAGACCCGGCTGTTCTTGCAGATGGTGAGATGGTTAGCCACGTGTGAGAGGCTGATGGAGGAGGGTTGAGCTGAGTGACAGTACCAGGTGAGTCAATCTGTGGTGACAGAAGGAAGCTATGCCTTATTCTCCTGGCTGGCTTTTGACTTGCTATATGTTAATTTGGAGGTGCGGAGGGAGGAGCCAAGCGAGATACCTGCCCCCGAGCTGAATTGAACACGGTGAGCTATGCTTCGCAGACTGCAGCAACAGGAGACTCGGTGTCTTGTAATCTTCGTGGAATTTGAAACATCCCTTGTGTTGTGTTTTGTAGGCGATACCTGGTCTCAGACATAGAACCGAAGATCTGCACAGGCCAGCGGTAAAGTGACGAGAGGGGGAGATGGCGCTTAGTGAGGGAAGGGTGCAGCTTTGAGCCCTCTCTCAGTGTGTCTGCTTCTGTTTCTTTTTCAGGTGCCGCAGCCAACTCGGGAGAGGTGAAGGCGCCAAGCGTGGGGAGCTGTGAAGAGGTAAGTGGGTTGTGTGTGTGTGTGTGTGTGTGTGTGTGTGTGTGTGTGATGGCTGGGTGTTGAGGAGAACATGGTGAAGGGGTTCAGTATTTGTGTTTGGTATTGCAGGGCCTGCCCTCTGCCTTTGGACTGGGATGAGTTCTTGAGGTGAGTCAGTGAGGTAAGCAGAAGGATTTTGGGTTCGGTCCCTTTTGCGAACACCCTGGTCATTTCTCTCTATTGCACTCCTAGGACTCGGAGGGCAGGGCAGGCCCGGAATCAGACTCTCAAATCGTTTTGGGACAGGCAAGGTGAGCACAATGTTGAGGAGGTTTGGAGGATGCAGATGGCTGTGACGCGACAGGCCGCTGGGCTCGGCTGGAGTGGTGGTGATAGCGGCCAGCACAGCGTGGTCCCCTTTCTTGGTTTGTTTCTGGCAGATGATGAAGAGGAACTTGGCAACGGCTGCAGCATCGCTGGAGTCTGCTGCGGGAGTTCTGAGCAGTGAGGCTGCCTGAAGAGCTGTGGCAGGATGCACGCTAAGTAGAGGGACTGCTTTTTGAGGCGAGGGGGTGGGGGACAATATCAGAATGGCAGGAAGGGGTTTGAGATGTAGTGTTGTGATGTAGTATTTGATTCAGAATGTCTGAATGTCCGAGAACACGCTTGAAGGTGCCTGGGAGGGGAATGGTCAGCTCTAGTGAAGGTAGTGCCTGAGAATTAAATGCCAGGATGAAAATGTGCCATTTGTGGGGCTTAAGTCTGGGGTATCGTTTCATGGGCAATAGGTAATGGTCCTTGGTGAACCAGGCAAGGGTGGGAAAGTAGTGTTTGTTGTCATGGGCTCTTCACAGAGAGTTGTGCTTTTGATGCTTCATGGAAAGTCCAGCTTTGGTTCCTAGCCAGAGAGTTGTGCTTTAGAAGTGCCTGGAGAAGTCCTGACCCTGGGAGACCTTCCTAGATACGGTTGGCCGCTTCTTGCGACGTGGGCTGGCCCCCTGCGTAGCAACGAGCGTGCGTTTTTGTGAGTATGAAAGCCCGAGCCTCATGCTGTGTGAGGGAGGCAGAAGCTCATCCCAGGCAGGTGAAGGTTGCCTGCGCGGGGACGCCCGCTAAGGTTGAGCCTGCCACCTCGCACTGCCATGATGATTGTCGGAGCTGGTTTGCTGATGGTCTTCCCAGGGTCCTTGGGGTTGGTAAGATAAGGAACCAGGAGAAGTATGCTTTGCTATCTGTATAGTTTTCTGTATTAATAAGCTAGCTGTGAGTTTTCTGCTTGTCTCTGGTTTTCTCTTACCTGGAATTCTTGAACTCTGGAACATCTGTGGTGGGGTTTTATAATCGCAGTGTAGTTCACTTCTCTTGGTGAGCTGTGTGAATGGACAGAAGAGCTGTGAGAATAAGCTTGGGTTTAATGAGTCAGAGGCAGAGAGCCTGCTTGGGAGTGGGTGTGATAGTCTATGTAGAGTTAGTGTCTGAGGCAGAGGGTGTGAGGGTCTGTGTTGAGATTGACAGGCATACACAGACTCCTATTCAGACAACCCAGGTGTCAGTGTGAGCTTAGGCTGAGTCTTAGAGGCAGATAAAGCTTTTCCTTGGCGTTGCTGTGAATAAGGCCAGGTTGTTCTTGCAGATGGCGAGATGGTTAGCCCTGTGTGAGAGGCTGATGGAGGAGGGTTGAGCTGGGTGATGGAAGCAGGTGGGTAAATTTTGTGTTTCAGAAGGAAGCTATGCCTTATTCTCCTGGCTGGCTTATGACTTGCTGTGTGTTTTTAAATTGGTAGGTGCGGAGCGAGGTGCGAAGCAGAGCTGGGTGCCCCTGAGCTGTCTTGGACTCGGTGAGTTCTGCTTATCAGACTGAAGCAGCAAGTGAGTGAGGGTCTTGTGTTTTTTGTGAAATTAAAACCAGCTTTTCATGTTGTGTTCTGCAGGGGGTGCCCAGGATCAAAGAAGAGAAGGGAGGGCGTGCAAAGTCCAATGGAGGAGTAGCAGAGTGACGGGAGAGGGAGTGGGGAGTTGGTGAGGGGAGGGTGTGACTTTGAACCCTCTCTCAGGGTTTGTCTGTTTGCCTTTGTGTTTCAGGTGCTGCAGGTATCTTGGGAGAGGTGAAGGTGCCAATGTTGGAGGGCTGTGAGGAGGTAAGGGGTTTGTGTGTGTGTGCGGTAGCTTAGAATTGAGAAGAACATGTTCAGTGCTTTTAGTGTTTGTGTTTGGCATTGCAGGTCTTGCCCTGGATCTTTGGAGTAGGATGAGAGCTTGAGGTGAGTCAGGGAGGTAAGGAGAAGGATTGTGGGGTCGGTCACTTTTGCAAGAACCATGGTCATTGTCTTCTGTTGCACTCCTAGGGCACGGAGGGCAGGAGAGGCCCCAGGTCACTCTGTGGAATGGCTTTGGGACAGGCGAGGCCAGTGTTGAGGAGCTTTGGAGGAGCCCGAGGGTTGGTAAGGAACAGGCCGGGCGGGATGGCTGGGGTGGTGGAGATGAGGGCCACCACAGGCTGTTCCCTGTTTTTGGTTTGTTTCTGCAGATGATGAAGAGGAACTTGTCAAGGTCTGCAGCATGGCTGGCGTCTGCCGTGGGAGTTCTGAGCAGTGAGGTTGCCTCGAGAGGCATGGGACTATGCAGGCTAAGTAGAGGGACTGCTTTAGGAGGCAAGGGGGTGGGAGACAGCGTCAGAATGGCAGGAAGGTGTTTGAGATGTATCATTCCAATGTAGTGTTTGATCCAGAATGTCTGAGAAGACGCTTGGAGGTGCCTGGGAGGGGAATGGTCAGTTTTAGTGAAGGTAGTGCCTGGGAGTTAAATGCCAGGATGAAAAGGTGCCGTTTGTGGGGCTTAAGTCTGGGGTGTTGTGTCAGGGACAATAGGTGATGGTCCGTGGTGAAACACAAATGGGTGGGAAAGTAGTGTTTGTTGCCTTTGGCTCCTCGCAGAGAGTTGTGCTGTGGCTGCTTCAGGCGAAGTCCAGCTTTGGTTCCTAGCCAGAGAGTTGTGCTTTAGAAGTGCCTGGAGAAGTCCTGACCCTGGGAGACCTTCCTAGATACGGTTGGCCGCTTCTTGCGACGTGGGCTGGCCCCCTGCGTAGCAATGAGCGTGCATTTTTGTGTGTATGAAAGCCCGAGCCTCATGCTGTGTGAGGGAGGCAGAAGCTCATCCCATGCAGGTGAAGGTTGCCTGCGCGGGGACGCCCGCTAAGGTTGGGCCTGCCACCTCGCACTGCCATGACGATTGTCGGAGCTGGTTTGCTGATGGTCTTCCCAGGGTCCTTGGGCTTGGTAAGATAAGCAAACATGAGAAATGTCCTTTACTGTATCCTTTACTAGTTCCATCATTTCTGATATTATTAAGGTTGTGGAGAGTTCCGTGTTTGTCTCTGGTTTTCTGTCCCCTGGAATTTCTGAAGTTTTGAAGCTCTGCGGTGGTTTTGTATAATCACAGTGTAGTTTTCTACCTTCGATCATGTGTGTGACCGCTAACATTTCTCATCGCTTATGTTTGAGCAACGGTCCGTGCAGGGACGTAGTTTTGGCAGCCAGGGTGTTTAGGATGTTCCTGGGAAGACGGTTCCCGCTGATTTATTCCAGCGAGGCAGAGGTAGGCTTGGCAGGGACGAGCGGAGGCAGAGTTTGGGCCCGTGGGAAAGGCATCAGGGTGTTGCATTTTTCATGCGAGTGACTATATGTAGATGTGTGGAAGCGTGTGTGGGCGTTTCTAGTCTTAGGGCTTGTGTGTGTGCGTGGGACGTGGGTTGCAGATTTAAAATATTTGTCCTTTCCAGGTCTTTAGATGTTTAGAAACTAAAATCGCAGACATGGGATTTTTGTTCTTTTCCTCCCCAAGTTGTTTTTTTTTTATTGCTTCCAGCCAGTCTGCGAGGCGACGTTTGTCACTGCCTATGGTTGAGCGGCAGTCGGTGCAGGTATGGGCTTTTCAGGCAGGGTAATTTTGAGGCTTCAGGGAATTTAGTTGCTGAGAATTCCTGACGCCAGGCTGGGGGGGGTGTTGTTTTGTATTAGGAAAGAACATGTGAGAGTTGGTGTGGCAGCCCTTAAGTTGCTGTCTCATATAGGGGTGGAGGTGGTGGTTAAGTATGTTTCGGTGCAGTGAGTGTTGTCTGTTGGGTGCACATAGTTAGCTTTGCAGACATAGAGACAAATAAAGCAAGGGGAGGATATTTAGAGGTCATATTGTAATGATTCCGAGAGAAATGTATTTTTGTCTGCAGGTTAGTGTGTTGAGGACCTGTAGCTTGCAGAGGAGCTCCTTCTGTTTCTGGATGGCGATTTGCAGCATGTAGAAGATTTCAGAGGCAGGAAAGCTGTCGGTGTCAAATGGAAGGCTGCATTGCCGTGTGTAAAGGACGTCTGATGATGGTTATGTGACAAAGCATGCTACCTGTCTAGCATCTTGTGTAAGTAGTAAAGCGTTGTTGGATTTCTGAGGATGCATAGTAAAATGTGAATGATGTCATTTATGTATGTAAATGCATTTAAATGAAATGTATGATGTGACCTTACATGAACTTAGTTAATTAGTAAATGTTACTGGTATTGGCCTTCGAATGCCGGTGTTAGGCTTGGAAAGCTGGTGTTCACCTTAAAATGAATGTCTTAGTGCTAGAATGCTGGTGTTAGTCTTAAAATGGATGTCTTAGTCTCAGAATGTTGGTGTTCGTCTTAGAGCGCTGGTGTTAGTCTTAGGGTGCGTATCAGTCTTAGAATGCATGACAGCGTTAGAATGTCGGTCTTAGTCTCTGAATGGTGGTGTTAGTTTTAGAATGCATGTCAGTGTTAGTTTGTGGGTTGTTGTCTGTTTAGGGCTTGTGTGTGGGTGGGGCGTGGGTTGTCTATTTAAAATGTTTTCCCTTTTTGGATTTTGAGATATTCAGAAACAAAAAAATCGCAGATGGGGGGTGTTGTTTTTCTCCCTCTACCGGCAGGGGATTTTTTCCCCGGTCTGCGAGGTCTGCGAGGCGACATTTGTCAACGCTTCTGTTAGAGCAGTGTTCGGTGCAGGGACGAGGTTTTGGCAGGCAGGGTGTTTAGGATGTTCCCAGGAGCACGGTGCCCGTGTATTTATTCTCAGCGAGGCAGGGGTAGGCGTCGGAAGGGAAGAGCGGAGGTGGATTTTGGAGCCGTGAGGCCGGCAGCAGGGGAACGCGTTTGGTACGTGTGTGAGCGTATATAGATGCGTGCAAGCGTGTGTGGGCAGTTCTAGGCTTTGGGCTTTTTTCTTTGCATCAAACGTGGGTTGTCAATTTAAAATGTTTTTGGAACTTGGATGCTTTTACAACTTAAAAGTTTTTAGAAATTAGTGTCTAATTGGAGAACGTACTGTCTCAAAGGAGAACTTAGTGTCTAAATGGTGATCGTAGTGTCTAACTGGTGATCCTTGTGTCTAATTGGTCATCCTTGTGTCTAATTGGAGAACCTTGTGTCTAACTGGAGAACTTTGTGTGTGCTTGGAGAACGTAGCGTTTCAATGGACAAGTTATAGTTTCAATGGAGAACTTTAGTGTTGCAATGCAGAATTTAGTCTCTTATTGCAGAATTTAGCATTTCAATGGAGAACTTAGTCTCGTATTGCAGAATTTAGCATTTCAAGGCAGAACTTAGCCTTTCAATGCAGAACCTAGCATTACAATGGCGAGCTTAGCGTTTCACTGGAGAACTTAGCGTTTCAATGTTTTGGTGCAGTGAGCGTTGTCTGTTGGTTGCAAATATGTAGCTTTATAGACATAGGGAAAAATAAAGCGAGGGGAGGATGTTTAGAGGTCATATTGTAATGATATTGATAGCAATATGTTTCTGTTTGCAGGTTAATATGTTGAGAACCTGTAGATTCAAGAGGAGCTCCATCTGTTTCTGGATGGCTATTTGCAGCATGTAGAAGATTTCAGTTAGAGGCGGGAAACCTATCCATGTCAAATGGAAGGCTACATTGCCGTGTGTAAAAGGACGTCTGATGATGGTTATCTGACAAAGCATGCTACCTGTTGAGCGTTTTGTGTAAGTAGTAAAGCCTTGCTGGATTTCTAAGGATGAACTGTAAAAAGTGAACCGTGTCATTTATGTATGTAAATGCATTTAAATGAATCGTATTATGTTACTAATTAAGTTCATGTAAAGTAAATGTTACTGGTATTGTCCGTAGAATGCTGGTGTTAGGGATAGAATGGCGCTGCTAGTCTTGGAAAGTTAGCGTTCAACTTAAAATGAATGTCTTAGTGCTAGAATTCTGGTGTTACTCTTAAAATGAAAGTCTTAGTGCTAAAATGCTGGTATTAGTCTTAAAATGGATGTCTTAGTCTCAGAATGTTGGTGTTCGTCTTAGACTTGTGGTGTTAGTCTTAGGGTGCATGTCTGTCTTAGAAAGTATGACTTAGGATGCTGGTCTAAGTATCAGAATCATGGTGTTAGTTTTAGAATGCATGTCAATGTTAGTTTGTGGGTTGTTGTCGGTTTAGGGCTTGTGTGTATGCGTGGGATGTGGGCTGTCAATTTAAAACGTTTTTCCTTTTTGAATTTTCAGATATTTAGAAACAAAAAATAGCAGATGGGGGATATTGTTTTTCTCCCTCTTAGGCCAGGGGATTTTTTTCCCAGTCCCAGCTGGTCTGCGAGGCGACATTTGTCAATGCCTATGTTTGAGCAGTGTTCGGTGCGGGGACAGAGTTTTGACAGGCAGGGTGTTCAGGATGTTCCTGGGACCGGAGTGCCTGTGTCTTTATTCTCAGCAAGGCAGGGGTACGCGTCAGCAGGGAAGAGCGGAGGCAAATTTTGGGCCCGTGGTGCCGGTGGCAGGGGAATGCATTTGGTACGTATCTGAGCATATATAGATGCGTGCAAGCGTGTGGGCAATTCTTGCGTTTGGGCTTTTCTCTTGCCATTGAATGTGGGTTGTCAATTTAACAGGTTTTTAGAACTTAAAAGTTTTCGAAATTAGCGTCTAATTGGAGAATGTACTGTCTCAAAGGAGAATTTAGCATCTAATAGGTGATCCTAGTCTCTAATTGGAGAGCCTCATGTCTAATTGGAGAATGTATCGTTTCAGTGGAGAACTTGCGTTTCAATGGGGAACGTAGCGTTTCAAAGCAGGACATAGGGTTTCAATGCAGATTTTAGCGTTTGAATGCTGAATTTAGCGTTTTAATGTAGTATTTAGTATTTCAGTGCAGAAGTGAGCATTTCAAAACAAAACTGAGCATTTCAATGGAGAGTCTGTTTCATTTCAGAACTTAACGTTTCATGGGAGAACTTAGTGTTTCAATGCCCCAATGGAGAACTTAATCTCGTACTGCACAAGTTAGCATTTCAATGCAGAACTTAGTGTTTCACTTGGGAACAATGGTGTTGCAATGCAGAATTTAGTGTTTAAATGCAGAATTTAGCGTTTCAATGGAGATTTTGGCTATGCCGATTCAATCTAACTCTGCCACATGAAAGGGAGACTAAGCTGGGATAATATTACCAGTCAGAACTAACCAAATGTGGGCTAAGCTAATCTGACCCGGGATAATCTGACCCGGGATAATCTGACCCGGGATAATCTGACCCGGGATAATCTGACCCGGGATAATCTGACCCGGGATAATCTGACCCGGGATAATCTGACCCGGGATAATCTGACCCGGGATAATCTGACCCGGGATAATCTGACCCGGGATAATCTGACCCGGGATAATCCGACCCGGGATAAATCGACCCTAACTCTTACCCTAATCCTAACCATAAACCTAATCCAAAACCTAACCCCCTAACACTACCCGTAACCAAAGATGTCTCCCCAATCCTTATCCCTAAAATAGACTAATCTGCCCAGTAGCAGAGTGAGTAGAGCAGGAATAATCTACCCCAACCCAGATTCGGTAGGGCTAGGCTAACCCAGGCTAGGCTAGCCTAATGTAATCTAACCCTAGTTATGCTAAACCACATTAGGCTAGGTTAATCTAACCCAGGCTGACCTAGGCTAGTCTAATCTAACCCAGCAGAGCTAGGTTATGATGATCTAACCGATGCTAGGCTAACGCAGGCTAGGATGGGCTATTCTAATGTAGCCCAGACAGAGCTATGCTAATCTAACCCAAGATAGGATGGGTTAGGCTAATCTAATCTAACCCAGGCAGAGCTAGGATAGGCTAGGGTAATCTAAGGCAGGCTAGGCTAAACTAACCCTAACCGTATATTAAACTCGGCTGGACTGGGTGAAACTGAGCTGGACTGGATTAAACTGGGCTGGACTGGATTAAACTGGGCTGGACTCAGTTAAATTGGGCTAGACTGGGTTAAAATGAGCCAGACTAGATTAAACTGGGCTGGGCTGGGTTAAAGTAAGCAGGACTGGATTAAATTTAGCTGGACTGGATTAAATAGGGCTGGACTGGATTAAACTGAGCTGGGCACGGTTAAACTGTGCTGAACTGGACTAAACGGGGCTGGGCTGGATTAAACGGGGCTGGACTGGATTAAACTGAGCTGGACAGGGTTAAACTGAGCTGGACTGGATTAAACCAGGCTGGACTGGGTTCTATTGGGCTGGACTGGGTTAAACTGTGCTGGAGTGAACTAAAGTGGGCTGGGCTGTCTTGACCTGAGCTGGAGTGTATTAAATATGGTTGGACTGGGTTAAACTGGGTTGGGCTGGATGGAACTGTTCTGGGCTGTGTCAGACTGGGCTGGACTGGGTTAAACTGGGCTGGACCAATCTGAGCTGGGCTGGTTTAAACTGGGCTGGACTGGGTTAAATTGAGCCAGACTGCATTAAACTGGGCTGTAGTGGTTTAAATTGAGTTGGACTGGATTAAATGGGGCTGGACTGGGTTAAACTGTGCTGGAGTGAGCTAAAGTGGGCTGGGCTGGATTGACCTGAGCTGGAGCGTATTAAATATGGTTGGACTGGGTTAAACTGGGTTGGGCTGGATGGAACTGTTCTGGGCTGGGTTAAACTGGGCTGGGCTGGACCAATCTGAGCTGGGCTGGTTTAAACTGGGCTGGACTGGGTTAAATTGTGCCGGACTGGATTAAACTGGGCTGTAGTGGTTTAAATTGAGTTGGACTGGATTAAATGGGGCTGGACTGGGTTAAACTGTGCTGGAGTGAACTAAAGTGGGCTGGGCTGGATTGACCTGAGCTGGAGTGTATTAAATATGGTTGGACTGGGTTAAACTGGGCTGGACTGGGTTAAACTGTGTTAGAGTGAAGTGAACTGGGCTGGGCTGGATTAATCTGAGCTGGACTGTGTTAAAGTGGGCTGGATCAAAGTGAGCTGGATTGTGTTTAAACTGTGCTGGACTGTATCAAACTGGGCTGGCCTGGGTTAAACGGGGCTGATCTAAATTATACTGAGCTGGAGTGTATTAAATATGGCTGGACAGGTTTAAACCTCGCTGGGCTGTATAACACTGGGCTGGCCTGGGTTAAACTGGGCTGGATTAGGTTAAAATGGGCTGGGCTGGATTGAATTGATCTGGACTGGACTAAACTGGGGTGGGCTGGGTTAAACTGAGCTGGACTGGGTTAAAGTGGGCTGGACTGGGCTAAACTGACAGGGACTGGATTATACTGAGCTGGAGTGTATTAAACATGGCTGGACAGGGTTAAACTGGGCTGGACTGTATCAAACTGGGCTGGACTGGGTCAGACTGAGCTGGGCTGGATTGAACAGAGCTGGACTTGATTAAACGTGGCTGGAGTGCGTTAAACTGAGCTAGACTTGGTTAAACTGAGTCGGACTGGATTAAAGTGAGCTGGACTGGGTTAAAGTGGGCTGGGCTGAGGTGGACTGGGTTAAAGTGTGCTGGGCTGGATGAAACCTAGCTGGACTGGGTTAAAGTGGGCTGGACTGGGTTAAATTGGGCTGGGCAGGATGGAACAGAGCTGGACTGAATTAAACTTGACTGGACTGGGTTAAACTGAGCTGGACTGGATTAAAATGAGCTGGGCTGGATGGAACTGAGCTGGACTGGATTAAACTGGGCTGGATAGGGTTAAAACTGTGATACAGTGAACTGACCTGGGCTGGATGAAACTGGGCTGGACTGGATTAAATGGGGCTGGACTGGGTTAAACTGTGCTGGAGTGAACTAAAGTGGGCTGGGCTGGATTAACCTGAGCTGGAGTGTATTAAATATGGTTGGACTGGGTTAAACTGGGTTGGGCTGGATGGAACTGTTCTTGGCTGGATTAAACTTGTCTGGACTGGGTTAAACTGGGCTGGGCTGGACCAATCTGAGCTGGGCTGGTTTAAACTGGGCTGGACTGGGTTAAATTGAGCCGGACTGGATTAAACTGGGCTGTAGTGGTTTAAATTGAGTTGGACTGGATTAAATGGGGCTGGACTGGGTTAAACTGTGCTGGAGTGAACTAAAGTGGGCTGGGCTGGCTTGAGCTGTGCTGGACTGGATTGAACTGGGCTGGGCAGGGTTAAACTTTGCTAGAGTGAAGTGAACTGGGCTGGGCTGGTTTAATCTGAGCTGGACTGGGTTAAAGTGGGCTGGATCAAAGTGAGCTGGATTGTGTTTAAACTGGGCTGGACTGGGTTAAACTGGGCTGTTGTGGATTATACTGAGCTGGAGTGTATTAAATATGGCTGTACTGTGTTAAACTGGTCTGGATTGAACTGTTCTGGACTGGGTTAAGCTGGGCTGGGCTGGGCTAAACTTAACTGAGCTGGCCTGGAATTAAATTCGGCTGGGCTGGATTAAAGTGGCTTGGACTGGATTATACTGAGCTGGAGTGTATTAAATATGGCGGGACTGTGTTAAACTGTGCTGGGCTGTATCAACGTGGGCTGCCTGGGTTAAACGGGGCTGATCTAAATTATACTGAGCTGGAGTGTATTAAATATGGCTGGACAGGTTTAAACCTCGCTGGGCTGTATAACACTGGGCTGGCCTGGTTTAAACTGGGCTAGACTAGATTAAAATGGGCTGGGCTGGATTGAATTGATCTGGACTGGGCTAAACTGGGGTGGGCTGGGTTAAACTGAGCTGGACTGGGTTAAAGTGGGCTGAACTAGGGCTAAACTGACAGGGACTGGATTATACTGAGCTGGAGTATATTAAACCTGGCTGGACTGGGTTAAACTGGGCTGGGCTGTATCAAACTGGGCTGGCCTGGGTTAAACTCGGCTGGGCTGGATTGAACAGAGCTGGACTTGATTAAACGTGGCTGGAGTGCGTTAAACTGAGCTAGACTTGGTTAAACTGAGTCGGACTGGATTAAAGTGAGCTGGACTGGGTTAAAGTGGGCTGGGCTGAGGTGGACTGGGTTAAAGTGTGCTGGGCTGGATGAAACTGAGCTGGACTGGGTTAAAGTGGGCTGGACTGGGTTAAATTGGGCTGGGCTGGATGGAACAGAGCTGGACTGGATTAAACTTGGCTGGACTGGGTTAAACTGAGCTGGGCTGGATTGAACTGATCTGGCCTGGATTAAACTGGGCTGGATAGGGTTAAAACTGTGATACAGTGAACTGACCTGGGCTGGATGAAACTGAGCTGGACTGGATTAAACCGGGCTGGACTGGGTTCTATTGGGCTGGACTGGATTAAATGGGGCTGGACTGGGTTAAACTGTCCTGGAGTGAACTAAAGTGGGCTGGGCTGTCTTGACCTGAGCTGGAGTGTATTAAATATGGTTGGACTGGGTTAAACTGGGTTGGGCTGGATGGAACTGTTCTTGGCTGTGTCAGACTGGGCTGGACTGGACCAATCTGAGCTGGGCTGGTTTAAACTGGGCTGGACTGGGTTAAATTGAGCCAGACTGCATTAAACTGGGCTGTAGTGGTTTAAATTGAGTTGGACTGGATTAAATGGGGCTGGACTGGGTTAAACTGTGCTGGAGTGAGCTAAAGTGGGCTGGGCTGGATTGACCTGAGCTGGAGCGTATTAAATATGGTTGGACTGGGTTAAACTGGGTTGGGCTGGATGGAACTGTTCTGGGCTGGGTTAAACTGGGCTGGGCTGGACCAATCTGAGCTGGGCTGGTTTAAACTGGGCTGGACTGGGTTAAATTGTGCCGGACTGGATTAAACTGGGCTGTAGTGGTTTAAATTGAGTTGGACTGGATTAAATGGGGCTGGACTGGGTTAAACTGTGCTGGAGTGAACTAAAGTGGGCTGGGCTGGATTGACCTGAGCTGGAGTGTATTAAATATGGTTGGACTGGGTTAAACTGGGCTGGACTGGGTTAAACTGTGTTAGAGTGAAGTGAACTGGGCTGGGCTGGATTAATCTGAGCTGGACTGTGTTAAAGTGGGCTGGATCAAAGTGAGCTGGATTGTGTTTAAACTGTGCTGGACTGTATCAAACTGGGCTGGCCTGGGTTAAACGGGGCTGATCTAAATTATACTGAGCTGGAGTGTATTAAATATGGCTGGACAGGTTTAAACCTCGCTGGGCTGTATAACACTGGGCTGGCCTGGGTTAAACTGGGCTGGATTAGGTTAAAATGGGCTGGGCTGGATTGAATTGATCTGGACTGGACTAAACTGGGGTGGGCTGGGTTAAACTGAGCTGGACTGGGTTAAAGTGGGCTGGACTGGGCTAAACTGACAGGGACTGGATTATACTGAGCTGGAGTGTATTAAACATGGCTGGACTGGGTTAAACTGGGCTGGACTGTATCAAACTGGGCTGGACTGGGTCAAACTGAGCTGGGCTGGATTGAACAGAGCTGGACTTGATTAAACGTGGCTGGAGTGCGTTAAACTGAGCTAGACTTGGTTAAACTGAGTCGGACTGGATTAAAGTGAGCTGGACTGGGTTAAAGTGGGCTGGGCTGAGGTGGACTGGGTTAAAGTGTGCTGGGCTGGATGAAACCTAGCTGGACTGGGTTAAAGTGGGCTGGACTGGGTTAAATTGGGCTGGGCTGGATGGAACAGAGCTGGACTGGATTAAACTTGACTGGACTGGGTTAAACTGAGCTGGGCTGGATTGAACTGAGCTGGACTGGATTAAACTGAGCTGGGCTGGATTGAACTGAGCTGGACTGGATTAAACTGGGCTGGATAGGGTTAAACTGTGCTGGACTGGGTTAAACTTGACTGGACTGGGTTAAACTGAGCTGGGCTGGATTGAACTGAGCTGAGCTGGATGAAACTGAGCTGGACTGGATTAAACCGGGCTGGTCTGGGTTCTATTGGGCTGGACTGGGTTAAACTGTGCTGGAGTGAACTAAAGTGGGCTGGGCTGTCTTGACCTGAGCTGGAGTGTATTAAATATGGTTGGACTGGGTTAAACTGGGTTGGGCTGGATGGAACTGTTCTGGTCTGGGTTAAACTTGTCTGGACTGGGTTAAACTGGGCTGGGCTGGACCAATCTGAGCTGGGCTGGTTTAAACTGGGCTGGACTGGGTTAAATTGAGCCGGACTGGATTAAACTGGGCTGTAGTGGTTTAAATTGAGTTGGACTGGATTAAATGGGGCTGGACTGGGTTAAACTGTGCTGGAGTGAACTAAAGTGGGCTGGGCTGGCTTGAGCTGTGCTGGACTGGATTGAACTGGGCTGGGCAGGGTTAAACTTTGCTAGAGTGAAGTGAACTGGGCTGGGCTGGTTTAATCTGAGCTGGACTGGGTTAAAGTGGGCTGGATCAAAGTGAGCTGGATTGTGTTTAAACTGGGCTGGACTGGGTTAAACTGGGCTGTTGTGGATTATACTGAGCTGGAGTGTATTAAATATGGCTGTACTGTGTTAAACTGGTCTGGATTGAACTGTTCTGGACTGGGTTAAGCTGGGCTGGGCTGGGCTAAGCTTAACTGAGCTGGCCTGGAATTAAATTCGGCTGGGCTGGATTAAAGTGGTTTGGACTGGATTATACTGAGCTGGAGTGTATTAAATATGGCGGGACTGTGTTAAACTGTGCTGGGCTGTATCAACGTGGGCTGCCTGGGTTAAACGGGGCTGATCTAAATTATACTGAGCTGGAGTGTATTAAATATGGCTGGACAGGTTTAAACCTCGCTGGGCTGTATAACACTGGGCTGGCCTGGTTTAAACTGGGCTAGACTAGGTTAAAATGGGCTGGGCTGGATTGAATTGATCTGGACTGGACTAAACTGGGGTGGGCTGGGTTAAACTGAGCTGGACTGGGTTAAAGTGGGCTGAACTAGGGCTAAACTGACAGGGACTGGATTATACTGAGCTGGAGTATATTAAACCTGGCTGGACTGGGTTAAACTGGGCTGGGCTGTATCAAACTGGGCTGGCCTGGGTTAAACTCGGCTGGGCTGGATTGAACAGAGCTGGACTTGATTAAACGTGGCTGGAGTGCGTTAAACTGAGCTAGACTTGGTTAAACTGAGTCGGACTGGATTAAAGTGAGCTGGACTGGGTTAAAGTGGGCTGGGCTGAGGTGGACTGGGTTAAAGTGTGCTGGGCTGGATGAAACTGAGCTGGACTGGGTTAAAGTGGGCTGGACTGGGTTAAATTGGGCTGGGCTGGATGGAACAGAGCTGGACTGGATTAAACTTGGCTGGACTGGGTTAAACTGAGCTGGGCTGGATTGAACTGATCTGGCCTGGATTAAACTGGGCTGGATAGGGTTAAAACTGTGATACAGTGAACTGACCTGGGCTGGATGAAACTGAGCTGGACTGGATTAAACCGGGCTGGACTGGGTTCTATTGGGCTGGACTGGATTAAATGGGGCTGGACTGGGTTAAACTGTCCTGGAGTGAACTAAAGTGGGCTGGGCTGTCTTGACCTGAGCTGGAGTGTATTAAATATGGTTGGACTGGGTTAAACTGGGTTGGGCTGGATGGAACTGTTCTTGGCTGTGTCAGACAGGGCTGGACTGGGTTAAACTGGGCTGGGCTGGACCAATCTGAGCTGGGCTGGTTTAAACTGGGCTGGACTGGGTTAAATTGAGCCAGACTGCATTAAACTGGGCTGTAGTGGTTTAAATTGAGTTGGACTGGATTAAATGGGGCTGGACTGGGTTAAACTGTGCTGGAGTGAGCTAAAGTGGGCTGGGCTGGATTGACCTGAGCTGGAGCGTATTAAATATGGTTGGACTGGGTTAAACTGGGTTGGGCTGGATGGAACTGTTCTGGGCTGGGTTAAACTGGGCTGGGCTGGACCAATCTGAGCTGGGCTGGTTTAAACTGGGCTGGACTGGGTTAAATTGTGCCGGACTGGATTAAACTGGGCTGTAGTGGTTTAAATTGAGTTGGACTGGATTAAATGGGGCTGGACTGGGTTAAACTGTGCTGGAGTGAACTAAAGTGGGCTGGGCTGGATTGACCTGAGCTGGAGTGTATTAAATATGGTTGGACTGGGTTAAACTGGGCTGGACTGGGTTAAACTGTGTTAGAGTGAAGTGAACTGGGCTGGGCTGGATTAATCTGAGCTGGACTGTGTTAAAGTGGGCTGGATCAAAGTGAGCTGGATTGTGTTTAAACTGTGCTGGACTGTATCAAACTGGGCTGGCCTGGGTTAAACGGGGCTGATCTAAATTATACTGAGCTGGAGTGTATTAAATATGGCTGGACAGGTTTAAACCTCGCTGGGCTGTATAACACTGGGCTGGCCTGGGTTAAACTGGGCTGGATTAGGTTAAAATGGGCTGGGCTGGATTGAATTGATCTGGA
This sequence comes from Pezoporus wallicus, assembly GCF_028554395.1. Classification (NCBI taxonomy): domain Eukaryota; kingdom Metazoa; phylum Chordata; class Aves; order Psittaciformes; family Psittacidae; genus Pezoporus; species Pezoporus wallicus. The sequence continues at coordinate 13,676 of NW_026636574.1, read as the reverse complement.
CTGGACTAAACTGGGGTGGGCTGGGTTAAACTGAGCTGGACTGGGTTAAAGTGGGCTGGACTGGGCTAAACTGACAGGGACTGGATTAATACTGAGCTGGAGTGTATTAAACATGGCTGGACTGGGTTAAACTGGGCTGGACTGTATCAAACTGGGCTGGACTGGGTCAAACTGAGCTGGGCTGGATTGAACAGAGCTGGACTTGATTAAACGTGGCTGGAGTGCGTTAAACTGAGCTAGACTTGGTTAAACTGAGTCGGACTGGATTAAAGTGAGCTGGACTGGGTTAAAGTGGGCTGGGCTGAGGTGGACTGGGTTAAAGTGTGCTGGGCTGGATGAAACCTAGCTGGACTGGGTTAAAGTGGGCTGGACTGGGTTAAATTGGGCTGGGCTGGATGGAACAGAGCTGGACTGGATTAAACTTGACTGGACTGGGTTAAACTGAGCTGGGCTGGATTGAACTGAGCTGGACTGGATTAAACTGAGCTGGGCTGGATTGAACTGAGCTGGACTGGATTAAACTGGGCTGGATAGGGTTAAACTGTGCTGGACTGGGTTAAACTTGACTGGACTGGGTTAAACTGAGCTGGGCTGGATTGAACTGAGCTGGACTGGATTAAACCGGGCTGGTCTGGGTTCTATTGGGCTGGACTGGGTTAAACTGTGCTGGAGTGAACTAAAGTGGGCTGGGCTGTCTTGACCTGAGCTGGAGTGTATTAAATATGGTTGGACTGGGTTAAACTGGGTTGGGCTGGATGGAACTGTTCTGGTCTGGGTTAAACTTGTCTGGACTGGGTTAAACTGGGCTGGGCTGGACCAATCTGAGCTTGGCTGGTTTAAACTGGGCTGGACTGGGTTAAATTGAGCCGGACTGGATTAAACTGGGCTGTAGTGGTTTAAATTGAGTTGGACTGGATTAAATGGGGCTGGACTGGGTTAAACTGTGCTGGAGTGAACTAAAGTGGGCTGGGCTGGCTTGAGCTGTGCTGGACTGGATTGAACTGGGCTGGGCAGGGTTAAACTTTGCTAGAGTGAAGTGAACTGGGCTGGGCTGGTTTAATCTGAGCTGGACTGGGTTAAAGTGGGCTGGATCAAAGTGAGCTGGATTGTGTTTAAACTGGGCTGGACTGGGTTAAACTGGGCTGTTGTGGATTATACTGAGCTGGAGTGTATTAAATATGGCTGTACTGTGTTAAACTGGTCTGGATTGAACTGTTCTGGACTGGGTTAAGCTGGGCTGGGCTGGGCTAAGCTTAACTGAGCTGGCCTGGAATTAAATTCGGCTGGGCTGGATTAAAGTGGTTTGGACTGGATTATACTGAGCTGGAGTGTATTAAATATGGCGGGACTGTGTTAAACTGTGCTGGGCTGTATCAACGTGGGCTGCCTGGGTTAAACGGGGCTGATCTAAATTATACTGAGCTGGAGTGTATTAAATATGGCTGGACAGGTTTAAACCTCGCTGGGCTGTATAACACTGGGCTGGCCTGGTTTAAACTGGGCTAGACTAGATTAAAATGGGCTGGGCTGGATTGAATTGATCTGGACTGGGCTAAACTGGGGTGGGCTGGGTTAAACTGAGCTGGACTGGGTTAAAGTGGGCTGAACTAGGGCTAAACTGACAGGGACTGGATTATACTGAGCTGGAGTATATTAAACCTGGCTGGACTGGGTTAAACTGGGCTGGGCTGTATCAAACTGGGCTGGCCTGGGTTAAACTCGGCTGGGCTGGATTGAACAGAGCTGGACTTGATTAAACGTGGCTGGAGTGCGTTAAACTGAGCTAGACTTGGTTAAACTGAGTCGGACTGGATTAAAGTGAGCTGGACTGGGTTAAAGTGGGCTGGGCTGAGGTGGACTGGGTTAAAGTGTGCTGGGCTGGATGAAACTGAGCTGGACTGGGTTAAAGTGGGCTGGACTGGGTTAAATTGGGCTGGGCTGGATGGAACAGAGCTGGACTGGATTAAACTCGACTGGACTGGGTTAAACTGAGCTGGGCTGGATTGAACTGAGCTGGCCTGGATTAAACTGGGCTGGATAGGGTTAAACTGTGATACAGTGAACTGACCTGGGCTGGATGAAACTGAGCTGGACTGGATTAAACCGGGCTGGACTGGGTTCTATTGGGCTGGACTGGATTAAATGGGGCTGGACTGGGTTAAACTGTGCTGGAGTGAACTAAAGTGGGCTGGGCTGTCTTGACCTGAGCTGGAGTGTATTAAATATGGTTGGACTGGGTTAAACTGGGTTGGGCTGGATGGAACTGTTCTGGGCTGGATTAAACTTGTCTGGACTGGGTTAAACTGGGCTGGATTGGGTTAAATTGGGCTGGGCTGGATGGAACAGAGCTGGACTGAATTAAACTTGACTGGAGCAATGAACTGAGCTGGACTGGATTAAACTGGGCTGGATAGGGTTAAACTGTGATACAGTGAACTGACCTGGGCTGGATGAAACTGAGCTGGACTGGATTAAACCGGGCTGGACTGCATTAAATGGGCTGTACTGGGTTAAACTGTGCTGGAGTGAACTAAAGTGGGCTGGGCTGGATTAACCTGAGCTGGAGTGTATTAAATATGGTTGGACTGGGTTAAACTGGGTTGGGCTGGATGGAACTGTTCTGGGCTGTGTCAGACAGGGCTGGACTGGGTTAAACTGGGCTGGGCTGGACCAATCTGAGCTGGGCTGGTTTAAACTGGGCTGGACTGGGTTAAATTGAGCCGGACTGGATTAAACTGGGCTGTAGTGGTTTAAATTGAGTTGGACTGGATTAAATGGGGCTGGACTGGGTTAAACTGTGCTGGAGTGAACTAAAGTGGGCTGGGCTGGATTGACCTGAGCTGGAGTGTATTAAATATGGTTGGACTGGCTTAAACTGGGTTGGGCTGGATGGAACTGTTCTGGGCTGTGTCAGACTGGGCTGGACTGGGTTAAACTGGGCTGGGCTGGACCAATCTGAGCTGGGCTGGTTTAAACTGGGCTGGAGTGGGTTAAATTGAGCCGGACTGGATTAAACTGGGCTGTAGTGGTTTAAATTGAGTTGGACTGGATTAAATGGGGCTGGACTGGGTTAAACTGTGCTGGAGTGAACTAAAGTGGGCTGGGCTGGATTGACCTGAGCTGGAGTGTATTAAATATGGTTGGACTGGGTTAAACTGGGTTGGGCTGGATGGAACTGTTCTGGGCTGGGTTAAACTGGGCTGGGCTGGACCAATCTGAGCTGGGCTGGTTTAAACTGGGCTGGACTGGGTTAAATTGAGCCGGACTGGATTAAACTGGGCTGTAGTGGTTTAAATTGAGTTGGACTGGATTAAATGGGGCTGGACTGGGTTAAACTGTGCTGGAGTGAACTAAAGTGGGCTGGGCTGGATTGACCTGAGCTGGAGTGTATTAAATATGGTTGGACTGGGTTAAACTGGGCTGGGCTGGGTAAAACTGTGTTAGAGTGAAATGAACTGGGCTGGGCTGGATTAATCTGAGCTCGACTGTGTTAAAGTTAAAGTGGCTGGATTGTGTTTAAACTGGATGGGTTAATTATACTGAGCTGGATTGTGTTTAAACTGGGCTGGGCTGTATCAAACTGAGCTGGGCTGGGTTAAACTGGGGCCGACTGGATTATACTGAGCTGGTGTGTATTAAATATGGCTGGACAGAGTTAAACTGGGCTGGGCTGTGCCAAACTGGGCTGGGCTGTATCAAACTGGGCTGGCCTGGGTTAAACTGGGCTGAGACTTAGGTTATTAAATATGGCTGGACAATGGGCTGGGCTGGATTGAATTGATCTGGGCTGGATTGACTGGACTAAACTGGGGTGGGCTGGGTTAAACTGAGCTGGACTGGGTTAAAGTGGGCTGGACTGGGCTAAACTGACAGGGACTGGATTATACTGAGCTGGAGTGTATTAAACCTGGCTGGACTGGGTTAAAGTGTGCTGGACTGTATCAAACTGGGCTGGCCTGGGTTAAACTCGGCTGGGCTGGATTGAACAGAGCTGGACTTGATTAAACGTGGCTGGAGTGCGTTAAACTGAGCTAGACTTGGTTAAACTGAGTCGGACTGGATTAAAGTGAGCTGGACTGGGTTAAAGTGGGCTGGGCTGAGGTGGACTGGGTTAAAGAGGGCTGGGCTGGATGAAACTGGGCCGGACTGTGTTAAACTGGACTGGACTGGGTTAAACTGGGCTGGGCTGAATTAAACTGAGCTTTACTGCATTAAACTCTGCTGGGCTGGATCAAACTGAGCTGGAATGTGTTAAACTGGGCTGGACTGGGTTAAATTGGGCTGGGCTGGGTGGAACTGAGCTGGACTGAGTTAAACTGAGCTGGGCTGGATTGAACTGGTCTGGACTGATTTAAACTGGGCTGGACAGTATTAAACTGGTTAAACTGGGCTGGACAGTACTAAACTGGTTAAACTGTGCTTGAGTGAACTGAACTGGGCTGGGCTGGATCTAATTGAGCTGGACTCGATTAATCTGTGCTAGACAAGGTTAAATTGGGCTGGTGTCTGTTAAATTGGGCTGGACTGTGTTAAAGTGGTTTTGGCTGGATTAAACTGAGCTGGACGGGATGAAACTGGGCTGGAATGTGTTGCACTGGGCTGGGCTTGATTAAACTCAGCAGGACTGGGTTAAACTGGGCTGAACTGGATTAAAGTGGGCTGGACTGTGTTAAACTGAGCTGGACTGAGTTAAACAGGGCTTGACTGGATTGAACTGGGCTGGACTGGACCAATCTGACCTGGGCTGGTTTAAACTGGTCTGGACTGGGTTAAACTGGGCTGGACTGGGTTAAATTGAGCCGGACTGGATTAAACTGGGCTGGACTGGTTTAAACTGGGCTGGAGTGAACTAAACTGGTCTGGGCTGGATTGAATTGAGTTGGGCTGCATTAAACTGGGCTGGAGTGGGTTAAACTGGGCTGGAGTGGGTTAAACTCGCTGGACTGGATTATACTGACCTGGAGTGTATTAAATATGGCTGGACTGGGTTAAACTGGGCTGGGCTAGTTTAAACTGGGCTGGACTGTGTTAAACTGGGCTGGGCTGGATTTCACTGAGTTTGACTGGATTAAACTGAACTGGACAGGGTTAAACTGTGCTTGAGTGAACTGAACTGGGCTGGGCTGTGTCTAACTGAGATGGACTGGATTAAACCGGGCTGGACAGGGTTAAACTGGCCTGGACTGTGTTAAAGTGGTTTTGGCTGGATTAAACTGAGCTGAACGGGATGCAACTGGGCTGGGATATGTTGCACTGGGCTGGGCTTGATTAACCTGAGCTGGACTGTGTTAAAGTGCGCTGGACTGTATTAAACTGAGCTGGACTGGGTTAAACTGGGCTGGGCTGGATGAAACTGAGCTGAACTGGTGTTGTGGTTTAAACCCAGTCAGGTTAATTCGTTCGCTCACTTCCCCCCCCTTTCTTGCCCTCCCCCTGCTCCTGGAGGGACAGAGAGGAGAATTGAAAAGAATGCAACTCCCACGGGTTGAGATAAGAACAGTTTAGTAACTAAGGTACAACACAAATCACTATTGCTACCACCAATAATAACAATGATAAAGGAAATAACAAGGGAAGAGAATACAACACCTCAGCACCAGCTGACTTAACTTGCCCCCCTCCGCCTGACCAAGCACCGACCGATACCTCCTCCAACCCTGCAGTCTCCCAGCCCTTCCGGCTAACTCCCAGTTACATCCTGGGCATGACGTGCTGTGGTATGGAATAGCTCTTTGGTCAGTTTGGGTCAGGTGTCCTGTCTCTGCTTCCTCCCAGCTTCCCCTCCTCCCTGGCAGAGCATGAGGCTCACAAAGTCCTTGGCCAAACCAAAACATCTCTATCAGCTCTGTTCCCGAGCCGAAAGTCAAAACACTGCACTGCACCAGCTACCAAGAAGGAGAAAAATGACTGCTACTGCTGAACCCAGGACAACTGGATTAAAGTGGGCTGGACAGGGTTAAACTGAGCTGGACTGTGTTTAAACTGGGCTGGACTGGGTTAAAGTGGGCTGGACTGGGATAAACTGACAGGGACTGCATTATACTGAGCGGGAGTGGATTAAATATGGCTGGACTGGGTTAAAATGGGCTGGGCTGGATTGAACTGAGCTGGACTGGATTAAAGTGAGCTGGACTGGATTAAAGTCGGCTGGACCGGGTTAAACTGAGCTAGAGTGAACTGAACTGGGCTGGGCTGGATTGAACTGAGCTGGACTGGGTTAAACTGGAATGGACGAGATTAAACTGGGCTGGACTGGGTTAAATTGAGCCGGACTGGATTAAACTGGGCTGGACTGCGTTAAACTGGGCTGGACTGGGTTAAACTGGGCTGGACTGGATTGAACTGAGTTTGCCTGGATTAAACTGAACTGGACAGGGTTAAGCTGTGCTAGAGTGAACTGAACTGGGCTGGGCTGGATCTAAATGAGGTGGACTGGATTAAACCGGGCTGGACAGGGTTAAATTGGGCTGGAGCGTGTTAACGTGGGCTGTCCTGTGTTAAAGTGGTTTTGGCTGGATTAAACTGAGCTAGACGGGATGAAACTGGGCTGGAATGTGTTGCAGTTGGCTGCGCTTGATTAAAGTGAGCAGGACTGGGTTAAACTGTGCTGGACTGGGTTAAACAGGGCTGGACTGGATTAAAGTGGGCTGGACTGTGTTAAACTGAGCCGGACTGCGTTAAAGAGGGCTTGACTGGATTGAACTGGGCTGGACTGGGTTGAGCTGGGCTGGTTTAAACTGGTCTGGACTGGGTTAAAGTCGGCTGGACTGGGTTAAATTGAGCCAGACTGGATTAAACTGGGCTGGACTGGGTTAAACTGGGCTGGAGTGAACTAAACTGAGCTGGGCTGGATTGAACTGAGGTAGACTGCATTAAACTGGGCTGGACTGGGTTAAACTGGGCTGGAGTTGGTTAAACTGGGCTGGGCTGGATTATACTGATCTGGAGTGTATTAAATATGGCTGGACTGGGTTAAAGTAGGCTGGACTTGGTTAAACTGTGCTGAAGTGAACTGAACTGGTCTGTACTGGATCAATCTCAGCTGGGCTGTATTAAACTGAGCTGGGCTGCATTAAACTGGTCTGGACTGGGTTAAACTGGGCTGGGCTGGATTAAACTGAGCTGGACTACATTAAACTGGGCTGGCCTGTGTTAAACTGTGCTGGGCTGGATCAAACTGAGCTGGACTGTGTTTAAACTGGGCTGGACTGGGTTAAACTGGGCTGTTCTGGATTATACTGAGCTGGAGTGTATTAAATATGACTAGACTGTGTTAAACTGGTCTGGATTGAACTGTTCTGGACTGGGTTAAGCTGGGCTGGGCTGGGCTAAACTGAGCTGGACTGGATTATACTGAGCTGGAGTGTATTAAATAAGGCTGGACTGGGTTAAACTGGGCTGGACTGTATTAAACTGAGCTGGACTGGGTTAAACTAAGCTGGACTGGATGAAATTGTGCTGGACTGGATTAAAGTGGGCTGGACAGGGTTAAACTGTGTTAGAGTGAACTGAACTGGGCTGGGCTGGATTGAACTGGGCTGGACTGGGTGAAACAGAGCTGGACTGTGTTAAAGTGGGCTGGGCTATGTCAAACTGAGTTAGACTGGATTAAACAGGGATGGACTAGATTATACCGAGCTGGAGTGTATTAAATATGGCTGGACTGCATTAACCTGAGCTGGGCTGTATCAGACTGGTCTGGACTGGGTTATACTGGGCTGGTCTGGGTTAAACTGAGCTGGGCTGGATTGAACTGAGCCGGACTGGATTAAACTGGGCTGGACAGGACTAAACGGGTGTAGACGAGTTTAAACTGAGCTGGACTGGATTAAACTGGGCTGGACTGGGTTAATTTGAGCCGGACTGGATTAAACTGGGCTGGACTGGATTAAACTGTGCTGGAGTGAACTAAACTGGCCTGGGCTGGATCAAACTGAGCTGGACGGGCTTAAACTGGGCTGGACTGGGTTAAAATGAGCACGAGTCAATTAAACTGAGCTGGACTGCGTTAAACTGGCCTGGACAGGGTTAAACTGGGCTGGAGTGGATTATACTGAGCTGGAGTGTATTAAATATGGCTGGACTGCGTTAAACTGGGCTGGGCTGTATGAAACTGGGCTGGACTGGGTTAAACTGGGCTGGGCTGGATTGAACTGAGGTTGACTGGATTAAACTGAACTGGACAGGGTTAAACTGTGCTAGAGTGAACTGAACTGGGCTGGGCTGGATTAAACTGAGCTGGACTGTGTTAAAGTGGGCTGGGCTCGATCAGACTGAGCTGGACTGTGTTTAAACTGGGCTGGACTATGTTAAAGTAGGCTGGACTTCGTTTAACTGGGCTGGGCTGGATTAAACTGAGCTGGACTGCATTAAACTGGCCTTGCCTGGGTTAAACTGTGCTGGGCTGGATCAAACTGAGCTGGAATGGGTTAAACTTGGTTGGACTGGGTTAAACTGGGCTGGGCTGGATCAAACTGAGCTGGTGTCCTGGGTTCAGCAGTAGCAGTCTTGTTTCTCCTTCTTGGTAGCTGGTGCAGTGCAGTGTTTTGATTTTCGGCCTGGGAACAGAGCTGATAACAATGATGTTTTGGTTTGGCCAAGGACTTTGTGAGCCTCATGCTCTGCCAGGGAGGAGGGGAAGTCCGGAGGAAGCAGAGACAGGACACCTGACCCAAACTGACCAAAGAGGTATTCCATATCACAGCACGTCATGCCCATGGGAGTTAGCCAAGAGGGCTGGGAGACTGCAGGGTTGGAGGAGGTATGGGTCGGTGCTTGGTCGGGCTTGGGGGGCGAGTTATCCGTCAGGTGGTGCTGAGGTGTTGTATTCTCTTCCCTTGTTATTTCCTTTATCATTATTATCATTGGTGGTAGCAGTAGTGATCTGTGTTATACCTTAGTTACTAAACAGTTCTTATCTCAACCCGTGGGAGGTGCATTCTTTTCGATTCTCGTCTCCGTCCCCCCGGGAGTACAGGGAGGGAAACAAGGGGGGGAGTGAGTGAATGAGTTACCTGACTGGGTTTAAACCATGACAGCGGGTCTTCACTGAACTGGGCTGGACTGGGTTTAACTGGGCTGGGCTAGATTATACTGAGCTGGGGTGTATTAAATATGGCTGGACTGGGTTAAACTGGGCTGGAGTGAACTAAAATGGGCTGTGCTGGATCAAACTGAGCTGGACTGCATTAAACTGGTCTGGACAGGGTTAAATTAGGCTGGACTGTGTTAAACTGAGCTGGACTTGCCTAAACTGGTTTTGGCTGGATTAAACTGAGCTGGATGGGATTAAACTCGGCTGGAATGTGTTGAACTGGGCTTGGCTTGATTAAACTGAGCTGGACTGGGTTAAACTGTGCTGGACTGGATTAAACTGAGCTGGACTGAGTTAAACTGGGCTGGAGTGGATTAAACTGAGCTGGACTGAGTTAAACTGAGCAGGACTGGGTTAAATTTATCTGGACTGGATTAAACTGGGCTGGACTGGATTAAACTGAGCTGGACTGGGTTATTGCCTGAGAGTTAAATGCCAGGATAAAAAGGTGCCATTTGTGGGGCTTATGTCTGGGGCGTCATGACAGGGACAACAGGTAATGGTCTGTGGTGAAACACACAAGGGTGGGAAAGTAGTGTTTGTTGTCTTTGGCTCCTAGCAGCGAGTTGTGCTGTGGCTGCTTCAGGTGAAGTGCAGCTTTGGTTCCTAGCCAGAAAGTTGTGCTTTAGAACTGCCTGGAGAAGTCCTGATCCTTGGAGACATCCCTAGATGCGGTTAGCCGCTTCTTGTGACGTGGGCTGGCCCCCTGCGTAGCAATGAGCGTGCGTTTTTGTGAGTATGAAAGACGAGCCTCATGCTGTGTGAGGGAGGCAGAAGCTCATCCCATGCAGGTGAACGTTGTCTGGGCGGGGACGCCCGTTAAGGTTGAGCCTGCCACCTCGCGCTGCCATGATGATTCTCGGAGCTGGTTTGCTGATGGTCTTCCCATCCTTTACGAGTTCCATCATTTCTGATATTATTAAGCTTGTGGAGAGTTCTGTGTTTGTCTAAAGGCTAGGCTAAGCTAATCTAATCTAACCCAGGAAGAGATGGGGGAAGCTAAACCAAGCTTAACCCTGACTCAGACCCTTACACATAACCCTAATGTTAGGGGTAAACCTTAGGGTTAAGTGTTTGGGTTAGGATTATGGTTACGGGGTTGGACAACGTTTAGGGTTATGGTTATGGTTCGAGTAAACTGTTAGGGTAACGGGTTAGGGTTAGCTTTAGGGTTATGGTTAAGGTTAATTGTTAGGGATAAGGTAGGGTTAGTGTTAGGGTTAGGGTTACGGGTTAGGGTTAGGAGTTAGGATTAGGGTTAGGGTTATGGTTAGGGTTAAGTGGGGTTAGGGTTAGGGTTACTTTTGAGTGTTACGGTTATGTGTTAGCCTTAGTGTTAAGTGGTAGGGTTAGGGTTACGTGTTAGGGTTAGCGTTAGGGTTAGGGTTAGGAGTTAGGCTTAGGGTTAAGTGTTAGGGTTAGGGTTACGGGTTAGGGTTAGGAGTTAGGATTAGGGTTAGGGTTATGGTTAGGGTTAAGTGTTAGGGTTAGGGTTACGTGTTAGGGTTAGCGTTAGGGTTAGGGTTAGGAGTTAGGCTTAGGGTTAAGTGTTAGGGTTAGGGTTACGTGTTAGGGTTAGCGTTAGGGTTAGGGTTAGGAGTTAGGCTTAGGGTTAAGTGTTAGGGTTAGGGTTACGGGTTAGGGTTAGGAGTTAGGATTAGGGTTAGGGTTATGGTTAGGGTTAAGTCTTAGGGTTAGGGTTACGTGTTAGGGTTAGCGTTAGGGTTAGGGTTAGGGTTAGGAGTTAGGCTTAGGGTTAAGTGTTAGGGTTAGGGTTACGGGTTAGGGTTAGGAGTTAGGATTAGGGTTAGGGTTATGGTTAGGGTTAAGTCTTAGGGTTAGGGTTACGTGTTAGGGTTAGCGTTAGGGTTAGGGTTAGGAGTTAGGCTTAGGGTTAAGTGTTAGGGTTAGGGTTACGGGTTAGGGTTAGGAGTTAGGATTAGGGTTAGGGTTATGGTTAGGGTTAAGTCTTAGGGTTAGGGTTACGTGTTAGGGTTAGCGTTAGGGTTAGGGTTAGGAGTTAGGCTTAGGGTTAAGTGTTAGGGTTAGGGTTACGGGTTAGGGTTAGGAGTTAGGATTAGGGTTAGGGTTATGGTTAGGGTTAAGTCTTAGGGTTAGGGTTACGTGTTAGGGTTAGCGTTAGGGTTAGGGTTAGGAGTTAGGCTTAGGGTTAAGTGTTAGGGTTAGGGTTACGGGTTAGGGTTAGGAGTTAGGATTAGGGTTAGGGTTATGGTTAGGGTTAAGTCTTAGGGTTAGGGTTACGTGTTAGGGTTAGCGTTAGGGTTAGGGTTAGGAGTTAGGCTTAGGGTTAAGTGTTAGGGTTAGGGTTACGGGTTAGGGTTAGGAGTTAGGATTAGGGTTAGGGTTATGGTTAGGGTTAAGTCTTAGGGTTAGGGTTACGTGTTAGGGTTAGCGTTAGGGTTAGGGTTAGGAGTTAGGCTTAGGGTTAAGTGTTAGGGTTAGGGTTACGGGTTAGGGTTAGGAGTTAGGATTAGGGTTAGGGTTATGGTTAGGGTTAAGTCTTAGGGTTAGGGTTACGTGTTAGGGTTAGCGTTAGGGTTAGGGTTAGTTAGGCTTAGGGTTAAGTGTTAGGGTTAGGGTTACGGGTTAGGGTTAGGAGTTAGGATTAGGGTTAGGGTTATGGTTAGGGTTAAGTCTTAGGGTTAGGGTTACGTGTTAGGGTTAGCGTTAGGGTTAGGGTTAGGAGTTAGGCTTAGGGTTAAGTGTTAGGGTTAGGGTTACGGGTTAGGGTTAGGAGTTAGGATTAGGGTTAGGGTTATGGTTAGGGTTAAGTGTTAGGGTTAGGGTTACGTGTTAGGGTTAGCGTTAGGGTTAGGGTTAGGAGTTAGGCTTAGGGTTAAGTGTTAGGGTTAGGGTTACGGGTTAGGGTTAGGAGTTAGGATTAGGGTTAGGGTTATGGTTAGGGTTAAGTTTTAGGGTTAGGGTTAGGGTTACGTGTTAGGGTTAGCGTTAGGGTTAGGGTTAGGAGTTAGGCTTAGGGTTAAGTGTTAGGGTTAGGGTTACGGGTTAGGGTTAGGAGTTAGGATTAGGGTTAGGGTTATGGTTAGGGTTAAGTCTTAGGGTTATGGTTAGGGTTAAGTCTTAGGGTTAGGGTTACGTGTTAGGGTTAGCGTTAGGGTTAGGGTTAGGAGTTAGGCTTAGGGTTAAGTGTTAGGGTTAGGGTTACGGGTTAGGGTTAGGAGTTAGGATTAGGGTTAGGGTTATGGTTAGGGTTAAGTGTTAGGGTTAGGGTTAGGGTTAGCGTTAGGGTTAGGGTTAGGAGTTAGGCTTAGGGTTAAGTGTTAGGGTTAGGGTTACGGGTTAGGGTTAGGAGTTAGGATTAGGGTTAGGGTTATGGTTAGGGTTAAGTGTTAGGGTTAGGGTTACGTGTTAGGGTTAGCGTTAGGGTTAGGGTTAGGAGTTAGGCTTAGGGTTAAGTGTTAGGGTTAGGGTTACGGGTTAGGGTTAGGAGTTAGGATTAGGGTTAGGGTTATGGTTAGGGTTAAGTCTTAGGGTTAGGGTTACGTGTTAGGGTTAGCGTTAGGGTTAGGGTTAGGAGTTAGGCTTAGGGTTAAGTGTTAGGGGTAGGGTTACGGGTTAGGGTTAGGAGTTAGGATTAGGGTTAGGGTTATGGTTAGGGTTAAGTGTTAGGGTTAGGGTTACGTGTTAGGGTTAGCGTTAGGGTTAGGGTTAGGAGTTAGGCTTAGGGTTAAGTGTTAGGGTTAGGGTTACGGGTTAGGGTTAGGAGTTAGGATTAGGGTTATGGTTAGGGTTAAGTCTTAGGGTTAGGGTTACGTGTTAGGGTTAGCGTTAGGGTTAGGGTTAGGAGTTAGGCTTAGGGTTAAGTGTTAGGGTTAGGGTTACGGGTTAGGGTTAGGAGTTAGGATTAGGGTTAGGGTTATGGTTAGGGTTAAGTGTTAGGGTTAGGGTTACGTGTTAGGGTTAGCGTTAGGGTTAGGGTTAGGAGTTAGGCTTAGGGTTAAGTGTTAGGGTTAGGGTTACGGGTTAGGGTTAGGAGTTAGGATTAGGGTTAGGGTTATGGTTAGGGTTAAGTGTTAGGGTTAGGGTTACGTGTTAGGGGTTAGCGTTAGGGTTAGGGTTAGGAGTTAGGCTTAGGGTTAAGTGTTAGGGTTAGGGTTACGGGTTAGGGTTAGGAGTTAGGATTAGGGTTAGGGTTATGGTTAGGGTTAAGTCTTAGGGTTAGGGTTACGTGTTAGGGTTAGCGTTAGGGTTAGGGTTAGGAGTTAGGCTTAGGGTTAAGTGTTAGGGTTAGGGTTACGGGTTAGGGTTAGGAGTTAGGATTAGGGTTAGGGTTATGGTTAGGGTTAAGTGTTAGGGTTAGGGTTACGTGTTAGGGTTAGCGTTAGGGTTAGGGTTAGGAGTTAGGCTTAGGGTTAAGTGTTAGGGTTAGGGTTACGGGTTAGGGTTAGGAGTTAGGATTAGGGTTAGGGTTATGGTTAGGGTTAAGTGTTAGGGTTAGGGTTACGTGTTAGGGTTAGCGTTAGGGTTAGGGTTAGGAGTTAGGCTTAGGGTTAAGTGTTAGGGTTAGGGTTACGGGTTAGGGTTAGGAGTTAGGATTAGG